>NC_092755.1:38242339-40642339 GCF_047496795.1 Chiloscyllium punctatum
CCGTCCCTCCCTCCCTCGCTGTGTGTGTCCCTCCCTCGCTGTGTGTGTGTGTGTGTCCCTCCCTCGCTGTGTGTGTGAGTGTGTGTGTGTGTCCGTCCCTCCCTCGCTCTGTGCGTGTGTCCCTCCCTCGCTGTGTGTGTCTGTCCCCCTCCCTCGCTGCGTGTGTATGTCCCCCTCCCTCGCTGTCTGTGTGTGTCCCTCCCTCGCTGTGTGTGTGTGTCCCTCCCTCGCTGTGTGTGTGCATGTTACCCCCTCGCTGTGTGTGTGTGTGTCCCTCCCTCCGTCGCTGTGTGTGTGTGTCCCACCCTCGCTGTGTGTGTGTGTGTGTGTGTGTGTCCCTCCCTCGCTGTGTGTGTGTGTGTGTGTGTGTGTGTGTGTCCCTCCCTCGCTGTGTGTGTGTGTGTCCCTCCCTCGCTCGCGGTGTGTGTGTGCGTGTCCCCCCCTCGCTGTGTGTGTGCGTGTCCCCCCGTCACTGTGCGTGGGTGTGTCCCTCCCTCGCGGTGTGTGTTTGTGTGTGTCCCTCCCTCGTTGTGAGTGCATGTCTCTTACTCTTGCAGTGGGTGCGTGTCCCCAACACTTTGTGTGCTTGTCCCCCCTGCTTTGTGTGTGTATGTGTCCCTCCCTCGCTGTGTGTGTGTCCCTCCCTCGCTTTGTGTGTGCGTCCCTCCCTCGCTGTGTGTGTGTGTGTGTGTGTGTGTGTGTGTGTGTGTGTGTGTGTCCCTCCCTCGCTCTGTGTGTGTGTCCCTCCCTCGCTGTGTGTGTGTGTGTGTGTGTGTGTGTCCCTCCCTCGCTCTGTGTGTTATCCCTCCCTCGCTGTGTGTGTGTGTGTGTGTGTCCCTCCCTTGCTGTGTGTGTGTGTGTCCCTCCCTCGCTTTGTGTGTGTCCCTCCCTCGCTTTGTGTGTGTGTGTCCCCCTCCCTCGCTGTGTGTGTGTGTCCCCCTCCCTCGCTCTGTGTGTGCATGTGTGTCCCTCCTTTGCTGTGTGTGTGCGTGTTACCCCCTCGCAGTGTGCGGGTGTGTCCCTCCCTCGCTGTGTGGGTGTGTCCCTTCCTCGCTGTGTGTGTGCATGTTACCCCCTCTGTGTGTGTGTGTGTGTGTCCCTCCCTCGCTCTGTGTGTGTTTGTTTGTGTGTGTCCCTCCCTTGTTGTGTTTGTGTGTGTCCCTCCCTCGCTGTGAGTGCATGTCTCTCACTCTTGCAGTGGGAGCGTGTCCCTCCCTTGCTGTGTGTGTGTGTCCCTCCCTCGCTGTGTGTATATGTATGTGTGTGTGTGTGTGTGTGTCCCTCCCTCGCTGTGAGTGCATGTCTCTTACTCTTGCAGTGTGTGCGTGTCCCTCCCTCACTGTGTGTGCATGTCCCCCACACACTGTGTTTGTGCGTGCCCCCCCTCGCTGTGTGTGTGCATGTCCCCCCCTCGCTGTGTGTGTGTGTCCCTGCCTTGCTGTGTGTGTGTGTCCCTCCCTCGCGGAGTGTGTTTGTGTGTGTCCCTCCCTCGTTGTGTTTGTGTATGTCCCTCCCTCGCTGTGAGTGCATGTCTCTCACTCTTGTAGTGGGTGCATGTCCCCCTCACTGTGTGTGCGTGTCCCCCTCAGTGTGTGTGCATGTCCCCCCCTCGCTGTGTGTGTGTGAGTGTGTCCCTCCCTCGCTGTGAGCGCGTGTCCCTAACTCGCTGTGTGTGTGTGTGTGTGTGTGTGTGTGTGTGTGTGTGTGTGTGTGTCCCTCCCTCGTGTGTGTGTGTGTGTGTGTGCCCCTCCCTCGCTGTGTGTGCGTGGCCCTCCCTCGCTGTGTGTGTGTGTGTGTGTGTGTTTGTGTCCCTCCCTCACTGTGTGTGTGTGTGCGCGTCCCTTCCTCGCTGTGAGTGCATGTTCCTCCCTCGCTGTGTGTGAGCATGTCCCTTCCTCGCTGTGTGTGTGTGTCCCTCCCTCGCTGTGTGTGTGTTTGTCTCCCTCGATGTGAGTGCATGTCTCTCACTCTTGCAGTGGATGTGTGTCCCCCTCACTGTGTGTGCATGTTCCTCCCTCACTGTGTGTGTGCGTGTCCTCCCCTCGCTGTGTGTGTGCGCGTCCCTCCCTCGCTGTGTGGGTGTGTCCTTCCCTCACTGTTTGTGTGTGTCCCCCTCTTTCGCTGTGTGTGCGCGTGTCCCCCCTTTCTGTGTGTTTGTGTGTGTGTCCTCCATCGCTGTGTGTGTGCGTGTCCCTCCCTCGCTGTGTGTGCGTTTCCCCCTCCCTGTGTGTGCGTGTCCCCCTTGCTCTGTGTGTGTGTGTTCGTGTCCCCCTCCCTCGCTGTGTTTGTGCGTGTCCCTCCCTCGCTGTGTGTGTGCGTGTCCCTCCCTCGCTGTGTGTGTGTCCCTCCCTCGCTGTGTGCGCATGTCCCTCCCTCGTTGTGTTTGTGTGTGTCCCTCCCTCGCTGTGAGTGCATGTCTCTCACTCTTGCAGTGGGTGCGTGTCCCCCTCACTGTGTGTGCATGTGTCTCCCCCTCGTTTGGTGTGAGCATGTCCCTGTCTTGCTCTGTGTGTGTGTTTGTGTTGGTGTGTGTCCCTCCCTCACTGTGTGTGCATGTCCCTTCCTGGCTGTGTGTTTGTGTCCCTGTCTCGCTGTGCGTGTGTGCAATTTTGTGCTTGCGCATGTGCGTGTCCCTCCCACGCTGTGTGTGCGTGTCCCCCTCTTGCTGTGAGTATGTGTGTCCGTGTTGCAGTGTATGTGTATCCCTCTTTCGGTGTTTGTGAGTGTCCTTCCCTCACTGTGTGTCTGCGTGTATCCCCTTAACTGTGTGTATGAGTGTGTGTCCCTCCCTTGCTCTTTGTGTATATCCCCCTCACTGTGTGTGCTCATCTCCCCTTGCTGTGTGAGTGCATGACCCCTTGCTGTGTGTGCGTGTGTCCCTCCCTTGCCCTGTCTGTGCGTATCCCTCCCACGCTGTGTGTGTATGTTCCTCCCTTGCTGAGTGTGCATGTCTTTCCCTCACTGTGTTTGCATGTCCCTCCCTCGCTCTGAGTGTTTGTATGTGTGTGTGTATGTGCATGTCCCTCCCTCGCTGTGTGTGTCTCTTGCTTGCTGCGTTTGTGTGTGTGTCCCTCCCTCGCTCTGTGCGTGTGTGTGTCCCTCCCTTGCTGTGTGTGTGTGTGTGTGTGTGTGTGTGTCCCTCCCTCGCTCTGTGTGTGTGTGTCCCTCACTTGCTCTGTGTGTGTGTGTGTGTGTGTGTGTGTGTGTCCCTCCCTCGCTGTGTGTGTGTGTGTCACCCCTCGCTGTGTGTGTGTGTGTGTGTGTGTGTGTGTGTGTGTGTGTGTGTGTGTGTGTGTGTGTGTGTGAGAGACCCCTCGCTGTGTGTGTGTGTGTCACCCCTCGCTGTGTGCGTGTGTGTGTCCCTTCCTCGCCGTGTCTCTGCGGGTAACCCCCTCATTGTGTGAGTTTTCGTGTCCCTCCCTCACTTTGCGTGTGTGTGTCCGTCTCCTGTGTGTGTGTGTGTGTGTGTGCATGTCCCTCCCTTGCTGTGTATTTGTGTATGTGTGTGTCCCTCCCTCGCTTTGCATGTGTGTCCGTCCCTTATGTCTGTGTGCGCGTGTGAATGTCCCTCCCTTGCTCTGTGTGTATGTGCGTGTCCCCGCTCGCTGTGTGTGTGTGCCCCCTCTCAATTTCTGTGCACATGCCCTCCCCCTCGACATGTGTGTGTTTGTCCCTCCCTCGCGGTGTGTGTGCGTCTCTCCCTTTCTCTGTGTTTGTGTGTGTGTGCTTGCTTGCGCACATATCCCTCCTTCGCTTTGTGTGTGTGTGTGTGTCCGTCCCTCGCAGTGTGTGTAATGTCCCTCCCTCACTGTGTGTCTGTGTGTGTGTTTGCGTGTCCCTCCTTCGCTTTGCGTGTGTGTGTCCCTCCCTCGCTGTGTGTCTGCGTGTATCCCCCTCACTGTGTGTATGTGCATGTCCTTCCCTCGCTTTGTGTGTGTCTGTGCCCCCTCTCAATTTGTGTGCACATGGCCTCCCCCTCGCGGTGTGTGTGCTTGTCCCTCCTTCGCTGTGTGTCCCTCTCTCGCTATGTGTGTGCGTGTCTCTCCCACGCTGTGTGTGTCCATGCTCCCTCCCTCGCTGCGTGTCTCAGCATGTCCCTCCCTCGCTCTGTGTGTGTATGTCCCTCCCTCACTGAGTATGTATGTGTCCCTTCGCTGCGTGTCCCTCCCTTGCTGTGTGTGTGTGTGTCCCTCCCTTGCTTTGCGTGTGTGTGTCCGTCCCCTTGTGTGTGTGCGTGTGTGCATGTCCCTCCCTTGCTCTGTGTTTCCCTGTGTGTGTGTATGTGTCCGTGTCCCTCCCACGCCGTGTGTGTCCATGCTGCCTCCCTCGCTGCGTGTCTCAGCGTGTCCCTCCCTTGCTCTGTGTGTGTGTGTCCCTCCCTTACTGTGTGTGTGTCCCCCGCTCTCTGTGTATGTGCGCGTGCATGTCCTTCCCTCACTGTGTCTGTGTGTGTCCCTTCACTGCGTGTCCCTCCCTTGCTGTGTGTTTGTCCCTTCCTTGCTGTGCGTGTGCGTCCCTCCCTCGCTGTGTGCGTCCCTCCCTCAACGTGTGTGTGTCTCTCTCTCACTCTCTCTCGGGGTGTGTGTGTGTGTGTGTGTGTGGCTGTGTGTGTGAGAGTTTCCCCCCCTTGCTGTGTGTGTGTGTCCCTCTTGGTGTGTGTATGTGTGCTTGACCCTCCCTCGTTGTATGAGTATGTGTCTCCCCCTCTCGCTGTGTGTGCGCGTGTCCCTCTCTTGCTCTGTGTGTGTGTTTGTGTGTGTCCCTCCCTCGCTGTGTGTTCGCGTGTCCCTCTCTTGCTCTCTGTGTGTGCTGTCCCTCTCTCGCTGTGTGTGTCTGTGTTTGTGTGCTTCCTCATGCACGTGTTGCTCCCTCGCTGTCTCTATGTGTGTCCCTCCCTCGCTCTGTGTGTGTGCGCTGCACTTGCTCTGCATGTGTGTGCCTGTCCCTTCCTCGCTGTGCGTGCATGTGTCGTCCCCTGGCTGTATGCGTGTGTGTGTGTGTGTGTCTCCCTCCCTCACTGTGTATGTATGAGTTTCGCCCCCTTGATCTGTGTGTGTGTGTCCCTCTTGCTGTGCGTGTGTATGCGTGGCCCTCCCTCGCTGTGTGTGCGCGTGTCCCTCTCTTGCTCTGTGTGTATGCGTGTGTGTTACTCTTGCTGTGTGTGTGTGTGTGTGTGGCCCTCCCTCGCTGCATATGAATGTCCCTCCCTGGCTGTGTGTGTGCGTGTCCCTCTCTCGCTGTGTGTGTCTGTGATTGTCTGCTTCCTCATGCACGTGTCGCTCCCTCGCTGTCTCTATGTATGTCCCTATGTCTCCCCCTGGCTGTGTGTGTGCGTGTCCCTCTCTCACTGTGTGTGCTTCCTCATGCGCATGTCACTCCCTCGCTCTGAGTGTGTCCGTCCCTTGTGTGTGTGTTTGTCCCTCCCTTGCTGTGTGTGCACGTCTCTCCCTTGCTCTGTGTTTGTGTGTGCGTGCGTGCGTGTCCCTCGTTCGCTTTGCGTGTGTGTGTTCCCGTCCCTCCCTCGCCGTGTGTCTGCGTGTATCCCCCTCACTGTGTGTATGTGCGTGTCCCTCCATCACTGTGTGTGTGTGTGTGTGTATTTGTGCATGTACCTCCCTCGCTTTGCGTGTTTCCCTTCCTTTCCTCCCTGTGTGTGTGCGTGTCCCTCCATTGCTCTGTGTGTGTGTGTGTGTGTGTGTCCCTCCTCCACTGTGTGTAGGTGTGTCCCTTCCTCACTGTGTGTGTGTTTGTGTATGTGTGTGTGTCCCTCCCTTGCTGTGTATGTGCGTGTCCGTCACTCACTGTGTATGTGTGAGTTACCCCCTTGCTCTGTGTGTGTATGTATGTGTGTGTTCCTCTTGCTGTGCGTGTGTGTGTGGCCCTCCCTTGCTGTGTGTGTGTGTGTCCATGTCCCTCACTGGCTGTATATGTGTCCCCCTCTTGCTGTGAGTCTGTGTGACCCTTTTACAGTGTATGTGAGTGTCCTTCCCTTGGTGCATGTGTGTGTGTGTATGCGTGTCACTCCCACACTGTGTGTGTGTGTCCCTCCCTCGCTGTGTATGTGTGAGTTTTCCCCCCTTGCTCTGTGTGTGTGTGTGTGTGTGTGTATGTCCTTCCCCCGCTGTGTGTCTGCGTGTATCTCCCTCACTGTGTGTGTTTGCGTGTCGCTCCGTTGCTCTCTGTGTGTGTGTGTGTGTGTGTGTGTCCAAAATTTGTGCCATCGGTGAATTGGCCATCATAAATTGATTGTTGTATTCCGGAATGTGTGGTTTAAGGAAGTTCACCATGAGAAATGCAGGGTTTAATGTATAGGTAGAGGGGTGGGTCTGGGTAGGTTGCTCTTCAGAGTTTTGGAATGGACTGGTTGGGCCGAATGGCCTGCTTGCACACGATGGCGATTCTATTCAGGTTATTGTCCAGCCCTGTCAACCATCCCCATCTCTTATACCTGGCCTTATCCCCAATATACTCCTTAACACTGTAATCTCCTCCAGACTCTAAAACTCTCCTTGCCTATGTAAGCTTCTCCAGTCATTACAAAGATCGATATGACTGTCACCTCTTCCTGCTTTTAGAACCCTCCCCATAACTATGACCATTTGGTACAGCACTCCCAATCACTGTTCCCTCTTGAAACTCCCATAAACATTTGTATCTCTGAAAACTCATCTGGACTGTCTCAATTTCCCTTTGACAGTTACATGCTGAGACCTGCTCTATATCAGTGAAGTAATTAAGTCTGGCAACACTCACTGTTATAACCTCCCTCCAGCTTTACGGCACCGAGTATCTGTAGAAGGTCTTTTCAACCTGACAGCCATCTCTGTGTCTGTAATCTCCTCCACTCCCCATAATACATTCTCTCTGAGCTCCTCTGTAGTCCATTAAACACTCCCTAACACTGTCTGTATCAGTGTAACCTTCTCCAAAAGCACAACCTTCCCTATCTGTGTAAATCCCTACACCGGTCCCTGTCCCTCTCAGCTCCGTCTAACAATACAACCCTCCATGTCTGTGTATTCACCTTCAGTCCCTACTCACCTCCCTATCTGTGTAACCTTCTCCATGCATTTTTGCTTCAGTCTCTTCAACTGTCCCTGTCAGTGTAACCTCTTCCAGACGCGAAAGCTCTCCTCTTTTTGACTTACTCAGAACACACAACCCTCACTATCTGTAAGTTATTCCTCTCTGAGAAACCTACCTCTGCAAATTGCTCCAACTCTTCAACTCTCCATAAGCTCCTGCAGCTCTTACATCCCTCCCTATCTACCAAATCTCTTCCAGTCCCTAAACACCAACAGTCTGTGGAGACCCGACCACCATCCCTATCAGTGTAATCCTCTCAGGTCTCTGCAGTATTCCTGATCTGTCGAACTCACTCCATGCCTGTTCCTCTCGCAATCCAGTCCCTACAAAACCCACTATCTATTTAACACCCTCTTGTCACTATCACCCCCATGTCAATGTAAGCTCCTCCTGTGTCTCCACCATTTACCCATCTCCATAACCTTGTCCAGCTCTTACACCACTATCTGTTTAAATGTCACCCTCCCCTACAACTTCTTCCTGATTGTGCTATGCTCCCTTATCTGTGAAACTATTTCTGACCAAAATTGTTATCCCAGTCTCTGAAACGAAATCCAGATTCCACAGCCTCCATAACCCCCAGAACCTAAGTCTTCCTATGTCTATAAACATCTTCAGTCACGACTCCCCTGCAATCTCTGTTTGTTCTTTCAGTCGATACAAACCTCTTTATCTCTGTAATCTGCTCAGCTCCCTTAAACACTCCCTGTCTGTGATCCAGCCCTGTCCTATAAACATCCTTATCCCTGTAAACTTCTCTATCCCTCCCAACATTCCCATCTCCATGAGCCCGTCAGCCCTACAGCTCTCCACATTTCTGTAACCTCCTGTGGGTCTATGGTCCTCCCTCCCTGTGAATCCACCTCCAGTCCCCACAACCCTCCCAGTCTGGGTCCTCTGTTCTAGATCAGACCATTGCTGTCTCTGTAAACACCTACACTCCTGACAACTCTTCCCATTTGTGTAGTCTTGTTCAGACCCCATACTCTCCAGCTTCCTGAATCCTCTTCCTGCCACTGCAACCAAAACCACATGTTTATGTAATACCCACCAGTGCTTACACCCTCCCCAACTCAGTAACCACTTGCAGCCCTAACAAAGCACCTAAACTATGAAACCTCTCATTTCCCTACAATCCTCCCTCCCTCCCTCCTCAAATGCCTTCATCACCATGAAACCTCACAATTACTGAAGCCTCCTTTTGGCACTGCAAACCTCCTAATATCTGCAAAATCCTCCTGTCCTGATATTACTCTCTATCTCTGTAACCCCCACCACCCCCCAGTGTCATTCTGGGGAACATGGCAGAGGAGGGAAGATTTGTAAATTCCGAGCCATGTTAAGGAGGTAGAATTCTGGGAATTACAGATTTTGTCGAATGTCTGTGGTGTGCAGATTATTGGCGAGGACTCTAAAGACAGGATTTATGACTACTTGGAAAACCATAGTTAAGTTAGCCACAGTCAGTATGGGTTTGTGAGGGGTCAGGTCGTGCTTCACAAACCTTATTAAATTCTTTGAGGATATGGCAGAATATGTTGATGGCTCATTCAGAAAAGAAGGAAAATTGGGATACAGGGAAATCTGTCTGTCTGGATACAGGATTGGATGGCCCAGAGAAGACAGAAGGTGGCAGCAGATGGACAGTATTGAGTCTGGAGCTCAGTGACCAGTGGGGTTCTGTAACAATCAGTTCTGGGATTCTGCTCTCTGTGATTTTTATAAATGACTTGGATGTGGATGTTGGAGAGTGGGTTAGTAAGTTTTCCAATCACACGAAGGTTGGCGGAGTGGTGGGGAATGTGGAGGGCTGTTGTAGGTTGCGATGGGACATTGACAGGACGCAGAGCTGGGCAGGAAGTGGCAGATGGAGTCCAATCTGGAAAAGTGTGAAGTGATTCATTCTGGAAGGTCGAACTTGAATATAGAATACAGGGTGAAAGGCAGAATTCTTGGCAGTGCGGAGGAACAGAGATCATGGGGTCCGTGTCAATAGATCCCTCAAAATTGCCACGCACGTTGGTAGGGTTGTTAAAAAGGCATATGTTGTGTTGGCTCCCCTTAGAAGGGGATTGATTGTAAGAGCCGTGAGGTTTTACCGCATCTTTATAGCGTCCTGGTGAGACCACACTTGGAATATTGTGTTCAGTTCTGGTCCCCTGTTTACAGGAAGGCTGTGCAAGTTTTAGAGAGCGTACACTGGAGATTTACCAAGATGCTGCCTGTAATGGAGGGCAGTTCTTACGAAGAAAGGTTGAGGGAGCTAAGGCTTTTTTCATTGGAGAAGGGGGCGGGGCGACTTTGTGGAGGTGAACAAGATGATGAGAGGCACAGAGAGAGTGAATAGTCAGAGACGTTTCCTCCTATGGCATAAATGACTGTTACAAGGCGGCATAATTTTCAGGTAAATGGAGGATAGATAAGAGGAGAGAGAATGGTAGGTGGTTGGATGGACTGCCAATGGTGGTAGTAAAATTAGATACATCCGGGACATTTAATAGACTCTTGGACAGACACATGGATAATAGTAAAATGAAGGGTATGTAGTTTACTTTGATCTTACAGTTGGATAAAAGGTTTGCATGAAATCATGGCCGAAGGGTCTTGGGCTGAACTGTTCTACGTTCTATGTTCTGTCTGGAAAACTTCGTAATAAGCTCAGATCAGTGTAAAAGGATATGGCATTCAGGAGGAGCTAGAGAACTGGATACAAAATTTGCTTGATGGTAGGAGACAGAGGGTGGTGGGAGACATGTTGTTTTTCTGACTGGAGGCATGTGACCAGCGGTGGAGTGGGTCCCCTTTTGTTTGTCATTTGGATAAATGGTTTGGATGGGAATATTGGTTTCCTGGTAAGTAATTATTTTCGGTAACACTGAAGTTGGTGGGAAAGTGGACAGTGAAGAAGGTTATCTATGATACAACAGGATGAACAGTACTGCTGGGATAGTGGGCTGAAGAATGGCAGATGGAGTTGAATTAGATAAATGTGAGGTATTCCATTTTGGTAAAATAAGCCAGGGTGGGACTTGTACAGTTAATGTTCGGGCCCTGGGTAGTGTTTTCAGTCAGAGATCCAGTGACCCAGATACACAGTTCTTTTGAATGTGGTGTCACAGTTCGACAGGCTGGTGAAGCAGGCATTTGGGAGAGCATTAAGAATAGGAGTTGGGATGTCATGTTGTGGCTGTAAAAGACATTGTTGGGCCACCATTAAAGCATTGTTGATCAGTCGGAAGAACTCATCTAGTTCACTAACCTCATCTGACATTCTAAACTGGTCTGGCCGACATGTGACTCCAGACCCACAGCAATATGGCTGACTCTGAGCTACCCTCTGGGTAATTAGCAGAGGGGTCAAAGACCGTTGTTCCAGGCAGTGACACCCACATCCCATGAATGAATAAATAAAAATACCAATGTCCCTCCCTACCTCTGCGAACCCTTCCAGCTGTAGCAATCCGTCCTGGGTTTGTAACACCCTGACCCCTCTCTGTAACACACTCACCACCTCCAGCACCTTCACCTCTCCCTGTTCATATCGTGTCAATGAACCCTGACCGTGGCTCCCCTTCCCACAGCCCTCCTCTTGCGAGCAGAGCCATTGCAATCCATTAGCACTTATTCCTAAAACACTCTCTCACTTCAGGATTTTAAGTACTTTTAGGTGACCTTCTCAGCCTCATAATCTAATATGATTCATTTTGTCCTGAGTGAGGGATCAGTGGGAATTTCTTGCTGAGGTTTTTACTGTTTCAGTGGAATGTCCTTTTGTCGATTATTCTGCATTTTTCCTTCAAATGGTTTCCACTTTTTTTTTTCAGACACATATTTCAGTCTGTTTAGCCTGTTTACCTTGGTCAGTGCTCCTCTCACACACACGTAATTGGCTATTTTCGTTTCTAGTTGTAGCTTGTCCTTTCTGTGTTTCACTTTAAAACTTTATATTTCTTTAAACTGCACTTTATCACAATTTCCCGAAGGATCTCTGCAGGTGACATTACTCATTCACTAAGTTTCATTACACGGTCGCTCTGCGATAGTTATGTCCCTTAACAGTTGCACAATGTGTTTTCCAAAGAAACACTGAAATAAAAGATTAACTGGACTCCTCTTCCAATATCAATGTTGACCGTGTGTTTGTCCCAGATTATACAAATATTGAAGTTTTCCGAATTTATCACAATGCCTTTGTTAAAAAATTCCAATGAGTTCCTGTTTAATGCAGTGATGAGCAATGAAATGCTGTTCGGTGGCTAAAACTGTTCTGCTGCTTATGTCCTTGGCAAGTAGTAGCCAGAATTTACATTCAGACTGACTCGACTTCATGATCTGAGACCAAATGCTTTCTCTGTAATCCATCTTTGTTATCCGTTATTGTTAGCGTAGCCCATTTTGCCTGAGTTTGCACAAGATTGTGAACCACTGAATATTTTTGTTCACCCTGTATCCATGTCTCCCTGGTGTCGAAATCTCTTTTATCTCTGTGTCACAAATCCATCAACTTTATTGCAGCAACGTTGTCCGTTCAAAAATAACATACAATACTCTCTTCCACAATTTTCTGTCACAAATCTATTTGCTGATGTACAATTTTAGTTAAACTCTGTCCCATCCTGTTCCTTTCTGCTTGTCTTCAGCCACATTCCCATGCTGTTCCATTGCTTCACCTTTTCCGTTTGGATTTGGAAAGCTCCTTTTACCTGTATCCCCTCTCATTTTAATGCCCTGTCCATAAACCTACCGACATGATTGGCCAGGACACTGGTCCCAGCACAGTTCCAGGGGGAACATCCTAATAGACTTTTTTTTAAAATCAGGTATGGGATGTGTGAGTCTCTGGCTGACCAGCCTTTCTTGCCCAGTCCTAGAAACCCTTGAAGTGAGTAACTTGCTCGGCCATTTCAGAGGGTAATTGAGAGACAAACACTCTGCTGTGGGTATGTCGTGCAGACCACGTGAGGATGGGCAGATGTCCTTCTCGAAAGGACAAGTGTTTGGATTTGTTGTACATCAGTAATGGTTTCATACTTATTTGTGGATTGTTAATTATTATTTTTAAAATTATTGATTTCAAATGTCTCCTTTTCAGATGACGGGATTCAATCCTGCCTCCCCCGAACATTAGCTAAGGTTTTGGATCCATTCGCTCGTAATAATACCACTAGGCCATTACTTCACCTGCTCACTGGGTGCTCATCCCTGAGCACTGATACCAGGGCATCATGAAGCTAAACCCATTCTTTCAACACAATTGTGTGATCCTGACATCTTCCAGCAATCTGGGACGATTACTTAATATCGCTCCATTTTGCAGATCTCTGTGGAACTCAGTGCCATTCTCCATGTGTAACCCTCACTGCATCTGTTTAATTTCCAATTCTGTCTATTTCTCTGTCTCCTGTAGGTATTCAGGAAAGTCCTGACTCAATAGCCTTCCCAGCCGCTGGGTGGATCGTTCATCACCTCATTGAACGCAGTTGGTCTCCCAGAGAGAGACAAAGGGTAAGGAGACCCGGAGCCTTCAATAATTCCTGTAGTGAAGTAAGGTCACCCACAGTGCACAGAGCAAAGAACAATGAGAGGGCTCCAAACATCTGTTAACACAACATGACATAGATACAGTGCTGGAGGGGGAGCACAGTACACACAAACCCCAGGCTCAATCACCACCCCAATGTAAGTTCTGTTATATTAAAACTCACTACTCTTCAACAGTGTATCTATGGCATGTCTTGTGGTACAGTGTTTTCAATAATTTTTAATTCCTATAACAGATCCTATCGCTGTAACCTCCTCCCTTCCCGATAGTCCCTCCACATATTTGAAATGTACTGCATTCCAGACTACCATCCCTATCCCTGTAAATTGGTTCAGTGTCTACAACATGCCTTATCTCAGTAGTCTATTCCTCCAATAAGGTAAAAACAAGGACTGCAGATGCTGGAAACCAGAGTCTAGATTAGAGTGGTGCTGGAAAAGCACGGCAGGTCAGGCAGCATCCGAGGAGCAGGAAAATCGACATTTTGGGCAAAAGCCCTTCATCAGGAATAGAGGCCGAGAGCCTGCAGAGTGGAGAGATAAATGAGAGGGGGGTGGGGATGGGGAGAAAGTAGCATAGAGTAGAATAGGTGACTGGGGTGGAGAAGAAGGTGATATGTCAGATTGGAGGATGGGGGAAGGTAGCAAAGCGTACAATGGGTGAATGGGGGTGGGGATGGGGTGATAGGTCAGAGAGGAGGGTGGAATGGATGGGTGGGAAGGGAGATAGGCCACTAGGACAGGTCATGAGGGCGGTGCTGAGCTGGATGGCTGGAAGTGGGGTGAGACGGGAAAAGGGGAAATTGGGAAACTGATGAAGTTCACATTGATGCCCTGGGGTTGAAGTGTTCCGAGGCGGAAGGTGAGGCGTTCTTCCTCCAAGCGTCGGGTGGTGAGGAAGTGGCGGTGGAGGAAGCCCAGGACCTGCATGTCCTCGGCAGAGTGGAAGGGGGAGTTGAAATGTTGGGTCACACGGCAGTGTGGTTGATTGGTGCTTGTGTCCCAGAGGTGTTTCCTAAAGTGCTCTGCTAGGAGGTGTCCAGTCTCCCCAATGTAGACGAGACTGCATCGGGAGCAACAGATACAATAAACGATATTGGTGGATATGCAGGGAGAACTTTGGATGTGGAAGGCTCCTTTGGGGCCTTGGATGGTGGTGAGGGGAGAGGTGTGGGCACAGGTTTTGCAATTCCTGCAGCGGCAGGAGAAGGTGCCAGGAAGGGAGGGTGGGTTTTTGGGGGGCGTGGAACTGACCAGGTAGTCATGGAGGGAATGGTCTTTGCAGAAAGTGGAGAGGGGTGGTGAGGGAAATATACCCCTGGTGGTGGGGTCCGTTTGGAGGTGGCGGAAATGTCGGTGGATGATTTGGTTTATGCGAAGGTTGGTAGGGTGGAAGGTGAGCACCGGGGTGTTCTGTCCTTGTTACAGTTGGAGAGGTGGAGTTTGAAGGCAGAGTTGCAGGATGTGGACGAGATGCGTTGGAGGGCATCTTTAACCACGTGGGAAGGGAAATTCCAATCTCTAAAGAAGGAGGCTATCTGGTGTGTTCTGTGGTGGAATTGACCCTCCTGGGAGCAGGTACGGCGGAGGTGGAGGAATTGGGAATAGGGGTTGGGAAATTTGCAGGCGGTAGGGTGGGAAGTTATGTCATCTAGGTAGTTGTGGGAGTCGGTAGGTTTATATAAAATGTCGGTGTCAAGTTGGTTGTCATTAATGGGGATGGAGAGGTCCAGGAAGGGGAGAGAGGTATCAGAGATGGTCCAGGTAAATTTAAGTCAAGGTGGAATGTGTTGGTGAAGTTGATGAATTGCTCAAACTCCTCGATGGAGCAAGAGGTGGCGCCAATGCAGTCATCAATGTTGCGGAGGAAGACGTGGGGAGTGGTGCCATTGTAACTACGGAAGATGGACTGTTCTACGTAGTCAACAAAGAGACAGGCATAGCTGGGAACCATACGGGTGCCCATGGCTACCCCTTTGGTCTGGAGGAAGTGGGAGGATTTGCAGGAAAAATTGTTAAGGGTGAGGACAAATTCAGCCAAACAAATGAGAGTATCCGTGGAAGGGTACTGTTGTGGACGTCGGGAGATGAAGAAATGGAGGGTTTGGAGGTACTGGTCATGGTGGATGGAGGTGTAGAAGGATTGGATATCCGTTGTGAAGATGAGGCGTTGGGGGATGGGGAAACGGAAGTCTTGGAGGAGTGGAGGGTGTGAGTGGTGTCTCGAACGAATGTGGGTAGTTCCTGGACTGAGGGGATAGGACAATGTCGAGGTAGGCAGACATGAGTTCAGTGGGGTAGGAGTATGCTCAGACAATGGGTAGGCCAGGGTGGTCAGGCTTGTTAATCTTGGGAAGGAGGTAGAACCGGGCAGTGGGGGATCCCAGACAATGAGGTTGGAAGCTGTGAGTGGGAGATCTCCTGAGATGATGTGGTTCTGTATGGTCTGGGAGATGTCGGTTTGATGATGGGAGGTGGGTCATGGTAGAGGGGGTGGTAGGAGGAGGTGTCTTTGAGTTGGCATCATGGCTTCAGCGGTGGAGAGGTCAGTGCACCAGACTCCCACTGCACCAACTTTATCTGCTGGTTTGATGGTGTGGTTGGTATTGGAGCAGAGGAAGTGCAGGGCTGCACGTTGTGAGGGTGAGAGGTTGGAGTGGGGAAGGGGGTAGATAGGTTGAGGCGGTTAATGTCTCGGTGGAAGTTGGAAATGAAGAAATCGAAGGCAGATAATAGGCCAGCGCGGGGTGTCCAGGTGGATGGGGTGTATTGGAGGCCGGCAAAGGGGTCCTCAGAAAATAGGCGGGAGTCTTCATTGTAAAAGTAAGCTCTGAGGCGGAGGTGGTGGAAGAAGTGTTCGATGTCACGGCGTGTATTAAATTCACTCATGTGTGGACGGAGGAGGATAAAGGTGAGGGATTAGCTGAGGACTGATCATTCGTCCTCAGTGAGGGGGGGTCAGGGGGAGATGGTGGAAACTCGGCAGGACTGGGAGCTCGGACCAAGCGTAGGTGTGGAGCTGGGGGAGGCGACGAAGCCTGTAACTGGACTGGGGGTGGTGTTAGGGGGAATGGGGATGGAGTCATGAGCAGGGGTGGTGTTCCCCTCGGGGTTCTGGGGGCAGGGAAGGTGATGGTGGGACATGGGGGTGGTGTCAGCAGAATGTAGATGAGTGGCATTGGTGGGGGCGGAAGTGGTGGCAAACACGGCAGTGGGGGGGCGTGGAAGTCACTGAGTGTGTGACATCACCGATGATGTGAGGGGCGGAAGTGATGTCACTTGTGGTGTATGAGGAATTGTGAGTGGCGGAAATGGCATTTACTTTATTTTAACCAATGATTTTCTGTCACAAATCTGTTTTACAATGTCGTATTTTAATTAAACTCTGTCCCTTACTGTCTCTTTCTTTTGGTCCTCATTCACATCTCCATGGTGTTCCAATATTTCAACCTTTCTCTTTGGACTTGGGAATTTCCATTCACCTCAGACTTGTCGCCCTCCTCATCTGTGTCCATTTATAGCACACTGCATAATCCTGGTACCACAGGACCCTATCCCAATAAAATAGCTCAGTCCTCCCTGAGTACTAGGAGCAGTGCTCACTGGTCAGAACCACTTCTGATGATACCATTGTGTGATCCTGATACCTTCCTGCACTCTGCTGATATCACTGTCTCTCTCCATGTGCTATCCCTCACTGTGTGGGTCTAATTGCTGCCTCTGTCAGTGTCTCTCACTCTTGCAGCTACTCCAGATCCTGAGCGAACAGCATTCTCCACTCCAGAGGGAAGCAACTGCACAGGCCATGGATGGAGACTGGGATTTTCCAGATCTCTGTGGGACTCAGTGCCATTCTCCATGTGTAACCTTCATTGCTTTAGTCTAATTTCCCATTCTGTCTACTTCTCTGTCTCCTGTAGGTATTCCTGATGTCCCTGACTCAGCAGAATTCCCAATTCCTGTCTCGTCCATCACCACATTGAAGACAGTTGGTCAGCCAGTGAGAGATGGAGAGTGAGATCTGGAGTCTTCAGTAAATCTTGCAGCCGGTAAGATCACTCACAGTAAACAGCACAGGGAGGAGTTAGTGGACTTTAATTCAGACCCTGAGGGCATGATGTAGGAACAATGCTGGGCAAGGAACATGAGCAAATTCTCAGGCTTCATTATCACCATCTAGTCTGTAAATTCATCTGTTCCACAGAACCCTCCCTATGTCTGTCAGTTTCTCCATTGTCTGTTTCATCGATACCACTTTCCCTATCTCTATCAGCCCCTACAATCCTGCTTATCACTGTAAGCTCCTCATATCAGTAAAACTCTCCAAGTTTCTGCCTTTGCCTTTAATCCCGGGTTCTGTCACATCTCTTTTTAACTGAAGAAAAACAACTCCTCAGTTCCTTAAGCCATCCTGGTCAGTGTAGTCCTTTCAATACCTGAAAAACCTCCCTGTCTTTGTGACTTCTTGGAACTCGAACTACCTTCATGATCTCTGTAACCTTCCCGTCACGACAACAAAAAAGCTCTGTACCTTAGTAACCTCCTCCAGCTGTTAGACTCCTCCTTGTCTCTGGGCACAAAACAGAGTGACCCTGCTTCTCTCATAAATTTAGTTTCTGCATTTCTAATGATGACTATGAACGCTTCCTGTCTCTAAAACGCACTCAGTCTCTGTAAACTCTGCTGGTCCCGATTGATGTAATTTCCTTCGGTAACTACAAACCTTTATACCTTTAATCTCCTCCAGACGTGACCACACAGTTTATTTCTATAACCTCTTTGAGTGATAGAGTCATAGAGATGTACAGCACGGAAACAGACCCTTCGGTCCAACCCGTCCATGCCAACCAGATATCCCAACCCAATCTAGTCCCACCTGCTAGCACCCGACCCATATCCCTCCAAATCCTTCCCATTCATATACCCATTCAAATGCCTCTTAAATGTTGCAATTGTACCATCCTCCCCCACATGCTCTGGCAGCTCGTTCCATACACGTACCACCCTCTGTGTGAAAAAGTTGCCCCTTAGGTCTTTATTATATCTTTTCCGTCTCACCCTAAACCTATGCCCTCAAGTTCTAGACTCCCTGACCGCAGGTAAAAGAATTTGTCTATTTATCCTATCCGATCCATGCCCCTCATAATTTTGTAAACCTCTATAAGGTCACCCCTCAGCCTCCGAAGCTCCAGGAAAAACCGTCCCAGCCTGTTCAGCCTCTCCCTGTCGCTCAAATCCTACAATCCTGGCAACATCCTTGTAAATCTTTTCTGAACCCTTTCAAGTTTCACAACAATTCTTCCGATAGGAAGGAGACGAGAATTGCACAAAATATTCCAACAGTGGCCAAACCAATGTCCTGTACAGCCGCAACATGACCTCCCATCTCCTGTACTGAATACTCTGACCAATAAAGGAAAGCATTCCAAATGCCGCCTTCACTATCCTATCTCCCTGCGACTCGACTTTCAAAGAGCTATGAACTTGCACTCCAAGGTCTCTTTGGTCAGCAACACTCCCTAGGACCTTACCAATACGTGTATAAGTCCTGCTTAGACTTGCTTTCCTAAAATGCAGCACATCGCATTTATCTGAATTAAACTCCACCTGCCAGTTAGCCCATTGTCCCATCTGGTCCAGATCCTGTTGTAACCCTCTTCGCTGTCCACTACACCTCCAATTTTGGTGTCATCTGTAAACTTACTAACTATACCTCTTATGCTTGCATCCAAATCATTTATGTAAGTGACAAAAAAAGTAGAGGGCCCAGCACTGATCCTTGTGGCACTGCATTGGTCACAGGCCTCCAGTCTGAAAAACAACCCTCCACCGCCACCCTGTCTTTTTCCTTTGAGCCAGTTCTCTATCCAAATGGCTAATTGTCCCTGTATTCCATGAGTTCTAACTTTGCTAATTAGCCTCCCATGGGGAACCTTGTCGAATGCCTCACTGAAGTCCATATGGATCACAGCTATCACTCTGCCCTCCTCAATATTCTTTGTTACTTCTTCAAAACATTCAATCAAGTTTATGAGACGTGATTTCCCACGCACAAAGCCACGTCGACTCTTCCTAATCAGTCCTTGTCTTTCCAAATACATATGCATCTTGTCCCTCAGGATTCCCTCCAACAACTTGCCCACCGCCTAGGTCAGGCTGACCGGTCTATAGTTCCCTGGCTTCACTGTACCACCCTTCTTAAACAGTGGCACCACGTTTGCCAAACTCCAGTCTTCCGGCATCTCACCTGTGACTATCAATGATACAAATATCTCAGCAAGAGGCCCAGCAATCACTTCTCTAGCTTCCCACAAAGTTCACTGGTCCACCTGATCAGGTCCTGGGGATTGATTCACCTTTCACCGTTTCAAGACATCCAGCACTTGCTTCTCTGTAATCTGGATGTTTTGCAAGATGTCACCATCTATTTCCCTACAGTCTATATCTTACATATGCTTTTCCACAGTAAATACTGATGCAAAATGTTCATTTAGTATCTCCCCCACTTTCTGCGGCTACACACAAAGGCCGCCTTGCTGATCATTGTGGGGCCCTATTCTCTCCCTAGTTACCCTTTTTTCCTTAATATATTTGTAAAAACCCTTTGCATTCTCCTTAATACTGTTTGTCAGACCTATCTCATGTCCGCGTTTTGCCCTCCTGATTTCCCTCTTAAGTATACTGCTACTTCCTTTATACTCTTCTAAGGATTCACTTGATCTATCCTGTCTATACCTGAAATATGCTTCTTTCTTTTTCTGAACCAAACACTCAATTTCTTTAGTCATCCAGAATTCCCAATACTTAGCAACCTTCCCTTTCACCCTGACAGGAATATACTTTCTCTGGACTCTTGTTATCTCATTTCTGAAGGCTTCCCATTCTCCAGCCGTCCCTCTAGCTGCGAACATCTGCCTCCAATCAGCTTTCAAATGTTCTTACCTAATACCGTCAAAATTGGCCTTTCTCCAATTTAGAACATCAACTTTTAGGTCTGGTCTATCCTTTTCCATCACTATTGTAAAACAAATAGAATTATGGTCGCTGGCCTCAAAGAGCACCCCCACTGACAGCTCACTCACCTGTCCTGCCTTATTTCCTAACAGGTCAAGTTTTGCACCTTCTCTAGTCGGTACATCCACATACTGAATCAGAATATTGTCTTGTGCACACTTAAGAAATTCCTCTACACCTAAACCTTTAACACTATGGCAGTCCCAGTCAATGTATGGAAAGTTAAAATCCCCTACCATAACCACCCTATTATTCTTACAGGTAGCTGAGATCTCCTTACAGGTTTATTTGGCAATTTCACTTTGACTATTGGGGGGGGGGGGGTCTGTAATACAATCCTAATAAGGTGATCATCCCCTTCTCATTTCTCAGTTCCACCCAAATAACTTCCCTGGATGTATTTCTGGGAATATCCTCCCTCAGCACAGGTGTAATGCTATCCCTTATCAAAAATGTCACTCCCTCTCCTCTCTTGCCTCCCTTTCTATCCGTCCTGTAGCATTTGTGTCCTGGAACATTAAGCTGCCAGTCCTGCCCATCCCTGAGCCATATTTCTCTAATTGCTATGATATCTCAGTCCCATGTTCCTAACTATGCCCTGAGTTCATCTGCCTTCCCTGTTAGGCCCCTTGCATTGAAATAAATGCAGTTTAATTTATTAGTCCTACCTTGTCCCTGCCTGCCCTGACTGTTTGACTCCCTTCTGTTCTCAGCTGGACCCGTCTCAGATCGAGCTCCCAAAATCCTCCCTGTGATTGTTATCACGTCCCATCCTTGCATTCCTCCAAATCCCTGTAAAGTCCTCCCATTCCTAACACCCGCCCTGTATCTGTCACCTGTCCCAGCTTCCACAACCCTCCCTATCTCTGTAAGACACCCCACACCCCCTGTCCCAGTTACTACAGCCCGCTGTATCACTAAATGCCAGTAGTCATTATAATATCAGAGTAAGGTGTGAAAGCAGGAATACTGTACTGGGTTAAATGATCAGTCGTGATCATATTGAATCGGTAGGACCGACTCTGTGGTCAAATGGCTGATACCTGCTATTCTTTCCTGTGCTTCTCTATAAACATACTATCTATATAACCTCCTTCAGTCCCCACAGCCCTCCCTATCTCCATAAACTCCTTCAGTCCCCACAACTCTTCCTATCTATGTAACCTGAATCATTCCCCACAAACCTCCCTAACTCCATAACCTCCAAAAGGCCCCACAACCCTCCCTATCTCCATAATCTCATCCTGACCCAACGACCCTCCTGTTCCGAGTAACCTCCTTCCATCCCCATGATCCTCCTCATCTGTGCAACCTCCTTCAGGCCTAACAGCCCTACAGATCTCTTTGGCCCCTTTCAGGTCCCACAGCACTCCCTATCTCCATAACGTTCTTCAGTCACCACTGCGGTCTCTGTGTCCATAATCTCATACAGTCCCCACATCACTCCCTATCTCCATAATGTCCTTCAGTCCCCATGACCCTCCTTATTTCCACAACATCTATTACCTGTTGAACCTGTAAGCTACCTTTTTCAGATTGATAAACACAAACTCCCATAACCCTTATTGCTGCCAGTCTGAAACCGAACAGTGTTAGCCTGATAGTAGGTCGGGAGCTGGAATATGTTTGAAAACATATGTCAATGAACAACAACTGGACCCTTTGAAATGCATTTAATAAAAATAGAATGTGTTTTGAGCCTGTTGGATTGTATTTTTATTGGTGTGAATATAAATGGCAGAATAGATACGGGTGTAGGAGTGGTTGTACCGAGGATACGGTTTATTTGAATTTTCAGAACCCTTTACACAAGTTTCAATAAGGGCTAAAGAGTAACCTGGTTGAGAATAGGGCACCTTAACTGTCAGGAGGTGGGTGAGATATTAGACAAAATAGTGTTGTCAGAATTTACTGTGGAGAAAAACTAGAAGCTCAAGAAGTTGGGGAAATAAACAGCGATGTCTTGGAAAGAATCCTCAACAGAGAAGAGAAAGTGCTGGAATCTTAAAACAAATAAAGCTAGATCAATCCTCAGTCGCTTATTAGGTCGATCTTCGTATATTGTGGGAATCTGGGGAAGAGATTCCAGTGTCCCTAACAGTGACCAGTGGGTTTCTGCAGGGAGAGGTCAAAAAATCTCTGCTCTTTGTGATTTTGTGAATGACTTGGATGTGTGAGTGGAAGAGTGGGTAAGTAAGTTTGCCAATGACACGAAGGTTGGTGGAGTGGTGAATAGTGTGGATCTCTGCTGGAGGTTGCAATGGGACATTGACAGGATGTAGAGCTGGGCTGAGAAGTGGCAGATGAAGTCAAATCTGGAAAAGTGTGAAGTGATGCATTTTGTAAGGTGAGACTTGAATGCAGAATACAGGGGTTAAGGCAGAATACTGAATAGTGTGGAGGAACAGATGGATCATGGATTTCATTACCAGAGATCCATCAAGTTTGCCACCAAGCGGATAGATTTGTTAAGAAAGAATATGTCGTATTGGCTTTCATTAGCTGGGGGATTGAGTTTTAAAGCCATGAGGTTATGCCGCAGCTCTATACAGTCCTGTTTAGATCCCAATTAGAATATTGTGTTCAGTTTTGATCCCTTCATTACAAGGATATGGAAGCTGTAGAGAGGGTAAAGAGGAGATTTACCAGGATGCTCCCTGGACTGGAGGGCATGTCTTATGAAGAAAGGTTGAGGGAGCTAAGGCTTTTCTCATTGGAGTGAAGAAGAGTGTGGTGTGATTTGGTAGAGGTGAACAAGATGGTATGAGGCAAAGATAGAGTGAACAGTGAGAGACCTCTTTATCCCATGGCATACATGGTACAGGGGACAATAATTGTAAGGTGATTGAAGGATGGGTAAGGGGAGATTTCAGATGTAGGTTCTTTACACAGAAAGTGGTGGGTGGGTGTAACAGGACATTTGAACAGACTCTTGGATAAGCACATGGATGATAGCAAAATGAAGGGTATGTAAGTTAGTTTGATCTGACAGTCAAAGATGGGGATGGCATCATGGCCGAAGGGTCTTGTGGTGTACTGTTCTGTGTTCTACGTTCTGTATGGTAAACTGGGTAATAAACTCAGATCAATGTAAAAGGATAGTCAACTGGATACAAAATTGGGCTTGATGGTCAGAGACAGAGGGTGATGGGAGACATGTTGTTTTTCTGACTACAGACATGTGACCAGCGGTGAAGTGGGTTCCCTGTTTTTTTGTCATTTGGATAAATGGTTTGGATGGGAATATTGGTTTTGTGGTTAGTACGTTTTTTGAGTGACACTGAAATTGTTGGTAAAGTGGACAGTGATGAAGGTTATCTACGATGCAACAGGATAAACAGTTCTGCTGGGATAGTGGGCTGAAGAATAGCAGATGGAGTTTAATTAGATAAATGTGAGGTGTTCCATTTCGGTGAAACAAACCAGGGTGGGACTTTTACAGTTAATGTTCGGGCCCTGAGTAGTGTTGTCAGTCAGAGACGCAGGGATGCAGGTAGACCGTTCTTTGTAAGTGGTGTCACAGGTAGACAGGTTGGTGAAGCAAGCGTTTGGGATGGTTACCTTTTTTGGGCAGAGCATGAAGAGTAGAAGTTGGGATGTCACGTTGTGGCTGTACAGGACGTTGGTGGGACCACCAGAAAAGCATTGTTGACCACTAGGAAGTACTCATCTGGTTCACTTACGTCCTTGAGAGAAGAACATCTGACATTCTAACCTGGTCTGACTTGCACGTGACACCAGACCCACAGCAATATGGCTGACTCTGTGCTATACTCTGGGTAATTAGCAGTGGGGCAAAGAATGTTGGTCCAATCAGTGACATCCTCATCCCACGAATGAATAAATAAAAATACATGTATCCCTCCCTACTTCTGCAAACACCTCCAGCTGCAGCAATCCGTACTGGCTTTGTAACACCGTTCAGACCCTGACCACTCTCTGTAACTCTCACCACCTCCAGCACCTTCACCTCTCCCAGTTCCTTTTGGGACATAAAACCTTGACAATTATTCCCTCTTCCATCTAACCTCCTCCTGCGAGCAGACCCTATGCAATCCCTTTAAAATTTACTCCTAAAACATTCTCTCACTTCAGGATTTTAAGTGCTTTTTAGTGATCCTCCAAGCCCGATAATCTAATATGATCCTTTTTACTTGAGTGAGGGCCCGATGGGGATTTCCTGCTGAGGATTTGTCTGTTTCAATGGAATGTCCTTTTGTTGAGTGTTTTACACTGCTCCTTCAATTGTTTTCCACTGTTCATTGACAGACACATATTTCAGTCTGTTTAGCCTATTTACTTTGGTCAGTTCTCATCTCAAACTCATGTTATTGGTTATTTTTGTTTCTAGTTATAGCTTGTCCTTTCTGTAATTCACTTTAAAACTGTATATTTCTTTAAACTGCACATTATCACAATTTCCCAGAGGATCTGTCCAGGTGACATTACTCATTCACCAAGTTTCATCACACAATGGTGGCTCTGAGACAGTTATGTCCCGCGCCAGTTGCACAATTTGTTATTCAAAGAAACACTGAAAACTAATTCTCTGAACTCCCCTTCCAATATCACTCTTGCCAGTGTGACTGTCCCACATTTTGTGAATATTGATTTTTCCCAAAATTATCACAACGTGTTTGTTAAAAAACTTCCAATGAGTTCCTGTGTAATGCAGTGATGAGCAATGGAATGCTGTTCCGTCGCGAAAACTGTTCCGCTGCTTGTGTCCTTGGCAAGTAGTAGCCAGAATTTACATTCAGACTGACTCTACTTCATGATCTGAGACCAAATGCTTTCACTGTAATGCCTTTCTTATCTATTATTGTTCATGTTACCCATTTTGCCTGAGTTTCTGCAAGGTTGTGATCCATTGAATATTTATGTCCCCGTTTTGTTCACCCTGTAACCATATCTCTCTGGTGTCTAAACCTCTTTTATCTCAGTGTCACAAATCCATCTGCCTCATTGATAAAACTTCGTCCATTCAAAAAAAACATAATTTATTCTTTTCCACAATTTCCTGTCACAAACCTATTCACTGATGTACAGTCTTAGTTAATCGCTGCCCCATCCTGTACCTTTCTGATTGTCTTCAGCCACATCCCCATGCTGTTCCAATGTTTCACCTTTTCTCTTTGGATTTGGAAAGCTCCTTTCACCTGGACCATGTCCCAGCATCCTCTCTCTCAGTTTAAAGCCCTGTCCATAAACCTACTGACATGATTGGCCAGGACACTGGTCCCAGCACGGTTCTAGTGGGACCATCCTATTGAATTTTTTTATAAATCAGGTAGGGGATGTGGGTGTCTCTGGCTGACCAGCCTTTATTGCCCAGCCCTAGCTGCCCTTGAGCTGAGTAGCTTGCTTGGCCATTTCAGAGGGTAATTGAGATGCAAACACTTTGCTGTGGGTATGTCGTGCACACCACGTGAGGATGATCAGATCTCATTGTCGAAGGGACAAGTGGACGGCCCGGTAGCACAGTGATTAGCACTCCTTCCTCACAGCACCGGGATCCCAGGTTCGATTCCAGCCCTGGGCGACTGTGTGGATTTTGCACTTTCTCCCCGTGTCTGCGTGAATTGCCTCCGGATGCTCCGGTTTCCTCCCACAGTCCCAAGACGCGCAGGTCAGGTGAATTGGCCATGCTAAATTGCCCCTGATGTGAGGTGTATTGGATCGAGGTTGATGGTTCGGAGTGGGTTACTCTTGGGCCGAAAGACCTGTTTCCGCACTGTATGGAACCTAATCTGAGGGTTTGTGATTTTTGTACATCAATAATGGTTTCATATTTGTTTATGGATTGTTAATTGCTATTTTTTAAATTATTGATTTTAAATTCCACCATATCTTAGGATGGGATTCAAACCTGCCTCCCCTGAACATTAGCTGAGGTTTTGGACAAATGCCTTAACAATAATGTTACTAGGCCATCACTTCACCTGCTCACTAGTTGCTCATCCCTGAGCACTGACACATGAAGCTAAACCCAATCCTCCAACATGATTGTGTGCTCCTAAAGTCTTCCAGCACTCTGGTGATATCACTCAGTCTCTCTCCATGTGGTATCCCTCTCTGTGTGGGTCTAATTGCTGCCTCTGTCAGCGTCTCTCACTCTTGCAGCTACTCTAGATCCTGAGCTAACAGAATTCTCCACTCCAGAGAAATGCAACAGCTCAACCCAGGGATGGAGTTTGGGATTTTCCAGATATCTGTGGGGCTCATTTCCATTCTCCATGTGTAACCCTCACTGCATCAGTCTAATTTCCCATTCTGTCTATTTCTCTGTCTCCTGTAGGTACTCAGGAAGTTGCTGACTCAACAGACTTCCCAACTGCTGTGTGTCTCATCCATCACCTCATTGAAGATGGTTGGTCAGCCAGAGAGACAAAGGGAAGGGAGATCTGGAGCCTTCAATAAATCCTGCAGTGAGGTAAGATCACTCATAGTGCACAGAGCAGGGAGCAATGAGAGGGCTCCAAACATTGTCTATCAATACATGATATAGATACAGTGCTGGATGGTGAGCACAGTATAGACACATGCCATGATCAATCACAACGTCTACTTTAACTTATGTTGCACTGAGACAGCATCGGGAGTTTATAGTTATCAATCCAGGCCTGCATTGTCTTAGTGAGCATCAGGACAGCAGAGGTTAAAGCAGGCCTCCGACGAGAGGTTGGGAATGCTGCCCGGGATCTTTCTGTTCTGTGTTGTCCCTCCAATACTGTACGAAGACTAATTACTCTGCAACAGTGTATCTATGGCATGGCTTGTGCACCACTGTCTTCAGTCATTTTTAACTCCTATAACAGTAATTGTCCGTGTAACCGGCTCCATTCCCGATAGTCTCTCCACATATTTGAAACATACTGCATTCCAGACTACCATCCCTATCGCTGTAACTTGCTTCAGTGTCTACAACATGCCTTATGTTGGTACAGTAATCCTCTTTAGCTGGATACAGAGTGATACAGCACGGAAACAGAACCTGTGGTCCAACTCCTCAATGCTGCCCATGTTACCTAAACTGAATGAGTCTCATTTGCCTGTGTTTGGCTCTTATCTCTTCAAACCTTCTCCTCTCCATGTACCTGCCCAAATGTCTTTTCCATGCTGTAATTGTTCTTGTTTCTCCCATGTGCCCCTGGCAGTCTTTTCCGTCTATGTACCATCCTCTCTGGATAATGTTCCTCCTCAGCTCCCTCTTTAAATCCTTGCTCTCTCACCTCCTATTTATACCCTCTAGTTTTGTACTCACCTACCCTTGGTTATTCACCATTCTTAGGGTCACCCCGTGGCCTCCTCTGCCCAAGGGAAATATTTAGGACAATGTTACAAATATCTCCAATGTATGTAACAAAGTGCTGGCCAATGTCGGCAAATGTACCAAATGTCGCTTTCCCAAACCTGTCCACCTGTGATGCCACTTCTCTCTCTCTCTCTCTCTCTCTCTGTTCAACAACCCTGGCCAGAGCCCTTCCATTAACTGTGTTAGTCCTCCCTGGTTTGTCTTAACAAAATCCAACAGCTGAATTAAACTCCATCTTTCATTCCTTGGTCCACTGGCCCAGTTGGTCAAGATCCCCTTTGATAACCGTAATTACTGCCCACGACACCATTCATTTGATCATCAACAAACTTTCGCACAATCACTCCTATATTTTCAACCAAATCGTTTATGGAGATGATGCACATCAGTGGACCCAGCCCTGATCCTTTTTTCAATAATGGAATAAAACCATATTCTTGTCATACAGCCATACAGCATGGAAACTGACCCTTCAGTTGATACCCACCATAATCTAAAACGAAGCTCTTCCCAGCTGCCTGTTGCTGGCCCATATCACTCCAACCCTTCCCTATTCACCCGTTTATCCGAATATCTTTTAAACGTTATAATTGTACCCACATCAACTCCTTTCTCAGGAAGTTCATTCCACACTCAAACCACCCTCTGTGTAGCAAATTGCCCCATCTCTTTTTTTTGAACATCTCTCTCCTCTAACCTTAAAAATGTGGCCCCTCCTCTTGAGACTCCCCCATCCTGAGGAAAAGGCAACTACCATTAAATTGATCTATAGACCTAATTTTTTTCATAAACCTTGATAGCTTCATGTCTCAACCTCCAGGCTCCAGTGAAAAATGACTCAGCCCATCCAGCCATTTTTCAGAACTCAATCCTTCCATACCCAGCAATATCCTGGTAAATCTCTTCTGAATGCCCTGCAGCTTAATAATATCCTCCCTGTTAAATGGGCGACCAGAACTGGACAGAGTATTGTAGAACAGGCCTCACAAATGTCTGTGCAATCTCAACATGACGTCCCAAATCCTCCACTCAATGGACTGAGCAAGAGTCAGGCATGCCAAGCAATGCCTTATCCATCCTCTGATGCAAACTTCAAGAATTATGTACCTGAACCCTGAGGTCCCTCTGCTCTAAAACACTAACCGAAGCCTTAACATAAATTGTATAAGCTTTCCCTTGTTTGTTTTACAAAATGCATTACCTCGCATTTATTCCGATTGAATTCCATTTCTAGTTTTTCAGCTCATTCACTCACTTCATCAAGATCCCTTTGTAATCTCAGAAAACATCCTTCACTGTCCATGATGCCACCCTCCAGCCTGCCAGCCCATCACACATGGCTGTCAGTAGGACACATACCTTTGCTGGGGGCTCCACAATTTCTACCCTAGCATCCCACAGTGTCCTGTGATACACTTAATCAGGTTCTGGGACTTGCCATAGCTTTGTGTTTTAAAACCTCCAGCACCACCTCTTCTATAACATGAACTCTTTTCAAGTCATAGAGATATACAGCATAGAAACAGACCCTTCGGTCCCCAACACGTCCAGGCTTCCCAGAAGATCTAAATAAATCCATTCCCTTTTCCAGCATTTGGCCCATATACGTCTACACCCTTACTATTCAGATGCCCATCCAGATACCTTTTAAATGTTGTAATTGTATCAGTCTCCATTACTTTCTCTTTCAGCTCATTCCATACACCCATCACCATGTGTGAGAAGAAGCTGTCCCTTCAATCCCTCTGTAAACCATTCACCTCTAACCTTAAAGCTATGCCCTCTAGTTTTGGACTCCCCAACTTCTGGGAAAAGGCCTTGAATGCTTACCATATCCATACCGCTCATGTTCATATAAACCTCTGTAAGGTCATCCCTCAGTCTCCGATTCTCCAGTGACAGTAACCCCAGCTTATTCAGCAACAACACGGGCAATATCTTGTTAATCTTTTCTGAGCCCTTTCAAGTTTCACAACATCATTCCTGTAGCAGAGAGACTGGAATTGCAGAGAACTCCAATTGTGGTCAAATGCATTACTCTTGTTCCCTGAGTTCGCCAGTCTTTCTCCACAATAAGTTCTGGAGTGAAAAAAATTCGATTAGTAATCTAATTACTTACAGTGTGGAAACAGGCCCTTCGGCCCAATAAGTCCACACCGCCCCGCCGAAGCGTAACCCACCCATACCCCTACATCTACATCTACCCCTTACCTAACACTACGGGCAATTTAGCATGGCCAATTCACCTGACCTGCACATCTTTGGACTGTGGGTGGAAACCGGAACACCCGTAGGAAACCCACGCAGACACTGGGAGAACGTGCAAACTCCACACAGTCAGTTGCCTGAGGCGGGAATTGAAGCCGGGTCTCCGGCGCCGTGAGGCAGCAGTGCTAACCACTGTGCCACCGTGCCGCCCAAGTTGTTTAGGATCTTAGCAAATATCCTGCAATTCCACACATCGATGGTCTCATTGATCTTTAATGGACACTATTTTGTCCTGAGTTACTTATGCACTCTTAATATACTGATACAATCACTTTTGGATTCCCCTTTCCTTCTCTGCTGAGGCATTTCAGTTAGCCTTTCTCCATTCCTGTTTTCTACTCAAAGTATATTCCTACAGCCCCTGTATACCCTCAGGGATTCCCTTGATCCAGCTGGCTATACCTGACATGTCCCCCCTTTTCCTTGACCAGACCCTCAATAGACAGCCAGTGTTTCCGAATGCTGTCAGCATTGACCTGCACGCAAACAGGAAAATGCTGGCGCTGATCGATCAGATTATCTCACTTTTAAAATATTCTCACTTGCCAAACTTCCCTTTCCTTGTAAATAATTCCCTTCCCCAATCACATTTTGAAATTTCCTGGCTAATACGATCAAGATTGGTCAGGCTCCATTTTATAACTTGCACTTGTGGACCAGGCCTGTCCTTTTCCAAAGCTGTTTTCAAACTACTAGAACTGTGGTCACTTTGGCAAAACGCTTTCCCACTCACATCTCAGTCCCTTTTCCTACCTTGTTTCCCAAGTGGAGGTCAGATTTTGCCCCTTTCTCTTTTCAGGCCATTTACATATTGATTGGGAGTTTTCTGGAACACAATTACCAAATTCCTCCCTTGCAAACACTGACCACTGGCAGTCCCAGTCTAGGTTTGGAAAGTTCAAAAACCCTACCATAACAGCCCTATTATTATGGTTGATATTTAAGATGTCCTGACATATTTGTTCCTCAGTCTGCCACAGCTTATTCTGGGTCAGCTGTCCGATCGTATCAAAGTGATGACCGACCCATTCTTATTTCTCTGTTCACTGGGAGATCCCACAGGAATATCCTCTCTAAGTACTGCTGTGATGATTCATGCAATGAAAACCCATCACCGACCTCCTCTCTTTCCTCCCCTTCCTGTAGCATCTCTACCCTGAAACAATGAACTGACAGTCCTGCCCCTCCCTCAGCTGTGTTTCTGTAATAACTATAATATCCCAGTCCCATGTTCCAATCCATGCCTTGAGTTCATATTCCTTAGCTGTCTGGCACCTTGCATTGAAATAAATGCAGTTTAGTCATCAGTTTTCACCAATTCCCTGCTATGTTCTTGCCTGCCTTGTCAGCTGAAATTGCTGTCTTTAACTCGTGTACCAGCCTCAATCTTCTTACTGGCCTTACATTTATTTAAGGTCCAAAACCCTGCCAGACAAGATTATATCCTCTCAAGCAGCTCTAGCAATTCACCCCAGTTGAGGTGCCTTTCCCACCCTGACTCCCTGTTCTGACACCTTCAGGGATCTATGGACTTGTCCACCATGGTCCCTGTATTCCTCAGTACTCTGCAAGGACCTACCGTTTATTATGTCTGTCCTTCGCTTATCGGACCTCCCACAGAGTATTCCCTCACTTCGATCAGAACTAAACTCTGCTTAGATTATCATCCGATCGACATCAGACTGCAGACGGAGACCATCCTCCGCACTGTGAACAACACCCTCACCTTTCATGTCATCTGCAAACCGACTAATGATGCCTTCTGCTGTCACATCCGAGTTATTAATGTTCAATGGTTCCTGCACAGATCCCTGTGGTACACCCACAGGTGAAAGTATTCTATCCACCAATTTTGCATCCAATTTGCCAACTTGCCTTGGAACCCAGTCCTTTTGGACCAGCCTTCCATGTTGGATCTTGTTTAAGGACTTTGTTAAGTCCATGTAAACCACATCATCTGCACTGCCTTCATCAATATACTTACGCACCATTTCAAAAAAACTGAACTGAATTCCTCAGACAGTATCTCGCTCTGCCAAATCCGTGATGACTAAACCGAGTTGATCCTTACCTTTGCAAGTGTCGATTCATGCTCACAATTGTGTCCAATAATTCCCCCCCCCCCCTGCTATCAGACTATCTGCTCTGTAATTACCCGGCCTACCCCTGCTGCCCTTCTTGAACAAAGGAACCACATTAACGATCCTCCAGTCATTCAGCACTTCACCTGTGTCCAGCAAAGTATTATATTTATCCACCAGGGCCCCAACAATCTCTTGGTAATTAGCATGGGGTCAAAGAATGCTGGTCCAGGCAGTGACACCCACATCCCATGAATGAATAAATAAAAATCCATATGTCCCTCCCTACCTCTGCAAACCCCTCCAGCTGCAGCAATTCGTACTGGCTTTGTAACACCGTTCAGGCCCTGACCACTCTCTGTAACACTCTCACCACCTCCAGCACCTTCACCTCTCCCTGTTCGTATCGTGTCAATAAACCTTGACAACGATTCCCCTTCCCATTGCCCTCCTCCTGCTAGTGGACCTATTGCAATCCCTTTAACACTTACTCTAATACGCTTTCTCACTTCAGGATTTTAAGTACTTTGTGGTGATCTTCTCAGCCTCATAATCTAATATGATCCATTTTGTCCTGAATGAGGGACCGGTGGGGATTTCTTGCTGAGTTTTTGTCTTTTTCATTGGAATGTCCTTTTGTTGAGTGTTTTACACTGTTCCTTCAAATGTTTTCCACTGTTCATTTCCAGACACATATTTCAGTCTGTTTAGCCTGTTTACCTTGGTCAGTTCTCCTCTCAAACCCATGTAATTGGCTGTTTTTGTTTCTAGTTGTCCTTTCTGTGATTCACTTTACACTTTATATTTCTTTAAACTGCACTTTATCACAATTTCCCGAAGGATCTCTCCAGGTGACATTACTCATTAACTAAGTTTTATCACACAACAGTCGCTCTGAGACAGTTACGTCCCTCACCACTTGCATAATGTGTTATTCTAAGAAACACTGAAAAAAAATCTCTGAACTCCTCTTCCAATATCACTGTTGTAAGTGTGATTGTCCCAGACTTTGTGAATATTGACGGTTCACTAAATGTTCACCATGCCTATATTAAAAATTCCAATGAATTCCTATTTATTGCAGTGACGAGCCGTGAAATGCTGTTCGGTGGGTGGTCTAAAACTGTTCTGCTGATTGTGTCCTTGGCAAGTAGTAGCCAGAATTTACATTCAGACTGACTCTACTCTACTTCATGATCTGACGCCAAATGCTTTCTCTGTAATGCCTTTCTTACCCATTATTGTTAGCGTCATCCATTTTGAATTTGCACAAGGTTGTGAACCATTGAATATTTCTGTTCCACCTTTTGTTCGCCCTGTAACCACATCTCTCTGGTGTCTAAATCCCTTTTATCTCTGTGTCACAAATCCATCTCCCTTGTTGCAGAGACTTTGTCCATTAATGAAAAACATAATTTACTCGTTCCCACAGTTTCCTGTCACAAATGGGTTTGCTGATCTCCAGTTTTAGTTAAACTTTGTCCCATCCTGTTCCTTTCTGTTGTCTTCAGTCACATTCCCACGCTGCTCTGATGCTTCACGTTTTCTCTTTGAATTTGGAAAGCTCCTTTGACCTGAAGCCTGTCCCTGCATCCTCTCTGTCGGTTTAAAGCCCTGTACATAAACCTACCAACGTGATTGTCCAGGACATTGCTCCACTGGATCTGTGCTGGGACCAATCTGAATGGATTTTTTTTTAAATCAGGTATGGGATGTGGGTGTCTCTGGCTGACTAGCCTTTATTGCCCATCCCTTGCTGCCCTTGAGCTAAGCAGCTGGCTCGCCAATTTCACAGGGTCATTGAGAGGCAAACACTTTGCTGTGCGTATGTCGTGCAGACCACATGAGAGTGAACTGTTGTCTTTCTCTGAAGGTCAAGTGTTTGGATTTTTATCAATACTTATTTATGGATTGTTAATTCCAATTTTTAAAACAGAAATTCATTTAAAATTCCTCATGGTTAGAAGTTAGAAAGAAGAAGGGGTTGGTCACTTTGTTGGGACTGTATTGTAGACTGTTGTAGACCCAACAGATACCAGAGGAGCAGCTGTGTAGAGAGACTGCAGATAACTATAGGAATAATAGAGGAGTGCAGGCTGGAGATTTTAATATTCCCTGTATTGACTGGACCACCTAGAGTATAAAAAGACCTGGACGGAGAGCAATTTTTCAAATGTGTCCAAGGAAGGTTCCTAAATCAATATGCAGAGGGCCCTACTCTACTCAGGCGGATGCAACACTGGACCTCCCCTCAGAAAACGAGGTCGGGCAAGTGACTGAAGTGTCATTCAGAGAGCACTTTGGGTCCAGTGCCCACATCTGTCTTTGTTTTAACAAAGTTATGGAAAAAGATCAGCAGGTCCACAGATTGAGAGGAAAACTGGAACAGGGCCAGGTTTGGGGACATTCTGCAGGATCTGGCCAGCGTCAATGACGTGAATTTAAAATTGCACAATGCCCAGTTATAATCCAACTCGTTTTGGAAGGGCTGGTGATCACTGTAACAGATGAAAGGCTTAAACTAAATTTGTTTGATTTTATATTCCATGACACTGCCATCCTGTTGCTATAAATTCTGTACCTTAGGATTGTGCTCCACAACCACCTGATGAAGAAGCAGTGCTCTGAAAGCTAGTGCTTTCAAATAAACCGGTTGGACTGGAACCGAGTGTTGGGTGATTTTTAACTTTGTACATCCCCAGTCCGACACCGGCACCTCCACATTATGATTCTAATCGATTGGGTGAGTCTGTTTGAAAGAAAAGGAACAATTGGCAAATGGGAGGCTTTTCCAAGTGTGATCTCAAGAATCCAGGACCAGTCTGCCCCATTGGAGTGAAGGGAAAAGCTGGCAGGGTTAGGGATCCTTGGCTGATGAGGGATAATAAGGCACTGGTCTTGAAATGAAGACTGCATGTATTGGGTTTAAGATTTCCGTATCTTCATATTCTTAAAGACACGATCAATCTGTGGAGTCCCTACAATCCTCTCAGTCCCTGTAATACGCCCAATCTGCAGAAGTCATTCCAATGCCTGTGACTCTTTCAATACAGTTCCTACAAGACCCACTATCTATGTGATATCTTCCCGTTGCCAGCACCCACCCTGTCAATGTAAGCTCCTCCAGTGTCTCCATCCATCTACTCATTTCCACAATCTTCTCCAGCTCTTCCATGTGTAAACATCACCCTCCCCTACAACCCTACCCACTCTGACCAAACTGGAGGAGGTTACTAATGCTCCCTAATCTGTGAAACTGTCTCCAACCAAAATTGCTGTCTTTGTCACTTGGAGAATCTGTCTGATTCCACACCCCCTTTATCTAAATAACCTGCAGAACCTAAGCCTTCCTGTGTCTATAAACATCTTCAGTCATGACTACCCTCCATACGTCTAGTTGTTTTTCCAATCTGTACAATCCACTTTATCTCTGTTCTCAGTTCCATTCACCTCAAACATTCCTGTCTGTGTAAAACACTCCATCCTACCAACATCCTTATCCCTGTAAACTGCTCAATTCCTCCCAACCTCCCCATCTCCATGAACTCCTGTAGGCCCGACAGCTCTCCACATTTCTGTAACCTCCTGTGGCTGTGTGCTCCTCCCTCCCTGTGAAAGCACCTCCAGTCCCCACAATTCTCCCAGTCTGGTCATCTGCCCCAGATCAGACCATTGCTGTCTCTGTTACCTCATACAACTTTAGCAACGCCTCCTATTTGTGTCACTTCATTCAGATCGCATCCTCTCCCACTTCCCGAAACCTCTTGCTGCCATCATAACCCTTGCTATTTAGAACATGGAATAGCACATTCCAGGACAAGCTCTTCCGCCCTCAATGTTGTGCTGACCTTTTATCCTACTCTGAAGACTTAACTAACCTACATACCTTACATTTTACTATCATTGATGTGCCTATCCAAGAGTTGCTCAGATATCTGTAATGTGTCTGAATCTACTACCATAGCTGGCAGTCCATTCCACGCACCCACCACAGTCTGTGTAAATAACCTAACAGTCCCGTCCATGCCGACAGGATATCCCAACCCAATCTAGTCCTACCTGCCAGCACCTGACCCATATCCCTCTGATATCTCAGCTAAACCTTCCACCAATTACCTTAAACTTATGTCCCCTTGTGATACCCATTTTGCCATGGGAAGTAGTCTCTGGTTATCCACTCTATCTATGCCTCTCATTCCCTTGTACACCTCTATCATGCCACCATTCTTCCTTCTTCGCTGTGATCAGAAAAGCCCTCGCTTCCACAACCTACCTCCTATGGGCATGCCCTCCAGTCCAGGCAGCATCCTGCTCAATCTCCTCGGCACCGTCTTTAAAGTTTCCACATCCTCCCTATAATAAAGCGAACATAACTGTTCACAATATTCCAAGTGTGGTCTAATTGGGGTTCTGTAGAGCTGCAGCAAAAACCTTGCATCTCTTAAATTCAATCCCCCTGCTAATGAAAGCCAATACACCATCCGCCTTCTAAACACCCTGTCAACTTGGGTGGAAACCTGAAGGACACAGGATCCCTTTGTTCCTGCACGCTGCTTTGAATCCTGCCTTTAACCACATAAAGGTTTTCTGCAGAATCCTCCAATCGAAAACTATCCCTACCTTTGTAAGTTCCACCAGTCCCTACAACACTCATAAACTGTGAAACCTCCTCAAGTCCATATATTCCTAATGTCTGCAAAGTCCTCCCGTCCTGATGTCCCTCCATATCTATAACCCCCACCATCCTCCAGTGCCCTTCTGGGGAGCATTGCAGAGGAAGGGGGAGTTGGAGAGTCTGTGCCATGTTACGAGGTATGAAGGGCTGCAGAACCTGGAGGATGGTACAAATGTCGGAAGGGACATGGGACTTGCAGAAGGTTAGAGGTTCCGGGATTCATTGAACCTGCAGGATGGGACAGGGGATGGCTTATGGAACCTGCAAGATATTATGATTTGAACCACAGGTAATTTTTGATTCAACCATTCAGCTGATCTTACAGTCATAGAGATGTACAGCATGGAAACAGACCCTTCATTCCAACCCAGCCATTCCGAGAGGATATTCCAACCCAATCTAGTCCCACCTGCCAGTACCTGGCCTATCTCCCTCCAAACCCTTTCTATTCATATATCCATCCAAATGCTTCTTAAATGTTGCAATTGTACCATCTGTAAGATTGGCTGAAAGATCCAATCAAACATTACCTGTGGTTCAAATCATAACATCCTCCAGATTCCACAACCCATTCATGGTCCCATCCTGCAGATCAGATATCCCAACCCAATGTAGTCCCACCTGCTAGCACCCGGCCCATCTCCCTCTAAACCCTTCCTATTCATATACCCATCCAGATGCCTTTTAACTGTTGCAGTTGCACTAGCCTCCACCACTTCCTGTAGCAGCTCATTCAATATTTGTACTATCCTCTGTGTGAAAAAGTTGCCCCTTTTTATCTTTTATATCTTTCTATTCTCACCCTAAACCTCTGGACTCGCACACCCCAGGAGAAAGCCTTTGTCTCTTTACCCTATCCATGCCCCTCTTGATTTTATAAACCTCTATAAGGTCACCCTCAGCCTCCGACTCTCCTGGAAAAACAACCATCACCTGTTCAAACTCTCCCTATAGCTCATCCCTGGCAACGTTGTTGTAAATCTTTTCTGGAGCCTTTCAAGTTTCACCAAATCCTTCCGATCAGAAGTAGAACAGAGTTGCATGTAGCATTCCAAAAGTGGCCTAACCACTGTCTTGTACAGCCACAACATGATCTCCCAACTCCTGTACTCAATACTCTGACCAATAACGGAATGCATACCAGCGCCTTCTTCGCTATCCTAACTACCTGTGACTCTACTGTCAAGGACCTCTGTATTTCATTTGAATAATTGCATAGACAGGTAGAGTGGTCCGAGGTCTTCTGGGTAATGCTAGTTCAGTCTAAATTGGTAGGCAAAGCCAATGAAATATTTGCAGCGCTGTCTGATGAATGGTCGCGAGATAATGCACATTTCAAACAGGCTATTTTAAATGCTTATTGATTGCTTATGAAACGGAAGCCACTACAATTCCCTTTACTGTACCATCGCTATCTATCAAAGCTCCTTCAGGTCTATATCCTCCGAATTGTTGAAACTCGCTCTCACCAGTGCAACTCCCATTATTTCCTAATATTGTTGAGTCTTTAAAAGCTTCCCTATCAGGTTAATCTCCTCCACTGCATACAACACTGCTAGCCTGTGTAATCTCTTCAATTCCTTCAGTTTCTATATACCTATCTATAGGTGTAAAAACAATGACTGCAGATGCTGAAAACCAAATACTGGATTTGTGGTGCTGGAAGAGCACAGCAGTTCAGGCAGCATTCAACGAGCAGCGAAATCGACGTTTCGGGCAAAAGCCCTTCATCAGGAATAAAGGCAGTGAGCCTGAAGCATGGAGAGATAAACTAGTGGAGGGTGGGGGTGGGGAGAGAGTAGCATAGAGTACAATGGGTGAGTGGGGCAGGAGATGAAGGTGATAGGTCAAGGAGGAGAGGGTTGAGTGGACAGGTGGAAAAGAAGATAGGCAAGTCGGACAAGTCCGGTCAAGTCAAGGAGAGAGTGCAAAGCTGGAAGTTTGCAAGGAGACAGTGCTGAGCTGGAAGTTTGCTTTGTGGCCATTGTATCGTCATTTATATCTGCAAAAGGCTCTGTTCACTGTAGCACATCCTATGCTCATAAGTAAATCTGGTCTCTCACAAGACTCTCTGTCACTCTCTTCTCCAGTCTCTACAAGCTTCCCTATCCCTGTCGTATCTTGCAGCATGCACACCACTCACTCACTCTGACATACCTTCCAGTGCATAAATTCATCTCTCCTTCTAACTGTATTCAGTCTAAAACTTCTGTGCAACATCCTCCAGTCCATATGCTCCTCTCTATTGCTGCAGCATTCTCCAGCTTATATCATCTTCCATGTCCTTGCAACATTCTCCAGTCCATACTACCCACCCTTTCCCTGTAATATTCTCCAGTCCATACCATCCTCCGTATCACTGTGATATTCTCCAGATCCCACAGCTGTTGTTAAATGTACGGCATCCTGGAATTATGTGAATGTTTCTCCGCCCTGATCAACATACGCCATGTAACGATCAACAGCCCTATACACATCCCTTTCTCTGGAATCTAATCAAAGACGCTCTTTCTCTCTAACTTCCTCCAAACAATAAAATGTTTTCTCTCATTCGGTAGCAACTGTAACTATGTTTAACCCTGCAACATTTTCGCGCCCCCAAACATCTCTCCCACTCTATGACCTCTAATCATCCTTCAAAGGCCCTCTCTCGGTGACACTCGCCATGCATTTGCAACAAGGCAGATGGAATGACCGCATTAAATGAAGGGAACAGATATGATCGAATTGTTATTGTGGAGGGGTGGCTGCAGAATGATCATGACAGCAATGTGATTATTGAGGGATTGTAGGGATTTAGGCAGGATCAGCAAAAAAACAAACAAGGTCCTGTTTTGTTGTGAAGAAAGGACGCAGTCAGTGCATTAGTGAGACAGCCAATTTAATCTGGGAATCAAAACATAGAGTCATTTTGAATGGACAGCTTCCAAATATCAAGGGGGATCTGGAAGATTAACTCACAATCCATGCACGTTGTTAAGTTGGATGCAATATTTTCTTTGTAGGCAGAGGCATGTGGAGTGGTCAATTTCTGATTGGACATCTGTGGCCAATGCTGTTTCACAAGGATCAGTGCTGCGATGTCTGTGTGCAATTTATATCTGTGATTCAGATGAAAAGGTCAGCAGTTTGAGTGGTAATTTTGCAGTAGACATTTGGAAAGGCATGTAATGATTAGGGATAGTTAGGGGAATTGTGGATAGTGAGGAAGAGTGTTCAAGGTTGCAGCAGTATGGAGATCAGCTGGAACGCTGGGCAGAGATGTGGCAAATTGAATTTCATCGGGACAGGTGTGAAGTGATGCATTTATGAAGTCAAATGGAAGAGAGAAGTACACTAATTGACTAGTTGGAAACATTGATAAACAGAGAGACATTGGAAGCAAATCCATAACTCCCTAAAAATAACAACAAAACAGGATGTGGTGGTAAAGGAGGAGTATGGTATGCTTATCTTTATTGGGCACAGTATTGAGTACAGACGTTTGCATGTCATGTTGTGACCGAATGAAACTTCATTCGGCCATGTTTGGAAACTTGCGTGTCGTTCTCATCGACACACCACAGGAAGGATGTGGAGGTTTTGTGGAGGTTGCAACAGAGGGTTGGCAGAATATTGCCTGGATGAGAATGTGTTTACTGTAAGGAGGTTGGATGCAGTTGGATTGTTTTGCGTGAGTATTGGAGACTGAGGGGTGACCTGGTACAGGTATATAGCATTAGGAGAGGCATGGATAGTGTGGATAGTTGGAATCCTCCTTCCAATGTAGAAATATCAAATACTAGGACGCATCGGTTTAAGGTGTGACTGAGAAGTTTTAAGTGAGATGAATGAGGCCAGTTGTCTTTACCGAGAGAGTAGAAGCTGCTCACGAGGTGGGAGAGGTGGCAACAAGAGCAAACATTTGAAGGGCATATAGAAAGGCAGAGAATAGAGGGATATCTCCCATGTGCAGGCAGATGGGATTAGTTGAGAATAGCATCATGGTCAGCACAGCCATGTTGGGCCGAAAGGCCTATTACTCTGCTGTACTGTTCGATTTTCTAACTTAACGACATCTAACCTGTCAAAGCCCCTCCAAATCCTGGATGCTTCATTCAATTTCTCTCCCATTCTTCAAAACCCCAATAGGTTCAAGGGCAATCTACTCCACTTCTTCTCATTGAAAAATCCCGCCATCTCCAGGATCAGCCGAGTGAACCTTCACTGGTCTGCCTCCAACACAAGAAAGTCTTTCCTTAGGGCACGCATACTGTTCATTATAATCTTGGTGTGGTCTGACTTGTACCTTGCATCGTTTTAGCAAGACCTCCCTATATTTCGACTCCATTCCCTTTGTAATAAATGACAACATTTGGTTTACCCTCTCTATGACCTGCTGATCCTGCAAGCTACCTGTTTCAGATTGATACACAAGGATTCCCAAAACCCTTTGTGCAGTCAGTCTGAAACCAAACGGTGTTAGCCTGACAGTAAGTCGGGAACGTGCTGGAATGTGCTATAAAGGATATGACAATAAATGATAACTGGACGTTTAGAAACAATGGGAGATGCATGATTTTATAAAAGGGGAATATTTTAAAATCTGTTGGATTCTATATTTTGGTGTGACCTTAAATGGCAGAATAGATAAGGGTGGGGCAGGCTAGTTGCGGTAGAGGGATATTTGAAATTTCAGAAGCATTTTGAGAAGTTTCAACAAGGGTTAAAAATTAGCTCGTGAGAGAATAGGGCCCCTGAAAGGTCAATGAGGCTGTCTGTGTGGAATCACTGCTGATGGGGGAGATACTGAACAAATATTTTGTGTTCGGATTTACTGTGGAGAAAGACATGGAAGCTCGGGAACTTAGGAAAATATATAGGGATGTCTTGAAAAGAGTTCACATTGGAGAACAGGAGGTGCTGGATGTCTTAAAATGCAATAAATTAGATAAAACCTTGGGACATGATCAGATGTATCTCAGCGCCTTGTGAGAAGCGAGGGAGAAAATTGCAGGGCCCCTCCCAGAGATATTTGCATCATCAACAGCCACTACAGACCAGTGAGACTGATGGCAGAGATGGTAAGTTGTTGGAGGAGATTCTGAGGGAAACGATCATCATGCCTTTGGAAAGGTAAGGACAGATTAACGATCGTCAGCATGCCTTTGTGCATGGGGAATCATGCCTCAAATGTGAGTGTGGAGATAGACAACTGAGAGATCAAAGCAGAGCAGTACATGATGTCCACATGAACTTTATCAAGCCCTTTGACAAGGTTCTGCATGACAGTCTGGATAGTAAATTTAGATCAACCATAACCAGGGAGCGCTCACCAACTGGGTACAAAACAGATTGACGGTAGGAGACAGAGCATGTTCATGGAGGGTTGCCGCTCAAACTGCAGGCCTGTGACCAACGGTGTGCCATGGGGTTTGGTGCTGGGTCACTGTTGTGCATCATTTATATAAACAGTTTGGATGATAATACAGGAGCCATGGTTAGCAAGTTTGTGAGTGAGACTGAAATTGATGATAATGTGGACAGTGAAGAGGGTTATCGAAGAGTACAATGGGATCTCACAGCGCCAGAGACCCGGGTTCATTTCCCGCCTCAGGTGACTCTCTGTGTGGAGTTTGCACATTCTCCCCGTGTCTGCGTGGGTTTCCTCCGGGTGCTCCGGTTTCCTCCCACACTCCAAAGATGTGCAGGTCAGGTGAATTGGCCATGCTAAATTGCCCGTAGTGTTAGGTAAGGGGTAGATGTAGGGGTATGGGTGGGTTGCGCTTCGGCGGGGCGGTGCTGGACTTGTTGGGCCGAAGGGCCTGTTTCCACACTGTAAGTAATCTAATCTAATCTAATCTAATCAACAGTACTGCTGGACCAGTGAGGTTAGGAATAACAGGTGGAGAAATAGTGTTGTATTGTGCTAAAGCATACTATGCTGGACTTGTACAATTAATGTTTGGGCCCTGGGTACTGTTGTCAATCAGTGACCCAGTGATGCAGGTACACAGGTTTTTGAAAGTAGCGTCACAGGTAGACAGGCTGGTGAAGCAGGTGTTTGAGATGTTTACCCATCATTGGGAGGAGCATTGAGAGTAGGAGTTGGGATGTCATGGTGTATCTATACAGGATATTAGTGAGGCCTCTGTATAAGCATTGTTGATTATCTGGTAAAAATCAACTTGTTCACGTATGTCCATTAGAGAGGGACATCTGGCATTCTTGCCTGGTCTGGCTCACATGTGACTCCAGTCCCACAGCAATATGGCTGACTCTGAGCTGCGTCTAGGCAATTAGCAGTGAGGTAATGTATGTTGGTCCAACCGGTGACATCCTCAGGCCATGAATGAATCAATGAAAATCCAGATGTCCATCCCTACCTTTGCAAACAGCTCTCGCTGCAGCAATCCGTACTGGCTTTGTAACATTGTTCAGGCCTTTGCCCCTCTCTGTAACACCCTCACCACCTCCAGCACCTTCAATTCTCCCTGTTCCGATAATCTGATTAAACACTGACAATGTTTCCTCTTCCTACTGCACTCCTCCTGCTCGGAGACTCCCTAGCAATCTCTTCAACAAATGTGTCAACATTTCTAAATGTTGGCTTCTTCAGAATTGATAGTTTTTCTTTTCATCTCTTAATTAAATCTGATAAGTCCTGGACCAAGTTCGTCCAAAGTCGGGGAGGAGCATTGGGAAGGTGTCGAGCTCATCGAGACTTACTGTGGGGAAAACGGGAATCCAGGAGAAAACAGCACAAGGAGCGCGCTGTCATATCAACACCCCACCCACCCCCTTCCCACGGCCACCTTCTGCCCCAAGTGTAACAGAATCTGTGGAAGAGAGTCAGCCTCGTCTGTGACCCACCGCCAAAGAGATGATGAGATAGGAAGGTTGAATCCCTTCACAATTATCCCAGCGCCTTTGTTACAAATTCAAACAATTCCCTGTTAATGCAGTGTCTAATAATGTGCTATCACTCAGTATCTCTCCATGTGGTATCCCTCGCTGTGTCAGTCTATTTGCTGCCTCTGTCAGAATTCCTCCCTCGTACAGATGGTCTGAGATCCTGAGTCAACAAAATTGTCCACTCCAGAGAGACGCAGCAGCACAGGCAAGGGATGGAGACTGGGATTTTTGAGATCTCTGCTGGACTCTGCATGTGTTATCCTCATTGCTTCAGTCTAATTTCCCATTCTGTCTATTTCTTTCTCATGCAAATAATAAGGATGTTCCTAACTCCTGTCTCATCCATCACCTCACTGAAGCTGGTTAGTCAGCCAGAGAGAGATGGAGAGGGAAATCTGGAGCCATCAGTAAATCCTGCAGTCGGTAAGATCACTCACAATTAGCAGCACAGGGTGGAGGAAGTAGACTTCTATATTCAGACCTGGAAGACTGGACATAGATACAGAGCTGGTCAAGGAACAGCAACATTCTAGGTTTCATTCGCACCATCGTCTGAGGGTCCTGCTTTCACCTCTGCTGTACTGCTTCTCGTTGCGACAGCACAGGGGATCGCAGGCATCAATCCTGACCCATACTGTACTCGTGATGTCTGTAATATCCTCCAGTCCCGATAATCCTTCCTCTGTTTGGAATCTCCTCTCGTCCACACCACACCTCTGTCTCTGTCTCTGTCAGGTTCTCCAGTCCCTAACACCCTAATGCCTAACCTTCTCCAGTAGATACTAAATTCCTTCATCCCTGAAAACCCTGACAGTCCTGTCTATCCCTGTAAGCTCCTCCTACCAATACCACCCTCCATGTCAATGTATTTGTTTATAAACTCTCCATCCGTCCCTCTCTATGTAATCTTCTCCAGCTCCTACAACCCCTCCTTAGCTGTGAAAAATTTGTAATCTCCTTATCCTGCTCCAATTCTTTGATCTTTATCTTGTTAAATTTCATCCTCATTCCCGACACCATACCCCTCACGACCACAGGAATCTCTTTCACTTTGTGCAACCCTCTCCATTTGTGTAACTGTCTCCAACCCAGTAACCTGCCATTCTCCATTGCCTTCCTATCTTTGTCGCCTCCAGAGCCTAGAAGCCTTCTTATATCTGTAAACGTCTTCAGTCACAACAACCTTCCATATATCTGTTAGTGTACACAATAATCTCCTAGATGAAACAGCCCCTGCTGTGCCTCTCAGTCTGCCTGCCTCTTCCTTTCTCCATCCCTATCCCTATCTCCAGAATCTAATCCATCTCCCTCTATCTCTGAAAATTTCTCCAATCCCCAAACCTCTTTGTCCCACTGACATTCTAGACCAGATGTAACCCTGTTTAATTTCAACATCCTTGAGCCCCTGTAAGCCTCCCTATCTCTGTAACCTCTACGCATCTGTTCAACCCCCCACTACTGACGAATGACTCCCTGTATTCGCCATGAGGCAGATGGAATGACAGGGAACAGATAGGATCGAACTGTCTTTCTAGAGATTTAGCTGCAGAATGACCATCGCTGGGAGGTGAACACTGAAGGGTTGTTGGGATAGAGTCCTAGAGTCAGAAAGATGTACAGCATGGAAACCGACCCTTTGGTCCAACCCATCCATGCTCGGCAGATATCCCTACCCAAATTAGTCCCATAAAGCAAACTAGGCAAAAAGCCAACAAGCTGTGAACGAAGGATGAGGTTAATGCATTAATGAGACAGTCATGTGGATCTGAAGGTCAAAAGTGGAGCTGAGAATAAGCAAGCAGCAGCAACCGTTAGCAGGAATTCTTTTGTAGGCACCAACCAGTGATGGAAATGTCAATATGGTTACAGTCAGGACACTGAATGTACTTGTAGCAAGGGTGGTACAGTAACTGATACAGCAATGAGTATCAGGAATCCTGGATTGGATGTGAGATGGTTTTCTATGACATATCATATTTGTAGATCAAATGCTGTGTAATAATAAATATCCAATAATCTCATTTTAAAGGAGTTTTGTGAGCAGAGACCCATAATATTATGCAGGATATATTGAGTTTGTGCTCAGACCATGAGATGTAGGAGGGGAATGAGGCCATTTGGCCCATTGAGTATGCTTTGTCCTTCAATCAGATCATGGCTGATCTGATACTCTTCAACTCTACTTTCCTGCCTTTTCCACAAAACCCTTGTTTCCCTGATTCATTAACATCTGCAGGAGGTTACAGAACAGTTGGAGAGATAGACAGAAATGGCAAATTGAGTTTAATCTGGACAAGTGTGAGATGATGTCCAATTCAAGAAGAACGTTAGCATACTGAGGGATATTGATATACAGAAGAATCTTGGTGCAAGTCAGTAACTCCCAGAAAATGGCAGCTGAAGTGTTTCAGATGGGAAAGAAAGCAGATGGAGTACTAGCCTTCATCAGTCACAATGTTGAGTATAGTGGTTTGCATCTGTTTTGTAATTGTATAAAATGTTTGTTTGGCCACATTTGGAGAACTGTGTGCAGTTCTTACCTCCACACAATAGAAAGGATGGGGAGGCTTTGGAGAGGGTGCAAAAGGGGTTTATCAGCACGTTGCCTGTGTTAGGGTTTTTAAGGGTGTGTTAGGTGTAAGAGGAAATTAAACAAAGTTAGATTGTTTTGTGAGAGTATCAGAGGTGACCAGGAACAGGAATATAACATTTGGAACAGGAATGGATAATGTAGATAGTCAGAATCTCTTTTCCAATGTGTAAGTTTCAAATACTAGAGTGCATAGGTTTAAGGTGAGAAAGAGGAAGTTTAAATGAGATGTGTGAGGCAATTGTTTTTTTTCACATAGAGAGTGGATGTTACCGAGGGAGGTCGTAGAAGCAGAAGTGAGTTAAATTTTGAAGTGGGATTTAGACAGAAACATGAACAGGCAGAGAATAGAGGGATATGGACCATGTGCAGGCAGATGGTATGAGTTAGAATAGTGTCTTGGACAGCATAGACGTGGTGGGCCGAAGGGCCTGTTGCTGTGCTCGACTGTTCTATTTTCTAACTTCCCAGCATCTGTCCGATCAGACCCCCTCAGAACCTTGGATGTTTCATTCCATTTCTCTCTCATTATCTAAACTTCAATCGATTCAACCTCCAGGTCCTCCATCTCTTCTCATCAGAAAATCCCTGCATTCCCAGGATCAGCCGAGTGAACCTTCTCTGGACTGCCTTCACTGCCTTTCCTTCGGGCGCTCACACTTTTCATAATATTCGAGGTGTTGCCTGACTTGTACCTTGCATAGTTTTAGCTAGACCTGCCTATTTTTAAACTCCATTCCCTCTGTAATAAATGTCAGCATTTGATTTGCCTTCTCTATTACCTGCTGACCCTGTGAGGTACCATTTTCAGATTGATAAACAAGAACTCTTTCAACCCTTCCTGCTGTCAGTCTGAAACCAAATAGTGTTAGCCTAACAATAAGTCGGGAGCAAACTGAAATTGTTTGAAAGGATATGTCAATATACAATAACTGGCCACTTAGAAAGCCAATTGATTAAAAGAGAATTTGTTTTTGAGCCTGTTGAATTTAATTTGTTGGTGTGAATATAAGTGGCAGAATTGTAATGGTGTAGGAGGATGTGGTAGTACGGGGGATATGGTGTATTTCAATTATCAGAAGCCTTTACGCAAGTTTCAATAAGGGCTAAAGAGTAACTTGGTAGAGAATCGGGCCCCTTAAAGATCAATAAGGTCACCCATGTGTGGAACCAGAGGAAATGGGTGAGATGTTAGACAAAATAATCTTGTCAGTATTTACAGTGGCGAAATACATGGAAGCTCGGAAACTTGGGGAAATAAATAGTGATGTCTTGGAAAGAATCCTCACCAGAGAAGAGAAAGTGCTGAAATCTTGAAACAAATAAAGGTAGATCAATCCTCAGCAGCTCATTAGGTCGATCCTAGAATATTAATGGAAGCTCGGGAAGAGATTGCAGTGTCTCTAACAGAGTTATTTATATTATCAACAGACACAGTGAGGTGTCGGAAGACTGGAGGGCGGCTAATGCTGTTCCATCACTTAAGGACCGCAGGGAAAAACCAGGAAATTACAGTCCAGTGAGCCCAGTGATGGGGAAGTTGTTGGAGGAGATTCTGAGAGAAAGGAGCTCCTTACATTTACAAAGGCAAAGGCTGATTCGAGATGGTCAGCATGGCTTTGTGAGTGGGAAACAATGTTTCACAAACTGGATTGACTCTTCGAGGAGGTGGCCAAAGATAGATGAAGGCAGAGAAGCCAACGTTGTCCACATGGACTTTAGCATCTAGTCAAGAGGAAGGAGGAAGTTTACGTAAAGTCGAGGATGCAAGGATCAGACAGGGCTCAAGAGAGTTGCATTGGGTGGCACGGTGTCTCTGTGGGGAGCACTGCGACCTCAAAGCACCACGGGCTCCATTTCGACTCCAGCCTCAGGCGACTGTCTGTGGGGAGTTTGCACATTCTTCCCGTGTCTGCATGGTTTTCCTCCAGGTGCTCTGGTTTCGCCCCACAGCCCAAAGATGTGCAGATTATGCCACTCAGCCATGCTAAATTAACCATAGTGTTCAAGGATGTGTGGGTGTGGTGCATTAGTCAAGGCAAATGGAGAGTAATAGAGTGGGGAGTGGGGCTGGGTTGAATACTGTTTGGAAGGTTGGTATGGAGGTGTTGGGCCAAATGGTCCATTTCGACACAGTAGGGATTCTCAGAAGGTACCAGGAAGGAAACGTGGAATGGACTTAGGGCAACTAGAAGGGGACGTGAAAAAGCATTGTTGGGAAGGATTAAGGAAAACCGTAAGGTATTCTCGACACATTTGAGGAACAAGAGTATGGCCAGATTGAGGATAGGGCTGGTCAGGGATAGTGGAAGGAACTTGTGCCTGGAGTCACAGGTGGTAGGCGAGGTCCTAAATGAATACTATGTCTCAGTATTCACTGCTGAGAGGGACCTTGTCATTTGTTAGGACAGCGTGAAACAGGCTGATGTACGTGAATAGGTGGATGTTAAGAAGGAGGATGTACTGAGAATTTTGTAAAAGATAAGTCACTGAACCAGACTGGATGCGTCCAAAGTTACTACACCAAGCAAGGGAGTGGTTTGCTGCGCACCTGGGTGATGACCTTTGCACCCTCACTGTCCACTGGAGTCGGACCAGATGAATGGAGGCAGGAAAATATTATTTCCTTGTTCAGGAAAGGGAATAGGGATAATCCTGGGAATTGCACACTTGTCAGTCTCATGTCTGTGGTGTGCAGATTATTGAGAGGATTCTGGGAGACAGGATTTATTATTCATTGGGAAACCATAGTTTGATCAGAAATAGTCAGCATGGTTTTGTCAGGGGCAGGTCATTCCTTACAAGTCTTATTGAATCTTTTGAGTATGTGACGAAACACCTTTATGGCTCATTCAGAAAGTATGGAGACATGGGATACAGAGAAACCTGTCTGTCTGGATACGGGATTACTGGCCCACAGAAGACAGAGGGCGATGATAGAAACCATTCATCCTGGAGCTCAGTGACCAGTGGTTTTCCGCAGGGAGTGGTTACAGGACCTCTGCTTTTTGTGATTTTATGAATAAGTTGGATGTGTGAGTGGAAGAGTCGGTTAGTAAGTTTCCCAATGACACAAAGTTTGGTGGAGTGGTTGATAGTGTGGGGGGCTGTTGTAGGTTGCAACGGGACATTGACAAGATGCTGAGAAGTAGCAGATGGAGTTCAATCTGGAAAAGTGTGAAGTCATTCATTTTAGAAGATTGAATCTGAATGCAGAATTCCTGGTTAATGGTAGGATCCTTGGCAGTGTGGAGGAACAGATCCATAGATCCCTCAAAGTTGCCACCCAAGCTGATCGGCTTGGTAAGAAGGAATATCATTAGTATGGGGATTTCATGAGTTTGGGGATTGAGTTTTAAAGCCGTGAGGTTATGTTGCAGCTCTATAGAGCCCTGGTTACACCCCAGTGGGAATATTGTGTTCGGTTCTGGTCCCTTCATTACAGGAAGGATGTGCAGGTCTTAGAGAGGGTAAAGAGGGGATTTACCAGGATGCTGCATGTACTGGAGAGCATATCTTATGAAGAATGTTTGAAGGAGCTCAGGCTTTTCTCATTGGAGTGAAGAAGGATGAGGGGTGACTTGGCAGTGGTGAACAAGGTGATGAAAGTCAGAGATAGAGTGAATAGAGACAGATTTTTTACCCGGACATAAATAGCTATTACAAGGGGTTATAATTTTCCGGTGATTAGCGGATGATTAAGGGGAGATGTCAGAGTTAGGCTCGTTCCATACAGAGTGGTGTAAGTGGAATGCACTGCCAGCGGTGGCAGTAACATTAGATGCATTAGGGACATTTAATATACTTCTCGAGAGACACATGGATGATAATAAAATGAAGCGAATGGAAGTTAGAGTCGTAGAGATGTACAGCACGGAAACACACACTTCAGTCCAACCCGTCCATGGCGACCAGATATCCCAACCCAATCTAGTTCCACCTGCCAGCACCTGGTCCATATCCCTCCAAACCCTTCCTATTCATGTACCCATCCAAATACCTCCTAAATGTTGCAATTGTACCAGCCTCCACCACTTCTTGTGGCATTTCATTCCATACACGTACCAACCTCTGTGTGAAAAAGTTGCCCCTTAGGTCTCTTTTATATCTTTCCCCTCTTATCCTAAACCTATGGACTCCCCAACCTCAGGGAAAATACTTTGTCTATTTACAATATCCATGCCCTTCATAATTTTGTAAACCGCAATAAGGTCATCCCCCAGCCTCCGACACTCCAATGAAAAAAGCCCCAGCCAGTTCATCCTCTCCCTAGAGCTCCTTTCCTCCAACCCTGGCAACATACTTGTAAATCTTTTCTGAACGCTTTCAAGTTTCCCAACATCTTTCCAATAGTAAGGAGACCAGAATTGCACGCAATATTACAACAGTGGCCTAAACAATGTGCTGTACAGTCGCAACATGACCTCCCAACTCCTGTACTCAATACTCTGACCCATAAAGGAAAGCATACCAAACGCCTTCTTCACTATCCTATCTACCTCCGACTCCACTTTCAAGGTGCTATGAACCTGAACCCCAAGGTTTCTTTGTTCAGCAACACTCCCAAGGACCTCACCATGAAGTGTATAAGTCCTGCTAAGATTTGCTTTCCCAAAATGCAGCACCTTACATTTATCTGAATTAAAATCTCTCTGCCACTTTTTTAAAAATCTTACAGTCGGATAAAAGATTAACATATCATGATGGCTGAAGGGTCTTGTTCCATACTGTTCTGTGTTCTACATGTCGTATGGAGAGCTGGGTAATAAGCTCAGATCAGTGTAAAAGGATATGGCATTTGGTCGGAGCAGGTCAACTGGACAGAGAATTGGGCTTGATGGTAGGAGACTGAGGGTGGTGGGAGACATGTTGTTTTTCGGACTGGAGACATGTGACCAGCGGTGGAGTGGGTCCACTGGTGTTTGTCATTTGGATAAATGGTTTGGAGGGAGTATTGTTAAGTAAGTTAAGTAAGTTTTTTGGTGAAATGGTGGTAAACTGGACAGTGATAAATGTTATCTGTGATACCACAGGATTGACAGTACTGCTGGGATAATGGGCTGAAGAATAACAGATGGAGTTTAATTAGATAAATGTGAAGTGTGTCATTTTGATGAAACACATCTGGGTGTTACTTGTACAGTTAATGTTGGAGCCCTGGGTCATGTTGTCAATCAGTGACCCAGGTACACAGTGGTGTCACAGATAGACAGGCTGGTGAAGAAGGCGTTTGGGATGGTTACCTTCACTGGGCAGAGCATTAACAGTAGGAGTTGGCACGTCATGTTGTATCTGTACAAGACATTGGTCAGGCCACCATAAGAGCATTGTTGATCATTGGGAAGAACTCATTGGTTCACTGACCTCCTTTTGTTTAGATCACCTGACATTCTAACTTGGCCTGGCTAACATGTGACTTCAAACCCACTGCAACATGGCTGACTCTGAGCTGTCCTCTGTGTAATTAGCAGTGACACCCACATCCCATGAATGAATTAATAAAAATACATATGTCCCTCCCTACCTCTGCAAACACCTCCATCTGCAGCAATTCAGACTGGCTTTGTAACACCGTTCAGGTCCTGACCACTGTCTGTAACACTCTCACCACCTCCAGCACCTTCACCCCTCCCTGTTCCTTTTGTGACATTAAACCCTTACAATGATTCCTCTTCCCACTGCCCAACTCCTGCAAGCAGACCCTTTGAAATCCCTTTAACACTTACTCCTAAAACACTCTCTCACTTCAGGATTTTAAGTACTTTTTGGTGATCTTCGAAGCCTCATAATCTAATGATCCATTTTGTCCTGAATGAGGGGCCGGTGGGAATTTCTTGCTGAGATTTTGTGTGTTTCAGTGGAATGTTCTTTTGTTGACTGATTTACAGTGTTCCTTCAAACTGTTCATTTGCAGGCGCATATATCAGTCGGTTTCGCCTCATTGCCATGGTCAGTTCTCATCTCAAACCCATGTAATTGGCTGTTTTTGTTTCCAGTTGTAGTTTATCCTTTCTGTGGTTCACTTTAAAACTTTATACTTCTTTAAACTGCACTTTATCACAATTTCCCTGAGGATCTCTCCAGGTGACATTGCTCATTCACTAAGTTTCATCACACAACGGTCGCTCTGAGATAGTTATGTCCCTAGCCAGTTGCATAATTTGTTACTCAAAAAAAAACACAGACAAAAAAACTGAACTCCTCTTTCAATATCACTGTTGTCAGTATGACTGTCCCAGATTTTGTGAATATTGAAGTTTCCCAAAATTATCACAATGCCTTTGTTAAAAAATTCCAATGAGTTCCTGTTTAATGCAGTGATGAGCAATGGAATGCAGTTCGGTGGCTAAAACTGTTCTGCTGCTTGTGTCCTTGGCAAGTAGTAGCCAGAATTTACATTCAGACTGACTCTACCTCATGATCTGAGACCAAATGATTTCTCTGTAATGCCTTTCTTATCCATTATTGTTAATGTTACCCATTTTGCCTGAGTTTGCACAAGGTGGTGAACCATTGAATATTTATGCCCACCTTTTGTTCGCCCTGTAACCACGTCTCTCTGGTGTCTAAATCTTTTATCTCTGTGTCACAAATCAATCTACCTTATTGCAGAGACATTATCCATTCCAAAAAAAACATAATTTACTCTTTCCAACAGTTTCCTGTCACAGACCTATTCCCTGATGTACATTCCCTGATGTAGTTAAACTCTGTCCCATCCTGTTCCTTTCCGCTTGTCTTCAGTCACATTCCCATGCTGCTCCCATACTTCACCTTTTCTCTTTGCATTTGGAAAGCTCATTTCACCTGAACCCTGTCCCTGCATCCTCTCTGTCAGTTTAAAGCCCTGTCCATAAACCAACCGACATGATTGGCCATGATACTGGTTCCAGTACAGTTCCAGTGGGACCATCCTAATGGACTATTTATTAAATCGGGTATGGGATGTGGGTGTCTCTGGCTGACCAGCCTTTCTTGCCCAGCCGTAGATGCCTACGAGCTAAGTAACTTGCTCAGGATTTCAGAGGGTAATTGAGAGGCAAACACTTTGCTGTGGGTATGTCGTGTAGACCACGTGAGGATGAGCAGATATCCTTATCTAAAGGACACGTATTTGGTTTTTGTGTACATCAGCAATGGTTTCATATTTATTTATAGATTGTTAATTATTTTTAAAATTATTAATTTCAAACTCCACCATTTCTGATGGTGGAATTCAAACCTTCTTCCCCTGAACATTCGCTGAGGTTTTGGATACATGCTCTAGCAGTAATACCACTCAGCCATCACTTCGCCTGCTCACTGGTTGCTCATCCCTGAGCACTGATACCAGGGCATCATGAAGCTAAACCCATTCTTCCAACATGATTGTGATCCTGTCGTCTTCCAGCACTCTGGTGATATCACTCAGTCTCTCTCCATGTGGTATCCCTCACTGTGTGGGTCTAATTGCTGTTTCTGTTAGCGCCTCCCGCTCTTCCAGTTACTCCAGATCCTGAGCCAACAGAATTCTCCACTCCAGAGAAATGCAACAGCACAACCCAGGGATGGAGTGGGATTTTCCAGATATCTGTGGGGCTCATTTCCATTCTCCATGTGTAACGCTCACTGCATCAGTCTAATTTTCTATTCTGTCTATTTCTCTGTCTCCTGTAGATATTTAGGAAGTTCCTGACTCAATAGACCTCCCAATTGCTGTGGGTCCCGTCCAACACTTCATTCAAGATGGTTGGTCAGCCAGAGAGACAAAGGGCAGGGAGATGTGGAGGCTTCAATAAATCCTGTAGTGAGGTTAGATCACTCAGAGTGCACAGAGCAGGAAGCAATGAGAGGGATCCAAACATCGCTAACAGGACATGTCATAGATACAGTGCTGGATGGGGAGCAGAGTACAGTACAGACACACCCCAGACTCAATCACCACCTCTACTTTAATTTACGTTGCACTGAGACAGCATGGGGAATTCATAGTTATCAATCCAGGCCTGTGCTGCCTTAGTGAGCATCAGGACAACAGAGGGGAGAGTAGGCCTCCGACGAGAGATTGGCAATGCTGCCTGGGATCTTTCTGTTCTGTGTTCTCCCTCCATCACTGTGCTAAGACTCACTACTCTGCAACTCTGTGCCTATGGCATGGCTTGTGCACCAGTGTCTTCAGTAATTTTTAACTTCTATAATTGTTCCTGTCCCTGTAACCACCCCCCTTCCTGATCGTCCTCTACATATTTGAAATGTACTGCATTCCAGACTACCATTTTTGTCGCTGTAAATTGCTTCAGTGTCTACAACATGCTTTATTTCTGTACTGTAATCCTCTTTAACTGGATACAGTGTGATAAAGCACGGAAACAGAACCTGTGGTATCATCAATGCTCTTCAAGTTTCCAATAATGAATGAGTCTCATTTGCCTGTGTTTGGCCCTTAGCTCTTCAAACCTTCACCCCTCCATGCACCTGCCCAAATGTCTTTTCCATGTTGTCATTGTTCTTGTTTCTCCCATGTTCCCCTGGCAGTATGTGCACCATCCTCTGTGGATAATGTTGCCCCTCAGCTCCCTCTTTAAATCTTTGCTCTCTCACGTCCCGTTGTACTCTCGAGTTTTGGACTCCCTCACCTTTGGCTATTCACCATTCTTAGGTCCAATCCTTGTGGCACTCCACTGGTCACAGACCTCCAGTCTGATAAGCAAACCTCCACTACCACCTTTGAGCCAGTTCTGTATCCAATTGGCTACTTCTCCCTGTATTCCATGAGATCGAATCTTGCTAATCAGTCTCCCATGGGGAACCTTGTCGAACGCCTTACTGAAGTCCATATAGACCACATCTACCGCTCAGCCCTCTTCAATCCTCTTTGATGCTTCTTCAAATAACTCAATCAAGTTTGTCAGACATGATCTCCCACGCACAAATCTCTATCTCTAATCAGTACTTGCTTTTCCAACTACATGTCCATCCTGTCTCTCAGGATTCCCTCCAACAACTTGCCCACCACCGACATCAGGCTCACTGCTCTATAGTTCCCTGGCTTGTCCTTACCACTCTTCTTAAACCGTGGCACCACGTCAGCCGACCTCCAGTCTTCTGGCAACTCACCTGTGACTAATGATGATACAAATATCTCAACAAAAGGCCCAGTATCACTTCTCCAGCTTCCCACAGAGTTTGAGGTTACACCTGATCAGGTCCTGGGAATTTATCCACCTTAATGCATTTCAAGACATCCAGCACTTGCTCCTCTGTAATATGGACATTTTGCAAGGTGTCACCATTATTTCCCTACATTCTATATCTTCCATATCCTTTTCCCCAGTAAAAACTGATGCAAAATATTCGTTTCGTATCTCTGTCTTTTAAACGTTGTAATTTTAACCACGTCCACCCTTACTCAGGAAGTTCATTCCACAATCAAAACACCCTCTGTGTAACAATTTGCCCCCATGTCTTTTTTCTGAACATCTCTCTCTTCTAACCTGAAAAATGTGGTCCCTCCTCTTGAGACTCCCCCATCCTACGGAAAAGGCAACTACCATTAAATCGATCTGTATCTCATTTTTTAAAATAAACTTTTATAACATCACATCTCAAACTCCAGGTTCCAGTGAAAAAAGACTCAGCCTATCCAGCCATTTTTCAGAACTCAAGCCTTCCATATCCAACAATCTCCTGGTAAATCTCTGCTGAACACCCTGCAGCTTAATAATATCCTCCCTGTTAACTGGGCGACCAGAACTGGATGGAGTATTGCAGAAGAGGCCTCATAAATGTCTGCACAATCTCAACATGACGTCCCAAATCCTCCACGCAATGGACTGGGCAATAGTCAGGCATGCCAAGCAGTGACTTATCCAGCCTGTGATGCAAACTTCAAGAATTATGTACCTGAACCCGGAGGTCCGTCTACTCTAAAACACTAACTGAAGCCTGAACATTAATTGTATAAGCTCTACCCTTGTTTGTTTTACCAAGTGCACTACCTCGCATTTATTCAGATTGAATACCATCTACAGTTTTTCAACCCATTGACCCATTAAATCAAGATCTCTTTGTAATCTCAAAAAACCTCCTTCACTGCCCACTATGCCACCCTCCAGCCTTTCCAGCACATCACACATGGCTGTCAATGATACAAATATCTTTGCTCGCGGCTCCACAATGTCTTCCCTAGCATCGCACAATGTCCTGTGATACACTTAATCCATTCCTTTGTGTTGTGAAATCTCCAGCACCACCTCTTCTCTAAAATGCACTCTTTTTAAGTCATAGAGATGGGCAGCATGGAAACAGACCTTTTGGTCCAACTCATCTATGCTGACCAGAAGATCTAAACAAATCCTTCCCATTTACCAGCATTTGGCCCGTGGACCTCTAAACTCTTATTATTCATATACCCATCCAGATACATTTAAATGTTGTCATAGTATCAGTATCTGCTACTTTCTCTCTCAGCTCATTCCATACATACATTACAGTTTGCAGAAAAAAGCTGTCCCTTCAGTGCCGTTTAAAACTTTCCCCTTCAACCTTAAACCTAGATTCTCTAGGTTTAGACTCTTGAACCCCTGGGAAAAGACCTTGACTGTTTACCCAATCCATACCCCTCATGTTTATATAAACCTCTGTCAGGTCACCACTCAGTCTCCGATGCTCCAGGGAAAATAACCCCAGCTTATTCAGCAAAAATCCTGGCAACATCTTGTTAATCTTTTCTGAATACTTTCATCTTTCACAACATCCTTCCTATAGCGGAGATACTGGAATTACAGAGAACTCCAAATGTGGTCTAACGTATTACACTTGTTCCCTGAGTTCGTCAGTCTTTGTCCACAATACGTTCTCTAGTAAAAAAGTTTGTTTACGGTCTTAGCCATATCCTGCGGTTCCACACACCAATGGTCTCATTGATCTTTAAGGGACACTATTTTGTCTCGAGTTAATCTTTAACTCTTAATATATTTATACAATCACTTTTGGATTCTCCTTATCATTCTCTGCTGAGGCTATTTCATGTACCCTTTCTGCATTCCAGAATTCTACCCAAAGTGTATTCCTAAAGTCCCTGTGATCCTCAGGGATTCTCTTGATCCAGCTGGCTATACCTGACATGTGCCCCCTTTTCCTTGACCAGACCCTCAATAGACAGCCAATGTTTCCTAATGCTGTCAGCATTGACATGCACACAAACAGGAACATGCTGGTGGTGATCGCTCAATCTATCTCACTTTTAAAATATTCTCACTTGCCAGACTTCCCTTTCCCTGCAAATAGACTCCCCAATCACCTTTTGAGAGTTCCTGACTAATATTATCAAGATTAGTCTGGCCCCATTTTACGACTTGAACCTGTGGGCCAGCCCTGTCCTTTTCCAGCGCTATTTTCAAACTAATAGACTTGAGTCACTTTGGCAAAATGCTTTCCCACTCACACCTCAGTCCTTTTTCCTACCTTGTTTCCCAAGGGGAGGTCAGGTTTTGCCCCTTTCTCTTTTCAGGCCATTTACATATTGATTGGGAGTTTTCTGGAACACAATTACCAAATTCCTCCCTTCCAAACACTGAACACTGGCAGTGTCAGTTTAGGTTTGGAAAGTTTAAAAACCCCATCCATAACAGCCCTATTATTATGATTGATATTTGAGATCTCCTGATATGTTTGTTCCTCAGTCTGCCACTGATTATTCGGGGTCAGTAAGACTATCGTGTCAGACTGATGACCCATTCTTAGTTCTCAGTACCACTAAAATAGCTTCACTGGGTGATCCCACAGGAATATCCTCTCTAGGTACTGATATAATGATTCATGCATTGAAAACCCCCCACCACGCGTCCTCTCTTGCCTTCCCTTCGATGCGTCCTGTAGCATCTCCACCTTGAAACAATGAGTTCACAGTCCTGTCCCTCCATCAGCTTTGTTTCTGTAATAACTATAATATTCCAGTCCCATGTTCCAATCCATGCCCTGAGTTCATCTTCCTTAGCTGTCAGGCCCCTTGCATTGAAATAAATGTAGTTTAATCATCAGTTTCCCCTCCCCCATTTCCTGCTATGTTCTTGCCTGCCTTGTCTGCTGAAATTGCTGTCTTTAACTTGTGCACCAACCTCAATCTTCTTTCTGGCCTTCTGACTGTTTAAGGGGCAACACACTGCCAGATTAGATTATTTCCTCTCAAGCAGCTCTAACAATTCGCCCCATCAGGATGTGGGTCCCCCTCCTGCTCCCAGTTCAGGTGCCTTCCCCTCCCTGTCTACCTGTGCTGACACCTTCAGACATCGAGGGACTTGCCAACCAAGGTCCCGGTGTTACTCAGTTCTCCAGGAGCACCTACCCTTCATGATGTATATCCTTCGCTTATGAGACTTCCCACAGTGCATTACCTCACAGTGATCAGATGTAAACTCCATCTGCCATTACTCAGTGTGTACAACTCTGAGTATGACTAACTTCATCCAGTCTCCCCAACCATCCCTACCTCTAATTGTCGAGGGAATGCACAACCCTCCCTATTGCGTTAACCTCCTCCAGTCCCTCTCATGGACACCATCTATGTAAGCTTCCCCTGTTCCTGACTATATTTTCCTCATGTTCCAATAAACCCTTGTGAACTTTGTGACCTAGTCCAATCTCTGCAGTGCTCTGTATAATCAGCCTCACTGTGCCTGGAACCTGGCTTCAATTCCAGCCTTGGCCGAATGTCTGTGTGGACTTTGCATGGGCACCCTCCTAACTGTGTGGGTTTCTTCCAGGTGCTCTGGTTTCCTGCTATAGTCCAACATTTGCACGATACGTGATTGGCAGTCATAAATTGACAATAGTATTCAGGAAAGTGTGGTTTAGGTGAGTTCACCATGAGGAATGCAGTGTTTATTGGACAGGGAGAGGAATGGGTCTGGTTAGGCTGCACTTTAGAGGGGTTGGTGTGAACATGTTGGGCTGAATGGCCTTTTTCCACACTCTGGAGATTCTATTCAGGTTACTGTCCAGTCCTGTCAACCATCCCTGTCTCTTGAACCTTGCGTCATCCCTAATACTCACCTTATATGTGTAATCTCCAACAGTCTCTAGAACTTTCCTTGCTGATGTAAGCTTCTACAGTCCTTACCACGATTGATATGACTGTCACCTCTTCCTGCTTTTAGAACAACCCATACAACTGTTGCCATTTGTTACATCACTCCCAATCACTACTCCATCCTGAAACCCACAAAAACATTTATATCTCTGTAAACCCATCTGGACTGTCTATACTTCCTTTTGACAGTCCCGTTTTGAGACTTTCTCTATGTCAAAAAAGTCATTAAGTGTAGGAAACCCTTATTATTGTCACCTCCCTCCAGCCTTACAGCACTGAGGATCTGTAGAAGCTCTTTTCAAACAGACAGCCATCTCTATGTCTGTAATCTCCTCCACTCCCCAGAATACATTCTCTCTGAGCTCCTCTGTAGTCCATTAAACACTCCCTAACACTGTCTGTATCAGTGTAACCTTCTCCAGAAACACAACCTTCTCTATCTGTGTCAATCCCTACACCAGTGCCGATCCCTCTCAGCTCCGTCTAATAATACAACCCTCCATGTTTGTGTATTCACCTTCAGTCCCTACTCACCTCCCTATCTGTGTAACCTTCTCCATACATTTTTGCTTCAGTCTCTTCAACTGTTTCTGTCAGTGTAATATCTTCCGGACCTGAAAACTCTCCCTCTCTACAACTTTCTCAGGCCACACAACCCTCTCTATTTGTGACCTACTCCTGTTGGAGAACCCTTCCTCTGTGAACTACTCCAAATCTTCAACTCTCCATAATCTCCTGCAGTCTTACAGCCCTCCCCGTCTACATAACCTCTTCCAATCCCTAAAACGCCATCAGTCTGTGGAGACCCTATCACAATCCCTATCTGTGTTATCCTCTCAGGTCCCTGCAACACTCCCGATCTGTAGATCCCATTCCAATGTCTGTGCGTCTCCCGATCCTGTTCTGACAAGACTCATTAACAATGTAACATCTTCGCATCACTATCACCCACCCTGTCAATGTAAGCTTCTCCTGTATCAACAAACATTTACTCATCTCCATAACCTTCTCCAGCTCTTACCCCCATCTGTGTAAACATCACTTCACTCTCCACTCGAACCCTCCCTAACGCAGGAACTTCCTTCTGTTTGTGCTATGCTCCCTTATCTGTGAAACTGTCTCCAACCAAACTTGCTACCCAATCACTCAAAAAAGAATCCAGATTCCACAGCCTCCATGTCTAAATAACCCCCAGAACCTAAGCCTTCCTATATCTATAAACATCTTCAGTCACAATGACCCTCCAAATCTCTGTTTGTTCCTTCGGATGATACAAACCTCTTTATCTCTGTAATCTGTTCAGCTCCCTAAAACAGTCCCTGTCTGTGATCCAGCCCTGTCCAACAAACATCCTTATCCCTGTAAACTTTTCTATCCCTCCCAACATTCCCAACTCCATGAACCTGTCAGCCCTACAGCTCTCCACATTTCAGTAACCTCCGGTGGCTCTATGGTCCTCCTTCCCTGTGAAACCACCTCCAGTACCCACATCCCTCCCAGTCTGGGTCCTCTGCTCCAGATCAGACCATTGCTGTCTCTGTAAACACCTCCACTCCTGACAACTCTTCCCATTTGTGTAACCTCTTTCAGACCCCATACTCTCCAGCTTCCTGCATCCTCTTCCTGCCACTCCAACCAAAATCACGTTTATGTAATGTACACAGGTGCTTAAACCTCCGCAACTCAGTAACGTCTTGCAGCCCTAGCAAAACACTTAAACTATGAAACCTCTCATTTCCCTACAGTCCTACCTCCCTCCTTAAATGCCTTCATCACCATTAAACCTCACAATTACTGAAGCCTCCTTTTCGCATTGCAATCCTCCTAATGTCTTCGTGTCCTGATATCCCTCCTTATCTCTGTAACACCCATCACCCTCCAGTGCCCTTTTGGGGAATATGGCAGAGGAGAGAACATTTGTAGAGTCAGGACCATATTACGGAGGCAGAATCCTGGGAATTACAGATTTGTTCTAATGTCTGTGTTTTGCAGATTATTGACGAGGACTCGAAAGACAGGATTTATGACGACCTGGAAAACCATAGTTAAATTAGAGACAGTCAGCATGGGTTTGTGAGGGGTAGGTCATGCCTCACAGACCTCATTGAATTATTTGAGGATATGACAGAATACTTAATGGCTCATTCAGAAAAGAAGGATGATTGAGATACAGGGAAATCTATCTGTCTGGATACAGGATTGGATGGCCTAGAGAAGACAGAGTATGGCAGCAGATGGACAGTATTGAGCCTGGATCTCAGTCACCAGTGGGGTTCTGTAACAATCGGCTCTGGGACTCTGCTCTTTGTGATTTTTATAAATGACTTGGATGTGGATGTTGGAGAGTGGGTTAGAAAGTTTGCCAATCACACGAATGTGGAGGGCTGTTGTCGGTTGCAATGGGACATTGACAGGACACAGAGCTGGGATGGAAGTCGCAGATGGAGATCAATCTGGAAAAGTGTGAAGTGATTCATTCTGGAAGATTGAACTTGAATACAGAATACAGGGTTAAAAGGCAGAATACTTTGCTGTGTGGAGGAACAGAGAGATCATGGGGTCCATGCCCATAGATCCTTCAAAGTTGCCATGCACGTTGGTAGGGTTGTTAAAAAGGCATATGTTGTGTTGGCTTTCCATGGCAAGGGGATTGATTTTTAAGAGCCGTGAGGTTTTACTGCATCTTTATAGCGACCTGGTGAGACCATACTTGGAATATTGTGTTCAATTCTGGTCCCATTTTTACAGGAAGGATGTGCAAGTTTTAGAGAGCGTACACAGGAGATTAACCAGGATGCTGCCTGGAATGGAGGGCATTTCTTATGAAGAAAGGTTGAGGGAGCTAATTTGTTTCTCATTGGAGTGAGGAAAGGGGTGGGGTGACTTGGTAGAGGTGAACAAGGTGATGAGAGGCACTCAGAGAGTGAATAGTCAGAGACATTTTCTCCTATGGCATAAATGGCTATTATAAGGCGGCATAATTTTAAGGTGATTGGAGGATGGATAAGAGGATAGAGAATGGTAGGTAGTTGGATGGACTGCCAATGGTGGTAGTAATATTAGAAACATTCGGGACATTTAATAGACTCTTGGATAGACACATGGATAACAGTAAAATTGGTTAGTTTGGTCGGTTAGTTTGATCTTACACTCGGATAAAAAGTTGGCATAGCATCATGGCCGAAGGGCCTTGAGCTGAACTGTTCTGTGTTCTATGTTCTGTCTGGTAAACTGGGTAAAAAGCTCAGATCAGTGTAAAAAGGATATGGCATTCTGGAGGAGCTCGTGAACTGGATAAAAAATTGGCTTGATGGTAGGAGACAGAGGGACAGAGGGTGGTGGGAGACATGTTTTCCTGACTGGAGGCATGTGACCAGCGGTGCAGTGGGTCCCCTGTTGTTTGTCATTTGGATAAATGGTTTGGATGGGAATATTGGTTTCCTGGTAAGTAAGCTTCTTGGGTGACACTGACATTGGTGGTAAAGTGGTTCGTGGAGAAGATTATATGATACAGCAAGATTCACAGTACTGTTGGGATAGTGAGCTGAAGAATAGCAGATGGAGTTTAATTAGATAAATGTGAAGTGTTCCATTTTGGTGAAACAAACCAGTGTGGGACTTGTACAGTTAATGTTCAGACCCTGGGTAGTGTTGTCAGTTAGTGACCCAGGGACGCTGATACACCGTTATTTGAGTGTGGTGTCGCAGATAGACAGGCTGGTGAAGCAGGCATTTGGGATGGTTACCTTCATTGGGGAGAGCATTAAGAGTAAGAGTTGGGATGTCATGTTGTATCTGTAGAATACATTGATGGGGCCAGCATAAAAACATTGTTGATCAATGGGAAGAACTCATCTAGTTCACTTACTTCCTTTAAGGAAGGACATTAAATATTCTAACCTGGTCTGGCCAACATTGGACTCCAGAACCACAGAAATATGGCTGACTCTGAGCTACCCTCTGGGTAATTAGCAGTGGGGTCAAAGAATGTTTGTCAGCCAGTGACATCCACATCCCATGAATGAATAAATAAAAATACATATGTCCCTCCCTAATTCTGCAAACCCCTCCAGCTGCAATGATCCATACAGGCTTTGTAACACCTTTCAGACCCTGACCACTCCCTGTAACACTCTCTCCACCTCCAGCACCTTCACCTCTCCCTGTTCCTATCGTGGCAATAAACTCTGACCATGGTTCCCCTTCCTACAGCCCTCCTCCTGCTAGCAGACTCTTTGCAAACCATTTAACACTTACTCCTAAAAGACTCTCTCACTTCAGGATTTTAAGTACTTTGTGGTGATCTTCTCAGCCTCATAATCTAGTATGATCCCTTATGTCCTGAGTGCAGGACCAGTGGGGATTTCTTGGTGAGGTTTTTACTGTTTAAGTGGAATGTCCTTCTGTTGAGTGTTTTACACTGTTCCTTCAAATATATTCTGCTGTCCATTTACAGACACATAATTCAGTCTGTTTAGCGTATTTACCTTGGTCAGTTCTCCTCTCACAAACATGTACTTGGCTATTTTTGTTTCTAGTTGTAGCTTGTCCTCTGTGATTCACTTTAAAACTTTATATTTATTTAAACTGCACTTTATCCCCATTTCCCGAAGGATCTCTGCAGGTGACATTACTCATTCATTAAGTTTCATTACACGGTCTCTCTGCAATAGTTATGTCCCTTAACAGTTGCACAATGTGTTTTTCAAAGAAACACTGAAAAAAAATTAACCGAACTCCTCTTCCAATATCAATGTTGACCGTGTGTTTGTCCCAGATTATACAAATATTGAAGTTTTCCGAATTTCTCACAATGCCTTTGTTAAAAAATTCCAATGAGTTCCTATGTAATGCAGTGATGAGCAATGGAATACTGTTCGGTGGCTAAAACTGTTCTGCTCCTTGTGTCCTTGGCAAGTAGTAGCCAGAATTTACATTAAGACTGACTCTACTTCATGATCTGTGGCCAAATGCTTCCTCTGTAATGCCTTTGGCATCCAATTTTGATAGCGTTACCCATTTTGCCCAAGTTTCTGCAAGTTTGTGAACTATTGAATATTCCTGTTCACCTTTTGTTCGTCCTGTCACCACGTATCTCTGGTGTTTAAATCTCTTTCACCTCTGTGTTACAAATCCATCCACCTTATTGAAGAGACATTGTCCATTCCAAAAAATATGCAATTTATTCTTTCCCACAATTTCCTGTCACAAATCGATTCGCTGTGTATAGTTTTAGTTAAACTCTGTCCCATCCTGTTCCTTTCTGCTTGTTACAGCCACATTCCCCATGCTGTTCTGATGCGTCACCTTTTCTCTTTGGATTTGGAAAGCTCCTTTCACCTGAACCCTGTCCCTGCGTCCTCTCTGTCAGTTTAAAGTCCTGTCCATAAACCTACTGACATGATTTGCCTGGTCACTGGCCCAAGCACGGTTTCAGTGGGACCATCGGAGTGGATTTTTAAAAAAAGTCAAGTATGGGATATGGATGTCTCTGGCTAACCAGCCTTTCTTGCCCAGCCCAAGCTGCTGTTCAGCTAAGTAATTGTTTGGCCATTTGAGAGGGTAATTGAGAGGCAAACGTTTGCTCTGGGGATGTCATGAGGAAGGGCAGATGTCATTCTTGAAAGGCGAAGTATTTGGATCTATTGTACATCAGTAATGGTATTTATAGAGTGTCAATTTCTATTTTAAAAATAATTTATTTCCGATTCCACCCTTTCATATGGTGGGGTTCAAACCTTCCTCCCCCGAACATTACCTGAGGATTTCGATACATGCTCTAGCAATAACACCACTAGGCCTTCACCTCGCCTGCTCACAGGCTATTCATCCCTGAACACTGATACCAGTGCATCATGGAGCTAAACCTGTTTTTCCATCATGATTGATTGATCCTGATACCTTCATGCACTCTGGTGATAACACTCAGCTTCTCTCCATGTAGTATTTGTGGGGGTCCAATTGCTGCCTCTGTCAGTGTCTCTCACTCTTGCAGCTACTCCAGATCCTGAGCCAACAGAATTCTCCATTCCAGAGAGACACAACAGCACAGGCCAGGGTTGGAGACTGGGATTTTCCAGATCACTGTGGGACTCACTGCCATTCTCATTGTGTATTCCTCACTACATCAGTCTAATTTCCCATCCTGCCTATTTCTCTATCTTCTGCAGGTAATCAGGAAAAAATAGACTTCCCAACTACTGGGTATCTCGTCTATCACCACATTGAAGATGGTTGGTCAGCCAGAGAGACAAAGGGCTAGGAGATCTGGAACCTTCAAAAAATCCTGCAGTGAGGTAACATCACTCACAGTGAACAGAGCAGAGAGCAACGAGAGGGTTCCAAACATCGGCTAACAAGACATGATTTAGATACAGTGTTGGAGGGGGGAGCACAGTACAGACACACCCCAGGACAATCACCACCCCTACTATACGTTTTATTGAATTGAGCCAGCATCGGGAGTGTCACAGTTATCAATCCAGGCTTGTGATGTCTTAGAGAACATTCTTATAACAGAGGGGAAAGTAGGCTTCCCATGAGTGTGTGGGAATGCTGCCTGGGATTTATCTGCTCTGTGTTCTCTCTCTAACACTGTACATAAACCATGTCTCGTGGACCAGTGTCTTCAATAATTTTTAACTCCTGTTCCTGTAACGTCCTCCCTTCCTGATAGTCCCTCCACAGATTTGAAATATACTGCATTCCAGACTACCATATCCATTGCTGTAACTTGCTTCAGTGCCTACAACATGCCTTATCTCATTAGTGTCCTCATCCAATAACTGGAGAAAGAGCCATGCAGATCAGAAACGGTTCCTTCGATCCAACTAGTGCATGCTGACCACAGTTCCTGAACGAGTGGCATTTGCCTGCGTTTGGTCCCTATCCCGTCAAACTTGCTCCTCATTTACCTGCCCAAATGTCTTTTCCATGATGGAATTGTAGTTTTCTGTATCACTTCAGTAGCAGCTCATTCAATATGTGCACCATTCTCTGGTTAGAAATATTTTCCTCTGGTCGCTTTTAAGTATTTCCTCTCCCACCTCATATTTCTGCCCTCTAGTAATGGATTCCCCTACCCTGGGGTAGAGACCTTCACTATTCACCTTACGTATACCCCTCATGTTTTTATAAACCTTTATACGGTCACCCCTCAGCCAGCTACACCCAATGGAAATATGAAGGATAATGATACAGATATCTCTGCAATGTTCCCCACTGCGACTTTGCCTCAATGTTCTGGAATACACTTGTTCAGGACCTAGGGCTTTCTCTATCTTTGTGTTCTAAGACCTCCATCATCACCTCTTCTGTAATGGGGACTCTTTTCAAGACATCACTGTTTCTTTCTTTTGTTTCCTAATCTTTGTCCACAGTACTTTCTGACATGAAATATTCATTTCAGGTCGCGGCCATCTCCTGTGGTACCAGGCATAGATTGCCTCATTGATCTTTGAGGGGCCTTATTGTCTCTCTAGTAGCTTTTTTGTACTTGTATGCTGTAGAATCTTTTTGGATTATCCTTAACCTTATCTGCCAAATCTATCTAATTTCCCCCATGTTGCTTTCCAGCTTATCCAGCCTCTCTGTTTCTATCAAACCCTGCAGTATCAGTAACATCTTCATCAATCTTCGCTCCATTTGCAGTTTCAGAATATGCTTCCTAAATCAGGATGATCAGAATTCTATACAGTACTCCAACTGGAGACCCAGCAATGTCTGATACAGCCGTATCATGATGGACCAACTCATGTACTCAATGCTCTGACCCATGAGGGCTAGTGTGCCTAATCTGCTTTCCCCTTCCTGTCCACCTGTGATGCCACTTCGAATGAACAATGTAAATGCAGCCCTTGGTCTCTCTCCATTCGACAACACAGTCCACAGCTCTGCTATTGATTGTATTAGTCGTCCCTGGTTTGTCTTAACAAAATCAAATACCTGAATTCAGCTCCATCTTTTATTTCTTCACCCACTTGCTCAATTGGTTAAGATCACCTTTGATAATTGTATTCACTGCCCACTGTAACTCTTATTTTACTATCCACAAACTTACTAACAATAATTCATACATTCTTGTTTATGTCAATAATACACATGCATGACCCCAGCACCAATGCTTATGGCACACCGCTGGTCAGAGCCCCCCAGTCTGCACACAAACACTCTCCCACCATCCTCTGTCTTCTACTGTCAAGCCCATTTTGTGTCCGTTTGTCTCGCTGTCCCTGATCCCATGTGATCTAACCTTACAAACTAGTGCACCATGCTAAACCCTGTTGAAGGCCTTGCTGAAGTAAGGATAGACAACGTCTACTGCTCTGCCTTCTTCCATCTCCTTGGTCACCTCTTCAACAAACTCTATCAAGTTTGAGAGACATGACTTTGTATGCACAAAGCTATGCTGACTATCCCTAATCAATCGTTGCCTTTCCAAATGCATGTAAGTCCTGTCCCGTGGTATTGCTTCCAACAACATTGGCACTACTGACATCAAGCTAATTGGTGTTTATGTCCTCAGCTTTCCGTTGCAGCCATTCCTAAATACTGGCCCAACATTAGGCAACCTCCAGGCTCCCAGATCACCACCCATGGCTGTCAGTGATAGAACAATCGTTGTAAGTTTCTTCCCTAACTTACCCCAATATCCTGGGATATAATTGATTAGTTCCCAGGGAGTTGTATAATTTTAATGTGTTTGAAAACCTTCAGCACCTCCTGTTCTCCAATGTGGACTCTTTTGAAAACATCACTGTTTATTTCCCTGCTTTCCAGTGTGTTTTCCACAGTAAGTTCTGTCGTGAAGTGTTTGTTTCGGATCACACCCATTTCCTGTGGGTTCACACACTGATGGCTTCATTAATCTTTAAAGGGTCACATTCTGTCCCGAGTTATTCTTCTGTTGTTAATATACTAGTAGAATATCTCTGGATTTTCCTGAACCTTCTCTGCCAAAGCTCTGTCAGTTCCCCTTTACGGCCTCATGGTTTCCATCCTTAGAGTAATACTACACCCACAATGTTCTTCAAGGGATTGACTTAATCCAGCTGGCTGTATATGACATGTGTCCCCTTTTGTCTTGACCAGAACCTCAATATCCCCAGTCATCCAGTTTTTCCCACTTGTGTCAGCATTGTCCTTCACACTAACAGGAATATGCTGGCTCGGAAATCTTAATTTATCTCTCTTTTGAAAGAATCCCAGTTTCCCGACGTTCCTTTACTTGCAAACAGCCTCCACCACTCAACTTTTGGACAGTCTTGCCTAATATCTTCTGGACTGGTGCAAGACCAGTTTTGATCTTTAACTTGTGGACCAGGCCTGTCCTTTTCCATCGCTATTTCCAACCACTAGAATTGTGGTGACTTTGCAAAAGTGCTCCCCCACAAACACTTCAGCCCCTTTCTCTACCTTGTTTCCCAAGGGGAGGTCAGGTTTTATCCCTTTCCTCAGTCGGGCCAGTTACATACTGATTGAGAGAGTTTTCTTGAACAGACTGAACAAATTCCTCCCATCCAAGCTGTGAACACTCTGGCAGTCCCAGTCTAGGTTTGTAAAGTTAAGATCCCCGACCATTACAATCCTATCATTCTTACAGATATCTGAGATCTCCGACATATTTGCTGCTCAATTTCCCGCTGACTACTGCGGGCCTGTAGTACAGTCGTATCAAACCGATTATTCATTCTTATTTCTCAGTTCCACTAACATAGCTTCACTTGGCTATCCTCAGGAATATCCTCTCTGTGCTGCAGTGATGTTTTCACTGATTCACTCCTCCTACTCTCTTGTCTCTCCTTCTATCCTTCCTGTTGAATCTGTTGTCTGGAACAATGATCTGCGAGTCTCTGTAATTCCTGTGATTTCCCAGTCCCATATTCCCATCTATGCCGTGCGTTCATCTGCCTTCCCTGTCAGGCATTTTACATCAAAATAAATGCAGGTTAATTAAACAGTTTTCCCTCATTGCCTGCTGTGCTCTTACCTGGTTATCAATTGAAATTACTCTGCTGAAATTCTGTCCCAGCCTCAACCTTCAGACTGCAGCCTGAGACCACCCCACTCACTGTGGACAACGCCCTCACCTTTCACGTCTTTTGCAAACCTCCTGATGAAAACTTCTGCTTTCACATCCGAGTGATTAATGTCCCTCATATGTTCCTCCCATCTCTGTGATATTCTTCAGTTACTGCATTTCTCGTTCTTTATCTCCAGAGCTTCCAATCCCCCTGATCGATGTAAGGATATTGATCCCTTGCAGCACGTTTAACACCAGTAGCAGCCTCCAACTCCTCAATGCATCCTGTCCCTGTAACCTCCTCAAATACTACAGTTCACTGTCTTTGTAATATCTTCCAGTATCTGCAACCCTGTTGATTTCTGTAACCTCCTCCAGAACAGCACTCCACATCTCTGTGTAACTGATGGGAATGCTGCAAACCTGCCTTCACAGTCCTCACCTTCTACAGACCTACAACCCTCAGTATCTCTGGCTCCTCCAATCCCTACACTTCTCCCTGGCTGTGTGAACTGATCCAAACCCTTCAACCCTCTCTATCTCCCTCTCTCCTGCAGCTCCAACTTTTGTCCATGTCAGTGTAACTCCCAGCACCAACAACCCTCCCAGGCTCTATAAACTCCTGGAGCTCCAACTACCACTCCAACTGTCTAATATCCAGTGCTTACAATCCTCCCTTTCTCCAAAAACGTCTGTAGCTCCAACTACCACCAATATCTGTGTAATCCCCAGTCCCGACAACCCTCCCAGTCTCTGTATTTCCTGAAGCTCAAACGGGCACCCCTATCTGAGTAATCCCTCTTCGCTTTATTCCTCGCTATCGCTGTAATCCTTCAGGACTAATAACCCTGTAAATCTCCTTGACATCATTCAGCCCGACAACCTATCTGATTTCTAACCACCAACAGTGATCTCAAACCACCCGAACTCTGTAACATCCTCCAGTCTCGACAACCCGTCTTTTCTCTGTTCGCTTCTCTTGTAACTATATCCCCCTTCATCTCCGGTTACAGATCCTTGCTCAGGGAAACAATGTCTCGGTACCGAATCTGTAAGAACACAAGAATCTTCAGTGTATCAATAAATTTGCCAAATTTTCTAAATTTTAACGACTGCAATTTCAACCTTCTCCACCTCTTCTCATCAATATCCCTCCATTTTGAAGACCAGCCTGGTGAACCTTCTCTGGGCTGCCTCCAATGCAAGGGCATTTTCCCTCCAGATAGGGGACCAAACCTGTTCACAGTATTCTCAGTGTGGGCTGACTGGAGTCCTCTATAGTTGTTACAAGCCTCCCCTATTTTTATTCTCCATTCCCTTTGAAATCAATGCCAGCATTCCATGTGCCTTCTCTATGTCCTGCTGGCCCCGTATGCCACCTTTGAGATTTATACACGATGATTCTCAAGTTACTCTGTGATGTAGCTTTCTGCAGTTGATCTGAAACCAAGAGGTGACAGCAATAATCAGGAAAGTGCTGGAATGTATGGGAAACAATATGCCAGAAATGATAACTGCACACTTGGAAACCTACGGAAAAAGGGCAGTCCATAAGACAATCATGTATAGGAGCAGAATTAGGCCATTCGGTCCATCGGGTCTATTCCACTATTTGATTATGGCTGAATTGTTTCTCAACCCCAGTCTCTCACTTACTCCAGGTAACCCTTGATCTCCTTAATCATCAAGAACCGAGCTATCTCTGAATTCGATACATTGAATTACTTAGCATCCACAGCCCCATGATGCAGTGAGTTAAACATATCCATCATCCTCTTGCTGAACAAATTCCACCTCATCTCTATTCAGAAGGGCCCTCCCTTCACTCTGAAGCTGTGCCCTTGTCCCCTAGTCTCTCTTGCTCGTGGAAACATCTTGCCCCCGTCCACTCCATCCAGGCCCCTCAGTATTCTGTAAGTTTGAATAAGATTCTACAGCTGCCGCCGCCTAAACTTCGTCAAGTGCTGACCCAGAGACTTCACCTGCTCCTCATATGACACAAAATTCATCCCTGGGATCTTTCTTGGAAACCCATTTCTCGTACGCTTCATATTCTTTGTCCAGACTCTTAATGTACAATGTGTAGAGTGTCATCCCAATACTGACACCTGCGGTGCTCCCCTCATCACCAGCTCCCATCGTGAAAAATACCCCTTTCTTCATACTCTCTGTCTTGTGCCAATCAGTCAAATCCTCTGTCCATGCTCAGCATTTTGTTCTGAAATGGAAATTTCATTTCACACCCACTGCTGGATTTATTTTTCTGTCTGGCTGTAAACAGCAGAGTATCACCATTACCTTCCCATCTGTAATTCCCTGGAGAAGGTGGTGGGGAGCTGCCTTCCTGACCCACTGCAGTCCTTTGGGTGTAGGGACAGACACAGTGCTGGGAGGATGGAGCATGGCTTGGAGGGCACCTTGGAAATGCTGGTGTTCCTGTGCACCTGGAGCTCCTGTCCTTCCAGGGAGTAGTGGTTCCGGGTTTGTGAAGTACTGTTGAAGTGGCCTGCCTGAGTGACCACAATACTACTTGTAGATCTTTTATTCCTTCATTCATTGGTGAACATGAGCTTTGTTGGCTGAGCCAGCATTTATTATTGATTTGGAGTTGTCCCTGAGAAGGTGGTGGTGAGCTGCCTTCCTGAGCCACTGCACCAGCCGTTGGAACTGTTGTTTTCTGTGTCCCCTCCAGCAGGCGCTACTCCTCATGTCTGCAACTGCATACAGACAATGCAGCTCTCCCTTTCATATCCTACTTCCTCCCCGCCATATAAATCTGACAGTTCCTCACGATATCTCATCTCCTCCATTCCCATCTGTGCTAGAGATCACTGAAATTTCTTTATTCTTGTTTAAACTTCTGATCACCCAAAATCTCTCCCTTTTAAAATGTGTAACCCCTTCAGCTTCTGTAACTTTCCATATAACTGTAATCAATGATAGCACAGGTTCCCTTCCTAAATCTCTGTAATTACAATGGTTGCATGTGCTAAATTGGCAATTTTCTTCCTCCTTATACATCTCAGGGCTTTCAGCCCCTACAATCCCACTATTTGGAATGCTCCCATTCTCTGCACCTCCTCATGTCCTGAGGGACCTTGAACACCACCAGTGCTCCAAAAGTTTATATTACCCCCCAGTTACTGCAAGTCTTCTAACTCTGTAACATCCAACAGTCTCCAGTACCATACGACACTTGCTGGCTATCAATTTGCATTTGTTGAAGACTACACATCTCTGTAAGCAACTCAGAAAAAGCCCTTTAGACTGTACAAAGCTCCGTCATGAATAAGCCACTATCTCTCTGTGTCCTTTGCCTTCTTCAGTATCTGCAACTCTCCCTGTATCTTCGAGCAAACTTCTTCAGTTGCTGCAGATCTGCCTAGCTCCCCAGATAACCTGTTCCATTCCATATAGCTCACTCAATCACTGTGGCACCCTCTGCTCTGTCTAATTCTCCTCTTTTCCACTGTTTTCCAGGCACAACAGTGATTCTGTAAGACAGTAGTGCGGAATGGGATGTTATAAATCTCAGCTGAGGCTTGAGGCCTGCCATTACCTGGGAGTCACAAGGACAGAGAACCTGAGAGAGAGCGGGAGAATATTAATCAGTAGCGAGGGTCTGGACCGACTGGGACTTGGAGTTGGAGAAAAAGCAGAGCAGGAGGCTCGAAGCCGGCACCGAGTCACAGAGGGAGTGACCGTGTGAGGAGAACCTTGGAGCAGGAGTATGTGGCTCACTCACACCTGGGAGTTACAGAGGCAACAAAGTGGGAGGATATAAATCAGCACTGAGGATCAAGGCGAGTCACACCTGGGAGTCACAGAGACGGTAACCCTGTGAGGGAGCAGAGTGGAGTGGGAGCTGGACGATTACACGTAAGTAGGAGTTACATATACATTGACCCTGTGAGGGAGCAGATTGGTGTCGGAGCTGGAGGATTACACATCCCTGGTAGTCACAGAGACAGTGACCCTGTGAGGGAGCAGAGTGGAGTGGGAGCTGGAGGATTACACGTACCTGGGAGTCATAGAGACAGTGACCCTGTGAGGGAGCAGAGCAGAGTGGAGTGGGAGCTGGAGGATTACACGTACCTGGGAGTCACAGAGACAGTGACCCTGTGAGGGAGCAGAGTGGAGTGGGAGCTGGAGGATTACACGTACCTGGGAGTTACAGAGACAGTGACCCTGTGAGGGAGCAGAGTGGAGGGGGAGCTGGAGGATTACATGTACCTGGGATTCACAGAGACGGTGAACCTGTGAGGGAGCAGAGTGGAGTGGGAGTTGGAGGATTATACGTACCTGGGAGTCACAGAGATAACTTTCAGCTGCTGGGTCCTGCCTGCACTGAGTTTGGAAGAAGTGCAAGAACCATCACAGAAAAGGCTGTAAGTTCATTGGCTGATAAATACACCGTTATTAACGACTATCAGTTAATTGCTGTAAGTCAGCAAAATTATTTTTTCAACTTCTGAAGTAAGGATTGAACTCCGAAATAAGAGAGAATGTGAAATTCTGAGCCAATATAGTAAATTACCCTCAGTAAGCCACAGTGGAATAAGGGACTAAACCATATTGTTATTTCCCGGATGTTAACTTCATTCTAAGTAATTAATTCAGTTATTCTAGACTGTTGCATTTTACGACAAGGCAAGACATATTTGTCAGATGGAAATTGTGTTCTGTTACATTGCGAAGTCATAGCCTCTGCTCGTGTCCAAGATGATCACTGGGTCTTGGAGATCAGACAGTGCTAGAGACTCTGTGATGTTGAGAGTTATGGGGATAGCACACACAGAGAGCAGATCACCCTGCAGACATGACAGCCTGGAATAAGGAAGGGAATGGGGGACTAGGCAATCGAAGAGAAACAGTCAGGGAATCCAGGAATACCGTGATATCTCCCTCCCAATTCAGTTTCCCAGTTTGGTAGCTGATTAAGGTGTAGGCTGCTCAAGGGAGGGCAGTCAGAGCCATGTCTGTGGCCCCACAAGCAGCCTGACTGTACAGGATCAGAGGGAGAAGGAAGGAGGAACAATAGGCACAGGAGATTCAGGAAATTGAAGAAGATGTCAGTGTTTCTGTAATTCCAGGATAGTGGGCTTAAGAATGTCACTGTGTCTGCAGGACATTCGTCTGGGGTACAGTGAGCAGTCCAAGGTCACGTCCATGCTGGTAGGAATGACCTGGGTAGGAAGGGTGAAGTGGTCTGGGAATCAGAATTAGGGAGCTAGGTGGATGGTTAGCAAGCAGGACCTCAAATGTAGCAATCCCTTGGTTACTGCCAGTACTGTGTCAAAATGAGAACAGAACTCTGAGTTTTAGGTAGGTGAGAGTGTGACAGGAACGATGGTGCAGCAGGAAGGGCTTCAGATCCCTGGGACATTGGGACTGGTTCTGAGGAAGGCAGCAGTTGTGCAAGATGGATGGGCAAACGTGACAGAGCCGGGACTGAATTTCTTACGGGGTTTTTTGGGAGGGATTGAAATTAACTTGGCCTGTGCTTAGGATCCAAAAAGGAATATTAGAAGAGACTACCAGGATTCTCAAAATACTGGGAGATACATTTGGCTCTAACTTACAACAACAAGTTTAGCAGTGGAAGATGGAGCAAGAAAGAAAGCCTTAATCTGAGGTTCTCTGCATTGACATGAATACTCGGAGTGTGTGGAGTTACAGATGCAGATTGGTGTGTCTAAATCTGGCTCAAGGAATGGCAGGACTGGGTGTCAAATATTGCTGGGGATAAAGAATTCCAAAATGATAGAAGTGAAGGGAAAGGATGAAGGGAAAAGTACTGGTTTAAATTAGCATTAGTTTAGGAGTCCAAGCCAAAGATGATCCATCCAGGGACAGAATTAATTTGGCTGGAGCTACAGAACAAAAAATATACAATTACACTGTGAGGTACAGTCTGTCAGCCAGAAACCAAAAAAAAATAACGGCGAGAATAAATATTAACTGATATTAACTGTGTTATTGGTGTTGCAGGGTCACGAGGTTCGAGTATTCCTAGATTACATGGAGGACAGCTTGCTGCAGGAGTATGTGTCCAGCCCAAGACAGCATATATTGTTGGACCTGGGCCTTGGAAAAAGATGGGGCAAGTAGATCCAGTGTCAGTAAGGGAAGGTTTTGGGGCACAGCGATCATTTTATTGTAAAGTTCAGGATGATGGTAGAGAATGATATAAGTAATTGAGAGTGAGAAACATTAGTTGACTGAGAGCAGCCTTCAATGGGACAAGAATGAAGCTGGGAAGGTTTGACTGGAACACCAATTTGCTCAGAAAATGACAAACTGAACCATGGGCTCCCTGCAAAGACGAGATGGCTTGGGTCCAGTTGAGGAATGGTCCCTCAAATAGCAACGGCAGGATAAACAACCCCAATGCTGCTTCGTGTGAATAACAATAGAATTTGTGTCAGATGGAGAATCGAATTGGGAGCCACGAGGAATGCTGGAGGTTCAGAGGGGAGATGGTAGAGCAGAGGGGAATTATGGGAAAATTGAGAGCCACCATAGAGCTGTCCCGGAATCCTCCTGTGGGCCCCTCATAATAAGCGTATCAAAAGATGGAGTAAGGCTGCGTCGAAATTAGAAAGAGGATTTATACCTGGAAAAAGATCTTTGCAAGTAGTTTAGATGCACTTAGATGCGTTGTAGATGCATGTTTGACTGAAACATTCAGGAGGCGATTAGATTATATTTGATACAAAACAAATGTGAGGATGTGAATGAAGGAGGAGATCATTACTCAGCAAAGAGTTCAGTTGAAGAGCTGGTGTAGCCATGATCGACCATATGACACCCTCCTGTGCCAAAAGGCGTCTGTGTCATTCCGTGTGATGTCTTGAGAGTCCTCCAAATCCATAAATATCCAGTCTTTATAACCTCATCGATCCTGTATGATACATTCTAAATCTCCATCAGCCAATGTCGCCGTCCTTATCTCTGTAACTCATACAGGCCATACAAACCTTCTTTCTCTGGAATCTCCTCCAGCCCCAATAACCTTTCCTCTCTATAAAATATTTCTCAAGTCTTTACAGCTTTCCCTTTCTCTGCAACTGTCTGATCCATAGAAACCTAATCTTTGCAATCTCCTCCAATCCACACAACAATCAGCCTTACTAACCTCCTCCTGCCCTGACAGATTGCAATATCTCCATAAACTCCAGCCACTACAGTGTTCATTATATCTCCAACGTTCTCCAGCACTGACAACACTGCCAATCTATTTTCTTTGCTCCAGTTCCTACAATTTTCCCTGTTGTGTAACCTAATCCAATGCCTAACCAGCTGTGTAACATCCTCTAGTCCCAACCATGCTCCTGATTCTGTAACCACCTTCTGCCCCGACACAGCTCACTGTCTCTGCAACCTCCAGATTCTAAACCCGTCCTGATCTGTGGAAATTCTCCCAGCCCTCCCTCACTCTGTAATATCTACCAGATGTTAAAACTGAAATAACTCCACAGAGGCTGGTATCCTGTTACCAAATTACCTTTTATTTCTTCATGCATGATCCAAAGCACTGACCCAATTTGTGCTCAGAGCCGGCTCTTATAGTTAACAGAGCCCCTGATGCTTCTGTTTATTTATGAGGCAGGGTTCCCTGATTAGAGCCGGTTAACAGAACCAATAAGGTTACACGTATTAATGAGATTTACCTGACTGACCTCGTTCCAATCACTGTAAAAACACTCCACGTATCTCTAAGGTTAATTAACACCTACAAATCGCCTAGTCTCTGAAACCTCCTCCGGTTTCATCAATGCTGTCTCTGTAAATTTCCCCAATGGCAGTCCTGTACCTTTCAGTCGATCCTCCTGTTATCAATCTCCTGCAGGACCAATACAAGCTTTTATTCCTGTTTTCTACAAACTCTCCGTCTCAACGTTCTTCACCCAAAATGTCTCTTCCTAATCATTAACTGGTTCCAAAGACTCGGTCTACCGTTTGTGTGTGACGTTCTCCATAAGGAGGAAGGCGGTTTTGAAACAGGGAGCTTCATCGGGCATGGAGCCCTTTACACAAATAGGAATGTTTGTAGAAGCTAGTGGGTTTACAGAATTGGGAAGGGTCATGGAACATGTAGGATGTTTCAGAGACTGGCAGTATGTAGGCACAGTGGACAGATTTTTTTTATATCTGGAGCCGAGAGGTAAAGATAAATAAAGCATGAGGTAAATTATCCACGTAACATTTTCATCAGGTGTCGGGGAGGGTTTCTCTCTACAAGGCTCTCGTAGCCAGAATATTGATCTGGCTGCTCCAGCTTCATTTTCACTTCAACCAAAACCTAAAACTATTCTTGTCTTTGTAATCTTCTTCAGCCTCTAGAACAACCCATATTCCTGCAATATCCCATAACTTTCACACAACTTCCTATCTCTCTAACCACCTCTGGACCCTACAGCAATCCTGGACTTTGCACTTGCTGCCATCCCTGAATTCCTTCCTAACGTTTCAACAAGGCCAATGAAATGGTAGTTTTAAATAGCATGAACCAGGTCAGATGGAGCTGTCATAATGGCGATGTGGCTCCAGTGTGACAACGACTGAGAACTGGATATATCAAAGGGGTTTACCATTTACACAGGAAGGATAAAAAGGCTAACTCAGTGAAGTACACTGTGTATAAAGATTGGGATCAGTATTATTGTGATGATAATCAATTCACACACTGCTCCTCCCTGTTTTCTCCCCTCATTCCTGCGTATTGATCCTGTCAGATATTGGTAACCCTTGAAAACTTCATAAAATAGTACAGTATAGAGGAAATCGCTTTGCACACTGTCTACATTGGACAAGATGTAATGTTATTTTTGAAGCCCTAGTTCTCTCTCTCCAGAGATGATAGGCCTTCCAGTTCAGCTCCCGGCACCTTTTTAAAATGGTTTGACAGTTTCTACCTCTACTCCACTTCCATGCGTGACTCCCAGATCTCGACCATACTCGGGGTGAAATAACAACCTTCCTCAGTACCTCGCTAATATTTCAATTAATTACATTTAATATTCACCGTTATTAATGCAATTCTACAACAAGAGCAAAATGTTCTCTCCCTTTCTACCCTGTCTCCTGACAATATGTGCACCCCAATCAAATCTCCTCTCAGCATCCTCCATTCCCCTATCTTTCCCCATAACTGCACTTCCACTGTCACAGGGTAACGGATCTCCTCAGTACCCTCTCCAGTCCAATTCCATCCTTCCATGTGATCGGGTGACCAGAACTGTATACAGTCCCCAAGCTGTGACTGAACTCATTATTTATACAGTTCCTGCATAAGCTTCCTGCTCTGAAATTCTGTATTTTGGCTGACAGAGGAAATCATGCCAATTGCTGCATTAAAAAGATTATTGATCTGTCCAGCTACCTTCATTTATCTGCCCACACTGACCATACTCTCATTTATTGTGTATTCCTCTCTATTATTGATGTCCCTAAATGCCTTGCCTTGCATTTCTCTGGGTTGTTTGCTCCATTCACCTGGAAACCAATGTTTCTGGTTTTAAACAGTCTGCCATGGTATCTCTTGTCAAATCCAAGTAAGTCACATGCAGTTACAAGTTACTGCCTCAAACCGACACAGTCAGATTGATTGCTCACGATCTCCCTTGAAAAAATCAAGACCGAGTGTTCTGGAGTCCCTGGGATTTCCTCAGTGACAGTTTATCCACTGTCTCATAATTCTAGCCTCGACCTATTCAGTTAGTCCCTTGCTCCACATTAAACAAAGTTGCATTGTTAGCCATTTTCCAGTCCTCCGACCATCCCTGCATTCAGGGAGGATTTGATAATGTAGGTCAGCATAAGGCAGGGGATTTTCCCCGACACCTTTTAACAGTCTGGAACATTGTGTTACCCCTTTTCAAGGAATTGAATCTCCTGTATAATTCTCCGTTCCAAGTTTGTTACTCCCATTATTTCATCCCAATTTTGATTCAGACAGACAGAGGCCACACTCATCTTATGATTTGGTCAAGTCTCATTTTAGTTGAGTTTCATGGAGTGTTTCTCTCCACAAGGTGAATTGCATTTTCTCATGATACCAACCCCAATCTGGCTTATACCCTCCCTGCCTGCGTGGTCTTCCTCTCATTTGACACTAACGTGATGATTTTGCCCCTTCTTCATAAGAATTGCCCTCTGCCTGGATACCCCAGAATTTACCAGCCTCCCTGTTTCCAGGAGCCATCTTTAAAAAGTCATTTTACTCTTGGATTGTGAATTCGAAATTGGCCTGGACATGGCAGAAGGGGTAAAACTGGGGCCCCACTTTGTGGCCAAGGCCCTGTTGTATGCCATGGTGCATGAGAGGGACATTATCTTCCTCCAGGGATTTCAGGGGAAGCTATGACACCAGACCCTGCCAGCTTGGTCAGAGGCTGTTCCCTGGGTCAGTGAGGTGCCAGCCTTCTGGGTGAATATCGAGCAGTATAGGAAGGAGGTCAGTGACCTTCTCCCTGCACCAGGGTAAATGCCACCATCTGCACTTTGTGACCTCACTCTCACTCTCTCTGTTACTGCATCCACCTCCCACCAAGTCTCATGTTCTCCAACTCTGACTGAATGCAGCATCTTCTCTCATTCTCTCTAATCTCATTTCTGCCCCTCTGCCCAACTCTGCCTGGTGCCTGTGCTGCCCACTCACTCACTCACTCAGGGCACATCGACACCTTTCCCCCAGCTGTCCCAGCACTAACAGCTGTACCAACCACTTCCATTTCCCTAATCCTTCTGGAAAATTCTCACATTCCGGAAGGAACCATCCCACACTAAGGCACAAAGGGCGAAGAGGGATATGGGGCAGCCTAACATTCATCTCCTCACCCCCTCACAGGGGACGCACCCTGACCCTAACAACCATGAGAGGCTGACTGACCGTGTCCAAGTTCCCGGACTGGGATCTGAGACTCTCCCTTACTCACTGTGCTGGGCACCGTGACTGACCATGTCCAAGTTCCCAGACTGGGATCTGAGACTCCCCTTTACTCACTGTGCTGGGCACCGTGACTGACTGTGGACAATGATATCAAGCTTCCTGAGTTTGTGTCCCTGCTAAACACCAAGACAACACAGCAGACGGGTGAATCAGGTAGCTCTAGCTGAGGGGAAACACTGCGAAATGCAGGGTAAGGCAAGGCTATAATTCTGTGAGCATTCAAGTCAGTTCAAAGTGAGTGTGTACAAACATGGAGTAAGCAGCCAAGAGGGACAGTACATGAGCTGGGTGTGTGTTCACTGAGCACAGTGTCCTTGCAGCAGCATTGATTGTGTACAAACACGGAGTGAGCAGCCCAGAGGGACAAGCCATGAGCTGTGTGTGTGTTTCCTGAGCACAGTGCCCTTGTAGCAGCATTGCAATGAGAGTTGTCAGTGTACCCTGAGCTGCAGCATTGAAGTACTGAAGCGTACTGTCATTGGGTCCGAGATGTGCTGGGGATGCATGGTGAGGCTGGCATGTGTCAGATGCCATCATTGGTGGGTGTGTACATGCAGCTTCTCTCTGTGCAGTTTCCCCCGAGACGTTGCTGTTCACGATAGAAGTCTGCAGGAGCAAGCGCCGAGATGGAGTCACCAGGTAACAGGTCTGACTTTCGTGTCAAATTCTCCGAATTGAGTTTCCCCACAGTGGGGGAGTATATGAAGCTGCAAGTTGATGAGGGGGTGGATCTACAATAATGTGATTGTTGATCATCAGTAATAATTCAGTGAGGATCTCGCCTCTCCCGCGCTCAAATCTTGACTTTAACAACAGTCCAGTACAGGAACAGGCCCTTCAGCCCAGCAAGCCCGCACTGACGCATGATGCCGTTCTACAGTTAAAACAAAAGTTTTTGCCCCGACACCCTCTATGTCATTCTATTCCCTACTTACTTATACTTGTGCCAAGATCCCTCTTAAACCTTGCTATATTGGCTTCTTCCCCTCTATCAGTGCATTCCAGGCACTTTACATTCTGTCTGTAACAGCAAAAGAAACTTACCTATCACATCTCCTGAACTTTCTCCCTTTTACCTAAAACCTACGGTCCTGAGGAATTGATACTTCTACTCTGGGGGAAAAAAGCCTCTAACTGTCCTTCGATCTCGGCCTCTGATAATTTTGTAAATATCTATCAGGTAGCCCCATATCCAATGATGCCCAGGTGCACACAAACCCTATATGTTAAATTTCTCCTTCTGGCTAATACCCTCCAAACCAGACAACATGCTGGTAACATTTTTCCATACCCTTTCCAACACTTCAACATCGTGTGGCAACCAGTACTGTACACCATATTCTAAATGTACCTCGAACTAAGTTTCTCTACAGCTGCAATATGAACTGCTAATGTTCATACTGCATGCTCTGATGCTTGTCTGCAAGTTTGCCGTCAGTTTTCTTGATCACCCTATCCACCCGTGTTACCACTTTCAGGGAACTGTGGAGCTGTACACCTAGATCCCTTCGGATGTTGATGCAATCAGTAGTTTTTCCATCCACTTTATTCTTCTCTCCTGCATTAGACCTTCTAAAATGCATAATGTCGCAACTGTCCAGATAAAGTTACATCTGTGTTTTCTCTGTCCAAGTCTGCGGCTGACCTATATCCCGCTGTATTCTCTGGCAATCATCCTCACAATATGCACCTCCGCCAATCTATTTACAGATCACAAAAGCACTGACCCACCACTACTCTGTCTTCTCAGACCAAGCAGTTCTCTATCCATCTTACTAACTGATCCCCTTTCACTTCACCTTCTGTATGAGCCTGCCATAAGGAAGCATATTAAAGGCCTTGTTAACATCGAAATGGCCAACATCCAGCCCCATTCCCTCATCAATCAATTTTGTCACTTCCTCAAAATATTCAGTCATGTTGGTGAGACATGATCCTCCCCACACATCTGTGTTGCCGGTTGCTCGTAAATCCAGATTAGAGTACTGTTGGAGCTGTACTCATTCAGACAAGTGATCATTCCATCATGTTCCTGACTTGAACCTTGGGGAGTAGATTACATTCCTTACAGTGTAGAAACAGGGTCTTACATTCCTTGCAGTGTGGACACTGTACTAGTCCTTACCAACCCTCCGAAGAGTAACGCACCCAGACCGATTTCGTTCTGACTAAAGCGCCTATCACTATGGGCAGTTTAGAATTGCCAATTCACCTGACCTGCACATCTTTGGACTGTGGGAGGAAACCACGCAGACACGGGGGGAATGTGCAAACTCCACACAGTCACCCAAGGCCGGAATTGAACCTAGGACCTTGGTGCTGTGAGGCAGCATTGCTAAGCACTGAGCCATCGTGCCGTTCTTGATGGTTACCATATAGTGGGGGCCGTACTGGTTACTGTGCAGTGGGAAGTATGTCAGGCTGTGACGGTTACTGTACAGTGGGAGGTATGTCGGGGTGTGACGGTTACTGTACAGTGGGAGGTATGTCGTGGTGTGGTGGTTACTATACAGTGGAAGCTATGTCCGGCCGTGGTGGTTACTGTACAGTGGGAGGTATGTCGGGGTGTGATGGTTACTGTACAGTCGGAGGTATGTCGGGGTGTGATGGTTACTGTACAGTGGGAGGTATGTCAGGCTGTGACGGTTACTGTACAGTGGGAGGTATGTCGGGGTGTGGTGGTTACTATACAGTGGAAGCTATGTCCAGCCGTGGTAGTTACTGTACAGTGGGAGGTATGTCGGGGTGTGATGGTTACTGAACAGTGGGAAGTATGTCGGGGTGTGATGGTTACTGTACAGTGGGAGGTATGACGGTCCGTGATGGTTACTGTACAGTGGGAAGTATGTCGGGGTGTGATGCTTACTGTACAGTGGGAGGTATGTCGGGCCGTGATGGTTACTGTACAGTGGGAGGTATGTCGGGGTGTTATGGTTACTGTACAGTGGGAGGTATGTCGGGGTGTGATGGTTACTGTACAGTGGGAGGTATGTCGGTCCAGGAAGTTGCAGACTGTATGAGTTATACACAATATGATTCTGCTGCTGCTGATGGGCCATTGTACCTCATGGATGCATAGTTATTGGTTGCTGAACCAGTTTAAAGTCTGTACCATTCAGTACATAACATGGTGAGGCGGGTCTGCAAAATGTGAAGTTAGCCCTTGCTCCCCATAAGGACTGTGCAGTGACCATTATTACCGATATATGAAATGTAGGGGTGATCTGCAGCAGGCAGATCAGTGATGATGTGGTCAATTATCGGCTTCCCTTTTATTGGTTCCCCATAACCTGCCGCAGAGCAGTCCAGCCACCACAAGGTCCAGCATCAATGCTGAGCACTATGATTATATTAGATTCCGTACAGTGTGGGAACAGACCCTTCTGCCAAACCAGTCCACGCCCACCCTCCGAAGAGTAACCCACTACCATGGCCAATTCACCTGAGCTGCATTTATTGGGACTGTGGGAGGAAACCCACGCAGACACGGGGAGAATGTACAAACTCCACACAGGCAGTTGCCCAAGGCTGGAGTCAAACCTGGGTCCCTGGTGCTGTGAGGCAGCAGTGCTAACCACTGACCCACCATGCCACTCTATATTGACTATGTGCCATGGAGCTGCCCTCTTCTGCCTGCCTGTCCCTTTCAGTGGGACAGAACCTACCAGAGAGGATGGTGATGTTGCCTGGGACATAGTCCTGTTCACAGAATCCTGCTTTACAGACAATATCTGATTGTTGCTTGATTAGTCTGTGGGAAATATACAACAAGTCACTTTTACATTCTGTATAATGAAGAGTTAATTTAAATTTATTTCTTACATTTTTAAATAAACCAAACATCATTGTTTTTCAGCTAAAAGCAATTGAAGTGAACAATAATTGATTTACCAGAGCGCAAACCTAACTATTACAGTTCAGTGACTGTAGTAAACAGCCAATTCATGTTCAGTTCAGTGAACACACCATCTTGCAGGCAGCAAAGCTGTTGAAAATGACATTGAGATAAAGCCTGAACTCAGACAGAGTGTTACTGGGCCTCACCATGACGTCCAAAACACTGGCCATCTCCAAAATCTGTCCAGAGAGCTTCCTAACTTGAGCTGGACAGTTACTCACACAATCCCTCACAATAGACTGGTTAGAGACATACCTGAACAACAGGGAGATAGATGTGTGTGGGGCAGGCTGTTCAATGGACTAGCACATGGCACTGGCCCAAATGCAGTTCAACATTTATAACAATGACCTGTAAACAGCCATATCTTGGAAGTATATCCCTTCCGGTATGGGACCTAAACTCTGTAGTTCTGTACCTTGGACCCAATCCTGAATGAAGGTGTTATAAAGGTGATGGACTCCTGCAGCATATGGCATCTTACATTGAATGCCTCATAAACCTTATCCAGTGTATGTCATCTCCACAATGTCAATATCCAAACAGATTTGTGCAGCTCCATTGATGGCCGGCATCAGTACAGCCCAACGTCCTTGTGTGTGACTTGATCTAGAAATCTCTGTGTAAATGTTTGCATCATTGTTCTAACCATTAACAGTAAAGTCTTATTACTGAAGGTCCGACATCCTTTTGTAATACGAACTTTTAGATTGTCCAATAAACACAAAATCCCCCCTTTATTCAGTTCATTTTTATAACAATATGATGAAAACAGTGCACAACTCACAGTATGGAGCATTGAAATGATGGGTCTCAGTTCCACACCCAAGAGCAATTTATTATTAAGTGCAAGGACTTTGAAATAGAGAATAGAACATAGAATAGTACAGCAAAGAACAGGCCCTTCAGCCCATGATGTGGTGCCGACCACTGACCCTTGTGTCTGCACCCTCAAATTTCTGTGACCATATGCATGTCCAGCAGTCTCTTAAATGTCTCCAATGACCTTGCTTCCACGACTGCTGCTGGCAACGTATTCCATGCTCTCACAAATCTCTGTGTAAATATCTCGCCTCTGACATCCCCTCCGTACTTTCCTCCAACCAGCTTAAAACTATGACCCCTCGTGTTTGCCATTTCTGTCCTGGAAAATAGTCTCTGTCTTTCGATTCTATCTATGCCTCTCATTATCTTATATACCTCAATTAGGTCCCCTCTCCTCCCTTTCTCCAATGAAAAATGTCCGAGCTCAGTCAACCTCTCTTCATAAGATAAGCCCTCCAGTCCAGGCAGCATCCTGGTAAACCTCCTCTGAACCGTCTCCAAAGATTCCACATTTTTCCAATAATAGCGCGACCAGAAATGGATACAGTATTCCAAGTGCGGTCTCACCAATGTTTTATAGAGCTGCAACAAGATCTCACAACTCTGAAACTCAACCCCCCTGTTAAGGAAAGCCAAAACACCACATGCTTTCTTAACAACCCTGTCCACTTGGGTGGCCATTTTAAGGGATCTATGCACCTGCACACCAAGATCTCTCTGTTCCTCCACACTGCCAAGAATCCTATCTTTAATCCTGTACTCAGCTTTCAAATTCGACCTTCCAAAATGCATCACTTTGCAGTTATCCAGGTTGAACTCCATCTTCCACCTCTCAGCCCATCTCTGCATCCTGTCAATGCAGCCTACAACAGCCCTCTGTACTGTCAACGACACCTCCAACCTTTGTGTCATCTGCAAACTTGCTGACCCATCCTTCAATCCCCTCATCCAAGTCATTAGGAAAAATTGCAAACAGTAGAGGCCCAAGGACAGAGCCCTGTGGAACACCACTCATCACTGACGTTCAAACAGAATATTTTCTTTCCACTAACACTCGTTGTCTTCCGTAGGCCAGCCAATTCTGTACCCACACAGCTAGGTTCCCCGGTGTCCCATTCCTCCTGACCTTCTGAATGAACCTACCATGTGGAACCTTATCAAATGCGTTGCTGAAGTCCATATACACCACATCCGCAGCTCGACCCTCATCATGACCTGCCCCTCACAAAGCCGTGTTGACTGCATTTAATCAAGCCATGCATTTCCCGATGGTCAGAAATCCTATCCCTCAGAATCCTTTCTAACACCTTGCAGACAACAGTCGTGAGACTTACTGGTCTGTAATTGTCGGGGATTTCCTTATTTCCTTTCTTGAAGAGAGGATTTAAATTTGCCTCTCTCCAGTCCTCAGGTACGACTCCAGTGGAGATCGAGGATGCAAAGAACTTTGCAAGTGGCGAAGCAATTGCATTTCTCGTTTCCGAAGCAATTGTATTTCTCGTTTCCAAAGCAGCCGAGGACAAATTTGATTCGGGCCTGGCAACTTGTCAGTCTTAATATTGCTCTTCAGAGGGTCTGTGTGGACGTGTTGGACCTAAGGGCCTGTTTCCACACTGTAAGCTAAAATGTGCTAAAAAAAGCAGTGTGTGTGTCATCATTTTGATTCAAACCTCAACCCACAAAGCCTCATTTGAAGACCCTTCCAAGCTATTGTCCATCCTTTCAGCAGTAACTGACTTGTTAATTAATAAAGCAACATCACCTCCTCTTTAACACCCTGCCCTGTCCTGCCTATAGTTCCAGTACAACAGAGTATTGAGTTGTTACCTCTAACCTCCCTCAAATGCGCCTCTGTGATGGTAAAACTGTCACACCTCCACATGTCAACTCATTCCCTTATCGCACCTGTCAGCCTGTCTGATCATACTCACAGCATTAATCTAAGCTGGAATATAATACCTGGAATACCCTGTACCTCGGAGTTCTTCAGTCATTTCCTGTTTGTTATCAAGTTGCTCAGACCATGAACCACAACTCTAACTCTGGCACTGAATGAATATATGCGGAATTGTAATTTCTTTTTTTTTAAAAAACGTATTCATCAAGTACAACTTTCCAGAACTGATCAGTCAGCTCCACATACAATGAGTTTCTGATGGTTAATTCCCCACTCAGTGTACAGAGGGGGCAGCCCTCAGTAGTGGAGAAAGTGAGGACTGCAGTTGATGGAGATCTGAGTCAAAATGTGTGATGCTAGAAAAGTACAGCAGGTCAGGCAGCATCCAAGGGGCAGGAGAGTCGATCTTTCGGTCATAAATTCTTCATCAGGAAGGCATTGGTGCATTCCTTTATTTTTTCATTCCATGATTCACAGAATGTTGTGAACTGTACTTACTCAGGAAGGCAGCACTGTGTATTGCACTGAAATGGAAAGCAGTCAATCAGTTGGTTGGACAGGGTGCAGAAAAGTTGAGGGGAAGTATACACTGATTGAATGAATTACAAACATAAGGATAGGTAAATCCCGTGGGCCAGATGGGGTTACCCTAGATTACTCCAGGAATTGACGGGAAAAATTGGCGTGCCTTTGGCGATGATCTTTGCGTCCTCACAGTCCACTGGAGCAGTGCCAGCCAGATGATTGGAAGGTTACAAATGATACTCCCTTGTTCGGCAAATGGATTAGGGATAACTGGGAATGACTGAACTGTCAGTCTTACATCAGTAGTGGGCAAAGTATTGCAGACGTTTCTGAGAGACCGGATTTACAATTACTTAGAAAACGATAGTTTGATTAGACATAGTCAGCATGACTTTGTGAGGAGCAGGTCATCCCTCAGAAACCTCATTGAAATCTTTGAAGATGGAAAAAGCACATTGATGAAGCGAGACCAGTAGATGTGGTGAACAAGAATTTTAGCAAAAGGCGTTCCCCATTGTCGGCTCATTCAGAAGGTACAGAAGCATGGGGCGCAGAGAAATTTGGCTGTCTGGATACGGGCGTGGCTGGCCCACAAAAGACAGAAGATGGAAGCAGATGGAACGTATTCAGCCTGGAGCGCAGTGACCAGTGGTGTTCCACAGGGATCGGCTCTGTGATGTATGCTCTTTGTGATTTTTATAAATGATTTTGATGAGTAAGTGGACAAGTAGGTTAGTAAGTTTGTCAATATCACAAAGGTTGGTCGGGTTGTGGATAGTGTGGAGGGCTATTGTAGTTTGCAACAGGACATTGACAGGATGCAGAGCTGGGCTGACAAGTGGCAGATAGTGTTCAACTTTAAAAAATGTGAAGCAATTTATTTTAAAAGGTTGCATTTGCATAAAGCATACAGGGTTGAAGGCAGAATTCTTGGCTGTGCGGAGTGACAGAGGGATCTTGGGGTCATTGTCCATTGATCTCTCAAAGTTGCCACCAAGTTGATAGGGTTGTTCAGAAGGAATACAGTGTATTGTCTTTCATTATCAGGGGGATTGAGATTATGAGCAGCGAAGTTATTTCTTTGTTCTATAAAGCTGTGGTTCAACCACACTTGGAATACTGTGTTCAGTTGTGGTTACCTCATTATAGAAAACACGTGGAAGCCTCAGAGAGTGTGCAGAGGAGACATACCAGCGTGCTTCCTGGACTGGAGGGCATATCTTACAAAGAAAGTTTGAGCTGCTAGGGCTTTCCTCCAGCAGTAGTAGTAGAGTCAGATTCATTAGGGATATTTAAGAAGACTCTTGGATAGGCACACAAAAGTTAGTGCATTGAAGGTTATGTCGGTTAGTCTGATCTTAGAGTGGGATAAAAGGCTGGCAAAACATTGAGGGATGAAGTGCCTGCACTGTGCTCTACTGTTCTATGTTGCAAATTTCACTCAGCTTGTGGATTTTCGTCAGTTGGTGAATGTGTGAGGGAGTGAGGTGTGTTAGGGAGTGAGGAAATGGAGTGTGTGAGGGAGTGAGGTGTGTGAGGTCAGGAAGGTGGGTAGGGACGTTAGACCAAGCTTTCCATTTTTGATGTAATTGTTACATTCACCTAAGTGTCAGCACAATATGTGTGGTTATCTAGACCAGACAAAATCCACAAGTTCAGTTATTAAAACGATTTAGGCTTGCTGTTTGCTCCTGGTTTCTACAGATACATTCTGCTGGGTGACCCTTGAATTAGTATCTGAATATCCACAGACATGTATAAATTTGTTTTGATACTGTTGAATGTGAAGGTACATTTATTGGATGTAGTTTCAGAGGGTTCACTGTAAGACACAAAATGCTGCAATAGACTGTCAAATGTGAACGTTTTCACCCAGTGTCTGGTCCAGGGTGCAGATGTACGGAGTCTGGGGGACATGCCAGATGTCATCACCATAAGTAATGTGTGCGTTGTGATTCTGACACTCCATGTCCATACATCTGCTCCATGGGCCAGGCTCTGACTGATGATGAACTTGTGAGGCCTGGTTCTTGGTCAGTCATTGGTATCTAATTTAGACAGCATTTGTACCTACACTGAGAGCAGTGATAGCCTGTTGGCTAGTTTCATCCTGCTCAAGGTGGATTACAAATGATTCTCTGTTAGGGAATGTTTCTATGAATGCACTGACACAGGTTGGAAACTCTCTTCACAGATTCAGGACCAAACAGGGTCTCTGTCAGCGCTACATGCAGCTGTGAGGTCCAGTAGCACTGTACCTGAATTCAGGCCTTTTACAATCCACTTTTAATGTCGGTCATGATGCAAAGTGATGGGTTTGCTGACCTGAAAAATGATCAGGAGTTTGCCATATTTATGAATTGGGCAATAATAAAGTATGAGCAACAATTATTCAATGAACAATAACTGCATCATCTCTGAAAACAATGAAGTTGATTTTATATTGATGGAATTAAAATATAAACACCAAACAATCTTTTATGATACAAAAGTAAGGAATCACATTTTTATTTGTATCGAAAAAGGATATGTTGTCTGACTGTGCTGGTGATCACAATTACACATTGAATCTCAGTATTCAAATGCATACATTGTCACCCTATCATTTGCAAAATGGTTGACCTCTACATGATTTAATATTCAGAGTGAGCAAATGATTGAACAATCAAATAGAATTATAACTCTGACACATTTAAATATAATCAATCGATTTAATTTCTCATCTGAAATGTGTGAGCTTCAGTTATTTGCCAACAATTCTATTAGTTTTAAAATAATGATGGAAAAGGATAAACTAGATCTAAAAGTTGAAGTTCTAAATTGGAGAAAGGCCAATTTTGACGGTATTAGGCAAGATCATTTGAAAGCTGAGGGCGGCAAATATTCCCAGGTAAGCAGACGGCTAGAAACTGGGAAGTCTTCAGAAATTATATAGCCGGGGTCCAGAGACAGTATATTCTTGTTAGGCTGAAAGGAAAGGCTGGTAAGTATAGAGAGTGCTGAATGACTAAAGAAATTGAGGGTTTGGTTAAGAATAAGAAGGAAGGATATGACAGATACAGGCAGAATAGTTTGAGTGAATCCTTAGAAGAGTATAAAGGCAGGAGGAGTATACTAAAGAGGGAAATCAGGAAGGCAAAAAGGGGAACATGAGATAGGTTTGGAAAATAGAGGTAAAGAGAATCCAAAAGGCTTTTACAAATACATGAGATAAAAAGGATAATCAGGGAGAGAATATAGCCCTCAAAGATCAGCAAGGTGCCTTTGTGTGGAGTCACAGGTGATGGGAGAGATACTAAACGAGTATTTTGTATCAGTGTTTACTCAGAATAAGGACATGGGAGATGTAGATATACGGAGAAATAGATGGTGATATCTTGGAAAATGTCCATATTACAGAGGAAGAAGTGCTGGATGTCTTGAAATGCATGAAGATGGAAAAATCCCCAGAACCTGACCAATAAGGTGAAACTTGAAAGGGTTCAGAAAAGATTTACATTCATGTTGCCAAGGTTGGAGAGTGTGAGCTATAGCTGGAGGTTGAACAGGCTGGGACTGTTTTCCCTGGAATGTTGGAGACTGAGAGGTGACCTTATAGAGGTTTATAAAATTATGAGGGGTATGGATAGGGTAAATAGACAAGGTCTTTTTCTTCTGGGATAGGGAAGTCCAGAACTAGAGGGCATAGGTTTCGGTTGGGTAGGGAAAAATGTAAAAGAGATGTAAGGGGCATTTTTTTCTCACTCAGAGGGTTGTACGTGCTTGGAATGAACTGCCAGAGGAAGTGGTCCCGGTTAGTACAATTATAATATTGAGATGGTGTCTGGATGTGTATATGAGTAGAAAGTGTTTCGAGGGATATGGGCTGAGTGCAAGCAAGTGGGAATAGATTGGGTTGGGATATCTGGTTGGCATGGACAAGTTGGACCAGAGGGTCTGTTTCCATGCTGTCTATCTCTTTGACCCTGTGACTGTAATTTAGAAATGATAATAATTTGACATGCATTATCAAATAAATAAATCGTTTATATTATTAAATTGTAGCATACAATAAGTTGAAAACTTGCTATTTTTAGAATGAATGATAAAGAACAATGAACATTCCAACACAGGAACAGACACTTCGGCCCTCCTAGCCTGTGCTGATCCAGATCCTCCTATTTTCTAAACCTGCCACCTATTTTCAAAGGTCCTGTATCCCTCTGCTCCCTGCCCATTTATATTTCTGTCTAAATACATCTTAGATAACGCTAGCGTTCATGCCCCTACCCACCTCCGCTGTCCACACATTCCAGGCTGTCACAGCCCTTTGTGTAAAAAACTTCCCACATATATCTGCCCCAAACCTTTCTCCTCTCACTTTGGACTCACGACCCCGTAGTAATTGAGTTCCAAAATCTGGGGAAAAAGCTTCTTGCTATCCACACTGTTTATATCTGTCTTGATTTTGTAGACCTCAACCTTCGAATTTGTCATGAAAATAGTCCTAATCTACTCAATCTTTCTTCATAACCAGCACAGTCCATCCCAGGCAGCATCCTGGTGAACCTACCCTGTACCCTATTCAAAACATCCACATCCTTTTGTTAATGTGGTGACCAGAACTATATGCAGTATTCCAAATGCGGCCAAACCACAGTCCTATGCAACTGTAACATGCCCTGCCAGCGCTTTTACTCAACACCTGATCCAATGAAGTAAAGCATGCCATATGCCGCCTTGACCACTTTACTGACCTATGTTGGCATCTTCAGGAAACAATGGACCTGAATACCCAGATCTACGTGTAAGTCAATTTTCCCCAGGACTTTTCCGTTTACTGTATTGTTCACTCTTGAATTGGATCTTTCAAAATGCATCACCTCACATTTGCACAGAATGAACTCCATCTGCCATTTCTGTGCCCATTTCTCCAATCAATCTATATTCTGCTGTATTCTCTGACAGTCCCCTTCACTGTCTGCTACTCCAACAATCTTGGTGTCATCTGCAAACTTGCTAATCAGGCAGCTGATACATTCTTCCAAATCATTGATATATATCACAAACAACAGTGGTCCCAGCACGCATTGCTGTTGCACAACACTGGTCATAGGTCACCATTTTGAGAAATCCCCTTTCACTATTACTCTCTGTCTCCTGTTGACCAGCCAGTTCTCTATCCATCTAGATAGAACTCCCTGGACCCCATGCGACTTCACCATCTCCATCAGCCGACCATGGGGAACCTAATAAAATGCCTTACTCAAGTCCCCCAGTACCTTCTCCAGCAACTTCCCTACCACTGATGTCAGGCCCGCCGGTCGACAATTACCTGGATTATCCCGCTATCCTTCTTAAATAAGGGGGCAATATTATCAATTCTCCAGTCCTACGGGACCTCACCTATGGTCTATCATCCTGCAAAGATATATGTTAAAGCCCCAGTTATTTCCACACACACATCCCTCAGTAACCTGTGGTTGATCCCATCCAGACTTGGGGGCTTGTCTACATTAATACCTTTTAGAGTATCCAAAACTTCCTCCCTCTTTATGTCGACTTGATCCAGAGTACTCAGGGATCTATCCCTCACCTCAACATCCGTCATGTCCCTCTCCTTGGTGAATACAGATGCAAAGTACTCGCTAAGAATCTCACCCAATTTCTCTTACTCGTTTCTTCCTTTGTCCTTGTGTGGGCCAAACATTTCTCTAGTTACCATCTTGCTCCATATTTATGAAAAGAACTCTTTGGGATTTTCCTCAACCCTGTTTGCTAACGATATCTCATGACCACTTTTAGCCCTCTTAATTCCTCGCTGTTTACTGTGAAATGTGGCTAGTGAAAAGAAAATAAACATTTGTTCGTGTGAGTGGGAACTCAGAACTTTTCAAAGTATTTTGTGCCAAAACAGTATTTGAAATCCGTCTCAGTGCAAATAAAAAGCAAGAGAAGAAACCTCTTGGGAAGAGGAATTTTCAGCCACTGTTCCCCCAAAGTACTTCTGAGGTAGAAAAGAGTGAGGGTTTGTAACAATGACACAACAGTAACTATGGGTGGCTTGAACATGCAAATTGGCTCAATTAATCAACTGGACAGTGATATCCTTGAATAAAGATTCATAGAGTGAATGAGAGATTATTTCTGAGAGCAGGGCGTCATGGAAACGACTAGAAAATGGGGCAGCACGATAGCTCATTGGTTAGCACAGCACCAGGGTCCCAGGTTCGATTCCAGCCTCGGGGGACTGTCTGCGTGTAGTTTGCACATTTTCCCGCTGTCTGCGTGGGTTTCCTCTCAGAGTCCAAAGAAGTGCAGGTCAGGTGAATTGGCCATGTTAAATTGCCCATAGAGTTAGGTATATTACTCAGAGCGAAATGGGACTGGGTGGGTTACTCTTTGGAGGGTTGGTATGGACTTGTTGGGCCGAAGGGCCTGTTTACATACTGTAGGGCATCTCATCTAATTTAGATTTGATATTATGTAACAAGGAAGGATTGGTGGATGAGCTTTGTCTTGGAAGAAGTTACCACAACTTGCTGGAGTTTCACATTCAGATTGAAAGAGTGAGGACTGAGTCATACATGAGAGTTTTAGTGTTAGGCAATGATAATTATACTGACCTAAGGAAGGAAGGATGTATGGTCTGGGGGGAGCAAAGAACAGTCAAAGGCAGGACAGCTGAAGAAATTTGGCAAACAATTAGGGAGATACTAAAGTTTGAAGAGGAATTGCATAGCGGAGAAAAATCATCCATACCTTGATAAGGAAGTCAAGGATAACATGAAGGCACATCCCAGTGCATGTCATACTGCACATGTTAGTCACACTGTGGAGGATTGGGCAAGTCAGTGGCCTCGTGGTGTTACCATTGAATTCTTATGTGATAAACCCAGATAATGTTCTGGTGACCTGGGTTCAAATCCTGCCACAGCAAGTAGCAGAGCTTGAATTCAAATCTGGAATTTAGAGACTGATGGTGGTTATGAATCGATTGCCAAGAAAAAACTCACCTGGTTCACTGATGTCCTTTAGGGAAGGCAACTGCCATCCTTACAATAGACTCACCACTGTCAGACTGAAGGCGTTTCTCCTTATCTCCGTTCTAAAGATTTTCTCTTGACTCTCAGGCTATGTGCTTGAGTCTTTTCTCTCCTACATTTGAAAGCATCTTCCCAATATCTACTCTGACCAGGCAACCAGTATTCTCTATGCTTCTATTAGATCCCCTTTCACACTTATAAACTGCAGCACGTATAGACCCAGAGACCTCATATGTTAAGCTTGTCATTCCTAGGACCATTCTTATGAAGTTCCTCTGAACATGCTCCGGGGTGGTACATCCTTCCTGAGTCATGGGGCCCAAAACGGTACACAATACACCAAAGTTTGTCTGACCTGAGTCTTGTAGAGCAGCAGAAGTCCATCCATTCAAGTCATTGCAAAAATGTAATCAGTGTGTTTGCCTCTCTGATCAGAAAGGCCACCTGAAATAATAATCTTACGATGGACAATAATAAATTTACCATGGAGTTACAAAAATGAACAATGATTAAAGCATGCTGGGAAGTAGAACCCAGCCTTGACCAAAGTCTCTGTGCTCTTCCACATGCTACAGAATGCAGACAGGCTGCAGCTACCAACAAATGGTTGCAAACAAATCTGACAGCTCCAGACCCTGTAATACACACCTGAAATTGGACTTGAATGGGACCATGGAATGTCGCCTTCAGGCCATCAATGTGACAGCCCCAGGTTGGATCTGATGGATCAGTGTAAATGAACCAGATCGTTTCATTGGCAGATTCTTCACAGCCTCCCAAAAGGCATGAAGACTTGGGAGGATAAGAATCACTGCAAAACTGCTTAGAGAGTGGTAGCTCGAGAATAACCACTGAAAGACAAGATACCTACAAGACCATCAGAAGAACAAGAAGACTTCACCACGTGGAATCTGGTCAACTTCTAGTGGGGTGATATGTGATCATCCAAAGTTCAGTTAAACAATAAGATAAATTGTAATGTTTTCATTACGTTATTGTACGTTTTATTGTTCTAATATTAATTGTGTTCAATAAACAAATATCATTGTTTATAAGAGATGTCTCAGCTCTTTTGCTGAATATAAGATTTCAAACACACTGTGCGCCAGAAACGGCACCTTCCTAACTACTGACACAACCTGCACATTTACCTTGAGACAAGTCTGACTGGAACTCGCAACACTCTGTACTTCAGCCTTCTGAATTTTCTTCCTAGTTATAAAATAGTCCATCCCTCTCTTCTTCCCATCACCTCGCACTTTCCAAAGTGTACTCCATCTGCCACGTCTTTGTCCACTCCCCTACCCTGTCTACATCCTTCTGCAGCCTCCCTTCCATCTCAATGATACCTGTTCCGCTATCTACCTTTGGATCATCTAAAAACATCGCTGTATTTCCCTCAGTTCCTTCATCTCGATTGTTAATGTACAAAGTAAAAAGTTGTGGTTCCCTTGGAAAATACCAGTTGTCATTGGCTGCTATCCTGACAAGAACCCTTTTGTTCCCACTCTCTACCTTCTGCCAGACAGTCAAGCTTCTGCACACACCTAGTCTCTGGCACCATGGGCCCTTGTCTTACTCATCAGCCTCCTGTGAAGCACCTTGTCAACGTCCTTTTTGAAGTCCAGACACATAGTATCCATTAGCTCTCCTTAGTCTAACCGACTTGTTACATCCTCAAAGCATTCTAACAAATTCATTAGCATGACCTCCCGTTGATTAAACCATACTGACTTCGCCCTACTTTAACAGGCACTGGCAATTATTCAGAAATCTCATCCTTCACAATGGATTCCAGGAACGTACCCATGACCGGGGTTAGGCTGATCAGTTTGTAATTTTCTGTCTTTTGCCTCATTCCCCTTTTAAACAGGGTGCCAATGAGATCCAAGATGGCGGCGACCCAGTAGGTCTGAGTCTGCAGAGCTCTGCCCAAGGTCAGGCAAATTGAAGTACCCACCCTCACCTCACCTGCTAAATTGCTAAAATAGGTTTTGCCCAGCAGCCTTAGCCATTCTACATTAAACTTTAGCAGTCTGATGCTTTTTAAAATGCTTTTTAAATGAGGTAAAGGCTCTCACAGTTCACAACAGGCAGGGACTTTTCCCCCACTACCACTTAGCAACAGAGACGCCTGCGACCACCCCGGGGCGTGACCTGCAAGGGCAAGCCTAATCTCAGAATTTCTTAAACTCTGAGAGAAGATTGATGAGTCCATTGATGAGACACTGTTCAGGTGGGAGTCGATCTCGGTCATGATACAGAAACATGACGGAGAGGTCGAGAAACTCGGGCAGCGTGTCGGGGGAGGGGTGGGGCAGGTCAATGGGCCTCAGCCTCCCATCCATGGGTCAGGTCTGGGCTCTGGAACATCGAGATCCGACCTTAGATGAACATATTCGGTTTCTGGGCCTTCCCGAATGGGAGGAGGAACGTCAGCTTGTTGATTTCCTGCCCCCTCTCTCTGTGACCCCCTCTCTCTCGGTCCCCCTCTACCTCCCCCTCCCTCTGTCCCCCTCTCTCTGTCCCCTCTCCCTCTGTCCCCCCTCTCTATTTCACCCTCTATCTCCCCCACTCTCTGTCGCCCTCTCTCTGTCACCCTCTCTCTGTATAACTCTCTCTGTCTCCCTCTCTCTTTGCCCCCCTTTCTCTCTGTCCCCCCTCTTTCTGTCACCCTCTCTCTGCCCCCTCTCTCTCTGACCCCCTCTCTCTTTGTCCCCCTCTATCTCCCCCTCCCTCTGTCGCCCTCTCTCTGACCCCCTCTCTCTGACCCCCCTCTCTCTGTTCCTCTCTCTCTGTCTCTCTCTCTCTCTCTGTCCCTATCTCTCTGTCCCCCTCTCTCTGACCCTCTCTCTTTCTGTCCCTTGCTCTCTGTCCTCATCTCTCTGTCGCCCTCCCTCTGTCCCCCTCTCTCTGACCCCCTACATCTCCCCTCTCTCTGTCCCCTTCTATCTCCCCCTCTTTCTGTCCCCCTCTCTCTGCCCCCCTCTCTCTGCCCCCTCTCCCTCTGACCCCACTCTCTCTCTGACCCCCTCTATCTCCCCCACTCTCTCTCGCCCTCTCTCTGTCGCCCTCTCTCTGTACAACTCTCTCTGTCGCCCTCTCTCTTTGCCCCCCCCCCCTTTCTCTCTTTCAGCTGGCTCCCACAGCTGCTGAAACTGGAGTTGGAGCTGGGCTGGTTGCCAGTTGAGCAGGCCCATCAGGTTGCTGTGCGCCGGCCCGGCTCGGACCAGCGCCCCCGCCCGGTCCTAGTTCAACTTCAGCATTAGGGGGAAAAACAGATGCTGCTTGAGTCCACCAGAGTGTTAGGGAAGGATCCCCATGCCATGATATGCAAGGCCTCCAGGATAATGTTGTTCTCTGGCGGTGGTCCGCAAGAGGAAGGCATTTGATGAGGCAAAGAAGAGTCTGAGGGATTTAAATATTCAATATTCTATGTGATATCCGGCAACGCTGTGCTGCAGTCATGGAGGATCTGTATATGACTTCAGATCACCGGAAAAATTTAAAGAATTCCTGAATGCTCTCAAATAAACTGCAGGATTTGAACTGTATGGTTAATGACATAATTTTGACCTTTCCTTTTTATTTTCCTCCTCCTTTCTTCCTTTTTTCTCTTCTCCATCTTTCCGTGGTGGTGGGGGAGGGGGAGTGCTCGTTCCTTATCCTTTCTATGGACTCTTATCTATTGTGTGGTTTATTTGATTATTGGGGGACGTTTCTGAGTGTTTATCTTTTTTATTTGGTTGCTTATTACTTGCTGGGATTGTTATTTTGTAATTTTATACATTTTCATCTTGTATTGTTTTGCCATGTGTATCAAGGCGGCACGGTGGCACAGTGGTTAGCACTGCTGCCTCACAGCGCCAGAGACCCGGGTTCAATTCCCGCCTCAGGCGACTGACTGTGTGGAGTTTGCACGTTCTCCCCGTGTCTGCGTGGGTTTCCTCCGGGTGCTCCGGTTTCCTCCCACAGTCCAAAGATGGGCAGGTCAGGTGAATTGGCCATGCTAAATTGCCCATAGTGTTAGGTAAGGGGTAGATGTAGATGTAGGGGTAGGGGTATGAGTGGGTTACGCTTCGGCGGGGCGGTGTGGACTTGTTGGGCCGAAGGGCCTGTTTCCACACTGTAAGTAATCTAATCTTCCAAGGTGATGGTGTAGAGGGTGGTTTAGCTCGCACACTTTTAACATCTGTCTTATAAATTGTTGGAATTTATTTATTCTACTTTGTAATGCCTGTGCCGAGGACATGCCTCTGGCTGGGAGATGTTATAGTGGGATTATTGGAAGGTAGTAATGCCCCTTGTGAACAAGGGGGAAAGTCTCCTTTTAAATATGTTTTGTGTTACTTGTTTTTAGGAATAGTTCTTAGTTGTTTTGATTTAGCTGTTTTAAAGAGTATTTTATGTGTGATTCATTTTGGTTTTTATCCAATGTGTTTTGGGTGGGGTTCTCCCTCCTGTGGGGTCTCGGGCTTGCTTAGACTATCGTGGAGAGTCATTCGTTTAGGTGGTACACCTGCAATGTCAAGGGGAGCCACTCATTAATTAAAAGGAACAAATAAATTATCAAGTCTTAAAAAAAGAAAGGGTGGATGTCGCCCTTCTACAGGAGACATATCTACTTGATAAGGAGCATTCGAGGCTGCAACAGGGTGGATTTGTCCAGGTGTTCTTTTCATCTTTCACCTCAAAAAGTAGGGGAGTTGCCCATCTTACTGGGAAGAATCTTCCCTTACAAATGCAAAGCCAGATAAAAGATGAGTCTGGATGGTATATATTAATTAAAGCCCTAATATATGGAGAGGAATATGGAAATTTGAATCTCTATTGCCCGCCGGTGCACCATTTAAATTTGTAATGGAAGTGATCTCCAAGTTGGTTGCTCTTGGGGTGCGCCACACAATTATAGGGGGAGATTTTAATTGTATCATCATCCCGAGGTGGACAGAATACCTAAGAGCTCTGTGGGCATATCTTTGAGATCTAGGCAGTTGGTGGATCTGATTAGGGAGGTAGTGCTGGTATGTGTGTGGACGTGTCTTCGCCCTCAGGGTAGAGACTTTACTTTTTATTCTAACCCAGGCAAGTGCCATATCAGAATCGATATTCTCCTGTCCCCTCGACTCTTTTGAATTCAATATTGTTTTGTAAACTAGGTAATATAACTATTTTAGAACATGCCGCATTATATATGGAGGTTAAGACTAGTGATGACGAGATAGCTTCCCGACATTGGCGTATGGACCCTTTCCTATTGAAGGATAGTCAGTTCATAAAATATTTCTCTCGGGAATTTAAAACCTTCTGGAATATCAGCTCAAACACGGCCAGTAACCCTTCGGTGATGTGAGAGACTGGTAAGGCAAACGTGCGAGGCTTGGTCATGTCATATTCTGTGACCCGGAAAAGACACCAGGGAGAACAAAAGCATCTGATCGCGGCTCGCCTGAAGGCAGGTGAGACAGTGTATGTGGATAGACCCTCCATTCCTAGACTACAGCTGATCACAGCCCTTAGGGCAACTTTGAAAACCACACTTATTCAGACAGCAAAGAGGGAGATATTATTTGCAAAGCAGAGATTATTTGAATACGGTGACATGCCTGGCAGGTATCTTGCATACCTTGCAGGAAAGAAAAAGGCTCCCCAAGCCCCTACATCTATTAGAAAGAGTGCTGGAACCCTGACTTGTGATCGTGAAATGAGCAATGCAGCCTTTAGAAAGTTCTGTCTGAAATTGTATATTTCAAAGAGCTGTGAGGTGGAACGACGAAGATAGTCTTTTTAAAAAGAAAATATGGCCCTCCCGGGCCTAACCTTGGAACAGGTGTTGTTCTTGAGTGCCCCCCGGCAACCCAGGAAATACAGGAGGCGATAAGGCAGCTCCAGGGTGGCAAAGCGCCTAGACCAGATGGATTCCAGGCTGAATTCTATAAAGAATTTATTGGGGAATTGGCCAGGCCACTTATAAATATGTATAATTATTCACATAGTCAGGGCTGCCTCTCGTCTTCTCTGAGAGAAGCAAATATTTCTCTCATTCTTAAAAAAGGTAAATGCCCCAGATGACTGTTCTTCGCACAGACCTATGTCCTTGTTGAATGTGGATTTTAAAGTTCTCACAAAAATGTTGGCATTAAGACTGGAGAGGGTGCTGGGAGGTCTTGCCAGTATATCCAATTTTCCGGATGAATCCCGTTTCCCCTTTCCGTGGTCACTGGGAGGTTTTCTTTACTTTGGTATTTTTAATACTCTGGCATTTGGTCAGCTATATAAAACCAATTATACACATTTATTTGAGAAAATAAGATAGGACATTCAACGCTGGGAAGATCTCCCGATATCCTGGCTCGGTAGAATAGCTTTGGTCAACATGACCATCCTACCTCGCTTTTTATACGCTATGAGAATGCTCCCCTTGCTGCTGCCGAGACAGGCGCTGCGTAAGCTTTATGGTTGGCTCAACTCCTTTATTTGGACTCATAGGCGGCCCTTTATTAAATTAGAAAAGCTGCAGCTACCACAAGTAAGGGGTGGGCTGGATTTTCTGGATTTCAGGAGGTACCAATTGAGCTCCCTATTATCCTACGTAGCTGATTGGGTCTCTTGTGAACCACAGTCAATCTGGTTACATATTGAAGCCCCCCTAGGAAAGTATCCCCTCATCAATCTACTATTTTTGGACAAGATGAGAGTTATTACGGATCATTGTAAAAATTCTATACAGCCAATGCCTGGAAGATAATGCGACAGGATGCGAGTAAACTACAAAAAACCTCCCTTATACCCCTATAGTCAGAACATTGTGATTCCAGCCAGGGCTGAGTGATGCGGTATTCAGAACCTGGGAGTGCAAAGGTATCTCCTGTTTGGGAGATCTGTTCGATGGGGAGGTCATGATGTCCTTCGAACAACTGCGTCAGAATTTTGGGCTGCATAGCAAAGATGTTTTTCGATATTTTCAAATAGGAGACTTTTTGCAAATTGATAATTAATCCTTATAAATCGGAGAGGGAAAGTAGAGTGCTTCGGTCGATGCGTCTGCCCGTGCCCAGTTCTCTCTACCACTAACTACTTAATAAGGTATCGAAGGACATGGAACGGTTATATAAAACCTAGAGACAAGAATTGGGGATAGAAATCTCCTTCGACATGTGGGAGGGCATCTGGGAAAACGCCAGGAAGATCTCTATCTGTAACAGAACTCAGGCTATCCAATTAAAGATACTTCGTAGGGCACAGATGGCACCTGAGTGATTGCAAATCTCAAGGCAGGAGCATCTCCAATGTGTCCCATATGCAGAATAGTCGTTGGTAATCTCACGCATTGTCTGTGGACCTGCCATAAGATCTGCAGGTAGTGGGGCAGAGTAGCGAATGCCCTGGCAAAGAGTTTGGTTACGGAGATTGGGTTGGACCGAATGTCTCTACTTTTGGGCTCCCCAAATTTCCCCTTTTTGGAAGTACACGGGAGGAAATTATACACTATCCTTCCCTTTTGATCGAGGAAAGATATTTTATCGAATTTGGTATCCGAAGGTCCGGAAGGAGTTTAAAATTGGCACAGGATAGTCATGGAATATATCCCCTTGACTTACTTATGAATATGGTGCACCAAAAAAATGGAATTATTTTATAGAACATGGCCAGTCCGTTTTGAACTACATTGACACAGATATATCAGGCACATTGTTCAGAGCCTTTGCTGAGCCGTGGGGAAGGTTCTGGCTGGTTCGGGGGCCCCTGGGAGGAGGAATCCTGTATCATCACGGGTTCTGTTATGACTTAATATAGATTTACTTTGAATATGTATTTATTTACTTATTTATTTTCTTTTCTCCTTTTGTCTATTGTTAGTAATGCAGGATATCCTACTTCATGTTTTGATAGTTTGTAGAATAGATTAGTAGTTTTTTTTACAAATTCTACATTGGGGTTGTTATTATATTGTAAAGCAGAATAAACGAGTTTGTACTATTTTTGTAATTTTGTAAAATATTTCAAAAATCTTCTGTTTTCGATAAAAAAAAATCTCCTAAAAAGACAGGGTATTACGATCGCAATTTTCTCGTCTTCTGAGACCCTCCCTGATTCTAGAGATGCCTGAAAGATTGCCATTAATGCCTCGATCCAGTTTATTTATCCATTTAGTTATTCGAGCAATTTCTCCTAATCAGCTCTGCCTCCTCACTCTCTTGAATATTTCGACTATGTTTCATGTCATCTGCCGTGAAATCTGACGTGAAATAATTATTCAATTTCTCATCTATTATTTGTTCCACACTACTATCGCTCCAACGTCTGTTTCCAGTGCCCCAGTATCCATTTCTGCTTCTCTTTTTTGCCCTTAATATATCTAAAGAGACTCTTACAGTCGTCCTTTATATCACTGGATAGCTTAGCCTCATATTTAATCTTCTGCGTCCTTATTTCTTATGTTTTTGCCTTCTGTTTGCCCTTGAAAGCTTCGCAATCCTCTGGTTTCCCACTGCCATTTGCCATGTTATCTGCTTTCTCTTTTTCTTTTACCCTAGCCATGCATTCCCCAACATCCATGGATACCTCATCCTCCCTGTAAAGTGCATCTATTACCTCGGGATGAATCTCTGCTGTGACTCCTAAATTGCTCCGAGAAACTTCTGCCATTACTCTTCCACTGTCTTTCTTGCTCGGCTCCTCTCCCAGTCAATTCTACCCAGCTCCTCCCTCATGTCTTGGTAGGTGCCTTTATTCAGCTGTAATATTAACTCCGGTTCTACCTTCTCCCTCTCAAACTGAAGAGTAGATTCAATCATATTATGATCACTGCCTTCAAAGGGTTCCTTCACCTTAAGCTTCCTTCTCAAGTCTGCCCCATTGCACAACACTAAATCCAGTATTGCCAATTACCTTGTTGCCTGCACATAAGGTGCTTCAAAAATCCATCTCGTAGACATTCCACAAATTCCTTTTCTTGCAAACCACTGCCAGTGATTTTCCCAGTCCACCTGCATATTGAAATCATCCAAATCACTGTACCTTTGCCTTTCCTACACATACTTTTTTTCTTGCCATCTCCTGTTCTGTCTTGTGCCCCAGCTCCTGCCTACGATTCGTAGGCCTGTACATAAATCCAACTATGGTTTTGCACCTTTGTGGTTCCTCAATTCTGCCCACACATATTCCATACCATCTGACTCTACTTCGAGTATTGGGAACTGAGTGATGGGACTGCAAAATACTCCAGCATTACCACAAATTTCTAGCTAAGGTATTGATTAAAAAACATTTAATTGTCAATTACTTTGAAATGTCGCCAGAGTGTATTTCTTTGGCCAAATATTCTGTCTGTATTATGGAAGAATACAAACTTTTGAAAATGTGAGAGAATGAAGATATGACGACGACATGAGTCTATAAAGAGATTAAGATGGGTCAAGTGAACAACCAAATATTGGTGTATGGAGCACAGTTGGAAAATATGTCTGTGCTCAAAGTTGTTTGAAGGTTGAATGGAAACGCAGGGTATTATTTCAATGGAGAGATTGGCTTGAGGCACAGAGGAACCGAGGAACTGGGCACCTGGATTACAAAATAAAACCTTGAGGTGCACATCATTTTTAGGGAGGTCAGTTAAATGTTGAAAGTTTCGAAAATAGAATACATTTAAAAGTAGGGAATATTTTCTACAGATCTACAAGGTAATGGTTTAACCACATCGAAAGTGCTGTGACTACAATGATATGAATGTTGTACAGAGAAGATTCATTCAGCTGACTCTTGTGAGGATCGTTTATTTCAGGAGGAAATCTTGAACTGACTGGCCCTGGATCTGCTGGGGTTTAGGCAAACAACATGTGATCTTGTTTAACTCCAGAATATTCCAAGTAGTTTTTACAAATTGAATTCTGCAACAATATTTCAGCTTGTGTGAGAGATTACCATGAGTGGATGGACTGTAAAACTGAAGAATATCTCAGTAAAGAAGATGGTGATTTGATGTAATCCACTCAAAATGTTGTGTCTTTGTGGAACTCTCTTCCCAGATAGCGATGAGGGATAAGACATTGAATAATCCTAAAACAGATTCTTGACTAAGAATGACGCACTAACGTTGTAAGGGCAAAGGAGTAATGTGTGATTGAGGCCACAATCAAATCATCCACGACCTTATCGAATGATGGAGCTGTTTTTATTCCTTACTCCTGATGCTAGTTTCTACATTTCTGTTGTCTTCAGACACTGAAAAAAAATGACACGTTTCTCATGAACATGAAGATTTTTCTTTTCAGATTATTGGGCACAGCTTTCCATATGTGACTTTTAAACGGCACTCAAAAGATCTCAGGAAAGATTCATGATGTTGTAGAGACGTCAGGAGCATAGGACAAAGGGAAAGCCTGCCTTGAAACTGCTTTAGGAATCAGATTGGGTCGAATGGATAACTTTAACAATGCAGATTCCTTTCAGTTGTTCTTGTGAGGTGCGTTTCATTAGCAGGGCCAGCATTCTGTTGCCTGTGTTTAATTTCTGATCAGAATATGGTGATAAACCCAAGGAGTTCTTGTGGTACAGGAACACTAACAGGAATGTTACAAAGGGAGAAATAGGGTTCTTAACAATTTGATAGTGAAGGGAGAATGATATAGCTTCAAATCCAGTGTGTCCTTGGAGATTGTATTACTCACTATCTGACGCTCATAAGTTATGGAAATAGTGAGACCACATTCTCTGTTTCCAACAATTAAAGTGACAGTCATACAGCATACAAACCGACCCTCCAGCCCAAAACAAATACATCAGCCAGAAACCACCAATCTCCGTTATTCCCAGTTACCTGAGGACCTATAGCCTACTATTCCCTCGCATTTTGCGTTTAAACGCTGCGTTACCGTGTATCTGTGTACTGAATATTTTGTTCTTTCAATATGTGCACGAAATGATTTCACGGAAATAGATCAGACAATTTCACTGACAGCGTCAAACCCATCAGATCAATAAAATGTCCTCATTGTTTAATAATTATTAGAAAATCAGGTTGTCTTTTTAGCTCATTTGGGATTTTAATGTAGCTAGACCAGCATTAATTGCCCTTGAGAATTTCCAGTCCAGGTGACGTTGGTCCATCCAAGTGGCTGTTGAGAGGGAGTACCAGCAGTGCATCTCATGTGGCGGTTTAACTTGGAGTAAATATTACTGGTGGTGGATGGAGTGTTAAACAAGCCGCCACGTTGTGACGAACAGCTCGCAAGATAACAGACTCTTTGTCAATACAATTATGTGGGAACGAATTCATTAGTCTTCAGAGAAATAACAACCTTACACGAGAAGTCTACGTAATAATGAAACGAAATCTGTTTCTGTGTTATTGGTCAATTTAAAATAATTGTGTTAAACAGCTGAAATAATGCTGATGCTGTCATTGGGCAATTCTTGCACTATGCATGTGATATATCCTGGACTATTTCAGAGATGGCTGGGCTGTCCGAAGTTGAGTAAGTGCTGATACTCCATGGGATGATGCTTATTAGTAATCTCGTCACTTACTAAGCACAGTTCGATGGAACAAGCCAACAAGTCCAACTGTCTGCTGCTTCAGTATATATCAGAGCTTTCATGGATGCCACCACATGGAATCATTTAATTAAGACTACGTCCATCGTGTCTGCATCGCTCAGTGCTGATAAAAGTGCTATATAAAGTTTGTGAGGTTACCTTCCTGAACCACCCTCCCAGACAATGCAGTTTTGACACATATTATGCAGTGGGTTTAAAACAGACTTCACAAACTCTCTCTTAGTATCTTCTCTTTCACTTCAAACGTATTTCCCCTTTGACTAAGGGGAATAGTTGTTGTCTGTTCACTCGTCCCATACCTCTCATGCTATAGTACACCTCTGTCAGGTTCACCCCTCACCCTTCTCTGCTCCAAAAGCAAATGTAAACTATCTTCATGGTTTGAGTTCTCTCCTGTCTTGTTACATCTTCCAAAGTGCAGCACCTCACATATCTCAGTTTTACCTCATTGTGACCCACTGGTTAATCATTGTGTCATCTACAACATTGTTTATCATCCTCCAATATCCCCCCCCCCCCCTCCCCACCACCACCATCTCCCGCATTCTTATCATCACAATTTTTGAATTTCAGAGAGAAGAAACTTGATTTTCCTCCTGTTCTACCAATGTGGGATTGGGAATTGGGAATTCCAGTCTCTTGTTTTTCCAATTTTGGTGAATTTACAGAGTGAGTTAGTTATGGTCTTTTGTGAGGGAGCCACAAACAGTATTTTAGACATGGAGTTGAATTCTGCTTTTATAGTCCGCCCCTCTGCATGTATTATTCATAATGTTTGTACATCATTAACCTTGGACTAGCTTTTGGCACCTTGCCCTGCAGCATTTCCATTTTACGTGGGCCTGTAATTTATTCTTTACAACATTCGTTGCAATAGTCGGAGCTGAAAGAACTTTTTCATCTGCAGGATGGACACAGGCTTATTCATTAATTTTGTTTGAAAGAGCTAGAGCAATGATGATAAAGATCGAATTAAATTCTGGATTATAAATACACTATAGAAGATAATTCACGTTGTCATTTCTACGTTGAATGGGAAGCAAATAAAAAGAACAAATACCCACCATTCTGAATATTGTTTGGAAAGTGATGTCATGTAGATATAATGCATTAATGAAGACCACGCATCAATTTTCTTTTGAATATTGCGAGGACATTGTTCAAACAGTGTTCTTGTCTTTTGCTCCTTATTCTTTCAACTGATATTCCCGTGTAATTCGAGGTGAGAGCAGAGTGACTTCCTTTCCAATCGAAGCAGGACTTGACTGAGGGTGGAATCAAGGACCCTGAGTAAAACTGTGATTAATGGGAATTAGAGAACATTCTGCACTGGGAATGGGAACAAGAGAAAAATCAGTCTCTGCAAAGTATCTTCCAAGTTGCATGTCATCCTGACTAGGGACTAATTTGCTGTTCCTTCACAAGTATTTGTTAAAAATCTTGGAATGCCCCTACAATCAGCTCTGTCTGAATCTGCTTCAGTTCGGATTGAAGAGGTAAAACAGGGCAACTCTGCGTCGCTTATTCCAGAGCCATTGGGGATGACAAATAAAGTCTGCCCTTGCTGGTGCCTTCCAAAATCCTGGATGAATATGTCTTGTTAAAAAATACAAAGATATTTTATGTTTTCATAGTTATATGCAAACTATCAGAAAGGTCAGACCTTGCTGGATGAGTACGATGCCAGTGACAACAGAAGCATGATAAGACATTGATAACAATTGGGGTCAGTACTTCAATCAGTTACATTCAGAGGATTGATCATGTGATGTCATGACCACCGAGTTCAACATTTTCATGATGCATTATGACAATGGCATTAAACTATCGGTATTTAGGGAGTTGTCAGGCACAGAGATTTTAATTATTCATTCAAAAACCGTAACTTGAGCGTCAACAGAAATGGCAGCTTCACTGTTCCCTTTCAGATCATACAAATATCCACAGTCCAAAAGAGTAACTAAGTTGAAAGTGCAGGAAAACATGTGCAGGTTCTGAGAAGAGAGAAAACATAATTAACTTCTTGAGTCCAATATGAGTTTTTTTCAGAAGAGGATCATATCAGACTCAATATGCTGCCTCTGTTTCTACATTCAGATCCTGACTCATCTGTGGTGTTTTGTCACTGTTTACTGTTTGTATTTCAAATTTACATTTTCCCCAGTATTCCCAAGCACAGTGACTCCGTTTTGGGGGAGGAGGCGGGAGGTGGGGGGGGGGGGGGGGGGGGGGGGGGGTATGGTGTGTCAGTGGTTAGCATGGTTGTTTCACAGTACCAGGGATCCGGTTTGGGGGAGAGGGGGAGGCCGCCATGGTGTCTCAGTGTTTAGAACGGCTGTTCCACAGTACCAGTGGGCCGGTTTGTGGGGAGGGAGGGGGAGGGGGCATGGTGTCTCAGTGGTTAGCACGGATGTCTCACAGTACCAGGGACCCAGTTTGGGGGGAGGGGGGGGGCGGGAGAGGGAGGGCAGCACGGATTCTCAGTGATGAACACAGCTGTCTCACAGTAACAGGAACACAGTTTACACTGTTTGTATTGAGTTTTGACATACTCCACGGGTCTGTTAGTGTTTCCTTCAGGTTCCTTCCACAGTCCAAACAGATTCAGTGTATTGGTCATGATAGATTACCCACCATGTGCAGCTCGGTGTGTTAGCTATGGAAAATGCTTGTATAAGCTAGAAAACGGGTTAACAAATGCAAGTGCAGAAGTAGGATATGAGGTGGTTCTGGGTGAAATGCTGTGCAGACGGTCAGTGTGGATTCGATGGGCCAATGTCCCACAAAATAAAAAAAAAGTTAAATCAAACAAAATAAGTTACTGGTGATCAGAAACAAAAAGAAGCCGAGTGCTAGGGAAACAGAATAGTTTTGGCAGCCTCTGTTGAGAGAAAAACAGAGTGAGTATTTGAAATCCACGAACCATGTATCAGATCTGAAAGCACCTGGGAAATTGTGTAATGTGTGTTGGTGGAATGATTGGAGTATATGGAGAAATAGAGGGATTAAAAATGGATTATTGATAATCAGCTGCGATGGAATTAAAATGTGAGATTATTTTCATGAATTTTCACTTTTTCGCATATTCCTGTGTATCATGCACATGTAGGTATGTTTCCAAGTCCATGTTTCACGTGAGTTCTATCCTCTCCACCTCTCTTTCCTGAGTGTGGACATCTTTCCTTCATTAATAGGCCAGCATTTATTTCCCATTCCGAGTTGCTCTTGAGAAGGTGTTGGGGAACTGCCTTTATAAACCCATGAACTTAGACATACTATCGGCTACAAGTACTCAGGTCTGTCTCGTTTTACTTCTTTGAGAACTTGTAGTATTATGCCTGAATAGCTGGCTTGGCCATTGCAAAGGGCATTTGAGAGTCTATCATTGCTGACGGCCTGGAATCGCATGTAAGTCAGACCAGTGAAGATAGCAAATTTCCTTCTCTGAAGGACACTAGTGAGCCAGGGCTTTTTAGTTTTGACATCCATCAATATTTCATTAGATTGCTAATTCCAAATGTTTTATTGAATTCAAGTTCACCGTCTGCTGTGGTGGGCTTGAAGTCCGGGTTTAGGTCATTGTATGATGTACTTAGCAGGCTGAATGACATCAATCTCTTCCTGCATAAATCCTTAGAGGGCACAATGGTCTCATTATAACGATGCTGACTGGCTGAGTGGGAACTTTCTTTATCTCTGTAATATTACTGAGTGCTTCAGAGAACAACACATGGGTTAGGAGCAGCAGCTGGCCATTCAGCCCCTCGAGCCTGCTGCACCGTTCAGAATGTGCATTGCTGATGTGATTGTAACTAAATATCCCTCTCCAGTCTGTTCCACTAAACTTGGATTCTCTTGTTCATCAAAGACCTATGGAAATCAACCTTGAGTGTTTTCAGTAACCCAGTCTTCATTGCTACTTTGGCATGAGAACACCACAGATCACACAACCCTAAAGAGAAAGGAGCATCCCTGTCTCAGTCTGAAATGGGAAGGTGCTTATTCTCAAAATGTGCTATCCTCAAGCCAATCACCACTCTTTTGAGATACAAGGAGATTATAATTAGGAACAAATATTGACCATTCAATCCCCCAAAACTACTCATATTCCCATTAACTCTCCTAAATCACATACTTACCAATTTGGGTCTCCACTGAACTTGTGGGAACACAATCCCAGGCACCACAAGATCATAACAGCATAAGACACTGGAGCATAATTAGGCCATTCAGCCCATCTACTCTGCCATGGCATTTGATCACGGCTGAAATGTTTATCAACCCCATTATCCTGTCTTCGACTGACCATTGATCGCTTATTTTATATATATATATATATATATATATATATATGTATTAAATACATCGTGTGTGCCTGCACGTAGGGTTGTGTTCGTGGTGTTTGTGTGTAAATGTCCATATCCATGTGCGTATCTCTGTGTGCATGAGTTATGTGTGTTAGTGTCAGTATCTACGTTTGTGTGCACCTCTGTCTGCATCTTCATGCAATGTTTTTGAAGAAAATACATTGAAATTGGAATCAGTCTCCTTCCTCCTCCCCCTCTGTCTGTCCCTGTTGTTCATAGAGTTCATGGAATCCCTACAGTGTGGAAGCAGACCCCTCGGCCCAACACATCGACACTGATCCTTCGAAGAGTAACACACCCAGACCCATTCCCCTAATATCCTACTTTTATGCATGACTAATGTCCCTAATCTGCACACCCCCGGGCACTATAGGCAATTTCGCTTGGCCAATTCACCTAACCTGCATATCTTTTGACTTTGGGAGGAAACTGGAGCGCCCAGAGAAAACCCATGCAGACACAGGGATAATGGGCAAACTCCACACCGTCAGTTCCCGAGGGTGAAATTGAACCTGGGTACCTGGCGCGGTGAGGCAGCAGTGAGAACCAATGAGTTTTATGATTAGATTCATACAATTCTACCCTCTGCTGGCCTTCCCGCACCACTGCATCAGTGGCAGAGTTTTTTTTAACTCTCTGATAAGATAACAAATCCTTTACTGTCGATCTCTGAAACTGCATTGCTGTTTAGTTTTTCGAATGATGTCTTTGAACACACAGACCAGTTTCATGAATATTGAGCGATATTTCTGCTAGGCCTTTGTCAGGATTTTTCAATACTTTCTCACATTTTTTTAGCATTGCAAGACACAGAATGAGAAATAAATTCTTCTCATCTCCGGACAAAATGGTTCACTCAGAGGTGAGCATTTCCATTCTGACAGTCCCAAGTATATTTGCAACCGTCCATCTACCAGTATTGTGTCTGTGTCTGCTTGTGTGAGTGTTGATGGTGCTGTGAGCTGCTGCCCTCTCTCCCACCCAGACTGAATCATCGTATGTTATCACACTCTGCCACTGTCACTGCAGTTGGATGCAGAGGCCAGCTGCGGGAGAGATTGTGTCATTTTAAGCACCACAGAGACTGTCAGAACTGCACCCACATTTAGATACTCACAGACATGGGTGTGTGTTAATGGAAAAGCACAGCTGGTCAGGCAGCATCCGAAGTGCACGAAAATCGCGGTTTCAAGCCCTTCATCAGGAAGTGTAAATCCTGGAAATGTGGCCTGTCCAGAGCCTGAGAAAGCCTCAAAATCTCTACCTTTACATTGTAGTCCTCTCGAGATGAATGATAACATCGTATTTGCCTTCTGAACTAATGACTCAACCTACAAGTTTATCTTCAGCGAATCCTGGCATTCCAAGTCCAGGTTACAGCTCCACCAGGACCACCGTGTCCCTGTCAACAAACCGTGGTGTAATTGCCCGTTAAATGCCATGCTCGGGGGAAATTGTGCAGAGCAGCTCTGAACTGAGAAAGGTCAAACCTGTGCCCATTGGCCTTTTAAAAATGGCACCAGTGCTCACTTGGTAAGCTCTGAACATTGTTCGATCCTGGATGGATTGTGGAGCTGTAACCGAGCAGTATACTGGTCTACGCAGTATTTCATGATCAACAGATATCTCATCTTGCCTTATATGTGTCCGGGCTGGATCTGTGACGAGGAATGAGTATCCGATATAAATCCTGACATAAATATCACTCCTCTAGCTGGGCCAATTCTGCTGTCAAACCCCACATTTCTGCAATATGTTGTCCATTAAGTAATTGCCCAAGCAAAACGCGAACATCTGTCTCTCCGTTATGGAGCACAGCAGATCCTGTCAAAGTACATGGAGAAGGTAGTCTTGACCCGAATATTTTCTTATTGTAAAGGTAAATGTCAGGTGCTGTGTTTCAGCTACAATTTAATTTGTCAAAATATATTACATTAAGCAAAACACAATGTATTCAAGCACAGTATACAAAATATAACGAACATAAGAGAATCTTGGAATAAATTAATTCTTTTGGAAATCTAAACAGAATAATAGGTTATTTAACAAACAGTAACTGATCCAATATGGTAACAGGGGGAAGAAGTGATGACTGCAGATGCTGGAGATCAGAGCTGAAAAACGTGTTGCTCGAAAAGCGCAGCAGGTCAGGTAGCATCCAAAGAGCAGGAGAATCGACGTTTCGGGCATAAGCCCTTCTTCAGGGAGAAGGGCTTATGCCCGAAACGTCAATTCTCCTGCTTCTTGGATGCTGCCTGACCTGCTGCGCTTTACCAGCAACACATTTTTCACCAACCAATATGGTAACATCCCAGAAACACATATTTGTCTTAAAACAAGTCCAAGAAATAGATTGTCTCACATACAGTTCTCCAACCCAGGCGGAAAGAACATCAAAAAACAATCAAAAGAGAAATCTCAGAGAGAGGGAGTGTAGCAGCCGCGAGAGATTTACTGCCTTCCAACCCTGCTGAGAACCCCAGAATAACTGGCGAGAGGGAAAACTAAGAATCCTGGTTCTGGGAGAAAATGACCATCACTCCACAGGACCAGGCCACGGCTGCAAGGACCACAAGGAATGGACTGTATCTACACCATATATGGCACTGTAGAAGCCTCTCAAAATGCCTAACGCCACTTAAGCCGTTAAATGATGGTCAAATAAATGTCAAAGTTAAACATAAATAAATAAACCGAAAGGATGCACAGGCCTGGTGATCAGACACAGACGACGTTAGGTGCCCAGAAATTCCTACCCGGCCAAAACAAAGTACAATTATTGAGCTTTTGAGAGAAATCATCATCTCCCTCCCTCACCTCAAAATTAGAGATGTACCATTCACCCAACAGTCAGCGATGTCAACATTCCATCCAGTCCAAGTATTGTTGGGGTATGTCAGGGTTGTCATGAAATGAGTTAACTGAAGCTGATTGTTCAGTGACTGTGATTAATATCAGTCTTCCTGGATCTAACTGGGTCACTGGAGGCTTTCCCTCTTCCATAATTATCGTCTTCTTTCAACTTGTTATGCTATAGTATTTGGGCCAGAGTCAACCTCAAAAAGATTGGGATCAGTAGATGCAGAGAGAGGGAGAGATCAGAATCTGAGAACATTAGATGGAATATTCCAACAATGGATCAGAATCTGAGAACATTAGACTGGAATGTTCCAACAATGGATCAGAATCTGAGAACATTAGACTGGAATGTTCCAACAATGGATCAGAATCTGAGAACATTAGACTGGAATGTTCCAACAATGGATCAGAATCTGAGAACGTTAGACTGGAATGTTCCAACAATAGACAGGAGTTTATCCTTTGGTCTTTACTGGTTTTATCTGAATTGGGCATGGTTATAGTTGCAGATAGAAGCCGTACTGGTGATTATTCAGGCAGGTTACTACCCCATCCTCGCTATCGTTGGTGTTCCTGGTAAGCCTACCTCTGTCAATTGTATAAATGATGGTGAAGGTTATTGTTACTTCGGTTATTTATATTTAGCAAATATAAACTTACAGTCATAAACTCCACTTCCTTTTCATGCATTCCAAAATCTTTATGAATATATAAGAAGGAACTAGACTGATTAGAACTTTGAGTCCCGTTTTACTCTAAACTGTTTTACCATTCTGGATTCTCTCTGTCATTAAAACGGTCAAATTCCACCTCTATAATATCCCCAGTCTCCACTTCTGTCTCAGTACTGTTGCTGAATGAGCTTGTCATCTACCCCTTTGTTTACTTAAGACTTTATGGCATCAATGCTCTTCTGACCTTCCTTCCCCATTACAAATATTTTGACCACAGACTTTTTCTTGTCTCTACAGTTACTTTACACGAGGGACACTGTATCAGAGTAATAATATCACTGACTGTGAACTTCAGAGGCACAGGCTATGACTCTAAAAGCTGGTGACAGAACAGAAATTCGAATGACAAAAATTGGAATGAAACCTAAATTCACTCATGGCAACCATAAACCACCAGATTTCTTTTTCCTCATTTTGCTGATAACATTTGGTAAAGAACCTTAAGTTTTTTGCCCAGTCTGGACTAAGTGTGAATTCAGACCCACATCATTGTGGTTGGCTCCATATTTTCTTGACAAATGGCCTCACAGTCAATAGCAATTAGTGATGGATAACAAATGCTGCCCTTACCAGTAATACTGGCATCCTGAGAAACAACAACATTAAAAATGAAATAAACAAATGGATATTGAAGATTTGACATAAAATTCTGCAGCATCTAGAAGTGTTGGAGAATCTCAGTAGCCATGTCTCTCTGTCGGGAGAAACACAGATAATGTTACGATTGCAGTGATCCTATCAAAACTTAATGTAACTGGGAAATAATATTATTTATATCAGGAATGGTTAGAAGGGTGAGTGGGAGGTTTGTGTTGAATGAATTGAGAAATGTTCAGAAAAAGAGAGACAGAGCAAGAGAAAGTCAAAACAAACAGAAGGATTGCTGATGATGAACTGAAAGGAAAATAGAATGGGAAGTTATTCTAACATTTCACCTTCAGATATTCCTGAATATCATGTCATTTCGGGATGTCCCTGTTTAAAGTTAGTTATTTTCCTTCTATCTCTCTTCTCTGAGTGGGGTGATCAACTCCATTAGCAATACTGGTGCTGCACGTCAAGTTGCTCAGATACATAGAAACCTAATGTTACATTGTCAACTGCTTCTGTCGACAGATGAACTGATATCGTGAGACTGTGTGGTGACGTAACAGCTTTCTTAGCTAGGAAGAGAAACTGAGGAGAGGGAGGCATTTACAACCCTGAATGGGTTGGGGGAATTGACTTGCTGCTGTCATTAGAAATTCAGTGGAGTTTTTTTGGATTGGATTCTCGGGTTTGCATCGTCAGCTGCTGCGTTCATTCAGGAAGACCCGATGCTCTGGTGAACCCACTCTGGACAGTGAATTTACAGTGTCTGGGTGCATGGGAAACAAATGGAGCTGGGACTCCACAGAAGGGAAGCTCTGGAAACAGGGTGGGGCTGGGCACTGCACATTCCTCCCTTGGATTTCCAGGAACATTTGTCTAAGACGGACCCATTCCAAGTGTAAAGTGCAAAACCAGTTTGCTTCAAAAATGAGGTGGTCACTGAGCTGTGTCCCCTCATTCAGTATGACCTGCAGCTTCGCACCAGTGTGCTGACTCTCACCATGAAGTGAACTGTTACAATTCTGGAACTTTCCAGGCAGGAGTGCGTAGTGTATCTTCCGATGTACCAAGAGCTGTCAGAAACCATCTGCCTGTTGAGAAGAATACATTGGTTCCATCTCCACAGGGGAAGGTGCAGAAACTAACTTCCAGAAATAGGGAACAGGGGGACTGGTAAAAATAAGAAACTGCAGGAAATTAGAATTATTGAAAACTATGTTTTTTGAAAATCGAATTGAATTGAAGTTTCATAAGTTGCTGAATCTGATGAGCTGCATCCCAGAGTATTCAGGAGGTGGTATTAGAGCTCAATAGACAATAGACAATAGGTGCAGGAGTAGGCCATTCTGCACTACGAGCCTGTACTACCATTCAATATGATCATGGCTGATCATCCTTAATCAGTACCCTGTTCCTGCCTTATCTCCATAACCCTTGATTCCACTATCCTTGAGAGCTCTATCCATTCTTTCTTAAATGGATCCAGAGACTGGGCCTCCACTGTCCTCTGGGGCAGAGCATTCCAAACAACCACCACTCTCTGGGTGAAGAAGTTTCGCCTCATCTCTGTCCTAAATTGTCTACCCTGTATTTTTAAGCTGTGTCCTCTGGTTCGGCACTCACCCATCAGCAGAAACATGTTTCCTGCTTCCAGAATGTCTAATCCTTTAATAATCTTATATGTCACAAACAGATCCCCTTTCAGTCTTCTAAACTCAAGGGTATACATGCCCAGTTGCACGAGTCATTCAGCGTAAGGTAGTCCCGCCATTCCAGAAATTGACCTCGTGAACCTATGCTGCACTCCCTCAATAGCCAGAATGTCTTTCCTCAAATTTGGAGACCAGAACTGCACACAATACTCCAGGTGTGGTCTCACCAGGGCCATGTACAGCTGCAGAGGAACCTCTCTGCTTCTATACTCAATCCCTCTTGTTATGAATACCAGTATGCTGTTAGCCTTCCTCACCACCTGCTGTACCTGCAAGCTTACCTTCGTTGATTGGTGTAGAAGAACACCCAGATCTCTTTGTACTGCCCCTTTACCTAAATTGATTCCTCCTGCCTTCCTGTTCTTGCCACCAAAGTAGATAACCATGCATTTATCCACATTAAACTGCATCTGCCATGCATCTGACCACTCACCTAACCTGTCCAGGTCACCCTGTAATCTCCACACATCCTCCTCACCGTTCACCCTGCCACCCTGCTTAATATCATCAGCAAATTTGCTAATGTTATTACTAATACCATCTTCTATATCATTAAAATATATTGTAAAAGCTCGTGAAAGAACTACTGATTATTCTTCAAAGCTTGTTATATTCTGGAAAGGATCCTGCAGACTGGAAAGCAGCTATTGTAAACGTAAATATTTACAATAGAACTGAGAGGGAAAACAGAAAACTAAATAGCTCTGTATCAGCTGTGAGAAAAAGACATTGTCACCTTTTGTAATGGATTTGAGACCTAGACACTTGGAGAATAGTGATCTGATTTGGTAGAGTCGGCTTAGATTCTGGAAAGGGAAATTATCTTTGATTAACTTGCTGGAAATTATGGAGATTGTCCGCTGTAACATTGAAAATTGAGAACCAATAGGAATGGAGTATTTATTTTTTCAGCTGATGTTTGACATTGTTGAATACAGTTGAGTGGGGAAAGTTAAATTCCATTCGTATGTAGATGTGAAATATATACCACATGGTATAAAAATTGGATGTTGGAGACAATGAAGGGAGTGGGATTTTTCTCTGGACTGAAGGCTTGTTGGGTATCAGAATAATCAGTGAATGCGCAATAGCCGTTCATGAGCTTTAAAAACTGAATCAGATGTGAACAAATATCTTCATTCACATTTATTTTTTTTCAATGGTGAGAGATTGGGAAGTGTTGTTGTTTAAAAGGACCTGGATTACCTTGGTCATACGTCAGTAACAGAATTATTGCGTTGCAGGAAGTAAGTAATATGTGGCTCTTCATGCAAAATGATTGAAGTTCCAGAGTTGGTAGATCTTTCCTAATGGTAGTGTTTTTTTGAGAGAGTATTTGGTGCATTGCGTATAGATTTGGTCTGTTTTATAAATCATGATCTCTTTGTCACTGAGAGAGTCCAAAGGAGTTTTACCAGACTAAACCCTGGCATGATGTTATCAGAAGGAGAGAGTGCAGGAAATATGAGTTTAACCTGTAGCTCTGTGAGAGAATAAGAAGTTGATACTTGATGGTTACGGACAGACACTCATTACATCCCAAACAACTGAATAGGATCAAAATTGCACACTATTCATTGGATGTTTGATTCCCAAAAGTTTACATGCCTCTGCAGAGCCTTCATGTCGATTGACAGAAAGGTACAGGCTCTGAATGAACTCTGGGCACTTGAAAGCACAGTTACTGTGTGACACTGTACTGAATGTCACTTTGTACACAAGCCTGTCAGCAGTCACAATACCTTCATTTTGAAAGAGTTAACAATTCTGTACCAGCTTCTGACCTCCATACAGACCATGAGTCTGCTTTCTTGAAGATGGAAGACATCTTGGAAAATGGTTAATAAAGTTGGCTTCATTCCTACTACCAGAAAACCATGTGAAAGTAGCACATAGGTAGTATGAGCAATTAGCCATGTGGACCAGGTTGGAACAGTCCACGTGTTCAGTCACTGCTCCATTTGTTTGTGATTTTGCAGCATCTCTGACACCTTCCTGTTCCTGTATTAGTGACTTGTGAAGCTGAATGACGTCTTCCTGTTCCTAATGTAAGTGACTCCGGGTGTGAAATGGTCTCTTTCTGATCCCATGTAAGTGACATGTGGGAGTTAGCAGATTCCTTCTTTTCCTGTGTAATAGGCAGGAGGGACTGAATGAGCTACCACACGTCCTGTCCAGTAGTTTGATTGGCTAAGTAACTTCCCCATCTTCTTGTGAACCCAGATTGTGGTGCAGAATGAGCACCTCCGTTTACTGTGGAAATGTGCAGTGTCTGCCATTGCTGTTACATGAATGTTGCACATGGACACTCTCTACTTCAAGAGCTGAGTAGTGACAACTTGATGTAAACTTGATTTGAACATGATGTAAACTTCTGTGAATATCCCCACTCTTTCTCAGTTTGGACTCAATGGGCTGAATGGCCTCCTCCGACACTGTTGTGATTCTATAATGACCAACTGGAGATGCCTGGGCTGAGGGAGCTACTCCGAGGATCTCCTACAAATGTGTCCCATGGCTGAGATGATTGATGTCCGCTGGTGATAGCCATCTTCCCTTGTGCATGTGAATGATTCCAAGCAGTGGAGAGGTCACAATCGAATCTCATTAAGTGCGATTTTGCTCAGACTCCTTGATGTCATCCTCAATCTAATACTGCCTTGAGTTCAGGGCCAGTCTCTCTTACCTGAGCCCCCATGTTTAATTTTTTGTTCATATCAATAGGTCATGGTGTAGAAGCAGAGAATGTTTTCTTCAAACAGAGTGTAGTGAATATCAGGAATTCTCTTGCACAAAGGGTTAAGGGAGCGAGATCACTGAAAGGGACCAATGGTGTTCTTCAGGGATCAGTTCTGGGACCTCTGCTCGTTGTGACCTTTATAAATAACTTGGATGAGGAAGCAGAAGGGTGGGTTAGTAAGTTTGCTGATAACACGAAGGTTTGTAGATTGATACATAGCATGGGGGGCTGTTTTAAGTTGCAACGGGATATTGACATAATGCCGAGCTGGGCTAAGAAGCGGCAGATGGAGTTCAAATTGGAAAAGTGTGAAGTGATTATTTTTGTAAGTTTGAATTTGAATTTGAATGCAGGGTTATAGGCGGAATTCTTTCCAGTGTGGAGTAATAGAGGGATCTTGGTGTCCATATCCTTACATCCTTCAAAGTTGTGGCCTAAATTGACCGGGTTCTTACGAAGGCGAATGGTGTTAGCGTTCATTAACAGGGTGATAGATTTTAAGAGCTGTGAGGTTATGCTGCAGCTCTATAGAGCCCTGGTTAGACCACACTTGACATATTGGGTCCAGTTTTGGCCATCCAATCAAAGGAAAGATACGGAAAATTTATAAAGGGTGCAGTGGAAATTTACCAGAATGCTGCCTGGACTGGAGGGCAGGTCTTATGAAGAAAGGTTGACAGAGTTAGGGTTTTTATCATTGGTGTGAAGAAGGATGAGAGGTGACTTGATAGAGATAAACAAGATGGTGAGAGGAATGTGTACATATATATATATATATATATATATGAATTGTATAGCCAGATGCTTTTTCCAAGTCAGGAATGGCTATCACGATGGGGCATCTTTTGAAGTGAGGTTTCGAGGAGATCTCAGAGGTCAGATCCTTACACAGAGAGTGGTGGGTGCGTGAAATGCACTGCCAGCAGTCGTATTTTGCCAGCTATATTAGGGACATGTAAGTGACACTTACATAGGCACATGGGAGGATAGTACAATGTCGTGTATTTAGGCTAGTCTGATCTGAGAGTAGGAAAAAAGATCGGTTGAACATCGAGGGCCGATGGGCCTTTACTGTGCTGTACTGTTCTATGTTCTATCTTCTATGAAACTATTTAAAGGGGGGTAGATGGAGTTTGACCCCTCAGAGACGTGAGGGCTATGAGGAATCGGGCATTAAAGAGGATTTGAGACCTAGAGTAGATCAATAATGACCTTAGTGAAGAGCAAGGCAGGATAGGTGTTTGAACGATTTGTTCCTGTTTCTGATGTTCTCATATTCTGTTATTGAAAAGTTTGTGGGTGTAATTTTCCTGGAAAGTCTGCTGTTGAATATTGCAGTTAGGGACACCAGAGGACTCTGTGAGAAATCGCTGGCTGAGGTCTGGGGTCTGTATTCACAGTGAATCTGGGTCTACAACATGAACAACAAATGGTGCACAAGTTGCAGAGGGGGGAAGCTCTGTATAGAGAGATGCGGTGCCTGTTTCATACGCAACCTGGATTTTCCAATTATACTTTCCAAATGTCGTAAACCGTGTGGGACAGACTTGAGGGACTGAACAGTCTCTTCTGTTTCTGTGCACCATGTTATAGCAGTAAGCAGCTTCCAACTGCTCCTGTCTAGCAGGTTTAAGGGGCTGAAAGGAACACAGAAACATGGGACTGAGGAGCAGTAGTGGGTCATTAGACACTTTGACCCTTCTCCACCAGGCACCTACTGTGATTGATCAGGTTCTGGTCGCAACCCCACTTTCCTGTCTGTATCCCACTATCCGTGACTTAATGCTCTGCCAAATATTTGACTAACACAGCTTTCAATAAACGTAAACAAAGAGGAATGCCAAATTTCCGGGGAGGAGAATTCCGACTTGAAAGGCCCTTTTAGAATTTTCCCCATCCCTCTTATAGAATCAGAGAGTCATACAGCATGGAAACAGATCCTTTATTCCAGTTTGACCACATCGGACAGATATTACAATCTGGTCTAGTCCCATCTGCCATCATATGCCTCATATCCCTCTGAACCATTTCTATTTATGTACCTATTCCGATATATTTCAAATGTGTAATTGTGCCCGCTTTCATCATTTTCTCTGACAGCACTTTCTGTACACGCGTCACCTTTGGCATGAAAATGTAACTCCTAAGGTCCGCTCTAAATCTCTCCCCCAGAACTTCAACCTATACCGTTTATAACTGCACTCCCCTAACACTGGGAAAAAGACTTTAGCCATTCAGATTATCCATGCCCCACAAGATTTTATAAGCCACTTTTATGTCACCATTCACTCTCCTCCAGTCCAGGGGAAAAGCCTCAACTTGTTCATCTTCTCCCTGAATCTCAACTTCCCCGCCCTCCCAACCCCCCCACCCCCAGTATCGAAAAGTCCTTGTAAATCATTTCAGCGTCCTCTCAACATCCTCCCATCAGCAGAGCCAACATGGTGCGCAGTATTCTTAACGTGGCCTCACCTGCGTCCTGTACAGGGGTAACATGCCACATTAACTCCTATGCTCAATGTTTTGACCGATTAAGGCAAGCATGTCAAACGTGTTCTTCACCATTCTGTCTACCTGTGACTCCACTTTCAAGGAACTGTCAACCTGCACCTGTAGGTCTCTTTGTTCAGTAACATTCCCGAGGGCACGACCCTGCTTTAATTTACCAAAATGCAAAACCCCGCAAATATCTAAATTAAACTTATCTGCCAGTCCTTGGCCCTTTGATGGTCAAGGATGCCACTGTACTCTAAGATAATCTTCTTCACTGTCCGCTACACCACTCTGTTGATGTTATCTGCAAACTTACTAACCATGCCTCTGATATTCACATCCAAGTTATTTATCTGCATGATGAAAAGCAGTGAGCTCAGCAGTGATTCTTTCAGGACACCGCTGGCCACATTCCTCCAGTCTGGAAAACAATCCGTTACCTTCAAGACAATTTTGTACTTAATTGGTTAACGTTCCCTGAATTCCATGTGACCTAACCTTAGTAATCTGTTAGAATGAGGAACCTCATTAAATGCCTTGCTGCAGCTAGTGTAAACAATGTACATCAGACTACCTTCGTCAACCTTCTTTGTCACGTCTTCAAAATACTCAATCACATTAATGATACTTGATTTACATGGCACAAAGCCATGTTGACTACCCCAAACCAGTCCTTGTCTTTCTAAATGCACGTAAAACATATCCGTCAAAACCCCCTCCAACAACCTATGCCTATGCTGACGTTAGGCTCACTGAGTTGACAGTTAACTGAGTTTTTAGATCACTGTTTCCTTTTCTAGTCCCACTCTTCTACTGGTCCCAAAATTTTCAATTATTACCAGGTTAATGAAATGGCCAATGATACAGATCTCAGAGTGTGTCAGGGTCAGTGTCAGGAACAAGTCAGGCAGATTTCTTTCATCTGCTAAAACAACATGTTTATGACTAAAAAAATGTTACTTAAACTATGATCGAAAGAAGAATGTTGAGTGGGTATTGAAAACATGTACATTAATATTTCCCTTGATGTTAACTTGAAAGAACGTTGTCCAAATACTATTGGAACTCATGACAAAAGGAAAAATGAGAGTTTGGCCCAAATGTTATTCGACTTGTAGAGTCAGAGAGTCCTACAACATGAAGACAGGCGCTTTGCCCCAAATTAGTCCACGTTGACCTTAATGTCCATCCACGCTAAACCCATTTCCCTGCTTTGGCCCATATGTTTCTGAACCTTTCCTCTCCATGTTCTTGTTCAAGTGCATTTTAAATATTGTTCATGTAAATGTCTCAACCACTGACAGATCATTCCATATGCGTATCACCCTCTGTGAAATATATCCCCTTCCTGGTCTCTTTTATTATTTCCCCTCTAACCTTCAGCTGATGCACTCTAGTCCTCGATTCCAAATCTCCGGGGAAAAAAGACTGTGTTCATTCACCATATCCGTGCCTCCCATTATCTTGTACCTGTCCCCATCATCAGTCCCCCTCAGTCTCCTATGCTCTAAAGAAAAATGTCATTGCTTCTCCAACCTCTCCCTGTAAATCAGACTGTTGGGTCATGTGAACATCCTTGTACATTTCGTCTGCAATCTTTCCAGTTTAATAACATCCTTCTGATAGCAATGTGACCGAAACTGAACACAACAATGCAAATGCGGCCACAGCAACATCCTGAAACTTGCAACAGAACTTCCCAACTTCCACACTCAATGCCCTGACTGATGAATGCCAGTGTGCAAAAAACCATTTCAATCACCTGTCTGCCTGTGACTTTACTTTCAGAGAACCATGCACCTGTACTCTGTCCCTCTGTTCCACTACACCATTTAACTCCCTCCAATTCACCACGAAATTCCTGCCTTGATTTGACTTCACAAAATGCAAAACACACATTTGTCTATATTAAACTACATTTTCCCATTTTTCGGCCCACTTCCCCAGCTAATCAAGGTCCTGCTGCAATTTCTGCAAACTTCCCTCACTGTCATCAGCAAATTCTGTTAGACTTACTGTTCTACAGTTCCCAGTTATTTCTTTCCTTCCCTTCTTGAATAAGGGAACAACATTCGCTGCCCTCCAGTCTTCTGGGATCCCACCTGTAGCTAACGATGATGCAAAAATATTGGCCAGAGTCTCTTTAGTTTCTTCTTTAGCCTCCTGCTGTGTTCTTTGATGCATATGCTCAGAACCAGGAGATTTACCCACCTTTCTACATTCTAATACCTGTATATCCAACACCTCCACTACTATGATGACTGTCCCCAAAGATATCACCACTAACTTCCATAAGCTCCCACATCAAGTCTTCATGTATTTATCTATGGTAAATACAGAGGAGAAATATTAATTAAGAACCTTCAGAATTTCCTGCAGTTCTGCATATACATGTCCAGGAATTCCTTTGATCCGATCTGCCTACACCTCACCCACGCCTCCTCCTTTTCTTCTAGTTAAAGCCACAATATCTCTTGTCATCCAGTGTTCCCTCTTCATGCCAACTTTGCCTGTCACCCTCACGGGAGCATATAGACCTTGAACTCCTGCTATCTCATTTTTAAATGCCCCCCTAGTTGCTGGAAGTCTGTTTGCCTGCAAACAAACTACTCCAATCAGCCCCTGCAAGTTTCTGTCTAATTCTATCAAAATTCACCTTGCCTCAAGTTAGATCTTGCAGCTGTGGACCAGTTTGTCCCTCTCCATAACTATTATAAAATTAATAGAACAATGGTAACTGGTCTCAAAGTGCTCCCCCACTGTCACCTCAGTCACCTGTCCTGCTCTATTTCCCAAGGGTAAGTCGAGGTTTGCCCCTCCCAAGTAGGTTCCTCTACATACTGCTGGGGGAAACTTTCCTGAACACACTTAATACATCCACCCAATCGAAGACCTTAATTCTGTGTCAGTCCCAGTCTAAGTTAGGAAAGTTAAAATCTCCTGCAATGACAATCCAATTGACCATGCAAGTCTCCCCAGTCTCTCCACATACTTTTCTTCTTCGAATTCCCATTGACTATTTGGGGGCCTATAGTACAACCCCAATAATGTTACCATTCCATTCTTAATTCTTAGTTCCACCCAAAAAGCTTCACTGGATGATCCTTCAGTTATTTTATATCTGGACACTGCTGTGATACTCACCTTAATCAAAGATGCAACTCCCCCTCTGCCCCTTACATCACCACTATCCTGCCTAAAGTAGCTGTACCCTGGTACGTTAAGCTGCCAGTCCTGTCACTCCCTTTGCCCTGTTTGTTTAATGGCTACGATATCCCAGTCCCACGTACCTATCCCCGCCCTGAGTTTATCAGCCTTAGCTGTCAGCCATCTTGCATTGAAACAGATGCAATTTAATCCAACAGACATTCGTTGCCCTTTGTAGTGTTCCAGCCTGACCTGTCTCTACATTTTACTGTTTCTGATTACTGTATCTCCTTCCATCCTCGCACTTTTCTCCCTGCTGTTGAGGATCCCACTCTCAATAGCCTCCCCAGCCCCAGTCAATCAAGTTTAAACCCTCCCTTGTAGCACCAGCAAACTTGCCTGAAAACATATTGGACACCCTCTAGTTCAGGTATAACCAGTCCATCTTGAACAGGTTACCTCTGCCCCACCAATGATCTAAAAATCTGAATTTCTGCCTGCTGCACCAATTCTTTAGCCACACATTCATCTGCTATGTCCTCCTGTTCTTACCGTCACTAGCAGGTAGCACTGGAAGTAAACCGGATATTACCAATGTCATGGGCATGGCTTTTATCTATTTTTCCTCGTTCTCCACAATCACTCTGCAGGACCTCATCCCTATTTCTACCTCTGTCATTTGTACCAACGTGCGCAATGACCTCTGGCTGCTGCCCCTCCCCCTTGAGAAGGATTTGCAGCCGCTCTGAGACATCCTGGACTCTGGCATTTGTGAGGTTACACACAATCCTGGATTCCCGTTTGCAGCCACAGAATCTCTTGTCTGTCACTCCCGCCCCCCCACCACCACCAAACTATCGAGTCTTAATAATTATTTCTGAAGTTATTCTGCTCACACAAGCTTCTGAAAACGTGATTCCTTCCCGGAGCAGATGAAATTGGCTGAATTCCCTTTCCTTCAAGCAGTGGGGAGATTTCAATGAATCCTCATCCGGACTCCTCTGTGAGTGATAAAACCGACTATGTTTTTGTTTTTGTTCGCACACATTGTTGTGATGACGATCAGGGAACGAGAAAGGGAGGAACAAGCTGTTTCTTCTAAGATGGGTTACATTTTTCCATCTCTAAATTGATTCAGAGATGTTGTCAGTACGCAAACTGGACCATATGAGCTCTCCTTGAACATTGTTTGAATGATATGACTCCATCATATTCCCTGCTCCATGCAGGTGCATCTATGGTGCTGTCATACACAGAATCATTTCATTAACAAATAATTACCCTACTTGATCTGAAGATGTGTTTATATGTGCCTGCGTAATATAAAAATAAAACGTTTAATATCTTCACGATATCTGCGTTAAAATGAATATGTTTTATTCTTAAAGAAATACAGAGATTGCTGGAAATGCTCAGCACGTCAGGCAGCATGTCTGAAGAGAAATGAGAGTTCACCTTTCTGGTCCAGTGACCCTGCCTCAGAATCTGTCTTATTCTTAAATTACATCCCCACTTTTATTCGCTCAGACAAGATGAAATATCTATCAGGTATTCACCAGCTGCACGCACCTCATGATTGTATATGGTCAATAAGAACATCTCTCGTTCTCAGGCCTAAACTGGTAATCCTTCATAACATAATGCCTGCATCCCAAGGCCGAGTAAAGATAAGCATCTTTGTAATGTTTGAAAACAATTTCGCTGTTTTTTCAATTGTGGGGATCATAACTTCAAACTTTACGTCAGATGTGGTCTCCGCAATGCCTTTTACCGATGCAGGGAAATATTGCTAAGTTCAAACCCAATACCCATTGCCCGAAACAGCATCATTCCGTTTCCCTTCCAAATCAATTGATGCATCTTCACAGTAACTTGATGTGATTCATCTACTAAGACAAACAAATCCCTGTATACCACCAAGTTCTGCATTCTCTCTCCATTGAAATTATTTACTGCTGTTTTGTTAATTCTCCAAAACACAAAGTTCCAGTCACCCACATTGTACTGCTTTGTTTTTGCTGCAGGTTTACTCACTGCCTTCCCCTGTCTGTATCCCATTGCAGATGCTCTGCTTCCGCTGGACTCCTTATTGACTGTTTGTCCTGGTGTATGAACAAACTGAGCTCCAGTTCATTCAGCCCCTTCATCCAAGGCATATACCAAGATTATAAACTGTTGATAAACTCACACTGATCCCTGAGGAATTCCACGAGTTACAGCTTTCCAAGCTGAAACTTATCTCTACTCTGTATTTCTAGCTAGTTAGCCAGGGCTTCTCTGTTCCTGTGTAGCTGCCCAGAAAGGTTGTATGGCCTCTTCCTGTGCAATGTAACTTAGTCGATGTGTTGAATGAATATATTCTATTCCTGTGTAACTCCATTGAGAGGCAGAATGGTCTCCTCCTCTGTCATTATAATGCATTTGACTGGCTGAAAGGGGCCTACCTCTCTCTCTCTCTCTGTAACAGCTTCGAGTGGAGAATGGGAGGACCACGTGTGGGATAAGAGCAGCACTTGGCCAATCGGCCCCTCCAGCCTGCTGCTCAGTTTAGAAACATCATGGCTGGACTGACTGTAGCTGAACACCCCTTTCCTGTCTGTTCTCAATAAACATTGATTCTCAGTCCCTTCAAAGATCAGTCAAGATCAGCCTTGAGTATTTTCAATGACCCAGTCTTCACTGTTCCCTGAGAATGACAGCGCCACAGATCGCACAGTCCGAAGGAGAACAGAACAACGTTATCTCAAATGTTAATGGGAGACTCTTTAATTTTAAAGTGTGTTAACCTCACAGAAAGTCGCCCCCTATTCTGAGAAATAACAGCACAACAAATGAGAACAGACGTAGACCAATCAGCTCCTCAAACCTATCCCATAATCGCTTTGACTGTTCAGTAAAGTATTTATCAAGCTCAGCCTCCATTGCACACTCCAAAAAATATTCCTTTCATCTGAAGGCCACACAGCATAGGAAATTGAAATAAGATCATTTGGCCCATCAGCTCTACTTTGCTGTTCGGATCTGCCTGACATGTTTCTCAACACAATTCCCCTGCATCATCAATGTAACTCTAGACCCATGTTTTCATCAAAAATTATATATCTCTGTATTAACTGTACCTGTGTCTCAATATGGGTGTGTGTTTGTGTGTGCGTCTGTTTCTGTGTTTATCTGTTTAATAGCGGGATACAGGGTGGTGGAGGAGGGTTATGTGTGTGTGTTCCTGTGTATAACTGTTGGTGACAGGTTGGTGGTGGAGGGTTTGTGTGTGTTTTATTGTGCAAATCAGTTTAATGGCAGGAGACAGGGTAGTGGTGGAGGGTTGTGTGTGTGTGTGTGTTTCGGTGTGTGTGTGTGTTTTGGTGTATGTCTGCTTTATGGCAGGAGACGTGGTGGAGGTGGTGGAGTGTTTTCAAACTGGAAACCTTGGACCAGATGTGATTCACAAGAAAAGTGTTGGATCCTCTTTTGTTTGACATTTATATCAATAACTTGGATGAGAATTGTAGAAGACATGATTAGCAAATTTACAGCTGACTTCAAGATTGGTTGTATCGTGGACAATGTTTACTTAACGATTTACAGTCAGTGATTATAACGATACCTTGATCAATTGAACATGTGAATCGTAGACCTGTAGAGCAGGGAAACAGTCCTTCTGACTCATCCAAGTCGGCCAGATATTCTGGATTAATCTTATCCCATTTTCCAACATTTGTCCCACATCCCTCTGAACCATTCCTATGCATATACCCATGCCTTTTAAATGTGGTAATTGCACCATCCTCCACAACTTCCTCTGGCAACTCATTCCATACATATACTACGCTTTGAGTGAAAAAGTTCACTCTAGGTCTCTCTTCAATCTTTCTCTTCCCACCTTAAACCTATGCCCATTAGTTTTAGTCTTCCTATCTCTGGGAGATAGACCTTGACTATTTACCCTTCCCATGATTGTATAAACCTCTAGAAGGTATAAATGCGACTCCAATCAACACGAATGATTGTGTTTTCAGTCATCCTGGGCCTAAAGTCTGAAATTCAATAATGACACCTCTTCTTTATCCATCAAGTCACGATACAAAAATCATTTTAATCCAACTTGTTCAGACATATAATGAAAGATCTCTGTCGGATTTGAACCTAGAGCCTTTAGGCTCAGAGGTAGGGGCACTACCACTACTCAACAATAGACTCGAAAGCTGCAACGTGATTGTCCTGCGTGCTTGTTCATCAGCCTGTTCTGACATGCTGTGACACACCTTCACAACAGGTAGGACATGAATCTAGATCATCTGATCCAGAGATTGTGACATTAAAACAGGTTCATGGACTGAAATCAAATCCAGAACTCTGGCATAAGGCCAGGGGCTTTTCCCACCACACAAGACTTAAACCATTCCTAGAATTTGAATCATATTTTAAGCGTCAGCTTAAATAAAGATGCAGGCAACAGTTCTCATTGGTAAACAAATAAAAGGTATTAGACTCAACTACAGGATGATAATTCATGCTCTCTGCTATCGAGATAAACTATGAACATCTTGAATTGCTTGGCTATGATTTTCAGCTTAAATGGTGGTTATCTGTAGTCTACAATATTCTGGAAAGGAATTGTGCAGGCACGCTCTGAAGTACCTCAAATAGATATCAATACCGAACACCAGAGATGAGGAAAGAGCACAATTTCATAGAGTCATAGAGTCATAGAGATGTACAGCATGGAAACAAACACTTTGATCCAACTCGTCCATGCCGACCAGATATCCCAACCCAATCGAGTCCCAAATGCCACCAGCCGGCCTATACCCCTCCATACACTTTCTATTCATATACCCATCCAAATGCCTCTTAAATGTTGCAATTATACCAGCCTCCACCACTTCCTCCAGCAGCTCATTCCATACACGTACCACCCTCTGCGTGAAAAGGTTGCCCCTTAGGTCTCATTCATATCTTTCCACTCTCACCCTAAACCTATGCCCTCTAGTTCTGGACCCGCAGACCCGAGGGAAAAGACTTTGTCTATTTATCCTATCCATGCCCCTCATAATTTTGTAAACCTCTATAAGATCTCCCCTCAGCCTCCGACTCTCCAGGGAAAACCGCCCCAGCCTGTTCAGCCTCTCTCTGTAGCTCAAATCCTCCAACCCTGGCAACATCCTTGTAGATCTCTGTAACAGCCTTGAAGGTGGATAGAGAGAACAACAGATGGGGTAGAGGCAGCAGTATATCTCTGTAACAGACCCGAGGGGTGGATTGAGAGAACAACAGATGGGGTACAGGCAGCAGTATATCTCTGTAACAGACCCGAGGGTGGATTGAGAGAACAACAGACGGGTTAGGGGCAGCGGTATATCTCTGTAATAGCCTCGAAGGTGGATTGAGGGGAACAACAGATGGGGTAGGGGCAGCGGTATATCTCTGTAACAGCCTCGAAGGTGGATTGAGGGGAACAACAGATGGGGTAGAGGCAGCCGTATAGCTCTGTAACAGACCCAAGGATGGATTGAGAGAACAACAGATGGGGTAGGGGCAGCGGTATATCTCTGTAATAGCCTCGAAGGTGGATTGAGGGGAACAACAGATGGGGTAGGGGCAGCGGTATATCTCTGTAACAGGATCGAAGGTGGATTGAGAAAACAATAGATGGGGAAGGGGCAGCAGATGGTCATTCGGCTGCACCATTCAGAATGCTCATGGCTGATCAGATTGTGTCTGACCATCCATCGCCTGTCTCTTCCCAATAAACATTGACTCTCCTGTCTGGCAAAGATCAGTCGAGCTCAACCTTGAATATCTTCAATAACCAAGTCGTTACTGCTCCCTGAGACTGAGGACACCACAGAGAGCACAATACAATTTCATTGCGAGACCCGTTATTTTAAACTGTGTTAACCCAACATCAAAGCACCACCACTTTTCAGCTAAAAAGGTACAGTAATTAGGAATAGACAGACGCCATTCCACACTCCAAACCTGTCCCACATTCCCACTGTCTCTTTCCGATCAAATACTTATCAAATCCAGCCTCTGCTGCTGTCTCAGAAAGAGAATACCTGATAGCATCACGCCACACGAGAATTAGAAAAGGAGCAGAATTAGGCCATTCGACCCATCGTGTCTGATATGCCGTTCATTAATTTCTTATTTGTTCCTCAATATAATTCTTCTGCCTTTTGCCTAGAATTGTTGATCCCCTTGTAAATCAAAAAACTGATCTATTTGTGTCTTAATGAGACAAGTGTCTGTGTGTGTGTGTCCATCTGCTTGTTATATGAGTATTTGTTTGCCTCCGTCTGTCTGTGTATCCGCCTGTGTATTTCACTCCGTGTTTGTTTCTATTGTGTGTGACTGTATATGTTTTTGTGTGCTTCTATGTGTGTGTATGCTTTTCTCCTTGTACACATTGTACATGTTAGTATATTGGGATATTTATCAATATTTCTATGTAATTCTATGCCTGCATCTCTGTGCAATGAGGTATCCCTTTTTCTTTGAGAGTGAGAGAGCTGACACTGGAACTGCCAGTGGTTTTAAAGTGAGAATTGCCGTTCGCTGATCTTTGCTCCTTACTCGGTTGGTGGGACATAGATATTTCGGATTCTCCACACAAGTCATCCCGGTCCTCTTTGGCTCCTACCAAGATCTTCCCCACCTGGCGTGGGGAGGGGAGAGGGAACAGATGTCAGGCACCCCACCACCTGGGATGGCCTTTTTCTGTCCTATTCCAGGCTGATTCTCCTGGATTGGGAGAAAGGGAGAGAGGGTGTGAGGGTGGCCCTGCTGTTAGTGCTTGTATAGGTGGATGCCATGGTGAGAAGTCCTGAGTGAGTCAGTTTACAGTGTTATATCCACGTCGTGTTATTAGTGTGGAGGCTATTTCATAAGTGACAGAGAAAGTGAGTGAAGGAAGTTGCTGAATTCAATAGTGAGAGTGTTAGTGCCTGAGCCTTATTTGGAGATAGAACTTGAGCCTTGTTCGGGGGTCGGTGCCATAACAGGTATACAGTGAGTATGATGGAGCAGACAGAATACAGTGACACTTATCCTGGCAGAGCGGGGTAGGTTATTGATGCTTATGCTTTATTGTTGGATATTTATTCAGATCATCCCAGCGTCGAGATGAGCCTCGTCGAATGTCATGTCCATGTCTATCAATAACGACACACACCATGTCCCTCAGCTTTCATGGAATCAGTTTAGGTAGAGCTTACAAATAGCAAGGAGAAGCAAACACTGATATTTTATGTATCTAAACCAAAACGGTAGCAGAAAATCTGAACATCATGTGCTCTGGAAATTACACATGCGAGTATTGTGAATACTGCAGTCTTATTGGATGGTCTCAAGTTATATCTAAACTGCGTTAATTAAATGATTGCTAATGCTGTGAAAAATAAATTCCATAAGTGTATATCAGATGGGTTGAAGTGTATGTTGTGAACCAAACTAGATAGCAGGTTATTTCGGAGTTGGTGTTGTGTGGTAAGAAATACTAATTACTAACCTTACTCTGAAGCAGCTTCTGAGGAATAGTGACGTTAATGAGGTGCATTTTACATGGCGTCCGCATGCAATATCAAATGTGTGAACATTCTGGTCAAATGTCATGGAAGCCTGGAGGGTAGAGGGTCAAGCTCGCTTCAGTAAATTGGGAAAGTACAATATAACATTCAGTGGGAGACAAGCAATGGTTGTTCGAGTCATAGAGTACGAGAGCACGGACACAGGTCCTTCAGCTCAAAGTGGTCCATTCTGTACAAAATGTCCACTCACACCAACCCATTTCCCTGCCATTGCCCTGTATCCTTCTAATCCTTTCCTATCCATGTATTTGTACAAATGTTTTTTACGTGTTGTTAATGTATCCACCTCAACCACTTCCCCTGGCAGCTCATTCCATATGCATACCAAGTTGTGTGTAAAGATCATTGCTCGTCAGTTTCCCTTTTATTCTTACCTTCTGACATTAAACTGATGTCCTCTAGTCCGTGTTTGCTGTCCAATCCTGGGTAGAAAAGACTGGGTGCATTCACTCCATCCATGCCTCCTGTGATCTTTTAAGCGTCTGTAAGATCCCCCTCAGTCCTTTATACTCTAAAGTAAAAAGTTCTAGCTTGTCCAACCTCTCCCCATAACGCAGACCATTAAGACCTTGGCAACATCCTTGTAAATTTCTTCAGCACTCTTTCCAGTTTAATAACATGTTTCCTATAGCAAAGTGAACAAAACTGATCATGACGCTTCAAATAATGCCTTACCAGCGTCCTGTATAACTGCAATGTAACTCCTCAACTTCAATACTCAGTGCTCTGATTGATGAAGGCCATTGTATTAAAACCTTCTTCACTGCCCTGTCTACCTGTGAATCAACTTTCAGAGCACCGTGCACCTGAACCCCAAGGTCCCTCTGCTTCACTATACTCCTGAAGGTCCAACCATTCACCATGAAACTCCAACCTTGACTCGACTTTCTAAAATGCAAGTACTTACACCGATCTGTATTAAACTGCATTTTCCATTTCTCAGTCCACTTCTCAAGCTGTTCAAGGTACTGCTGAAATTTCTGAAATTCCTAATAACCTTCCTCACTCTCCATGATGCTGCCTATTTTAGTGTCATCTTTAAACTTGCAAATCATGCCTGTGCATTCTCATCTAGATCATAGATGCATGTAATAGGTAAATTTTATATATATATAGATATAAAACATATTACATACATCTATGATCTAGATGAGAGAATATAAATATAATATACATACATATATATAGAAACAAACAATGTCCCCAGCACCAACCCCTGAGGTATTCCACTATTCACAGGCCTCCAGTCCAACAAGCATCTTTCCTATATTACCCTCTGCTTCCTACCACCAAGTCAATTGTGTATCTAATTTACCAGCTCCTCCTGGATTCGAGTCAATCAAACATTCCAGAGTAGCTGATCTTCTGTAACCTTGTCAAAGGCTTTACTGAAATCTATATAGGCTATGTATACCATTCTGCCATCATCACTGTTCCTCGTCACTTCATCAAAGCACTGTAACAAGTTTGAGAGCCATGATCTCTCATGCACAAAAGCCTTGCTGACAGCTACTAATCAAACCCTGTCTTTCAAGTGCATGTACAGAGGAACCACGATTGTCCAAATATCAATTATCGGAAATTTGGATTATCCAAATAGGACCTCAATGTCTCGATAGAAACATTATGTCTTTCAACCCTGATTGCATCTTTTGTTTGTAGGTACAATGATTTTTTTTAAAAAAAAACTTGTCTTACTAAAATGCTGCCAAGAACAGTCCAGGCACCGTCTCCAAAAGACTGATCTCCCATCTTCTCTCTCTCTCTCTCACCCCACACTTTCCCTGGAGTTCTACACAGAGGTTTACCCTAAACCCCCCTTCCCCAGATAACTGCGCCAACATTGTCCTGTACACAGCAAAGGTGGAAATTGTCAAAACACGTGCGCGCGCGCACGTGTGTGTGCTATTTGAAGACTTACCCACAAAGACAGCAGCAACAGCAGTCCGGTTGGTGTACAGTCGCCTGCCCTGGGAGAGGCGGTTGGGGGTGCGGACGGGAGTCCGAAAATGAGTGAGGATGGTTGGGGGTGTGGAGTTTGGGAGAGCGGGGTTGGGAGCGCAGGGTTAGAGGTGTGCGGGGATTTGGATGGGGTTTGGACGATGGGTGGGGATGTTTGGGTGTGCGGGGTTAGGGGACAAATGTTGGTGTTGCAGGGTTAGGAACGGGCATGGGCAAACGGGTGTGGCATTGGACAGGGTTCTGGGCTGATGGGGGGCAGGATTGGTGTGGGAGCAGTCAGGGTTTGGGCAGGCGTGGGCAGGTGGTGGCACGGAGTGGGAGCGGATTAGGATGTAGGCGGGCGCTTGGGGGTGTGAGATCAGGCGGTTTGGGGGTGCGTGGCAGCAGACAGGGACGTGGGGTGGGTGTAGACAGGGTTCGGTTTGGGCGGGGCACATATGGGGCAAGGTGGGAGTGGCCAGGGCGGGGTGGGAGCAGACGTGGCGTGGGATCTCGCGCGCCGATTGCTTTTGCCTTGTCTTCTGAACGGGGAGCAGACTTCACAGTAAACTCCAAGTCCCAGAGTAGATCAATGAACCAAATAATCAATTATCTAATGAAATAGTGCTCCGTCCATCTCAATTTGATAATCGAGGTTACTCTGTATATCTTATCTCAGTATCTTCTCAAGTAATTACCTACTACAGATGTTAATTCTACAAGTCAAAAGCTCTCAGGTTTATCTTTGTAGTCCTCCTTGAGTAAGAGCACAGCATTCGCTATCCTCCAGTCCACCGGGACCTCACCGGTTGGCCAGTAAAGTTGGAAAAGTACCAACCAGGGCTCCTGTAATTTTTTCTCTGTCCTCCTGCAGAGTTCCTGAATAGATCTGGACAGGATCAGGAGATTTATAGAAGTACTGCAAAGTCGGAAAATGCGACTCTTTCTTGAACTTAAAAACACCACAGAGAGAGCTCGTGACTTAATGATGGTTAACATAACAAATTAAAGATTATATTAATCATAGGAAGTGACTTCAGAAGAATTCCAGAAATTGTGGAAACCTGAGAATTCTCAGAAATTGATGATCCAGAAAAGGACGGACATGAAACTGATAAGGAAATCTAAAAGCAAACATACATACTAACAAACAGGAACACAAAGACTGCATCAATGTACTATCTATATTTCAAAGGAAACAAAAGAAAGCAATGTCAAATGTGGAAATTTGTAATCGGGAGAGGAGAATTTATTGTGGAGAACAAGGAAATGGCCAAGAAAATAACCAGTTACTTTGCATCTGTCTTCATGGAGGAAGATCCAGAAAATCACCCAGAAAACCAAGTGATCAGATGGTGCTTATGGAACGAAAGACATAAAGTCAATTTATATCAGTGACAGGATAGTACTTGACAATGTAACTAAATTGAGCATTGCCAAGTCTGACAAAACAGATTTACTTTGCATCAAAATGTCAGAAATAAGGCACCAATGTAAGTATAAAATATGTTCCAAGCATATTAGATGAATGGAAGGGATCCAAGCAAATATTTGTGATTCGGAGGAGCTGGTGTTGGATTGGGGTCAACAAAGATAAAAATCACACAAATCTAGGTTATAGTCCAACAGGTTTAATTGGAGGCACAAGCTTTCAAAGTGCACAACCACCTGATGAAGAAGCAGCACTTCGAAACCGAATACTAGCGAATAGCCTTTTGGACTGTAAGCTGGTTTTGTGTGATTTGTAACTTTATCATTTGTGGTTACCATAGATGATGGAGATGAGAGTGTGGAGGAAGGAGTTGCCCAGGTGGTTGGCAGTCAGGAGGAAGGCCTTTTGTTGCAGGAAGATACAGACGGAATGGTCAGAAGTGCAGATCGATGGCAGATGGAATGTAACGCTGATAAATATGATTGATGCACTTTGGGAGAAGGGACGAGACAGGGGAGGACTCAATGAATGGCAGAACACTAGGAATCTCAGAGGGTGCTTTTCCTCACATCCCTGAATGTAAGTGGACAGGTTAATAGTCAAGCTAAAAAGGCTAAGGAGTCGTAGGCATAGATTATAAGAGTTATACAGTGGCTTGTTTCAGGCAAGATGGTATGCAGTGTGCAGTTCTGGATATCACATCATGAAAGGATGTCATTACACTGAGGGGGTGGGGTTTGGTGGGGATTCACCAGAATGGGTTGGAGCGTATCAGCTATGGAGAGAGGCTGGATAAGCTCGGGTTGTTTACTTTGGAGCAGAGGAAGCTGAGGGGACGTGATTCAGAAGGATAAGATTACGAGGGGCATGGACAGAGTGGATAGACAGCAGCTGTTCCTTTTAGTCAAGAACAAAGGACCAAGTGAAGTGCTTGAGGTTTAGAGAGAATTTAAAGATATTTTGTCAACCAGAAAATGTTGGGCTCCAGAAGAGACAGAATGGTTGTTACGCGTAACTCCACAACAGTTATAAAGTACTTGGACGAGTTTTTGCAGTGTCATAACATGCCTGGTTCTGGGCCTCATGTCAGAAAGTGGGACTAATGTAGATAATGCTGTATTTCGAATGATATGGAGTCTGTGTTTCTGTGATTTTATGATTATGGAATGCTCATCATTAAACTGTTTAAGACAGAAATTGATGCTTTTCCAAAGAGTATACCAACGAGAGTTATACGAGTGAACTGTCATAGCTTCTAAAGATATGCCAGTGAGAAAGGTAAGATAAAGCAATTGCAGCTCAGTACAGACTGAAACCAGAGAATGGAGAATGGAGAACAGGGAAATGGCAGAACTATGAAGCAACTACTTCATTCTGTCTTCGCAGAAGATTCCACACAAAAAAAAGCTTCCCAGCAATACCATGAACTTTAGTCTGGTGAGAAAAAGAGAATGGAATGAAATTAGCAACTAAACATTTCAAGAGAAAGTATTCTAACAGAACATAATGGGCATAGACAAAGTCAAAATAGGTTTATGAAATGGGAATCATATTTGAGAAAGTGAATTTTAGCAAAATTATGGGAAGCTATCAATGCATTACGATTGGACTTTCAGAAAGATTTTTAATAAAGCCCCAAGCCTGTTGTGCAAATTTGAATCCTATGGGACTCGGGCTAATATATGGTCATGGTTTTAGAATGGGAGAGCTGGCTGGGGACAGTGAGTAGGAATAAAACTTTTTTTTTAGGGTGGAAGGCTTGGAGGATATAGCAAGGATCGCGGTTTGGGACATCATATCTTTGATTGAGGGGCTCAAATGCAATATTCCCAAGTCTGCTGATGGCATTAAACGATGGTGGATTGTGAGTGGGTGAGCAGGATGTCAAAAAGCTCCAAGGTGATTGAGGCAACAGGAGTGACTGGGCAACTACGTGGCAGATGGAGAGCAATGGGGGGAGATGTGACGTTGTGCACTTTGTTGGGAACAATAGAATGCCAGCCGATCAATTGAAAATGGATTGATTGAAAAATGTTGATCTATAAAGGAACTAAAGCTGCATTTTTGTTTCCTTCTACGCCGACCAGTGAAGGCCATGCAGGGCTCTGAGTTCTGAAACCAGAAGTCAATACTGGGAATGGCACTGACACACTGACCAGTGTACACAGACCCACTAATTGGGTAGCTGTAACATTGAAAAAGATTTGGATCTTCTTGATCACCAGTCACTGAAAGCAATATTGCAGGAACAGAAAGCAGTTTGGAAGATAAATAGCCCATTGACCTTCATTTCAGGAGTATTTGAGTATAGGAGTAAGGGTGTCTTACTGCAGCTGTACAGGCCCTTGGTGAGACCCCATCTCGAACATTATTTTGTGCGGTTTTGCTCTCCTCACAAATCTGACATTGCGGGAGAGCAGTGAAGGATGACCGGACTGATCTCTGGGAAGACAGGCTTGTTGTGCAAACAGAGTTTGAGGCGACTGGGCCAGTATTCCATGGGGTTTAGGAAAATGAGTGGTGATCTCAGTGAAAGATACAAAACTCTGACAGGGTGAGACGGATTGGAAGCAGGGATAATAATTCCCCTGACTGGGACGTCAAAGAACATAGGGCCACAACATTAGGTACAGACAGGCCACTCTGCATTGAGATGAGAATAAATATCTTCACTCAGAGACTGCTGAACTTGGTCAATTTTCTGACACATAAGGCTGTGGAAGCCAAGACACTGAATATGAATGAGGATTTCTGGAAATTAAAGTTATAGACAGAGAGCTGGAGTATCGTGTGAAGATAGAGGATCAGATATCATTCCATGTTTTTCTCCAATAACACAGTAGTTGTCTTCCTGTGGAACACCGTGTTGTAGAAAATCATGCAATATGAATAATGTGGTCTATGGGAAAAAGTGGGGAAGGGGAAAACCACTCGCCCCAAAAAATAAATCGGTAAAAAACAAACATTTAAGTTAATCTAACACACACGAGCATAGTCTAAGAAAATCTTTAAATCATATATTGTAATGGAACAATGCTGTAAATGTTGCACTTTCACCCTAATGTCACTGACTACATCACTGTACCTTTCACCAAGCTCTTCGCCAGAAAGTGCGTGAGCTGACTGACCACATGATGCTGACATGGAATTCCGGTTTGAAATAAAGGTCCGTCTAAATGTAGACGACAATTCCTAGTTTCAGTCTCAGTTTCAAGGCTTGCAGAGGATTACATTCTGTTTTAGTGAACACACTGAGTGTGCATTTTACAGACAGACGATCCTGAGGCTGGGTTTTGCTATTCAGCTGGTGCCGGGGATGGAATTGCGTTACAGTGAATGGGAGATCTCTTTATAAAGAGGATGCACAATTCACGAATTGTGATGCAGACAAGTTGTGTTTAATAAGCATGCGCTATCGGAGTACTGCCTGTATATTGAAGGGAGGATCAAAATTGATGGACCAAAGCAACTGCTGCAGTTCCCATTTTATATATCCCGATGTTTAAACATGTTAAATGATGTGAACACTGTACGGGGCAAATCGCACTGAGGAGATTTTCTCCACTATCTATAATGGGGGAATGCTCAATGGGTTGAATGACCTCCTCCCTTCCCGATGTTTCTGTGCAGTCTGTGGGATAGCTCTCAGACGTTCGAAAGGAGGACTCTGCGGGGACGTCAGGACTGTGTTTCCCATTCCCATTTCCAACAACAAGGCTGAGACCGGGTGTTTTGACCCGGTTTATCCTTTAAGAATGATGAGCAGTTTGATACAATTGAGTGTCTTGTTTGGAAGTTTCAGAGACCATTGAAAAGTTGATCACATGTCTGTGTGTCTGGAGTCACTTTTAGGCCAGACCAGGAAAGCACGGTAGACTCACTTCCTGAAACTACACTTGGGAAGGAAAATGGTAATCACAATTGACATTGGCTTCAAAGTCACTATTCCTGACACCAGATTTTAGAGCTCGATATTATATTAATTGTTTTTAACTTGCACCAGCTGCCAGAGCATTAGCCTGGTCTGGATTAGTAATCCAGTGACATTTCCACAACAGCATCATCGCCACATGGGGACCTATCAGAAACTACACTGAGGTGGTTATTCCTGTGCTGCTTGACAACTCTGTCAAAAAGTACTCCCACTAATGTGACGATCATGATCGAACTGAAGGGGTGGGAATTGGACGGATTGTAGTTATTCCCTCTGAGCGGACTGGATATAGTTGAGTAATTATTCACATTGCCAGGGAGATATCAGAGTTGGAGCTGCAATGAAACAGCTTCCCCAGGGACACGGCTTGTTGTGCAGCCCAAGTCTTCAGTCCTATTGCAGGAATGGTGTCAGGGCCCATTGCCATTGGATCATCCACTCAACACTCCTGGCTGAGGATGGAGCAGGCACTATATCCTTATCTTTTACATTGATGTATAGAGCAGTTCCATTATTTAGAATGGAGATACTTGTGGAGTACTTTCCTCCAGTAAGTTGTTTCGTAGTCCATTGACATTTATAATTGGATGTGGCAGGACTGCAAAACTTAGATCTGATCTGTGGGTCTTTAGATAATTTTGTCCTCTCTATCAGATGTTAATCCTGCTATTTGGAATGTAACTGGTCAAGTACCATAGCTTTAATGGTTTGTCATCAGGGTTAGGTACATATGGTTCTGATTCTGGTATGTTCACACACGCTCCTTACTGAACCATGGATCAGTTTGATGTTCATGTTAGATTGAGAGATTATCTCAGGGAAAAAAGTTACAGATTGTGATTGAACACAATTCTGCTGCTGCTGCTGTGATCCACATCATCACCTGAATGCCCAGTTTGACCTGCAATATCTGTAATTCAATTCTACTGACTGTCCCCCAATTCACACCACGACCCATTCACCCATCAGCAATGTACTCAGTGATCTAACCTGGTTTCTAATGTGGTGGCATTTCCATTTTCATTGTGTTAGGATCTCTCCATGGTGTCACGCTTCCAATTTGTCACATTACTTAAATTCTTTAACATATTCATGTGAATCTTTTTCATTCCCGCAATGACATCTTCTATATTTAAAGTGAATGTGTTTCCCTCTGTTTCTCTCCCTGACCATGATTAAGAGCTCTGCAGTGCCCGTGATGCAGCCTTATGCACGTTCAGAGCCAATGAATCTGTGAATCTGGTGTTACTGTTCACTTCTCTGGTACCCAGTGCTCAGTATTGAACAGAGCTTTTGAGCAACTTTGACAGACATCTGTGGAATGAGTTGAAAAACAGTCATAGCTGAAGAAACTAAGCAGGTCTGGCAGCATCTTGTGGAATGAAAGCAGAGTTCATCTTTCAGGTCCAGTTTCTCCAGAAATATTTGTGTTTTTATTTCCAGTATCCATAATGATTTGTTTGTTTGAAGATTTGTGCTGTGCCTATTCAACCCTGGAAAAACTCAGCAGGTTTGGCAGAATCTGCAGAGACAGAGAAAGCGAGTTAGCGTTTCAAGTACAGTGTGACACTTCTTCAGAACTGAAAAGTATTGGAAAGTGGGATTTTTAATCCCTTGACAGAGGTGGGGGAGTGGGTGATGCGTAAAAGAGAGTGTGGCAAAAGATAAATAGGCTTTTAACTGTAGTGAACGAGAGGATGATGTAAAAGATGCGAATTGGGGCAAAGGAGTTCTCTCAATTGAGTGCAAGATAAAGAAGATACAACCACACAACGTCATAGCCAGACGAGGAGAGAGAATGTATGAAAATGGAGAACAGTCATAATGGGGTCAGGTTGTGAAGTTATCGAATTGAATATTAACTCCTACAGGCTGTAACGTACCAAAGTGTAAAGTGAGGTATTATTCGAGCGTGGGTTGTGCTTCACTGGAACATTGCAGCAGCTCAGGAACGAAATGTTAGCATGAGAGCAAGGTAGGTTAAAAAATTGGAAGCAATGAGTTGGTCAGGGTTATTCTTACAGACAGAGTGGGAGTGTTCCTCAAAGCCGTTTCTGTTTTGTCTCCCCGGTGTGAAGGATACTGCATTGTGAGAAGCAATGACAGGAGATTTTAAATTAGATTAGATTCAGCCCAACAAATCCATACCGATCCTCTGAAGAGTAACCCACCTAGACCCATTTCGCTCTAATGGATCTAACACTATGGGCAATTTAGCATGGCCAACTCACCTGCTGTGCACATCTTTGGACTGTGTGAGGAAAACAGAGCACCCAGAGGAAACCCACGCAGACACAGGGAGAACGTGCAAACTCCACACAGTTGACCAAGACTCTAATTGAACCCGGGTACCTGGTGCTCTGAGGCAGCAGTGCTAACCACTGAGCCACCGTGCCGACCTTCAACTGTGTGGAGACTGATTTGAAACAGTACAAGTGAATGAGAGTGCAGGGGGGGCGGCAATGTGGGAGATAGGTCAGTTACAGCATAAGGCCCTGTCCACTGTAGTTAGGGGATTCCTGGTTTGAAGGAAAAGTGCTCACGTCAGAGGCATCTCACTGGAATATGGCGTCATCAATCAGAATCGTCAGAAATAGAGAAACTGGGAGAAAGGAGTCACCCTTCGCTGATCATGTGTTCAGCCACATGCAGAAGTTCCCTCTGAATGATTGAAAAGAACCAGACATTAAATGGAGGAGTTCTGACTCACATCTGGTCAGAAGCGTGATGTGGAGAGAAACCCAGAGGAAGGTCAGTGGGTATACATGGACAGACGTTCAAGCAGATATCCCATTATGCTCAGCAATTATTTGTTTCTGCTCAAAAAGAAGGACTTGATAAGGAGATGAACTATCCATGGTTGACTAAAGCTCTCAAGGATACTATTCAATTACAAATTAATGAGCATTGATATCGGGCCAGATTTAGGATGTTTATTTCAGGGACTACTGGCAGATGCTAGGCATGAATTTCAGCTGTGCTTCCTGAATTATCCCAGAAACCCCTGCCATTGCTGTTCCATCCTCTTCCCTGCTCGTCTCCCCTTCCTGATTCCGTGTTCTCCCTCTCCAATTACAAAGCATATTCTCTCACATTATTGTCCCTACCCACATCACCTTAAGCTCTTTGATTCAGTCTACCTTCCCGCACTAGCATCAAGCTGCATTTTGTGCTGCCACATTTCCTCTGGTCTCAGTGTGGCTCGGCCTATCCATTCACGCTGTTTTACAACTTCCACTCACATCTCACTCTGGAAAGTTTCCTTCTTGGAGTAAACCTTATTGAAATCACCTCTCCCCCTTTGCCCTGAATTCACACAGTGATCCAAATTTAAAAAAGTATACTCAGTCTACATTTCACTCTGCATTCTTACCGTGTGGTATAAGAATTCCCTTCATTACATAGATCAGGCCAGAGACACGTTTTCACTGTCGAGATCATCACCCCCTTTAGACAAAGGAATTAAGGTGTTTGATGCCTTTTTGGCACTAGTAAGAGTTTCCTGCTGCCTTGGTATTGTAACATGAAGAAAAACAAATCACAGTATGAGGTTTGAGCTGAGTATTGTTTACATATCATTTTTAATCTGTATAGGTTAGATGGTTTTTGAAGTTGGCTCTGTGGGTCGGCACATCATCCAAGGCCGAAGGGCCTATACTGTACTGTCATGTTATAGGTAATATTGATGAAAAGGAGGTCATCTGGAAAGTAATTATACAGGAATATACATATAAACTAGAAGCTGATGTGGGCTATTTGGCCCCTCGCGTTCTGACATTCAACAAGATCATGACTGACTCCTTTCCAATTTGTATCCAACATTCTCCTCTACCCTCAAAAATGCTTGATCCCCTTATTAACGGGAATATGAATACATGCACCCTCACCCTTAAATTTATGCAAATAATCCATCTCCATTATATTTTTATGGTTTGACAAACGTAATGAGGAGGTCAGATGAACAAGATGAAGCAAATGTCTGAGATGAGGAAATGCGAAATCGTCCAATAGAAGAAAGAAAATAAAATGAGCGATGACACAGTTATATAAAGAAATGCAATCTGCTGCGTGCACTTCTGCTTTATTTGCAAAACGTTTTATGCAGGTACAATAAGTAGCGAGGCAACGTCACAGAATTGTATCAGTTATTGTGAGCAATATTGAATATAAATGTAGATGTTAATGTTTCAGTTGTATCAGGCACTGGGTGTTGGCACGTTCAGTTGCCGAGATAGCTAGTCTATCAAGCAGAACGATACTAATAGCATGGGTTTAATTCCTGCTCTCACTTGATAGTTGAATTGAGTATAACATGTCTGCAGACTGGATCCACTGAAAGAGAAGCATCTAGGAACGATTTTTGGGATAATGAGCTTTAACCAGTGCACTGCCACAAGGATCAGTGCTGGGGCCGGAATTATTAACCGCACAATGAGTTGGGTGATATTATGAAAGTAGTACCTCCATATTTGTGAGTAACACAAACAGAAGTAAGAAGGCAAATGGTGAGGATGATGCAAGGAGTTTATCATGAGATAGAAAAAAAATAAGGTGAGTGCACCAAAAGTTGGCATCTGACATATAGCGTTGGAAAGCTTGTAATGGTTAACTTTGTCAGGTAAAATAGAAGAGTGAATCTAATTTACAAGAGAAAAGATTCAGGAATTTCAGGCCCTCGGCTTGACAGTTAAAAAGTTGGCATGCAATTCAGCAATTATAGGAAATTCGAACGCACTAATAGCAGTTATTTCAAATGTGGTGGTGTATAATTATCATTCTAAACATGTACACGTTTCTATGCAGACTGAACGTACAAAAATGTGAACGGTTCTGGTCTAATTTTCTAAGGAAATATGTAGAGGAGGTAACAGACATATTGGTAGCAGATGGGAGAAGTTCCACAGAATTAATCCTGAGATTTGAGGTATTTTTTTATGGAGTGAGCTCGAGTAGCTTCGTCAAAAACTCATTTGAGTTTGGAAGAATGAGAGGAGCTCTCAATGAAAACAAAATCAGATTGTCAGTCGGCTTGACAGGCTCATTGCCAACAAGGTTGGCTCCATTTGTGGGAGAGTCCAGGACCAGAGGGTATAGCCTCAGTCAAAGAGAGCATATATTTATGAAGGAGGTGAGGAGTCCCTTCTCTGTCAGAGGGTTACTGAATGATAGGCCTGTTGAAACCCTGTCGCTCAGTCTAATCAAAGCAGGTGGTGGACAGATTTCTAAGCAGTGAGGGAATCAAGAGCTATGGGGATAAGGCAAGAAGGCGGATTTGAGGATCATCAATCAGCCATGATGGTAATGAATTGTGGAGCAGACTTGATTCAAGAGTTGGGCTGAGAAGTTGCAAATGGAGTTCAATCCTGTTAAATGCGAGGTCATGCTTTTTGGAAGATACAATTCAAGAGCGAATTATACTGTAAGTTGAAATGTCCAGAGGAAAATTAATGTACAGAGAGATCTCTGGGTGTTCAAGTCCTTTGATCCCTGAAGGTGGCAATGCAGGTCAATAGATTTGTCAAGAAAACAATTGAAATGTTTTCCTTCATTGAGCTAGGTACAGGATTTGGCAGGTCATGTTACAATTCAATAAGACTATGGTTCAGCATTATAGCTGGTATATTTCTGGTTGCCCACATTACCAAAACGATGTGGATGATTTTGGAGAGAGTACAGAAGAGGTTCACTAGGATATTACCTGATATGGAGGGTGCAAGCTTTGAAGAGAAGTTGAGTAGATTAGGATTATTTTCATTAGAAAGACAGAGGTCAGGGAGGGGGAATTTGAATGAGGTGTACAAATTTATGAGAGGTATAGATAGGGTGGATAGCAAGAAGATTTTTTCCCCCAGAGTGACGTAATGAATTTCTAGGGGCCACAAGTTCAACATGAGATTGGATATGTTGATGAGAGGCATAAATTCATTATGCAGAGGGTGGGGGTGCCTGGAACGCGTTGCCAGTCGTGGTGTTAGTAATGGACACAATAGCATCATTTAAGATCTATCTAGACAAATATATGAACGGGCAGGGAGCAGGGAGCAAAGGGATACAGATCCTTAGAAAATATGCTTTGATTGAAGAACTGGATCGGCACAGGCTTGGAGGGATGAAGGGCCTGTTCCTGTGCTGAAATATTCTTCGTTATTTTTCTTTGCTCTTTGTTCTTTAAAACTATGGGAACTCATCAGATATAGTTGAATCATTTATACACACAAGTGAAGTACTGGAGGGTGGCTAATGCTGCACCTTTAGAAAGGCCAGAAGGAAAAGCATGGAAACGATAGCATGTGTCAGACATTGGTGATGAGTTGTTGGAAGAGATTCTGAAAGATAAGATTTACATGCATGGAGAGAGAAGGGTTGAATTGTGTTGGTCAGAAAGATTTTGTATGAGTGGAATCATGTCTTATAAACATGATTTTAATTTGTTTTAAATGAAGTAAACAGAAAGATTGTAGCAGAATGGTAGATGTTGTTTAAATGAACATTAGCAAAGCCTTTGATAAGATTCTGCATGGTAGACCAATTAATAAAGCTAGAGCAAATGGGATTGCGGGTAAGCTTGACAACTGGTTCTAAATTCAGTTTTATAGAAGGAGACGGAATAGAGGATTTTGTTTCTGCCTGGAAGCTTATTACAAGCAGTATTCCACCGGCATCAGTACTGGATGGACTTTTGTTTGTCATTGATGTAAAAGGTTAGGATGATAATATCAAAGGCATGGTTGGTACATTTACAGATGACACTAAAATTGCTGTTATATTGGGCAGTGAGACAGTTGTCTGCGATTGCAAAGAGATAATGTGCAATTAGGTCAATGGATTGAGGATTGACAGATGGAGATTAGATAAACTAAATGTGAGGTACTGCATTTTGGTAAAATAAACAAGTGCATGACGTAAAACAAACAATTATACGGTCCAAGGTAGTACTTCAGGCCATAGAGATGGAGGGATTTTGGTACATAATTCTTTGAATTTTGTATCACACGTGGAAAAAGTATTTTAGAAGGCATTTAGCACGTTTGCCTTCGTCACTCAGACGTTTCACTATAGTTGTTGGTATTTCATATTGAGGTTGTACAAGACATTGATAAGGCCTCTTTTGGAGGACTGGGTCCAGTTCAGATCACTCAGTCAGGGGAAGGGCATTATTGAGCTTGTTAGAGTTAAAAATATATTTACCGGAATGTTACTAAGAACGGAGGGATTGGGGTATAAGGAGAGATTGTATTAGATCTTATTTCCTTGAAGGGCAGAAAATCCAAGGGTTACATTATTTAAAAATGAGGGATATTGATAAGGTGAATGGCATGTTTCTGTTCCTTCGGACAGAGGAATTCAAAACCAGCGAGAATATTTTAAATTCAGAAGAGAAAGATTTCAAAAGTACATGCGGGGCAATTTGTTCTCACATAGAGATGTTAATGTGTGTAATGCACTTTCAAAGGAACTGGCGGGTGCAGGTACAGTTACAACATTTAAAAGATGTTTGGGTAGGTACAAAAATCGGAAAGGTTTGGAGGGATATAGGCCAAACTCAGGCTGGTAGTATTAGTTGAACAAAAGGTCTGGTTCCATGATGTTCAATTCTGTGACTATAATTCTTTTACCTTTTATAACAAAAGTTAATGACTTTCCAATATCTGTGTCAAAGTGAATACTTATTCTTGAAATGAATTCCCTAGTTTTAGTCTCCCAAACAAGAGGAAATGTCCGTCAGTATTCACCTGATGCACGGTTTTCAAGATCTTGTTTAGGACAATAGCAAGAACACTTACACTGAGACCTAAAATGCATACCTTTCATTAAACAAAGACTTCAACTCAGAAAAAAATAAAGTGAAGTATCTTTGGAAGTTTCTAAATGAAATGAATCTTTTTTTCCAGAAACCAAAAGCACGTTGGATAACAGATATAAACTGATCCCTGGAGCATTCCACTGGTTTCAGTTTTTCAACCTGAAAATCAATATAAAATTCTACACACAACTTCCTGTTGTAAATCAGGAACAAAAACAGAATTTCCTGGAAAATCTCAGCAGATATGGCAACTTCTGTGAAGAGAAATCAAAGTTAACATTTTGGGTGTGAATGGTGCCCTTCCTCAGTTTGAATCTTTCTTTTTGTCAGTTTAGGATTCAAAACATTTTACATTGCATCAGGCGTGATCTCAGCGATGCCCTGTACTAAAGCAGTAAAACATGCCTACGATTAAACCTGATACCCTTAGCAGCATCATCCCATTTACTTTCCTAATCATTAGCTCCACATGGTGACTAACTTTACATGATTCATACAACAGTACTCACAAATCCTTGTGTGTCACTGAGTTCTGAAGTCTCTCACCATTTAAACAGTTAGTGATTTTATATCCTTCTTCCAAAACACGTACTCTCATAATCCACATTAAACAGTTTCTGCTGAGGATTTTTGCATTAAACCACGCCATCTATATCCCATTACTGACTCCCTCCTTCCAGTTGACAAAGCATTGAATGACAATCTTTATAAATTAGCTCATATAGCTTCAATCCATCGGGTCATCCAAATAACTGTAACTAGTGGAGTACCTCAGAGATTAATATATATCAGTTTTACAACCTGCAAACCAATATTAATCTCGAAGCACTAATTCCTGTTATATTCAGGAGGCTGCTTTGATTGCTCAGAACCGAAGACAGTTTGAATGGCCTCGTCCTGTGCTGTGTAGTGTGTACTGGAGGGCTGAATACCATCACCTCGTTTCTGTCGAACTCCTTAGAGAGGCGTAATGGTCTCCCGTTGTCTTATTTACTTACTGGCTGAATGTGGTCTTTCTCTCCCTCTGTAACAGCATTGAGGAGTGGATTGAGAGAACAACACAGGAGGTATGATCATCAGTTGGCCAATCGCCCCCTCAGGCCTGCTGCAACATTCAGAATGCTCTTGGCTGATATGGTTGTGTGTGAGCATCCTTTTCCTGTCTGTTCCCAATAAACACTGACTCTGTTGTCTATCAAACGTCAGTTCAGCTCAGCCTTGAATACCTTCAATAACCCTGTCTTCACTGTTCCCTGGGAATGTGAAAATCGAAAAGGAGAAAAAAAATCCTTAACTCAGTCTTAATTAGAAGGCGCTTGTTTTATAATATATTTGATCAGATTAGATTAAATTAGAGTAAATTAGATTCCCTACAGTGTGGAAACAGGCCCTTTGGCCCAACCAGCCCATATGGACCTTCTGAAGAGTAACCCGCCCAGACCCATTTCCCTCTGACTAATGCACCTAACACTATGGGCAATTTAACATGGCCAATTCACCTGACCTGCACATCTTTGAACTGTGGGAGAAACCGGAGCACCCCGAGGAAACCCATGCAGACACGGGGAGAATGTGCAAAATGTGCCACCCTCACAAAAAAATCACCACTGCTTTTGAGGAACAGGAAATGACAATAATTACGAATAGACAAAAACCATTCAGCCATCCAAACATGCCCCACATTACCACTGACTATATTTTGTTTAAATATCTATCAAAGTCAGCCTACACATCACCCTCACAAAGCCATTTCCAGATATCAAAGGGTCATAAGTAACGAGAACAGAATTAGCTCCATCGAATCTGCTCTGCTGCTTGATCTTGGAAGGTTTATTTCTCAACCACATACACCTCACTCCTCCAAATTACCCTTGATTCACTTATTAATCAAAAGTTTACCAAACTCTATCTCAAAGACGCTGCTGTGTTACTGTGTTTGCATGTTTGTTCATATATGAGTGTTTGTATGTGTGTTTGTGCATGTGTCTGTTGTAGATTAAAGGGAATATTTTATCCTGGACTCTTTTAAATTTAAGTTTTCAGGCAGAGTTACCGAGCAATCCTCTGGAGCAACTAGAGTAAATAGTTTGTGAGACCTTAGTTTTTTTAAAAATTTGGAACAATAGAAGCAGCCTCAATGAGTACAGTCAAGGTCTCAAAGAAGCAGGGTGTATAGTCGGCAGTTTGCCACAGTTGTAGCCGGGATTTCACCAGGGTTGAACACTGTACTATATGTCGCTGGCTGATACTCTCTCTGAATTTTCCTTTCTGGGTTGCAGGAGTTGCATGTCCTGCAGTTTGTTTTTCTGAATTTTGTGCCCACGGTGTGTTTATGAGCTGTTCCCACATTGGAACAGTTACTGTTTAGTAGTAAAATAATTTACTGAGTTTTGTTAAGATTTCCAATAGTTAAGTTATTCCACGTTCATCTTTCTTTGATTATATTTTGACTATAGTGTTCAAATAAACTGTGATTTGCGTAACTTCAATTAGTTTGATCAATTGAATTGGACCTGGAACACGGCACCTTACCTTTAAAATAAGAAAACGTTAGGGTCCAGGCTAACTTCTTAATCTATTTTGAGAGTTCCGCTCTGTCCTGAAACACTGTGTAATCGGATCTCTCTTGTTTTGGGGACAGGCGATTAATTGAAATGGGGAATAACACCTTGTATCCTAGTATGTTTAAAATGATGTAATATACTCCTCTGCTGGTTCACCAATTCCACTGTACAAGCAGAAGGCTTAATAGAATCCATTCAGTTTGGAATTTATTCCATCTAGTTCACACTGACCAGCCATAGAGTGTCCCACATTCATTCCCATCCCTTTAACCCTGCGTTTCACATGGCTAATCCATCTAAGCTGCACATCCCTAAGCATTATGGACCACTTAGCACGGCCAATCTATCTAACCTGCACATCTTTGAACTACAGGGGGAAAGTAGAGAACTCATTGTTTGTTTGAGAATGCATCAATAACTGTGAATTACCTCCATTCATGCTTCAAAGAATAGCCTTGGCAACAGAGAGAAGTTTGTCTGATCTCGTGCAATGCTGTCCCTGAGATATTAGAGAAGGAGGTGGACATGTCTAGCATTGACCTGCTGGCACCATTGGGTCATGAAGAATGCTTTCACACTTATCATTTGTCAGAGTGTGGAGCAAATAAAATGCAAGTAGCAGAACGTGCAGAACGTGCAATCAAATTATCTCATCTTCTTCCACAATGGTTCACTTATAGAAGCCTGAAGACAAATGCTGTGGAGCACAGACATTTCTCCATACGATCCTCAGTACAATTGCAATCCTCTCCGCACCAGTCTAGAGAGAGAGAGGGAGAGAGGCAGAGAGTCTGTGTCTGTGTCTGTGTGTCTGTGACTGAGTCTGTCTGTCTGTCTGTCTGTCTGTCTGTGTACTGTTGATGTTGGTGTCAGTTTGTATGATGCTGTGACCTGCTCCCTCCTTCCTTCCAAATGGTTTTCACCCTCCGCCACTGTCTGTGCAATGGAGTGGAAAGGCCAACAGAGTGTGGCATTCCATCACTTCAACCATCACAGGGACCGCCAGACCATTCCCATACAGAGGTACACCCACACACACTAATACACACAGTTACATGCACTATTACATACACGAAGATGCAGACATAAGAATAAATACACACACACATACACACACACACACACACACACACACACACATCCACTGACATGAGACAAACATGGGAGTCAGTCAGTATCTCTCTTTCTCTGTGGCAAATTCTCACTGTTTCACCCAATCTGTATGGTGTACAATATTATTTCTATTTCGCTGTTTGCAGTATGTCAGTTTTCTTCTCTGGCTCTTTGGGATGTGTGTTGTTATTTTCTGACGCTCCTTTAGTATCAGTGTACACCTTGATCACATCAGTGAGTCTGTCAGTATTTCAATTGTTCTGTAGGGGAAAGTAAGGACTGCAGATGCTGGAGATCAAAAACAAGAGTGCGGTGCTGGAAAAGCACAGCAGTTCAGACAGCATCCGAAGACAATGAGAATTAGCATTGTAGGCATAAGCCCTTCATCAGCCCTAACTTTAATCCGGATTCTGGCCTGACTTACTGTGCTTTTCTAGCACCAACTCTCCGCTTTGATCTCCAGCATCTGCAGTCCTTACATTCTGACTTGCTGTGCTTTTCCAGCACCACATCCTCTTTCAGTTATTTTGACTGGCGTATGACACTATGACAACTTCGATGCTTGTTGATGTCAGCAAACCTGGAAGAATTGTGAAGTGTGTGGAGGATGGAGTGCAACAGCAACAGGACAACGCCAACTTGGTGTAGAGTTCAGGTGTATTTCATACGACGATCAATGCAAGACAGTGTAAGGTGATGAAGTTTGGAAGGAAAACAGGCTGTACTGTTATAAAGTGGGTGCAGGAGCAGAGGGACCTCGGTGTGTATGAGCACAGATTATTGAAGATGTCAGGACAAGTGGGGAGAGCAGTAACTATCACAGATTAGTTTCAGTATCTGAGTTGTTTACAGGAGGAGGTGTAGGACGGAGTCTCCATTCTCCTTCTTGGGAGGTGGTGATGACGATGTGTTGTGAGCCCACCCTCTTGTCCACCGCGGGATTCCATTTGTAGCAGCTCGATACAAAAGGTAGATGGCATCAGGGTCACGGCTTCTAAGTTGTGCCAGGGGGAAACGGAACTGCCAATGGATTTAACGTGAGAATTTCCCTTCACTGAACATTGCTCCTTACTCGGTCGGTGGGACGTAGATGCTGCAGAATCTCCACACGAGGCATCCCAGTCCTGTCTAACTCGTACCAGGGTTCTCCCCACATGGCCGGTGAGGGAACGGATATCAGGCACTCCACCACCCAGCTTGGCCCTTTCTGTCCTATTCCAGGCTGTTTCTTCTGGAATGGGAGGGAGGGTGGGGGGTGGGTGGTCCTGCTGTTAGTGCTGGTGTAGGTGTGAGGGAGGAATGAAGAGGTTTTCAGAGGGGCGTCTGTCCACAGTGTTGTATCCATGCAGTGTTGTTAGTGTGGGGTGTATAGTGGAGGTGAGAGAAGCAGAGAGAGAGGGGGAAGATGCTACTTGCAGCAGTGAGAATGTTGGAGTATGAGCCTTGTTCGGGGGTATGTGCTATAACAGATATACAGTAAGAGTGAGGGAGCAGAGAGAATACGGTGACCTTTATCCTGACAGTATGGGAAAGGTTATTGATGCTTTTCCTGTATTGCTGGACATTTCTTCAGATCACAGATACTGCATTCAACTGGGTGGTGAGCTCAGATTATGCTCGTTGGGTCTGATGGTGTGACCCCCTCTGGGAAGAGAATGCTCCCTCTCAGTACTAGCCCATCCACCAGGTCCTCCGTGCCCCTGCCGACAAACTGTGGTGTAATTGCCCCTTATCTGCCATGCTCGGGGTAAACTTTGCAGGGCAGTTCCTAATAGAGAAAGCTCAATCATGTGCCCGTTGGCCTTTTATAGATGGCCACAGTGCCAGAGATCACGGAATATCCAGGGGTATCCGAGCGATGGTGAGTACCTCCAGCCATGATGAGTGTTAGAATCAGTCCGGCATTGAATGAAAGGGACACCATGGGGAGGGGTGGGTTGTTAATGAGGTGAGTTCGACACGATAGCACCAGGAAACTAGCTCAGCCTCGTGTCGACGATCCCTCTATCACATTCAACAAACATGGCACTGAGACAAATTATTGTTAGATTCAGCCCAATGGGTCGACGTCTGTGCTGACCCTACTACCAGTTACAATGCTGCAGAACAAATGTTAATCTAAAATTCTCCTGAACTCACACCAATATCCCATTCACCAATCATTCCTGGAAGCACTGGCTAATGTTACAGGATACTGTACGCTGGACAGTGATCTCATGCAGTGTTACTGAGAAACGTACTGGGGTGGTGGACACAGTTCCACACCCTGGTTGCATGTCTCATCTGGGTTTATAGATCAATACACTGCTGTGGTCTGCATACCTTTCCACTCTGTGTAGATTGGTGATTTTATTGTACAGTACACCAGTCCGGTCTGCACAGTGTATCATACGGAACACATATCTCATCTGTGTTTATAGGTCAATCACTTCAGAGGTATGTACCGTGTTCTACTCTGGACAGATTGCAGGGTTGTGTTCAGCAATACACAAGCATGGTCTGCACAGTGCTCCATGTTGAACAGATATCTCCTCTGTGTTTATGGTGTATGGGCTGGCTCTCTGAGGTGGATTGAGAATGTGATAGAACTAATGACTTCAACTGATATGGCAATGCTTGTACTTTTGTTCTCATTCTTGTGGTTGGACCCTCCAAATTCTAACTCCACCAGCTAGTCCCATTCTTCAATCTATCTCCATCGTTCAGTAACGTGTTGTCCCATGTGTTTTTGTCCATTTCAAATGGGAGTGAAACAGTTCTATTTCCCTGGTCTTTGACGTTGGTCACCTTGGAGAATTGGGATTCACTGCGATAAACCTCAGTAAGGTCACTCCTCAGACTCAACACTCCAGGGAATATAGCCCCAGCCTATTCATACTCTCCGTGTAGCTCAACATCACCCACTCCTAACACCAGCAACATTCTTGTAAAACTTTTCTGCACTCTTTCAAATTTAACAACATCTTTTCTTAAGCAGGGTGAACTGAATTCAAGGCAGTGTTATGAAAGTCACTGAACCTAGTGTGTTGGCGAAAGTGAGTATTGCAGGTACTGAAGATTAGTGTCGATAATGTGGCGCTGGAAAAGCACAGCAGGTCAGGCAGTATCCGAGGAGCAGGAAAATCGACGTTTCAGGCAAAAGCGATCTCGGATGCTGTCAGCCTTGCTGGGCTTTTCCGGTACCGCACTCTGAACCCAGTGTATATCCCAAATGTTCTCCTTCTTCAAAGACCGCAATTTTCCGTCCCACGTGGTCGACCATGCCCTCCAGCGCATCTTATCCACTTCCTGCCCTTGAATCCCACCCTTCCAAACGCAACAGGGAAAGAACACCCTGGTGCTCATCTTCCTCCCTACCAAACCTCTAGATGCAATGCGTCATCGTCCCCCATCTGGGCCAACGACAAACAGACCCCACCACCAGGGTTATATTTTCCTCCCCACCCTACTGATGGTCCATAGAAAACATTCCAGGCGCGACTCTCTTGTCAGGTCCACACCATCCACTAACCCACCCTGCCATCTTGGCACCTTACCGTGCCACCGCCGGAGTTGTAAAACCTGCACCTTCACCTCTCACTCACCTCTGTCCAATACCCCAAAGGAACCTTCCACGTCAATTAGATTTTTACCTGCACTTCCACAAATGGCACCTACTGTATCCGTTGCTCCAGATGTTAACTCGTCTACATTTTGTGGGACACCCGCACCAACCAATCACACTACACCGTAGCTGAACACTTTAATTCCCCCTCCCACTCCGTATTGGACATGCACGTCCTGGGCTTCCTCCACCTCCACCCCTTAACCACCCGACGCCTGGAGGAAGAAAACTTCATCTTCCGCCCTGGGACCCTAAACCACATGGGATCAATGATGATTTCACCAGTTTTCTCATTTCCCGACCCCCAACTTATCCCAAATCTAACCTTCCAACTCAGCACGGCACTGTTGATGTGTCCTCCCATCCATTATCCTTCCCACCTATCCCTTCCACCCTCCTATCCGTTATACCACCTTCATCTCCCTATCACATTCTCAGCTACCTTCCCACCAACCTCACCCCATCCCATTTATCTCTTAACACCCTTGGGCCTCAAGCCTTTTTCCTAATGAAGGGTTTACACACAAAATGTTGATTATCCCGATCCTCGGATGCTGCCTGACTGGCTGTGCTTTTCCAGCACCACTTTCCCGACTCAGATCTTCAGCATCTGCAATCCTCACTTTCTTGAGTCAATGCATCCAGAAATTTCCTCAACAGATATCTTATGCAGCTAGTCTGACATTTAAACCCTGTCTACTTTTATGGACAGAGTGGTACATGAACAATCCTGCAGTGCTCTTACAGTACCCGTAAATTCAAGGTAAAATATTTTAAAAATGTACGATTCATAGTCCATCCAGTAACCCTCATCCATTCCATCCAGACTGAGGAAATATTCCCTTTTATTGTGATATGAGATGTGATGTAAGGAAGGGGTTAACTGAGCCTGTTTGTTCAGTGATTGTGATTAATGTCAGTCTCCATGGGTTCGAAATACCCCAGTGGAGAGTTCCCATCTTTTAATCATAAATGGGTGCCGTTCAATGTGTTATGCCATAATATCAGCGGGAGAATCACCAACAGCACTAAGAGGGATCAGCAGCTCCAGACAGAAGCGAGGAGAGATGAGAATCTGAGACCAATAGACTGGAATGTTCCAACAATGGATCAGAATAGGAGAAAAATAGATTGGAATGTTCCAACAATGGATCAGAATAGGAGAACATTAGACTGGAATGTTCCAACAATGGACAGGAGTTTATCCTATTTTATTTGGTATCTTTCTTTGTATTATGGTCGGTTGCCATTATCATGGCGGATCTATTCTGCACTTTGTATTATTCAATGTTTTTACTATCCTCTCCTGTCTATCGTTGGTGTACCTGGTAAGTCTCACTGTCCAGATTTTTTTTCTATAAGCCAGTTACGACTGCATTTGTGTTCTTTCGTGTAGTCTACGCTTTTTGCCCACAATAGTGTTCCTGTTGAGAATTTGAATCCAGTTCAATTCCTGTCTCCCTCTTTGCATCTGGCAGTATTACTCATGGGTCTCTATGTTGACCTACTCAGTTGCAGATATGAACCATTGTATCTCTGCCCTTGTTTTTTTTTTAAATACTTGGAATGTGGAGGTCATTGTCGTCTATTATGTTTACAAACTCCATTTTCTTCCTGGGGCTCCATCCCATCCCTGGCCAATATCGTTTTTCATTAATTTCTTGGTCTTGGGCATCGCTGGCTGTCCAGCATTAACAGCCAATTCTTATTTGCCCTTGAAAAGATGGTGAGCTGCCTTCTTGAAATGTTGCAGTCCACTTGCTATGGCTGTACACACAATGCCAGTAGGGAGGGATTTCCAGAAATTTGACCCAACGATTCCTGACACCATGCCCTGACCATTATTAACTTTAACTACACACTGCTCCAGAAAGTACTTCACTGTCTTAAGTCATCTGCTGTTTGAATCTCGAACTGTGAAATACAGACTTAATTATGACAACAATCTGCTGCTGACACTCTCAGGTTGAACCCTGCAGAAACAAATCTGATTCGAAATCACACCAAAATTCCATCCATCTGACATTGCTGTGCACGCTGATCTATATCGCTATTGTGTCTGGCAATGTCTTTATTTTACTATTCTTAAGCACTTTAACTCATCTGTTCATGAAACTTCCCTCAGTCTCTCTGTGTTGTTTATCCAAATCCCTGCCAGTGGTTCATATTTAATCTGTTTTCCTTCATGTGTATTTTCTCTCATGCAATGATTTTTGCATTCAACACCCAAATGCATCACACACACGCATCCACCCACCCACACACGTGCATGACACACACACACACAGACACAAACACATGCATACTCGCGCACATGCACATGCACACACGCACCTTCACTTATACTGGTCCAATGGAGATGGAAATCCTCCCCTTTTAGTCAGTAATCTGTTGCGTGTATCATTCCCATATGATAATAAAGTTTTGCAATACTCCCCATGCTGGGCAGATAGTGCAGTTTTCTGAGCAATACACTAGCATCGTGTGCACAACTCTCCATGCTGGGCTGTCATCTTTTCCAAGCGTACGTTGTTTGAAGTGTTCTGTGAAGCAGTTTCAGAATTTGATTGAACAAACCATTTCAATTCATCTGAAAATACCTTTATTCAATGTTCTCATTCTTATAATTTTGCTCTCGAAAGATTCACTCGTCCAGTTAGTCCCACTGCTCTGTCTTATTCCCCATATTTACACAAAAGGTTCTCAGGTAATTAGCTTTCTGTTTCTTTCTTTAATGTGAATCTCTCTGTCCCTCTGTACCTTTCCCTGACCTTGGTTTCTGGCTCCCTAGTGTATCGACTGCTGGCATGGTGAACTGCAGAGACAATGAAATGGTGTGTGTCAGGCTGTTGTTCATTTCCCGGCGTGTCCCATGTGGTGCTCCATGGACAATTGGGTGTATGCCAGGCTGTTTGTATCCCAATGGGAGGAGGTATCTGTGGAGTATAAGGTGAAGAAAGCATATGAGCCTGTGCCAGAAGCCGACAGACAGTGTTTCAGGAATCTAAAAAAGGGTCCCTGATTTAAACGCAAATTGAGTTTGAAAGAATCAAAGTAAATTTGAAAGGTGGGTAAGGGTGTAAAAAGCTGAGCAAACCTATGATATTCTGCGAAAGGTTCTTTTTTCGAAGGAATTCAAAAATTCACTTCCTGCAATAGTGAGAACTCGCGCAGAAGAGCAGAGAGTTACAATGGCAAGATTAGAAGCAGAAATGGCTGATGATTATGAGTTCTTCCACAAATCAAAGTTGGGATACCATGATGGTTTGAGAAGGATGTGTGAGAACTTCTTAAAATGTACACCTGTGTGAGTACGGTTGACTAGCATAGACCAGGGGTAGCAGGAAAAGATATTACAACATTAAGAGGTACAGAGGCATGTGATTTCTTGATGCTGAGAAATGAGGAGACATGTCATTCAGAAGAACTATTGGAGAGATGCAAATTGCTCCATTATGTAACATGTGGTTGGTGTGTCCGGTGAAATCATCAACAGAAGTATTTCACAACTGGGAAGGAGACTTTGAGCTTGGTGTTGGTGTCACAACATTTCAGCATTTAACTTGCAAATAACGTGCCCAAGACAAATCTATATACAATCATAATACCTAAACGTCTTTGGAGAAATTTAGGAAGAAAACATCTGATCTGCTCAGATATAGGTTTTCTTGTTGCTGCCATTCGATTTGGAAGTTATACAGGTGACAGGACAAGAAACTGTACTTGCTGACAAGTTGTCGAGACTTGAATGAAGAAAGACAGAGGCGTTCTGCGGCAGGAGCATTCAGACTGAAATAGAATGGAGTTGTGAATGTTTGCATACTTATTGTCAATGTCGTATATATGTATTGTAGTCCACTAATAGAGTAAAAATAATGGGTTTAAAAAGAAGCTGCTGTTGTGTATTAATAGTTCATTATGTCAAAGTAGGAGATGTGACAATGCTGTCATTTTGAAAATGTAATTTTCTCTTTTTTTTTGAAGAGAAGTCTTAAAGGCAGACATGCCGAACTGCTTACTGAAAACGGCTGAAGTAAGTAACTTCCGAGGCCTTTAGGTTTTATTAAAACAGTTGTAACAATTGTAGGGCAGTGGCCAGCTCTCCCAGACCAGATCTTCTCATTTTGTTTTTAGCTGCAGCATTCAGAAGCTGCTTGGTGTCCCAGGCGGGTTGGAAGCTTCAATACATGATCCTGAGCTGCTCCTTTCTCTGAAAACTTTCTTGACGATGCTTCTTCCTGGATTGGAGAACTACACCAAAGATTCTGTTTTTGAATGTATCTTTGTGTCAAGGAACATGTTTATGGGATGTTCCTGTATTAGCACAGTTAATTAGTAGAAGGCACTGTATCTATTGTTTGCGTAAGTGTTCCAATTGCGAAGCTATTTCAAATTGTTCATCTGTTTGATTGTGTTTTAATTGGAGTGTTTGAATGGATTACATATGACTTAACATTGAGTCGGTTGACCAGTTGCAACACTTGTGGAACGCACAGTTCACATCTACAGTGAAAATAAGGAAAAGTTAAGGTCTCTGCTGCCTTTTAAAAATATTTTGAGGTGTCTGGTCTGTCCATAAGGCTTGTAGCTGTGGGGCAGCTGACTGACTCCTGTCATTGAAAAGTTAGTGGAGATGCTGGGGATGGTTTGCTGGAGGTTGTGCTGTGAGCTGCCTCAGACATTCTGGAAGAGCTGAGGAATTGGTGACCCAACTCGGGATGGAGCATGGGGACTGTAGTTACAGCATATGGGTCTGTAACATGCACAACAAATGGAGTAGAGGATGCAGAGAGGGGAAGCTCTGAAACCATGGAGTGAGTGCCTGTGGGGAAAGGGATCTGTGGTATCTGTTTGTGTTTTCGCCTGGACAAACACACACTCTCACTCTCCCCGTTACATAAACTCATGCAAACACTCCCTATTCGCTCCACACACACACACACACTCCCCTGTCTCACATGCGTACATGCTCACTCTGTCCTGTCACACGCATGCACACCCATACCCACTATATATTCATCCCGCACTCACACACACACTCTCCCTTAGTCTCGCTCACTTACACACATTCTGTCTCTCCCCCTCACACAGGCACACCCCCTCACACACACGTACACGCACACACACGTATGCACGTACAAATCTGCAGCGTGAATTTCCATTTGAATTTGCAGATACGGTTTATTTTGTTCCAAAAGCATACAATTTGGAGACAGTCAGTCAATGTGGCATTTTATACACTCCTGAACTCGGAACAAACCCAGTCGGACTCCAGATGAAGACACAGACAAACTCCAAACAAGACCTCACCACTGAAATACATTGCCTGATCGGAGGCGTCACCTCCTTTACATCGATAATCTTTGCGTTTTGCATATCAATCAATCAAAACCTACACCTCGATTCTAAGTGATTAAAGATTTAAGAGCCATTTTAGGTGTGTACCATTCATGAGTTGTACAATCCTTTGATCTTTTCCTTATAACCTCTGGGTCCATGGTCTTCCTCTTTCTCTAACACTTAACGAAGAAGCAGCGCTGTGGAAGCTTGTGTTTTCAAATAAACCCGTTGGACTCTAACCGACTGTCATGTGAATTTTGACATTGTCCGACCCAGTCTAAAACCAGCGGCTCCATATCGTACTTATTTATTGCTTATCCCATTATCTCGCTTAGTAAATAAATCTTTCCTTTCCACATGTGGTCTTGTCTTGCATATTAATCTATTGTGAGGCACATTACGCACTCCTGTCTGGAAATCGAGATATAATACATCTAGATGAGCCCCATTACCCATCTCTTAAACGAGGAATCAAGCGGGCTAAAAGTTGTCATGACATAGCTTTAACAAGCAGAATTAAGGAGAATCACAAAGCATCTTATTCTTATATAAGAAGCAAGCGGGTAACTAGAGAAAGGATTGGTCCACTAAAAGATAATGAAGGAAGGCTGTGTGTCGAACCTGAAAGGATTGGTGAGATTCTGAATGATTATTTTGCATCAGTGCTCATTGAGGAGAGGAACATGAGGAATGTTGAGATTAGAGATAGAAATTTGATTAGCCTGCATCATGTTGACGTAAGTAAGGAATATGTGTTGGGTATGCTAGAGGTTATTAAGGTGGACAAATCCCCAGGACCGGATGGGATCTATCCCAGGTTTCTGAAGGAGGTGAGAGAGGAAATAGCTGAGGCCCTGACAGATATCTTTGTGGCATCCTTATATACATGTGAGGTGCCGAAGGACTGGAGGGTTGCTCATGATATCCCCCTGTACAAGAAGGTTATGAGGGATATTCCGGATTTCTACAGACCATTGAACTCGATATCAGTGGTGGGAAAGTTGCTGGAGAAGGGACTGAGGAATAGGATCCATTCATATTTAGAAAAGAATGGGCTTTTCAGTGATTGGCAACATGATTTTGTGCAGGAGAGATCGTGCCTTACCAAATTAATAGGGTTCTTTGAGGAAGTGACCAAGTTGATAGTGGAAGGATGGGTTGTTGATGTCATACACATGGACTTTAGTAAGGCGTTTGATAAGGTTCCCCGTGGTAGACTAATGTAGAAATTGTAGTAATATGGTGTGAAGAGTGTTCTAGCTAGGTGGATAAAGAACTGGTTGAGAAACAGGAGACAGAGTAGTAGTTGAAGTGAGTTTCTTGAAATGGAGAAAAGTGACCAGTGGTGGATCATAGGGTCAGTATTGGGGCCGCTGTTGTTTGTAATATATATATATAAATGATCTGGAAGAGGGCATATTTGGTATGATCAGCAAGTTTGCAGATGATATGAAGATTGGTGGAGTAGCAGAAAGAATAAGGGACTGTCAGAGAATATAGGAGGATATAGATAGACTGGAGAGTTGGGCGGAAAATTGGCAGATGGCGTTCAATCCAGACAAATGTGAGGTGATGCATGTAGGCAAGACTAATTCGACAGCGAATTTTACAATGAACAGAAGAAACTTGAGAAAAGTTGATGAGCAGAGAGATCTGGGAGTGCAGGTCATTGTACCCTGAAGGTTGCTGCACAGGTGGATAGAGTGGTCAAGAAGGCAGATAGTACACTGGCCTTCATTGGACGGGGTATTGAGTATAAGAGCTGACAAGTCATGTTAACATTGTACACGACATTGGTTCGGCTACATTTAGAATACTGTGTACCGTTCTGGTCGACACATTACCAAAAGAATGTGGACGTTTTGGAGACGGTGTAGAGAAGGTTTTTGAGGATATTGCCTGGTATGGAAGGTGCGAGCTATGAAGAAAGGTTGAGTAGATTAGGTTTGTTTTCATTAGAAAAAAGGAGTTTGGGGGGGACCTGATTGAGGTTTGCAAAATCATGGAGGATATAGACTGGGTGGATAGAGACAAGCTCTTTTTCCCACGGCGAAGGATTCAATAACGACAGGTTAAGCTTTCATGGTGAGAGGTGTAAAGTTTAAGGGGGATACATGCAGTAAGTACTTCATACAGCAGGTGGTGGTCGTTGCCAGCAGAGGTGGTAGAGGCAGGCAAAGTAGATTCATTTAAGATGCGTCTGGACAGATGCATGAGTAAGTGGGGAGAAGAGCGATACAGAAGCTTAGAAATTGACCGATAGGTTTAGACAGTACATTTGTATCGGCTCAGTCTTGGAGGGCGAAGGGCCTGTTCCTGGGTTGCAAATTTTCTTTGTTCTTTGTTTATCACATTTTTAAGAAAGCTAGTCAAATCATTCAAACATGACTTATTCTTCATAAAACTATGTTGACTGTGCTGGATTCTGGCTTGACTTTGAAAACTTCTTGTTATTAATTCCTTCATAATGGAATCTAGCAATTTGTCTTCAATACCAATAGATTTCTCACAACTTTTCATTCCCTAATGAGTTTGGTTATTATAATTTATTTGCTTTCTATCATCTCTACATTTCCTTTCACAATTCCTTTGTAACAGGCACAAGACTGTAAAAGGTCTGTGCTAATTGCTGTGCAAGAGACATGAGTAGCTGATTGGGCACATTCTGTTCCTGCTTTATACATTCGCTGGGCTGAATATCCTCTTGGTGTTCCTACGTTATAGTCTCAATGGCGCGCATGTCCTGCTCCTGTTCCTGACCAAGCCGTTCAAGATCTCAATGCCCTCCTCTTGTCGCTAAATGACAGGTCTGGATCTTATGGAATCTCCCTGCTCAAATGTCACTTTTCAAGTGCTGAAATATGCAGGCAAGTTGTGTTGCCCACACTGGGTAGCTCAGTGTTTAGCACTGCTGCCTCACCATACAACCGTACATTCTCCAATTTCCTCCCACAGTCCCAAGATGCACAGGTTAGGTGGATTGGCCACGCTAAATTACCCATAATGTCCAGGGAAGTGCAGACGAGGCGCATCAGTCATGGAAATTCCAGATTATAAAGATTGGTTGGGGTAAGATAAGTTGGGGGGAGGTGAAATGAGGAAGCTGGACTTGATCCCACTGATCAATGAACGAGATCCCTCCAGTCATCATACTGGATCCCGGTGCTAGATCCACTGGATCACTGCACCGGTCCAACTGGATCCCTTCCCTCGCTGGACTTGATCCCAGTGATCATTGAACTCGATACCTCCAGTCATCCTACTGAATCCCTGCGCTAAATCCACTGGATCACTGCGCTGGTCCTACTGGATCCCTTCACTCGCTCGACTTGATCTCAGTGATAATTGAGCTAGATCTCTCCAGTCATTGTACCAGATCCCTTCACTAAATCCACTAGATCACTGCACCGGTCCAACTGGATCCCTTCCCTCGCTGGACTTGAACCCAGCGATCATTGGTATGCATATGCTTAATTTTAAAAAATCGTTTGATGTCTTTATAATATCTGTGCTAAAATAATACACTTTATTCTTAAAATGTATTCCATTGTTTTGTCTCCCTGAGAAGAGAAAATATGCATCTAGCTGACTTTTCTCAAAATTGTATCTGCTTCAAAAGGATTTCTCATCTAAGTCCAAAACTGATTATGTTTCAGAACAAAAGGCCTTCATTCCAGGAAGGTGTGAACAAAACATTGTTCATAAGCTTCCATAACTTTTTTTTTAGGTTAAGGGATCAAAACTGCACATAATGTGCCAGATGTGGTCTTAGCAGTCCCCCCTACAGATGTAGACTCGTAAAATGTGAAGCTGGAAAACCACAACAGGTCAGGCACACCCAACGAACAGGAGACTTGATGTTTCGGGCATATTCCTGATGAAGGACTTATACCCGTGATGCCAATTTTCCTGCTCCTCGGATGCTACCTGATTGTCTGTGCTTTTCCAACCTCACACTATCGACTCTGATCTCCAGCATCTGCACTCCTCACTGTAACCAGTACAGATGCAGTAAAACATTCCTGATTAAACCTGGGACCTTTTGCCAGAAACACACTCATTCCACTAAGCTTTCAAATCACTTACAGCAAGTGCAGACTAACTACATACGATTCTTGTACCAGAATCATGAATACCATCTGTATCACAGAGTTCTGCAATCTCTCTCCACTTAAATTGTTTACAATTGTTTTATCCTCCCATCCAAAATAGACAACTCAACTGATGCTATATCTGCTGAAGGTTTGCTCACTAACCTCCCTTTGCCTATATCACATTGATGACACACGACATCCATTTGATGACATACTGGATGACCAGCTTGGCGTTTAAGCTAATTGGGCTTTGATATATCCAGTCCCTTCCTCCAGATGTTTGATACAGATATTGATGATCCCATAGTGATCTCAGAGGCACTCCACGTGTTACAGCTTTGTAATGTGAAAATAAGCATTTATCTCTACCCTATTTCCTGTTAGCAACAGATTCCTGTGTAGCAACTCACGCGGTTTAAATGGCCTCCTTTGCAGTAAAATGTACTCAATGAGCTAAAATGATTAGTTCTATTTTCCTCTGTAACTCGTTAAATAGGCAGAATGGTCTCCTCCAGTCTCATGGTAACGATAATGACTGGCTGAATGAGAAGGTCCCCATCTCTGTCACAGCGTCGAGGGGTGGATGGAGGGCACAATACATAGGGTAGTGGCAGCAGTATATCCCTGTAACAGCATCGAGGGTGGATTGATGGAACAACACATGGGGTAGGGCCAGCAGTATATTTCTGTAACTGCATCGAAGGTTGCCTTGAGGGAACGACACATGGGGTAGCGACAGCAGAATATCTTTGTAACAGCATTGGCCGTGAATTACGAGAGCAACACATGGCGTAGGGACAGCAGCATGTCTCTGTAACAGCCTCGAGGGTGGATTGAGGGAACAACACATGGGGTAGGGGCAACAGTTGTCCATTCGGTGCCACCAGTCAGAATGCTCATGACTGATCCGATTGTGTTTTACCATCCGTCTCCTGTCTGTTCCCAATAAATATTGACTCTCCTGTCCAGCAAAGCTCAGTCGAGCTCAGCCTTGAATATCTTCAAAAACCGAGTCTTCACTGCTCCCTGAGGATGAGGACCCGACAGATAGTACACCACTAAAGTGAAAGGGGCGATCTTATTTCAGTGTTGGACCTGTTATTTTAAACTGTGTTAACCTAACATCAAAGCACCACCTCTTTTGAAACACAAGGACAGAATAATTAGCCAAAGACATAAACCATTCAGCCGTCTAAACCTGTCCAATAGTGCCACTGATTCTTTTCAATCAAATATGCATTAAACTCATTCTCTGCTCCTGTCCCAGGAAGAGAATAACTGATAGCCTGACACCACATGAGCATTGAAAACGCAGAATTAGGACATTCGATCCATCGACTCTGAATGCCATTTAATACTGACTTAGAGATTTCTCAGCATCATTCCCCTGATTACTCTCTGTTACTCTTGACATGCTTATTCAACAAAAATCTATCTATCTCTGCCTTTTAAGCACTAGTGTCTGTGTCTCTGTGGGTCTGTATGTGCACTTGTGTGTGTTTGTTCATGTGTCTGTGTGTTTGTGTATTTATGTACTGCCATTGGTTTATCTGTGTATTAGCCTGTGCGTTTACTTGTGATTGTGTCTATTTGTGTGCGACTGTCTATGTCTCCGTATGCCACTACACGTGTGCGGTTCTATCTCCGTGTATGTACTGTGAGTGTCAGTATATTCGCGTGTTTTCATATGTCTCTGAATATTTTTGTGCCTGTATCGCTCTGCAATGAGATATTTGTTGTTTTAGGAGAGAGAAAATTGTGAGAATAGACAGAATGGCTAAAGTGCAAATTGCCCTTCACTGAACATTGTCTTTTACTCAGTTGGAGGGACATGGATATCACGGAATCTCCATACGACACGTCCCAGTCCTCTCTGGCTCATACCAGGGTCATCCCCACATGGTTGGGGGGTGGGGGGGGTGGAGGAGCGACCAGATATCGGGTGCTCCACAACCAGACCAGGCCCTTTCTCTCCTATTACAGTCCGTTTCTCCAGGAATGGGAGAAAGGTGGGGGGGGGGGGGGGGGGGGTGTGGAGTGATGGTTGGAGTGTGTGGCCCTGCTGTTAGTGCTGGTGTAGGTAGATGGGGAGGGGGAATGGTGAGGTGTCCGGAGGGAGTCAGTCCAAAGTGTTGTATCCATGCAGTGTTATGAGTGGTGGGAGTATAGTGGAGGGAGAGAGGGCGTGCGGGGTGGGGTGGGGTGGGGAGGGTGCTGAATTCAAAAGTGAGAGTGGTAGTGCCTGAGCCTTATTTGGAGATAGTGGGTGAGCTTGTTAGGGGGTAGGTGCGATAACAGGTAGTGAGTGTGAGGGAGCAGAGAGAGTACGGTGACAGTTAATCTGACAGAGTGGGGAGGACATTGATACTTGTCCTGTGATGCTGGTCATTTCTCCAGATCATGTCAGCGTCGAGGTGACCTTCTCCGAATGTCTTGTCCAGGTCTATCACTAATAACGCCACAGACCCTCTCCCTCAGATTCCACAGCATCAGTTTGGGTGGATCTTACAAATAGGAATGAGAAGCAAGCATTGGTGTATTATGCATCTAAACCAATGCTCTCGTGCAAATTCTGTGCATTGTATGCTCGGGACATTAGAGATGCAAATATTGTCGGTGCTGCAGTATTACTGCATGATCTCAAATTGCATCTAAACTGCGTTAACTAAGTGAATGCTAATGTTGTGAAAAATAATTTCCATAAGTGTATAACAGTTTGGTTGAAGAGTACGTTGTGACTCAAACAAGAGATCAGATAACGTTGGATTTGGTTTTTTGTGTTCAGAAGGACTCATTAGTAACCTTGCTCTGAGGATTAGAGACGTTAATATGTTGTATTTTACACAGCGCCTGCATACAATATAAAATGTTTGAGCATGAAGTGGTAGACACGCAATGGTTGTTAGAGTCATAGAATCATGGAGCCCTGCAGCATGGATACAGGGCCTTTGGACCAAAGTGGTCCGTGCTGACCAAAATGTCCATCCTGCTAATTCCATTTCTCTGCCCTTGCCCTTCTTCTTCTAAATCTTTCCTATCTGCGTATTTGTCTAAAAGCCTTTTGAACGTTGTTAATGTACGTGCCTCGACCAAACCGCTATCTGCTAATTCCATATGTATACCAACCTCTGCGTAAAAAAGTTGGCGCTCAGGATCCTTTTTATTAGACCATAAGACAAAGGAGTGGAAGTAAGGCCATTCGGCCCATCGAGTCCACTCCACAATATTCCACTATTCTTTCACGTTTAACCTGATGTCCTCTAGACCTGGATTCCCAAAACTGGCAGAAAGAATGAGTGCATTCACCTTATCCATGCATCTCATGATTTTATACTTTTCTATACGATTCCCCCTCAGTTTCTTACACTCAAAGGGAAATGTTCTGGCCGGTCCAAACTCTCTCTACAACTCAGACCGTCGAGTACTGACAACATCCTTGTAAATTTCTTCTGTCCTCTTTCCAGTTTAATCACATCCTTCCTATGGCAAAGTGAACAAAACCGAACACAATACTCCAAGTGCATGCCTTACCAGCGTCGTGTCCAACTGCAATATAACTCGCCAACTTCTATACTCAATACCTTACTGATGAAGGCCAGTGTGCCAAAAGCCTTTGTCACTGCCCTGTCTACGTTCAACTACTTTCAGAGAACCACGGACGTCAGCTCCAATGTCCCTCTAACATTCACCACGAAAATCCAACCTGGATTTATCTTTCCAAAATGCAACACCCCATATATTAATGTCTATTTGCCTTTTCTCGGCCCACTTCCCCAGCTGGTAAAGGTCCTGCTGCAATTTCTGATAACCATTCTCACTGTTCATAGTATTGCCTATTTAATTGTCATCAGCCTAATTACTAATCATGCCTTGTACATTCTCATCCAAATCATTGATATAGATAACAATCAGTAATAGGCCCAGTACCGACCCCTGAGACACACGACTAATCACAGGCCTCAAGTCCAACAAGCATTCTTTCAGTATTAGCATCTGCTTTCTACCATCAAGCAAATTGAGTATCGAATTTGCCAGATCCCCCTGGATTCTATGCCATCGCACCTTTCAGAGCAGCCTATCATGTGGAACCTTATCAAAGGCCTTTCTGAAATCTGGATAGACTACGTCTACGGCCCTACCCTCATCAACATTACAGGCCCCTTCCTCAAAAGAACGCTAAAGAATTGTGAGCCATGATATCCTATGCACAAGGCAGTACTGACTGCTCCTTATGAAACAGTGTCTTTTCAAATGCATGTATATGTTATCTCTCAGAACCTTCTCAAGGAAATTTCATGTCACAGTTGTTAAGCTAACTGGTCTATAGTTCACAGGTTCTTCTTCGCAGCCCGTCTTGAACATGGGCACAACGTTCACTACCCTTTAGTCTTCCGGGACCTCCCACGTGGCCAGCGATGATGGAAAAAGATCGGCCAGGACCCCTGCAATATCTTCTCTTGTCTCTTGCTGTGTTCTTGGATACACCTGGTCAGGACCGGAGATTTACTGAAATACTGCAATGACTGAAAAATACGTCTATTTCTTTAAGGTGGAATCACCAAAGAAAGGGCAAGTGACTTAACGAAGGCTAACATAATAAATTAAAGATTATATTAATCATAGGAAGTGAGTTCAGAAGAATTTTAGACATTGTGGCAACCGGAGAATTCTCAGAAATTTGTTTGTGTGGAGTTTGCATATTCTCCCCGTGTCTGCGTGGGTTTCCTCCGGGTGCTCCGGTTTCCTCCCACAGTCCAAAGATTTACAGGTTAGGTGAATTGGCCATGCTTATTTGCCCAAAGTGTTCAGGGATGCGTAGATTAGGTGCATCAGTTGCAAAATGTAGAATCGGATGGGAATGGGTCTGGGTGGTTACTCTTTGAAGGGGCAGGGTGGACTTGTTGGGCCCAAGGGCCTTTTCCACACTGTAGGATTTTAATGATTCTGTGAAGGAAGAACACAAAGTTTACATAAATCTGCAATCTGTATTGCAAAGAAAACAAAATAAAAGCAAGGTCAAATGTGGAATTTTGTAATCGGGAGAGGAGAGGTTATTGTGGAGAACAGGGCATTTACCAATAAAGTAACCAGTTACTTTGCATCTGTCATCACGAAGGAAGATCCAGAAAATCGGTGAGAAATACCAAATGATCACATGGAATTTGTGGAACTAAAGACATAAAGTCAATTCATATCAGTAACAGGGTAGTAGTTGAAGGCTAGCATAGTAGTATTGTAGCTGGATTGAGCATTGCTAAATCTGATTTGCCAGTTGAAATTCGTATCAAAATATTAGAAATAAATCAGCAATAGACGCATTAATTTTCTGTCGATGACTGTTTTATTTTCCTGTACATTCTGCAGAGGCTGGAAGTTAGTAAATGTGTTCCAAGCATTGTAGATGAATGGAAGGCATTCAAGCATCCGCAATGCGAAGAAGAGATAGTGTGGAGATTCGCAGACCAAATAACTTGACATCTGTAGGGAAACCGATGGAATCTATTATGTAGGATGTGGCATTGGATATTTAGAAATTAACAGCAACATTGGAGAGAACCAGTTTGCACTGACAGAGTCTGACAGAGTCTTCATCCTTGTCAAACTTCAGAATGATATGAACTTGTTTATTGCAACATAGAAATGGCATATTTCGATTTTCAGAAGGATTTTTTTATAAGAACTCATGCAGTGAATTCATTAATAAAGTAATGTGAATGGTAATTGGAGGAATATATAGAAGTGGAAAGTTAAAGTCAGATTCGCCGTCATTTAAGAGAATCAGAACATAATCGGAAGGTCATGTTGAAGCAGTTTCACAGCTTGCCAATGAAACTGTACATAGAGTATTAAGTCCAGTGTTGGTTATCCAATCAGAGAAAGAATATACTGACCACGGAAGGTGTGCAATGGACATTCTCCAGATTAACCCCTCAGCTGGCGAGATTGCCTGATGTGGAAACTCGGTCTGTGTTCTTTAGAGTTTCAAACAATGAGAGGAAATCTTAGTGAAATTTAGAAAACATATGACAAGGTGGAAATAAACAGGATTTTTCTCTGGCTGCCTACTCTACATTTAAGGCAAATAATGGCAGGTAAAGGATGAACCATTTCAGACTGCAATAAGAAGGCAATTCTTCATTTGAAGGGGACTGACTAACACAGTGACATGGAAACCTGCTGTCAGGACACGATTAAGGAGAATCCCCAGATATTCTGCTAGTACGTCAAGTGGAACAGAATAACCAGGGAACAGGTAGGACTCATTAGTGACTTGCCAAGTTGCATCCAAATCAACTTAGTGGTAGGAGACAGAAGGCCTGCTGGTAGAAGTCTGTTTGTTTGACTGGAGACCAGTGTCCAATCGTGTACCACAGGGATCAGTGCTGTGTCACATATTATTTGTGGTTCGGAGATGTCAGTGCTGGACTGGCTTGCGCAAAATTTAAAAATTACAGAACACTAGATGATAGTCCAATAGTTCATTTGGAGGCACGACCTTTCGAAGAGCATAATCACGTGATAAAGGAGCAGCGCTGCGAAAGCTAGTGCGGCCGAATAAAACTATTGGATTATAACTTGGTGTCGTGTGATTTTTAACATTTTGTTGTTGTATTCATAAATGATGCAGCTGTGAATATGGAGGGGGTTGGGGTGAGTGTGACAAATCAGTTTGCGTTTCACACAAAGTTTGGCTGGTTGGTTGGCAGTGAGGAGGAAGGCCTTATATTACAGGAAGATACTGATGGAATGATCAGATGGATGGATCAATGGCCGGTGGAATTTAACCCTGATAAATATGAGGTGATGTACTTTGGAAGAAGGAACCTGACGGGGAGTGGAGACTCAATGAATAGAACCACACTCGGAAGCTCAGAGGGTGCTTCTCCACATATCCCTGATGTGATTAAACGGGTTAATGCACAAGTTGACAAAGCATAGCGACCATAAATATAGCCTTTATTCATTGAGGCACAGATTATAAGAGCTATGTGGAATTTTGGTTAGGCCAAATGGAATACTATGTACAGTTCTGGGAGTCACATTACAGGAAGTATGTGATTGCACTGGAGAGGGTGCAGTGGAGATTCACCAGGATGTTCCCTTGCATGGAGTTGATCAGATCGGGTTGTTTACTTTGAAGCAGAGAAGGCTGAGAGGGACGTGCTTCAGAAGGATAAGATTACCAAGGGCACGCACAGGATGGATAGACAGCAGCTGTTCCTTTCAGTCAAAGGGCGAAGACTAAGGACGTATCATTTTAAAGTGAAGGGTTTGATGTTTAGTGAGGATTTGAGGATTGGTTTTCATCCAGAGGCTGTTGGGGTCAGGAATGCACTTCCTGAGAAGGCAGCTGGCACAGGTATCCTCACAACCGTCAATAAATACATGGTCGTGCCCTTGAAGTGCCATAACATACATGGTTCTGGGCCTCGTATCGGAAAGTGGGACTAATGTAGATCGTGCTGTATTTATGACAGTACAGAGCCAGTGCTTCTGTGATTGTATGGGTTGGACGGTCAATCATTGAGCGGCATAAGACAGGAATTGATGAGTTTCTGAAAAATGCATTAATTAACGTTATAAAAGTGAACTTTTCTCCATGAGCTAGAACAAGGAGAGCTGAAAGTGTCTAATGCCTTGCTCCCTTCCTGATGTTTCTGTGCAGCGTGTGGGAAAGCTCTGTCGTTGTTGTCACAACCTCGTAAACATTAGGAAGGCAGCATCTCTCTGGTTGAAAGGACTGTGTTTCCCGTTCCCTTTTCCAAAGCTCGTTGCCAGTGTTCTGTCTGGGTTTATCCTTTAAGAACTCAGAACAATTTGATACAATTGAGTGGCTTGCTTGGCCGTTCCAGAGACCATTGCAGAGTTTATCACATGCCTGTTTGTCAGGAGACACTTGTAGGACAGACGAGGAAGCATGGGAGATTTACTTCCTGAATGTACATTGGGGAAAGAACAGATGTTAACAATGGATATTAGATTCAAGGGCAATATTACTGGCAGCAGATTTTATGTCTCCATATTTTGTTAATTGTTTTTAAATTCCACCGGCTGTCAGAGCATTATCCTGGTCTGGATCAATAATCCAGTGACATTTCCACAACAGCACCATCTCCACATGGGGACCTATTGGAAACCACACTGAGCACATTTCTGTGCTGCTTGACAGCTCTGTCAAAAAGAACACCCACCAATGCGACCATCGCGACGGGACTGAGGGCGTGGTAAATGGTCAGACTGTAGTCACTCCCTTGTTTTGGGACTGGATATAGTTGAGGAACTTTCCACGTGACCAGGCAGATGTCAGAGTTAGAGCTTCCCCAGCGACACGGCTTGTTGTGCAGCACAATCTTCAGGAATGGTGTCAGGGCCCATTGCCTTGTCATATCAACTGTGTTCAGCTGTTTCTTCATGTCACATGCAGCGAATCGAATTGGTTGAAGACTGGCATCTGTGATACTGTGGGCATTGTGAGGTGGATTATAGAATCAACACTTTTGGCTGAGGATGGCGCAGATACCACATCCTTGACTTTTACACTGATGTATATGGCTGGGGATATTTGTAGAGTCCTCTCCTCCAGTAAGTTGTTTATTAGTCCATCGACATTGATGACTTGGCTGCAGAGTTTCGATCTAATCTTTTTGTCTTGGGATTATTTGCCCCTCTCCATCAGATGGTAGTTCTGCTATTCATAATGTAACCAGTCAATTGCAGTAGCTTTAATGGGTTGTCATCAGGTTTAGATACACATGGTTCTGATTCTGGCATGTTCACCCAAACCCGTTCCTGAACCATCACTCGGCTTGATGATAATGATAGACTGATGTATTATCCTTTGGGAACAGTTATGGATTGTGATTGAATGCAATTCTTCTGCGGCCGCTGCTGTGATCTACAGCATCACATGATAACCCGGTGTGAGCAGCATTATCTGCAAATCAATTCTACTGACTTTCCCCCAGTTCACACTGAGACCCGTTCACCTTTCTGCCCTGTACTCAGTGACCAAACCTGGTTTCTGATGTGTGAACACATCCAGTTTCATAATCGGACTCTGATGAGGGTCTAACGCTGACGTCACGCCTCCACTTTGTTACATAACTCAGATAATTTAAAATATTCATCTGAATCCTTTTCTTTCCCATCATAACATCTTCTATGTTTGAAGTGAATGATTTTCCCTCTGTTTTTCTACCTGACCATGATTAAGACCTCTGTCGTGTCAGTGATGCCAGACTTATGTCGTTTCAGAGCCAATGAACTTGTGCACTTTGCATTTTTGTTCCCTTCCCAATGTACAGCGCTCTGTGCTGGACAGGGCGTTTGAGCAGATTCGACATACGTCTTTGGAAAATGTTCAAAACCAGAAATTGCTGAAGAAACTAAGCAAGTCTGGCTGCATCTTGTGAAGAGAAAGCTGAGTTCATCTTTCGGGTCCAGTGATCCTTCGACAAAGCTCCCACTTTCTACAGCAATTTGTGCATTTTTATTTCCAGTATCCATAGTTATTTGTTTAATTGGAAATTTGTGCTGTGCCTATTCATTTCTGGAGAAACTCAGCAGGTCTGGCAACATCTCCAGAGACAGAGAAACAGAGTTAGCGTTTCAACTCCAGTCTGACACTTCCTCAGAACTGAAAATGATTGGAAACTGGGCATTTTAGTCCCTTGCCAGAGGTGGGGGTAGGTGACAGCGAAAAGAGGGAGTGACAACAGATAAACAGGCTTTTAGCAGTGGTGAACGAGAAGATGATATAAAATGAGTTTAAATTAAGATATGAATGGGGGAAAGGGGTTCTCTCTATTGAATGCAAGATAAAGAAGACACAACCACATGAGATCATAGGGAGGCCAGGAGGGAGAATGTTGAACATGTGGTATTATATAGGTCTGGGCAGAGATACCTTTTCATTGTAGAGATCATCACCGCCGTCAGACAAAGGAATTCATGTGCTTGATGGCTTATTGGCACTCGTAAGATTTTTATGCTGCCTCAGTATTGTAACATAAAGAAGAAAACAAATAACAGTGTGAAGTTTGGGCTGAATATTGTTTACCAGTCACTTTTAGTGTCGGAGGTTGAGGGGTGACATCATAGAAATTTACGAAATCAGGGGAGGCATGGTCAGGGTGAAAAGCCAAGGTCTTTTCCACAGGATAGGAAAATTAAATGATAGAACCATAGGTTTATGGTAGAATAGGGAAGATTTAAAAGGGAGGAAAAGGGAATTTATTTTAAACAGAGGGTGATCTGTTTATGGAATGCGCTGCCAGAGGAAGACTGGCAGATGCAAGGGAAAAGACAGGTAATTTACACTAGCATTTTACATCGTTCCTCACAGGTGAAGGTGCTGGAAATATTTCAGTGGTATAAAGACAATGATAGTAGGAGGGAAGATCTAGAACTGTCTCTAACAAAAGGAACAAGACATTTCTCAAACAGATAAGACCAAGGGTGAACAGGTCATCAGCAACTCATCGCTGGTTTTAAGAGAAGTGGTCACAGAGTGGCTGGTGGCACTGTGTGAAATATTCCATAACTCTCTGGATTAAAGGAGTGATCCAGTGAAACTGGAGACCCTCCAATGTGGCGCCTGTCTTCAAGAAATGAGCGAAACTGAAAGCAGGAAACACTTAGCCTCACCATTATTGCTGGGAATCTGTGAGAGTCTGTTATTATGGAAGGGACTGCAGGGCATATAGAAAAGATTCACAGAGAGTCAGCATGGTCATGTTAAAGGCGAACTATATTTTGTCTGTAAAATAATGCAAAGGTTTTCTGGAGATTCATTAGAATGTAATAAGCGGCCTTGAAAACTGGGGATTGGTAGACATAGAGTCATCGAGATATACAGCATGGAAACAGACCCTTCAGTCCAACCTGGCCATGCCGACCAGATATCCAATCTAGTCACACTTGCCAGCACCTGGCCCATATCCCTCCAAACTCTTCCTATTCATATAATCATCCAAATGTCTCTTAAATGTTGCAATTATACCAGCCTCCACCACTACCTCTGGTAAATCACTCCATACATGTACCACCGTCAGCATGAAAAAGTTGCCCGTTAGGTCTCTTTTATATCTTTCCCCTCTCACCCTAAATCTGACCCCAGGGAAAAGACTTTGTCTATTTATCCTATCTTATCCATTCCCCTCATAATGTTGTAAACTCCTGTAAGGTAACCCCTCAGCCTCTGACGCTCCGGGGAAAACAACCCCAGCCTGTTCAGCCTCTCCCTATAGTTCAAATCCTCCAACCCTGGCAAAATCCTTACAAATCTTTTCTGAACCATTTCAAGTCTCACAACATCTTCCCAATAGGAAGGAGACCAGAATTGCACGCAAGATTCCAAGAGTGGCCTAACCAATGTCGTGCACAGCCGCAACATGACCTCACAACTCCTGTACTCAATACTCTGATCAATAAAGGAAAGTATATCAAACGCCTTCTTCACTATCCAATCTACCTGCGACTCCACTTTCAAGGAACTATGAACCTGCACTCCAAGGTCTTTTTGTTCAGCAACCTCCCTGGGACGTTACCATTAAGTGTATAAATCCTGCTAAGATTTGCTTTGCCAAACTGCAGCACCTCGCATTTATCTGAATTAAAGTCCATCTGCCACTTCTCAGTCCATTGGCCCATCTGGTCCAGATCCTGTTGGAAACTGAGGAAACCCTCTTTGCTGTCCACTACACCTGCAATTTTGGTGTCATTTGCAAACTTACTAACTGTACCTCTTATGCTTGCATCCAAATCATTTATGTAAAAGACGAAAAGTAAAGGACCCAGCACGGATCCTTGTGGCACTCCACTGGTCACAGGTCTCAAACCTGAAAAACAATCCTCCACCACCACCCATTGTCTTCTTCCTTTGAACCAGTTCAGTATCCAAATGGCGAGTACTCCCCGTATTCCGAGAGATCTAACCTTGATAATCAGTCTCCCATGGGAACCCTTGTCACCATCCAACCCCCAGAACTCTGAGAGGAACACCACCCCTGTTCCTGACTCCACCCCCATTCCCCCCACCACCACACCCGCTCCAGTTATACGCTCCGACCCCTCTCCCATCTCCACACTCACACCGGGTCCCAGCTCCCAGCCCTGCCGAGTTTTCATTATCCTTCCAGATCTGCCCCTCACGGAGGATGAAAGACGAGTCCACGGCAAAGGACTGACTTGTATCACCTTCCGCCCAAGCATCAATGAATTTAATACATGCCGTGTCGTCAAACACTTCTTCTGCCACCTCCGTGCTCAGGTTTATAATCAGGACCCCTGCCCATCTTCCAAGGACCCCTTCACCCACCTCCAACATGCTCCCTCCACCTGGACACCCCGTGCCAGCCTATTACCCGTCCTCGACCTCTTCATTCCCATTTGGCACTGGGATGTTAACCGCCTCAACCTGTCTACCCCTTCCCCATTCCAAACTCTCGCCCTCACAACGCGCAGCCCTCCACTCCCACTGCTCCAATCCCGACCTCACCATTAAGACAGCAGACAAAGTGGGTGCAGTGGTAGTCTGGCGCACTGAACTCTACACCGCTGAAGACAGACGCCATATCAAAGACACCTTTTCCTACCATCCCCTCAACCATGACCCCACCCTATCATTAAACCGTCATCTCCCAGACCATACAGAACCTCATCACCTCAGGAGATCTCTCACCCACAGGTTTGAACCTCATAGTCCAGGAACCCCTCACTGCCCGATTCTACCTCCTTCCAATGATCCATAAGCCTGACCGCCCGGGCCGACCCATTGTCTCAGCATGCTCCTGCCGCACTGAACACATCTCTACCTACATCGACACTGCCCTATCCCCCCTAGTGCAGGAACTCCCCACATACGTTCGAGACACCACCCACGCCCTCCACTTCCTCTAAGACGTCCGTTTCCCCGGCCCCCAACTCCTCATCTTCACCATGGACATCAAATCCCTCTACACCTCCATCCGCCTTGACCATGACCTCCAAGCCCTCCGTTTCTTCCTCTCCCGATGTTCCTAACAACACCCTTCCACCAACACTCTCATTCGTTTGGCTGAACTGGTCCTCACCCTCAACAATTTCTCCTTTGAATACTCCCACTTCCTCCAAACCAAAAGGGTAGTCATGGGCACCCGTATGGGCCACAGCTATGCCTGTCTCTGTTGGCTACGTAGAAAAGTCCATCTTCCATATTTACACCGGCATCACTTCCCACTTCTTCCTCCGCTATATTGATGACTGCATTGGTGCCACCTCGTGCTCCCACAAGGAGATTGAGTAATTCGTCAATTTCACCAATATATTCCATCCTGCCCTTAATTTTGCCTGGAGCATCTCTGACACCTCCCTCCCCTTCCTGGACCTCTCTATCTCCATTAATGACGACTGACTTGACACTGACATTTTTTACAAACCCAACCACTCCTGCAGCTACCTGGATTAAACCTCTTCCTAACCTACATCCTGCAAAAATTCAATCCCGTACGCCCAATGCCTCCGCCTCTGCCGTATCTGCTCCCTTGATGACTAGTTCCACCACAGAACACACCAGATAGCCTCCTTCTTTAGAGACCGCAATTTCCCTTCCCACGAGGTTAAAGATGCCCTCCAACGCATCTCATCCACATCTCGTATCTCCGCCCTCAGACCCCACCCCTCCAACCGTAAGAAGGACAGAACGCCCCTGGTGCTCACCTTCCACCCTACCAACCTTCGTATAAACCAAATCATCCGCCGACATTTCCGCCAACCCCAAACAGACCCCACCACCAGGGATATATTTCTCTCTCCACCCCTTTCCGCCTTCTGCAAAGACCATTCCCTCCGTGACTACCTGGTCAGTTCCACGCCCCCCGACAACCCACCCTCGCATCCTGGCACCTTCTCCCACCCCCGCCACTGCAGAATTGCAAAACCTGCGCCCACACCTCCTCCCTCACATCCAGCCAAGGTCCCAAAGGAGCCTTCCACATCCATCAAAATTTTAAAAGAACACCCACTAATATTATTTATTGTATCCATTACTCCCGATGCGGTCCCCTCTACATTGGGGAGACTGGACGCCTCCTAGCAGAGCGCTTTAGGGATCTTCCCTGGAACACCCCCACTAATCCACCACACCGCCCTGAAGCCCAACATGTCAACTCTCTCGCCCACTCTGCCGAGGACATGGAGGTTCTGGGCCTCCTACACCGCCGCTCTCTCACCACCCGATGCCTGGAGGAAGAGCGCCTAATCTTCTGCCTCGGAACACTTCAACCCCAGGGCATCAATATGGACTTCACCAGTTTCCTCATTTCCCCTTACCCCCTTACCCCAGCTCCAAACTTCCAGCTCAGCACTGTCCCCATGACCTGTCCCACCTGCCCATCTTTCTTTCCAACTATCCACTCCAACCTCCTCTCTGACCTATCACCATCATCCCCAACCAAATTCACACATTGTACTCTTTGCTACCTTACCCCACCCTCTTACCTGACCTATCACCTCCATCCCCACCCCCATTCACCTATTTTAATCAATACTAAATTTCTCCCCACCCCATCCTCCTCTCATTTATCTCTCCACCCTGCAGGCACTCTGCCTCTATTCTTGATGAAGGGCTTTTGCCCAAAACGTCTGTTTTCCTGCACCTCGGATGCTGCCTGAACTGCTGTGCTTTTCCAGCACCACGCTAATCTAGAATCTGGGTTCCAGCATCTGCAGCCCTTGTTTGAACCTTGCTGATCACCTTCCTGATGTACATATAGATCACATCTCCTGCTCTGCCCCCATCAATCTTCCTTCTTACTTCTTCAAAACACTCAAACAAGTTTGTGAAAAATGATTTCCCACGCACGAAGCCATGTTGACTATCCCTAATCAGTCCTTGCCTTTCCAAATACATTGACATTCTGTCCCTCAGGTTTCCCTCCAACAAAGTGCCGACCACTGAGGTCAGGCTCACCGGTCTATAGTTCCCTGGCTTTTCTTTAACGCCCTTCTTAAAGAGTGGAACCACGTTTGCCAACCTCCAGTCTTCTGGCATCTCATCTGTGACTATAAATTTTACAAATATCTCAGCAAGAGGCCCAGCAATGATTTCTCCAGCTTCCCACAGAGTTCTCGTGTACACCTGATCAGTGCCTGGGGATTTATCCTCCTTTAAACGTTTAAAGACATCCAGCACTTCCTCCTCTGTAATCTGGACATTTTGCAAGATGCAATCAGTCCTTGCCTTTCCAAATACATTGACATCCTGTCCCTCAGGATTCCCTCCAACAACTTGCCCACCATTGAGGTCAGGCTCACCGGTCTATAGTTCCCTGGTTTGTCTTTACCGCCCTTCTTAACCAGTGGCACAACATTTGCCAACCTCCAGTCTTCTGGCACCTCACCTGTGACTATCGATTATACAAATATCTCAGCAAGAGGCCCAGCAATCACTTCTCTAGCTTCCCACAGAGTTCTCAGGTACACCTGATCAGTTCCTGGGGATTTATCCACCTTTAACCGTTTCAAGACATCTAGCACTTCCTCCTCTGTAATCTGGCCATTTTGCAAAATATCACCATCTATTTCCCTACCGTCTATATCTTCCATATCCTTTTCCACAGTAAATGCTGATGAAAATATTCATTTAGCATTTCCCCATTTTATGTGGCTCCACACAAATTCTGCATTACTGATCTTTGTGTCCGATTCTCTCCCTAGTTACCCTTTATCCTTAATATATTTGTAAAAACCCTTTGAATTCTGGTTAATTCTATTTGCCAAAGCTATCTCATGTCCCTTTTATGCCCTCCTGATTTCCCTCTTAAGTATACTCCTTCTTCCTTTATACTCTTCTGAGGATTCACTCGATCTATCCTTTCTATACCTGACATATGCTTCTTACTTTTTCTTTACCAAACCCTCAATTTCTTTCGTCATCCAGCATTCTCTATACCTACCAGCCTTCCTTTTCACCCTGACAGGAATATACTTTCTCTGGATTCTTGTTATCTCATTTCTGAAAGCTTCCAATTTTCCAGCGGTCCCTTTACCTGCGAACATTTGTTTCCAATCAGCTTTCGAAAGTTCTTGCCTAGTACCGTCAAAATTGGTCTATCTACAATTTAGAACTTCAACTTTTAGATCTGGTCTACCCTTCTCCATCACTATTTTAAAACGAAAGGAATTATGTTCACTAACCCCAAAATGCTCTCCCACTAACACCTCAGTCACCTATCCTGCCTTATTTCCCAAGAGTAGGTCAAGTTTTGCACCTTCTCTCATAGTTACATCCACATACTGAATCATTAAATTGTCTGGTACACACGGAAGAAATTCCTCTCTATCTAAACCTTTAACACTATGGCAGTCCCAGTCGATGTTTGGAAAGTTAAAGTCCCCTACCATGGCTACCCTGTTATTCTTACAGATAGCTGAGATCTCCTTACAAGTTTGTTTCTCAATTTCCCTCTGACTGTTAGGGGATCTATAATACAGTTCCAATAAGGTGATCATCCCTTTCTTTTTTTCAGTTGCACCCAAATAACATCACTGGATGGATTTCCAGGAATATCCTCCCTCAGCGCAACTGCAATGGTATCCCTTATTAAAAATGCCACTCCCCCTCCTCTCTTGCCTCCATTTCCATCGTTCCTGTATCACTTTGTATCCAGGAATATTAAGCTGCCAGTCTTGCCCATTCCTGAGCCATGTTTCTGTTATTGCTATGATATCCCAGTCCCATGTTCCTGACCATGTTCATCTGCTTTTCCTGTTAGGCCCCTTGCATTGAAATGAATGCAGTTTAATTTGTTAGTCCTACCTTGTCCCTGCCTGCCGTGACATTCTGACTCGCTTCTGTTCTCGACTGTACCAGTCTCAGATCGATCTCTTTCCTCACTATCTCCCTGGGTCCCAAACCCCCCTCCCCACCACACACTACTTTAAATCCTCCCAAGCAGTTCGAGCAAATTTCCCTGCTAGTATATTCCTCCCCTTCCAATTTCGGTGCAATCAGTCCTTCTCTTACAGGTCACTTCTACCCCCAAAAAGATTCCAATGATCCAAAAATATGAATCCTTCTCCCATACACCAGCTCCTCAGCCATGCATTCATCTGCTCTATCCTCCTATTCCTGCCCCCACTCGCTCGTATCACTGGGAGTAATCCAGGTATTCCTACCCTTGAGGACCTCCTCTTTAAATTTCTGCCTAACTCTCTGTAATCTCCCTTCAGAATCTCAATCTTTCCCCTTCCTATATCGTTGGTTCCAATGTGGTAATGATTTCTTGGTGGCCCCTCTCCTCCGTGAGAACATTCTGCACCCACTCTGAGACATCCTTCATCCTGGCACCAGGGAAATAACACACCATTTTGCTTTTTTTTTCTGCTAGCCACAGAAACGTCTGTCTGTACCTCGGACCACAGAATCCCCTAACACAATTGACATCTTGGAAGCCGACGTACCCCTCATTGCATTGCAGCCAGTCTCAATACCAGAAAATTGGCTGTCCGTGCTACGTTCCCCTGAGAATCCATCACACGCTACAGTTTCCAAAACAGCATACCTGTTTGAAATGGGTATATCCACAGAAGGTGCCTACCTCTCTTACCCTTCCTGGAGATAATCCATCTATGTGACTGTATCTGAGACTTTCCCCCCTTCCTATAACTGTCATCCATCACATCCTGTTGCTGTTGCACATTCCTCATCCCTTCTATCTGTCTCTCCAACCGATCCACTTGATCTGATAAGATTCGAATCCAACAGCATTTAAGGCAGATATAATCTGCTATAACCCTTAAGCTCCCTTTAAACTCTCTTTAATCATGAGGCTTTCCATAGATTTTCTACAAGATATCACAAAATAAAGATTCTTACACAAGACAGAAGCTCATAGTATGACGGTTAATGCATTAGCATCGAATGACAATTGGGAAACACATAGAAATCGGAGATTCAGCCTTCATTGGTTATTATAAAAAAAACTGTATCTACTGGAGTACCACAAATATCAGTCCGATGGCAAGAGCTGCTTACAATCTATACTGATAGCCTGATGACGGGAGCTGAGTGCAATATATATCCGAGTTTGAGGATGACACTGACAACCAAAAGGCAGGCTGTTATTTAATGGAGATGACTCCCAAAAAAGGAGCAGTACAACGGATTGGACTGTTCCTGTATATGAAGCATAACGTCAGCATGCTGATGCAGAAATGTTGGTTCATTAGACTGGTTCCTGGGATGAAAGGGTAGAATTATTGAATAAATCAAAAATGCTGAGTCGATTCTTCATTGTGGTTTAAATGAATGAGGGTGACATTAATGAAACGGACAAGATACAGAGGGGTGAAAATGTGTTGCTGGAAAAGCGCAGCAGGTCAGGCAGCCTCCAAGGAACAGGAGAATCGACGTATTGGGCATCAGCCCTTCTTCAAGGTACAGAGGGGGTTTGACAATGTAAGTGTTCAGAATGTGATTCCACACCAGGGCAGAGTCTGGAACTCAGGGATGTAGATGCAGAAAAAGTAATATCGATTTCAAACTGAGACATAAAGAAATGTCTTCTTTCAGAAAGTAGTGAATGGCTGGAATTTCCTAACCCAGAGTTTTGTGGAAGCTGGGTCACTGAATGTATTTACAGACGGGGTTGATTGGTTTGTGACATTTCAGCGTGTTAAGGGATGCAAATGGTTAGCAGGAAAGTGGAGTTGAGCCGTGAAGTAGATCAGCCATGTTCTTATTGAATGTCAGAGAAGGTTTGAGGGACAAATAGCCTGCTCCTGTTCCTATTTCTTACATTCTTATTTATGCTTTTGGAAAATAACTGGTTATTTTCATGATGTAAAATGTTTCATTCAGGGAGAGCAGATGATTTGTCTGAGTTGATCCTGTGTGATGCATGGGGGCTTTATTCACTGCGAATCTGTGTCTGTAACATGACCCACATCTGGAGCAGAAGTTACAGAGAGGGGAAGCCCGGAAACAGGGATTTGGGGGGAGGGGGTGTCACTTCCTGACCCAGCCTGGAATTTCCAAGTACATTTCCCAAACTGGCCCAAACCATCTGAGTGGCCACAGTCTGCTCCTGTACTGCAGGATCAAAGGGCTGAATGGAACATCAGAACATAGGGCTGACGGACACGACTGGGCCATTCGGCCCTTTGACACTATTCCACCAGTCAATAAGGTCATGGCTCATCCCATTGCGTTCCCAGCTGCACTTTCGTCTCATTGCACCATTATTCCTGATTCACCTGTCTATGGAAAATCAGACAAAGTCAGCCTCGATATAATATAAAGATTCAGCCCTCCCAAACTTCTGGGAAAGAGAATTCCCACTAGAATGAATTCCCACTTTGAGAATTTATTTTCACTCCAGTTCTGACTGAGGTTGGAGGATGTCACTGTTTCAATTTCTAGTCCCGCTCCTTCACTTCTCACAACAAATTTTAAATGTAACCAGGTTGGTGATATAGCCGAAGATAAAGGTTTAAGACTGGGTCAGGTTCAATTATCAGAACAAGTCAGTTAGATTTCGTTAGTCAGCTACAAGTAATTAATAGAACTAACTGAGGAGTATGATGGATATGTGGTCAGCACTGCTGCCTCAGATCACCAAGGAGTTGGGTACAATTCCAAACTCAGGTGAATATGAACATTCTCCACGTATTTGTATGGGTCCCCCCCCCATGCTCCAGTTTCCTCCCAGAGTACAAAGGTGGCAGCTCAGAGTGGATTGGCTATGCTATATTGCCCATTGTTAAGAAAGCGTCTTCTTCATGGTAACCTCTGTCCGTGTGGGGAATTGAACCCACGCTGCTGGCCTCCCTCTGCATCACAAACCAGCCGTCCAGCCAACTAAGTGGGAGACTGTGTGATTGTTACAGACAGAAACAGTCACAGATAAAGTGAAAAAGAAACTTCATAACAAAGAAAGTGGTAAATTTCAAATAACGTTCAAGACAACAGTTGAGGATAAAAAGTTCTATACTAGAAATTTTATTTCAGAACGGGTCATGGGTTTAGAAGCGGTTTTTGGCTGAATACTATAAAGTGAGACAAAGTGAAATAGCCAGAATTAATTATTGTGATTGGATATAAAATATGTACCTCTGTCGAGACAGAGAGAGAGAGAGAGAGAGAGATATGAAAAATCGTCGTGTTAATTCCCTTTATCTGCCATGCGCGTGGTTGCTCCAAACTGAGAAAGTTCAACAGTGTGCGCATTGACCTTTGAATGATGGGACAAATGCCAGTGATCACAGAGTATCCAGGGGCTTCAGTGCAATGTTGAGTCTCTTCAGCCATGATGGGTTGAAGAAACGGGCTGGCATTGAATGAGAGGAATACTATGAGATTGAGTGAATAATTAATTATGTGAGTTCGATAAGATAGCACCAAGAAACTAACTCAGCCTCGTACAGACAATCCCTCTGTCCCAATTAATAAAATTGCCACTGAAGCAAATTATTGTTAGATGCAGCCCAATGAAACTAATACTCTGCTGACCCCACACCCAGGTACAAAGTTGCAGAACAAATGCTCATCCAAAACTCACTATCATCTGTACTGACACCAATATCCCCTTCAGTTATCATTCCTGGGAATAGTGGCTCATGTTGCTGTCGAAATGTCTTCATTTCAGCATTCTGAAATATATGACCTTACATGAAATTGTCCCTAAAACTCCCTTTCTTTTTTTTCTCCAAAATCCTTTTGGTTGTTGGTAGCTAAACTGATTTCCTCGCCATCTCTCTCTGGCAGAGGCTAGGGATTCCGGACTAGGCAATGAGGATTCTGTATCAGAGTGATAATGTAACTGACAGGTAATTCAGAGGAAAGGGTTGTGCTTCGAAGGTAGTGTTTAAAATCCTACCACGGACGATGTCAGAACTTAAATTCGAATGGCAAAAATTGGAATGAAACCTAATTTCACTCATGGAAACCAGAAACCGTCAGGATATATTTTTATTATTTCGCTGATAATCTTTGGTGAAGAAACTTAACATTATTGCCCAGTCTGACCTCAGTGTGACTTCAGATCCACAACAAAATTGTTGGCTCCATTTTGTCTTGACAAGTGGCGCGTGGTCAAGGACAATTAGTGATGGACAACAAATGCTGTCTTTGCCCGTGATGCGGCATCCCATAAAAAAACAGCATTAAAGGTGAACTAAACCAAGGAACGGTGGGTGCTAGAGATCGAAAATAAAACTCTCCAGCGTCTGAAAGTGTTGGAGAATCTAAAGCAGGAATGGCAGCCTCTAACAGGAGAAACGCAGATAACGGTTTGAGTCCAGTTACCCTGCTTCACGACTGAAAGCAAACTGGGAAATAATATTATTTATCCTGGAATTAGGGATGGTTGGGTTAGAGAGAAAGAGACGGAGCTAGGTTTAAGTAGAATGGAGAGAGAAATGGCCAGAAAAAGAGAGGAAACGAAATGAAAAGTGAGCAAAGGGATTGCTGATGATGAACTGAAAGGAAAACATATTGGCAAGTTATGCTCACATTTCCCCATTTCCCATATTCCTGAATATCACGCCCATTTAGATATGTCCCTGTTTATAGTGAGTTAGGTTCCCTCTATCTCTCTTCTCTGAGTGTGATGATCAATTCCATTGGCAATACTGATGCTGCCTTTATAGTTGCTGAGATACAGACAAAGGTAATGTTACACTGTTAAATGCTTCTTTGGAGAGAGAAACTGTTACTGTGGGACTATGCGGGGATGCAACGGCTTTCTCAGCCAGGAAGAGAGGAGAAACTCAGAAGTGGAAATAGTTTTTAACGCTGAACGTGTGCACCATGCGTGTGTGAAATTGACTTGTTCCTGTCATTGGAAAATCAGTGGAGTTTCAGTGGATGCTTATCTCAGGTTTGTATTGTCAGCTGCTGGATCTGGTAACCCCACTCTTTTCACTGTATTTGCAGAGAGTTTTGTTCCATGGTAAACAAATGGACATGAGACTCCACAGAAGGGAAGCTCTATAAATAGGGTGGAGCAGGACAGTGCACTATCTTCCCTGGGATTTCCCAGGATTTATGTCTCAGCTGGACTAGGTGTAAGGTATGAAACCAGTTTGTTTCAAAATTGAGGTGGTCACTGAGCTGTGTCCCCTCCTTCAGTGCACCATTTAGCCTTACACCAGTGACAGGACTGTGCTGATACGCACCATGAATTTAACTGGATTAATTCTGGAACTTTCCAGGCAGGAATGAGTAACATATCCATCATCACCGAAGTGCAGTCCTCCGATGTGTTCACTGGCTGACAGAAGTCACCTGTCTGCTGAGTGCATCTCATTGAGACCATCTCACTGAGGAAGGTACAGAAACAAACTTCGAGAATCGCTAGGATAAGAGTGACTGTTTAAAATGTGGAACAGCAGGAAATTAGAATTGATAAAAGGTGTGTCTTTGAAAATCTCATTGAATTGAAGGTCGGTACGTTGCTGTATCAGATGAGCTACATCCCAGAGTAGTGAGGAGGTGGCACTAGAGGAAATAAAATAATTACAGATTATTCTTCAAAACTGGTTTGATTCTGAAAAGGATCCTTCAAACTGGAAAGCAACTATTGTAAACCTAACTATTTAAAATATGACGAAGGTGCCAAACAGAAAACTAAATTGTAGTTAGCTTGGTATCAGCTGTGAGAAAAAAAAAACATTGGAACCTTTTGTGAGGAATGTGAGAACTAGACACTTGGAAAATAATGTCATAATTTGGTAGATTCAATCTAAATTCATGAAATGGAAATGATCTTTGATAAACCTGCTGGATTTTGTGGAGGCTGTGCATTGTGACATCGACAATTGAGAATCAATGGAATTGGAGTATTTTATTTTCAGCAGACTTTGACATTGTTGAATACAGTGAGTAGAGAATGTTCGCGCCCTTGGTAGGTAGGGGTGGAATACACTGAATGTCTTAAAAGTTGGATAATCGAGATAATGAAGAGAGTTGTGCTTTTATCTAGAGTGAAGACTTTGGGGTATCAGAAGGATCAGAAGAAATAAAATGTTTCAGATGTGAACAACAAATATCATCATTCACATTTATGATTATTAAATAGTGAGAGGTTGGGAAGTGCTGTTGTTGAAACAGACCTGGATGTACTTGGTCATAAATGACAGACAGAATGTTTAATCAGCAAGAAGTAAATGATATGTGGCTCTTCTTGCAAAAATGATTAAATTACCTGAGTAAATACCAATGGTATTGTTATGTTTAGAGACTATTTAGGGTATTGTGTACAGATTGGAATTTTTTTATAAATAATGATCTTGTGAGCGATGCAGTCCGAAGGGATGTCACCAGATTAAACCCTGGTATGATGTTACCAAGAGGAGATAGTGAAGAAACTTGTGCGTAATATGTAGCACTGTGAGGGAATAAGAAGTTGACATTTTATGGTTATGGTTGGACACTCTTTATGACCCAAGCAACTGAATAGGGTGAAGATTCCATCCTTCTCATTGGATGCTTGTTTCCCGGTAGTTTCCGTGCCTATGCCTATGTCTATTGACAGAGAAATACAGACTCTGAATGAACTTTACTGTACAGTTGCTGTGTGACCCTGCACTGAATGCTACATTGTCAGCAGCTGCAATACCTTCATTCTGAAACAGTTGGCCATTCCCCACCAGCTTCTGACCTCCATAGAGACCATGGGTCTAACTTCTTGGAATGGACAACACGTTGGTGAATGGGTGAAAATGTTGTCTTCATTCTCACTGCCAGAAAATAATTTTAAAATAACATATATGTACTATGAGTAATTTAGCAATGTGGAACAAGTTAGAGCAGTCTATCTGTGCAGCCAATGCACCATCTGTTAGTGATATTGGAGCATATTTGACACCTTCCTCTTCCTGTGTCAGTGACAGAAGAAGCTGAATGACCACTTCCTGTAGCTTTGTAAATGGCTCCAGATTTGAAATGGTCTCTTTCTGACCCCATGTAAATGATGCGTGGGAGTGACCGGTCTCCTTGTCTTCCTATGTAATAGGCAGGAGGGACTGATTGGGCTATCCCTTTTCTTGCCCAGTAGTTTTGATGGGCTGAATGACTTCCCCATATTCTTTTGAACCCAGATTGAGGTTATGAATGAGCTTTTTATTTGTCGAGGGAAATGCGTTTTGTCTGTTACGTGAATGTTACCCAGACTTTAACAAGTTTGAATGTTGTCTGCGTCTTGTCGCACATGAACACAGATGGCTTCAGAATCTGAGTGCTGATTTTTTTTCTGAACATTGTGTAGTCTTCAGTGAATATCCCCACTTCGGATCGGTGTGAACTCAATGGACTGAATGGCCTGCTTCCACACTGCAGGGATTCCCCACTGGCCAACCGCAGATGCCTGGGCTGAGGGAGATACCCAAAGAATCTCCTGCAGAGATATGCCATGGCTGAGATGATTGATGCCCACCGATAATAATCACCTTCCCTTGTGCTGTGAATAACTCCGAGCAGTGGAGAGATCACAATCGATTCTCGATTTTGCGATTTTGCTCAAGCTCCTTGATGCCATCCTCAGACTAGTACTGCCTTGAGTACAGGGCAGGTCTCTCATACCTGAGCCCCTGTGTTTCCTCTTTTGTTCATATCAATAGGTCATGGTGTAGAAGTAGCGAGTGATTTCTTCAAACAGAAGGAATATACTTAGAAAGTGTCTCACAAGGCTTTTGACTACCATGGGTTTGCTAATCCTCACGCTGTTCCAAACTAAGCTTACTGTCAGCCTTCATCTCCATCGTTTTCAGCAGACTTTCCACTCTCAGTGTCCATCTCTGAAGCTCAAACGCTCTCTCTTTTTGTTTCTCTCCTGCTAAAGCCATTCGTTTTTTGTTCTCTTTCCTGGATAAATCCAATTCGTTCTCTTTGTTTCTCTTTTAATTTTAGTCGTAACGCAAACTGATTCATTTCAGCTTCTGACTCAAGCTGCTTTATTTGCGATTGAAGTTTAATCATTTCTACAGACCCCAATGGAGTTCCCAGCAAATTGGAATGCTGAACTATTGCTGCAATCATCTCATCTTTCCTCACATTACGAGGTAGCTTCAACTCTATTTTGTCTACTAATTCCCGCAGCTTGGACTTATGTGCATTTTGTGAAACTCCCAAGGTCGATTCTCCCATCTCCAAAACATGATTTGTGACTGTAGGAGTTATTGCTATCTGATGCTCTGTTTACTCACCAAATCCACACATGCACAAAAAGACACTAACACCTGCCATTCGCTGTCTTAATTCTGCAAAGTCCCCCCAAACAGTTATGGACCAGGCCCGACCCCTCAAAATATTTTTAAGCCTGTAGACCAGATGTAACTTTGGTATTTGTTGAAGGTTAGTAGAAAGTGGTTATTAACAGAGTGAATTAGCTGGTCAGACTGCTGAATTTTAAACAAACAGTCTTTATTCACCAAATTACGGAATGAAGCACATGATTTGAAACTAAAATTCCGAACTAATTTATCATATCCAACCGAGAGGCTATCCCGAGTTTAGGATGTCATTCCAAAATACTCGCAACAATCCCAATAAATAAATGATTTATCACAAACAGTAAATCTGATACAAAAAGCTTACAGGTTATGAGATCCGAAGGACAGAAGGAAGGGGAGAGCGTCAAATTTCAACAGTTACCCTGACTCAATTTACCCCCAAACTGAACCAATCTGCCCAGCTAGAGAGTTGGCCACGTCCTCTTGATTATTCAAGTTTTTTATTTAAAGACTTGAAAGCGTTCTGCCTGATTAGATATAAACAAATTGACCCCAAATGAACCGTTTAAAATTCAGACATATTGGGGTCTTAGGTCGTTTAGAACTTCTCTGAAGAAGAAAAATCAAGGATAACATAACCTTGTAAAAGGACCGGTTTTGTGACAACATGCCACATTTGGCTTTAGACTGAATTCAAACAATGAAGTCAATAAAGTGTGTTAAAGTGCTTGTGAGTTTATATTTTAAAACGTTCTGAAGCAAATTGAGTGGTGGAGATACAAAAGTGCCTCATTAGATCAATTAAAGGCACGCCCAGTAAAATCTACATTTCCTGTGTATTGGAGTACAAATTTATCCACTGTAATTGTATTGGCTGGTGCCTGTTCTAGACGAGGAGAGATCGGCAAGGTAACAACATCTAGATTGTGGTTTTTGAGGGTGGTGGTAGTGGGAGGTTCAGGCGGTTACAGTATTGCAAGCGGACAATGGAGCAGAATTGTCTAGCCTGGGATAAGAAAACATCCACTTTTGTCTCTCACAACTAACTTCACGAGAGCAATTGGTGATTTGACCAATAGTCAGCGATGCCAAAAGTCAATCCAGTCCAGTTGTTTTTTTTTTGAACTGAAGGAACCAAACTGAAAGGTGTTAACTGGATCTTTTTTTTGGTGACTGTAATTGATGCCGGACTTCATGGATTCTAATGATGCCACGGGATGGTATCCTGTTGGTAAGGGGCTTCTTGCAATGCTTTTTGCCATTATAACAGCAGATGCATCAACTCCAACGCTCACAGGGATCAGCAGCTGCAGAGACAGGGAAAGGAGAGATAAACATCTGAGAATAGTCTGGAATGATCCATTAATTGATCAGAATCTGAGAACATTAGACGAGAAGGATGCAACAATGGAAAGGAGTTTATCCTCGGGTCTTTTCTTTTTGTCCTCGTCTTGGTCAACACACCATATCGGATATTAGGTGCACTGCTGATTATCCAGGCGGATTACTATCCTATCCTCGCTCTTGTTGGTATTCCTGGTAAGTTTCTTCATCTCTATCCATTTATTAATCTTTTTAACCAAGGCTAACTTCTTTGCTATTCCTGTTATCTATATTTGAAAAATTCCATTCATTCCCCACAAATTTAAGAACCGGCCACACACCCGCCCTCACAAGCATCTGAGAATGAGACTGTTCAGAATACCGAAGTACCTTTTTTCCCTGAATTCATTTACGTCTCTGTATTCTGTCCATCACCAAACCTATCCACTACCAGTTCGATTATATCCCGAAGCGCCATCATGGCATTAATGCTGACGCTTAATGAACCATTATTTATGCCTTGGTAAAGTTCAGATGTTATGGTTCCACCTCTCCTCTAAGCACACTTTCAGTTGCAAATATTTTGATCACAACCTTGTTCTTGTCTCTAAAGTAACTTAATTACAGGAACACTGTGTCAGAGCAGTAATGTCGGAAGAAATGTAATTCAGAGTCACAGGTTATTGCAGAGAAGGACACTCTTCCACATGCTACCACAGATGATGTCAGAAAGTAAATTCAAATGACAGGAATTGAAAGTAAAAGCAAGTTTTACGAATAACAACCATAACATCCCCAGCATTTTGTCAATGCGTTTATCTATTTCACTGATGTCCTTTGGTAAAGAAAACTAGCGTTATTACCTGGTCTGGCATAAAACTGATATCAGACCCACGGCAATGTGCTTGGTTCTGTACTGCTTGAAAGAATGACCTCACAGTAAAGGGCATGAGGTAAGGTGAACAATGCTGCCCCTGTCAGCGATGCAGACATTCCAAGTAATAACAAAATTAAAGATTAAATACAACAAAGAATGATGAAATAGTTCAGAAACAATAAAGAACGAAAAATGCCAGAGAAACTGAGCAGATTTGGCAGGGTCGGGTCGAGAGAAAAACAGAATTGGCAATTCGATTCTAATGACCATAGTTCAGAACTGAACACAGTTGGGAAGTAGTGTGATTGATATTGGTGACTGCGACATCTGTTATGAAGGCGAGAAGGACTGAGTTGAATAGATTGGAAAAGAGAGAGAGATAGAGAAAAAAGCAAACAAAGGGATTGTTGATGATTAGCAGGGATGGAAATTTAAAAACGAGATTAATACTATTTATTTTTATCCTGTTCACATATTTCTGAAAATCATGACCATGTAAGGTATACATGGTCCCTGGTCAAAGTGATTTTTGCAGATTTTTCTCTCTTCCCTGAGTGTGATCATCTTCCTTCATTCAATAGTGGGATGCTGGGACAGGATTTCATTCCCTTTCCCCATTGTTCTTGCGAAGGTGTTGGTGAGCTGCCTTCCTGACCCACTGCAGTCCGTGGGCAGTAAATAGACAGTCCTGAGGTCCATGCATTTCATTTCTTTGAGGCTTTGAAGTGAGTGATATAACTGAGTGACTGGCTTGGCCATTTCAAACTGCAACTGAAAGTTAACCACATTGCTGTGGGTCTGGAGTCACATATGAGCCCCACGAGGTGAAGATAGTAGATGTCCGTCCCTGAAGGGCATAAGGGTGCGCTCGGACTTTCGACAATAGTTTCATTGTTTCATTTTGATTCTTAACTCCTGATATTTTATTGAATTCAAATTCCAACATTTGACGTGGTGTGGTTCAGATGCGGGGTCTGTGTCATGACCTGATTCCTTGGATTAATATTCCGGAGATAAAACAGCTCGGCCATTGCCTCCTCAGCATCACCAATCAACTCGAATAGCAATAGTGCTGTTGTTGTTGGAGTGACTTTGTTTCACAAGGCAAATAAATGATTTGGCAAAACATACCATCCTTCTCATTTTTTATTTACGAGAAGGCGAGATGATGGGAAGTGCTCTTGGTGAAATGGAGCTGGATGTCCATGGGCATGAGTCACTAACAGAATTCATACGGAGCAGCCGAGTGCTGGCAGGTGGGACTAGATTTGGTTGGGATATCACGTCGGCATGGACTCATGGTCTTATTCACTTTTTGTAAAATTTCCAAAGTCACTGCATTCACACCCAGGAACCATTTGGCGACTGAAAGAGCCATTACTATTCTAACCTGTTGAACTTCCAGTTCAAGACTCAACTGAAAACTGCTCAGCTCAGCTCAACTCACCTAGCTCAGCTAAAAGAGCTGACCACTCCCCAATCATTATACAGGTCACTTCTAAAGGATAACTACTTTGGCCTGAAATTTCATCTGTTTCCATATAAATACAAGGCCTCTGAAATTCCTTTTCGTGTCTGTAAAAAACCAGACTGATCGGAGCCCGTCCCGTTTATTGCACCTCTGAAAACATCAAGGACAGAGTCTTCTTGAGCCAATGAACAGCTTTTAGCAAAAAAAGGATTGGTTTGTGTCAGAGAAGACAGGATAGTGTCCTGTATGGAGGTCAGAAGCTGGTGGGGATGCGAAACTCTGTCAGAGTGTGGCTGCTGACAGTTTGTGAACAACATGGCGTTCAGTGCAGGGTCACACACCAACTGCATATCGAGACCGTGAGAGCTCATTCAGAACCTGCAGCTCTCTCTCAACTAAAATGGGGGATCTACAGAACTCTGTAAATGATCAGAGACTCATAGAATCCTATAGCAAGGAGACAGGCCCTTTATCCGAAACTAGTTCATTCTGACCAAAATGTCCATCCATGCTAAACCCATTCCTCTGTGCTTGGTCCATATCCTTCTAAATCTTTCCTATCTACGTATTTGCCCAAATGTGAAGACATGTATCACGGAAAGCATGTTATATTTAATGCTATCAATGTTTTGTTTTGGAAATAATGAGCTGAAACGTCGATTCTCCTGCTCCTTGGATGCTGCCTGACTTGTTGCGCTTTTTGAGCAACACATTTTCCCCTCTGATTTCCAGCATCTGCAATCCTCACTTCCTCCACACATTGTAGCAGATCAGACGTGGACATAAATTCACCAAATTGTTTTGCCTGTTGGATATAGAAAGGAGGATGCTGCGAGTGGCATATGAGCTACCACTTGGAGATCATTTCGGGGAGAGGACAATACAGGCTGAAGTAAAAAGATATTTTCACTGGCCTGTACTACACAAAGATGTAGTTGAATTTTGCCAGACGTCTCAAACATGTCACACAGGCAGTAATAAGACTTGCAACTTCAATACATATTCTAGCATTTGAGGAACCTTTCAGAAGAGTCTTGATAAATTGTGTCGGCCCCTACGTCAAACGCAAAGTTTGAATAAGTAATTATTAACAACAATGGATGCGTCGACTAGATTTCCAGAGGCAATCCCATTATGCAGCATCACAGCTAAAAGAGTTCTAGAAAAAAATACTTAGTGATTTTACTAGATACGGACTACCAATAGAGATCCAGACAGATGAAACCTCACATCTGAACTATTCAAGGAGGTGTTGGATAACTTGGGAATAAAGCAATTCAAATCCACTGCGTTCTATTCGGAATCACAGGGAGCATGAGAGAGACAGCATCAAAAACTGAAGACCATGTTGAAGGTTTAAGGTCAGGGTTATCCAGATGATTGTGAAAAGGAAATTCCTTTTGAACTATTTGTCATCAGAGACGCACAGAATGAATCGAACAAATTCAGTCTATTTGAATTAATTTGTAGGCATGAAGTAAAAGGACCATTAACATTGGTTAAGGAGATATTAATAAGTCAGAATTCAGAAACCACCCATTTTAACGATGTGTAAAATTTTAGGGAACGATTAAATAGAGCAGGCGAGTTGGGTAGACAGCATTGAAAAGTATCGCAGTATGCAATGAAACAGGAAGTGGATCAGAAATCACAAATTCGCAATTTTGCAATTGGGAATAAGGTCTTGGTGTTACTTCCAGTAACAGGTGAGCCTTTAAAACCAAATTTTAGTGTACCTTATCAAATTGGGAACAAATGTAATGAGGTGAACTACTTGGTATGGACTCCAGACAGAAAGAAATCTCACATAATGTGTTCATATGAATATGCTCAAAAGATATTTTGATAGGGAAAGAAAGCAAGAGAAGAAGGTGTTAATGATTACAGCACAGAAGGAAGAACCAAGTTCAGAGGATTCTGAATTGGATATTCCTCAAATCAAATTGAACGAGAAATTTGCAAAAAATTAGGATAAATTATTGAATTACCTTCCACAAGAAAAGCAAAGTGACCTGAAAGAGTTATTACAATCTTATGGAGAGATATGCGGAAATAAACTGTGAAGTACAAACATAATTGTGCATGATAAAGATGCAGGAGACGCTTTTCAGATTAAGCAACATCTTTACAGGTATGACCCTCCAATATTGGCACAGGTTCAGAATGAGTTAGAGTGAATGCTCCAAGATGGCACAATCGAAGTGAGTTCCAGTGACTGGAGCTCACGTGTAGTCATGGTGCCAAAGTCAGATGGCACCCAACGGTCATGTGTGGACTATCACAAAGTTAACCCCGTTACAAAGACTGATGCATATCCAATTCAATGTGTGGAGAACCTTGTCGAAAAAGTAGGAGAAGCTACTTACATTTCTAAGTTGGACTTGCTCAGAGGCTACTGACAAGGACCTCTGTCAGTGAGAGCAAAGGCAATTTCGGGGCTTTCATAACGACAAATGGACTATATCAGTTAAAGGTCGTGGCATTTGGTATGAAAGACGAGCCAGTCACATTTCAAAGGCGATAATAAGGTCATTGCCGGATTACCCAACTATGTTAGTGCACGTTAATGATCTGGTGGATTTTAGTCACTCATGGAAGGAACATTTAGAACATTTATCGGACTTGTGCGATCAACTTCCGAAGGCAGGCTTGGTGGTAAACCTAGCTAAAAATGAATTTGAGAAAGCCCAAGTCACGTTCCTGGGTCACGTTATTGGACATGGACAAATGGCCCCATGAGATAAGAAAATGAAAGTAGTTGCGGAATGTTTCACATCGTCGACAAAAAGAAATATGCAGTACTACAGTTCCTGGGATTGAGTGGATGTTACCAAAAGTTTGTGCCAAACTTTAAACAGTGTGGCTGCTCCTCTCACCAAATTGTCAAGTCCAAGAACTCTCAGTGGAGAGAGGACTGTCAAAAGGCATTTTACAGCCTAAAGACTGTGTTAACACTGGTCCCAGTATTAGCTACACTAGATTACCCGTAGCCTTTCAAGGTGGCCATCGTTGCCAGTGATGTGGGTATTGGTCCAGTGTTCCTGCAGGAGGATGATGAGGGAACAGAAAGACCTATCGGGTATTTTTTTGGGAAGTCGAACGTTCATCCACAGAAATGTTCAACGGTGGAGAAAGAGACTTTAAAATTGGTGTTGGCATTACACCATAAATGTGTTTATATTGCCAGCAATGCATCTGAGACAATCGTGTACTCTGATCACAACACATTGACATTTGTGGAAAATATTAAGGACAAAAATGTCAGACTGTTTATTTAGATGGAGCTTGTTGTTGCAGCCATTCAATCTGACCATCGTGCATGTGGCAGATCGTGAAAACGTGAAAGCTGATGAGTTATTGAGACTCGAATGAGATACGGAGGTTTTCAGTGGTGGGTGTACCGCGGCCTGAATTTGCATGGGTTTGTGCATGTTTCAATGTTTACAGTTAGTATAGTTTATCTGCCAGTTTTGAGACTACAAACTGAGTTTGAAGGGTTAAAAATGCAGCCATCTTTTAGCATTGATGGTTCTTTTTTTTAAAGGGGGGAGGGAGACATGTCACAAAGCTAGTCCCTTTTATGTCGAAAAGATGTTCCATGACTCAAGGAGACTCTGCCTTTATTTTTTTTTCAGAGGGACAATAAAACGGTGCCAAGCTCAGATCAGTCTGGTTTGGTACAGAGAGGAAAAGGATTTTCAGAGGCCTTTTGTTTATATGGAAATAAATGAGACTTCAGGCCAAAGTGGTCATGCTTCATAAGTGACCAGTATAATGAACGGAGAGTGGTGAGCTATTTTAGCTGGACTAGCTGAGCTGAGCTGAGCTGTTTGCAGTTGAGTTTTGAACTGGGAAGTTCAACTGGGAGGTGTGTGGAAATTCTCTCTCTTTTCTGACCTTCAACTTCAACCTGGAAGGATGTGTTACAGTTGTACTGTTTTATATTGGGAGTTTGCTTATTGCGACAGTTGTGTGTATTCGGAACAGCATAACTAAGCCTAGCCGAATCGGTTGAATTCTGTCTTGATCCTTTATTCTGTTGTTTGTGTTTGTGTAACTTTATGAATAAAGATTTTGTCTGTTTTAAAATCTAGTAGTCAACCTAGCTAAAGTACTCCGGCTAATTTTCATTGTATGCTTACCAAAACAAATTGCAAAGGTACGCTCTGGGCTGCCTGCTTAAAAATGTTTTGAGTAGTCTAGCAAAGTTTATAACATCTCGGATATGGAAGATGCCTCCTTGGTACTTGACACAAACCAATCACTTTCCCTCTTCATGGTCAGCAAACCACGTTAACATTGTGTACCATTAGCAAAGGAACCAGGAGGAACAACATGGAGCAGTCTATCTTTGCAGTCTATGGCTCATTGGTTTGTCGGGTTGCAGCAACAATGACATCCTCCTATTTCAGTCTAACAGTTTGGAGGGGCTGAATGGCCTCTTTTGTTCATTGGTCAGTTTCTCGAGGGACTGAACGTCTTCCTCCTGGCCCGAGGGCAGAGGTTCAAGGACATCAGTGGACAACCCGTGGTTCCTGCCTACCAGCACGTTGTGCTGACTGGACTCTATCTTCCTGAGTTATAGGAGGCAAACAGAAGACTGGAAGAAAACAACAAGCCAGGCAGCATCATGAGCTTGGAAAGTCAACATTTCAGATATAACCGTTCTTCAGAACTGGGGTGGTGTGTGTGAGGGAGCTGCAGATAAAGAGGGAAGGGAGTGGTTAGGATGGGGAGAACAGGGAGATGGCGAGTTATGGATATGTGGACACAAGTGATAAGTGCAACCTGGTTGGGTGATGGGGAGGATGAATTCGGTTGGAAGCTGAAAGGTAGGGTCGTTAGTTGGAATGGAAGACCTCCCAGTCAGTTCCAATGTCAATTCTCTTTCCCAATCCCTTTCCAACATGGCCATCCCTGGCCTCCTCCATTGCCACAATGATCCAAATCATAATTTGGAGGAACAAGATCTCATCTGTCATCTGTGCAACCGACACCCCGGGGACTCAACATTCGAATTCTCCAATTTTAAATAACCTCCCTTCCAATACCCCCGACTCCCTTCCCAAGCCCTCTCCTGCCTTCCATTCCTCTGAGCGATATTTTGTCCTGCTACCAACTGGATTCAGCACTCCCATCAACAACCCGCTGATACCCTTTATCTGTGGTCACTTATCCCCACCTCGCCACTCTGATCTCTCCTTCCTCACCCACCCCTTTATCTATAGACCCCCTTATTCCCACCCACAGGCCTGACGAAGGGTTATATCCAAGGCATTCACTTCTCAAAGTCTTGATGCTGCCTTGCTTATTCTGTTCTTCCAGCTTCCTGCGTATATATTTTGGATTCCAACACCTGCTGTTTTTTTTAATTGTCTTCTTGTGTAACAGGCAGGAGAGAGTGAACCCATTGCGCCTCTTGTTATCCAATAGATCTGATGTGTTGAATGGCTTTCTAATATCACCGTGAAACCAGCTAGAGATGCTGAAGTGGTTCCTCTTTCTTTTAACCGTGGAAATGTTTCGTGTCCAGCAGTGCTTTTGATTCATGTTACCTATACATTAACAGAACAAGCTTGAATGTTGCCCAGATTTAGTACCTTAGGAGGTGACTCATTGTTCTGAACATTGTATAATCTTCACAGAACATCTCCACCTCTGATCGTATAACAGAGGGAAAGACAATGATGAAGCATCTGAAGATGTTTGTGCCAAAGAAGCTACCCTGAGGATTGTCCACAGAGATATCCAGGGACTGGGAGGATTGAAGTCCACCAGCCCCATTGTGCTCTGAATGACCCAACCAGTGGGGAGTTTACAACTGATTTCCATCAAGTTCGATTTTGTTCAGTCTCCTTGACATCTTGCTTTATCAAATCCTGTTTTGATATCAGGGCCAGTCATTTTTACGCTGTGTTCATACCTTCTATCCATGTCAATAGGCCAAGGTATATGTGTGGGGAGTGTTTCCTTCTCTCCAGGGAAGTGACGGTTGGAACCAGGCAGTTAGGGGAGGCTACATCACTGAAATGTTTGGGAGGTGCGAGTGGGTGTCAATGGATTTTGACCAGAGAGAGAGTCAAGGGCGACAAAGAATTGGGCATGAAAGAAAAATTGCGGCCGAGTGTTGATCAGCCCTGACTTACTGAATGGAAGGGCAGGGATGAGGGGCTATGTAGCCTGGTTTTATTCCGGTATACCGCATAGTCCAGTCACTTTGAGGCCTCTTCCTTTCCCTGTGTTACTGACTTCAAGTAGCTGAATTGACTGATCCAATTGCTGTGCAAATGGATACTGGCGCTACATGATCTGGTTACAGTTTTATAGACCCTAGGGGCTTATTGGCCTCCTCCTGTAATTGTATATCAGGCTCCATGGGCTAAAAAGCCTCATTCTTTTCTGTTCTAACTAAAATCCATATTGATTAAGTCTACCGTCCATGGAGAAAGTGAGTACGCAGATGCTGGAGATCAGTGTCGAAAAGTGTAGCACTGGAAAAACACAGCAGGTCAGGCAGAATCAGACGAACAGGAGAATCGATGTCTTGGACGTTCCTGATGAAGGGCTTATGTCCGAAACATAGATTCTCCCGCCCCTCGAATGCTGCCTGACCTGCTGCACTTTTCCAACACCACATGTTTCGACATCTACTGCCTCAACCAAGTCAATCTTCCTGGTCACTTTATCCAATTACTTTAAGAAAATTGTCAGGCATAAACTTCCTCGCATAAAGCCACACTTACTATTCCTAATCAAATCCTGTCTTTCTAAATACATGTACATCTTATCCCGCAGAACCTTCTCAAGTAACTTACCTACTGATCTGTAGTTCCAAGGCTCTTTTTGTTCAATTCTTCTTGAATAAAGGCACAATATTTTCTATGCTCGAGTCTTCCGGGACATTACTTTAATGATGATCAACATTATAAGCCAGGGTCACCGCAAATTCATCTGGAGCCCCTTGAGGTGCTCTTGGATATATTGGGTAAGGACCGTGAGATTTATCAACTTTCAAACATTCTCGTACTTCCAAAATCTCCTCTACTATGATATGGATTGTCCCTAAAATATCACTACTAACTTCCTCAAGTTCTCAGGTCATCATGTCTTTCTCCATGGTAAATATAGAGTACAAATATTCGTTAAGGACTTCAATCATCTCTGACAGTTCCACTCATACTTGTCCACATTGGTCTTCGAGGTGTCCTATTTTCTCCCCAGTTATTGTTTTTTCTTTTAATATTTTTGTATTCATCCTAATTTTCTCAGCCAAGGCTCTTTCTTGCCCCCTTTTCACCCTACTGATTTCCTTCTTCAGTAAAATCCTGTATCTCTTATATACCTCCAGGGATTCCCTTGATCCCACCTGCCTGGACCTGAGCCACGACCCAAGCTCGAACATGAACCCGAGGACCAGTTTTGTCCTTCTCCATAACTATTTGAAAATTAATAGAACGATGTTTACTGGTCCCAAAGTGCTCCCCCCACTATTAACTCAGTCACCTGTCATGTCCGATTTACAAAGAAAATTTAGAATTTTGCCCCTGCCCGAGTAGGACACTCTATATACTGCTTGAGGAAATTTTCCTGACGCATTTAACAGATTCTACCTCAGCAAATCACTTAACACTCTGGCTGCTCCAGTCTGTATTAGGAAAAATGAATCCTCTATTATGATAACCCTATTGCTCCTGCAAGTCTCCCCTCTCTCCCTACATAATTGTTACTCTCATTCCTGTTGACTATTTGGGGGCCTATATTACAACCCCAATCACCTCACCATTCCCTTCCTAATTCTAAACTCCACCCAGAAAGCCTCACTGTGTGATCCATCAGTTATTTTATCTCTAATTAATACTGTGGTTCGCCCCTTAATCAGAAATGCAACTCCCCCTCCCCTCCTTCCACAATCTCTGTCTCGCCTAAATTACCTATTCCCTAGCACATTAAGCTGTCAGTCCTATCCGTCACTTAGCTATATTTCTGTAATGGCTAAAATATACCAATCCCACCTAGCTATCCACGCCCTGAATTCATCGGCCTTACCTGTCAGCACTCTTGCTTTGAAACAGATGCAATTTTATCCAAAAGGCATTACTTTCTCTTTGTCGTTTTCCAGCCTAACCTTATTATTTCTGATTACTGTATCTCCTTCCACTTTACTCCCTGCTCTTGAGGATACCACCACCTGACAATCTAGTTTAAACCCTCCCTCGTAACCCCAGCAAAACTGGCCGGCAAGATATTGGTGTCCCCTCCAGTGCATGTCTCGGACGGTAATCTCCTTCTCAGGAGATTACCACTGTCAAAGTTTTTTTTTAAAAGAATGTTTCTCCTCGCTCTCTGTAATCACGCTGCAGGACCTCGTCCCTATTTCTACGGGTATCATTTGTGCCAACGTGCATAATGATTTCTGGCTGCTCCCCCTCCCCCTTGAGAATGTTCTGCAGCCACTTGGAGACATACTGGACCCTAACACCCGGGAGGTAATGCACCATCCTGGATTCCCGTTTGTGACCACAGAATCTCTGATCTGTCCCACGAACAATCGACCCTCCTATCTTTAACGTCCTGTTTACCTTTACCATTTCCCGCTGTGCTCCAGTGGTAGTACCACCAACCTGGCTACTGCTGCTTTCCCCTGAACGGTCATAGCCTCCAACAATCCAAAATGCTCTACTTGTTTTCGAGGGGAATGGCCACAGGGGATTCCTACACTCCCTTTGCCATTCCTGGTGGTCGCCCATCTACTCTCTGCCTGGAACATGACAGGAAGAAAGGAACGCCTGTTGGATTAAATTGTTTTTAATTAACTGCAACAGGACTGACAGGTAAACGCAGGGCGATGAACGTTGGAGTGGAATATTACAGTTATTATCTCGGATGACCCTGAGTGCATCCTAGACTAGATTACCTACAGTGTGTAAACAGGCCCTTTGGCCCAACAAGTCCGCATTGACCCACTGAAGAGGAGCCCACCAATACCCACTCCCCTACACCCGACACTACGGGCAGTTTAGCATGACCAATTCACCTAACCTGCACATCTTTGGACTGTGGGAGGAAACCACAGCACCCTGAGGAAACCCATGCAGACGCGGTGAGAATGTGAAAACTCTACACAGACAATTTCCCGAGGCAGGATTTGAACCCTGGTCTCTGGTGCTGTGAAGCAGCAGTACGAACCACTGAGCCACCGTGCTGCCCAGCTTCAGCTCCCTAACACTTTCTCCCAGGAGCTGAAGCTGAGTGGAGTGCCCAGACGTTTTGCCATCAGAGCCGGTGGAAATCTCCCTGCGCTGCCACATCCCACAAGAGGAGCGTGAAACTGCCCTAAATGCCATCTCCACTGCTGTAACAATAAAGTTAAAATAACCTTATTTGAGTTTACCTGTACATTTTGCTGAACTGGAACGGTCCGAAGCCTCTCGTGTGAAAGCCTTCCTGCTTACTCTGCTACCAACGGCATGTCTCTCTACCCGTCCACATTTAATTTTGGTCAGGGAAGGAAGGAGACACGACAGTGATGGAGTGTTTAGGCCTTCAGCACTCCTTGGCACCTGGCCACTGACTACCTGCTCTCCAGTGCAGGTCTTTGCTTGGCCTTGGAGGGTGTCTTGCTGAGGTCTTCCTTCTGGTCGTGGTGACTGTGCCGATGCAAATCCTCACCCCGACAGGCAATCCGTGTTATTGCAGTCCTCTCGTACTTTCTGTCTATTAGTATTGCGTTATGAATTCCTTGAATCCCCCGCTTGCATTCCAAACTGTGTCTCACTCCATAGTGAGAGAGGTTGATGTTCTTGTGAATACAGGGCTATTGGAACAGAACACCATTAGACAAAGGGGCAAGAATATGTCTATCCTCTCACTGAGTCAGCTTTTCCTTCCATTAGGTTATATTTATTTTGTTAGTCCCCCATTCCGATTTCCTGTGATTTCCCCGTAACACTTGGATAAAAATCTGTCTGCCTCAGACATGAAAATATTGAATGATCCAGCCTCAACTGTCCTCCGAATTTTCTACAATTGTTTCCATCTCACTGACGTGAGACTTGGTGGCCATTAATCTGGTGATTTTTCCACTCTATCTTGCATAAACTTCCAATTCTTCCTCAGATCCTCCAAACCGAAGACCGAATCGTAGTATGTGCTTAACATATTCTCTCGCTCTGTGAACAGGCTGTCCACTTATTCATTAATACTCCCATTTTTTTTTCCCGCGTTATCCTCTTCCCCTTAATAAACCAAAAAGGATGACTTTGGATTCTTGGTAATCTTACCCGCTAATGTTTTATCATCCCTCCTTCTGCTCTTCCACTGACATTTTAGGTTTCGTCCTACACTTCCTATATTCTTTTAGGACTTTCGTTGACCTGCTCACTTTGTAACTGCTTTAAGCGTCTCTTTCTTTTTTATCCTGTTCAGAATTTGTGCTGACATCTGAGGTTCTCTGGGCTTCTTTTCTTAATTTTTATCTTCGGTGTAACATGCTGGGCCGACACTGTCATCAATTCAATTTTAATCAAATGATCCACCAAACCCCGCCCCATTTTGTTTTGCTGCAGTTTCACCCAAAAGCAACTGCACTTTGGCCAGATCCTGTCATTTTTTTCCATAAAATCTGTCTCCTCAATGAAAAAAGCTTTTATTTTTCTAACATTTTTGGGGTCTTTTCCTGAGCAAAGTCAAAATGTGTGATATCACGGTCACTGGTCCTATAATACTCTCCCACTTCTGCCTGGAACAGCTGACTGGCTTCGTTCCCCACAGTGAGGCCCAGCGCTGCACCCCCCTTTGTTGTCTCTGCTCTATGTTGATATAAGAAGCTCTCTGGAACAAATTTCAAAACACCTGCCCCCTCTTAAAAAGTTATCACTGACCTAATGAATGTTTGGAATAGACATGCCTGAATATAATGATCCTATTATTGTTTTTACACACCTCAATAACTTGGTTATATACCTGCTCCCGTACTTTCCTTTATCTGGGGGGTCTAATAATATATCCCTAGCAATGTATCTGTCATGGTTTTGATCCTGAGCTCTAACCAGCAAGTCTCATTACAAGATCCTTTCAAGATATTGTCCCTTCTTACGCCAGTAACTGACTCCATAATTAATAATGCAACACCACCTCCTCTTTTACCCTCTCTCCTGTCCTGACTATAGTTCTGGTACCACAGAATATTGAGTTGTCAAACCTGACCTCCTTCAAACACATCTCAGAAATGGCAAAAATGTCACACTTCTACTTGTCACTTCGTTTCCTTATCATATCTGTCTGCCTGATAATATTACCAGCATTAAGATAAAGCCCATCCAACCTGGAATGTATCACTTGGAATACTCAGTACCTCAGAGGTCTTCAGTCATTCACTGTTCGTTAACAACCTGTCCAATTCATGAACCAAAACTGTAACTCTGGGAATGAATGAATATTTGTTGAATTTTAATTTCGTTTTTAGTAAATGTGCTCATCAAATACAACTTTCCAGAACTGAACAGTCAGATCCAGATACAACGAGTTTCTGCTGATTAGATCCCTGTTCAGTGTGCAGAGGGGACAGCCCTCAGTAATGGAGAAAGTGAGGACTGCAGATCCTGGTGATCAGAGTGGAAAATTGTGGTGCTGGAAAACACACAGGCAGTCAGGCAGCATCTGACGAGCAGCAGAGTCAAAGCTTTGGGCATCTGCCCTTCCCTGTTTTCCCTTCCATAATACACAGGATATTAGGAACCATACTTGGTAAGGAAGGCAGCATTGTACAGAGCCCTGAAATGGAAAGCCATCAATCAGTTGGTTGGACAGGGAGTAAATATGTTGAGGTGAAATACAGACTGATTGAAGTACAAACATAAGGATAGATAAATCCCTCGGCCAGAAGGGAAGAACCCTAGGTTACTACAGGAAGAGAGGGAAGAGGTTTCTGTGCTTTTGGCGATGGTCTTTGCGTCTTCACTCTCCATTGGAGGAGCATCACATGATTGGAGGGTGTCAAATGTTACTCCTTTGATCAGGCAAGGAAACAGGGATTGTCCTATGAATGACAGACCAGTCAGTCTTACATCAGTATTGGGCAAAATATTGGAAAGGATGCTGAAAAATCATAGTTTGATAAGAAATTGTCAGCATGGCTTTGTGAGGGGTAGGTCATACCTCACACTCTTATTGGATTCTTTGAGGATGTGATTAAGCACACTGAAGAAGGTAGAGCAGTGAATGCGGAATGGATGGATTTTAACAAGGTGTTTGATGAACTTCCCCGTGGTAATTTCATTCAGAAAGTAAGGAGGCATGGAATACAGGGAGTCCTATCTGTCTGGATACAGAATTGGCTAGCCCATAGAAGACAGAGGGTGGTGGTAAATGGGTAGTGTTCATTCTGGAAGTAGGTGAGCAGTGGTGTTCCGTAAGGATCGGTTCTGGGACCTCTGCTGTTTGTGATTTTGATAAATGACTTGGATGACGAAATGGAAGGGTAGGTTCATAAGTTTGATGATGTAACACAGGTTAGTGGAATTGTGGATAGTGTGGAGGGCTATTGCAGTTTGCAACAGGACATTGACAAGATGCAGGAATTGGCTGCTAAGTGGCAAATCGTGTTCAATATGGAAAACTGGGATACAATTGATTTTGGAAGGTCGAATTTGAATGCAGAATACAGGGTTAATGGCAAGATTCTTACATTGTGGAGGAACAGGGGGATCATATGGTCCGTGGCATAGCTCCCACAAAGTTGCTACCCAGGTTTATAAGGTTGTTAAGAATGTGTGTGATGTGTTCATTTGCTGAGTGATTGAGTTTAAGAGCTGCGAGGTTATGCTGCAACTCTATGGAGCCCTGGTGAGACCACACTTAGAATATTGTGATCAGTTCTGGTTGCCTCGTTATAAGAAATATGTGGAAACATTGGTGAGGTTTCTGAGGAGATTTATCAAGATGCTGCCTTCACTCGAGGGCATGTCTTACAAAGAAAATTTGAGGGAGCTAGGGTGTTTTCCTCTTTGGAACGAAGAAGAATGGAAAATAACTTGACAGCGGTGTACAAGACGGTGAGAGACAGATAGATTGAATAGGTAGGGACTTTCACGGTGGAAATGGCTCTCGACGGGGTATGATTTTAATGTAATTGGAAAAAGGTTTTGGGGAGCTGTCAGAGGTAGTTTCTTTAAACAGAGAGTGGTGGGTGTGTGCAATGAACAGCCAGCAGTTGTCGTAAAGTCAGCTATATTAGGGATATTTAATTAGATAGGCACATGAATGATAGCATAATAAAAGGCATGTAGGTTAGACTGATCTTAGAGTAGGATAAAAGGTCGACAGAACGTCAAGGGCCGAAGGGCCTGCACTGTGCTGCACTGTTCTATCTTTCCAGTTTCACCCAGCTTGTAGATTCTCAACAATTGTTGAATGTGTGCGGGAGTGATGTGTGTGAGATCAGGAAGCTTTGGAGGGGTGTAAGGCCAAAACCTCCAGTTATGGTGTGCATTGTTACAGTCACCTGAAAGCCAGTATAATATGTGTGGTTACTTAGACCAGACAGAATTCGCCAAGTTCAGTTATTAATGTGATTTGTGGATTGCCGTTTGCTGCTGGTTACTTCACATAAATTCTACTGTGTGATCCATGTAGGAATCTCTGACCATTCACAGAGATGTACAATTTTATTTTGATACTGGAAATGTGAAGGTGACATTTATTAGATATGGATTTAAAGGTTTATTTGTGAGACACAAGGTATTGTAATAGATTGTCAACTTGTTAATGTCTTCACCCATGTCTGATCCGGTGTGCAGATGTATGGTGTCTTGGAGGCAGGTCAGATTTCATCACAGTCGGTAACTTGTATTGTGTGATTCTGGCTCTCCATGTCAACACATCTGCTCTCTGGGCCAGGCTCTGACTGAAGATGAATTTTAAAAATTGGTTGCTGGTCAGCCATTAGTATTTAACCTGGATAACATTTGAACTTACACTGAGACCAGTGATAGTTTGTTGGCGGGTTCTTCCCCTGCCCAAGGTGGATTCGAAATTATTTGTTTTGAAGCAATGTTTGACTGACTGCCTTCAACCAGGTTAGAAACTCTATGCACAGATTTTGGAACAGGCCACTGAGTCTCTCTGTATCACAGGCAGCTGTGAGGTCCAATAACACTGTAAATTATTTCAGATCTATTGGAAGCAATTTTTAGCGTAGCTCATTGCAAGGTGTTGAGTTTACTGACCCCGAACAATAATCGGGTGTTTGCTATATTTCATGAATTGGGCAAAAATAAGACGTGAATGATAATCATTCAACTGAACGATAATCTCTTAAATCAATTATGTTGATTCCATATTTATGGAACTAAAATATAAACTCCTGTCAAGATTTTCTAACACAGAAATAAAGCATGTACATTTTATTTTATCGAAGAAAGAACATAAATCTTGTGGTGATTTGAATTAGATATTCAATGTCAGAATTCAAAGCAATGTTTTGCCACTCCAATATTTTTAAAGTGCTTGGCTTCTGAATGATGACATGTTCAGAGTGAGCAAACGATTGAACAGACATATAGAATTAGCGTTCTTATACATTTATATATAAACAATCAGTTTAATTTATCCCTGAAATGTACGATCTTCAGCTATTTGCCAGCAATTTAAAAATGGTAATAATTCAACATGGACTGTGTATATGAATCTAAATAAGTTATTTGTGTTATCAAATTTTCGTGAACAATAATTTGAAAACTTGCATTTTTTTAGAATGAATGATGTTTAATATGAAATTTAATGTGGAAAAAAAACAACGAACATAGTATTGTGTCACTGAAAAGTCAGAGCTTTCAAAAGAGTTTTGTGCCAAAGCCATTATATATTTATTTTAGTAATTGGAACACAACATGTAAAATATTCATGTTCTGCGTAATAATTAGATTTCACAATTAAGCTGACCTTGCAATACTTGAATTTTAAATGCTTATGCTGCACCAAATAATCAGATATTTGCGAGCATTTACATAGTGAAATAATTGGATACTGACTTTTATTCACAGCTGGCACATGATAGAGTACAAACTTTTAAAGTACAGAAGGAGGGCATTGGCCATTATGTATGCATCAGTTTCAAAAATGTCTCCCAAGCATATCCCATTTGCCAGGCCTCTCTCTGTTGCCTGTTAAATTCATAATTTCCAAATATATATCCAGTTCTCTTTTAAATCTTCATCCACAACTTTCCCAGCCATGTCAATTCCAATTCGTAACAACTCTCTAAATAAGACATTTTTCCTTATTTCACTCCTAGCACTTTTGCTGACAACCTTGATATTAGAATTTCTTGATGCTGTAAAGCCAACTAATAGAGTATTCTTTTTCTACTCTGCAACTTTTTCATACTTTTGACCACCGCAATAAATTCACATCTTTGTCTGTTCTGCTCCAGGAACAATAAGCCTTGCAAGAACTGTCACAAACACTACAACGGAAAACAAGAACAAAACTAGTCACCAGGATATATGAACATCAACCAGCCACAAAAGGCATGACCCCAACACGAATTTCTTACGTACTGATGACGAAGTATGCCACTTTGACTAGGTCTGTATATTCATTCTAGGACAGGCCAAATAGAGACAAGCACAAGAATTCCTAGAAACACAGCATTCCAACCGGACCTCCAACAACAAATACATCAATTTTGACTCCATCTACCACCCTCTGAGGAAAATGACATCGTCGACACAGGAAATTACATTACCAACTCAATGAAACCAAAACACTTAAATAGAAAGTGGGAGATAACACCAGCACTTCACTGGAGGCTCACTTGCAGAGTACAGTCAATGGAACAAACCAGGAACTGTCATTAGCTATTGCTTCAGAATATATCTGAGTGTTCGTGAATGAAAATGCGAGCATGCACCACCAAGTGCATATCCAAAGGCTTTTGAAAATTTTGTGAGAATACCTGACCAATCAGCCGCCTAGGCAATGCATTCCAGACACATGTCACCCTGGACAGAACAGCGCCTGAATGGTTAGCACTCCTGCCTTAGAGCGCTGGGGACCCAGGTTTGATTCAGCCTGGTGATTCAGCCAGGTGACTGCCTGTATGGATTTTGCACATTGTCTATATGGGTTTCGTTTAGGTACTCCGGTTTCCTCCCACAATCCAAAGATGTGCAGGTTAAGTGAATTGGCCATGCTAAATTGCCGAAAGTGTTTAGGGATGTGTAGGTTAGGTGCATTATTCAGGGGTAAATATAGGAGGAACATGTTTGGGTGGGTTATGCTTTGGAGGGTCAGTGTGGATTTGTTGGGCTGAAGGGCCTGTTTCCACACATAGGAACTTTATATTCTATGTCTGTGCCAACCTCTCAGTTCAATACAGACTCCACAAAACCTCTCTCAATCCCCTGTCTTTCAATTAAAGTATGTTTCCCTTTGTTTTTGACCCTTCGAGTAAGGGAAACAGCTGCTGTCTGTTCATCCTTTCCATACCCCTTATGCTCTTGTACACCTGTACCAGGTTCCCTCCTCAACCTTCCCTGCTGCAAAGAGAAAAGGAGCAAGTTTAGCCGTCTCCGTTCAAAATTTGAGTACCCACTTGTCTTGTTAATTCAGATGTGCATCATCTCACATTTATCAGTGTTAAACTTCATCTGCCATTAATCTAAACATAGAAATCACCTGTTTATATCATCCTGTAGCCTAACTCTTTCCTCCTCGCTGTGAAGAACTCGGCTAATCTTTGTGTCATCCCCAACTTTAGTTATCATTCCACTGCCATCCATCTTCCACATTCTCAACATCATTATTTATGAATATCACAAACAAACCTTGATTTCCTTCCTGTTCTCCAGATGCTATTCACAAAGCAATAATTAAGAATTCATGTCTCTTGGTGTTCTTATTTTGGGGAATTTACAGAGTGATGTAGTTAACACCGATTATGAGTGTGCTGCAAATACCATTTTCGACACAAAGTTAAATTCACCTTTTACACTCTGTTCCTCAGCATGTCTTTTTCATAAGGCTTGTAACTAATTTAGGATGAACTATGGTTTGGCACCTTGCACTGGAACATTAGCCTTTTGTGTGGCACTGTTCTTTGTAACAATTGTCAGAACTGAAGAAAGTTTTCACCTGCAGGATGGACACAGACTCATTGCTTGAATCAGTCATTGTGATGAGGATAAATATTCAATTAAATTCTATGTTATGGACAAACTGCAGGAGATCAAATCATTTTCTCATGTCTACCTTGAATTGGAAGCAAATACATACTGTTAAAAAAAATCAAGAATGTTGAGACACAACACCAGGGGAAAAAAAAACACGTCACCTGCTTTTGATGGAGATACAAAACTACAGAGTGAACATACAATCTGAGAAAGAATCAAGTGATAGAAAAAGAAGTACATCAAATCTTAATTTTCAATGGAATCAGATCCCAATTTTCCTGAACAGTGGTGGTTCTTGCCCAATCTCACTTTTCCAAAAACAAGCATTACCCAGTCACTAAAACTTCATTCGCCATTCCTCCTCCCCTTCGTACTCTTTCTTTACACTCCTACTTCCCTTAAACTACCCCTTCTGCTGCCACATACTCTTCCACTGATGATAGCTCTTCAGACCATTCTTCTCCCACTCCCACTGTAAGTTACACCAGATCCCTACTTACTCCCACTTCCACTGGCCAGCCCTTACCCCTTTTTGCTTTCCAACTGGGGTGATGGGAGCTCCTGGCTTCTGTGCTGCTATTGGTGAGATTGAGATGATCAATGCCCAATAAGAACAGACAATAGTGTCTGTCTGTCATTGTCCAATGCACCGTGAATAGGGTTTTTTTCCCCCATACAGAGTAGAACGTTTTTTTTTCTGTCTCTCTCTGTCACAGCGCTTAACCAAACAGCCTCATCCCAAATAGGAAACACCTCTCCTCAGAATCAGAAGTCATGTATCTGTTTGTCCTTAAACGTTGCGAGGACAGTGACCACATTATTCAACTATGCCGTGTTCTATCCTTTTTCTCTTTCGTATTTTAACTGATTTTCCAATGTCAGTTGAGGTGAGATCAGAGTAACTTCCCTTGCCATCAAAGTAGCATTTGACTCATGTCGCATCATTCACCCTCAGCAAACTGTGGTTATTGGAAATCAGAGGAACTTCTGTGCTGATAATTTCCTCAATGAAAAATGACACCTTCCCCAGAGCTATTGGGAATGACAAATAAACTCTGCCCTTGCTAGTGCCTTCGAAAACCATGGATGGATTTGTCGTATTAATAACATCAATATACATTCTGGTTTCATAGTTTGGTCTAAAGTCTCAGAAAAGTAAGACCTTGCTGGTTTAGTGTCACCTCAATGAAATCAGAGCATCACAATAAGATAACAATTCCGACTATTTTCAATCACTTACTTTCTGAAGACTTGTCGTGCAGTGTCTTTGCCACTAAGCTCAACATTTTCAATGTTCAACAGCACCACATCACATTGGCTCAAGGCTGCACCATTCCCCAAATCTACTTCATTCTCCAGCTCATTCACCATGCTCGCCAGCTACATGAGGCCCACAAGATGGAATAGCTTAGAGATGCTTATGAGCCTCTGGAACATGTCACTCCATCCATGCCCTGCAATCTCTGTCCATCCCCTCCCCCAGGCCTGTCGTGTATTCACCATCCCTCCTAACCTTCCACGCTCTAAATCTGAATGTTCTGTACTCAGCAAAGGTCTCAGCTTTATCCCTCTGTGCCCCACTTCAATGAATTTCTGAAACGACATAATGTTGAATTCCTCTTCCACCATCTTCTGCTCTGTGTCCATGTCTTTGGGCAAGAGTCCACTCCCCATCCCATAGCCCCTTCCCCCGCTCCAACACTCTCCCTCCAGCTGGATACATTCCTCTGGCATTTACTTGAACTCAATCTGTTCATTGAGGACGCTCCATGAGAGTTTGATTATTTTAAATTCTCTGTATCCCACTCACCCTATCCAACCTATCACCATTTGAACAGACTGTACGCAGTATGCTTCGATCCAACCCTGACTATGTTATTCAGCCTGTGCTGATAAGGGTAGTGCTGCTATAGTCTGGTGGACTCACTTCTACATGTCAGATGCTGAATGCCAGCTCTCGGATACCTCCACATATCAACTGCTGGTCCATAGCCCTTCCATGGCATATCAGGCTATTTTATTTGAAAAATCTGACCCATTTCATCTGGAGATTCCCACTTACTCGCCAACCAACACCCCCCCCGCCCCCCCCCCACCCACTCACCCCCACCTAACAGTCCCGAAGCTGATGGTCCTCTGATAGTAGAGTTCGCTTTTATCTCCTACTGAAAATCCACAAACAGAACTGCCTGGGCAGACCCATTGCTTCAGCTTGCTCCTGCCATACAGAGGGGGTTCATGGATAAATGCATGGGCCCAAGTTATACCTGTTCCTTCATGGGGTACGTAGACGATTCCATGCTCCAGTTCTATTCCAGCCCCTATCCACAACATTTTCTCCAAAACCGAGACGATATCATCGCTGCTGCTCCTCTCTCTTGTCCAGAATTGGAAACGTTCGTCCTTTCCAATTTGCACCTCTCCCTCACTTTCACCTGGTCTACCTCTGACTCCTCCCCTACTTTCCTCGACATCGCTGCTTCTATTTCTGGGGATAGACTGGTCACTGATATCCAGTATTAAACCACCGGCACTCACAGCTACCTGGAGCATACGTCCTCACACCTTGTTTCCTGCAAAGACTCCATTCCATTCTCCCAGTTCCTCTGTCTCCACCACATTGCTTCTGAGATTGTCAACTTCAGAAATGTGGCCTCTGAAATGTCCACCTTCGTCCTCAACAGACAACTCCCCAGAACTGTTATTGACAGGCTCTCAACCAGTTCCGAACCATTTCCTGCACTTCCTGCACTTCCATTTCCGATTTTCCTGCACCACTCCAGTTACAAGCTCCGCACCCACTCACATCTCCACATCCACACCTGTTCCCAGCTCCCAGCCCTGCTGAGCTTTCATTATTCCTCCAGACCTGTCCCTCACGGAAGACGAAAGATCAGTCCATGGCAAAGGATTCACCTGTATCACCCTCCCCCCACGCACCAATGAATTTAATACACGCTGAGACTTTAAACACTTCTTCCGACACCTCCGTGCTCATTTTTACAATCAGGACTCCCGCCCACCTTGTGAGGACACCTTCACCCACCTCCAACATGCTCCCTCCACCTGGACACCCCGTGCCAGCCTATTACCCGCCCTCGACCTCTTCATTTCCATTTGCCACTGGGATGTTAACCGCCTCAATCTGTCTACTCCCTCCCCCAATCCAAACTCTCACCGTCACAACGTGCATCCCTCCACTCCCACTGTTCCAATCCCGACCTCACCATTAAGACAGCAGACAAAGGGGGTGCAGTGGTAGTCTGGCGCACTGACCTCTCCACCGCTGAAGCCAGACGCCATAAAGCAGACACCTCCTCCTACCACCCCCTCGACCATGACCCCACCCCATCACCAAACCGTCATCTCCCAGACCATACAGAACCTCATCACCTCAGGAGATCTCTCACCCACAACTTCGAACCTCATAGTCCGGGAACCCCGCTCTGCCCGATTCTACCTCCTTCCCATGATCCATAAGCCTGACATCCCGGGCCGACCCATTGTCTCAGCATGCTCCTGCCCCACTGAACACATCTCTACCTACATCGGCACTGCCCTATCTCCCCTCGTCCAGGAACTCCCCACATACGTTCAGGGCACCATCCATGCCCTCCATCTCCTCCAAGACTTCCCTTTCCCCAGCCCCCAACGCCTCATCTTCACCATGGATATCCAATCCCTCTACACCTCCATCCGTCATGGCCATGGCCTCCAAGCCCTCCGTTTCTTCCTCTCCCGTCGTCCCCAACAACACCCTTCCACCAACACTCTCATTCGTTTGGCTGAACTGGTCCTCACCCTCAACAATTTCTCCTTCGAAACAAGACACAGATGAGATCATTGGGAGGCCAGGAAGTAGAATATATGAAAAATGGAGAACAGCCATAATGGAGTCAGGCTGTGAATTTGGAATTGTGTATTAACTCCTGCAGGCTGTAAAATATCAAAGTGTAAAGTGAGGTGTTACTCGAGCTTGGGTGGTGTTTCATTGGAGCATTTCAGCAGCTCAGGACCGAAATCTTAGGATGAGAGCAAGGTCAGTTATTGAAATGGGAAGCAATGAGAGGCTCAGGGTTATTCCTACAGAGTGAAAGTGGTCCTCAAACAAGTCTCTGTTTGGTCTCCCCAATGATAAGGAGACAGCATTGTGAGCAGCAATGACAGGAGACCGGATTGAAAGAGTTAAAGTGAAATGCTAGTTCACCTGGAAGGTGTGTTTGGGGTATTGGACTGTGGGGATGGAAGAGGTGAATGGGCATGTGTTGCAGCTTCTGTAATTGCATGGGAATGTGTAATGGGGAGTTGGGAAGTGTTTGGGATGATGGAGGGTGTTGCAGAAGAAATGGTCTCTGTGAAATGCTGTCAGTGGTCGCGAAAGGAAGATGTGTTTGATAGTGCTGTCCCATTGGAGATCGTGGAATGGTGGAAGATGATTCTGTGAATGTGGATTCTCGTACAGTAGAAGTGAGGACGAGGGGAGATCTATCATTGTTTTGGTAAAGAGGGGACGGAGTGAGGACAGAAGTGCAGGAGATGTGATAGTCACAGCTGAAGGCCCTGTTCAACGGAATTAGCGGATTTCTGATTTGAAGGAAAAGGAGGTCACATCACAGGCAGTTCACTGGAATGTGGCATCATCAAACGGAAACAACAGAGACGGAGAAACTGGGAGAATGGAGTCAGCCTCCGGTGATCATGTGTTCAGCTACATGCAGAAGTCCCCCCTGAATGATTGAAAAGAATTAGACATCTAAATTGAGGCTTTCTGTCTCACATCTGATCTGAAGCGGGATGTGGAAGTAGACCCAGAGGAAGGTCAGTGGGTATACCTGGGCAGACATTCAAGCAGATATCCAATAACGCTCAGAAATTATTGTTTCTGAACAAAAAGAAGGACTCGATTAGAAGATGTACCACCCATGGTTGACAAAGATACTATGATGAGCATTAGTGTCGGGCCAGATGTGGGATGTTTATTTCAGGGACCATAAGCAGATGCTGGGCATGACTTTCAGCTGTGCTTCCTGAATTCCCCCAGAAACCCCTGCCATTGCTGTTCCATCCTCTTCCCTGCTCCTCTCCCCTTCCTGATTCAAGTTCTCCATCTCCTATTACAGAGCACATTCTTTCACATTATGGTCCCTCCAAACTTCGCCTGAAGCTCTTTGATCCAATCTACCTTCCCTGCACTAGCATCAATCTGCATTTTGTGCTGCCACCTTGCCTCTGGTCTGAGTGTGGCTCGGCCTCTTCATTCATGCAGTTTTAGACCTCCCACTCACATCTCATTCCAGAAAGTTTCATTGTTGAAGTAAACCGTATTGAAAACACCATTCTCCCTTTGCACTGAATTCACATTGTGATCCCAAATCCAAAAAGTACACTCAGCCTTCATCTGACTCTGCTGAAGGTGCATGCTGACCGTATGGTATAAGAATTCTTTTTTTTACATTGAACTGGCCAAAGATACGTTTTCCCTGTAGAGATCAACACCCCCCTCAGACAAAGGAATTTGTTTGCTTGACGTCTTATTAGTGCTAGTAAGAGTTTCCTGCTGCCTTAGTATTGTAACATGGAGAAAAAACAAATCACAGTGCGAAGTTTGAGATGAGTGTTGTTTACCTGTCATTTTTAATACTGTTATAAATTTGCAGTGCTTATCTTTAAATGCTTGCTCTTGAAGCTAGAATCAGATGGAGTGTTGAGTGGTGACATTCTAGAAGTTTTAATATCATGGGAGGCATGGATAGGGTGGATAGCCAAGGTGTTTTTGAGAGGATAGGAGAGTCCAAACATAGATGACGTAGCTTTATGGTTAAAAGGAGGAAATATAAAAGAGACAAATGGACAATGTTTTCACACAGAGGGTAATTGGCTTATGGAATGAGCTGCCAGAGGCAGATGCAAGTACAGCTACAACATTCAAAAGACATTTAAACAAACATATAAATGGGAAATGTTCAGAAGCATATGGGCCAAATGCAGCAGATAAGATTAGCTTAGTTTGGAAAACCTGGTCAGCATGGACAAGTTGGACCAAAGGGTTTGTTTGTGCGCGATATGACTGTATGAATCAAGAAAGCAAGGAAAAAGGGGAAGAAAAGTTATGATGTAAGAAAACTTGCAAGAAATATAAAAGCAAGCAGCGCAAGCTTTTCTGTGTATATGAAGCAAGTTCAAGATGAATGTATGCCCTTTAGTAGAAATGAAGTCATGAAAATATATTGAGGACGTTTGGAGTGTATTCCTAGACGGAAAAGGCAGATAAGTTACACGAGAAGTTTATATCATTCCTCACATTAGAAGGCACTGTAAGTATTTCAATGATATAATCAAAATAGCAATAGGAGGGAAGTTCTTGAACTGCCTCTAACAAAAGGAACAAGGCTTTTCAATAAACAGATAAGAGTAAGGGTATGCAGGTCAGCAGTAATTCACAGTTGGTTTTAAAAGCAGCGGTTACAGAGTGACTGGTGTTACTGTGAGAAATATTTCATAACTCCTTGGATTTCAGGAATGTTCCAGTGAAATTGGAGACCCTACAATGTGGTGCTTCTTTCAAGAAAACAGCGAGACTGAAAGCAGTAACCATTTGTCCTCAACATTACTGTTGGGAATCTGCTAGAGTGTATTATTAAGGAAGGAATTGCAGGGCATTTAGAAAAGCCTCACGCAAATTCAACATGGTTTTGTGAAAGGCGATCTATGTTTTGCCTGTGAAATCATGCAAAGTTTTTTTTTCTGGAGATCCCTGAAAATGTAACAAGCGGACATGATAAAGGGGATCTGGTAGATACGAGGCTTTCTCGAGATTTTTCATAAGGTTTCAGGAAATAAAACTTGTTACACAAGACAGAAGCTATCCCTCTATTTGATCAGTAGTTTTGATGGGCTGAATGGCTTCCTCATATTCTTGTGAAACCAGATTGAAGTGCTCAATATGCTCCTCGTTTTACTGTGGAAATGTACAGTGCTGTAACATGATTGTTACCCAGATTTTAACAGGACAATTTTGAATGTTGTCGAGGTCTAGTGGCACATGGACACAGACTGCTTCAAGAGCTGAAGAGGGACAACTTGTTCTAAACATTATGTAAATTTCAGTGAATATCCCCACTTCTGCTCAGTTTTGACTCAATGGGCTGAAAGACCTCCTTCCACACTGCAGGATTCCCCGCTGACAAACAGAAGATGCCTGGGCTGAGGGTGCTATCTTGTGGATCTCCTGTAGAGATGCGCCATGGCTGAGATGATTGATGCACACCAATGGTAATCATCTTCCCTTGTGCCGTGAATGGCTCCAAACAGCGGAGAGGTCACAATCGATTCTCTTTAAGTGTGATTTTCCTCAGGCTCCTTGATTTCATCCTCAGTCAAATACTACCTTGAGTTCAGGGCCAGTCTCTCTTACCTGAGCCTCTGTGTTCCCTCTATTGCTCATATCAATAGGTCGTGATGTAGAAGCAGAAAATGTTTTCTTCAAACAGAGGGTAGTGAATGTCAGGAATTCTCTTACACAGAGAGTTAGGGGAGCAAGATCACTGAAAGGGACCAGTGCTGATCTGCAGGGAACGGCTCTCGGACTCCTACTCTTTGTTATTTCTATAAATGACTTGGATGGGAGTGTGGAATAGTGGGTTAGCAAATTTGTTTATGACACAAAGGTTGTTGGAGTGGTACAGAACGTGGAGGGCTTTGTTAGGTTGCAACGGGACATTGACAGGATGCAGAGCTGGGCTGAGAAGTGGCAGGTGGAGGTCAAACTGGAAAAGTGTGAAGTGAATCCCTTTGCAAGCTCGAATGTGAATGCAGAATACATGGTTAAAGACAGGATTTTTAGCAGTGTGGAGGAACAGAGCGACCTTGAGGTCCGTGCCCACAGATCCCTCAAATTTGCTCCCCAAGTTGATGGTGTGGTTAAGAAGGCATATGGTGTGTTGGCTTTCATTAGAAGGGGGATTGAGATTAAGAGCCGTGAGGTTATGCTGAAGCTCTATATAGCCCTGAATAGAACACACTTGGAATATTGTGTTCAGTTCTGGTCACGCCATTATAGTTAGGATGTGGAAGCTTCAGACAAGAAATTTACCAAGATGCTGCCTGGACTGGAGGGGAAGTTTTATGAAGAAAGCTTGAGGGATCAAGGGCTTTTCTCACTGGAGGAAAGAAAGATGACAGGTGACAAGATAGAGGTGAGCAAGATGATGAGAGGCAGAGACAGAGTGAATAGTTAGCGACTGTTTCCAAGGGCAGAAATATCTATCACAAGGGGTCATAATTTTAAGGTAATTGGAGGAAGGTTTAGGGGAGATATCAGAGGTAGGTTCATTAGACAGACAGTGGTGGGTGTGTGGAATACACTGCCAACAGTGGAAGTAGAGTCAATTACGTGAGGGAAACTTAAGAGAATCTTGGATAGGCATATGGAAGAACGTGAACGGAAGCAATTAGGATAGTCAGATCATAGAGTAGGATAAATGGGTGGTACCACATCGAGAGTCGAATGTGTGTACTGTGCTCTACTGTTCTTTGTTCTGTGTTCGATGGAAGTGCTCATAGAGGTTGGAGACGGATTTTGATGTATCAGAGAGGTGAGGGCTATGAAGCCATGATCTTAGTGAAAGACAAGGCAGGCTTGGGAGGTGAACGACCTGCCTTTGTTTCTGATATTCTCACATTCTGCGATTGGAAAATTTGTTTAAATGAGAATAGATTAGATTAGAATAGAATAGATTAGATTACATTACATTACATTAAATTAGATTAGATTAGATTACTTACAGGAAGGTGCCTGGAAGGTCTGCTATGGAATGTTGCAGTCAAGGAGCCCAGAGGACTTTGTGAGCCATCTCTGGGTGTTGTACGGGGGCTGTATTCACAGTGAATCTGGGTCGACCAACAAATGCAGCACAAGTTGCAGAGAGGGGAAGCTCTGAGAAATGCCGGACCACTTTTATATCCTGCCTGGGTTTTCTAATTACATTTTCCAAATCTCCCAAACCGTGTGTGACAGTCATGAGGGAGTGAATGTTCTCCTCTGTTTCTGTACACCAGGTGATAGCAGTAAATTGCCTCCAACTGCTCAGATCCAGCAGGTTTGAGGGTCTGAATGGAACACAGAAACAGGGGACTGACGAGTAGGAGTGGGTCCTGAAATACGTTGAGCCTTCTCCACCAGGTACTAAGATTGTGGCTGATCAGGTTTGGTTTGAGCCCCACGTTCTTGTCTGTATCCAATTAGCCATGACGCAGCCTCTGTGAAATCTTTAACGTACTCAACTGTGAATACTTGCAATCAGAGAGGCACCACAAACTGTTGGGGAGGAGAATTCCCATTCAAAAGCCCTTTTAGCATTTTTCCTCATTCCTGTGATAGAATAGGAGAGTCATACAGCATGGAAACACATCCTTTTGTCCAAATTCTCCATGCCGATCAGGCATCCTAACCTGACCTAGTCCTGCATTTGGTCCGTATCCCTCTGAACCATTTCTATATATGTATCTATACGGATATATTTTAAACATGTAATTGTACCCGCTTTCACCACAGCACATTCCGTGCACCCACCAGTCTCTGCATGAAACAGTTTCCCCTCAGGATCCGTCTAAATCTTTCCCCTGTCATCTTCAACTTCTGCCGTCTAGTTCTTGAAGTCACTACACTGGGAAAAAAAAGATGTTGGCCATTGAGACTATAAATGGCCCTCAGGATTTTATAAGCCTCTGTCATATCACTATTCAGACTCCAACACTCCAGGGGGAAAAGCCCCAATCTGTTCATCCTCTCCTGCAGCTCAATTCCTCAGGTTCCAGAAAATCCTTGTAAATCTTTTCTGCACCCAATCAAGCTTAGCAACATCCATCCTTTAGCAGTGCCAACTGAATTGTACGCAATATGCTTAACGTGGCATCACCAACGTCCTGTAGAAACATAATATGCTACTCCATCTCCTATACTCAATGTTCTGACTGAACATTAAAACTCTGTCTTCCTGATACTCCACTTTCAAGTAACTATGAACCTGCATCCGTCGGTCTCTTTGTTCAGCAACATTCCCCAGGGTACCACCCAACTTTAACTTACCAAAATGCAAAACCACACAAATGTCTGCATTAAATTCTATCTGCCAGTCCATGGCCCTTTGTTTGTCAAGGATGCTGTTGTACTCTGAAATAATCATCACTGTCCACTGCCGCACTTTTTTTTTATGTTACCTGTAAACCGACTAACCATGCCTCCGATAATCACATACAGGTTGTTTATATACATGATGAAAAGCACTGAGCTCAGCACTGAATCTTTCAGTACATCCCCGGCCCACAGGCCTACAGTCTGGAAAACAACGTGTTACCTTCAATCCAATGTTGTATACAATTGGTTAGCCTTTCCTGAATTCCATATGACCTAACCTCTGTATTCTGTCTACGATGAGGAACCTTATTAAATGCATTGTGGAAGTCTGTGAAGAACAATGTATATCACAGTGCCTTCCTCAATCTCTTCGTCACTTTTTCAAAATACCAATCACATTAATGAGACATGATTTCCATCGTATAGAGCCATGTTGACTATTTCTAATAAGTCCTCGTCTTTCTAAATGCATGTAAATCCTATCCCTCAGAATCCGCTACAACAATCTCCTCTACACTGGCATTAGGTTGACTGAGTCGATAATTTCCTGTGTTTTTGGATCGCTGTTCCCTTTTCTAGTCCCACTCGTCCACTAGCCAAAAAAAATAATTTTAACTAGATTGGTGATATGGCCAATGATATAGTTCTCAGAGTGTCTCAGGGTCAGTGTTCGGAATAAGTCAGACAGATTTCTTTAATCTGTTAAAACAACATGCATATGACCAAAGCAAAGTTGCTCAAACTATGATGGAAAAAAGAATGACGAGTGGATATTGCAAATATGTACATTGGTATTTCCCTTTGAAAAATTCTGCAGAACACACACACACACACACACACACACACACACACACACACACACATACACGTATGTTGGATATCAAACTGAAAAGGAAAATCTCTGCAAAAGTTATCTTGAAAGAACGTTGTCCAAGTATTATTCGAACTCATGACCAAAGGAAGAATGAGAGTTTGACCCAAAAGCTATTCTACGTATAGAGTCATCAAGTCCTATAGCATGGAGAGAGGCCCTTTGGCCCAAACTGGCCCATGCTGACACAAATATCCATCCACATTAACCTCTTTTCCCAGCACATGTAACTTGTCGTCCTTTCCTGTCCATGTACTTGTCCAAATGCCGTTTAAATATTGTTAATATAAATGCTTCAACTACTTCCGCTGTCGGCACATTCCCTTTGTGTACCACTCTCTGTGTAAAACAGTTTCCATCAGTTTCCCTTTCATTCTTTCCCATCTCACCTTAAATTGATGCTCTCTCGTCCTCAATTCCCCATCCCTGGAAAAAAGGTTCAGTCCATTCACCCTATCCATGCCTCTCATAATCTTGTACAATTCTATAAGATCCCCCTCAGTCTCCTACACTCTAAAGAAAAAAAGTTCTCGCTTGTCCAACCTCTTCCTATAATTCATACTATTGAGTCTGGCAACATCATTGTAAATTCCGTCTGCACGCATTTCAATTTAAAAACATCCTTCTGATCGCAACGTGACCAAATCTGAACACAACACTACAAGTGCAGTCTCACCAACATACTGTATAACTGCAACATAACTTACCAACTTCTCTCCTCTATGTCCTGACCGTTAGCTGCCAATGAGCCAAAAGCCTTCTTCACTGGCCATGTCTCCCGGACTCCACTTTCAGAGAAGGGTGGACCTGAACTTCATGGTCCCTCTGCTCAACGACACTGCTTAAGGCCTTACCATTCACCATGAAACTCCTACATTTATCTAAGTTTTCAAAAAATATTCCTCAGCCCACTTTCCAGCTGATCAAGATCTTGCTGCAATTTCTGATAACCTTCCTCACTGTCCACAGTACCACAAATTTTAGTGTCACGTTCAAATTTACTAATCATGTCTTGTACATTCTGAAGAATCTCATTGAACTAGATAATAAACAACAATGGGTCCAGCACTGACCCCTGAGGCATTTCATGTATTACAGGCCTCCAGTCGGAGAGCATCGTTCCATATAACCCGCTGTTTACTACCATCACGCCAACTGTGTATCCAATTTGTCAGCTCCGTCTAGATTCCATGCGATTCTAACCTTCCAGACCAGCCTATCAAGAGTAATCTTGTCAAAGGCCTTACTGAAAACCATACAGACCATGTCTACCACGCTGCCCTCATCAACATTCCTGGTCACTTCATCAAAGAACTCAAGCAAATTTGTGAGGCATGATCTCCCACTCACAAAGTAATGCAATCGTTCCAGTCTAAAAACAACAATCAATAATAATCATTAAAATAAATAACAACAAACAATAATAAATAATAGTAAGATGACATTTTCAGTGGACAATACATTATCCATGGTTTGTGGCATTGGAACGTGCATCATTGGTGAAGGGCAGAATAGATTTTGTGGAGAGAGTGAGGACTGCAGATGCTGGAGATCAGAGCTGAAAACGTGTTGCTGGTAAAGGAGCAGGAGAATCGACGTTTCGGGCATGAGCCCTTCTTCAGGGAGGGCTTCAGGATGATTCCTGAAGAAGGGCTCATGCCCGAAACGTCGATTCTCCTGCTCCTTGGATGATGCCTGACCTGCTGCGCTTTTCCAGCAACACAAAATAGATTTTGTAACTGTGTCATTGAACTGCGTTGAAAAAAAGCAAGGGTGGCATGGTGGCTCAGTGGTTAGCACTGCTGCCTCATAGTGCCACGTATCCGCATTTGATTGCACCCTCGGGTGACTCTCTTTTGGAGTTTGCACATTCTCTCTGTGTTTGCGTGGGTTTCCTCTGGGAGCTTCATTTTCCTAACACAATCCAAAGATGTGCAGGTCAGGTGAATTGCCAACAGCCTTATGTGCATTATTTAGGGGTAAATATAGATTAGGGGCATGGCACTGGGTAGGTTGCTATTCAGAGGGTCGTTGTGGCCTTGTTGGGCCAAATGGCGTGTTTCTATACTGTAGGAAATTGAAAAAAATAAACTATTTCTCATGAAACCCTGTCTTTCCAAACGTTTGCGTAACTTATCCCTCAGAATCTTCTCAAGTAACCTACCTACGACAGATGTTAGGCTTCCCGGTCTATAGTTCCCAGATTTTTTCTTTGCTTCCCTTCTTGAAAAATGGCACAACGTTTGCTACACTTCAATATTCTGGAACCTAACCTGTGGCTAACAATGATGCAAAAATATCACGCAGGTCCCCGTAGTTTCTTCTGTAGCCTCTTGCAGTATTCTTGGATGCATCTGTTAAGGACAAGGAGATTTATCCACCTTCATATATTCTAATGCATCCAACATGTCCTCTCCTCTGATATTGACTAACCCCAAGATATCACCACGACTTTTTGTTAACCTCCAAAGTCTTCTTGTATTTCTCCACAGTAAAGATAGAGGAGAAATATCCATTGAGAATCTCACACATCTCCTATGGTTCTAGACATGCATGTCCACTTTGGACCTTGACGGGTCATATTCTCATGTAGTTATTCATTTAACTTTAATATACTTAAAGTACCTCTTTGGATTCACCCTAATCTTCTCAGACAATGCTATCGTGTGCGCCCTTTTCGCTCTTCTGATTTCCTTCTTCGGTAAACTCCTGTATTCCCTGTACACCGCCAGGGGTTCCCTTGATCCCAGCTGCATGGATCTCAGCCACACCTCCTTTTTGCCTGTCAAAGCCTCAATATCTCCTGACATCCACGGTTCCCTCTTCCTGCCAACCTTGCCTTTGACCCTCACAGGAACATATAGACCTTGAACTCTGGCCATTTCACTTTTAAAGGCCTCGCACGAGCCGGAGGTCACTTCGCCTCTAAACAAATTCCTCCAACTAACCCCTACAAGCTCCTATCTAATTCCATCAACATTCGCCTTCCCCCAATTTAGAAATTGATCTCACAGGCCAGTTTTGTCCTTCTCCATAAGTATTTTAAATCTATGGTCACTGGTCCCAGCGTGCTCCCCCACTGTCACCTCAGTCACCTGTCCTGCCCTATTTCTTAGAATAGTTCAAGTTTTACCCCTTCCCGAATTGCTCCCTCTACATACTGCTTGAGGAAACATTTCTGAACAGACTTCATAGATACACCCCATCTCAGTCCTTATTTCTACGTAATTCTCAGTCAATGTTTGAAAATTAAAATCTACGACTATGGCAATCCTATTGGCCCTGCAAGTCTCCCCAATCTCTCTACATATTTTAATTATTCTAAGTCACTTTACTATTAGGGGGCCTATAGTACAACCCAAATAATATCATAATTCACTTTTTATTTCTTAGCTTCCCCCACAAATCCTCACTGGATGATCCATTAGTTATTTAATCTCTGATTACCGCTGTGGTATTCGCCTTAATCAAAAATGAAATCCTCCACACCTCCTTCCACCAATTCTGTCTCACATAAAGCACCTGTACCTTGGAACATTAAGCTGCCAGTCCTGTTCCTCCCTTAGCTATAATATCGCAGTCCCACGTACCTCTCCACGCACTGAGTTCATCGGTCGTACCTGTCAGCCATCTTACATTGAGATAGATGCAATTTAATCCAACAGACATTTCTTGCTGCCTGTCGTGTTCCTGCCTAACCTATCTCTGCACTTTACTGTTTGTGAGAACGGTATCTCCTTCCAGCCTCGCACTTGCAACCCTACTGTTGAGGATCCCACGCCGTCCCCCACCCCAGCCAATCTAGTTGAAACCCTCCCTTGTAGCACTAGCAAACCTGCCTGCCAGGATATTAGTCCCCTTCTAATTCAGGTACAACCCGTCCTTCCTGAACATGTCACCACTGCCCCACAAAAGATCCGAGTGATCTAAAACCCTGAATCCCTACCTTCTGTACCAATTATTTAGCAACGCATTCCTCTGCCACGTCCACCTGTTCTTACCCTCACTTGCATGGAACATTGGAAGTAAACCGGATATTACCACTGTCGTGGTCCTGTGTTTTACCCTTTTTCCTCGCTCTCTATAATCACTCTGCATGACCTCATCACGACTTCTACCTGTTTCATTTGCACCGATGTGCACAATGACTTCTGGCTGCTCCCCCACCCCGGTGAGAACGTTCTGCAGCCGCTCTGAGACATCCTGAACCCTGGCACGTAGGAGGCTATACATCATCTTGTATTCCCATTTGAAGCCATAGAATCTCTTGTCTGATCCCCTCACATATCGAGTCTGAATAATTACTTCTGAAGTTATTTGTCTCACATAACCTTCTGACAATGGGATTTCTTCCTGAAACAGTTGGATTTGGCTGAATTGCTTTGCTTCAGGCAGTGGGGAGATTCCAATGAATCATCATCAGGAATCCTCCATAAGTGGAAAAGACGACTAGGTTTGTTTTCACTCCAACACATTGCTGTGTTGAGCGGCAGGGAAAGAGAAAGGGAGCAATAGGCTGTTCTTTCACAGATAGGCTACTTTTTTCTATCTGTAAGTTTAATCAGTAATGTTATCAGACCCCAAACGGGGACCATGTGAGCTCTCCTTGAATATTGTCCGAACTATATGACTCCATCACATTGTCGACTCCAGGTCAGTGCATCATTGCTATTGTCATACACAGAATCAATTCATTAACAATAAATGGCCCTACTTGTTTTGAAGATCTGTTAATATGTGCCTGCATAATGTAAACATAAGCGTTTGATGACTTCACAATATCTGTGTTAAGATGAATATGTTTTATTCTTAAACAAATACAGAAATTGCTGGAAAAGCTCAGCCTGTCTGGCATCAGATATGAAGAGAAATCAGAGTTCAATTTTTCGTTCAAATGACTTTTCCTTTGAACCTGACTTATTCTTAAATTATTTCCCCAATTTTATTCTCCCACATAAGAAGAAATATCCATCCGGTATTCACCAACTACACTCTTCTCAAGATGTTATATGGTCAATAAAACATCTCTCATTCTCAGGTCGAACTGTTCCTTCTTCGTAACATAACGCCTTCATCGCAAGAATGAATAAAGAGAAAAATCTATGAAACGTTTCGAAAGCAATTTTGTTTTTATCAGTTAAGGCAATTATAACGACACATAATACTTCAGATGTGATCTAAGCAATGCCCTGTATTGATGCAAAAAATCATCGCTAAGATCAAACACAACACCCCTTACACGCAACAGAATAATTCCATTTACTTCCAAATCACCAGCTGCATCTTCAAAGTAATTTGATGTGATTCATGTACTAAGACACACAAATCCCTCTGTACCACTCTGTTCTGCATTATCCTTGCATTTAAGTAATTTTCTGCTGTTTTGTCTTTTCCCCAAAACAGAAAGTTCCCATCACAGAAATGTACTTTTTTTCTGCTGAAGGTTTGCTTAAAACTGTCCTCTGTCTGTCTGCTATTGCTTGATTCTCTGCCCCTCCCCCGTCTGCATCCCATTGCAGATGATCCGCTGTCCCCCTGTCTGTATCAAATTGCAGATGCTCTGCCCTCCCCTGTCTGTATCCCATTGCAGATGATCTGCCCTCCCCCTGTCTCTATCCCATTGCAGATGCTCTGTCCTCCCCCTGCCTGTGTACCAGTGCAGATGCTCTGCCCTCCCCCTTTCTGTGTCCTATTGCAGACGCTTTGCCCTCCCCCTGTCTCTCTCCCATGTCAGACGCTATGCCTTACCCCTGTCTGTAACCCATTGCAGACGCTCTGCCCTCCCCCTCTCTGTATCCCATTGTAGACGCTCTGCCCTTCCCCTGTTAGTGTACCATTGCATACGCTCTGCCCTCCCCCCATCTGTATCCCATTGCAGAAGCTCTGCCCTCCCCCTGTCTGTATCATATTGTAGACGGTCTGCCCTTCCCCTGTCTGTATTCCACTGTAGACGCTATGTCTTCCCCTGTCTGTATCCCATTACAGACGTGCTGCCCTCCCCCTGTTTGTGTCTCATTGGAGACGCTCTGTCTCCATTTGACATTTTATTGATTGACTATCCTGATGTATGAGCAAACTGAGCTCCATCCTCTTCATCCAACTCATTGGTATGGATTGTAATTTGTTGATGACCTCACACAGATCCCTGAAGAATTCCACTAGTTACGGCTTGCCAAAAATAAAATGAGTAATGATCTCTTGTCTGTATTTCCTGAGGCTGCCCAAGGCACCCCTGCTCGTGCGTAACAGCCTGGGATGGTTATATGACGTCTTCCTGTGCTGTGTAATTTACTGAAATAATTTGAATACTTCATTCTATTCATGTCTAACCCCATGGATGTTCATAATGGCCATCCCCTGCTGTATTGTCACAATGCTGACTGGCTCAATGGGATCTTTCTCTCCCTCTGTAACAGCCTCGAAGGGTAAATTGACAAAACAACGAGTGAGGTAGGAGCAGCAGTTGGCCATTCCTCCCCTCCAACTTGCTGCTCAGTTTAGAAACATCATGGCTGGTCTGATTGTGGTGGAATACCCTTTTTCTGTCTGTTACCAATAAACATTGACTCCTCTGTCCATCAAAGGTCAGTCAAGGTCAGCCTTGAATATCCTCAATGACCCAGACTTCACTGTTCCCGGGGGATGAGAACGCCACAGATCGCACAATCCAAAGAAGAAAGGAGCAACGTTATCTCAAATGGTAACGGGAGACACCTTTTATATTAAAGCGTGTTAACCTCACAGCAAGTCACCTACTCGTTTCAGAAACAAGGGCACAGTAAATAGGAACAAACATATACAATTCAGCCCCTCAAACGTTTCCTACAGACCCATTGACTGTTCAGTCAAGTATTTATCAAACTCAGCTTCTACTGCACCCTTGGAAAATAATCCCGACACCTTATAGCCACAGAGCAGAGGGAATTGGAATTAGGCCATTTGGCCCATCAGGTCTACTTTGCAGTTTGATCCTGTCTGGTCTGTATCTCAACACAATTTTCCCACCTTCTCACTTAAATCATGATCGTGATTTTAATCTAACCTTTGTCTTAAAGACATGGTTGCATCAGTGTCTATGTCTGTGTGTGCGATTGCGTGTGTATTTCTGTATATATCGGTTTAATGGCAGGAGACAGGGTGATGGTGGATGGTTGTTTTTTGAACTGGAAGCCTGTGGGCAGCGATGATCCAGAGGCAAAATTGTTGGGTCCACTTTTGTTTGTCATTTATATAAATGATCTAGATGAGAATTATAGAAGGTATATTTCGCAAATTTGAGGATGACATCAAGTTTGGGTGTTCAGTGGACATTGTTTGTATAATGGTGAATAACGGAAGATTACAAAGAGACCTTCATTAATTAAATCAGTGATTCATAGAGATGTACAACAGGGAGATACACCCTTCAACTCGTTCATGCCATCCAAATATTCTAAATTAATCCACTCCCATTTGCCAGCATTTGGACCATATCCCACTAATCATAAAGCCACCCAGTTGCCTTTTAAATGCTGTAATTGTTCCAGTCTCCACCAGTTTCTCTGGCAGCTTATTCCATAGAAGCACCACCCTCTGCAGGAAAAACATGTTGCTCTTCATTGTCTTTCAAATATTTCTCTTCCCACCTTAAACCTATGCCTTCTTGTTTTAGACTCTCCTATCTTGGGGGGATGGAACCTTGACCACTCACCCTATCCATGCCCTTCATAATTTTATAAACCTCTCGAAAGTGTAAATGTGACTCCAATCAAGACGGTTGGCTGCGCTTTCAGTCATCCTTGGTCTGTAGTCTCAAATTCAATAGTCGTACCTCTTCCTTCTCCACAAAGGCACTATTCCAAAAAAGTTTAATCAACTTGTTCAGACATGTGAAACAGCTCTATGGGAGTTGAAACGAGAATTTTCGGCGCAGTGATAGATACACTACCATCATTCAGCATTAGCCCCTACAGCTGCAACATGATGCTCCTGTATGTTGTTCATCAGCCTGTTGTAACACGCTGTGACACATTTTCATAGGACATGAATACACTCCACCTTCTCCAGAGATAGGGGCACTATCAAACATTCATGGACTGGAATCGAATCCAGAGCTCCGGCTCAGAAACATGGGCACCATCCATTCTTTTAACAAAGGCCTAAACTATGCCCAGATTTTGGGTCATATTTGAAGTGTATGGATTTATTAATTTCTGGTTAACATTACCAAATTATATAGGGGAAAATTCTCATTGAAAAAAAGTACAAATTATTAGCCTCAACTATAATATGTTGAGTGCGTTCGCTGTACCATTGAGATTAACTATGAACATCTTTAATTGTTTGGCTGTGATTTCCGGTTTAAATGTCTTTTACCAGTAGTCTGCTATATTAGGGAAAGAAATCCTGCAGACACACCAGACACTATGAAGGATCTCGAGTAGATATCAATACTGGACACCAGAGACGAGGAAAGAACACAATTCTGGGCCCAAAACAGCGGTCACTATTTCAAATCTCTAACATGTGGCTTCCCTCTTCCTAAAATCATTAATTGATATAAGACAGCTTTTTCCTATCCAGCTTTTGCTTACCGACTCCTCCCTCTGCCTGAACAAGGCAAACCAAGCTCTGGGTCTTTGGAAAACTCAAGGCTGGTGTCTCTTGGCCTTCTGGAGAGGTGATTGTCGTTTTATTCCGAAGGGGGAGTGTGAGGGGGCAGTAATATCATTCACTGGGCTAAGGTGTGGCAGATGGGGTTTAACGTGGATACATGTGAAGTATTGCATTTTGGTAAAACAAACAAGGGGAGGGCTTACACAATGAATACTAGGCTTTGGTAGTTACATAGAAAAGAGGGACCCAGGGGTGCAGGTATAATGCTTTGAAGTCTGTGGCGCAGGGTGTTTCATATTACTTCAGTGTTCAGACCTTTGGGTTTAGAAGCTGAGCAGGCATGCTGAGATTGTTCAGGACATCGATAAAGCCTCTTCTGTAGTTCTGTGTGCAGTTCTGTTATAGAAAGGAGATTGTTAAGCTTAAGAGGGTTCAGAAGAGATGTACCAGGATGTCATCAGTAACACATCATTTTCTGCCTCGGGAGCCAACAAACACGTGGCATGAACATTGGATCCACTGATTTACAAATTTCCCCTGGCCAACCCAGATCCCAGATCCAACCCCCATACTCACATCTGCCCTCCAGAGGAGACCTAATACCAATCTTCATTCCCACCGCTCCGTCCCACACTCCCCATCGATCTATCACTATCATCTCCTACCTTCGCTCACCTGTTACTTACCTTTCCCCAAGCCTCATCCCATCACCCATTTTCCTTTAACTCCCCTTCCCCTCGCCTGTCCTGAAGAAGGGTTCTGCCTGAAACGTCGTCTCTCTTGCTTTTCGGATGTTGCCTGGCTTGCTGTGCCTTTTCCACCACCATGCTTTACATCCTCTGAATTATCAAACTGCTGCAGTCTCCATTATCTCTAAGGTACAATTGCCTGTTAACATAACCATGTCATTGTCTGTTACAACCGCACCTAGTCTTAGGGACATTTTCTTCTCAGATCATGGACGATAAAAGTTCTTTTTACGTTTTACATAGAACATAGAACATAGAACATTACAGCGCAGTACAGGCCCTTCGGTCCTCGATGTTGCGCCGATCAAAGCACCCCTAACCTACACTAAGCCACTATCCTGCATATACCTATCCAATGCCCGCTTAAATACCCATAAAGAGGGAGAGTTTTATTGATATTGTAATGCCTGATCAATCGTGAAAGAACATACGTTTCAATTTATAAACAGAGAAGCTTGCTCATGTTCTAATAAACCTCTGGCATTGCTCCCATATCCAAGGCAGATTGAATGCTTACACATGATTGATCTACCAGCCCTAACATTTGTTCCCTCTGTCACGCCCACATATCCCACCCAGAATGCGTAAATTTTAATCATACGTTTTTGAAAAATTTTAATAAGAAGTATTGAATTGAAATGGAGATATTTGTTCAGCGACTGAGATTGATGTCAGTCTCCGTGGATCCTAAAAATGTCACTGGAGGACTTTCCTCTTCTATTAATGAGGGAATCGGTTCAATGTGTTATCCCATAGTATCAGCGGGAGCATCACCGACAGCACTAACAGGGATAGGCAGATCGAGAGAGAGGGGAAGGAGAGATCAGAATCTGAGAAAATTAGATTGGAATGTTCCAACAATGGATCAGAATCTGAGAACATTAGACTGGAATGTTACAGCAATGGGCAGGTGTTTATCTGATGGTCTTTACTTGCTTTCTCAACCTTAGATCTCATTTGCATTGTGGTTCTATGATGTACTGATGGTTATTCAACATGGTTACGATCCCATCCTCATTATAGTTGGTGTTCCTGGCAAGTCATTCTATCTGTTCATAAAGCCAGGTTGGACTGAATTGCTGCTCAGAAAGGTGGACGTCAATGTTTTCAATTCCAATGAAATATTCCATTCCTCACAAATTATAACGTGCAAATTACTCATGACAAATTGCTCACCGATACGCGAGGAGGAACCAGACTCTTCCCAAACCCTATAACACTTCTAGCCCTGCACAGATCTACAGTTCTATATCTTCCCCAATCACTAATTCTGTCCAATATCACCATTATGATATCCCCGTCTCCTCCTCAGCCTCAGAACCATCAATTGTGCCTTTGATAAATCTGGATACAACTTATCAACTCCTTTCTAACCACATGTCATTTGCAGAATAATTGCTTTTGAGTATGTTGAACTTGTTCACTACACAGATTCTGTCAGACAGGCAGACATTGCATGCAGCGTAAATCATTGACGCATAATCTAGAGGCACAGAATAATAATCTGTTGATAACTCAAGAAGGAAATTGATGTAATTGAAGTGAAAACATCATCATTTCTGATCAAAAAAAGGCCCATCTGCTTATGTCCTGTCCTTCAGAGAAGTCAATGGTTATTCTTCCCCAGTCCTGTCTGTGCAAACCCAAATCAATATGCTTTACTCTTTGCTGGGCTGTGGAGCAGCTGAACAAGGCACTCAGTTCAAGATCCGTATAACATGCTGGCCTTGTCAGGGCTGCACACATCCCGTGAGGGAAGAACTAAAGTAAAGTTAGCTCCCTTCCTCTGCCTGTTTCCATTATTCCTACACTCCATTTCCATTCAGGTAGGTGACCATTCCCTATTTCAAGTGCAATCTTTCTGACTGAGTCTCTCCCCAAGAGTGATGTTCATCTCCACAGGCACCTTTGGTGCTGGATTTACTGATGCTGACATACAGATGTAAGGAACTTTTAAATTCCACAACAGTGACAGTGCATAGAGACGGAATGGGGTTTAATAAAGATACAGAGACCGTAAGTGTGGGAAAGGAATTATAATGATCATCACTGAGAGTGTGGTTGAGACAGTATTTGGGGTATTATGGACAGATTTTTTATCCTGAGAACGAATGATCTCATTGTTCTAGAGACAGTGTCAAGGAAGTACACCAGAATAATCCCTGAGCTGATGGTAAAAGAGGAGTGAGTGAAGGTTAATCTGTAGCACTGTCAGAAAAATAAGAGGTAATTGCTTTGAACCTTGATGGTGATGGGCAATCACCCGTTATGTTCTACACAGACACTAAGAAGATGATAAATTCCATGGCTTGTATTTTTATTTCACTCGGGATGCATGATTCTGGATATTTAAGTGCCTCTGAGGATACAAACTTCAGTCAAATCCTGCCTTGATATCGGGGTCAATCCCTCTTACCTGAGCAGGTCAGTTCACCACTACTGTTAATGTTAATACGTGATGGCGTCTGTGTGGAGAGTGTTTTCTTCTTATAGAGGGTAGTGAATGTCAGGAATTCTCAGGTATAGAAAGTTAGGGGAGGTAGATCACTGCAAGTATTTAAAGAGGAGGTAGATTGATTTTTAACCTGTCAGAGAGCTGAGGGGAGGGAGGAATTGGGCATTAAAGATGAGTTAATGCCAACAGTAGGTCAGACATGATTGCATACAAAGGCGTGAGCATCGGAATTATCTACTCCTGTTTCTTATGCTGTCATTTTCTGTCATTGGAAAGTGAATGGTTGTAATTTACCTAGAAGTACTGTTATTGAATGTTGAGGACAGTGAGAGGAAAGTATCTGGTAAGCCATCTCTGGGCGAGATATGGACCCGATATTCACAGTGAATCTGGGTCGACAACATGACCAACAAATGAAGCACCAGTTGTAGCGAGGAGACACTCTGTAAAGAGGTAAGAGGCATCTTTTGTATCCAGCCTGGATTTCCCATCACATTTTCCAACCAACATCAAATCACCCAGTGTTGAGGGACTGAATGATATCCTGTAATATTGTGGACCTGATATTTGGAACAAGTGGTCTCTATCGACTCCTGTTCTGGTGGGGGTAAGGACTCAATCGAACATAGGAACATAGGACGAGGAGCAGCAGTGGGTAATTAGAAACTTTGTCATTGCTCGAACAGACAGTAAGATCGTGGCTGATCTGATTATGGTCTGCGCAGCACCTTTGTCTGTCCACAATTTTCCTCCATTCATCTGTCTGTCAAATGTTGCAAAACGCAACTTTGAATAAATGCAAACACCCAGGCACAATACTCGGAAACTGCGCAAAGCCAAAGTACACAGGGAGCACAATTCTGGAAGGCACCAGGTAGTGGTCGAAGAGTCTTGTTCCCATCCAATTAATTCTGCTGCAGTTCATCATTTTTTTTATTTATTCATGGAATGTGGGTGTTGATAGGCCAACATTTATGGGCCATGTTTAATTACGCTGGAAGTAGTTGTGTTGAGCTGCCATCTTGGGAATAAACTTCTATGGAAGAGAATTCCGATTTGAACGGGCCTGTGAGAATTTCTCATTCCTGCTCTGACCAATGTTGGAGAGTCACTGCTTCCTTTTCCACTACCACTTTTCCACTGGTTTAAACAGATTTGAAGTGTAACCTCGGTCATTTTCTCGAAAAATGTGAGACACAGAGTCACACACATACAGACACATACACAATCGCACATGTCTGAAGATGATAAAGAATAAGGAATGGTTTCCAGAGTTTCATAGTATTTGAACTCATATCAAATGGAAAAGAGATAATGTGTCCCAACTGCTATTCTGTCTCCGACGTTATTCTACTCAAGCAAGCTGCTGGTATGAGACATCTTCCCGGAACAGTTGGATTTGGCAGAATTTCCTTTCCTTCAAGCAGTGGAGTGATTCCCATGAATCCTCAATAGGAATTCTCCACGCTTGTTAAATATTACTCAGGGATTTTTTAATCTCACACTTTGCTGTCAGCAGGGACAAAGTAAGAGAATGGGAGCATCAGACTGCAGCTTACAACCATAAGATCATCGAACATAGGAACAGAAATGAGGCCATTGAGCCCATCAAGTCTGATCCGCCATTCAATTATGCTGACATGTTTCTCAACCTCATTCTCCTACTTTCTCCCTGTAACCCTCGATCCCTTTGATACCCGAGAAGCAAATTATCTCTATCTTAAATATACTCAATGATCTGACCTCCACTGCCTTCTGTGAAAATGAATTCCATAGGTTCCCCACTTTCTGGCTGAAGACATTTCCCCATACGTCCATTCTAAAAAGATTTCCCTTTACTCTAAGGTTGTATCCTTGGGTCCTAGAATCTCCTACCATTGAAAGTCTTCTCATCATCCACACTGTGCAGGCCATTCAGTATTCTGTATGTTTCAATTAGATCCACCCACATCCCTCTGAACTCCATCAAGAACAGACGCAGAGTCTTCAAACGTTCTCATATGTTAAGCTTTTCATTCCTGGGACCATTCCCGTGTACCTGCTGTGAACCCATGTCAAGGTCAGCACATCCTTCCTGAGATATGGGGCTCAGAACAGCGCATAATACTCCACATGTGGTCTGACCAGAGCGTTATAGAGCCTTAGAAGTACATCCCTGCTTTTACATTCAAATCCTTTCAAAATAAATTCCATCACTGCATTTGCCTTCCTAACCACTGACTCAATCTGCAAGTTTACATTGAGAGAAGCCTGGAGTAGAACTCTCAAGTCCCTTTGCACTTCAGACATCTGAATTTTCTCGGTAGTCCATGTTTATATTCTTCCTACCAAAGTGCATGTTCCCACAATTTCCCAGTTTGTACTCCATCTGCCACTTCTTTACCCATTATCCAAACCTACCCACGTCCTTCTGAAGTTTCCCTGCCTCTTCGACATTACCTGTCCCTATAACTATCTTTGTATCACCTTCAAACCTAACCAGAATGCCTTCAGCTCCTTCATCTGGATCGTTAATGTATAAAATGAAATGTTGTGGTTCCGACACTGAGCCTTATGGAACACCACTTCTAACCTGACTGTCATCCTGAGAAGGACACTATTATCGACGTTCTCTGCTTCCTGCCAGACAGCCAAATTTCTATCCATGCAAGCACTTTGCCTCTAATACCATGGACCCTTGCCTTACTCCATAGCTATTGTCAAAGACCTTCTGGAAGTCCAGGTGAATGACATCCATTGGTTCTCCTTGTTATAAGCTGTTCGTTGCGTCCTCAAGGTTTTCTAGCAGGTTTTCCAGGCATGACTTCCCCTCGATGAAACCATAGTAACTTTGTCCTACTTTACCGTCCACATCCAACTATTCAGAAATCTCATCCTTCATAATGCATTCCAGGATCTTACCCAGAGCCAAGTTTTGATTAGACAGTCTGTGATTTTCCGTTTTTTGCTTTACTCACTTTTTAAACAGTGGTATCACGTTAGCGATTTTCCAGTCCACTGGGAATCTCCCTGATTCGAGAGATTCCTGAAAGATCACCACCAACGCCTCCCCCGTCTCATCAGATATCTGCCTTAGAAATCTGGAGTGGAGTCCATGTGGTCCAGTTGATTTACTTACCTTCAGGCCATTCAGTTTTCCCAGCACCTTCTCCTAGGTGATGGCCATCTTACTCAGGTCTGTCCACTAAGTCTTTTCAATTTTTGGGATATTACTCGTGTTTTCAACCATGAAGACTGACACGAAGTAATTTTTGAGCTCCTCAGCCATTTCCTTGTTCCACATTCTTATCTCTCCTGTGTCAATTTCTAGTGATCAGATGTCCATTTTTGCCTCTCGTTTGCCCTTTCCATATCGAAAGAAGCTCTTACAGTCTTTCTTTATATTTAATCTTCTCACTCCTTACTTCTGTTTTTTTTTGCTCTCTGTTGGTCTTTACAAATGTTACGACATGGTGGTGAATGCCTCTATTAATTAAACCAAACACCCAGGAATGCTCAACTCACCTCGAAATCTATTAGAATATGACTGACAGAGAACTCCCAAATTCCACCGCAGAGATCAATGCTGTGTCCCCTATTCTTTGTGGTATTCATAAGTGATCTGAATGTGAAGTGGGTAGGGTGAATGTGATAAGTAAGTTTGTGTTTGACACAAAGATTGACCGGGTGGTTGGCAGTGAGGAGGAAGATCTTATGTTACAGAAAGATACAGATAGAATGGTCAGATGGTCAGATCAATGACAGATGGAATGTAAGACTGATAAATATGACGTAATACACTTTGGAAGAAGGAACCAGACAGGGGAGGACTCAAAGAACGGCATCACACTAGGAATCTCAGAGCGTGCTTCTCCACACATCCCTGAATGTGACTGGATATGATAATTGATTAGTTCAGCATGACTGTAGATAAAGCCTTTATTCATTGAAGCAAAGATTATCCGAGTTTTATATAGCACTTTGGTAAGGCCAAATGAAAGACTGTGTGCAGTTCTTGGAGCCACATTACAGGAAGGATGTGATTGTACTGGATGAGGTACAGAAGAGATTCACCAGGATGTTCCCTGGGATGGACCATATGAGCTGTGGAGAGAGGCTTATTAAGCTCGAGTTATTTATTTTGGAGCAGAGGAAGTTGAGCGGATAAGTAATTCAGGTTTAAGATTAAAAGGGCATGGACAGGATGACTAGACAACAGCTGTTCTTTTTAGTCGAAGTGTCAGCTTCCATACAGTCAGAAACCAGGGAATGGAGAATGGAGAACATAGAAACATGGCACAACTACTTCACTTTGCCTTCACAGAAAAATACATAAACAAAGCCTTCCCATCAATAGGAGAAAATCTGAGTCTGATGAGAAAATGATGTGGAATGAAACTAGTAAATAAACTAATTTGGAGAAATTATTGGGACTGAAAATAATGGGCATAGGAAAAAAATCAACACACATTGATGAAATGGGAAACATATTTGAGAAACTGATTGGTAGATTAATTACAGAAAAAAAACAATAGAGGCACTGAACTGATTTTCAGCAAGAATTTTAATAGAGTCCCAAGCCTCGTGTGCAAAGTAAAAGCACATGGGATGGGGGTTATAGATGGACATGGTGTTAAAATGGGATGGGTTGACAGGGAACAATGAGAAGGAATAAATGGATGGTTTTCAGTTTGGAAGGCTCATGAGTCATCACAATGATTGGTGCTGGGGCGCCAGATATTCATAATACATCTCAAACATCTCGTTGTGGGAATCAAATGCAAAGTTTCCAAGTCTGCTGACGGAACTCGGATTTTGAAAGTGAGGAGGATGTGAAAAAAACTTCAAGGTGATTGTAATAAATGGAGTGAATGAGTAAATATGTGGCAGATGAAGAGCAGTGTGGATAGATGTGATAAAGATATCTAGACACAAAAAGGATGGGGGAGAGATCAGGAGTATGGTGCAGAAATAAAGGGTCAGCCATCATTATATTGAATTGGATAGCAAACTCTACAGACCAAGGGGACGACTGCAGTTCCTATTTTATAGCTTCACAAGGTTAATCACATTAAGAGATGTGTACAGTATGTGGGGGGAAGTGCATTGAGGAGATGTTCAGACATTAACTAGAATGGGGCAGGCTCAATGTGCTGTATGGCCTATTCCATTCCCGATGTTTCTGTGCGGTCTGTAGGAAAGCTCTGTAAATGTTGTCACAAGTTCACAGATGTTAGGAAGGAGGTCTCTGCAGGGTCAAAAGGACTGTGTTTCCAGTTCCCTTTTCCATACTGAGGCTGGGGCTGGATGTTCTGTCAGGTTTTAATCTTTTAAGACCTCGGAGCAGTTTGATCCAATAGAGTGTCTTGGTTGGCCGTTTCAGAGACCATTCAAGAGTTTATCACGTGTGTGCATCTGGAGTCAATTTTAAGCCAGACCAGGAAAGCCCAGGAGATTCACTTCCTGAAAGTCCATTGGAAAAACAAATTGGTGTTTACAATCGGCATTGACTTCAAGGCCATTGTTCCTGACACCAGATTCGAGATCTCGATATTTTATTAATTGTTTTTAACTTCCACCAGCTGCCAGAGCATTAGCCTGGTCTGGATTATTAATCCAGTGATTTTTCCAAAACAGCACCATCTCCACATGGGGACCGATCGGAAACCATGCTGAGCAAGTTTATGTCTGTGCTGCTTGACAGCTCTATCAAAACGAACTCCCAATTTGACTATCGTGATGAGACTGAGAGGGTTGTAATTGGTCAGATTGTAATTATTTCCCGACACTGAGTAATTTTCCACATTGCCAGGGAGATGTCAGAGTTGGAGCTGGAAGGGAACCACTTCCCCAGGGGCACGGCTTGTTGGACAGCACAAGTCTTCAGTCCTATTGTAGGGATGGGGTCAGGGCCCATTGCCTTTGCCGTCTCTACTGTGTTCAGCTGTTTCTTCATGTCACGTGCAGCGAATTGAATTGGTTGAAGACTGATCTGAGATTCTGTGGGCATCATGATGACGGTGAGTTGAATAATCGACTCAACAGTAACAGAATTTTGTAACAGAATCAACTTTTTAATGTAAAACGTGATCTCGGAATTTGATAAGATATAGCCTGCCCATTGGAAAATAGAATTTATGCAATCCTTCTAGATGAACAATGAGGGATATGACTAAAAAGAGCGCAGCCACGAACTTTGGAATGCATTATAGAAAGATCCCACGGACTAGAGATAACAACAATCGTTAAACTTCCAAAACAAATAAGAACCTCAAGCTGTCCCTGGGAGTGTCCATGATTGATCAGTTGTTTTACAAGATTGGTTCTGCAGAAGGGGAGTGGAGGGTACACTGACAAAGTTGTGTATGATCATTGCAACACAGAACGTATAAAATACTGTCTTTTTACTGTAAACTCGAAATGTGTCATTGATTTGCCGTCTGATCTGAGCTAAAGATTAAGGAAACGATTGTTTTCTCATGTCAAAGCCAGTTTCGAGGAAGATCCTTTGTTATTCTCCCAGCATTAACCAGGTTTTGCTTGAATTAAAGTCCATTCCGTGCCTGTGTCCTGTCTGCCTCCAGAGTCTTTGACCCTAGCTGGGGAATCTCGCTCTGACAATAAGCAAGGACATACAGATCATAGGGTAAAGGAAAAACAGACTGAGACATAAAGGCTACACAAGAAAAGGCATGCAATAGGCAATATCAATGTGAGCAAGATCAGCATTATTTGAAGTTAGAGAGTCCATTCATTAGTTGAATAATGGCTGGGAAGATGCTGTCCAGGAGATCCAGGGTGCGATGGGTCTTTGATAATGTTGTCAGCCATTCTGCGGCAGTGAGCTGTGTAAATGGAGACAATGGATAGGACGTTGGTTTCCGTGATGGCATGGGCTGTGTACACAACGTTCTGCCATTTCTCTTCCTGTCCTGGGCACGGCTTTGGCCACACCAGGTCATTATGCACCCAGATACTTTGCTCTCAGTGGTGCATTTTTTGACATTGGTGAGGGCCCTTGTAGACATGTCAAATGTCCTGATCTGCCAGAGAAAAAAAGAGGCGTTGTTGTGCCATCTCGGCTGTCACGTCTACATGGGAGGTCTGTTATCGTCACTCCAAGCAACTTAATGTTTTCCACTCTTTCAACTTTAGTTCCATTGATGCAGATGCGGTATGTTCTCCTCATTTCTTTCTGAAGTCATTGATCAGTTGGTTAGTTCTGCCGACGTTGAAAGAGGGGTTGGTCTCAGTGCAGCACATCACCAAGTCCTCTATTTCCGTTCTGTATTTTGACTTGCCATCATTACACACCTGTCCTACTATGATGGTGTCATCAGTGAACATGTAGCTGGCGTTCGTTCAAAATTTGGCAATACAATCGTGGGTGAACAGGGAGTATACTAGGGGGCTGAGGACCCATCCTTTGGGATTACAGTGTTGAATGTTATCATGGAAGAGACACACTTACCTATTTTCACTGATTGTGTACTGTGGGTCAGAAAGATGAGGATCAAAATTCAGAGGGCGGAGCCAAGGCTAAGGTCAGGGAGTTTGGTGATTATTCTTAAGGGAATAATGGTGTTGAAGGTGTACCTATAATCAATGAGCAGGAATCTGAAGTGGATATCCTTGTTGCCCAGATGTTCCAGGGATATGGTACCCGCTATGGACTCATTCCACAGGTAGAAAAATTGTAGGGGATCGAGGCAGGCTGGGAGACTGGAACTGATGTGGGCCATGACTAGACTCTCGAAGCACTTCATGCCCCCCCTCAGTCTCCTGCACTCTAAAGAGAAATGTCCCATTTATCCAACGTCTCCCTGTGACTCAGACCCTTGAGTCCTGGCAACATCCTTGTAAAGTTTCAGTTTAATACCATCCTTCCTATAGCAAGGTGACCAAAACTGAACACAATGCTGAACTGGGAAATATTTGGAACTGTAACTTTTACTTGCTGCCAATTATTATGCTGCTGTGATATTGCTTTATTTTTTGTGTTATTCTGAAATCTTATTATTCATTGAATCCTCTGACGGTAATCCCCTCTGGTGAACGTCCTGCTGACTGCTTGAATGTGAATCAATCTATTTTGTTTGTACTGATATTTTGAGGCCGCTGTATATCAGAAAACAGGAAGAGATGATGGATGACTGTGCAGTGTGTGTCCTTTATTGGACCAGCTTGTCTCTCCAGGCACCTAAAGCTTTTATTGTGGGCCAGAGTAACTCAGAATCGTTACATCACAGAAGGAAGCTATTTAGCCCATTGTAGGTCCATGCAGATAGAACATTACAGCTCAGTACCTTCAACATCCTTCAGCACTGCCGACAGATCCACTGACCTTACTGTCAACCGTAAATTTACGAACTCATCCTTCTATACCCTCATTGAGGTCATTTTGAAAAGGACAAACAACAGTCACTCCAAAGCAGATCCTTGCAGTAGACCACTGGCAACTAAACTCCAGGATGAACATTCTCTATCATCTACCACCTTCTGCCTGCTTTCAGCTAGCCGATATGTGATCCAAACGCTAAATCGCCCACAATTCCACGCCTCCATATTTTCTGGGAGATAGTAAGGACTGCAGATGTTTGAGATCAGAGTCGAGAGTGTGGCGCTGGAAACGCAAAGCAGGTCAGGCAACATCCGACTGGCGAGGAGAAAATGAAGACTGCACATGCTGCAGACCAGAAAACTGATTCCTGATGAAGGGCTTACAAGAGAAACATCAACTTGTATGCATCTTGGACGCTGCCCCATCTGTTCGGCTTTTCCAACACCACATTCTCCATATTTTCATCAATAGCCTACCATGGGGGACCTTATCAAATGCTTCAATAAAATCCACATACCTCACTTTACCCTCATCCACCTGTTTGGTCAACTTCTCAATGAACTCCGTAAGATTTGTGAGGCATGACATACCTTTCACAAATACTTGTTGACTATTCCTAATCAAATAATTCATTTCTAGATGATACTAAATCCTATCTCTTACAATCCTTTGCAACAGCTTACCCACAACCAAAGTCAGACAGGTATCTAATTACCAGGGTTGTCTCTTCTCCATTTCTTGAGCAAGGGGACAACGTTTGCTGTCCTCCAGTCTTCTGCCACTATTATGTCGATAATGGCGATATGAAAGTCCGAATAGATGGTTTTGTAAACTCCTCCCTAGCTTCTCAGAGAATCCTGGGATAAATCCCATCTGGCCTAGGGGACTTATCTATTCTCACACTCTCCAGAAATGCTAACATCTCCACGTTACGAACTTCAATCCCATCGAGTCTAATCGCCTGTATCTCAGTATTGGCCTTGACAGCATTTTCTTTTTCCATTGTGAATACTGATTCAAATATTAATTTACAGCCTGTCCTATCTCCTCAGACTCCACACGCAACTTAGCACGACTGTCATTGATTGGCGTTAATCTTCATTTGTTCATTATATTATTCGTGACATACTGATAGAATGCTTGAGGGTTTTCCACGATGCTACTTGCCAAAGACTTCTCATGCTCTCTCCTCGCTATTCTTAGCTCTTTCTTTATGTCCTTCCAGGCTGACTTGTAACTCTCAAGCATCCGAACTGAGCCTTCACGTTTCATCTTTACATAAGCCTCCTTCTTCCTCTTGACAAGAGATTCAACTGCTTCAGTAAACCACAGCAGTCTCACTCTACCACTTCCTCCTTTCCTGACAGATATAAACTTATCAAGGACACAAAGTAGCTGTTGTTTGAAAAAGCTTCACACATAAATTGTCCCCATCCTCTGCAGTTTCCTTCCCCATCCTATGCATCCTAAAACCTTTCCTAATCGCATCATAATTGCCTTTCCCCCCGCTATAACTCTTGCCCTGCGGTATACACCAGTCCCTTTCCATCGCTAAGGTAAGCAAAACTGAATTGTGGTCACTATCAGCAAAGTGTTCACCAACCTCCAAATCTACACCTACGCTGTACCAAACCCAATTTGGCTTCAGCCCTTGTTGGCCTATCTACATACTGTGTCAGTAAACAATTCTGCGCACATTGGACAAAAACTGACCCATATAAAGTAATTGAACTGCAGCATTTCCAGTCAGTATTTGGAAAGTTAAACTCTTCCATAACAACTACTCTGTTATTTTCGCTCCTATCCAGTATCATCTTTGTAATCCTTTCCTCTACATCGCTGGAACTTTTCAGACGGCAATAGAGAACTTTCAGCAGAATGACCTCTCTGTGTTTGTGTCTAACCTCTTCCCATACGACCTCACTCGACGAGTCTTTATCAAGCAGCCTTTCTACCAACGTAATTCTGTCTTTGATTTTCAATGCCACCCCACCCTCCCCCACCCCAACCCCCACCCCGCCCCACTTTTAGTACCTTCCTTGTTCTTATTGAAGCATCTAAAGCCGGAACATCCAACGATCAGTCCTGTTCCTGTTCTATCCATTTCTGGCCAAATGGCCAAAACATCAAGTTGTACATCTGCACAATTTGGAAACAGGGAGTGATTGGAGGGATGCTAAAAGAGGGTGAGTTGGATAGATCAGAAGACAGCATGAGGGGTGATAGACAGGAACGGGCAGTAAACGGAAGTTTTATTTAGAAATTCTCACGGATAGGCAAGGTCTTTATCTAGATTAGATTAGATTACTTACAGTGTGGAAACAGGCCCTTCGGCCCAACAAGTCCACACCGCCCCGCTGAAGCGCAACCCACCCATACCCCTACATCTACCCCTTACCTAACACTACGGACAATTTAGCATGGCCAATTCACCTGCCCTGCACATCTTTGGATTGTGGGAGGAAACTGCAGCACACGGAGGAAACCCACGCAGACACGGGGAGAATGTGCAAACTCCACATAGTGAGTCGCCTGAGGCGGGAATTGAACCCGGGTCTCTGGCGCTGTGAGGCAGCAGTGCTAACCACGCTGCCACCGTGCCGCCCATCTATTGCCATACCGTTTGAGCACTGTGCGGATACTTGCTGTGGTCCCAGAGCATTTATCGCCAATAATATCACAGAGCTGAGTTGTTGACAGTTAAACAGAGTCCAAAAGCCCAAGTGATTTTTTTTCTCTACAGTGAGCAGGTGATTTAATTTAAACAGACTGGGTGAACAACAGCAGGAACTGTGAATCGTGCTCGATCCTGAGATACTGCGCCAGAGATTCTCAATGAGGTGGATCACTGACAGAGGGGAAATCAGCATCTCAGTTGTGGGCCAAATAATGATTGACAAAGATTACACATCACTTCCGTGGTTTTGTGATACACATTTCACGAGTGTATCTTATTTCTTTGTACTTCCCATAGTTGAGTACGGACAAAAAATTATTTTCTCCCCGTATTTTGTGTTCAATAAACAAATTTTAGTCCTCATTCCTCACTTTAGATATATCCTTGAATCTGTTCTTCATATCAGTTATAAAGTGTAAAATTCCAATACTGATGACTGGGGAATATTATTTCCCTCCCTCCAGTCTGAACTGCCATGTCCTCCAATTCTCTCTGTTTTCTGTCTCCTCCACAATGCCATAATCACACTGTAATTGAAGTCCAGTAAATGACACTACATCACAGTTCACTAACATCGATAACATCAATGGCACAGGCCTCATCTGCCTCTCTCTGAACCTGGAATAACAATCTGAATTGCATTTGTCACGTTCAATTCTCTGTTAACATATCCATGCCATTTGTCTATTATAATCCCACGTTTCTCAGGCACACATTCGCCTCAGATCATGAATTATAAAAATTGTCTCAATGTTTAATTGAAATTATGATGCTTGATCAATAGTTCCAGGATGTATGTTTCCATTTATAATCAGAGAAGCATGTTTATGTTCTGATAAACTTATGGCATTACTCCTGCATCCAAGACAGATTGAATGGTTACACTCAAATGATCTACTGGCCTCAAGGTTTGTTCCATCAGTCACCCCCACATAGCCCATCCAGAAAATGACAGTTTGAATTATTGTTTTGAATTTGAATAAAACAATATTGAATTGAAAGGCGTTGGCTGGAGCTATTTGTTCAGTGACTGCGATAGATGTCAGTATCCGTGGATCCGAGATATGTCACTGGAGGGTTTGCCTCTTGTATTAATTAAGGACTCGGTTCAATGTGTTATCCCAATATGGGCGGGACCATCAACGACTGGACTAACAGGGATCAGCAGCTCGAGAGACAGGGGGAGGAGAGATCAGAATCTGAGAACATTAGACTGGAATGTTCCAATAATGGATCAGAACACGAGAACAATAGACTGGAATGTTCCAATAATGGATCAGAATCTGAGAACCTTAGACTGGAACATTACAACAGACAGGAGTGTATCCTAGGGTCTTTTCTACCTTTCTCAGCCTTGGATATCATTAGCATCACGGATCGAAGATATCCTTTGGATTATTCAAGGTGGTTACTATCCCATCCTCGCTATATTTGGTGTTCCTGGTAAATCATTCCATCAGAATATTAAGCTGAGTTGAACTGAATTGTTGTTCATATTCAAATTTTAAAATGTGGAAGTCATCATTTTCAGATCCAGTCAAAAATTTTATTCCTTACTGATTATAGCTAGAAAATTACTATTCACAGCTTAACTCAACAATAGATGAGGAGAAACCAGACTATTCCTAATCTCCATGATCTTTTTCTTCATTCATATTTACATTTCTACATATTCTCTCCGCTCACCAATCCTGCCCAAGGCCACTATCAGGATATTTCAGTCACCTTCTCAGCCTCAATGCAGCTGCTGAATAATCCATCGTTTGTGCCTTTGGTAAATCCAGATATAACCGTTTCAAGTCCCTTCTAACTAGGCTTGCGTCACAAAATATTTGCACTTGAGATGGTTAATTTGTCCTCTCCACAGAATCTGTCAGATGGACAGACAGTGCATGGTGCTCAAGTCATTGACTCATAATCAAACGGCGCAGAATAATAATCTTTTGGTGTCTCATGAAGGAAGTTGATGGAATGCAAATGGGATCATCACCACTAGTTTTCAACAGAAGCATATCTGTTTGCCTCATGTCCTCTATAGAAGGCAATGGGTTATCCTTTCATGTTCAGTAGTCAGTGTGACTGCAAACTCACAGTAATGTGGTTTACTCTTTATTATCCTGTGCAACCGCTGAATCAGCCACTCAGTTCAAGATCAGAATAACATGCTTGCCTGTCCAGGGCTGCACACATCCCGTGAGGGAAGAACAGAAGGAAAGATAGCTCCCTTTCTCTGCCTGATTTCCATTCTCCTGTAAGGCATTTCCATTCAGGTAGGTGACCATTCCCTGTTTCATGTGAATTCTTTCTGATTGAGTCTTCCTCTGAACGTGATATGCATCTCCATCGACACCTCTGGTGATGACTGACGCACACGTGCAAGAAACTTCAAGATTCCCCATCATTCGCAGGGTAGACAGAAGGAATGGCTTTTTATACCACCGGAAAGACGCTGGGACAGCTAAGTGAGGGAACAGAATTATTGTGATCAACCCTAGAGTGTTGTTGAGATAGTATTTGGGGTATTGTGCACAGATTTTCTCTCCTCTATAAGGAATAATCCTCTGGGCAGAAAGAGTATAAACGAGTTTCGCCTGACTAATTGTTGGGGATGATTGTACCATCGGGCGTGCATGAGAATTATTCTGTAGTGCTTTGAAGAAAAAGAGGTGATTGCATTGAAACGTAAGGTGATGGACAGTCATTCATTATATTCCAAACAGAACTAATACGATGATAAATTCCATGTTTTTTTAAACTTGGTTTACATGATTCTCGATGGCTTAAAAGACTCTGGGAATGTTCCTCTCACTCCACGCCTCTCCCCATTTCGATTGAGAGAGAGAGAGAGAGCCAGTCTTTAACTAAACTCTTCCAACATTAATACAGTGCATTTGGTGTGTGATCATACATAGAACCTCACGTTATCTACCATCGCGACAGGAGCCACAATACCTTCATTCTAAAACAGTTAACAATCCCCACCAGCTTCTGACCCCAACGGAGAACATGGGTCTGTCTTCTTGGACATGGAAGATGCCTCCTTGAGGCTTGGCACAAAACATTTGGCTTCCTCCCTCACTGCCGGCAAAACACGTTAAAGTATCATTTGTTCAACAGACAATGGAGCCACGAGGAACATTGTGAGCAGTCTATGAGTGCGGTCTCTGCTCTATTCGTATTCCAGGTTGGTGCATCAATGACACCCTCCTATTCCTGTATAAGTGTCTCGAGGGGTGAATGGTCTCCTCCTGGTTCCATAGAACAGGTTTAGGGGTCTTACTGGACTCTGCCTGTTCCTGTTTAACAGCGCAATGCACTGACCAGACGCCTCCTCTTCTTGTAGAACAGGCAGGAGGATTGAATGGGCTGTCCCTCTTCTTGATCAGTCATTTCGATGGGCTGAATAGTTTCCATATATCCGGGTGTAACCAACTTGAGATGCTGAATGGGCTCCTCTTATAACTGTGGAAATGTGCCGTGCCTGGCAGTTCTGTTACATGAATGTTACCGACACTTTAACAGCACAAACGTGAATGTTGTTTGGGCTCTGAAAGACCACAACCAGTGAGGATGTTAGACCTGATTCTCATTAAGCTCAAAAAATTAGGTGGTCCCGATGACATCCTCAGTCAACTACTGCCTTGATATCAAGGCCATTCACTCTTTATGAGCCCCTGTGTTCACCTCTTGTTCAAATCAATAGGTAACGGTGAGTGTGTAGAGAGTGTTTTCCTCTCACAGAGGGTAATCAATGTCAGGAATTATCTGGACTAGAGAGTTAGGGGAGCTACATCACTGAAAGTATTTAAAGAGGTGGTACATGAATCATTGACCTGTCAGAGAGCTTTGGGGTGTGAAGAACTGGGCATTACGGAGGAGTTAATGCTAACAGGGGATCTGCCATGGTCGTATACAATGGCTTGACCGTCCAAATTACCTATTCCTGTTCCTTATGTTTTCATTTTCTGTAATTTCAAAGTAAACGGCTGTAATTTTCCTGGATGTACTGTATTTGTATGTTGTAATCAGAGCGATCAAAACATTTTTGAGTCATCTCTGAGTGAGGCATGGAGCTTTATGCGTAACGAATCCTGGTCTAGACAAAGACCAACAAACGAAGCAAAAGTTGGAGAGAGGGGGCAATCTGTAAACAGACCTGAGGCGTCTTTCAAAACCAGCCTGGATTTCCAAATAACATTTTCCAATCCATACCAATCTGAGTGTGACAGTTGTGAGGGATTAAATGAAATCCTGTGTTACTGTGGAGCATTGGCCCCCATCTGCACCTTGCAGGAGCTGTGAGAGGCTGAATGCACCATAGTAACACGGGACTGTGGAGCAAGAGTGGGTCATCAGACACTTTGTCACGACTCTACCATGCACTATGATCTGATTAAGGTCTCAGCAGCACTTTTCTGTCAGTTTACAATTTCCCTAGATTCATTTGTCTTTCAAATGTCTTACATAGAAAATTTTGACCAAATGGAAATATCCAGGCATCACAATTTTCTGTGGAAGGGAATTCACACCTTAAAAATCTTTTGAGAATCTCTTGTTTGTGTTCTGACCAATGTTGGAGGGACACTCATGTCTTTTCCCACTCCTCTATTGATGAAAGCAAATTTTAAAAGTAACCAGTTGAGTGCTGTGCCCAATGATATAGGTATTGGACTGGGTAATTTTCTAGAAAAATCTGAGACACAGAAAGTTGAACTGTGAACAAATGGTAAAATGATAGAGTGTCTCAAATATGTTTCTGACTTTGAATTTATTCTGCTCACACTAATGTCTGGGAATGTGGATTTCTTCCCGGAACAGTTGGATTTGGATTTGTCTGAATTCCGTTTGCTTCGAGCTGTACAGAGATTCCTATGAATCCTCATCAGGAATCCTCCACGTGTGGTAAAGATGACTCAGGATTTTTCTGCTCTTACACCTTGTTTTCAGGCAGAACAAAGTAAGAGAGAGAGTGACTAATTGGCTGCTGCTTCTGAAGCAAGTAATATTTTCCTCCGAGTCTGTGTGGAAAAATACAAGAATGTCAACTGAACACCAAACTGGACCATGTGCACTCTCCATGTACATTCTCTGGAATGGATGATAATAGAATGTATGCTGTATGCAGCATCATTGCTATTGTTGTGCACAGTGCCTTTCATTAGCAAATGAAAATAATGTGCCCGTTTTATGATTTGATGAGATGCTTATATGCGTCTGCGTAATTTTTAAAAATGGGTTGATATCTTCATAATATTTGTGTTAATGCCAATACATCTGATTCAAAAAAAATTATCTAGCTTTAGTCTTCTTAACAAGAGAAAATATGTATCCAGCTGAAAGACTTCTCTGAAAATCATGGTTCAGTAAGATTTCTCATCTAAGATCTAAACAGATAATCCCTGATAACAAAAGGCCTTCATTTCAGGAATGAGTAAAGGGAAGTATCTTTGAACATCTTTGCAAGGAATTGAATTTTTTGTTTAGTTTAGAGGATCAGAACTGCACCCACTGTATCTGATGTGGTCTCAGCAATCCTTGCACAGATACAGTGAAATATTCCTAATTAAACCCAATACCCGTTGCCACAATCAGCATCATTCCACTTATCTTCTGAATCACTTGCTGCACCTGCAGACAGTCTTCATACGATTCATGTACCAAGAATATGCAAAATATCTGCATCACAGAGTTCTGCAATCTCTCTCCATTTAAATTGTTCCCGACTGCAATAGACAACTCACATTATATTATTACAGCTGAGGGTACGCTCACTAAACTTCCCTGTCTACATTATAATGCAGATTCACTCCCTCCATTTGAAGATCTATTGAATGATCATTTTGGTGTACAAGGTAGTTCAGCTTTGATCTATCCAGTCCCATCATCCAGAAAATTTACATAGATTATTGATCATTGATGACCCTACAGTGATCGCTGAGTCAAAACTAGTTACAGTTTTGTTCAAAAAAAACTCATATATCACTACTGTCTATTTCCTGTTCGTGACAGCATCCCTGTTCCTGTGCAGCAGTTCAGGCGGGTTGAATGGCCTTGTCCTGGGCTGTGTAATGTACCCAACGAGCAGAATTACTTCATCCTATATACCTGTGTAATTCCTTAGAGGGGCAGAATGGTGTCCTCCCATCTCATTGTAACGATCCAGTCTGGCTGAATGGGATGGTCCTCTACCCTGTAATCGCACTGAGGGGTGGATTGGGGTTGGGTGAGCAGTATATCTCTGTAACTGCTTTGAGGGGTGGATTGAGGGAACAACTCATGAGGTAGGGACAGCAGTATATCTCTGTAACAGCATCGATGAGTGGATTGAGGGAAGAACTCATGGGGTAAGATCAGCAGTCTATCTCTGTAACGGTCTGGAGCGTGGATTGAGGGAACAACACATGGGATAGGAGCAGCAGTATATTCCTGTAACGGCCGGGAGCGAGGATTGAGGGAACAACACATGGGATAGGGGCAGCAGTATATTCCTGTAACGGCTGGGAGGGTGGATTCAGGGAACAACACATTGGAAAGGGGCAGCAGTTGGCCATTTGGTGGCACCATTCAGAATGCTCATGGCTGATCCGAGTGTGTCTGACCATCCGTCTCCTGTCTGTTCCCAATAAACATTGACTCTCCTGTCCGGCAAAGATCATTCAAGCTCAAAGTAAAATATCTTAATTAACCGAGTCTTCACTGCTCCCTGAGGATGAGGACACCACAGATAGCACAACAGTAAATGGAAAGGGACATCCTTCTTTCATTGTGGGACACATTTTTTAAAAAACTCTGTTAACCTCATATCAAATCACTGTCCCTTTTCGGATATAGTGGTACAATAACTAGGAATAGACATTAACCATTCTGTCCTCCAATCGTTTCCCACATTACCACTGACTATTTCCAATGAAATATATTGCTGCTGCTGTCTCAGGAAGAGAATACCTGACAGCATAACACCACACCAGCATTACAAAAAGGAGCACAATTAGACCATTTGGTCCATCGAGTCTGATATACCGTTCAGTCATTTCTAATATGTTCCTCAACATCATTCTCCTACCTTCTGCCAGAATCCTTGATCTCCTTATAAACCAAAAAATTATTTATTTGTTTCTTAATGGCACTCGTGTCTGTGTCTTAATGTGTATTTAAGTGTGTGTGTCCATGTACTTGTTATTTTTGTATTTGTGTGACTAAGTCTGTCTGTCTTTATATCAGCCTGTGTGTTTCTATCTGTGTTTGTGTCCATTTGTGTGTGACTGTTTATGTCTTTGTGTGCTTCTCCGTGTGTGCATGCTTATCTCGTTGTATGCATTGTGTATGTTAATATATTGTGGTATTTACCAATACACTTGTGTATTTCAATGCCTGCATCTCTGTGCAATGGGGTATCTGTTCTTCTACGAGTGAGAGAGATGAGTTTGAAACTGACATTAGGTTTGAATTGAGAATTGCTCTTTACTAAACACTGCTGCTTATTAGGTTGGTGGGATGTGGATGTTTCAGAATCTCCACCCAAGTCCTCTTGGCCCTCTCCGGCTCTCTCCAGGATCCACCACACATATCAGGGTAGGGATATGAGGGAACGGATACCTGGCACTCCATCACCCGGCGTGGCCCGTTCTGTCCTATTCCAGGCTGTTTCTCATGGAATGGGAGAAAGGGAAGGAATGAGTGTGGGTGGAAGTGGATCGTCCTGCTGTTAGTGCTGGACTTGGTGAGGTGTGACATGGTGAGGTGGCCGGAGGGTGTCTGTCCATAGTGTTGTATCCATGTCGTGATATTGGTGTGCAGGGCTATTGCATCAGGGACAGAAAATGTGGGGGAGGGAAGGTGCTGAATTCAACAGTGACAGTGGTCGTGCTTGAGCCTTTTTGGAGTGTGAGTCTTGGTCGAGGGGAGGTGCTATAAGAGACATACAGTGAGTGTGAGGGAGCACTGAGAATATATGGTGACATTTATCCTGACAGAGCGGAATGGATATTGATGTTTGTCCTGTATTGCTGGACCTGTCTTCAGATAATCTCAGCATCGAGGTGAGCCTCCCCGAATGTCTTATCCAAGTCTATCACAAATAACGACACAGTCTCTGTCCCTCAGATTCCACAGAATGAGTTTGGGTGGGTCTTACAAATAACAAGGAGAAACAAACTTGTGTTATATATCTGAAACAAAACTGTCACGCAAATATTTTGCATCATATGCTCTGGAAATTATATATGCAACTATGTGCAAAGGGAAGCAAAGACATCGTGATATTATCGCGGGCCCTTAACCCAGAGACCCAGGCAATGTTCTGGGGACATGGTCTCAAATCCTGCCATAGCAGATTGTGGAATTTGAGTTCAATAAGTATCTGAAATCGAGGGTTTATGATGATCAGAAATCCATTCCTGATTGTTGGAAAAACTCATCTGGTTCACTGATGTCCTTTAGGGAAGGAAACGGCCGTTCTTATCTGGTCTGGCCTTCATGGCACTCCAGATCCAAGGCAACGCTGTTGAGTCTTAACTGCCGTCTGGCATGGCCAGTAAATGCTGGTTATCCAGCTAAGCCGTCATTCTGTGAATTTGTAACAAATACTCGTGGGTTCTGCAGTAATAATGGATGGTGTCAAGTTGCATCGAAACTGAGTTAACTAAGTGGCTGCTAATGTTGTGAAAAATAAATTCCTTTAGTGTATATCAGGTAGGTTGGAGAGTATGTTGTGAACCAAACTAGAGAGCAGATTATTTCGGATTTGGTGTTGTGTGATCCTGATTAAGGATGATCAGTCATGATCATATTGAATGGTGGTGCAGGCTCGAAGGCCAGAATGGCATCCTCCTGCACCTATTGTCTATTGTCTATTGTGTGGTCGGAAGCACTAATTACTAACCTTGCTCTGAAGCAGCTTTGGAGGAATAGTGACATTAATATGTCGTATTTTACACTGCGTCTGCATTCAATGTGGAATGTTTGAACATTCTGGTCAAACATCATGGAAGCCCAGAGGTTAGAGGGTCAAGTTCACTCCAGTGAATTGGGAAAATACAATATAACATTCAGTAGGAGAACAATGATTGTTAGAGCCACATACTCTTACCGCACGGAGACAGGCCATTCGGCCCAAACTGGTCCATCCCAAAAAAAATGTTCATTCACACTAACCCCATTTCCCCGCCATTTCCCTGTATCCATCTACTCCTTTCATAACTCTGTATTTTTCCAAATGTATTTTAAATTTTGTGAATGTACCCGCCTCAACTACTTCTGCTGTCAGCTCATCCCATATGCATACCACCCTGTGTGTAAAAGAAATTGACCCTCAAGTTCCCTTTTACTCTTTCCCCTCTGACCTTAAATTGATCCCCTCTAGTCCGTGATTTCCCAATCCTGGGGGAAAAAAAGATTGAGTGCATTGATTCTATCCGTGTCTCCCATGATCTTACACACTTCTATCAGATCCCCCTCAGCCTCATACATTCTAAAGTAAAAACTCCTAGCTTGTTCAAAATCTCACTATGACTCAGACCATTGAGTCTTGGCAACATCCTTGTAAATTTCTTCTGCACTCTTTCCAGTTTAATGACATCCTTCCTCGAGCAAAGTGAACAAAACTGAACATGACGCTACAAGTATGGACTCGCCAACATCTTGTATAACTGCAACATAACTCCGTAATTTCGATACTCAGTGCTCTAACTGATGAAAGCGAGTGAGTGAAATGCCTTTCTCAGTGCCTTGTCTACCTGGGACTCCACTTACAGAGAACCGTGCACCTGAATTCCCAAGGTCACTCTGTTCCACTGCACTCCTTAAGGCCCTGCCTTTCACCATGAAACTCCTGCCTTGATTTGACTTTCTAAAATGCAAGAACTTACACTTATCTGAATTAAATTCCATTTTTCAATTTCTAGGCCCACTTCCCCACCTGATCAAGGTACTGCTGTAATTTCTGAGATTTCTGATCACCTTCCTCGCTGTCCACGATACCACCTATTTTAGTGACACCTTGAAACTTACAAATCATGCCTGTACATTCTCATCTAAATCATAGATATGTGTAATATATGAATACATGGTCCCAGCACCGACCCCTGAGGCATTCCACTCATCACAGGCCTCCAGTCCGACAAGCATCCTTTCACGATTACCCTCTTCTTCCTATCATCAATACAATTTTGGACCTAGTTTGCCAGCTCCCCCTCAATTCCATATGATCTAACCTTCCAAAGCAGCATACCATCTTGAACCTTATTGAAGGCCTGACTGAAATCCATATAGACTATATATACAACCATGCCCTTGCCAAAGTTACTGGTCACTTCATAAAAGTAGTCTAACAAATTTGTGAGCCATAATCTCCCATTCACAAGGCCCTGTCTTTCCAAATGCATGTATATCTTCTCCCTCAGAATCTTCTCAAGTAACTTTCCTGCTACAGATTTTAGATTTACTTGTCGAAAGTTCCCCGCTTTTTATTTGTAGCCCTTCCTGAATAACGGCACAGCATTCGCTACACCCCCATTCCTCCAAGACCTCACCCATTGGCTCCCGAAGATACAAAAGTACCAACCAGGGCCCCCTCTATTTCTTTCCTGTCCTCCTGCAGTGTTCCTGAATATATATGGTCAGGACCAGGAGATTTACAGAAATATTACAAAGTCTGAAAAATATGTCTATTGATTTCTGGCAAAACACCCAAGAATGAGAAAGTGAGTTAACAATGATTAGCATAATAAATTAAAGATTAGATTAATTATTGGAAGTGACTTCAGAAGAATTCCAGACATTGTGGAATCCTGAGAATTCTCAGAAAATTACGATCCAGAAAAGGAGGACCATGAAACGGGTAAGGAAATCAAAAAGGGAACATGCATGCAAACAAACAGCAACACAAAGACTGCATAAATCTATGTTCTATATTTCAAAGGAAAGAGAAAAGCATAGTCAAATGTGGAAATCTGCAATCAGGCGAGACAAGCTTATTATGGATAACAGGGAAATGGCCAAGCAAATAACCAATTACTTTGCATCTGTCTTCATGAGGAAGATCCAGAAAATCACCCAGAAATTCGAAGTCATCACATAGGACTTGCGGATCGAAAGACATAAAGTCAATTTATATCAGTGACAAGGCTCTACTTGAAAATACAGCTGGATTGAGCATTGCTAACCTTGACAAACCAGATGTACATCATACCAAAATCTTCAGAAATAAACCACTAATAGAAGTATTAGTTGCACTGTCGATGACTGTGTTCTATTACCCAGTGCATTCTGCATAGTCTGGATCCAAGCACTATAGATGAACGGTAGTGATCTAAGCATCGACAAAGGGAAGAAGAGATAGTGTGGAGAACTGCCGATCAATTCACTTGATATTTGTGGGAAAACTGTTAGAATCTATTATATAGGATGTGATATTCGATATTTAGAAATTAATAGCAACATTGGAGAGAATCAGTATGCATTTCTGAAAGGGAAATCATACTTGACAAGCTTTGGAATTGTTTGAAGTAGATTCTTACAGCATAGATAATGGGGACCCAGTACAATTGGCATATTTTAGATTATCAGAAGGCTTTCTATAAGAACTCACACAATGAGTTCATAAATGCAATGAATGTGAAGGGTATTTGGAGGAATATATGCAAGTGGTAAGTTAAAGTTTGGATTGCCCTCCTTTAAGGGAGTCAGAATATAGATGTAAAAACATGTTGGAGCAGTTTAACAGCGTGTTGGTGAGTACTGTACCTGGAATATTGAGTACAGTTTTGGTCACCAAATCTGAGAAAGAATATATTGACCACAGAGGAAGTTCAATGGACATTCCCCAGATTAATCCCTCAATTGGTGAGATTGCATGATGAGGAAACTCCGCCTGTGTTCTCCAGAGTTTCAAAGAATGAGAGATGGGTCACTGTGAAATGTATAAAATTCACAAAACATGTGACAAGTTGGAAATTAACAGGATGTTTCTCTGGCTACCTAATACACAATCAAGGGAAATAATGGCAGGATAAAGGAAGACCAAATAAGGCTGCAATAAGGAGCAAATTCTGCACGCGTAGGGGACTAACTAACACAGGGGCATGGAAACCTGCTGGCAGGGCAAGATTAGAGAGAATTCCCAGATAATATACAAGTGTGTCCAGCGGAACAGAATGACCAGGGAACAGGTAGGACTCATTAGTGACTTCCCAGATTGCATCCAAATTAAGTTTAGTGGTAGGAGACTCAAGGTGGTGGTTGACTCCTTGTGTGACTGGAGGCCAGTGTCCAATGGTATAGCACAGGGATCAGTGCTGTGTCCCTTATTATTTGTGATTCGGAGGTGCTGGTGTTGGACTCGGTGGACAATGCTAAAAATCGCATAACAATAGATTAGAGTCCAACAGATTTATTCGGCGGCACTACCTTTCAAAGTGCTGCTTCTTCATCAAAGCTCACAATCACCTGATGAAGAAGTAGCGCTTCGAAAGCTAGTGCCTCCGAACAAACCTGTTGGACTCTAACCTGATATTGTATTATTTTCCACTTTAATATTTGTAATACCCATAAATGATGTCGCTGTGAATATGGACGAGGGTTGGGGATGTGATAAGTAAGTTTGTGTTAGATACGCAGATTGGCCGGTTGGTTTGCAGTGAGGAGGAAGGCCTTAAATTACGGGAAGATACAGATGGTATGGTCAGCTGGGAAGGTCAATGGCAGATGGAATGTAACCCTGATAAATATGAGGTGATGCACTTTGGAAGAAGGAAACAGGCAGGGGAGGACTCAATGAATGGCAGCACACTAGGAAGGTCAGAGGGTGTTTCTCCACACATCCCTGAATGTGATGGACAGGTTACTACACAATTTGGGAAAGCATAGGGGACTGTAAACATAACCTTGATTCATTGAGGCACAGATTATAAGAGCTATGCGGAACTTTGGTGATGCCAAGATGGAATACTGGGCGTAGTTCTGGGAATCACATTACAGGAAGGATGTGACTGCAAAGGAGGGGGTGCAAAGGAGATTCACTAGGATGTTCCCTGGGATGGAGCATATCATCTATGGAGAGAGGCTGGATAAGCTTGGGTTGTTTAGTTTGGAGGAGAGGAGGCTGAGGGGGATGTGATTCTGATGGATAGGATTACGAGGAGCCTGGGCAGTGTGGATGGACAGCAGCTGTTCCTTTTAGCCAAAGGGCCACACTTTTAAAGAGAAGGGTTTGAGGTTTAGTGAGGATTTGAGGATTGCATTTCACCCAGAGTGTGCTGGGGTCTGCAATGCTTTTCTTGAGAGGCGAGTTGTCATGGTAACCTCAAAACCATGATAAAATACACGGCAGCACACTTGAAATGCCTTAAGATTCATGGCTACGAGTATTGTGTCATTAAGTGGATCGAATATAGTCCGTGCTGTATTTCTGATAGTACAGAGTCTTTGCTTCAGTGATTGTATGGCTGTGGAAGGCCAATCACTGAGTACCTTAAAATAGGAATTGATAGGTTTCTGAAGAATATCTTAACAAAGTTTATAAGACAGAACTTGTAATATTTTCTGAAAATATGTCAATGGCAAAATTAAGGGAAATAAATGTGCAGCTTTCCTACAGTTTGATACCAGATAATTGAGGACAGGGCAATAGCAGAACTATGGAGCAAATGCTTCAGTTATGCCTTCACAGAAGAAAGCAAAACAAAAAAGAAAACTTCCTAGTAATGTGAGGGAACTTTAGTCTGGTGAGAAAAAGGGAATAGAATTAAATTATCAACTAAACAGTTTAGCGAAAGTATCGGACTAACATTAATGGGCATAGTCAAAATCAACAGAGATTTATGAAATGGGAATCATATTTGAGAAAGCGGCTTTTAGCAAAATTATGTAGAAGTTATCATTGCAATACGAATGGAATCTCAGAAAGATTTTTGATAAAGCCCCAAGCCTATTGTGCAAATTCAAATCCTGTGGGACTGGGGCTAATACATGGACATGGTTCTAGAAGGACAGAGTTGGCAGGAAACAGTGAGTAGGAATAAAACAACGTTTTTTTTCTTAAATGGAAGGCTAGGAGTATATAGTAAGGATCGTGGCTTGGGCACCAGCTATTGCCAATACACATCATGTATTTGATTATGATTCGGAGATGCCGGTGTTGGACTGGGGTGTACAAAGTTAAAAATCACACAACACCAGGTTATATCCAACAGGTTGAATTGGAAGCATTCTCGCTTTCGGAGCGACGCTCCTTCATCAGGTGATTGTCAATTATGCAGAACATTGTGCAGCATTGTGTGCAGTTTTGGTCTCTGTTCCTAATAGACGACAAACCTGACATTGAGAGAGAGCAGTAAAGGATGACCAGACTGATATCTGGGGTGACAGACTTGTTATGGGATCTAAGTTTGGGGGGACTGGACTTGTGTTCCATGCGGTTTAGGAAAATGAGTGGAGATCTGAGTGAAATATATAACACTCTGATTGGGCAAGACAGATTGGAAGCAGGGATGGTAATTCCCCTGGCTCGGATGTCTAAAACAAGGGGCTACAGTATCAGGTACAGACAGGCCGCTTTGCATTGAGGTGAGAATAAATGTCTGCACTCGGAGACTGGCGAACCAGGGGTACTCTCTCCCAGATCAGGCTGTGGAAGTCATGGCGCTGAATATAAATAAGGATTTTCAGAAATTAAAGGGATAGGGATAGAGCAGGAGTACGGTGTGAAGATAACAGATCAGCTATCAATCCAGGTTGTTCTCCAATAACACGGTAACTATGTTTCCGAGCAACAGTGTGTTGTCGAAAATCGTGCAATATTAATAATGGGGTCTATGGAAAAAAGAGGGTAAGGGGCGAACCCCCAAAAATATCAGTAAAAACCAAAAATTAAGTTTTGTCTAACAAACACACTAGTTCAGTCTAAATAAATCTTTAAATCACATGTTGTGATGGAACAGTGCCGTAAATGTAACACTTTCACACTACAGTCACTCACTGGAGCACTGTACCTTTAACCAGAAAGCATGTGAGGGCTGAATAACCACGTCATGCCGATGGGGAATTCCGGGTCTCCACAACATTCTCTCCACAGTTTGAAATAAAGTTCTTTCTAAATGTAGTCTACAATTTCTAGTTTCAGCCTCAGTTTCAATGCTTCCTGAGCGCATTGCATTCCTGTTTTAGCTGACCACATTGTTTGTACATTTTGCAGAGAGAGGATCCTGAGGCAGGGTTTTGCTGTTCAGCTGGTTTCTGGCAAGGAATTGTGTCACAGTGAACGGGAATTCACTTTGTAGAAAAAAGATTCACGAATTACTTTGCAGCCAAATTGTATTTGATCAGCACGTATTATCGTATACAGCATGTATACAGGAGAACTGCCTGTATATTGAATGGGCTGAAGGCAGTACAGCAGTTCTCATTTTATATTTCACAAAGTTAAAACATATTAAGGGATATAACTATTGTATGGGGAAAACTGCACTGAGGAGATGTTCGGCCATTACCTAGCACAGGGAAAGCTCAATGTGTTGCATGACCTACTCCTGTCACAATGTTTCTGTGCAGTGTGTGGGAAAGCTCTGCAAATATTGTCACAAGCTCTCAACTGTTAGGAAAGAGGTCTCTGCAGGGTCGACAGGATTGTGTTTCCCATTCCCTTTTCTACTAAAAAGGCTGGGGCCTGGTGTTCGGTACGGGTTTATCAATTAAGACCTCAGTGCAGTTTGATATAATTGAGTGTCTTGCTTGGCCCATTCAGAGATCATTGAAGAGTGTATCACATGTCTCTGTGTCTGGAGTCACTTTTAGGCCAGACCAAGAAAGCATGGGAGATTCACTTCCTGAAAGTACATTGGGGAAGGAAATCGAAGTTTACAGCTGATATTGAACACAAGATCACTGTTACTGAAACCAGATTTTAGATCTTGATATTTTATTAATTGTTTTTAATTTGCACCAGCTGCCAGAGAATTAGCCTGGTCGAGGTTAGTAATCCAGTGATATTTCCAAAACAGCACCATCTCCACATGGGGACCTATCGGAAACCACACTGAGCAGATTATTTCTATGTTGCTTGGCATCTCTGTCAAATAGAACTCACACCAATTTAACTGTCGTGAGGGTACTGAAGGTCTAGTAAAGAGTCAGATTGCAGTAATCGTACTCTTAGCGGATTGGATACAGTTGAGTAATTTTCCACATTGCCAGGAAGATGTCACAGTTGGAGCTGGAATGAAACAGCTTTCCCAGGGGCACGGCTTGTTGTGCAGCACAAGTCTTCAGTCCTATTATAGGAATGGGGTCGGGCCCATTGTTTTATCTACAGTGTCCAGCTGTTTTTTCGTGTCACGTGCAGTGAATTGAATTGGTTAAAGACTGCCATCTGTGATTCTGTGGGCATCATGGTAAGGGTGAGGTGGATAATCGACTCAACACTTCTGGCTAAGGATGGTGCAGATACTGCATCTTTTACACTGACGTACAGGGCTGTTCCATTATTTAGGGTGCGGATATTTGTGGAGTCCTCTCTTCCAGTAAGTTGTTTAATGGTCCATCGACATTTATGCATGCATTTGACAGGCCGACAGAGCTTAGATCTGATTTGTTAGTCTTGGTATAATTTCTCCCACTGTATCAGATGTTAGTCCTGCTGTTTGGAGTGTAACCAGTCAAGTGTGGTCGCATTAATGGGTTATCATCAGGCTTAGGTGCACGTGATTCCGACCCTGGCATGTTCACCCACACTCGTCACTGAACCATGGATCGATTTGATGGTAATGGTAGACTGATGAAGTATTGTCAGGAAAATGTTACAGATTGTCATTGAATACAACTCTGCTTCTTCTGCTGTTGAGATCTACAGCATCAGATGATAACCCAGTTTTAGCTGCATTATTTACAATTCAATTCTACTGACTGTTCCCCATTTCACACCGAGACCCATTCACACATCAGCCCTGTATTCAGTGACCTACTCTGGTTTCTGATGCGGAAATGCTTCCATTTTCATATTCTCATTCTGCTGGAAGTCTATCCTTGGTGCCACGCCTCCAATTTGTTGCATAAACTCAATCAATTTAAGGTACTAATCTGAATCTTCTCCTTTCCATAATGCCATCGTCTGTGTTTGAAGTGAACATGTTTCCCTCTGTTTTTCTCCCAGACCATGATTCAGAGCTCTGTATTGTTAGTGATGCCAACCTGATGCAAATTCAGAGTCAACGAACATCTGCACCATGCGTTATTGTTCAGTTCCCAGTGTACGGCACGCCATGTTGGACAAGATGTTTAGGCATCTTTGACATACATCATTGGAAATTGTTCAAAAACAGAAATTGCTGAAGAAATTGCTAAAGGTGTTGCATCATTTTCTGGAGTGAATACAGAGTTAAACTTTCAGGACCAGTTAATCTTCTATAAAGATACCGGTATCTCCAGCATTTTTGGTACTCTTATTTCCAGTATCCATATTTTCAATCCATAATTGAATTTTTTTTCTGTGTCTACTCATTTCTGGTGAAACTCAGCAGGTCTGTCAGCACTTGTAGAGACAGAGAAACAGTGTTAGCGTTTCCAGTCCAGTGTGGCACTTCTTCAAAACTGAATACAATTGCAAAATGGTCTTTTAATCCCTTGCCAGAAGTGGGGGGTGGGAAGCAGGGAAAAGAGGGTGTGGCAAAAGATAAACGGGCTTTTAGCAGTGGTGAATGAGAAGATTCTGTAAAAGGGGTTTAAATAAAGGTGTAAATGGGGGAAAGGGGTTCTCTCTATTGATTGCAAGATAAAGAAGATACAACCACACAGAGTCACAGGAAGGCCAGGAGGGAGAATGCTGACTATATGGTATTATATAGATATGGCCACAGATACGTTTTCACGGTAGTGATCATTATCCATTTTAGACAAAGGAATTCAGATGCTTAACTTCTTATTGGCAGTAGTAAGCGTTTCATGTCGCCTTAGTATTGTAACATGGAGAAAAACAAATGACAGTATGAAGATTGGGCTGAGTATTGGTTACCTGTGATGTTTAATATCGCTTCAAATTTGCAGTGCTTATCTTTAAATGCTTGTTCTTGAAGTTAGTATCAGACAGAGTGTAGAAGGTTGCGGGCTGACATTGTAGAAGCTTATAAAATCATGAGAGGAATGGATAGGGTGAATAGCCAATTTTTTTCCACGGGCTGGGGGGGTTCAATCATAGAGAGGTGTTAGAGGGAATATTTAAAAGGGACGAAGGGACAACGTTTCTACACAGAGTGTGGTGTGGGTATGGAATGGGCTGCCAGAGGAAGATTGCTGGATTGCGTGTACAGCTGCAACATTTAACATCATTTGGACAAATATATGACTAGGAAACACTTAGAGGCATATGGGTCAAAGGGAAGCAGATGGGACTAGTATAGTTTGGAAATCTTGCCCAGCATGGACATTTAGAAAAGCTTCACGCAGGGTCCGAGTGGGTTTGTGAAAGGGAAATTATATTTTGTCCGGTAAAATCATGCAAAGTACTTCTGGAGATGCCTGAAAATGTAACAAGCGGACTTGATAGAGGGGATCTGGTAGACGCAAAACTTTCCAGAGATTTTCCACCAGTAATACAAAATGAAAGTTCTTACACAAAACAGAAGCTCTAGGATGTCGGATACTGTTTAACATGGGATGATGATTGGTTAACACAGAAATCGAAGAGTCAGGATTAATGGATCTTTATGATAAAGGTGTATCTGCTGGAGTACCACAAATATCAGTCTGAGGTCATCAGTTATTTACAATCTACACTGATCGGCTGAAGGAGGGAGCTAAGTGCAATGCACATCCGAGTTTGAGGATGACACAGAGAATCAAAAGGCAGGCTGTTATTTAATGGAGAGGACTTCCAGAAAAGGAACAGTACAAAGGGTTTGAAGTCTTCCTGAGTATGAAACATAAAGTCAGCAGGCATAAAGTAACTATGTTGGTACATTAGGCATTTTCCTGCGATGATAAGGTTTAGTTATAGAGAATCTCTAAAAAAGGTGATGCGATCATTCATTTGGTTTAAATGAATGATGAGTGATACTGCTGAAACATACAAGACACGGCAGGGGCTTGAGAAATTAGATGTTGAGAAGTTGTTTTCATTCTTGGGCAAAGTGTCGGACTCGAGGATATAGATACCGAATAAGGAACATTGATTTCAATCTGAGATTCAAACCGACGCCTTCTCTCAGAAGGTAGTGAATGTCTGGAATTGCCTAACTCAGAGAGGTGTGGAGGGATACAAGGAGTCGGCAAGAGAGTGGAGTTGAGCCCTGGAGTAGATCAGCAATGTATTTTTTAAATGACAGGGTTAGCTTGAGGGGCCGATTGAGCTATTCCTGTTCCTATCTATTCAGTTCACATGTCATGCTTTTGGAAAGTAACGGGTTATTTTCATGGAAATCGTGTTGTAAAATGTTGCATTCAGGGAGGACAGAGGATTTGTTGTTTTAACCCTGCGTGGGGGGTATGGAGTTGCATTCCCAGCTAATCTGGGGCTGCAATATGCTCCTCATCTGGAGCAGAATTTACATAGAGGGGAAGTCTGGAAGCAGGGATTGCAGTGGGGGGGGGGGGGGGGGGGGAGTGGCGGGAGCACTTTCTGGCCCAGCCTTCATTTTCCACGTACACTTCCGCAACTGCACCTCACCATCGGAGTGGCCACGATCTGCCCCTGTGTAGCAGGTCCGAAGGTCTGAATGGAACATCAGAACACAGGGCTGAGGGACACGAGGGGGCCATTCGGCCCTTTGACACGATTTCACCAGTAAATAAGGTCGTGGCTCATCTCATTGTGGTCCCAGTTGCACTTTGCTCTCCATGCACCATTATCTCTGATTCACCTGTGTGTAGACAAAGCCAGCCTCGGTGTAATATAAATATCTGGCCAGGCCAAATTCTGGGAAAGAGAATTCCCCCTGGAATGAAATACCACTTTGTGATTTTTTTCTCATTCCAGTTGTGACTGAGGATGGAGGGTGTCACTCTTTCCTTTTCTAGTCCCACTCTTCCACTGCTAACAACAAATTTTAAATGTAACCAGGTTGGTAATATGGCCGATAATAAAGGTCTCAGACTGGTTGAGGTTCAGTGAAAGGAACAAGTCAGGCAGAGTTCTGAAGTCAGCCACAAGTAACTAATAGAACTAACGGATGCACATAGTGGATCTGTGGTTAGCACTGCTAGCTCCCATCGCCAAGGAGCTGCGTTCAATTCCAACCTCAGACAACACTCTATTTGGATTTTGAACATTCTCCCCATGACTGTGTGGGTTTCCTATCAGTGTTCCAGTTTCCTCCCATAGTCCAGAGATATGCAGCTTAGAGTGGATAAGCCATACTAAATTGCCCCTCGTGCCCAGGGATGTATAGGCTAGATAGGTTAGTGATGGGAAATGCAGGGTTACATGGATTGAGTAGGGGGTCAGGTCCGGGGGGATACTGTTCCTCGGGTCAATGTGGACTTGATGGATGGAATTTCCTGCTTCCACAAGAGATTCTATAAAAATGACAAGAAGTTTGGACGATACAAACACCCAGTGGGTATCTATCTGTGCCACTCTCCTCTAGGTTTTTTATGTTTCAATAGCATCACCTCTGATTCCAAGAGTAACCTGTTAAAGCCTTCATAATATAAGACCCTCATTCCTGGAATACATGAAGTGAAACATCTCTGAACTGCTTCCAAATTAATTATATCCTTTCTCAGGTGAGGAGACAAAAATGATCTCTCACACAGTTGAGGTTAACTTTTGTTTTCTCAGTGGTGAGAGTATTTGGAACTCTCCTCCCCACAGAGCTTTGGAGGAAGAGATATTGAATAGTTTTGAGGCACAGACAGAAGGTTCATAAGTAACAACAGAGTCAAGGATTATCGAGGAATGGGCAGCAATTTGCAGTGTAGGGGAAAATGTAGACAGTGCTAAAAAAAATCACATTGCTCCAGAACATCCAAGAATATAATGCAAACCGAAATGATAATATCGATAAAATGTAAAGGGGGAATCCAAGATGTCTGAGCCTGACCTGTGCACCGTAACCCGATGAAATGTCTTAGTCTTCACCCGTTCTTCTTCAGTTTCGAAGTGAAGGAATCACTGCAGCCAGTTCTCAAAAAATACTCACTGGCTGACCACCTGCTGTCTGGGCCAGCAGACCGACGATGTGAACATTCTTCATCCTGCCCCTTTTCTCAAGGTCGTCATCATGTTCAATTAAGATACGGACCTGTTTTTCAATGGTGAGGATCCTCTCTCGTGAGGTGATCCGGAAGGTCTGCTTTGTTGGGCTCTGCATCACAGCACGGGCAAAGTGGTTCCCTAACCCACTCCATCCCAGCAACTTACTTAAAATTCAACCCTTAAAGAGTGATAGAATCTTTACTGATCCCATTTTGTCATGTGGAAATGACAAATCATGGGAAAGGATCAAGTCAGTCCAAACATACGGTGCACCCGTCAGCAGCATCGAGCATGCCTGAGGCTGTAGCTGCAACCCACTCTGCTCGTTCCATGGACCCAGTTACTCACCAGGCCTTGGTCACTGAGTTCACCAAGTTATGTGAAATGATTGAAGCTATGATTGAAGAAGGGTTCAGCAGAGGCTAGAACCACTACCACTCTCAGACGCACTCCAAAAACATGAGCAGCAAATTGACAGCCTTCGAAACAAAATGGACGATGTCAAGCGCCGAACTGCATGACAGAGTCTGTGATAATAAATTCCTCACAAGAGAGGATCCTCACCGTTGAAAAACAGGTCCGTATCTTAACTGAACATGATGGCGACCTTGAGAATAGGGGCAGGATGAAGAATGTTCACATCGTCGGTCTGCTGGCCCAAATAGCAGGTGGTCAGTTAGTGAGTATTTTTTGAGAACTGGCTGCAGTGATTCCTTCACTTCGAAACTGAAGAGGAACGGGTGAAGACGAAGACAGTTAATCGGGTCAGGCTCAAACCAGTGTTCCTGCCCTGTCCGCATAGTTATGAGGATAAACAAAGACTAATGGAAGCTTCCAGAACCCAGCAGAAAGATCCAATGCCTTTAATTCACGGGCTCCAGGATTATGTCCTTTCGGAACATTTCGGCGGCGATGATTCAGAAAAAAATCTTTTGATGATATAGAACATAGAACATTACAGGGCAGTACAGGCCCTTCGGCCCTCGATGTTGCGCCAACCTGTCATACCAATCTGAAACCCATGTAATCTACACTATTCCATGTATGTCCATATGCTTGTCCAAAGACGTCTTAAATGTACTTACAGTTGGCGAATCTACTACCGTTGCAGGCAAAGCATTCCATACCTTTACTACTCTCTGAGTAAAGAAACTACCTCTGACATCTGTCCCATATCTATCACCCCTCAATTTAAAGCTATGCCCCCTCATCTTCGCCGTCACCATTCTTGGAAAAAGGCTCACCCTATCTAACCCTCTGATTATCTTATATGTCTCTATTAAGTCACCTCCCAACCTTTTGCTCTCTCACGTAAACAGCCTCAAGTCTTCAGCCTTTCCTCGTAAAACCTTCCCTCCATACCAGGCAACATCCTCGTAAATCTCGTCTGCACCCTTTCAAAAACTTCTACATCCTCCTTATAATGCAGTGACCAGAACTGTACACAATACTCCAAGTGCGGCTGCACTAGAGTTTTGTACAGCTATAGCATAACTTCATGGTTCCGGAATTCGATCCCTCTATTAATAAAAGCTAAAACACTGTATGCCTTCTTAACAACCCTGTCAACCTGGGTGGCAACTTTCAAGCATCTGTGTGCCTGGACACCGAGATCTCTCTGCTCACCTACACTACCAAGGATCTTACCATTAGCCCAGTACTTTGCATTCCGGTTACTCCGACCAAAGTGAATCACCTCACACTTGTCCACATTAAACTCCATTTGCCACCTCTCAGCCCACCTCTGCAGCTTATCTATGTCTCTCTGTAACCTATAACATCCTTACTCACTATCCACATCTCCACCGACTTTAGTGTCATCTGCAAATTTACTAAACCACCCTTCTACACACATCCAGGTCGTTGATGAAAATGACGAACAGCAGTGGACCCAACACCGACCCACTACTAACTTGACTTCAGGATGAACATTTCTCATCAACTACGATCTTTCAGCAAGCTAATTACTGATCCGAACTGCTCTCTCTCCCACAATCCCATTACTCCGCATTTTGTACAATAGCCTACTATGGGGAACCTTATCGTACGCCTTGCTGAAATCCATATACATCACATCAAACAGTTTACTCTCATCTACCTGCTTGGTCACCTTCACAAAGAACTCAATAAGTTTCGTGAGCACGACCTACCCTTCACAAACCGTGCTGACTATCCCTAATCAATTTATTCTTTCCTAGATGATTATAAATACTATCTCTTGTAATCTTTTCCAACAATTTGCCAACAACTAAAGTAAGGCTCACTGGTCTATAATTACCAGGTTTGTCTCTACTCCCCTTCTTGAACAGGGGAACCACATTTGCTATCCTCCAGTCTTCTGGCACTATTCCAGTAAAGAGTGACGATTTAATGATCAATGCCAAAGGCTGGGCAATCTCCTCCCTGGCTTCCCAGAGGATCCTAGGATAAATCCCATCTGGCACAGGGGACTTACGGACTTTCACACTCTGCAGGATTTCTAATACCTCCTCCTTGTGGACCTTAGTCCCTACTAGTCGAATAACCTGTATCTCAGTAACCTCCTTGACAACATTATCATTTTCTAGAGTTAATATTGTTGAAAAATATTCATTTAGTGCTTCCCTATCCCCTCTGACTCAACACGCAACTTCCCACTACTATCCTTAATTGGCCCTAATCTTACTCTGGTCATTCTTTTATTCCTTAAATACCTATAGAAAGCCTTAGGGTTTATCCTGATTCTATCCGCCAACAACTTCTCATGTCTTCTCCTGGCTCTTCTGTGCTCTCCCTCTAGGTTTTTCATGGCTACCTTGTAACCCTCAAGCGCACTAACTGAGCCTTCACATCTCATCCTAAAATAAGCCCTCTTCGTCCTCTTGACCAGAGATTCCATTTCCTTCATAAACTATGGCTCCCGCACTCTACAGCTTCCTCCCTGCCTGACAGATACATACCTATCTAGGAGACACACAGTAGCTTTTCCTTGACTAAGCTCCACATTTCTTATGTGCCTATCCTCTTCAGTTTCCTTCTCCCTCCTATGCTTCCTACATCGTGCCTAATCGCATCGTAATTGCCTTTCCCCCAGCTGTAACTCTTGCTCAGTGGTATACACCTATCCCTTGATATCACTTCAGTAAACATAACAGAATTGTGATCGGTATCACCAAAGTGCTCACCTTTGTCCAAGGGAAGAGTAAGGGAACTCGGGAAACAGTATTCCCTCTGGTACCCAACGATTCTCCGTACTGCATTTAATGGATCCAAGAACTCGTCTGACTGCAGAGAAAGCGAAAACTTTGTGGAAATTTTAAATTCCGACTTCTTCCTCTCTCGAGTTCAAATGTTGCTACAGTCTGTTCTGGAAAATGATATGCTTAAATGGTGCCAGTCAAGAGGAAAAACTTACTTTCTAGTCTTAAAAAAAGGGAGGGTGGATTTTGTCCTATTGCAGGAGATGCACCTCGATGACAAGGAACATTTGACGTTACAGCAGGGCGGGTTTGAACGGGTTTTTATTTTCGTCTTTTAATACTAGGAGTAGGGGAGAAGCCAGACTGGATAAGAAGAATCTTCTATATAAATTACTAGATTGTATTTGATACTCACGGAAGGATCATAATCCCCCAAGCCTTGAACTATGGCAAATAATTCGTTATTTTGAATAGTAATTGCGACCCCCAACCCCACCCCGCCGCACCATCTTAAAATCCTGATAGATGCATTTTCCAAATTCAGTTATCTTGCATCATGGCGCATTATCGTAGAAGGAGATTTCAATTGTCTTATGAAACCCACGGTGGACAGAATGTCCGAAGGTCCCTCAACAGCCTCGTTATAATGCAAGCAATTGGTGGATTTGTGTGCAGAACTAGAGCTGGTGGATGTCTGGAGGCACATCTACCTCACAAGTAGGGATTTTAATATCTTCTTTTACCCGCAGAAATGCTACACCAGGTTTGATTTCTTCCCAATCCCTGCAACAACCTTAGATTCGGTGGCATCCTGCACAATTACCATTTCTGACCATACTTATTGAGAAAGATTTAGGGAAATATAACAGATTCGAGACACTGGCGAATGTATCACATTATTGTTTAGACTAGTTAGTTCATTGAGTATTTCTTAATGAATTCAGATCTTTCTTCGCCATTAATTCAGATTCAACCCGTAAGCCATCCATTCTCTGGGAAATTGCTAAGGCTTATGCCAAGGGAATAATTATTCCATAGGATGCAGCAGAAGGGGGAGCAGGAACGCTGGTTTGAGGCACAGCTGAGCGCAGCCGAGAGGGCGTACTGTGATAGACCCTCAGTGGCTAAGCTGCAGAGGATCACAATGCTTCGGTCTACAGTGAATTCCACGCTCACACAGACAGCCAGGAAGGAACTTACTTTTGCAAAACAAAGGCTGTTTGAACATGGTGATAAGTCAGGCAGGTATTTATTCTATCTTGCCAGGAAAACGAGCACCCCTCTAAGCCATTACCTCAATTAGGGAAGGTATTGGGATCCTTACCTTCAATTCCAAAAAGATTAGTGTCTCCTGTCCAAGATTTTTCTCCGAATTATTTCAGACTGAGCATTATGAGGATAGATGGATTAAAATTGAGTCACTTTTCATTTTTCAGGAGTAACCCTGAATATTTGGTGTGCCTTAATACACCATTGTAAGTGCAGGAGGGTGTGAAGCAGCTTCAGAATGCAAAGGTGCACGTTCCTGACAGATTTCCTCGTGAAGTTTATAGATAATTTATAAACCTATTGTCAGGGCTGATGTTTAACATGTTCTGTCACTCATACAGTCACGAACCCATCCCTCCATCCTGAAGAGAGGCTCATATCACAATGATGCTGAAGAAGGGAAGACCCTGGAGGATTGTGCTTCTTACATGCCAATCTCAGATTTAATTTTTGGTTTCAAAAATCCTATCTGAGACCCGTGCATTAAGGCTGGAAACGTTGCTGCCTTCCGTTGCCAAAGAGGACCAAACAGTCTTTATAAAGGGCCGCAGATCTTCCTACAATGTTAAGAATTTACTCCATATGATCCAAGAGTGTCAACAACAATCTGTCCAGGGATTATTGATCTCTTTAGATGAGCGAAGGTATTTGATTGGGTTGAGTGGCCGGATCTCTTCTGCACATTAGAACGGTTTGGTCTATGCAAAGTTTTTATCAAGTGGGTGAGGGTCCTTTACCGCGATCCTCTGGCTACAGTTCTCACTAATGGTGTGGCCAACCAGTAATATTAATATTTATCCAGGCAGATGACAAGGTTGACACCTTTCACCATTGTTGCTTACGTTGTGGATTGAGCCACTGGAGGAGTCCATCCATAGGGATGCCAACATATCTGACCCAGAAGTGGGATAGAAGTCACGTAAGATTACATTGTATGCAGATGAGGGTCTTATGTTTTTTGTCAAATCCCATAATTTCGGTTGTTCATGTGATGCAATGCATTAATTCACTTGTTGCCTTTCTGGGTGATAAGATTAATTTTACAAAGTTGGAGGCCTATGGGACGTCTTAGGGAAATACCTGATACTGAGGGCAAATCCTGGTTTCCTTTTAAATGGTCACTGGGGTGGTTTCTCTATTTCAGTATATTCATTACATCTGTCTTTGATCATTTATTTAACGTGAACTGTGTCCATTTGTTTGATAAATTAAACAAGACCTTCAAAGATTGGAAGCATTTCAAATATCCTTGGCTAGATCGGATAGCTGTTATAAAAATAAATGTCCTTCCTCATTTCCTATACCCCGTGTGAATGTTTTCTTCGATGTTTCCCAGACAGATATTTAGGATAATTAATGGCTAGTTTAGCTCTTTTATTTGTCACCATAAGCGATTCCTTATCAAGCTTACAAAATTGCAACTACCCCACAGATTGTGGGGGGTAGATCTCCCCAATTAAAAGCTATCAATTCAGCTTTTTTATCATCCTATGTTCGTGCCTGGGCCGCTGCGGCCTCGGCGTCAATACTGCTAGACATTGAGCCCTCTTAGACAAAGTGAACCCTTATTAGTCTGTTGTTCTTAGATAAAATGACAACTGTTCGCCGAGCTGGGAATTTGTCTTGCAAACGTTTCGTCCCCTGTCTCGGTGACATCCTCAGTGCTTGGGAGCCTCCTGTGAAGCGCTTCTGTGCTGTTTCCTCCGGCATTTATAGTGGCCTGTCTCTGCCGCTTCCGGTTGTCAGTTCCAGCTGTCCACTGTAGTGGTCGGTATATTGGGTCCAGGTCGATGTGTTTGTTGATAGAGTCTGTGGATGAGTGTCATGCCTCGAGGGATTCCCTGGCTGTTCTCTGTTTGGCTTGTCCTTAAATGGTAGTGTTGTGCCAGTCGAATTCATGTTGCTTGTCATCTGCGTGTGTGGCAACCAAGGATATCTGGTCGTGTCGTTTCGTGGCTAGTTGGTGTTCGTGTATAAGGATCGTTAACTGTCTTTTTCTTTGTCCTATGTAGTGTTTTGTGTAGTCCTTCATTGGGATTTTATACACTACATTGATTTTGCTCATGTTGCGTATCGGGTCCTTCGTTCTGGTGAGTTGTTGTCTGAGCGTGACTGGTTTGTGTGCTGTTATTAGTCCTCGTGGTCGAAGTAGTCTGGCTGTCAGTTCTGAAATGCTCCTGATGTATGGTAGTGTGGCTAGTCCTTTGGGTTGCGGCATGTCCTCGTTCCATTGTCTTTCCCTTAGGCATCTGTTGATGAAATTACGAGGGTATCCGTTTTTGCCGAATACCTTGTATAGGTGTTCTTCTTCCTCTTTTTGTAGTTCTGGTGTGCTGCAGTGTGTTGTGGCCCATTTGAATAGTGTCTTGATGCAACGTCGTTTGTGTGTGTTGGGGTGTTTGCTTTCACAGTTCAGGACTTGGTCTGTGTGTGTGGCTTTCCTGTATACCTTTGTGGTGAATTCTCCGTTCGGTGTTCTCTGTACCATCACGTCTAGGAATGGGAGTTGCTTGTCCTTTTCTTCTTCTCTAGTGAATCGGATTCCTGTGAGTGTGGCGTTGATGATCTGGTGTGTGTTCTCTATTTCTGTGTTTTTAATTATTACAAAGGTGTCATCAACATATCTGACCCAGAGTTTGGGTTGAATTTGCGGTAAGACTGTTTGTTCTAACTTTTGCAACAAACACATCGACCTGGACCCAATATACCGGCCACTACAGCAGACAGCTGGAACTGACGTCCGGAAGCGGCAGAGACAGGCCACTAGAAATGCCGGAGGAAACGTCACAGAAACGCTTCACAGGAGGCTCCCAAGCACTGAAGATGTGACCGAGACAGGGGACGAAACGTTTGCAAGACAAATTCCCAGCTCGGCGAACAGAACCACAACAACGAGCACCCGAGCTACAAATCTTATCCCAAACTTTGAATAAAATGACAACATTTATGGAGTATTGTCAAAAATTAATGATTATCGATACTGTTAAAACTTGAAGAATAATGCGTCAGATCAAGGGCAATACAGCCAAAACCATGTTTCTTACCCCTTTAATTGCTATACCAGGTTGTCAACCGGGGATAATGGATTCCAGGTTTAAACTATAGGCAGCGAGGGGGGGTACCTTGCTTAGTTGATTTAGAATTAGTAGAATCCCTACAGTGTGGATACAAGCCCTTGGGCCCAGCAAGTCAACTTCGAACCTCTGAAGAGTAACACACCCAGATTCATTCCCCTACCATTCTATATTTATCCTGATTAATGTCTGAACTTACAGATCCTTGAACACTTTGAGTGATTTAGCATTGGCCAATTCATCTAACCTGCACATCTTTGTGACCATAGGAGGAAACCTACGCAGTCACAATTGAGTGAATACTAACTCCACGCAGCCACTCATCTAAGGCTGGAACCAAACCTCTGACCTTGGTGCGCTGAGTCAGCAGTGCAAACCACTGAGCCACCACGTGTTACTTGAGGGTGAAACAATGATATCATTTGATCAAATAACTCGTACGTATGAACTACCTAGTAGAGATTTCTTCTGTTTTTTTTTCCAGATTAGAGATTTGATTTAAAAACACACACTTTTAACAGACTCTTACAGATCCGATACAGAGGAGCGGGTGCTTACTGCTAAGAATACACTCTTTGTCAGTACCCTTTATCATTTGTTGGAGAGTGTCCCCTCAGACACGACTGTGCAGCTTTGTGACGTCTGTGCGAGAGAGTTGGGGGGGTTAGGTCTCTTTGGTGACATTGGAGGATAGTTGTGAAAATGCTCAAAGGACTTTGGTCTGTAATAGGACCTATTCCATGTAGTTGCAAATTCTTCATAGGGTCTATCTAACACCAGATTTTCTCTCAAAATTCAATGTGGGATCATCTTCAGCATGTCCTAAATACAGAATGACGACAGGCACTCTTACTAATTGCATGTGGTCATGCTGCAGGCTTTGGATATATTGGATCACTTTGTTCGGTGTGGTAGAGTGGGTCTTGAGGACCGAATTGGAGATAGACACCGTTTCTCTTTTCCTGCACCTGCCCAGAGTATCTTACGCAGATGCATATGAGAAAAAATATATCGTAACTTTCTGTGCTAGGAAATAATATTCTGTTGTGTTGGATGTCTGAAACTCCCAGGATGTGTTGGGTCATTGTAAGCTCATCGTGGAGAATATATCTTTGGACTTTCTCACCAGTATGGTGTACCAAAAAGCAGAGATTAATATAAGTCATAGAGTCATAGAATTGTACAGCATGGAAACAGCCCCTTCGGTCCAACCCGTCCATACCGACCACATATCCCAATACAATCTAGTCCCACCTGCCAGCACCCAGACCATAACCCTCCAAACCCTTCCTATTCAATATAGTCATCCAAATGCCTCTTAAATGTTGCACTTGTACCAGCCTCCCCCACTTCACCTGGCAGCTCATTACACAGGTAAAAACAATGACTGCAGATGCTGGAAACCAGATTCTGGATTAGTGGTGCTGGAAGAGCACAGCAGTTCAGGCAGCATCCAAGTAGCTTCGAAATCGACATTTCGGGCAAAAGCCCTTCATCAGGAATAATTTCGAAGCTATTTGGATGCTGCCTGAACTGCTGTGCTCTTCCAGCACCACTAATCCAGAAGCTAATTATATACACGTACAGCATGTGTGAAATAGTTACACTGTAGGTCTCTTTTATATCTTACTCCTCTCACCTTAAAACTATGCCCTCCAGTTCTGGACTCCTTGACCCCAGGGAAAAGACTTTCCCTATATACTCTATCCATGCCCCTTATACTTTTGAAAACCTCTATAATGTCATCCCTCAGCATCCGAAGCTCCAGCGAAAACAGCCTCAACCTATTGAGCCTCTCTCGATAGGTCAAATCCTCCAATCCTTATAAATCTTTTCTGAACCCTTTCAAGTTTCTCAACATTTTTCCGATAGGAAGGAGAGCAGAATTGCACGCAATATTCCAACACTGGCCGAACCAATATCCTGTACAGCTGCAACATAACCTCCCAACTCCTGTACTCAATAATCTGACCAATAAAAGAAAGCATACCAAACGCCTTCTTCACTATCGTATCTACTTGCGACCCCACTTTCAAGGAGCTATAAACCTGCACTCCAAGGTCTCTTTGTTCAGCAAAAGTCCCTGGGACCTTACCATTAAGTGTATAAGTCCTGCTATGATTTGCTTTCCCAAAATGCAGCACCTCGCATTTCTCTGAATTAAACTCCATCTGCCACTTCTCAGCCCATTGGCCCATCTTGTCAAGATCCTGTTTTAATCTGAGGTGACCTCTTCGCTGTTCACTGTACCTCCAATTTTGATGTCATCTGCAAACTTACTAACTGTATCTCATACGCTCGCATTCAAGTCATTTATGTCAATGACAAAAAGTAGTGAATCCAGCACCGATCCTTGTGGCACTCCACTGGTCAGAGGCCTCCAGTCTGAAAGACAACCGTCCACCACCACCCTCTGTCTTCTACCTTTGACCCAGTTCTGTATCCAAATGGCTAGTTCTCCCGATTCCATGAGACCTAACCTTGCTAATCAGTCTCCCGAGGGGAACCTTGTCGAAACCCTTACTGAAGTCCATATGGATCACATCTATTCCTCTGCCCTCATCAATCCTCTTTGATACTTCCTCAAAAAACTCAATCAAGTTTGTGAGACATGATTGCCCACGCAAAAAGCCATGTTGACTACCCCTAATCAGTCCTTGCCGTTCCAAATGCATGCACATTCTGTCCCTCAGGATTCCCTCCAACAACTTGACCACCACCAACGTCAGGCTCATTGGTCTATAGTTCCCTGGCTTGTCCTTACCACCCTTCTTAAACAGTGGCACCACGTTAGCCACCTCCAGTCTTCTGGCACCTCACCAGTGACTATCCATATTACAACAATCTCAGCAAGACGCCCAGCAAACACTTCCCTAGCTTCCCACAGAGTTCTAGGGTACACCGAATCAGGTCCTGGGGATTTATCCACCTTTAACCGTTTTATGACACCCAGCACTTCCTCCTCTGTAATATGGACATTTTGCAAGGTGTCACCATCTGTTTCCCTACAGTCTATATCTTCTGTGTCCTTTTCCACAGTAAATACTGATGCAAAATACTCGTTTAGTATCTCCCCCACACTTCCTGTGCTAGGAAATGTATTGTGTTGTGTCTGATGTCTGAAACACCCCCGCCTCCCCCCGACCCCCCGGGTCTGTTGGCTCATCGTAAGCTCATCATGGAGAATATCCCTTTGGACGTTTTCACCTGTATGGGGCGCCAGAAAGCTGAGATTTATATAAGATATAGCAATCTTTTTTGGATTATCAGGATTAGGCTTATCTGCCACTCTAAAAATGGCTTTTATATAGCAATGACGATATTGTCTAATGAATCTAATATGAAGAATTATGAACATATGAATGTGTATCAGTTAATGCTCTCCAAGAACAAGAGCTATCGCTTTCTTATTCTGAGCTGTATTATTTATTTATTATTTCTTGTTTATTTTTGTTTATCTTCTGTACGTTTATAGACTTTAACTGATTTTGTATGTACATGCACATGGGTGAAATATTGATCACTTATTTGAGTTGTTTTGTTATTGTTTTAATATAATAATAAAAATCTATTTTTCAGTCAAAAAATAATTAAAATGCTAACATTGATAGAATAGAGTCCCAAAGATCTCTCATTAGATAGACCACTCATCGTGGTTTACGCTGAATGTCACCACACCTTGGGTGATGGGGTGAGGTTGAGAGAGCATCCCCTTCATGGTAACCTCAGTCAGTGTGGGGAATTGAACCTGCGCTGGTGGCCTCCCTCTGCATCACAAACCAACCATCCAGCCAACTGAGTGGGAGACTGTGTAACTGTTACACACAGAATCAATCACAGACAAAGGGCAACAGAAACATTCATGACAAGGAAAAAGGTATATTTGAGATAATCGTCATGGTAATGGCTGAGGATAAAAACGTTATCTGCTAGAAATTGTATTTTACATTGAGACAAGTGTTTGGAAGCTTTATTTGGCTGAATACAATAAGGTGAGACAAGTGAAATAACCAGAATGACTAATTGTGATTGGATTTCGATAACCGTAGAATAAGTGCATGTTTTTGATTGGTCTGTGGAAAGCATGCTGACTATTGTATGAATTTAGAAAGCAGATGAAATATATTGTTAGGAGAGTCTGTCCCCATGAGAAATGCCTTCGGAACACATGCAAGAAGAAACACTGGGTAAAAAAGTTTCTGAAAATCGTCTGGTCGGTAACAGGAAGCTTGGAGTTGTATGACTGAAAGTTCCTGTAACGTGGAGCTGAGAAAAACATCAGATCACCTCCAAACGTATTGAATGTTGGAGCATGTTTGAAGTACTGAATGGCCTCATGATTGATTTCAATTGTGTGTGATTTGAAAAACGTACATCTCTACTCCATCCTCTTACATGTCACACACTGGGGCACAAACGCTTTACTGAAAATGGGAATAAGTTGGAACATGATCTGGAAAATTCCATAATTGGCATTCTCCAGAATATTCTATAACTCTGTGGGGGGCATTAGAGATGCAGACAGAAAGAGAGGGATTGTGCTGGATGCAGTAGTGAGAGTGGTAGAGCATGAGCCTTGTTCGGGAACCAGTGCTATAACAGACATACAGTGAGTGTGAGGGAGCAGAGACAATATGGTGACCCTTATCCTAACAGAGTCGGGAAGGTTATTGAAGCTTGTCCTGTTTTGCTGGACATTTACTCAGACCGCAGATACTGCACTGAGCTGGGTGGTGAGCTCAGATCAGGCTTGGTGGGTCTGGTGGTGTGATCCCTCTGGGAAGAGAATCACTAGCCCATCCAACAGGACCTCCGTGCCCCTGTCGAAAAACGTGATGTAATTTCCCCTTATCTGCCATGCTCAGGGTAAACTGTGCACGGCAGCTGCAAACTGAGAAAGCTCAACCGTGTGCCCCTTGGCCTTTTAAAGATGGCCCCAGTGTCAGGGGTCATGGAATATCCAGGAGCATCCGGGCGATTTTGAGTACCTCCAGTCATGATGGGTGGGAGAATCGAGCTGGCATTGTATGAGAGGGACACAATGGAGTGGGGTGGGTAGTTAATGAGATCAGTTTGGTAAGATAGCACCAGGAAACTAGTTCAGCCTCGTGCAGATAATCCCTCTGTCACACTCAATGAAAATGTCACTGAGACAGTTTTTTGTTAGATTCAGCCCAGTGAGGCGAAGACTCTGCTGTCCTCACTCCTAGTTACAAAGCTGCAGAACAAATGATCATCCAAAAGTCTCCATTGCCTGAACTCACAGCAATATCCCTTTCACTCATCATTCTTCAAAGTACTGACCCGTGTTGCATGATACTATCGAAATGTCTTCATTTCAGCATTCTGAAACCTGTGAACATATCCTTCAATGACTTTTTTTCTCAGTCTCCCCCACTCTGTTTCCACTCCAAAACACACTCATTTACAGTCATATTGCACGAGACTCCCAGTATGACTGGACGATGGCAAGCAGAATGTCCATCCACACTCACCCCATTCCCCTTCCCTTGTTCTGTATCCCTCTAATCCTTACCTATCTGTGCATTTGTCCAAATGCCTTTTCAAGGTTGTCATTGTACCCACCTCAATCACTTCCACTGGCAGCTCAGTCGGTATGCATACCACACTCTATGTAAAAACGTTGCCCCTCAGGTTCCTTTTTATATACTTTTTTTTTCCCTTTCCAATCATTAATGGATGTCCTCTAGTCCTCGATTCCCCAACCTTGGGAAAAAATTGAAGTATTCACCCCATGCACGCCTCTCATAATTTTATAAGAGTTACACTTCAATAAGAACCCCCTCGGTACCCTACGCTGAAAAGAAATAAGTTCGAACCTGTCCATCCTCTGCCTATAACTTAGAGCCTTTAGCCCAGGAAACACCTTTGGAAATTTATTCTACGCTCTTTCTCGTTCAATAATATCCTTTCTAGAGCAAGATGAACAAAACTGAACACAATACTCCGACTGCAACCTAACCTACATTGTGTACTACTGCAATATAACATCCCAACGTCTATACTCAATGCGCTGATGAAGGCCAGTATGCCAACAGCCTTCTTCACTGTCCTGTGTATCTGTGACTCAAATTTCAGACAACCGTTCACCTGATCTCCAACGTCCTTTTGTTCCACAACACTCCTTAAGGCCCTCTCATTCATCATTAAACGCCTACCTGGATTTGACTTTCCAAAACGCAAGACGTCACACTTATCTGTATTAAACTCAAATTGGTATTTCTGAGCCCACTTCCTCAGCTGACCAAGGTACTGCTGCAATTTCTGATAATGTTTCTCATTGTAAATTATGCCTCCTAATTTAGAGTTATCTGCAAACTTACTAACCTTGCGTTGTGCACTCTGGTCCAAGTCATTGTTATAACACAACAAACAGCAGTGGGCCCAGGAACGAACACTGAGGCACTCCACTAGTCGCAGGCCTCCAGTCCGACAAGCATACCTCCACCATAGCCATTTCCTTCAGAACGTCAAGACAATTGTGTCACCAATTTGCCAGTTTACATTGGAGTCCATGTAATCTAACCTTCCAGAACGGCCTACCATGTGGAACCTTATCAAAGGCCTTACTGAAATCCATATAGACTGTGTCCACCACTCTGCCCATGTCAACCTTTATGGTCACTTCCTCAAAAACTCGAACAAAAATTCTAAGGTATGATCTGCCACGCATAAAGCTATGCTGACTGCTCCAAGTCAAACTCTGTTTTTCCAAATGCATGCATATCTTATATCTCAGAACCTTCTCAAGCGGTTTTCTGAAAACAGATGTGAAGCTTACTGGTCTATATTTCCCAGGCTTTTCTTTGCAACCCCCCTTGAAGAAGGGCACTCCATTTATTACCGCTCAGTCTTCCGGGTCCTTGGCCCCTGAACTGTCTTCTCTCACCACCTGCAGTGCTCTTGGATATATCTGGTCAGGACCAAGAGATTTATCTGACTTTATGAATTCTAATATGTCCATCAGCACCTCTCCTGTGATATGGACTGCACCAAAATATCACAACTACCCTCCCAAAGGTCACAGGTGTTCATGCTTTTCTTCATGATAAACACAGAGGGGAAATTGAGGACCTCACCCATTTCTTGAGGTTTTACACATGCATGCCCATTTTGGATTTTAAGGCGTCCTATTCTCTCTCTGGTTGTTCTTTTTCTTTTCTATACTGAATTTGGATTCGCACTAATCTGCTCACCAAGGCTATCTCATACCCCCTTTTCACCTTGCTGATTTCCTTCTTCAGTAAACTCCTCTATCCCCTGTGTACCTCCAGGGATTCCCTTGATCCCAGCTGCCTGTACCTGAGTCACGCCTCATTTTTCTTTGTGGTCAGAGCCTCAATATCTCTTGTTATCCAGGTTTCTCTCTTCCAGCCTCACTTTCCCTTCATCCTGACAGGAACATATAGACCTTGAACTCGAGCTATCTCACTTTTGAAGCCGTCCTATTTGCCCGGGACCATTTTACCTCGAAACAAACTACTCCAATCATCCCCTGCAATCCCCTGTCTAATTCCAACAAAATACGCCTTGCCCCAATTTAGAACTTATTACTGTGGACAAATTTTGTCCCTACTATTACTATTTTAAAACTGATACAGCTCTCGTCATTATTCCCAAAATGTTCGCCCACTTTACCTCCGTCACCTATCCTAACTTATTTCCCAACAGTAGGTCGAGTTTGTCCCTTGCACAATAGGTTCCTCTAAATATTGCTTGTGGAAGCATTCCTGAACACACTTAACAAATTATGTTCCATCTAAGTTCTTAACCCATCTGGAAGTCCCAGTCTATGTTAGGAAAATTAAAATCACCTATTATGACAATCCTATTGCTCCTGCACGTTTCGCCAGTGTCCCAGAAATTTTGTTCCTATAATTCCCATTGATTATTTGGAGGCTTATAGTGGAACCATCACCATCCCCCTCTTAATTCTTTGTACCGTTCACAAAACCTCATTGGATATTATCTCAGTTATTTCAACTTTTAATACTAGAGTGATATGCACCTTAATCAGAACTATTGGTATTTAAATTGTTTCCATTTATATCTTTTCCTCATATTCGCAGCACCCCTTGTCAAGGTACCGTACAGATATGAAGCTGTAAATGGATGGGAACTGCACATTCTGTCACTTCCAGCATTGGTTACTATTTTAAACACACTGGGCAGTGATCTAATGCAGTATTACCAAACAATGCAACAGCCTGGGTTTGTATATGAATGACCCAGTGCGGACTCCACAGCTCCCCACACTGAACATTTAGTCCAGGATTATAAATCAAGCATTGGTGTGGGCTGCATAGAATTTTACTCTGGACATTGCTGGGTTGCATACAGCTGTACACTAGCCGGATCTACACAGGGCTCCATCCTGAATATGTAATGGATGGGCTGGTTATGCGAGTAGGATTGCGAATGTGAGTACGAAACATCTGACAATACCTTTATGTTGTGTTTTCATTCTTGTCATTGGACCCCTCAAATCCTGACTTATCCTGTTAGACCCATCCTTCTGGATGAGTGATGGTGAGTGTTGTTGCAGCATCTGAGTCTGCAACATGACCAAGAAACGGAGCAGAGGCTGCAGAGAGGGGGTCTCCGTAAAATGGAATGAGGGAATCACAATCAGATCAGCCGTGGTCACAGTGAATGTTGGGTCAGGATTGAATGGACCACTAATGCAACTCATATATTTCAGTTTGTTCCAAGCAAACTCCCCTTCTCTCCCAGTGTCCCATACTGGTGGGGAGTGAGTCACCTGCTCTCCTTGCATAACAGGATGCTTGGGCCTCACAACCTCCAGATTTCCCTGTGCCCCAGTTTCGATCTCTGAGTGACTCCCTCCTGTCCCTGTGTCAGTCTCAAGCAGGTGAATGACTGAGTCCTGTTCCTGTGTCCCAATGTGGGCAGCTGTGTGATTGCCTCCTGATCCAAGGTTTGCGAAAGTCGATGTCCCCCTCCTGCTACTGAGTAACAGGCTCCTATAGCTCTGTGCTCACGTGCTGCTTCTGTGGAATGGAGTCGAGGGCCTGAATGGTCTCTTCACATTCCAAAAAGCCTTTCCCCTGTTTCTGTAAAACACCATCAAAATCTGAATGATGTATTTTTGTATTTTACTCTCAGTAATTGAACAAACAATCTGACTGTCAGAATTTAGAAGCTGAATCGCCTCTTCCTGTTCCTGTGTCATACGCCCAAGAGGGAATAGAGTTTCAGAGATGTACAGCATGGAAAAAGACCTTTCAGTCTGATCGCCCATACCGACCAAACATCCTAAATAAATCTCATCCCCCTTGCCAGCACTTGGCCCATCTCCCTCTAAACACTTCCCATGCATGTATCCATCCAAATGCCTTCTAAATGGTCTAACTGTACCTGCCTCCACCACTTCATTTGACTGTTCAATCCGTACACACAGCGGTCTCTGTGTGAAAATGTTGTCCCTCATGTTCCTTTTTAAATCTTTCCCCTCTCACTTTAAACCTTTGTCTAATAATTTTGGACACGCCTATCCTGGGTAAAAGACGTTGACTGTTTACCTTATCTATGCCCCTCATGATTTTATAAACCCCTTTAAGGTCACCCCTCAGCCTCAACACTTTAAAGTGTTCAAACTGTTCAAACCCTCCCTGTGACTCTAACCATCCAATATTTGCAATATTATTTTAAGTCTCTTCTGCACCATTTCAAGTTTGACAACGTCTTTCCTACAGCAGGGAGAACAGAATTGAAGGCAGTATTACAAAAGTGGCCAAACCAATGTGCTGTACAGATGCAACTTGTCATTAAACGTTTCGACTCAAAGCACGGACCAATAAAGGGAAGATCACCAATTGCCTTCTTCACTGCACTGTCTACCTGTGCCAGCATTTTCAAGGAACAGAGAAACTGCACCACAAGGTGACACAGTAGCTCAGTGACTAGAATTGCTGCTTCAGAGCGTAGCGATCTGGGTTTAACTCCATCCTTGAATGACTGGCTGTGTGGAGTTTGCACATTCTCCCCATGTCTGCATGAGTATCCTCCGGATGTTATGTTTTCCTCCGACAGTATAAAGATATACAAATAAGGGTAGGTTGGCCATCCTAAATTGCGTAAAGTACCCAAGGATGTGTAGGCGAGGTGGATTAGCAATGGGGAATGCAGCCTAAGAGGGATAGGGTAGGGGTTTGTCCAGTGGGATACTCTTTAGAGGTTTGGTGTGGCCTCGATGGGCCGAAAAGCCTGTTTCCTCACTGTAGGGATTCAATAATTTCGATGGGAGTTCTCCTTGATTGGCAGCTTTCGACAGAACCCTACCTTTATGTCTTGCCTTGATTTGTCTTGCTAACATGCAATAGTTCACATTTATCTAAAATAAACTCCAGCTGCCACTCCTCGGCTCACCTAAGCAAAGTCCCATTATAGTCTGAGAGATCATTCTTCACTGTCGACTACACCACCAAATTTGGGATTGTCTACAAACTTACTGACCATACTTCATGTACTGAAATGTAAATGATTTGTATCAGTGACAAAAGGCAGTGGACCCCCTATTGATCTTTGCAGCACTCCACTGGTCACAGGTCTCCAAGTTTAATGAACAAATGTCCACTGTCATGCCCTGTTTCCAATATTCAAGAAAAATTTGGATCTAGATGGTGAGCTCTCCCTGGATCCCAGGCAGTCTAACCTTGGTAACCAGTCTACTATGTAGAACATTTTGGTTTTCTTCCTGAATTCCATAAAGACAACATCCACTGCCCTGCCTTCATCAGTCATCTTCATCACTTCCTCAAAAAATTCCACCAAGTCAGTGGGATGTGATCTCCAATGTACAAAGCCCTCTTCAGTCCTTGTCTTTCCAAATGCATATCGATCTTTTTCCTCAAAATCCCCTCCAACAATTTAGTCACCATTGACGTCAGGCTCACCTTTTTTTTCCTTACTTTCTTAAATAATGACACTATGTTAGCAGCCCTCCAGTCTTTTGACACCTCACCTGTGGAAATCAATGTTACAAATATATCAGCAAAATGCAGAGCAATCTATTTCCCAGCTTCCCACAAATATTTGGGATACAACTGCTCGGGTCCCAGGGATTTGTTCAACTTTATGTGTTTTTAAATATCCAACACCTCCTTGTAATATAGACATTTTCAAGGTATCACTATATATTTCTTCATTCTCTCGCTCTTGTAACCTCCTCCACATTAAATCCTGAGAAGAAATACATGTTTCATATCCCTCCAATCTCCTGTGGTTCCATACGCAGGTAGCCTTACTGATCTTAAAGGGGCCTTATTCTCTCCCTAGTTAATCTTTTGACATTAAATGATTTGTATAATTTCTTCAACACCTCGTTAACCGTATTTCTAAAGCCATCCCTTGTCCACATTTTTCTGGCCCGATTTCCCCATTGACTGTACACTTGCTGCCCTTACACACCTCTCGGGATTCACTTGATCTCAGCTCTGTTTACCTGACGTATGCCTCCTTCCTTACCTTGACCAGACCATCAATATATCTAGCCATCCAGCACTCCCTGCACCCACCAGCCTTGCCCCTCTCACTAATGGGAGCACGTTGGTTCTGGATTCTCTGAAACCAGGTTTTGATGGCCTTGCGTTTTCCAATCATCCCTTTACCTGTGAATAGGGTATTCCAATAGCCTTTCACACGGCTCACCTAACACTTTCATAATTGGCCTTATTCAAAGTTAGAACTTTAATGTTTACATCAGGTCTTTCCTATTCCAAAACTAATTTAAAACTAATATTTATGCGTAACAGAAAGTTAAATAAACACATCCTGCCCTTCCGTAACAGGCTCGAGAGGCTGAATGGGCTTCTCGTGGCCCTCTGTAATAGACTGGAAAGGCTGAATGGCCTCCTCCTGTCCCTGTGTAACAGACCCGAGACATTAAATAACACAGCAACCCATGGATTACGAGCAACCAGTAAACTGTATCTGATGGAGGTCCATCCCTTCTCAGTTACAGAAGCACAAACAACACAATGTTCTCCAAGTGCCCTCTCAGTAACACCTCATACAGCTGCAGTGACACATCTCTTCGTTTTGAATGATTGTGTTGGCAAAATGTGCCAATATTTTAGATTTCCACCTTTTCAATTAGCAACAGGCTAATATGGGCTCAATGGCCTTCTTTTATCCCTCTGTAAGAGACCCATAGGGACAGAATTGCTTCGGCCTGTTGCTGAGCATCAACCTCAATGCTCTGTCGCAAGGTTCTGAAAGGATTTGATAACAGGGCACTTAAAACCAGGAGGAGCCTCACACTGGTCAATAAGTATTATACTTTGGGTTAAGGTATCTGGAAACTTGCCCACCTGACTTTTTTTTATGCAACCAATCTGTTATTTTATAACTGCCTCATTTCATAAAAAGAGTGGAACATATATAGACCTTATATATACAGTGCCTTTTAATCCTCTCATATACAAGTTTTTTTTAAAAAATTCAAAAGATTTAAAGATTTTTGGTCCATCCCTCGGCAACCCTCATCCATTCCATCCAAACCCGGTGAATGTTCCCTTTTATAGTGATATGAAAAATGATGTGTGGAACTGGTTAACTGAGCCTGTTTGTTCAGTCATGATTTGGAGATGCTGGTGTTGGCCTGGGGTGTACAAAGTTAAAAGTCACACAACACCAGGTTTTCATCCAACAGGTTTAATTGGAAGCACACTAGCTTTCAGAGCGCCGCCTCTTCATCAGGTGATAGTGGAGGACACACTTCTAAGGCACAGGATTTATGGCAAAAATTTACAGTGTGACGTAACTGAAATTATACATTGAAAAATACCTTGATTGTTTGTTCAGTCTTTCATCTGTTCGAATATCATGATAGTTTCATTTCTTTCATGTGTAAATTACAAAACCCTTTTCTTTTAAAGTTGCATTCTCAGGTTAGCAATAACAACGAGTGTTAATTAGAAAATATTTTGAAGGTGTTAGCCCCTGTGTTCTCTGTCTACACTATAATGTTTAGATTGATTCTAATCTGAAAAGTGAGATAACAGGGTTTTACATGAATTCATGCAGTTTTTGAGCTCAGAGTTCTACATGAATGCATGCAGTTTTTGAGCAAAGTACAATGTAACTCTGCAAGTACAAATTTACCCCACAAAATATATGTGTGTCTGTGGGTCTTTGTCGGTTTTTATGTGTATGTTTCTCTTAGTTGGGGGTTGTGATGTGAGAGGGATTGTATATGTGTGTGTAGCGATGTAGAGTGTCTTAAGTCTGTGAGGGGGTGCATGTGTGAGTGTGGGAGTGTGTGTTTGTATATCTGGGGTGGGGGGCTTGAGTATCAGTGAGAGAGAGTGTATATGTGTATGCATGAGTGTAGATTGGTCTAAGTCTCTGAGCGGATGCCTGTGAGTGTGTGTGCGTCTGTAAGGGTGTGTGTGCGTCTGTGTGCGTGTCTGTGTACATATGTGTCCGTACATATGTGTGTGTATAGGAGTGCCGGTGTGTGTGTACATATGTGTCCGTACGTATGTGTGTGTATAGGAGTGCCTGTGTTTGTGTGTGTGTGTGTGTGTGTGTGTGTATAGTGCAATGGTGGTCACCTGCAATGTGACATGAACCCAAGGCCACAGTTGAGGCCCTCCCTATGGGAACCGAAATTTGTAATCAACTTCTGCTCGGCCACTTTTCGCTGCTGCCTGTCCTGAAGTCCGCCTTGAATGACGGTCACCAGAAAGTCCGAGGTTGCATATCCTGGACCACTGAAGTGTTCCCCAACTGGGAGGGAACCCTCCTGTCTGTTGATTGTTTTGCAGTGCCCATTCATCCGTTGTCGTAGCCTTTGCTAATTTTCCCAGTGTTTGTTCAGTGACTGTGCTTAATGCCAATCTCCATGGATTCTAATTATGTCAGTGGAGGGTTTCCATCTTTTAATGATAAATGGGCACCGTTCAATGTGGCATCCCATAACATGAGCGGGAGCATCACCGACAGCACTGACAGGGAACAGCAGACCCAGAGAGAGGGGGAGGAGAGATCAGTATCGGAGAACATGAGACTGGAATGTTCCAAAAATGTATCAGAATCTGGAAACGTTAGACTGACAAGTTCCAACAATAGACAGGAGTTTATACATTTATGTTTGGCATCTTTCTGCATTTTATTGGTCGTCATCATCATGGCGGATCTATTATGCTCTTCTCATTATACAATATTTTTATTATCCTTTCCTGGTTATCGTTGGTGTTCGTGGTAAGTGTCAACGTCCAGTTTTTTTTTGTTCTAAAAACCGATTATGACTGTATTACTGTTCTTTTATATCGTCTACACTTCTTATCACTGTTATTTTACTGTTGAAACTCTCATTCCAGATATTTACTCTACAGACCAATACTAACTACATCAATACATGTGTTCAATGACTGTCTCCCTCTCTGCTCTGGCAGTGTTACTCTCTATGTTGACCTACTCAGTTCCAGCGGAGAACTACAATTTATTGTATCATTGCCTTTGTTATTTAAATATTAAGAGCAGGGAGGTCACTCTCTACTGTTCTGGTTACAAACTCCAATTCCTGCCACTGTTTCCATCCCATCCCTGACCAATATCTGCGACTGAAGCAGACAAGTCAAAACCGTGGGAGATCCCTTTGACCATGAGCTGATTCATGACACCACACCCTGAACATTTCTAACTTGAAATACTCACCACCCCAGAATATATCTCACTGGTTTAGTCCATCTGCTGTTTGAACCTTGAGCTATGAAGGACAGTCTCAATGAAGTTAATAATCTGCTGCTGACGCTCCCGGCTTCAAACCTGCCGAAGCAAATCTGATTCGAACTCTCATCAAAATCCCATCCATCTGTCATTCATGTGCACGCCGATGTATATTGCTGTTTTTTTCTGGCAATCCCTTTATTTTGACATTCTCAAACACTTTACCGTATCTGTCCATGAAACTTCTCTCGTTCTCTCTCTGTTGATTAACAAAAAGCCTGCCAGTTGTTCTTATTTAAAATAATTTCCTCCATGTGCGTTCCTTCTCAAACAATGAGTTTAGCATTAAACCACGCCTATCGCGCACACTCTCTCAGTCTCTGATGAACACACACACAGCAAACCTTCTCATTGTCGACATTGCAGTAATCTGATGCGAGTATAGTTAGCATATGATAGTAAAGTTTGCAATACTCTCTATGCTGGGCAGATAGTGCACTTTACTGAGCAACACACTAGCATGCTCTGCACAGCCCTCCATGCTGGGCTGTCATCTTGTCCCAGTTTATGTTGTTTGTGGTGTTCTGTGAAGCAGATTCAGAATTTGATGTAACAAACCATTCCAGCTGATCTAACAATGCCTTTATTCAATGTTCTCATTCTTTTAAGTTTACACTCGAAGATTCTCACTTCTCCAGTTAGTCCCACTGCCCTGTCTGTTTCCCCATATTTCCACAACATCTTTTCAGTTAATTAATTAGTTTCTTTCTGTCTTTAATGTGAATCTTTCTGTCCCTCTGTTTCTTTCCCTGGCCTTTGTTTATGGCTCTCTAGTGTATCGAGTGCTGGCATTGGGAAGCTCAGAAACAGTGAAATGGTGTGTGTCAGGCTATTTTTCCTGGTATGTCCCATGTGAAAGTCCATGGACAGGGGTGTTTCAGAAGTTATGAGACACACCCTTGTAACTTGGTATGTACCTGTATTTGTCCCTCTCAGGTGATCTTCCGATCGAGGAAGCCCGTCAAGTAAAGGGCCAGGGATCTAAAGTGTATGACCATGCTGCCACTTTTTAAAAAAGATTATTTTCTCCTTTCTTTAAATAAGAGATCTTAAAGGACAAACTGCCTACTGAAAACAGCTCAAGTAAATGACTTACGACATTTTAGGGTTTATAATAAATAGCAGTAACAACAGCCTAGTAACTTATCGCCAGCTGCGACTCTCTCTGAAACCTGACTTGATGCTGTTTCCTCCTGAATTGGAGAACTGTATGTGAGAATGTATGTCTGAATGTTGCATTTTTCCAAGAGATGTGTTTATGGGATGTTGGTATATTGGAAGAGTTCATTTGTAGAAGGTACTGTATCCATTAGTCAGTTATGGTTTCCAATAGTTAAATTATTCTAAATTCCTCTTCATTTTGTATGGTTTTTCATTAGAGTCTTTAAGTATGTTGTGTTTTGCTTAATGGTGAGTGGTTTGACTAGTTGCATCACATCTGGAAAACCCACTTCACATCTACCTTTAAAATAAGGAAAGGTTGGCATCCAAGCTACCTCCTTAAAATAGTTTGAGGCAGTGTAGTTGGTCTATAGCAAACTGGGGTCTCTTGTCTGGGTCTAAATCGATAACACCAAACTGGTTTAAAATTACAATCCCTACAGTGTGCAAACAGGCCATTCGACCCAACAAGTCCACACCGACCCTCCGAGGAGTAACCGACCCAGACCCATTCCTCTAACCTACTATTACACATTTACCACAACTAAGGCACCTAACCCACACATCCCTGAAAACTATGAACAACTAACCATGACAAATTCACCTGACATGCACATCTTTGAGTTGTGGGAGGAAACCAGAGCATCCAGAATAAGCTCATGCAGACACTGGAGAGTATGCACCGGGTGACTATTGGGTTCAAAGGTCGTTTTTTGGTAGTTGTTAGTGTCTTTCATTCCCGATGTTGAATTCGGTTGGTTTAAACAGTGTTTTGGGAATAAAGATTCTTTCAGTCAATAAGAGTTGTCTGGGTGTGGAAGAAATGAAGTTGGGGGTTTTACAAAAGGTAATGAAGGCAAAGCTGTAGGAATTGGCAGACAGTCTCGAGTTGGGGTTATGTTTGTCTGTGAGAAAATGACAGATAATTACAGCTAGAGCTTGGTAATTACATTTGGTGGAAACGCCATCAGAGTCTTTGGAAATGGCTAGAATTCAATTTCAAATGAGGCGCCTTGAACGTGAGAAGGAATTGAAACAGCTTGAATTATGATGAAAAGTAGAAATAAAAGAAAAGGAAATAAAGAAGAAAGAAAGAAAAAGAGAGAAGAAAAGCAGAGAGTTTCAACTTCAACTGTTAGTAATTAGAGAGGAAAGTTCACATATAGGGTCGAGATGAAGGTAGACGGTAGGCTGGATAAGGAGGATAGTGAGGATGAGCAAGCCCATAGTAGCCAAAAGCCTGATGGAGATCTGTTAAAATAAACGAGGCATTATCTAAATTTGATGAGAAGAATGGGGGAGCCTTTTTAATTTCATTTGAGAAAGTGGCTAAACAAATGCAGTGCCCAGTGACCATGTGGATTTAGTTGATTCAAACAAAGCTGATAGGTATTTGCATCCCTATTGGAGGAGGTATCTGAGGAGGAGGAGGAGGTGAAGAAAGCCATCTGAAGTGCATATGAGCTTGCGCCAGAAGCTGACAGACACCGTTACAGGAATCAAAATAGTGTCCCTGGTTAAACGCACATTCAGTTTCAAAGAATCAAACAAAGTAATTTTGAAATGTGGGGAAGGGTATTAAAAACAGAACAAAGCTATAGCACTCTTAGAGAGATTCTTATTTTGGAGAAGTTCAACAATTCACTTCCTGCAGTCATGAGAACGCGTGTGGAAGAGCAGAGAGTTAAAATGGCAAGATTAGAAGCTGAAATGGCTGATTATAATGATTTGGTTCAGAAATCAAAGGCTGGTTTCTGTGAGGGATTGAGAAGAATGTGCGAGATCTTCTTAAAACATATCCCTGTGAGAGTAAGGTTTATTGTCATAGGCCAGGATTAGCAGGTAAAGAGGTTTCAGCATTAAGAGGCACAGGAGCATGTAATGCTTTTATGCTGAGACATGAGGAGGTATGTCATTCAGAAGGACTATTGGAGAGATGAGAAATGCTCCATTACGTAATGTGTGGTTGGAGCATCCAGTGGAAACATCAACAGATTTATTCCACTCTGGAGAAGGAGGCCTTGAGCTTGGTGTTGCAGTTACAACATTTCAGCATTTCAATTGCCAAAAACAGACCTGAGACAAATCTTTATCACTGATCGTGACCCCTTAAAGTTATACCAGTCTGTTTCGATTGAGCTTATTATTGCTGCTATTCAATTAGAAATTATACCGTTGATAGGGCGAGAAACCTAAGATTTGACACGTTGTGGATGAAGAAAGACAAAAGCATTCTGTGGCAGGAGTAAAATGACTGAAATCGAATCGAGTTGTGAACTTTTGTATGCTCAGAGTCAATGTAATATATATGCATTTCAGTCTACTAATAGAGGATGATTAGCAGGTCTAAAATTAATCCATTTTTGTACATTGATGTATCATTTTATTAAAGGTGAGTTGTGAGTTTACTATCACTGTAAAGAGGTTATGTTCCCTTCGGTTGTTTTTGAAGGCAGAGGTAAAAGGCTGCTATCTGAACACAGTTTACGTAAATAACTGAGAAGACCTTTCGGTTGTATTAAATGGTGGTAACTATCGAAGGGCAGTTGCCAGCTCTCCCAGACCAGGTTTCTCGTTTTGTTTTTATCTGCAGCAGTCAGAAGCTGTTGGGGATCCTTGAAGGGTTGGATGTATCAATACATGATCCCCAGCTGCTTTTCTTTCTGAGATCTCTGTTCATGTTGTTTCCTCCTGGATCAGAAAATTGCATGAAAGAATCTGTATTTGAATATATCTTTGTACTAAGCAGTGTATACCAAGAAGGTACAGTATCTATTGTTTGTGTAATGTTCCAACATATAAGCTATCCCAAAATGTTATTTTCTTCCATTGGATTTTAAATAAAACATTTGAATAGATTATATTTTGCTTAATGTCGAGAGGTTTGACCAGTCACTACACATCTATGTTTAAAATAAAAATAGGTTTGGGTCTAAGCGGCCTTCTTAAAACATTTTGCGGGGATCTGGTCTGGTCCACAACACTTGTAGCCCAGGGGTTTCTGACTGACTCCTGTTATTGAAACGTTAGTGGAGGTGCTGGGGATGGTTTGCTGGAGGTTGTGCTCTGAGCTGCTTCAGACATTCAGGGAGACCTGAGGATTTGGTGACCCAACTTGGGATCGAGCATGGGGACTGTAGTTACAGCATCTGAACCTGCAACATGAACAACAAATGGAGCAGAGGCTGCAGAGAGTGGAAGCTCTGAAACCACGGAGTGAGTGTGTGTGGGGAAAAGGATCTGCTGTATCTACCCCAAGTATTCCATGAACAGCTTCCAAGCTACACTTAACCCAGGAGCAGATAGTGACAGGACCCTGACTGAACAAGGAGCTGGTCACAGAGTAGTGTCACCTCCTTCAACACGACCTGCAGCTTCACACCAGGGGGAGATGGTGCTGCCATTTGCTGTTAGGATCACTGTTTCATTCAGCTTCTATGATCCATAACTTACTAGGCAGAACTAGGTGACATATCCATCATTTTCCCGTATCTCAAGATTGATGTCACCATTCGGTGATGGAGGGTATATATGGTGGATGAGGTAAATACATTGTTTCTCCCACAGCAGGGAGCTGCCGGGTGTATTCAGTATAGTGGTATTCCCGATGGTGTGCATGGCATCTGCAGAATACCCATGTCAATGGGGAGAGGTAGAGGAACTGAAGGAGTTCTCTCTCTCTCTCTATTAATGTTACAGTGTGCCCATGCACAGTACATCATGTTGGTGAATACCCACTGTCCTGGCAGCAGTCATGGTCTCTTCATTCAGAACCTGTCAGCCATTTCCATCGTAATTGGGTCTCCACGTAGAAAGAATTGAATAAATCTTGGATATAGGCTGTCCCCTTGATGCATGTTTCAAAACACCATCCCCACCACTAATTAACCACATCAAAGTATTCCATGTGTACGGAGAGCAATGGGGTCACTTGGAGCGTCAAGGAGCAGATGATCAGGGATGGAGCAAAACCTCCCATGTCTGAAAGGGTCTGAGTGAACCCCCACCCTACCCCCCCAGTACACAATATCAATAAGTCCTAAAATCCCTCTCCATTTCAGTAACATATTGCTTTCCGTTATTCCTGTAAATGAAATGACAGGCTATATCATGCTAAATTCCACCTGCCAAACTATTGTCTATTGCCTTTACCTCTCTGTATCTATTTGCAGACTCTCCACCCTCTCTTGATAACTTAATCTCTTGTTTACCACAGCGACATCACCAAACTCAGCATTTGTATATCTGTTCCATCCTCCTGATCATTAATATAGACTGTAAATAGTTGAGAACCAAGTATTGGTTGCTCTGTGACCCTACTGGTTACGTTCTGTCTAACTGATTGAGACTGATTTATCCTGAGTGCGTGCTCCTGTATGATACCCTCTCCTTTCCCATTCCTATGCAACATAGTCGAAGGGTTGAAAAAGAACAAGGAGCATCTGTGAGGAATCCAACCCCTCGATGAGGCTGATGTCAACGCGCTCTCTGTTCCACTTTCCTGTCATCTCTCCACCATAAAACTCTGATCTCTTGTTGTAGATTGCGCCACATGAAAAAAAATCCACTCCATATCTACACATTCAATTATTTTTAGCATTTCACAGACCTCAATGAGATCTCCTTTCATTCTTATAAACTCGAGAGTATAGGCCTAAACTGCTCAATTTCTTTTCAGAAGACAAACACTTCAAATAAGGAATCAATCTAATGAAGCTCTTTTGAATTGCCTCCAATGGAAATACCTCATTCTGCAGGACACCCAAACTGTACTCCAGTTGCAGCCTCACTAATGCCTTGCATAGCTACACCAACACTCCCTACCTTTCTACTCTATCCTTTTATAAATAAACACTGAAATTATGCTTGCATTTCTCATTACTTGCAGTACCCGCAGGCAGGTTTTCTGTGATATGCAAGCAGGCACCCAGATCCCTCTGCACCTAAACACTTTGAACTTTCTCTCCATTTAGGTAATAATTTGTCTTTCTATTATACTGGCCAACTTGAAGAGCCCCATATTTATTCACTTTAATTTTCCTAGCCAAATGTTGACCCATTCATCCAACCTATCCATATAGTTTTAAAATCTCTTGCATCATCATTCCGAAGTAATTTCCCACCGATGTAGTGTCATCTGAAAATGTGGCATCGTATTTTCTATCCCATCATCCGAGTTCAGTAATACCATCGATCGCAAATGGTTGAGGTATGAGTACTGAAATCAATGGCACCCCACAAATTGCATTTGCCAAAAGAAAATGACACATTTATTCCATCTGACTCCATTTTGTTGGTTAACGAATCCCCCATCCAAGCTAATAAATTACTCCTAAACACATGTTGTCTGATCTTACCATTTACTCTTTGGAGAAGCGACATATATGATGCCTTCAGGAAGACCAGATATGTTCCATCCCCAGGATTCCCACGCTCCACTTTGTTTATGACGTCTTCAAATAACTCAAGCGAACAATTCAAACACGACTTGGCCTTCGTAAAACCATGTTGACTCTGATGAATTGTGGATTAACTTTGCAAATGTCCTGAACAATGGACTCTAACAATTTGCCTTTAAATTACAATAGTTTATTGTTACACTTTAGTCCCGAATGTATACCATTATCATAAGTTCTTCCCTTTCGAAAACCTTCACGTTTTCTTTGAATTCCTATATAATGGGCACACGTTTTTAAGAGATCTGCTCCAATTGCTGTGTAAGAGCCATGTGTGGCTGAATAGACTCATCATCCTGATGGTGTACAAACTCGATGTGCTGCCGTCTTTCTGGTGTTCCCATGTTGTCATCTCCAAGGCCAGATTGACCTACTCCTGTTGATTCTTTCGAGGATTGGGAGATTATGGAATCTTCCTGTTGCTGTGTACCATTTTGAGGAGCTGATGGGTCTTCTCATATTTCTCCATAACAGGTGGAAACACTGAACGGTCTCCTCATGTTTACCGGTATGGGAGTGTGGGATTGATTGGTCTTCTCTTGTTCCCATACAACAGACAAGTGTCGCAATTACCTTTTCCTTTCTCATGAAAGAAGTCTCAGATAGTTTTTATCCTTATCCAATTCCCTTGCAATAGGCTCGGTGGGTCTGAATGGCCTCCTGTTATTCCAGTGTAACAATCTCCTGTCACTGTGTGACCTCTTTCAGTTCCTATGTTACAGACTTGAGGAGGCTGAATGGACTGATCCTGTTGCTGTTTCACAGGAGGCTGGTGCAGCATGGCCTACTGTTATAGGCTCGAGTGGCTGATTGGCCTCCTTCTGTAAATGTATATCAGGCTCCAGGGGCTGAATAGCCTTTGATGTTTGATGTTACAGGTTCGAAGGCCTGAATATCCTACTGTTGTTCCTGTGTAACACACTGGAGAATGGAATGGATTCCTCCACTATCTGTGTAATTCGCTTCACTTGTTGACTCCTTCTGTTATCTATGTTCAAGTCAGATCATCTTTAATTTTTGTAAACTCCAATGGCTACTGGGTCAACCTGATCGTCCTTTCGTTATAAGCTAGCATCTTCATTGCAGGAATCCGTTGAGGGAACCATCTCTGAGCTGTTTCCAATATAACAAAATATTTTCTTCATTGAAGAGATTAAATCTTTACACACTACTCCAGATGTGATCTCACTAAGACCCTGTACAGCAGCAGCAACACTTTACCAGCCTGCTGTAAAGTTCCCTCCCAGGTTAGAGCTGTCTCAGCTCTCTGGGGGAATACAGAGCATTGTTGGAAGATCATTGCTTTTCTCTACTCCATCAGCATAACGGGGTAGTGTGTGTATTTTGGGGTGGGTGTGTGTGTGTGGGAGGAAGCAGCAATAGGTATGTTGATTGCATTGCGGATTTTCTTTTTATTTTCTAACACATTCCCGAAAGGCATTTAGCCAATCTGGATAAGGCAAAGATTATAAATATTATCCAACAGTTTAAGAAAGGATGAAGATGGAGAGTCGTGAACAACAGACCAGTTATCTTGTCATCCGCAGTCGGGTGTGTGTTGGACTCGATTACAAAGAACATGTTACTAGATATTTAGAAGATAATAACATAACTGGGGAGTGTGAGAATGTACCGATGAAATGAAAACCAGAAGTGGAAAACATTTTTTGGAATGGTTTGAAGATGATTCTTGTGGACATAGGCAATGAAGAACCAATATATAGCGTATAGTTGAATATTCATGAGATATTTTTAAAAACATCACGCAGTAAGCTCATAAGAAAAGTTAAAGCGAGAGGTATTCGGAAGAACATATGCAAATAGGAAAGTAAAAATTAGGTTTACATTTTTGTGTATGTAATTGAAATAAAGAGGATGTCGTGCATCAGTTGTATCGCGTGTTCATGACACTACATTTAAGAGTTATTTGTATCGTGCGGAGTCACAATCTAAGAAAGAATATATTGACTACAGAGGAACTGCAAAAGGTATTATCCAGAGTAATGCCTAAAATGGCAATATTGGCTGACAGGGAAACTCAGCCTGTCATCTCGAGTGTCAAAACATGAGAGGTGATTGCAGTGAAACTTAGAAACATAACGGGGACTGAATAACAGAGGGGCAAGTACACTAGGCGAGATAAGGGTGAATCCCACGATACTCTACATGGACAAGGAGAACAGAATAATCAACAAACAGTCAGTGTCCATGAGAAACCAAAGGGGCAATCTGTGTGTCAAGCTGGAGAACATTGATGGATTGTTACATGAGACCTTCACATCTATTTTACTTGCGAGAAGGAGGACGCAGGTACAGAATTCAAGAATATGGACTGGAAAATTCTTGAACAGATTGATGTAAAATATGAGCAGGGATTTGAGGTTTTGTTCTGTATAAATTTAGTCCAATCTCCATGTCTGAAAGTGTTGTATCTTAGTCGGCTGTATGGGGTCAAGGGAGGAAAGACACTGACTGAATATTTTAATTAGAATCTGACCATAGGGAACGTGCCAGAGAACTGGAGAACTGATAATACGATTCCACTTCACGGTAAGGGTGGGAGAGACAGACCAGGGAAATATAGACGAGCGATTATTAGATCACTGTTCAGGAAACTACAGGAGAAATAGGGAAGGAGAAAATTGAACTCCAATCAGAGTCACAAGATTTGATCAGGGATAATCATCATGACTTTATCAGAAGGAAGTCACAAGAAATGGGTTTGATTGCATTAGTTTGAGCAGCTCGATTGTTTTGTTTTGTAGGAAGGCCTTTGAAAAGATTTCCACCGTGAAACTGAAAAATAAAGTAAAACCTCACAATATGAAGCATAACTTGACAAGTAACAACGAAAATTGTCTTCGTGGCAGGACGCAGAGGATGGTGAAAGAAGGCTGTTTGTGTGACTGGAGACAAGTGCCCCCTGGTGTACTCAGGGATCAGTGCTGTGTCCCTTATTTTTATTCACACAAAAAAAATGTGAATATGAAGGGGGCTAGGTGGAGAGTGGGGGAGGTGTGATAAGTAAGTGTATGTTTGACATAAAGATTGGCCGGGTGGTTAGCAGTGAGGAGGAAGGCGTTAAGTTACAGGAAGATGCAGAAGGAATGGTCAGATGGGCAAATCAATGGCAGATGGAATGTAACCCTGATAAATATGAGGTGATGCACTTTGGGAGAAGGAACCAGGTAGGGGAGGACTCAATGAATGGCAGCACACTGGGAAGTTCAGTGTGTGCTTCTCCACACATCCCTGAATGTCACTGGACAGGTTAATGGACTAGTTACGAATTGGACCTTGGGTGTAGCGTTTCCTCATCAGGTTGTAGATTATAAGAGCTATACAGGGCTTTGGTTTGGCCAAAATGGAGTACTGTGTGTGGTTCTGGGAGCCACATTCCAGGAAGCATTGTACTGGAGATGGTGCAAAGGTGATTCACCAGGATGTTCCCTGGGATGGAGCATATCAGCTATGGAGAGAGGCTGGATAAGCTCGGGTTGTTTACTTTGGAGCAGAGAAAGCTGAGGGGTCCGTGATTCAGAAGGATAAGATTATAAGAGACATGGACAGGGTGGATAGACAGCAGCTGTTCCTTTTAGTGAGAGGGTCAAGAACAAAGGAGCACACTTTTAAAGTGAAGAGTTTGAGGTTCAGAGAAGATTTAAATATTTATTTTATTCACCAAGTGTGTGTTGGGTTCTGGGAATAATTCCTGATTGGGGAATTATCACGAGTAAACTCACGATCGTTAAAAGGTACTTGGACGAGCACTTAGAAATATCATAACATTCTAGGCTATGGTCCTGATGTAGGAAAGTGGGACTAATGTAGATCGTGCTGTACTTCTGTTGGCACAGAGTCTATGCTCCTGTGAGTGTATGGTGTGAAAGGTCAATTATTGAGCAGTTTAAGGCAGGAATTGATGAGTTTCTGAAGAGTATATTCACAAGGGTTATAAGAATAAACTGTAATAACTTGTTAAGTTGTGTCAATGTGAGAAATATGAGAAAATAAGAACAGCTTCCTTACAAACTGAAACCAGAGAATGGGGAATGGGGAACAGGCAAATGGCAGAACTATGAAGTCACTACTTCAGTTCTGTCTTCACAGAACTTTCTAACAACACTAGGAAAACCAAGTCTGGTGTGTGAAAATGATATAGTACATGGAACATAGAACATAGTAAGTGAATGGTTGAGGAGAAATTATTGGGAGTAAAAATAATGGACATGGACAACTAACATAGATTTATAAAATGGGAATTAAGTTACAGAATCAGACTAGGAGACAAATGAAAGAGAAGCAATGGATTTAAAACATTTGTATTTTCAGAAAAGTTTTGGTGAAGCTCCAAGCCCAGTTTACAAAATCAAATCTGAGTGGATTGGGGCGAATATATGGCCATGTTTCTAGAATGGGACAGCTGGCAGAAAACAGTGAATAGAAATAAACAGACTCGTCAAGAAACAGTCTGACATTGTCTGTAAGGTATGATTATGTGAGAATGGCCATGTCCCAGACTCCCCATCACCTTCCTCGGATATCTCCTGTCTCACCAACAGGACAGTACAGTGTGATACAGTTGGAAGGGAATTGCTCTGGGATACCTCAAAAGTGACTCAGTATCTCACGAAGTCTCATGGCGTTAGTTTACACATGGGAAAGGAAACCTCCTGGTGATTACCATGTACCAGCCTCTCTCAGCTGATGAGTCAGTACTCCTCCATGCTGATCAACACTTGGAGGAAACACTGAGGGTGGTAAGGGCGCAAAATGTACTCTGGTTGGGGGATTTAGATGTCCACCACTAAGAGTAGTTCAGCTGCAGCATTACTGATTGAGCTGGTCGGGTCCTAAAGGATATAAAGACTAGGCTGGGTCTACGGCAGGTCATGAAGGAACCAACAAGAGGAAAATACATACTTTACCACATCCTTACTAATCTGCCAGGTGCTGAAGTATCTGCCCATGTCAGTGTCGGTAAGAGTGACCTCCGCATAGTCATTGTGAAGATAAAGTCCCACCTTCACACTGAGAGTAACATGTATCATTTTGAGTAGTACTATTACTGTGCTAAATAAGACCAACTTCAAACACATCTAGCAGCTCAAGTCTGGGTTTCCATAAGGTGCTGTGTATCCGCAATAGCTGAGGATTGTACTCCAGCACAACCACATGGCCTGGCATATCCCCGTCACAGCAATTACCATCAAGCCAGAGGATCAACTTTTGTTCAATGGAGTGTACAGGAGGGCAGGAGCAGCACCAGCCATACCTGACAATGAGGTGTTAAGCCTGGTGAAGCCACCAAACAGGACTATGTGTGCGCCAAACAGCATAAGCAGTCAGTGATAGACAGAGCTTAGTGATCCCACAAGCAAAAGTTAAGATCTAAGCTCTGCAGTCCATCTACTTCTAGTTGAGAATATTTATGGACAATTAAACAAGTCATTGGAGGAGGAGATTCCACAAGTATCCCCATCCTTAATGATGGAATAGCCCAGCACTTCACTGCAAAAGATAAGGTTGATGCATTCTTTCGTCAAAAGGACATCTTCAGTCAAAAGTGGTGAATGGATGAAATATCTCAGCCTTCTACAGTGATCCTCAGCAATTCAGTCACCAGTCCACAGCCAATTCGATTCAGTCCACGCAATATTCAGAAACAGTTGGAGGCACTGGATACTCCAAAGGGGACACATGCTGACAACATTCTGGCAATTGTATTGAAAACGTGTACTGCAGAATTTGTCACTGACCTAGCTAAACTGTTCCAGTATCATTACAACAACATGGAAAATTACCCAAGTATCCCCTAGACATAAAAAGCAGAACAAATCCAATCCGACCAATTACCACCCCATCAGTACTCTCTGTCATCAGTAAAGTGATGGGAGGTGTCAGTGTTTTCAAGCAGCACCTGCTCAGCAATAACCTGGTCAATGATGCCCAGTTTGGGCTCCACCAGGGTGACTCAGCTCCTGATCTCATTACCTTGGTTCAAATATGAACAAAAGAGCTGAATTCCAGAAGTGAGGTGAAAGCGATAGCGCTTTAAAACAAGGCTGCATTCGACCAAGTGTGGTATCAAGGGGTGTTAGTAAAACTGGAATAAATGGGTATCAGGGACAAACTCCCCGCTGGTTAGAATCATACCTGACACGTAGGAAGATGGTCATGGTTGATAAAGGCCAGTCAACCCAGCTCCAGGACAAGTGTGTAGGAGTCACTCGAGCAGTGGCCTAGGCCCAAACATCTTCAGGCCTCTTGATCAATGACCTTCCCTCCATTTTAAGGTCAGAAGTGGGGATGTTCGCCAATGATTGCACAATGTTCAGCAACATTTGTGGGTCCTCAGATACTGAAGCAGGCCATGTCCAAATGCGACAAGATCTGGACAGTATCCAGGCTAACAAGTGGCAAGTAATATTGATGCCGCACAAATGCCAGACCGTGACCATTACCACTAATATGCAATCTAACACGGCCCCTTGGCATTCAGTGGTGTTACCATCACTGAATCCACAGTGGACTGCAGAGGTTCAACAAGGCAGCTCACCACCACCTTCTCAAGGGCAACCAGGGACAGGCAGAAATGCTGGCCCAACCAGTCACACCCAGATACACGAAATAAATATTATTTAAAAAAAAACAGAGGAAGATTGTTGAGATATCACAAAAGATCGGTGTTCGGGCCCCAGCTGTTCACACTACCCATTAAACATTTGGTTGCGGGAATCAAATACAATATATCCCAACCTTCTGACAGAACTAACGGATGTTGGATTGTGAGTGGGTGAGGAGGTTGTAAAAAAGCCTCTAAGTGACTAAGACAAGTGGAGTGAATGGGCAAATACGTGGCAGATGGAGAGCAATGTGGGTAGAGGTGACGGTGTGCACTTTGATTTGAAGCTTATCCTTTGAAACGGGATTGTTTGAAACATGTTGATCTACAAAGGGACGAATGCTCCTTTTTGTTGTTTCCTTCTACGCAGCCCTCCGAGGTCCCTGCAGCACAGTGAGGTCTGAACCCAGAAGGCAATACTGGGAATGGCATTGGCACGAAGCCCAGTGTACATAGACCCACCAAGTGGGGAGCTGTAACATTGCAAAGGATTTAGATACCCCTGTCGACCAGTCACTGAAAACAATATTGCAGGAGTGGAAAGCAGTTAGGAAGGTAAATGGGTGTTGACCTTCATTTCAGGAGTAAGGGTGTCTTACTGCAACTGTACAGGGCCTTAGCGAGACCCCATCCCGAAAATTGTTCAGTGTTGTGTGCAGTTTTGGCCTCCGTACCTAATAAAGGGCAAACCTGACATTGATGGAGAGCAGTGAAGGATGACCAGACTGATCTGTGGGATAACAGGCTTGTTGTGGGAGCAGTGTTTGGGGCAACTGGGCCTGTATTCTATGGGCTTTAGGAAAATGAGTGGCCACCTCAGTGAGATATATAAAACTCTGGCAGGGTGAGACAGATTGGAAGCAGGGATGATAATTCCCCAGGCTGTGTTGTCTAAAACAAGGGACCACAGTATTAGATACAGACAGGCTAGTCTGTATTGAGATGCCAATAAATGTCTGCCCTCAGAGACTGGTGAACCTGGGGAATACACTCGATCCATGACACTGAATAAAAATATGGATTTAGACACAGTAAAGATATTAGGGGAGAGCAGGAGTACGGTGTGTTCATAAAGGTCAAGCCATCATTATATTGCATTGAGTAGAAAACTCAATGGACCAAAGGGACTACTGCACTTGCTAATTTATAGCTTCCCAAGGTTAATCACATTAACGGATATATTCGTTGCGTGGGATAAGTGCATTGTGGAAATATTTGAACATGAACAACAATGAGGACGGCTCAATGTGTTGTACGACCCACTCCATTCCCGATGTTTCTGTGCAGTCAGTGGGAAAGCTCTGTAAATGCTGTCACAAGCTCTCAGATGTTAGGAAGGAGGTCTCGGAAAGGTCAACAGGACTGTGTTCCTGTTCCCTTTTTCCGATACTGAGGCTGGGGCCGGGTGTTCTGTCTGGGTTTATCCTTTAAGACCTCGGAGCAGTTTGATACAATCAATAGAGTGTCTTGCTTGGCCGATTCAGAGATCATTGAAAAGTTTTATCACATGTATATGTGTCTGCAGTCATAGATAATCATAGATAATCATAGATAACAGCCTCCAGTCTGACAAGGGTCCTTCCACTAAGCCCTCTGCTTCCTACCATCAAGCCAACTGTATATCCAATTGGACTGTACCCCCAGCATTTCACGTGATGTAACCTTCCAGAGCAGCCTTCCATGTGGAACCTTATCAAAGGCCTTACGGAACTCCATGGAGACTATGTCTACCGCTCTGTCCTCGTCAAACTTCCTCATAACTTCATCAAAGAACTCTAACAAATTTGGGAAGCATGATCGCCCACTCACAAGCCTATTCTGACTGCTCCGAATCAAACCCTGTGTAAGTAATGGATGCAGTCAATGGTTTGCTGTCCTTCATTGTTAGATGATCCGAGTACATAAGTAAAGCCATCTTCCTGCTGTTGTAGAGCCTTGCTGAGAGAGCATTTGGGACACTCTCGACAGAGTTGATGTCCTTTGTAAGGAATGATCACCTTACCACAGACACTGGTGATGGTAACATGAGGGTAGAGTGAATAATATGAGTTTTTTATCTGTAGAACTGTGAGAGATGAAGAGATGATGATGCTGAAACACGAGGAGTGGCAGCGATCACTTATTTCCAAAAGAGACATTGATAGGGAGAGAAATTCCATACTTTACCCAGGATTGATTGGTTTAATTTATTGTCACGTGTACCTCAGTACAGGGAAACACTTTGTTTATGAGCAGTGGAGGCAGGTCATAGTAAGCATGGCCAGGCAGATCATAGGGTGGAAAGAGACTTGGACAGAGTAAGGCAGACAGGATGCACTGAACAGGACGTGCACTAGACAAGATCAACATGAACAAGATCACCATTATTTGAACTTAGAGAGTCCATTCATCAGTCTAACGTGACTATCCTAATAGTTTATATGCCTAAATTAACTCTCCCCACGTTATTGTGCAGTCAGCGAGTGAACCCTGTACTGAACATCAGGTTATTCACAATCCCCAACAGCAGCCACAATATCTTCCATCTGAAACAGGTAGCCATTCCAACCAGCTTCTGCCTTACATAGAGAACACCAGGCTGTCTTCTCGGAGATGGAACATGCCTCCTTGAGGCTTCACACAAGACATATGGCTTCCCTCCTCACCACTAGAAAACCAAGTTAAAAGTCCCACGTGCGTATCATAAGCAACGGAGCCACCTGGAACAACATGGAGCAGTCTGTCTGTGCAGCCTCTGCTTCACTTGGTCATCATTTTATAGCATCAATCTGGAGACACTTAAGACTGCCGATGCTGGTGATCCGAGTAGAACCTCGATTGCTGGAAAAGCACAGTGGGTCAGGTGGCATCCGAGAAGCAGGAGAATCGATGTTTCAGGCATAAGACATTCATCAGGAATCAGCATCAATTACCTCATTCTGCCCCTGTGTAAGTGCATTGAGGTGGGAATGGCCTCCTACTGTTCCTGTATAAGTGACTCAAGGGACTGACTGGCTTCTTCCTCGTCCGATTGGACAGGGCCAGAAGCCTGACTGGGTTACTCCTGGTTCCTGTTTGACAGCTCGATGTACTGACAAGTGTGACAATGCTGCAGCTTTAAGAGCTAATTTTTATCCTGGTTTCTTTTAAGAGAGAGATTGAACGATCGTTACCAAGCAGGCTAGTTAAGACCACTTGAGTAACAGCTAGCGAGGCCTTAAGTTTATTTTAATGCAGCCTGAATGGGTGTGGTCAGCTCTCCCAGATTAGTATCACTGGGTTTTGGTTTCTCAGTAACATCAAAAGCTTTTGGCGTCTCCACAGAGTTGGAAGCTTCAGGGAATGTCTCCTGTTTGGTACTCTCTCTGAATTTTCTCTTGATGCTGTTTTCTATTCCTGAATGTTCCTTTTTTCCAAGGGCTGCGTTTATGGGAGTTTCCTATGTTGGACTAATTCATTAATAAAAGCTCCTAGATCTATTATTCTGTTTAGTTGCCCAATAGAATTACGTTATTCTAAATTCCTCTTACTTTGGTTTTGTTTTATCTTCCATGTTTAAGTAGATGGTGTTTGGCTTACCACCGAGTAGTTTGACCTGTCACATTGCATCCGGAACAGACACTTTACATTTCCTTTACAATAAGAAAACATTAGAGTCTCGGCTACCGACTTCAAATATTTTCGAGGCGCTCTGGTGTGCCCCATCACACGAGACTCCTTCTCTTCCTGAGTAATAGGCTGGAGGCACTGAATGGGCTGTCCCTGTTCTACTCTAATACTGTCAATAGGCTGAATGGCTTCCTCATATTCCTGTGAAACCAGCGTTAGGTGCTGAATGAACTCTCGTTTAACTGTGACAATGTGCAGTGTCAGGAAGTGCTGTTACATGAATGTTATGGACACTTTAACAGCACACGCATCAATGGAGTCTGGGTCTTGTTGCACATGGACACAAACCAGTTCAGGAACTGACGGGGGATAAAATGTTCTGAACATTGTGGAATCTTCAATGACCATCCCCACTTCTGACCTTATGGTGGGGAGGATGGGGGTGGTGGTGGTGGCAGGGAGACATTGATGAAGTAGCTGAAGATGTTTGTGAAGAAGAAGCTACCCTGAGCATCTCCCACAGAGCTGACCCAGGACTGAGATGATGAACATCTTCCTTTGTGCCATGTTTCACCCCAAAAAATGGACAGTTTACTCTGATTCCCATTAAGTCCAGTTTTGTTAAGTTCCTTGATATAAATAAAATTCAACCACTGCCTTGATATTGGGGCCAGTCATTTTTACCTGAACCCTTGAGCCAACCTCTTTTGTTCAGATCAATAGGCCATGGTATAGGAACAGCACGTGTTTTCTTCAAACAAATGGGATTGAATGTCAGGGTTTCTCTTCTCAAGAATGTTAGGGAGCAAGATGACTGAACGTATTTGAAGAGGAGGGAGATGGATATTGACCTGTCAGAGAGTTGAGGGCTATGACGAATTGGGTATGCAAGAGGATTTCAGACTGAGAGCAGATCAGCCACGATCTTAGTGAAGGGCAAGGCAGGCTTGGGGAGTGAATGACCTGCCCCTGTTTCTGATGTTCTCACATTCTGTTATTGGAAAGTTCGTGGAGGTTATTTTCATGGATGTTCTGTTATTGAATGTTTCAATCAGGGAGACCAGAGGATTTTGTGAGCCATCTCTGGGTGAGGTATGGGAGCTGTATTCTCAGTGAATTTGGGTCTACAACATGACCAACAAATGAAGCACAAGTTGCAGAGAGGGGCTCTATCATACCTAGCATGGGCCTTCCAATTACATTTCCCAAATCATGTCAAAACGTGTGGGACAATCTTGAAGGGCTGAATAGTCTCCTCTGTTTCTGTGAATCAGTTTATAGCTGTAAGTAGCCTCCCACTGTTCCTGTCTAACAGGTTTGATGGGCTGAATGGAATACAGAAAAATGGGACTGAGGAGCAGGAGTGGGTCATTAGATACGTTGAGCCTTCTCCACCAGGCAGTAAGATTGTGGCTGATCAGGTTGTGGAGTCGGCCACACTTTCCTGTCTCCATCCCATTATGCATGACTCACTTCTCTATCAAATATTTACCTAACGCAGCTTTCAATCAATGTGAACAAAGAGGCACGATACACTTCCAGCGAAGAGAATTATGACTTGAAAGGTCCTTTCAGAATTTTTTGTCATCCGTCTTATAGACTCAGGGAGTCATGCAGAACAGAAACATACCCGTTAGTCCAATCTGTTCACTCCGATCAGATATCAAATCTGATCTAGTCCCATTTGCCAGCATTTGGTCAATATCCCTCCTCTCAGATACTTTTTAAATGTGCGCTTGTAACCGCCTTAAGCACTTCCTCTGACAGCACTTTCTGTACACCACTCTCTGTGTGAAACATTTATCTTCAGGTCCCTTCTAAATCAATCCTCCTCACCTTCAACCTATGCCCTCTTGTTTTGGAACCCCCTATCCTGGTGGAGCAGAGTGTGGCTGTTCAGAATATCCATGCCCCTGATGATTTTATAAACCTCTATAATGTCACCCCTCAAACGCTTACACTCCAGGACATAGCACCTCAATCTAATCAACCTCTCCCTAAAGCTCAAACCTCCAATCCTGGAACATACGTGTAATTTATTTCTGCAGAAAACCGAATTGTACGCAGTATTCTTAAAGTGGCCTCACCAACATCCTGTACAGATACAACATACCACCACAACACCTATACTCAATACTCTGACTGATTAAGGTAAATGTGCTAAATGTGTTCAGCACCACTCTGTCTACCTGCAATTCCACATTCAAGGAACAATATACCTGCAGCCCTATGTCCCTTTTTTCCACAACACTCCCCAGGATCTCACCATTAAGTATGTAATTTCTGCCCTGATTTACCTTCTCAAACTGCAAAACCTCGTCTTTATCTAAATTAAACTTCATCTGTCCATCCTTGCCCCTTTGTCCCATCTCATTGCGGTCTTGTTGTACTCTGAGATAATCTACCACACCACCTTTCTGATGTCATCTCTCACCTTACTAATTATGGCCCCAATATTCACATCTAAATCCTTTACATAAATGATGAAATGCAGTGAAGTCAGTACTGATTCTTACAGCACACTGCTGCTCACAAGCCTCCAGTCTGAAACATACGCCTCTTCCTTCAAGCCAATTGTGACTAGCTCCTTCTGTATCCCATGTGACTGAAACTTACTAATCTGTCTACCAAGCAGAATGAAATACTAGCTATGAAGAGAGGCTGAGTAGGTTAGGTTTATTTTCCCTAGAAAAAATCAGATTGAGGGGGGACCTGATTGAGATTTACAAATTCATGAAGGGTATAGCCAGGGAGGCTAGAGACAAGCTTTTTCCCAGGGTGAAGGATTTAATAACGAGAGGTCGTGCTTTCAAAGTGAGAGATGGAATATTTAAGGGGGATACACGCAGTAAGTACTTCATACAGAGTGTGGTGGGCGTTTGGAACATATTGTTAGCAGAGGTGGTAGAGGTAGGCACAGCAGATTCATTTAAGATGCGTTTGGACAGATGCATGAGTAGATGGGGAGCAGAGGGATACATATGTTTAGGAATTGACCGACAGATTTAGACAGTACATTTGGATCGGCTCAGGCTTCGAGGGCGAAGGGCCTGTTCCTGGGCTGTAAATTTTCTTTGCTCTTTGTTGTTTAAATGAACACTTTGCTGAAGTCCATTTTGACAATGTCTACCAAACTGCCTTCATCAATCTTCTTTGACACCTCTTCAAAAACTCAATCAAATTAATGAGACATGATTTCCCATGCAGAAAGACACGTTGTCTCCCCTGATCAGCCCTTGCCTTCCCAAATGTATGTAAGTCGTGTCCCTCAGAATCCCCTCCAACAACTTACCCACCACTGACATCAGGCTCATCGGTCTATAGTTCCTCGGCTTTTTGGGGCACTGTTTCCTTTTCTAGTCCCACTCCTCCACTGCTCACAACAAATGTTAAATGTAACCAGGTCGGTGATATGGCCGATGATATTTGTCTCAGACTGGGTCAGGGTCAGTTTTAGGAATAAATCCGGCTAGTTTCTTTAATCTGCTAAAACAACACGTTTATGATCCAGAGCAATGTTACTCAAACTATGGTGGAAAGATGAATGGCAATCTGTTTGGGTTTCGCAAATATATAATCAATATTTCCCTTTCTAAACACACACACACACACACACACACACACACAAATATAAAATCTCTACAATTTTAACTTGAAAGAACTTTGTCCAGATATTATTGGAACACGTGACAAAGGAAAAATTGCAAGATTGACCAAAACGTTATTCTGCTTCTGAAGATATTGTACTTACAGAGCTGTTGCAATGGGATTCCATCCTGGGAGAGTTTGATTTGGCTGAATTCCCTTTGCTTTAGGCAGTGAGGAGATTCCAGTGAATTGTGGTCAGGGATCACCCAAAGGTTAGCCTCACAGCACCAGGGACTTGGGTTCAATTCAAGCCTTGGGTGACTGTCTATGGGGAGTTTGCACATTCTCCCCTTCTCGGTGTGAGCTTCTAATGGGTGATCCAGTTTCCTACCACAGCTCAAAATGTGTAGGTTCATTGGATTGGTCATGGTAAATTGTCCGTCGTGTTCAGGGATTTCTAGGTTAGATGCATTAGTCAGGGGTAAATACAGGGAAATGGGTTGGGAAGGTTGGTATGGACTTGTTGGGCCGAAGGGCCTGTTTCAACACTGTAGGGATTCCATAAAAATACGAATAGTAACGATGACTTCAGAGGTTTTTTTTAGCTTGCACATATTACTGTGATGGGGAACAATGAAGGAGAGAGTGTAATAGGCCATTTCTTCTCGGGCAGATTACATTTTCGCCCTCTCTGAGCTGAATCACACAGTAATGTCATCCTCTCCCAAACTGGACCATGTGAGGTCCCCTTGTACATTGTCCAAACTATGTCTCCATCACATTCCCTGTTCCATGTAGTTGCATCATAGCTGCTGTCATACACAGAGCCATATCGTTAGCAGAAAATGGCCTTGATCGATTTGAAGATATGTTTATATGTCCCTGTGTCATTAAAAAATAAAAATGTTTAATTTAATTAGAATACCTGTGTTAAAATGAATGCATTTTTTAAAGAAATACAGAAATTGCTGGAAAATCTCGGCAAGTCTGTCAGCATCCAGATGCCTTTTACTTGCTGCAGTTGTACCAGCCTCCAACACTTCCTCTGGCAGCTCATTCCATACACACACCACACTCTGTGTGAATAGGTGCCCTTTAGGCCTCATCAAAAACTTTCCCCTCTCACTTTCCACCAATGCCCTCTAGTTTTGGATGCCCTTAATCTGGGGAAAACCCTTGACTACTCACCCTATCTATGACTATTCTGATTTTATAAACCTTTACTGCTGCGAAATGTGACTCCAATCAACACGAATGGCTGTACTTTCAGTCATCCCGGGCCTAAAATCTGAAATGCAATACTGACACTTCTTCCTTCTCCATCAGGTCACAATTCTACAATCGGTTGAATCAGTTTGTTCAGATGGATCATGAGACACTTCTGTGGGATTTACATGTTGACCTTTGTGCCCAGAAGAGGCCTCACCAATGTCCTGTACAACCTCAACATGACGTCCCCATTCCGATACTCAAAGGTCTGTCCTATGAAGAGATGTGTGTTAAACACTTTCTTAACCACACGATGTATATGAGGTGCCTAGGTTTCTGTACTACAGAAACCTAGACAGCCTAGGTTTCTGTACTACAGCACTGCCAAAGGCTCTACTTTTAATTGTTTAGGTCCTGCACTTGGTTGATTTACTAAATCGAATACCTCACATTAATTCAAACTAAACTCCATCTGCCACCCCTCAGCCCAGTGTCATATTACTGTCACGTCCCCCTAGCATCACTCGACAATACCCATAAAGCTGTAACATTATTCTCCTCTGTGTTTGTTCATCAGACTGTCCTGACATGCTGGGTCATACCTCTCCAACAGGCAGGACTTGAATCCAGGCCTTCTAGTCCAGAGCTAGGAACACTACCACACAAGTCAGGAATTGGAATCAAATCCAGAGTTCTGGCTCAGAGACAGGGACACTACCATACCCAGATTTTGGGTCATATTTTAAGTGCCCGCTTTCAGCTCGATATGGATTTAGTATAATCAGGTTGCCATTACTGAATCACAAAAAAACATTTTGTATTATTAAACAAATGCAAGATATTTGTCTCAACTGTAGGATATTGAGGGTACGTGCTGTGCCATCGAAATTAACTACAAACATCTTTAATTGCTATTATCCAAAGTCTGCAATATTAGAGAATGAAATTCTGCAGACACACTGCCCAATGAAGGGTCTCAAACAGATATTTATTATCAGAGACAAAGGAAGAGCTTAATTTCTGGTCCCAAAACACAGATCACTCTTCCCCAATACTCACGTGCGACTCCCCTTTTCCTAAACCATGAAATGACACCAGGCCGCTGATTACTGTCTAGCCTCTCCTCCCCACTGACTGTGCCTGCAATCTGTTCCTCCTCCCCCTAATCATACAAGGCAAACCAAGCTCAGGGTTTTTGTGAAAATCAAGGCCGGAGTGTGCAGGCCTCCTGGAGAGGGGGAGGGAATTTTAAAATTGAAGGGGGAGGGGGAGGTTGCAGTAATATCACATACTGGGTTGAGGGGTGTCAGATGAAGTTTAGTTTGGATTAATGCGAGGTATTGGATTTGGTAAATGAAACAAAAACAGGACCTATACAATTAAAAGCAGGGCCTTTGGCAGTGTTGTAGGACAGAGACCTAGGCCGTCAGGTATAATTCTTTAATTTTTGCATCTCATATAGATAGTGTGGTTAAGAAGGTGTTTAACACACTTGTCTTCATTGGTCAGACCTTTGAGTATCGGAATTGGGACGTCAATGTTGTGGTTGTACAGGATATTGATGAGACCTCTTCTGGAATACTGTGTCCAGTCTGGTCACCCTGCCCGCTCATTCCATCGGCATACAACCCTCTGGGTGAAAAACCTGCCCCTTAGGTCACTTTTAAATGTTTTTCCTCTCACCTTAAGCCTATGTCCTCTAGTTTTGGTCTCCCCGTAGCCTAAGAAAATACCTTGACTATTCACTTTGATATTATTGACGTTAATATTATTAAGCTGGAGAGGGCTCAGAAGAGTTTAACCTGGATGTTGCTGGGAAAGGAGGGAGTGAGCTATAAGGAGAGGCTGGATAGGCTGGGATTTTTTTCACTGAAGAATATGAGATTAAGCGGTAACTTTGCACAGGTTTATAAAATAATGAGGGGTACAGATAAGCTGAAGGGCTGATGCCTTTTCCCTAGAGTTGGGGATTCAAAACTGAGGGATATTTTAAGGTGCGAGGAAAAAGATTTACAAAAGTCATGAGAGGAAATTATTTAGACAGAATCTGGCTTGGGTGTGGAATGAACTTCCAGAGGAAGTGGTGAAAGCAGAGACAGTTACAATGTTTAAAGGACATTTAGATCAGTTCATGGATAAGACATCGGTTGGGATGTTGCTGTGAGCAGCTGCCCTCTCCCTCCCCCTCTCTGAATGAATCCCTGTTGGTTTTCACCCACTGCCAATGCCTGTGCAGTGGCGTGTGGAGGCCAGCAGATGGTGGCATTGCATCACTTCAAACACCACAGAGACTACCAGACCTGCCCCACACAGAGACACACAGATACACACACAGCTATTGTTAGGACACAACATTGAGCTCATCTGGTACTTTAAACTAAACTTAAAGAAATGCTCAATTTGCCTTGTAAACTGTTAAAATATGAGTGACAGAGATCTCCCAAATTCCACTGTTTAAATAAAAACATCAATTTATTTTTTTAACTCTGAAACTGAACATTTTACATCAACTGTGCACAACTCTGAGACCCCTTTCTCTTAACTGCTTATTACCCAACTCCAACTCTATAGCAATATACTGTTTCAAAAAGACACTTATTGAAATTACATAAACGTAACTTCAAAACCACACTGCAGCTGACCTAACACCAATATCCCTTTTTCCCATCTTTCCTGGGAAGACTGGCTCATGTTAACGGATGCTATCGGAGTGTCTACATTTTAGCATTCTGCAACCTGGGAACACATCCTTCCATGATACTGTCTCTCAGTCTCCCCCACTCTGTCTATTTCCTAAACCCCTCCCATGTGGTGATATTTAAACTGATTCCCCCGCTATCTCTCTCTGGCAGTGATGTTCATACCCACAGAACCCCCTTGTCAGGGCACAATGGAGACACGGAACTGTAAATGGGTGGGAGCTGTACATCCTGTCACTTCCAGCCCGGGCTGCAAGTTTCCCCACACTGGGCAGGGATCGAACACAGTGTTATTGAGCAACGCACAGGGGTGGGGTACTGTACACAGTCCTATATGCTGGGAGGGTAACTGATCCTGGTTTACAAATTAATTCACGAGTGATCACTGCACAGGTTGCTGTGCTGGTCAGACTATCTGGTTAAGGTTTATCGATACTGCAATGCTGTGGTCTGTGCAGCTCCACATGCTGGATGGATATTTGTTTCAGGGTTACACATTTGTGCCCAGTTGTGTTCTGCACAGCTCCCCGTGCTGGACAGATATCTAGTCCAGGTTTATAGATCAATGCACTGTTGTGGTCTGCACAGCTCACCGTCCTGGACAGATATCTCGTCCGGGTTTAAAGATCAATGCCCTGATCTGATCTGCACAGTGTTCCACGGTGAACTGATATCTCCTCTGGGTGTATGGTGTCTGGGCTGGTTCTGTGAGGTGGATTAAGAATGTGGTATATCTAACCATTTCAGCTGATCTGGCAATGCCTTTAGTTCCCATTCCTGTGATTGGACCCTCTGTCTCTCTCCCCATTAATGTTACAGTGTGTCCAGGTACAGTACATCATGTTGGTGGGGTGGGTAGGGTGGAAAGGTGATGGAAAGTTCAAGGGGTTACCCGGAATGTTGTGTCCCTGACATTCTATCACTGACATTCCCCGGAACGTTCTGTCCCTGACACTCTATAACTCACATTCCCTGGAACGTTCTGTCCCCAACATTCTATAACTGACATTCCCAGGAACGTTCTGTCCCTGACATTCTGTAACTAACATTTCCAGGAACGTTCTGTCCCTGACATTGTTTGTGACCGGCCGGACCTCAGTGAATTGAACAAACGATTAGATCCCGAGGGAACAGATCCCGTTCCAGGGAGAAGGAGACACTGTTCCGAAGGCCCTTCAGGCAGTTAAAGGGGGAATATGTTTTCCCTGCGTTTACATTTCCCAACGACACAGGATCGACCACAATTCAGACCAAAATACAGGAATTCCCAAACTCCGTTTGTCTTCAGGAAACTGGGAGAGAATCCTTCAGGACAGCAACGTTTCCACCCTCCGTATTAGGAACTGGGAAGGACTGACCTGTGTCTGCTATCGAGTGATCGAGTGTGTGGGAATGTTCTAGAAACCATCTGTCCTTATGTATGTGTCTCTGTGTGTTTGGGGAGGGAGGGTTTATTGTGGTTTATCTCACATTTTTGTCAGTAATTCCGACCTTCCCATTTGTTATTCCAGCTCCAATTATTTTAATAAATCCCTGAATACAGGGACACATTTGAAAATCTCACTGGGTCCCCGATCAAATGGGTCCCTTTGCCTCCAGGCTGATGGATAATGGGTTTGTTTTCCTTCCTCACAGTTAACGTAGTGACCATCTACGTCCTGCTTTATAAAGATTGTGGATTGTCTCCATGTGTCAGACGTTACCTGGGGGCCATGGCAGCGGCGGATCTCCTGGTCATTATCCTCGACCTGATGCTGAGACACATTCCCATTGTTTTTCGGGAACAGTTTTATTTCCTGCACTCCGTCCCCGTGTGTAATATCCACGCCGTCCTGCTTTATGCAGCCACTGACTGCTCTGTCTGGTTCACCGTCACTTTCACCTTTGATCGGTTTGTGGCCATTTGTTGCCAGAAGCTGAAAAGTAAATATTGCAGTGAGAAAACGGCGGCTGTGGTTCTGGGAGCAGTGACTGTGCTGAGTTGTTTAAAGAACATTTCCTGGTATTTTATGCTCACGGCTTGGTATTGGCTGAGGAACAACCCCTGGTTTTGTGATGTAACAGGCATTGTTCAATTCTCCAGTGTCTGGGTCACAATCGAGTTCCTCCACCACATTCTAACCCCGTGTGTCCCATTTCTCCTGATTCTGCTGCTCAATGTTCTCACCGTCAGACACATTTTAGTGACCAGCAGAGCCCGCAGGAGACTCCGCGCTCAGACCAATGGGGACGCTCAGTCTGACACTGAAATGAGAAACCGAAAAAAATCCATCATTTTACTGTTTGTGATCTCGGCCAATTTCATCCTGTTATGGTCAACGTTCATGCTGTATTCTATATGGAGACGTTTGTGGTATTTTGGGAATTGGTCTTTGCATCTCGATGACTTTGTACAGGAATTGGGCTTCATGCTGCAGCTCCTCAGTTGCTGCACAAACACCGCGATTTATGCCGTAACCCAGACTAAGTTCAGGCAGCAGCTGAAGAATGTGCTGAAATACCCCTTCACCCAAATCCATCCATCCATTAAATTCCCTCATTAATCACACTATCCGGGATTTTCTCATTTCAGTTCAGTGTTTCAGCGATGGAGCAGCCTGTCGATATGATAACAGACTGAGGGTAGCGCTGGTTTGTCCATCCTTATTCCACAGGGGTGTTACAGGGAAACATTTCAATGTTTCTCACAACTCAGGGGCCAGTGAGAAGAGGCTCCATCCCACTGACTGTATCCATCACTTCCATTTGTAACCAATAAAAATGTTGATTAAAGCGTGCTGAGCAGCAGAGTGACCGATGTTGTTGTGTGTCTTTGTGTTGGAGAAGCTGAGCTGGAGAGAGACAGACTCAGCCCCAAGTCCTGGTCCTCAGGGAACGGGTGGACACCGCGCCCTGAGCTCAGGAGCTGGGTTTAACTCCATCTGACCCCCCATTCCAACCTGGCCTCCCCATTTACTCACCCCCACTTTTCCTCCTCAATTCTCTCCCTCTCTCTCTCTCTTTCTGCACACTGTCTCTTTCTTACGACCTCTCCCTTTCACTCTCTCTGGTCCCCTCTCAGAAACACCCCCCCAAACCCGGTTTCTCCACCTGCCTCCACTATTCTTTCTGTCTCACTCTCCCCCTCTCTCTCTCACACCCTCAACATGAGTTTCTCCACCTGCCTCCATTCTTCTCTCTCCCCCTCACCCTCACTCTCTCTCTCCTGCCGTCTCTGTCTCCCTCCCGCAATTCTGTCGCTACTCCATTTTCCACACCTCCCTCTTCCCACATCTCTCGATCATCTCACTCCCACCCACACCCCCGAAGCCCCCACACGCAGCCTCACGACCAACCCCCAGTCTCTGGGTCAGAGGGAGAGGGAAATACCAGGGAGCCAGTGTGTGTCAGAGAGAGAGGGAGGGATGGACAGGAAGGAAAGAGATTGAGTCAGAGAGAAACGGAGGAGGTGGGGAGAGAGAGAGACCAAGGTAGGGGGATCGAGAGTGAGAGAAGATGGAGAGAGAGTGAAGGAGCAGGGAGAGACAGAGAGAGAGAGGGAAGGGAGAGATAAGGTGAGGGAGGGAGTGAGAGAAATAGGGGAGGACATAATGAGAGATGGGTCAGAGAGAGAGGGGACAGAGAGGGGGGGAAAGAGAGAGGGTGACAGAGAGAGGGGGGAGATAGAGGGGTCAGAGAGAGAGGGGACAGAGAGAGAGAGGGTGACAATGAGAGGGGGGACAGAGAGAGAAGGGGACAGAGAGAGGGGAGTCAGAGAGAGGGCGACAGAGAGAGGTGGGACCGAAAGAGAGGGGGACAGAGAGAGGGGAACAGAGAGAGATGGACAGAGAGAGTTGGGCAGAGATAGAGGGGGCAGAGAGAGAGGGGGCAGAGAGAGGGGGACAGAGAGAGAGAGGGGGACAGAGAGAGGGGGACAGAGAGAGAGAGGGACAGAGAAAGGGGGGGCAGAGAGAGAGGGACAGAGAGAGGGGGACAGAGAGAGGGGGACAGAGAGAGAGGGGGACAGAGAGAGACGGGAACAGAGAGAGAGGGGCAGAGAGAGTGCGACTGAGAGAGGTGGACAGAGAGAGAATGACAGAGAGAGAGGGGAACAGAGAGAGAGGGGGGCAGAGAGAGGGCGACAGAGAGAGGGGGACAGAGAGAGGGGTCAGAGAGAGTGGGGGGCAAAGAGAGGGCGACAGAGAGAGAGTGGGACAGAGAGAGAGGGGGACAGAGAAAGGGGGCAGAGAGAGAGGGGGGCAGAGAGAGAGGGTGACAGAGAGAGAGGGGGACAGAGAGAGTGGGGCAGAAAGAGAGGGGGTCAGAGAGGGGGAGACAGAGAGGGGCGATAGAGAGAGAGGGGGACAGAGAGAAGGGGACAGAGAGAAGGGGACAGAGAGAGGGGTGACAGAGAGAGGGGGACAGAGAGAGGGGGGCAGAGATAGAGGGGGCAGAGATAGAGGGGGCAGAGAGAAAAGGACAGAGAGAGCTGGGACAGAGAGAGAGGGGGACAGAGAGAGGGGTGCAGAGAGAGAGAGGGGGGTGCAGAGAGAGGGGAGGACAGAGAGAGGGGGACAGAGAGAAAGGGGGACAGAGAGAGGGGGGACAGAGAGAGGGGTGATGGAGGGAGGGGGACAGAGAGAGAGGGAGGCAGAGAGAGAGTGCCAGAGAGAGAGGAGGCAGAGAGAGAGGGGGGGGGGCAGAGAGAGAGGGTGACAGAGAGAGAGAGTGGGACAGAGAGAGGGGGCAGAAAGAGCGGGGGTCAGAGAGGGGGAGACAGAGAGGGGCGATAGAGAGAGAGGGGGACAGAGAGAAGGGGACAGAGAGAAGGGGACAGAGAGAGGGGTGACAGAGGGGGGGGACAGAGAGAGGGAGCAGAGATAGAGGGGGCAGAGAGAGAGGGGACAGAGAGAGAGGGACAGAGAGAGCGGGACAGAGAGAGAGGGGGACAGAGAGAGAGAGGGACAGAGAGAGGGGGGCAGAGAGAGAAAGACAGAGAGAGGGGGACAGAGAGAGACGGGAACAGAGAGAGAGGGGCAGAGAGAGTGGGACAGTGAGAGGGGGACAGAGAGAGAATCACAGAGAGAGGGGAACAGAGAGAGAGGGGGGCAGAGAGAGGGCGTCAGAGAGAGGGGAACAGAGAGAGGAGTCAGAGAGAGTGGGGGGCAAAGAGAGGGTGACAGAGAGAGAGTGGGACAGAGAGAGAGAGGGGGACAGAGAGAGGGGGCAGAGAGAGAGAGGGGGGCAGACAGAGAGGGGCGATAGAGAGAGAGGGGGACAGAGAGAAGGGGACAGAGAGAAGGGGACAGAGAGAGGGGTGACAGAGAGAGGGGGGCAGAGATAGAGGGGGCAGAGAGAGAGGGGGCAGAGAGAGAGGGACAGAGAGAGAGGGACAGAGAGAGAGGGGGACAGAGATAGGGGTGCAGAGAGAGAGAGGGGGGTGCAGAGAGAGGGGAGGACAGAGAGAGAGGGAGGCAGAGAGAGGGGGGACAGAGAGAGGGGTGACGGAGAGAGGGGGACAGAGAGAGAGGGAGGCAGAGAGAGAGTGGGCAGAGAGAGAGGAGGCAGAGAGAGAGAGGGATGCAGAGAGAGAGGGTGACAGAGAGAGGGCGAGAGAGAGGGTGACAGAGAGAGAGGGGGGCGGAGAGAAAGGGGGAGAGAGAGAGGGGGGCAGAGTGAGAGGGGGACAGAGAAAAGGGGCAGCGAGAGGGCGACAGAGAGAGAGGGGGACAGAGGGGGACAGAGAGAGGGGGTCAGAGAGGGGGAGACATGGAGGGGCGATAGAGAGAGAATGGGACAGAGAGAAGGGGTCAGAGAGAAGGGGGCAGAGAGAGGGCTGACAGAGAGGGGGGGACAGAGAGAGACGGGAACAGAGAGAGAGGGGCAGAGAGAGTGCGACAGAGAGAGGGGGACAGAGAGAGACGGACAGAGAGAGAATCACAGAGAGAGAGGGGAACAGAGAGAGAGGGGAGCAGAGAGAGGGCGTCAGAGAGAGGGGGACAGAGAGAGGGGTCAGAGAGAGTGGGGGGCAAAGAGAGGGCGACAGAGAGAGAGTGGGACAGAGAGAGAGAGGGGGACAGAAAGAAGGGGCAGAGAGAGAGGGGGGCAGAGAGAGAGGGTGACAGAGAGAGAGGGGGACAGAGAGAGAGAGGGGGACAGAGATAGGGGGCAGAAAGAGAGGGGGTCAGAGAGGGGGAGACAGATAGGGGCGATAGAGAGAGAGGGGGACAGAGAGAAGGGGACAGAGAGAGGGGTGCAGAGAGAGGGGTGACAGAGAGAGGGGGACAGAGAGAGGGGGGCAGAGATAGAGGGGGACAGAGAGAGAGGGGGACAGAGAGAGGGGTGCAGAGAGAGAGAGGGGGGTGCAGAGAGAGGGGAGGACAGAGAGAGGGGGACAGAGAGAAAGGGGGACAGAGAGAGGGGGGACAGAGAGAGGGGTGACGGAGAGAGGGGGACAGAGATAGAGGGGGCAGAGAGAGAGGGGGCAGAGAGAGAGGGACAGAGAGAGGGGGACAGAGAGAGAGGGGGACAGAGAGAGGGGTGCAGAGAGAGAGAGGGGGGTGCAGAGAGAGGGGAGGACAGAGAGAGGGGGACAGAGAGAAAGGGGGACAGAGAGAGGGGGGACAGAGAGAGGGGTGACGGAGAGAGGGGGATAGAGAGAGCGGGAGGCAGAGAGAGAGTGGGCAGAGAGAGAGGAGGCAGAGAGAGAGAGGGGGGCAGAGAGAGAGGGTGACAGAGAGAGGGCGAGAGAGAGGGGACAGAGAGGGGGGGCGGAGAGAAAGGGGGAGAGAGAGAGGGGGCAGAGTGAGAGGGGGACAGAGAGAGGGGGTCAGAGAGGGGGAGACAGAGAGAGGGGGACAGAGAGAGGGGGACAGAGAGAGACGGGAACAGAGAGAGAGGGGCAGAGAGAGTGCGACAGAGAGAGGGGGACAGAGAGAGAGGGACAGAGAGAGCGGGGCAGAGAGAGAATGACAGAGAGAGGGGGACAGAGAGAGGGGTGACGGAGAGAGGGGGACAGAGAGAGAGGGGGACAGAGAGAGCGAGAGGGTGAGAGGGTGACAGAGAGATGGCGACAGAGAGAGGATGATAGAGAGAGAGCAGGACAGGGAGAGAGGGTGACAGAGAGAGTGGGGGCCAGAGAGAGGGCGACAGAGAGAGGGGGACAGAGAGAGAGGGGGCAGAGAGAGGGCGACAGAGAGAGATGGAACAGAGAGAGAGGGGACAGAGAGAGAGGGACAGAGAGAGTGGTGACAGAGGGGGACAGAGAGAGGGGGTCAGAGAGGGGGAGACAGAGAGGGGCGATAGAGAGAGAGGGGGACAGAGAGAAGGGGACAGAGAGAAGGGGACAGAGAGAGGGGTGACAGAGAGGGGGGACAGAGAGAGAGAGGGACAGAGAGAGGGGGGCAGAGAGAGAAAGACAGAGAGAGGGGGACAGAGAGAGGGGGACAGAGAGAGACGGGAACAGAGAGAGAGGGGCAGAGAGAGTGCGACAGAGAGAGGGGGACAGAGAGAGGGGGACAGAGAGAGAATCACAGAGAGAGAGGGGAACAGAGAGAGAGGGGGGCAGAGAGAGGGCGTCAGAGAGAGGGGGACAGAGAGAGGGGTCAGAGAGAGTGGGGGGCAAAGAGAGGGCGACAGAGAGAGAGTGGGACAGAGAGAGAGAGGGGGACAGAGAGAGGGGGCAGAGAAAGAGAGGGGGGCAGAGAGAGAGGGTGACAGAGAGAGAGGGGGACAGAGAGAGTGGGGCAGAAAGAGAGGGGGTCAGAGAGGGGGAGACAGAGAGGGACGATAGAGAGAGAGGGGGACAGAGAGAAGGGGACAGAGAGAAGGGGACAGAGAGAGGGGTGACAGAGAGAGGGGGACAGAGAGAGGGGGGCAGAGATAGAGGGGGCAGAGAGAGAGGGGGCAGAGAGAGAGGGACAAAGAGAGGGGGACAGAGAGAGAGGGGGATAGAAAGTGGGGTGCAGAGAGAGAGAGGGGGGTGCAGAGAGAGGGGAGGACAGAGAGAGGGGTGACGGAGAGAGGGGGACAGAGAGAGGGGTGACAGAGAGAGGGGTCAGAGAGAGGGGGGCAGAGATAGAGGGGGCAGAGAGAGAGGGGACAGAGAGAGAGGGACAGAGAGAGGGGGACAGAGAGAGGGGGGCAGAGATAGAGGGGGACAGAGAGAGAGGGGGACAGAGAGAGGGGTGCAGAGAGAGAGAGGGGGGTGCAGAGAGAGGGGAGGACAGAGAGAGGGGGACAGAGAGAAAGGGGGACAGAGAGAGGGGGACAGAGAGAGGGGTGACGGAGAGAGGGGGACAGAGATAGAGGGGGCAGAGAGAGAGGGGGCAGAGAGAGAGGGACAGAGAGAGGGGGACAGAGAGAGAGGGGGACAGAGAGAGGGGTGCAGAGAGAGAGAGGGGGGTGCAGAGAGAGGGGAGGACAGAGAGAGGGGGACAGAGAGAAAGGGGGACAGAGAGAGGGGGGACAGAGAGAGGGGTGACGGAGAGAGGGGGATAGAGAGAGCGGGAGGCAGAGAGAGAGTGGGCAGAGAGAGAGGAGGCAGAGAGAGAGAGGGGGGCAGAGAGAGAGGGTGACAGAGAGAGGGCGAGAGAGAGGGGACAGAGAGGGGGGGCGGAGAGAAAGGGGGAGAGAGAGAGGGGGCAGAGTGAGAGGGGGACAGAGAGAGGGGGTCAGAGAGGGGGAGACAGAGAGAGGGGGACAGAGAGAGGGGGACAGAGAGAGACGGGAACAGAGAGAGAGGGGCAGAGAGAGTGCGACAGAGAGAGGGGGACAGAGAGAGAGGGACAGAGAGAGCGGGGCAGAGAGAGAATGACAGAGAGAGGGGGACAGAGAGAGGGGTGACGGAGAGAGGGGGACAGAGAGAGAGGGGGACAGAGAGAGCGAGAGGGTGAGAGGGTGACAGAGAGATGGCGACAGAGAGAGGATGATAGAGAGAGAGCAGGACAGGGAGAGAGGGTGACAGAGAGAGTGGGGGCCCGAGAGAGGGCGACAGAGAGAGGGGGACAGAGAGAGAGGGGGCAGAGAGAGGGCGACAGAGAGAGATGGAACAGAGAGAGAGGGGACAGAGAGAGAGGGACAGAGAGAGTGGTGACAGAGGGGGACAGAGAGAGGGGGTCAGAGAGGGGGAGACAGAGAGGGGCGATAGAGAGAGAGGGGGACAGAGAGAAGGGGACAGAGAGAAGGGGACAGAGAGAGGGGTGACAGAGAGGGGGGACAGAGAGAGAGAGGGACAGAGAGAGGGGGGCAGAGAGAGAAAGACAGAGAGAGGGGGACAGAGAGAGGGGGACAGAGAGAGACGGGAACAGAGAGAGAGGGGCAGAGAGAGTGCGACAGAGAGAGGGGGACAGAGAGAGGGGGACAGAGAGAGAATCACAGAGAGAGAGGGGAACAGAGAGAGAGGGGGGCAGAGAGAGGGCGTCAGAGAGAGGGGGACAGAGAGAGGGGTCAGAGAGAGTGGGGGGCAAAGAGAGGGCGACAGAGAGAGAGTGGGACAGAGAGAGAGAGGGGGACAGAGAGAGGGGGCAGAGAAAGAGAGGGGGGCAGAGAGAGAGGGTGACAGAGAGAGAGGGGGACAGAGAGAGTGGGGCAGAAAGAGAGGGGGTCAGAGAGGGGGAGACAGAGAGGGACGATAGAGAGAGAGGGGGACAGAGAGAAGGGGACAGAGAGAGGGGGGCAGAGATAGAGGGGGCAGAGAGAGAGGGGGCAGAGAGAGAGGGACAAAGAGAGGGGGACAGAGAGAGAGGGGGATAGAAAGTGGGGTGCAGAGAGAGAGAGGGGGGTGCAGAGAGAGGGGAGGACAGAGAGAGGGGTGACGGAGAGAGGGGGACAGAGAGAGGGGTGACAGAGAGAGGGGTCAGAGAGAGGGGGGCAGAGATAGAGGGGGCAGAGAGAGAGGGGACAGAGAGAGAGGGACAGAGAGAGGGGGACAGAGAGAGGGGGGCAGAGATAGAGGGGGACAGAGAGAGAGGGGGACAGAGAGAGGGGTGCAGAGAGAGAGAGGGGGGTGCAGAGAGAGGGGAGGACAGAGAGAGGGGGACAGAGAGAAAGGGGGACAGAGAGAGGGGGGACAGAGAGAGGGGTGACGGAGAGAGGGGGACAGAGATAGAGGGGGCAGAGAGAGAGGGGGCAGAGAGAGAGGGACAGAGAGAGGGGGACAGAGAGAGAGGGGGACAGAGAGAGGGGTGCAGAGAGAGAGAGGGGGGTGCAGAGAGAGGGGAGGACAGAGAGAGGGGGACAGAGAGAAAGGGGGACAGAGAGAGGGGGGACAGAGAGAGGGGTGACGGAGAGAGGGGGATAGAGAGAGCGGGAGGCAGAGAGAGAGTGGGCAGAGAGAGAGGAGGCAGAGAGAGAGAGGGGGGCAGAGAGAGAGGGTGACAGAGAGAGGGCGAGAGAGAGGGGACAGAGAGGGGGGGCGGAGAGAAAGGGGGAGAGAGAGAGGGGGCAGAGTGAGAGGGGGACAGAGAGAGGGGGTCAGAGAGGGGGAGACAGAGAGAGGGGGACAGAGAGAGGGGGACAGAGAGAGACGGGAACAGAGAGAGAGGGGCAGAGAGAGTGCGACAGAGAGAGGGGGACAGAGAGAGAGGGACAGAGAGAGCGGGGCAGAGAGAGAATGACAGAGAGAGGGGGACAGAGAGAGGGGTGACGGAGAGAGGGGGACAGAGAGAGAGGGGGACAGAGAGAGCGAGAGGGTGAGAGGGTGACAGAGAGATGGCGACAGAGAGAGGATGATAGAGAGAGAGCAGGACAGGGAGAGAGGGTGACAGAGAGAGTGGGGGCCAGAGAGAGGGCGACAGAGAGAGGGGGACAGAGAGAGAGGGGGCAGAGAGAGGGCGACAGAGAGAGATGGAACAGAGAGAGAGGGGACAGAGAGAGAGGGACAGAGAGAGTGGTGACAGAGGGGGACAGAGAGAGGGGGTCAGAGAGGGGGAGACAGAGAGGGGCGATAGAGAGAGAGGGGGACAGAGAGAAGGGGACAGAGAGAAGGGGACAGAGAGAGGGGTGACAGAGAGGGGGGACAGAGAGAGAGAGGGACAGAGAGAGGGGGGCAGAGAGAGAAAGACAGAGAGAGGGGGACAGAGAGAGGGACAGAGAGAGACGGGAACAGAGAGAGAGGGGCAGAGAGAGTGCGACAGAGAGAGGGGGACAGAGAGAGGGGGACAGAGAGAGAATCACAGAGAGAGAGGGGAACAGAGAGAGAGGGGGGCAGAGAGAGGGCGTCAGAGAGAGGGGGACAGAGAGAGGGGTCAGAGAGAGTGGGGGGCAAAGAGAGGGCGACAGAGAGAGAGTGGGACAGAGAGAGAGAGGGGGACAGAGAGAGGGGGCAGAGAAAGAGAGGGGGGCAGAGAGAGAGGGTGACAGAGAGAGAGGGGGACAGAGAGAGTGGGGCAGAAAGAGAGGGGGTCAGAGAGGGGGAGACAGAGAGGGACGATAGAGAGAGAGGGGGACAGAGAGAAGGGGACAGAGAGAAGGGGACAGAGAGAGGGGTGACAGAGAGAGGGGGACAGAGAGAGGGGGGCAGAGATAGAGGGGGCAGAGAGAGAGGGGGCAGAGAGAGAGGAACAAAGAGAGGGGGACAGAGAGAGAGGGGGATAGAAAGTGGGGTGCAGAGAGAGAGAGGGGGGTGCAGAGAGAGGGGAGGACAGAGAGAGGGGTGACGGAGAGAGGGGGACAGAGAGAGGGGTGACAGAGAGAGGGGTCAGAGAGAGGGGGGCAGAGATAGAGGGGGCAGAGAGAGAGGGGACAGAGAGAGAGGGACAGAGAGAGGGGGACAGAGAGAGAGGGGGACAGAGAGAGAGAGGGACAGAGAGAGGAGGGCAGAGAGAGAATGACAGAGAGAGGGGGACAGAGAGAGGGGGACAGAGAGAGACGGTAACAGAGAGAGAGGGGCAGAGAGAGTGCGACAGAGAGAGGGGGACAGAGAGAGGGGGGCAGAGATAGAGGGGGCAGAGAGAGAGGGGGCAGAGAGAGAGGGACAAAGAGAGGTGGACAGAGAGAGAGGGGGACAGAAAGTGGGGTGCAGAGAGAGAGAGGGGGGTGCAGAGAGAGGGGAGGACAGAGAGAGGGGTGACGGAGAGAGGGGGACAGAGAGAGAGGGAGGCAGAGAGAGAGTGGGCAGAGAGAGAGGAGGCAGAGAGAGAGAGTGGGCCAGAGAGAGAGGGTGACAGAGAGAGGGCGAGAGAGAGGGGGACAGAGAGAGAGGGGCGCGGAGAGAAAGTGGGAGAGTGAGAGGGGGGCAGAGTGAGAGGGGGACAGAGAGAGGGGGCAGTGAGAGGACGACAGAGAGAGAGAGGGGGACAGAGGGGGACAGAGAGAGGGTGTCAGAGAGGGGGAGACAGAGAGGGGCGATAGAGAGAGAGGGGGACAGAGAGAAGGGGACAGAGAGAAGGGGACAGAGAGAGGGCTGACAGAGAGGGGGGACAGAGAGAGGGGGGCAGAGATAGAGGGGGCAGAGAGAGAGGGGACAGAGAGAGAGGGACAGAGAGAGGGGAACAGAGAGAGAGGGGGACAGAGAGAGAGAGGGACAGAGAGAGGAGGGCAGAGAGAGAATGACAGAGAGAGGGGGACAGAGAGAGGGGGACAGAGAGAGACGGTAACAGAGAGAGAGGGGCAGAGAGAGTGCGACAGAGAGAGGGGGACAGAGAGAGGGGGACAGAGAGAGAATCACAGAGAGAGAGGGGAACAGAGAGAGAGGGGGGCAGAGAGAGTGCGTCACAGAGAGGGGGACAGAGAGAGGGGTCAGAGAGAGTGGGGGGCAAAGAGAGGGCGACAGAGAGAGAGTGGGACAGAGAGAGGGGGCAGAAAGAGAGGGGGTCAGAGAGGAGGAGACAGAGAGGGGCGATAGAGAGAGAGGGGGATAGAGAGAAGGGGACAGAGAGAAGGGGACAGAGAGAGGGGTGACAGAGAGAGGGGGACAGAGAGAGGGGGGCAGAGATAGAGGGGGCAGAGAGAGAGGGGGCAGAGAGAGAGGGACAGAGAGAGGGGGACAGAGAGAGAGGGGGACAGAGAGAGGGGTGCAGAGAGAGAGAGGGGGGTGCAGAGAGAGGGGAGGACAGAGAGAGGGGGACAGAGAGAAAGGGGGACAGAGAGAGGGGGGACAGAGAGAGGGGTGACGGAGAGAGGGGGACAGAGAGAGAGGGATGCAGAGAGAGAGTGGGCAGAGAGAGAGGAGGCAGAGAGAGAGGGGGGCAGAGAGAGAGGGGGACAGAGAGAGGGGACAGAGAGAGGGGGGCGGAGAGAAAGGGGGAGAGAGAGAGGGGGGCAGAGTGAGAGGGGGACAGAGAGAGGGGACAGAGAGAGGGGGGCGGAGAGAAAGGGGGAGAGAGAGAGGGGGGCAGAGTGAGAGGGGGACAGAGAGAGGGAGGCAGCGAGAGGGCGACAGAGAGAGAGGGGGACAGAGAGAGCGAGAGGGTGAGAGGGTGACGGAGAGATGGCGACAGAGAGAGGATGACAGAGAGCGAGCGGGACAGGGAGAGAGGGTGACAGAGAGAGTGGGGGACAGAGAGAGGGCGACCGAGAGAGGGGGACAGAGAGAGAGGGGGCAGAGAGAGGGCGACAGAGAGAGGTGGAACAGAGAGAGAGGGGACAGAGAGAGAGGGGCAGAGAGAGAGGTGACAGAGGGGGACAGGGAGAGGGGGTCAGAGAGGGGGAGACAGAGAGGGGCGATAGAGAGAGTGGGGGACAGAGAGAAGGGGACAGAGAGAAGGGGACAGAGAGAGGGGTGACAGAGAGGGGGGGACAGAGAGAGGTGGGCAGAGATAGAGGGGGCAGAGAGAGAGGGGACAGAGAGAGAGGGACAGAGAGAGGGGGACAGAGAGAGAGGGGGACAGAGAGAGAGAGGGACAGAGAGAGGGGGGCAGAGAGAGAATGACAGAGAGAGGGGGACAGAGAGAGGGGGACAGAGAGAGACGGGAACAGAGAGAGAGGGGCAGTGAGAGTGCGATAGAGAGAGGGGGTCAGAGAGAGGGGGACAGAGAGAGAGGGGAACAGAGAGAGAGGGGGGCAGAGAGAGTGCGACAGAGAGAGAGAGGGACAGAGAGAGGGGGGCAGAGAGAGAATGACAGAGAGAGGGGGACAGAGAGAGGGGGACAGAGAGAGACGGGAACAGAAAGAGAGGGGCAGAGACAGTGCGACAGAGAGAGGGGGATAGAGAGAGCGGGACAGAGAGAGAGGGGAACAGAGAGAGTGGGGGGCAGAGAGAGGGCGACAGAGAGAGGGGGGCAGAGAATGGGCGACAGAGAGAGGGAGACAGAGAGAGGGGTAAGAGAGAGTGGGGGGCAAAGAGAGGGCGACAGAGAGAGAGTGGAACAGAGAGAGAGAGGGGGACAGAGAGAGTGGGGCAGAGAGAGAGGGGGTCAGAGAGAGAGGGAGAGAGAGAGGGGTCAGAGAGAGTGGGGCAGAAAGAGAGGGGGTCAGAGAGGGGGAGACAGAGTGGGGCGATAGCGAGAGAGGGGGACACAGAGAAGGGGACAGAGAGTAGGGGACAGAGAGAGGTGGTGACAGAGAGGGGGGGACAGAGAGAGGGGGGCAGAGATAGAGGGGGCAGAGAGAGAGGGGGCAGAGAGAGAGGGACAGAGAAAGGTGGACAGAGAGAGAGGGAGACAGAGAGAGGGGTGCAGAGAGAGAGAGAGAGGGGTGCAGAGAGAGGGGGACAGAGAGAGAGGGAGGCAGAGAGAGAGTGGGCAGAGAGAGAGGAGGTAGAGAGAGAGAGGGGTGCCGAGAGAGAGGGTGACAGAGAGAGGGCGAGAGAGAGGGGGACAGACAGGGAGGGGGGCAGAGAGAAAGGGGGGGAGAGAGAGGGGGTGCAGAGTGAGAGGGGGACAGAGAGAGGGGGCAGCGAGAGGGCGACAGAGAGAGGGGGACAGAGAGAGCGAGAGGGTGAAAGGGTGACAGAGAGATGGCGACAGAGAGAGGATGACAGAGAGAGAGGGGGACAGGGAGAGAGGGTGACAGAGAGAGTGGGGGACAGAGAGAGGGCGACAGAGAGAGGGGGACAGAAAGAGAGCGGGCAGAGAGAGGGCGACAGAGAGAGGGGGAACAGAGAGAGGGGACAGAGAGAGGGGGGACAGTGAGAGGGGTTACAGAGGGGGACAGAGAGGGGGCAGAGAGTGGGGGACAGAGAGAGGGGGGGCAGAGAGAGGCAGGACAGAGAGAGGGGTACAAAGAGAGAGGGGGACAGAGAGAGAGGGGGACAGAGAGTGAGGGGGACAGAGAGAGAGGGGCAGTAAGAGAGGGGGTAAGAGAGAGGTAGAGAGAGAGAGAGAGAGAGAGAGGGCAGTGGGGGACAGAGAGAGAAGGGGACAGAGAGAAAGGGGACAGAGAGAGAGGGGGACAGAGAGGGGCGAGAGAAAGAGAGGGGGGCAGAGTCAGAGGGGGACAGAGAGAGGTGGACAGAGAGAGAGGAGGGCAGAGAGAGAGGGGACAAAGATAGTGGGGGACAGAAAGAGAGGGGCAGAGAGATGGGGTTCAGAGAGAAGGCGACAGAGAGAGAGGGGGTACAGAGATATAGGGCGACAGAGAGAGAGGGGGGACAGAGAGAGAGGGGACAGAGAGTGCGGGACAGAGAGAGAGGAGGGCAGAGAGAGAGGGGTGCAGAGAGAGGACGAGAGAGAGGGGGACAGGGAGCGAAGGGGACAGAGAGAGAGGGGTCAGAGAGAGCGGGAGAGAGAGAGAGAGAGGAGGGCAGAGAGAGAGGGGGGGACAGACAGAGAGGGGACACAGAGAGAGGGGAACAGAGAGAGCGGGGCACAGAGAGAGAGGGGCAGAGAAAGGGGGGGTCAGAGAGAGGGCGACAGTGAGATGGGGACAGAGAGAGAGAGGGGGACAGAGAGAGGGGGACAGAGAGAGGGGTGACAGAAAGAGGGGGAACAGAGAGAGGAGGGACAGAGAGAGGGGGACAGAGAGAGAGGGGGCAGAGAAAGAGGGGAGCAGAGAGAGAGGGGGTCAGAGAGAGGGCGACAGAAAGAGGGGGGACAGAGAGAGGCGGGACAGAGAAAGGGGGACAGAGAGAGGGGGGACAGAGAGAGGCGGAGAGAGAGAGGGGTGACAGAGAGAGGGGGGGCAGAGAGAGGGGGGACAGAGAGAGGGGGACAGAGGGAGGGGTGACAGAGAGAGTGGGGCAGAGAGAGAGTGGCAGAGAGAGAGGGGGCAGAGAGAGATGTGGAAAGAGAGAGGTGGGCGACAGAGGGGGAGGACAGAGAGAGAGGGAGACAGAGAGAGGGGGGACAGAGAGAGGGGGAGAGAGAGAGGGGAGGCAGAGAGAGGGGGATAGAGAGAGAAGGGGGCAGAGAGAGATGGACAGAGAGAGGGGGCGAAAGAGAGAAGGTGACAGGGGGGGGACAGAGAGAGTGGGGGACAGAGAGAGAAGGGGACAGAGAGAAAGGGGGACAGAGAGAGAGAGTGGGGAAAGAGAGAGGGGGAGAGAGAGATAGGGGGACATAGAGAGAAGGGGACGGAGAGAGAGGGGTCAGAGAGAGACGGTCAGAGAGAGAGGGGGGCAGAGAGAGAAGGGGACAGAGAGAGAGGGGGTTAGAGAGAGGTGGGGAGAGAGGGGGACAGAGAGAGAGGGGAACAGAGATAGTGACGGACAGAGAGAGAGGCGGGGCAGAGGGAGAGGAAGACAGAGAGATGGCGACAGTGAGAGGATGACACAGAGAGTGGGCGACAGAGAGAGAGGAGGGCAGAGAGAGAGGGAGGCAGAGAAAGAGGGGGAAAGAGAGAGGGGGGCAGAGAGAGAGAGATATCGAGGGGGGACAGAGAGTGGGCGACAGAGAGAGAGGAGGGCAAAGAGAGAGGGAGGCAGAGAGAGGGCGGGAGAGAGAAGAGGACAGAAAGAGAGGGGGGCAGAGAGAGAGAAGGAAAGAGAGAGGGGGCAGAGAGAGAGAGAGAGACATCGAGGGGGGACAGAGAGAGAGGGGGACAGAGAGAGAGGCGGGCAGAGAGGGAGGGGACAGAGAGAGAGGGCGATAGAGAGAGGGGGAGAGAGAGAGAACGGGACAGAGAGAGAGGGACGGTTGGGAGAGAGAGGGTGTCAGAGAGAGGCAGGTGGTAGAGAGAGGGGGACAGAGAGAGGAGGAACAGAGAGAGCGGGACAGAGAGAGAGGCGGGGGAGAGAGAGAGAGAGAGAGAGGCACAAAGGGAGGGGATAGAGAGAGGCGGGTGGGAGAGAGAGGGGGACAGAGAGAGGGGCACAGAGAGAGAGGGGGTCAAAAAGGGCGGATTGAGAGAGGCGGGTGGGAGACAGAGGGTGGATGAGAGAGGGGGAGATAGAGGGGGTCAGAGGGAGAGGGACAGAGAGAGGGGCACAGAGAGTAGGGAGACAGAGGGGGTCAGAGAGAGAGGGGTACAGAGGGGGGCAGAGAGAGAAAGGGCAGAGATATGGCAACAGAAAGAGGGTGACAGAGAGAGAGCGGGCAGAGAAAGAGGGGGCAGAGAGAGGGCGACAGAGAGGTGGGCAGAGAGCAGGGGAGAGATACAGGGACAGAGAGAGGGGGACAGAGAGAGGGGGACAGAGAGGGGGGAAAGAGCGAGGGGGAAGAGAGAGAGGCGGGTGGGAGAGAGATGGGGTTAGAGAGAGGCGGGTCGGAGAGAGAGGGGGACAGAGAGTGGGGACAGAGAGAGGGAGAGATAGAGGGGATCAGAGGGAGAGGGTGACAGGGAGAGGGGGACGGGGGGACAGAGAGAGAGGGACAGGGAGAGAGGCGGATGGGAGAGAGAAGGGGTCAGAGAGAGTCAGGTGGGAGAGAGAGGGGGAGAGAGGGAGAGGGGAACAAAGAGAGGGGTTAGAGAGAGGCGGGTGGAGAGAGAGGGGGACAGAGAGAGGGGGAGATAGAGGGGTTCAGAGGGAGAGGGACAGAGAGAGAGGGGCACAGAGAGTGAGGAAATAGAGGGGGTCAGAGAGAGAGGGAGACGGGGAGGCAGAGAGAGGGCGACAGAGTGGGGAGCAGAGAGCGGGGGAGAGAGAGGGCGTCAGAGCGAGGGGATAGAGATAGAGGCGGGTGGGAGAGAGAGGGGGGACAGTGAGGAGGTACAGAGATTGGCGGGTGTGAGGGAGAGGGGGTCAGAGAGAGGGCGACAGAGAGAGGGGGTCAGAGAGAGGGGGAGAGAGGGGGGGGACAGAGAGAAGGGACAGCGAGGGGGGGAGATAGAGGGGTTCAGAGAGAGTGAGAGAGAGAGAAAGGGACAAAGAGAGAGGGGACAGAGAGAGAGGTGGGCAGAGAGAGGGGAACAGATAGAGGTGGGACAGACGGGGGAGAGATAGAGGAGGGCAGAGAGAGTGTGACAGAGAGAGAGGACAGAGAGTGGGGGGAGATAGAGATGGTCACGAGAGAGGAGGACAGAGAGAGAGGGACAGAGAGAGAGAGGGGAACAGAGAGAGACGGAACAGAGAGTGAGGGTTAGATAGAGGGGTACAGAGTGGGGGAGAGAGAGGGGTCCAGAGAGAGGGGGACAGAGAGAGGAGGGGACAGAGAGAGGGGGCAGAGAGAGAGGGCGACAGAGAGGGGGGCAGAGAGAGGTGAACAGAGAGAGAGGCGGGGGGGGTGGGAGAGAGGGGGGGATCAGAGAGAGGCGGGTGGGAGAGAGAGGGGGACAGAGAGAGGGGGAACAGAGAGTGTGGGACAGAAGAGAGGAGGACAGAGAGTGGGGGAGATGGGTGGGGTTAGAGAGAGGGGGGGCAGAGAGATGGCGACAGAGAGAGGGTGACAGAGAAAGAGGGGGGCAGAAGAGAGGGGGTGAGAGAGAGAGGGGGGACAGAGAGAGGGGACAGCGAGTGGGGGAGATAGAGGGGTTCAGAGAGAGTGGGACAGAAAGAGAAGGGAAAGATAGAGGTGGGACAGAGAGGGGGTGACAGAGAGAGAGGGGACAGAGAGGAGGGCAGAGAGAGGGTGAAAGAGAGAGAGGACAGAGAGTGGGGGAGATAGAGGTGGTCAGAGAGAGCGGGACAGAGAGAGAAGGACAGAGAGAGAGGGGACAGAGAGAGCGGGGGGCAGAGAGTGGGGCAGATAGAGGGGGGGAACAGAGAGGGGAGTCAGAGAGAGGGAAACAGAGAGAGGGGGACAGAGAGAGGGAACAGAGAGTGAGGGTCAGAGAGAGGGGTACAGAGTGGGGGAGAGAGAGGGGGCCAGAGGGAGGGGGACGGGGGGGCAGAGCGAGGGGGGCAGAGAGAGGGGGACAGAGAGAGAGGGGGGCACAGAGTGGGGCAGATAGAGCGGGGAACTGAGAGGGGAGTCAGAGAGAGAGGGAAACAGAGAGAGGGGGGACAGAGAGAGAGGTTACAGAGAGTGAGGGTCAGAGAGAGGGGTACACAGTGGGGGAGAGAGAGGGGTCCGGAGAGAGAGGGGGACAGAGAGAGGGGGACACAGAGAGGGGGACAGAGAGAGGGGGACACAGAGAGATAGGCGGATGGGAGAGAGAGGAGATCAGAGAGAGGAGGGTGGGAGAGGGAGGGGGACAGAGAGAGGGGGAACAGAGAGTGCGGGACAAAGAGAAGAGGACAGAGAGAGCGGCGGGTGGGAGAGAGAGGGGATCAGAGAGAGGTGGGTGGGAGAGAGAGAGTGGGATAGAGAGAGAGGGCACAGAGATTTGGGGAGATAGAGGAGGTTAGCGAGAGGGGGGCAGGGGGGGGGACAGAGAGAGAGGGGGACAGTCAGGAGGTACAGAGAGAGGCGGGTGGGAGGGAGACGGCGACAGAGAGAGGGGGACAGAGAGTGGGGGAGATGGGGGATCAGATAGAGAGGGGGATAGAGAGAGAGGGGGCAGAGACATGGCGACAGAGAGAGGGTGACGGGAGCGCAGAGACAGGGGGAAGAGAGAGGGAGACAGAGAGGGGAGCAGAGAGCGTGGGATAGAGAGTGGAGAGAGAGAGGGGGACAGAGGGAGGGGGACAGAGTGGGGGCAGAGAGGGGGGGACAGAGAGGGGGGGCAGAGAGAGAGAGGCAGACAGAAGGCGACAGAGAAGGGGGCAGAGAGCTGGGGAGAGACAGAGGGGACAGAGAGAGGAGAACAGAGGGAGGGGGACAGAGGCGGGGGGAGGGAGAGAGGGGTAACAGAGAGAGGGGTACAGAGAGAGAGGGGACAGAGAGTGAGGGAGATAGAGGGGGTCTCAGAGAGTGGGCGAACAGAGAGGGGGGCAGAGAGAGGAGGGGACAAAGAGAGAGAGGACAGAGACAGGGGGACAGCGAGTGGGGGACAGTGAGAGAGGGGGGTCAGAGAGAGGGCAACAGAGATATTGGGACAGAGAGTGGGTCAGATAGAGGGGGTCTGAGAGAGGTGGACAGGGAGACAAGGGTTCGGAGATAGAGGGGGCAGAGAGAGGGCGACAGAGAGAGGGCGACAGAGAGAGGAGGACAGAGAGAGAAGGACAGAGAGAGGGACAGAGAGAGGGACAGAGAGAGGGGTCAGAGAGAGGAGAACAGAGAGAGTGGTGATAGAGGGGGACAGAGAGAGAGGGGACAGAGAATGGGGGGCAGAGAGAGGAAGGAAAGAGAGACGGGGGACAGAGAGAGAGGGACAGAGAGAGGGGGACAGAGAGAGAGGGGACAGAGAGTGGGGGAGATAGAGGGGGTCAGAGAGAGTGGAACAGAGAGAGAGGGGGACAGAGAGGGTGGACAGATAGAGGCAGGACAGAGAGGGAGGACAGAGAGAGGGGGAACAGATAGAGGGGGGACAGAGAGAGAGACGGTGACAGAGAGGAGGCAGAGAGAGGGCGACAGAGAGAGGGGGACAGAGAAAGGGGGTACAGAGATGGGGGGCGAGAGAGGGGGAGAGAGAGGGGTGACAGAGAGAAGGAGGAAAGAGAGAGGCGTACAGAGGGAGGGGGACAGAGAGAGGGGGAGATAAAGGGGGTCAGAGGGAGAGGGACAGAGAGAGGGGCACAGTGAGTGGGGGAGATAGAGGGGGTCAGAGAGAGAGGGGCAGAGAGAGAGGGGTAGAGAGAGATGGGGTCAGGGAGAGTAGGACAGAGTGAGGAGATCAGAGAGAGAATGGGACAGAGAGAGGGGAAAAAGAGAGAGGGGGCAGAGAGAGATGGCATAGAGAGGGGGGCAGAAAGGGGGGCATAGAGAGGGGGGCATAGAGAAGGGGGGAACAGAGAGAGGGGCAAAGAGAGAGGCGGGTGGGAGGGAGAGGGTGACAGAGAGAGGGCGAGAGAAAGAGGGGCAGGTAGAAGGCGTCAGAGAGAGGGGGACAGAGAGAGGGGCGCAGAGAGTGGGGAAGATAGAGGGGGTCAGCGAGAGGGGGTGCAGAGAGTGGGGGCATTGAGAGAGTGGGGGACAGAGAGAGAGGGGGTCAGGGGGCAGAGAGATAGGGGGCAGAGAGAGGGCGACAGAGAGGCGGGCAGAGAGCGGGTTAGAGAGAGAGGGGACAGAAAGAGGTGGACAGAGCGAGAGGGATGAGGGGGACAGAGAGAGGAGGACAGAGAAAGAGGCGGGTGGGAGAGGGAGGGGGTCAGAGAGAGGCGGGTGGGGGCGGTAAAGAGAGAGGGGGAAATTGAGAGCGAGACAGCGATGGGGGACAGAGAGAGAGGGGGACAAAGAGGGGGATAGAGAGAGGGGGAGATAGAGGGGTTCAGAGGGAGAGGGACAGAGAGAGGAGCACAGAAAATGAGGGAGATAGAGGGGGACAGAGAGAGAGGGGGACAAAGAGGGGGGATAGGGAGAGGCGGGTGGGAGAGAGGGGGACAGAGAGAGGGGGAGATAGAGGGGGTCAGAGGGAGAGAGACAGAGAGAGGGGCACAGTGAGTGGGGGAGATAGAGGGGATCAGAGAGAGGGGGACAGAAAGAATTGGAGGTCGAGGCAATCAGAGATAGGGGCACAGAGAGAGGGGAACAGAGAGTTGGGGAGATAGATGGGAACAGAGAGAGAGGGGGCAGAGAGAGTGGTAGAGAGTGACGGGGTCAAAGAGAGAGGGGGGACAGAGGGAGGGGAAAAAAGAGAGAGGGGGCATAGAGGGGGGACAGAGAGAGGGGCAAAGAGAGAGGCGGGTGGGAGGGTGTGGAGGCAGAGAGAGGGCGAGAGAAAGAGGCGCAGGTAGTAGGCGTCAGAGAGAGAGGGACAGAGAGAGGGGCGCAGAGAGTGGGGGAGATAGAGGGAGTCAGAGAGAGAGGGGACAGAAAATGTGGTAGGTAGAGGGTGTCAGAGTGAGAGGGACAGAGGGAGGGGGACAGAGAGAGGGGCACAGTGAGTGCGGGAGATAGAGGGGATCAGAGAGAGGGGTCAGAAAGACGGGGAGATAGAGGCGGACAGAGAGAGGTGGACAGAGAGAGGGGGAGATAGAGGGGGTCAGAGAGAGGGGGACAGAAGGAACAGGAGGTAGAGGGGTTCAGAGAGGGGTACAGAGAGCGAGGCACAGAGAGAGGGGCACAGAGAGTGGGGGAGATAGACGGGGACAGAGAGAGAGGGACAGAGTGAGAGCGGCAGAGAGAAATGGGAGCAGAGAGATTGGGACAGAGTGAGAGGTCAGAGAGAGAGGGGGCCAGAGAGAGAGGGATAGAGAAAGGGTGGCAGAATCAGGGGGGCATAGAGATCGGGGCATAGAGAGGGAGTCAGAGAGACGGGGGAACAGAGAGCTGGGGACAGAGGGAGAGGGATAGAGAGAGGGGCACAGAGATTGGGGGTGATAGAGGGGGTCAGAGAGAGTGGGACAGAAAGACGTGGAGATAGAGGGGGACAGAGAGAGGGGGACAGAGATAGAGGGAGATCGAGGGGGTCAGAGGGAGGGGTCAGAGGGTGGGGCACAGGGATTGGGGAGAGAGGGGGTTCAGAGAGAGTGGGACAGAAAGAGTGGGAGGTAGAGGGTGTCAGAGAGAGGGGCACAGAGAGTGGGGAGATAGAGGGGAACACAGAGAGAGGGACAGAGAGAGAGGGGGTCAGAGAGAGGCGGGTCGGAGAGAGAGGGGGACAGAGAGAGAGGGAGACAAAGAGGGGGGACAGAGAGCGGCGGGTGGGACAGAGAGAGGGGGAACAGAGAGAGCGGGAGTTAGAAGGGGTCAGAGTGAGAGGGACAGAGAGAGGGGCACGGAGAGTAGAGGAGATAGAGGGGCACAGAGAGAGGGGGGACAGAAAGAATTGGAGATGGAGGGGGTCAGAGAGAGGGGGACAGAGAGAGGAGGGCAGATAGTGGGGAAGAGAGAGAGGGCGTCAGAGAGAGTGGGACAGAGAGAGGCGCACAGAGAGAGAGAGAGGAGACAGAGAGAGAGGGGGACAGAGAGAGAGGGGGACAGAGAGAGAGGGGAGAGAGAGTGGGGGACAGAGTGAGGGGGCAGAGAGAGGGGTGACAGAGAGAGGGTGACATAGAGGGGGGCAGAGAGGGAGGGACAGAGAGAGAAGAGACAGAGAGAGAGGGATATAGTGTGGAGGTACAGAGAGAGGCGGGTGGGAGGGAGACGGGGTCAGGGAGAGGGCGACAGAGAGAGGGGGACAGAGAGTGGGGGAGATGATGGGGGGTCAGAGGGAGAGGGTGACAGAGAGAGAGGGGCAGAGAGAGGGGGGTCAGAGAGAAGGGGCAGAGAGAGTGGGGAGATAGAGGGGAACACAGAGCGAGGGGACAGAGAGAGAGGGACAGAGAGAGAGGGGGTCAGAGAGTGGCGGGTCGGAGAGAGAGGGGGACAGAGAGAGAGGGAGACAAAGAGGGGGGACAGAGAGAGGCGGGTAGGACAGAGAGAGGGGGAACAGAGAGAGCGGGACAGAGACAGAGAGTGGGACAAAGAGGGGGGTTAGAGAGAGGCGTGTGGGAGAGAGACGGGGACAGAGAGAGGGGGAGTTAGAAGGGGTCAGAGTGAGAGGGACGGAGAGAGGGGCACGGAGAGTAGAGGAGATAGAGGGGCACAGAGAGAGAGGGGACAGAAAGAATTGGAGATGGAGGGGGTCAGAGAGAGGGGGACAGAGAGAGGAGGGCAGATAGTGGGGAAGAGAGAGAGGGCGTCAGAGAGAGTGGGACAGAGAGAGAGGGGAGAGAGAGTGGGGGACAGAGTGAGGGGGCAGAGAGAGGGGTGATAGAGAGAGGGTGACATAGAGGGGGGCAGAGAGGGAGGGACAGAGAGAGGGGAGACAGAGAGAGAGGGATATAGTGTGAAGGTACAGAGAGAGGCGGGTGGGAGGGAGACGGGGTCAGGGAGAGGGCGACAGAGAGAGGGGGACAGAGAGTGGGGGAGGTGATGGGGGGTCAGAGGGAGAGGGTGACAGAGAGAGGGTGCAGAGAGAGGGGGGTCAGAGAGAAGGGGCAGAGAGAGGGCGACAGAGAGGGGGCCAGAGAGAGAGGGACAGAGAGAGGGGGCAGAGAGGAGGACAGAGAGAGACGGACAGAGAGATGGCGGGTGGGAGAGAGAGGGGGACAGAGAGGGGGAACAGAGAGTGCGGGACAGAGGGGGGGACAGAGAGAGAAGGGGTTAGAGAGAGCGCGACAGAGAGAGGGGGCAGAGAGCGGGGGAGAGAGAAGCGGGTGGGAGAGAGTGGGGTGAGAGAGAGGGCGACAGAGAGAGGAGGACAGAGAGTGGAGGAGATAGAGGGGGTCAAAGAGAGAGGGACAGAGAGAGAGGGGGCAGACAGAGAGGGACAGAGAGAGGGGACAGAGAGAGGGGATCAGAGGGAGGGGAAGATAGCGGGGGACAGAGAGAGAGGGGGACAGAGAGAGAGGGGGCAGAGAGAGGGGGACAGAGAGGGGGGGACAGAGAGAGAGGGGGCAGAGAGAGTTGTACAGAGAGAGGGCGACAGAGAGTAGGGGAGATAGAGGAGGTGAGAGAGAGGGGGACAGAAAGAGGGGGAGATAGAGGGGGACAGAGAGAGGGGGAGATGTAGCGGTCAGAGAGGGGGGGTCAGAGGGAGGGGCAGAGAGAGTGGGGGAGGTAGAGGGGGACAGAGAGATTGGGGACAGAGAGAGAGGGGCAGAGAGAGATGACGGCAGGAAGAGCGGAACAGAGTGAGGGGGTCAGAGAGAGAGATAGGAACAGAGAGAGTGGGCAGAGAGAGGGGTGCGTAGAGAGAGGGGGAAGTGAGAGAGGGGAACAGAGAGAAGGGGAAATAGAGGGGCGGGTGGGAGGGAGAGGGGGGCAGAGAGAGGGCGAGAGAAGGAGGGGCAAATAGTGGGGGTCAGAGAGAGGGGGACAGAGTGAGGGGCCCAGAGAGAGGGGGAGATAAAGGGGGTCAGAGAGAAGGGTACAGAAAAAGTGGGACCTAGAGGGGGTCAGAGATAGAGGCACAGAGAGAGAGGCACAGAGAGTGGGGGACAGAGGGGGGGACAGAGAGAGAAGGGGTTAGAGAGAGCGCGACAGAGAGAGGGGGCAGAGAGCGGGGGAGAGAGAAGCGGGTGGGAGAGAGTGGGGTGAGAGAGAGGGCGACAGAGAGAGCAGGACAGAGAGTGGAGGAGATAGAGGGGGTCAAAGAGAGAGGGACAGAGAGAGAGGGGGAAGACAGAGAGGGACAGAGAGAGGGGACAGAGAGAGGGAATCAGAGGGAGGGGAAGATAGCGGGGGACAGAGAGAGAGGGGGACAGAGAGAGAGGGGGCAGAGAGAGGGGGACAGAGAGGGGGGGACAGAGAGAGAGGGGGCAGAGAGAGTTGTACAGAGAGAGGGCGACAGAGAGTGGGGGAGATAGAGGAGGTGAGAGAGAGGGGGACAGAAAGAGGGGGAGATAGAGGGGGACAGAGAGAGGGGGAGATGTAGCGGTCAGAGAGAGGGGGACAGAGGGAGGGGCAGAGAGAGTGGGGGAGGTAGAGGGGGACAGAGAAAGTGGGGACAGAGAGAGAGGGGCAGAGAGAGATGACGGCAGGAAGAGCGGAACAGAGTGAGGGGGTCAGAGAGAGAGATAGGAACAGAGAGAGTGGGCAGAGAGAGGGGTGCGTAGAGAGAGGGGGAAGTGAGAGAGGGGAACAGAGAGAGGGGGAAATAGAGAGGCGGGTGGGAGGGAGAGGGGGGCAGAGAGAGGGCGAGAGAAGGAGAGGCAAATAGTGGGGGTCAGAGAGAGGGGGACAGAGTGAGGGGCGCAGAGAGAGGGGGAGATAAAGGGGGTCAGAGAGAAGGGTACAGAAAAAGTGGGACCTAGAGGGGGTCAGAGATAGGGGCACAGAGAGAGAGGCACAGAGAGTGGGGGAGATAGAGGGGAACAGAGAGAGGGGGCAGAGAGACTGGGGTAGAGAGAGATGGGGCAGAGAAAGTGGGACAGAGTGAGTAGGTCAGAGAGAGAGGGGGACAGACAGAGAAGAAAAAAGAGAGAGGGGGCAGAGAGAGAGGGGCATATAGAGAGGGGCAGAAAGAGTGGGGACAGAGAGAGGGGGACAGAGAGAGGGGGGACAGAGATAAAGAGGGGGCAAAGAGAAAGGGCGACAGAGAGAGTTGTACAGAGAGAGGGCCACAGAGAGAGGGAGACAGAGAGTGGGGGAGATAGAGAGGGAAAGAGAGAGAGGGGGGGGCAGAGGGAGAGGGGGAAGAGAGAGCGGGAGAGAGAGGGGGGGACAGAGAGAGGGGCACAGAGAGTCGGGGAGATAGAGGGGGGCACAGAGAGGGGGACTGAAAGAGGGGGAGGTTGAGGGGGACAGAGAGAGGGGGAGATGTCGGGGGTCAGAGAGAGGGGGACAGAGGGAGGGGCACAGAGAGAGGGGAAGTTCGAGGGGTCAGAGAGGGGGGACAGAAAGAGCGGGAGGTAGAGGTGTTCAGAGAGAGGGGCACAGAGAGTGGGGGAGATAGAGTGGGTCAGAGAGTTGGGGAACAGAAAGATGGGGAGATGGGGGGGACAGAGAGGGGGGACAGAGTGACGGGGTCGGAGAGAGTGGGGAATAGAGAGACGGGGACAGAGAGCCGGGGCGAAGAGAGGGGGGCATAGAGAAGGGGTCAGAGAGAGGGACACAGAGATAGGGGCGCAGAGAGTGGGGAAGACAGAGGGGTCAGACAGAAGGAGACAGAAAAAGTGGGAGGTAGAGGGGGTCAGAGATAGAGGCACAGAGAGGGGGAAGAGAGAGAGAGGGGGCAGAGAGAAAGAGAGGGGGCAGAGAGAGAGAGGGGTTGAGAGAGATGGGGCAGAGAAAGTGGGACAGAGTGAGTCGGTCAGAGAGAGGGGGACAGAGAGAGGGGAAAAAAGAGAGAGGGGGACAGAGAGAGGGGGGCAGAAAGGGGGGGCACAGAGGGGGTCATAGAGAGGGGGGAACAGAGAGGGGGCAAAGAGGGAGGCGGGTGTGAAGGAGAGGTGGGGAGAGAGAGGGCGACAGAAAGAGGGGCAGGTAGTGTAGTGCAGAGAGAGATGGACAGAGAGAGGTGTGCAGAGAGTGGGGAGATAGAGGGGTTCAGAGAGAGGGGGACAGAAAATGTGGGAGGTAGAGGGGGTCAGCGAGAGAAGCACAGAGGGATGGGGATAGAGAGAGGGGCACGGAGAGTGCGTGAGATAGAGGGGGTCAGAGAGAGGGGGACAGAAAGAGGGGAGATAGAGGGGAACAGAGAGAGCGGGAGGTAGAGGGGTTCAGAGAGAGCGGGACAGAAGGAGCAGGAAGTAGAGGGGGTCAGAGAAGGGTACAGAGAGCGGGGCACAGAGAGAGGGGCACAGAGAGGGGGGAGATAGAGAGGGACAGAGAGAGAGCGGCAGAGAGAGATGGGGGCAGAGAGAGTGGGACAGAGTGAGGGGGTCAGAGAGAGAGGGGGACAGAAAGAGGAGGGACAGAGAGAGGGCGGAGCAGAGAGTGGGGGGAAGAGAGAGGCGGGTGGGAGGGAGAGGAAGGCAGAGAGAGGGCGACAGAGAGAGGGGCACAGAGAGTGGGGTAGAGAGAGGGGGTCAGAGAGTGGGGGACAGAGAGAGGGGGAGAGGGAGGGGGACAGAGAGATGGGTAGATAGAGGGGGACAGAGGGAGGAGAGCAGAGAGACGTGGACAGAGTGAGGGGGCAGAGAGAGAGGGGGACAGAGAGAGGGGAACAGAGAGAGAGGCGGGTGGGAGAGAGAGGGACAGAGAGAGAGGGGGACAGAGAAAGAGGGGGAAAAAGGTGGATCGAGGGAGACGGTTGGGAGAGAGATGGGGCAGAGAGAAGGGGACAGAGGGAGGGGGAGATAGAGGGGGACAGAGAGAGGGGGGACAGAGAGAGGGGGTACACAGAGAGAGGGGGCAGAGAGAGAGTTGTACAGAGAGAGGGCGATAGAGATAGGGCGACAGAGAGTGGGGAAGATAGAGGGGGACAGAGAGAGAGGGGGACAGAGGGAGAGGGGGCAGAGAGAGGGGGACAGAAAGAGGGGGGCACAGAGGGACGTCATAGAGAGGGGGGAACAGAGAGAGGGGCAAAGAGAGAGGCGGGTGGGAGGGAGAGGGGGGCAGAGAGAGGGCGACAGAAAGATGGGCAGGTAGTGGAGGTCAGAGAGAGGGGCGCAGTGTGTGGGGAGATAGACGGGATGAGAGAGAGGGGGACAGAAAATGTGGGAGGTAGAAGGGGACAGAGAGAGAGGGGGAAAGAGAGAGGGTGGGGAAGAGAGGGGGGACAGAGAGAGATCGGGACAGAGAGAAAGCGGGACAGAGAGAGTGGGGCAGAGAGAGAGTGGGGCAGACTGACAGAGGCAGAGAGAGATGGGGGCAGTCAAAGGGGGACAGAGTGAGGGGGGCAGAGAGAGGTCGACAGAGCGGGGGAACAGAGAGAGAAGGGGGCAGAGAGAGACGGGGACAGAGAGAGAGGGGCAGAAAGAGATGGAGGCAGACAGAGGGGGACAGAGTGAGGGGGCAGAGAGACGGGGTCAGAGAGGGGAACAGAGAGACTGGGATATAGAGGGGGACAGAGAAAGGGGGACAGAGAGTGGGGGACAGAGAGAGGGGGTCAGATAGTGGGGGACAAAGAGAGGGAGACAGAGAGAGAGGGGGACAGAGAGAGAGGGGGACAGAGAGGGGGGACAGAGAAAGGTGGGACAGAGAGAGAGTGGGGGACAGAGAGAGAGGGGGACAGAGAGAAGGGGGACAGAGAGAGGGGACAGAGAGAGTGGGGGACAGAGAGAGAAGGGACAGAGAGAGATGGAGGCAGACAGAGGGGGACAGAGTGAGGGGGCAGAGAGACGGGGTCAGAGAGGGGGACAGAGAGATTCGGATATAGAGGGGGACAGAGAGAGGGGGACAGAGAGTGGGGGACAGAGAGAGCGGGACAGAGAGTGGGGGACAGAGAGTGGAGTGACAGAGAGATGGTGTCAGATTGTGGGGGACAGAGAGAGGGGGACAGAGAGGGGGGGGACCGAGAGGGGGAGGGACAGAGAGAGGGGGGACAGAGAGAGGGGGCATAGAGAAAGGGGGGACAGAGAGAGAGAGTGGGGGATAGAGAGAGAGGGGGACAGAGAGAGGGCGGGACAGAGAAAGAGGGTGACAGAGAAAGAGGGGGACAGAAAGAGGGGGAAGAGTGAGGGGGCAGAGAGAGGGGGCAGACAGAGAGGGGAACAGAGAGGGGGGGGCAGAGAGAGAGGCGGGTGGGAGAGAGAGGGGGTCCGAGAGAGGCGGGTGGGAGAGAGAGGGGTCAGAGAGAGAGGGGGACAGAGAGAGAGGGCAACAGAGAGTGGGGGAGATAGAGGGAGTCAGAGAGAGGGGGAACACAGAGGGGGGGGGCCTGAGAGGGGGTGACAGAGAGAGGGGCGGCAGAGGGGGTGGTGCAGTGAGGGGGTACAGATAGAGGCGGACAGAAAGTGGGGGTGATAGATGGAGTCAGAGAGAGGGGGGACCGAGAGAGAGTGGACAGAGAGAGAGGGGGCAGAGAGAGAGTTGTACAGAGAGAGGGCGATAGAGAGAGGGCGACAGAGAGTGGGGAACATAGAGGGGGACAGAGAGAGAGGGGGACAGAGGGAGAGGGGGGCACAGAGGGGGGTCATAGAGAGGGGGGAACAGAGAGAGTGGCAAAGAGAGAGGCGGGAGGGAGGGAGGGGGGCAGAGAGAGGGCGATAGAAAGAGGGGCAGGTAGTGGAGGTCAGAGAGTGTGGGACAGAGAGAGGGGCGCAGAGTGTGGGGAGATAGAGGGATCAGAGAGAGGGGGACAGAACATGTGGGAGGTAGAGGGGGTCAGAGAGAGGGGGAAAGAGAGAGGGTGGGGACAGAGAGTGGGGGACAGAGAGAGAGTGGGACAGAGAGAAAGCGGGACAGAGAGAGAGTGGGGCAGAGAGAGAGTGGGGCAGACAGAGAAGGCCAGAGAGAGATGGGGGCAGAGAGAGGGGGACAGAGTGAGGGGGGCAGAGAGAGGTCGACAGAGAGGGGGGACAGAGAGAGAAGGGGGCAGAGAGAGAAGGGGACAGAGAGAGAGGGGCAGAGAGAGATGGAGGCAGAGAGAGGGGGACAGAGTGAGGGGGCAAAGAGACGGGGTCAGAGAGGGGGACAGAGAGACTGGGATATAGAGGGGGACAGAGAGAGGGGGACAGAGAGTGGGGGACAGAGAGTGGGGGACAGATAGAGGAGGTCAGATAGTGGGGGAGAGAGAGAGGGGAACAGAGAGATGGGGGGACAGAGAGGGGGAGGGACAGAGAGAGGGGGACAGAGAGGGGGGACAGAGAAAGGTGGGACAGAGAGGGAGTGGGGGACAGAGAGAGAGGGGTACAGAGGGAGAGGGGGATAGAGAAAGAGGGGGCAGAGAAAGAGGGGGACAGAGAAAGAGGGTGACAGAGAAAGAGGGGGACAGAGAGAGGGGGCAGAGTGAGGGGGCAGAGAGAGGGGGCAGACAGAGAGGGGAACAGAGAGAGGTGGACAGAGAGAGAGGCAGGTGGGAGAGAGAGGGGGTCCGAGAGAGGCGGGTGGGAGAGAGGGGTCAGAGAGAGAGGGGGACAGAGAGAGAGGGCGACAGAGAGAGAGGGGGACAGAGAAAGAGGGTGACAGAGAAAGAGGGGGACAGAGAGAGGGGGCAGTGTGAGAGGGCAGAGAGGGGGGGGGCTTAGAGAGAGGGGAACGGAGAGAGGGGGTCCGAAAGAGGCGGGTGGGAGAGAGAGGGGTCAGAGAGAGAGGGGGACAGAGAGAGGGGGGACAGAGAGAGGGGGACAGAGTGTGGGGGAGATAGAGGGGGACAGAGAAAGAGGGGGAAAAAGAGGTGGGATAGAGGGAGACGGGTGGGAGAGAGGGGGCAGAGACAGGGGGACAGAGGGAGGGGGAGATAGAGGGGGACAGAGAGAGAGGGAGCAGAGTGAAGGGGACAGAGAGAGGGCGATAGAGAGAGGGCAACAGAGAGTGGGGAAGATAGAGGGGGACAGAGAGAGAGAGGGGGACAGAGGGAGAGGGGGCAGAGATAGGGGACAGAAAGAGGGGGGCACAGAGGGTGGTCATAGAGTGGGGGAACAGAGAGAGGGGCAAAGAGAGAGGCGGGCAGAGAGAGGGCGACAGAAAGAGGGGAAGGTATTGGAGGTCAGAGAGAGAGGGACAGAGAGAGGGACGCAGAGTGTGGGGAGATAGAGGGGACCAGAGAGAGTGGGACAGAAAATGTGGGAGGTAGAAGGGGACAGAGAGAGAGGGGGAAAGAGAGAGGGTGGGGACAGAGAGGGGGGACAGAGAGAGAGCGAGACAGAGAGAGAGCGGGACAGAGAGAGTGTGGGGCAGAGAAAGAGTGGGGCAGACAGAGAGGGGCAGAGAGAGAGATGGGGGCAGAGACAGGGGGACAGAGTGAGGGGGGCAGAGAGAGGTCGACAGAGAGGGGGGACAGAGAGAGAAGGGGGCAGAGAGAGAGTGGGCAGAGAGAGAGGGGCAGAGAGAGGGTCAGAGAGATTGGATATAGAGGGGGACAGAGAGAGGGGGACAGAGAGTGTGGGACAAAGAGTGGAGGACAGAGAGAGGGGATCAGATAGTGGGGGAGAGATAGAGGGGGACAGAGAGATGGGGGGACAGAGAGGGGGAGGGACAAAGAGGTGGGGGACAGAGACGGGGGACAGAGAAAGGTGGGACAGAGAGAGAGGGGGACAGAGAGAGGGGGGGACAGAGAGAGAGGGGGGACAGAGAAAGAGGGGGCAGCGAAAGAGGGGGACAGAGAAAGAGGGTGACAGAGAAAGAGGGGGACAGAGACAGGGGGCAGAGTGAGAGGACAGAGAGGGGGGGCTTAGAGAGAGGGGAACAGAGAGAGGGGGACAGAGAGAGAGGGGGCAGAGAGAGAGTTGTACAGAGAGAGGGCGATAGAGAGAGGGCGACAGAAGGAGGGGCAGATAGTGGGGGTCGGAGAGAGGGGGACAGAGTGAGAGGCGCAGAGAGTGGGGGAGATAAAGGGGGTCAGAGATAAGGGTACAGAAAAAGTGGGAGGTAGAGGGGGTCAGAGATAGAGGCACAGAGAGTGATGCACAGAGAGTGGGGGAGATATAGGGGAACAGAGAGAGAGGGGGCAGAGAGATAAGGGTAGAGAGAGATGGGGGCAGAGAAAGTGGGACAGAGTGAGAGGGTCAGAGAGAGAGGGGGACAGATAGAGGAGAAAAAAGAGAGAGGGGGCAGAGAGAGAGGGGCATATAGAGGGGGGGACAGAGAGAGGGGGGACAGAGACAGGGGGGACAGAGAGACGGGGACAGAGAGGGGGAACAGAGAGAGGGGGACAGAGAGAGGCGACAGAGAGTGGAGGAGATAGAGGGGGTCAGAGAGAGAGGAACAGAGAGAGGGGGACGGAGAGAGAGGGGAAAGAGAGAAGGGGGACAGAGATAGAGTGTGTCAGAGAGAGGGGGACAGAGAGAGGGGTACAGAGAGGGGGGAGATAGAGGGGGACAGAGAGAGGGAGACAAAAAGAGGGGGAGAAAATAAGCGGGAGATAGAGGGGTCAGAGGGAGGGGGACAGAGAGAGGGGCACAGAGATTGGGGGAGATAGAGGGGATCAGAGAGAGGAGGACAGAAAATGAGGGAGGTAGAAGGGGACAGAGAGAGGGGGGGAAAGAGAGAGGGTGGGGACAGAGAGAGAGGGGGACAGAGAGAGGGGGGGGAACAGAGAGATGGAGGCCAGAGAGAGGGGGGGACAGAGAGAGGGGGACAGAGAGAGAGCGGGGCAGAGAGAGATGGGGGCAGATAGAGGGGGACAGAGTGAGGGGGCAGAGAGAGGTCAATAGAGAAGGGGGACAGAGAGAGAAGGGGGCAGAGAGAGAGGGGACAGAGAGAGAGGGGCAGAGGGAGATGGAGGCAGACAGAGGGGGACAGAGTGAGGGGGCAGAGAGACGGGGTCAGAGAGGGGGACAGAGAGACTGGGATATAGAGGGGGACAGAGAGAGGGGGACAGAGAGTGGGTGATATAGAGGTGGACAGCGAGAGAGGGGGACAGAGAGAGAGGGGGACAGAGAGAGGGGGAAGAGAGCGGCGAGTGGAAGGGAGAGGGAGCAGAGAGAGGGCGACAGAGAGTGGGGCACAGAGCGTGGGGGAGATAGAGGGGGACAGAGAGAGAGGGGACAGAGTGAGAGAGGGGGCCAGAGAGAGGGGGTCAGAGAGAGAAGGAACAGTGAGAGGGGTGGACTGAGAGAGGGGGACAGAGAGCGAGGGGGACAGAGAGTGGGGGAGATAGAGGGAGTCAGAGAGAGGGGGAACACAGAGGGGGGCTAGAGAGAGGGGGACAGAGAGAGGGGCGGCAGAGGGGGGGTGCAGTGAGGGGGTACAGAGATAGGCGGGTGGGAGAGAGTGGGGGCAGAGAGAGAGGTACAGAGAGAGGTGGACAGACAGTGGGGGAGATAGATGGGTTCAGAGAGAGGGGGGACCGAGAGAGGGGGGACAGAGAGAGGGGGTGTACAGAGGAGAGGGCTACAGAGAGAAGGGGATAGAGAGAGGGGGACAGAGATGGGGTCAGAGAGAGTGAGGGGACAGAGAGAGAGGGGGACAGAGAGAGTGGGGGACAGGGAGGGGGGACAGAGAGAGGGGGGACAGAGATGGGGGACATAGAGTTGGGGGGATAGGGAGATGGGAGGACAGAGAGGGGGGACAGAGAGAGGGAGGGCAGATAGAGAGGGGATAGATAGTGGGGGTAAGTGAGAGTGGGACAGAGAGAGGGTGATATAGAGGGGGACGCGCGAGAGGTGTCAGAGAAAGAGGGGGATAGTGAGAGAGGGGGGCAGAGAGATGGCGACAGAGAGAGGGGGACAGAGAGAGAGGAGTACAGAGAGAAAGGTGAACAGGGACAGGGGGCAGGAGGAGAGCGGGGCAGAGAGAGAGGGGGTCAGAGAAAGAGAGGGACAGAGAAAGAGGGGGACAGAGAGAGGGGGCCGAGAGACGGCGCAGAGAGAGAGGGGGACAGAGAGAGCTAGTCAGAGAGAGAGGCAGGTGGGAGAGAGAGGGGATCCGAGAGAAGCGGGTGGGAGAAACATGGGTCAGAGATAGAGGGGGACAGAGAGAGAGGAGGACAGAGAGGGGGGGAACACAGAGGGGGGGCAGAGAGAGAGGGACAGAGAGAGGCGCACAGACAGTGGGGGAGATAGATTTGGTCAGAGAGAGGGGAGACCGAGAGGGGGGGACAGAGAGAGTGGGGGACAGAGAGAGTGAGGAACAGAGAGCGGCGGGACAGAGAGGGGGGGCAGAGAGTGGGGGACATAGAGTTAGGGGGACAGGAGATGGGGGGACAGAGAGATGGGGGACAGAGGGGGGGGCATAGAGGGGGGACAGAGAGAAGGGGGACAGGGAGAGAGGGGAACAGAGAGAGGGGGACAGAGAGAGAGAGGCGGCTGGGAGAGAGAGGGGGCCCGAGAGAAGCGGGTGGGAGAGAGAGTTGTCAGAGAGAGGGGGGTGGACAGAGAGAGGGGGGTCAGAGAGAGAGGGGGGCAGAGAGTGGGGGAGATAGAGGGAGTCAGAGAGAGGGGGAACACAGAGGGGGGGGCAGACGGAGGGGGTCAGAGAGAGGGGCGTCAGAGGGGGGTGCTGTGAGGGGGTACAGAGAGAGGCGGGTTGGAGAGAGTGGGGACAGAGAGAGGGGTAGAGAGAGGCGCACAGAGAGTGGGGGAGATAGATTTGGTCAGAGAGAGGGGAGAACGAGAGAGGGGGACAGAGAGAGAGGGGGAGAGAGGAGAGGGGTACAGAGAGAAGGGGACAGAGAGAGGGGGACAGAGATGGGGTCCGAGAGAGTGAGGGGACAGAGAGAGTGGGGGACAGAGAGAGTGGGGGACAGGGAGGGGGGACAGAGAGAGGGGGGACAGAGATGGGGGACATAGAGTTGGGGGGATAGGGGGATGGGAGGACAGAGAGGGGGGACAGAGAGAGGGAGGGCAGATAGGGAGGGGAAAGATAGTGGGGGTAAGTGAGAGTGGGACAGAGAGAGGGTGATATAGAGGGGGACGCGCGAGAGGTGTCAGAGAAAGAGGGGGATAGTGAGAGAGTGGGGCAGAGAGATGGCGACAGAGAGAGGGGGACAGAGAGAGAGGAGTACAGAGAGAAAGGTGAAAAGGGAGAGGGGGCAGGAGGAGAGCGGGGCAGAGAGAGAGGGGGTCAGATAGAGAGAGGGGCAAAGAAAGAGGGGGACAGAGAAAGAGAGGGACAGAGAAAGAGGGGGACAAAGAGAGGGGGCAGAGAGACGGGGCAGAGAGAGAGGGGAACAGAGAGAGGTAGTCAGAGAGAGAGGCAGGTGGGAGAGAGAGGGTATCCTAGAGAAGCGGGTGGGAGAAAGATGGGTCAGAGATAGAGGGGGACAGAGAGAGAGGAGGACAGAGAGTGGGGGAGATAGAGGGAGTCAGAGAGAGGGGGAACACAGAGGGGGGGCAGAGAGAGGGGACAGAGAGAGGGGAGGGCGAGGGGGGCGTGCTGTGAGGGGGTACAGAGAGAGGCGGGTGGGAGAGAGTGGGGACAGAGAGAGGGGTACAGAGAGAGGCGCACAGACAGTGGGGGAGATAGATGTGGTCAGAGAGAGGGGAGACCGAGAGGGGGGGACAGAGAGAGTGGGGGACAGAGAGCGGGGGGCAGAGATGGGGGGCAGAGAGTGGGGGACATAGAGTTGGGGGGACAGGAGATGGGGGGACAGAGAGGAGGGGGACAGAGAGAGAGGGGAACAGAGAGAGGGGGACAGAGAGAGAGAGGCGGCTGGGAGAGAGAGGGGGCCCGAGAGAAGCGGGTGGGAGAGAGAGGTGTCAGAGAGAGGGGGGGACAGAGAGAGAGGGGGGCAGAGAGAGAGGGGGGCAGAGAGTGGGGAAGATAGAGGGAGTCAGAGAGAGGGGGAACACGGGGGGGGGGCAGAGAGAGGGGGACAGAGAGAGGCGGACAGACAGTGGGGGATATAGATGGTGTCAGAGAGAGGGGGGACCGATAGACGGGGGACAGAGAGAGTGGTGTTCAGAGGAGAGGGGTACAGAGAGAGGGGCACAGAGAGAGGGGGACAGAGAGAGAGGTGACAGAGAGAGTGGGGGACAGAGAGAGTGGGGGACAGAGAGGGGGGTCTGGAGAGAGGTGGGACAGAGAGGAGGGATATAGAGTTGGGGGACAGGGACATGGGGGGACAGAGAGATGGGAGACAGAGACATGGGGGACAGAGAGAGAGGGGGCGGATAGAGAGGGGAAAGATACAGGGGGTAAGTGAGAGGGGGACAAAGAGAGGGTGATATAGAGGGGGACGCGCGAGAAGGTGTCAGAGAGAGAGGGGGACAGTGAGAGAGTGGGGCAGAGAGATGGCGACAGAGAGTGGGTGACAGAGAGAGAGGAGTACAGAGAGAGAGAGGTGAACAGAGAGAGAGGGGAGCAGAGAGAGAGGGGGCAGAGACAGAGGGGTGGGCAGAGAAAGAGGGGGACAGAGAAAGAGTGGGACAGAGAAAGAGGGGGACAGAGAAAGTGGGTGACAGAGAAAGAAGGGCCAGAGAGAGGGGGCCGAGATAGAAGGGGAAAGAGGGAGAGGGGGACAGAGAGAGAGGGGGGACAGAGAGTGGGGGAGATAGAGGGAGTCAGAGAGAGGGGGAACACAGCGGGGGGGCAGAGAGAGGGGCACAGAGAGAGGGGCGGCAGAGGTGGGGTGCAGTGAGGGGGTACAGAGAAAGGCGGGTGGGAGAGAGTGGGGGCAGAGAGACAGGTACAGAGAGAGGCGCACAGACAGTGGGGGAGTTAGATGGGGTCAGAGAGAGTGCGGAGCGAGAGAGGGGGGTCAGAGAGAGAGTGGGGGACAGAGAGAGAGGGGGACAGTATGAGAGGGGGACAGAGAGAGAGGGGACAGAGAGAGAGCGGACAGAGAAGTGGGGGAGATAGAGGGGGTCACAGAGAGGTGAACAGAAAGAGGGGGAGGTAGAGGGGGTCAGAGAGGGGGGGACAGAGAGAGGGGCACAGGGAGTGGAGAAGATACAGGGGGACAGACAGAGAGGGGACAGAGAGAGAGAGGGGGGACAGAGACAGGGGATCAGAGAGAGGGGGACAGAGAGAGGGAACAGAGAGAGGGGGTACAGAGTCGGGGACAGAGAGAGGGGTGGACAGGGGGGGGGGCAGAAAGAGAGGGGGACAGAGAGAGAGGGGAACAGCGAGAGAGGGGGACAGAGATTGGGGGAGATAGAGGGAGACAGAGAGAGGGGGAACACAGAGGGAGGCCAGAGAGAAGGGGACAGAGAGAGGGGGGGGGAAGAGAGAGGGGGGAAGAGAGAGAGGGCGACAGAGAGAGAGGGGGACAGAGAGAGGGGGACAGAGAGAGAGGTGGGCAGAGAGAAAGGGGAAAGAGAGAGGGGGCAGAGAGAGGGCGACAGAGAGAGGGGCACACAGAGTGGGGGAGATAGAGGGAGAAAGTGAGAGAGGGACAGAGAGTGGGTGATATAGAGGGAGTAGCGAGAGAGAGTGTCAGAGAGAGGGGGGACAGTGAGAGAGGGGGGCAGACAGAGAGGTGGACACAGAAAGAGCGTGGCAGAGAGAGGTTGGGCAGAGAGAGGGGGGCAGAGAAAGAGGGGGGCAGAGAAAGAAGGGGACAGAGAAAGAGGGGGGCAGAGAGAGGGGGAAAGAGAGAGGGGGCAGAGAGTGGGCGACAGAGAGAGGGGCATAGAGAGTGGGGGAGATAGAGTGACAAAGTGAGAGGACAGTGAGAGAGGGGGGCAGAGAGATGGCGACAGAGAGAGGGGGACAGAGAGAGAGGGGGGAAAGAGAGGATGGGGACAGAGAGAGTGGGGGCAGAGAGAGAGGGGGGCAGAGTGAGGGGGGCAGAGAGAGTGGGGTGCAGAGATAGAGGGGACAGAGAGAAAGGGGACAGAGTAGTGGGGGAGAAAGAGGGTGTCCGAAAGAGGGGGACAGAAAGGAGGAGGTAGAGCGGTCAGAGAGAGGGGGACAGAGAAAGGGGCACAGAGAGTGGGGGAGTTAGAGGGGGACAGAGAGACAGAGGACAGGGAGAGAGAGGGGGACAGAGAGATAGGGGGTACAGATAGAGGGGGTACAGAGAGAGGGTGGACAGAGAGAGGGGGTCAGACAGAGAGGGGGACAGAGAGAGAGTGGGACAGAGGGAGAGGGGGACAGAGAGTGGGTGAGATAGAGGGAGTCAGAGAGAGGGGGAACACGGGGGGGGCAGAGAGAGGGGGACAGTGAGAGGGGATGCAGAGGGGGCGGTTCAGTGAGGGGGTACAGAGAGAGGCAGGTGGGAGAGAGTGTGGGCAGAGAGAGCGGTACAGAGAGAAGCGGACAACGGTGGGGGATATAGATGGAGTCACAGAGAGGGGCGACCGAGAGGGGGGGACAGAGAGAGAGGGGTACAGAGAGAAGGGGACAGAGAGAGGGGGACAGAGAGAGAGGAGGACAGAGAGAGGGGGACAGAGATAGGGCGGGACAGAGAGAGGGGTCAGAGAGAGAGGGGGGCAGAGAAAGAGGGGGACAGAGAAAGAGGGGGGCAGAGAAAGAGAGTGTCAGAGAAAGAGGGGGACAGAGAGGGGGCAGAGAGAGTGGGGCAGCGATAGAGGGGGACAGAGAGAGGGGAGACAGTGTGTGGGGGAGATAGAGGGGGACAGAGAGAGAGAGGGGACAGAGAGAGAGGGGAACAGAGAGAGAGGGGGAAAAGAGAGGATGGGGACAGAGAGAGTGGGGGCAGAGAGAGAGGGGGGCAGAGTGAGGGGGGCAGAGAGAGTGGGGTGCAGAGATAGAGGGGACAGAGAGAAAGGGGACAGAGTAGTGGGGGAGAAAGAGGGTGTCCGAAAGAGGGGGACAGAAAGGAGGAGGTAGAGCGGTCTGAGAGAGGGGGACAGAGAAAGGGGCACAGAGAGTGGGGGAGTTAGAGGGGGACAGAGAGACAGAGGACAGGGAGAGAGAGGGGGACAGAGAGATAGGGGGTACAGATAGAGGGGGTACAGAGAGAGGGTGGACAGAGAGAGAGGGTCAGACAGAGAGGGGGACAGAGAGAGAGTGGGACAGAGGGAGAGGGGGACAGAGAGTGGGTGAGATAGAGGGAGTCAGAGAGAGGGGGAACACGGGGTGCAGAGAGAGGGGGACAGTGAGAGGGGAGGCAGAGGGGGCGGTTCAGTGAGGGGGTACAGAGAGAGGCAGGTGGGAGAGAGTGTGGGCAGAGAGAGCGGTACAGAGAGAAGCGGACAACGGTGGGGGATATAGATGGAGTCACAGAGAGGGGCGACCGAGAGGGGGGGACAGAGAGAGAGGGGTACAGAGAGAAGGGGACAGAGAGAGGGGGACAGAGAGAGAGGAGGACAGAGAGAGGGGGACAGAGATAGGGCGGGACAGAGAGAGGGGGCAGAGAGAGAGGGGGGCAGAGAAAGAGGGGGACAGAGAAAGAGGGGGGCAGAGAAAGAGAGTGTCAGAGAAAGAGGGGGACAGAGAGAGGGGGCAGAGAGAGTGGGGCAGCGATAGAGGGGGACAGAGAGAGGGGAGACAGTGTGTGGGGGAGATAGAGGGGGACAGAGAGAGAGAGGGGACAGAGAGAGAGGGGAACAGAGAGAGAGCGGGACAGAGAGAGAGGGGGACAGAAAGAGGGGGACAGAGAGAGGGGGACAGACAGAGGGGACAGAGAGAGGGGGTACAGAGAGGGGGGGACAGATAGAGGGGTACAGAGAAAGGGGTCAGAGAGAGAGGGACAGAGAGCGGGGGACAGAGAGAGGGGAGATGGAGTGAGTGGGGGACAGAGGGGGTGCAAGGGAGAAGGAGAAGGAGAGGACAGAGAGAGGAGGGATAGAGAGGGTGGACACAAAGTAATCGGGACAGAGAGAGTACAGGGACAAAGAGAGTGTGGGAACAGAGAAAGTGGGTCAGAGAGACAGGGACACAGTGAGAGGTGACAGAGAGTGGGCAGACAGAGGGCGACAGAGAGAGATGGACAGAGAGAGGCAGGGACAGAGAGAAGCGGGTGGGAGACAGTGGAATATGGAGAGGTGGGTGGGATAGAGATGGGGACAGAGAGAGGAGGTACAGAGAGAGGGTGACAGAGAGGGGGGGACAGAGAGAGAGGAGGACAGAGAGGGAGGGGAAAGAGAGAGGGAGGCAGAGAGAGGCCGACAGAGTGAGGGGAACAGCGAGAGAGGACAGAGAGGGAGAAGCGGGCACAGACAGTGCGACAGAGAGAGTAGGAAAGACAGAGGGGGACAGAGAGTGGGCGGGACAGTGAGGGGGGGTCAGAGAGAGAGGGGGCAGGGAAAGAGGGAGACAGAGAAAGAAGGTGACAGGGAAAGAGGGGGACAGAGAGAGGGGCCAGAGAGAGTGGGGCAGCGATAGATGGGGACAGAGGGGGGGCAGAGAGAGAGAGGGACAGAGAGAGAGCGGAACAGAGAGAGAGGGGGACAGAGAGAGAGGGACAGAGAGAAGGGGTCAGAGAGAGAGTGGCACAGAGAGAGAGGGGGACAGAGAGAGAGGGGGGCCTGAGAGGCGGGGGACAGAGAGAGGGGGACAGAGTGAGTGGGGATCAGAGAGAGGGGGACAGAGAGAGGGAGGTCAGAGAGAGAGGGGGCAGAGAAAGAGGTGCAGAGAAAGAGAGGGACAGAGAAATAGGGGGACAGAGAAAGGGGGGACAGATAAAGAGGGGAACAGAGAGAGGGGGCCGAGAGAGGGGAAGAGAGAGGCGGCAGAGAGAGAGGCGGGTGGGAGAGAGAGGGGGTCCGAGAGAGGCGGGTGGGAGAGAGGGGTCAGAGAGAGAGGGGGACAGTGAGAAAGGGGGACAGAAAGAGAGGGGGACAGAGAGAGGTGCGGCAGAGGGAGTGTGCTGAGAGGGGGCACAGAGAGAAGCGGGTGGGAGAGAGTGGGGGCAGAGAGAGTGGTACAGAGAGAGGCGGACAGAGAGGGGGCAGTGAGAGAGGGGGCAGAGAGAAAGTGGAAAGAGGGGGGGCAGAGAGTGACGGGGGCAGAGAAAGGGAAACAGAGTGAGGGGGCAGAGAGCGGGGGAGAGAGAGGGCGAGAGAGAGAGGTGGACAGAGAGAGAGGGAGCAGAGAGACAGGCGTACAGAGAGAGAGGGGGACAGAGAGAGGGTTATAGAGACAGGGGCACAAGAGTGGGGAGGATAGGGGGGTAATTCAGAGGGGGACAGAGAGAGGGTGGTACAAAGGGGGATGCGAGAGACGGTGTCCGAGAGAGAGGGGTCAGTGAGAGAGGTGGGCAGAGAGATGGCGACTGAGAGAGGGGGACAGAGAGAGAGGACAGAGAGAGAGAAGCGGGCAGAGACAGTGCGACAGAGAGAGTAGGGAAGATAGAGGGGGACAGAGAGTGGGCGGGACAGAGAGAGAGGGGACAGAGAGAGAGGGACAGAGAGAAGGGGTCAGAGAGAGCGGCACAGAGAGAGAGGAGGACATAGAGAGGGGGGCCTGAGAGACGGGGGCAGAGAGAGGGGACAGAGTGAGTGGGGATCAGAGAGAGGGGGACAGAGAGAGGGAGTTCAGAGAGAGAGGGGGCAGAGAAAGAGGTCCAAAGAAAGAGAGGGACTGAGAAATAGGGGGACAGAGAAAGGGGGGACAGATAAAGAGGGGAACAGAGAGAGGGGGCCGAGAGAGGGGAAGAGAGAGGCGGCAGAGACAGAGGGGGACAGAGAGAGGGGGACAGAGAGAGAGGCGGGTGGGAGAGAGAGGGGGTCCGAGAGAGGCGGGTGGGAGAGAGGGGCCAGAGAGAGAGGGGGACAGAGAGAGAGGGGGAAGAGAGAGAGGGGGACAGAGAGTGGGGGAGATAGAGGGAGTCAGAGAGAGGGGGACAGACAGAGGTGCGGCAGAGGGAGTGTGCTGAGAGGGGGCACAGAGAGAGGCGGGTGGGAGAGAGTGGGGGCAGACAGAGTGGTACAGAGAGAGGCGGACAGAGAGGGTGGCAGTGAGAGAGGGGGGGCAGAGAGTGACGGGGCAGAGAAAGGGAAACAGAGTGAGGGGGCAGAGAGCGGGGGAGAGAGAGGGCGAGAGAGAGAGGTGGACAGACAGAGAGGGAGCAGAGAGACAGATGTACAGAGAGAGGGGGGAGAGAGAGAGGGTTACAGAGAGAGGGGCACAAGAGTGGGGAGGATAGGGGGGTAATTGAGAGGGGGACAGAGAGAGGGTGGTACAAAGGGGGACGCGAGAGACGGTGTCCGAGAGAGAGGGGTCAGTGAGAGAGGTGGGAAGAGAGATGGCGACTGAGAGAGGGGGACAGAGAGAGAGGACAGGGAGAGAGAAGTGGGCAGAGACAGTGCGACAGAGAGAGTAGGAAAGATAGAGGGGGACAGAGAGTGGGCGGGACAGTGAGGGGGGGTCAGAGAGAGAGGGGGCAGAGAAAGAGGGAGAAAGAGAAAGAGGCTGACAGGGAAAGAGGGGGACAGAGAGAGGGGTCAGAGAGAGTGGGGCAGCGATAAAGGGACACCGGGGGGCAGAGAGAGAGAGGGACAGAGAGAGAGCGGGACAGAGAGAGAGTGGCACAGAGAGAGAGGGGGACAGAGAGAGGGGGGCCTGAGAGACGGGGGACAGAGAGAGGGGGACAGAGTGAGTGGGGATCAGAGAGAGGGGGACAGAGAGAGGGAGGTCAGAGAGAGAGGGGGCAGAGAAAGAGGTGCAGAGAAAGAGAGGGACAGAGAAATAGGGGGACAGAGAAAGGGGGGACAGATAAAGAGGGGAACAGAGAGAGGGGGCTGAGAGAGGGGAAGAGAGAGGCGGCAGAGAGAGAGGGGGACAGAGAGAGAGGAACAGAGAGAGAGGCGGGTGGGAGAGAGAGGGGGTCCGAGAGAGGCGGGTGGGAGAGAGGGGTCAGAGAGGGAGGGGGACAGAGAGAGAGGGGGGACAGAGAGAGAGGGGGACAGAGAGTGGGGGAGATAGAGGGAGACAGAGAGAGGTGCGGCAGAGGGAGTGTGCTGAGAGGGGGCACAGAGAGAGGCGGGTGGGAGAGAGTGGGGGCAGAGAGAGTGGTACAGAGAGAGGCGGACAGAGAGGGGGCAGTGAGAGAGGGGTCAGAGAGAAAGTGTACAGAGAGGTGGGGCAGAGAAAGGGCAACAGAGTGAGGGGGCAGAGAGCGGGGGAGAGGGACGGCGAGAGAGAGAGGTGGACAGCGAGAGAGGGAGCCGAGAGACAGGGGTACAAAGAGAGAGGGGGACAGAGAGAGGGTTACAGAGAGAGGGGCACAAGAGTTGGGAGGATAAGGGGGTAATTGAGAGGGGGACAGAGAGAGGGTGGTACAAAGGGGGACGCGAGAGACAGTGTCCGAGAGAGAGGGGCCAGTGAGAAAGGTGGGTAGAGAGTTGGCGACAGAGAGAGGGGGACAGAGAGAGAGGACAGAGAGAGAGAAGCGGGCAGAGACAGTGCGACAGAGAGAGTAGGAAAGATAGAGGGGGACAGAGAGTGGGCGGGACCGAGAGAGAGAGTGGGGGCAGAGAGTGAGGGGGCAGAGAAAGAGGGAGACAGAGAAAGAGGGTGACAGGGAAAGAGGGGGACAGAGAGAGGGGTCAGAGAGAGTGGGGCAGCGATAGAGGGGGACAGAGGGGGGCAGAGAGAGAGAGGGAAAGAGAGAGAGCGGGACAGAGAGAGAGGGGGACAGTGAGAGAGGGACAGAGAGAAGGGGTCAGAGAGAGTGGCACAGAGAGAGAGGGGGACAGAGAGAGGGGGGCCTGAGAGACGGGGGACAGAGAGAGGGGGACAGAGTGAGTGGGTATCAGAGAGAGGGGTCAGAGAGAGGGAGGTCAGAGAGAGAGGGGGCAGAGAAAGAGGTGCAGCGAAAGAGAGGGACAGAGAAATAGGGGGACAGAGAAAGGGGGGACAGATAAAGAGGGGAACAGAGAGAGGGGGCCGAGAGAGGGGAAGAGAGAGGCGGCAGAGAGAGAGGGGGACAGAGAGAGGGGGACAGAGAGAGAGGTGGGTGGGAGAGAGAGGGGGTCCGAGAGAGGCGGGTGGGAGAGAGGGGTCAGAGAGAGAGGGGGACAGAGAGAGAGGGCGACAGAGAGTTGGGGGAGATAGAGGGAGTCAGAGAGAGGGGGACAGAGAGAGGTGCGGCAGAGGGAGTGTGCTGAGAGGGGGCACAGAGAGAGGCGGGTGGGAGAGAATGGGGGCAGACAGAGTGGTACAGAGAGAGGCGGACAGAGAGGGGGGCAGTGAGAGAGGGGGCAGAGAGAAAGTGGACAGAGAGGGGTGCAGAGAGTGACGGGGAGCAGAGAAAGGGAAACAGAGTGAGGGGGCAGAGAGCGGGGAAGAGAGAGGGCGAGAGAGAGAGGTGGACAGAGAGAGAGGGAGCAGAGAGACAGGGCAACAGAGAGAGGGTGACAGAGTGAGGGTTACAGAGAAAGGGGCACAAAAGTGGGGAGGATAGGGATTAATTGAGAGGGGGACAGAGAGAGTGTGGTACAAAGGGGGACGCGAGAGACGGTGTCCGAGAGAGAGGGGCCAGTGAGAGAGGTGGGAAGAGAGATGGCGACTGAGAGAGGGGGACAGAGAGAGAGAAGCGGGCAGAGACAGTGCGACAGAGAGAGTAGGAAAGATAGAGGGGGACAGAGAGTGGGCGGGACAGACGGGGGGGGGGGCAGAGAGAGAGGGGGCAGAGAAAGAGGGAGGCAGAGAAAGAGGCTGACAGGAAAAGAGGGGGACAGAGAGAGGGGTCAGAGAGAGTGGGGCAGCGATAAAGGGGAACAGGGGGGGCAGAGAGAGAGAGGGACAGAGAGAGAGCGGGACAGAGAGAGAGGGGGACAGAGAGAGAGGGACAGAGAGAAGGGGTCAGAGAGAGTGGCACAGAGAGAGAGGGGGACAGAGAGAGGGGGACCTGAGAGACGGGGGACAGAGAGAGGGGGACAGAGTGAGTGGGGATCAGAGAGAGTGGGACAGAGAGAGGGAGGTCAGAGAGAGAGGGGGCAGAGAAAGAGGTGCAGAGAAAGAGAGGGACAGAGAAATAGGGGGTCAGAGAAAGGGGGGACAGATAAAGAGGGGAACAGAGAGAGGGGGCCGAGAGAGGGGAAGAGAGAGGCGGCAGAGAGAGAGGGGGACAGAGAGAGGGGAACAGAGAGAGAGGCGGGTGGGAGAGAGAGGGGGTCCGAGAGAGGCGGGTGGGAGAGAGGGGTCAGAGAGAGAGGGGGACAGAGAGAGAGGGGGACAGAGAGAGAGGGGGACAGAGAGTGGGGGAGATAGAGGGAGACAGAGAGAGGTGCGGCAGAAGGAGTGTGCTGAGAGGGGGCACAGAGAGAGGCGGGTGGGAGAGAGTGGGGGCAGAGAGAGTGGTACAGAGAGAGGCGGACAGAGAGGGGGCAGTGAGAGAGGGGTCAGAGAGAAAGTGTACAGAGAGGTGGGGCAGAGAAAGGGCAACAGAGTGAGGGGGGAGAGAGCGGGGGAGAGGGACGGCGAGAGAGAGTGGTGGACAGAGAGAGAGGGAGCAGAGAGACAGGGGTACAAAGAGAGAGGGGGACAGAGAGAGGGTTACAGAGAGAGGGGCACAAGAGTTGGGAGGATAGGGGGTAATGAGAGGGGGACAGAGAGAGGGTGGTACAAAGCGGGACGCGAGAGACGGTGTCCGAGAGAGAGGGGCCAGTGAGAGAGGTGGGCAGACAGATGGCGACAGAGAGAGGGGGACAGAGAGAGAGGACAGAGAGAGAGAAGCGGGCAGAGACAGTGCGACAGAGAGAGTAGGAAAGATATAGGGGGACAGAGAGTGGGCGGGACAAAGAGAGAGAGGGGGGCAGAGAGTGAGGGGGCAGAGAAAGAGGGAGACAGAGAAAATGGGTGACAGGGAAAGAGGGGGACAGAGAGGGGGTCAGAGAGAGTGGGGCAGCAATAGAGGGGGACAGAGGAGGGACAGAGAGAGAGAGGGAAAGAGAGAGAGCGGGACAGAGAGAGAGGGGGACAGAGAGAGAGGGACAGAGAGAAGGGGTCAGAGAGAGTGGCACAGAGAGAGAGGGGGACAGAGAGAGGGGGGCCTGAGAGACGGGGGACAGAGAGAGAGGGGACAGAGTGAGTGGGGATCAGAGAGAGGGGTCAGAGAGAGGGAGGTCAGAGAGAGAGGGGGCAGAGAAAGAGGTGCAGAGAAAGGGAGGGGCAGAGAAATAGGGGGACAGAGAAAGGGGGGACAGATAAAGAGGGGAACAGAGAGAGGGGGCCGAGAGAGGGGAAGAGAGAGGCGGCAGAGAGAGAGGGAGTCAGAGAGAGGGGGACAGAGAGAGGTGCGGCAGAGGGAGTGTTCTGAGAGGTGGCACAGAGAAAGGCGGGTGGGAGAGAGTGGGGGCAGACAGAGTGGTACAGAGAGTGGCGGACAGAGAGGGGGGCAGTGAGAGAGGGGGCAGAGAGAAAGTGGACAGAGAGGGGGGCAGAGAGTGACGGGGGCAGAGAAAGGGAAACAGAGTGAGGGGGCAGAGAGCGGGGGAGAGAGATGGTGAGAGAGAGAGGTGGACAGAGAGAGAGGGAGCAGAGAGACAGGGTTCCAGAGAGAGGGTGACAGAGAGAGGGTTACAGAGAGAGGGGCACAAGAGTGGGGAGGATAGGGGGGTAATTGAGAGGGGGACAGAGCGAGTGTGGTACAAAGGGGGACGCGAGAGACGGTGTCCGAGAGAGAGGGGCCAGTGAGAGAGGTGGGCAGAGAGATGGCGACAGAGAGAGGGGGACAGAGAGAGAGAAGCGGGCAGAGACAGTGCGACAGAGAGAGTCGGAAAGATCGAGGGGGACAGAGAGTGGGCGGGACAGAGAGAGAGGGGGGCAGAGAGAGTGGGGCCAGCGAAAGAGGGAGACAGAGAAAGAGTGTGACAGGGAAAGAGGGGGCAGAGTGAGGGGTCAGAGAGAGTGGGGCAGCGATAGAGGGGGACAGAGGGGGGACAGAGAGAGAGGGACGGAGAGAGAGCGGGACAGAGAGAGAGGGGGACAGAGAGAGAGGGACAGAGAGAAGGGGTCAGAGAGAGTGGCACAGAGAGAGAGGGGGACAGAGAGAGGGGGGCCTGAGAGACGGGGGACAGAGAGAGGGGGACAGATTGAGTGGGGATCAGAGAGAGGGGGACAGAGAGAGGGAGGTCAGAGAGAGAGGGGGCAGAGAAAGAGGTCCAGAGAAAGAGAGGGACAGAGAAATAGGGGGACAGAGAAAGGGGGGACAGATAAAGAGGGGAACAGAGAGAGGGGGCGGAGAGAGGGGAAGAGAGAGGCGGCAGAGAGAGAGGGGGACAGAGTGATGGGGACAGAGAGAGAGGGGGACCGAGAGAGAGGGGTCAGAGAGTGGGGGAGATAGAGGGTGTCAGAGAGAGGGGGACAGAGAGAGGTGCGGCAGAGGGAGTGTGCTGAGAGGGGGCACAGAGAAAGGCGGGTGGGAGAGAGTGGGGGCAGAGAGAGTGTTACAGAGTGAGGCGGACAGAGAGGGGGTAAGTGAGATGGGGAAGAGAGGAAGTGGACAGAGAGGGTGGACAGAGAGTGACGGGGGCAGAGAAAGGGCAACAGAGTGAGGGGGCAGAGAGCGGGGGAGAGAGAGGGCGAGAGAGAGTGGTGGACAGAGAGAGAGGGAGCAAAGAGACAGGGTACAAAGAGAGTGGGGGACACAGAGAGGGTTACAGAGTGGGGGAGAGAGAAGGGGTCAGAGAGAGGGGGTCAGAGAATGGGGGGATGCAGAGAGTGGGGGACAGAGGTGGGCAGGGGGGACGGGAGGGAGTGGACAGAGAGATGAGGCACAGAGAGAGGGCCAGAAAGAGAGGAGGTACTGAGAGAGGCGGGCCAGAGGGGAGAGAGCGGGGAGGGGCAGAACAGGAAGGGACAAAGACGGGGTCAGAGAAGGGGGCACAGAGAGAGGGGACAGAGAGAGAGGGGGACAGAGAGAGAGGGGGAAGAGAGAGAGGAGGCAGAGAGAGAGAGGGGCAGATAGACAAGGGAGACAGAGAGAGGGGGGACAGAGAGGTGGGGAACAGAGAGACGGCGGACAGAGAGGGGGTGACAGAGCGCGTGTGCAGAGAGAGGTGGGCAGAGACAGGAGCAGACAGAGAGGCGGGACAGAGGGAGGGGAACAGTGGGTGGGGGGAAGCAGAGAGAGGTTGGGACTGAGAGAGTGGGGAACAAATAGAGGGGGTACAGAGAACGGGAACAGAGAGGGGGGTACAGAGAGAGGAGTGACAGAGAGGGGGGGACAGAGAGAGGGAGGACAGAGAGAGGGGCACAGAGACAGGCGGAACAGAGAGAGGCGGGACAGAGAGTTGGGTACAGAGAGAGGGGGCAGAGAGAGAGAGAGGGGACAGAGAGTGGGGGTAGATAGAGGGGGTCAGAGAGAGGGTAAACAGCGAGTGGGGGACTGAGAGAGGGGTACAGAGTGGCGGAGAAAGAGGGGTAAAGAGAGGGGTCAGAGAGAGATGGGGACAGATAGGGGGGACAAAGAGTCGGAGACAGAGAGAGGGGGACAGAGAGAGAGCGATAGAGAGAGAAGAACAGGGAGATGGGGTCAGGGAGAGGGGGACAGAGAGTGGGCGACAGAGAGACGGGGAGAGAGAGCGGGGGAGATAGAGGGGGTCAGAGTGAGGGAGTCAGAGAGAGAGGGGACAGAGAGAGAGGGACAGAGACAGGGGCAGAGAGAGGAGGACAGAGAGGGGGACAGAGAGACAGGGGGACAGAGAGAGGGGGACATAGAGTGAGGAGGACAGAGAGCAGGGAGAGAGGGGTAGGAGAGAGGGGGGCAGAGAGAAGGAGGAGAGTGAGGGGGAACAGACTAGGGGGAAGAGAGAGGGGGCAGAGAGGTGGGGGACAGAGAGACGGGGGACAGAGAGAGGGGTGAGAGAAAGGGGGTACAGAGAGAGGGGTGCAGAGACATGGGCGGACAGAGAGGCGGGACAGAGGGAGGGGGACAGAGGGTGGGGGGCAACAGAGAGAGGTTGGGACTGAGAGTGGGGGACAAAGAACGGGAATAGAGAGAGGAGGGGTACAGACAGAGGAGGGACAGAGAGGGGGGAAAGAGAGAGGGGCACAGAGATAGGCGGGACAGAGAGAGGGGGAAATAGAGGGGGTCAGAGATAGGCGCAACAGAGAGAGAGGGGAAAGAGAGTGGGGGTCGATAGAGGGCGTCAGAGAGAGGGTGAACAGCGAGTGGGGAACTGAGAGAGGGGTACAGAGTGGGGAGAGAGAGGGGACAGCGAGAGGGGGACAGAGAGAGATGGAGACAGATAGGGGGGACAGAGAGTAAGGGACAGAGAGAGTGGGTCAGAGAGGGAGGACAGAGAGAGAACGGTTCAGAGAGGGCGATAGAGAGAGAGAGACAGGGAGATGGGGACAGGGAGAGGGGGACAGAGAGCGGGGGAGATAGAGGGGTTCAGAGTGAGGGAGTCAGAGAGAGAGGGGGACAGAGAGAGGGATACAGAGAGAGGGGGGCAGAGAGAGGTGGAGAGAGAGAGGGGGGACAGAGAGAAGGGGGACAGAGAGAGAGGAGGACAGAGAGGGAGGGGGGACAGAGGGAGAGGGGCACAGAGAGAGAGAGGGTGACAGAGAGTGAGGGGGACAGAGAGTGAGGGGGACAGAGAGAGAGGGGGTACAGAGAGAGTGGGGGTCGGTGGTACAGAGAGTGTGGGTACAGAGATAGGGGGGACAGAGCGAGAGGGGCAGAGAGTGCGGGGGGCAGAGACAGGGCGACAGAGAGGGGCAGGGACATAGAGAGCCGGGTGGGAGAGAGAAGGGCAAAGAGAGGTGGGTGGGAGAGAGAGGGGGACAGAGAGAGGGGGGACAGAGAGAGACAGAGAGAGGGTGGACAGAGAGAGAGGAGGACAGAGTGAGGGGGAGGAGAGAGCGGGGATAGAGTGAGATGGGGAGAGAGAGGGGGAACAGAGAGGGGGGACAGAGAGGGGTACAGAGAGACAGGGGGACAGAGAGAGAGGGGTACAGAGAGTGAGAAGGACAGAGAGAGGGGAAGAGAGGGGGAGGAGAGAGGGTGACAGAGAGACGGGGACAGAGACATGGACGGGAGGGGGAACAGAGGGGGGGAGAAAAAGGGGGAACAGAGAGGGGGGACAGAAAGAGGGGGGACAGAGAGAGTGGTGACAGAGAGGGGGACGAAAGAGGGTGACAGAGAGAGGGGGACAGAGGGAGGGGGGACGGAGAATGGAGGACAGAGAGAGGGGTACAGAGTGGGGTAGAGAGATTGGGTCAGAGAGAGGGGGACAGTCAGTGGGGTCAGAGAGAGGGGGGAGCGAGAGAGGGGGACAGACAGAGAGGGGGACAGAGGAGAGGGGGACAGAGAGAGGGGACAGAGAGAGGGGGACAGAGAGGGGGTCAGAGAGAGAGGGGGACAGAGAGGGGGTCAGAGAGAGTGGGGGACAGAGAGAGAGGGGGACAGAGAGAGAGAGGGCAATGAGAGAGGGGACAGAGGGAGAGGGGGAAAGAGAGAGGGCCACAGAGAGAGGGGCACAGAGAGTGGGGGAGATAGAGGTGGACAGAGAGAGGGTTACAGAGTGGGGGAGAGAGAAGGGGTCAGAGAGAGAAGGACAGAGAATGGGGGAATGCAGAGAGTTGGGTAAGAGAGAAAGAGTGTGATAGAGGGAGTGGGTGAGGGGGTGAGAGGGAGGATGGGTGAGACGGGGTGAGAGACAGAGGTGAGAGAGAGGGATGAGAGAGAGGGGGTGGGATAGAGAGGGTTTGAGAAAGAGAGAGGGAGTGAGAGATTGAGGGGGTGAGAGAGTGAGAGGATGAGAGAGTGAGGGGGGTTCAGAGAGAGGGTGGTGAGAGAGAGGGGGGTGAAAGAGAGAGGAAGTGAGAGAGAGAGGTGATACAGAGGGGTGAGTGAGGGGGTGAGAGAGAGGGGTGAGAAAGAGGGGTGAGAGAGAGGGGGTGAGAGAGGGGTGTGAGAGAGTGAGGGTGTGAGAGAGACGGATTGAGGCATAGAGGGGTGAGAGAGCGAGGGGTGAGAGAGGGGGGTTGAGAGAGAGAGGAGGTGAGAGAGAGGGGGGTTGAGAGAGAGGGGATGGGGGGATGAGAGGAAAGAGAGTGAATGAGAGAGGGAGAGAGGGTTGAGAGAGAGGGAGGTGGGAGAGAGAGAGGAAGGAAGAGAGGGGATGGGAGAGAGAGGGGGTGATAGAGAGAGAGATGGGTGAGAGGGAGATGTGGCAGTGAGTGACAGAGTATGTGGGAGAGAGAGGGGGTGATAGAGAGAGGGGGTGAGAGAGAGGGAGCGAGAAGGAGAGAGAGGGGATGAGAAAGAGGCAGAGAGATGGTGGGAGTAAGGGAGGAGAGAGAGAGCAATGGTATGTGAGAGTGTGGGGGAGAGAGGGGGATGTGAAAGAGATTGGGTTGGGAGAGAGAGGGGTGACGGAGAGAGAGGGAAGAGAGAGAGGGGAGTGAGAGAGAGATGGATGTGAGAGAGAGAGGGGTTGAGAGAGAGTGGGGTGAGAGACTGAGGGGGTAGGAGAGTGAGGGGATGAGAGATTGAGGTGTGCTGAGAGAGGGGTAGTGAGAGGGGACGGTGCGGGAGAGAGGGTGAGAGAAAGGGGTGAGAAAGAGGGGTTGACAGAGAGAGGTGGACAGAGAACGTTTGACAGAGAGTGGTGGACAGAGAGAGGGGGGACAGAGAGGGGGGACGGGCGGGGACAGAGAGAGAGGGTCAGAGGGAGGGGGTCAGAGAGTGGGGGACAGAGAGAGCGGTACAGGGTGGAGCAGAGGGAGGGGGAGAGATGGGGGAGGGAGCGGGCTACAGAGAGAATGGGACAGAGAGAGAGGGAAAGAGAAGGGGGGACAGAGAGGGGGGACAGAGAGGGGGTCAGAGGGAGGATGTCAGAGAGTGGGGGACAGAGAAAGTGGTACAGAGTGGGGTAGAGAGAGGGGGAGAGAGAGGGCTTAAGATAGAGGGGGCAGAGATAGGGGGAACAGAGATGGGGGTCATTGAGAGGGGTGACAGAGAGAGGGGGGACAGAGAGAGTGGTGACAGAGAGGGGGCCGAAAGAGGGTGACAGAGAGAGGGGGACATAGGGAGGGGGGTCAGAGAGTGGAGGACAGAGAGAGGGGTACAGAGTAGGGTAGATAGAGTGGGTCAGAGAGAGGGGGACTGACAGTGGGGAGATAGATGGGATCAGAGAGAGGGGGAGCGAGAGAGGGGGGACAGAGAGAGAGGGGATCAGAGGAGAGGGGGACAGAGAGAGGGGAACTGAGAGAGGAGGACAGAGAGGGGGTCAGAGAGAGAGTGGGGCAGAAGAGAGGGGGACAGAAGAGAGGGGGACAGAGAGAGAGGGGACAGAGAGAGGGGGATAGAGAGAGTCGGGGACAGCGAGAGGGGGTCAGAGAGGGGGGACAGAGAGAGAACAGTACAGAGAGAAGGCGATAGAGAGAGGGGACAGGACTTGGGGACAGGGAGAGGGGGACAGAGAGCGGGGGAGATAGAGGGGTTCAGAGTGAGGGAGTCAGAGAGAGAGGGGGACAGAGAGAGGGAGGCAGAGAGAGGGGGGGCAGAGAGAGGTGGAGAGAGAGAGGGGGGACAGAGAAAAGGGGGACAGAGAGAGAGGAGGACAGAGAGGGAGGGGACAGAGGGAAAGGGGGACAGAGAGAGAGGGTGACAGAGAGTGAGGGGGACAGAGAGTGAGCGGGACAGAGAGAGAGGGGTACAGAGAGAGTGGGGGACGGGGGGAACAGAGAGAGTGGGTACAGAGATAGGGGGGACAGAGAGAGAGGGGCAGAGAGTGCGGGGGGCAGAGACAGTGCGACAGAGAGGGGCAGGGACATAGAGAGCCGGGTGGGAGAGAGAGGGGCATAGAGAGGCGGGTGGGAGAGAGAGGGGGACAGAGAGAGGGGGGAAGAGAGAGAGACAGAGAGAGGGTGGACAGAGAGAGAGGAGGACAGAGAGGGGGGTGGAGAGAGCGGGGATAGAGTGAGAGGGGAGAGAGAGGGGGAACAGAGAGGGGGGACAGAGAGGGGTACAGAGAGACAGGGGGACAGAGAGAGAGGGGGACAGAGAGTGAGGAGGACAGAGAGGGGGAGAGAGGGGGAGGAGAGAGGGTGACAGAGAGAAAGGAGGAGAGATAGGGGGAACAGAGAGGGGGACAGAGAGACGGGGACAGAGACGTGGACGGGAGGGGGAACAGAGGAGGGGGGGAGAAAAAAGGGAAACAGAGAGGGGGGGACAGAGAGAGTGGTGACAGAGAGGGGGCCGAAAGTGGGTGACAGAGAGAGGGGAACAGAGGGAGGGGGTCAGAGAGTGGAGGACAGAGAGAGGGGTACAGAGTGGGGTAGAGAGAGTGTGTCAGAGAGAGGGGGACAGTCAGTGGGGTCAGAGAGAGGGGGGAGCGAGAGAGGGGGGACAGAGAGAGAGGGGGACAGAGGAGAGGGGGACAGAGAGAGGGGACAGAGAGAGAGGGACAGAGCGGGGGACAAAGAGAGAGGGGGACAGAGTGAGAGAGGGCAATGAGAGATGGGGACAGAGGGAGAGGGGAAAGAGAGAGGGCCACAGAGAGAGGGGCACAGAGTGGGGGAGAGAGAAGGGGTCAGAGAGAGAAGGACAGAGAATGGGGGAATGCAGAGAGTTGGGTAAGAGAGAAAGAGTGTGATAGAGGGAGTGGGTGAGGGGGTAGAGGGAGGATGGGTGAGACGGGGTGAGAGAGAGAGGTGAGAGAGAGGGATGAGAGAGAGTGGGGTGAGATAGAGAGGGTTTGAGAAAGAGAGAGGGAGTGAGAGATTGAGGGTGTGAGAGAGTGAGGGGATGAGAGAGTGAGGGGGGTTCAGAGAGAGGTTGGTGAGAGAGAGGGGGGTGAAAGAGAGAGGAAGTGAGAGAGAGAGGTGATACAGAGGGGTGAGAGAGTGGATGAGAGAGAGGGGTGAGAAAGAGGGGTGAGAGAGAGGGGGTGAGAGAGGGGGGTGAGAGAGTGAGGGTGCGAGAGAGACGGAGTGAGGCATAGAGGGGTGAGAGAGCGAGGGGTGAGAGAGGGGGGTTGAGCGAGAGAGAAGGTGAGAGAGAGGGGGGTTGAGAGAGCGGGGGTGGGGGATGAGAGAAAGAGAGGGGATGAGAGAGGGAGATAGGATTGAGAGAGAGGGAGGTGGGAGAGAGAGAGGGGGAGAGAGGGCTGAGAGAGTGAGAGGAAGGAAGAGAGGGGATGGGAGAGAGAGGGGGTGATAGAGAGAGAGATGGGTGAGAGTGAGATGTGGGAGTGAGTGACAGAGTATGTGGGAGAGAGAGGGGATGAGAGAGAGGGAGCGAGAAGGAGAGAGAGGGGATGAGAAAGAGGCAGAGAGATAATGGGAGAAAGGGAGGAGTGAGAGAGCAATGGTATGTGAGAGTGTGGGGGAGAGAGGGGGATGTGAAAGAGATTGGGTTGGGAGAGAGATGGGTGACGGAGAGAGAGGGGAGAGAGAGAGGGGAGTGAGAGAGAGATGGATGTGAGAGAGAGGGTTGAGAGAGAATGGGGTGAGAGACTGAGGGGGTAGGAGAGTGAGGGGATGAGAGATTGAGGAGTGTTGAGAGAGGGGGTGGTGAGAGGGGGCGATGAGAGAGAGAGAGTGAGAGAAAGGGGTGAAAAAGAGGGGTTGACAGAGAGAGATGGACAGAGAACGTTTGACAGAGAGAGGTGGACAGAGAGAGGGGGGACAGAGAGGGGGGGACGGGGGGGACAGAGGGAGAGGGTCAGAGGGAGGGGGTCAGAGAGTGGGGGACAGAGAGAGCGGTACAGAGTGGGGGAGAGAGGGGGGAGAGAGCGGGCTACAGAGAGAATGGGACAGAGAGAGGGGGACAGAGAAGGGGGGACAGTGTGGGCGGGACAGAAAGGGGGACAGAGAGGGGGGGACAAAGAGGGGGGACAGAGAGGGGGTCAGAGGGAGGGTGTCAGATCTCTGCCCCCTCTCTCTCTCTATCCCCTCACTCTGTCCCCCCTCTCTGTCCGCCTCTATCTTTCCCCCCTTCTGTCCAACTCTCTCTGTCCTGCCTCTCACTGACCCCTCTCTGTCACCGTCTCTCTTTCCCCCACCGCCTGTCGTCCTCTCTCTGTCCCCCCCTCTCTCTGTCCCCCTGCTCTCTCTGTCCCCCCTCTCTCTCTGTCTCCCCTCTCTGCCCCCTCTCTGCCCCCTCTCTCTCCCCGCTCTCTGCCCCCTCGCTCTCTACCCCCTCTCTCTGTCTCCCCTCTCTCTGTCTCCCCTCTCTCTGTCTCCCCTCTCTCTGACTCCCCTCTCTCTGTCTCCACTCTCTGAACCCCTCTCTCTCTGCCCCCTCTCTCTGTACCACTCTCTCTGTCGCCCTCTCTCTGTGTCCTCTCTCTGTGTCCCTCACTCTGACCCATTATCTTCCCCCTTCCCTGCTCCCCGCCTCTCTCTCCCACCCGTCTCTCTCTCTACCCTGCTCTCTGCCCCCTCACTCTTCGCCCTTCCCTGTCCCCTCTCTCTCTGTCCCCACTCACTCTGCTCCCCTCTCTCTGTCTCCCCTCTCTCTGCCCCGCTCTATCTTGCCCACTCTCTTCCCCCCTCCTTCTGTACCCCACTCTCTGTCCTCTCTCTCTGTCCCCCCTCTCTGTCTTACTCTATCTGTCCATCCTCTCTGCACCCCCTCTCTCTGACCCCACTGCACTCTCTGTCCCCCTCTCTCTTTAGCCCTCTCTCTGTCCCCCCTCTCTCTGTTCCCCTCTCTCTGACCCCCTCTTTCTCCACCACTCTATCTCCCCTCTCTCTCCCCTCTCTCTCTGTCCCCTTCTCTCTGTCCTGCACTCTCTCTGTCCCCCTTCTCTTGGTCCCCCTCTCTCTCTGTCCCCCTTTCTCTGTCCCACTTCCCTCTGTCCCACTTCTCTCTGTCTCCCTCTGTCCCGCTCTCTCTTTCAACCTCTCTCTCTGTCCCCCCACCTCTCTGCCCCCTCTCTGTTCGCGTCACTCTGTCGCCCTCTTTCTGCCCCCTCTCTGTCACCGTCTCTCTGTCCCCCTCCCTCTGTCCCCCTCCCTCTATCCCCTTTCTCTCTGCCCCCTCTCTCTGTTCCCCTTCTGTCATTCCCCCTCTACCTGCCCCTCTCTCTGTGCCCCCTCTCTCTCTGCCCCCTCTATCTCCCTCACTCTCTGTTCCCCTCTCTCTGTTCCCTCTCTCTGACCCCACTCTCTGTCACCCTTTGTCTGTCGCCCTCTCTCTGTCACCCCCTCTCTGACCCCCACTCTCTGTACCCCTCTGTCTGTCGCCCTCTTTTTAACTTCTCTCTCTGTCCCCCTCTCTCTCCCAACTGCCTCTCTCTATCCCCCCTCTTTGCCCCCTCTCTCCCACCCGCCTCTCTCTGACCCCCTCTCTCTCCCACCCACCTCTCTCTCTGTCCCTCTCTCTCTCTGCCCCCTCTCTCAGTCCTGCTCTCTCTGTTTCCCCTCTCTCTGCCCCCCTGTCTCTGTCCCTCTGGCTCTGTCCCCTATCTCACTCCCCCACTCTCTGCCCCCTCTCTGATGCCCTCTCTCTGCCCCTTCTCTCTGCCCCCCTCTCTGTCACCCCCTCTCTCTGTTCCCATCTCTCTCTCTGTCCCCCACTCTCTCCATACCCCCACTCTCTGTCCCCCTGTCTCTCCTCCACTCTGTACCCCTCTCAATTTCCCCTCTCTCTGACCCCCTCACTCTCCCCCACTCTCTGTGCCCCACTCTCTGTGGCCCTCTCTCTGCCCCCTCTCTCTCTGCCCCCCTCACTCTGTCCCTCTCTGTCTGCCCCCATTTCTCTCTTCTCCTCTCTCTCTGTCCCCCTCAATCTCTGCCCCCCTCTCTCTCTGTCCTCCTCTCTCTCTGTTCCCCTCCCGCTGACGCCTCTATCTGCCCCCTCTCTCTCTGATCCTCTCTCTCTCTGTGTCCCTCTCTCTCTGTCGCCATCTCTCTCCGCCCCTTTCTCACTGTCCTACTCTCTCTGTCCCCTTCTCTCTCTGTCCCCCTCTCTCTCAGACCCTATCTCTCTCTGACCCCCTCTATCTACCACACTCTCTGTGCACCGCTCTCTCTCGCCCTCTCTCTGCCCCGTCTCGCTTTCCCCTCCCTCTCTGCCCACTCTCTCTCTGCCCCCTCACTCTGCCCATCTTTCTCTGCCCCTCTCACTCTGCCCCTCTCGCTGTTCCCCTCTCTCTCTGTGCCCCTCTCTCTCTGTCTCCCCCTCTCTCTGACCCCCCGACTCTGTCCCCCGATCTCTCTGTCCCCCTCTGTCTCTGTCCCCCTCTCTCACTGTGCCCCTCTCTCTCTCTGACCCCCTCTCTCTCTGACCACCTGTCTCTGTCCCCCTGTCTCTGTCCCCCTCTCTCTGTCCCCCTCTCTCTGATCACCCTCTCTCGCTCACCCCGTCTCTCTGTCGTCCACTGTCTCTATCCACCTCTCTCTCTCCCCTTCTCTCTCTGACCCCCTCTCTCTGTCCCCCTCTCCCTCTGTCCCTCTCTCTCTGTCCTCCTCTCTCTGTCACCTCTCTCTCTGTCCCCTTCTCTCTGCCCTCCTCTCCCTGACCCCATCTATCTCCCCGCTGTCTGTACCCCCTCTCTGTTCCCCCCTCTCTGTCCCCCCCTCTCTGCTCCCCCGCCTCTGTCCCCCTCTCCCTGTCCCACTCTCTCTGGCCCCCCTCTCTGTACCCCATCTCTCTGACTCCCGCTATCTTCCTCACTCTCTGTTCCCCCCTCTCTGACTCCCTCTATCTCCCCCACACTCTGTCACCTCTCTCTCTGTCACCCCTCTCTCTTCCCCCCCGCTCTCTGTCCCCCCCTCTCTGTCCCCATCACTCTGTCACCTTCTCTCTAACCCCCTCTCACTCTGCCTCACTCACTCTGCCCCTCTTACTCTGCCCCCTCTCTCTGTCCCTCTCTCTCTCTGTTCCCCTCTCTCTCTGTCCCCCCCTCTGTGTTCCCCCTTTCTCTGTCCCCCCTCTCTCTCGCCCTCTCTCTGCCCCCTCTCTGTCCCCTCTCTCTCTCGCCTCTCTCTGCCCCCTCTCTGTCGCCCTCTCTATGCCACCTCTCTGTCACCGTCTCTCTGTCCCCCTCCCTCTGTCCCCCTCTCTCTGTCCCACCCGTCCCCCTCTCTCTGACGCCCTCTTTCTGCCCCCTCTCTCTCCCCAGCTCTTAGCACCCCCTCTCTGTCCCTCCTATCTCTGCCCCATCTCTCTCCGTCCCCCTGTCTCTCTGTCCCCCTTTCTCTGTCCCCCTCTCTCTGACCCCCTCTATCTCCACCACTCTCTGTCCTCTCTCTCTGTCACTCTCTCTCTGCCCTCCTTTCTCTGTCCCCCCCACTCTGTCCCGCCTCTCTGTCCCGCCACTATCTGACCCCCTCTATCTCCAGCACTCTCTGTCCTCTCTCTGCCCTGCTCTCTCTGTCCCCCCTTTGTCCCGCCTCTCTGTCCCGCCTCTATCTGTCCACCCTCTCTGCCGCTCTCTCTCTATTACCCCTCTCTCTCTGTTCCCCCCTGTCTCTATATCCTCCTCTCTCTGAACCCATCTATCTCACAAACTATCTGTCCCCTCTCTAACTGTCCCCCTCTCTCTCTGCCCCCTCTCTCTGTCCCCTCTCTCTGTCCGTCTCTCTCTGTCCTGCCTCTCTCTGACCCCTCTCTGTCGCCATCTATCTGTCCCCCACCGCTTTTCGCCCTCTCTCTGTCCCCCCCTCTCTCTGTATCCCCTCTCTCTCTCTGTGCCCCCTCTCTGCCGCCTCTCTCTCCCCACTCTCTGCCCCTCTTTCTGCACCCCCCTCTCCATGTCTCCCCTCTCTCTGTCTCCCCTCTCTCTGTCTCCACTCTCTCTGACCCCTCTGTCTCTGCCCCCTCTCTCCGTACCCTCTCTCTGTTGCCCTCGCTCTGCATCCTCTCCCTCTGTCCCCCTCTCTCTGACCCCCACTCTCTTCCCCACTCTCTGATCCGCTCTCTCTCTCCCCCACTCGTCTCTCTCTCTCAACCCTGCTCGCTGCCCCCCTCTCTCTGTCGCCCTCTCCCTGTCCCCTCTCTTTCTGTCCCCCTCACTATGTCCGCCTCTCTCTGTCTCCCCTCTCTCTGCCCCCCGCTATCTGCCCCACACTCTGCCCCCCTCCCTCCGTCTCACCTCTATCTGCCCACTCTCTCTGTCCCCTCTCTTTCTGTCCCCCTCTCTCGGACCCCCTCCATCTCCCCCTCTCTCTGCCCCCCTCTCTCTCTGTCCAATCTCTCTCTCTGCCCCCCTCTCTCTGTCCCCCTCTCTCAACCCCCTCTCTGTCCCCCCTCGGACTCTCCCCCTCTCTCTCTTCCCCTCTCTCCGTCACCTCTCTCTCTCCCCCGCTCTCTCTCTCACCCCTCTCTCTGTTCCCCCATTCTCTGTCCCACTTTCTCTGTCACCCTCTCTCTGCCCCCTCTCTGTCACCGTCTCTCAGTCACCCTCTCTCTCTCTGTCCCCCTCTCTATCTGTTCCCCCTCTCTTTGTCCACATCTCTCTGTTCTGCCTCTATCTGTCCATCCTCTCTGCCCCACTCTCTATGCTCCCCCTCATCTGTCTGTCCCCCTTCTCTATCTGTACCCCTCTCTTTGTCCCCATCTCTCTGTTCTGCCTCTATCTGTCCATCCTCTCTGCCTCACTCTCTATGCTCCCCCTCCTCTCTCTGTCCCCCACTCTCTATAGCCCTCTCTCTGTCCCTCTCTCTCTCCCCCTCTCTCTCTGTTCCCCTTCTCTCTGTCCCCTCTCACTCTGTCCCCCCTCTCTCTGTCCCCCCCTCTCTCTCTCTCTCTCCCCTACCCCTCACCGTCCCCCTCCGCTCCCCCCCTCTCTCTGCCCACTCTCTCTCGTCTCCCTCTCTCTGCCCCAGACAACCCTCTCCCCCACAGCCTCTGCCCCCTCTCTGCCCCCTCCACCTCTCTCTCGCCCTCGCTCTGCCCCCCTCTCTCTGACACCTCCATATCCACTCTCTCTGTCCCTCTCTCTGTCCCCCTTTCTCTGTCCCCCCTATCTCTGTCCCCACCACTCTCTGTCCCCTCTCTGTGTCCACCTCTCTCTGTCCCCCTCTCTTTGTCCCCCTCTCTCTGCAGCCCTGTCTCTCCCCCTCTCTCCCCACTCTGTACCCCTGTCTCTGTCTCCCTCTCTCTGTCCCCCCTCTCTCTGCCCCCCCGTTCCTGTCTCTCTGTCCCTGTCTCTCTGTGCCCCCTTCTCTCTGTCGCCCCCTCTCTCTGTTCCCCCTCTCTCTGCCCCGCTATCTATCCCCACTCTCTCTGTCGCCCTCTCTCTCTCTCTGCCCCATCTCTGTCACCGTCTCTCTGCCCCCCCTCCCTCTGTCCTCTCTCTATGTCCCCCCCCTCTGTCCCCCCTCTCTCGGTCCCCTATCTCACTGTCCCCCTCTCTCTGTCCCTACTCTCTCTGTCCTCCTATCTCTGCCCCCTCTCTGTCACCATGTCTCTGTCCCCCCTCTCTCTGTTCTCCTCTCTCTTTAACCCCTCTGTCCCCTTCTCTCTCTCTGTCCCGCTCTCTCTGCCCCGACTCTCTCTGTCCCTCTCTATCTGCCCACCCTCTCTGTCACCCCATCTCTTTGTCCCCTTCTCTCTCTGTCCCCTCTCTCACTGACCCCCTCTCTCTCTGACCCCCTCTATCTCCCCCACTCTCTGTGCCCCGCTCTCTGTCGCCCTCTCCCTGCCCCTCTTTCTCTTTCCCCTCTCTCTCTGCCCCCCTCACTCTGCCCCATCTCTCTCTGTACCTCTCACTCTGTCCCCCTCTCTCTCTGTCCCCCTCTCACTCTTTCCCCGTATTTCTCTCTCCCCCTCTCTCTGTCCCCCTCTCTCGCTGTCACCCTCTCGCTCTCTCCCCCGCTCTCTCTGTCCCCCCTCTCTCTCTGTCCACCTCTCTCTCTGTTCCCTTCTCTCTTTGACCCCCTCTCTATATCTGGAGCCCCTCTCTCTCACCCTCTCTCTGTCCCCCTCTCTGTGTACCCTCTCTATCCTCCCCACTCTCTGCTCCCCTCTCTCTCCCACCGGTCTCTCTCTCTCTCTCTCTGTCTCTCTACCCTGCACTCTGCCCCCTCTCTTTGTCACACTCTCCTGGTCCACTCTCTCTCTGTCCCCCCTCACTCTGTCCCCTCTCTCTGTCTCCCTTCTCTCTCCTCCCCTCTATCTGCCCCACTCTCTGCCACCATTTCTCTGTTCCCCACTCTCTTGTCCACTCTCTCTGTCACCCTCTCTCTGATACCCCTCTCTCTGTTCCCCCACTCTCTGAACGCCTCTCTCTGCCCCGACTCTCTCTGCCCCCCTCTCTCTGCTCCCCTCTCTCTCTGCCCCCTCTCTATGTCCCCTCTCTCTGTCCCTCTCTCTCTCTGATCTCCCTCTATATCCCCCACTCTCTGTCCCCCTCTCCCTGTCGCCCTCTCTCTGTACCCCACTCTCTGTACACCTCTGTCTGTCGCCCTCTCTATGACCCCCTCTCTCTGTCCCCCTCTCTCTCCCACCCGTCTCTCTATATCCCCCTCTTTGTCCCCCTCTGCCTGTTCCCCCTCTCTCTGTCCCCCTCTCTCTCCCACCCGCCTCTATCTCTGTGCCCCTCTCTCTCCACCCCTCTCTTGCCCCGCTCTGTCTGCCCCCTCGCTCTCTTTCACCCTCTCTCTCCCCCTCTCTCTGTTCCCCTGTCTCTCTCTCTCTCCCCCTCTCTCTGTCCCGCTCAGTCTCTGTCCCCCTCTCTCTGACCCCCTCTATGTCCCACTCTCTCTGTCCCCCTCTCTCTGAACCCCACTATCTCCCCACCTTACATTGCCCCACTCTCTGTCGCCCTCTCTCTGACCCCCTCTCTCCCTGCCCACCTCACTCTGTCCTCTTCTGTCTGCTCCCCTCTCTCACCCACCAGTCTCTCTCTCTCTCTCTCTCTCTCTACCCTGCTCTCTGCACCACTCTCTCTGTCACCCTCTCCCTGTCCACTCTCTCTCTGTCCCCCCTCACTCTGTCCCCTCTTTCTGTCTACCATCTCTCGGTCCCCTCTATCTGCCCCACTCTCTGCCCCCCTTTCTCTGTAGCCCACTCTCAGGTCCTCTCTCTCTGTCACCCTCTCTCTGCCCTCCTCTCTCTGTCCCTCCTCTCTGTCCCACCTCTATCTGTCCACCCTCTCTGTCCCCCTCTCTCTGTCCCGTTCTCTCTGTCCGCCCTCTCTAACCCCATCTATCTCCCCCACTGTCTGTCCCACTCTCTCTGTCGCCCTCTCTCTGAAACCTTCTTTCTGCCACCCGCCTCTCTCTGTCACCCCTTTCTCTTTCCCCCTGCTCGCTGTTCCACTCTCTCTCTCCCCCTCTCTCTTTCACCCTCTCTCTGATATCCCCCTCTCTGTTCCCCCACTCTCTTTCCCCCTCTCTCTGCCCCGGCTCTCTCTGCCCCCCTCTCTCTGCTCCCCTCTCTCTCTGCCCCCCACTCTCTGTCCCCCTCTCCCTGTCGCCCTATCTCTGTACCCCACTCTCTGTACCCCTCTATCTGTCGCCCTCTCTATGACCCCCTCTCTCTGTCCCCCTCTTTCTCCCACCCGTCTCTCTATATCCCCCTCTTTGTCCCCCTCTGCCTGTTCCCCCTCTCTCTGTCCCCCTCTCTCTCCCACCCGCCTCTCTCTCTGTCCCCCTCTCTCTCTGCCCCCTCTCCCTGTCCTGAACTGTCTGTTCCCCCTCTCTCTGTCCCCTACGTCTCTCTCTCCCACTCTCTGCCCCTTCTCTGTTGCCCTCTCTCTGCCCCTTCTCTCTGCCCCCTCTCTGTACCCTCTCTCTCTTTTCCCCTCTCTCTCTCTGTCCCCCACTCTCTCCATCCCCCCACTCTCTGCCCCCCTCTCTCTCCCCCACTCCATACCCCTCTATCTGTCCCCTACCCTTTGTCCCCCACTCTTTGTCCCCCACTCGCTGTCCTCCTCTCTCTGTCCCCCACTATATCCCCCTCTAAATCCCCCTCTCTCTGACCCCCTCTATCTCCCCAACTCTCTGTGCCCCTCTCTCTCCACCCCTCTCTTGCCCCGCTCTGTCTGCCCCCTCGCTCTCTTTCACCCTCTCTCTTCCCCTCTCTCGGTTCCCCTGTCTCTCTCTCTCTCCCCCTCTCTCTGTCCCGCTCAGTCTCTGTCCCCCTCTCTCTGACCCCCTCAATGTCCCCCTCTCTCTGTCCCCCTCTCTCTGAACCCCACTATCTCCCCCACTTACATTGCCACACTCTCTGTCGCCCTCTCTCTGACCCCCTCTCTCCCTGCCCACCTCACTCTGTCCCCTTCTGTCTGTCTCCCTTCTCTCTGCCCCCTCTATCTGCCCCACTCTCTGCCCCCCTTTCTCTGTAGCCCACTCTCAGGTCCTCTCTCTCTGTCACCCTCTCTCTGCCCTCCTCTCTCTGTCCACCTTCTCTGTCCCCCTTTCTCTGTCCCGTTCTCTCTGTTCCCCCCTCTCTAACCCCATCTATCTCCCCCACTGTCTGTCCCACTCTCTCTGTCGCCCTCTCTCTGAAAACTTCTTTCTGCCACCCGCCTCTCTCTGGCACCCCTCTCTGCTTTCCCTCTCTCTGTCTCCATCTATCTCCCCAACTCTCTGTCCCCTCTCTATGTCACCCCTTTCTCTTTTCCCCTGCTCGCTGTCCCAATCTCTCTCTCCCCCTCTCTCTGTCACCCTCTCTCTGAATCCCTCTCTATGCCGCCTCACTCTGTCCCCTTCTCTCTCTCCCACTCTCTCTCTGTCCCACTCTCAGTGTTCCCCCTTTCTCTAGCTCCCCCTTCAACATTTCTCTGTCCCGTCTCTGTCCCCTTCTCTCTCTCGCACACTCTCTGCCCCCTCTGTCCCCCCCTCTCTCTCGCCCTCTCTCTGCCCCCTCTCTGTCGCCCTCTCTCTGCCACCTCTTTGTTGCCGTCTCTCTGTCCCCCCTCCCTCTATCCCCCTCTCTCTGTCACACCCGTCCCCCTCTCTCTGACGCCCTCTTTCTGCCCCCCCTCTCTCCCCCGCTCTCAGTCCCCTTCTCTCTCTCACTCCTATCTCTGTCCCCAAATCTCTCTGTCCCCCTGTCTCTCTCTGTCCCCCTCTCTCTGACACCCTCGGTCTTCCCCACTCTCTCCCACCGGTCTCTCTCTCTCTACCCTGCCCGCTGCCTCCTCTCTCTGTCCCCCCTCGCTCTCCTCCCTCTCTCTCACCCCTCTTTCTGTTCCCCCATTCTCTGTCCCCCTCTCTCTGTCACCCTCTCTCTGCCCCCTCTCTGTCGCCCGCTCTCTGCCCCCTCTCTGTCACCGTCTCTCAGTCACCCTCTCTCTCTCTGTACCCCCCCATCTGTTCCCCTCTCTCTGTCCCCCCTCTCTTTGACCCCACCTCCTCTCGCTGTCCCCCTCTTTCTGACCGCCTCTTTCTACCCCACTCTCTCCCCTGTCTCTCTCTCTCCCCTGTCTCTCTGTCCCCCTTCTCCCTGTTCCCCCTCTCTCTGTTCCCTCCTCTCTCTCTGTACCCCCATCTCTCTGTCCCCCCTCTCTCTGTCGCCCTCTCTCTGACTCTCTCTCTCACCTCCACTCTCTGTAGACCTCTCTCTGTCCCCCTCTCTCTGCCCCCTCTCTCTGTCCCCCTCTCTCTCTGTCACTCTCTCTCTGACTCCCTCTCTCTCCCCCACTCTCTGTCCCCCTCTCTCTGTCCCCCTCTCTCTGTACCCCTCTCTGCCCCCCTCTCTCTCTGCCCCCATCTCACTGTCCCCTTCTCTCTCTGACCCCCTCTCTCGCTGTCCCTCTCTATATCACACTCTCTCTGTCGTCCTATCTCTGACCCCCTCTCCCTTCCACCCGCCTCTCACACTGCCCCCCCTCTCCCTGACCCCTCTCTCTCTGTCCCCCTCTCTCTCTGTCCCATCCTCTCTCTGTCCCCCTCTCTCTGTCCCCCCTCTCTCTGTTCCCCTCTCTCTCTGACACCCTCTCTCTGACCCCCCTCTATCTCCCCCACTCTCTGTGCCCCTCTCTCTGTCTCCCTCCCTCTGACTGACTATACCTCCCGCTATTTTCGTCCCCCTGCTTTTGTCCCACTCTCTCTGTCCCTCTCTATCTCCCCCTCTCTCTGTGCCCCTCTCTCTGTGCCCTCTCTCTGTCCCCCTCTATCTCCCCTACTCTCTATGCACTTCTTTCTGTGCCACTCACTCTGTCCCCCCCTCTCCGTCGCCCTGATTCACCCACCCGCCTCTCTCGTACCCCCTCTCTCTCCCACCCACCTCTCTCTCTGTCCCCCTCTCTCTGTCCCCATCTCTCTGTCCCTCCCTGTCTCTGCCCCACTCTCTCTGTCCACACGTCCCGCACTCTCTGTCCTGCCTCTCTCTGACCGCTCTCTGTCACCGTCTCTCTGTCACCCCACCGCCTGTCACCCTGTCTCTGCCCGCCCCTCTCACTGTCCCCCCCCTCCCTGTCCCCCTTCTCTCTCTGTCTCCCCTCTCTCTCTGCCCCATCTCTCTCCCTGCTCTTTGCCCCCCTCTCTCTGTACCCCCCTCTATCTGACCTCCCCCCTCTCTCTCTGTCCACCTCTCTCTGACACCCTCTCTCTGTACCCCACTCTCTGTACTCCTCTGTCTGTCGCACTCTCTATGACCCCCTCTCTCTGTCCCCCTCTCTCTCCCACCCGTCTCTCTATATCCCCCTCTTTGTCCCCCTCTGCCTGTTCCCCCTCTCTCTGTCCCCCTCTCTCTCCCAACCGCCTCTCTCTCTGTCCCCCTCTCTCTCTGCCCCCTCTCCCTGTCCTGCTCTCTCTGTTCCCCCTCTCTCTGTCCCCTATGTCTTTCTCTCCCACTCTCTGCCCCTTCTCTGTTGCCCTCTCTCTGCCCCTTCTCTCTGACCCCTCTCTGTCCCCTCTCTCTCTTTTCCCCTCTCTCTCTCTGTCCCCCACTCTCTCCATCACCCCACTCTCTGTCCCCCTCTCTCTGCCCCACTCCATACCCCTCTATCTGTCCCCTATTCTCTGTCCTCCACTCTTCGTCCCCCACTCGCTGTCCCCCTCCCTCTGTCCCCCACTATATCCCCCTCTCTTGCCCCGCTCTGTCTGCCCCCTCGCTCTCTTTCACCCTCTCTCTCCCCCTCTCTCTGTTTCCCTGTCTCTCTCTCTCTCCCCCTCTATCTGACCCCGCCTCTCTCTCTGTCCCCCTCTCTCTGACACCCTCTGTCTTCCCCACTCTCTCCCATCGGTCTCTCTCTCTCTACCCTGCCCTCTGCCTCCTCTCTCTGTCCCGCCTCTCTGTCCCACGAATATCTGTCCACCCTCTCTGTACCCTCTCTTTCCGTCCCCCTCTCTCCGTCTCCTCTCTGTCCCCCCTCGCTCTCTCCCCTCTCTCTCTCACCCCTCTCTCTGTTCCCCCATTCTCTGTCCCCCTCTCTCTATCACCCTCTCTCTGCCCCTTCTCTGTCGCCATCTCTCTGCCCCCTCTCTGTCACCGTCTCTCTGTCACCCTCTCTCTCTCTGTACCCCCCTCTATCTGTTCCCCTCTCTCTCTACCCCCTCTCTTTGACCCCACCTCCTCTCTCTGTCCCCCTCTTTCTATAGCTCTCTCTCTGTCCCCCTCTCTCTCTCTCGGTCCCCCTCTCTCTCTGTTCCCGTCTCTCTCTGTTCCCCTCTCTCTGACCGCCTCTTTCTACCCCACTCTCTCTCCCCTGTCTCTCTCTCTCCCCTCTCTCTCTCTGTCCCCCTTCTCTCTGTCCCCCTCTCTCTGTCCACTCCTCTCTCTCTGTCCACCCCTCTCTCCGTCCTCCCTCTCACTGTTGCCCTCTCTCTGTCCCTCTCTCTCTCTGACTCCCTCTCTCACCTCCACTCTCGGTACCCCTCTCTCTGTACCCTTCTCTCTGTCCCCCTCTCTCTGACCCCCCTCTCTCTCTGTCCCTCTCTCTCTGACTTCCTCTCTCTCTCCCAATCACTGTCCCTCTCTCTCTGTCCCCCTCTCTCTGCACCCCTCTCTGCCCCCCTTTCTCTCTGACCCCCTCTCTCTGACGCCTATTTTTGCCACCCCATTTCTCTCTGTCCAACTCTCTCTGTCACCCTCTCACTTTCGTCATCTCTCTGCCCCCATCTCATTGTCCCCCACTCTCTCTGACCCTCTCTCTCGCTGTCCCTCTCTTTATCACACTCTCTCTGTCCCCTCTCTCTGACCCCTGCTAACTCCCCCACTCTCTGTGCCCGTCTCTCTGTCCCCCTATCTCTTACCCCCTCTCCCTTCCACCCGCCTCTCTCACAGCCCCCCCCTCTCTCTGTCTCGGTTCTCTCTGTCCCCCCTCTCTCTGTCCCCCTCTCTCTCTGACACCTCTCTCTGACCCCCTCTATCTCCCCCACTCTCTGTGCCCCTCTCTCTGTCTCCCTCCCTCTAACTGACTATACCTCCCCCTCTTTTCGTCCCCCTGTTTTTGTCCCCCTCTCTCTGTCCCCCTCTGTCTCCCCCTCTCTCTGTACCCCATTCTCTGTCCTCCTCTCTCTGACCCCCTCTATCTCCCCCACTCTCTCTGCCCTTCTCTCTTTGCCGCTCTCTCTGTCCCCCCCCCCCCCTCTCTGTCGCCCTTTGTCACCCCCCCGTCTCTCTCGGACTCCCTCTCTCTCCCACCCACCTCTCTCTCTGTCCACCTCTCTCTGTCCCCCTCTCTCTGTCCCTCCCTGTCTCTGCCCCACTCTCTCTGTCCACCCGTCCCACTCTCTCTGTCCTGCCTCTCTCTGACCCCTCTCTGTCACCGTCTCTCTATCACCCCACCGCCTGTCGCCTTATCTCAGTCCGCCCCCTCACTGTTCCACCCTCTCTGTCCCCCATCTCTCTCTGTCTCCCCTCTCTCTCAGTCCCCCCCTCTCTCTCTGCCCCCCCTCTCTGTCGCCCTCTCCCTGTCCTCCTCTCTCTGTCCCCTCTATCTCTCACCCGCTCTCTGCCCCCCCCCCCCCACCTCTGCCGCCCTCTCTCTGCTCCGTCTCTCTCTGCCCCCTCTCTGAACCCCTTTCTCTTTGGCCCCCACTCTCTCCATCCCCTCCACTCTGTGCCCCTCTCTCTGATCCCCTCTCTCTCCCTCACTCTCTGTCCCCCTCTCTCTGTCCCCCTATATGTCCCCCTGCCTCTGTTCCCCTCTCTATGACAACCTCTATCTCTCCCACTCTCTGTCCCACTCTTTCTGTCGCCCTCTCTCTGACTCCCTCTCCCTTCCACCCGCCTCTCTCTTTCCCCTCTTGCTCTGACGCCCTCGCTCTCTGACCCACTTCTCTCTCTGTCCTCCTCTCTCTGTCGCCCTCTTTCACCCACCCGCCTCTCTAGGTCCTCCTCTTTCTGTCCTCCTCTCTCTGTCGCTCTCTTTCGCCCACCCGCCTCTCTCTGTCCCCCTCTCTCTCCCACCTGCCTCTCTCTCTGTCCCCTCTATCTCTCATCCGCTCTCTGCACCCCCTCTCTGTAGCCCAATCTCTGCTCCGTCTCTCTCTGCTCCCCTATCTGAAGCCCTCTCTCTGTCCCCCACTCTCTTCATCCCCTCCACTCTGTCCCACTCTCTCTGATCCCCTCTCTCTCCCCCACTCTCTGTGCCCCGCTCTCTGTCGCCCTCTCCCTGCCCCCTCTCTCTTTCCCCTCTCTCTCTGCCCCCTCTTTCTCTCTGCCCCCTCTCTCTGCCCCTTCACACTGCCCCACCTCTCTCTGTACCTCTCACTCTGTCCCCCTCTCTCTCTGTCCCCGTCTCACTCTTTCCCCGTCTCTCTCTCTCCCCCTCTCTCTGTCTCCCTCTCTCTCTGTCCACCTCTCTTTCTGTCCCCTTCTCTCTCTGACCCCACCTCTCTCTCTGGCCCCCCTCTCTCTCCCCCTCTCTCTGTCTCCCTCTCTCTGTACCCCCTCTATCTTCCCCACTCTCTGCTCCCCTCTGTCTCCCACCGGTCTCTCTCTCTCTCTCTCTCTCTCTCTCTCTCTACCCTGCTCTCTGGCCCTCTCTCTCTGTCACACTCTCCCTGTCCACTAACTCTCTGTCCCCCCTCACTCTGTCCCCTCTTTCTGTCTCCCTTCTCTCTGCTCCACTCTATCTGCCCCACTCTCTGCCACCCTTTCTCTGTTCCCCACTCTCTTGTCCTCTCTCTCTGCTCCCCTCTCTCTCTCTGCCCTCTCTCTCTCTGTCCCCTCTCTCTCTGTCTCTGACCCCATCTATCTCCCCCACTCTCTATCCCCCTCTCCCAGTCGCCCTCTCTCTGACCCCCACCCTCTGTCCCCCTCTGTCTGTCCCCCTCTCTCTCTGCCCCCTGTCTCTCTGTCCCCTCTATATCTCACCCGCTCTCTGCACCCCCTCTCTGTCGCCCAATCTCTGCTCCGTCTCTCTCCATCCCCTCCACTCTGTCCCACTCTGTCTGATCCCCTCTCTCTCCCCCACTCTCTGTCCCCCTCTCTCTGTGCCCCTCTATATCCCCCTGCCTCTGTTCCCCTCTCTCTGACCCCCTCTATCTCCCCCTCTCTCTGTGCCCCTCTCTCTGTCGCCCTCTCTCTGCCTCCCTCTCCCTTCCACCCGCCTCTCTCTTTCCCCTCTCTCTCTGACCCCCTCTCTCTCTGACCCCGTTCTCTCTCTCTGTCCCAACTCTCTCTGTCCTCCTCTCTCTGTCCGCCCCTCTCTGTCCCTCTCTCTGTGTCACCCTCTTTCTCCCACCTGCCACTCTCGGACACCCTCTCTCTCCCACCCGCCTCTCTCTCTCTGTCCCCCTCTCTCTCTGCCCCCCCTCTCTCTGTCCGCCCCTCTCTCTGTCCGCCCCTCTCTCTGTCCGCCCCCCTCTGTCCCCCCTCTCTCTGTCCGCCCCTCTCTTTCCCCCACTCTCTGTCACCCTCTTTCTCCCACCTGCCACTCTCGGACACCCTCTCTCTCCCACCCGCCTCTCTCTCTATCCCCCTCTCTCTGTCCTCCTCTCTCTGTCCCCTCTATCTCTCACCCGCTCTCTGCCCCCGTCTCTGCCCCCTCTCTCTGTCCCCCTTACTCTGTCCCCTCTATCTCTCACCCGCTCTCTCTGCCCCCTCTCTGTCGCCCTCTCTCTGCTCCGTCTCTCTCTGCCCCCCCTCTCTGAACCCCTCTCTCTCTGTCCTCCACTCTCTCCATCCCCTCCTCTCTGTCCCCCTCTCTCTCTGACCCCCTCTCTCTGTCATCCTCTTTCTCCCACCTGCCACTCTCGGACACCCTCTCTCTCCCATCCTCCTCTCTCTCTGTCCCCCTCTCTCTGTCCCCCTCTCTCTCTGCCCCCTCTCTCTGTCCATCTCTCTCTGTCCCCTCTATCTCTCACCCGCTCTCTCTGCCCCCTCTCTGTCGCCCTCTCTCTGCTCTGTCTCTCTCTGCCCCCCTCTCTGAACTCCTCTCTCTCTGTCCCCCACTCTCTCCATCCCCTCCTCTCTGTCCCGCTCTCTCTGATCCCCTCTCCCCCACTATCTGTCTCCCTCTCTCTTTCCCCCTCTATATCCGCTGCCTCTTTCTCCCTCTCTCTGACCCCGTCTATCTCCCCCAATCCCTGTGCCCCTCTCTCTGTCGCCCTCTCTCTGCCCCCCTCTACCTTCCACCCGCCTCTCTCTTTGCCCCCGCTCTCTGTCCCCCTCTCTCTCTCTCCTCCTCTTTCTTTCCCACTCTCTCTCTGTCCCCCTCTCTCTCTGTCCCCCTCTCTCAATCGCACTCTCTCTGTCCCCCTCTGTCTGACTCCCTCTCTCTGCCCCACTCTGTACCCCTCTCTCTGTCCCCCTCTATCTGTCCCCCTCTATACCCCCCTCTCTCTGTCCCCCTCTCTGACCCCATCTCTCTCTGCCCTGCTCTCTATCTGTCCCGCTCCATCTCTGTCCCGCTCTCTCTCTGTCCCCCCATCTCTCTGAACACCTCCATTCTCTGGCCGCCCTCTCTCTGTCCCTCCCTCTCTTTTCTCCCCCTCTCTCTGTCCCCCCTCTCCCTGTCCCCTTCTCTCTCTGTCCCGCCTCTCTCTGCCCTCCCCGTCCCCTTCTCTCTCTGCCCGCCCCCCTCTCTGACCCCCTCTCTCTCTGACCCCCTCTTTCTTCCCCTCTCTCTGTCCCCCCCCCCCCCCCGTCCCCCCTCACTCTGTCCAGCTCTCTCTCTGTCCCCTTCTCTCTCTGTCCCCCTCTCCCTCTGATCCCCCCCTCTCTCTCGGACCCCCTCTATCTCTCCCCTCTCTCTGTCCCCCACTCTGTGCCCCCTCACTCTGTCCCCTCTCTCTCCGTCGCCCTCTCTCTGACGCCGCTTTCTAACACCCCCTTTCTCTCTGTCCAACTCTCTCTCTGTCACCCTCTCTCTGTCGTCATCTCTCTGGCCCCTATCTCACTGTCCCCCTCTCTCTCTGACTCCCTCTCTCGCTGTCCCCTTCTTTAATACCCTCTCTCTGTGCCCCTCTCTCTGTCGCCCTCTCTGCCCCTCTCTCTCTTTCCCCTCTCTCTCTACCTCTTCTCTCTCTGCCCCCTCACTCTGTCCCCCTCTGCCTGCCCCCATCCCTCTCTGCCCTGCTCTCTATCTGTCGGGCTCTTTCTCTCTCCCGCTCTCTCTCTCTGTCCCCCTCTCTCTCTGAACCCCTCCTTTCTCTGGCCCCTCACTCTCTGTCCATCCCTCTCTTTGTCAGCCCCTCTCTCTGCCCCACCCCCTCTCCCTGTCCCCCTCTCTCTCTGTACCCCTCTGTCTCGGACCCCCCCTCTCTCTCGGACCCCCTCTATCTCTCCCCTCTCTCTGTTCCCCCCTCTCTGTGCCCCCTCACTCTGTCCCCCTCTCTCTCTGTCCCCCTCTCTATCTGTCCCCCCCTCTCTGACCTCCTCTCTCTCTGACCCACTCTCTCTCTGTCCCCTCTCTCTGTCACCAATCTCTCTTTCCGTCCCTCTCTTTCCCCCCTCTCTATGTGCGCCCCTCTCACTGTCCACCCCATCTCCGTCCCCCTCTCACTGCCCCGCCTCTGTTCTCCCCTCTCTCTGTCCTCCTCTCACTCTGACCCTCTCTTTCTGCCCCCTCACTCTGTCTCCCTCTCTCTGTCCCCTCTCTCTCTGTCCCCGTCTATCTCCCCCACTCTCTGTCCCCCACTCTCTGTCCCTCTCTCTCTGTCCCCCTCTCCGTGACCCGTCTCTCTGTCCCCCTCTAACTCCGCGACTTTTTGTCCCCCTCTCTCTGACACCCTCTAACACCCCCTCTTTTTGTCCTCCCTCTCTGTCCCCCTCCATCTCCCCTACACTCTGTACCCCTCTCTCTGTCCCCCTCCCTTTGACTACCTCTATCTCCCCCTCTCTCTATCCCCCTCTCTCTCAGTCCAGCTCTCTCTGTTTGCTCTGTCTCTGTCCCCTCTCTCTCCCAACCGCCTCTCTCTCTGTCCCTCTCTCTCTCTGTCACCCTCTCTCTCTGTCGCCCTCTCTCTGCCCCCCTCTCTGTCGCCCTGTCTCTGCTCCGACTCTCTCTGCCCCCCGTCTCTGGTTCCCGATCTCTCTGTCTTCCACTCTTTCCATCCCCCACACTCTGTGCCCCTCTCTCTGTCCCCATTTCTCTGACCCCCACTAACTCCCCCAATCTCTGTGCCCTTTTCTCTGTCGCCCTCTCTCTGACCCCCTCTCCCTTCCACCCGCTCTCTCTCTGCCCCCCTCTCTCTGTCCCCCGGTCTCTCTGACCCCCTCTCTCTCTGACCCGCCTCTCTCTCTGTCCCCCCCTCCCTGTCCCCCTCTCTCTCTGTCCTCCTCTCTCTGTCCCCCTCTCTCTGACTCCCTCTCTTTCCCCCACACGGTACCCCTCTCTCTGTACGCCACTCTTGTCCCCCACTCTCTGTCACCCTCTGTATCCTCAACTCTGTTGTCCCTCTCTCTGCTCCCTTCTCTCTCTGCCCGACTCACTCTGTCCCCCTCTGTCTGCCCCTAAGTCTCTCTGCCCCTCACTCTGTCCCCCTCTATCTCTGCCCCCTTCTCTCTCTGTCCCCCTCTCACTGTCCGCCTCTCTGTCTGACCCTCCTCTCCGGCTGTCCACCTCGATATCCCCCTCTCCCTGTCGCCATCTCTCTGCCCCCTCTCTCACTGACCCCCTCTCTCTCTGACCCCCTCTCTTGCTGTTCCCCTCTATATACCCCTCTCTCTGTCCCCTCCTTCTGACTCTCTCTATCTCCACCACTCTGTGTCCCTCTCTCTGTCGCCCGCTCTGTGCACCCGTCTCTCCTTCCCCTCTCTCTCTGCCCCGCTCTCTCTCTGCGCCCTCACTCTGTCCCCCTCTGTCTGCCCCCATCTCTCTATGTCCCCCTATCTCTCTGTCCCCCCCCACCTCGCTCTCCCACACTCTCTCTGTCCCCTCTCTCTCTGTCCCCCCGTCTCTGTCCCCCTCTCTCTGTCACCCTCTTTCTCCCACCTGCCACCCTCGGACACCCTCTCTCTCCCACCCGCCTCTCTCTCTGTCCCCCTCACTCTGTCCCCCTCTCTCTCTGCCCCCTCTCTCTGTCCCCCTCTCTCTGTCCCCTCTATCGCTCACCCGCTCTCTGCCCCGCTCTCTGTCGCCCTCTCTCTGCTCCGTCTCTCTCTGCCCCCCTCTCTGAACCCCTCACTCTCTGTCCCCCACTCTCTCCATCCCCTCCTCTCTCTCCCCCTCTCTCTGACCCCCTCTCTCTGTCACCCTCTTTCTCCCACCTGCCACTCTCGGACACCCTCTCTCTCCCACCCGCCTCTCTCTCTGTCCCCCTCTCTCTCTCCCCCCCTCTCTCTGCCCCCTCTCTCTGTCCCTCCTAACTCTGCCCCCTCTATCCCTCACCCGCTCTCTTCCCCCCTCTCTGTCGCCCTCTCTCTGCTCCGTCTCTCTCTGCCCCCCTCTCTGAACTCCTCTCTCTCTGTCCCCCACTCTCTCCATCCCCTCCTCTCTGTCCCCCTCTCTCTGACCCCTCTCTCTCTCCCAATCTCTGTCCCCCTCTCTCTGTCCCCCTCTCTCTCCCACACTCCCTGTGCCCCTCTCTCTGTCGCCCTCTCTCTGCCCCTCTCTCCCTTCCACCCGCCTCTCTCTTTCCCCCCGTTCTCTGTCCCCCTCTCTCTCTGTCCCCCTCTCTCCGTCGCACTCTCTTTGTCCCCCTCTCTCTGACTCAATCTCTCTGCCCCAGTCTTTACCCCTCTCTCAGTCCCACACTCTCTGTCCCCCTCTTTCTGTCTCCCTCTATATCCCCCTCTCTCTGTCCCCCTCTCTGACCCCGTCTCTCTCTGCCACCTGAGTCTGTCCCCCTCTGTCTGCCCCCATCTCTCTCTACCCCTCTCCCTCTGTCCTCCTCTCTCTCTGTCCTCCTCCCTGTCCGCCTCTCTCTGACGCCTCTTTCTGACACCCCCTTTCTCTCTGTCCAACTCTCTCTCTGTCACCCTCTCTCTGTCGCCATCTCTCTGCCCCGCTATCTCACTATCCCCCCCCTCTCTGACTCCCTCTGTCGCTGTCCACTTCTTTAACACTCTCTCTCTGTCCCCCCCTCTCTGACACCCCCTATCTCCCTTACTCTCTGAGCCCCTCTCTCTGTCGCCCTCTCTGCCCCTCTCTCTCTTTCCCCTCTCTCTCTACCTCCTCTATCTCTGCCCCCCTCACTCTGTCGCCCTCTGCTTGCCCCCATCTCTCTCGGCCCTGCTCTCTATCTGTCCCGCGCTCTCTCTGTACCGCTCTCTCTTGAACCCCTCCTTTCTCTGGCCGCCCTCTCTATGTCCCTCCGTCTCTTTGTCCCCCCCCACTCTCTGTCCCCCCAGTCCCTGTCCCCTTCTCTCTCTGTCCCGCCTCTCTCTGCCCCCCCGACCCTTCCTCTATCTGTCCGCCCCCCTCTCTGTCGCCCTCTCACTCTCTGACCCCCTCTATCTCCCCCTCTCTCTATCTCCCCCCTCTGTCCCCCTTCACTCTGTCCCGCTCTCTCTCTGTCCCCTTCTCTCTCTGTCCCCTTCTCTCTCTGACCCCCCCTCTCTCTCGTACCCCCATATCTCTCCCCTCTCTTTCCCCCCCTCTGTGCCCCTCACTTTGTCCCCCTCTCTCTCTGTCACCCTCTCTCTGTCGCCATCTCTCTGCACCCATATCTGACTGTCGCCCTCTCTCTCTGACTCCCTCTCTCACTGTCCCGTTCTTTAACACCCTCTCTCTGACCCCTCTCTCTGGCACCCTCTATCTCCCCTACCCTCTGAGCCCCTCTCTCTGTCGCCCTCTCTGCCCCTCTCTCTCTTTCCCCTCTCTCTCTACCTCCTCTCTCTCTGCACCCTCACTCTGTCCCCCTCTGCCTGCCCCCATCCCTCTCTGCCCTGCTCTCTATCTTTCGCGCTCTTTCTCTCTCCCGCTCTCTCTCTGTCCCCCTGTCTCTCTGAGCCCCTCCTTTTTCTGTCCCCCCTCTCTCTGTCCCCCCCTCTCTCTGTCCCCCCTCTCCCTGTCCCGTTGTCTCTCTATCCGCCCCCTCTCTGTCGCCCTCTCTCTCTCGGACCCCCTCTATCTCTCCCCTCTCTCTGTCCCCCCCTCTGTGCCCCCTCACTCTGTCCCCCCCTCTCTCTGTCCCCCTCTCTCTCTGACCCCCTCTCTCTCTCTGACCCCCTCTATCTCTCCCCTCTCTCTGCCCCCTCCCGGTGCCCCCTCGCTCTGTCCCCCTCTCTCCCTGTCCTCCTCTCTTTCTGTCCCCCCTCTCTGTCACCACTCTCTCTTTCCGTCCCTCTCTTTCTCCCCTCTCTATGTGCCCCCTCTCTCTGTCCACCCCTCTCCCTCCCCTTCTCTGCCCCGCCTCTGTTCTCCCCTCTCTCTGTCCTCCTCTCACCTTGCCCCTCTCTTTCTGCCCTCCTCACTCTGTCTCCCTCTCTCTGTCCCCTGCTCTCTGTCCCCTCTCTCTCTGTCCCCGTCTATCTCCCCCACTCTCTGTCCCCCACTCTCTGTCCCCCTCTCTCTGTCCCACTCTCCCTGACCCATCTCTCTGTCTCCCTCTAACTCCCCGACTTTTTGTCCCCTTCTCTCTGACCCCCTGTAACTCCCCCTCTTTTTGTCCCCCCTCTCTGTCCCCCTCTATCTCCCCTACACTCTGTACCCCTCTCTCTGTCCTCTTCTCTCTGACCCCCTCTATTTCCCCAACTCTCTGTGCCCCCCTCTCTGTCCCCCTCCCTTTGACTACCTCTATCTCCTCCTCTCTCTATCCCCCTCTCACTGTCCCACTCTCTCTCCCACCCGACTCTCTATCCCTCCTTTTGTCCCCCTCTCTCTCTGTCCCCCTATCTCTCAGTCCAGCTCTCTCTGTTTACTCTGTCTATATCCCCTCTCTCTCCCACACGCCTCTCTCGGAACCCCTCTCTCTCTGTCCCACTCTCTCTGTCCCACTCTCTCTGTCCCCCTGTCTCTCTGTCGCCCTCTCTCTGCCCCCCGCTCTCGGTCGCCCTGTCTCTACTCCGACTCTCTCTGCCCCCCTCTCTGAACCCCTCTCTCTCTGTCCCCCACTCTCTCCATCCTCTCCTCTCTGTCCCCCTCTCTCTGACCCCCTCTCTCTGTCACCCTCTTTCACCCACCTGCCACTCTCGGACACCCTCTCTCTCCCACCCGCCTCTCTCACTGTCCCCCTCTCTCTTGCCCCCCGTCTCTCTGCCCCCTCTATCTCTCACCCGCTCTCTGCCACCCTCTCTGTCGCCCTCACTCTGCTCCGTCTCTCTCTGCCCCCCTGTCTGAAATCCTCTCTCTCTGTTCCCCACTCTCTCCATCCCCTCTTCTCTGTCCTCCTCTCTCTGACCCCCTCTCTCTCCCCCACTCTCTGTCCCCCTCTCTCTGTCCCCCTCTATATCCCCTGCCTCTGTCTCCCTCTCTCTGACGTCCTCTATCTCCCACACTCCCTGTGCCCCTCTCTCTGTCGCCCTCTCTCTGCCCCACTCTCCCTTCCACCCGCCTCTCTCTTTCCCCCCGCTCTCTGTCCCATTCTCTCTCTGTCCTCCTCGTTCTATCCCACTCTCTCTCTGTCCCCCTCTCTCTCTCTGTCCCCCTCTCTCTGTCGCACTCTCTCTGTCCCTCTCTCTCTGACTCCCTCTCTCTGCCCCACTCTGTACCCCTCTCTCAGTGCCACACTCTCTGTCCCCCTCTTTCTGTCCCACTCTATATCCCCCTCTCTCTGTCCCCCTCTCTGACCCCGTCTCTCTCTGCCCCCTCACTCTGTCCCCCTCTGTCTGCCCCCATCTCTCTCTGCCACTCTCCCTCTGTCCCTCTCTCTCTGTCCTCCTCCCTGTCCGCCTCTCTCTGACGCCTCTTTCTGGTTCCCCCTTTCTCTCTGTCCAACTCTCTTTGTCACCCTCTCTCTGTCGCCATCTCTCTGCCCTGCTGTCTCACTATCCCCCTCTCTCTCTGACTCCCTCTGTCGCTGTCCACTTCTTTAACACCCTCTCTCTGTTCCCCTCTCTCTGACACCCTCTATCTCCCCTACTCTCCATGCCCCTCTCTCTGTCGCCCTCTCTGCCCCTCTCTCTCTTTCCCCTCTCTCTCTACCTTCTCTCTCTCTGCCCCCTCACTCTGTCCCCCTCTGCCTGCCCCCATCCCTCTCTGCCCTGTTCTCTATCTCTCCCGCTCTCTCTCTGTCCCGCTCTCTCTCTGTCCCCCTGTCTCACTGAACCCCTCCTTTTTCTGGCCCCTGTCTCTCTGTCCCTCCCTCTCTTTCCCCCCCTCTATCTGTCCCCGCTCTCCCTGTCCCCTTCTCTCTCTGTCCCACCTCTCTCTGCGCCCCCCGTCCCGTTCTCTCTCTGTCCGCCCCACTCTCTGTCGCCCTCTCTCTCTCGGACCCCCTCTATCTCTCCCCACTCTCTGTCCCCCTCTCTGTGCCCCCTCACTCTGTCCCACCCTCTCTCTTTCCCCCTCTCTCTCTGACCCCCTCTCTCTCTCGGACCCCCTCTATCTCTCCCCTCTCTCTGTCCCCCCCTCTGTGCCCCCTCACACTGTCCCCCTCTCTCTCTTTCCCCCTCTCTCTCTGTCCCCCTCTCTGACCTCCTCTCTCTCTGAACCACTCTCTCTCTGCCCCCTCTCTCTGTCCCCTTCTCTCTGTTCCCCTCTCTCTGTAACCCTCGCTCTCTCTCCCCCCTCTCTCTCTGTCGTCCTCTCTCTCTGTCGACCTCTCTCTCTGTCCCCTAACTCTCTGACCCCCTCTCTCTCTGACCCCCTCTCTCCCTCTGTCTCTGTCCTCCTCTCTCTGTCCCCCTCTCTCTCCCTCTGTCTCTGTCCTCCTCTCTCTGTCCTATCTCTCTCTTTTCCCCCACTATCCCCACTCTCTCTGTCCCCCTCTCTCTGTCCCCCTCTCTCTGTCTCACCTATTCCCCCTCTCTCCATCGCCTTCTTTCTGCCCCCTCTCTCGCCCCTGCTCTCAGCCGTCTCTCTCTGTCCCCTTCTCTCTGACCCCCTCTATCTCCATTTCTCTCTGTCCTCTCTCTCTGTCACACTCTCTCTGCCCTCGTCTCTCTGTCCCCCCTCTCTGTCCCGCCTCTATCTGTCCACCCTTTCTGTCGCTCTCTCTCTGTCCCCCTCTCTCTCTGTCCCCCTCTCTCTGTCCCCTGTCTCTCTATCCCCCCCCTCTGACCCCATCTATCTCACCCACTGTCTATCCCCTCTCTCTCTGCCCCCCTCTGTCTCTGTCCACTCACTCTGTCCCCCCTCTCTGTCCCCCTCTCTCTGTCCCTCCCTCTCTCTACCCCCTCCCTCTCTGCCCACTCTCTCTCTGCCCCCCTCACTATGGCCCATCTTTCTCTGCCCCTCTCACTTTGGCCCCCCTCTCTCTGTCCCCCTTTCTCTCTGACCCCCTCTCTCTCTGACCCGCCCTCTCTCTGTCCCCCCCTGTGTCCCCCTCTCACTCTGTCCCCCTCTCTCTCTGTCCCCCTCTCTCTGTCCCCTTTGTCTCTATCCCCCCTCTCTGACCCCATCTATCTCACCCACTGTCTATCCCCTCTCTCTCTGCCCCCCTCTGTCTCTGTCCACTCACTCTGTCCCCCCTCTCTGTCCCCCTCTCTCTGTCCCTCCTTCTCTCTACCCCCTCCCTCTCTGCCCACTCTCTCTCTGCCCCCCTCACTATGGCCCATCTTTCTCTGCCCCTCTCACTTTGCCCCCCCTCTCTCTGTCCCCCTTTCTCTCTGACCCCCTCTCTCTCTGACCCGCCCTCTCTCTGTCCCCCCCTGTGTCCCCCTCTCACTCTGTCCCCTCTCTCTCTGTCCTCTTCTCTCTCTGTCCCCCTCTCTCTCTGACCCCCTCACTCTGACGCCCTCTCTCTGTCCCCTTCTCTCTGTTCCCCTCTCTCTGTCACCCTCGCTCTCTCTCCCCCCTCTCTCTGTCGTCCTCTCTCTCTGTCGACCTCTCTCTCTGTCCCCTATCTCTCTGACCCCCTCTCTCTCTGACCCCCTCTCTCTCCCCCTCTCTCTGTCCCCCCTCTCTCCCCCGTCTCTCTGTCCCCCTCTCTCTGTCCCCCTCTCTCTCACCCCCCTCTCTCTCTCCCTCCCTCTCTGTCCGCTTCTCTCTGCCCCCCCTCTCTGACCCCATCGATCTCCCCCACTGTCTGACCTCCTCTCTCTGTCTCACTGTCTCTGACCGCGACTGTCTCCCACCCGCGTCTCTCTGTGCCCCCTCTCTGTTCTCCCCCTCTCTGTCCCGCCTCTCCCTGTCCCCCTCTCTCTGCCCCCCCTCTCTCTTCCCCCTCTCTCTGACTCCCTCTATTTCCCCTCTCTCAGTCCCCCCCTCTCTGTCCCTCCTCTCACTGTCCCCCTCTCTCTGGCCCCAATCTCTGTTCCACCTCTCTCTGACTACCTCTATCTCCCCCACTCTCTGTTCCCTCTCTCTCTGTCACCCCTCCCTCTGTAGCACCGCTCTCTGTCCCCGCGCACTCTGCCTCTCTCACTCTGCCCTCTCTCTCTGTCCCCCCTCTCTCTCTGTCCCATCTCTCTCTGTCCCCCTCTCTGTTTTCCCCCTTTCTCTGTCCCCCTCTCTCTCTCGCCCTCTCTCTGCTCCCTCTCTGTCGCCCTCTGTCTGCCAACTCTCTGTCACCGTCTCTCTGTCCCCCTTCATCTGTCCCCCTCTCTCTGTCCCCTGTCTCTCTATCCCCCCTCTCTGACCCCATCTATCTCACCCACGGTCTGTCCCCTCTCTCTCTGTCCCCCTCTCTCTCTGTCCACTTACTCTGTCCCCCTCTCTGTCCCCCTCTCTCTGTCCCTCCCTGTCTCTGCCCCCCCCTCTGTCCCCCATCTCTCTGTCACCCCCTCTGACCCACTCTCTTTGTCCTGCCTCTCTCTGACCCCTCTCTGTCGCCCTCTCTTGTCTCCCCTCTCTCTGTCTCCCTGCTCTCTCTGTCCCCCCTCTCTCTCGGTCTCCCCTCTCTCTCTGCCCCCTCTCTGCTCCCTCTCTCTCCCCGGTCTCTGCTCCCCTCTCTCTGTACCCTCTCTCTGTCGCCCTCTCTCTGCGTCCTCTCTATCTGTCCCCCTCTCTCTGACCCCCACTATCTTCCCCACTCTCTGCTCCCCCCTCTCTCTCCCACACGTCTCTCTCTCTCTCTACGCTGCTCTCTGCCCTCTCTCTCTGTCGCCCTTCCCTGTGCCCTCTCTCTCTGTCCCCCTCACTCTGTCTCCCTCAGTCTGTCTCCCCTCTCTCTGCCCCGCTCTATCTGCCCCACTCTCTGCCCCCCTCTCTGTCCAACACTCTCTGTCCTCTCTCTCTGTCACCCTCCCTCTGTCACCCCTTTCTGTCCCCCCCTCTCTGTCCCCCTCTCTAAACCCCCTCTCTGTCCCCACTCGATCTCGCCCCCTCTCCCTGTGCCCCCTCTCTCTGTCACCTCTCTCTCTCCCCCACTCTCTCACCCCTCTCTCTGTTCCCCCATTCACTGCCCACCTCTCTATGTCACCATCTCTCTGCCGCCACTCTGTCAACGTCTCTCAGTCACCCTCTCTCTCTCTGACCCCCCTCTATCTGCTCTGCCTCTATCTGTCCATCCTCTCTGACCCCCTCCACTCTCTGTCCCCCTCTCTCTATCGCCCTCTCTCTGTCCCCCTCTCACTCAGGTCCCATCTCTGACCCCCTCTTTCACCCCCACTCTCTCTCTCCCCTCTCTCCCTGTCCCTTCCCTCTGTCCCACTTCTCTCTGTCCCCCTCTCTCTTCCCCCTCTCCCTCTGACCCGCTCTCTCTTTCACCCTCTCTCTCTGTCCCCAACTCTCTTCCCCCTCTCTGTCCCCCTCTCTCTGTGCCCTCTTTCTGCCCCCTCTCTGTCACCGTCTCTCTATCCCCCCTGCCTCTGTCCCCCTCTCCCTGCCCCTCTCTCTGTGCCCCCTCTCTCTCTCTGCCCCCTCTATCTCCCCCACGCTCTGTCCCCCTCTCTCTGTTGCACCGCTCTCTGTCCCCGCGCACTCTGCCTCTCTCACTCTGCCCTCTCTCTCTGTCCCCCCTCTCTCTCTGTCCCATCTCTCTCTGTCCCCCTCTCTGTTTTCCCCTTTCTCTGTCCCCCTCTCTCTCTCTCTCTCCCTCTCTCTGCTCCCTCTCTGTCGCCCTCTGTCTGCCAACTCTCTGTCACCTTCTCTCTGTCCCCCCTTCATCTGTCCCCCTCTCTCTGTCCCCTGTCTCTCTATCCCCCCTCTCTGACCCCATCTATCTCACCCACGTTCTGTCCCCTCTCTCTGTGTCCCCCTCTATCTCTGTCCACTCACTCTGTCCCCCCTCTCTGTCCCCCTCTTTCTTTCCCTCCCTCTTTCTGTCCCCCATCTCTCTGTCACCCCCTCTGACCCACTCTCTCTGTCTCTCTGCTCTCTCTGTCCCCCTCTCTCTCTGTCTCCCCTCTCTCTCTGCCCCCTCTATGGCCCCTCTCTCTCCCCGGTCTCTGGTCCCCTCTCTCTGTACCCTCTCTCTGTCGCCCTCTCTCTGCGTCCTCTCTATCTGTCCCCCTCTCTCTGACCCCCACTATCTTCCCCACTCTCTGCTCCCCCCTCTCTCTCCCACACGTCTCTCTCTCTCTACGCTGCTCTCTGACCCCTCTCTCTGTCGCCCTTCCCTGTGCCCTCTCTCTCTGTCCCCCTCACTCTGTCTCCCTCAGTCTGTCTCCCCTCTCTCTGCCCCGCTCCATCTGCCCCACTCTCTGCCCCCCTCTCTGTCCACCACTCTCTGTCCTCTCTCTCTGTCACCCTCTCTCTGTCACCCCTTTCTGTCCCACCTCTATCTGTCCACCCTCTCTCTCCCCCTCTTTCTTTCCCCCTCTCTCTAACCCCCTCTATCTCCCCCTCTCCCTGTTCCCCCTCTCTCTGGCCCCCCTCTCACTGTCCCCCTCTCTAAACCCCCTCTCTGTCCCCACTCGATCTCTCCCCCTCTCTCTGTCCCCCCTTTCTCTGTCACCTCTCTCTCTCCCCCACTCTCTCACCCCTCTCTCTGTTCCCCCATTCTCTGCCCACCTCTCTATGTCACCATCTCTCTGCCGCCACTCTGTCAACGTCTCTCAGTCACCCTCTCTCTCTCTGACCCCCCTCTATCTGCTCTGCCTCTATCTGTCCATCCTCTCTGACCCCCTCCACTCTCTGTCCCCCTCTCTCTATAGCCCTCTCTCTGTCCCCCTCTCACTCAGGTCCCATCTCTGACCCCCTCTTTCACCCCCACTCTCTCTCCCCTCTCTCCCTGTCCCTTCCCTCTGTCCCACTTCTCTCTGTCCCCCTCTCTCTTCCCCCTCTCCCTCTGACCCGCTCTCTCTTTCACCCTCTCTCTCTCCCCAACTCTCTGCCCCCTCTCTGTGCCCCTCTCTCTGTGCCCACTTTCTGCCCCCTCTCTGTCACCGTCTCTCTATCCCCCCTGCCTCTGTCCCCCTCTCCCTGCCCCTCTCTCTGTGCCCCCTCTCTCTCTGCCCCCTCTATCTCCCCCACGCTCTGTCCCCCTCTCTCTGTTGCCCTCTCTCTGATCCCCACTCTCTGTCACCCGTTGTCTGTCGCCCTGTCACTGTCACCCTCTCTCTGACCCCCACTCTCTGTACCCCTCTCTCTCCCAACTGCCTCTCTCTCTGTCCCCATCTCTCTCTGCCCTCTCTCTCTGTCCCGCTCTCTCTGTTTCCCCTCTCTCTGTCCCCCTGTCTCTGTCCCCATCTCTCTCCCCCACTCTCTGCCCCCTCTCTGATGCTCTCTCTCTGCCCCTTCTCTCTGCCTCCCTCTCTGTCCCCCTCTCTCTGTTCCCCTCTCTCTCTCTCTCTCTCTGTCCCCCACTCTCTCGATCCCCCCATTCTGTCCCCCTCTCTCTCCCCCACTCTGTACCCCTCTCTCTGTCCCTCTCTCTCTGACCCCCCTCTCTCTCCCCCACTCTCTGTGCCCCACTCTCTGTCGCCCTCTCTCTGCCCCCTCTCTCTCTGCCCCCCTCACTTTCCCCCCTCTGTCTGCCCCCATCTCTCTCTTCCCCTCTCTCTCTGTCCCCCTCACTCTCTGCTCCCTTCTCTTTCTGTCCCCTCTCTCTGTCGCCCTCTCTCTGTGCCCCCCTCTCTCTGTACTCCTCTCTCTCTGTTCCCTTCTCTCTGACGCCTCTTTCTGCCCCCTCTCTCTCTGACCCTCTCTCTCTGTCGCCATCTCTCTGCCCCCCCATTCTCACTGTCCGTCTCTCTCTGTCCACTTCTCTTTCTGTTCCCCTCTCTCTCTGACCTCCTCTCTCTCTGACCCCCTCTATCTCACCCACTCTCTGTGTCCCGCTCTCTGTCCCTTCTCTCTCTGTCCCCCACCTTCCTCTGTGTCTCCCCCTCTCTCTGTCCCCGCTCTCTCTGTCCCCCCATCTTTCTTTCCTCCTCGCTCTCTGTCCCCCTCTCTCTCTGTCCCCTTCTCTCTCTGTCGCCCTCTCTCTCTGTCCCCTCTCTCTCTGACCCTCTGTCTCTGTCCCCCTGTCTCTGTCCTCCTCTCTCTCGTCACCCTCTCTCTCTCTCCCCCCCTCTATCTGTCGTCCTCTCTCTCTGTCCACCTCTCTCTCTGTCCCCGTCTCTCTCTTTCACCCTCTCTCTCTGACCCCCCCTCTCTCTCTGTCCGCCTCTCTCTGTCCTCTCTTTATCACCCCTCTCTCTATCCCCTTCTCTCTGTCCCCCCTCTCTCTGACCCCATCTATCGCCCCACTGTCTGTCCCCCTCTCTCTGTCGCCCTCTCCCTGACCCCCTCTCTCTCCCAAACGCCTCTCTCTGTACCCCCTCTCTGTTCCCCTCCTCTCTCTCCCTCACTATCTGCCCCCCTCTGTCCGCCGTCTCCCTGTCCCCCTCACTCTGCCCCAACTCTCTGTTCCCCATTACTCAAACTCCCTCTATCTACCCCACTCTCTGTCCCCTCTTTCTCTGTCACACCTCTCTCTTTCTCTCCGATCTCTGTCCCCCCTCTCTCTGTCCCCATCTCTCTGTCACCCTCTCTCTAACCCCCTCTCACTCTGCCTCTCTCACTCTACCCCTCTTACTCTGCCCCCTCTCTCTGTCCCCCTCTCTCTCTGTTCCCCTCTCTCTCTGTCCCCCCTCTCTGTGTTCCCCCTTTCTCTGTCCCCCTCTCTCTCTTGCCCTTTCTCTGCCCCCTCTCTGTCCCCTCTCTCTCTCACCCTCTCTCTGCCCCCTCTCTGTCGCCCTCTCTATGCCACCTCTCTGTCACCGTCTCTCTGTCCCCTCTCCCTCTGTCCCCCTCTCTCTGTCCCACCCGTCCCCCCTTTCTCTGACGCCCTCTTTCTGCCCCCTCTCTCTCCCCTGCTCTCAGCCCCCCCTTTCTGTCCCTCCTATCTCTGCCCCCATCTCTCTCCGTCCCCCTGTCTGTCTGTCCCCCTCTTTCTGTCCCCCTCTCTCTGACCCCCTCTATCTCCACCACTCTCTGTCCTCTCTCTCTGTCACACTCTCTCTGCCCTCCTCTCTCTGTCCCACCTCTCTGTACCGCCCCTATCTGGGCCCCTCTATCTCTACCACTCTATTTCTCTCTCTCTCTGTCCCCCGTCTCTATCCCGCCTCTCTGTCCCGCCTCTATCTGTCCACCCTCTCTGTCGCTCTCTCTCTGTCCCCCTCTCTCTGTCCCCTGTCTCTCTGTGCCCTCTTTCTGCCCTCTCTCTGACCCCATCTATCTCACAAACTATCTGTCCCCTCTCTCTCTGTCCACCTCTCTCTGTCCCCCTCTCTCGGTCCTGCCTCTCTCTGACCCCTCTCTGTCCCCCTCTCTCTGTCCCCCACTCCCTGTCCTGCCTCTCTCTGACCCCTCTCTGTTACCATCTCTCTGTCCCCCCACCGCCTTTCGCCCTCTCTCTGTCCCCCTCTCTCTGTCCCCCCGCTCTCTCTGTCCCACATCTCTCTCTGTCTCCCCTCTCTCTCTGTCTCCCCTCTCTCTCTGCTCCCTCTCTGCCCCCTCTCTCTCCCTGCTCTCTGCCCCATCTCTCTGTACCCCCTCTCTCTACTCCCCTCTCTGTCTCCCCTCTCTCTGTCTCCCCTCTCTCTGTCTCCACTCTCTCCGACTCCCTCTCTCTCTGCCCCCTCTCTCTGTACCCTCTCTCTGTCGACCTCGCTCTGCACCCTCTCTCTCTGTCCCCCTCTCTCTGACCCCCACTCTCTTCCCCACTCTCTGATCCCCTCTCTCTCTCCCCCACCCGTCTCTCTCTCTCTACCCTGCTCTCTGCCCCCTCTCTCTGTCGCCCTTTCACTGTCCCCTCTCTCTGTTTCCCCCTCACTCTGTCCCCCTCTCACTGTCTGTTCTCTCTCTGACCCCTCTATCTGCCCCACTCTCTGCCACCTCTCTCTGTCCCACCTCGATCTGCCCACTCTCTCTGTCCCCTCTCTTTCTGTCCCCCTCTTCTGACCCTCTCTCGGCCCCCCTCTCTCTGTTCCCCCCTCTCTCTATCCCCCCTCTCTCTGTCACCTCTCTCTCCCCCGCTCTCTCTCTCACCCCTCTCTCTCTTCCCCCATTCTCTGTCCACCTCTCTCTGTCACCCTCTCTCTGGTTCCTCTCTGTCGCCCTCTCTCGGCACCCTCTCTCACCGTGTCTCTGTCCCCCCTCCCTTTGTCCACCTCTCTATGTCCCCCCTCTCTCCGCCCCCCTCTCTCTGTCACCCTCCATCTGCCCCCTCTCTGACACCGTCTCTCAGTCACCCTCTCTCTTACTGTCCCCCTCGCTATCTGTTCCCCCTCTCTTTGTCCCCATATCTCCTTTCTGCCTCTATCTGTCCATCCTCTCTGCCCCCCTCTCTCTGATCCCCCCTCCTCTCTCTGCCCCCCTCTCTCTATAACCCTCTCTCTGTCCGTCTCTCTCTGTTCCCCTCTCTCTGACCCCCTGTTTCTCCCCCACTCTCTCTCCCCTCTCTCTCTCTCCCCTCTCTCTCTGTCCCCCTTCTCTCTGTCCCCTTCTCTCTCTGTCCCAAACCTCTCTCTGACCCCTCTCTGTCCCCTCTCACTCTGTCCCCCCTCTCTCTGTCCCCCTCTCTCTCTGTCCCACTCTCTCTCTCTGTCCCCCTCTCTCTGATCCCCTCTCTCTGACACCCTCGCTTTCCCCCACTCTGTACCTCTCTCTCTCTGTCCCGCACTCTCTGCCCCCATTCTCTGTCCCCACTCCCTCTGACCATCTCTCTCTCTATCGCTGTCTCCCTGCTCCCCTCTCTCTGTCACCCTCCATATCCCCCTCTCTCTGCCCCCCTCTCTCTGTCCCTGTCTCTCCCCCACTCCGTCCCCCTCTCTCTGTCCCCCTCTCTCTGTCCAACTGTATATCCCCCTGTCTCTGACCCCCTCTATCTCCCCCACTTACTGTGCCCCAATCCCTGTCGCCCTCTGTCTGACCCCCTCTCCCTCTGATCCCCTCACTCTGTCCCCCTCTGTCTGCCCCATCTCTCTCTTCCCCTCTCTCTCTGTCCCTCTCACTCTGCCCCCTTCTCTCTCTGTCCCCTCTCAATGTCCTCCTCTCTCTGTTCCCCTCTCTCTGACGCCTCTTTCTGCCCTCCTCTCTCTGTCCCTCTCTCCCTGTGTCCCTCTCTCTCTGTCGCCATCACTCTGCCCCACTCTCTTAATGTCCCCCTCTCACTGTCCCACTCTCTCTCTGCAACCCTCCCTCTCTGTCCCTCTCTCTCTGCCCCATTCTTTCTGTCATCCCATCTCTTTGTCCCCTTCACTCTCTGCCCCCTCTCTCTCTGACCCCCTCTCTCTCTCTCTCTGACCCAGTCTATCTCCCCGACTCTCTGTGCCCCGCTCTCTGTCGCCGTCTCTCTGCCCCCTCTCTCTTTCCTCTCTCTCTCTGGCCCCTCTCTCTCTGCTCCCCTCTCTCTGCCCCCCTCACTCTGCCCGAACTCTCTCTGCCCCTCTCACTCTGTCCCCCTCTCTCTCTGTCCCCCTCTCACTCTGCCCTATCTCTCTCTGTCCCACCTCTCTCTGTCCCCCCTCACTCTGTCCCCCCTCTCTCTGTCCCCCACTCTCTGTCCCCCTCTCTCTCTGACACCTTCTCTCTCTCCCCCCTCTCTCTCCCCCTCTCTCTGTCCACCTCTCTCTCTGTCCCCTTCTCTCTCTGTCCCCCTCTCTCTCATACCCCCTCTCGCTCTCTGACCCCCCTCTGTCTCCCCCTCTCTCTGTCCCCCTCTCTCTGTACCCTCACTATCTTCCCCACTCTCTGCTCCCCTCTCTCTCCCACCGCTCTCTCTGTCTCTCTCTCTCTCTCTACCCTGCTCTCTGCCCCCCCTCTCTCTGTCACCCCCTCCCTCTCCCCTCTCTCTCTGTCCCCCCTCACTCTGTCCCCTCTCTCTGTCTCCCTTCTCTCTGCTCTCCTCTATCTGCCCCATTCTCTGCCCCCTTTCTCTGTTCTCCACTCTATTGTCCACTCTCTCTGTCCCCCTCTCTCTGTTCCCCCTCTCTCTGTTCCCCCTCTCTCTGTCCCCCTCTCTCTGTCCTCCTCTCTCTGCCCCCTCTCTCTCTGCTCCCTCTCTCTCTGCCCCCTCTCTCTCTGCCCCCTCTCTCACTGCCCCCTCTCTCTCTGTCCCCCTCTCTCTCTCTGTCGCTCTCTCTCTGACCCCCTCTATCTCCACCAACTCTCTGCCCCCCTCTCTCTGTCGCCCTCTCTCTGACCCCCACCATCTATCCCCCCTCTGTCTGTCGCCCTCTCTCTGTCGCCCTCTCTGTGTCGCCCTCTCTTTGAACCCCAGTCTCTGTACCCCTCTGTCTGTCGCCCTCTCTATGACCCCCTCTCTCTGTCCCCCTCTCTCTCCCACCCGTCTCTCTCTAACCCCATCTTTGTCCCCCTCTGTCTTTTCCCCCTCTCTCTGTCCCCCCTCTCTCCCACCCGCCTCTCTCTCTGTCCCCCTCTCTCTCTGCTCCCTCTCTCTGTCCCACTCTCTCTGTTTCCCTTCTGTCTGTCCGCTGTCTCTGTCCCCTATCTCTCTCTCAAACTCTCTGCCCCCTCTCTGTTGCCCTCTCTCTGCCCCTTCTCTCTGGCCCCTCTCTGTCCCCCTCTCTCTCTGTTCCCCCCTCTCTCTCTGTCCCCCACTCTCTCCATCCCCCCACTCTTTGTCCCCCTCTCTCTCCCCTACACTGTACCCATCTCTCTGTCCCCTACTCTCTGTCCCCCACTCTTTGTCCCCGACTAGCTGTCCCTCTCTCTCTGTCCCCCTCTATATCCCCCCATATCACCCTCACTCTGACCCCCTCTATCTCCCCCTCTCTTTGTGCCCCTCTCTCTCTCCACCCCTCTCTTGCCCCGCTCTCTCTGCGCCACTCTTTCTGCCCACCTCTCTCTGCCCCCCTCTCTCTGTCCCCCTCTCTCTCTTTCCCCCTCTCCCTCCCCCTCTCTCTGTCCCCCACTCTTTGTCTCCCCCCTCTCTCTGTCCCCTCTCTCTGACCCCCTCTCTCTCTCTGCCCCTCTCTCTCTGTCCCGCTCACTCTCTGTCACCCTTTCTCTGTCGCCATCACTCTGCTCCCCTCTCTCTGTCCCCTCCTCTCTCTCTGTCCCCCCCTCTCTTTGTCCCCCTCTCTCTGTCTCCCTCTCTCTGTCCCCCATCTCTGTCCCCCTCTCTATCTGACCCCCCCTCGCTGTCCCACTCTCTCTATCCCCCTCTCTCTCTGTCCCCCTCTCTCTCTGTCCCCCTCTCTCTCTTCTCCTCTCTCTGTCCCTCTCACTCTGCCCCCTTCTCTCTCTGTCCCCCGTCTCTGTCGCCCTCTCTCTGTGCCCCGCTCTCCCTCTGTCCTCCTCTTTCTCTGTTCCCCTCTCTCTGACTTCTTTTTCTGCCCCCTCTCTTTGTCCCTCTCTCTCTGTGTCCCTCTCTCTCTGTCGCCATCACTCTGCCCCACTCTCTTACTTTCCCCCTCTCACTGTCCCATCCTCTCTCTGCAAACCCCTCACTGTCCCTCTCTCTCTGCCCCACTCTCACTGTCACCCCATCTCTTTGTCCCCTTCTCTCTCTGTCCCCCTGCCTCTCTGACCACCTCTCTCACTGACCCCTCCTCTCTCTGCCCCATTTCTCTCTGCCCCTCTCACTCTGTCCCCCTCTCACTCTGCCACCCATCTCTCTGTCCCTCTCTCTCTGTCCCCCTCTCTCTCAATCACCCTCTGTCTCTGTCTCCCTCTCTCTCTGTCCCCCTCTCTCTCTGTCCCTTTCCCTCTCTGTCCCCCTCTCTCGCTTACCCCCCTCTCTATCTGACCCCCCTCTCTCTCCCTCTCTCTGTCCCCTCTCTCTGTACCCTGTCTATCTTCCCCACTCTCTGCTCCCCTCTCTCTCCCACCGGTCTCTCTCTCTCTCTCTCTACCCTGCTCTCTGCCCCCCTCTCTCTGTCACCCTCTCCCTGTCCCCTCTCTCTCTGTCCTCCCTCACTCTGTCCCCTCTCTCTGTCTCCCTTCTCTCTGCCCCCCTCTATCTGCCACACTCTCTGCTCCCCTTTCGCTGCCCCCCAACTCTCATGTCCTCTCTCTCTATCACCCTCTCTCTGCCCTCCTTTCTCTGTTCCCCCCCTCTGTTCCACCTATATCAGTCCACCCTCTTTTTCCTTCTCTCTCTGTCCCGTTCTCTCTGTCCCCACTCTCTCTAACCCCATCTATCTCCCCCACTTTCTGTCCCCCTCTCTCTGTCACCCTCTCTCTAACCCCTTCTCTCCGCCACCCACCTTTCTCTGTATCCCCTCTCTGTTCCCCCCTCCCTCTCTTTCCCCTCTCTCTCTGGCCCCCCTCTCTGTTCCCCCTCTCTTTGTCTCCCTCTATCTCCCCCACTCTCTGTCCCCTCTCTCTCTGTCACCCCTCCCTCTTTCCCCCGCTCACTGTCTCCCTTCTCTCTGCCCCCTCTATCTGCCACACTCTCTGCCCCCCTTTCTCTGTCCCCCACTCTCATGTCCTCTCTCTTTGTCACCCTTACTCTGACCCCCGTCACTTGGCCCCTCTCACTCGCCCCCTCACTCTGCCGCCTCTCTCTGTGTCCCCCTCTCTCACTGTCCCCCCCTCTCTGTGTTCCCCCTTTCTCTAGCCCCCCCCTTTCTCTCACCCTCTCTCTGCCACCTCTCTGTCCACCTCTCTCTCTCTCGCACTCTCCCTGCCCCCTCTCTGTCCCCCTCTCTCTCTCTCGCCCTCTCTCTGCCCCCTCTCTGTCGCCCTCTCTCGGCCACGTCTCTGTCACCGTCTCTCTGTCCCCCCTCCCTCTGTCCCCTTCTCTCTCTCCCACCCGTCCCCACTTTTTCTGACGCCCTCTTTCTGCCCCCTCTCTCTCCCCCGCTCTCAGTCCCCTTCTCTCTGTCACTCCTATCTCTGCCCGCATCTCTCTCTGTCCCCCTGTGACTCTGTCCCCATCTCTCTGTGCCCCTCTCTCTGACCCCCTCTATCTCCACCACACTTTATCCTCTCTCTCTGTTACCCTTCTCTGCCCTCCTCTCTCTGTCCCCCCTCTCTGTCCCGCCTCTATTTCCCACCTCTATCTGTACACCCTCTCTGTCGCTCTCTCTCTGTCTCTCTCTCTCTCTGCCCCCTCTCTCTGTCCCCTGTCTCTCTATCCGTCTCTCTCTACCCCATCTATCTCACCCACTGTCTGTCCCCTCTCTCTCTGTCCCCTCTCTCTCTGTCCCCTCTCACTGTACCCCTCTCTCTGTCCCCCTCTCTCTGTCCCTCCCTGTCTCTGCCCCCCTCTCTCTGCCCGCCTCTCTCTGTCCCCCCGTCCCACTCTCTCTGTCTTGCCTCTCTCTGACCCCTCTCTGTCACCGTCTCTCTTTCCCCCCACCGCCTGTCGCCCTATCTCTTCCCCCCTCTCTCTGTCCCCGCCTCTCTGTCCCCCCTCTCTCTCTGTCCCCCACTCTCTCCATCCACCCACTCTCTGAACTAATCACTGACCCCACTCTATAACCCTCTCTCTGTCCGCCACTCTCTGTCCCCCTCTCTCTGTACCCCTTTACCTCCCCCTCTCTCTGTCTCCGTCCCTCTGTCCCACTCTATCTCCCCCCCTCTCTCCCCCCTCACTCTGTCCCCCTCTCTCTGTCCCCCTCCCTCTGTCCCCTCTCGCTCTCTCCCCCAGTCTCTGCACCCCTTCTCTCTCACCTCTCTCTGCCCACTGTCTCTGTCCCCCACTCTCTGTCCCGCTTCTCTGCCCCCTCTATCACCCCCACTCTCTGTGCACTTCTCTCTGTCGCCCTCTATCTGCCTCCATCTCCCTCCCACCCCCTCTCTCTTTCCCCCTCTCTCTGTGCCCCCTTCTCTCTGCCTCCCTCTCTCTGACCCTCTCACTCTGTCCCACTCCCTCTGCCCCATCTCTCTCTGCCCCTCTCTCTCTGTCCCCTCTTTCTCTGTCCCCTTTCTTTCCCCCAATCTCTGTGCCCCTAATTCTGTGCCTCTCTCTCTGTCACCCTCTCTCTGTCTCCCACTCTCCCTCTCTCTCTGTCCCACTCTCTCTCTGTCCCTCTCTCTCTTTCCCCCTCTCTCTGTCCACCCCTCTCTGTCGCCCTCTCTCTCTGTCGCCCCCTCTCTCTCTCTGTCCCCCCTCTCTCTGTCCCTCTCTCTCTGACACCCTCTATCTCCCCCTCTCTCTGTCCCCCTCTCTCTGTCGCCCTGTCTCTGACCCCCACTCTCTCCCAACCCCCCCTCTCTCCCGCTCTCTGCACCCACTCTCTGTCACCCTCTCTCTGCCCCCTCTCCCTCTGTCCCCCACACTCTCTGTCCCCTCTCTCTGTCCCCCACACGCTCCATCCACCCACTCTGTGAACCCCTCTCTGACCCCACTCTGTACCACTCTCTCTGTCCCCCACTCTCTATCCCCCACTCTCTCTCTCTCTCCCTCTGTCCGCCTCTATCTCCCCCTCTCTCTGTCCCCCGCTCTCTGAACCCCTCTATCTCCCCCAACTCTCTGTGCCCCTCTATCTTTCGCCCTCTCTCTGCCTCCCTCTCGCTCCCACCCGGCTCTCTCTTCCCCCACTCTCTCTTTCCCCCTCTCTCTGTCACCCTCTCTCTGTTCCCCCCTCTCTCTGCCCCTTCTCTCTGACCCCTCTCTGTTCCCCTCTCTCTCTGTTCCCCTCTCGCTCCATCCCCCAACTCTTTGTCCCCCTCTCTCTCCCCCACTCTGTACCCCTCTCTCTGTACCCTACTCTCTGTCCCCCACTCTTTGTCCCCCACTCGCTGTCCCCCTCTATATCCCCCTCTATATCCATCTCTCTCTGAACCCCACTATCTCCCCACTCTCTGTGCCCCTCTCTCTTTCCACCCCTCTCTTGCCCCACTCTCTCTACGCCCCTCTCTCTCTGCCCCCTCTCTCTGTCCCCCTCTCTCTCTGCCCCCCCTCTCTCTTTCCCCCTCTCTCTCCCCCTCTCTCTGTCCCCCTCTCTTTGTCCCTCACTCGCTGTCCCCCTCTCTCTGTTCCCACTTTCTCTGTCCCCCTCTATATCCCCCTCTATATCCCCCTCTCTCTGACCCCCTCTATCTCCCCCACTCTCTGTGCCCCTCTCTCTCTCCACAGCTCTCTTGCCCCGCTCTCGCTGCCCCCCTCTCTCTGCCCCCCTCTCTCTGTCCCCCTCTCTCTCTTTCACCCTCTCTCTCCCCCTCTCTCTATCCCCCTCTCTCTGTCTCCCCCCTCTCTTTGTCCCCATCTCTCTCTGTACCCCTCTATCTCTATCCCCCTCTCTCTCTGCCCCCCTCTCTCTCTCTGCCCCCTCTCTCTGTCCCGCTCACTCTGTCAACCTTTCACTGTCGCCAGCTCTCTGCCCCCCCTTCTCTGTCACCTCCTCTCTCTCTGTCCCCCATCTCTCTGTCCCCCCTCTCTCTGTTCCCTCTCTCTCTGTCCCCCTCTCTCTGTCCCCCTCTCTCTCTGCCCCCCTCTCTCAGTCCTCGTCTCTATCTGACCCCACCTCTCGCTGTCCCGCTCTCTCTGTTCCCCTCTCACTCTGTACGCCTCTCTCTCTGCCCCCCTCTCTCTGCCCCCTCTCTCTCTGCCCTCTCTTTCTGTCCCCCTCACTCTCTGTCACCCTTTCTCTGTCGCCATCTCTCTGCTCCCCTCTCTCTGTCCTCCTCTCTATCTGACCCCCCCCCTCTCGCTGTCCCACTCTCTCTGTCCCCCTCTGTCCATCTCTCTCTGACACCCTCTCTCTCCCCCACTCTGTCCCCCTCTCTCTGTCCCTCTCTCTCTGACCCCCTCACTCTGCCCCCTTCTCTCTCTGTCCCCTCTATCTTTCGCCCCCTCTCTGTGCCCCCCTCTCTCTCTGTCCTCCTCTCTCTCTGTTCCCCTCTCTCTGACGCCTCTTTCTGACCCGCTCTCTCTGTCCCTCTCTATCTGTGTCCCTCTCTCTCTGTCGCCATCACTCTGCCCCACTCTCTCACTGCCCCCCTCTCACTTTTCCACTCTCTCTCTGCAACCACCTCTCTGTCTCTCTCTCTCTGCCTCACTCTCTCTGTCACCCCATCTCTATGTCCCCTTCCCTCTCTGTCCCCCTCTCTCTCTAACCCCTCTCTCTCTGACCCCCTCTATCTCCCCACTCTCTGTGCTGCGCTCTCTGTCGCCCTCTCTCTGCCTCCCTCTCTCTTTCCCCTCTCTCTCTGCCCCCTCTCTCTCTGCCCATTCTCTCTCTGCCCCTCTCACACTGTCCCCCTCTCTCTCTGTCCCCCTCTCACTCTGTCCCCCCTCTCTCTGCCCCCTCTCTCTGTCCCTCTCTCTCTGTCCCCCTCGCTCTCTCTCCCCCTCTCTCTCTGTCCACCTCTCTCTCTGTCCCCTTCTCTCTCTCTGTCCCCCTCTCTAACTGACCCCCCATCTCTCTCTCTGACCCCCCTCTCTCTCTCCTTCTCTCTGTTCCCCCTCTCTCTGCACCCTCTCTATTTTCCCCACTCTCTGCTCCCCCCTCTCTCCCACGGGTCTCCCTCTCTCTCTCTACCCTGCTCTCTGCCCCCCTCTCTCTGTTACCCTATCCCTGTCCCCTCTCTCTCTGTCCCCCCTCACTCTGTCCCCTCTCTCTGTCTCCCTTCTCTCTGCCCCCCTCTATCTGCCCCACTCTCTGCCCCCCACTCTCATGTCCTCTCTCTCTGTCAGCCTCTCTCTGACCTCCTCTCTGTGTCCCCCCTCACTGTCCCACCTCTATCTGTCCACCCTCTCTGTCCCCCCTCTCTCTGTCCCGTGTTCTCGATCTCACCCACTGGCTGTCCCCATCTCTCTGTCGTCCTTACTCTGACCCCTTCTCTCTGCCACCCGCCTCTCTCTGTACCCCCTCTCAGTTCCCCCTCTCTCTGTCCCCCTCTCTCTGGCCCCCCTCTCTGTACCTCCTCTCTCTGTCTCCCTCTATCTCCCCCAATCTTTGCCCCTCTCTCTCGGTCACCCCTCTCTCTTTCCCCCCCGCTCACTGCCCCACTCTCTCTGTCTCCCTCTCTCTGTCACCGTCTCTCTGACCCCCTTGACTCTGCCCCTCTCACTCTCCCCCCTCACTCTGCCCCCTCTCTCTGTGTCCCCCTCTCTCTCTTCCCCCTCTCTGTGTTCCCCCTTTCTCTAGTCCCCCCTTTCTCTCACCCTCTCTCTGCCGCCTTTCTGTCCCCCTCTCTCTCTTGCCCTCTCTCTGCCCCTTCTCTGTCCCCTCTCTCTCTGGCCCTTTCTCTGCCCCCTCTCTGTCGCCCTCTCTCTGCCACCTCTCTGTCACCGTCACTCTGCCCCCCCTCCCTCTGTCCCCCTCTCTCTGTCCCACCTGTCCCCCCTTTCTCTGACGCCCTCTTTCTGCCTCCTCTCTCTCCCCCGCTCTCAGTCCCCTTCTCTCTCGTCACTCCTATCTCTGCCCCCATCTCTCTCTGTCCCCATCACTCTGTGCACCTCTCTCTGACCCCCTCTATCTCCACGACTCTCTGTCCTCTCTCTCTGTCACCCTCTCTCTGCCCTCCTCTCTCTGTCCCCCCTCTCTGTCCCGCCTCTCTGTCCCACCTCTATCTGTACACTCTCTCTGTCGCTCTCTTGCTGTCCCTCTCTCTCACTGTCCCCTTCTCTCTGTCCCCTCTCTCTCTGCCCCCTCTCTCTGTCCCTCTCTATCTGTTCCCCTCTCTCTGTCCCTCCCTGTCTCTGGCCCCCTCTCTCGGCCCTCCTCTCTCTAATTCCCCCCGTCCCAATCTCTCTGTCTTGCCTCTCTCTGACCCCTCTCTGTCACCGTCTCTCTTACCCCCCACCGCCTGTCGCCCTCTCTCTTCCCCCCTCTCTCTGTCCCCCCTCTCTGTCCCCCCCTCTCTCTCTGTCTCCCCTCTCTCTCTCTGCCCCCTCTCACTCCTTGCTCTCTGCCCCACTCTCTCTGTTCCCCTCTCTCTCTGGACCCTTCCCTCTCTGTCTCCCTCTCCCTTTTCCCTCTCACTCTGTCCCCCCTCACTCTGTTGCCCTCTCTCTGTCTCCCCTCCCTCTGCCCCCCTCTATCTGCCCCACTCTCTGCCACCCTCTCTCTGTCCCCCACTCTCATGTCCTCTCTGTCTGACACTCTCTCTCTGCCCTCCTCTCTCTGTTCCCCCTCTCTTTCCCACCACTATCTGTCGACCCTCTCTGTCCCCTCTCTTTCTGTCCCCCTCTCTCTGTCCCCTCTCTGTCCCACCCTCGGTCTCTCCCCCCTCTCTCTCACCCCTCTCTTTGTTCCCCCATTCTCTGTACCCCTCTCTCTTTCACCCTCTCTCTGCCCCCTTTCTGTCCCCCTCTCTGTCACCGTCTCTCAGTCACCCTCTCTCTCTCTGTACCCCCTCTATATGTTCTCCCTCTCTCTGTCCCCCTCTTCCTATAGCCCGCTCTCTGTCCCCCTCTCTCTCTCTCGGTCCCCCTCTCTCTCTGTTCCCCTCTCTCTGACCGCCTCTTTCTCCCCCACTCTCTCTCCCCTGTCTCTCTCTCGCCTCTGTCTCTGTCCCCCTTCTCTCTGTCCCCCGTCTCTCTGTCCCCTCCTCTCTCTCTGTCCCCCCCTCTCTCTGTCCCCCCTCTGTCTGTCCCCTCTCTCTCTGACCCCCTGTCTCTCTGTCCCCCTCTCTCTCTATGTCACTCTCTCTCTGTCCCCCTCTCTCTGACACCCTCTATCTGACCCACTCTCTGTCCCACTCTCTCTGTCACCCTCTCTCTGAAACCCTTTCTCTGTCCCTCTCTCTCTGTCCCCCCTCAATCTGCCCCCCTCTCTCTGTCCCCACTCGCTCTGTCCCCACTCTCTCTGCCGCCCTCTCTCTCCCACCTGCATCCCTCTATCCCCCTCTTTGTCCCCCTCTCTCTCTGTCCCCCTCTCCCTGTGCCCCCCACTCCCTCTGTCCCCCTCTCGCACTGTCCCCCACTCTCTCCATCCCCCTACTCTCAGACTCCCTCTTTCATCCCACTCTGTACACCTCTCTCTGTCCCCCACTCTCTGTCCCCCTCTCTCTGTCCCCCTCTATCCCCCCCTCTCTCTCTGCCCCCTCACTCTGTCCCCCTCTGTCTGTCCCCCTCCCTCTGTCCTCTCTCTCTCTCTCTCCCCCGGTCTCTGCACCCCCTCTCTGTCACCCTCTCTCTGCCCCCTCTCTCTCTCTGTCCCCCACAATCTCTATCCCCCTCTCTCTCTGTCCCCCCACTCTCTCCATCCACCCACTCTCTGAACCCCTCTCTGACCCCACTCTGTACCCCTCTCTCTGTCCCCCACTATCTGTCCCTCTCTCTCTGTCCCCCTCTATCTCCCCCACTCTCTGTCCCCCTCTCACTGTCCCCTCTATCTCCCCCCTCACTGTCCCTCTTCTCTCTGACCCCCTCTATCTCCCCCACTCTCTGTGCACTTCTCTCTGTCGCCCTCTGCCTCCATCTCCCTCCCACCCCCTCTCTCTTTCCCCCTCTCTCTGTTCCCCCTTCTCTCTGCCCCCTCTCTCTGACCCTCTCACTCTGTCCCACTCTCTCTGCCCCTTCTCTCTCTGCCCCTCTCTCTCTATCCCCTCTCTCTCTCTGTTCCCTCTATTTCCCCCACTCTCCGTGCCCCCTCTCTGTGCCCCTCTCTCTGTCACCCTCTCTCTCTGCCCACCTCTCTCTCTATCCCCCCTCTCTGTCGCCCTCTCTCTCTGTCGCCCTCTCTCTCTGTCCCCCTCTCTCTCTGTTACTGTCTCTCTGACACCCTCTATCTCCCCCTCTCTCTGTCCCCCTCTCTCTGTGACCCTGTCTCTGACCCCCACTCTCTCCCAAACCCCCTCTCTCTCTCCCCCGGTCTCTGCACCCGCCTCTCTGTCCCCCCTCTCTCTGTCCTCCCTTTCTCAGCCCCACTCTCTGCCCCCTCTCTCTGTCCATCTCTCTCTGTTCCTCTCTCCCTGTCCCTTTCACTCTGACCACCTCTATCTCCCCCATTCTCTGTCCTCTCTCTATCTGTCACCCTCTCTGTGCCCACCTCTCTCTGTCACCCCTCTCTGTCCTGCCTCTATCTCTCCCCTCTCTCTTTGTCCTCCTCTCTCTGAACCCCTCTATCTCCCCCACTCACTGACCCCTCTCTCTCACCCCTTTCTCTGTCCCCCTCTCTCTGTCGCCCTCTCTCTGTCCCCCACACTCTGTCCCCCCTCTCTCTGTCCCCCCCTCTCTGTCACCATCGCGATGCCCCCCTCCCTCTCTCCACTCTCTCTCTGTCCCCCTCCCTCTGTACCCTCTCTCTGCCCTCCTCTCTCTGTCGCGCTCTCTCTGCCCCCTCTCTGTCACCGTCTCTCAGTCCCCCTCGCTCACTCTGTCCCCCCGTCTATCTGTTGCCCCTCTCTCTGTCCCCCCTCTCTGTTCTGCCTCTATCTGTCCACCCTGTCTTCCCCCCTCTATCTGACACCCCTCCTCTCTCTGTCCCCCTCTCTCTATAGCCCTCTCTCTGTACCCTCTCTCTCTCTGTCCCCCTCAATCTCTCTGTGCCCCTCTCTCTCTGTCCCTCTCTCTCTGTTCCACTCTCTCTCTGTTCATCTCTCTCTGACCCCCTCTTACGCCCCCACTCTCTCTCCCTTCTCTCTCCCCTCTCTCTGTCCCCCCTCTCTCTGCCCCCTCTCTCTGTCCCCACTCTCTCTGTCCACCTCTCTCTCTGTCCCCCCTCTCTCTTTCCCTCTCTCTCTATCCCCCCTCTCTCTGTCCCCGTCTCTCTCTGTCCCCCTCTCTCTCAGTCCCCTCTCTCTCTGCCCCCCTCTGTCGCCCTCTATCTCTGACCCCCCTCTCTCTCTGTCCCCCCTCTCTCTCTGTCCCCTCTCTCTCTGTCCCCCTCTCTCTCTGTCCCCTCTCTCTCTGATCCCCTCTATCTTCCCCCTCTCTCTTTCCCCTCTCTCTCTCTGACCCCTCTCTCATTATGTCCTCCCCTATTTCTCTCTCTCCCCCCCTCACCTTATTTCTCCCTTCCCTCTCTCTCTCTCTGTCTCTCCCTGCTTCTTCGTTCTCTCTCCATCTTCTCTCACTCTCAATCCCCCTACCCTGGTCTCTCTCTCCCCACTCCTCCCGTTTCTCTCTGACTGAATCTCTTTCCCTCCTAACCCGCCCTTCCTCTCTCTCTGACACACACTGTCTCCCTGGTCCTTACCTCTCCCTCTGACCCAGAGACTGGGGGTTGGTGGTGAGGCTGCATGTGGGGGGGGGGGGTGGGGGGGGTGGGGGTGAGATGATCGAGAGATGTGGGAAGTGGGAGGTGGGGAAAATGGGGTAGAGACAGATTTGCGGGAGGGAGACAGAGACGGCAGGAGAGAGAGAGAGTGAGGGTGAGGTGGAGAGAGAACAATGGAGGCAGGTGGAGAAACTAATGTTGGGGGTGTGAGAGAGAGAGGGGGAGAGTGAGGCAGAAAGAATAGTGGAGTCAGGAGGAGATACCGGGGTTGGGGGCTGTCTGAGAGGGGACCAGAGAGAGTGAAAGGTAGAGGTCGTAAGAAAGAGACAGTGTGCAGAAAGAGAGAGTGAGGGAGAGAATTGAGGAGAAAAAGTGGGGGTGAGGAAATGGGGAGGCCAGGTTGGAATGGGGGGTCAGATGGAGTTAAACCCAGCTCCTGAGCTCAGGGCACTGTGCCCTCCCCTTCCCTGAGGACCAGGACCAGGACTCTGTCTGTCTCCAGCTCAGCTTCTCCAACACAAAGACACACAACAACATTGGTCACTCTGCTGCTCGGCACGCTTTAATCAACATTTTTATTGTTTACAAATGGAAGTGATAGATACAGTCAGTGGGATGGTGCCTCTTCTCACTGACCCCTGAGTTGTGAGAAACATTGAAATGTTTCCCTGTAACCCCGCTGTGGGATAAGGATGGACAAACCAGCGCTAGCCTCGGTCTGTTACCATAGCGACAGGCTGCTCCATCGCTGAAACATTGAACTGAAATGAGAAAATCCCGGATGGATTGATTAATGAGGGAATTTGATGGATGGATGGATTTGGGTGAAGGGATATTTCAGCACATTCTTCAGCTGCTGCCTGAACTTAGTCTGGGTCACGGCATAAATCGCGGTGTTTGTGCAGCAACTGAGGAGCTGCAGCATGAAGCCCAATTCGTGCACAAAGGCATGGAGATACACAGACCGATACCCAATAAACCACATCCGTCTCCATATAGAATACAGCATGAACGTTGACCATAACAGGATGAAATTGGCCGAGATCACAAACAGTAAAATGATGGATTATTTTCGGTTTCTCATTTCAGTGTCAGATTGAGCGTCCCCATTGGTGTGAGCGCGGAGTCTCCTGCGGGCTCCGCTGGTCACTAAAATGTGTCTGACGGTGAGAACATTGAGCAGCAGAATCAGGAGAAATGGGACACACGGGGTTAGAATGTGGTAGAGGGACTCGATTGTGACCCAGACACTGGAGAATAGAACAGCATCTGTTACATCACAAAACCAGGGGAGGTTCATCAGCCAATACCGAGCCGTGTGAATAAAATACCAGGAAATGTTCTTTAAACAGCTCAGCACAGTCACTGCTCCCAGAACCACAGCCGCCGTTTTCTCCCTGCAATATTTACTTTTCAGCTTCTGGCAACAAATGGCCACAAACCGATCAAAGGTGAAAGTGACGGTGAACCAGACAGAGCAGTCAGTGGCTGCATAAAGCAGGACGATGTGGATATTACACACGGGGACGGAGTACACCAGGAAATAAAACTGTTCCCGAAAAACAATGGGAATGTGTCTCAGGATCAGGTCGAGGATAATGACCAGGAGATCCGCCGCTGCCATGGACCCCAGGTAACGTCTGACACATGGAGACAATCCACAATCTTTATAAAGCAGGACGTAGATGGTCACTACGTTAACTGTGAGGAAGGAAAACAAACCCATTATCCATCAGCCTGGAGGCAAAGGGACCCATTTGATCGGGGACCCAGTGAGATTTTCAAATGTGTCCCTGTATTCAGGGATTTATTAAAATAATTGGAGCTGGAATAACAAATGGGAAGGTTGGAATTACTGACAAAAATGTGACATAAACCACAAGAAACCCTCCCTCCCCAAACACACAGAGACACATCCATAAGGACAGATGGTTTCTAGAACATTCCCACACACTCGACCACTCAAGAGCAGACACAGGTAACTCCTTCCCAGTTCCTAATACGGAGGGTGGAAACATTGCTGTCCTGAAGGATTCTCTCCCAGTTTCCTGAAGACAAACGGAGTTTGGGAATTTCTGTATTTTGGTCTAAATTTTGGTCGATCCTGTGTCGTGATGAAATGTAAACGTAGGGAAAACGTATTCACCCCTTTAACTGCCTGAGGGGAATTCGGAACAGTGTCTCCTTCTCCCTGGAACGGGACCTCTTCCCTCGGGATCTTATCGTTTGTTCAATTTACTGACGTCCGGCCGTTCACAAACAATGTCAGGGACAGAACGTTCCCGGGAATGTCAGTTATAGAATGTCTGGGATGGAACGTTCCGGGGAATGTCGATTGTGGAATGTCGGGGACAGAACGTTCCGGGGAATGTCGGTTATAGAATGTCAGGGACACAACATTCCGGCGAACTCCTTGACCTGTCCATCACCTTTCTCCCCTACCCACCACACCAACATGATGTACTGTACCTGGACACACTGTAACATAAATGGGGTGGGAGACGGAGGGTCCAATCACAGGAGTGGGAACTAAAGGCTTTGCCAGATCAGCTGAAATGGTTAGATATACCACATTCTCAATCCACCTCACAGAACCAGCCCAGACACCATACACCCAGAGGAGATATCTGTTCACCGTAGAACACTGTACAGACCAGGCCAGTGTCCTGCTCAGTACAACCCAGTAATCTGTCCCGATTCATCCATTACACTAATCAATACAACGCAGCAATCTGTCCAGAGTGGAACACTGTGCAGATCATAGCAGTGCATTGATCTATAACACCGGACTAGATATCTGTCCAGGACGGGGAGCTGTGCAGATCACAGCAGTATATTGATCTATAACACCGGACTAGATATCTTTCCAGGACGGGGACCTGTACAGACCACAGCACTGCATTGATCTATAACCCCCGACTAGATATCTGTCCAAGACCGAGACCTGGGCAGACCACAGCAGTGCATTGATCTATAACCCCGGACTCGATATCTGTCCAGGACGGGGACTTGTGCAGACCAAAGCAGTGTGTTGATCTATAAACCCAGGCTAGATATCTGTCCAGCACGGGGAGCTGTGCAGACCACAGCAGTGCATTGATCAATAAACCCGGACTAGATATCTGTTCCACACCGGGTGCTGTGCAGACCACAACAGGGCACTAATGTGTGAACCTGAAACAAATATCTATCCAGAATGGGGAGCTGCACAGACCACATCATTGCAGTATCTATAAACCTCAAAGAGAATGACTGACCAGCACAGCGATCTGAAGTGATCACCCGGGAATTAATTTGCAAACCAGGAGCAGTTACTCTCCAAGTGAGGAGGACTGTGTACACCATCCCAGTACATTGATCTGCAACCCAGGAGCAGTTACCCTCCCAGCATGTAAGACTGTGTACCCCACCCCAGTACATTGATCTGCAACCCAGGAGCAGTTACCCTCCCAGCATGTAGGACTGTGTACTCCACCCCAGTACATTGATCTGTAAACCAGGAGCAGTTACCCTCCCAGCATCTAGACTGTGTACACCACTCCAGTACATTGATCTGCAACCCAGGAGCAGTTACCCTCCCAGCATGTGGGACTGTGTACACCACCCCAGTACATTGATCTGTAAACCTGGAGCAGTTACCCTCCCAGCATATAGGACTGTGTACACCACCCCAATGCATTGATCTGCAACCCAGGAGCAGTTACCCTCCCAGCATGTAGGACTGTGTACTCCACCCCAGTACATTGATCTGTAACCCAGGAGCAGTTACCCTCCCAACATGTAGGACAGTTTTCCCCACCCCAGTGCATTGATCTGTAAATCAGGAGCAGTTACCCTCCCAGCATGTAGGACTGTTTACACCACCCCAGTACATTGATCTGTAAACCAGGAGCAGTTACCCTCCCAGCATGTAGGGCTGTGTACACCACCCCAGTGCATTGCTCAGTAACACTGTGTTAGACCACTGCCCAGCGTGTGGAAACTTGCAGCCAGGGCTGGAAGTAACAGGATGTACAGCTCCCATCCACTTACTGCTCCTTATCTCCATTGTTGCCCTGACAAGGGGCTGCTGTGGGTGTAAACATCACATGCCAGGGAGAGATGGTGGGGAATCCGTTTAAATATCACCACGTGGAAGGGGTTTCGGGTATAGACAGAGGCGAAGACTGACAGTGTCATGGAAGGATGTGTTTCCAGGTTTCAGAATGCTGAAATGTAGACACTTGGATACCATCCTGTAACATGAGCCTGTCTTCCCAGGAGAGATGGGAAAAAGTGATATTAGTATGAGGTCAGATGATGGAGAGTTTTGGATTAACATTTGTTCTCCAGGTTTGGAAATGGAGTCCTTCATGGTTGGAGGTACACACCATCACCCATATGCCCCTGGATATTCCGTGATCCCTGACACTGATGTCATCTTTCAAAGGCCAGTGGGCACACGATTGAGCTTCTCAGCTTGGAGCTGCCCTGCACAGTTTACACCGAGCATGGCAGATAAGGGACAATTACACCACGGTTTGTAACCAGGGGCACGGAGGACCTGGTGGATGGGCTAGTACAGAGGGGGACCATTCTCTTCACAGAGGGGCGACACCACCAGACGCAGCGAGCATGGTCTGAGCTCCCCACCCGGCTCAGTGCAGTATCTGTGGTCTGAAGAAATGTCCAGCAATACAGGACAAGCATCAATAACCTTCCCCACTCTGTCAGGATAAGGGTCACCGTATTCTCTCTGCTCCCTCACACTCACTGTATATCTGTTATAGCACCGATCCCCGAACAAGGCTCATGGTCCACCACTCTCATTGCCGCATGCTGCACCTTGTCTCTCTGCCTCTCTCTCTCTGTCTCTGTCTCTCACTCCCTCTCTCTCCCCCCTCCCTCCACTTAACCCCCACACTAATAACACTGCATGGATACAACACTGTGGACTGACTCTCTCCGGACACCTCACCACGACCCCCCTCCCCACCTATACTAACACTAAAAGTAGGGCAACCCACTTCCACCCTCACTCCCTACCTCCCTCCCTTTCTCCCATTCCAGAGGGAACAGCCTGGAATAGGAAAGAAAGGGCCAAGCTGTGTGGTGGTTTGCACGATATCCGTTCCCTCCTCTCCCCCCACCATGTGGGGAGGACTCTTGTAGGAACTGGAGAGGACCGGGACGCCTCGTGTGGAGATTCTGAAACATCCACGTCCCACCGACCAAGGAGCAATTTTCAGTGAAGGGCAATTCTCACACAAACCCACTGTATGTTCCATTCCCCAGGCACAACTTGGACTTGATGCCATCTCCCTTTTGTGTCGAGCTGGTACAAATGGAATCCCCACGGTCTTGGTGGGCAGGACGGTGGGTTCACAACACATCGTGACCACCACCTCCCAGGAAGGGAGCACGGAGACTCCCTCCTACACCTCCCCCTGTAAACAGCTCAGAAACTGAAACTAATCTGTGAAAGTTACTGCTCTCCCCACTTTTCCTGACATCTTCAACAATCTGAGCTCATATACACCCAGGGCCCTCTGCTCCTGCACCTCCTTTATAATGGCACAGCCTGTTTTAAACTGTCTTTCATTGTCTTTCCTACCAAAGTGCATCACCTCAAACTGCTCTGCACTGATCCCCATCTGCCATAAACCTGAACACTACATCAACGTGTCACTGTCTTGTTACAGTTCCACACTATCCTCCATAGACTTCAGAGTTCTTCCAGGTTCGGTGCCGTCTACAAACATTGAGATTGTTATAGTGTCACAGTCCCCATGAAACAACTGAAATCCTGCCCCACATACACGAGTGTGAGCAAGTGAAATACTGATATATTCCCACGGACAAAGTCGAATAGTGACATGCTGTCAATGGGGCAACAACAGTCCTGACACACACCAGACGGAGCAAATGAAATATTGACAAACCACAGAGCAAGAGAAATCCGGATAGGATCCACTAATCGATATTCATCACGGTATAATGTGATTAAGTTGAAAGTGTGTACTGTACCTTCAAGACAGAGGGAATGTTGTTCTGAACTGAGAGCATACAAGCACCTGTGATACGAGAGGATGGCAGACCGAGACACAGTATATTGCTATAGAGCTGGAATCGGGTAATAAGAAGTTAAGAGAAAGAGGGTCCCAGAGTTGTGCATAGTTGATGTAAAATGTTCAGTTTCAGAGTGAAAAAATAAATTGATGTTTTTATTTAAACTGTGAAATTTGGCAGATCTGTCCCTCATATTTTAACAGTTTACGAGGCAAATTCAGCATGTTTTAATGTTTCATTTAAATTACCAGATGAGCTTCACGTCGTGCCCTAACCTTTTCCGTGTGTGTATCTGCGTGTCTCTGTGGTGCTTAAAGTGATGCAATGCCACCCTCTGCTGGCCTCTACACGCCACTGCACAGGCATTGGCAGAGGGTGAAAACCAATAGGGATTCAGTCAGAGATGGGGAGGGAGAGGGCAGCTGCTCACAGCACCATCCAAACTGATGTCTGATCCATGGACCGATCTAAATGTCCTTTAAACGTTGTAACTGTCCCTGCTTTCACCACTTCCTCTGGAAGTTCATTCCACACACAAGCCAGCTTCTGTCTAACATAATTACCTCTCATGAGTTTCGTAAATCTTTTTTCCTTGCATCTTAAAAATCCCTCAGTTTTGAATCCTCAACGCTAGAGAAAAGACATCAGCCCTTCAGCTTCTCTGTAACCCTCATTATTTTATAAACCTCTGTAATCCTCTTAATCTCATATTCTTCAGTGAAAAAAGTCCCAGCCGATCCAGCCTCTCCTTAGAGCTCACTCCCTCCTTTCCCAGCAACATCCAGGTTAATCTCTTCTCAATCCTCTCCAGCTTAATAATATCAAGGTCAATAATATCAAAGTGAATAGTCAAGGTATTTTCTAAGCGTACGGGGAGTCCAAAACAAGAGGACATAAGCTTAAGGTGAGAGGGGAAACATTTAAAAGTGACCTAAGGGGCAGCTTTTTCACCCAGAGGGTGGTGTGCCTATGGAATGAGTGGGCAGGGTGACCAGACTGGACACAGTATTCCAGAAGAGGTCTCACCAATGTCGTGTACAACCACAACATGACATCCCAATTCCGATATTCAAAGGTCTGTCCTATGAAGACATGTGTGTTAAACACCTTCTTAACCACACTATCTATATGAGATGCAAATTTTAAATAATTAAACCTGACGGCCTAGGTTTCTGTACTACAGCACTGCCAAAGGCTCTTCTTTGAATTGTATAGGTCCTGCTGTTGTTTGATTTACCAAACCCAATACCTCGCATTAATCCAAACTAAACTCCATCAGCCACCCCTCAGCCCAGTGTGCAATATTACTGTCACCTCCCCCTCCACCTTCAATTTTAAAATGCCCATCCGTCTCCAGGAGGCCTACACACTCCGGCCTTGATTTTCACAAAGGCCCTGAGCTTGGTTTGCCTTGTGTGGTGAGGGGGAGGTGGACAGATTGCACAAATAGTCAATGGGGAGTGGAGGCTGGACAGTCGTCACCGGCCTGGTGTCATTTCATGGTTTTAGGAAAAGGGGAGTCGCCCGTGAGAGTTGGGTAAGAGTAATCGGTGTGTTGGGGTCAGAAATTAAGCTCTTCCTTCGTCTCTGGTGTTCAGTAATAAATATCTATTGAAGACCCTTCATTGGGCAGAGTGTGCCTGCAGGATTTCTTTCCCTAATATTGCAGACTACAGGTGAAAGCAATTAAAGATCTTTATAGTTAATTTCGATGGCACAGCACGTACACTCAATATCCTTGCATTTGTTTAATAATACAAAGTGTTGTTTGTAATTCAGTAATGGTAACCTGATTATAAAAAATCCAAACCAAGCTGAAAGTGAACACTAAAATATGACCCAAAATTTGGGTATGGTAGTGTAGTGGGTACTGTCCCTGTCTCTGAGCCAGAGCTCTGGATTTGATTCCAATTCCTGAACTTGTGTGGTAGTGTTCCTAACTCTGGTCTAGAAGGCCTGGATTTATGTCCTGCCTGTTGCAGAGGTATGACCCCGCATGGCAGGACAGTCTGACGAACAAACGCACAGGAGAACACTGTGACAGCTTTATGGGTATTGCTGAGTGATGCTAGTGTCCCTACCTCTGAGCACAAATGTCTAGATGTAAAGCCCACAGAAGTGTCTCAGGATACATCTGAACAAACTGATTAAAATGGATTTAGAATTGTGACATGATGGAGAAGGAAGAGGTGTCAGTATTGCATTGCAGAATTTAGGCCCAGGATGAGTGAAAGTACAGCCATTCGTGTTGATTGGGGTCACATTTTGCAGCAGTAAAGGTTTATAAAATCAAAATGGCCATGGATAGGGCGAGTCTTCAGGGGTTTTTCCCCAGGTTCGGGGCGTCCAAAACTAGAGGGCATTGGTGGAAAGTGAGAGGGGAAAGGTTTTGAGGAGGGCTAAAGGGCACCTATTCATACAGAGTGTGGTGTGTGTACGGAATGAGCTGCCAGAGGAAGTGGTGGAGGCTGGTACAACTACAGCATCTGGGTACTGAGAGACCTGGCAAGCTTTTCCAGAAACTTCTGTATTTCTTTAAAAAATGCATTCAGTTTAACACAGGTATTCCGAATAAATTAAACATTTTATTTTTTAATGACCCAGAGACATAGAAGTATATCTTCACATTGACCGAGACCATTTTCTGCGAAGGGTGTGGCTATGTGTATGACAGCAGCAATGATGCACCTACATGGAACAGGGAACGTGATGGAGACATAGTTTGGACAATGTACAAGGAGACCTCACATGGTCCACTTTGCGAGAGGATGACATAACTGTGTGAACCAACTCAGAGAGGGAGAAAATGCAATCTGCCTGAGAAAGAATAGCCTATTGCACTCTCTCTCCTTCATTGTTCCTCATCACAGCAATGTGTGCGAGCTAAACAAATGTCTACAGTCATCGTTACCATTCTTATTTTTATGGAATCCCTGCAGTGTTCAAACAGGCCCTTCTACCCAACAAGTCCTTACCAACCTTCCCAAACCATTCCCCTATGCTTATCCCTGACTAATACACATAACCTAGAAATCCCTAACAACTACAGACAATTTAGCATGGCCAACCCACCGAACCTACACAGTTTGTGGTAGGAAACTGGATCACTCATTGGAAGCTCACACAGACAAGGAGAGAATGTGCAAACTCCACACAGACAGTCACCAAAGGCTGGAATCGACCCCAAGTCCCTGGTGCTGTGAGGCAGCAGTGCTAAACACTGTGCTACCCTTTGGATGATCCCGAACCAGAATTCACTGGAATCTACTCATTGCCTAAAGCAAAGGGAATTCAGCCAAATCCAAACTCTCCGAGGATGAAATCTCATTGCTAGCAGCTTGTGTGAGTACAATATCTTCAGAAGCAGAATAACGTTTTGGACAATCTCACAATTCTTTCTTTGTCATGAGTTCCAATAATATTTGGACCAAGTTCTTTCAAGTTAAAATTGCAGAGAGTGTGTGTGTGTGTGTGTGTGTGTGTGTGTGTGTGTGTGTGTGTGTGTGTGTGTGTGTGTGTGTGTGTGTGTGTGTGTGTGTGTGTGTGTGTGTGTGTGTCAGTGTTTTTAGAAAGGGAAAGATTGATGATATACTTGCAATATCCAAACAGTTTGCCATTCATCTTTCCATCACAGTTTGAGTAACATTGCTCTGGATCATAAACGTGTTGCTTCAGCAGATTAAAGAAACTAGCCTGACTTGTTCCTAAAACTGACCCTGACCCAGTCTGAGACCGATATCATCGGCCATATCACCAAACTGGTCACATTTAATATTTGTTGTGAGCAGTGGAGAAGTGGGACTAGAAAAGGAAACAGTGACCCCAAAAAGCCGGGCAACAATAGACCGGTGAGCCTGATGTCAGTGGTGGGTAAGTTGTTGGAGGGGATTCTGAGGGACACGATTTACATACATTTGGGAAGGCAAGGGCTGATCGGGGTGCATAGGAAATCACGTCTCATTAATTTGGTTGAGTTTTTTGAAGAGGTGACAAAGAAGATTGATGAAGGCAGTTTGGTGGACATTGTCTATATGGACTTCAGCAAAGTGTTCATTTAAAGAACAAAGAGCAAAGAAAATTTACAGCCCAGCAACAGGCTCTTCGCCCTCCAAGCCTGAGCCGATCCAAATGTACTGTCTAAATCTGTCGGTCAATTCCTAAACATCTGTATCCCTCTGCTCCCCACCTACTCATGCATCTGTCCAGGTGCATCTTAAATGAATCTACCGTGTCTGCCTCCACCACATCTGCTGGAAACGTGTTCCAAACGCCCACCACCCTCTGTGTGAAGTACTTACCTCGTGTATTCCCCTTAAACCTTCCACCTCTCACTTTGAAAGCACGACCTCTCGTTATTGAATCCTTCACCCTGGGAAAAAGCTTGTTTTTATCCACACTGTCTATACACTTCGTGATTTTGGAAACCTCAACCAGGTCCCCCTTAATCTCCTTTTTTCTAGTGAAAATAAACCTAACCTACTCAGCCTCTCTTCATGGCTAGTATTTCATTCCGATTGGTAGACATATTAGTATTTTTCAGTCACATGGGATACAGAAGAAGCTAGTCACATTTGGCTTGAAGGAAGAGGGGTATTTTTCAGACTGGAGACCAGTGAGCAGCAGTGTGCTGTAAGAATCAGTACTGAGTTCACTGCATTTCATCATTAATGTAAAGGATTTAGATGTGAATATTGGGGCCATAGTTAGTAAGTTTACAGATGACATCAGAAAGGTGGTGTAGTACATTATCTCAGAGTACAACGAGACCACAATTAGATGGGACAAAGGGGCAAGGAGTAACAGATGAAGTTTAATTTAGATAAATATGAGGTTTTGTATTGTGTGAAGGCAAATCAAGGCAGAAATTATAGACTTAATGATCAGGTCCTGGGGAGTGTTGTGGAACAAAGGGACCTAGGGCTGCAGGTACATTATTCCTTGAAAGTGGAGTCACAGATAGACAGTGTGGTGCAGAACACATTTGGCATATTTGCCTTATCAGTCAGAGTATTCAGTACAGGAGTTGTGGTGACATGTTGTATCTGTACAGGATGTTGTGAGGACACTTTAAGATACTGCATACATCTCGGTTTTCTGCAGAAAAGATTGACACGGATGTTCCAGGACTGGAGGTTTGAGCTTCATGGAGAGGTTGGTTAGGTTGAGGTGTTTCCCCGAGAAGTGTCAGAGGTTGAGGCGTGACATTATAGAGATTTATAAAATCATCAGGGGCATGGATATTCTGAGCTGCAACTTTCTGCTCCGCAGGATGGGGGGTTCCAGAACAAGAGGGCATAGGTTGAAGGTGAGAGGGCGAATGAGGTAAATGTTTCACACACAGAGTGGTGTGTGCATAGAAGGTGCTGTCAGAGGAAGTGGTGAAGTTGGTTACAATCGCACATTTAAAAGTATCTGAGAGGAGGGATATTGGCCAAATGCTGGCAAATGGTACTGGATCAGATTTGATACCTGACCGGAGTGAACAGATTGGACTAATGGGTCTGTTTCCGTTCTGCATGACTCTCTGATTCGACAAATGGGATAACAAAAAATTCTGAAAGGACCTTTCAAGTCAGAATTCTCTTCACTGGAAGTTTATTGTGCCTCTATGCTCATATTGATTGAAAGCTGCGTTAGGTAAATATTCGACAGAGAAGTGAGTCATGCATAATGGGACACAGACGGGAAAGTGAGTCTGAGACCACAACCTCATCAGCCACAATCTTAGTGCCTGGTGGAGAAGGCTCAAAGTATCTAATGACCCACTCCTGCTCCTCAGTCCCATGTTCCTGTGTTCCATTCAGCCCCTCAAACCTGCTAGACAGGAGCAGTTGGAGGCTACGTACTCCTATAACTTGGTGCACAGAAACAGAGGAGACCATTCGCCCCTTCAAGACTGTCCCACACGGTTTGAGGTGATTTAGGAAATGCAATTGTAAAATCCAGGCTGGCTATGAAAGAGGCCCCTCATCTCTCTTTGCAGAGCTCCCCCTCTCTGCAACTTGTGCTTTATTTGTTGGTCATGTTGGAGACCCAGATTCACTGTGAATACAGCCCACATACCTCACCAAGCAATGGCTCACAAAATTCTCTGGTCTCCCTGACTGCAACATTCAATAACAGAACTTTCATGAAAATAACACCCACTAACTTTCAAATAACAATTTGGGATAACATCAGAAACAGGGGACAGGTCGTTCACTCCCCAAGCCTGCCTTGCCCTTCACTAAGATCGTGGCTGATCTGCTCTTGGTCTCAAATCCTTTTTCATACCCAATTCTTCATAGCCCTCAACTCTCTGACAGGTCAATATCCATCCAGCTCCTCTTCAAATACTTTCAGTCATCTTGCTCCCCAACATTCTTGAAAAGAGAAATCCACTCATTCAATACCACCTGTTTGAAGAAAACACTTGCTGCTCCTTTATCATGGATTATTGATATGAACAAAAGAGGTTGATGCAAGGGTTCAGGTGAAAATGACTGGCTCCGATATCAAGGCAGTGGTTAACTTCTGTTGACACCAAGGAGCTTAACAAAACTGTACATCATGGGAATCAGAGTAACCTCTCCAGTGTTTGGAGTCAAACATGGCACAAAGGGAGATATTCATCATCTCAGTCCTGGGTCACCTCTGTGGGAGATCCTCAGAATAGCTTCCTCTTCACAAACAGCTTCAGCTGCTTCATCAATGACTACCCGCCCCCATCCCCATCGTCCCCACCATAAGATCAGAAGTGGGGTTGGTCGCTGAAGATTCTACAATGTTTGGAACATTTTGTCTCCCCTCAGCTCCTGAACTGGTCTGTGTCCATGTGCAGCAAGACCCAGACTCCATTGAGACTTGTGCTGTTAAAGTGCCTGTAACATTCATGTAACAGCACTGGTGGGCACTGTATATTGCCACAGTAAAACAAGAGTTCATTCAGCACCTCATGCTGGTTTCACAGGAATATGAGGAAGCCATTCAGCCCATTGACACTATTGGAGAGGAACAGGGGCAACCCACTCAGTGTCTCCAGACTATTTCTCAGGAAGGGAAGGAGTCTAGTGTGATGAACCACATCGGAGCCCCTCGAAAATATTTGAAGGCAGTAGCCGCGGTTCTAATGTTTTCTTATTTTAAAGGAAATGTAAAGTTTCTGTTCCAGATGCAATGTGACTGGTCAAACTGCTTGGTGTGAAGCAAAACACCATTTACTTAAACACGAAATGTGAAACAAAATCAAAGAAAGAGGAATTTAGAATAACGTAATCCTATTGGACAAGTGAACAGAATAATGGATCTAGGAACTATTACTAATGAACTGTTCCAATATAGGAAAATCCCATAAACACAGCCCTTGGCAAAAAGGAATATTCAGACACAGATTGTCACAAACATTTCTCCAATCCAGGAAATAAAAACAGCAGCAAGAGAAATTTCAGAGAGGGTAGCAACCAGGAGACATTGCCTGAAGCTTCCAAATCTGTGGAGAACCCTATAGTTTTTTATGTTACTGAGAAACCAAAACCCAGAGATCCTAATCTGTGAGAGCTGGGCACACCCATTCAGACTGCATTAAAACAAACCCAAGGCAACCCTCGCTGTTTACTCGAGTGGTCTTAAATAGCCAGCTTGGTAACGGTCATTCAATCTCTCTCTTAAAATAAGCCAGGACAAAATAACCCCTTAAAGCTGCAGCATCATCACACTTGTCAGCACATCAAGCTGTCAAACAGGAACCCAGTCAGGCCCTTGGCACTGTCCAATTGGGCGAGGAAGTAGCCAGTCAGTCCCTTGAGCCACCTACACAGGAATAGTAGGAGGCCATTCCCACCTCAATGCACTTACACGAGGGCAGAATGAGGTAATTTATGCTGATTCCTGATGAATATCTTATGCCCGAAACGTCGATTCTCCTGGTTCTCAGACGCTGCCTGACCGGCTGTGCTTCTCCAGCAATCAACTCTCTACTGTGATCTCCAGCATCGGCAGTCCTCACTGTCTCCTAATTGATGCTCTAACATGATGAACAAGTGAAGTAGAGGCTGAATAGACAGACTGCTCCACATTGTTCCTCTTGGCTCCATTCCCTATGATACACACGTGGGACTTTAACATGGTTCTCCAGCGGTGAGCAGAGAAACCATATGTCTTGTGTGAAGTCTCAAGAGGCATCTTTCATCTCCGAGAAGAAAGCCTGGTGTTTCAATGTAGGGCGGAAGTGGGTGGGAATGGCTACCTGTTTCAGACGGAAGGTATTGTGGCTGCTGTTGGGGATTGTGAGCAACTTGACGTTCAGTACGGGCTGACACGCCGACTGCACAATAACATGGGGAGAGTTAGTAAGGGCATATAAACTGTTAGGAAAGCCACGTTAGGCTGATGAATGGATTCTCTAAGTTCAAATAATGCTGATCTTGTTCATGTTGACTTTGTCTAGTGCATGTCCTGTTCAATGTAACCTGTATGCCTTACTCTGTCCAAGTCTATTTCCACCCTATGATCTGTCTGGCCATGCTTACTATGATCTGCCTCCACTGCTCATAAATAAAATACTTCCCTCTACTGATATACACGTGACAATAAATCAAACCAATCAATGTATGGAATTTCTCTCTCTGTCAAAGTCTGTTTTGGAAATAAGTGATCGCTGCCACTCCTCGTGTTTCAGCATCACCATTTCTTGGTCTCTCACAGCTTTACAGATTAAACACTCAGCTTCTTCACTTTATTCTCATGATACCATCATCAGTGCCTGTGGTAAGGGAATCATTCCTTACAAAGGAGATCAAATCTGTAGAGAGTGTCCCAAATGCTCTCTCAGCAAGGCTCTACAACAGCAGGAAGATGGCTTTACTTATGTACTCGAATCATCTTACAATGAAGGACGGCATACTATTGACTGCACCATTACGTACACAGGGTTTGATTCAGACCGGTCAGCATAGACTTTTGAGTGGGAGATCATGCTTCCCAAATTTCTTAGAGTCCTTTGGTGAAGCGACCAAAAAGGTTGATGAGGGCAGAGTGGTAAAAGTAGTCTCTATGGATTTCAGTAAGGCCTTTGATAAGGTTCCACATGGCAGGCTGCTCTGGAAGGTTCCATCACGTGGAATGTTGGGGGATTTGGCCAGTTAGATACACAGTTGGCTTGTTGGTAGGAAGCAGAGGTTTTAGTGGAAGGATGTTTGTCAGACTGGAGGCTTGGTCCATAGCTGTTTGTTATCTATGATTTGGTTGTGAATGTACAAGGCATGATTAGTAAGTTCGCAGATGACACTAAAATAAGAGGGAGCATGATCAGTGAGGAAGATTATCAGAAATTGCAGGAGGCCCTTACTCGGGTAGGCAAGTGGGCCGAAAAATGGCAATGGAATTTAATATAGAAATGTGAGGTCTTGCATTTTGGAATCTCAAATCAAGGTAGGAGTTCCATGGTGCATGGGAGAGCCTTATGGGGTGTAGTGTGCAGAGAGACCTTGGCGTTTAGGTGCATGGTTCTCTGAGAGTGGAGTCACAGGTCGACAGGGCAGTGATAAGGGCATTTGCGACACTGGCCTTTATCAGGCAGGACATTGAGTATAGAAGTTGGCAATTTATGTTTCAGTTACATAGGACTTTGGTAAGGTCGCACTTGGAGTATTGTGTTCAGTTTTGTCAACTTGTTATGGGGAGGATGTTATGAAAGTAGAAAGAGAGCAGAAGAAATTTGCAAGGACATTGCTAGGACCCACTGGTCTGAGTTAGAGGGAGAGGGTGGACAAGATAGGACATTTTCTTTAGAGTGTGGGAGACTGAGGGAGTCCTTATAGAGCTGTATAAAATCATGAGGGATATGGATAGGGTGAATGCTCTCAGTCTTTTCCAAGGTTTAGAAAATCGAGAACGAGAGGGGATCAGTTGAAGGTTAAAAGGGAAGGAATAAAGGGAACCTGAGGGACCACTTCTTTACACAGAGGGCTGGTACATGGATGAGCTGCCAGCAGATATGGTTTAGGGGGTACATTAACAGCATTTCAATAGCATTTGGATAAATATGTGGATAGGAAAGGACTGGAAAGATATGGGCCAACTGCAGGGAACTGGGGTTAGCGTGGATTGACATTTACAAAGTGGAGTCAAACCCCTCTGTTAATTAAAACCAAACACCCAGCAAAGCTCGCCTCACCTTGTTAATCTGTTAACATATGAGTGACACAGAGCTCCTACATTCCACTATTTAAATAAAAATTAGCAAGTTAATTTCTTAACTTTAATAGTGAACACTAAACAACAACTATTCACGAATCCAAGCCCCCCTTGTCTTAGCTACTTACTATCTGACTCCGACTCTGTAAAAATATGCTGTTCCAACAACCCACATATGAAACATTACAACCACACATTCTCTATCTTCCCCGCTGTGTTCACTCTTTCAGCTGCTGATCTCCTGGGTCATTTTTTTTTACGCAAGTAGGTTTCACATGAACATGTGTCTTTGATAGAGAGTGTTTGAGATGACCAGTTAGCACTCCTGCTCTACAGCAGTTACTCTGCTGTTGGATGGCAGTGGCTCTCCCTCTAGTGTTCAAAATGCTGGGTTTATATATTCCCCATGATACAATACTTCTCATGATTTGATTGCTTTTCAGGTGTACAAACAATAATATTCAAGTTCTGTTGGTTTCTGGTATCCTGAGCGTTATTTAAACTGTTTGGTTGTATTTGAATTGTTGTCTAAACAGCAAACAAAACTCAGGTTTCCATTTCCCAGTTAATTGTTACATGTGGAACAGTGTGACCTTTAGCTGGCATCTGTGGCTGTACGTTCTATTCAGCAAAACCCGTTCTGTCTTTAAATGACCGGACATGATTTCGGCTTCATAACACCTCCCCACTTAAAAAAACATGAAATGGCAGAATGAAAAGATGGCTTCATTTCTTTTCCTCTAATTCTTAATCCCATTATTATGAAATACTAAAGTATTAATCTCAGCTATACCACACATATTAATTCTGCACACATATATATAACACTGCAATAAGTCAAAATTTATCTCAACATTTTTCTTTAAATCCACGATTACGCATCTGCTATCTCATTTTAGGACCTACAGCATGTACGTTTTGTAAGGTTAAAGTTGGTAAGATAAGACTCCAATGAAATAGTCTCATATTCTGGTCTTTAAATATTCCAAAAAATGCGAGAGGTACGTCGTTCTCCACAACCATCTCCGACTATTCCTTTGTCATATAAACATTAAAATATTGTCAGTCCAGTGCTGGTACGTTTGGTATGTTGCCTCCCAGGTGCAAGGGTACGTGATGTCTCTGATCGTGTTTTCCGGGTCCTTAAGGGGGAGGGGGAGCAGCCTGAAGTCGTGGTCCATATTGGCACCAATGACATAGGTAGGAATGCTGAGGATGTTAGACAGGCTTTTAGGGAGCTAGGTTGGAAGCTCAGAGTTAGAACGAACAGAGTTGTTGTCTCTGGTTTGTTACCCGTGCCACGTGAGAGAGAGTCGAGGAATAGGGAGAGAGAAGAGTTAAATGCGTGGCTACAGGGATGGTGCAGGAGGGAGGGATTTCGGTATTTGGATAACTGGGGTTCTTTCTGGGGAAGGTGGGACCTCTATAGACAGGATGGTCTGCACCTGAACCTGAGGGGCACCAGTATCCTTGGGGGGAGGTTTGCTAGTGCTCTTGGGGGGGGGTTTAAACTAACTCTGCAGGGGCATGGGAACCCAGACTGTAACTTTAGGGTGCAGGACCTGGAGTGTAGGGAGGGTAGGAATATGGTATCAATCTTAAAGGATCGCGCCTGTAAACAGAAGAGTGGCTTGAAGTGTGTATACTTTAATGCCAGAAGTATACGAAATAAGGTAGGTGAACTCGCAGCGTGGGTTGGTACCTGGGACGTCGATGTTGTGGCTATTACGGAGACATGGCTAGATCAGGGACAGGATTGGCTGTTGCAGGTTCCAGGGTTTAAATGTTTTAGTAGGGTCAGAGGTGGGGGTAAAAGAGGGGGGGGTGTGGCTTTGCTTGTCAAAGATAGTATTACAGCGGTGGAAAGGAAGATGGATGAAGATTTGCCATCTGAGGTAGTTTGGGTTGAGGTTAGGAATAGGAGAGGTGAGGTCACCCTGTTAGGAGTCTTTTACAGGCCTCCTAATAGTCCTAGAATCGTTGAAGAAAGGATTGCGAAGATGATTCAGGAGAAGAGTGACAGTAATAGGGTGATTGTTATGGGAGACTTTAACTTTCCTGATATTGATTGGGAAAGCTATAGCTCAAGTTCGTTAGATGGGTCAGTGTTTGTGCAATGTGTGCAGGAGAGTTTCCTGACACAATATGTAGATAAGCCAACTAGAGGTGAGGCCATACTGGATTTGGTTCTGGGTAACGAACCAGGCCAGGTATTAGAACTAGAGGTAGGTGAGCACTTTGGGGACAGTGACCACAATTCGGTGATTTTTAGTCTCGTGATGGGGAGGGATACGTGTGTACTACAGGGCAAGAGTTATAGCTGGGGGCAGGGAAATTATGATGCGTTGAGGCATGACTTAGGATGTGTGGATTGGAAAAGTAGATTCCAAGGCAAGAGCGTAATTGATATGTGGAACTTGTTCAAGGAGCAACTATTGAGTGTCCTTGATAAGTACGTACCTATCAGGCAGGGAGGAAAGGGTCGTGTGAAGGAGCCGTGGTTTAATAAGGAGTTGGAATCCCTTGTTAAATGGAAGAGGGCGGCCTTTGTAAAGATGAGGCGTGAAGGTTCAATAGGGGCGATTGAGAGTTATAAGGTAGCCCGGAAGGACCTGAAGAGAGAGCTAAGAGCAGCAAGGAGGGGACATGAAAGGTCCTTAGTTGGTAGGATTAGGGAAAACCCTAAGGCTTTCTATAGGTATGTTAGGAATAAAAGAATGACTAGGGAAGGAATAGGTCCAATCAAGGATAGTAATGGGAAGTTGCGTGTGGAGGCTGAAGAGATTGGGGAGGCGCTGAATGAATACTTTTCGTCAGTATTCACTCAGGAACAGGACATTGTTGTCGATATGAATACTGAGGCACGAATAAGTAGAATGGATGGCTTTGAGATATGTAGAGAAGAGGTGTTGGAAATTCTGGCAAGGGTGAAAATAGATAAGTCCCCTGGGCCTGATTGCATTTATCCTAGGATTCTCTGGGAAGCAAGGGAGGAGATTGCAGAGCCATTGGCCTTGATTTTTGTGTCCTCTTTGTCTACAGGAGTAGTGCCAGAGGACTGGAGGCTAGCAAACGTGGTTCCCTTGTTCAAGAAGGGGAGTAGGGATAATCCTAGTAACTATAGGCCAGTGAGTCTCACTTCTGTTGTGGGCAAAGTCTTAGAGAGAATTATAAGGGATAGGATTTATGCACATCTGGATAAGAATGATGTGATCAAGGATAGTCAGCATGGTTTTGTGAAGGGCAGGTCGTGCCTCACAAACCTTATTGAATTCTTTGAGAAGGTGACGAAGGAGGTAGATGAGGGGAAAGCGGTAGATGTAGTATATATGGATTTTAGTAAGGCGTTTGATAAGGTCCCCCATGGTAGGCTACTGCAGAAAATACAGAGATATGGCATTGAGGGTGAGTTGGAGGTTTGGATTAGGAATTGGCTCTCTGGAAGAAGACAGAGGGTAGTAGTTGATGGCAAAGATTCATCTTGGAGTGCCGTCACTAGTGGTGTTCCGCAAGGATCTGTTTTGGGACCATTGCTGTTTGTCATTTTTATAAATGACCTGGAGGAAGGGTTAGAAGGTTGGGTGAGCAAGTTTGCGGATGATACGAAAGTCGGAGGAGTTGTAGACAGTGAGGAAGGATATGGCAGGTTACAGCGGGATATAGAGAAGCTGCAGAGCTGGGCAGAAAGGTGGCAAATGGAGTTCAATGTAGCTAAGTGTGAAGTGATTCACTTTGGTAAGAGTAATAAAAAGATGGATTACTGGGCTAATGGTAGACTACTTGGTAGTGTGGAAGAGCAGAGGGATCTTGGTGTCCATGTACACAGATCTCTGAAAGTTGCCACCCAGGTAAATAGTGCAGTGAAGAAGGCATATGGCGTACTGGCTTTTATTGGTAGAGGAATTGAGTTCCGGAGTCCTGAGGTCATGCTGCAGTTGTATAAGACTCTGGTGCGGCCGCTTCTGGAATATTGTGTGCAGTTTTGGTCGCCATACTATAGGAAGGATGTGGAGGCACTGGAACGGGTGCAGAGGAAGTTTACCAGGATGTTGCCTGGTATGGTAGGAAGATCCTATGAGGAAAGGCTGAGGCACTTGGGGTTGTTTTCTTTGGAGAAAAGAAGGTTTAGGGGTGATTTGATAGAGGTGTACAAGATGATTAGGGGGTTAGATAGGGTTGACAGTGAGAACCTTTTTCCGCGTATGGAGTCAGCTATTACAAGGGGGCATAGCTTTAAATTAAGGGGGGTTAGATATAGGACTGATGTTAGGGGAAGGTTCTTCACTCAGCGAGTCGTAAGATCATGGAATGCCCTGCCAGTAGCAGTAGTGGACTCTCCCTCTTTATGGGTATTTAAGCGGGCATTGGATAGGTATATGGAGGATAGTGGGTTAGTGTAGGTTAGGTGGGCTTTGATCGGCGCAACATCGAGGGCCGAAGGGCCTGTACTGCGCTGTATTGTTCTATGTTCTATGTTCTATGTTCTATGCTAAACTTAATCATTCTTTTTCAATAATGGAAATTTTGTCTTTTCTTCTGGTGGATATTGAGTTTTTTCGACAAGTAGCCAATTGGTCATTCAATTCCATCATTATTTTTCTGTATCAATACATCTTCGACCACTATACCCCGAGCATCAAACACAATTTTCAAAGGGTTTCAAAATATTTGGTATAGCTTAGACTGGTGCGGTGATTAATCCTGCTTTAAAATTCTCAAATGCCTCCTGGCATTGTTCTGTCCACCACAATTCTGTGGTCTTCTTTAGTAAATCCATCAGTGGTGCCAATACGCTGCTGAAGTTTGGAACAAACTTCCGATAGAATCCACGCAGTTCCTAAAATCGAAGGACTTCTTTCCTCGAGGATGGTCGTGGAAATTCCTCAAAGCCCTTCGTCTTTATGTTCCATGGGGTCAACCTTCCATGTCCAATGTAATGTCCCAAGAACGTCACCTCTGCCTTCGCGAATTCTGTTTTCTTTTAAGTTTATTACCAAGTTTGCTTCTTTTAATCGTTCAACATGCTCAGCCAACTGTAACATCTGAGCTTTCAATCACTTGCTAAAGATCACCACATCAAAACCAAAAACTGCACAATTTGTTCATCTGGCCGCAACTCCATTCCTGAGTCTTAAATGTGGTGGTGCATTATTCATTCACATGACGTACTCTAACTTTTTTTGTCATATCCGGTATCTTTACCAGATAGTTGAACTGACTTAATTTTTTATTAATTTGAAAGGGAACACTAAACCTGGCTTTGAAGGGATTTCCTACCACTGGTGGCAATTCTAACACGTCATCCCCACGGGAAATCATCAGTGTTTCAGAGTTATTATCTGCCACCTGCTTCATTCCGTGCTGTGTCCTCTTCAGGTGCTGTTTAGCTAACTCACCTGCTCCATCTAATTTCTCCCTCATTGTAGATATATAATCCAAGTGTGAGATCTCCTACTTCGGTCCTGTCAATTTATATTTAATTAATTTCAAAGGACCTCTCACTTCATGTACGAATATTAACTCAAAGGATGTAAACTGACTAGATTTATTTGGGGCATCTCTAATGGCAAAGAATATAATGAGACGCCTTTATTCCAATCATTCGGGTAATTCTGACAGTACGCTGTTTATATTGTCTTAAACATCCGTTGCTAACTTTCCAAGACTCCCTGGGATTTGGGATGCAATGCACTTGATTTAAACTGCTGCAGGCTGAAGCTATCCATGACGTCCTTAAACAGCTGCGCGGTAAAATGAGACCCTTGGTCTGACCGAATCACACTGCGTAGCCCACAGCGAGTAAAGAAAGCGACCAACTCCTCCACCTCCCTTTTTGCCTTTAAACTCCATAATGGAATTATTCATGAAAATCGGGTAGACACATTAATTATGATCAGCAGATATTGGTTTCCACTTTAATTTGGAAAGGGGAGCTACACAATTAATCATAACCCATAAGAAAGGTTCATCGAATATAGTAATTGGCAACAACGGTGCTGGTTTTATTACTGCCTGTGACCTACCTACCATTTGGAATGTATGACATGTACAACAAAAATTAACCATGTCCTTGTTCATTCCAGCCACTAGAAATGCTTTAGCCTGGGTCTTCCGTGCATCAACTCCTTTGGAGTTTTCTTTCGGTTTTCCTTCCTGTTGTAAGTTACGACAGTGGGATCTTGTTACTACACAGTCTGGAAAAATCCCTGGGTATTTTTATTTTAATTCCCTTGTTCCCTGGTCTTACTTTGGCTTCTCCACCACAAGGGGTGCCTTTCCCACCTTGGATCCTGCTAAATCATTCCCAAGAACAAACTGTATTCCTGGAACTGACCCTCCATCACTCAATCTCACTGTTACTTCCCCAACCTTGATGTGGCACTCCAACCTGATGTTACACAAGGGAATGCTTAATTTCTGTCCCCATTCCATAAATTATCACGCTGTTGAGTAATGTGTCAGAAAGATGAAAATACTTCCATCTGAGGCTGAGGGAAAGTGAGGACAACAGATGCTGGAGATCAGAGTTGGAAAGTGTGGGGCTGGAAAAGCACAGCAGGTCGGCAGCGTCCGAGGGGCAGGAAAGTTGACGTTATAGACAATAGACAATAGACAATAGATGCAGGAGTAGACCATTCTGCCCTTCGAGCCTGCACCACCATTCAATATGATCATGGCTGATCATCCTTAATCAGTATCCTGTTCCTGCCTTATCTCCATAACCCTTGATTCCACTATCTTTGAGAGCTCTATCCAACACTTTCTTATATGAATCCAGAGACTGGGCCTCCATTGCCCTCTGGAGCAGAGCATTCCACACAGCCACCACTCTCTGGGTGAAGACGTTTCTCCTCAACTCTGTCCTAAATGATCTACCCCGTATTTTTAAACTGTGTCCTCTGGTTCGGCACTCACCCATCAGCGGAAACATGTTTCCTGCCTCCAGACTGTCCAATCGTTTAATAATCTGATATGTCTCAATCAGATCCCCTCTCAGTCTTCTAAACTCAAGGGTATACAAGCCCATTCGCTCTAGTCATTCAGCGTAAGATAGTCCCGCCATTCCAGGAATTGACCTCGAGAACTTACGCTGCACTCCCTCAATAGCAGAATGTGTTTCCTCAAATTTGGAGACCAGTACTGCACACAATACTCCAGGTGTGGTCTCACCAGGGCCCTGTACAGCTGCAGAAAAACCTCTTTGCTTCTATACTCAATCCCTCTTGTTATGAAGGCCAGCATGCTATTAGCCTTCTTCACTACCTGCTGTATCTGCATGCTTGCCTTCATTGACTGGTGTACAAGAACACCCAGATCTCTTTGTACTGCCCCTTTACCTAAATTGCTTCCATTAAGGTAGCAGTCTGCCTTCCTGTTCTTGCCACCAAAGTGGATAACCATGCATTTATCCACATTAAAGTGCATTTGCCATGCATCTGACCACTCAACTAACCTGTCCAGGTCACCCTGTAATCTAACATCCTCCTCACATTTCATCCTGCCACCCAGCTTAGTATCATCAGCAAATTTGCTAATGTTATTACTAATACCATCTTCTATATCATTAACATATATTGTAAAAAGCTGCAGTCCCATCACTGATCCCTGCGGTACCCCACTGGTCACTGCCTGACATTCCGAAATGGGGCCATTTATCACTACTCTTTGTTTCCTATCAGCCAACCAATTTTAAATCCCAGTCAGTACTTTGCCCCCAATACCATGCGCCCTAATATTGCTCACTATCCTCCTATGTGGGACTTTATCAAAAGCTTTCTGAAAGTCCAGGTACACTACATCTACTGGATCTCCCTCATCCATCTTCAGATTTACATCCTCAAAAATTCCAGAAGATTAGTCAAGCATGATTTCCCCTTCATAAATCCATGTTGACTGTGACCTATCCTGTTACTACTATCCAGATGTGTCGCAATTTCATCCTTTATTAGAGACTCCAGCATCTTTCCTACCACTGAGGTCAGACTAACTGATCTATAATTTCCTGCTTTCTCTCTCCCACCTTTCTTAAAAAGGGATACAACATTAGCCACCCTCCAATCCGCAGGAATGATCCCAAATCTATCAAAATCTGGTAAATAATCACCAGCGCATCCACGATTTCTCGAGCCACCTCCTTCAGTACCCTGGGATGTAGATCACCAGGCCCCGGGGACTTATCAAACTTCAGACCTAACAGTCTCTCCAACATCAATTTCTGGCAAATATAAAATCGATCACGTTCAGGTCCTTCAGCCACTGCTACCCCAGGGAGATTGCTTGCGTCCTCCCCAGTGAACACAGTTCTGAAGTACCAATTCAATTCTTCAGCCATTTCTTTGTTCCCTGTAATATATCCACCTGTTTCTCTCTTCAAGGGCCTAATTTTAGTCGTAACCATTTTTTTGCCATTCACATTCCTGAAAAAGCTTTTACCACCCTCCTTTGTATTTTTGGCCAGTTTACCTTCGTACATCATTTTGTCTCTGCGTATTTCCTTCTTAGCAATCCTCTGTTGTTCTTTAAAAGCTTCCCAGTCCTCCGTTTTCCCACTTATCATTGCTATGTTATACTTTTTCTCTTTTACCTTTATATGTTTCTTAACTTCCCTCGTCAGCCACGGCCACCCATGCCTCCTCCTAGGATCTTTCTTCCTTTTTGGAATGAACTGATCCTGCATCTTCTGCATTATACACAGAAATATCCGCCATTGTTCCTCCACTGTCATCCCTGCTAAGGTATTGCACCATTGAACTTTGGCCAGCTCCTCTTTCATAGCTCCATATCTCCCTTTATTCAACAGAAATATTGTCACTTCCGATTGTACCCTCTCCCTCTCAAATTGCAGATTGAAGCTTATTGTATTATGGTCACTACTTCCCAATGGCTCCTTCGAGGTCCCTGATCAATTCTGGTTCGATGCACAATACCAGATCTAGAATTGCCTTCTCCCTGGTCGGCTCCAGTACCAGCGTATCTGAGAATCCATCCCGGAGGCACAAAGTCTCTTTCTTGAGGTCCAATACCATCCTGATTCTCCCAGTCTACTTGGCTGTTGAAATCACCCATAACAACTGTAGTAACATCTTTGCGAGATGCCAATTTCAGCTCCTGATTCAACTTACATCGGACATCCAGACTACTGTTTGGGGGCCTGTAGATAACTACAAAGAGAGTCTTTTTATCCTTAGAATTTCTCAGCTCTATCCACACTGACTCTACATCACCTGATTCTAGGTCTCCCCGCGCAAGGGACTGAATATCCTCCCTAACCAACAAGGCCACCCCACCCCCTCTTCCCGTCAGTCTGTCCTTACGATAGCAGGTGTAGCCTTGAGTATTCATTTCCCAGGCCCTGTCCACTTGAAGCCACGTCTCAGTTATCCCCACAATATCGTATCTGTCAATTTCCAAAAGAACCTCAAGCTCATCAATCTTATTTCTAATGCTTCGTGTATTCATGTATAGTATTTTTAATTTGTTACTGCCCTCACCCTTCCCATCAACTCCTATTTCACTCAACCTTACAACATGATCCCTTTCTGAGTTTTCTGCCTCATTGATACAGTTGTCTTCCTTGACTTCCCTTGTTCTAAATTTCCCTTCAATTTCCTTCTTAAACATCCAGTTTGTCCCCTCCCCCCCCCCCCCCCCCCGCTACTTAGTTTAAACGTAGCTGTGTTGCAGTAGCAAACCTGCCTGCTAGAATGCTGGTCCCTAACCTATTGAGGAGCAAACCATCTCTCTTGTAGAATTTATGCTTACCACAAAACATACCCCAGTGATCCAAGAATTTAAATCCTTGCTTCCTGCACCAGTTTCCCAGCCACACGTTCAAGTCCATTATCTCCCTGTTTCTGGCCTCCCAAGGAACTGGAAGCAAACCGGAGATAAACACCCTGGACGCCCTGCTTTTCAGCCTTCTTCCTAGTTCTCTGAAGTCCCGCTGCAGTATGTTCCTCCTCTTCTTCCCGACATCATTTGTGCCGACATGTACCAAAACCTCTGGCTCTTCACCTCCTTCCTTGAGGATTTCCTGCACTCTGTCTGTGATGTCTTTAACCCTGGCACCAGGAAGGCAACACACCATCCTTAAGTCCCGTCTGGTGCTATAAAAATTCCGGTCAGTTCCTCTCACTATAGAGTCCCCTCTTACCAGGACTCTGTGTGATGTCTGACTCTTCCGCTCTGCCTCCACGCCAACTTTTGATTGACAGACCTGGCTACCTCACGGACTGGCACTATCATCTGTCTCTTCTGTTTACAAAAGATTCAACTTGTTCCCAACAGGTACTTCCCCCGTGGTCTCTTACACCCCGGGGTCTCCTCTCCGCTTTCCTCATCGTCTGCTCTTTTCTGCTCTTTTTTGGTATGGTCGGTGTAATAACCTCGCTGAAGGTCTTGTCCAGAAAGATCTCGTTCTCTCGGATGAGCCTAAGGTCCCCTGTGCTGCAATATGCTCTGTCAGTAGCTGTATGTGAACACACTTTCCACACTTAAACGAGCCAGACAGACCAGAGTCGTTGACCTCGCACATCAAGCACGTAGCACATTGAACTTGGCAGACATGTCTTCACCCTCTTCAACTGTGGCTTAATCACTTCACTCAAACTCCTTATCAAAGACTCGTTTCAGGCATAAGTCCTTCATCAGGAAAGTGGGGAGTAAGGGAGGGGGAAGGGGCTGAGAATTAAATAGGATGGTGGGGGTGGAGCTAGGTGGAAGGTAGCTTGGAAGGCGGTCGGTAGATGTAGGCGGGGTCTGATGGTGAAAGGTCGGAGGGGAGGGTGAAGTGGATAGGTAGTAGGACAGCTGAAACCGTCAAACTATACCGCATCAACGTTGATTTCACTAATTTCCAAATTGCCCCTCCCCAACCTCATCCCACATCCAACCATTCAAATTCACACTGCCCTCTTGAAATGCCCTAACGGTCCATCTTCCTTCCCACCTATCCACTCCACCCTCCTCTCTGACATATCACTTATACTCCCACCTACATCTTCCTATCGCCCTCCCAGTGACCCTCCCGCCAGCCCAGCTCCTACCCTCGTATTTATCTTTCAGCCCCCTTGTTCCCCCCGCCACATTCCTGATGATGGGTTTATGTCTGATACATCGATTGTCCTGCTCTTCGGATGCTGCCTGATCTGTTGCGCCTTTCCGGCTCCTCACTTGTGAACTATGAGAAACTTAACAGATCCCGCATCTTGCAAAATTATAACTTCTTGTCCTCCCCCCACATCCCATTTCTCCTTATTAAGGTTTATCTACAGAGGCGAATTCTTTATAGAGATCAGACACCAACTCCATACACAGCCCCTGTCGAGGCGATACACTCCCCTGCAGCTCCTCGTCTCTACTTGGGGTCTCCTTTACCAGGTTCACTAATACCACTGGCTTAAACTCTTCTACCACATCTTTTTCCAAAGTGCCTTCCTTCAATGCCCATCACTGTGTGTCCCAGCTTACTGCAGTGAAAACACCTTTTCCAAGTGCCCTTCTTAAACCATCAGCACTGTAATTTTATGTGTTCCGCTCTTTTTTGTGAGAACACATGAGGCCTTTCACCAGCTTTCAACCGCCTTGGCCTTCTTTTTCACCTGTGGTAAACTATTGCCATTGTGCTTTACTCTGTGTTTTGTAGTTTAGGATCTCCCCTTCTCCCAATTTCTATCCCTCACAGGATGAAAATCCTCCGAGAAGCTAAATTTCATCTCATGCACCAATGCATATTTACTTGCCATTTCTGCCACGCTTCTCACTTCTTGAACTTCCTATTCATTCACATGAATTCTTACCATCTCTGGAAGTGAGTCTTTAAACTCCTCCAGCAGATTAATCTCCCTTAGAGCCTCACAGGTGTTATCCAGTTTTAAGGCCTGCACCCATCTCTCAAAATGACTGTGTTTAATTCTTTCAAACTCAATATAAGTCTGACCTGGTTCCGTCTCTATATTTCTGAACCGCTGTCTATATTCTTCTAGTACCAATTCATAAGCACTCAACATAGCCTGTTTGACATTTGGATAATCTCTTGCTCCCTCATGTGACAGCACTGCACATACCTTTCAAGCTGTACCCACCATCTTAGCCTGAACTAGCATTACCCACATGTTCACTGGACATGCCATCTGCCGAGCCAATTTCGCAAATGAAATAAAAACGGTTTTGGCATTTTTCGCACTGAAATATGGCAATGTATTAACACAGTTTTATACATCCCTACATTCTCCCTTCATCTTCATTCTGCTAATTTAACTTGCTTATCTAATTCCAAACTTCTGAATTTCAAGTTCTCCCTCTCTTCCTTTTTCCTCTCTTTCTCTTTCTCTATCTTCTCTCTCTTTCAGTCTCTCTCTTTATCTTCTAACTGCAGTTGTCATATTTGCAATTCTGCAGTTTCCTGCTTCTCTGATAGACCAAACTGCTTGACCAACTACATTATGATGACAGCTTTCCTTTTGTCTCTGGTGAAACCCAATTCTAATCTACATGCTCATTCTAAAAGTATGCCCTTCCTTTGTCTTCCTACACTTTCTTGGCAAATTTGGGTACCATCTGCAAACCTCAGAACCTTTTTAGTAATGTTAAAAGCCATTTCTTTTAAATTAACCAACCACAAGGAAACAAAATTAAATGAATTTTCTCACCTGTTTTATTTGAAGGTCTAGGTCACTAACTGCCAATGATGGAATCTGCTGCGACCTTTTGTACCTCAAATCTGTTCGAATCTGTCTATATCCCATGCGACAAGCCCGCAAACTGTTATGACGTCGATGTTGAACCCCTTTGTTAATTAAAATCTCACACCCAGAAAAGCTCACCTCACCTCGTTATCTGTTAAAACATGAGTGACAAAGTAGTCGCAAATTCCACAATTAAGAGAAAAATAACAATTAATAAGTATGTATGTTAACTCGCTGAGCTTGAAGGTTTATTTTCAGATGTTTCATCACCATGACTGTGTAACATCTTCAGTGAGAGTCTCTGGTGATGCACTGGTGGTATGTCGTTTCTTTCTATTTCTAGGTTTTGGTTTCTTAAGTTGCGTGATGTCATTTCCAGTTTTTTGTTCAAGAGTAGGTAGATGGGTTCAAAATTGATGTGTTTATTGATGTACTTCTGGCTAGAATGTCATGCTTCTAAGAACTTTCGTGCGTGGCTTTGTCCTAGGAAGTGTGTGTTGTCACAGTCATCGTGGTGTCCTTCTTTTTCTGTATGTATGGAAACTAGTGAGAGTGGGTCATGTCTTTTGGTAGCCAGTTGGTGTTCATATATCCTGTTGGCACGACAACAGGACAGTTTGAAATGGAAGAAAAATGATTTTATAAACTCTGTTTAATCAGTGTGTGTTCAGATAAGGAAGATGGTTCATATGTGTACAACACATTCTTAATGAACAACGGAGACACAGATAACGAAAAATGATGCACACGATGTATAACATTTATAAAGAATTAAAACATCATTTGATCCTCATCTGAAGTGATACCTTGCCTTTCTCTCAACGTTCCCCCTTTTCTGGGATTCCCAACTCTAGTCTCTCATTCTTATCAGGGTGTGTGTTATAAATTCTTGTTTCTGGTTTCCCAACGTATTTCAGATAATATCCTTTCTACCAGGAATTAAATATGTTGGCCTGCTGGGTTCTTTCCAAAGCTAGTATCTGTCATATTGTTGGAGAGAAAAGTTATGGCATCAGACCCAGCATTTAAACATATTGCTCTTTTGTACGTGCAATGTACAAAGGACCACGGCACACAGGATTTGCCAAAATATTGAGAGAAGCATATCTACTTCTTTCGATTATATAGTTTTCTCATTTTCCACATCTCCATATCGATATCTCTCTCTCGTTCTCCATTTGTACCTAGTGAAGAAATCCACCAGTCATTCTTCGTGGCCCATCTCGCAAAACTCCTTCTTTCAGTTTATACGCAATGCTTTCTTCAAGATGTAATGTGGTTATAATTAAGCAATGTAACTACAAAGACATGCGGGAGGAGCTGGCCAGAGTTAATTGGAAGGGAAGTTAAGCTGGAAAGACCATGGAGCCGCAATAGCAGAAGTTTGTGGGGATAATTCGAAAGATAATACCAGAAATGCAACCCCAAGAAGGTGAAACATACTCATGGGAGAACAAGGAAGCCATGAGTAATAAGGCATCAAACCAAAAGCGACAACATACAATGTGGTGAAAATGAATGGGAATCCAGAGAATTCATTGGCTCTGAAACGACATAAGGCTTGCATCACTGACACTGCAGAGGTCTTAATCATGGTCAGGGAGAGAAACAGAGGAAAAACATTCACTTTAAACACAGAAGATGGCATTTCGCAAGCAAAAATATTCAGGTGAATTAAACAGTTGCATTAAGATCAGTTAAATGCTTTTGCGGAATGTGTCAGATTGGAAGCAAGACCGGGGAGAGAGACCCTCAGCAGAATGAGAGTATGAAAATGGAAGCATTTCGACATCAGAAACCAGGTTAGGTCACTGAGTGCAGCGCTGATGGGGGTGGGTCTCAGTGAGAATTGGGGAACAGGCAGCAAAATTGCATTGCAGATATTGCAGCTCGAAACTGCGTATTCATGTAGTGCTGTAGACCACAGCAGCAGGAGAAGCAGATCTGCATTCAACCACAACCTGTAACATTTTGCCAGGGGTGACACCTCAGTCTGTCATTACCATCAACACCATCTATGGCTCAGTGATGAGTGTGGGTGAACATGTCAGGGTCAGAATCACATGAACCTAAACCTGATGCTAACTCATTAAAGGTACCGTGCTTGACCAATAGATCTGAACGAAGCCCTGCAGTCCTGCCACATTCAGTCATAACTGATGATGGACAATTAAACAAATGAATGGAGGAGAGGGCTCCACAAACATTCCCATCCTAAATAATGGAACAGACCTGCACATCAGTGTAAAAGAGAAGGATGTTTCATCTGCACCATCGTCTGCCAGAAGTATTGAGTCGATGATACACCTCACCCTCATCACGATGCCCACAAAATCACAGATTCCAGTCTTCAATTAATTCAATTTGCTGCATGTGAGAGGAAGAAACAGCTGAACACAATAGATACGACGAAGGCAATGGGTCCTGACCCCATTCCTGCAACAGGACTGAAGCCTTGTGCTACACAACAAGCCGTGTCCTGGGGAAGCTGTTTCAGTCCAATTCCAAATCTAACATCTCCCTGTCAATGTGGATAATTACTCAGCTATGTCCAGTCCCCTAAAACGGGAATAATTACAATCTGACCAATTATCACCGCCTCAGTCCCATTACGACAGTCAAATTGGTGGGAGTTCTTTTTGACAGAGATGTCAAGCAGCACAGAAACAACCTGCTCAGTGTGGTTTCCGATAGGTCCCCATGTGGAGATAGTGTTGTGGAAATGACACTGGATTACTAATCCAGACCAGACTAATGCTCTGGCAGCGGGTGGAAGTTAAAAATATTAATAAAATTTCGAGATCTAAAATCTGGGATCAGTAACAGTGACCTTGAAGCCAATATCGATTGTAAACATAATTTCATTCTCCAACGAACTTTTAGGAAGTGAATCTCCCGTGATTTACTGGGCTGGCCTAAAACTGACTCCAAAGATCCTGACATGTGATAAGCATTTCAATGGTCTCTGAAACGGACAAGCAAAACACTCATTTGTATCAAACTACTCCGAGGTCTGAAACGATGAAAGCGGACAGAACACCCGGCCTCAGCAACAGTGTCAGTAAAGGAAATGGGAACCCAGTCCTGTCGACTCTGTAGAGACCTCCTGCTTAACATCTGAGAGCTTGTGACAACGTTTCCCAAGCTTTCCCAGAGACTGCACAGAAACAGCGGGAAAGGAGTAGGTCATACAACACATTGAGCCTCCCCGTTCTAGTTCATGGAAAAAATCTCCTCAATGCACTTACCCTACACGATATACATATCCGTTAATGTGAGTAACCTTGGGAAGCTATAAAATAGACGGTGCAATAGTACGTTTGGTCCATCGAGTTTGCTGACCAATCCAATGTAATGATGGTTGGCCCTTCATTTCCACACCGGACTCTTGCTCTCCCATCATCCCTTTACTGTCTCTAAATCCTTATTTATAATCAGTGTCTTGGATTCCAGGTACGAGCGATTTCCCCATGTTCACCAGTCTGTGAGTGCAGACATTTATTCTTATCTCAATGCAGAGTGACCTGCCTGTACCTAATACTGTTGCCCCTTTTTTAAAAAATCGCAGCCAGGGGAATTATCATTCCTGCTTTCAAACTGTCTCACCCTGTCAGAGTTTTATACATCTCACTGAGATCTCCACTCATTTTCCTAAATCCCATGGAATACTGGCCCAGTCTTCCAAACTCTGCTCCCCAAACAAGCCTGTCATCCCAGAGATCAGTCTGGTCATCCTTCATTGCTCTCTCTCAATGTCAGGTTTGTCCTTTATTAGGTACGGAGATCAAAACTGCCCACAATACAGCACAATGCTCGAGATGGGGTCTCTCCAAGGCTCTGTACAGCTGCAGTAAGACACCCTTTCTCCTGGACTCGCATCCCCCTGAAATGAAGGTCAACACACTATTTATCTTCCTCACTGCTTTCTGTTTCGGCAATATTACTTTCAGTGACTGGTGTACAAGGAGATGCAGATCCTTTTCAGTGTTACAGCTCCCCACTTGGTGGGTCTGTGTACACTGGGTAGCGTGCCAACGCCATGCCCAGTATTGACTTCTGATTACAGAACTCACTGCGCTGCAGGGGCCTCAGAGGTTTTTGCATAAGGAAACAACAAAAAGGAGTAAACATCCCTTTGTAGGTTAACATGTTTCAACCAATCCCTTTCAAATGGTAGGCTGCCAATTTATCGTTTCCACCAAAGGACACACCGTCACCTCTATCCACATTGTTCTCCATCTGTTACGTATTTACCCATTCACTTCACTTGTCTTAGTCTTCTCTGTGCTTTTTTACATCCTCCTCACCCACTCACAATCTTCCACATCCGTTAGTGCTGTTAGCAGGCTGAGATATATTGTATCTGATTCCAGCATCCAAATGTTGAAAGGGCATTGTGAACAGCTGGGTCCCAAGCACTGATCCCTGCGACACCTCAGCAACCATCCTCTGGTAATTTATATTTATTTATTTCGTGAATCTCGGAGTCACTGGCTGGGCCAGCATTTATTACCTGTCCCTAGTTGCCCTTGAGAAGGTGGTGGTGAGCTGCCTTGTAGAATGCTGCAGTCCACCTGCTGTGGTTGACCTCCAATGCCATTAGGAAGGGAATTCCAGGATTCTGACCCAGTGACTGCGAAGGAGCGGCGATATATTTCCAAGTCAGGATGGTGAATGGCTTAGAGGGAACCTGAAGATGATGGTATTCCCATACATCTGCAGCTCTTGTCCTTCCAGATATACATGGACCCAACACATGGTGAGTTGGGAAGATGGTCTCTGAGGATCTTTGGTGAATCATTTCATTGCAGCATGTAGATAGTAAAACACTGCTGCTGCTGCTGAGCGTTGATGGTGGCTCATTGTGGATGAAGGGACAGTCAGACTGGTTGCTTTGTCCTGGATGGTATAAAGCTTCTTGAGTGTTGTTGGGGCTGCACTCATCCATGCAAATAGGGAGTCTCTTAGTACACTTCTGACTTATGCATTGTAGATGATGGACAGACTTTTGATAGTCAGGATGTGAGTTACTCGCCGCAGTATTCCTAGCTTTGCAACTGCTCTTATAGTTACTGTGTTCATGTGGTGAGACCAGTGAGTTTGTGAGCAATGATCACCCACCAGGAATCTGATACTGGGAGATTCAGTGATAGTAACAGCATTGAATTCCAAGGGGCAGGTTAGATTGTATTTTATTGGTGATGGTCACGGTCTGACATTCGTGTGGCCTGAATATTACTTGCCACTTGTTAGCCTGGATACTCTGCAGATCTTGTCGCGTTTGAACATGGCCTGCTTCAGTATCTGAGGAGCCACAAATGTTTCAAAATATTGCACAATCATTGGCGAACATCCTCACTTCTGACCTTAAAATGGAGGGAAGGTCATTGATGAAGCAGCCCTGAAGAAGTTTTTGGCCAATGCTCGAGGGATTCCTACAGATTTGGAGCTGAGTTGACTGACCTTCATCCACCATGACCATCTTCCTACGTGTCAGGTATGATTCTAACCAGCAGGGAGTTTGCTCCTGATACCCATTGATTCCAGTGTTGCTGAAGCCCCATGATACCACGCTTGGTCGAATGCAGCCTTGACTTAAAGGGCTGTCACCCTCACCCCACCTCTGGAACTCAGCTCTTTTGTCCATATTTGAATCAAGTTAATGAGGTCAGGAGCTGAGTGGCCCTGGTGGAGCCCTTACTGGGCATCATTGACCAGGGTATTGTGAGCAGGTGCTGCTTAAAAACCACTTTACTGATGATCGAGAGTAGACTGATGGAGTGGTAATTGGTCCGATTGGATTTGTTCTGCTTTTTATATACAGGAGATACTTGGGGTAATTTTCCACATAATCAGGAAAAACCATTGTTGTAACTGTATTGAAACAGTTTGGCTCGGGGAGTGGCAAGTTATGGAGCACAAGTTTTAAGTACTAGTGCCAGAATGTTGTCAGATTATGGACCCTATGGAGTATCCAGTATCTCCAATCGTTTCTGGAAATCGCGTGGACTGAACCAAATTGGTTGATGACTGGTAACTGAATTGCTGAGGACTACTGGAGGAGGCTGAAATGGATCACCACTCAGCATTTCTGACTGAAGATTGTTGCGAATGCATCAGCCTTATCTTATACACAGAAGTGCTGGGCTCTTCCATCATGGAGGAAGGGGTTATTTGTGGAATCTCTTCCTCCAGTGAATTGTTTAATTGCCCCCAACATTTCTTGCTAGATGTGGAAGGACTGCAGAGCTTAGTTCTGATCCTTTGCTTGTGGGATCACTTTGCTCTGTCTATCACTTACTGCTTATCCTGCTTGGTGTCTTCACCAGGCTGACACCTCATTGTCAGGTATGCCTGGTGCTGCCCCTGCCATCATGCACACTCCATTTACCAATGTTGATCCTCTGGATTGATGGTAATTGTTGCGAGGGGGATATGCCAGGCCATGAGGTTATGCGGGCGTACAATTCCACTGCTATTGATGACCCACAACACCTTATGGACATCCAGATTTGAGCTGCTCGATCTGTTCGAAGTCTGCCCTATTAAGCACCGTGATAGTACCACCCAAAATGATGGAGGCTATTCTCAATGTGCCGGTATGACTTTATCTCTTTATGACTATGCGGTGGTCACTCTTACCGATACTGTAATGGATAGGTAATTCTGCAACTGGCAAATTATTAAGGCTGTGGTCAAGTATGTATTTTCCTCTTGTTTGTTCCTTCACCACCTGCCGCAGAACTAGTCCAGCAGTTATATCCATTAGCACGCGACCAGCTCGATCAGTAATGCTGCAGCTGAGATACTGTTGGTGGTGAACATTGAAATCCCCCACCCAGAGTACGTCTTGCGTCCGTGCTACCCTCAGTGCTTCCTCCAAGTGTTGGTCAGCATGGAGGAGTACTGGTTCTTCAGTTGAGAGAGGCTGGTACATGGCAATCAGCAGGAGGTTCCCTTTCCCACGTGCAAACTAATGCCATGAGACTTCATGGGATACGGAGTCACTGTTGTGGACTCCAAGTGCAATTCCCTTCCAACTGTATCCCACTGTATCGCCACTTCTGCTGTGTCTGTCCTGCTGATGAGACAGGAGGTATCCGGGGAAGGTGATGGGGTGTCTGGGACAGAGTCATGCTCACAGAATCATACCTTACAGACAATGTCAGGGTGTTGCTTGCCGACTCTGCTTATTTCTATTCACTGTTTCCTGCCAGCTGTCCCATTCTAGAAACATGTCCATATATGAGCCCCAATTCACTCAGATTTGATTTTGCAAATTGGGCTTGGAGCTTTACCAACATTGTTCTAAAAATCAAAATGTTCTACATCCATTGCTTCTCTTTCATTTGTCTCCCAGTTTGTTTCTCAAACATAATTCCCATTTCATAAATCTATGTTAGTGTTGATAATGACCATTACTTTCAGCCACAATCATTTGTGATAAACCATTTACTTACTATATTCTCTGCACGCTATAATTTTCCCACACCAGACTTGGTTTTCCTTCTATTGTTAGAAAGTTCTGTGAAGACAGAACTGAAGTAGTGGTTTCATAGTTCTGGCATTTCCCTGTTTCCCATTCTCTATTCTCTGGTTTCAAACTGTAAGGAAACTGCCCTTGTTTTCTCATATTTTTCACAATGATATAATTTAACAAGCTATTACAGTTCACTCTTATAACCCTCATGAATATAACTCTTCAGAAATCCATCAATTCCTGCCTTAAACTGCGCAATAATTGACCTTTCACACCATACACTCACAGGAGCATAGACTCTGTGCCAACGGAAATGCAGCACGATCTATATTAGTCCCACTTTCCTACACAAGGCCCATAGCCTGGAATGTTATGTCACTTCCAAGTGCTGGTCCAAGTACTTTTTAAGGATTGTGAAGTTACCTTTGATAATTCCCCTCTCAGGAGGTAATCCCAGAACACAATACCCTCATGGTGAAAAAAATCTTTAAATCATCTCTGAACATCAAACTCTTCACTTTAAAAGTGTGCTCCTTTGTTCTTAACCCTCTGACTAAAAGGAACAGCTGCTGTCTATCCACCCTGTCCGTGTCGCTCATAATCTTATCCTTCAGAATCACGGACCCCTCAGCTTTCTCTGCTCCAAAGTAAACAACCCGAGCTGATCCAGCCTCTCTCCATATTGATATGCTCCATTCCAGGGAACATCCTGGTGAATCACCTCTTCACCCCTCCAGTACAATCTCATCCTTCCTGGAATGTGGCTCCTGGAGCTACATACAGTCCGCCATTGTGGCCGAACCAAAGCGCTGTATTGCTCTTATAATCTACACCCTGATAAGGAAACGCTACACCCGAGTTCTAATTCTTAACTAGTCCATTAACCTGTCCAGGAGAAAGTGAGGAATGCAGATGCTGGAGATCAGAGCTTAAAAAAATATGTTGCTGGAAAAGCGCAGCAGGTCAGTCAGCATCAAAAGAGCAGGAGAATCGACGTTTCGGGCATAAGCCCTTCTTCAGGAATCTGCCCAAAACATCGATTCCCCTGCTCCTTTGATGCTGCCTGACCTGCTGCGCTTTTCCAGCAATACATTTTTAAGCATTAACCTGTCCAGTCACATTCAGGGATGTGTGGAGAAGCACAATCTGAGTTTCCCAGAGTGCTGCCATTCATTGAGTCCTCCCCTGCGTTGTTCCTTCTCCCAAAGTGCATCACCTCATATTTATCAACGTTACCTTCCATCTGCCATTGATCTGCCAATCTGACCATTCCATCTGCACCTTCTTGTAACTTAAGGCCTTCCTCCTCACTGCAAACCAACCGATCAATCTTTATGTCAAACATACACTTCCTTATCACACCTCCCCCACTCTCCGCCTAGCCCCCTCCACATTCACATCGTTTTTGTTATGAATAACACGAACAATAAGGGACACAGCACTGATCCCTGTGGTACACCAGGGGACCCTGGTATCCAGTCGCTCAAACAGCCTTCTCCCACCACCCTCTGCCTCCTGCCACGAAGACAATTTTCAAGTTATCTTTCATATTGTGAGATTTTACTTTATTTCTCAGTTTCCTAGGTGGAAATTTGTCAAAGGCCTTCCAACAAAATTAAACAATCGATCTCCTCAAACTAATTCAATCAAATCCACTGGATGTGACTTCCTTCTGATAAAGACATGACGATTATCCCTGATCAAACCTTGCGACTCTGATTGGAGTTCAATTTTCTCCTTCCCCATTTTATCCAGTAGTTTCCTTAACAGTGATCTAATACTCGCTCGTCTATATTTCCCTGGTCTATCTCTCCCATCCTTACTGTGAAGTGAAATCGTATTAGCAGTTCTCCAGTTCTCTGGCACCTCCCCGATAGTCAGATTTAATTAAAATATTCAGTCAGGGTCTTTCCTCCATTGACCCCAATTTCCGCCTGTGATACAACTCTTTCAGACATGGAGATTGTTCCAAATTTACACAGAACAAAGCCTCAAATCCCTGCTCGTATTTTACATCCATCTGTTCAAGAGTTGTCCAGTCCATCTTTTTGAATTCTGTACCTGCATTGTCCTTGTCCCAAGTAAAATAGATGTGAATATCTCATGTTGCAATCCATCAATGTTCTCCAGCTTGACACACAGATTGCCCCTTTAGTTTCTCATGGACGCTAACTGTTTGCTGATTATTCTGTTCTACTTGTTCGTGTAGAATATCGTGGGATACTCCCAGATCTCGCCAACTTGTACTTCTTCATGTCCCTCTGTTTTTCAGTCCTTTCAATGTTTCTAAGATTCACTACAATCACCTCTCATGTTTTGAAACTCGAGGTTACAGGCTGAGTTTCCCCGTCAGACAAGCTTGCCAACTTAGGGATTTATTTGTAGAATATCTAATGCAGTTCCTCTGTAGTCAGTATGTTCTTTCTAAGATTGCGATTCCGAACGATGCACAATACTCTAAGTTTAGTCTTACCAACACTCGATGCAAGTGGTGCACTACATCCTCTATATTCCAATTACGTTCACATGAATTTAAACCTAATTTTTACTTTCCCATTTACATATGTTCTTCCCAATACCTCTCAATTTAAATTTTTTATGAGCTTCCTGTGTGAGTTCTTAAAAAAAAGCTCATGAATATCCAACTGTACTCTATCCATTGATTCTTCATTGCCTATGTCTCCAAGAATCATCTTCAAACCATTCCAAAAAATGTTTGCCACTTCTGGTTTTCCTTTCATCGATACATTCTCACACTCCCCAGTTATGTTATTACCTTCTAAATATCTCGTAGCATGTTCTTTGTAATCGAGTCCAATAGACACCCGACGACGGATGACTTGTCTGTACTTTACCATTCTCCAAATCCATCCTTTCTTAAACTATTGGATAATATTTATAATCTTTGCCTTATCCAGATTGGCTAAATGCCTTTCGGGAATGTGTTGGAAAATCAAGTGAAAATCCGCGATGCAATCAACATGTCTATTGCTGCTTCCTCTGAAATTCTTGTATGAAGTACATCTAGTCTGTCAGATTTATAAATCCTCAATCCAGCTTTCTTTTCAAAGTTGACCTCAACACTCTTAAGAACGGTCTTAGACATTACTTACACAAGCCAATGGTCACTTGGTATTTCTGGAAGATTTTCTGGACATTCTTCCATGAAGATAGATACAAAGGAACTATTTATTTTCCTGAGATTTCTCTGTTATCTGCAATAAATTATCCTGAATGCACACCAACTGTTCCACATTTGACATTGTTTTTTTATTTTTTTCGTACATTGATAGACGCTTTTTCGCAGTCTTTATGTTTTTCTTTCATTTGCACGCTTTTTCTCTTTCTGATTTTATTCTCGGTTTCTTGGTCATCCTTTGCTGGGTCCCACATTTCTCTGAATCCACCGGCTGACTGCAACACTTCATCTAATAGGTAGATGAAGGTGGGGTTGAAAGTGATAGTCGGAGAGGCAGGTGGCCCAGATTGATATGAAGGAAGGTTAACACATAGGAACGTTCAAAAGGGCAGTGCTGACTTGGAAGGTTGGAGTTGGATAAGGTGGAATTAGGGGAAATTGGGAAATCCACTATGATCCCCTGTGGTTGGAGGGTCCCAAGGCAGAAGAGGAGGTTTTCTTCCTCCAGGCTTCTGATGGCTCTGGTTTGACAATGGATCAGGTCTAGGACCCTCATGTCCTTGGCAGAGTGGGAAGGGGAGTTAAAGTGCTCAGCCGCAATGCGATGGAGTTTTTCAGTGTGGCTGTCCCAGAGATGTTCTCTGAAATAATCCACAAATTGACCTCCTGCCTCGCCAATGTAGTGAAGACCACATTGGGTTTAATGGATGCAGTAGATGAGGCGTTCTGTCTCCCTTCATCATCTATCACTTTCAACCCCAGCTTCATCTACCTATCGCAATCCCAGCTACCTCCCCCCTGCCGAACCCCCTTCTCATTTATCTCTCAGCCCCCTTGGCCCATAAGCTTCATTCCTGATGAAGGGCTATTGCCTGAAACATCGATTTATCTGCTCTTAGTATGTTGCCTGACTGTGCTTTTCCAGCACCACACTCTTCGACTCTGATCTCCAGCATCTGTAGCCCTCACATTCTCCTTACACCTTGATGGCTCACCTGACTCAGATTTATCACGGTTACTTCAAATACAACAAAAACGATTGTGTACTCAAACAGCTTTTAAAAAAAAACAATTCATTGTGTTCACTGTTTCCCAAAAGGTCCTTGATAGCAAAATTTTCAATTAGCTCTTCTGATCACTCAACACCAATTCTTAAATAACCTGATCTCGAGCTCAGTGCTCGACATAATGTTCATGCAAACCATCTCACACGTGGTCATGAAATCCATTTTCCCAGCATTAGCATTCACTTGGGTTAACACAGTTTAGATATAACTTAAACAGTACATTATTACTGCAGTACACACAAATGTGTATACCTCATTTCCTGTTTTATAACATGTCCAGCATTTGTATTGCAGCTTTCACTTTGATATATAACTCCCATCAATGTTTGCTCCTCCTTGCTGTTTTTGCACTCCACCTAACTAGATTCTGTGGAATCTGAGCGACATGGGCTCTGGGGAGATGAATCGTAGAGATCATCTTGCCACATCATTTATGATCTTCTCAAACTTTAATTTCTCCAGATCTCCCGTTATGCTGATGGAGTAGAGAAGGACAATGATCTTCCAACAATGCTCTGTATTCCCCCAGAGAGCTGAGACAGCTCTAACCTGGGTGGGAACCTTAATCCACGCTGGTAACGTGTTGCTGCTGCTGTACAGGGAGATCACATCTGGAGTAATGTGTACAGATTTAGCCACTTCTATGAAGAAAGGATGTTGTTATATTGGAAGCAGCTCAGAGATGGTTCCCTCAACTGATTCCTGCAATGAAGCTGCTAGCTTATAACAAAAGGATGATCAGGTTTACCAAGTAGCCATTAGAGTTTACAAAAAATAAGGATGATCTTATTTCAACATAGATGACAGAAGTAGTCAATAAGTGAAGCGAATTACACAGATAATGGAGGAATCCATTCCGTTCTCTAGCCTGTTACACAGGAACAACAGGAGGATATTCAGGCCTTCGACCCATTTACACCAAAACATGACGAGGCTATTCAGCCCCTGGAGCCTGATATACATTTACAGAAGGAGGCCAATCAACCACTCGAGCCTTTAACAGTAGGCTATGCTGCACCAGTATCCTGTTACACAGCAATAGGATCAGTCCACTCAGCCTCCTCAAATCTGTAACATAGGTACGGGAAGAGGTCGCACAGTGACTGGAGATTGTTACACTGGGATAACAGAAGGCCATTCCGATCCATCGAGCCTATTCCAAGGGAATTGGATAAGTATAAATACTATCTGAGCCTTCTTTCATGAGAAAGGAAGAGGTAATTTAGACATGTGTCTGTTGTATGGGAACAAGAGAAGACCAATGACTCCCTCGCTCCCATCGCTGGTATACACGAGGAGACCGTTCAGTGTTTCCAATTGTTATGGAGAAGTATGAGAAGAACCATCAACCCCTCAGAATGTTACACAGCAACAGGAAATTCCATAATCTCCCAATCCTCTAACATATCAACAGGAGGAGGTCATTCTGTCCTTGGAGGTGACAACATGGCAATACCAGAAAGACATCAGCCCATCGAGTTTGTACACCAGCAGGACAATGAGTCCAGTCAGCCACACATGCCTCTTACACAGCAATTGGAGCAGATCCATTAAAACCTTTTGCCCATTAAACAGGAGTTCAAGGAAAACGTGAAGGTTTTCACAAGTGAAGTACTTATAACAAATGTATGCATTAGGGAGTAAAACATAACGATAAAACTATTGTAATTTAAGATATTTATTGGAATCCATCGTTGAGGACATTTGCAAAGTTAAACCACAATCCATCGGCGTCAACATGGTTTAACAAAGGATAAGTCAGGTTTGAAGTGTTTGCATGAGTTACTTAAAGATGTGACAAACAAGGTGGACAGTGGCAATCCTGAAGATGGAATATATGTGGTCTTTTTGATGGCATCGGATGTGTCACTTCTCCAAAGAGTAAGTGGTAAGATTAGACAACATGGGTTTAGGAGTAATTTATTAGCTCGGATGGAGGATTGGTTAATCAAAACAAAATACTGTCAGATGTAATAAATGTCTCATTTTCTTTTGGCAAATGTAATTTGTGGAGTGCCATTGATTTCAGTTCTCATGCCTCAACCATTTGCGCTCAATAGTATTTCTGTACTCAGTTGACGGGATAGAAAATACGATATCACATTTTCAGATGATACTAACATCGATGGGAAATTACTTCGGAATGATGATGCAAGAGATTTTAAGACTATATGGATAGGTTGGGTGAATGGGCCAACATTTCGCAAGGAAAATTAAAGTGAATAAATATGGGGCTCTTCAATTTGACCAGTATAATAGAAAGACAAATTATTATCTAAATGGAGAGAAAGTTCATTTGTTTAGGTGCAGAGGGATCTGGGTGCCTGCTTGCATATCACAGAAAACCTGCCTGCGGGTACTGCAAGTAATGCGAAATACAAGCATAATTTCAGTGTTTATTTATAAAAGGATAGAGTACAAAGGTAGGGAGTGTTGGTGTAGCTATGCAAGGCATTAGTGAGGCTGCAACTGGAGTACAGTTTGGGTGTCCTGCAGAATGAGGTATTTCCATTGGAGACAATTCAGAAGAGCTTCATTAGATTGATTCCATATTTGACCTGTTTGTCTTATGAAGAGACATTGCGCAGTTTAGGCCTATACTCTCGAGTTTATAAGAATGAAAGGAGATCACATTGAGGTCTGTAAAATGCTAAAAGTAATTGAATGTGAAGATGTGGAGTGAATTTTTTTCACGTGGCGCAATCTACAACAAGAGACTAGAGTTTTACGATGGAGAGATAGCAGGAAAGTGGAACAGAGGCCGCGATGACATCAGCCTCATCGAGGGGTTGGACTCCTCACAGATGCTCCTTGTTCTTATTCAACCCTTTCTGTGTTGCACAGGAATTGGGGAAGCCTGGGTATCATATAGGAAGCAGGCACTCAGGATAAATCAGTTAGAGAGAACGTAACAGTAGGGTCACACAGTAACCAGCGCTGCGTTCTCAACTATTTACAATCTATATTAATGATCAGGAGGGTGGAACAGATATACAGATGCTGAGTTTGGTGATGTCGCTGTGGTAAGCAAGAGATTACTTTATCAAGAGAGGGTGGAGAGTCTGCAAATAGATTCATAGAGGTAAAGGCAATAGGTAATCGTTTGGCAGGTGGGAATTAACATGATATAACTTGTCATTTCATTTACAGGAATAATGGAAGGCAGTATGTTACTGAAATGGAGAGGGATTACAGGACTTAGTAATACTGTGTACTGGGGGGTGGGGGGGTGGGGGGGTTCACTCAGACCCGTTCAGACATGGGAGGTTTTGCTCCATCCCTGATCATCTGCTCCTTGACGCTCCAAGTGACCCCATTGCTCTCCGTACGCATGGAATACTTTGAAGAGGTTGGTTGGTGGTGGGGATGGTGTTTTGAAATGTGTATCAAGGGGACCGCCTTTGTCCAATATATATTGATTTCTTTCTACGTGAAGACCCGATGACGATGGGAATGGCTGACTCCTTCTGAATGAAGAGGCCCTGACTGCTGCCAGGACAGTGGGTATTAACCAACATTATGTACTATGCATGGGGATACTACAACATTAATAGAGAGAGAGAGCTCTTTCAGTTCCTCTACCTCTTCCCATTGACATGGGTACTCTGCAGAGGCCATATACACCATCGGGAATACCACTATACTGGATACACCCGGCAGCTCCCTGCTGTGGGAGAAACAGTTTATTTACCTCATCCACCACATATATCCTCCATCACCCAATGGTGACATTAATGTTGAGATACTGGGAGATGATGGATATGTCACCTCGTCCTGTCTGGAAAGTTCTGGATCATAGAATCTGCCTCCCCTTGGTGTGAAGCCGCAGGTCATGTTGTTGGAGGTAACACCGCTCTGTGACAAGCTCCTTGTTCAGTCAGGGTCCCTCACACTCTGCTCCTGGGTTAAGTTTAGCTTGGGAAGCTGTTCCTGGAAAACCCGATGTGGATACAGCAGATCCCTTTCCCCAGACGCACTCATTCCTTGCTTTCCGAGCTTCCCCTCTCTGTAGCCTCTGCTCCATTTCGTGTTCATTTGGGGATCATGTATTGAAGCTTCTAACCCTTCTGGGATCCCCAGCAGCTTCTGAATGCTGCAGCGAAAAGCAAAACGCGGAAACCTGATCTGGGAGAGCTGCCCACTGCCCTTCCATTATTCCCACCGTTTTAATAAAACCTATAGACTTTCTCAGTTATTTACTTGGACTGTTTTCAGACAACAGTTCTGCACCTCTGCCTTTAAAACCTCGCTTCAACAAAACTCAAGAGAAAATAATCTTTTTATATTGATACTGTCCTCACAAGTCCACCTTTAATAAAATGATCCATCAATATACAAAGACGGATTCATTTTAGACCTCCTAATCTTCGTCTATTAGCAGACTGGAATGCATATACATTACATTGACTCTGAGCATACAAATGTTCACAACTAGACTCGATTTCAGTCATTTTACTCCTGCCAAAGAATGCCTTTGTCTTTCTTCATCCAAGTCTCCACAATGTGTCAAAACTTAGGTTTTCTCGCCCTGTCACCTGTATAATTTCAAATTGAATGGCAGCAATAATAAGCTCTATCGAAACAGAGTGGTATTTTTCTCCCTAAACTTCTGTAAAAACTTTACCAGATCACGATCAGTGATAAAGATTTGTCTCATGTATCTTATTCGCAATTTAAATGCTGAAATATTGTAACGCCAACATCAAGTTCAAGGCCTCCTTCCCCATTGTGGAATAAATCTGTTGATGTTTCCACTGAACACTCCAACCACACGTTACATAATGGAGCACTTCTCAACTCTCCAATAGTCCCTCTGAATGACATAGTTCCTCATGTCTCAGCATAAAATAGTTACATGCTTCTGTACCTCTTAATGCTGTAACCTCATTACCTGCTACTCCTGGCGTTTGCCAGGAAACCTTACTTTTACAGGTATGTGTTTTAAGAAAATCTCGCGCATTCTTCTCAATCTCTCACAGAAACCAAACTTTGATTTCTGAACTTAATCATCATCATCAGACATTTGAGCTTCTAATCTTGCTGTTTTAACTCTCTGCTCTTCCACACGAGTTCTCACGACCGCAGGAAGTGAATTGTTGAACTTCACCAAAAAAAGAATCTCTGTAAGAGGGTCATAGGTTTGCTCTGTTTTTAATACCCTTACCAGCTTTAAAAAATACTTTGTTTGATCCTTTCAAACTCAATGTGCGTTTAACCAGGGACCTTTCTTTCAGATTCCTGAGATGCTGTCCGTCGGCTTCTGGCACAAGCTCATATGCACTTCAGATGGCTTTCTTCACCACCTCATACTGGCCAGATAGCTCCTCCGATAGGGATGCAAATACCCACCAGCTTCGTTTTCAATCACCAACGTCCACATAGTCACTGGCCATTGCATTTGTTTAGCCATGTCTCAAATGAAGTTCAAAATGCTTCCCCATCCTTCTCATCAAATTTAAATAATGCCTGGATGCATTTAAACGGAACCACATTAGGCCATTGGTGACTATGGGGTTGCTCAACCTCACTATTGCCCTCATCCAGCCTACTGTCTACCTTCATCTCCGCCTTCTATGTCAACTTTCCTCTCTAATTGCTTTCTTTTTGAAGTTGAAACTCTCTACTTTTCTTCTCTCTTTCTTCTTCATTTCCTTTTTTTTATTTCTACTTTGCATCATAATTCAAACTATTTCAATTCCTTCTCATGTTCAAAGTACCTCATTTGAAATTGAATTCTAGCCATTTCCAAAGATTCTGATGCCGTTTCCACCAAATGTAATTGCCGAGCTATAGCTGTAATTATCTCTCATTTTCTCACAAAGGCAACCCCAACTCCAGCTTGTCTGCCAATTCCTACAGCTTTGCCTTCATTACCTTTTATAAAACCCCCATCTTCACTTCTTTCACACCCAGAGAACACTCAGTGACTGGAAGAATCCTTTCTCCCAAAACACTGTTTAAACCAACCGAATTCAACATCCAGATCAAAAGACACTAACAGCTACCATACGCGACCTTTGAACCCAATAGTCTCCTGGTGAATAATCTTCAGTGTCTGCATGAGCTTTTTCTGAATGCTCTGATTTCCTCCCACAATCTAAAGATGTCCATGTCAGGTGAATTGGCCTGCTAAATTGGTGTAGTTTTCAGAGATGTGTGGGTTAGGAGGCTTTGTCGGGGTAAATGTGTAATAATAGGATAGAGGAATTGGTCTGGGTAGGTTACTCCTCGGAGGGTCGGTGTGGAATTGTTGGGTCGAATGGCCTGTTTGCAGACAGTAGGGATTGTAATTCTAAACCCAATTTGGTATTATTGATTAAGGACCAGCCAAGAGTCCCTAGTTTGCTATAGACCAAGTAAATGCCTCAAACTATTTTAAGAAGGTAGCTTGGATGCCAACCTTTCCTTATTTTAAAGGTAGATGTGAAGTGGGAGTTCCAGATGTGATGCTACTCGTCAAACCACTCACCATTAATTTAAATTCAATATATTTAAACACTCTAATGAAAATCCATACACAATGAAGATGAATTTAGAATAATTTAGCTATTGGAAAACTTAACCGAATAATGGATACAGTACATTCTACTGTACTGCCTTTTCAGCCTCTCAAGTCTGTTACAGAGGGACAGGAAATGTTTATTTAACTTTCACGTCTGTTTCGCATAAATATTAGTTTTAAATTAGTTGCGGAATAGGAAAGACCTGATGTAAACATTAAAGTTCTAACTTTGAACAAGGCCAATTTTGAAAGTATTAGGCGAGCCCTGTGAAAGGCTGATTGGAATATCCTATTCACAGGTAAGGGGATGGTTGGAAAATGGAAGGCCATCAAAACCTGGTTTCAGATAATCCAGAGCCAACGTGTTCCTATTCGTGAGATGGGCATGTGTGGTGGGTGCAGGGAGTGCTGGATGGCTAGATATATTGATCGTCTGGTCAAGGTAAGGAAGGAGGCATATGTCAGGTAAACAGAGCTGAGATCAAGTGAATCCCGAGAGGAGTATAAGGGCAGCAAGTGTACAGTCAATGGGGAAATCGGGCCAGAAAAATGTGGACATGAGATGGCTTTAGAAATAGGGTTAACGCGGCATTGAAGAAATTCTACAAATGCTTTAATGGTAAAAGATTAACTAGGTAGAGAATAGGGCACCTTAAAGATCAGTAAGGCTACCTATGTGTGGAACCACGGGAGAAGGGAGGGAAACGAAACAAGTATTTCTCCTCAGTATTTAGTGTGGACGAGTTTACATGAACGACAAAATGAAAAAATATATAGCGATATCTTGACAAGTATCTGTATTACAAGGAGATGTTAGACATTTTAAAACATATAAAGGTGAACAAATCCTTGGGACCTGATCAGTTGTATCCCAGAAGTTTGTGGGAAGCTAGGAAAGAGATTGCTCAGCCTTTGGCTGATATATCTGTAACATTGATTTCCAAAGGTGAGGTGCCAATAGACTGGAGGGTTGTCACAGAGTGTCATTATTTAAGAAAGTAAGGAAAAAGCAGGTAACTATAGACCGGTGAGCCTGACGTCAATGGTAACTAAATTGTTGTAGGTGATTTTGAGGGAAAGGATGTATAAGCATTTGGAAAGACAAGGACTGAAGAGGGCTTTGCACGTTGGAGATCACATCTCACTGATGCGCTGGAATCTTTGAGGAAGTGATTAAGGTGATTGATGAAGGCAGGACATTGGATATTTTCTTTATGGAAGTCAGTAAGAAAACCATAATGTTCTACATGGTAGACTGGTTAGCAAGGTTAGACTGCCTGGGATCTAGGAGAGCTTGTCATTTAGATTCAACATTTTCATGAATATTGGAGATAGGGCATGACAGTGGACACTTGTTCACTAATCTTGGAGACCTGTGACCAGTGGCGTGGCCTAAAGATCAAGAGTGGGTCCACTGTCTTTTGTTACTTGTACAAATCATTTGCACTTGGGTTTGTGAAGAATGGTCAGTAAGTTTGTAGCTAATGCCAAATTTGGTGGTGTGGTCGACAGTGAAGAATGATCTCTCAGAATATCATGGGACATTGATTAGGTAAGCTGAGGAGTGTCAAATGCAGTTTAATTTAGATAAAGGTGAGGTGTTGCATTTTGGCAAGAAAAATCAGGGCAAGACATATAGGTAGGGTCCTGTCGAAAGTTGCCAATCAAGGAGAACTCCCTCGAAATTATACAATCCCTACAGTGAGGAACCAGGCTATTCGACCAATCGAGGCCACACCGACCTTCTAAACAGTATCCTACTGGACCACCCCCCACTCGATCCCTCTGTGCCTGCATTTCCCATTGACAATCCACCTTGAATACACATCCCCGGGTACTATGCGGAATTTAGGATGGCCTTACCTGTATATCATTATACTGTAGGAGGAAAACATAGCATCCGGAGGAAACTCCAACAGACAAGGGAAGAATGTACAAACTCCACACAGTCAGTCATTCAAGGATGAAATTAAATCCAGGTCGCTGCCCTGTGAGGCACCTTGTGGTGCAGGTTCTCCATTCCTTGAAAGTGCCATCACAGGTAAACAGCGCAGTGAAGAAGGCACTTGGTGATCTTCCCTTTATTGGTCTGTGCTTTGAGTGTAAACATTAGCATGACATGTTGCATCTGTACTGGACATTGGTTTGATCACTTTTATAATACTGCCTTTAATTCCGGTCACCCTGCTGTCCGAAAGATGTTGTCAAACTTGAAAAGGTACAGAAGAGATTTAAAAGAATGTTGCAGGTGTTGGAGGGTTGACATTACAGGGAGGGTTTGACTAGGCTGGGACTATTTTCAATTGTTGAGTTTGAGAGGGGACCTTAACGAGGGGCATAGATAAGGTAAACAGTCAATGTCTTTTCCCAGGATAGGCGAGTCCAAAATTAGAAGACAAAAGTTTCAGGTGAGAGGAGAAAGATTTTAAAAGGGACATGAGGGGCAACATTTTCACACAGAGACTGCTGTGTGTATGGATTGAAGAGCCAAAAGAGGTAGTGGAGACAGGTCCAGTTACACCATTCAAAAAGTCATTTGGATGGATATATGCATGGGAAGTGTTTAGTGGGAGATGGGCCAACTGCTGGCAAGGGGGGCGAGATTAATTTAGGATATTTGGGCGGTATGGATGACCAGACCGAAGGATCTTTTCCGTGATGTACATCTCTGAGAGTCTATTGAATTTTGAATGTTTAACATGGGATCAGGAGGAGACTATTCAGCTTCTGAAATTCTGCCAGTCGGCTTGTTTGCTCAATTACTGACAGTCAAAAACAAAAATACATCATTTAGATTTTGATGGTGTTTTACAGAAACAGGAGAAAGGTTTTTCGTCAAAAAGAGCCGGAAAGAATGTGAGGAGGCCACCCAATCCCTCAATTCCATTCCGCAGGAGCAGCAGGGGAGCTCAGAGATATTGGAGCCTGTTACTCTGGAGCAGGAGGAGGACATGTATTTTCACAAAACTTTGGATTAGGAGGTAGCCACTCAGCTGCTGAAGACTGGAACACAGGAACAGGAGGGAGTCACTCAGCTGCTCGAGACTAGGGCACAGGAACAGGAGGCAGTCGTTCAATTGTTCAAGACTGTGGTAAAGGGACAGGAGGCAGTCACTAAATTGCTCGAGACTGAGACACAGGGAAATCTGGAGGCTAGTGAGGCCCGACGATTCTGTTACGCAGGAACAGGAGGAGGTGACTCACTCCCCTCCAGTATGGGACACTGGGAGAGAAGGGGAGTTTGCTTGGAAGAAACAGAAATGAATAAGTTTCATTAGTGGTCCATTCAATCCTGCCCCACCATTCACTATGACCACGGCTGATCTGATTGTGATTCTCTCATTCCATTTTACGGAGACCCCCTCTCTGCAGCCTCTGCTCTATTTGTTGGTCATGTTGCAGACTCAGATGCTGTAACAACACTCACCATGACTCATCCAGAGGGTCGGGTCTAACTGGAGGAGTCTGGATTTGAAAAGTCCAATTACAAGAATTAAAACACAAAATAAAGGCATTGCCAGATGTTTAGTTCTCTCGCATTCGCAATCCAACTCACATAACCAGCCCATCCATTACATATTCAGGATGGAGCACTGTGTAGATCCAGCTATCGTACTGCTGAATGCATCCCAAAAATATCCAGAATGGAACTGTGTGCAGCCCACACCAATGCTTGATCTATAATCCTGGGCTAAATGTACAGTGTGGCGAACTGTGCAGACCGCACTGATTCGTTCTTATATAAACCCAGGTTGTTACATTGTTCGGTAACACTGAGTTAGATCACGGCCCAGTGTAGGGAAACTTGCAGCCAATGCTGGAAGTGACAGGATGTGCAGCGACAATCCATTTGCAGCTCCATATCTCCACTGTGCCTTGGCAAGAGGTGCCGTGGATGTGAAAATCACTGCGATGGAGAGATGTAAATGGAAACAGTTTAAATACCAATAATTCTGATTAAGGAGAGTATCACACCAGTATTTACACATGAAATAACTGAGACAATATCCAGTGAGTTTTTGTGAATGGTGCAAAGTAGTTAGAGGGAGATGGTAATATTATAGTGGTTGCACTATAAGCCTCCAAATCAACAATCGGAATTAGAGGAACAAATGTGCAGGGAGACTGGGGAGACTTGCAGGTACAATAGGGTTGTTATAATAGGTGACTTTAATTTTCCTAACATAGACTGGGACTTCCAGAGGGTTAAGAACTTACACGGAACGTAATTTGTTAAGTGTGTCCAGGAAAGTTTCCACAAGCTATATAGTGGGTCCTACTCGGGAAAGGGCAGACTCGACCTACTGTTGGGAAACAGGACAGGATAGGTGGAGGAGGTAAGATGGGGAAGCATTTTTGGAAAAGTGACTAGAGTTGTTTTAATTTTAAAATAGTTATGGGAGGGACAAAATTGTTCCACAGATTCAAGTTCTAAATTGGGGCAAGACGAATTTTGTTGTAATTGGACAGGGGATTGCAGGGGATGATCGGAGGCGTTTGGTTCAAGGTAAAAGGATCTCGGGCAAGAGGGAAGGCTTTAAAAGTGAGATAGCTCGAGTTCAAGGTTTCTATTTTCGGGTGAGGGTGAAGTTAAAGTGAGGCTGGAAGAGAGAACCCTGGATGACAAGAGATATTGAGGCTCTGACTAGAAAAAAGGAGGCGTGCCTCAGTTTCATGCAGCTCGGATCAAAGGAATCCCTGGAGGTACACAGAGGATAGAGGAGTTTACTGAAGAAGGTCATCATCAAGGTGGAAAGGAGGTATGAGATAACCTGGGCTGAGAAAATTAGGGTGAATCCAAATTCTGTATAGTCAAGAAAAAGAACAACGAGAGAGAGAATAGGATTCTTAAAATCCAAAATAGGCATGCATGTGTAAAAATTCAAGAGATTGGTGAAGTCCTCAATTTCCCCTTCTTTCTTTACCATGAAGAAATACATGAAGACCTGTGACCTTTTGGAGGTTAGTTGTCATATCTTGCTAGTGTCCATATCACAGTAGAGGTGCTGTTGGACATATCAGAATGCACAAAGTCAGACAAATCTCTTGGTCCTGACCAGATATATATAAGAGCACTGCAAGAGGCGAGAGCAAAAGTTTAGGGGCCAAGCTTCCGGAAGACTGTGCTGTAGCAAATGTTGTGCCCTTATTCAAGAAGGGCTCCATAGAAAAGCCTGGGAAATATAGACCCGTAAGCTTCACACCTGTTTTCGCTAAACCACTTGAGAAGGTTCTGAGAGATAAGATGTGCATGCATTTGGAAAGACAGAGTTTGACTTGGAGCAGTCAGCATGGCTTTGTGCGTGGCGGATCATGCCTTACAAATTTTGTTCGAGATTTTTGAGAAAGTGAACAGGAAGGTTGACGAGGGCAGGGTGGTGGACATATTCTATATGGATTTTAGTAAGGCCTTTGATAAGGTTCGACATAGTAGGCCTCTCGAGAAGGTTAGATCGTATTGAATCCAAGGTGAACTGGCAAATTGGCGACACAATTGGCTTGACATTAGGAAACAAGTGACTATGGTGGAGGTATGCTTGTCGGACTGGAGGCCTGTGACTAATGGAGTGCTTCAGCGGTCGGTGCTGGGCCCATTGCTGTTTGTTATCTATATCAATGAGAGTGCACAACGCAAGGTTAATAAGTTTGCAGAGGACACTAAAATAGGAGCCGTCGTTTACAGTGAGGAACGTTAAAACGTTATCAGAAATTGCAGCAGTACGTTGATCAGCTGGGGAAGTGGGCTGAGAAATAGCAAATGGAGTTTAATATAGATAAGGGTGACGTCTTGCGTTTTGGAAAGTCAAATCCAGGTAGGAGTTTAATGATGAATGAGAGGGGCATAAGGCGTGTAGTGGAACAAAAGGACGTTGGCGATCAGGTGTACGGTTATCTGAAATTTGAGTGACAGATACACAGGACAGTGAAGAAGGCTGTTGGCATACTGGCCTTCATCAGGGCATTGAGTATAGAAGTTGGGACATTATGTTGCAGTTGTACAGGATGTTGGTAATGCTGTAGTTGGAGTATTGGGTTAAGTTTTGTTCAGCTTGCTCTAGAAAGGAGATTATTGAACAAGAAAGAATGTAGAAGAAATTTACTAAGATGTTTCCTGGGCTAAAGGGTCTGAGTTATAGGGAGACGTTGGACAGGTTAGAATTTATTTCTTTACAGCGTAAGAAACTGAGAGGGTTCTTATGGACTTGTATATCTTATCAAATTATGAGAGGCGTGCATGGGGTGAATACTTCAAAATCTTTTTGCAAGGTTCGGGAATCCGTTAATGTTTGGAAAGGAAAAAAATAAAAATGAACCTGAGGGTCAACTTTGTTACACAGAGCGTGGTACGCATATGGACTGAGCTGCCAGTGGAAGTGTTTGAAGTGGGTACAATAACAACATTGTAAAGGCATTTGGACAAATACACAGATAGGAAAGGATGAGATGGAGACAGAGCAAGGGCAGGGAAATGGCAGATTGCCAGATAAGGGGCAATTACACCATGGTGGATAAAATGGATGGACTAGTACAGAGTGGGACCATTCTCTTCCCAGAGGGAGCCACATCACCAGACCCACCGAACATCATCTGAGCTCACCACCCAGCTCAGTGCAGTATCTGCTGTCTGAAGAAATGCCCAGCAATACAGGACAAGCATCAATAACATTCCCCGCTCTGTCAGGATAAGGGTCACCGTATTCTCTTTGCTCCCTCACACTCACTGTATATCTGTTATAGCACCGACCCCTGAACAAAGCTCATGATCCCCCATGCAGCACCTTCCCTCTCTCTCTATCTCTATCTTTGGCCTTTGCAAATGCCCCCACACAGTTATAGAATATCCTGGAGAATGCCAATTATGGAATGTCCCAGATAATGTTCCAAATAATTCCCAGTTTCTGGAAAATGGCAGTATCCCAGTGTGTAATCCATAAGAGGAAGGAGTAGAGATGTACGTTTTTCAATTCACACACAATTCAAACCATGCTGAAGCCATTCAGTTCTTCAAACGTGCTCTGGCACTTAATAAGGTCCCCACTGATCTAATGGTTTTCTCAACTACATGTTACTGGAACTTTCACTCATTCAACACCCTGGGTTCCTGTCACTGACCAGATTGCACTCAGGCACCTTTACCCCGGATTTTTTCAAGCGCCTGTTTGAGGGCATTTCCCATGGGGACGGATACTCCTAACAATATATTCCACCATCTTTATACTTTCATGCAACGGTCAGCAAACAAAAATCTACACTTAATTTATGGTTACAAATATCCAACCATACTTATTAATTCTGGTTAGTTCACTTGACTCACCTTAATGATATTAAACCAAAGAGAGCTGCTAAACACATCTTGTTATAAAATACATTTGCAAACAGAGAACGGTTTTACCCTCAGGTGTTATCTTAACTGTTATCTGAATTGTACCACTTTCCTTGTTATGAAAGTTTCTCTGACCCCCTGTCTGTGACTGTTTTGATCTGTAGCAGTTACACTGCCTCCCAGTCAGTTGGCTGGATAGTTGGTTTGTGATGCACAGGGAGGCCAACAGCGCAGGTTCAATTCCCCACACTGACAGAGGTTACCATGAAGGGGACGCTCTCTCAACCTCACCCCATCACCCCAGGTGTGGTGATCCTCAATATACACCACCATGATTGGTCCCTCTAATGACAGTTTTTGGGACTCTATTCCATCAATGTTAGCATTTTCATTTAAAAATATATATTGAAAAAGAGATTTTTTAATATTATAATAAACCAATAACAAGATAACTGAAATAACTGAACAAAAATACATCTAATTGCATGTATACACAAAGCAAGTTAAAAAAACTACACAGACAGAAGAAAAACAAAAATAAACAATAGATAATGAATAAATAATACAGCTCAGCATAACAAAACGATTGTTTTCGTTCATCAACAAGCATTAACTGATACACATTTTTATGTTCATAGTTCTTCCTCTGAATGTTGATTCATTAGACAATATCGTCATGGAGATATAAAAGCCTTTCTGAGAGTGGCAGATAAGCCTGTATCGTGGTAATCTAAAAAGGGCTGCCATGTCTTATGTAAATCTCTGTATTTTTGGTGTACCATACTGGTGCATGAAGAGCTTACGACGATCCAACAAACCCGGGGGGTTTCAGACATCTAACAAAACAGAATATTTTTCATAGCACAAAAATTTTTTCCCATGTGCATCTGTGTAAATTACCCTGGACAGGCCAAAGAAAAGAGAAACCAGGTCCACCTCCAATTCAGTCCCCTCGACCCACTCTATCACACCTAACGCAGTGCTCCAATATATCTGAAGCCTGCAGCAGGACCACAAGCAATGAGTAAGAGTGCCTGTAGTCATTCTGCATTTCGGATATGCTGAAGATATACTCAAAATTGAATTTTGAGAGATAATCTGGGGTCAGATAGACACTATGAAGAATGGAATGGGTCCTATTACAGATCAAAATCCTTCGAGCATTTTCACAAATATCCTCCCATGTCTCCAAAGTGTTCTGAACCCCAACTTTGTCTCTCTCGCAGACATCACAAAGCTGCACAGTCTCGTCTGAGGGGACCCTCTCCAACTAATGATAAAGGGTACTGACAGAGAGTGTATTCTAAGCAATAAGCTCCCTCTTCCCTTTATCGGATCTGTTAGAGTGTGGTAAAAGTTTGTTTTTTTAAAAAATCAAATCTCTGATCTGGGAAAAAAAACAGAAGAGGTCTCTACTAGGTAGTCCATGCGTACGAGTTATTTGATCAAATGACATCTATGTTTCTCCATCCAATAACAAGTGGTGGCTCAGTGATGAGCATTGCTGCCTCACAGCACCAGGGTCTCGGCTTTGGTTCCGGCCTTGGGTGACTGGCTGGGTGGAGTTAACATTCACGCCGTGTCTGTGTGGGTTTCCTCCCACAGTACACAGATGCTCATGTTAGATGAATTGGTCATTGATAAATCACCCATAGTGTTCAGGGATGTGTAGGTTTGGGCATTAGTCAGGGTAAGTATGGGGTAGTAGGGGAATGGGTCTGGGTGGGTTTCTCTTCAAAAGGTCGAAGTGGACTTGCTGGGCCCAAGGGCTTGTATCCACACTGTAGGGATTCTACTAATTCTAAATCACTCAAGCAAGGTACACCCCTGGCTGCCCACAGTTTAAACCTGGAATCCATTACCCCCGATGACAACCCGGTATACCAATTACAGGGGTAAGAAACATGATTTTGGCTGTATTGCCGTCGACCTGACGCATTGTCATTCATGCTTTAACAATATTGATAATTATTGGGTTATGACAATACTTCATAAATGTTGTCAATTTAGCTAAGGAAAACAGACTAATAAAGGATCACTTTAACTGATAGGGTTCAATATGTCACAGTATTGACGCCGAGTCCTCAGCAGCCCAGGCACTAACATAGGATAATAAAGAGCTTAATTGATAGCTTTATCTGGGTGACCTTCTCCCCACAATCTGGGGGCAGTTACAATTTGGTTAGCTTGATAAAGAGTTGCTTATGCTGCCAATTAAAAGAGCTAAAAGAGCCATTATGTCTCCTAAATACCTATGTGGGAAACATAAAAGGAAGCATTCACACGAGGTATAGTAAATGAGGAAGGACATTCTTGAATAAGAGCTATCCAACCTAGCCAGGATACTGGAAGTGCCTCCCATCTTTGAAGGTCTTGTTTAATTTTGTCAAACAAATGGACATAGTTCACGTTAAGTAAATGATCAATGAATGTAATGAATATACCAAAATTGGGATACCCTCCGCCACCGCACCCCCGTGACCATTTAAAAGGAAACCAGGATTTGCCCTCATCAGGTATTTCCCCAAGACCTCCTTTAGGCATGGCCTCCAACGTTGTAAGATTAATCATAGAGCCGGAAAAGGCGACAAGCGAATTATTGCATTGCATCACGTGAGCTGCCGAAATTGCGGGATTTGACAAAAACATAAGACCATCTGCATACAATTTAATTTTATGTGACTTTTATCCAACTTCTTGGGCAGGTATGTTGGGGTAATATTCCCAATTGTGCAGGATGCCACCGAATCTAAGATTGTTGCAGGGATGGGGAAGAGATCAACCCTCGTGTGGCATTTCTGCGGGATAAAGAAGAAAATAAAATCCTTACTTGTGAGGTAGATCTGCCTCCAGACAATCACCAGCTCTAGTTCTGCACACAAATCCATTAATTGCTTACATTATAACGAGGGTGTTGAGGGACCTTTGGACATTCTGTCCATCGTGGGGCCATAAGACAGTCGAAATCTCTTTCTACAATAATGCGCCATGATGCAAGATAACTGAATTTGGAAAATGCATCTACCAGGATTTTAAGAGGGTGCACCATATGGCAATAAACATTTAAAATACTGGATTAATTCCCGTAGTTCAAGACTTTGTGATTATGATCCTTCCATGGGTGTTTAATACAATCTAGTAATGTAAATGAAAGACTCTTCCTATCCATTATGACTTTTCCCCCACTCTTAGTATTAAAAGACGAGAAATAAACCCGATCAAACCCGCCCTGCTGTAACGTCAAATGTTCCTTGTCAACAAGGTGCATCTCCTGCAATAGGACAACTCTCTCTTTTTTAAGACGAGAACGTATATTTTTCCTCTTGACTGGACGATGGCACCCCTTAATGTTCCAGGTACACCATTTAAGCACATCATTATCCATAACACAGTGCAGCAACATTTGAACTCTAGAGAATTTCATACAGAATTACACATCGCTGAGCATTAATGACAAAAGACTCATCGAGCCTTAAATCTGTACAAACTAAAACTACTGCAACTAACAAGCTCTCAAAACTTTCCAAAGCTAAAAACATAAAAAAGAACGAAACAAAATCTAAAGTGCCAATGACACTTGATAGTGTTTTTACGCAACCCCCCACCCCCCCACACCCAGTGGGCACCCTGACGGCCTAGGTCTGTGTTCTACAACACTGACAAAGGCCCTGCTTTTAATTGTATAGGTCCTGCTTTTGTTTGACTCACCAAATCCAATTCCTCGTATTAATCCAAACTAAACTCTATCTGCCTTCCCTCAGCCCAGTGAGTGATATTACTGTCACCTCACCTTCCCTGTTTAATTTTAAAATGCACAACCCCCTCTCCAGGAGGCCTGCACACGCGGCCTTGATTTTCACAAAGACCCTGAGCTTGGTTTGCCTTGTGTGGTTAGGGGCAGGCGGGACAGATTGCAGACACAGTCAGTGGGGAGGAGAGGCTGGACAGTAATTAGCGCCTGGTATCATTTCATGGTTTTAGGAAGACGGCAGTCACACGTGAGAGTTGCGCAATACTGATCGGTTTTTTGGGACCAGGAGTTATGGTCTTTTTCCGTCTCTGGTGTTCAGTAATGAAAATCTATTCGAGACCCTTCATTGTGCAGAGTGTGTCCGCAGGATTTCTTTCCTTAATATTGCAGACCACAGATAATAGTTCTTAAAGCTGTTCGTAGTTAACTTCGATGGCGCAGCACGTACACTAAATATCCTACAGTTGAGACAAATATTTTGCCTTTGTTTAACAATACAAAGTGTTTTGTGTAATTCAGTACAGGTAACCTGGTTATAATAAATCCACACAGACCTGAAGGGTGACACTTAAAATATGACCCAATATCTGGATATGGTAGTGTCGTGAGTAATGTCCCTGCCTCTGAGCCAGAGGTCTGGATTTTATTCCTGAACGTGCGTGGTGATGTTCCAAGCTCTGAACTCGAAGTTCTGGATTCAAGTCCTGCCTGTTGCAGAGGTATGTCCCAGCATATCAGAACAGGCTGATTAGCAAACACACAGGAGAATAATGTTACAGCTTTACAGGTATTGCTGAGTGGTGCTAGTGTCCCTACCTCTGGGCACAAAGGTCTGGGTGCAAATCCCACAGAAATGTTTCTGTAACACACCTGAAAAAAAAACTGATTAAACCGTATTGAGAATTGTGGCTTGATGGAGAAGGAAGAGGTGTCAGTATTGCATTTCAGAATTTAGGTCCAGGATGATTTAAAGCACAGCCATTTGTGTTGATTGGAGTCACATTTTGCAGCAGTAAAGGTTTATAAAATCCAAATGGTTATGGATAGGGTGAGTAGTCAGGTTTTTCCCCAGATTGGGGCGTCCAAAACTAGAGGGCATTGGTTGAAATTGAGAGGGGAAAGCTTTTGACGAGACCACGAGCACCATTTCACGCAGAGGGTGGTGTGCATGTGGAATGAGCTGCCAGAGGAAGTGGTGGAGGCTGGTAGAAATACAGCATGTAAAAGGCATCTGGATGCTGACAGACCTGCCGAGCTTTTCCAGCTACTTCTGTATTCGTTGCAAAATGCATTCATTTTAACACAATATTCTGAATACATTAAACATTTAATTTTTAATGATGCAGTGACATATAAACATATCTTCAAATCGACCGAGACCATTTTCTGCTAAGGATATGGCATTGTGTATGACAGCAACAATGATGCACCTACATGGAACAGGGAATGTGATGGAGACGTAGTTAGGACAATGTACAAGGAGACCTCACATGGTCCAGTTTGGGAGAGGATGACATTACTGTGTGATTCATCTCAGAGAGCGAGAAAATGCAATCAGCCTGAGAAGAAACGGCCGATTACACTCTCTCTCCTTCATTGTTCCTCATGACAGCAATGTGTGCGAGCTAAAACAATAAATCTACAGTCATCGTTACCATTCTTATTTTTATAGAATCCCTACAGTTTGCAAACAGGCCCTTCGGCACAAAACGTCCATACCAACCTTCCCAGGCTCGCTCCCTTGCATTTACCCCAACCGATGCACTGAACCTAGAAACCCCTGAGCACTTCGGACAAATTATCATGACCAATCAAGAGAACCAGCACAGCTTTGGACTGTGGAAGGAAACTGGAGCAACCATTGGAAGGGGAGAATGTGCAACCTCTACACAAATAGTCACCCGAGTCTGGAAATGAACGAAAGGTCCTTTTCTGTGAGGTAGCAGTGCTAACCACTGAGCCACTGTGATATCCTTGGGCGATTCCTGGCCAGAATTCATTGGAATCTCTTCACTGCCTAATGCAAAGGGAATTCAGCCAAATCCAATTGTTCCAGGATGAAGTCCCATTGCTGGCAGCTTGTGTGAGTAGAACGTCTTCAGAAGCAGAATAACATTTTGAACAATCTCTCAATTTTTCCTTTTGCCATGAGTTACAATAATATATGGACAAAGCGCGTTCAACTTGAAACTGCAGAGATTTTATTTAGCGGTGTGTGTGTGTGTGTGTGTGTGTGTGTGTGTGTGTGTGTCAGTGTTTTTAGAAAAGGAAATATCGACTCTTTATTTGCAATATCCAAACATTTTGCCATTCATCTTTCCATCACAGTTTGAGTAATATTGCTCTGGATCATAAAGATGCTATTTGAGCAGATTAAACAAACTAGCCTGACTTGTTGCTAAAACTGACATTGACCCAGTCTGAGACCGATATCATCGGCCATATCACCGACCTGGTTACATTTGACATGCATTGTGAGCAATAGAGCATTGGGAATGGAAAAGGAAGCAGTGACCCCAAAAGTCGGGGAAGTATAGACCGGTGAGCCTGATGTCAGTGGTGGGTAAGTTGTTGGAGGGGATTCTGAGGGACAGGATTTACATACATGTTTATGCCGAAAAGCCGATTCTCCTACTCCTTGGATGCTGCCTGACCTGCTGTGTTTTTCCAGCAACACATTTTTCAGCTCATACATTTGGGAAGGCACGGACTGATCGGGGTAGCTTTATGCATGGGAAATCATGTCTCATTAATTTGATTGAGTTTTCTGAAGAGGTGACAAAGAAGATTGGTGAAGGCAGTTTGGTAGACATTGTCTATATGGACCTCAGTAAGGTGTTCATAACATTCCGTTTGATGAGTAAGGTTCGGTCACACGAGATACAGAAGAAGCTAGTCACAATTGGCTTGAAGGAAGAGGAATATTTTTCAGACTGGAGGCTTGTGAGCAGCAGTGTGCTGTAAGAATCGGTACTGAGTTCACTGCATTTCATCATTTATGTAAAGGATTTAGATGTGAATATAGGGGCAATAGTTAGTAAGGTCACAGATTACATCAGAAAGGTGGTGTAGTAGATTATCTCAGAGTACAAAAAGACTGGAATTAGATGGGACAAAGAGACAAGGAGGAACAGATAAAGATAATTTAGATAAATATGATGTGTCCTTAACAAGCCAACTTGGTAACGACCATTCAATCTCTCTCTGAAAAGGAACCAGGACAAAATAACCTCTTAAAGCTGCAGCATCATCACACTTGTCAGTACATTGAGCTGTCAAACAGGAACCAGGGGTTACCCAATCAGGCCCTTGGTCCTGTCCAATCGGAAGAGGAAGAAGCCATTCAGACCCTTGAGTCTCTGACACAGGAACAGGAGGAGGCCATTCAGCCCCGAAAGCCACTTCCACAGCAACAGGATGAGGCCATTCAGCTCATTCAGTCTCTTACACAGGAACAGGAGGAGGACATTCAGCCCCTTGAGTCACTTACATAGGAACAGCACGAGGCCATTCCCCCCTCAACGCACTTGCAAAGGGACAGAATGAGGTAATTGATGCTGATTCCTGATGAATGGCTTATGCCCAAAACGTGGATTCGCCTGCTCCTCGGAGCTGCCTGACCATTTGTGCTTTTCCAGCAAGCTACTGTCTACTACAATCTCTAGCATCGGCAGTCCTTACTTCAACATGATGAACAAGTAGAGCAAATGCACAGTCGTGCACAGACAGAATGCTCCATGTTGTTCCTCCTGGCTCCGTTGCTCATGATAAACACGTGGGACTTGAACGTGGTTTTCTCGTGTTGAGGAGGGAAGCCATACGTCTTGTGTGAAGTCTCAAGAAGGCATCTTCCATCTCCGAGAAGACAGCCTGGTGTTCTCTATGTAGGGTGGAAGCTGGTGGGAATGGCTACCTGTTTCAGATGGAAGGTATTGTGGCTGCTGTTGGGGATGGTGAACAACATGACACTCAGTACGGGTTCATATGCCGACTGCACAATAACGTGGGGAGAGTTAATTTAGGCATATAAACTATTAGGAAAGTCACGTTAGACTGATGAATCGACTCTATGTTCAATTAATGCTGATCTTGTCTTATGTTGATCTTGTCGAGGGCTTGTCTTGTGCAGTGTATCCTGCATGCCTTACTCTGTCCAAGTCTATTTCCACCCTATGATCTGTCTGGCCATGCTTGCTATGATCTGCCACCTCTGCTCATAAATAAAGTGTTTCCCTGTACTGAGGTACACGTGACAATAAATCACACCAATCAATCCTGGGTAAAGTATGGAATTTCTCACCCTATCAATGTGTCTTTTGGAAATATACCTGCTACACCTCGTGTTTCAGCATCACAATTTCTTCGTATTTCACAGCTCTGCAGATTAAACTCTCAGGTTCTTCACTCCACCCTCATGATACCGCCATCTGTATCTGTGGGAAGGATATCATTCCTTACAAAGGCGATCAAATCTGTACAGAGTGCCCCTAATGCTCTCTCAGCAAGGTTCTACAACAGCCGGAAGATGGCTTTACTTATGTACTCGAATCATCTTACAATGAAGGACAGCATACCATTGACTGCACCCATTACTTACACAGGGTTTGATTCGGAGCAGTCAGCATAGATTTGTGAGTGGGAGATCATGCTTCCCAAATTTGTTAGAGTTCTTTGATGAAGTGACCAAGAAGGTTTACGAGGACAGTGCTGTAAATTTAGTGTCTATGGATTTCAGTAAGGCCTTTGATAAGGTTCCACATGGCAGGCTGCTCTGGAAGGTTCCATCACGTGGAATGCTGGGGGAACTGTCCAATCGGATACACAGTTGGGTTGATGGTCGGAAGCAGAGGGTTTAGTGGATGGATGATGGTCAGACTGAAGGCTGTGTCCATTGATGTTTGTTATCTATGATTTGGTTGAGAATGTGCAAGGTATGATTAGTAAGTTTGCAGATGACACTAAAATAAGTGGTAGCGTGATCAGTGAGGAAGCTTATCAGAAATTGCAGCAGGACCTTAATCAGGTGGGGAAGTGGGCCGGGAAATGACAAATGGAATTTAATATAGATGTGTGAGGTCTTGCATTTTGGAAACTAGAGTCAAGGTAGGAGTTCCACGGTGAATGGGAGGGTCTTAAGGGGTGCAGTGGGCAGAGAGACCTTGGTTTTCACGGGCACGGTTCTCTAAGAGTAGAGTCACAGGTTGACAGGGCAGTGAAGAAGACTTTTGGCACATTGGCCTTCATCAGGCAGGACATTGAGGATAGAAGTTGAGAAGTTATGTTGCAGCTACACAGGACTTCGGTAAGGCCACACTTGGAGTATTGTATTCAGTTTTTGAAACCTGGTTATAGGGAGGATGTTATGAAATTAGAAAGAGTGCAGAAGAAATTTACAAAGACGTTGCCAGGACCCAATGGCCTGAGTTAAAGGGAGAGGTTGGACAAGCTAGGACCTTTTCTTTAGAGGAGTGTAGGAGACTAAGGGAGTCCTTATAGAGGTGTATAAAATCATGAGGGGTATGGATAGCGTTAATGCTCAAAGTCTTTTTCCAAGGTGTAGAGAATGGATTATTAGAGGGGATCAGTTTAAGGTTAGAGGGGAAGGAATAAAAGGGAACATGAGTGGCCATTTCTTTACACAGAGGGCTGGTACATGTGTGAGCTGCCAGCAGATGTGGTTGGTGGTGGGGCGGGGGGGGGGGGGGGGGTGTACATTAACAACATTAACAACATTTCAAAGCATTTGGATAAATATGTCGATAGGAAAGGACTGGAAGGATATGGGCCAACTGCAGGGAAATGGGGCTAACGTGGATGGACATTTACAAGGTGAAGATGAACCCCTCTGTTAATTAAAACCAAACTCCCAGAAAAGCTCGCCTCACCTCGTAATTTCTTAAAATATGAGTGACACAGATCTCCTTAATTCCACTATTTAAACAAAAATTAACAAGTTTATTTCTTAACTTTAATAGTGAATACTAAACAACAATTATTGACAAATACAAGCCGCTCTTTTCTAAGCTACTTACTATCTGACTCCAGCTCTGGAAAAATATGCTGTTCCAACAGCCCACATATTAAACATTAAAATATCAAGACCATACAGTCTCTATCTTCCCCGCTGTGTTCACTCTTCCGGCTACTGATTTCCCTGGGTCATGTTTATTTTATTGCAATTAGGTTTGACATGAACATGTGTCTTTGATAGAGAGTGTTTGAGATGGCCAGTTAGCACTCCTGCTCTACAGCAGTTGCTCTGCTGTTGGAAGGCAGTAGCTCTCCCACCAGTGTTCAAAATGCTGGGTATGTATACTCCCCTTGATATAGTAATTCTCATAATTTGGTTGCTTACCAGGTGTCCAAACAATAATATTCAAATTCCATTTGCTTCTGGTTCCCTGAGCGTTATTTAAACTCTTCGGTTGCATTTGAATGGCTTTCAAAATAGCAACCAAAACCCAGGTATCCATTTCTCAGCTAATGGTCACATGTGGAACAGTGTGACCTTTCGCTGGCACCTGTGGCTTTAATTGCTATTCTGCAAAACCCGCTCTGTTTTAAAGTACCCTACATGTTTTTTGGCTTCATAACATCTCCCCGCTTCAGAAAATAAAGTGAACCAGCAGAATGAAAAGATGACTATGTTTCTTCTCCTCTAATTCTTAATCCCAATTTCATGAAATACAAAAGTATTAATCACAGTTATATCATTCATATTAATTCTGCACACCATTTTAACACTAGAATAAGCTAAATCCTATCTCCACTGCTTTCCTTTAAATCCGCGATAACACATCTGCTATCACATTGTAGGAGCCACAGCATGTACAATTTGTAGGTTTAAAGTCGGTAAGGTACGACTCCAATGAAATAGTCTCATATTCTGGTCTTTAACTATTCCAAAAAATGCGAGAGATTTGTCGTTGTCCACAACCATCTCCGACAATTTGTTTGTCATATACACATTAAAATATTGTCAGGCCAGTGCGAAACATAATCATTCTTGTTCAATAAAGGAGATTTTGTATTTTTTTTTCTGGTGGCCATTGAGTTTTTTTGACAAGTAGCCAATTAGCCATTCAGTTCCATCATCATCTTTCTGTAGTAATACATCTCCGACCCCTATATCCCGAGCATCAAACACAATTTTCAATGGGTTTCAAAATATTTGGTGCAGCTGAAGCTGGTGGGGTGATTAATCCTGCTTTAAAAATCTCAAATGCCTCCTGGCATTGTTCAGTCCAACACAATTCTGTGTTCTTTAATAAATCCATAAGTGGTGCCCATACGCTGCTGAAGTTTGGAACAAACTTCCGATAGAATCCACTGAGTTCCAAAAATCGAAGCATCTCTTTCTTCGAGGATGGTTGGGGAAATTCCTCAAAGCCCTTCGTCTTTGTGTTCCATGGGCTCAACCTTCCATGTCCAATGTAATGTCCCAAGAACGTCACCTCTGCCTTTGCGAATTCTGTTTACTTTAAGTTTATTACTAAGTTTGCTTCTTGTAATCATTCAACATGCTCAGCCAACTCTAACATGTGAGCTTTTAATCACTTGCTAAAGATCACCACATCATACAGATAAACTGTACAATTTGTTCATCTGGCCACAACTCTGTTCCTGAGACTTAAATGTGTCTGGAGCATTATTCATCTATATAAAACACTCGATAAAAGTTTTTGTCATCTCCAGTATCTTTACTAAATAGCTTAACAGACTCCACATTTTTTTTTAATTTGAAAGGGGCCACTAAACCTGGCTTTGAAAGGATTACCTACAACTGGTGGCAATACTAATACGTCATCCCCACGGGAAATCCTCAAAGTTTCAGAGATTTTTATCTCCCACCTGCTTCACTCTATATTGTGCACTTCAGATACTATTTAGCAAACTCACCTCCTCCATCTACTCTCTCTTTCACCTCACACACAGAATTTATATTTAATTAATTTCAAAGGACCTCTCATTCATGTACGAATATTAACTCAGAGGAAGTAAAGTGAGTAGATTTATTTGGGGCGTCTCTAATGGCAAACAGTATAATGGGACACCTTTATTGCAATCATTCGGGTAATCATAACAGTACGCTGTTAACATGGTCTTCAGCGTCTGATGCTAACTTTCCAAGGCTCCCTGGGATTCAGCATCCGACGCACTTGATTTAAACTGCTGCATGCTGAACATATCCATGACTTCCTTAAACAGCTGAGTGGTAAAATGAGACCCTTGGTCTGACTCAATCTTATTGCTTAGCCCACAGCGGGTAAAGAAAGCTATCAACACCTCCACCTCCCGTTTTATCTTAACATTCCGTAATGGAATTGCCTATGGAAATCTGGCAGACATATTCATTGTGGTCAGCAAATATAGTTTTCCACTTCTATTTTAGGAAGTGGAGCTACACAATTAATCATAACCCACGTGAAATGTTCTTCGAATGCAGTAATTGGCACGAAAGGCGCTGGTTTTATTACTGCCTGTTACTTACCTACAATTTGGTATGTATGTCATGTACAAAAAATCCCCACGTCCTTGTGCATTCCAGGCCACTAGAAATGCTTCTGTACCTTAGCCTGAGTCTTCTGTACACCTAAGTGACCGCCTGCAATTAGTTTATGTGCTACCCATAACATTGTATACTACAGGTAACACAATGTGGTGCACTTCGGCCCATTTCCCTTCTGCAGTAACCTATCGTGGTCTCCATTTTAATTTTAGGATTCTATCTTTAAGTTAATAACGTTAAACAATATATTCTGATTCTTTTTTTGTGTGTGTGCATGTGTATGTGTGTGTGAATGTGTGAGTATATATCTGTTATAAGTCCATTAGCCTTTCTGGACTAAACACCTCTGCCTGATCCTCTGCCTGTTCAGGTTTATCCTGCACCGTTACATCAAACAGGGGGTCAGTTCACTGAGCATCAATTCATTGGTCTTTTTCTTTCGTTTTTCCTTCCTGCTGTAACCTATGACAGTGGGATCTTGTTAATACACAGTCTGGAAAAATTCCTCGGTATTTTTCGTTTAACCCCCCAATTCCCTCGTCTTCCTTTGGCTTCTCCACCACAAGGGGTGCCAATCCCACCTCGCCTACTGCTAAATCATTCCCAAGAACAAACTGTATTCCAAGAACTGAAACTCTGTTACTCACTGTCACGGTTACTTCCCCAACCTTTATTTGGTATTCCATCCTGATGTTACATAAGGGAATGCTTAATTTCTGTCCCCATTCGACAAATTATCACACTCTTGCTTAACATGCCAGAAAGAGTGAAAATACTTTCATCTCTTATATTTGCGGCCGAGAGAAATTGAGGGCTGCAGATGCTGGAGATGAGAGTTGTAAAGTGTGGGGCTGGAAAAGCACAACATGTCGGCAGCATCCGAGGGGCAGGAGAGTTAACGTTTCAGGCATAAATCCTTCATCAGGAAAGTGGGGGGTAAGGGAAGGGGAAGGAGGTTGAGAAATAAATAGGAGGGTGGGGGTGGAGCTGGGTGGAAGGGAGCTTGGAAGGCGGTAGTTAGATGCAGGGAGAGAGTGATGGTGATAGGTCGGAGAGGAGGGTGATAGGACTCCTATCGGTGGTAGGACAGCTGGAACCCTCAAACTGTACAGCATCAACGTTGACTTCACCAAATTTCGAATCTCCTCTCCACCAACCTCTCCCAGATCCAAACGTTCAACCGAGCACTGCCCTCTTGGACTGCCCTAACTGGCCATCTTCCTTCCCACCTATCGACTCCGCCCTATCCTCCGACATATCACTATTACTCCCACCTACATCTTCTTATTGTCTTTCCAGTGACCCTCCCACCAGCACAGCTACTCCCCTCGTATTTATCTTTCATCCCCCTTGTCCCCCCACCACATTCCTGACGATGGGCTTCTGCCTGATATTTAATTGTCCTGCTGTTTGGATGCTGCCTGATCTGTTGTGCTTTTCCAGCGCCTCACTTCTCAACTATTAGAGACTGAGCAGATCCCATATCTCATAAAATTATAACTTCTTGTCCTTGTCCCCCTGTTCTTTCTGAGTAAACTTTATCTACAGAGACAAATTCTTTCAGAGATCTGCCTCCATACCCAGCCCTTGCCTATGCTGTGCAATTTCCTGCAGCTCCTCAGCTCTACTTGGGGTCTCCTTTACCAGTTTCACTAATGTCACTGGGCTTAGCCTCTACTACCGCATCTTTCCCCAATGTGTTTTCATTCAACGCCCATCACGGTGTGTCCCAGCTTACTGCAGTGAAACCACCTTTTCCCAGTTGCCTTCTTAAATCATCGGCACTGTCATTTTATGTTTTCCACTCCCTTATAGTGAGAACACCTGAGGCTTTTCACCACCTTTCAACCCCTTTTGTCTTCTTTTTTCACTTGTGGTAAAGTATTGTGAGCTACTGTTCGCTTTGTAATGTGTGATCTTCCCTTATCCCAATTTCTATCCCTCACAGGATGAAAATTCTGCTAGAAGCTAAATATCATCTCTTGCCCCTGTGCATATGTAACTGCCCTTTCGGCCGTGCTTCTCACTTCTTGAACTTTCGGTACATTCACATGAATTCTTACTATCTATGGAAGTAAGTCTTTTAACTTCTCCAGCAGATTAATCTCCCTTCAAGCCTCATAGGTCTTATTCATTTTTAAGGCCAGCACCCATCTATCAAAATGACTCTGGTTAATTCTTTCAAACTCAATATAAGTCTGACCTGGTTCCGTCGCAATTTTTCTGAACTCCTGTCTATATGCTTCTAGTACCAATTTATAACCAATCAAAATAGCCAATTTGACATCTTGATAATCTCTTGATCCCTCATCTGACAGCGCTGCACATACCTCACCAGCTGTGCCCACCAGCTTAGTCTGATCTAGCATTATCCACAAGTTCACGGGACACGTCATCTGCCTAGCTATTTTCTCAAATGAAATAAAAAAGGTTTTGACATTTTTGTCACCGAAATATAGCAAGTTATTAATATAGTTTTACACATCCCTATATTTTCCCTTCATCTCCATCCTGTTAATTTAACTTTCTTGTCTAATTCCCAACTTCTGAATTTCAAATCCTCTCTCTCTTTCTTTTTCCTCTCTTTCTCTTTCTTCTCTCTCTGTTTCCTTCCCTTTATTTATCTTCTATCTCCAGTTGCCACATTTACAATTTAAGGTTTTTCTAACTCTACTGCAGTTCCCTATTTCTCTGATACATCAAAGTACTTAACCAACTCCATTATGATTTCAACTTCCCTTTTCTCCCTGGTTAAACCCAATTCCAACCTATTTGCTAATTCTAAACATGTCCTCCTTATGTCCTTCTAAACTTCCTTGGAAAAATTGGGAACCTCTTTAGTAATGTTAAAAGCCATTTCCCTCACTTTTGATTTAATCAACCACAAGTAACAAAATTAAACGAATGTTCCCACTGGTTTTATTGAAAGATCAAAGTCACTAATTGCAATGAGTCGGAATTTACTGGGACATTTTGTCCCCCAAATCTGTTCAAGTTTGTCCAAATCCTATACGGCAAGGCCCCAAACTGTTATGACATCAATATCGAATCCCTCTGTTAATTAAAACCACACACCTAGAAAAAGTCACCTCACATCATTATGTGTCAAAACGTGAGCGACAGAGAACTCCTAAATTCCTCTAATAAACAAAAAGTAACAATTCATATGTGTGCAAGTTAACTCGCTGAGCTTGAAGGTTTATTGTCAGAAGTTTCGTCACCATGACTAGGTGACATCATCAGTGAGAGTACCTGCTGAAGCTCTGGTGGTATGTCCCGCCTCTCTATTTATAGGTCTTGGTTTCTTAAAGTGGGTGATGTCATTTTCGGTTATTTTATCAAGAGAATGTAGACAGGATCTAAATTTATGCGTTTATTGATGGATTTCTGGTTAGAACGCCATTCCTCTAAGAAGGTCCTTGCGTGTCTTAGTATGTGTGTGTGCTTTGTCCCAGTCAAAGTGGTGCCCTTCTTTGTCTGTATGTATGGAACTTAGTGATAGTGGGTCATGTGTTTTGGTGGCTAGTTGGTGCTCATGCATCATGGTAACATGACAACAGGACCATTTGAATGGTGGAAAAATGATTTTATATACACTGTTTAATCAGTGTGTGTGTGCAGTTAAGTAGCATTTTTCACATATGCACAACACATTGTAAATGAACAACAGAGATACAGTTAACGAAAAATGATGCATATGATGTATAAAATTGATAAAACATTAAAACATGATTTGATCCTCTCAACGTTCCCTCCTTTTCTGGAATTCCCAATTCTACTCTCTCATTCTTACCAGGATGTGTGCTCTAAATCCTTGATTCTAGTGTCCCAACTTATTTCATTTAATCCCCTTCAATATATTGGCCTGTTGGGTTCTTTCCAAAGCTAGTGTCTGTCATATAATCAGAGATAAATATTCTGGCATCAGACCCAGCATTTAAACATATTACTCTGTTGAACATGCACTGTACAACGGACCACAGCACACAGGCATTGCCAAACCGTTGGGGAATGTTCATTTACTTCTTTCGATAATGTAGTTTTCTCATTTTCCACATCTCCACATCTGTATCCTGTCTCTCATTCTCCATTTGTATCTAGTTAAGAAATCCACCAATTATTTTTTGTGTCCCATCTCTCAAAACTCCTTCTTTCAGTTTATATCTAATGCTCTTTTCAAGATGTAATGTGGTTATAATTAAGCAATGTAACTACCAAGACATGCGGGAGGAGCTGGCCAGAGTTAATTGGAAGTGGAGCTGAACAGGAAAGACCATGGAGCAGCAATGGGAGGAGGTTCTGGGGACAATTCAGAAGAAAATACCAGAAATGCAACCCCAAGAAGATGGAACATACTCATGGGAGGACAAGGCAAACATGAGTGATAAGGCATCAAACCTAAAGAGAAAACATACAATGTGGTGAAGATGGTTGGGAATCCAGAGAATTCATTGGCTCTGAAACTACATAAGGCTGGCATTACTGACACTGCAGAGGTCTTAATCATGGTCAGGGAGAGAAACAGATGAAACACATTCACTTTAAACACCGAAGATGGCATTTCTCAAGGAAAAAGATTCAGGTGAATTCAACATTTGAATTAAGATCAGTTAAATGCTTTTGCAGAATGTGTCAGATTGGAAGCAAGACCCGGGGAGACAGACCCTCAGCAGAATGAGAGTTTGAAAATTGAAGTATTTCCACATCAGAAACCAGGTTAGGTCATTGAGTGCAGGGCTGATGGGTGAATGGGTCACAGTGAGAATTGGGGAACAGACAGCAGAATTGCATTGCAGATATTGCAGCTCGAAATTGCTCGACCACAGCAACAGGAGAAGCAGATCTGCATTCACCCACAACCTGTAACTTTTTGCCAGGGTAATACCTCTGTCTGTCATTACCATCAACACCATCTATGTCTCAGTGATGAGTGTGGGTGAACATGTCAGTGTCAGAAACACATGAACTTTAACCTGATGCTAACTCATTAAAGGTACCGTATTTGACCAACAGATCTGAACGAAGTCCTGCAGTCCTGCCACATTCAGTCATAAATGATGATGGACAATTAAACTAATGGCTGGAGACGAGGGCTCCACAAACATCCTCATCCTAATTAATGGAACAGACCTGCACATGAGTGTAAAGGAGAAGGATGTTTCATCTGCCCCATCCTCTGCCAGAAGTGTTGAGTCGATGATCCACCTCACCCTCATCACGATGCCCACAGAATCACAGATGTCAATCTTCAACCAATTTCCCTTGCTGCATGTGACATGAAGAAACAGCTGAACACAGTAGATACGACAAAGGCAATGGGTCCTGACTCCATTCCTGCAATAGGACTGAAGACTTTTGCGGCACAGCAAACCATGTCCCTGGGAGAAGCTTTTTCATTCCAGCTCCAACTCTGACATCTCCCTGGCAATGTGGAAAATTACTCAGCTATATCCTGTTCCCGAAGATGGGAATAATTAAAATTTGACCAGTTACCACCTCTTCAGTCCGATCACAACAGTCAAATTGGTTTGAGTACTTTTTGACAGAGCTGGCAAACAGCTCAGAAATAACCAGCTCAGTGTGGTTTCCAATAGGTCCCCATGTGGAGATGGTGCTGTTGTGGAAATGTCACTGAATTACTAATCCAGACCAGGCTAATGCTCTAGCCGCGGGTGGAAGTTAAAAAAAATTAATAAAATATCGAGATCTAAAATCTGGTGTCAGTAACAGCGACCTTGAAGCCAATATGGATTGTAAACAGAATTTCCTTCTCCAATGTACTTTTAGGAAATGAATCCCCCATGATTTCCTGGGCTGGGCTAAAAGTGACTCCAAAGACCCTGACATGTGATAAACATTTCAATGGTCTCTGAACCCCAAGCAAGGGCACTCATTTGTATCAAACCGTGGGCGGTTAGGTAAGGGGTAAATGTAGGGGTATGGTGGGTTGCGCTTCGGCGGGGCGGTGTGGACTTGTTGGGCCGAAGGGCCTGTTTCCACACTGTAAATAATCTAATCTAATCTAATCTACTCCGAGGTCTGAAAGGATGAAACCGGACAGAACACCCGGCCTCAGCATCAATGTCGGAAAAGGGAATGGGAACACAGTCTGTCGACACTGCAGAAACCTCCTTCCTGTAATCTGAGAGCTTGTGACAGCATTTACAGAGCTTTCCCACAGACCGCACAGAAACAGCGGGAAAGGAGTAGATCATATAACACATTGAGCGTACTCCATTCTAATTCATGGAAAAAATCTCCGCAATGCACCGAACCCACACGATATACATATCCGTTCACGTAAGTAGCCTTGGGAAGCTATAAAATAGGTGATGTAGTAGTACGTTTGGTCCATCGAGTTTGCTATCCAATTCAATGTCATGATGATTGGCCCTCATTTCCACACCGTACTCCTGCTCTCCCACCATCCCTTTACTGTCTCTAAATCCTTATTTACAATCAGTGTCTTGGTTTCCAGGTGCGAGCGAATTCCCCAGGTTCCCCAGTCAGTGAGAGCAGACATTTATTCTCATCACAATGCAGTGTGACCTGCCTGTACCTAATACTGTGGCCCCTTGTTTTAGACGTCCCAGCCAGGGGAATTATCATCCCTGCTTCCCAATCTGTCTCACCCTGTCAGAGTTTTGTCTATTTCACTGAGATCTCCACTCATTTTCCTAAACCCCATGAAATACTAGCCCATTCAACCCAAACTCTGCTCCTACAATAAGCCTGTCATCCCAGAGATCAGTCTGGTCATCATTCACTGCTCTCCCTCAATGTCAGATTTGTCCTTTATTTGTTAAGGAGACCAAAACTGCACACAATACTGCACAATGTTCAAGATGATGTCTCATCAAGGCCCTGTACAGCTGCAGTAACACACCTTTTCTCCTGGACTCACATCCCCCTGAAATGCAGGTCAACACACCATTTATCTTCCTCACTGCTTTCTGTTTCTGCAATATTACTTTCAGTGACTGGTGTACAAGATGCAGGTCCTTTTCAATGTTATAGCTCCCCACTTGCATGTTCTAGATACACTGGTCAGCGTGGCAATATCATTCCTAGTATTGACTTCTGGTTACATAACTCACTGCGCTGCAGGAAGCTCAGATGTTTATGCAAAAGGAAACAAGAAAAAGTAGCATACGTCCCTTTGTAGATCCAAATGTTTCAACCAATCCCTTTCAAATGGTAGGCTGCCAATTTGTCGTTTCCACCAAAGGACACACCGTCACCTCTGTCCACATTGTTCTCCATCTGTCACGTATTTACCCATTCACTTCACTTATCATCTCGGTGCTTTTTTACATCCTCCTCACCCACTCACAATCCCACATCCGTTAGTGCTGTTAGCAGGCTGGGATATATTGTATCTGATTCCAGCAACCAAATGCTGAAAGGGCATTGTGAACAGCTGGGCCCCAAGCACTGATCCCTGTGACACTTCAGCAACCTTCCTCTGTTAATTTCTATTTATTTATTTCGTGAAACTCGGAGTCACTGGCTGGGCCAGCATTTATTGCTTGTCCCCAGTTGCCCTTGAGAAGGTGGTGGTGAGCTGCCTTGTTTAACACTGCAGTCCACCTGCTGTGGTTGACCTCCAATGCCATTCGGGAGGGAATCCCAGGATTCTGACCCAGCGACTGTGAAGGAGCTGTGATATATTTCCAAGTCAGGATGGTGAATGGCTTGGAGGGAACCTGAAGATAATGGTATTCCCATACATCTGCAGCCCTTGTCCTTTAAGATAGACGTAGTTGTGAGTTGGGAAGATGGTCTCTGAGGATCTTTGGTGAATCATTTCATTGCAGGATGTAGATAGTAAATCATTGCTGCTGCTGCTGAGCGTTGATGGTGGAGCACTGTGGTAAAAGGGACAGTCAAACTGGCTGTTTTGTCCTGGATGGTATAACACTTCTTGAGTGTTAATGGGGCTGCACTCATCCAGGCAAATTGGGAGTGTTCTATCACATTTCTGACATATGCATTGTAGATGATGGACTGATATTTGGAAGTCAGGATGTGAGTTACTCGCTACAGTATTCCTAGCTTCGGACCTGCTCTTGTAGTTACTGTGTTTTTGTGGCGAGACCAGTGAGTTTCTGAGCAATGATTACCCACCAGGAATTTGATACTGGGGGAATTAGTGATAGTAACACCATTGAATGCCAAGGGGCACGTTAGATTGTAATTTATTGGTGATGGTCATGGTCTGGCATTCGTGTGGGTTGAATATTACTTGCCACTTGTCAGCCTGGATACTGTCCAGATCTTGTCGCATTTCAACATGGACCGCTTCAGTATCAGAGGAGTCACAAATGTTGCAGAACAGTGTCCAATCATTGGCAAACATTCCCACTTCTGACCTTAAAATGGAGGGAAGGTCATTGATGAAGCAGCCCTGAAGAAGTTTTCAGTCACTGCTCGAGGGACTCCGACAGACTTGGAGCTGAGTTGACTGACCTTTATCAACCATGACCACCTTCCTACGTGTCAGGTTATGAATCTAAACAGCAGGAAGTTTCCCTCTGATACCCATTGATTCCAGGGTTGCTAAAGCCCCATGATACCACGCTTGGTCGAATGCAGCCTTGACTTAAAGGGCTGTCACTCTCACCCCACCTCTGGAATTCAACTCTTTTGTCCATGTTTAAACCACGGTAAAGAGGTCAGGAGCTGAGTGGCCCTGGTGGAGCCCAAACCGGGAGTCATTGACAAGGGTATCGCTGAGCTGGTGCTGCTTCAAAGCACTGAGACCTTCCACCACTTTACTGAAGATCGAGAGTAGACTGACGGGGTGGTAATTGACTGGATTGGATTTGTTCTGCTTTTTTATATACAGGAGATACTTGGGGTAATTTTCCACATAATCAGAAAAAGCCATTGTTGCAACTGTATTGAAAAAGTTTGGCTAGGCGAGCGGCAAGTTATGGAGCACATGTTTTCAGTACTATTGTGATTATGGACCCTATGGACTATCCAGTGTCTCCAAATGTTTCTGTATATCGCGTGGACTGAATCGAATTGACTGATGACTGGTAACTGAATTGCTGAGGACCACTGGAGGGGGCTGAAATGGATCATCCACTCAGCATTTCTGACTGAAGATTGTTGCGAATGCATCAGCCTTATCTTATACATTGAAGTGATGGGCTCTTCCATCATGGAGGAAGGGGTTATTTGTGGAATCTTTTCCTCCAGTGAATTGTTTAATTGTCCCCAACGTTTCTCGACTAGATGTGGAAGGACTGCAGAGCTTAGATCTGAACGGTTGCTTGTGGGATCACTTAGCTTTGTCTATCACTTACTGCTTATGCTGTTTGGCTCACAAGTAATCCTGTTAGTGGCTTCACCAGGCTGACACCTCATTTTTAGGTATGCCTGGTGCTGCTACTGCCATCCTGCACACTCCAATCGAGGAGGGAAAACAAATCAAGTGAAAATTTAGAGAGAGTTGCAGCCAGGAGACTTCCACTGAAGCTTCCTACTGTGTGGAGACCCCAGTAGCTTCTGATGTTACTGAAAAACCAAAACACTTCCTGTAATGTGACTGCCAGACTTGCACACAGTATTCTATCTATGGCTTAACCAATGGCATGTTTAACTCATATTATGTCGCCTCGATGAATAAACACTGTACCTACAGTCCCGTGTTATTTCTTAACTGGCTATTACACTATCCAGTCACATTCACTGATATGTGGAGAAACACACTCTGACGTCCCTAGTGTTCTGACATTCATTGAATTCTCCCCTGTCTGGTTCCTTCTTACAAAGTACATCACCTCATATTTATCATGGTTCAATTCCATCTGCCATTGATCTGACCACCTGACCATTCCACCTGTATCTTCCTGTAACATGAGGCCTTCCTCCTCACTGCCAACCACCTGGCCAAACTTTGTGTCAAACACAAAATTACTTACTTCGCTCAGCCCACACCCCCAACCCCCTCCACATTCACATTTACATCATTTATGAATACCACAAATAATTTGATACACTGCACTGCTCGCGATGATACACCACCAGACACTGGTCTATCTTTACCACCTAGGTAAAAACTATGACTGCAGATGCTGGAAACCAGATTCTGGATTCGTGGTGATGGAAGGGCACAGCTGTTCACGCAGCATCCAAGTAGCTTCGAAATCGACGTTTCGGGCAAAAGCCCTTCATCAGGAATAAAGGCAGTGAGCCTGAAGCGTGGAGAAATAAGCTAGAGGAGGGTGGGGTGGAGGGAAAGAGCATAGAGTACAATGGGTGAGTGAGGGAGGGGATGAAGGTGATAGGTCAGGGAGGAGAAGGAGCGGTGGATAGGTGGAAAAGGAGATAGGCAGGTAGGACAAGTCCGGAGAGGTTACGGGGACAGTTACTAAGCTGGAAGTTTAGAGCTAGGGTGCCCTAAACCTAACCCTAACCCCTTCCCCCACCTCACCCTAGTTCTAAACTTCCAGCTCAGCACTGTCCCCATGACTTGTCCGGACTTGTTCTACCTGCCTATCTTCTTTTCCACCTGTCCACTCCACCTTCTCCTCCCTAACCTATCACCTTCATCCCCTCCCCCACTCACCCATTGTACTCTATGCTACTTTCTCCCCACCCCCACCCTCCTCTAGCTTATCTCTCCACACTTCAGGCTCACTGCCTTTATTCCTGATGAAGGGCTTTTGCCCGAAACGACGATTTCGAAGCTACTTGGATGCTATCTGAACTGCTGTGCTCTTCCAGCACCACTAATCCAGTATCTCTACCACCTTTACAGTAACGTGGGACCACATATCTGTTCTCCAGTCCTCTAGCACATCCGTTGTGTGGTCAGATTCGAATGAAACATTTAGGTCAGGACATTTCCTCTCTTGTCTCCAACAACATCCTGCGATGCAATTCATCTGGACTGTACATCATCCAAAACCATCAATCCCAACTTGCATCTTATATCAAACTTTTCGAGAGCTTCCCAGTCCATCTTCTTGAAACCTGTACCTGCATCTTACTTTTCCCAATTAAAACAGATGTGAAGCTCTCATGTCACAGTCTATCAATGTTCACCAGTTTCACATACTGATTATCCCCTTGGTTTCGAAATGGGTCCTAATTTTTCCCTGGTTATTATGTTCAGCTTGATGTTTTTGTAGTACATCTTGGGTTCCCCTAATTTTGCCTGCTGCACTTCTCCATGCCCTTGTACGAGTCAGTCTGCTGTGGGTGAATTTTCTATGTTTCCCTGAGATCACCTCTCATTCTTTGAAACAGTACAGAACACAGGTATAATCTCATCCGCACTGCATGCAGTCTGTGCAGAACGCCTTTACTTCGATATTCCAATTTCCGTTAACTGAAGGCCAACTTCACTTTTACCTTTCCATTTCCAAAAGTCTCCCCTGAACTACGTTGGTTCAATTTTATTTACTATTCACTTTCTGAAATCTGAAACATGCACCTGAATGTCTAACTATATCACATCCTACAGTTCTCCATTGTCTCCCCCGACAAGAAACATCTTCAAACCATTTCAAATTGTTAACAGTGATTACTTGGGTGAGATCTAAGATGTCGACGATCCAGTAGGTCTGCCCTGCTGAGCTCTGCACCAGAACCCAGACGAAATGATGCATTCACCCTCTCTTGATTCCCTATTGTGGTAAAATCGGTCGTTTGTGATCCCCAGTATTGCTCTATGTTATTTGAAGTGAGTAAGGAAAATGACTAAGGGAAAATGACAACGAAGATCACAACCAGCAGGGTACTGCAGCAATGGATCCGCCCGCGGCTGTGATGTCAGCCTCTGCGAACTTATTTGTGGAACAGAGCTGGCTCTCGGAGGGCAGTAGCCTGAGAGAGAAGATTGATTCAGCAATGAATGAGACTAGAACCATGCTGGAACGGATCTCAGCCAACCTGCAGAAGCATGACCAGAAGATCCAGCGTCTCGGGCCACGCGTCAAGGAGGCAGAAGAGGGGACCGCGGCTTTGGAAACCATGGCAGAATCCTCAGCGGGTCTAGTCCAAGCCCTGGAATGTTAGGTACAGGCTTGCGTAGAGTAGGTCGACAATCTCGAAAATTGGAGCCGTCAGAAGAACATCAGCTTGGTCAGGCTGCAGAAACGGGAACAAGAAAGCCAGCTCGTCAGCTTCTTGGAACAATGGCTCACACAATTTTTGAAGCTGCATGTCAGGGCAGACTGGGTGCGGGTCGAGCGGGCCCACCGGGTCGCAGTGTACAGGCCCAGATCGGACCAGCATCCCTGCCCGATCCGAGTGCAAGTCCAGCATGATATAGCAAAACAGGTGCTGAAAGCTTCTTGAGCGCTGCGGAAGGATCCATAGGTTCTGATCTACAAAGGATCACAAATTATGTTTTTTTTTCCCAAAGCTTTCTATGGCTGTGACCCGCAAGAGGCAAGCCTTTGATAAAGCAAAAAGGAGGCTAAGAGACGTGAATATTCTGTACTTGGTAAGATATTCTGCAATATTACGTTTCAGCCATGGAGGGTCTGTGTTTAATTTGACTCACTAGAAAACGCAAAGAACTTCCTGTACATATTAAAACAGACTGGGTGGTTCAAATAATATGGTCAAATGTGTTCCCTTTGTTTTCTCTGGGGTTTGCCTAATTTACCTCGTTTTGGGGTTTTTTTGTAGTATGTGGAGGTCCCATTTTTCCATTTTCTCTCTCCTCCTTTCTTCCTCCCCTCCCATTATCCTTTTTTCCTTCTATCATTTGCTTTTCGATTCTCCCTCTTAGTACGGAATGGGAACGGGGGTTAGAGAGATGGGGTGGCTACATTTTATTCATGAGGACTGCCTCGGGTGAAGGTATGGATAGGACGGGGTTGAATGCTCACTTTTAATTTTCTTGTTGTCATAAATGGGGTTCTTCTCCCAGTGGGTCATCGGCTGCTTCGGATGGTTATGGATAACCGCTCATTTAAATGGTGCACCTGGAATGTTAAAGGGAGTCATTTTAATTCACTCATTAAGAGAAAAAAATATATACGTTCAAGCCTTAAAAAGGAAATGGTTGATGTAGCCTTGCTGCAATAAACACATCTGACTGATGAGGAGCATTTAAAGTTACAACAGGGAAGGTTCAGCCGGCTGTTTTTTCATCCTTTAATACAATAAGTAAAGGAGGAGCTATACTCATTCATAAGAACCTTCCACTTCAGTTGTTTGAACAAATTAAGAATGAATGTGGGTGGTCTCTGATCCTTAAAGCTTTAATGTATGGAGAGGAATATGGGAACTTAGTTAATATTGCCCCCAGCACACCCCCACAAACTTCAAATCGATCAGGTCTCCTGGTTGATGATCCTTCGGCCAAGTCATACAATTAAGGGGAGACTTAAACTGACGTATAGACCCCGACGTGGATAGGATGTCGAGGGGTCTCGCGGGTATTTCCCCGCCACCCAGGCAGTTGGTAGACCTGAACAGGTAGCTGGGTTGGTGGATGTGTGAGATGTCTTCACCCTGAAAGAAAGACATCACCTTTCTTTCTATCCCACATAAATGCTATACTAGGATTGACATGTTGTATGCCCCATTGGTCTTTTTAAATTCGGTGCTGTCCTGTATAATTGGGAACATAGCCATTTCTGATCAAGTGGCAGTGTACATGAAGGTCAAGGATGGTGGTGATGGGACAGGCTCACGGCACTGGCACGTGGATCCTTTCCTCCTGAAGGATAGCAAATTCATTGAGTATTTTTCGGGGGAATTTAAATTTTTTTTGGAATATTAACTTGTGTACGGCCAGTAATCCGACGGTGTTCTGGGAGACTGCCAAAGCCTATCCAAGGGATTTGATTATTTCTTACTCAGCAACTCAGTAACGGTAGAAGAGAGAGCAGCAGCGTATGCTTGAGGCTCGGCTGTAGAGAGCTGAGGCACCATATTTTCTCAGACCGTCTGTAACTTAATTGCAGCAGATTTCAGCCCTCTGGACTGCTCTGAATGCTGCACTCGCCCAGAGAGCAAAGAGAGAGATTTCCTTTGTGAAACAGGAGTTATTCGAGCATGGTGATAACCAGGTAGATATTAGGCGTACTTGGCCCGAAAGAAGATTGCTGCTATTATCACCCGCAATCCCAAAAAGATTAACGCAGTGTTCAGGAAGTTCTTACTCTGGGTTGTTCCAGTCAGCGGGCTGGGAGGACTGATTGGCGACGATGGAGTCCTTTATTAAGACGTTGGACCTCCCAGGTGTAAGTTCAGAGCAGGCATTTCTTTAGAATGCCCCTCTGATAATCCGAGAGATACAGGAGGCAGTGAGGCAGCTCCAGAGTGGTGAAGACCCCGGCCCAGATGGATTTTCAGAAAAAGATTTAGAAGGAGTTCATAGATATGCTGGCCGCGCCAATGTTGGATATGCACAATCATTTGTACAGTCAGGACTGCCTGCCATCCTCTCTGAGAGAAGGAAATATTTATCTTATTCTCAAGAGAGGGAAAGTCCCAGGGGTTTGCACTTTGTATATGCCTATGTCATTATTAAACGTGAACTTTAAAATTTTGTCAAAAATGCTGGCTTTGAAGGTCCATTGTGAAAGAGGACCATTTTTATTAGGGGCCGTAGGTCCTCTGATAATATTAGAAGAGTGCTAAATATGGTTCCAGTGTGCTAGCAAGGTTCGATTCCATGCTTTGTAGTCTCCCTGGATGCAGAGAAAGCATTTGACTGGATGGAGTAGATGTGCACCCTTTATGTCCTTGAATGATTTGGTCTTGGAGGAGGCTTCGCCAGGTGGGTGGCAGTGTTATATAGTGACCCGAAAGCAGCAGATTTCACGAATGGTATAAAGTCTAACAATTTTAGTATTGACAGCGGTAGCCAACAAAGTTGCCACCTTTCATCGTTGCCATTTACATTAATGGTTGAGCCGTTGGCAGAAGCCATCTGGAGGGACGCCAATATCACTGCCACCGAGGTAAGACCAGGAAGGCATAAGATCACCCTTTAAGCAGATGTTGTTCCTTTCTTTCTAACTAACCCAATTATATATGTGTGCTGTTTAATACGAATGAATTATATATTTGGATCATTCTCAGGGCATAATGTAAATTTTATGAAATCGGAGGCCATTCCTGTTGGGGGTCTTATTAGAGTACCCGACCTTGGGGTGGAATCTGATTCCCTTCCAGACAAGGAGGTTTAGGTATTTTTTATCATCCAAGCCTTCAATCAATTATATAAAGCTAACTTTGTGCAGTTGCTAGAGAAGTTAAGACAGGATCTTCCAATATCCTGTTTGGGTTAGCTCTGATTAAAATGATTGTCCTTCCTTGTTTATGAGCTCTGGTAAAAATGAATGTCCTTCCTTGTTTATGATACCCCATGCCTATGCTCCCTTTGACGCTGCCCAGGCAGGCGCTACAGAGGCTTAACAGTCGGCTTTGATCTTTCATCTGGCGTCACAGATGGCCTCTTATTAAGCTGGACAAATTGCAGCCTCCACAGTGTATGGGGGCGTGTCGATTTTCCATAGTTTAAGAAATACCAACTAAGTTCCTTGCTTTCTGATGTAGCTGATTGAGCTTGTCAAGACCCATGGACAATTTGGCTGGACATCGAGGCCTTCAAGGCATATTGTCCCCTCATTACTCTGTTGTTCATGGACAAGATGAGGACTATTATGGAGAATTGCAGAAACTGATTGCCCTTAACACAGTGGAGAATAATGTAACTAGTTGAGGGCAATTTACAAAACAAAAACTTCAGCTTTCACTCTCATTGTAGGATTGGTAGGACTCAAGCTGGGATTGATGGTTTCTGGCTTTAGGCTCTGGGAGTCCAGAGGAATTTCCTGTTTGGGAGAATGTTTTGACGGGGAGGTCATGATGGATTTTGAGCAGCTGAGCCAGGAATATGAGGTATCTGGGAGGGACATCTTTTGTTACTTTCAGCTTCAGGACTTTATACAGAAAAAGACTACATTAATGGTTAGTCTCTGTAAGTCAGATATGGAGACGAGAGTGCTTCAGAGTATGGGCACTCTCTCGGTCAGTGCCTTCTGACATTTATTAGGAAGTAGTGTCTCGAAGGATATTGACCCTGTCACACCAAAACAAGAAGAGGCTATTCAGCCCCGGAGCCTGATATGCAGTTACAGAGGAGGCCAGTCATCTCCTCGAATCGATAACACTGGGCCCAGAGTCGACCATGCAGCGCAGTACCCTGTTATGCAGCAATAGGATCAGTCATTTCAGCCTCCTCAAGTCTGTAACATAGGAACTGGAAGAAGCCACACAGTGACTGGAGATTAGTGCACTGAGATACCAGGAGGATATTCAGTCCCATCGAGCCTGATGCACGGGAATTGGAGAAGAATGCAAACTATAAGATGACTTATGGGAAAGGAGGAAGAAGTTTACCTCACGTGTCTCGTGTATGGGAACAGAAGAAGGCCAATCATTCCCTCAGTCTTATATCAGGGATGAAGGAGGAGACCGTTCAATATCTCCAGACTGTGATGGAGGAATATGAGTAGGTTTTTTCAGCCCCTCAAATTGATACACAGCAACAGGAAGATTGCATAAGCCCTCACAATCCTTGTGCATCAACAGGAGGAGGACAGGCAGACCATCGAGATGGTGATGTGGAACACCAGAAAGACATCAGCCCATCGATTTTGTGCACAAGGAAGAGAATGAGCCCATTCAGCGACTCAGACCTCTTACAGAGCAATCAGAGCAGGTCATTTCACGCCATGTGCCAGTTATTCAGGATTGCAACGAACAAAGAGATTATAGAGCGGTAAGAAATTAGAATTATCATGTTCGCGATGGAATATAGAGTAGTGAGAAAAACGTTGAAATTTAAGAAATATTGTTAATGTCGATTATTAAGGAATTAATGACAAGAAATTTGAAAAGTCAAACCACAATCCATCAGAATCAACATAATTTTACAAAGATGAATTGTGTTTCAATTATTTGCTTGAGCTTTTTCAAGGTGTGATAAACAATCTGGATAATGGGGATCCAAGAGATGAAATATTTGGACTTCAAGAATAGCTGTGCACAAATCATAAATCTGCAGAATAAAATCGCTTATGAACAAAAGTAATTTTTCAGCTTGGATACAGGCTTGGTGAAGCAACAAAATGCAGTGAGATGGAAAAAAATGTGGGTCATTTTCTGTTTGGCAAAATTCAACATTTAGAAAAACGTTTGTCTTGGTCCCCGGGCCCCAACTATTTACAATCTATAGTCTTACATAGTTGAGAGGATAGAACATGTTATAACCAATTGACAGATGGCACTAACTCAGGTGAGAAATTGCAATGAAGATGCAAGAAATTAGAAAATGTATATGGATAGGTTGGGGCAACATTTGACAGAAGAAACTGAACAACGAAAAATATGAGTGTATCCGTTTGGATCAGTGTAGCAGAAATGCAAATTATTATCCAAATGGTGAGAGACTTCAGAATGATTAGGTACAGAGAGATCTGGCTGTCCACGTCCATACTACAGAATACACAGATGTAGGTACAGCAGAAAATGAGAAAGGCAAGTGCAACTTTGGCACTTATTTTTCAAACAATGGATAATAAAGGAAGGTGTGTGTGAGATTGACTGTACTGTGTGCAGTTTTAGTGTCCTGACTGGAGGAGGGATGCATTTGCCATGGAGGCAGTTCAGAAGCGGATTACGAGATTGATTCCAGAGATGAGGAGTTTCTCATCTGAAGAAAGATTGAGCAGTTCAGGCCAACACTGTCTGGAGTTTAGAAAAATGAGAGATGTCAGAGGTCTGGACGATGTTAAAGGTGATTGGCAATGTAGATGTGAAGTAGATATTTCCTCATGTGGGACAATCTCAAACGATCCTAAAACTATGGTTTTAGGATGAGGTGTGGGAGAATTAAAAACGGGGGGAGGACAACGTATATCTCTCACATGGTTGGGAATCAGTGTAATTCACTGCCACAGAGTGCAATAGGTGCTGGGATATTGAGTAAATGAAGGAATATGGAGAGCGGACAGGAACCTGGAACTGAGGCCAGAATGACATCAGCTATGATTGCATTCAATATTGGAACAGACCTGAGGGGCTGGATTGCCGAACTGATGCTCCTCGTTCTTATTCAGCGCTTTGAATGTGTTACACATAAATGGGGGAGGACTGGTTATCAGACAGGAAGCAGGCACTCCGGATAAATCAGCCTTACTCAGTTTGAAAGAACGTCACCAGTTGAGTCACACAGTGACCAGTGCTAGGTCCACAGCTCTTTACAATCTGTATCAATGATCAGGAAGAGTGGAACAAATGTACTGTAACTATGTATGCCGATTAAACTAAGATAAACAGGAAACTAAATTTTCAAGGGAAGGTGGAGAGTCTGTAATTGGATATGGACAGGTGAAGTCAATGGATAAAAGTTTAGCAAATGGGATTTAAGATAATATATAGTCTGTCATTTTCTTTAGGAAGAATGGTAGGTACTATGTTACTGAAACGGAAAAATACTACAGGACTTAGTGATGCAGTGTGTACTGAAGTGTTCATTCTGACCCGATCAGAGACGGGAAGTGTTTCTCCATCTCCCTGATGTTCCCAGGGACCCCATTGCTCTCAACCACCACATATATCCTCTGTCTCCAAATGGTAATGTTGACGTCGGCATACTGGGAGATGATGGATCGGTCACCCACTCCTGCCCGGAACGTTCGGGATCACAGAAGCTGAGTGAAACAGTGACCCTGGCAGCACCGTCCTCCCCCTGGTGTGAAGATGCAGGTAGTGTTGAAGGAAGTGACACCACTCTGTGACCAGCTCCTTGTTCAATCAGTTTCTCCTCACACTCTGCTCCTGAGTTAATCGTAACTTGGGAAACTGTTCCTGGAAAACCCGGTGTGGATACAGCACATTCCTTTCCCCAAGGACACTCACTCCGTGGTTTCAGATCTTCCTCTCTGTGCAGGCTCTGCTGCATTTGTTGTTCTCCTTACAGATGCAGGTGTTGTAACTACAGTCCCCATGGTCCATCCAGAGTTGGGTCACCAAATCCTCAGGTCTCCCTGAATGTCTGAGGCGGGTCACAGCACAACCTCTAGCAAACCATCCCCAGCCCCTCCACTAACTTTTCAATAACAGGAGTCAGTCAAAAGCCCCTCAGCTACAAGTTAGAGACCTGCTCTTTTACAATAATGCTCGAGAGGTTTCCTCGTGTTACTAACTACACCTCGTGTTACTAACAATCATCTGAGAGGGACAAGCACAGGTGTTCAGTGGACACGCACAGACCAAGGTTCAAAGACATGCCTAAAGCTGCTGGAACCACTGTCCAACATAGAGCCCCACATGGGGCACACCGGGAAGTGAGCAGCAGCCCAGCACACACACACCCCTGTCCAATGATCACCACATGGGGCACACCAGGAAGTGAACAACAGCCCAGCCCACACCTCCCTGTCTATGGAGTATGACATGGGACACACCGGGAAGTGAGCAACAGTCAAACACACACCCCTGTCCATGGAGTACCACATGAAACACACCAGGAAGTGAACAACAGCCCAGCACACACACCCCTGTCTATGGAGTACCACATGGAACACACTGGGAAGTGAACAGCAGTCTGACACATACCATTTCATTCTTTCTGAGCTTCGCAATGCCAGCTCTCAATACACTCGGGATCCAAATGGGACCCACAGCCGGCACGTAGAGGAGACCACGAGCCCTACATTTTGCACATTGTTTCTGAGCTTCATAACGATTACCCCGGGATTCCAGGGGTATGAGCACCAACGGCCAGGTTAAGGTACAGAAGGACGGATATTCATGTTATAATTGGATGATTACTTGATCGACAAGTTCATTAAACGTGGCTCTTCTCAGACAAATGGGATTAACTGGATGAGTAGTACTTTCTTAGGTCCAATAACAAAAATAAGAATATAAAGTAAATGTGCTGACAAATCAGCTGAAATCCACAACACAGAATCAGACACAATAATCCAGATGATATATCTGTGCAGCATGTAGCAGTGTTCAGACCAGGCTAGTGTACTGTTCAATACAACTCAGCAATCTGTGCAGACCACATCAATCCATGAACTGCCTCTCCAGCACTGGGAGCTATGCAGTGAACAGCCGTAAATTATTATGTAAATCAGGAGCATTTACCCACCCAGCATGTACAGTAGTGTACGCCACTCCAGGGCATGGATCTGTAAACCAGGAGCAGTTACCCTCCCAGCATGTAGAGCTGTGTACACTGCCCCAGTGCATTGTTCAGTAACACTGTGTTAGATCACTGCCCAGCGTGGTGAAACCTGCAGCCCATGCTGGAAGTGACAGGATGTGCAGCTCCAATCCATTTGCAGCTCCATATCTCCATTGTATCAATGGCTGCAGAATATCTCAAGAGGAAGGAGGAAAATGACTTAGGGTTAAGTAGGCAAGGATCAGACAAGGCTCTAGAGGGTTACAAGGTCGTCAGGAAGGAAGTGAAGAATAATCTCAGGAGAGCGAGAAGCGGACATGAAAAAGACTTGGTGAGTAGGATTAATGTGAAACTTAAGATATGTTATATACTTTTGTGAAGAACAAGATGATGGCTTTAGTGAGGGTAAGGCTCATCAGGATAGTGGAGGGAACTTGCACCAGGAGTCGGAGGAGGTAGGGGAACATACAACAAAGCGCAGTACTACAGCGCAGTACAGGCCCTTCGGCCCTCGATGTTGCGCTGACCTGTCATACCAATCTGAAGCCTATCGAACTTAACTATTCCATGTACGTCCATATGCTTGTCCAATGACAACTTAAATGTACTTAAAGTTGGCGAATCTACTACTGTTGCAGGCAAAGCATTCCACAGTTCTCTCTTTAGGTCTTTCCTGGCTACCTTGTAACCCTCAAGCGCCCCAACTGAGCCTTCACATCCCATACTAACATAAGTCGCCGTCTACCTCTTGACCAGAGATCCTACTTCATTCGTAAACCATGGCTCCCGCAGTCTACAGCTTCCTCCCTGCCTGACAGGTACATACATATCTGGGACACACAGTAGCTTTTCCTTGAATAAGCTCCACATTTCTAATATGCCCATCCCTTGCAGTTTCCTTCCCCATCATATGCTTCCTAAAACTTGCCTAATAGCATTATAATTGCCTTTCCCTCAGCTATAACGCTTGCCCAGTGTATACACCTATCCCTTCCTAGCATTAAAGTAAACATAACACAATTGTGATTGCTATCACCAAAGTGCTCACCTACTTCCAAGTCTAACACCTGACCAGGGTCATTACCCAGTATCAAAACTAATGTGGCTTTGCGCCTTGTTGGCCTGTCTATATATTGTGTCAGGAAGCCGTCCTGCACACACTGGACAAAATCTGACCCCTCTATTGTACTCGTACTATAGTGTTCCCGTTCAATATTTCAAAAGTTGAAGTTCCCCATTACATCCACCCTATCTCTGTCACTCCTATCGAGAATCATCTTTGCTATCCTTTCCTCTACTTCTCTGGAACTATTCGGAGGTCTATAGAAACCTCCCAACAGGGTGACCTCTCCTTTCCTGTTTCTAACTTCAGCCCATACTACCTCAGTTGACGAGTCCCCAAACATCCTTTCTGCAACTGCAATACTGTCCTTGACCAACAATGTTACACCTCCCCCTCTTTTACCATCTTCCCTGTTCTTACTGAAACATCTAAATCCTGGATCAAAACAACTATTCCTGTCCCTGCTCTAACCATGTCTCCAAAATAGCTACAGCACTGAAGTCCCAGGTACTAACCCATGCTGCAAGTTCACCCATCTTATTCCGGGTGCTCCTGGCCTTGAAGTGGACCCACTTCAAACCAACCTCTTGCGTGCTGGTGCCATCTTGCATCCCTGAAACTTGATTTTGGACCTCCCTACTCTCATCACTTTCTATACTCTAACTACAATTTTTGTTCCCATCCCCCTGCTGGATTAGTTTAAACCCACCCCAATAGCCTGAGCGAATTCCACCACACCCCCCCAGGATATTGGTGCCCCTCTGGTTCAGATGAAGCCCATCCTGCTTGTAGAAGTCCTACCTAACCCAGAAAGAGCCCCAATTATCCAATAATCCAAAACCCTCCCTCCTGCACCATTCCTGTAGCCACATGTTAACCTTCTCTCTCTCTCCCTATTCCTTGCCTCACTAGCACGTGGCACAGGCAAGAAACCAGAGCCAACAACACTGTTCGTCCTAGCTCTAAGCTTCCATCCTAGCTCCCGGAATTTCTGCCTTAAATCCCATCTCTCTTCCTACCTATGTCGTTGGTGCCTATGTAGAACATGACTTGGGGCTGCTCCCTCTCCTCCTTAAGGATCCCAAAAACACGATCAGAGGCATCATGAACTCTGGCACCAGGGAGGCAACACACCAATCGTGAGTCTCTCTCGTCCCCACAGAACCTCCTATCTGTCCCCCTAACTATGTAGTCCCCAATGAATACTGCTATGCTCCTCTTCCACTTTCCCTTTTGAGCAGCAGGGACAGATGCTGTGCCAGAGCCCTCTACCCTACTGCTTTCCCCTGATAAGTCCCCCCACCCTCCCATTGTATCCAAAACGGTATATTTATTGCTGAGGTGAATGGCCACTGGGGATCCCTGCACTGCCTGCCGGTTCCCTTTCTGTTCCCTGATTGTAACCCATTTACCTTTTTCTAGTACCTGAGGAGTGACTACCTCCCTGTAACTCCTGTCAATAACCCCTCTGCCACCCGAATGAGCCGACGTTCATCCAGCTCCAGCTCCAGTTCCCTAACGCGGTTTTCAAGGACTGGAGTCAGGTGCACTTCCAGCAGATGTAGCCAGCAGGGACAAAAGTGGTGACCCTTATCTCCCACACTCTGCAGGAGGAACATTAAACTGCCCTCACCTCCATTCCCACTAGTCTAAATTCCCAAAGATACTGTTGAACAAAAAAGGAATAAAAAAACTCGTTAACTTTCCAAGCTGTGGCACGGGTACTCTGTTTTTGTTTAGAGGAGGAGGGTCGGTGCCTTAACAGATTATAAGGCAAGGTGAGATTTTCTGGGTGTTTGGTTTAATTCACAAACGGGTTCATTGCTGTGTCGTAACAGCACATTTGGAACATTGTCTTCAGTTCTGGTCGCCTTGTCATAGGAAAGATGTAGAAGCTATAGTGAGGATGCAGAGGAATCCCTAGGGATCAACAGAAATATTGGCACACACCACACGATCGAGTGAAATATTGACAAAGTCACCACGCGAAAAATAAATACTGGCAGATTCTGCATGTCTGAATAAACGTCAATGTGTCAGTGTTTGTGGTGTGTCTGTACTGATGTATGTATATCTGTGTGTGCATGTGCATCAGTGTATTGGCATTTCTCTCTGTGTGCTTTAGTATTTGTGTGACTGCACCAATCTCTATGTATGCCTGTGTAACTATATGCATATCTTTGTGTATCTGCGTGTCTCTGTGCGTATCCATGTGCACAGCGGATCTGCCAGCCTCTGTGGTTTTTAAAGTTATGCAATGTCCGCCTCTGCTGGCCTTCACACTCTACTGCATTGATGGCAGTGGAGGGAGAAAACCAGAAGGGATTCAGTCTAGGAAGTGGGGAGAGGGAGGTAGATCATAGCACCATCCAAACTGACAGCACCATCTGCACATGCACACACACACACACACACACACACACACACACACACACACACACACACACACACACACACAGAGAGAGTTGCGTATAGGGAGGATCATAAATGTACTGAGGACACTCAGAGTGGCGAATGCTCCTGAGTAATATCTGTGAAAGTGATTTGTCTTTGAAGATTATTCGTTGCACAGAGTGTACACCTGAAAGAATATTTCCACTGCAACTGCATCCAAGCAACTCTGACCAAGTCATCTGTAAGGTGATGCGATGACTTTATTACATGTTTTTTAAATTGAATATTTTATAATTCACCCCAACAAGGTGTAAGTGAGAAATTTTTGAAAAGTCCTGAAACTGACCCAGTGGTGATGGTAATATATCTAGGTATCAGATAAAACTGTTCTGTGCATCCAAAGATATTTGCAAAACCAAACAGCCGTGCAATGTGACAGAATCACAGTGTTTGATGTCCTCTGATAGAAAAAAAACTGACACTTGTGCAGTGGCATGGGGAGACCAGCAGAGGGTGGCATTGTATGACTATAAACTGAACAGGGACAGACATAGAGGTGGAAGAGGGAAGTTAGGGTTTGTCTCAATTTCAATGGATTTACACCCAAAATCACAGAGCCATAATTTCACAGAAATGCACACAAACATACATAGACACATTAAACACACAACACACATTCATACCGATATGGACACTTACACACAAACACATGCACATGCCCACACACAGACACCGTGTTTTATTTAAGATAGAGATAAGTATGTTTTTCATGAATAAGGGAATCAATGGTCAGTTGGTGAAGGCAGGAGAATGTGGCTGAGAATCATTTTAACTGTGATCAAACGGCACAGCAGATCCAAGGGGCTAAATGAACTAATTCTGTTCCAATGTCCTATTTTGAAGGGATTCATTTTGGAAGTCGACTTTGAATGCAGAATACTGGGTCGAATGTAGGATTCGTAGCAGTGTGGAGGAACAAACGGATCTTGGGGTCCATGTCTGTCGGTGTCACAGCTGCCACCTAAGTTGATAGGGTTGTTAATAAGGCGTATGATGTGTTGGTTTTCATTAGCAGGTGGACTGAGTTGAAGAGCCACAAGTTTATGCTGCAGGTCTATAAAGATCTGGTGTGACCACATTTGAAATGTTCTGGTCGCCTCACTAAAGAAAGGATATGGAAGCTTTAGAGTGGGTGCAGAGGAGATTTACCAGAATGCTGCCTGGGCTAGAGGGCTTGTCTTATGAAGAAAGGTTGATGGAGCTATGGCTTTTCTCATTGGAGTAAAGAAGGATGAGAGGTAACTTGATAGAGCTGAACAAGATGGTGAGAGTTACAGATAGAGGAAATAGCCAGAGACTTCCTTACACGAATTATTGTCACGAGGTGAGCATAATTTTAAGGTGTTTGGAGAAAGGTTTTGGAAGATGTCAAAGGCAGTGAGACACCAGCCTCCCTCCCTCTCACCGCAAACCGGGTCCCATGTACTGTGAGACAGCAGTGCTAACCACTGAGACACCATGTCCTCCTCCCCCTCCCCCAAAACCAGGTCCCTAGTACTGTGATACAGCCGTGCTCACCACTGAGACAACATGCCCCCCTACCCTCCCCTCCAACCGGTTTCCTGGTATTGTGAGACAGCCGTGCTCACCATTGAGACACCATGACCCCCTCCCCTCCCCCCAAACCGATTCCCTGGAACTGTGAAACAGCCGTGCTAACCACTGAGACACTATGCCCCCTTCCCCTCCCCCCAAACCAGGTCCCTGGTACTGTGAGACAGCCGTGTTAACCGCTGAGACACCATGACCCCCTCCCCCTCTCCCCCACTCCGGGTCCCAGGTAGTGTGAGACAGCCGTGCTAACCACTGAGACACAAAGACCCCTTCCCCCTCCCCCCAAACCGGGTCCCTGGTACTGTGAGACAGCCGTGCTAACCACTGAGACACAAAGCGCCCTTCCCCCTACCCCCAAAACGGGTCCCTGGCACTGTGAAACAACCATGCTTACCACTGACACACAATTCCCTATCCCCGCCCCCTCCCCCAAAACGGAGTCACTGTGCTCGGTAATACTGGGGAAATGTAAATAAAAGTGATGAGCTCAGAGCTATGATGTTGTGGCCATAACAGAGACATTGGTTTCTCAGGGGCAGGAATGGTTGCTGGATGTTCCAGGGTTTAGAACCTTTAAAAAGAATAGGGAGGAGGTAAAAAGAGGAAGGGGTGTAGCACTGCTAATCAGAGAGGGCATCACAGCTACAGAAGTTACCATTATCGAGGAAGGTCTGCCTACTGAGTTAGTATGGGTGGAAATTAGGAACAGTAAAGCAGCAAGCACCTCACTAGGGGTTAAATACAGGACCCCAATAGAAGCAGGGAGATTGAAGAAAGCATAGGTCGGCAGATTTTGGAAAAGTGTGAATGGAATAGGGTAGTTGTAATGGGTGACTAACTTTCCCAATATTGTTTGGAACCTCCTTCGAGCAGATGGTTTGGAAGGAGCTGTTTTTGTAAGGTGTGTTCAAGAGGGTTTCCAAACTCAGCACATTGAAGCGGTCGACGAGTGTAGAGACCATTTTGAATTTGGTACTCAGCAATGAGCCGGGGTAGGTGTCAGATCTTACGGTGGGAGAGTATTTGGGTGACAGTGACCACAACTACCTCATCTTCTACATAGCCATGGAGAAGGAGAGAAGCAGGCACAATAGAATGATATTTAGTTGGGGAAAAGGTAACTATGATACTATCATACTGTGTTGCGAAGCATGGACTGGGAGCAATTGTTCCATGGAAAGGGCACTATAGACATGTGGAGACTGTTTAAGGAACAGTTGCGAGTGATGCACAAATGCGTTCCTTTGAGACAGGCAAGAAAGGGTAAGATAAAGGAAACTTGGATGAAGAGAGCGGAGGAGCTTCTCGTCAAAAGAAAGAAGGCAGCTTACATAAGATGGAGGAAGCAAGGGTCTTGCTCAGCTCTACAGGATTACAGGCAGGCGAGGAAGGAGCTCAAAAATTACCTGAGGAGAGCCAGGAGGGAGCAGGAAAAAGGCTTGACACGAAGGATTAGGGAGAATCTAAGGGCATTTTGCACATATGTGAGGAATAAGAGAATGATAAAAGAAAAAGTATGGCCGATCAGGGATAGCATAGGGAAATTGTGGATAGAGTCTGAGGAGGTAGGGGAAGCCCTAAATGGGTTTTCTGCTTCTGTCTTTACAAAAGAAAAGGACTTTGTAGTGAATGAAACCATTGAGGAACAGGTAATCCTGCTGCAACAGATGGATTGAGGAAGCTGATGTGTTGAAAAATTTGACAAACATTGATATTATCAAGTCGCCAGGGCCAGACCAGATTTGGCCTCGGCTGCTATGGGAAGAGAGAAATGTGATTGCTTCGCCACTTGCGAAGATCTTTGCATTCTCGCTCTCCACCGGATTCGTACCTGAGGACTGGAGGGAGGCAAATGTAATTCCTCTCTTCAAGAAACGACATAGGAAAATCCCCGGAAATTACAGACCAGTCAGTCTCACGTCTGTCATCTGCAAGGTGTTTGAAAGGATTCCAAGGGTTAGGATTTATGACCATCTGGAAGAGCATGGCTTGATTAAATGCAGTCAGCACGGCTTTGTGAGGGGCAGGACATGCCTCGCGAATCTTATTGAGTTCTTTGAGGATGTTACTAGAAAAGTTGATGAGGGTCGAGCGGTGGATGTTGTGTATCTGGACTTCGGCAAGGCATTTGATAAGATTCCCCATGGTAGGCTCGTTCAGAATATCAGGAGGAATGGGATACAGGGAAATTTCGCTGTCTGGATATAGGATTGGCTGGTCGATAGAAGACAGCGAGTGGTTGTGGAAGGAAAATATTCTGCCTGGAAGTCAGTGATGAATAGTGTTCCACGGGCTCTGTTCTTGGGCCTCTACTCTTTGTAATTTTTATTAATGACTTGGATGAGGAGATTGAAGGATGGGTTAGCAAGTTTGCAGAGGACACAAAGGTTTGAGGTATCATTGACAGTATACAGGACTGTTGGAGGCTGCAGCACGACATTGCCAGGATGCAGAGATGGGCTGAGAGGTGGTAGATGGAATTCAAACTGGATAAATGCGAGGTGATGCATTTTGGAAGATCGAACTTGAAAGTTGAGTACAGGACTAAAGGCAGCATTCTTGGCAGTGTGGAGGAACAGCGGGATCTTGGTGTGCAGGTACATAGATCCCTTAAAATTTCCACCCAGGTGGAGAGGGTTGTTAAGAGGACATATGGTGTTTTTGGCTTTCATTAACAGGGGGATTGAGTTTAAGAGCCGTGAGATTTTGTTGCAGCTCCATTTACTCATACCCCTATACTTATCTTCCCATTTCCTCATACTCCGACACTGAATTCTCCTGCTTTTTCATATAACGATATTAATTCTGCCATTTCCTCAGATCCCAGTATGATTCTCTCATTTTCTGATGCCCGAGTTCAAATCTCGCATTTAGGAGTGCCCTGCTCTAATTCTACATTTTAATGGTGACTTGCACCAAATATCTAATTTAGGTCCACTCCGCACCACTTCTTCCATTAACTATGTAGCTGCAATGATTCTCCCATGTCGTGATCCACTGCTGTATTTCTCCAATTTTGGCTTTTACTGCAGCAAATTCTCAAATTGCCAATTCTGCACTCATCCACCCTTTCGTCATGAACTGAAGAAACTCTCCCACTGAGTATTGCCTTGCCCCAACTCTCCTGTTTTGCTGTTTCCTGACAAACGTCTTCTACATAATGGTTTACTGCTCAAAGGTTTTTCATTATTGGCACCCTGCATCGAATGGCCACTTTCCTGCACTTTACAACGTTTCTCCGACTTACTGATTCCTGCCTGTGTTCTCCCATTTAACTATGCTCTGTTACAACTCTGCCTGCTTTAAGCACCCCACACTAATTTTCGATTTCAATCTTGCCCTGAAACAATTCTCATGTTCATTGATACCCAAACCAACTTCTCCCAGTGTGGGGAACGCCACTCTGACTCTCTGAGATAGTGGTGCCATACCCCAATTCGCTGTTAAAGTTCCACTGTGCAATTTTTCCATTTTGTGGTTCGTGCACCAATTGTCCCAAATACAGCTTCACGTCCGTGCACCATTCTCCCAGTTTTGAATCCTGCACGAATCTTCTTTTCGTCAGCAACTGCACCTCCACCACATTTAATATTATTCAGCACCACGTCTTCCACCAATTCCCTACTTTCGTGACATCGGCACCAACTCTCCCTTTATTGATGCCCTGCGTCAATTGTCCCATTGCGTTGTTTCCTGATACACTTCCTCCACGTATTGGCTTCCCTGCTCCAAAGTTTTTTTTTCATTTCTTGGTGAGCGGACTCTAATCTCGACTTTACTGCTGCTTGCAAAATTGTTCCTTCTCGATGATTCCCTGCCCCTATTCTTCCATTTAGAGGTGTTCTGCTAAAATTCTTTAATGAACAGGCAATTTGTACTAATTTTCCAATGTAATGGCACTGTGCAACAATTCTCCCATTTACTGAAACCCAACAATTCTCCCACTGCCTGACACCCTGACACCTGTCGTGGAAATTTAATCGACTCGAATCAACTGCTAGCAACAGCAAAGGAAAGGCTTTTTTCTCAACCTCTGCATGCAGAGCGGCCAATATACTTAGCAAAAGTGCCTTATGTAAGGGCTGTGAACAAAATTCACATATTCGTGTTCTACTATTCTTATCACATGCTCAAGGACAAGTGTTGGGAAACATTCGAGCTCATATTTTCTCAATCCGATGCCTTGGTCATAATTGTCTTTATGTTTTCCGAAGCTTTTTTCTGAACTCGGCTGCTTGCAAGGCCAGGTGAAATGTTTGCAAAGTTCCACAAAGACAAGCTGACTCCTCGACACAGAATTCAGCAAAGTGTTTGAATATTTCAGCGAAGTATTAAATTTTGCAAAACATTTTCTGACAGATTTCATAGTAAATGTTAATTTTGTTAATTTTCCATTACATTTTTCAAATTTTTGTCATTTTACAACAAGGACAAGAACCAAATAAAAAGCCAGATTGCTATAGATCAAAAATAATTTATGAACACCAGGCATTTCCTCAGACACCACCAAACTCTAACAAAGCTTTGTGGTGGTTTTTCCATTTCCCTGGTTTGCCCGAAATACAGCCCATCTTCACACGTCACATTCGTCAACGTCGCTGTACGGTGCGGACAAGCAATCGGATCTTCCTTGTTTGGGGCCACTGATAGTTTAACATTTCGTATCCTACTGCATTCATAAGCAAGTGGTGTAGGCAGGTACACAACTAGGGTCTTATTCAAAGCAGTATGAGTGAGTCCAGTCCTACAACTAGTAGAACGATAAGGGTCCATTACCCCCACCCTCCTTAAGGGACGTGAGCCATCGGGAGGAGGAGTCATCTGCTCGTGGAGGCGGTCATTTAGCTGCATTCATACCATTTATTAAACCAGTAATATTTTAGGACTCATCAGGAACATTAATACAGCACGAGGTACCTAACGTTTTGCAGACGCCCCCTCTCTCTGCCGTCAGGATATCTAGTACTAATCGATTTTATGTCACTGCTTCCTAAACGCCATTAACTCAGTGTTAATGAGTGCTAGGCCTTCCTCCGTCTCATTTGCGAATACACCATATGCGAGGATGTTCTGCGAGTGTGTACCCATTCCAATGCAGAGGGATGCCCCTTTGAGTTCGGCAACTGCTGCCTTTTCGGGCGAACACTGCTGTGTTGGTGGGCAGTATCGCGGTGTAGCAGCACCCCTTTCTCCCCGGGGGAGTGGTGGTACCCTTTCTCGAAACCTGTCCGTATTATACCTGCCATCCTGATTGGATTAGATTACTTACAGTGTGGAAACAGGCTTTTCCGCCCAACAAGTCCACACACACCAGCCGAAGCGCAACCCACCCATACATTTACCTAACACCTAACACTACGGTCAATTTAGCATGGCCCATTCACCCGACCTGCACATCTTGGTGACTGTGGGAGGAAACTCACGCAGACACAGGGAGAATGTGCAAACCGCACACTGTCAGTCGCCTGAGGCGGGAATTAAACCGAGGTCTCTGGCACTGTGAGGCAGCAATGCTAACCACTGTGCCACCGTGCCGCTCATGGTCTGGCCATTGATAAAGGAACAAGCAATGTTTATGGTCGTATCATTTGTGTATGTTGCTGTACAAGAGTCATTGTTCAAGTACAGCATCAAGGTACACTGAGAGATACCCAAAAGGAGTCTCCCCCGATTGGCGCAAGTACATGTTTCTCCCCTGCAATCCACTATCTGGAATTCTGTGGACGGTAGCGTGTCAGGCTTGGGGCTGTAGCTAGCCTGGAGTTCAGGTGGTGACACGAGATTTGCCCAAATTGCCCCTCCACTATCATGGTCAGGCTAGTCGCCTCCCGTGGAAGCAGACAGCTTGCATTTCTCGACAGGCTCTCAGTAATTTGCTGGGCAGTCTACCTTTGGGTTGTGTGCAAACATATCCAACAAGTGCAGCCAACGTCTAATCTCTCGTTTTGTCTTATGATCAAAGCACATGCTCTGTTCCCTTCACATCTAGCAATGGCCCTTCGCTGCTCCCAACCTACTGGCGTCACATTTACGCCACTTATATCCAGCAGGTAAATTCCCCTCTTGCTTTAAATTCGCTCTCTCGCCACGGCCGTCTCCCTTCGGGTTCGGGTGTGTCATTAATGACCTTTGCCAGGCTTGGGGTTAGGTCCATGATCTGGGTTGATTCGTTGCCATGCTCCACTGCTCCTATCGTCTGTAGTACAATCTGCACTGCATCTCGGAGAGCGGGGGTGGGGCGATTGCACCACTATATTCACCTGTCTACAGGTGTCGGAGAAGGATCTATCTATTCCACACCACGAGACTCCCTCATTGCTCTTCTGAGCCTTACTTTGATCATAGAATATCTATTTCCCATGTCAGGTGCCCCTTTTGCCGTGGTGGCTACGACTAAATGCCAGTCACTGGCGCGGTATGGATCCCGGCATAAATCTTAATTATCCAATTGATAGTAGTCCTTGTTACTGAACGGCTATGGGTCGCATGTAAAGATCCACTTCGTCCTATCAGTTAAGATGACCGTTAGCTGCTGCATCCCAGACGCCCCTCCCCTTATGAATAGTCCTACAGGGCGCTTGCCAACAGTGTGAACTGGGGCAGCCCCACATTTGCTTAAGTCTTCTAATAAATACTTGCTCTAAATTGGTTTTGGTGTTGTGTGATGTCTCCACAGTCCCACCTGCAAGTTTGTAAGGGCTGGCGTGTATCCACGTGGCTGTTCCGGCGACCTGAACAGCTATCTGTGCTGTAAGGCGTACTTGAAACGGTCGCAGCCACTTCTTCGCCTTCCTGTTTTCCCTCCTGAAGTCTTTCACTACTATTCAGGCTCTAGGTTATAGATCGTACATCTTCCCTTCTGCTGATTGGGGTAGTGCTGTCTTCAGTTGATTCTGTATTTGGGCAGAAATGTAGAGAGTTTCATGCAGTAACACAACATCCCATCCTCACAGTGGCCTGTTATCTGGCTTCCCTTACGTCTCGGGACAATTCCTGTGTTTGGCGGCCTACCAAGCAAAATTTCAAACGGGCTAAGGTTAGCTCTCCCTCTCTTCCTAGATCTCATACACATTAGCACAATTGGAAGTGCTTTTGTCCATGTCATCCCTAGTTCCTCACAGCATTTTTTCAATATATTTTACGGTAGAATTTTCTCTTTCCGCTGCCCTACCGCTCGTTTTGTGGTAGGCACAGTGGTATCCCATGTTTATTCCCAAATACTCACTAATCTGCTGTAGGGCATTATAGACAAATGGTGTCCCAGTGTCACTACTAAGCCTAGAGTGTAGGTTTGCTCGTTGAGCTGTAGGTTAGATATCTAGACGTTTCATTACCTGCCATATGGAGGTTAGTGGGCTAGTGTAGGTTAAGTGCGCTTGGATCGGCACAACATCGAGGGCCAAAGGGCCTGTACTGCCCTGTATTTTTTCTATGTTCTGTGTTCTAGGTAACATCATTAGTGACGAACGCCAAGTGAAGAGAAGCTGTTGTCTCCTGCTTTCTAGATATATGTTTGTCCAAGATGGGGTTCCTGGGGTTTGTGGTGAGGCCAATTCCTGTTCGTTTTCTGAGGGGTTGATAGATGCTATCTAGATATATGTCTTTTTTATGGCATTGTAATTGGAGTGCTAGGCCTCAAGGAATTCTCTGGCCAGTCTTTGCTTAGCCTGTCCCAGGATAGATGTGTTGTCCCAGTCGACATGGTGTTTAAATTTCATCCGTGTGAAGGGCTACGAGGGAGTGAGGGTCGTGTCTTTTTGTGGCTATCTGGTGTTCTGTATCCTGGTGGCTAACTTATTTCCTGTTCGTCCTACGTATTGTTTGTGGCAGTTCTTGCATGGAATTTTGTATATGACGTTGGTTTTGTCCATGGGTTGTACTGCGTCTTTTAAATTTGTTAGTTTTGTTTGAGACTGTTGGTGGGATTCCGAGGGGTCTTAATAGTCTGGCTGCCACTTCTGAGACTTCATTGATGGATGAAAAGGTCGATAGGGTTTCTGGCTGTGTTAGGTCTACTTGTCGTGGTTTGATCCTGAGGAATCTGTGGACTGTATTTTTTAAGTATCCGTTCTTCTTGAATACGTTTTATAGGTGGTTCTCCTCTGTATTCCGAAGTTCGTCTGTGCTGAACTGTGTGTTGGTTCGTTGGAATAGTATTCTGATACAGCTTCCTTTTTGCGTGTTCGGATGCTTGCTGGTGTAGTTAAGTATTTGGTCAGTGTTTGTCGGTTTGCTGTATATGCAGACACACCAGAGAATTCCGAGAGGCCTCGCACTCCAATCACAACGCCATAAACAAACACATAGATCGATTTACCATCTGTCAACCCCACAGAAAACGAATAGGAAATGATATCACCACAAATCCCAGGAACCCCATCCATAACAAACATATAAATAGGAGACAACATCTTCACTTCACTTCACTTGGAGATCGCCACTGATGATGTTACCTAGCCAGGTAATGAAACGTCTGGATAACAAACCTACAGCTCAGCGAGCAAACCTACACCTAAACCTCAACCGGAGCTGTAAACCTTCACAAACCTTGGAACTACTAAGCCTCTCAGGCATGCTCAATCTCGCAAGTATTTCAGTTAGGAAAGCTTTGGTTATTGCACTGGCATTTTGTTTTGCCGTGGGAAACGCTTGCACCCATTTGGAAAACATAACAACTATTACCAGACAATACCTTTTTCCTTCGCAGGGTGTTAATTTGGTAAAATCCAGTTGTAAATGTTCAAATTGTTTTTGGGGTTTCGGAAGTGCTACATGATTCATCTGTACTCCCCTCCCCACATTATTGTGGCACAGGTAACACATCGTTCACAATATTTCTGGAAGTAATGAGTAAATCCCTCAGTGTACTACTGTGCTGAAATGCTGTCATATCTCCCCTCTTTTGACACATGTTCCTTACCGTGTGTCAGTTTGGCATAGAATGGAATTTATGATCATGGTAGAAAAGGTTTAACATTGGGGCCACACCATACCCGTTACCTCAAACTGCACTCTGCTTTTTCCCACTCAAATGTGTCTTCAAGCCTGGACTTCGACTGTGACTCCCATACGTCTGTTGTTGGGGTTAGGATTTTTGTCATTCCCATGTCAAACTGATCGTTTACCGGCTGCTGGGCTACCGTCCTTTCCGCTGAGTCTGCCCTTGTATTTCCTTGAGAAATGGAATCGTTATTTTTTGTGTGGGCTTCATATTTACACACAGCAATTGATTTAGGCAAATGGACCGCTTCCAAGAGGTCAGAAATCCGATCACGGTGTGTGGTGGGCTTTCCGGTGAAGGTCAAGAAGTCCCTGTATTTCCATAGGGTTCTAACATCATGTGCAACTCCGAATGCGTAACTGTGCGTAACTCTGACGTATGTGCAGTCTTTTGCTCAGAAAGCAGTAAGCATACTGCATGTGCGATCAGTTTGGTTAAGTTGCCATAGCCGATTTTATAGCAACCACAGCTTGCAGTAATTTACGCAATCCTGCCGCTACGAGGTCTAGCTTAGCCGAAAAATAAGCTGCCAGCCTGAATTTTCCCCCATGATCCTGCAACAACACAGATGTCATGCAGCCATGTTTTTCATCTACCATTTGACAGAAGGCTTGTTTGGATTCGGAATCCCCAGTGTAGGTGTACTTTGAAACGCCTTTTTCAATTCAACTTGGCCGCTGGGATCCATTGCAACGGACCTTGGTTCTGCTACGCTTTTCCATGGGCCATGTCACTTCAGGGCGCCTCAAGATTTGTGTAATGTGGGATAAACGCTATTCAGTAGGAGCGTATGCCCCAAAAGGAGAGCAATTGTTTCCTCATGTGAGGCCTTGGAATTTGCTGAATTATTTGCACTCTGTCTTGACCAATGGTCTTCCCTTGTTCAGATATTAAGTGACCGAAGAACTTCACCTGTTGTTGCATAAATCAAAGCTTTGCGAGACTGGCTTTGTGCCCTTCCCTTGTGGCAACGCAAGGGAATCCTTTTCAAATTGTTCCTCTGTCGGTGCTACTATTAAGTCGGTGCTTATTTACATAAGTTCACACTGACTGCACATCTGTCATCTCTTCAAATAAAATTTGCACAATAACAAATGACCTAGTTTAACCAATCTCCTGAACCAATACTTCTCTTATGGTTCCTCAAGGCTATCGTGGTGTATGTGTGCTGTGCAGTGCAGCATATTCCCGCAAAAAAATCGGTGTTAATAGAATTAACATGGTTTCCTGCGTCCAGGGCGAGTGAATTGCTCACTGAACCCATTGCTCTCTGGCTTAATAGCCAGTCATAGACATACACCAGGGGTGGTGGGTTGTATTTTACAGTTTACACTTGTGCATCTTCCCTTTGAATTACTTGCAAGCCTGTCGGAGTACTGAGCAAACACAACCCCAGTCTCACTATGAGATCCTAAGCCATCAAATGTAAAGGACAGAATTCCGCTAACAAAATTGAGAATTAGAATGGATACACATTACTGATTTCACACAATATGGGTGCGGTAAAACTCTCTCATATCACGATGCCTGATGACTCCATTGAGTTCAGGAACATTCCACTCATCTTTATTGGCATCAACTCTCTGAACTGTCTCGATTTGAGTAGTGAATATGCTGGCTATGTATCTACCAAAAAGGTAACTGGTGTACGTTCCACATATAACATAGAGGTAGGCATCGACATATATGCATCATTGTTATGTTGAACATATTGTCCACACTTCGCAATCTCAATGCTCAATATAGAGTTGGGATACATCTCAGTGTCCGTTATGTTAGTAGAAGTGATTAGCATTTGGGATTCTTCGTTGCCAAGTATAAAGGAAAGAGGTTAACCTGTACCTTGTGGCCTGCCCACCTCAACCTCAGTCTTCCCCTGTCAGTCACCATGCTGTCAAGCCTCCAGGACCGATTGAGGCTGTCTGTGCGGGCACTGTCTTGACCAGTGGTCCATTGCTCCGCAAACAAAGCACCAGCCAGATCTATCTCTGCAAGCGCACTTCCACGATCCCTTCCTGTTTTGTGAACTCCACCTGTGCCTCTCTCTTTTCCCGCAGTTCCTCCCTCCAATGGCTGAACGACCATTTGCATCATAATAAGCTGAGGTTCATGTGATTGCTGTTCCATCTTTAACTTCCGGTTATGGTTCTCTTGAGCCAGTAGTTTTTCAGTATGTATCACGTATTGTTCTATCTAATTCAACTTTCCCGTGTCCCAGGTAATACACGTATATTATTACCTATTTTGTTGTTTCGTACTTCATTCCATTGATGAAGCTGCTCCTCAGGTGTGCCACAGACGGTGTGATCTCTGCCGTCGTTACGTCCTTGAGTGGTATCAGTCCACCATAGACGTTATCGACTTTTGTGAGGCGCTTAAGGTACTGGGACATTGTCTCGACTTCTTTAGGGATTCTTGCTTCAATTGATTGTGGGTACGATATGCTATTGGTGATTCAGCAGACCCTGAGGCGGCGACAGTTGACTTGGAATCTTCGTGAAGTGGATCTCGTAAGGGGGCTGTAGATCTTCAAGGACACCCATTAAGGTCAGGATCTGATCCAGTCTTCAGACACTGTCCAGCTTCATTAGGTTGTTTTCCGTGTGTGTGTGCATGTGCGCTGGTGTTTGTACATGTACTTGATCTATCTTTATTTCGAGATTTTCTTTCCTTGAAATCAGGCTCAGCCTTCAACATGTGATAAGCACTCCAATTCACAGGTTCTATTTTACCCTTCCGTTTCTCCTTCTCTCTCTCCTCCAACGGTGACCTCAGCATTTGCAACTGAATATTACTAAAACTTCCTTCCTCCAGAAAAACACATTCCTTGATTTACATTTTTAACTGCTTCACAGAAACTGGGCCGCAGTTATTTAGCATATATTGTATTTTTTCTTGACCATTCCGAGTTGTCTGTCGTCTCTCTTTTTGTTCGCTCTTGCTGGAGCCAATTATCATGGATATTGGAAAAGTGTTCATCTCTCTCTGTCTATCTCTCTGTCTGTCTATCTGTCTATCTCTCTCTCTCTCACGATACCATAATCTTCTCTTTGCTAATTTAACTTGCTTTTACCTCCGGAGGTCCCCTCTCATTGGGTGCAACCGCCTCATTGCCTTGGTTTTCACAAACCAAGAACCCACATAACCGGTACAACTTTGGCGACTCCAACGCTGCCCATGGTGGCTCCAAGTCTCAAACCACCGTTAATCTTGCTGTCTCTTAAACTCTCTAGAGACTGCAATCCTTTCCCTTGAGTTTTACTCGAATACCGCGTGAGAGTTCACTGTTCCCTCTTCCTGGTTCGAACGAGTCTCTATGTCGGATTACTTTAGCCACAACTCTTAAACTGACCCTGTTCGATTCAGAACGCGACTCTGGGGCGATCCACTTATCCCCAGTCCTCTCACTCAAAGGGGCCAATTCAGCGCTCGAGATGAAGTGAAAGACCTTCAAGGCAGTGGCGCGTACACCTCCTGGGAATCTTCAAAATCTTACCCAGTTGCAGGGTCCCAGGCGAGCCCCCGAGTTTACTGATGTGGAATTTCAATCGACTCGACGCAAATGCTACCAAGAGCAAAGAAGAAGTTTATTTTTGAAATTTGCAGAATGGACCCGACACATTTGCAAGACACCTCATAAAATGGACGCCTGACGGTTTTCACATATTCCCTTTATACTATATATCGCCTTGCCTTATCACACCTCAAGCCAGGAACCTGGATCAGTCGATTTCCTTTCCACACATGGAGTTGCTTTTTCTAATTCATTGACTGTTGATATAATAGATCATTGGCCTTGAGAGTCAGCTGTAAATTAGGTTGAACTTTACATTTTTTCTGTCTTTTTGCAATGTTAGGTCCATACTTCTTTGTGTCAACCATGCTTTCACAGATTTCACAAAAAATGATAATTTTCCATTACAGGGGTTCAGGCTGACAGTGACTGATGGAGTGAGGATGATAGTGACACAATGAGGGTGAGGTGTCAGCGTGGTAGTGACGCAGACTGTGTGAGTGGATCAGGCCGATAGTTACGCAGTGAGGGGGTCAGAGTGATAGTGATGCAGTAAGTCTGAGGGATCAGACCAATAGTGACGCAGTAAGTGTGAGGTGGTCAGGCTGATAGAGAAGCACTTTGTGTGAGGGGTCAGTGTGACAGTGACACAGCAAAAGTGAGTGGTCAGGCTGATAGTGACGCAGAAATTGGAAGGATATCAGGCTGATAGTGATGCAGTAAGTGTTACTGTGTCAGGCTGATCCTGACGCATAAAATGGGAGGGGACAGGGTGATAGTGACGTAGTAAGTGTGATGGGGTCAGGCAGAGACTGACGCAGTGAGTGTGAGACAGTCAGGGTGATAGTGAGGGAGTAAGTGTGTGCGTTCAGGCTGGTAGTGACACAGTAAGTTGAGAGCGTCAGGCTGATAGTGGCCAATAAAAGTGAGGTGTTAGGGGAATAGTGATGCAGTAAGTATGTGGTGTCAGACTGTTAGTGATGTGGTAAGTGTGAGGGGTCAGTCTGATAGTGAAGCCGTAAGTGTGAGGGGGTCAGGCTGATAGAGACGCAGCAAGTGTGGTGAGGTCAGGCTGATAGTGTCACAGTATGTGTGAGGGATCAGTCTGATAGTGATGCAGTAAGTGTCGGTGAGTCAGAGTCATCCTAATGCAGGAAGTGAGAGGGGACAGAGTGATAGTGACGCAGTGAGTGTGAGGGGGTCAGCGTGATGGTGACAGAGTAAGTGTGAGTGTTCAGGCTGATATTGATGCAGTATGTTGAGGGTGTCAGGCAAATGCTGGCAATTAAGTGTTAAGTGACAGGGTGATAGTGATGCAGGAAATGTGAGGAGTCAGACTGATAGACACGGTGAAATTGTGAGGGGTCAGGCTGATAGTGATGCGGGAAGTGTGTTGGGAGCAGAATGATAGGAACGCAATAAGTGTGAGCGGCTCTGGATGATAGTGACAGGTCAGTATGGGGGGAGGATGGTAGTGATCCAGTGGGTGTGAGGTGTCAGGATGACAGTGAAGCAGACTGTGTGAATGTGTCATTGTGATGGTGACATGGCAAGTGTGATGGGGTCAGGGTGACAGTGACGCAGATGCTTTCAGGGGGTCAGGTTGTAATGATGCAGTAATTGTGAGGTGTCAGGGTGATAGTGACGCAGTGAGTGTGAGATGTCAGTGTGATAGTGACGCAGAACATTTGAGGGGCCAGGCTTATAGTGACGCAGTATGGGCAAGGGGTCAGGGTGACAGTGATGTCGATGCACTCACAGGGCCAGGTTGTAGTAAAGCTGTAAGTGTGAGTGTCTCAGGTTGATAGTGATGAAGTAAATGCGAGGGGCTAAAGCGGTTAGGGATGTAGTAAGTGTGCAGGGGTAGTGCTAGAAGTGACGCAGTAAATGTGAGTGTTGAAGCTGATAGTGACGCATTAAGTTTGAGGGGATCAGGCTGATCTTGACGCAGTAAGTGTGACGTTGTCAGGATGATAGTTACACTGTAAGTGTATGGGGGCACAATGATCTTGACGCAGTAAGAGTGGGGAGTCAGGGAGATAGTGACGCAGTTAGCATGAGTGGGTAAACCTAATAGTGACGCAGTATATGTGAGGGAGTCAGCCTGGTAGTGGCGCAGTATGTGTGAAATGGTCAGGCTGATATTGATGTAGTTAGTGTGTTGGGGTCAAAGTGATCGTGACACAATAGGTGTAAGCGGCTCAGGATGATAGTGACACAGTGGGTGTGAGATACCAGTGTGATAGTGACGCAGTAAGTGTAAGGGGTCAGGATGACAGTGACACTAAGTATACGGCCCTCAGCGTGATAGTGCCACAGCAAGTGTGGGGTGTCAGGGTGTAAATGACGTCATAAGTGAGAGAGGGGCATTGCGATAGAGAAGCAGTAAATGTGAGGGGGTCAGGCTGATAGTGACACAGTCAATGTGACGGGGCAGTGTTTTAGTGACAAGATAAGTGTGAGGCGTCAGTCTGATACTGACAAAATAAATGTGATGGAGTCAGGCTGATAGTGACACAGTAAGTGTGAGGGGTCAGCCTGATAGTGACACAATAAGTGTACGGATTCGGGGTGATAGTAACATGGGAAGTGTGAGGGCGTGACTGAAAGTGATGCAATAAGTGTGTGGCGGTTAGTCTGATGGGGACACAATAAAAATAAGGTCGGCAAGGTGAAAATGGCAAAGACTGTGTGAGTGGGTCAGGATGATAGTGACACAGTAAATGTGAGGAGGTCAGGGTGAGAGTGACGCAGTAAATGAGAGCGGATCAGAGTGAGAGTGACGCACTAAGTCTGAGGGGTCAGACTGATATTGATGCAGTAAGTATGAAAGGGTCAGGCTGAGACTGACACAGTCAGTGTGAGGGGGGAGAGTTTTAGTTACACAGTAAGTGCGAGGCGTCAGACTGAAACTGATACAAAAAGTGTGAGTAGGTCAGGATGATATTGACGCAGTACGTCTGAGGGGTCTGGCTGATAGTGACACAGTCAGTGTGATGGGACAGAGTTTTAGTAACATGGTAAGCGTGAGGCGTCAGTCTGATATTGACACAAAAAGTGTGATGGAGTCAGGCTGATAGTGACGCAGTAGGTTTTAGGAGTGAGGGTGACATTAACATAGGAAGTGCGAGGGCGTCACTGATAGTGACACAATATGTGTGGGCTGTCAGGCTGATAGTGACGCAGTAAAATTGAGGATGTCAAGGTGAAACTGGTGCAGTAAGTGTGAGGATGGCAGATGGACAGTGATGCAGTAAGTGTGAGGGGTTCACGCTGATAATGAGGCATGCAAGTGTGAGGGGCTAGGTTGATAGTGATGCTGTGTGCTGGCTGGTCCGGCTGATAACGAAACAGAAAATGTGAGTGTCTCAGTGTGACAGTGACGCATTATGTGTGAAAGGGTCAGGGTGATAAGGACAGAGAAAGTGTGAAGGGGTCAGGTTGGTAGTGATGCTGTAATTGTGAGCTTGATCAGCGTGAAAGCGACACAGCAATTGTGAGGGGGTCAGGGTAGTAGTGACGCAAAACGTGTGAGCGGGTCAGGCTAATAGTGATGCAGAACGTGTGAGGTGTCAGGCCGACAGTGATGCAGGAAAGATAAGAGTGTTGTTGTGCTAGTGACACAGTAAGTGTGAGCAGCTCAGGATGATAGTGACGCAATAAGCGTGAGGTTTCAGGTAGACACCCATGCAGTAAGTGTGACGTGTTCGGGGTGACAGTGACGCAGACACTTTGAGGGTGTCAGATTGAGAGTGACACATGAAATGTGAGGGGACAGGTTGAGAGTGACACAGTAAGTGTAAGAGGTAAGGCTGATAATGATATACTAATTGTGATGGAGTCAGGATAATAGTGGTGCAGTGAGTATGAGTTGTCAGGGTGATAGTGACACAAACGGTGTGAGTAGGATAGAGTTAGAGTGATGCAGCAAGTATGAGGAGGTCAGAGTGATAGTGTGCAGGGTCTGGCTGAAGGTGACGCAAGAAGAGTGAAAGGTTCAGTGTGATCTGGACGCACTACGTTTGGGGAGTCAAGGTGATAGTGATGCTGTAAGTATGAGTGGGTCAGTCTGATAGTGACACAGTACATTTGAAGGGATCAGGCTAGTAGTGATGCAGTAAGCGTGAGGGGGTCAGGCTGATATTGATGCACTAAGTGAGAGAGTGTCAAGGTAATGGTGATGCATTAAGTGTGAGCAGGTTAGAGAGAGAGTGACGCCGTTAGTGCGTGGGGTTTGGCTGATAGGGATGCAGTAGGTGAGCATGTGTCAGGGTGTGAGTGATGCAGGAAGTATGAGGGTGCCAGAGGGATAGTGACGCATTAAGTATGAGGGGCTCAGAGTGATTGTGACGCAGTAATTCTGAGGGGATCAGAGAGATACCAACGCAGTAAGCATGAGGGGGTCAGGCTGTTAGTGACGCTGTCAGTGTGAGTGTTGAAGCTCATAGTGAAGCAGTAGGTGTGAGGTGGTCAGTGTGATTGTGGAGCAGTAAATGTGAGAGGGTCAAGGTGATAGTGACATAGTAAGTTTTAGGAAGCAGTGTTGTAGTGATACGGTAAGTGTGAGGCGTCAGTCTGGTACTTACATAATAAGTGTGATGGAGTCAGGCTGACAATGACGCAATAAGTGTAAGGAGTCAGGTTAATAGTAACATAGGAAGTGTAAGGGCGTGACTGATAGTGACAAAGTAAGTGTTTGGCAGTCAGGCTGATAGTGACACAGTCAAAATGAGGGTCTCGAAGTGAAAGTGGCGCAGTAAATGTGAGGGCGCCAAATGGGTAGTGATGCAGTAAGTTTGAGGGGTTCACGCTGATATTAAGGGGGTAAGTGTGAGGGGTCAGGTCTATAGTGATGCAGTAAGTGTCGGCGGGTCAGGCCGATAGTGATGCATTCAAAGACCAAATATCCAAGGCTCACTGTAGTGCTGAATAGCGAGACTTCTCAAGGCTAAGACAAAAATCAATAGTTCACATCCTGGTCATAAATCACAATGCTTCATTTTAAAATTGTCCTCTCCTGCTTCTAGATTCACCAATGAGGGAACAAAATTGAATTGCACCACACTCTTTATTTCTTCAAATAATTTGCAACTCTCAATGAGATTGCCTCTCTTGTTTTGAAACTGTTAAAAAAAGACCGGATTTGCCCAATTTCAATTCACAGGACTAACGTTCATCCATGACATTAAGACTAATCACCATTCATGGTATTCCTCATATGGCATTAGTATCTTTCATAAATTGAGGATTATAATTCCTCATACTGTAGTCCAAGTGCGGTAGAACTGAGCCACAATACGTTGGAAATAATGCTTCGTTCTCATGCCCTGAAATCCTTCTGCGGTTTTCACAACAGACTTCTACAAATGCTACTAGACATCAATGACTTATTAAAAACTTCTCCAAGATGCAATTCTAAAAATCTGTACATCAGACTTTCTACTTCAAACCTTCGATAAATAATCTCCACACATTTCCCTCCTGACAAGTATGATAAAGTCAAATCCTTGCTATTTATTAAATCATGAGGGACATGGATAGGTTGACTCGTCAAGGTGTTTTCCTGCTGGTGAGGAAGTCAAAATTTAGAAAACATCGTTTTAAAATTAGTTGGTAATGATTTAAAAGGGACGTCAGGGGCAACGTTTTCAGTCGTGTGCAGAATGAGCTGCCAGAGAAATTGGTGGAGACTGGTACAACTGTAACATTTAACGGCATCTGGATGGATATATGAGCAACACGGTTTATAGGTATGTGAGCCAAATGTTGGCAAATGGGGCCTATTAATTTCGGATAACTGTCCACCATGGTCAAGTTGGAAAGAAGGGCCACTGTCCATGTTGTATTGTTCAAGGACTTGATGACTCTAGAACAATCGCAAAAACTTTGCAAATAATTCCGTCAAGACGATTTCAAGTTCCAAATCTTCCGTCAATCTTCCTCTCTTGTGCTCACAAGTCCATTACCTGATGTCAGAACTTACGGATCAGTTGCTGGATCCATTCCTGCAAATTGGTTATGCATTCTTTCTAATTCCGATTTTTTTTTTTACGAATGTAGCTAGTGTTTATGGACTTAGCATCAATATTCCTAATACCATATTTCGATGAATATTAAAACACAACAGAATATCTACTTTGGCACCAGATGATGAGCAATTGAGTCAAAATCGATCGGACGCAGTGAGACAATGATCCTCTCTTCGTGGGGTGTACATCCGTGACTCTACAATTCAACAAAGAATTATTCCTGCAACTTCAGCTGTGTCAGGATCTAGTTTGCGGTGAAAGTCTGTCAATCTGCTCAGGTAACACTCGTCTGGATCTCTGCAAAGGATTTGGCGAAATCTTTGGGTCTTGACAATTTGTTCTTCAAACAAATTACGTATTTCATGAATTCAGTTCTTTTACTATGAAAATTGCCAACTCGGCTGAAGCTGTGATGGCCGAGAGGTTAAGGCGTTGGATTTGAAATCCCTTGGGGTTAACTCTGCGCAGGTTCGAAGCCTGCTCACGGCGTTCAACCTTTCAAAAGTCATTAATTCCTTTGCAGAATTTGGATTTCGTGGAGCTTGAGCTTTGCATTCAATCGAAAGCAAATTTTCAACTGTGAAGAATCCGAAGTAATTTCAAGACGTCTAATTGAATAAATTATATGTCGAGACACAAAAAGCCACCAACTTCCAACACAAATCAGTTTCAAAACATTTGTCGAACTATCTTGAAATTTGGATGTTCGCGGGTGGGGCGGCGGCGGGGGGGGGGGAGTGGGGGTGGAATTAAGCAATAGAAGAAGCAATGCAATACATTTACCTGCAGGTGATGATTTTTTTTAGGATCAGTTGAAAGTCAAGCTGAGACAATACTACCTAATTTACAGCCGACTCTCAAGGCCAATAATCTATTATATCAGCAGTCAATGAATTAGAAAAAGCAACTCCATGTGTGGAAAGGAACTCGACTGATCCAGGTTCCTGGCTTGAGGTGTAATAATGCAAGGCGATATCAGCGGAGTAGAATTTTCTGGAAATATTAGAAATGGAATGTTAACGGTCTTCTGCTGTCCACATTCGTAAGAAACTGTGCATTAAGAACTGAAATTGAAAATTAACGATGAAAATCAGACTTAGCTCTCTGCTTGTGGTGTAGCATTGTTCAGAACAATAGGTTGTTGTTGAGGCTAAAATTGACCAAAATAGTCGATTTTGATCTTATCCACGGCCTTTGTTGGAGCAGTTGGTGTGAAGAGCTCAGCTTGAAGAACCAAATGCCAATTATTCATTTTGGCTGTCTGAATTGCTTAGTTAAACATACTCCCAGTTTAACGTAAAAACCTTTGCTATCAGAGCTAGATGTTTTCATGTCAGCATGTTCCGATATGAGAAGACACTCCATGGAGTAGGTGTGACTTAAATTTTGACTCTAACGTCAGAGATGTTGACACATTTATGCACCAAAACAGCATACCATTGATATCAAATCACGCTGAACAAAGGACTAGTTCACTTAGACATTTCCTTTCTGCAGACTCTGCCAATGGACCGTTCAGGCCCGATGTAGGAATAGGGCGTGGTGACATCTGTTCGCAAGTGAATCACTTCATTCTTGCTCACGATCCATAAACCGTAATTCATTTTGAACTTCTTAGCCATCAGCATAATAAGTGTTACATAATGCACAGGTTTGTTTCTCCAAAGAAAGAGCGAAATCTTATTCAATGCAGATGCAAATTCAAATTGTCCCTGGTCAACCAGAAGAGAGATATCGCGAAACAAAGTGAATACAGAAAACAATCAATGTTTTCTGGGAGTCAAAAAGATGTACTGGAAGAATGGAAACATATATTTGGAAGTAAAGTCACATACCACTTCGAGACTAAATGTTCTTGAACCGTTATCTTAATTTGACCTTCATTTCCACCATTGCTGCAAAAATTATCTTAACAACTCAGTACTTTGTGTTCTTTGATATTGTCTCCTTCATCTTTCTCTTGATTTTGAAATGAAAAGCGAGCAATAGCAAGGCACCCTATTTCACTTGCAAAGATCAGAAGAAGATCAATTTATAAGAGAACAGAAAAAAAGCTACGTCTGTCTTCCGAGAGAAAACACAGTTTCTATTTCGACTCCAAAACGTCTTCTGAAGCTGCGGGTGGACTCACTGTGGAGTATCAGCAATTCTGGAGAGTTACGTTGCTTTCCAGGTGCTCAGGCCAGGGATGTCGCCCATCGGCTGAAGAGCATTCGAAAAGAGGATCGTGAACAGCCAGTTGTCTTGGTGCATACAGGCACCAACGAAAAAAAACGAGATGAGGACCTGCAGGGAGAATTCAGGGAGATAGGAGAGAAATTAAAGAGGAGGACATCAAAGGTAGTAACCTCGGGATTACTGCCGGTGCCATGTGACTGCCACCGTAGAAATGAATTAAAAAACCGGCACGGTGAACACGTGAGTTGAGGAATGGTGCTACAGGGCAGGTTTAAGATTTGTTGGATTTTGTGACCAGTTCTGGGGAATGTGGAACTATAAGAAAATTGACGATCTACATCTGAACCAGACGGGAACGTAGGTCCTTTCGGGAGTTTTTGCTACTGCTGTTGGGGAGGTTTTATACTAATGTGGCAGGGGGCTGGGAACCACAAGATTAAACAAGTCGGCAGTGAGGTGGAAACTGGAAATGCTAAGAATCTGGAAGATAGCATTAATAATGGGAAGAGTTGGCAGAGAGCATATGAATGCAAAAGAACTGGTGGCCTGAAAAGCATCGACTTTAATGCATGGAGTATAGACAGATGAACTTAGGGCTTATTTTGGTGCCTGGGAATATGACGTTATTGCGATTCTCGGGGAATGTGTCTGTGTGTCTCTTTCTGTGGTAGACACGACGTGGGTAATAACACAGTGTGAGTATGTCAAACTTCAATCCCATTGTTGTGTCATCTAAGATCAAAGCGAGAACCTCACTGCCATTTGCACTGGAAACATCAGAACACATAAGGTTATGGACCAAAGCTGGAAACTGGGAATAGAATCGATGAATGTCTTTAAACCAGACTGCACCATGGGCCAAATTGGATTTTCCATTCTGCAAAACTTGAATACGAGTAGAAACCAATCTGCAGTGGAACTGATCAGAAATGAAATGGAAAATCCATTTCATTGAGATTAAGTGCAAGAGCGTCTGTCTTCATTCCTTTTAATCTCGTAGTTAGGATTTGGAACTCTAACCGCAATAGTGTTGGTTCTATTCTCGGACAGGGAATGCATGTTTTATTGTGCAAATATATCGTGGTACCAGTATTTCTTACCACTGGTCCGAACCTGTTAATGCTTATCAAAAATCAAAAAGATACAGGTTTTGGAAATATGAACTAAAAACGAGAATTGATAGAGAAACCCGCTACAACGGCAACATCTGTGGAGAGAAACAAGGTTTTTTTTTTTCTTAAGATGGACAGGAAACAGTTTAGTTATAGATTTCTAGATTATACTGTTGGGAAAATGATAATCTCACCTGTTGAATCAGGATATTTATCAAAATCACTCTTGAGCTTACAAACATCGAATTTACAATCTTAAAAGGACTTAATCAACTGTCATGCTACATTCATTTTCCTGAGCTGGTGGAACGCTATGTTTTAATGGCTACATTTCCTTTTGCTTTCCGTTATTTAGCAGTCACGCTGAATGGAGAATTGTTTCTTTCAGTGTCTGCCTCAATATGTGTCTTTGTTTTTTCTATATTTGTCTCTGTATCCTCCTGGGCCTTTTTCACATTCTCCGACTCTCTGGCTGTCCATATCCCTCATTTCCCATTTCTGCTCTTGAAAAGCCTGACATTCAGAGACAGTTTGAGATTCGAACTGCTGAGAGGCTTTCTGACGCCTGGCTGGAGTCGGTCGAAGTCGTCTCACATTCTCTGGATAATGCGTCAGTCACTTCGACCTGAGGCAAGGAGACATTTCTTCCTCAAAATCTAAAGACCCTTTCGAAGTTAAAGTTGATTTCCTTATCCAACAGAAAAAGAAAGTAATTACCTGAAAGCTGAAGAAGAACAACGATGCATTTACTGATGGTGTACAACGAATGAATGGTGACAGCAGAGAATGAGGGTGATCATGTCGTGGTGTCAGTGCCATTACCACAACATTTCCCGGGAATGATGCAGTGTCTCCTGCCTCACCACTTAATTTCCACAAAACTGGGAATGAAGGAATGAGAATAAGAGGATGAGAAGCAGAAGTGCTTGTGGAACTGTGGAAGAATCTCCAGGTTAAAATAGTAGTTAAAAAGAGCAACCTACACTAATGGATTTAAACCAGGAAAATGAAGCCGGAACGCGAAATCAGAATGTACAACAATTGAAACAGGACACTGAGTTTCTCGATCAACAACACAATACTTGCGAAAAATACCGAGCTTTCAATACAATGAGCAGGCACCAGTGTGATGGGAGCTGCTTTCACCAGCTAAGCCATGGCGCCACGTTAAGAGCCAGATTTCTCGTCAATATTTGCAATGCCTGAACCACTTGATCACAGGAATTCGAAAACGCGTTTTCTGTATTAATGTTGCTCAGTATGAATGGCAATCAAACTCTGCTTTTGCAAAAACAGACATTTCAATGCTGAGCATGCCCCACTAAAAAGGCACAGAAAAAGACAGTATCCTCTTGCATTGGCATCCAACAGATAATTTCGTCTGTTTAAACTGACAGAATAAAGAGATGTGCTCATCCCTCTCGCATCCCATTAACCACGTTAATACACACGCAGGGATTTTCAAACCAAGATGAACAGGCTCATTGTTGTGAATTGACAGCAGTGGTATGTGAGTCATTGCGAACAGTGAGCAATAAATGCTGAACCAATAGCACTGACACTGAGCCTTGCACCATCAGCTCCACACTCACATCTTGTATTTGACGTTAATTATTCTACCCTGCACTTCTCCTCAATTTATTCCCGAACACTTGCAGTATCTAAATAGAACATGCAATTATTAGAAATGCATTTCTGGGACACAGTTGTCTTTCAATGAGATAAGATTCACTGCCCATCCCTAATTATCACAAAGATGTAGGGGTCGAATTACTTTTGTTAACTCCTCAAATTCTTAGTATGGAGGTCCTGACAGGAAACCGTTAGAGATGGAGTTCCTGGATTGCGGAAAGCAGACCGAACCTAAACTGCTAATGTAACTCACCCAGGGAAGAGCAGATGGACCCCACTCTGTCAATGTAACTCAAACAGGGGACAGAAGTCTGACATCACACGATCAATGTAACTCAACGAGGAAATTATGGCCTGACTGCACTCTGTTAATGTAACTCACCCAGGGAAGAGTAGACTGACGCCACTCTGTCAATGTTAGTCATCCAGGGAAGAGCAGACTGACCCAAACCTTTCTATGTCACTCATCCAGCAAATAGCAGAGTGACACCACTCAGAGAAGAGCAGGCTGTACCCATTCTGTCTCTGTCACTCATCCAGGAAACAGCAGGCTGATCTGATTCTGTCAATGAAACACAAGCAGGGAGACGAGCCTGACCCCACTCTGTCAAAGTAACTCACTCAGAGAAGAGAAGACTTCTTCCATTCTGTCGATGTGAATCATCCAGCGAAGACAGTAATGAAACCATACTTGCTGTTAAACTCAGATAGAGAAGAGCAGACTGTCACGATTCTGAGAAAGTAACACGCCCGTGGAGGAGCAGACTGACACCACTCTCTTAACGTAGCTCACCCAGGGAAGAACAGACTGAGTGGACTCTGTGATATTACTCACCCAGAAAGGAGCAGACTGACCCCATTCTGTTAATATGACTCTCCCAGGGTAGAGCAGATGAAGCCCAATCTGTCAATGTGACTCAACCAGGGAAGGACACTCTGACCTCACGCGATCACTTTAACACAACTCGGATATTGCAGACTGATGCCATTCTGTCAATTCAACTCACCCAGGGGAGAGCAGACTGATCCCACACTGTCCAAATAACTCGCTCCGTGAAAAGCAGACTGACGCCACTCTGACAATGTATCTCGCACAGGAAAGAGTAGACTGATGCCACTCTGTCAATGTAACTCACGGAGGGAAGAGCAAACTGACGCCACTTAGTCAGTATTACTCATCGAGGGGAAGGGCAGACTGACCCCACACTCTCAGTTTAACTCAGCAGACTGATCCCACACGGTCAATATAAGTCATTCTCTGAAGAGAGGTCTGACCCCACTCTATAAATGTAATTCACTCAGGGACGAGCAGACTGATCCCATTCTGTCTATGGCACTCACCCAATGAATGAACACTAACCCCACTCTACCAATGAAACTCGCCAGAGAAGAGCAGAGGGAAGCCAGACTGTCAACATAAATTGTCGAGGGAAGAGAATACTGACCCCGCTCTTTCTGTTTCATTCAGGCAGGGAAGAGCATACTGTCACCACTCTGTGAAAGAAATTCGCCCAGGGAATGGCAGACTGACCCTACTGTATCTGCGTGACTGACACAGGTAAGAGCAACTAATCCAACTCTGTCAATGTCTCTCCCTCAGGGAAGAATACCCTGACCCCTCTCTGTCCATGTATCTCAAACAGGAAACAGCAGACTAACCCCACTCTGTCTATGTCAGTTCACAAAAATCCTCTGAAGTACGTCCTATCCAGACACTCTCCACATCACTGAACCTGTAACCATGTGCATTCAATGGCGAATCCAAATAACCTGCAAATGTTTAGAATGTGACATCAATCCAGAGCTACCACACAGAAATTGGGCGAATGTGCAAACTTCCATCAGGCAGTCACCTAAGCCTGGAATGGAAACCAAACCCGACAGCAGTCGTGATTATAAAATGGCAGAACGGAAACCCAGCAAAAAGAATTGCTTCCCTGTGTGTTAAAACGATTCTGAGTATTAATTAAGCCCCCCTCACTGTAGTTAATTTCCATTTTCATCACTGCCAACCTTCTTCAAAGCAAAGCACGCAATTGCTTTTTTCAGACTTCCGATATTCCGCTTTCATCCCACTTTTTACCTAATCATATTTCTGACTTTACAAACTACGTCATAACAGGTTGACATCTGCAGAATGTGCTTTGTTCCGTTCTCCACTGATGTTGAGAGCAGTAATATAGCATATTCTAGTAGGACTTGATGCGCTTGCGGGTGGTGTATTCGCGGCATTATGGCTTCTTTTTTTGATATTTGGTCTACTATTTCGAGTTCATTGCGCAGACTTCTGCGGTCAAACAAGTGCTGCAGCTGGACACAATTTTGCAGGTGTTTGTTTTGAAAACCTTTACAAGGATTTGCAAGGTTCGCCGTGCTTGGACAGAAGAACGAAACTGAATAGGCTTCATCAGATTCCCAGGAGTTTCAGGGCTTAGATATGGCCTCACAGAAGCTAATACAATCACGAGGAAGACAGACAGAATGCATAGTTAGGGAGGACTTCTTCACAAGACACACGAGTTCAAATCTACATAGCAAACATTTAATGTGAGAGAGGAAACATTTAAAAGAAATGTGAGGGACACATGTTTTTCATACAGAACTTTTGTGTGTGTGGAATGAATTGCCACATTTAGTGGCAGAGTCTGGTGCAACTATGTGCGTTTGAAACCCAGGACCAGCGGCCACTTTTTGTTTTCCTCTTTTCGTGCGCAACTGCAACACAGTAAACGATCAATTAATATTGGGAAATGACATACACAGGCGTGTGAAAAGCCCAGTTTCCATGGCAATTATGCAATGGTTAGAGATTACTTTGATTCAGGAGATAAGGATGGAAAGTGTGTTTGGGTAGAGATGAGGAACATTGAGGGAAGAGGAAACCAGCCGGTGTGGCTTACAAGAACACTAACAGTAACCACAGTGTAAAATAAAGTACAGGAAAAAATACCGCCTGTGAATGATAAAAGAAGGCAAGAATTATGGGGGACATTCATTTCCCTTCTTCCTCTCCCGTTTGAATTGTAAAGAAACTTTGAAGAAAAACAATCAAAAAGTCATATATGCCCCATCGAAAAACGTGCGCCGTACCTTAGTCATTCATTACTGTAGATTAGAATACTTACAATGTGCAAACAGGCCCTTCGACCCAGCAACTTCACACCGACCCGCCCCAACCCAAATGCATTCCTCTCCTTTGACCCCGTCAATTTAGCACGGACATTTCAACTAACCGGTACATTTTTGGACTGTGGGAGAAAACCAGAGCAAGCGCACGCAGCCACGGGCAGAATGTGCAAACACCACACATTCAGTTGCTTGAGGCGGGAATTGACCCTGACTCTGTGGCATTGTGAAACAGCAGCGCTCACGATGGTGTCAGCGTGAGATGGGACTTATTTGCCGTCTTTAATTGGGAAAAATCTCTGTCATTGTGAGCATCTGGAAAGACCAGTTCCTTCGCCAGAAAAAGAACTCCATCTCTAGCGGTTTCATGTCTGTACCTCCATGCTGTGGAGTTGAAGAGTGAAGAAAAGTAACACACCCCCTCCATCTCTGGGGTAATTAGGGGCTGAAAGTGATTCGTATCACATTGAAGTATATCTACGTGCGACTTAATCTCTGTCTTTTATTGGGAACCATCTCTTTCATTGTAACCATCAGGAAAGACCATTTCGTTCACCAGAAAAAGAAAAGAATATGTCACTAACCTTTGTTTGTTTCATTTCCAAGAATACTCAGATCAATAGCTCCCTTGATTACCTCTGCTGGTCATGTTCGCAAAGAGATCTAGCAAATTGCCAAGTGTGATTTTCCTTTCAATAAATAACTTTGACTCAATTTGGCTGCAATATCTTTTCTTAACTTTGTGCTTTTCTTCTTTTACATTGGTGTCTCGCACCATTCAAATGACAGCAAAGGTATGAAAGGAGATGGAAGCATTTAACTCATCAAGTCACCGGCATCTTTCAATGAGATCACGGCTGATTTGGTCAATGCTCAACGATGCTGCGTTGTTTGTAGTCATGGCCGAGTGGTTCAGGAAAATGCATTGGGGTTTCCCCGTGTAAGTTCGAATCGTACTGACTACGTTATGAATGCGTTCCTGCTGGAACAATCCAAAGTTCAGAAAGCCTGTTTGGCAAACCAGGCCTGTAATTTAATTAGACTTGGGAAACTCGAGTTCTTCATCAGAAATGTTCCACATTTAAAACATTATCTATGTTTCTCTTTCCAGATACACTGCTCGACACATCGGGTTTCTGCAGTTGTTATTGAACGTCCTGAGCAGAAGTGCTGCTTTTCATTAGATTCCTTTAATCCCTATACTCTGTTCTCTGACTCTGGTCATTGGCAACACTTCCTCCTGCGCGTCAGAGTGCTCATTCCACACCGCTCCCTCTCCCATCATTACAAACAACCGCAGGAAATTGCCACTTAACCATCTTTGTTCCAAAGTGAAACTCACCAGCCTCGGAACTCTCTCCTCCAAACGGGACTTCTCATCCCTGGACATGGTGCAAGCCAGAGGAGAGTGAAGAGATACTGTGAAAATATTGTCAGTTGGCAGTTGGAAAAATGGTTAGGAAGCAAACCATATAATTTAGGCTCCAGCTTTGGAAATCTTGAGAAAATCTTTGGGAAATGGAATCTGAGGAGAATGAAGAAGTGTAAATTGTCAGTCCGAGTAGAGGAAGGGACATTGACTCTGATGTTCTCGGCACAGGAACTTATCTGAGACATTGAAAGAATTCTCGCTCCCGTACGTGAAGAATACAAACTTCATCTGAACTCTGGGGCAATGAAAAATTTGGAAAACTCAAGACAATATCCAAATATTGACTGGGATCACTACAGTACGAGTACTATAGATGGGTCAGTTTTTGTCCAGTGTGTACAGGAGGGCTTTCTGACATAATATGTAGACATGCCTTCAAGGGAAGAAGCCACTTTCGATTTAGTACTGGGTAACGAGCCTGGCCAGGTTTTAGATTTGGAAGTAGGTGAGCACTTTGGAGACAGCGATCACAATTTTCTCAGGTTTACTTTCGTGATGGAAAGGGATAGGTGTCCTCCACGGAGCAAGAGTTTCAGCTGGTGGAAGGGAACTTAGGATGCAATGAGGTAAGATTTAGGAAGCGTAGAATGGGGTAGGAAACTGTAGGGGGTGAGCGCATTAAAAATGTAGAGCTTATTCAAGGAAAAGCTCCTGTGTGTCCTAGATAAGTATGTACCTGTCAGACAGGGAGGAAGATATAGAACGCGTGAGCCGTGGTTTGCAAAGGAAGTGGAATCCCTGGTCAAGAAGAACAAGAAATCTTATGTTAGGACAAAACGTGAAAACTCAGTTAGAGCGCTCGAGGATTCCACCGATATCAGGAAAGACCTAAAAAGAGAGCTGAGAAGAGCCAGGAGGAGACACGAGAATTTGTTGGCAGATAGGATCAGGGTTAACCCTAAGGCTTTCCATAGGTATGTCAGCAATAAAAGAATGACGAGAGTTAAATTTGGGACAATCAAGAATAATAGTGGGAAGTTGTGTGTGGAGTCAGAGGAGATAGAGGAAGCACTAAATAAATATGTTTCGACAGAGTTCGCTATAGATAATGAAAATGTTGGCGAGGAAGATACAGAGATACTTGCGTCTCGACTAGAAGAGATTGAGGTTCACAAGGAAGAGATATTAGAAATACTGCCGAGTGTGAAAATAGAATAGTCAGCTGGGCCGGATGTTGTTTAGCAAATGCACTGCAGGAAGGTACAAATCAAGCTGATGCTAACAACGGCTCGTTTTGAGCCGCGAATTTGCAGTGAAGTGGCGGCGCCAATAAAAGGTGTCACGCATCTCGTCTAATTCCACATCCTGACCTCGAAATGACCAGATGTCTCTCGCTGAGTTTCGGCAGGGTCTTGCTTGGACGACACCATGACACGTTTTCACTGGAGTGGATCATGAAATCGCGTCGTGACTGTGAATAAAACGATGGAAACTTCCAGCAGAGAAGGAGGCGACACTGAAGCAGGCAGCTGAGGACAAAGGTTTCTCCTTTGCCAGTGAAAGGCACTACTTCACAAATTGGAAACTTCGAAGTGAAGCAGTGTTGGTGATTATCTTCGCTGCTTGTTCACCTTTTTAATTCTGATTCCGTGAAAGTCCATGGCATTACATATCGACATTCGGCCGACTTTCAGATCGTCTCTTGGGAAAGTGGCGTGAAGAATAACGCGTCTGACTTCAGATTTAAATAATTGTAGGTTCGAGTCCTACCTCGCTCAAGGGGACTGTGTCACTTTAACCGTAGTCCACGTTGACGCTCCGCTGTGAAGTCCTGCCGGGACTGTGCTTTTGCATTTGTTCTCTTGTCCATTTCAAATTCCAGCTCACCACAACGGAGACCTCTGTCGGTTTGGGGGTATCTTTCTGTGTGTCTCCCTTTGTGGGCGAAAATGAGCATGAGTTCCTCAAAAGAGTCACAAGTCGTTGTGGAAGTTTCATACTTCTGCCCCATTATTGTTCCATTTAAGAACACAGGATAAAGTCATTGACATTTGCCCTGGGAACATTAGAACACACGAGACTTTGGGCCAAAGTTGGAAACTACGACGAGAATCGATGACTCTCTGATTAGCCGCAATGCACACAGGCGGAATGGCCTTTTCCTACTTTGTAAATCTTCGAGAAAAGTTGAAAATAATCTGCAACGAAAATGTTCAGAAAGGGTGTTTTAGTTACACCAAATACGATAGTATCTATCGCCTTGTCTTGTTATTTACTTGTGAGGATTCGGTACTCTCAGAAACGTGGCCCGGATCGTATTCCCGCTCATGGAATGGTTGTATTGTTCAGCTAACATATCGGTGTACCAGTACTTCTGCCGATTTTCCGATGCTAGCAGGTCATTGGTTTTGTCCAAAACATTATGAATGTTAACATAATACAAATAGCTGCAATTGCTGGAAATCTGAGCCAAAAAAGAAAATTGTTTGCGGAACGCAGAAAGACTGGCACCAGAATCGTCAACTTTCCTGCTCCTCGGATGCTGCCTGACCTGCTGTGTTTTTCCAGCATTTTCTGATCTAAAATCATGTTTCCAGCATCTGCAGTCCCCACTTTTGAGTAGATCTTTTAGTGTCACTGGTTCCCAATTCAAGAACTCCATCTCTAGCGGTTTCATGTCTGTACCTCCATGCTGTGGAGTTGAAGAGTGAAGAAAAGAAACACACCCCCTCCATCTCTGGGGTAATTAGGGGCTGAAAGTGAATCGTATCACATTGAAGTATATCTACAAACGACTTAATCTCAGTCTTTTATTGGGAACCATCTCTTTCATTGTAACCATCAGGAAAGACCATTCCGTTCGCTAGAAAAAGAAATGAATATATCACTAACCTTTGTTTCATTTCCAAGAATACTCAGATCAATAGCTCCCTTGATTACCTCTGCTGGTCATGTTCGCAAAGAGATCTAGCAAATTGCCAAGTGTGATTTTCCTTTCAATCAATAATTTTGACTCAATTTGGCTGCAAATATCTTTTCCTAACTTTGTGCTTTTCTTCTTTTACATTGGTGTCTCGCACCTTACAAATGACAGCAAAGGTATGAAAGGAGATGGAAGCATTTAACTCATCAAGTCAGCGGCATCTTTCAATGAGATCACGGCTGATTTGGACAATGCTCAAGGGTGCAGCACGGTCTGTAGTCATGGCCGACTTGTTAAGGCGATGGATAAAAAATGTATTGGGGTTTTTCCATGTAGGTTCGAATCCTGTTGCCTGCGTAATGGATGTTTGCCTGCTGGAACAATTCAAATATCCGAAATCCTGTTTTGCAAACAAGGCCTGTAATTTGATTAGACTTGGGAAACTCGAGTTCTTCATCAGAAATGTTCCACATTTAAAACATTATCTCTGTTTCTCTTTCCAGATACACTGCTCGACACATCGAACGTCCTGAGCAGAAGTGCTGCTTTTCATTAGATTCCTTTAATCCCTATACTCTGTTCTCTGACTCTGGTCAGTGGCAACACTTCCTCCTGCTCGTCAGAGTGCTCATTCCCCACCGCTCCCTCTCCCATCATTGCAAACAACCGCAGGAAATTGCCACTTAACCACCTTTGTTCCAAAGTTAAACTAACCAAAGGGAATCTCTCCACCAAACCGGACTTCTCATCCCTGGACATGGTGCAAGTCAGAGGATTGTGACGAGATACTGTGAAAATATTGTCAGTTGGCAGTTGGAAAAATGTTTAGGAAGCAAACCATATAATCTTGGCTCCAGCTTTGGAAATCTTGAGAAACTCTTTGGGAAATGGAATCTGAGGAGAATGAAGAAGTGTGAACTGTAGGACCGAGTAGAGGAAGGGACATTGACTCTTATGTTCTCGGGACAGGAACTGATCTGAGATATTGAAAAACATTCTCGCTCCCGTACGTGAGGAATACAAACTTCATCTGGACTCTGGGACAATGAAAAACTCTGGAACACTCAAGACAATATCCAAATATTGACTGGATCACTACAGTACGAGTAGTATAGATGGGTCAGTTATTGTCCAGTGTGTGCAGGACACATTATGTAGATATGCCTTCAAGGGAAGAAGCCACTTTCGATTTAGTACTGGGTAACGAGCCTGGCCAGGGTTTAGATTTGGAAGTAGGTGAGCACTTTGGGGACAGCTATCACAATTCTCTCAGGTTTACTTTCGTGATGAAAAGGGATAGGTGTACTCCACGGAGGAAAAGATTTAGCTGGTGGAAGGGAAATCACGATGCAATGTGTTAAGACTTAGGAAGCGTAGAATGGGGTAGGAAACTGCAAGATATAGAACGCGTGAGCCGTGGTTTACGAAGGAACTGGAATGCCTGGTCAAGAAGGACAAAAGTCTTACGTTCGGACAAAACGTCAAAACTCAGAGCGCTCAAGGGTTCCACCGATATCAGGAAAGACCTAAAAAGAGAGCTTAGAAGAGCCAGGAGGAGACATGGGAAGTTGTTGGCAGATAGGATCAGGGTTAATCCTAAGGCTTTCCATAAGTATGTCAGCAAAAAAAGAATGACGAGAGTTAAATTTGTGACAATCAAGGATAATAGTGGGAAGTTTTGTGTTGAGTCAGAGGAGATGGGGAAGCACTAAATAAATATTTTTCGACAGTGTTCGTGATAGAAAATGAAAATGTTGGCGACGAAGATACATAGATACTTGTGTCTAGTGCAGTAGATATTGAGCTTCACAAGGATTAGGTGATAGAAATACTGAAAAGTGTGAAAACAGACAAGTCCCCTGGACCGGATGGTATTGGCCCTAGGATCCTCTGGGAAGCAAGGGAAGAGATTGATGAGCCTTTGGAATTGATCGTCAAATCATCGTTGTCTACAGGAATAGTTCCTGTGGAATGGAGCATTGCATATGTTGTTCCCTTGTTCAAAAGGTTTCGTAGATACAACCCTGGTAATTACAGATCAGTGAGTCTCACTGCAGTTGTTGGTAACGTGTTGGAAAAGGTTATTATAGATAGGATTTATGACCATCTCGAAAAGAATAATCTGATCACGGACAGTCAGCACGGTTTTTCGAAGGGTAGGCCTTGCCTACCGAATATTGTTGACTTTTTTGACAAAGTGACCAAACAGGTAGATGACAGTAACCCGGTTGATGTACTGTATATGGTTTTCAGCAAGTTGTTCGATAAGTTTCCCCACAATAGGCTATTATTCAAAATGCGGAGGAATGCAACTGTGCAAGACATTGCACCTTTGATCAGTAATTGGCTTCCCAATAGAAAACAGTGTTGTAGTTGTTGGAACATGTCCTTCTTGGTGTCCAGGTATTGGCGGCATACCACAAGGGACGGTGTTACATCCACTGCTGTTACATGAGATCTAACCTTGCCAATCAGTCTCCCATGGGGAACATTAATGAACGCCTTACTGAAGTCCATATAGATCACATTTACTACTCTGCCCTCATCAATCTTCTTTGTTACTTCTTCAAAAAAATTAATCGAGTTTATAAGACATGATTTCCCACGCACAAAGCCATGTTAACAATCCCAAATCAGTCCTTGCCTTTCCAAATACATGTACATTCTGTTCCTCAGGACTCCCTCCAACAATTGGAGTATTCTTGGCAGATGCAGTTTCATGTAGGGAATGCGAGGTCATATACTTTGTTGGGAAGAATCAAAAGACACACTAGTGTTAAAATCGATAGAAACGCAAAAGAAGTGCGGTGCAGAGGAGTCTCAGTGTTCTTCTACATGAAACGAACAAAGGTTAATCACATATTTATTTCTTGCTGGCAAAAAAAGGCTTTTCTGATGCTCACAATTAAAGAGATGGTTTCCAAGAAAATAGGAAAATTAAGTGACCAGTAGAGTAATCAATTAGCAAGATATCCCTCGTGATGTTTTATGGGACATGTGGGATTTTTTCGATTTTGTTTCTCCAAACGTTTTTACAATGGAACAGAGATTTTTGGATGGGAAGTTAAGATCACGCATGGCTATTGCCATTTTTGTCACTCACACGCATTTTTTTCCCTTGTACGATTTATTTCGCTTTCTGGTTACTGCGAGTGGGCTTGTAAACTACACATGCTTGTGAGTTCATTCCTCACTGTTCCTCAACTCCAGCCAAACAGACTTTACATCCTTATTTCCTGAATCAAGGTAATATCTAACCATTTCATAAATGTCATTAATACTTCGGTATTTCACACGCCTCTGTATATCATCTTTCAATATGAATTGATCCTTTACTGTATAAGGTGGGTGGATATTGGTTCTTGGCAAAGAATTTGTGTGGGCGTCAGTCCAGCAGTCCCTCGTAGCAATACGTTCAATACAACTGCATAAGAAGAGAAAAATAGAATAGAGAATGGTGGACCTCCGCTTCACACACTTGTTATTGAAGCGAAAATTCAGATTACTGCCCATAATACGATCGTGGAAGCATGTGCCGAACCCTCAGGAAACACAGAATAAGTGCAGTGCCACAGGGCATGTCAGGGACAGCACCAGAAGGATAACAGAAATACTGCTCTAAGTTCCAACTTTGGATGTATTTCTCAATGAGCAATAGAGTGTGACATGAGTTCCATCGGGAGTTACCTCACACAAGGAAGTAACCAGTGCTGCAGACGGTCATATCATCCGATTTCCAAGCCCTGGAATCAGAGACATTCAATATTCTGTGCATAACTGCAAGGAACAGCTGTCCGAGGCATTTACAATCCAGATGAAGTTATGAATGCAGCTCTCTAGTTGTCAGCCTCTTTCTCCTATGTCGAAATTTCGTGCAGACCCTGCGTGGAATCTCGTCAACCACGTTAGACCTGCACATGAGGGGTATTGGGCCTTGGTTTCTCGTGAGTTGTTGTCTGAGTGAGGCTCTCGGTTTCTGTATTGTCATAAGTCCGAGTGTTCGGAGGAGTCTGGATATCATTTTCCAGAATTTGCTTTTAACACAGGGAAGCATGATTTTTAAAATTACCTCATAGCAAATCCTCGTTGCGAACTTTGTGTGCCATGCATTTGCGAATGAAGGTGGGTGGATATTGGTTCTTGGCAAAGAATTAGTGTGGGCGTCAGTCCAGCAGTCCCTCGTAGCAATACGTACAAATGGCAAGGGCCACACATTCGACTAGAATAGCACAACAATAATAGGACAAGGCAAGCAGAAGACAGCCAGCCAATTCCTGGAAGCAGGGCACTCATCCACGGATTCCATCCGTTGGACCCAATCTGCAATCCCAACAAACGGAAGCAGCGGGAATGAAACCAAATGAATTCGTACCAAAACATGAGAGCAGCGCTTCACAGGAACCTCTGCAGCGCTGAGAATGTCACCCAGAAAGGGAGGAAAAGTCTGCAAACCATCTTCCTAGCGTCACCGAACCTTTCACCAAGAACTCCAGAAGCATCCAAACTTCACATCTTTCTGCTCCAAAACACTCCGCTTTTCCACAACAGAGAATTGCACACTCAACTACCGCGTGTAAGATGAGAATTGCAGCCCCTACACGACCAAGGGCGGCAGTAAGACCGAGGGGAAACAGCTGCCACTGTCATTCCACAGCTACAAACTCTCTCTTTGAAAGGTACATTATCGTATGAATGTCGGGGTAGCAGAAGAATATGGGAACTAAACAGCCTGCGCTGTGTATTCATATTCTGGACAATGTGAGTTGTTCACAGTTTTCCCTGAAAGTGAGTGGACGTCTTTATTTCACCGCTGTTGTGAAGCCAGATCCTACACTGAATCTGCTCCCTCGTTTTTTGTTGGTGTGACTAAAAGGTGGGCAATCGCAACGTGAAACTTTGTTATATTTCTCTCATTTCCTTCATTACTGTTCTGGTGAGGGAGGCTGGAGATTGACTTGCTCGATCAGATGGAGGCACCAGCGCATTGTTGACCTAATTTAATCGAGAATATAATTGGTAATATTCACTTTGCATGGTACAATTTTCTGTTTTGCTTAATGTTACTTGAGCACTTTCTGTGACTTGGCAATGCACTAAATCTCCAGAATGTCGGGAAGCTCCGTTTGGAATTGCTTCGGTGTTATTTGTGTGAGCAGTTCTTGACATACACGTCTCGCACTGACCCACAGACAGAAGTAATGAGATTGTGTGTCTGATAATGACTCTGCCTTTTGAGTTTTGCACCTGGTCCACGTTAAGAGCTGTCAGTTTTTGGATCCACTGGAGAATTAAGGGGATAACACGATTTGTGAGGTTTTTTTTTATTCAACGAAATTATTTGAAGGAGACATTGGGAATGTATCAAGGAGAATGGGCATTGTCTGTAAATGTCTGGAAAACATTCCTCTCTGTGTCATTTCAAAACATTACGCCTCAAGAAAAAAATAAAATTCAAATACGCTGACTTAGGAACAAACAGCATGCGTTTTCGCAAGTGGTCTATTCAAACTGTTGTCAGGTACTGGAGTGTCACAGAATTGTCGAGCACGGAAGCAAACCTTCCTATCCAACTTGCACCTGTTGAACAGATGACCGTAACTAATCTAAACATATTTACCAATATTTGTCCCTTATCTCTCCGAACAATTCCTGTCTGCATATCTATTTAGATGCCATTGAAGTATTGTGTGTGCACCAAACTCTGCCACTAAATGTGGCAATTTATTCCACACGCACAAAAATGTCTGTATTAAAAATAAGTGTCGCTCAGGTCCCTTTCAAATTGTACTGCTCTCACATTAAACCTATGTTATCGCACTTTAAACTCACGTGACTTCTGAAAAAGTGTAGATTGACTATGTTCTCTGCTCGTCTACCTCATGATTTTGTAAACTTTTCCAAGGACATCCCTCAGGCCTGAAGCTTCAGGGAAAACTGTCGAAGAATATTCAGCTTCTCAATAATGTCCACACAGTGCAAACCTTTCAAATCGTTGTAAACTTTTTTTTTAATTATGCTAAGGTATTCATAGAAATTGCCAGGGGAAATTGCCTGAAGTGAAGCGATGCTGTCACATTAGTCTTGACAGTTTTGGCGCTTAGTTATCGTCAGGGAGCGTCGCCGAGTGGTTTATTGTAGGTAAAAACAATGAATGCAGATGCTGGAGACCAGATTCAGGATTAGTGGTGCTGAATAGCGCAGCAGTACAGGCAGCATCCGAGGAGCAGTAAAATCGTCGTTTCAGGCGAAACCCTGTATTCCTGATGAGGGCCCTTTGCCTGAAACGTCAATTTTACTGCTCCTCGGATGCTGCCTGATCTGCTGTGCTCTTCTAGCACCGCTAATCCAGAGAGGTTTAATGTGCTGGGTTTAGGATCCAGTCTCTATTGCGTCGTGGGTTTGAAACCCAACTTTGCAATAGAACAACTGCAGGCAGCTTTTTATGACAGAACTACACAGGTCCTGATATTGCTTTGTGGGTGTGTTTGTTACTCCTCGGGTCTCTCACCCTCTCTGCGATAAACACGGGAACATGAGCAACTGATTCTTAAATTAATGAAAACTACTGCTGTCCACATCCTCTCGATCACTGTGCGTTTGGATGTGCACACGCACAATTTTGCTGCCAGTTGCTGTGTCTCAAATGGTCAGAGCATTTGGCTGAAATGTTGGTTGTCCAAGCCCAAAAAGAGCACAGAGCCTCAAATATTTCACATCAAATATTGAGATCGACCATGTGCTGACAATACAACCACGAGAACTCACCAATGATTGACCCTGAGTCCGCAATGAGTGAGACAGTCACGTGCAGCAAAATGTGCCCCCACTCTCTACAAGCCCCTGCTGCCAACAGAAAGGGGCCACTGCAGTTTCAATCAGCGGCTTCCTGCCCAGCCCTGGGACACAGCTCATGGAAACTCCTTCCTCAGGAACGGCTGTTACCGTGTGAAAGGGTAAAAAATCCTAATTCAAATTGGAAATGGCTTCAGAAGATTGTTCCTGTTTTGAAATCATTTTATAATCAGAATTCCTTTCTTGAATATTAGAACTGGTAAACATTGAAGGCAGGTACAACAAAGAAAGTGTTGATTGTGAGGACTCTGTCTCGTCTGCAGGTGGTATTTCCCCCAACTCTAATCAGAAATGATTTGGTTTCCTGAGGTATTTTCCCGATTGATTTGCAGTCTGCCAGAGTATCTGAGAATCACTTCGGCGACCTAAGGATCAGGGTCAAATTATGAAAATATTAACAGAGAATGGTAAATCGCGGGGCAAGGCCTAAATGGATTGTAATGGTCTGAAGGAATAAATCTGAGAATTGAAAGACTTAGATAATGTTATTTGCAATGGGGAGGAATGAACGAGATTTTTGAAAATTGCCGTGTCAGCTGAATTAAAGTCAGTATGAAATGATAAATTAACCAACACCAATCCTGCCCTGGTACGCTCAGTCGGTAGAGCTTGAGACCTTTAATTTCAATGGTGTGGGGTCGAATCCCTCGCAGGGCGCTGTTGATTGTTAATAGGTTTGCCGCTCTCCTTTAATGTTGAAAAAGCGAATTCGCTTGCTGAGGCAGGTTTTGTTGACACATTGTTTTCCTCCGTTTTTGATCATCTCTTGGTTTTTGAGTGAAAACTGTCTCCATTGTACTGCAGGTGCAAGAAACAAGGTTACCAGTTCAGCTGAATATGCTATAAACGATGTCCCTTCCAAAACGTGAGTTTCAGTTCCAAATGTGCCCCAACCAAAATGTCCAGAGACGTCGAATGCAAATGGCCACATGACAGTGTCAGCTGCACGCCATTGGTGCTGCAATAGAATTAACTGAATGAGAATGCTCTGATGGAAACCGAATGGAACTCTCATTGCAGTTTTACCAATTTACTCGGTAAATGATGTTGTTGTGTACCCATATGTGTTTACGTAATGAACAGCTTATTGTCAGTAACAGGGGTGGGGGTGATGCAGAATAGTGAGGTTTCCGTGTGGGTCAGAAGTGATTTATTCGAACAGGGAATTCAAACGTCCACAGAGCAGACAAAGCTGATTGGTCCAGGATCAGACTTTTCACTTCTGTTTCAGTACCAACAAGAGAAATTGCAGGAAAATGTCAGCAGGTCTGGTAGAATCTTGTAATGGAAAACCGAGTTAAGTCTTCAAGACCAGTGACACTTATTACTCCATGTCCATCTTCGTCTACATTTTTATTGAATATCTCCTGACTCTCAACTTTATACTCAGTTTCTCTTTTATTAATCCGTCTCCAAACATTCTCCCAGTCTCAAAAGTTAATAGCAGAACTGTTCCATCTCTCACCTCGCCGAGTTATGAGAGGAGGACTTCGAAATGCACGATTAACTCTGTTTCTATTTCCTTAGATACTGGACGGTCAGAGACCAGAAGGCATCGGAGGACAGTTTGAGCTTTCAGCCCATCTGGTCTGCCCGCCATTCGGTCATGACTCATATCGTTCCCAAACCAATTTTCAGCCTTCTATCTGTGACACGTATCTCCGCTGAATTTAGGAACCAGTCTTTTTCCCAGAGTGCGAATGAAACTGTCCCAACCGTCTTCACATCTGGTGGCAGCTGTTACACCGTATCTGTGTGTGATCGAGCTCAATTTCAGTCCCACACAGCAAACACGTCTGTTCTGAGCAATGCAATCCCCGCTGCATGACAGATCGATCGGATCTCTGACCCCACGGTTTTTCTGCGAGGCAGTAGTTAGCTGCTTCACCACCCACGGCAAGGACCGGTGCTTCAAAATGTGGGGACAAAGAACGATAGGCACAAGAGTTTGTGCAGGTTAGGTCGAAAGGGTAATTGTCAACTTCAGTGGACTCCCTGCTTCAGAGTCTGAGTTGAATCGCCCAGGCCTGGATAAAATTCCAAGTCAGGAAATGAAGATTTATTTCTCTTCTTGTGGATAATCTGAATGAAAACCATTTTCTGCTTACACAGAGAGCACAGATCCGGTTCTGCCAGAAGGAATGCAGTGATTGATTGCATCCAATTGGAATCATAGAGTCGTAGAGATGTACTGCAGGGAAACAGACCCTTCGTTCAAACCTGTCCATGCTGACCGGAAATCCCAACCCAATTTGGTCCCTCTTGCCAGCACACGTCCCATATCCCTCCAAACCCTTCCTACTCATATACAATTTCAAATGCCTCTTAAATGTTGCAATTGTACGAGCCACCACCACATCCTCTGGTAGCCATGGCAGAACATACACCGAATAAATTGTCACTGCAAATCCCCTCCAAGGATCTCGCCTTTCTGAGCTGAAACTATCTCGCTGTTCCTTCAATATCACTATGTCTAATTCTTGGAACTCCCTCCCTATCGACATCATGGCTGTATCACTGTGTTGAGCACTACGAGGACGAAGGAAATTAACTTACCATCTCTTGCGTAATTATGGTTGGGCAGTGAAGCCTATCCCAAAGACTGACGTGCATTCTCCAGAATTTCGTTTGAAAAAACTGCGGTTTCCAAGTGGACATCCGAAAGTGGTCCAGAACAAAAGTGAAGTTTCGAAGGGAAAGTAGGACAAACTGAAAGTAAATGATGACTGATATGAAGATTAGATTACTTACAGTGTGGAAACAGGCCCTTCGGCCCAACAAGTCCACACCGCCCTGCCAAAGTGCAACCCACCCATACCCCTAACGTAATACTATGGGCAATTTAACATGGCCATTTCACCTGACCTGCACATCTTTGGAGTGTGGGAGGAAACCGGAGCACCCGGAGGAAACCCACGCAGACACAGGGAGAATGTGCAAACTCCACACAGAGAATCGCCTGAGGCGGGAATGGAACCAAGGTCTCTGGCTCTGTGAGGTAGCAGTGCTAACCACTGTGCCACCGTGCCGCCTGCTGGAGGAGGTAGAAAGTGAGTGAGGAGCTGTTGGTACAAGGATCAATGTCAGCGCTCATGGTTTAGCCCTTACTGCCCACTGTTAACACCAACTCACACACCACTCCTGGTAAATTCACCAAAATTACCCTGGTCTCTTGGTATGAGTTTCCCTCTGTGCATATTCAGGCGGTAAATCGGCTCCGAAAGGATGAACGCATACTGTTTATCCGGTCAGGTTAAAGAGGTGAAGGCATCAGTTTGAAATCAAAGCAAGAAGAGATTGCCTCTTCCTGTACATTTCAGTGGACAGTCACCAGCTGTGAACTTCTTTCCTGCACAAGCGGACGTTGATATAAATTCTCATCGAGCAGCTTTATTACAGAAAGGTAGTCCGATTAACTGTGATCAAATACTTCATTAAATGCCCTTATTGATTTGAACAACTGTGTCTGTGGTTACGTCAGTTAAAACATATGGTAATAATCAGACGTTAATGGTTTCAAATCCTGTAAATTTTCTGTATATTGAAATTTCATTGTTTAAACTTCTTGTAAAAGCCGTATTGTTTATCCAACATAGCGAAAGTGACGGCTCAGCATGCTTCTTGTGTTTGAGCTCAGACCGTTATGATTTCGTGCTCCCAAGCCCTACCACCTGATCTGGACCCATTAGTCTATGTTCTATCCTGCTAATTCAAAGCAGACTTCTTTTTACTCTGTTCGACTAGGATTTGCCTATCTCTTCTACTATTATTCTCCATCCGTCTTTTCTAGTTTTTTTGGGAATAATTAAGAGATACAGGAGACACTGCAGACTTGCAGGACAATGTTGTTGTAATAACGCATCCAATCAGATAATGGCTCTCATTGTCTGGGGTCACCATTCATTGATTTTCGGCAAACGGCAATGGCATCATAGAAATCCTATAATTGGAGTGAAACTGCTTTTTTTCTGGTCTATTATGAATACTATTTAGAATTGTAAAAGCTCATAACGTTTTGAGTTAACAAATGTCACCTGATCTCAGACCTAAGTAACAAAGACATTACTTGGAGACTGTGAGCCCAGTTCTACACACTCTGGCCGGGTGGGGGGGGGGGGGGGGGGAGGGGGGGGCGGAGAAAGCCACGGAACAGCCTCCGATGTTAACACTTTTCCAGGAGTAGAAATGAAAAATGAGGGATATTCACAGACAGAGAGTGGGAGAATGTAGAAGAGAGTGAGATGGTACAGAGAGACAAAGGGACACCAACAGAAATTCTCCATTCACCATCACTGTTCATGAAATAAAGGAGAAGGAAAAGGTAACGAAGGCCAGACTTTCATCAACTCAGGGCAACCGCAACAGCATTACAGCCGATAAAGGAATTTTGCATTTTTACAGATGACATCTGTCAGCTAATGCGAGATTCTGGTAATTATGCTGTTTCGCGAAGTGAAATTGACAATTACCCAGGCAATAAAACAATAAAAATCATAAGTAGCCTGAATCTGTGATATGAAACAATAAATCTCTTTGTCTCCACAGATGCTGCCAGGCCTGCAGAATTTCTCTGTCAATTCCTGTTTTTGAATCAGATTTCCAGGATTCACACTTATTTGTTTTATGCTAGTCTGAATCCTGTTTGTGACAATACTGGATTAATAGTCAGTTCCATACAAATTCCCTGCTTTAGGAAGGTTGTCAACAACATAAACGGTCAGAGGAAATCCCCCATTGCTACAGCAGTGAGGCCACTGAGTCCTTAACAGGAGTCTTCACGGAAAGTGAAATATGGCGCTGTAAGTTTTCTCAATGAATCCACTTTTACTTTTTTCATTTGTGATCATTTTAGCTGCACATTTAGTTTATTTCTTTCCTCCATTTCTGTCAGCTTGGAAAATACCTTTCGACCCAGCTGCAGTGCGGTCATTGGACATTCATCTTTTCGAGTCCAGGAGCTACTATTTCTTGAAGGACCTTCTGCACTGCATCTCGGGTGGGGTGGGTGCGAGGCTGTGCCACTATATTCACCTGTTTATAGATATCGGAGAAGGGTCTATCTATTCCACACCACCAGGCTTCCTTATCGCTCTTCTGAATCTTTGTTATTATTACCCTTGCCATGGCACCTCCTTCTTTGATAACAGGAAACCGATATCCTGTGTCAGGTGTACCTGTAGCCGTGATGGATACTACTCAGTGCCAGTAACTGGGTACACAAGGATTTCTGCGTAAATATTTATTGCTTTATATATAGTCGTCCTGGTTACCAAACGGGCATGGGTGGCATGTAAAGGTCAACTTAATATCCTTGGTTATGATTACCGTCTATTGTTGTATCCCAGACATCCCTGCCTTCACGACTCGTCCTGCCATGCAGCCCCATATTTTTATGAGTCTTCTAATCATTACTTACAATTATTTGGATCCGGTGTTGTCCGATGTCTCCTCCAGGTCAGCTATACTTTGCAACGGCTGGCGTGTATCAACGTGCCCCTTTCGGCGATCTTAACAGCTGTCTGTGTTGTAGGGAGCCCTTGGAACGGTCCCAGCCAGCTCTTCGCCTTCATGCTTTTGCTCCTGAAGTCTTTCACCACTATCCACTCTTCAGGTTCTAGATTGTGCATCTTCCCTTCTGCTGATTGGGGTAGTACTGCCCTTCTTTTGATTCTGTATTTGAGACAGAAGTGTGGAGAGTTTTAGACTGTAACGTAATATCTCGTCCTCACAGTGGTCTGTTATCTGTTTTACAATCGGTCTTGGCCAATTCCTGTATTGGGCCACCTTGCAAATAAAATCTCAAACGTCCTAATATTTACTCTTCCTCTCCTTCATATACATTAGCACAATTGGAAATGCCTTTGTCCATGTCACCTCTAGTTCCTCACAACATTTTGCCAATTTATTTTTATGGGTAGTTTTCTCTCTGTGCCCACCACTCGCTCTGTGGTAGGCACAATGTTGCCTCACTTTTATTCCCAAGTAATCACTGATCTGCTGTCGGGCAATATTTATAAATGGCTTTCCATTGTCGCTGCTTAGCCGTTCAGGGATGCCCCATCTCGGAATTATTTCAGTTAGCAAAGCCTTGGCTACTGCACTGGCATCCTGTTTAGACGTGGGAGCACTTCCACCCCTTGGGAAAACATCAACTATTACCAGACAATGCCTTTTCCCTTCGCTGGGTGTTAGTTCAATAAGATCCATCCGTAAATGTTCAAAGGGTCTTTGGGATTGGGGGTGTTCTGCCTGATTCATTTATATTCCCCTCCTCACATTATTAGTGGCACAGATAACACATTATTCACATTATTTTTATGAGTAACGAGTAAATCCCTTTCTGTACCAGCGTGCTGAAATATTGTCGTACATCCCCACTTTTGACACATGGTCCTTACCGTGTGTTACTTTGGCATAGAAAGGGAATAAAGATCGTTTTAGACAGGGTTTCCCACTGGGGCCACACCACACCCATTCCCTCATTCTGCACCCAGCTCTTGTCCATTCACGCTTCTCCTTCGATGTGGCCTGAGACTGCAACTTCCATAAGTCTGCTTTGGATTACAAATAATTGACATACACATGTCAAACTCATCACTTGGCGGCTGATTGGCTGCCGTCCTTGCCGCTCAGTCTACATTTTCATTGCCTTGAGAAATTGAATCATAAGTTTTCCTGTGGGCTTCACATTTACATACAGTGATTGATTTAGGCAATCGGACTGCTTTCAGGAGGTCAGAGATCAAGCCATTTTATGTGGTTGGCTTTCCAGTGGAGGTCAAAAAGCCTTGTTTTTCTACAGGGATCCAAAATTATGTACAACCCCGAATGCATAATTGTTGTCGATGTAAATATTCACCGTTCTTCCTTCGGCCAATTTACATGCCTCAATCAAGGCAATCAGTTCTGCTGCTTGCGCTGACAGATGAAAAGGAAGTGATCCCGTTTGACTACCTCGTGGGTAGTTGCTACAACATACCAGACACTGGCCTATCTCTTTGCTTCTGAATGCTGACCTCTCCACAACAAAACGCCGTATCCAGATTCTAAATTGGTGAATCCTACACGTCTGGTCTCGGGCTTCAAATGTCATTAATTACAGCGACACAGTCATGTGGGTCTCCGTCTCCTTCTGTGGGGAGACAACAAGCAGCATTAAGAACGTTACATCGCTTTATTGTCATGTTAGGCTTCTCCAAAAGCATAGCATTGCATGTGAGCCAACGTGCTGCCGACATGTGTGCTGTGCTTTGCTCAGAAAGCAGTAGGGGTACTGCATGTGGGACCAGTCGGTTTAATTCAACAAAGCCGACTATGTCCCTGGAAGCTACAACAGCCTTTTCAAATGCAGGCACGACACGGAGGCATTGATGCAATCCTGCCGTTACGGGACCTAAGTTGAGGTTAAAAATAAGCTACTGACCTCAATTTTCCACACATAATTCTGCATCAGCACAAATGCCATGCAGGCACGCTTCTCATCCACTGTTTGTACAAAAGGCTTGTTTGGATTTGGAATCCCAGTGTCGGTGTAGTTTGGAGTGCCATTTCAATTCAACAAAGGCACTCTACGCATCAGGGGTCACTGCAACGGACTCTAGCTCTGCAAACCTGAACCATGAACTATGTCACTTTTAGGCCCCTAAAGGTTGGCGTAATGCGGGTTAAACATTCTAAGTAGGGTCACATGACCAAAAAAGATAACAATTGTTTCTTCATGCGAGGCTTTGAATTTTGCTGGTTTGCTTGAACTCTGTCTTGACCAATGGCCTTTCCTTGTTCAGATATTAAGTGACTTAAGAACTTCAAGTGTTGTTCCACAAGTTGTAGTTTTGTGAGACTAGATGGCAGAGCTTCGCAAGCCTACCTTTCTCACATTGTTTCTCTGTTGATGCTGCGATTAAGCATTCGTTTACATACTGCAGAAGCTCTGACACCCCCCCCCCCCCGGTTAAAACAAGAGTCTCCAGACTCCTGTGTAGAGTCTCGTTAATTATGGTGGGGACTCATAGTAATCTTGAAAATGTCACGTGAACGTATACCATTTGCCTTTGAATGGAAAAGTGAACCAGAATTGACTGTTGGCGTGTAACGGTGCACAAAACAAGGCATTTGCTAAATCCACAATAGAGAGCCATTTACATCCGGTGGAATTTGAGCCAATATAATATAGGGGTTGGGAACACTTGGGGTGTGCAGAACAACAGCGGTCTTGATAACCTGCAGGTCATGAACAAACCTCCGTTCCCCCGTTTCACCTGGAATGTTTGCCTTTTTGAATGAAAAAAATGGGTGTTCTCACCAGTGATTATCCACGGGGGATTACCACTCCAGCCGATAAGAGAGATTCAAAAACTGAAGTAATTCCTTGCACAGCCTCGGGTTTTAACGGCTCTTTTGCTTTGCAAGGACGATACTCAGAATTCGGGGTTATTCTTAATGATTCGTATGAGCCCCACATCGTGTTTGCCTTTTGCCCTGAAATCAGTTGGGACCCTTCTTAATCTTGGGTCCGAGACATCTACCATAGGTAAACGCCAGACGACACTCCTGCCGGGGATGACCTGGACTGCCCTGTATGCCTGAGTTAGCCAATTTAGTTTATTCCTATACGTCCTTATAACTGCATTGAAGCAGATACCCACACCGACCCTGAAGATACAATCTTTCGTTTGGTGTGCCTGTCGTACCCATGGTCCCAAATTCTGACACCTGTCGCTGGATGCCTTCGCCAATGATCCGTGAGGAAAAGAGCCATCCACATAAAAAAAAGTGTCTACTTACCGTCACAGATACTTAAAAAAGGTTAAGGTGACAGCACATCTGTGATCATTCCAATAAAATTCGCACAATAACAACTGATTTGGTTTAACCAATCTCCTGAACCAAGCCTTCTCTTATGATTTGTCAGGACCATCGTGGTGTATGTGTGCTGTGCAGTGCAGCATATCTCCAGCAAGAAAATCGGTGTTAATGGGATTAACATGGCTACTTGCTTCCTGGTTGAGTGAATCGCTCAAGGAAACCATCACTCTCTGGCATGCATCAGGGGTCGTGATTCGTATTTTCCAGCCTGCACTGTTAAATCTTCTTTTTGTATTACCTGCAAACCCGTCGGGGTACTGCGCAAATCGGACCCCAGTCTCACTATGAGATCCCGAGACATCAGATTTAAAGTACAGAATTCCGATAACAGAAATGAGAATTGGAATGTTTCCCCATTACTGGTTTTGCACAATAGGGGTGCGGTAAATCTCTCTCGTGTCACGACTCCTGATGCACCCATTAAGTTCAGGAAGCTTCTGTTCATCTTTATTTGCGTCGACTCTCTGAACTGCCTTGATTTATGAACTGAATATGTTGCCCTTGTATCTTCCAAAAAAGTAAGAGGTGCACCTTCCACATATAACATAGATGTAAGCATTGACTTATATGCATCATCGTTGTAATGAAAATATAGTTAATGCTTCGCAAACTCAGTGCTCAGTTTTGAGGTGGGACATGTTTCAGTGCCCATAAGGTTAGCAGTAGAGATGAGCATAAGCTAGTATTCGTTGCTAAGCCTAAAGCAAAGAGGCTTACCTTTAACTTTGGGTCTGCCCACCTCCACCTCAGCCTTCCTCCATTAGTCACCCTGCTGCCCAGCCTCCAGGGCCGATTGAGTCTCTCTGGGCGTGCACTGCCTCACTCAGTGGTCCAATGCTCTGCAAACAAAGTACCCGCCAGATTTACCTCTGCCAGCCCTTCTTTTCACGCAGCACCTCCTTCCAGCGGCTGGGCGAACATTTGCATCATAGTTAGCTGAGCTTTAAGTGTTTGCTGTTCCATCTTTAATTTCTGTTTTTCCATCTCTTGGGCCAGAAAGTTTTCAGCATGTAGCGCGTGGAGTTCCATAAAATTCAGGTTTCCCGTGTCCCAGGTAATACATTGGCAAGATGCCTCATGTAATGGGCGCCTGATAGCTTTTACATATTCCCTTTAAAGTATAATTCGCTACTTCTTATCAACACTTCAAGGTCAGTGGCCTGAAACATTCGAGTTCCTTTCCAGATATGGAGTTGTATTTTTTTCTAATTACTTGGCTGTTGATATGGTAGTTTGCTGACCTTGTAAGTCTGCTATTAGTTTGGTTTAAATATACATAGATTTTCTTTCTGTCTGCAACACTTTCCCCCTGCAAGGTCAGACCCTTACTTTTTTTGTTTCCCTGTGCTTCTATTCGTTTCAAAAGAAATGTTAATTTTCCATTGCAATGGACATCACATTATTTTCACAGGTCGGTGCAACATCGAGGCCCGAAGTGCCTGTACTGCACTGTAACGTTCTATGTTGTAAGATACATTTCCTGCTGGTTTCTGATGTCTCTCCTCCCTGTGGAAACTTCCAGACACATCTTCTCGTGATTTGTCTGCACTTCATTCAATCCAGAAAACTGTATTTCCTGCTGAGAATGTGATTTCTCTACAATGGAGAGAGGAAAACAGAGTCGGTGACAAAGCTGAGATCACTTAAGTTGTGTCCAGAATCAACAAAAATTACCCCAGTCTTCCAGTGTCCTGCCACTTTAAGATTGCATTGTGTACCCAAGCCATCATACCAGTCTCTGGTCTGCTGCAGTTCTTCTTCAAGGCACAGCGCAAGCTGGAAGATCGGACAACTCATTTTCTACTGAAAGACCATGCAGATTTCAGGACCCAACATCGAGTTCAATCATTTTGGATCCTGTCCGCCCTCTTCCACATTTTTCACCCACCCATACATCCCATCAGTTCCGAACACGAATCATTGGACTCGAGGCGTTCACTGTCCTTTCTCATCATAGATGGACAAGAGCCGCTGATTTTGTTCAGACATTTTGGCATTTCTTCAAAGAGCATTTCTTTTTCCGTTGTAATCGCAAGACCGCAGGAACCGTCTGATTGCAGGAGAAGAAGTTCACAGGAGTTGAAAATAATGCCAAGGGCTGGACCATTCCCATTGTGAAGGTAGATAAGCTAAGCTGGGTCTGTGTAACTAAGCACAGAGAAGGCTGAGTGAGAAACTGATTAACATGCACATATCATGAAGAGGATAGATATGTATGACAGGAATAAGGCTTTTCGGGAAGGAATAATAACCAGTGACATAGATGAAGAGCAGTAGAAAAGCGGTTTAGAGGAGATTTAGGAAGAACGCTTTCACCCATACAATGTTGTTCATCTGGAATTTCGTATTTGAATGTGTGGTAATGCTAAGTGTTATGAGGACATTTCAGCAATATGTAGCCGAACACTTAAAGATCCAGAGCACACGTGGATAAGGACCAGATACTGGAAAGTGAAACGAGGTCAGACAGACGTGAGATGGGTGTCCCGAACGAAGTCGTTCTAAGGCAAACGTTTGTGCTGAAAACTGGGTGAGGCCGCCACTCTGTGGTGCAATGGAAAGCGCGTTGAATTTCTAAGCCTTTCTTAAGACTGCCATTCAAAAGTTGTGGATGCAAATCTCATCAGAGTCGAGTTTTAGTTTATGGTTTGAAAGGTGTTCAGACCAGACTCGGCTGCTCATCTGCAAAACCTATAACATTCATGCAGAAACCCAGTTGTCTCGAAATGCAACATTTTCCTCACAGCGATGAATAACTTCGATGTCTATTTATGGTAGAGATCGATAAATATGTGTTAGCCACTTGGCAACACGATGATATGGATACGCTGGAAAAAGACATAAAAGTGCTTGGTGAGCTCTGATGGTACAGAATGGCGTGACGGGGCAGGAACGGTGTTAAGAATGGCCTACTTCTGCTCCTTTCTGCTTGAGTCTTTTCTGGTCCAGGTTTTTAAACAATCGCAACGAGAACAATGTGAATCTACACCAATTAACATTTTCTGTCTCACCTCCACCTCCCTACCCTCCAAGCTGGAATAGATAGCTCCTGTTTCAGCTTTAGGTCAGACAGTGGAGGATTCTCACAAGTTCTCTGTCAGGCTGAACATCCCTTCATATAGGTTTCCAAGTGGACACATGGAGCAAGCGATTACATGCATGCTGGGGATTGAAGGACAGATTTCCCTCTTGCTGGGCTAGAATTCTGGCCAAGGTAATAAACGTGAATTTCTGACATTTTGAAACTTACTCTGGATTCTTGCGACTTTACTAATTAAACTAAAATTCACTTTGCCCTTGCATAACATGATTAATTTTTCATTATTTATAAAAAAACTATGCCAAGTGCCCTTGGATGTAGTAATGCAGAAGATTGTTGACGTTGTGTACAGTGTGGGTCATTGTGCCGTATGAACATTCCAAAGGATGCTGGTGAAGTACCAGTGAATCGAATTCTCTGATAAATTGATACCGATAGAAGGAAAATCCCAGCACAGCAGCGACATAACATTGCCTGTGATCAACGCAGGAAGCCACGGTAAACGAACACAGAATTCAATTATGCCTATTTTCACCACATTTTACTATTCATTTTCCGGAACCCGATGCTCCAGAATCGATGATCCATCATCAGTATAATCTCCTCTGCGCTGTTGAGTCTACGAGTGTTGAAGGCAAGGCGTTCAGCACCCTTATTACTCACTGATAAAGGAACCTACCTAGGTAACTATCACCCTCAATTTCCATTTCAGATCTTCAGCAAAAAAGGAGTAATTGGTTTGAGGGGCCCAGTGGTAAGATCAGTAGCCATTGGTCATCAGGACACGGCAGCTCCAGTGGTGCAATTCGTCAGTTTGATGTAATTGCATGACAGACTGGAAGTGCATAAGGTGCCAAAGTTGCTCATTCGGTTCTCGGCAGGTGTTGGTTTTACTGATAGTGACCAGAGATGATTGCAACTTCAAGCTGAAGAACAGTTCAAACTCCGAATATTACACCGCAATAAAGTTCATTTTGGCTCGAACGTTGCATCGATCTGTGATACCAATCTGACTAGTATTTTACCATCATAATCCGCACGTTTATACAATGACCATTTCATTGCCCTGAAAGTTGTTGAATCTACAAGTGTTGAAGGCAAGGCGTTCAGCATCCTTACTACTCACTGATAAAGGAACCTAACTCGGTAACTATCACCCTCAATTTACATCGATGTGCCCATGTGCCAAAATTGCCATTTGAAGAAAAATGCCTACACTGTCCACTTTATGGCAAACTTTGATCATCTTCTTTGTCTCTCTAAATTCACCCCTCAAACTTCTTGTCGCTATCAGAAACCGCCTCAAGTCCCTCAACCTTTCCTCGTAAGACCATCTCTCCAGAGAAGGCAACATCCTCGAAAATCTCCTCTGCACCGTTTCCAATGCTTTCACATCCATCGTATAATGTGGTGACCAGAAATGCACGCAACTCTACGAGTGCGGCCACACCAGTTAATTTCTGAAGCTGCAAAGTGATAATTTCACTCTGAAACTGAATCACTCTCCCAAGAAAAACTAACATACCGTACTCCTTGCAAACAAACCTGTCAATGTGGGTGGTAACTTTCCGAATTTTATATACATGGGCACCGAGATCACTCTGCACATCTACACTTCCAAGAATATAACAATTAGCCAGGAACTCTTTATTCTCACACTTTTCCACATTAAAATCCATTTGCCTCTTCTGAGGTCAGATCGGCAGATTATCCATGCCCCTCTGCAACCGTCAGCAGATATTGACGCTATTGACAAAATCGTCGATCTTAATGTCATCTGCAAACTTATGAATCCATCATTCCATGCCCTAATCCAGGTCATTTATAAAAATGATAAACAACAGCGGACACAAAAAGGAACCTTGTAGTACACCATCAGTTACTGAACTCCAGGATTATCATTTCCTATGAAATGCCACACTCTGTCTTCTTTCAGCGAGCCAATTTCTGATCCAAACCGCTAAACCATCCTCACTCCCATGACTCTCTATTTCATGCAACAGCCGACAGTGCCTTACTGAAAACCATATCCACCACCTCAACCACTTTGCTCTCATCCACCTGTTTGTTCACCTTCTCAAAGACCTCAATAAGGTTTGTGAGGCACAACCTGCTATTCATAAAATCGTACTCACTATCCCGAATCAACTTCTTCCTTTTCGATGATCATAAATCCTATCTCTCATAATCTGTTCCAAAAGGTTAGCTGCAAGGGTAGCTAAGGATCGCTGGTCTATAATTACCAGCATTGTCTCTACTCCACTTCGTGAAGACGTGGACAATATTTGCTAAACTCGGGTCTTCTAGCACTAATGACATAAACACTGATGAAATAAAGCTTATAGTCAAAAGTTCTGCAATCTCATCCCACGATTCGCAGAGAATCCTCGGATACATCCCATCAAGTCCAGGGGACAAACCTATTTTTAGACTTTCATGAATTGCTAACAGCTCCTCTTTATGAATGTCAATTTCGTTTATTCTAATAGGCTGCATCGCATTACTCTCATCGACAACATTGTCTTTTACATTTTTGATATGATAAAAAAATACATTCAGCGTGTCTGCAATCCTTGAACTCCGCTAACAACTTCGTACGTCTGTTCTTGACAGGCCATAATCATATGCTTGACATTCTTTTATTCTTGAACTATCAATTTAAAGCTTCAGGATTGTTCCTGCCAGACAAAGACTTCTCATGCCTCATGTTCGCTCGAAATAGCTCTCTCTTTAGGCTCTTCCTGGTTAGCTTTTAATTCCCAAGCGTCCTACCTCAGCCTTCATATCTCATGTTTATATACGCCTCCTTCTCCTTCTTCTCAAGAGATTCAACTTCTTCAGTAAACCCAGCTCCCTGTGTTGACCTCATATTTCCTGCATGACGCATACATACTTACCAAGGACATGCAGTAGCTTTTCCCTGAACAAGCTCCACATTTCAGGTGTGCACAACCCTTGAAGTTACTTTCCACATGCGGTGCATCTTAACTCTTGCCTTATCGCATCATAATCGCCTTTCTCCCCGCGATATCTCATGCTCTGAAATAATTACCTTTGCCTATCCATCACTAAATATACAGAATCGAATTGTGGTCACTATCAATAAAGTGCTCACTTACCTCCAAAGAGAACAGTTGGCTGAGTTCATTACCCATAAGCAAATCCAATGTATCTTTGCATCTTGTTGACCTGTCTACATGCTGCGTCAGGAAACCCTCCTGCACACATTGGACAAAAACTGACCGATCCGAGGTGCTGAACCGATAACATTTCCAGTCAATATTTGGAAAGTTAAAGCTCCCCATAACAACTACCCTGTCACTTTTGTTCCTATACTGAATAATCTTTGCAATCTTATCTTCCATACATCTAGAGCATTTTTGTGGTGATCTCTCCATTATTGATTCTAATCTCAGTACATTCTACATCAGCAGATTCAGTCGCGTCCTCACCAATATCCTTTTTGCTACCATATTACTGTCCTTGACGAATAATGCCACATCTCCCCCACTGAAACGACCCTCCTGTTCTGACTGAAAAATCGAAACTGAGGTACCAGGAACAACCATTCTCTTCAGTCCTCCGTTCATGTCTCTGAAATGGCCACAACATCGAAGTCCCAGGTAACAACTCATGACACCTACCTTATCCCAGATGCTTCTGGCGTTGAAGCAAACACACTTCAACCCACCTTCATCCTTGCCAGTACACTCTTGTAAACCTGAAACGCTATTTTTTACAAAACCACTCACAACCACCTGCAAACCGGAGGTACAATTCAGCTTCCCACTCCGCGGCTGAATTCATTCAAACTCTCATGAAGAGCTTTGGCGAATTTTCCCCTCAGGGTATTGGTACTCTTCTAGTTCAGGTGAAGACCATCCTGTTTGTAAAGGTTCACCGACTCCAGTATGAGCCCCAATTATCCAGGTATCGGAATCTCTCCCTCCCGCACCATCCTTCCAACAACATTTTCAAATGCTCTCTCCCTACACTTCACCTCACTACGACATAGAATGGGCAACAAATCAGACATAACAAATCTGTTTGTTCTAGATTTAAGATGTCACCCTCGATCCCTGAAATTCTGCCATACATTCACATCACTTTTATTACCGATGTTGGTGCATATGTGGACAATGACTTGGGGTTGCCCACGCTCTCCCTTAAGGAACCTGAAAACACGATGCGAGATATCACAAACCCTGGGAGCTGGGAGACAACACACCAATCATGAGTCTGCCCAATATCCACAGAATCTCAATCTGTTCCCATCGATATGGAGTCCCATTAACAAATGCTCTCCTCCTCTCTTTCCCACCCTTCTGAGAAAAAGGGCAAACTCTGTGCCAAACACTTATACCCAATGGCTTTCCCCTCGGAAGTCATCTCACCCAAAAATAACAATTATGGTATACATGTTACTGAGGGGCACGACCACAGCAGATGCCTGCACTGTCTACCTGTTAGCGTTTCGGTTCCCGACTGTATCGCATCTATCTATTTCTTGTACCTGAAGTGTTACTGCCTCCCTATAACTTCGCTCAATTCCACTCAGACTCCAAATGATCTGGCATCAAGCTACAGTTCCCAAACGCAGTTGCCGAGGAGAAGGAGTTGGGTGCTATTCCCGTAGATGAGGATATCTGGGACATTATTGAAGACCCTTACCTCTCACATTCTACAGAAAGAAATTTCAAAGGTCCGGCAATCATTTCCTAATATTGTCCACAAACACACACTCATGTATATATATAATATGAGAAAATATACAGATATATAAACATTTGTGTGCACTTGCATGTATGCGTGTGCACATATATATTTAAAAGTTGCAAAAAGAAGTTTATTGAAATGGCATTTGATTTTTAAAAAATGATTTTGTGGAGTGTTCTGTCCTTAGGAAATACGTCAGTTACTTACAACCAGCAGAAATAATCCCTGAGAGAATATCCATCTCTCAATAGAGATACAGAGGTTAAGTTTGAAGATGTTGACGTTTCTAATGTCGCTGATCCTGTGCTGTGTTAAATTCTGGAAAGGACGTTTGTTTGGTTCATGTTACTTATTTTGTTGCAACCTCGCACAGGCCATTAAAACAATCCAAAAAATTATTAGATTTATCTCCTTGGACAATGTTGTCGGCAAAACTGGAACCGAAATGATAAAGACGTTTGAAGTACTGCTTTAAAGATTATAGGATTCAAACAGGAACATTTTTCGAGTCTTGTCACTGGAAAGTTTGGGGGAGATGGGCGAGCAGCAAATGGTCTCACTCCCTTCTGTGTGATTGCAGCCAAATGTCCAAGGCAATAGATGAAAAAATATGGTGCATTCCATCGACAGGTCAGTTCCCACTCACTATAGTATAATTTCGCTTTGATTATCGCCATCGCATAAAGGGTTAGGTGATTGGGTTCTCGGGATTCTCATACTAAGCTGAGACATTGCGATATTTAATCCCACACTGTTGGCATCACTTTATATCATAAACCAGTTATGCAGCGGACTGAGCTTACCGACTTCCCTTTAATGCTGAGCTAATAGAAGCAGCTCAGTTCTTTTACAATTTATGGAAGTTCACGTAGAACAAGCTGCTAAACCTTTCTTCAAAACCAGCACTTTCTACACTTAGTCGTACTAAGTTGGAGGTGATATGTGGTATATTTCCAATTAACGTTAACCAATTAGAAATTGTGCACCTCACACTTAACTGACCCAGCCGACCAGACTCCATGTCTTGGTGAAATTCACTCATTATGTTTCTGCACGCACTTTTACAAATACTTCAGAATCAGCTTCTGACACATTTTTCCTGAAAAATAATCATTTTCGATTTCAATTACTGTAGAATGAAAGACAAATGCTCCAAACCTTTCCTTATCATTCATCGCTGGTTTTGAAGTTCGAAAATCTAGTTATAGATCCATCTGAATGAAGGATTTTCCCTCCTCTTTACTCTCAGCAAATTTACATCATCAGGGAAACTTCCATATGGACGCAACTCAGTTTTACCTGGTTTCAGGCCACATGATCTATTCATCTGTTCCAACATCCCATGAAACCCCACCTTGTCTTTTCTAATGGCGTTATGCCCCAGTACTTTGTTGGCTTCCTTTCCATTCTTTTTTGTTTCTCAGTAGACGCTGTCCATTCTTTCTAACGTCTTTTGATTCCAGTCATCGGCATCCATGTCTTTTATCATCTCTTTTATATCCCAGGGAAGTCCATCTTGCGAAAGAAAGCTGTTCTAATGCAACACATGAAAACCCGCTCGACTGGTGTATACTGTCATTACCAGTATAGGGAAGATGGGAGCGAGTTCAGTCACAGGTCAATCGGTTGGTTGTCACACAATGGATCAACCTCTGACTGGGAAATGACTGTTTTTCTTCACTTTTCTCCCCTCTCTGAACATGTGCTAAAACAAAACAGTAAGGTATCATACAATACCGACAGTTAAGAAACTGGCAATTTGATGCAACAAATTCACACCAATCCTCCAGGGATTAACCCCAACAGAACAATTCCTTACCCTATTGCTCTTCATTTGTTCCTGAATAAGGCACCTTACTGACAGTCAACCCATTTGGATTCATGCCATGTCTCAGGCTCTGTGAGGCAGCAGTGCTAACCAGTGAGCCACCTTGCGGCCCTGCAGCAATATTTCAAGGCACATGCGGAAGCGTGTAAAATGCGTTTCCTGTCAAAGATGCTCCGCTTTTGGGAGAACTGAACCGCATTTTCAACCAAAGAGGGAAATATACAGACACATTTTGTGAGAATGACAAAGGCCAAAGGAGAGCCCAACATTCAGAAAATGAGGAATTGACCTGTTTGCCTCTTCTTTCTTCACTTTGGGCTTTAAAACCCGATTCTGTTTGCATAAGGAAAGGGGTAAACAGGCAGGCGACTGTCCTTCGAGGACTGGCACAGTCGTGAATAATTGGTACATGCCAATCGTTGAATTCTCCACCTGTTGAGGTAGCCTGGCTAGCCGTGCTCTTCCAGCATCCTACCTGTTTCATTTGGATTGCAGCAGATTCCTGCCTCTACATGGAGCCACTTCGCTGTATGTTTTCCTCCCCCACTATTTCACCGTTACTTTACCGTTTCGACTGTATCACGTTGTTCTTCCAGCTAAACGAGAGCATTCTTGGCATCAGACGCTTGTCGTCCTTGTGTTTCTCGAAGTAGAAACACAGAGGGGGATTTCGAAAGTCAAGCAGATGAGGCCTGGTCCGTGGGGAAAATCACTTCACGATGTTCCCTCAGAAATAATTCCAAGCAGCACGGAAAATGCTTCTGTGAATGTTTGTTGCAACAGTTGTAAACAAATTCAGCAAGGCCCAAGCGAGATTCCAATACACCACCAATGGTTGATAAGACCTCTGAGCTATGGAGCCACCGGCAAGGAAAGCATTTTTTCTGACTAACAGAAAATGATGAACTCTAGCACAGCAAATTCCGTCGTCCGAGGTTCGTGATGCAAGCTTCGTTTTCTGTTTTAAAACACAACTCGAAACCCATTTCTTTGATCACTTGTTTGATATAACACTTTGTCAGCTTCCCAATATTTCAAATTATGACTGGGATCAAAATTTGTTTAAACTCCCTCCAGAGGAAAAGCTTTGAAGTTTCCATTATGTGAAAGCCACGATGTAATATTGATAGCAATTAATTGCCCTTCATTTCAACGAAGATTACAGCTTTTCTTCTTCCATTGTTGACTAATTCGTTTCCTATAGCATTGTGTGATTTACGTCGTGAAGCGATTTCACAATTTATGACCTTGGTTGATGAAGCTGAGGCACCAAACGTGGAACAGTTCAAATCGAACATCCTCCGGAGATTGGAATCCCAGGCTATGCAGGTATCTGAGAGTGCGTTTTAAAACAAAATCTTGGGTGTCGTGTTCACTGGCTGGGTTGGCATTTATTGAACAACACTAATTGCTCTTGAGTGGGCTGGAGGACATGACAGTGATAGACAGAGCGAAGACAGTCAAGAGATTTACAGAAATGATAAAAACGTTGGTATTTAGCTGCCCGGTGATGGTGAACAGCCCTTGTTGTTAATACGCCCACGCGCAGCAGAGTTGTTGGAAGATCTCAGGACTACATCTTTGGATGAATAACCCGCAATCCCTGCCCTTCCAGCATGTGGGAGCCCGTGTGGAAAGATAAAGCTGTGAAGGCCGCAGTGCACGTTTGGGAAAATGTGCAGTGGTAAAAATATCATTCAGGTAAGGAACAAATGAAACACTGAACAGAAAGCAAGTACGCCCTTGAATAGAGGCATAGGGAGTTAGGCCAGAGCAGAGGGGGAATTTGAGAGGATGGATGGAAGTGTGTTGCCACCGTTTTTCCAAATGAATGGATGAGAGTTTGAGTGGCAGAAGAGTGGAGACGTGGAAGAGTTAATGATGTTAATGAGGTGCAAGTAGGCTGACATGGTGACGATGACGATATGTGGTTGAAAGCACAAAACACGGTGAAGGATGTCACTATGGTTATGACGTAACTCGTTCAGACTCAGACAGTTGCGAGGGGGAAGATGGAGTCAGTGGCGAGCCATTTTCTCCTCGCAAATGGTCAATGATGCTTTCCAGCTCATCTCATCCATTTGCCGCAACTCCACTCTCAAAACCCATCCCTCCATCAAGGATAGAGTTCCTTTATTCATCACTTTAAAATCCAGCAACCTCCGCAGACATCATGTCATTCTCCGACATTTCCACCACCTGAAAATGAACCCCACCAGCTAAGATGTGTTTCCCTCCCCACCGCTATCCGCTTTCTATAAAGATCATTCCCTCTACGACTCACTTGTCAAGTGCACGCCCCTCACCAAACCACCCTCCCCTCCCGCCCCATTCTCATTCCAACACAGGATTTGCAAAACCTCCACCCACACCTCCACTCTGTCGCAGGCCCCAAAGGAGCCTTCCACATCCATTAGAATTTTACCTGCACTTACACACATGTCATTGAATGTACCCATTGCTCCTGATGCAGTCTACCTATATTGCGGAAACAGGATACCTAATAACAGTTCGCTTCAGAAAACACCCCCGGACACCCTTAACAAACGACATCACTGACCCGTGGCCGAACACTTCAACTCTCCCACCCAATCACCCAAGTTCATGCAGATCCTGGGCTTCCATTGCTCTCATGAACTGTCCTATGTATCAATCTTCCTTCCCATCTATCCGCTCCGCACTGCTCTGCGACCAATCACCACTACACCCACCTCCAACCACCTATCACACTCTCAGCTACCTTGTCCCAGCCCCATCCACTCCAATTTGTCTCTCTACCCCCTCGGTTTACAAGCTAATTTCCTGATGATGGCTCTTACCCGAAACGTCGATTCTCCTACTCCTTGAATGCTGCCTGCCCTGCTGTGCTTTTCCAGCAGCACACTTTCGACTCAGGAGCGAGTCAGTGGATTTTGATTTCGGGACTGAAAACAGAGGCCTCAGATTTGCCATGATGCATTTCTAAGAAATGTCTGCTCCAACAGAGCTGCATATCAGACAATGCAGGACAGCGTTTGACCTGGATGGAACAGGGAGATGATCGTGTTTATATCCACCTGAAGATCTATTTGTTCTCTGTGGTGGATGCTCTGTGTATGAAGGATTCTGACGAAATTCTGGTCACATTTTAAGTGTCGAAAATCCCTCACCCTCAGACCACATCTTAGAAAGTATCCAGAGTCTTGTGAAAGTTGCTTTCCCACTCTCATTTTTGGATAACATCAATTTTGCAGGATATTAGAAGGGGAAGATTTACAAACCAGTCTCTCCGCCGTGATCTGATAACGTTGCACATTTTATCACAAGTACAACTTGATCAGAGACAGAACATGAAAGGAAAAAAAAAAACCCTGGTTACAGTGAGAGAGAAATCGTTCTCTTATTGTGTGTGTGGATAATGGTTCTACCCATCATCAGAGCTCACAAACCACAAATGCAGTCATACTAAGGAAAGTCTATGGAAATGTGCGTATTCATTTCCTTGTCTGAGCTGAATTCCCATGGAGGCAAAGATTCCAGGAAAAAGCGAGTCACCTGCTAAGAGTGTGGAAAGGGATTCACTCTGTCTCTGACCTGCTGCAGCACCAGCTCGTTCAAAATGAGGAGAAACCATTTCAAAGTCTGGACTGCCGAAAATGCTTTAAAACGTCCAGCACAGCGCTCACACTAATTAGAAACTTTTCATCTCGGCAGACTTTGGAAAATGTTATCAAACCTCTGTGTGCTTCATCTCTGAGAAATATGCTCACATGAATGAGAGACCTTTAAGAGTTCTGGAGACGTGCCGTCTGAACTACGTGCTAACCCGGGAGGAGAGACATCTTCGTTTCCAAACCGATGGGACCTGCTGTAAAAGTCCGAGTGACCGGATGGCTCATCACCTTTCTCACAGTATTAACGTGGCTTTCTAAATGCCCTGACTGCAGGAAGTGCTGCACAAGTTCCTGGAGACGAACGTGTCATCAACGTGTTCACACTATTCACTCTAAAAGTTCCAGGGGGCAGTCATTAACGTCTTCACATTGAAGAGAGACCTATCAAATGTATAGTCCGTGGGATGTGCTTAACAGTCTCTGTAGAACTGATGTCCCTTCGACATTTTCACAATGTGGGAGACGTTTACCTCTTTTGAGGTAAGATCAGAGTAACTTCCTTTGCATCAAAGTAGTATTTGATTCATGTGGCATCATGGACCCTGAGTAAACAGGGGTCAATGGGAATCGGAGGAAACTCTGTCCTGGTAATTTCCTCACTGAATGATGACACCTTCCCCAGAGCTTTTGAGAATGACAAATAAACTCTGCTCTTGCTAATACCTGCCAAAACCATGGATGACTTTGTCCTGTTAATAACATCAACATTTATTATGTTTTCACAGTTTTGTCTAAAATCTCAGAAAAGTAAGGCTTTGCTGATTGAGTGTTACTCCAATGAAATCAGGGCATTACAATAAGATTACGTTCATTTTCATTCAGTTACTTCCTGAGGACTGATCATGTGATTGCAGTGCCAGTGATATCAACATTTTATCTGTGCAAAAGCATCACATCTCATTGGCTCAAGGCTGCACCACTCCCCAATTCTATTTCTTTCTCCGGCTCATTCGCCATGCTCATCAGATATATGAGGCGTACAAGATGCAATAACACAGAGATGTCTATGACCCCTTGGAACCTGCCTCCCCACCCGTGCCCTGCACTATGACTGCATCCCCTCCCCCAAATGCACCTCCTGTCGTGCCTTCAGCCTCCCTCCTACCCTTTCACACTCTGATGTTGAATGTTCTGTACTTAACAATGGTCTCAGCGTTATCCCACTGTGCCCGACTTTAATGATTTTCGGGTACGGCATGACTTTGAACTCTTCTCCCACCATCTTCTCCTCGTTGCCCATTTCTTTGGGCAAAGATTCTGTTCCCTGTTCCACAGACTCTTTGCCTAGCTCCAATGCACTTCCTCCACCTGGACCTCTCCCTCTGCTGTTTGCTTGAACTCAATCTGTTCAATGTGACATTGGAGAATGTTCGATGTGACATTGGTTGTCTTAATTTCTCTGCATCCCCTCACCCAATCCAACAAGTCACCCTCTGAACAGGCTGTGTGCCGTGTGCTTTGATCCAAACCTGACTTTGTTATTCAACCTGTGCAGGTAAGAGTGATGCTGCTGTAGTCTGGTGGTCTGACCTCGACATTGCAGAGACTGAGGGCCAGCTCTCAGTTATCTCCTGATATCACCTGCTGGACCCGACCATGACCCGACCATGGCATATCAGGCCATTGTATCAACTATGATAATTAACCAAATTTCATCTGGTCATTCACATTTTATTTCCCCCCCTAACGGTCCCCAAGCTGATGGTCCTCTGATAGCAGACCTCACTTCTATCTCCTCCTGAAAATCCACAAACAGAACTGCCCGGGCAGACCCATTGCTTCAGCCTACTCCTGCCACACAGAGGGGGTGCATGGATACACACGTGGGCTCCAGTCATACCTATTTCTTCAAGGGGTACATAGACAATTCCCTGTTACACTTCTATTCCAGACCAATCCAAAACTCTTTCTCCAATGCATAGATTGTATCATCGATTCTGCTTCTCTCTCTTGTCCTGAATTTGAAAAAAAACATCGATTTCACTTCCAATTTGCATCGCTCCTTCACTTTCACCTCGTCTTTCTCTGATTCATCACTTCGTTTCCTCAGCATCTCTGTTTCCATTTCTGGGGATCGACAGGCCACTAATATCCAGTATTAACCAACTGACTCCCACAGCTGCCTTGAGTATACACCCTCACAACCTGTTTATTGCTAATACTCCATTCCATTCCACCAATTCTTCTGTCTCCACCGCATTGCTTCTGATGATGTCAATTTCCAAAATGTCCACCTTCTTCCCCAACTGAGAATTTCCCAGCACTGTTCTCGAGAGGGCCCTCAACCAGGTCTGACCCACCTCTTGCATTTCTATTTTCACCATCTCCCTACCTTCCTGCGACAGCGCGACATCAGCATTCACATAAAGTGGATCATCAGCCACCATTTCCCCCACCTCCAGCAAGATGCCATCACCAGACACATATTTTCCTCCTCAAAATTGCCCGCCTTCTGGAGGGACGAGGACACCCTGGTTCACTCTTTATTCACTCCCATTACCCAGCCCTCACCCCCACCACACGCCCACTTCACTTTTCCCGGCCGAAAGTGTAACATGTTTGCTACTTCTGTCCTTCTTTCTCACTATCCAAGGGCCCAACCACACCGTACCGATGAAGCAGAACCTTTCCGAAATTTCCCACAATTAGTCTACTCGATTCGCTTCTCACAATGTGGTCTTCTCTACACTGGGTTAACTAAAGGTAGCCTGGGTGACCGCTTCACTGAACATCCAAAGTGTACCTATACAAAATGACCCTGAGCTTCCAGTTGCCTGCCAGTTTAATACCGCACCCTGTTCCCTGGCCAATATCTCTATGTCAGGCTTGCTGCAGTGTTCCAGGAAAAGTCTATGTAAACTGGAAGAACAACGCCTCATTTACCGTGTGAGGACCCTACAGCCCTTCAGACTCAAAATCAAGTTCAATAATTTTCGGCCCTGAACTCCCCAATGTCCTCGCCCCGGACCAATAATACACCAGGCCTAGTTCTCACATCGCCTTCCATTGCACACCCTCTATGTTTAGCCACTAACAATCTTCATTAACAGCTGTCCAGCCCCTTGTGCATATCAACCAACATTTTCCTAGCTACCATCAGTTCTGAGGAAGGGTCACTGAACCTGAAACGTTAACTGTGATTTCTCTTCACAGATGCTGCCTGACCGACTGAGCTTTAGAAGCAACTTCTGTTTTTGTTTCAACATTTTCATGGCACGTTTTCACAATCCAATACGTCATCAATATTTAGAGCCTTGTCAAACATAGGAACTTTGTAATTTTTCATTTAATGTCCATAACAAATTACTCGAGATCCAAGTGAGACAGGGGCTTGGCTGTTATCGTTCAGATCAGACAATTTGTCACAGTTCAGAAAGAAAAAGAAATCGAAAGAGCTGGAGCAAAACTCAACAAAACTGGCAGAATTTGAGCAGAGATGCACAGAATTAACCTTTGACTTTTCAGAAATTTCACATCATAATCAATATGTTAACTCTGTTTCTATCTGCAGATACTTCTTCATGTTTTTATTTCGTTTCTCCACCATTTTCAGTTTGTATCTCATGTTTGCATATCATTTTATCTCATGTTTCTTGACAAGTCCATTTGCTGACCTTTGTTATATTTGGACACCCTTGTCCTATTCCAGTTGCTGTGTCTGTGACACGTGTATTAAGGCCGAAATCTGTCTCTTCCATAAGATTCAAAGGGAAAAAAAAACATGTTTCTGAATATCCTGTAAATCTCAGAAAACCACTTTGTTTTAAAACACTTTTCATTGCAACTGAACTTCGTGGCATAATAAGAATCGATTTTTGTTGATGGAACAGTCTGTGTCCTTTATTGAACAAATTTGTCTCCCGCCCTCCATATGCTTTCAATACATATCACAGAATTATTACAGCAAATGTTGCGGAAACTCAACCCATTGTCTCTTCTTGCTTCAAATGAGCTGTATCTCTTACTGTTATTCTGTATACTGGCAACTGAAAGCATTCTATTCGTGTGACATGGTAACTGCTCTGCCCAGGAACAGAAGAAACTACAGACGGTTGTGTGCACAGCGCAGACCATCACGGAAGGCAACCTTCCATCCATTTATACTTCTTATTGTCACCGAAAGGCAGATAACATAAAAAAATCTCTCCTAAACTGGTAATGATTTCCGACAACCTCTTCCAACAGGAAGAAGATAGAGCGGCTTGAAAACATGGACCAGCATACTCAGGAACACTTTCTTCCCTACCGTAATTAGACTGACGAATTGACATCTCTAACTTCAAATAATACTACTCTTGCTAATAGCGATCTTGTTTTGCACATCTTCTGTGCAGCTGTAACCTTATATGCCTCACTCTGTTGAAGCACCTCATGAGCTGTGTTTTTTTGTCTACTATCATGTTCCTGCACTACTCACAAAACAAAGCATTCCATTGTATATTTGACTAAAATAAATCAAATCAAATCAAATAAAACACGTGGACTACAGTGGCTCACGGTCTTCAAAAGAGCAGCTAGAAAAGTGAAGTAATGCTGGTCCAGCCAGTGATACCCATATCCCATTAACGAATATAAGAAGATGACCACTGTTTAGGGCAGAGAGACAGGGAGATAAAATCGCTTTAAACATTGTCTTAGACATGTACAGGTTTCCCTTCATTGAACAAGCTTGTCTCCCCGCCCCCCACTACCTCCATAGGTTTTCAATACATATCACAGGATTACTACAGCAAAGGTTGTGGAAACTCAACCCATTGTCTCTTCAAGCTTAGAATGCCCTGTATCTCTTACTGTTATTCTGTATAGTGGCAAGTGAAAGCATTCTATACGTGTGACATGGAACTCCTCTGCGATTTTAAGTACAGTGTTCTTTTCATAAGCCGATATGGTGTAAAGTGTAGAAGCACTCATTTGTATGGGAAAAATTTCGGCAATCTTCGTAAAAGTGAAAATCCTCTTTGGATTTCTTTTGATTAGCGAAAACAGGTCCTAATGTAGGTTATTTGGAAAGGGAAGCGGGGAAAAGCGAACTTTTGAAAAGCAGGGGATACCTGTCTTTACGTGGGTATGTCATCAGCGAACTTGCAGCTGGCATTCTGTGGAACTTGGCAACACAGCCGCGTGTGTACAGGGAGTACAGTAGGGGGCTGAGGACGCATCCTTGGGATATCCAGTGTTGAGTGTGATTGTGGTCAAGGTGCAGATACCTCTCTTCAAAGATTGTGATCTGTGGGTCTGAAATCGGGGAATCAAGTTGCAGAGGGTGGAGCCGCGACTAAGGTCTTGGAAGTTTGAGATCAGTCTGGAGGGGATAACGATGTTGAAGGTGGAGCTGTAGTCAGTGAGCAGGAGTCTGGTGTAAGTGTCCTTGTGTCTAGATGTCCCAGGGATGAGTGCAGGGATCGGGGTATGGCATCCGTTCTGGACCTGTTACATCAGTAGACAAATTATAAGGGATCAGGTCAGGCTGGGAGACTGGAGCTGATGTGGGCCATAACCAGCCTTTCAAATCACTCCATGTTTAGTGAGGTCAGAGCCACTGGGCGGTAGTCATTAAGGCACGTTACATGTGCTTTCTCACTTACGAGGTTGATGGTCGTCTTCTCGAATCAAGTTGGGACTTCGGCTTGTAAGAGGGAGAAGCTGAATTTGGAAATGAATACCTGTACCAGTTGGTCCTCATAGGCTCCGAGTACACAGCCGGGAACATCGTCCAGGTCTGTCGCTTCCCTTGCCTTGACTCTCAGGAAGACTGATCATGTCTGCAGCGGTGACAGCGGGCACAGATACATCCGGTGCTGTCGGGGCAGGTTTTAACCTGGCAGTCACACAGTCATTCACCATAGACATTCCTTCCCCCACCTCCCCCATCATCATCAACACACAGTTTGTCCAGACAGAATGCCATCAATAGACTGGAATTGTGCACAATAATGAAGTAAACCCACCACAAAACGGGTCAGGATTTGCTTCTACTGAGAGTCAGTGGAGCAGGGAGTGAAGACTTTGCAGGTGTAATTCCACTCAAGCCATTGCTTCAACCTGAATGGAGTCAAGCACCTTGAGTGTTGTGCCTAATAGATGGTGGACAGTCCTGAGGGAGCCAGGAAATGTATTATATATGGACAAATTGGACAAAGGAGCTGAGGGCAGCTTTTGCTAAGTTTGAAGATGATGCAGTGATGGTTTGCTGGGAAGATGATATTGAGGAAGTGGGGAGGGTGCAGAAAAACTTGGACAGTTTTGGACTGTGGGAAAACATGTGGCTGATGGAACACACTATGGAATCGTGTGAGATTATGCACTTTGACAGGCGGAATAGAGGCAGACACTATGTTCTAATAGGATGCATTAAATCTGAAGCACAAAAGGAATTTGAAGCACTCGTCCTCCCTTATGGTTAATGTGCAGGTTCAGTTGGCAGTTACGAAAGCAAATGCAATGTTCACGTTCATTTCAAGAGAACAAGAATACAAGAGAGGAGACATACTGTTGAGAATGTAATGGGCAATGGTCAGACGGCATTTGGCATATTGTGAACTGCCGGGGGAATGACGGCTTGTCATATGAGCGGCAGTGTGTGTACTCGATGGAATTTAGAAGAATGGCGGGGGGGGGGGCATCTGATTGAAAGTGATCGATTGCTGCAAAAATTGTGCGTAGAACATATTTCCACTAGACAGAGAGACAATGCTAAAACAGCACAGTGCAGAATTGTAAGTCTCTGATCTGCTCGTGTAAGTATAAGTTAATTTGACTTCACGTTCTGGTCAGTGGTAACCCCTGTGATATAGACGGTGGGAGGATTCAGTGTCGCCAGTAGTCCATTCATCTGTTGAATGTAAGCTACTATCTGTGAGTCTTACCTGGCGGGAGTACATTGTCTCTATTATGATTGTCATCCACAACTCTCCCAGGTAGTCCATTCCAAATCCTAACAAATCTCTCAATAAAGAATTTTTTCCTTATCTCAAACCTGGTTCTTTTGTTGACAATCTTGGAATTAGAACTCCTTGATGCTGTAATGCCAACTAACGGAAACAGAGTATTCCTGTTTTACTCTACAACTTTATTTCATATTTTGAGCACCGCAATAAGTTCACTTATTTGTCTGTTCTCCTCCAGGAAGAATAAGCCTTACAAGAACTGTAACAAGCACTACATTGGAAACACATGCAGAAAACTAGCCACCTGGATACATGAACAACAGCTATCCAGAAAAAAAGACATGACCCACGATCACTAGTATCCTTACATACAGATGAGGAAGTACACCATTTCGACTGGGTCCATCTAGGACTAATCAAACAGGCACGCACGAGAATTCCTAGAAGTAGAGCATTCCAACCGGAACTCTATCAAAAAACACATCGATTTTGATTCCATCTAACACTCTCTGAGAAAAAGAACCGGACATAAAATCACCAATACTGGAAATTATATCACTGACTCAAGGAAACCTAAACACATAAATAGCAAGTGGGACATAATACCAGCACTTTAACAGAGGCTCACTGATAATGTTCCCTAGTACAGTGATGAACCATCCGAAAATCAACTCTCCAACTCAGCGAGCAAACTGGCATCCAGAAGAAGCGCAATTTCTCTCACCCTCCTTTTAACTAAATCCTTCATTCGTTTTATCATTTCCATTATTTTAAGGTTATTTGTATTCTTCTGCAAAGTAATTTGGTGTCTGTCTGTCTGTCTGTCTGTCTGTCCGTCTGTCTGTCTGTCTGTCTTATGAATGTGTGTGTGTTTTTTTTCGGGGGTGTGGGTGCGAGAGAGAGAGAGAGGGCGAGAGAGACAGACGGAGAGAGAGGCAGAGACAGATAGAGAAAACAATTCTCTATAATCTCTGGATTACTCCCCGTGCCATGTGGAAAAGAGGGATGGATGAGGAAGGCAGTATAGCTTTGTTAACAAGCTCGTTCAAGGGTGGGGATTTCAGATTGTTGGATAATTGCGATCTCTTCCAAGACAGGCGAGCACTTGTACAAAGAATACAGGCTGTATCTGAACTGGATGAGCACCAACATCCTTGTCGGGAGGTGTGCTAGTGCAAGTCAGATGGATTTGAATAAACCAGGAGAGTGAGAACCAAAGCAGCAGATCAGGAACTGAGCAGAAGGTCGAGGTGAATAGGACATCAGGCACGGCCAGTCTAATGACCATGCTGATAGAAGGAATCAAATCAGCCCAAAATGTGAGTTGGGAGTTGGAATAAATTATAGAGATTAGGCGCAAGTTTTTCAGGGATTAATAAATAAGGATGGAGAGTGTGGGGGATGTGAGGTAGTGAGGCGTGTGAGAGCAGAAAGACAGTGCACAATAAAATGATAAAATGGAAAGAGGGTGAGTTGGGGAATTCTGTGAGAAACAACTGGCAGAAAAACACAGGAAAACTTGCTGTTTGTCAAAGTGAATACCTGGGAAATAATTTATTATGCTTCAGCGAAATAACATCCTTATTGCTAGAGGTGTTTATTATAATAGAGGAAAAGCTGTATTCAAATTATGGCAGTAACTATAATAATTTTGGCAAACAGCTAGAATAGTGTCAGTGCTGTTGTTGGCCAATGCTTGCAAAAAGCATGTGAATTACCCTGGATGTTCCCAGAGATTGCTGTGCTGACTTTGGTTGAGTAAGTGCTGAGCTGCATGAGATGCTGCTGCTTTGTAATAAAGAAACTTAGTGAGTACCATCAAAGGAACAAAGCAGCAAATGCCATTGCTTATTGTTTCACAATATACCAGAGTGTTCATGGCTGCCACTGCAAAGAATCATGCAATGAAAAACATACTCATCACGCCTGTGCCAGCAAGTGCACATCCAAAGGCTTTTTAAATGTTTGTGAGGTTACCTGCCTCAACCACCTTCCGAGACAACGCATTCCAGATTCAGGCTACCCTCTCAGTTCGAAACACATTCCACAAATTCTCTCTCAAACCCATCCCTTTCTCTTTAAAAGTGTGTCGTTTATTTTTTGATCCTTTGACTCAGGAAAACAGCTGTTGTCTGTTCATCCTCTCCAAACCCCTTATGCTCTTGTACACCTGTACCAGATTCCCTCCTCAAACTTTCCTGCTGCAAATAAAAAAATGAGCAAATTTAGCCCTCCTCTTTCATACTCACTTTTGAGTACTTGTCTTGTTACTTCTGACTTGCATCTTCCCAATTTATCGGTGTTAAAGTTCATCAGGCCATTGATCTGGCTATCTGAATAATTTGTTTAAATCCTCCTGTAGCCTAACACTTCCCTCCTGACTGTGATCCACCCCCAGCCCATCTTTGTGTCATCCACAACATTGATCATCATTTCACTGCTCCCCACCTCCACATTCTCACAATCGTCATTTATGAATATCACAAACAAGCCGTGATTTCCTTCCTGTTCTCCAGATGTTATTCCGAGGATTATTTGACAATTCCAGTTTTTTGCTTTCCCTATTTTGGTGAATTTATGACTGATGCAATTAACACATTTTATGAGGGAGCCACAAATAGCATTTTCGACACAGAGTTGAATTCACTTTTTACACTCCGCCCCTCTGCATGTTTTATTTATAAACCTTGTAAATAAATTAGGATAAACTGGCTTTGGCATCTTGCGCTGGAACATTAGCATTTTGTGTGGCACTGTTCTTTGTAACATTCCCTGCAATAGCCAGAGCTGACGAAATGTTTCATCTGAAGGATGGACGTGGACTCATGCATTGTTTGTTTAATTCAACGGGTGTGATGGGGATAAATATTCAATTAAATTCTATATTATGGGCAAACTGCAGAAGGTTCTCATCGCATTCTCATATCCACCTTGATTTGGAAGCAAATACATATTGGAAAATAATCAAAAATATTGAAACACCACAGTAGGGGAGAAAGAAAAATGCCATCTGCACTTGATGGAGATTTAGAAATATATAGCGCATGTACAACCTGAACATGGACCAAGCGATAGAAGAGAGAGTACAAGAAATCTTTTCTTAATTTTGAATCAATTCCAGATCCCGATTTTCTTGAATAGTGATGGTTTCTCATCCAATCTCACCATCCAGTCTTTTCTGCATATAAACCAATATTTTCCGTATTACCATCAGCTCTGAGGACGGGGCACTGGACCTGAAAGGTTATCTCTGATTTCTCTGCACAGATGCTCCCAGACCTACTGAGCAGTTGCAGCAACTTCTGTTTTGTTTCAACATTTTCGTCGCAAGTTCTCACAATACAATACGTCATCGATATTTAGAGCCCTGTCAAACAGGAACTTTGTAATTTCTCATTTAAAGTCCATAACAAATTCCTCAAGATTCAACTGAGATAACAACTTTGTTGTTATCATTCAGATCAGACACTTTGTCACAGTTCAGAAAGAAGAAAGAAATCAAAAGGGCTGGAGCAAAACTCAGTAGATCTGGCAACATCTGAGCAGAGATTCAAAAAATTGACCTTTGATTCTAATATGACTTTTCAGAACAGTGTCACATCATATGACATATGTTAATTCTGTTGCTCTCTCAGATACTTTCTCATCTTTTTCGTTTCTCCAGCAATTTCTGTTTATATTTCATGTTTCCATTATCTCTATATTTCATGTTTCCTGACAGGTCTACAAGTTGAACTTGGTAATATTTGGACAATGTGGTCATTGCTCGTTCTATTACAGTTGGTATTCCTGTGACACCTGAATTACAACCGAAATCTGCTTCTTCTTTAAGATAGAAAGTAAAAACAATTCTGACCATCCTATAAATCTCAGGAGATCTATTTTTAAAAAAATATATTTTCGAGGCAGCTGAACTTCATGAAATAATACGGATAGATTATTGATGATGGAACACTCTGTGTCCTTCATTGAACAAGCTTGTCTCCCCACTGTACAAATGCTTTCAAAGCATAACATAGAATTATTACAACAAAGGTGGAGAAACCTTAGCCCATTGTCTCTTCCAGTTTGGAATGAGCGATATCTCTAATATTACTCTCCTGTATTGTCCCCATAGCCCTGCACATTTTGTTATTAGTATCTGTTTTTAATTGTAAGCATCCTGCAAGATATGAACAATATGATCAACCTCAAACGAAAACAGACGTTGGAGGGAAAGCTCAGCAGGTCTGGCAGTAGCTATGAAGAGAAATCAATGTTAATGCATCAGGTGCGGTGACCCTACTCAATCTGTATTCCCAATGATTAAATGGTGTGTACATAAAATATAAAATATCCTTGTTGTGAACTATATTTAATTCTATCTGACGTTAAGAGTGTTGATGACATGTGGAATATCATCGTACTCCTCATGCAGTCTCCACAGCCACTGCCCCCATTCCGCCCTATCTCCCAGCCAAACGATACTCATTAATTGAAAAGTCTTAATCAATAAGTTCACTTTTGGTTTTGGACTGAGGAGAAAAAGCGTAAAAAATACTGCATTATAGCAAATAAAACTGCTTTAAAATGTTTGTCCATTTGTATAAATTAATTACTCAAGCATATTATGAATGGAAGGTCCAACGTTTCTTTATTAGAGCAGAGAGAGGAACATTCAGAGAAGTTGTCACTTCCTGTCTATGTGCAGAGCAACTGCACCACTGACAGTGTGTTGGCTGGCGTTTCTTCCCGTGGAGGAGAGATCAGCCCAGTAACAACGTCCTGATTGTGTTTTTTTTGTGGAGCGGTGAATATTCAGGGTAAGATGGTTACAGCATTGCAAACGTACAACAGGGCAGAGTCATCTAGCCTGCGAAAAGAAAACATCCATCATTCTCCCACACAATGACTTCACTAGAGCAATTCGTGATGGGAGATGTGACCAATAGCCAGCGATGTCAGCATCCAGTCCAGTCCAGTGAAATTGTGAACTGAATGTGCTGTATTGAAAGCTAGAACTGTTTGCTCAGTGACTGTGATTGATGTCAGTCTTCATGCATTGTAACTGTGTCACTGGAGGGTTTCCCTCTCCTATTGGTGAGGGGCTTCACTTAGTGCGCTATCCCAGTGTAGGAGCAAATGTATCAGCTCCAACAGTAACCGAGATCAGCAGCTGCACAGACGTGGAGAGGACAGATCTGAATCTGAGAATAATGGACTGGATAATTAAACCAATGGAGTGGAGGCCTTTCTTGGGACTTTTCAACATTTTTCTCTGTTGGGAATTTCTACCACATCGGATATTAGCGGTACTGATCATTATTTGGGGCGGGGTGAAGGGTGTGTTACTAACCTATTCTCGCTATTGTTGGTGTTTTCTACCTCTGTCCATTCATTAATCCCATAAACAATTTTGAACTTCATTGCAATTGCTGTTATCTATATTTGTCAAAGAAAGTAACTATTATCTTCAATTCAAATTGCAGTCTTCATTCATCTGAAATACAGATCACTCGCTTACAAACATCTGAGAACAGAACTGTGGGCAACCTCAAGATCCCTTTTGGCCCTGAATTGATTTATGTCTCGTGTTCTCTCTGTCACGAACCCTGTCCACTACCAGCTCATAATATCCCCAGTCTCCATCTCTGCGTCAGTGCTGTGACTGAACAAACCGTTGTCTGCACGTTGGTAAAATTCAGACTTTATGTTTCAAGCTCTCTTCTGGCCACTTTTCCAGTTACAAGCATTTCAATCACAAAATTGTTCTTGTCTCGGACGTTACTTCATGATTAGGACAATGTATCAGAGTAGGAATGTCGCTGGATGTAATTCAGGAGCAAAGCTTATTAAACGAAAGACATTGTTTCAAGCGATTTGTTTCAAGTCCTACCAGAGCTGATGGAAGAACTTCAAAAAAAGTGATAAGAATTAGAATAAAGGGTATTTCACGAAAAATAAACATAAAATCCTGATTTTGTCTGAAAATCTTGCTGTTTCACTGATGACTTTAAAGAAATTTAATGTTACGACCCAGTCTGGGTTAAGTGTGACTTCAGACCCAAATCAATGTGCTTGCTTTTATATTGGCTTGTGGAATGGCCTCACAATCAAGACAATTCGTGTTGATTAACAAATGCTGCCCTTGGCAGAGATGCCGACTTCCCATGGAAGAACAAATTTGAAGCTTAAACCAAATAAAAGAAGATGCTGGAGATCTGAAATTGCATAAGAAATGCAAAGCAAAGAACAGAAAGTGCTGGGAGCTTTCCTGAACTGAAACCAGTTGGAAAATAGTGTGAATAATTCTGGTGACAGAGAAGTCTGCTTTGAAAGGGAGGAGGAGTGAGCTAAATAGATAGAGAAAGAGAGAGATTGAAGAAAAAGAGCAAACAACAGGAATGACGATCAGCTGGGATGGAAATAAAAATGTAAAATTCACCTCATTTATTTTTGACTTTTCCCATCTTCCTGAATATCTTGCCCATGCTGGTACATGTATACCCCGCTTTTCAAATATTTGCTTTTTGCCACTTCCCTTTCCGAAAAACCTCCATTACGTCCTGTTTTCGCTAACCAAAAGAAATCCGAAGAGGATTTTCACTTATACCAAGAAATATGATTTATTTTCCCACATAAATTAATGCTATTTCACTTTATGCCATATCAGCTGATGGAAGGTTTTGTAGGAACACTCTCCTTTCAGATACTCAGGGAAACTATATATATCTAAGATCATGTTTAAAGCGATTTGATCTCAACTGTCTGTCTTCCCTGAGTGTCGTCATCTTCTTATATTTATTAATGGGATATAGGTAGCCCTGGCTGGGCCAGCATTAATTCACTTATTTGATTGCCCTTGAGAAGACCTTGAGCCTCAATGGCACTTAGACAGAGTGAGGCACACAAGGTGACAGTTGCACGGGAGGTGCGCAAAGCAAGAGCGACTTTCGCAAGATTAATATTATTTGAAAAGTTCGAGATTTCAATTCGCCAGTGTAATTAGGGTGGGGAAGAAGGTTTTCCTGAGCATACTGGTCCATGTTTTCAAGCCTCTGTATCTCCTCCCTTTTGGAAGAGGTTGCCGGAGACCACTACCGGTTTTGGAGAGATATTTGATGTTGCCAGCCTTTCGTTGACAATGAGAAGTATAAATGGATGGAAGGTTGTCCTCCATGATAGTCTGGGCTGTGCACTCAACCCTCTGTAGTTTCTTATGGTCCTGGGAAGAGCTGTTACCTTCACACTATTACGCACATGAATAGAATGCTTTCAGTTGCCAGTATGCAGAGCACTGGGAGAAGGCAGTTCCAAAATATTTAGATGTCACAATTGGTTGTTAAAAGGAGATCCAAGTTCTGGTTGCTGTTTCGACAACAATTGAAATTTAACCAATAAATTTAAATTATGTTTAAGATAACAAAACACAAATGAGTTTATTTTATTGCCAATATCCAACCAAAGAGCTTCAAAAGAATAGAGACGCCATCGCCATCACAACGACAGAGAAATAGACAGACACATATAAGGAGAGAGAGAACACTGCGAGGGAAACAGAAGTTTACTGACAATCAGTAAAACAAGAAAGGAAACAAAACAAGAAACAAACAGTCACATAGACAGGGAAAATGGGAGATAGTAAGTTCAGGGAAAGAAACAGAAGACAGAGAAAAGGAAAAGACAGGGAAACAGATAGTGTGAGAGAAATAGTGAGAGACAAAGCACACAGGGAGCTGAGGATAGGCTCACAGTGAGCTGAGGATGGGAGTGGGAGGTGCTGGGGGTGAGGACCAGAGAGAGCTCGGAGTGAGCTGGGGCGATGAAGATGAGGATTTACTTTGACCTGTAACAAGGTGTACAGGCAGATCATAGTAAGCAAGGATGTGCAGAATGATGGCTATAAAACATGTCTGAGAGGCATATAGGTTACGCTGCACAGCGCATGCGCTAGCCGAGATCAACAGGAACAAGATCAGCATTATCTGAAATTAGACAGTACATTCATCAGTCTAATAACAGTCAGGAAGAAAGTTTTAATGAACCAGCTGCTTTGTGTTTTCAAGCTTCCATTTCTTTTAGCCTGATGGAAGAGATTGTGGGAAATCATTACTGGGGTGTGATTGGTCTTTGATAATTTTAGAACAAAACATTCCAGCACATAAACAGGCCATTTGGTGGTCCAAGCCTGTGCCGATCCAAATCTTCTACCTAAACCTGTCGCCTATTTTCTAAGGATCTGTATCCATTTGCTCTCTTCCCATTCATGTATCTTTCCAGAAACATCTCAAATGGAACCACTGATCATAGTTCACCATTTTGCGAAACTCCCTTCCCCTACTATTCTCTGCCTCCTGTTGCCCAGCCAATTGTTTATCCACGTAGCTAGCGCACCATGTGACTACACTTTCTCCATAACCCGACCTTGGGGAAACATACCAAACGCCTTCCTGAAGTCCATGTACTTGACACCAACAGACTCTCCCTCATCAGAGCTGAAAATGTGTTGCTGGAAAAGCGCAGCAAGTCAGGCAGCATCCAAGTAACAGGAGAATCGACGTTTCTGGAATAAGCCCTTCTTCAGGAAGGGCTTCTTCAGGGCTCAAGATCGAAACGTGGATTCTCCTGCTTCTTGGATGCTGCCTGACCTGCTGCGCTTTTCCAGCAGCACATTTTCAGCTCTGATCTCCAGCATCTGTAGTCCTCACTTTCTCTCCCTCATCAATCAACTTTGTCACTTCCTGAAAGAATTCTATTGAGTTGGTAAGACATGACCTTCCCTGCACAAAAACTTGTTGCCTATCACTGATAAGACTATTTTCATCCAAATGAGAGTAGATCATATCCCTCAGTATCTTCTCTCGGATGTTCCCTACCGCTGACATCAGTCTCACCGGTCTATAATTGAATGGATTATCCCTACTACCTTTCTTAAACAAGGGGATTAACAATTGTCCATTCTTCTGGGACATCAGCCATGTTCAAGGATATCTGTTAATGCCTCAGCTATTTCCTGTCTCCCTTCTCTCAGCAATCTGGGGTAGATGTTGGCAGCCTTTCTGCAGCAACGAGCCATGTAAATGGAATCGATGGTTGGGATGTTAGAGTCCGTGTTGGTCAGAGCTGTGCAACCAACCTTCTGTAGTTTCTAACAATCCTGAGTAGAGCAGTTGCCGTACCAGGCTGTTATCCACCGGGACAACACGTTCTCAATGGTGCATCATTAGAAGTAGTGCATGCTGATTTTCCTGTATCACCTCAGGAAGGAGAGGCATTGTTGAACCTTCTCGACCGTCGGACCTATCTGAGACGCTCAGGACAGGTTGTGAGTTATCATCACTCCGAGGGACTTGATGCTCTGCACTCCCTCAAAGGGTTGATGTCGATGGGGTGTGTTCCCCTCCTTTCTTCTTAAAGTCAGTGATCAGTCCTTTACATTTACCGTATTAGAGAGAGAGGTCATTATCAACAGATCATGCCCCCAAGCTCTCTATCACCTTTCTACTTTCTGACACATTGTTGTTTAATATCAACATTGCTATAGTGATGTCATCAGCAAACTTGTAGCTGGCGTTGTTTGGAATTTGGAAAATCAGCCGTGGCTGCACAGGGAGTCCGTAGGGGGCTGAGGGCACAGCCGTGGTTGTACAAAGAGGACATTAGGGGGATGAGGACACAGTCGTGGGTGTACATGGAGTAAAGTTGGGGGCTGAGGACACAGCCGTTGTTGTACAGGGAGGACATTAGGGGGCTGAGGAAACAGCCATGGGTGTACAGGGAGAACAGTAGGGGGTGCAGAAACATCAATGGGTTTACAGGGATTACAGTGGTTGGCTGAGGGCACAGCCGTGGGTGTACAGGGAACACACTAAGGGGCTGAGGTCACAGCCATGGGTGTAGCTGCAGTAACGTAGGGGGCTGAGGTCACAACCGTGGGTGTAGCTGAAGTACCGTAAGGGGCTGATGGCACAGACGTGGGTGTGCATGGAGGACAGTGGGGGGGGGGCGGGTTAAGGACACAGCCGTGTGTGTACACGGCGTACAGTAAGGTGCTGACGGGACAGCCATGGGTGTACAGGAAGGACAGTAGTGGGCTGAGGGTACAGCCGTGGGTGTACAGGGAGTATTGTCGGGTGTTGAGAACACATCCTTCAGCAGCTTTAGTGTTGATTGTTATTGTGGAGGAGGTGATTTTACCTATCTTCACGATTGTGGGTCAAAAGCCTGAGGAGCCAGTTGCAGAGGATCGAACCGAGACCAAGGTCGTGGAATTTTGGGATTAGTCTGTAAGGGATAATGATTTTGACGGTGGAGCTTTAGTCGATGAGCAGGAGTCTGGTGTATGTGTCCTTGTTGACCAGATGTTCTAGGGAAGCGTGCAGGCTCGGGTATGGCATCTGTTGTGAACCCGTTACATCAGTCGGCACATTATAGGGCAGCAGGTCCGGCTGGGATACTGGAGTTGGTGTATGCCATACCCAGCCTCTCAAAGCACTTCATGGTCTATAAGGGCAAGTTCCATGTGCTTTATCACTTACGAGGATGATTATAGCCTTCTTGAATCAGGTTGGGAATTTGGCTTCTTGAGGGAGAGGATGAAGTTGTATGTGAATACCTCTGCTAGTTGCTACAAACAGGATCTGAGTGCTCTCCAGGCCCATCACTTTCTTTGATTTGACTCACTGAAAGACTGACCTTGCCTGCAGCGCTGACAACAGACACAGGTACATGTGGGGCTTTCGCGGCCGGTGTCAGCCCTCAGTGACAGTCACGCAGTCATTTATGATCGACATACCCTCCCCCTACCTCTCTCTGTCGTCTTCAACACACAATGACATTGGTTGGTGTGAGCACCACACAGTCAGCATTGAGACAGATTGCCATTAATAGACTGAGATCGTGCACCATCAAGTTCTGCATCACCATAATGGGGCAAATGCATAATAAAATGGTGGGCAGGGTGCCAGTGCCCGTGGTGCAAGGAGTGAAGACTTTGCAGGTGTAATTCCAGTCAAGACACTGCTTAAACCTAAATGGAGTCACGCATCTTGAGCGTTGTGCCTTTTCAATGGTGGACAGTCCCTCGGTAGTCAGAAAGTGCCATTTACGTGAACCATCTGACCTGACGGAAGTTTTGCGCGCTTTGCAGATGATACAATGATGATTGGATGGGCAGGTGATATTGAGGAAGTGGGGATGCTGCAGAAAGACTTGGACATTATAGGACACTAGGAAAACGCATGGCTGATGGAACACCATATGGGAACATGTGAGATTATGCACTTCAGTAGGCGGAATACAGGCAGACACTATGTTCTAAAAGGCTTCATGAAATCTGAAGCACAAAAGTAGTTGAGTCCTCGCCCTCTCTTCCGGTTAATGCGCAGGTTCAATTGGCAGTTAGGAAATCAAATGCAACATTAACATTCATTTCAAGAGAGTGAGAGTGATGAGAATGTAATGGGCTATGGTGAGACGGCATTTGGATTATTGTGAGCTGTTCTGGGGAAGGATCTACGGGTGTTGGACATGATTTATCCTGGGAATGATGGCTTGTCATGTAAGCGGCAGTTCAGGACTCTGTGTCTGTACTCAATGGAATTTAGATGAATGGGGGGGGGGGGGTCGCATCTGAATGAAGCTGACCGACTACTGCAAAGATTGAGAAAATTAGAGTATAGAAGACATTCCCATTCGCCTTAGAGGCTACATCAAAATGGCTCTGTTTCAGAGTGAAGAAATAGGCTGAATGGCCTAAATCTATTGCTATATCTCATGCCCTTGTGGTCATACAATCTATTATTCAGTGCAGAGTTGAAAGTCTCAGACCTGCTCTTGTAACCCTTGTATATGTACTTTGATTTGACTTCACCTTCTGGTCAATGGTAACCCCTGTAATATGGATGGTGGGAGAATTCAGTGCCAGTCTGTAGCGCAGTAATATGTTGAATATAAGCTGCTATTTGTGAGTCTCTGTGATGATTGTCATTTTGAGTTTGGTATTTTTGAAGGATTGATCCTGTTGTGCTAATGTTGTTGAATTTAACAAAACAGGTGCAATTTATCACAGCGCTCAACAACAATACGTCATGGAACACTGAACACCTTTCTAATAACAGAATGGTCTAAAATGTTCATCATCAGAAACACTGCTTTTCTATTCGTTAGATTAGATTACTTACAGTGTGGAAAAAGGCCCTTCGGCCCAACAAGTCCACACCGACCCGCCGAAGAGTATCCCACCCATTCCCCTACATTTACCCCTTTACCTAACACTACGGGCAATTTAGCATGGCCAATTCACCCTAAGTGCACATCTTTGGACGGTGGGAGGAAACCCACGCAGACACGGGGAGAATGCACAAACTCCACACAGTCAGTCGACTGAGTCGGGAATTGAACCCGGGTCTCTGGAGCTGTGAGGCAGCAGTGCTAACCACTGTGGCACCGGGCCGCCCACATGTGCACATCAGACTACTTGTCCCATCAAGGCGCTCAACTTGGAACTTTTTACATTTTTTTTCAGATATGAGAATCGCTGGATGGGGCCCCCATTTCTTGTCCGTCCCTAGTTGTCCCCTTGAGAAGGTGGTGCTGAGCTGCCTTCTTGTACCGCTGCAGTCCACCTGCTGTCCATTGACCCACAATGCTATGAGGGATGGAGTTACAGGGTTTTGACCAAGCAACAGTGAAAGAATTGTGATACATTTCCAACTCAGGATGTTGACTGGTTTGGAGGGGAGTTTGTATGTGGTGATGTTCACAAAAGCATGCTGCTCTTGTCATTCTAGATGGAAGTGCTTGTCGGATTGGAAGGTACTGTCTGAGGACCTTTGAAGAATTTCTGCAGTGCATCTTGTACATAATGCACATTGCTGCTACTAAGCATTGGTCGTGGATGCAGTGAATGCTTGTGGATGTGGTGCCAATCAAATGGGCTGCTTTGTCCTGGATGGTGTCAAGCTTCTTTCGTGTCGTTGTGGCTGCACTCATTCAGGCAAGTGGGAGAATTCCATCTCACTCCTGACTTGTGTCTTGTAGATGGTGAAAATGCTTTGGGAAGACAGGAGGTGAGTTACTCAAAAGTATTCCTAGCCTCTGATCGGCTCTTATATTTATGTGGCGAGTCCAGTTGAAGTTCTGGTCAATGATAACCCCAAGTGTATTAATAGGGGATGTGGAGTGGGGAATGTAGTGACAAATATGCTGCTGAATGCCAAGTGTTTATATTGTTTCTTACTGGTGACGGTCATTGTGTGACATTTGTGTGACGCGAATGTTACTTGCCACTTGTCAGCTCATGTCTGGAGATTGTCCAGATCTTGTTGCATTTAGGCACGGACTGCTTCAGTATCTGAGCATTTGTTAATGGTGCTGAACATTGTGCAGTCATCATCAAATATCCACATTCTGACCTTATGATGGAAAAAAGGTAATTGGTGAAGCCACTGAAGATGTTTGGACCTAGGTTTCATCCGGAGGGCCACTGAAGATTTTACGTAGAATGGTGATGAAACGTCTGTAAATGAACATTCCAGTTCATGGAGCAAACCTGCATCAACATTATCCTGAGGGACTACTGCAGAGATGTTCTGGAACTGAGATGACTGACCTCCTATAACAATGACCGTTTTCCATTCTGTCAGTTATGACTCCAATAACATGTGTTGGCCCACGATACCCTTTTTGCTCGGGTTCCTTGATGCCACATTTGAAAGAATACAGCCTTGATGTCAAGGGCTGGAATTCAGTTCCTTTTTCTCTGAACCAAGGCTATGATTAGGTCAGGAGCTGAGTGTCTCTGGCAAAACCCAAAAGGGGCGTCACTGAGCAGGTTATTGCTGAGCAGGTGCTGCTTGATAACACGATTGATGACAACTTCCATCACTTTACTGATGATGGAGAGTACATTGATGAGGCGGTATTGGGACGGGTTGAATTTGTCCTGCGTTTTATGTACAGAACATACTTGAACAGTTTTTTTTCTCATTGTCGGTTTGTAACTGTACTGGAACAGCTTGTCGCGGGAAGCGGAAAGTTCTGGAGTACACGTCTTCAGAACTATTGCCGGCAGGTTATCAGGGGTTATAGCCTTTGCAGTACCCAGTACCTTCAATCGTTGCTTGACATCAGTCAATCGAATTTGCTGAATACTGCTATCTGTAATGATGGGGACCACGGGAGAAGGCCGAAATGGACAATTCACTCGAAACGTCTGACTGAAAATTTCTGCGAAGGCTTCAGCCTTACCTTTTGCACTGATGTGATGGGCTCTTCCATCATTGAGGATGGGAATATTTGTGGAGACTCAAGTGAATTGTTTAATCATCCAACACGATCCATGATCGGACTCGGAGGACTGCATTGTTTACATCTGATGCATTCGTTGTGCGATAGCTCAGTTCTGTCTGTCCCTTGCTGCTTTTGTTATTTGGCACGTAAGTATTTCATGCCGCTACTTTACCTCTAACACCACGGGCCCTTATTATACTCAGTCATCTCCTGTGTGACAACTTGTCAAAGGCCTTCTTGAATTCCAGGTGGATAACATCCATTGGCTGTGCTTGGTCAAGCCTGTTCATTTCCTCTTCAAAGAATTCCAATAGATTTGTCAGGCATTAACTTCCCTTGATGAAGAGATTTTGTCCCATTTTACCAAACACTTCCAAGTATTCAGAAATCTCATCCTTCACAATAGATTCCAGGATCATACCCAAGACCAAAGTTAAGCCATTAATTGTGGATATTTTTTGTCTTTTTCCTCACTCCCTTGTTACAATGGGGTGTCACGTTCAAGGGTGTCTAGTGCTCTAGGATCGTTCCTTACTCTAGTGATTGCTGAAAGATCACCACTGTCCCCCTACAACTTCTGAAGCTATATTCTTTATATCTCTGGGATGTAGTCCATCCGGTCCAGGATAATTAACCATCTACTGGTCATTCAGTTTTTTCTAGCACGCTCTCCATGGTGGTGGCCAGCATACTCAGCTCTGGCCCCTCACTGTCTTGAATGTTAAGGTATTACTCGTATCTTCCACCGTGACCAAATTTTTCAGTTCCTCAGCCTATTCTTGTTCACCACTACTACCTCTCCAGTCGTATTTTACAGCAGTTCAATGTCTACTTTTGCCTCTCTTTTATACTTTATATATTGAAAGCAGCTCGTACAGACTTCCTTCATGTTAGTGGCTAGCTTACCCCCATAATTAATAATCTTCTTCCTTATTTTATTTTGTTTGCTCTCCGTTTTGTCTTTGTAAGCTTTCCAATCCTCTGGTTTCCTAAACAGCCACTCGCCACATTATATGCGTTCTCATTTGCTTCTATGCTCTCCATGACTTCCCTAGTCAGCTATGGTTGCCTCATCCTCTCTCTATCATGGCTCTTTTTCCTCAAGATAAATCTCTGGTGCATCCTGAATTACTCCAAAAATCTCCTGTCATTGCTTGTCCACGGTCTTTCCTTCTGGGCCTGTATCCCAGTTAATTCTAACAGCTCCTCTCTTAAGCCCCTGTAATTGCCTTTATTCAGCTGTAATACCATTACCTCTGATTCTAACTTCTCCACCTGAAATTGCAGAGTAAGTTCAATCATATTATGATCACTGCCTCGTATGATTTATTTTATCCAAAGCTCCCCTAATCTAGTCTGCCTGTTCAATCTGCTACAAAAAGCCATCTCATAGACATTCCACAAATTCCCTTTCCTACAAACCACGATCAAACTGAATTCCCAGTCCACCTGCATAATGAAATCCCACATGATCACTGTAACATTGCCTTTCCTACAGATCTTTCTATCTCCTGTGTATCTTGCACCCCAGCTCCTGACTACTGTATGGCGGCCTGTATATAACTGCAACAGCATTTTTTCAGCTTTTTGATTCCCCAGTTCTACCGACACAGATTCTGCACCATCTGAGATTATTTCATTTCTTCCACTTGATTCAATTCCATTTCTTACGAATGAGACAAATCTGTCTCTCTGCACACATGCCTATAATTTCGACAGGATGAATACCATTAAATATTCAGCTCCCACTCCTGATCCTCTTTCAGTAATGTCACTGTGATGCCCTCCACGTCAGATATGCTAATTTGTGTATGAGTCACAAGCTTATTTACATTATTTCTTCCTTGCATTCCGATATAACAGTTCAGTTCTGTATTTACCGTCCTCTTCTCATTGTCATTTGCTTGCCCAGCCATTGGTACCTGCATGATCCCGAGCCACTGACTCATTTCCCTCCCACTCCAAGTGCTTCTGCACCCCAGATGACATATCCCAAACGCAAGCACCAGGTAGGAAGCACAACCTTCAGGACTCTCAATCTTGGTCACAGAGAATATTCAAAGTCGGTGAGAAGATTTATAGCTCGTGTGTTCGTTGTTGTGGTTATGTTCGCCGAGCTGGGAATCTGTTTTGCAGGCGTTTCGTCCCCTGTCTAGGTGACATCCTCATCCTCCTATGAAGCGTTTCTGTGATCTCCTCCGGCATTTATAGTGGTTTGAATCTGCCGCTTCCGGTTGTCAGTTCCAGCTGTCCGTTGCAACGGCTAGTATATTGGGTCCAGGTCGATGTGCTTATTAATTGAATCTGTGGATGAGTTTTTTCATGCACAGACTGGTGTGTGTATGGAAACAAATGTAGGAGGAAGTGATGGACACTGGTCCCATTCCAATATTTAAAAGGCATCTGGATGGGTATGTAAATCGGAGGGGTACGAAAGATATAGAGCAAGTGCTGGGAAATGGGACAAGATTGGGTTGGGTCACCTGGTCGGCATGGACGAGTTGGACTGAAGGATCTGTTTCCATGCTGTACATCTCTCTGACTGTATAACGTTCTGACTGAATGACATAAAGTAGGGTCAGATGGCACAAAATCAGTGTTGGTCGAATAGAATATCCCGAAAGGTTGAATAAAGACACATAGATGGCGTTATGTTCAGGATTCCAAAAAGTAGTCAGGAGCTGCGTCACAATATACACCAGGAGATAGAAAAGATGCATATAAAAGGCAAACTGCAGTAGTCATGTGAGATTTTAATACACTTGGGGGGGGGGGTAGTGGGGACTGGAAAAATCAGGGTGGTAGTGGTTTGCAAGAAAAATAATTTGTGGAGTATCTTCGATAGGGCTTCTTGGAGCAGCTTGTAGTGGAGCCCACTCAGGAATAGGCAATACTGGGTTTAGTGTTGTGCAATGAGGCAGACTATTTAAGAGAACTTAAAGTGAAGGAACACAAAGGAAGCAGTAATCACAATATGATTGAATTTATTCTGCAATTTGAGAGGGAGAAGATAGAATCAGAGGTAATGGTATATTTGGTGTTCCTAGTAAGTCATTCTCTTTGTCTATAAAACCGGGCTGAACTCTGTTTCTGCTCATGTTAGGTAAATTTTGGAAAAGGGGAAATCAGTGTCTTCACTTCCAATCAAAAATTCCTTTCCTGATGAATTCTACAAAGCAAATTGCTATTTATAAATTGCTCACTGATATGCTAGAAGGAATCAGACTGTTCTCAAACTGCATAATCCTTCTAGTCCTGCACAGATCTAAATTTGCATATCCTCCCCACTCACCAATCCTGCCCAGTACCACCATTATGATATCTCGGTCTAATCGTCAACCTCAGTATAACTTCTGAATAAACTTCTTTATTTTTGCCACTATGACATTTGGATTCATCTGTTTCAAGTTCCTTTTAACCACATGTCCATGCGAAAAGAATTGTACTTGAGATGTTCAACTTGTTCTCTCCACAGAATCTGTCAAAAAGGAAGATAGTGTGTGGTGTTCAAGTCATTGACTCTTCATGTAGAGGCAAAGAATAATGATCTGTTGATGTCTCATGAAGCAAGTTGATGTAATTTAAAAGAAACCATCATTATCTGTAATAAACAGAAGCCCATCTGCTTGTGTCATGTCCTTTCGAGAAGGCAATGCGTTATCCTTCCTTGGTCAGGTTTCCGTGCAACTGCAAACCCACAGCAATGTGGTTTACTTTTTACTGTCCAATTGAAGAGCTGAACCAACCACTCAGTTCAAGATAGGGATAACATGCTGGTCTGATCAGGGCTTCATATGCCTCGTGAAAAACAAGAAAATGAAAGATAACTCCCTCCTACTTCCTGTTTCCCATATTGCTACTGCTCATTTCCATCAGGGAGGCGACTATTCCTTATTTTAGGTGTATTCCATCTCATTGAGTCTGTCCCCGAGAGTGATGTCCATCTCGATCGGCACCTCTGGTGCTGGTTTTATTGACACTGACAGACAGATGTAAGGAAGATGTAAATTTCGCATCAGTGGCAATATATAGAGAATGATGCTTTTTGACCTAATGAGAAAGAAATGGAGACGGCGAAGTGAGGGAAAGTAATTAATGTGATCATCCCTGAGAGATTTGTTGAGGCAGTATTTGGGGCATTGTCCACAGATTTTCTCTCCTTAAAAAGGAATGATCTCCTTACCACAGAGAGAGTTCCAAGGAGTTCCACCAAACTAATCCCTGGGATGATGGTACCATGAGGAGTGAGTGAAGATTAATCTGTCGCACTGTGAGAGAATAAGATGCGTTGGAAGTTCAGGGGGATTGACAATCACACATGATGTTCTAAACAGACATTGATACGGTGATAGATCCCACGGCCTCTTTTTTTACGAACTTTATTAAATTCTAGATACTTTTAGTACCTCTGAAAACATTCCCCCCAACCACCCCCACTCCCCATATCATTGAGAGAGCAGAATATCCAGACTTTGAATAAAAACTCCACATATTAATGCAGTGCATTTGTTGAGTGATCCTGCACTGAATGTTATGTTATTCATAATCCCAACATCAGCCACAATACCTTCAATCTAAAACAGTTAACTATTCCCACCAGCTTCTGATCCCCACGGAGAACATGCGTCTGCCTTTTCAGAGATGGAAGATGTCTCCTTTAGACTTGACAGAAAACATCTTGCTTGCCTCCTCACTGCCAGCAAACCACGTTAACGTAGCAATTGTTCCACAGACAATGGAGCCACGATAAACATCAAGATCTACTCCTGTGATTTGTCATGTTGGAGCATCAGTGACATCCTCCTGTTCATGTATAAGCCTTTGCGAGGCTGAATGGCCTCTTCCTGGTCCCGTGGAACGGTTTCGAGAGACTGTTTTGGCTCCACCTGTTCCTGTTTAACAGTTCGATGTGCTGACCAGACCCCTCCTCTTCCTCTGTAACAGGCAGGAGTATTAAATGTATTGCCACTCTTCCTGTTCAGTAGATTTGATGGGCTGAATGCTAGCTCATATTCATGTGTAACCAGCTTGAGATGCTGAATGAGCTCCTCTTTTAACTATGGAAATGTGCAATGTCTGGCCCTGCTATTACATAAATTTTACCAACACTTTAACAGCACAAACTGGAATGCTGTCCGGGCCTTGCTGCACATGGACATAGACTGCTTCAGGAGCTTAGGGGGGAAAATATTCTGAACATTGTGTGATCTTCAGTGATCATTCCCATTTCTGATGTAATGATGGGGAAGGACATTTATGACGCAGCTGAAGATGATTGTGTCAAGGAAGCCACCCTGAGGATCTCCTGCAGGGATGTCCCAGGACTGAAAGGATTGATGTCCACAACCATGAGCATCTTCCTCTGTGCGATGGCTGACCCCCAGTGGAGAGATTGTGGCTAATTCTTATTAAATTTAGTCAACGTTTCTTGATCCCATCCTGAGTCAACTCCTGCCTTGATATCTGGGTCTATCACTCTTACATGAGCTGCTGTGTTCAATCTTTTGAACATACAAATAGGTTATTGTGTATGTTTGGGGCGTATAACCTTCTCACAGAGTATAGTGAATGTCAGAAATTATCTGGTCTAGAGAGTTCGGGGAGCTACATCACTGAAAGTATTTACAGATGAGGTAGGTGGGTTTTTGACCTTCCATGGAATTGAGGGATGTGAAAAATTGGGAAATAAAGCAGAGTTGATAACAACAGTGGATCATCCATAATCTTTTACAATGGCACGGCAGGCCTGACCATCTGAATTACCATCCCATCCTGTTCCTTAGGATCTCATATTCTGTAATTAGGAAGTTAATGGTTGTAATTTTCCTGAACATTCCGTTATTGGATGTTACAGTTACAGAGAGCAAATCATTTTAAGAGTCATCTCAGGGTGAGGTATGGGGACTGTATTCACAGTGAATCTGGATCTGCACCATGACCAACAAATGAAGCACAAGTTGCAGAGAGGAGACACTCTATTAATAGACCAGAGGCGTCTTTGGAGCCCAGCCTGGGTTTTGAATTAACATTTTTCAACCCACGCCAAATTTGTGTGACAATTGTGAGGGACAGAAGGAGATCCTGTGTTACTGTGGACCAGGTATTTCGAGCAATTGGCCTCTGTCTACTCCTGTGCAGGAGCTGTGAGGGGCTGAATGGAATATAGGAACATTGGACTGAGGAGTGGGATTGGGCCATTAGGCACGTTGTCTTTGCTCTGCCACGCACTAAGATCATAGCTGATCTGATTGTGGTCTCAGCAGGACTTCTTCTGCACGTGCACCATTTTCCTACATTCACTTGTCTATCAAGTATTTAACAGACACAACTTTGAATAAATCTAAACATCCAGGCACCACAAACTTCTGGGGAAGAGAACTCCCACTTGAACAGCCCTTTTAGAATTTGCCATTCGTGGTCCAATTAATATTGCAGGGTCAGTGTTTCATTTTGCTGTCACACTGCTCCACTTTTTACAACACATTTCAAAGTTTAGTGATATGGCTAATGATATAAATGTCAGCCTGGCTCATCTTCTAGAATAATGTGAAACACACACACACACACACCGATCTTAAGACAATCAGAAAAATGAAAGCTTTCCAGAGTTTCATAAGAGTTGAACTCATTACAAATGGATAGATGATAGACTGCCCCAAATGTTATTCGGTCCACTGAAGTCATTAGTTTAGATTCCCTACAGTGTGGAAACAGGCCCTTCAGCTCAACAAGTCCACACCGACCCTCCCAAGATTAACCGACCCAGTGCCATTTCCCTCTGGCTAATGCACCGAACACTATGGGCAATTTAGCATGGCTAATTCACATGACCTGCACATTTTTGGACCAGTGGGAATAAACCGGAGCACCCAGACGAAATCCACACAGACACGGGGAGAATACGCAAACTCCACACAGACAGTCGCCCGAGGCTGCAATCAAACCTAGGACCCTGGTGCTGGAAGGTAGTGGTGCCAACCACGAAGCCGCCGTCCCGCCCATTCTGCTCAGGCAACTACTTGTGATGTGTCTTCTCCCCAGAATAGTTGGATTTAGCTGAATTCCCTTTGCTTCAGATGAGAGAGAGAGATTCCAATGAACCTCTCATCAGGAATACTCTACGACTTATCAGGTAGAGGTGAGTCAGAGATTTACTGTTGCCAGTTGGAACAAAAGAAGATCGAGGGATGAATTGGCTGCTGCTTCTCAGGCAGGGAACATTGTTCTCCCTCTCTGTGTTGAAACATGCAATCATGTTAACTAAACACAAAACTGGGCTGTGTGCGCTTGTCGTGAACATTCTCTGGAATGGATCATAATGGACGATATGCAAATGCATCATTGCTGTTCTTATACACAGTGCCTTTCATTAGCAAAAGAGAAAATTCCTTGTTTATAATTTGATGATTTGTTGGTATGCATATGCTTAATTTTTAAAAATCGGCTGATGTTTTCATAATATCTGTGCTAAAATCAATGCATTTTATTCTTAAAATTTATTCCATAGTTTTTGTCTCCCTGAGAAGAGAAAATGTGCATCCCGCTGATTTTTCTCAAAATCGTGCATGCTTTTAAAGGACTTCTCATCTAAGACCAAAATTGATAATGTTTCAAAACAAAAGGCCTTCAGTCCAGAAAAGTGTGAACAAAACATTGTTCATAAGCTTCAAGAACTGTTTTTAGGTTAAGGGATCAAAACTGCACATAATGTGCCAGATGTGGTCTTAGCAACGCCCTGTACAGATGTAGACTCGAAAAATGTGATGCTGGAAAACCACAACAGGTCAGGCACTACCAACGAACAGGAGACTCGATGTTTCGGGCATATTCCTGATGAAAGACTTATACTCGTGATGCCAATTTTCCTGCTCCTCGGACGCTGCCTGTTTGGCTGTGCTTTTCAAGCCTCACACTGTTCGACTCTGATCTCCAGCATCTGTACTCCTCACTTTTACCGGTACAGATGCAGTAAAACATTCCTGATTAAACCTGGTACCCTTTGCCAGAAACACAATCATTCCACTTAGCTTCCAAATCACTTACAGCAAAGTGCAGACTAACTACATCTGATTCGTGGAGCAGGATCATGCATACCGTCTGTATCTCAGAGTTCTGCAATCTCTCTACACTTAAATTGTTTACCATTGTTTAATCCTTCCATCCAAAATAGACAACTCACGTTATGCTATATCTAGTGAAGGTTTGCTCACTAATCTCCCTTTGCCTATATCACATTGTTCCCACACGACCTGTATTTGATGACATAATGGATGACCAGCTTGGTGTTTAAGCTAATTGGGCTTTGATATATTCAGACCCTTCCTCCAGATCTTTGGTCCAGGTACTGATTGTTGATGATCCCATAGTGATCTCTGAGGCACTCCACCAGTTACAGCTTTGTAATTTGAAAATAAGCATTTATCGCTACTCTCTTTCCTGTTCGCAACAGCTTCCTGTGTAACAGCTCAGATGTTTACATGGCGTCCTGTGCAGTAAAATGTACTCAATTAGCTAAAATGATTCGTTCTATTTTCCTCTGTAACTTGTTAAATAGGCAGAATATTCTCATCCAGTCTCATGGTAAGGATAATGACTGGCTAAATGAGATGGCCCCCTATCTTTGTCACAGCTTCGAGGGGTGGATGGAGGGCACAATACATAGGGTAGTGGCAGCAGTATTTCCCTGTAACAGCATCGAGGGTGGATTGAGGGAACATCACATTGGGTAGGGCCAGCAGTATATTTCTGTAACCGCATCGAAGGGTGGTTTCAGGGAACGACACATGGGGTAGGGGCAGCAGTATGTCTCTGCAACAGCATCAAGCGTGGATTACGAGAACAACACATGGCGGAGGGACAGTAGCATGTAACTGTAACAGCATCGATGGTGGATTGAGGGAACGATTCATGGGGTAGGGGCAGCAGTATATCTTTCTAACAACCTCGAGGATGGCTTGAGGGAACGACACATGTGGTAGAGGCAGCAGTATGTCTGCAACAGCATCGAGGGTGGATTACGAGAACAACACATGATGTAGGGAGAGCAGCATGTATCTGTAACAGCCTCGAGGGTGGATTGAGGGAACAACACATGGGGTAGGGACAGCAGCATACCTCTGTAACAGCCTCGAGGGGTGGATTGAGGGAACAACACATGGGGTAAGGGCAACAGTATATCTCTGTAACAGCCTCGAGGGTGGATTGAGGGAACAACACATGGGGTAGGGACAGCAGTTGTCCATTCGGCGCCACCAGTCAGAATGCTCATGACTGATCCGATTGTGATTGACCATCCGTCTCCTGTCTGTTCCCAATAAATATTGACTCTCCTGTCCAGCAAAGCTCAGTCGAGCTCAGCCTTGAATATCTTCAAAATCCGAGTCTTCACTGCTCCCTGAGGATGAGGACCCTACAGATAATACAGCACTAAAGTGAAAGAGGCGACCTTATTTCAGTGTGGAACCTGTTATTTTAAACTGTGTTAACCTAACATGAAAACGCCACCTTTTTTGAAACACAACGACAGAATAATTAGTCATAGATATAAACCATTCAGCCCTCTAAACCTGTCCAATAGGACCACTGACCCTTTTCAATCAATCATGTATTAAACTCATTCTCTGCTCCCGTCCCAGGAAGAGAATAACTGATAGCATGACAATGCACGAGCATTAAAAATGCAGAATTAGGATATCTGGCCCATCGACTCTGAATGCCTGAGAGATTAGAGATTTCTCAACATCATTCTCCTGACTACACTCCGTAACTCTTGACATGCTTATTCATCAAAAACGTATCTATCTCTGTCCTATAAGCACTAGTGTCTGTGTCTCTGTTCGTCTGTATGTGCACTTGTGTGTGTTTGTTCATGTGTCTGTGTGTTTGTGTATTTATGTGCTGACATCAGTTTATCTGTGTATGAGCCTGTGCGTTTTACTTGTGCTTGTGTCTATTTGTGAGCGAATGTCTGTGTCTCTGTATGCCAATACCTGTGTGCGGTTCTATCTCCGTGTATGTACGGTGAGTGACAGTATATGAACGTGTTTATATATGTCTCTGAATATTTTTGTGTCTGTATCGTTCTGTAATGAATTGTTTGTTGTTTTGGGAGGGAGAAAATTGTGAGAACAGACAGAATGGCTGAAGTGCGAATTGTCCTTCACTGAACATTGTTTTTTACTCAGTTGGAGGGACATGGATGTCACGGAATCTCCATACACACCTCCCGGTCCTCTCAGGCTCATACCAGGGTCCTCCCAACATGGTTGGGGGGGTGGTGGAGTCGGATAAGATATCGGGTGCTCCACCATCTCGCTTGGCCCTTTCTCTCCTATTACAGTCCGTTTCTGCGGAAATGGGAGAAAGGGGGGGAGGGAGTGGTGGTGGGAGTGTGTGTCCCTGCTGTTAATGCTGGTGTAGGTGGAGGGGAGGGGGAATGGTGAGGTGTCCGGCGGGAGTCAGTCCACAGTGTTGTGTCCATGCAGTGTTTTTAGTGTTGGGAATATAGTGGAGGGAGAGAGTGCGCGGGGTCCCGGGGGGGGCGGGGGGGGGTTGATGGTAGGTGCTGAATTCAATAGTGAGAGTGGTAGTGCCTGAGCTTTATTTGGAGATAAAATATGAGCCTTGTTAGGGGGTAGTTGCTATAACAGGTAGTGAGTGTGAGGGCTCAGAGACAGCATGGTGTAAGTTAACCTGGCAGAGTGGGGATGATATTGATGCTTGTCCTGTGATGCTGGTCATTTCTTCAGATCATGTCAGCATCGAGGTGACCCTCCCAGAATGGCTTGTTCACGTCTATCACTAATAACGCCACAGACCCTGTCCCTCAGATTCCACAGAATCAGTTTCGTGGATCTTAAAAATAGGAAGGAGAAGCAAGCATTTGTGTATTAGTGTATTTTTTGTTCTCGGGCAAATTCGGTGTATTATATGCTCTGTAAATTAGAGATGCAAATATTGTATTATTGCATGATCTCAAATTGCATCTAAACTGCGTTAACTAAGTGACTGCCAATGTTGTGAAAAGTAAATTCCATAAGCCTTTAACAGGTTGTTTGAAGATTATGTTGTGACTCAAACAAGAGAGCAGGTTATTTTGGATTTGGTGTTGTGTGGTCAGAAGGACTCAATAACCTTGCTCTGAGGACTAGAGCGGTCAATATACTGCATTTTACACGGCACCTGCATACAATCTCGAATGTTTGAACACAGAGTGGTAGACACGAAATGATCATTAGAATATGAGAATCATGGGGTCCTGCAGCTTGGATACAGGCCCTTTGGACCAAAGTGGTCCGTGCCGACGAAAATGTCCATCCATGCTAATTCCATTTCCTGCCTTTGTCCCTTATTCTCCTAAATCTTTCATATCCGCGTATTTGTCTAAAAGCCTTTTGAATGTTGTGAATGTACGTGCCTCAATCAAACTGCTGTGTGCTAATTCCATATGTCTACTCACCTCTGCGTAAAAAACTTGGCGCTCAGGATCATTTTTATTCTTTCACCTCTAACCCGATGTCCTCTAGTCTTTGATTCTAAAAACTGGGAAAAAGAATGAGTGCATTCACCTTATTGACGCATCTCATGATCTTATACATTTCTATCCGATTTCCCCTCAGTTTCTTCCACTTAAAGGAAAATGCCTCTACTAACTCTCCCTACAACTCAGACCATTGAGTACTGGCAACATCCTTGTAAATTTCTTCTGTCCTCTTTCCAGTTTAATCACATCTTTCCTATGGCAAGTGAACAAAACCGAACACAATACTCCAAGTGCATGTCTCACCAGCGTCCTGTCCAACTGCAATATAACTCTCAAACGTCTATACTCAATGCCCTGACTGATGAAGGCCAGTGTGCCAAAAGCCTTTTTCACTGCCCTGTCTCCGTGCAACTACTTTCAGAGAACCACGGATCTGAGCACCAAGGTCCCCCTGTTCCACTACAATTCTTCAGGGTCTAACATTCACCACGAAATTGGAACCTGGATTTGACTTTTCAAGAAGCAACATCCCACATATTAATCTCCATTTGCCATTTCTCGGCCCACTTCCCAGGCTGATAAAGGTCCTGCTGCAATTTCTGATAACCTCACTGTTCACAGTTCTGCCTGTTTTATTGTCACCAGCCTAATTACTAATCATGCTTTGCACATTCTCATCCAAATCATTGATATGGGCGGCACGGTGGCACAGTGGTTAGCACTGCTGCCTCACAGCGCCAGAGACCTGGGTTCAATTCCCGACTCAGGCGACTGACTGTGTGGAGGTTGCACGTTCTCCCCGTGTCTGCGTGGGTTTCCTCCGGGTGCTCCGGTTTCCTCCCACAGTCCAAAGATGTGCAGGTCAGGTGAATTGGCCATCCTAAATTGCCTGTAGTGTAGGTAAGGGGTAGATGCAGGGGTATGGGTGGGTTGCGCTTTGGCGGGGCAGTGTGGACTTGTTGGGCCGAAGGGCCTGTTTCCACACTGTAAGTAATCTAAAAGTAATCTAATCTAATCATAACAAACAGTAATAAGCCCAGCACCAACCCCTGAGACACTCCACTAGTCTCAGGCCTCAAGTCCAACAAGCATCCTTCCAGTACTCGCCTCTGCTTTCTACCATCAAGACAATTGAGTATTCAATTTGCCAGAGACCCCTGGATTCCATGCTATCGAACCATTCAGAGCAGCCTATCATGTGGAACCTTATCAAAGGCCTTTCTGAAATCTAGATAGACTATGTCTACCACCCTAACCTCATCAACATTCCAGGTCACTTCCTCAAAAGAACGCTAAAGAATTGTGAGCCATGATATCCTATGCACAAAGCAGTGCTGACTGCTCCTTATGAATCCGTGTCTTTTTAAATGCATGTATATGTTATCTCTCAGAACCTTCTCAAGTTGTTACAGGTGTTAAGCTAACTGGTCTATAGTTCACAGGTTCTTCTTCGTAGCCCTCCTTGAACAAGGGCACAGCGTTCTCTACCCTCTACCCACGGACCTCCACCATGGCCAGTGATGATGCAAAAAGATCAGCCAGGACCCTTGCAATAACTTCTCTCGTCTTTTGCTCTGTTCTTGGATACACCTGGGGTCAAGACCAGAAGCTCTGCAGAAATACTGTAATGTTTGAAATAAAATTTCCATTTCTTTAAGATAGAATCACCAAGGAAAGGGCAAGTGACTTAATGAAAGCTAACGTGATAAATTAAAGATTATATTAATCGTAGGAAGTGATTTCAGAAGAATTTTAGACATGGTGGAAACCGGAGAATTCTCAGATTTGCTTGTGTGGAGTTTGCATATTCTCCCCGTGTCTGCGTGGGTTTCCTCCGGGTGCTCCGGTTTCCTCCCACATTCCAAAGATTTACACGTTCGGTGAATTGGACATGCTTATTTGCCCAAAGTGTTCAGCGATGTGTAGTTTTGCTGCATCAGTAACAAAATGTAGAATCGGACGGGAATGGGTCTGGGTGGTTACTCTTCGGAGGGGCAGGGTGGACTTGTTGGGCCCAAGGGCCTTTTCCACACTGGAGGCTTTTAATGATTCTGTGAAAGAAGAACACAAAAACTACATAAATCTACAATCTGTATTGCAAAGAAAACAAAATAAAAGCAAGGTCAAATGTGGAATTTTGTAATGGGGAGAGGAGCAGTTATTGTGGAGAACAGGAAAATGACGAAGAAAGCAGCCAGTTACTTTGCATCTGCCATCACGGAGGAAAATCGCTGAGAAATACTAAGTGATCACATGGAACTTGTGGAACTAAAGACATAAACTCAATTCATATCAGTAACAAGGTAATAGTTGAAGGCGAGCATAGTAGTATTGCAGCTGGATTGAGCATTGCTAAGTCTGATGAGCCAGTTGTACTTCGTATCAAAGTATTAGAAATAAATCAGCAATAGAAGCATTATTTGTGCTGTCGATGACTTTTTTATTATCCTGTACATTCTGCAGAGGCTGGAAGTTAGTAAATGTGTTCCAAGTTTTGTAGATGAATGAGAGGGATTCAAGCATCTGCAAAGGGAACAAGAGATAGTGTGGAGAACTGCAGACCGATTAACTTGACATCTGTAAGGAAATTGATGGAATTTATTATATAGGGTCTGATATTGGATATATTGAAATTAACAGCAACATTGGAGAGAATCAGAATGCACTGACAGAGTCTGACAGAGTGTTCATATTTGACAAACTTCAGAACGATTTGAACTTGTTGATTGCAACACAGAAATGGCATATTTCGATTTTCAGAAGGCATTTTTTTTTCAGAACTCATGCAGTGAATTCATAAATAAAGTAATGTAAATGGTAATTGGAGAAATATATAGGAGTGGAAAGTTAAAGTCAGGTTCTCCTTCATTTAAATGAATCAGAACATAGTCGAGTCGGAAGGTCATGTTGAAGCAGTTTCACAGCTTGTTCATGAAAGTGTACATAAAGTATTGAGTTCAGTATTGGTGACCCACTCTGAGAAAGAATATACTGACCACGGAGGATGTGCAATGGACAGTCTCCAGATTAATCCCCCAGATGGTGAGATTGACTGATGTGGAAACTCGGCCTGTGTTCTTTAGAGTTTCAAAGAATGAGAGGAGATCATAGTGAAATTTAGAAAAGTTGCTAAACATATGGCAAGGTGGAAATTAACAGGATTTTTCTCTGGCTGTCTACTCTACATTTAAGGTAACTAATTAAGGTGGACCATTTCAGACTGCAATAAGAAGGCAATTCTTCATTTGAAGGGGACTGACTAACACAGGGACATGGAAACCTGCTGGCAGGGCAAGATTAAGGAGAATCCCCAGATATTCTCCAGGTACGTCAAGTGGAACAGAATAACCAGGGAACAGGTAGCACTCATAATTGACTTGCCAAGTTTCCTCCAAATCAACTTAGTGGCAGGAGACAGAAGGTCTGCTGGTAGAAGTCTGTTTGTTTGACTGGAGACCAGTATCTAATTATATACCACAGGGATCAGTGCTGTGTCCCAAATTATTTGTGATTCGGAGATGCCAGTGTTGGACTGGCTTGGGCAAAGTTAAAAAAAGTAACAAACACTAGATGATATTCCAACAGTTTATTTGAAGGCACGATCTTTCGAAGAGCATAATCACGTGATGACGAAGCAGCGCTGCGAAAGCTAGTGCGTCGGAATAAAACTGTTGGATTATAAACTGATATTTTATGATTTTTAACCTTATTATTTATCATATTCATAAATGATGCAGCTATGAATATGGAAGGGATTGGGGTGAGTGTGATAAATCAGTTTGCGTTTGACACAAAGTTTGGCTGGTTGGTTGGCAGTGAGGAGGAAGGCCTTATATTACAGGAAGATACAGATGGAATGATGAAATGGGTGAATCAATGGCCGATGTAATGTAACCCTGATAAACATGAGTTGATGTACTTTGGAAGAAGAAACCAGACAGGGGAGGACTCAAAGAATAGCAGCACACGAGGAAGATCAGAGGGTGCTACGCCACATAATGGGTGGCACGGTGGCATTGTGGTTAGCACTGCTACCTCACAGCGTCAGAGACCCGGGTTCAATTCCCGCCTCAGTCGACTGATTTTGTGGAACTTGCACATTCCCCCCGCGTCTGAGGAGATTTCCTCTGGGTGCGCTGGTTTCATCCCACTGTCCAAAGATGTGCAGATCAGGTGAATTGGCCATGCTAAATTGCCCGTAGTGATAGGTAAAGGGGTGAATGTAGGGGAATGGGTAGGTTGCGCTTCGGTGGATCAGTGTGGACTTGTTGGGCCGAAGTGCCTGTTTCCACACTGTACGTAATCCAATCTAATACCCGTGAATGTGATTAAACAGCTTAATGCACAAGTTGACAAATCATGGCGACCATAAACATAGACTGTATTCATGGAGGCACAGATTATAAGAGCTATATGTAACTTTGGTTAGGCCAAATGGAATACTATGTACAGTTCTGGGAGTCACATTACATGAAGTATGTGAGTGCAGTGGAGATTCACCAGGATGTTCCCTTGGATGGAGTTGATCAGATCGGGTTGTTTACTTTGAAGCAGAGAAGGCTGAGAGGGACGTGCTTCAGAAGGATAAGATTACCAGGACCATGGACAGGATGGATAGACAGCAGCTGCTCCTTTCAGTCAAAGGGCGAAGAAGAAGGGAGTATCATTTTAAAGTGAAGGGCTTGATGTTTAGTGAGGATTTGAGGGTTGTTTTTCATCCAGAGGCTGTTGGGGTCAGGAATGCACTTCCTGAGAGGGCAGTTGGCACAGATAACCTCACAACCGTTAATAAATACATGGTCGTGCCCTTGAAGTGCCATAACATACATGGCTATGGGCCTCTTATAGGAAAGTGGGACTAATATAGATCGTGCTGTATTTCTGACAGTACAGAGCCAGTGCTTCTGTGATTGTATGGGAAAGACGGTCAATCATTGAGCAGCATAAGACAGGAATTGATGAGTTTCTGAAGAATGTATTAACCAGGGTTATAAAAGTAAACTTGTCTCCATGTGCGAGAACAGGGAAGCTATACGTGTCTAATGCCCTGCTCCCTTCCTGATGTTTCTGTGGAGTCTGTGGGAAAGCCCTATCATTGTTTTCACAAGCTCTTAAACATTAGCAGGGCAGTATCTGTCTGGTTGAAAGGACTGTGTTTCCTGTTCCCTTTTCCAAAGATCGTTGCCGGTGTTCTGTCTGGTTTTATCCTTTAAGAACTCAGAGCAATTTGATACAATTGAGTGCGTTGCTTGGCCGTTTCAGAGACCAGAATAGAGTTTCGCACATGTCGGTGTGTCTGGAGACACTTGTAGACCAGACCAGGAAGCACGGGAGATTCACTTCCTGAAAGTACATTGGGGAAGGGAATGATGCTAACAATGGGCATTAGATTCAAGGTCAATATTACTGGCACCAGATTTTATGCCTCGATATTTTGTTTATTGTTTTGAACTTCCTCCAGCTGCCAGAGAATTATCCTGGTCTGGATCAGTAATCCAGTGATATTTGCACAACAAATCAATTTTACTGACTTTCCCCCAGTTCACACCCATACTCATTCGTCCATCAGCCCTGTACTCAGTCACCTAACCTGGTTTCTGATGTGCAAACACATCCAGTTTCATATTCTCATTCTGCTGAGGTTCTCTCCCTGATGTGATGCCTCCAATTTGTTATGTTACTTTAACATATTAATCGGAATCATTTTCTTTCCCATCATAACTCTTATCTCAAGAGGGTTGGAATATAAAAGCAGAGATGTACTACTAAGACTTTATAAAGCTCTGGTTAGGCCCCATTTGGAGTACTGTGTCCAGTTCTGATCCCCACACCTCAGGAAGGACATACTGGCACTGAACGTGTCCAGCGGAGATTCACACGAATGATCCCTGGAATGACAGGTCTAGCATATGAGGAACGGCTGAGGATACTGGGATTGTATTCGTTGGAGTTTAGAAGATTAAGGGGAGATCTAATAGAGACGTACAAAATAATACATGGCTTTGAAAAGGTGGATGCTAGGAAATTGTTTCTGTTAGGCGAGGAGACTAGGACCCGTGGACACAGCCTTAGAATTAGAGGGGGTCATTTCAGAACAGAAATGCGGAGACATTTCTTCAGCCAGAGAGTGGTGGGCCTGTGGAATTCATTGCCACGGAGTGCAGTGGAAGCCGGGACGCTAATTGTCTTCAAGGCCGAGATTGATAGGTTCTTGTTGTCTAGAGGAATTAAGGGCTACGGGGAGAATGCTGGTAAGTGGAGCTGAAATGCGCATCAGCCATGATTGAATGGCGGAGTGGACTCGATGGGCCGAATGGCCTTACTTCCACTCCTATGTCTTATGGTCTTATGGTCTTATAACATCTTCTATGTTTGAAGTGAATGTTTTTTCCTCTGTTTTTCTCCCTGATCATGATTAAGACCTCAGTCGTGTCAGTGATGCCAGCCTTTTTCGTTTCAGAGACAGTGAATTTGTGCACTTTGCGTTTTGTTCACTTCCCAATGTACAGTGCTCTCTGCTGGATAGGGTGTTGGAGCAGACTCAACACATGTCTTTGGAAAATGTTCAAAAACAGAAACTGCTGTAGAAACTAAGGAGGTCTGGCTGCATCTTGTGAGGCGAAAGCTGAGTTCATCTTTCGTGTCCAGCAACCCTTCGACAAAGCTCCCACTTCCTACAGCAATTTGTGCATTTTTATTTCTAGTATTCATAGTAATTTGTTTAATTGAAAATTTGTGCTGTGCCTATTCATTTCTGGAGAAACTTAGCAGGTCTGGCAGCATCTGCAGAGACAGAGAAACAGAGTTAGCGTTTCAAGTCCAGTGTGATCCTTCTTCAGAACTGAAAAGGATTGGAAACTGGGCATTTTAGTTCCTTGCCAGAGGTGGGTGGTAGGTAACAGGGAAAAGAGGGTGTGACAACAGATAAACAGGCTTTTAGCAGTGGTGAAAAGAGAAGATGATATAAAATGAGATTAAATTAAGATGTGAATGGGGGAAAGGGGTTCTCTCTATTGAGTGCAAGAGAAAGAAGACACAATCACATAAGGTCATACAGAGGCCAGGAGGGAGAATGTTGAACATGTGGTATTATATAGATCTGTCCAGAGATACAGTTTCACTGTAGAGATCCGTCAGGCAAAAGAATTCAGGTGCTTGACGGCTTATTGGCACTAGTAAGAATTTCATGCTGCCTTAGTATTGTAACATAAAGAAGAAAACAAATAACAGTATGAAGTTTGGGCTGAGCGTTGTTTACCTGTCACTTTTAACATTGTTTCAAATTTACCGTGCTGATCTTTAAGTGCTTGTTCTTGAAGTTAGTATCAGATGGAGTATAAGAGGTTGACGGGTGACATTGTAGTAATTTACAAAATCAGGGGAGACTTGGGCAGGGTGAAAAGCCGAGGTCTTTTCCACAGCATAGGTAAAGTAACTCATAGAGCCATATGTTTATGGTGGTAGAGGGAAGATTTAAAATGGACGAAGAAGGAACTGTTATTTGCACAGAGGGTGACGTGTTTATGGAATGAGCTGCCAGAGGAAGACTGTCAGATGCAAGTACACCTCCAACATTTAAAAGACATTTGGACGAACATGTGAATGGGGACCGTTTAGAGGAATATGGGCAAAATGCAAGAAGATCGGAATAGTTTAGTTTGGAAAACCTGGCCGGCATCAACAAGTTGGACCAAAGATTGTGTTTGTATGTGATAAGGCTGTATGAATATAGAAAGCGAAGAAAAGGGAAGAAAATATGTGATATCAGTAAATTGGCAAGAAATACAAAAACAAGCAGTACGAGCTTTTCCATGTACGTAAGAAGAGTTAAAGAGGGGTGTGTGTGTGTGTGTGTGTGATCTTTGATAAAAAGGAAGCCAGGAAAATATATTGAGGATATTTGGAGGGTGTCACTGGGGAACTGGATACAGGGAACAGACAGATAATTTACACCTGTATTTTACATCATTTCTCACAGGTAAAGGTGCTGTAAATATTTCAATGGTATAAGCAAAGTGGTAACAGCAGGGAAAATATTGAGCTGTCTCTAACAGAAGGAACAAGGCAATTCTCAAACAGATTAGTCCAAGGGTAAACAGGTCATCAACAATTCATAGCTATTTTTAAAAGAAGTGGTCACAGAGTGGCTGGTGGCACTGTGTGAAATATTCCATAACTCTCTGGATTAAAGGAGTGATCCAGGGAAACTGGAGACCCTCCAATGTGGCGCCTGTCTTCAAGAATTGAAAGCATGAAACACTTAGCCTAACCATTATTGCTGGGAATCTGTGAGAGTCTGTTATTAAGGAAGGAAATGCAGAGCATTAAGTAAAGCTTCACACAGAGTCAGCATGGTCTTGTTAATGGAGAACTACATTTCGCCTGTAAAATCATGCAAAGTTTTTCTGGAAATCCATGAGAATGTAACAAGTAGCCTTGATAAAGGGGGACTGGTAGACAAGAGGCTTTCCAGAGATTTTCCACAAGGTATCACAAAGTAAAGGTTCTTACACAAGACAGAAGCTCATAGTCTGACGGGTAATGCATTAGCATGGGATGGCACTTGGTAAACACTTACAAATCGGAGAGTCAGGATTCATCGATCTTTATGAAAAAAAATGTATCTATTGGAGTACCACAAATATCAGTCCGACGGCAAGAGCTGCTTACAACAGCTGCATTCGGATCCTGACGATGGGAGCTGAGTGCAATTTACATTCGAATTTGAGGATGACACTGACAACCAAAAGGCAGGCTGTTATTAAATGGAGAGGACTCCCAAAAAAGGAACAGTACAACGGAGTGGCGTGTTTCTGTATGAAACATAACGTCAGCATGTTGATGCAGAAATATTGGTTCATTGGACTGGTTCCTGGGATGAAAGGATTGAATTATAGAATACATTAAAAATGCTGAGGTGATTATTCATTGTGGTTTAAATGAATGAGAGTGTCATTACTGAAACAGATAAGATACAGAGGGGGCTTGACAAGGTCGGTGTTGAACACCAGAGCAGAGTCTCGAAGTCAGATATGTAGATACAGAATAAGGAATACCGATTTCAGACTGAGATGCAAAGAAATGTCTTCTTTCAGAATGTAGTGAATGTAATGAATGGCTAGAATTTCCTAACCCCGAGAGTTGTGGAGCTTGGGTCACTGATTGTATTTACAGACAGGTGGAATGGTTTGTGACATTTCAGCGAGTTGAGGGATGCAAGGGGTTAGCAGGAAAGTGGAGTTGATCCGTGCAGTAGATCAGCCATGTTCTTAGTGAATGGCAGTGCAGGTTCCTATTTATGTTTTTGGAAAATACTTGATTATTTTCCTGGAAGTCATGATGTAAAATGTTGCATTCAGAGACAGCAGAGGATTTGTCTGATATGACTTTGTGTGGGGCATGGGGGCTGTATTCAATGTGAATCTGGGCCTGTAACATGACCTACATCAGGAGCAGAAGTTACAGAGAGGAGAAGCCTGAAAAGAGGGATTGGCGGATGGGTGTCAATGCCTGACCCAGCCTGGATTTTTCTATACATTTGCCAAACAACACCAAACCATCAGAGTGGTCTCAATCTGCTCCTGAACAGCAGGACCGAAGCACTGGATGGAACGGATATGACTGGGCCATTCGGAACTTTGACACTATTTCACCAGTCAATAAGGTCATGGTCCTTCTCATTGTGTTCCCAGCTGCACTTTTCTCTGATTTCACAATGATTCCTGATTCACCTGTCTATGGAAAATCAGACAAAGTCAGCCTCGATATAATATGAAAATTCAGCCCTCCCAATCTTCTGGGCGAGAGAATTCCCACTTGAATGAATTCACACTTTGTTAATGTCTTCTAATTCCGGTTCTGACAGAGGTTGGAGGGTGTCACTGTTTCCATTTCTAGTCCCACTCCTCCACTGCTCACAACAAATTTTAAATGTAACCAGGTTGGCAATATGGCCGATGATAAAGGTCTAATACTGGGTCAGGGTCTGTTATAAGAACAAGCCAGTTGGATTTCTTCAGTCACCGACAAGTAATTAACAGAACTAACTGAGGAGTATGATGGATATGTGCTTAGCACTGCGGCCACACATCACCAAGGAGCTGGGTGCAATTCCAATGTCAGGTGAGTTTGAACATTCCCCACGTACCTGTGTGGGTTCCCTCGCAATGCTCCAGAGTACAAAGATGTGCAGCTTAAAGTGGATTTGCCATGCTCGATTGCCCATTGTTCAGAGAGCGTCCCCTTCATGGTAACCTCTGTCAGTGTGGGGGATCTTAACCTGCGCTGCTGGCCTCTCTCTGCATCACAAACCAGCCGCCCAGCCAACTGAGTGCGAGACAGTTTAACTGTTACAGACAGAAACAGTCACAGGCAAAGGGCAAGAGAAACTTTCATAACAAAGAAAATGGTACAATCCGGATAACGGTCAAGATTACAGCTGAGGATAACATGTTCTCTGCTCAAAATTGTATTTCATAACGCGACAAGTGTTGACAAGCCGTGTTTGGCTGAATACAATAAAGTGAGACAAAGTGAAATAGCCAGAATTACTAACTGTGATTGGATATAAAACTAAGTCCATATTTATGCAGGAACCCATGGGGTTGAATGACTGAAAGTTCCTATACCTGAAAATGGGAATTCTTTGGAACACTATCTGGAATATTCCATATTCAATGTGTGTGTGTGTGTGTGTGTGTGTGTGTGTGTGAGAGAGAGAGAGAGAGAGAGAGAGAGAGAGAGAGAGAGAGAGAGAGAGAGAGAGAGAGAGACTGCAGATTCTTCACTGAGCTGGGTGGTGAGCTCAGACCATGCTCGGTGGGGCTGGTGGTGAGGCCTCCTCTGGGAAGAAAATGCCCCCCCCCCTGTACTAGCCCATCCACTAGGACCTCTGTGCCTCTGATAAAAACCGTGGTGTTAGTTCCCTTTACTTGCCATGCTCGGCGTCAATTGTGCAGAATGGCTTCAAACTGAGGAAGTGCAACAGTGTGCCCATTGGCCTTTGAAAGATGGCACCAGTGTCAGTGATCATAGAATAGCCAGGGGCATCAGGGCGATGGTGAGTCCCTCCAGCCATGTCGGGTTGGAGAATTGGGGTGGCATTGATTGCGAGTAACACGATGAGATTGAGTGGGTAGTTAATCTGGTGAGTTCGATAAGATAGCACCATGAAACGAGTTCAGTGTCGCACAGATAAACCCTTTGTCACACTCAATAAAAATGTCACTGAGACAAACTATTGTTAGATTCAGCCCAATGAGTCGAAGACTCTGCTGACCCCACACCCAGTTACAAAGTTGCAGAACAAATGTTCATCTAACACTCTCCCTCATCTTTATTGACGCCAATATCCCCTTCACCTATCATCCTGGGAATACTGGCTCATGTTGTAGGATGCTGTCGAAATGCCTTCATTTCAGCATTCTGAAACCCGTGATCTTACATGAAATTGTCTCTCAATCTCCCTTTCGCTTTTTTCCCCAAAAACCTTTTGATTGTTGGTAGTTAAACTGATTTCTCCGTCATCTCTCTCTGGCAGGAACTAGGGAATATGGACTAGACAATGAGGACTCTGTATCAGAGTGATCATGTAACTGGTTGGTAATTCGGAGGCACGGGCTGTGTCTCCAAGGCAGTGTTTAAAACCCTACCACAGCCGATGACAGGGCTGAAGTTCGAATGACAAAAATTGGAATTAAACTTAATTTCACTCATGGAAACCAGAAATCGTTAAGATTTATTGTTATTTCACTGATAGTCTTTGCTAAAGAAACTTAACATTATTACCCAGTCTGAGTTCAGTGTGACTTCAGACCCACAACAACATTGTTGGCTCCATTTTGTCTTGACAAATGGCCACGTTGTCAAGGACAATTAGTGATGGACAACAAATGCTGCCCTTGCCAGTGATGCTGGCATCCCGTGAAACAACAACATTAAAGGTGAAATAAACCAAGGAAGGGTGGGTGCTAGAGATCAAAAATAAAATTCTCCAGTGTCTGTAAGTGTTGAAGAATCTTTCAGGTATGGCAGCCTCTATTAGGAGAAATGCAAATAACGGTTTGAGTCCAGTGACCCTGCTTTACAACTGAAAGCAATCTGGGAAATAATATTATTTATCCTGGTATCATGGATGGTTGGGGTGGAGAGAGAGGTGGGGGCCAGGTTTAAATTGAATGGATGGAGAAATTGCCGAAAAAGAGAGGAAAAGAAATGAAAAGTGAGCAAAGGGATTGCTGATGATGAACTGAAAAGAAAACAAAATGGCAAGTTATTCTCACATTTCCTCATTTTCCCATATTCCTGAATATCACGTCGATTTAGATTTGTCCCTGATTAATGTGAGTTAGGTTCCCTTTATCTCTATTCTGTGAGTGTGATGATGAAATCCATGAGCAATGCTGGTGCTGCCTTATAGTTGCTGAGATACAGAGAAAGGTAATGTTACATTGTCAACTGCTTCTTTGGAGAGAGAAACAGTTACTGTGGGAGTGTGCAGAAATGCAATGGCTTTCTCAGCGAGGAAGAGAAACTCAGGAGCGGAAATAGTTTTCAACACGGATCGCATTCACGTTCCATGTGAGTAATTGACTTGCTCCTGTCATTGGAAAATCAGTGGAGTTTCTGTGGATGATTATCTCGGGTTTGTATCGTCAGCTGCTGGGTCTGCTGACCCCACTCTATACACTGCATTTACAGAGTATCTGGGTCCAGAGTAAACAAATAGATATGAGGCTCCACAGAAGGGAAGCTCTATAAATAGGGAGGTGCAGGACAGTACATTATCTTTCCTGGGATTTCCCGGTATATTTGTCTAAGCTGGACCAGGTGTCAGGTATGAAACCAGTTTGTTTTTAAAATTGAGGTGTTCATGGAGCTGTGTCCCCTCCTTCAGTGTACTGTGTAGCGTCACATCAGTGACAGGACTGTGCTGATGCTCACCATGAATTAAACTGGATTAATTCTGGAACTTTCCAGACAGGGGTGAGTAACATATCCATCATCACTGGAGTGCAGTCCTCCGATATATTCACTGGATGACAGAACCCAACTGTCCGCTGAGAGCAATATATTGTGCCCATCTCCCTGAGAAAGATACAGAAAGAAACTTCCAGAAATACAAGGGAACAGAGTGACTGGTGAAAATGCGGAACAGCAGGAAATTAGAATTAATAAAAGGTACGTCTTCCAAAATCTCATTTAATTTAAGGTTGGTATATTGCTGCATCTGATGAGCTACATCCCCGGATATTGAGGAGGTGGCAGTAGAGCGAGTGAAAGAATTACTGATTATTCTTCAAAGTTGGTTAGATTCTGGAAAGGATCCTCCAGACTTGAAAACAGCTATTGGAAACCTAAATATTTAAAACAGGACGGAGAGAGCAAACAGCAAACTAAGCAGTGGTTAGCTTGATGTAAGCTGTGAGAAAAATATTGGAACCTTTTGTGAGGAATGTGACAACTAGACACTTGGAAAATAATGACATGATTCCGTAGTGTCAATCTAGATTCAGGAAGGGGAAAGGAACTTGATCTTTGATAAATCTGCTGGATTTTGTGGAGATTGTCCATTGTGACATCGATAATTAATAACCAGTGGGGATGAAGTATTTGAATTTTCAGTAGATGTTTGACATGGTTGAATACAGATGAGTGGGGAATGTCAGAGTCCATGGGTAGGTAGGGGTGGAATACACCGAATGTATTAAAAGTTGGATAATCGAGAGAATGAAGAGAGCAGTATAATTATCTGGAGTGAAGGATCAGTATTTGTGCAATAGCTCTTCGCAAGATATAAAGTACTTCAGATCTGAAGAACAAATATCATCATTCACATTTATGTTCATTAAATAGTGAGAGGTTGGGAAGTGCTGTTGTTGAATCAGACCTGGATGTGCTTGGTCATAAGTAACAAACAGAATTTTTACGCAGCAAGAAGTAAATGATATGTGGCTCTTCATGCAAAATGATTAAAGTACCAGAGTAAATGTATCTTTCTCAATGATAGCGTTTTGTTGAGAGACGGTTAGGGGTATTGTGTACAGTTTGAATGAGCTTTATAAATCATGATCTTGTCAGCGATTCAGTCCAAAGGGGTTTCACCAGACTAAACCCTGGCATGATGCTACCATGAGGAGAAAGTGAAGAAACTTGTGCTTACTAAAGTGTGTTAAGGTGTTTGTGAGTTTATATTTTAAAAATGTTGAAGCTCATTGTGTGTTGAAGATACAAAATTGCCTTATTAGATCAATTAATGGAATGCCCAGGCAAATTCACATTTCCTATGTATTGGAGTGCAAGTATATCCACTGTAAATATATTGCTCATGCCTGTTCTAGTCGAGGAGAGATCTGCACGGTAACAGCATGTAGATTGTTGTTTTTGAGGGTAGTGGTGGTGGGAGGTTCGGCTGGTTACAGTATTGCAAACTGACAACGCAGCAGAATCATCTAGCCTGCGATAAGAAAACATGCATCATTCTCCCTCACTACTAACTTCACGAGGGCAATGGGTGATGGGAGATGTGATCAATAGCCAACGGTGCCAACATTCAATCCAGTCCAGTAGTTTTTGTGAACTGAAGGAACCATATTGAAAAGGGTTAAATGGAGCTGTTTGTTCAGTGACTGTGATTGATGCCTGTCTCCATGGATCCGAGTTGTGTGACTGGATGTTTTCCGTCTCATATTAGTAAGGGGCCTCTTGCAATGGTTTATGCCATTGTAGCAGCAAATGCATCAACTCCTGCGCTCAAAGGGATTAGCAGCTGCAGAGACAGAAAAAGGAGACTTAAACATCTGAAAATATTCTGGAATGATCCATTAATGGATCAGAATCTGAGAACATTAGACTGGAATGCTGCAACAATGGACAGGAGTTTATACTGGGGTCTTATCTATTTTTCCTGGTCTTGGTCAACATTACCACATCGGATAACGGGTGCACTGATGATTATCCAGGCGGGTTACTATCCTATCCTCGCTATTGTTGGTGTTCCTGGTAAGTTTCTTCATCTCTATCCATTTATTAATCTGTTCAACCATGGCGAACTTCTGAGCTATTCCTGTTATCTATATTTGACAAAGACGGAAACTATTGTCTTCAGTTTCAAATGCAAATTCCATTAATTACCCACAAATTTCAGAACCACCCACACCCCCGCCCTCACAAACATCTGAGAACGAGACTGTTCACAAAACCGAATTTAAATAAATAACATCCATTTATGTCTCGGTATTCTGTCCATCACCAAACCAACCCACTACCAGCTCGACTATATGCCCAGTCACCATCTTGGCTTCAATGCTGACGCTTAATAAATCATTATCTATGCTTTGGTAAAATTCTGACGTTATGGTTCCACCCCTCCTCTAAGCACTCTTTCAGTTGCAAATATTTCGATCACAACTTTGCTCTTGTCTCTAAAATAACTTAATGACATGAACATTCTCTCAGAGCAGTAATGTCGGAAGAAATGTAATTCAGATGCACAGGTTATTACACAGAAAGAGACTGTTCCACATCCTACCACAGACGATGTCAGAAAGTAAATACAAAGACAGGAATTGGAAAGAACAACCATAACATTTCCAGCATTTTGTCTATACGTTTATCTATTTCACTGATGTCCTTTGGTAAATAGATCTTGTGTTACTCTCTGGTCTGGCTTAAGATTGATGTGAGACCAACAGCAATATGCTTGGTTCTGTACTGCCTGAAAGAATGAACTCGCAGTAAATGACATTTGGTTAGGTCAACGAATGCTGCCGCTGTCAGCGATGCAGACATTCCAAGTAATAATAAAATTCAAGGTTAAATAAAGCAAAGAATGATGCAACAGATCAGAAACAATAAAGAACGAGAAAGTGCCAGACAAACTGAGCAGATATGGCAGCCCGCTCGCGTCGAGAGAAAAAATAGAATTGGCAATTCGATTCTAATGACCATACATCAGAACTGAACACAGTTAGGAAATAGTGTGATTGATGTTGGTGACACCGACATCTGTTATGACGGAGAGAAGGACAGAGTTGAATAGATGGAGAAAGAGAGAGATAGAGAGAAAGAAGCAAACAAAGGGATTTTTGATAATCAGCTGTGATGGAAATAAAAAAATAAAATTAAACCTTGCTCATGTTTCTCCTGTTCCCATATTATTGATAATCATGACCATGTAAGGTATATGTCAAAGTCCCTGTTTAAAGTTATTTATGTCTGTTTTTCTCTCTTCCCTGAGTGGGATCATTATTCATTAATGGGATGCTGGGCCAACATTTAATTGTCTTTCCTCATCGTCCTTGAGAAGGTGTTGGTGAGCTGCCTTTCTGACCCACTGCAGTCTGTGGGCTGTAAGTAGTCAGTGCTAAGGTCCATGCGGTTTCTTTTCTTTAAGATTTTGAAGTGACTGATATAACTGAGTGGCTGGCTTGGCTATTTCAATCCGCAACTGAGAGTTAACCACATTGATGAGGGTCTGGAGTTACATGTAAGCCCGACCAGCTGATGATAGTAGATTTCCTTTCCTGAAGGCCATGAGGGTGGCAGGTAGTACAATCAACAATGGTTTCATTGATTCATAATAACTGATATTTTATTGAATTCAATTTCCAACATTTGCTATTGTGGGATTAGGATTCGGTGCCTTGATCATTACCTGATTCCCTGGATTCATATTCAGAGATAATACATCTAGATCATCGCCTCCTCAGTATCTCCAATCAATTCCAATGACAATAGTGATGTTGTTGTTGGTGTGACTTTGCTTCATAAGGCAAATAAATGATTGGCAAAAAATGCCATCCTTCTCATTTTGTATTTATGAGAAGGCGAGAAGATGGGAATTTCTCTTGGTGAAAAGGAGCTGGATGTCCTTGATCATGAGGCACTAACAGAATTCCTACAGAGCTGTCGGGTACTGGCAGGTGGGACTAGATTGGGTTGGGATATCTAGTCGGCATGGACGGGTCGGACCAAAGGATCTGTTTCCATGCTGTGCATCTCTATGACTCTATGACTCAACAAGTAATCAGCACAATAAATGAGTAGCATTTTTTCATGACAAATTGATTAAAGTATAAGAGTGAAGACACCGTCCTGCAGTTGTGGAGTGTACTTGAGACAGTATTTTCTTTCATTTATAAACAATGATCTCCTTGCTAAAAAGAGATGGTGTAATGGAGTTTCAGCAGACTAATCCTTGCGGTGATGGTACCATGAGGAGAGTGCGAAGGAAATGAGTGTTTAATCTGTCACGCTACAAAGAGAAAAAAAAAGTGATTGCATTAACACTGGAGTGTTATGAATCAACACTCATTATTTCCAAAACAAAACACGGATAACATTAGATATAACATGTTTTCCATGATACGTGTCTTCACATTTGGACAATATATAGATAGGAAAGGTTTAGAAGGATATGGAGCAAGCGCAGGGAAATGGGGTTAGCATGGATGGACATTTTGATCAGCATGAACCAGTTTGTGCTAATGGTCCAGTCTCTGTGCTATAGGATTCTATGACGCTATGATAGTTTACAAAGCTCTATGAAGCCCCCATATTGTTTGAGAGAGAGCTCCAGGTTCTGAATCAACTCTCAGCGTCTGGATGTACAGTTGGTGTGTAACCCTGCATTGAACGTCATATTGTTTACAAATCTGTCATCAGCCACACTCTGATAGTATTCGTCATTCCCACCAGCTTCTGACGTCCATACAGAAAACTAACCTGTCTTCTCTGTCACAAACAATCCTTCTTTCTTGCTAAAAGCTGTTCATTGCCTTAAGTAGACTCTGTCCTTGATGTTTTTCAGAGGGTCAATAAAACGGGGCCAGGCTACGATCAGTCTGGTGAGATACAGACGTGAAACGGACTTCCAGAGGCCTTTTATTTTTACGTAAACAGATTAAACTACATGGCAAAGTTGTCATGCTTTAGAAGTTACCTGGATAATGAACGGGGAGTCGTCAGCTCTTTTAGCTTAGCTACCTGAGTTGAGCTGAGCTGAGCAGTTTTCAGTTGAGTCTTGAACTGGGTAGTTCAACTGGGAGCTGTGTGGAAACTTTCTCTCTTTTCTGCCCTTCAGCTTCAACCTGGAAGCATGCATTCCATTATAACGTTTTTTACAAGGGAGTTTGATTATTAAGACGATTGTGTGTATTTGGAATAGCACAATTAAGTCTTGCTGGACAGGTTGAATTCTGTAGGGGTTCTTTATTCTATTCTTTGTGTTTCATTGTGTAACTTTGTGAATAACGTTTTTCTCTGATTTAGAATCTAGTAGTCACCCTAGCTAAATTACTCCGGGTAATTTTCATTGGATAATTACCAAAACATAAATTGAAAAGTTATTCAATGTTTTGAGTGGTCTAGCCTCGCCCATAACAGACGGGGGGCTCATTGCTGGATTTTTAACAGCGAGTGGGAGATGATAGTGTCTTTATTTCGGGTATTAGCTTGATTGGGTTGACAAAGCTTAGAATAGTAATGGCTATTTCAGTTGCCAAACGTTTCCTGGGTGTGCATGCAGTGACTTTGGATTTTTTACGAAAAGTGACTAAGACCAAGTTGCAAGAATTAGCAGAGAAGCTGGAATTGGAACTAACTGCTTCTGTGAGGAAAGGAGAGATAATTACAGCAGTAGCTCGTCAATTAAACTTGCTGGAGAAACCATCAGAATCAGAGCTGGTAAGAATTCAGTTGCAAATGACACATCGTGAGTTAACATCGAGAGGTAGGGAAAGGGCAGCCAAAATGAAACATTTGACTCTTGATAAAATGCAGAAGAGGGGGGAAAAGAGAGAGCAGAAGAACAGAGATTAAAAATAAAGAATGGCAAAAGAGAGAGCAACAGGGGAGAGAGAAAGAGAGAACTTTTGAATAGCAAAAACTGACTCTTAAAAAGGGAAGAAAGTATAAAAGACTGGAGATAACGTCTGAGGGTGCGCTTAGTAAGGAAGAGAGTGAGGATGAGCAAGCCCCTGGTAGTCAGAAGCCTAGTGAGAATTTGTTTGAGTATGTTCAAGCGTTGTCTCAATTTGATGAGAAGAAAGTGATGCCCTTTTCATCTCATTTGAAAAGTTGGCGAAACAAATGCAGTGGCCAGAGGCAATGTGGGTTTTGTTGATCCAAACGAAAGTTGTAGATAGGACTGGTGAGGTATACACATCCCTATCAGAGGAGGTATCTGGGGAGTATAAGCAGGTTACAGAAAACATTTTGTCTGTATAGGCGAGCTTTCAGGAATCTAATGAGGGATCCTGGTCAAACCACTGAGTTTTTAAGGATCACACAGACTAATTTCGATAGTTGGATATGAGCTTGAAAATTCAAACACAGCTATCATGCCCTTAGAGAGGTTAGTAGTTGGAGGAATTCAAAAAATTACTACCTGAAGTAGTGCAAACTCAGGTGGAAGAGCAGAGAGTGTAAACAGCAAGGTTAGCTCCTGAAATGGCTGATGATTATGAACTGGTCCATAAACTTGGTTTGGCTTCCAGAACCAGTTCTGGTGTCTGAGGGACAGAAATTGGAGCAAACAGATATCCTCACGTGCAAAGGGAAATGTAGACCATAAGGATAATTTACGACAGTAATAAAGAAAACCTTGAAGGGGACAAAGAAGTTTAAATACTCTGGTGTTTTCATTGTAATAAAGTGGGCCACACAAAATCACAGTGTTGGTGGGCTGGGAGAAAACCAGCTGTAGGATAACAGACAAGCCTGGAAGTTTTGTTGGACTCGGAACATAAGCATAGGGGGAGTTAGGCAACTGCCTCAGTGTGTACAAGATGATCAATGGACGTGTCAAATCTGCATAAAAACTTACATGAAAGGGAAAATTTATTCACATAAGCCAGGAGTAATTGGTAAGGAGGTTCCGATATTAATTGACACAGGATCTTTTCAGTTCTGTAATGCTGAGGGGTGAGTCTTTATGCACTCTTGTGAGACTATTGTCAGAAAATGTGCTGGTAACAGAAATTCATAGTGAGGCAAAAAGTGCTCAGTTATGTAAAGTGAGGCAAGAGAGTCCAGAGAGGAGTGGATAATGTGTGGGAGGAGTACTGGACCCCTAACTCTCAGCTCCAGGAATAAAATTTGTCCTTGCAAATAATATAGCTGATTCACTGGTAGGCGTTTTGCCTATTCTAGTTGAAAAGCCAGTGGAGATGCAGGCAACTGAAGCCGTGGAGAATGTTTATTCAGAAATTTCCCCTGATTGCATAGAAACATAGAAACATAGATAAATACAGCGCAGTACAGGCCCTTCGGCCCTCTATGTTGCGCCGACCGAAGCGTACCTAACCTACACTAGCCCAATAACCTCCATATGCTTGTCCAATGCCCGCTTAAATGACCTTAAAGAGGGAGAGTCCACCACTGCTACTGGCAGGGCATTCCATGAACTCACAACCCGCTGAGTAAAAACTCTACCCCTAATATCTGACGGATACCTACCACCCCTTTATTTAAAGCTGTGTCCCCTAGTAACAGCTGACTTCATGAGCGGAAAAAGGTTCTCACTGTCAACCCTATCGAATCCCCTAATCACCTTGTACACCTCTATCAAATCTCCCCTAAACCTTCTTTTCTCCAATGAGAAAAGCCCCAAGTGCCTCAGCCTTTCCTCATACGATCTTCCTACCATGCCAGGCAACATCCTGGTAAACCTCCTCTGCACTCGTTCCAATGCCTCCACATCCTTCCTACAGTATGGCGACCAAAACTGCACACAATACTCCAGATGTGGCCGCACCAGAGTCTTATACAACTGCAACATGACCTCAGGACTCCGGAACTCAATTCCTCTACCAATAAAGCCCAGCACACCATTTGCCTTCTTCACAGCACTATTTAAATGGGTGGCAACTTTCAAAGATCTGTGTATATGGACTCTAAGATCCCACTGCTCATCCACACTACCAAGTTGTCTATCATTAGCCCAGTAATCCATCTTCTTGTTACTCCTATCAAAGTGAATGACTTCATACTTAGCTACAGTGAATTCCAATTGCCACCTTACTGCCCAGCTCTGCAACTTATCTATATCCTGCTGTAACCTGCCACATCCTTCTTCGCTGTCCACCACTCCACCGAATTTCCTGTCATCCGCAAACTTGCTCACCCAGCCTTCAAGCCCCTCCTTCAGGTCATTTATAAAAATGACAAACAGCAATGGTCCCAACCGACAAGAAGATCACAGATGCACAGGTCTACGCAGGATAAAGGCACAGATAAGGAAGCTGACTTAGAGTTATCCGAAAGTTTCTTTCTGATCAGATAAGTGGAACAGAGAAGGAGCAAGTAGGAAAACATGAACATAGTTTTAGCTCTACTAAGCTGATTGAGTTACAGCTGAAAGATGAGTAGTTACAAAATTTATATCAAAAGATATTTCGCAAGAAAGAGAATGAATGCATTCCTGTCTTACTTAACAAATGATGTCTTAATGCGGATATGGAGATCAGCACACATTGAAGCAGATCAGGCGTGGACAGAAATTCATCAAATTGTTTTGCCTGTTGTGTATAGAAAGGTGGTGCTGCGAGTGGAGCATGAGCTACCACTTGGAGATTATTTCGGGGTGAGGACATTACGGGCTGAAATACAAAGATATTTTCACTGGCCTGGACTACATGAAGATGTAGTTGAATATTGCCATACGTCTCAAATATGTCACACGGGCATTAATAAAACCTACAACTTGAATACCTATTCCAGAACTTGAGGAACCTTACACAAGAGTCTTGACAGATTTCATAGGTCCCCTATCTCAAACAAAAAGTGGGAATAAGTATTTATTAACAATAATGCATATGTCGACTACATTTCCAGAGGCAGACCTATGATGCAGCATCACAGCTAAAAGAGTTGTAGAAAAAAAATATTTTTAACTAGGTATGGACTACAAATAGAGATCCAGACAGATCAAGTCTCACATACGAACTATTCAAGCAGATGATTGATTACTTGGGAATAAAGCAATTCAAATCTACTATGTAGTATTCGGAATCACAGTGAGCATGAGCGAGATGGTATCAAACAGTGAAGACCATGTTGAGGGTTTATGGTCAGGATAATACAAATGATTGCGATAAGGAAATTCCTTTTGAACTATTTGTGATCAGAGACGCACGAAATGAATCAACCAAATTCAGACCATTTGAATTAATTTGTGGGCATGAAGTATAAGGACTGTTAGCATTGGTTAAGGAAAGATTAATAAGTCAGAATTTAGAGACCACACAATTGGACGATGTGTCAAATTTTAGGGAACGATTAAATAGACAATAGACAATAGGTGCAGGAGTAGGCCATTCTGCCCTCGAGCCTGCACCGCCATTCAATATGATCATGGCTGATCATTCCTAATCAGTATCCTCTTACTGGCTTATCTCCATAACCCTTGATTCCATTATCTTTGAGAGCTCTATCCAACTCTTTCTTAAATGAATCCTGAAACTGGGCCTCCACTGCCATCTGGGGCAGAACATTCCACAGAGCCACCACTCACTGGGTAAAGAAGTTTCTCTTCATCTCTGTCCTAAATGGTCTACCCCGTATCTTTAAACTGTCCTCTGGTTCGGCACTCACCCATCAGCGGAAACATGTTTCCTGCATCCAGAGTGTCCAATCCTTTCATAATCCTGGTGAACCTACGCTGCACTGCATCAATAGCCGAAATGTCTTTCCTCAAATTTAGAGACCAGAACTGCACACAGTACTCCAGGTGTGGTCTCACCTGGGCCCTGTACAGCTACAGAAGCACTCTTTGCTTCTATACTCAATTCCTCTTGTTATGAAGGCCAGCATGCGATTAGCCTTCTTCACTACCTGCTGTACCTGCATGCTTACCTTCATTGACTGGTGTACAAGAACACCCAGATCTCTCTGAATTGCCCCTTTACCTAAATTGATTCCATTGAGGTAGTAATCTGCCTACCTGTTTTGCCACCAAAGTGGATAACCATACATTTATCCACATTGAACTGCATCTGCCATGCATCTGCCGACTCACCTAACTTGTCCAGTTCACCTTGTAATCTCCAAACATCCTCATCACATTTCACTCTGCCACCCAGCTTTGTATCATCAGCAAATTTGCTAATGTTATCGCTGATACCATCTTCTATATCATTAACATATATTGTAAAAAGCTGCGGTCGCAGCAAGGATCCCTGTGGTACCCCACTGGACACTGCCTGCCATTCCGAAATGCAGCTAAAATTGTGCTGGAGAGTTGGGTAGACAGCATTTAAAAGTATTGCAGCATACAATGAAACAGGAAGTGGATCAGAAATCACAAATTTGCAATTTTGCAATTGGGAATACGGTATTGGTGTTACTTCCAGTAACAGTTGAGCCTGTGGAAGCAAGTTTTAGTGTACCTTATCAAATTGAGAAGAAATTGAATGAGGTGAACTGCTTGGTACGGACTCCAGACAGGCAGAAATCTCACAGAGTGCGCCATGTCAATATGCTCAACAGGTATTTTGATAGGGAAGGAAAGCAAGAGGAGAAGGTTTTAATGATTACAGCACAGAAAGAAGAACCAAGTTCGGAGGATTCTGAATTGGACATTCCTCAAATCAAATTGAACAATGAGAAAACTGTCAAAACTTGGGATAAATTATTGAGTTGCCTTCCTCAAGAAAACATAGTAACCTGAAAGAGGTATTGCAATATCGTGGAGAGATATGCTAAAATAAACTGGGAAGTACGAACATAATTGTGTATGATGTAGACACAGGAGATGTTGTTTTGATTAAGCAACATCCTTAAAGGCATTACCCTCTAAAGTTGGCACAGGTTCAGACGGAGATAGAGCACACGCTCCACGATGGCATAATCGAAGTGACTTACAGTGAGTGGAGCTCATATATAGTCATGGTGCCAAAGCCAGATGTTACCCAGCGGTCATGTGTGGACTTTCACAAAGTCAACTTCGTTACAAAGACTGATGCATGTCCAATTCCATGTTTGGAGAACTGTGTCGAAAAAGTGGGAGAAGCTACTTACATTTCTAAGTTGGACTTGCTCAGAGGCTCCTGGCAAGGACCTCTGACAGAGAGAGCAAAGGCAATTACGGCGTTAATAACGCCAAATGGACTATACCAGTTCAAAGTTGTTGCATTTGGTATGTAAAACGATCCAGCCACATTTCAGAGACTGATAATAAGGTCATTGCCGGATTACCCAACTATGTGATGTACATTGATGACCTGGTTATTTTTAGTCACTCATGAAAGGAACATTTACAGCATTTATCGGACTTGTTTGATTGGCTTCAGCAGGCAGGCTTGGTGGTAAACCTAGATAAAAGTGAATTTGAAGAAGCCCAAGACACGTTCCTGGGTCACAGTATTGGACATGGACCAATGGCCCCATGAGATACAAAAACTAAAGTAGTTGGGGAATGTTCCACACCGTCGACCAGAAGAAATATGCAATACTACGGGTTTCTGGGATTGACTGGATTTTACTGAAAATTTGTGCCGAACTTTAAGCCGTGTGGCTGCTCCACTCACCGAATTGTCCAGGGCAAGAACTCTCAGTGGGCAGAGGACTGTCAAAGGGCATTTTGCAGCCTAAAAACTGTATTAACCGCTGCCCCCAGTATTAGCTACACGAGGTTACACGAAGCCTGTCAAGGTGGCTTTCGATGCCAGTGATGTGGGTGTCGTCCGGTGTTGCTGCAGGAAGATGATGAGGGAATAGAAAGACCCATCGGGTGTTTTTCTGGGAAGTCGAACGTTCATCAACAGAAATGTTCAACGGTGGAGAAAAAGACTTTAAACTTGTTGTTGGCATTACAGCATAACTGTGTTCATATTGCCAGCAATGCATCTGAGACAATCGTATACATTGATCATAACCCATTGACATTTGTGGAAAAATCTAAAGGCAAAAATGTCAGACTGTTTACATGGAGCTTGTTGTTGCAGACATTCGATCTGACAATTGTGCATGTGGCTGGTCGCGAAAACGTGAAAGGTGATGAGTTATTGAGACTCGAATGATATACGGAGCTGTTCGATGGAGGGTATACTGCGGCCTGAATTTGCATGGATTTGTGCATGTTTGAATATTTCCAATTAGTCTAGAGTATCTGTCAGTTTTGAGACTACTAACTGGGTTTGGAAGGGTTAAAAATGCAGCCACCTTTTAGCATTGGTGGTCCTCTTTTTTAAGGGGTGGGAGAGTCATGTCACAAAGCAACTCCATTTTTTGTATAAAAGCTGTTCCTTAGCTCAAGGAGACTCTGCCCTTGTTTTTTTTTCAGAGGTACAATAAAACGGGGCTAAGCTCTGATCAGTCTGGTTTGGTACAGAAATGAAAAGGATTTTCAGAGGCCTTTTGTTTACATGGAAACAGATGAGACTTCAGGCCAAAGTGGTCATGCTTCATAAGTGACCAGTATAATGAACGGAGAGTGGTGAGCTAATTTATTTGAAATAGCTTACCTGAGCAGTGTTCAGTTGAGTCTTGAACTGGAAGGTTCAACTGGGAGCTGTGTGCAAACTCTCTCTCTTTTCTGAACTTCAACTTCAATCTGGAAGTTTGTGTTCCATTTATACTGGTTTTTATTGGGAGTTTGCCTATTGGGACAGTTGTGTATATTCGGAATAGCATAATTAAGTCTAGCTGAATAGGTTGAAATCTGTCGTAATTCTTTATTCTGTTCTTTGTGTTTCACTGCGTAATTTTATGAATAAAGTTTATGTCTGTTTTAAAATCTAGTAGTCAACCTAGCTAAATTACTCTGACTAATTTTCATTGTACACTTACCGAAACAAATTGCAAAGGTATGCGCTGAGCTGCCAGCTTAAAAGTGTTTTGAGTGGTCTCGCCTGGTCCATAACATCTCGGAGATGGAGGATGCATCCTTGAGACTTGGCACAAACCATTCACTTTCCCTCCTCATGATCGGCAAACCACGTTAACATCGCACGTGTATACCATTAGCAATGGAGCCAGGAGGAACAACATGTAGCAGTCTGTCTGTGCAGTCTATGCCTCATTGGTTTGTCGTGTTGCAGCAACAATGACATCCTCCTATTTAAGTCTAACAGTTTGGAGGGGCTGAATGGCCTCTTCTGTTCATGTGTCAGTGTCTCGAGGAACTGAATGTCTTCCTCCTGGCCCGAAGGCTGAGGTTCAAGGACTTCAGTGGGCAATCCATGGTTTCTGCCGACCAGCACGTTGTGCTGACTAGACTCTATCTTCCTGAGTTATAGGAGACAAACAGAAGGCTGGAAGAACACAGCAAGCCAGGCAGCATCATGAGCTGAGAGAGTCAACATTTCAGGTATAAATGTCCTTAAGAATTGGGTTGCGGCGGTAGGGGGAGCTGCAGATAAAGAGGAAAGGTCGTGGTTGGGGTGGGGAGATCAGGGGGATGGTGACTTACGGCTATGTGTACACAAGTGGTGGGTACAGCCTGGTTGGGCGATGGGGGGATGAATCCCGTTGGGAGCTGAAAGCGAGGGTCGTTAGGTGGAATGGAAGACATCCCAGTCACTTCCTATGTCAATTCTCTTTCCCAATCCCTTTCCGACATCGCCATCCTTGGCCTCCTCCATTGCCACAATGAACCAAACCATAATCTGGAGGAACAAGATCTCATCTCTCACCTGTGCAGCCCACACCTCGGAGATGCAGCATTGAATTCTCCAATTTCAATTAACCTCCCTTCCAATCACCCGACTCCCTTCCCAAGCCCTCCCCTGCCTTCCATTCCTCTGAAAAACCTTTTGTCCTGCTAAACTGGATTCAGCCCTCCCATCAACGACCAGCTGATACCCTTTACCTGTGTTCACTTATCCCCCACCTCGCCACTCTGCCTCCTCCTTCCTCACCCACACCTTTATCTATAGACCCCCTTACTCCCATCCACAGTCCTGACGAAGGGTTATATCCAAGGCGTTCACTTCTAAAAGTCTTCATGCTGCCTTGCTTATTCGGTTCTTCCAGCTTCCTGCGTGTGTATTTTGAATTCCAACACCTGCTTTAATTTTAAATTGTCTTCTTCTATAATAGGCAGGAGGGAGTGAATGCATTGCGTCTCTTGTTATCGAATAGATCTGATGGGCTAAATGGCTTTTTTATATTAATGAGAAACCAGTTAGAGTTGCTGAAGGGGTTCCTCTTTCTTTTAACAGTGGAAATATTTCGTGTCCATCAGTGCTTTTGATTAATGTTAGCTTTACATTAACGGCACAAGCTTGAATGTTGTCCAGATTTGATACTTTAGTACCTTAGGAGGTTACTTATTGTTCTGAACATTGTATAATCTTCAAAGAACATCCCCATCTCTGCTTGTGTGACAGAGCGAAAGACATTGATGAAGCAGCTGAAGATGTTTGTGCCGAAGAAGCTACCCTGAGGATTGCCCACAGAGATATCCAGGGACTGAGGATTGATGTCCACCAGCCCCATTGTGCTCTGAATGATTCAACCAGTGAGGAGTTTACAACTGATTCCCATCAAGTTCAATTTTGTTCAGTCTCCTTGACATCTTGCTCAATCAAATACTGCCGTGATATCAGGGCCAGTCACTTTACGCTGTGTTCATATCTTCTATCCATGTCAATAGGCCAAGGTATATGTGTGGGGAGTGTTTCCTTCTCTCAGGGAGTAGTGATGGTCGGGACCACACAGTTAGGGGAGGCTACATCACTGAAATGTTTGGGGGGTGCGAGTGGGTTTCAATGGGTTTTGACGCGTCAGTGAGTCGAGGGCGACAAAAATTGGGCATTAAAGAGAAATTGCGACCGAGTGCAAATCAGCCCTGACTTACTGAATGGAAGGGAAGGTCTGAGCAGCTATGTGACCTGGTTTTATTCCAGTATACCCCATAGTCCAGTCACTTTGTGGCCTCTTCCATTTCCTGTGTTACTGATTTCAAGTCGCTGAATAGATTGATCCTGTTGCTGTGCAACTGGATACTGGTGCTGCATGATCTGGTTACAGTTTTATAGGCCAGACGGGCTTATTGGCCTCCTCCTGTAATTGTACATCAGGATCCAGGTGTGAAAAGCCTCATTCTTTTCTGGTGTAATTGAAATCCATATTGACTCAATCTACCATCCATGGAGAAAGTGAGCACGACAGTAGTTGTAGATCAGTGTCGAAAGGTGTGGCACTGGAAAAACACGGCAGGTCAGGCAGCATCAGAGGAACAGGAGAATCGATGTTTTGGACGTTCCTGAATACTGCCTGAACTGCTGTGCTTTTCCAACACCACATGTTTTGAAGTCTACTGCCCCACATAAGTCAATTTTCCTAGTCACATCATCCAAATACTTTAAGAGAATTTTCAGGCACACACTCCCTCACACAAAGCCACACTTATTATTCCTAATCAAAACCTGTCTTTCTAAATGCAAGTAAATCTTATCCCTCAGACCCTGACTGGTCTTTCGTTCCAAGGCTTTTAGTGTTCAGTTCTTCTTGAATAAGGGCACAACATTTGCTCTCCTCCAGTCTTCCGGGACGTCACTGTGGTCAATGATGATCAACATTATAGGCCAGCGACCCCGCAAATTCTTCTGGAGCCCCTTGAGGTGTTCATGGATATATCGGGTAAGGACCGTGAGATTTAACAACTTTCAAACATTCCAGTACGTCCAAAATCTCCTCTACTATGAAATGGATTGTCCCTCAGATATCACCACGAACTTCCTCAATTTCTCAAGTGAACATGTCTTTCTCCACGTTAAACATAGAGTAGAAATATTCGTTGAGTACTTCACCCATCTCTTATAGTTCCACACATACTTGTCCACATTGGTCTTTGAGGAGTCCTATTTTCTGTCCAGTTATTGATTTTTTTTAAAACCTATTTAAAGTAGCTTTTTGGATTCATCTTAATCTGCTCAGCCAAGGCTCTTTCTTGCCCCCTTTTCACCCTAATGATTTCCTTCTTCAGTAAACTCCGTTATCTCTTATATACCTCCAGGGATTACCTTGATCCCAACTGCCTGGACCTGAGCCACGCCCCAAGTTCGAACATGAACCTGTGGACCAGTTTTGCCCCTCTACATAATTATTTGAACATTAATAGAACTACGCTTACTGGTCACAAAGTGCTCCCCCACTGTTAACTCGGTCACCTGTCGTGCCCTATTTCCTAAGAAAATTTCGAGTTTTGCCCCTTCCCGAGTAGGACAATCTGTATACTGCTTGAGGAAACTTCCCTGACTCTTTTATCCGATTCTATCTCATCAAATCCCTTAGCTCTGTCCATTCCAGTCTGTATTTAAAAAATAATATTTCCTATTATGATAATCCTATTGCTCCTGCAGGTCTCCCCTCTCTTCCTGCATATTTGTTACTGTCATTCCTGTTGAATATTTGGGGGCCTATAATACATCCCCAATCACCTCACGAACCCCTTCCTATTTCTTAACTCCACCCACAAAGCCTCACTGGGTGATCCATCAGTTATTTTATATCTGATTACTGCTGTGGTATCCCTTTAATATAATACAACTCCCCTCCCCTCCTTCCAACATCTCTGTCTCACCTAAAGCACCTGTACCCTGGCACATTAAGCTGTCAGTCCTTTCCATAACTTAGCCATGTTTGTGTAATGGCTATAATATCGAAGTCCCACCTACCCTATTCAAGCCCTGAGTTCATCGGCCTTACCTGTAGGCTTTCTTGCATTGACATAGATGCAATTTAATCCAAAATGCATTTCTCTGTCGTTTTCCAGCCTAATCTTACTATTTCTGATCGCTGTATCACCTTCCAGCCTCGCACTTGCATCCCTGCTCTTGAGGATACCACCCCCTGCCAATCTCGTTTAAACACACCGTTGTAACACTATCAAAACTGGCTACCAAGATATTGGTGCCCCCTCCAATGCAAGTCTCTGATGGCAATCTGCCTCTCGTGAGATTAACACTATCAAGGTTATTTTTGAAAATGTTTCTCCTCGCGCTCTGCAATCATGCTGCAGGAACTCCTCCCTGTTGCTACGGGTATCATTTGTGCTAACGTGCATAATGATTTCTGGATGCTCACCCAACCCCTTGAGAATGTTCTGCATTCACTTGGAGAATCTTGGACCCTAGCAGCGGGGACCTGGTAGTCAGTGGCCATGTGTCAAGGATTGCTGAAGGCCTAAAGACTATATCCTGGATTCCCGTTTGTGGCCACAGAATCTCCGCTCTGTCCCAATAACAATTGACCCTCCGATCTTTACCGTCTTGTTTACATTTACCCTTTTTCGCTGTGCCCCAGAGCCAGTGGTAGTACCACCAGCCTGGCTACTGCTGCTTTCCCCTGAGCGGTCATCGCCCCCAACAATCCAAAATGGTCTACTTGTTATCGAGAGGAATGACCAAAAGGGATTTCTGTCCTCTCTGCCTACTCCCTTTGCCATTACTGGTGGTCACACAGCTACTCTCTAACTGGAACATGACAGGAAACCAGGTATGCCTGTTGGCTTAAAGTGTGTTTATTTAAATACAACAGGACTGACAGGTAAAGCTAATGAACTGAGGGCGATGAATATTGGACTGGAATATTACAGTCATTCAAGGAACATAACTAGGGGCGTGCCTTGGGTGTGGCCACCACACTAAAGCACTTACATATGAAGTTCTCAGCATCTCATATAACTCTGAGTGTATCCTAAGTTCGATTACCTACAGTGTGTCAACAGGCCCTTCGGCCCAATAAATCCACACCGACCCACTGAAGAGCAGCCCACCCAGACCCACTCCCCTACATCTAACACGACTGGCAATTTAGCATGACCAATTCACCTAACCTGCACATCTTTGAACTGTGGGAGGAAACACATGCAGACACGGGCAGAACGTGCAAACTCCACGCAGACAGTTGCCCGAGCCAGGATTTGAACGCTGGTCCCTAGTGCTGTGAGGCAGCAGTGCTAACCACTGAGCCACCATGCCGCCCAGCTCCAGCTCCCTAACACGGTCTCCCAGGAGCTGAATCTGGGTGAACAGTCCATACGTGTAGCCATCAGGGACGGTGGAAATCTCCGTGAGCTCCCACATCCCACACAAGAAACGTGCGACTGCCCTAACTGCCATTTCGACTGCTGTAGCAATAAAGTTAAAAGGACTTTATTTCAGTTTCCCTGTACATTTTGCTGAGCTGGAGCTGTCCGAAGCCCCTCGTGTCAAAGCGCTACTGCTAACTCCGCTACAACGGCATGTCTCTGTACCCCTCCACACATAGCTTTGGTCAGGGAAGGAAGGAAGCAGACACGATAGTGATATAGTCTTTCGGCGTTCACCACTCCTTGACACATGGCCACTGACTACCAGGTCCAAGTGCAGGTCTCTGCTTGACCTTGGAGGGTGACTTGCTGAGGTCTTTCTTCTAGTGGTGGTGGCTGTATCAATGCAAATCTTCACCCCGACAGGCAATCCGTGAAGCCAAACGCCAACTCGAGGACACCTCTTCCTACTGCTCCCTCGACCATGACCCCACCCCCCATCACCAAACCATCATCTCCCAGACCATACAGAACCTCATCACCTCAGGAGATCTCCCACCCACAGCTTCCAACCTCATAGTCCGGGAACCCTGCACTGCCCGGTTCTACCTCCTTTCCAAGATTCACAAGCCTGACCACCCTGGCCGACACATTGTCTCAGCATGCTCCTGCCCCACTGAACTCATCTCTACCTACCTTGACACTGTCCTATCCCCCCTAGTCCAGGAACTCCCCACATACGTTCGAGACACCACCCACGCCCTCCACCTCCTCCAAGACTTCCGTTTCCCCGGCCCCCAACGCCTTATCTTCACCATGGATATCCAATCCCTCTACACCTCCATTCGCCATGACCAGGGCCTCCAAGCCCTCCGTTTTTTCCTCTCCAAACGTCCCCAACAGTACCCTTCCACTGACACTCTCATTCGTTTGGCCGAACTGGTCCTCACCCTTAACAATTTCTCCTTTGAATCCTCCCACTTCCTCCAGACCGAAGGCGTAGCCATGGGCACACGTATGGGCCCCAGCTATGCCTGTCTCTTTGTTGGCTATGTAGAACAGTTGATCTTCCGTAATTACACCGGCACCACTCCCCACCTCTTCCTCCGCTACATTGATGACTGCATTGGCGCCACCTCATGCTCCCGCGAGGAGGTTGAGCAATTCATCAACTTCACCAACACATTCCACCCTGACCTTAAATTTAATTGGACTATCTCTGACACCTCGCTCCCCTTCCTGGACCTCTCCATCTCCATTAGTGACGACCGACTTGACACTGACATTTTTTACAAACCCACTGACTCCCATAGCTACCTGGATTACACCTCTTCCCACCCTATCTCTTGCAAAAATGCCATCCCGTATTCCCAATTTCTCCGCCTCCGCCGTATCTGCTCCCAGGAGGACCAGTTCCACCATAGGACACACCAGATGGCCTCCTTCTTTAGAGACCGCAATTTCCCTTCCCACGTGGTTAAAGATGCCCTCCAACGCATCTCGTCCACATCCCGCACCTCCGCCCTCAGACCCCACCCCTCCAACTGTAACAAGGACAGAACGCCCCTGGTGCTCACCTTCCACCCTACAAACCTTCGCATCAACCAAATCATCCCCCGACATTCCCGCCACCTCCAAAAAGAACCCACCACCAGGGATATATTTCCCTCCCCACCCCTTTCCACCTTCCGCAAAGACTGTTCCCTCCGTGACTACCTGGTCAGGTCCACACCCCCCTACGACCCACCCTCCCATTCTGGCACTTTCCCCTGCCACCGCAGGAACTGTAAAACCTGTGCCCACACCTCCTCCCTCACCTCTATCCAAGGCCATAAAGGAGCCTTCCACATCCATCAAAGTTTCACCTGCACATCCACCAATATCATTTATTGTATCCGTTGCTCCCGATGTGGTCTCCTCTACATTGGGGAGACTGGGCGCCTCCTAGCAGAGCGCTTTAGGGAACATCTCCGAGACACCCGCACCAATCAACCAAACCGCCCCGTGGCCCAACATTTCAACTCCCCCTCCCACTCTGCCGAGGACATGGAGGTCCTGGGCCTCCTTCACCGCCGCTCCCTCACCACCAGACGCCTGGAGGAAGAACGCCTCATCTTCCGCCTCGGAACACTTCAACCCCAGGGCATCAATGTGGACTTCAACAGCTTCCTCATTTCCCCTTCCCCCACCTCATCCTAGTTTCAAACTTCCAGCTCACTTACTGTCTCCTTGACTTGTCCGACCTGCCTATCTTCTTTTCCACCTATCCACTCCACCCTCTTCTCTTTGACCTATCACCTTCATCTCCTCCCCCACTCACCCATTGTACTCTATGCTACTCTCTCCCCACCCCCACCCTCCTCTAGCTTATCTCTCCATGCTGCAGGCTCACTGCCTTTATTCCTGAGGAAGGGCTTTTGCCCGAAACGTTGATTTCGCTGCTCGCTGGATGCTGCCTGAACTGCTGTGCTCTTCCAGCACCACTAATCCAGTATTTGATTTTCAGCATCTGCAGTCATTGTTTTTACCTTAGGCAATCCGTGTTGTTGCAGTCTTCTCGTACTTTCATTCAATAGTCTCGCGTTAATGAATTCCTTGAATCCCTCGATTGCATTCCAAACTGTGTCTCACTCCATAGGAAGAGAGGTTGATGTTCTTGTGAATACAGAGCTATTGGAAAAGAACTCCATTAGACAAAGGGGAAACAATATATCTATCCGCTCACTGAGTCTGCTTTTCCTTCGATTAGGTTATATTTATTCCTCATTCCACTTTCCTATGACTTTCCGTAACACTTGTATAAAAGTCTGTCTGTCTCAGCCTTGAAGATATTTAGTGATCCAGTCTCAACAGCCCTCGGGATTTTCTACAATTGTTTCCCTCTCACTGATGTGAGACTTGGTGATCTTTAATCTGATGATTTGCCCACTCTATCTTGCATAAACTTCCAATTCTTCCTCAGTTCCTGTGTCAATTTGCTCAGTAGTCAAACGGTCACTCTCCCTGAATCCAGAAACTGCTTCTCCAAACTGAAGACCGATTCGTAGAATGTAATTAACATATTCTCTGGCTCTGTGAACAGGCTGTTCCCTTAGACCCTAACACTCTCATTCTTTCCCACGTTATCGTCTTCCCCTTAATAAACCAAAACAAAAAATGACTTTGGATTCTTGTCAATCTTACCTGCTAAAGTTTTATCAACCCTCCTTCTGCTCTTCCACTGACCTTTTAAGTTTATCCCTCCACTTGCTATATTCATTTAGGACCTTCATTGGCCTGCTTACTTGGTATCTGCTTTAAGCTTCTCTTTCTTTTTTCATCCTGTTCGGAATTTGTGTCGACATCTGAGGTTCTCTGGGCTTGTTTTCCTAAATTTTATCTTCGGTGTAACATGCTGGGCCGACACTGTCATCAATTCCATTTTAATCAAATGATCATTCAACCCCCGCCCCACCTTGTTCTGCTACGGTTTCACCCAGAAGCAACTGCACTTTGCTCAGATCCTGTCATTTTTTTTTCACAAAATCTGTCTACCCAATCTAAAAAGCTTTTATGTTTCAAACAGTTTTGGCGTCTTTTCCTTAGCAAAGTCAAAATGTGTGATATCACGGTCACTGGTGCTATAATGCTCTCCCACTTCTGCCTGGAACAGCTGACTGGCTTCGTTCCCCACAGTGAGGCCCAGCACTGCCATGCCTATTGTTGTATCTGCTCTATGTTGATATAAGAAGCTCTTTGGTATTAATTTCAAAGCACCTGCCCCTGCTTAAGAAGTTATCACTGCCGTAATGAATGTTTGGAATTGAAATGCCTGAATATAATGATCCTATTATTGTTTTACACATCTCAGTAACTTGGTTATATACCTGCTCCCGTACTTTCCTTTATCTGGGGGTCGACAATATATCCCAAGCAGTGTTTCTGTCATGGTTTTGAGACTGACCTTTAACCATCAAGCCTCATTAGAAGATTCTTTCAAGATATCGTCCCTTCTTAGGCCAGTAACTGACTCCATAATTAATAAGGCACCACTACCTCCTCTTTTACCCTCTCTCCTGTCGTGAAAAAAGTTCTGGTACCACAGAATATTGAGTTGTTAGCCATGACCTCCCTCAAACACATCTCTGTAATGGCAAAATTGTCACACTTCCACGTATCACCTCGTTTCCTTGTCATATTCGTCTGTCTGATAATATTAGCAGCATTAAGGTAAAGCACATCCGACCTGGAATATATCACCTGGAATACTCTGCACCTCGGAGTTCTTCAGTCATTCACTGCTCGTTATCAAGCTGTCCAATTCATGAACCAAAACTGTAACTCTGGGACTGAATGAAAATTTGTTGAATTGTGATTTCGGTTTTCGTGAAAGTATTCCTCAAATGCAGCTTTCCAGAACTGAACGGTCATCTCTAAATACAACGGGTTTCTGCTGATTTATTGCCTGCTTAGTGTGCAGAGAGGACAGCCCTCAGTAATGGAGAATGTGAGGACTGCAGATCCTGGTGATCAGAGTTGAAATGTGTGGCGCTGGCAAAGCACAGCCATTCGGGCAGCGTCAGAAGAACAGCAAGGTGAAAGTTTTGGCATCTGTCCTTCATGAGAAAGGCATTCCCATGTTTTCCAATGCATAATACACAGGATATTGGAAACCATGCTTGCTCAGGAATGGAGCACTGTACAGAGCCCTGAAATGGAAAGCAGTCAATCAGTTGGTTGGACAGGGAGTAAACAAGTTGAGGTGAAATACAGATTGATTGAAGTAGAAACATAAGGATAGATAAATCCCTCAGCCAGACAGGAAACACGCTAGGTTACTACAGGAAGAGAGGAAAGAGATTTCTGTGCTTTTGGCGATGGTCTTTGCGTCTTCACTCTCCATTTGAGTAGCGTCGGTTGATTGGAGGGTGGCAAATGTTACTCCCTTTTTCAGGCAAGGGAACAGGGATTGTCCTGAGATTGACAGACCAGTCAGTCTTACATCAGTATTGGCCAAAGTATTGGAGAGGATTCTGAAAAATCATAGTTTGATTAGAAATAGTCAGCATGGCTTTGTGGGGGGCAGGGTCATACCTCACAACTCTTATTGGATTCTTTGAGGATGGGATTAAACTCACTGAATGAGGCAGAGCAGTGAATGCGGAGTGCATGGATTTTAACAAGGTGTTTGATAAGCTTCCCCGTGGTAGTTTCATTCAGAAGGTAAGGAGGCATGGCATACAGGGAGTCCTATCTGTCTGGATACAGAATTGGCCAGCCCATAGAATACAGAGGGTGGTGGTAAATGGAAAGTATTCAGTGTGGAAGCAGGTGACCAGTGGTGCTCTGTAAGGATCGGTTCTGGTACCTCTGCTGTTTATGATTTTGATAAATGACTTGGATGACGAAGTGGAAGGGTAGGTTGGTAAGTTTGATGATGTAACACCGGTTGGTGGAATTATGGATAGTGTGGAGGGCTGTTGTAATTTGCAACGGGATATTGACAGGTTGCAGAACCCAGCTGCTAAGTGGCAGATGGTGTTCGATATGGAAAGTGCGATACGATTCATTTTGGAAGGTCGAAGTTGAATGCAGAATACAGGGTTAGAAGCAGGATTCTTACATTGTGGAGGAATGGAGGATCATATGGTCCATAGCACAGCTACCACAAAGCTTCTACCAAGGTTTATAAGGTTGTTCAGATGGTGTTTGATGTGTTCATTAGCCGAGGGATTGAGTTTAAGAGCTGGAAGGTTATGCTCCAACTATATGGAGCGCTGGTGAGACCACACTTATAATATTGTGATCAGTTCTGGTTGCCTCGTCATAGAAAAGATGTGGAAGCTTTGATGAGAATCCTGAGGAAATTTATCAAGATGCTGCCTGGACTGGAGGACATGTCTTGCAAAGAAAATTTGAGGGAGCTAGGGTGTTTTCCTCACTGTAACGAAGAAGAAGGGAACGTGACTTGACAGCGGTATACAAGATGATGAGAGGCATAGATAGAGGGATAGCCAGAGACTTTCTCCCAGGGTGGAAATGGCTATCTCGAGGGGGTATGATTTTAAGATAATTGGAGGAAGGTTGAGGGGAGATATCAGAGGTAGGTTCTTTCCACAGACAGTGGTGGGTGTGTGCAATGAACAGCCAATAGTTGTAGTAAAATCAGCTATATTATGGATATGTAAATGGATAGGCACATGAATGGTAATATTAGGAAAGATATGTAGGTTAGTCTGATCCTAGAGTAGGATAAAAGGTCAACAGAGCGTCAAAGGTCGAGGGGCCTGTACAGTGCTGCACTGTTCTATGTTTCCAGTTTCACCCAGCTTGTGGATTTTCATCAATTGTTGAATGTGTGAGGGAGTGATGTGTGTGAGATCAGGAAGCTTTGGAGAGGTGTAAGGCCAAAACCTCCAGTTATGGTGTGCATTGTTACAGTCACCTGAAAGCCAGTATAATATGTGTGGTTAGTTAGACCAGACAGAATCCGCCAAGTTCAGTTATTAATGTGATTTTTGGTTTGTCGTTTGCTGCTGGTTACTTCACAAAAATTCTACTGTGTGATCCATGTAGTAATCTCTGAACATTTATAGAGATGTACAATTTTACTTTGATACTGGAGAATGTGAAGGTGACATGTATTGGATATGGCTTTAGAGGTTTCTTTGTGAGACACAAGGCACTGCAATAGATTGTCAACTTGTTAACGTCTTCACCCATGTCTGGTCCGGGGTGCAGAAGTATGGAGTCTGGGAGGCAGGTCAGGTTTCATCACCATAGATAACTTGTATGGTGTGATTCTGGCTCTCCATGTCAACACGTCTGCTCTCCGGGACAGGCTCTGACTGAGATGAATTTCAAAACCAGGTTGCTGTTCAGCCATCAGTATTTAACCTGGACAATATTTGTACCTACACTGAGACCAGTGATAGTCTGTTGGCGGGTTATCCCCTGCCCAAACTGCATTCCAAATTATTTGTTTTGAAGTAATGTTTGACTGACTGCCCTGAACCAGGTTAGAAGCTTTATGCACAGATTTTGGAAAAGGCCACTGAATCTCTCCATATCACAGGCATCTGTGAGGTCCAATAACTCTGTAAACGATTTCAGATAAATTGGAAGCAATTTTCAGCGTAGTTCATTGCAAGGTGTTGACTTTACTGACCCGAACAATAATCAGATGTTTGCTATATTTCATGAATTGGGCAACAATAAGATGTGAACGATAACCATTCATCTGAACGATAATCTCTGAAATCAATTCTGTTGATTCTATATTTATGGAACTAAAACATAAACTCCTGTCAAGATTTTCTAACTCAGGAATAAAGCATGCACACTTTATTTTATCGAAGGAAGAACATAATTCTTGTGCTTATCAGAATTAGATATTCAATGTCAGGATTCAAAGCGATGTTTTGCCACTCCAACATTTTTAAAGTGGTTGGCTTCTGAGCGATTGCATATTCAGAGTTCGCAGAAGATTGAACATACAAATATAATTAGCGTTCATATACATTTATATATATCAATCAGTTTAATTTCTCACTGAAATGTACGATCTTCAGCTATTTACCAGTAATATTAAAATGGCAATAATTCAACATGGATTATGAATATTATACTAAATAAATTATTTGTGTTATCAAATTTCAGTGAACAATAACGTGAAAACTTCCAATTTTTAGAATGAATGATATTTAATATGAAATGTGGAGAGTGAAAAAAAACAACGAACATGATATCGTGTCAGTGAAATGTCAGAGCTTTCCAAAGGGTTTTGTGCCAAAGCAATGATATATTTGTTTTAGTAATTGGAATACAACACGTAAAGTATTCATGTTCTGAATAATAATTAGACTTATATTGAAGCTGACCTTGCAATACTTGCATTTTAAATGCTTATGCTGCACCAAGTAATCAGATATTTGCGAGCATTTACACTGTGAAATAATTGGATACTGACTTTTATTCACAGCTGACACATGATAGAGTAAAAAACTTTAAAGTACAGGTGGAAGCCATTGGCTATTATGTATGAATCAGCTCCAAACACGTCCCCAAACATCTCCCATTTGCCAGCCCTCTCTCTGTTGCCTGTTAATTTCATTATTTCCAAATATATATCCAATTCTCCTTTGAATCTTCATTCACAACTTTCCCAGGCAGTAAATTCCAATTCCTAACAATTCTCTAAATAAAGACAATTTTCCTTATTTCACTCCTCGCTCTTTTACTGACAAACTTGAAATTAGAATTCTTTGATGCTATAATGCCAACTATAGAACATTATTGTTCACTCTGACAGTTTATTCATACTTTTGAGCACCTTCATATCTTTCTCTGTTCTGTTCCAGGAACAATAAACCTTGCAAGAACTGTAACAAACACAACAATGGAAACACAAGCAGACAACTAATCCCCAGGATATATAAATATCAATTAGCCACAAAATACATGACCCCAACACTAATTGCTTGCGTACTAATGAGGAAGTACACCACTTTGACTAGGTCTGCATATCCATTCTAGGACAGGCCAAACAGAGACAAGCACAAGAATTCCTAGATGTATGGCATTCTAACTGGAGCTCCTTCAACAAACTCATCAATTTTGACTCCATCTACCACCCTCTGAGAAAAAGGGCCGGAAATGAGATAATCGACACAGATAATTACTTTACCAACGCAAGGAAACCGAAACACTTCAGTAGAAAGTGGGAGATAACACTAGCACTTCACTGGAGGCTCACTTACTGACACAGTCAATGGAACAAACCAGGAACTGCCATTAGCTAATGCTTCAGAATATATCAGTGTTCATGGCTGCCACCACACAGAATCATTGAATGAAAATATGAGCCTGCACCACCAAATGCATATCCAAAGGCTTTTTTAAAAGTTTGTGAGGTTATCTGCTCAATCACCCGCCGAGAGATTGCATTCCAGACACATGTCACTAGGGGCAGAACGATGGCTCAGTGGTTCGAACTCCTGCCTTAGTGCACGGGGACCCAGGATTGATTCCAGCCTCGGGTGACTGCCTGTATGGATTTTCCACATTCTCCCCGTGTCTGCGTGGTTTCCGCTAGGTACTCCGGTTTCCTCCCACAATCCAAAGATGTGCAGGTTATGTGAATTGGCCATGCTTAATTTCCCATAGTGTTCAGGGATGTGGAGGTTGGGTGCATTAGTCAGGGGTAAATATACGAGGAACGTGTTTGCTTGGGTTATTCTTTGGAGGGTCAGTGTGGATTTGTTGGGCGGAAGAGCCTATTTTCACACTGTATGAATTTTATATTCCATGTCTGTGCCACCCTCTCAGTTCAAAACTGACTCACAAATCCTCTGTCAATCCCCTGCCTTTCACTTTAAGTATGCATTCCTTTGTTTTTGACCCTTCGAGTAAGGTAAGCAGCTGCCGTCTGTTCAACCTCTCCATTCCCCTTATGCTCTTGTACACCTGTACCAGGTTCCCTCCTCAACCTTCCCTGCTGCAATGAATAAAGGAGCAAATTTAGCCCTTGCAATTCACAGTTTGAGTACTCACTTGTCTTGTTAATTCAGATGTGCATTATCTCACATTTATCAGTGTTAAACTTCATCGGCCATTAATCTGGGTATACAAATCATCTGTTAATATCGTCCTTAGGCTATCCATTTCCTCCTCACTGTGAACCACCCATTTAATCTTTGTGTCATCCCCACCATTAGTTATCATTCCACTGCCGTCCATCTTCCACATTCTCACCATCATCATTTATGAATATCACAAACAAACCTTGATTTCTTTCCTGTTCTCCAGATGTTATTCACAGAAGAGGAATTAAGAATTCCAGTCTCTTGCTTTTGTTATTTTGGGGAATTTACAGAGTGATGCAGTTAACACCTATTTTGAGGGAGCTGCAAATAGCATTTTCGATACAGAGTTGAATTCACCTTTTACACTCTACCACTCAGCATGTCTCATTCATAAAGCGTGTACCTAATTTAGGATGAACTAGGGTTTGGCACTGGAACCTTTTGTGTGGCACTGTTTGTCGTAACAACTGTCAGTGCTGAAGATTTTTTTCATCTGCAGGATGGCCACTGACTCATTGCTTGAATCAGTAAATGCGAGGATAAATACTCAATTAAATTCTATCTTATGGACAAACTTCATGAGATCAAATCATATTCTCATGTCTACATTGAATTCGAAGCAAATACATCCTGTTAAAAAATTCAAAATTCAATTACTTTCTGAGGACTGATCGTGCGATGTCAGTGCCACTGATATCAACCTTTTCTCTGTCCAATAGCATCTCATCACATTGGCTCAAGGCTGCACCATTCCCCAATTCTACTTCATTCTCCAGCTCATTCGCCGTGATCGCCAGATACATGAGGCCCACAAGATGGAATAACTTAGAGATGCCTATGAGCCTCTGGCACCTACCATCCCACCCATGCCCTGCGCTCTGAGTCCATCGCCTCCCCAAAGCCCACCTCCTGACGTGTATTCACTAGCCCTCCTGAAACTTCCACGCTCTAATGCTGAATGTTCTGTACTCAGCAAAGATCTCAGCTTTATCCATCTGTGCCCCCACTTTATTGAATTTCAGGAATGACATTATGTTGAACTCGTCTTCCACCATCTTCTCCTCAGTGTCCATTTCTTTGGGCAAGAGTCAATTCCCAATCCCAAAGACCCTTCCCCCAGCTCCAACACTCTCCCTCCACATAGATCCATTCCTCTGGCGTTTACTTGGACTCAATCTGTTCTTTGAGAATTTTCAATGTGACACTGGTTGTTTTAATTTCTCTGCATCCCCGTCACCCTATCCCACCTATCACTCTCTAAACAGACTGTAGCTGTATGCTTTGATCCAACCCAGACTGTGTTATTCAGCCTGTACTGATAAGGGTCGTGCTGCTGTAATCTGGTGGACTCACCTCTCCATTTCAGAGGCTGAGTGCCAGCCCTCAGATACCTCCACATATCTCCTGCTCCTCCATAACCCTGCCATGGCACATCAGGCCATTGTATTAACTAAATCTGACAACATTTCATCTGGAGATTCCATCCCACTCGCCCCCACATAACAGTCCCGAAGCTGATGGCCCACTGAAAGCAGAACTCGCTTTTATCTCCTCCTGAAAATCCACAAACAGAACTGCCTGGGCTTGCTCCTGCCATACAGAGGGGGTGAATGGATACACACGTGGGTCCACGTTTTGCCTGTTCCTTCAAGGGGTACGTATACCATTCATTGTTCCAGTTCTATTCCAGCCCCCATCCACAACTGTTTATCCGATACATAGATGATACCAGAGCTGCTCCTCCTGTCTCTTGTCCAGAATTGGAAAAGTTCATCGTTTCCAATTTGCACTCCTCCCTCACTTTCACCTTTTTTATCTCCGAGTCCTCCTTTTGTTTCCTTGACATCTCAGCTTCTATTTCTGGGGGTAGGCGGGTCACTGATATTCACTATTAAGCCACCGACTGCCACAGTTACCTGGAGTATACACCCTCACACCCTGTTTCCTGCAAAGACTCCATTCCATTCTCCCAGTTCCTCCGTCTCAACCGCATTGCTTCTGATGATGTCAACTTCAAAAATGTTTCCTCTGAAATGTCCACCTTCTTCCTCAACCGAGAATTCCACAGCACGTGTGTTGACAGGGCTCTTAACCATTTCTGAGCCAACTCCTGCAATTCTACCCTCACCCTCTCTCCTCCCTCCTGCAACAGCGTTAGAGTTCTCCCTGTCGTTACCTACCATCCCACCAGCATTCACATGCATAAGGTCATCAGTCTGCATTTCCCCACCTCCAGCGAGATGTCACCACCAGACACATATTTGCCTCCTCTCCCTTTTACCGCTTTCTGAAGTGACCATTTCCTCCAGGACACCCTGGTACGCTCGTTATTCACTGCCCACACCTCCCCCCCCCACCCCCCACATCCCCTACCCCCCTCCACGGGTCTAATACACTTTCTCCTGTTGGAGGTATTACACTTTCCCATTTACCTCGCCTCTCCTCACTATCCAAGGACCAAACATACCTCCCAGGTGAAGCAGCATTCTATCAACATTTCCCACAATCCGGTCTACGACTTTCGCTGCTCATATTGTGGTCTGCTCTACATTGGGGAAACTAAAGGTAGACTGGGTGAACACTTCACAGTATATCCAAGCTGTACCTATGCCAAAGACTCCGATTTCCAGTTACCTGCCAGTTTAATACCCCATCCTGTTCCATGACCAATATCTCTGCGTCAGACTTGCTGCAGTGTTCCAGGACATTTCAACGCAAGCTGGAAGAACAACACCTCATTTTCCGCGGGCGGACCCTGTCGCCCTTCAGACTCAAAATAATTGTCAATACTTTTAGGGACTGAACTCCTCAATGCCTCCTACCCATGCAACCAGGCCTAGTACTCACTTAGCTTTCCATTACTCACCCCCTATTGTTAGCTCCTTACAGTGTCCATTAACAGCTATTCAGCGTCTTCTGTATATAAATCAACATTTTCAGGGCTACTTTACATTCTGAGGAAGGGCCGCTGAACTAGAAACTTTAATTCTGATTTCTCTGCACAGAGGCAGTTAGACTGAAAACGTCGGCTGTTTTCTCTCCTTACAGATGCTGTCAGACCTGCTGAGATTTTCCAGCACTTTCTCTTTTGCTTACAAATTACTCGAGATTCAACTGAGATAGCAGCTTTGCTTATATCGCTCAGATCAGTCAATTTTTCACAGTTCAGAATGATAAAAATCGATAGAGGGAAACTCAGCAGGTCTGGCACTCTCTGAGCAGAGATACACAGAATTAACCTTTGATTCAAATATGACTTTTTCAGAACAGTTTCGCATCATATTCGATATGTTAACTCTGTTTCTCTCTGCAGTTACTTCCTCATCTGTTGAGCTTCTCCGTCATTTTTATTTGTGTTCCATGCTTCTGTATCACTATATTTCATGTTTCTTGATAGGGTTCCATGCTGAATTTGATTGTATACGAACAATGGAGTCCTTTCCTGTTTCTATTATAGTAGGTGTGTCTGTGACACCTGTGTTACGGCCGAAATTTGTTTCTTCTTTAAGATTCAAAGGAAAAAATATCCTGTAAATCTCAGGAACTCCACTTTGTTTGAAAAGACATTTCAGGGGCAGCTGAAATTTCATGAGATAACATGAGTAAATTATTGATGGTGGTGTACTCTGTCTCCTTCGTTGAACTAACTTGTCTACCCCCTCTCCAAAGGCTTTGTTTACATGTCACAGAATTATTTACAGCAAAAGTGTGGGCAACTCAGCCCATTTTCTCTTCCAGCTTGGAACGACTGTATCTCTACTTTAGTCTGCTGTACTGTCCCCATAGCCTCACATTTTGTTATTAGTGTCTGCTTTTAATTTTAAGTATCCTGCCAGATATGAACAATATGATCAAACTCAAACAATAAAAAAACAGAAATTAGAGGGCAAGCTCAGCAGGTCTGGCAGTATCTGTGAAGAGAAATCAAAGTTAATGTTCTGGTCCAGTGATTCTACTCAATCTGTCTTCCCAATGATTAAATGGTCTCTAAGTAAAATATCGTTCACTTTATCATATTTAAAATTATCCTGTTTAGTTCTCATTGTCATTCAGCATTGCATCTCCCAAATGTTGGCTGCTTCCTTGTTGTGCATTAGATTTAATTCTGTCTGTCAGAAAGAGTGATGATGACTGGGGAATATCATTGTACTCCCCATGCAGTCTCCACATCCACTATCCTCATTCTGTCCCATCTCCCAGCCAATGTCACGTTCATTCGAACCTGACTCATTGATTCATAAGTCTTAATGAATAAGTTCATTGTACTAATCATTATTAGTTTTGAACTGAGGCCAAAATGCGTAAAAAATAAGGTTTTACTGCACATAAAACTGCATTTAGAAGTTTGTCAACTTGTATAAATAAATTACTGAAACATATTCTCTATGGAAGATCCAAAGTTGCCTTATTACAGCAGTGAGAGGAACATTCAGAGAAGTACACACTTCCTGTATATGTTCAGGGCAACTGTGCCCAGTGATAGTGTGTTGGCTGGCGTTTGTTCCCGTGGAGATCAGCACAGTAAGAATATCCTGGTTGTGTTTTTTTTGGGGGGGTGGAGGGATTTGGGGAGAGAAGGTTACAGCATAGTAAAAGGAAAACAGAGCAGAATCATCTCGCCTACGAAAAGTTAACATCAATCATTCTCTCTGAATACTGACTTCACTGGAGCACTTGGAAATGGGAGATTTGACCAATCGCCAGCAATGTCAACATGTAGACCAGTCCAGTTATATTGTGAACTGAATGTACTGTATTGAAAGCTGGGACTGGTTGCTCAGTGACTATGATTAATGTCAGTGTCCATGCAATGCAACTGTGTCACTGGAGGGTTTCCCTCTCCTATTGGTGAAAGGCTTCATTCAGTGCGCTATCCCAGCGTAGGAGCAGATGCATCAATTCCAACAGTAACAGAGATCAACAGCTGCGAAGACAGAGAGAGGACAGATCTGAATCTGAGAATAGCGGACTGGAACATTACAACAATGGAGAGGAGGTTTCCCTTGAGTCATTTCAAGATTTCCCCCTGCTGGGAATTCCTACCATATCGGATATCAGCAGTGCTGATGATTATTCTGGGCGGGGTGGACAGTGCGCTACTCACCTATTCTCGCTATTGTTGGTGTTCTCTACCTCTGTCCATTCATTAATCCCATAAACAAGTTTGAATTTCATTGCAACTTCTGTTATCTATATTTGTCAGAGAAAGAAAGTATTGTTCTCAGTTTCAATTGCAGTCTCCATTCATTAGCCATGAATTGCAGACCACTCCCTCACAAACATCTGAGAACAAAACTGTGCACAACCTCGAGATCTCTGTTTGCCCTGAACTGATTTATGTCTTCTGTTCTCTCTGTCACCAAACCTGTCCACTCCCAGCTCCTAATACCCCCAATTTTCATCTCTGCGTCAGTGCTATTGCTGAACAATCCATTGCCTACATGTTGGTAAAATTCAGACTTAATGTTTCAAGCTCTCATCTGACCACTTTTCCGATTACAAATATTTCAATCATAAAAATGTTCTTGTTTCGGACGTTACTTCATGATTAGGACAATAGATGAATATAGGAATGTCGCTGAATGTAATTCAAAAGCAACACTTATTAAACGAAAAACTTTGTTTCAAGTAATTTGTTTCAATTCCACCACAGCTGATGACAGAACTTCAATAAAACTGATAAGAATTTGAATAAAAGTGAATTTCACAAAGTCAACCATAAAAGCAATGTTTTGTCTGAAAACCTTCCTGTTTCACTGATCACCTTCGGTAAAGAAAACTAATGTTATTACCCAGTCTGGGTTAAGTGTGACTTCTGCCCCATGACAATGCGCTTTACTTTATATTGGCTTGTGGAATGGCCTCAGAGTCAGGGCAATTAGTGATGGTCACCAAATGCTGGCCTTGGCCGATATGCCAACATCCCACGAAATAACAAAATTGAAGGTGAAATCAAATAAAGGAAGATGCTGATAATCTGAAATTAATCAAGGCAATGCAAGGAAACGAACAGAAAGTGCTGGGGAACTTTCCTGAACTGAAAGCAGCTAGAAAAGAGTGTGATTAATACCGTTGACCAGGAAGTCTGCTTTGAAGAGAAGGAGGAATCAATAGAGAAAGAGGGATATAGAAGAAAAAGAGGAAACAAAGAGAATGATGATTAGCTGGGCTGGAAATAAAATGTGAGATTCACCTCATTTATTTTTCGCCATTCCCATCTTCCTGAATATCATGCCCATGTACATACAGGTATTCCCCGCTTTTCAAAAGTTCGCTTTTCGCCACTTCTCTTCCCGAATGACCTACATTAGCGCCTTGTTTCGCTAACCAAAAGAAATGCGAAGAGGATTTTCACTTTTACGAAGAAAGGCGAAGCTTTTCCCATATAAATTAGTGCTACTGCAATTTACACCATATCAGCTGGTGGATGGTTTCGGTCAGATAGCAAGGGAAACTTGTGTTTGTCTAAGATCATGTATTAAGCGATTTGATTCCCCCTGTCAGTATTCTCTGAGCGTGGTCATCTTCTTACATTTGTTAACGGGATGTGGGTATCTCTCACTGGGCCAGCATTAGTTCACTTTCACAGTTGCCCTTGAGAAGACCTTGAGCCAATGCAGTCCATGTGATTGATCTGATTTGATTTGATTTATTTTAGTCAAATGTACAATGGAACGATTTGTTTTGCGAGTAGTGGAGGCACATGATAGTAAACAAGAAAAGAGAGATCGTGGGGTACTTACACACAGTGAGGCATACATGGTTACAGATTCATAAAAGGTGAGCAAAACAAAATCGATATTAGCAAGATTACTATGATTTGAAAAGTTAGAGATGTCAATTCGTCAGTCTAATGAAACTAAGGAAGGAAGTGTTAATGAGTATGCTGGTCCATGTTTTCAAGCCTCTGTGTCTCCTCCCACTTGGAAGAGGTTGTAGGAGATCATTACCGGTTTGGGAGAGATCTTTGATGTTGCCAGCCTTTCTGCGACAATGACAATTATAAATGATGGAAGGTGGTCTTCCGTGATGAGCTGGGCTGTGCACACAACCGTCTGTAGTTTCTTATGGTCCTGGGCAGAGCAGTTACCATGTCAGACCATTATGCACGTGCCTAGAATGTCTTCAATTGCCAGTATACGGAACATTGGAAGACGGGTTGTTCTAAAATATTTAGATGTAATAATTGGCTATGAAATGGATACCCATGTTCTGGTGCTGTTTTGACAACATTTGAAATTTAACCGATAATTTAAAATTATGTCTTCGATATCAAAACTCAGTTGAGTTAGTTGTATTGCCAGCATCGAACCAATGAGCCATCACCGGCTTCAAACGAATAGAGAAGCCATCACCATCACAATGAAGGAGAAACACACAGACACGAAGGGAAGGAGAGAGAGAACACAGCGAGGGAAACAGATGGAGAGTCAGTCGAAGAGAGAAAGAAAACAAAACAAGGAAACAAACAGTCACATGGACAAGGAGCGGGGAAGATAATAAGTTCATGGAAAGAAACAGAAGGCAGGGAAAAGGAAAACACAGGGAAACAGACAGGGAGAGAGACACAGGAAGAGACAAACGACACGGGGAGCTGGGGATGGGGTCACAGGGAGCTGGTGGGTATGGGAGAAGCTGGGGGTGAGGACCGGAGAGAGCTGGGAGTGAGCACTGGAGGGAGCTGTGGGGAGGGGGGGGGAAGAGGTGAGGATTTATTTTGACCTGTACCAAGATGTCCAGGCAGATCATAGTAATCAAGAATGGACAGAACTATGGCTCTAAAACTTGTCTGAGAGGCATATAAGCTACGGTGCACAGAGCATGCGCTAGGTGAGATCAACATGAACAAGATCAGCAGTATCTGAGATTAGAGAGTCTATTTATCAGTCTAATAACAGCCAGGAAGAAGCCGTTACTGAACCAGTTGATCTGTGTTTTCAAGCTTCTGTATCTTTTAGGCTGATGGAAAAGGTTGTGGGAGATCTTCACAGGTATATGATGGGTCTTTGGTCATGTTAGAACTAAGGAAACAGGCTATTCATCAGTCAAATCCTGCGCTGATCCAGATCCTCTATCTAAATCATCGCCAATTTTCTAAGGGTCTGTATCCCTTTGCTCCCTGCCCATTCATGCATCTTTCTGGAAACATCTTAAAAGGAGCACCACTGGTCACAGTTCTCCATTTTGAGAAACTGTCTTTCTCTACTATGCTCTGTACCCTGTTGCCCAGCCAGTTCTTTATCCATGTAGCTAGAACACCCCTGACACCATGTCACTTCACTTTGTCCATAACCCGACAATGGAAAAACTTACAAAACGCCTTCCTGAAGTCCATGTACATGACATCTACAGTCCCTCCCTCATTCAAGCAACTTTGTCACTTCCTTAAAGAATTCTATTAAGTTGGTAAGACATGAAATTCCCTGCAAATAACCATCTTGCCTATCACTGATAAGACCATCTTCATCCAAATGAGAAAAAAACCCTATCCCTCATTATCTTCTCTAGCAGCTCCCCTACCCCTGATGACAGGCTCACTGGTCTATAATTAACTGGATTATTCGTGCTACCCTTCTTAAACAACAACTTTCCAGTCCTCCGGGACATCAGTTGTGTTCAAGGATGCTACACAGATATCTATTAATGCCCCAGTTATTTCCTGTCTCCCTTTCCTCAGTAATCTGCGATAGCAGTGGAGCTTCTCGCCAAAAGGAAGAAGGTAGCTTACATAAGTTGGAGGAAGCGATGGTCAAGCTCAGCTCTAGAGGATTACAGGTAGGCGAGGAAGGATCTCAAAAATGGTCTTAGGAGAGCCAGGAGGGGTCACGAGAAAGGCTAGGCAGAACGGATTAGGGAGAACACAAAGGCATTTTACATTTACGTGAGGAATAAGAGATGGTCAAAGAAAGAGTGGCGCCGATCAGGGATAGCATAGTGAACTTCTGTGTGGAGTCTGAGGAGGTAGGGGAAGCCCTAAATGTGTTTTTTGCCTCTGTCTTTACGAAAGAAACTATCTTTGTAGTAAATGAAAACGTTTAAGAGCAGGTGTGCATGCTGGAATGGATAGAGATAGAGGAAGCTGATGTGCTGAAAATGTTGTCAAACATTAAGATTGAAAGGTCGCCAGGTCCGGATTTGTCCTCGGCTGCTTTGGGAAATGAGAAATGCAATTGCTTCACCACTTGCGAAGATCTTTGCATCCTCACTCTCTACTGGAGTCGTACCTGACGACTGGAGGGAGGCAAATGTAATTCCTCTCTTCAAGAAAGGAAATAGGGAAATCCCCGGCAATTACAGACCAGTAAGTCTCACGTCTGTCGTCTGCAAGGTGTTAGAAAGGATTCTGAGGGATAGGATTTATGACCATCTGGAAGAGCATGGCTTGATTAAATGCAGTCAACATGGCTTTGTAAGGGGCAGGTCATGCCTCACAAAACTTATGGAGTTCATTGAGGGTGTGACTAGAAACGTTGATGACGGTCGAGCTGTGGATGTGGTGTATATCGACTTCAGCAAAGCATTTGATAAGGTTCCCCATGGTAGGCTCATTCAGAAGGTCCGGTGGAATGGGATACAGGGGAACTTAGCTGTCTGGATACAGAATTGGCTGGCCAACAGAAGACAGTGAGTGGTAGTAGAAAGAAAATATTCTGCCTGGAAGTCTGTGGTGAGTGGTGTTCCACAGGGCTCTGACCTTGGGCCTCTACTGTTTGTAATTTTTATTAATGACTTGGGTGAGGTGATTGAAGGATGGGTCAGCAAGTTTGCCGATTACACAAAGGTTGGAGGTGTCGTTGACAGCATAGAGGGCTGTTCTAGGCTGCAGCTGGACATTGACAGGATGCAGAGACGGGCTGAGAGGTGGCAGATGGAGGTCAACCTGGAAAAATGTGAGGTGATGCATTTTGGAAGGTCGAATTTGAAAACTGAGTACAGGATTAAGGATAGGATTCTTGGCCGTGTGGAGAAACAGAGGTGGTGTGCAGGTACAGAGATCCCTTATCATGGCCACCGAAGTGGACAGGGTTGTTTTGAAAGCATATGGTGTTTTGGCTTTCATTAATAGGGGGATTGAGTTTAAGACTCCTGAGATCTTGTTACAGCTCTATAAAAATTTGGTTAGACCGCACTTGGAATACTGCGTGCAGTTCTGGTCGCCCCATTATAGGAAAAATGTTGGTGTTTTGGAGAGGGTTCAGAGGAGGTTTACCAGGATCCTGCCTGGACTGGAGGGCTTATCATATGAAGAGAGGTTGACTGAGCTCGGACTTTTTTCATTGGAGAAAAGGAGGAGGAGATGGGACCTGACTGATTATACAAGATAATGAGATGCATAGATAGAGTGGATAGCCAGAGACTATTTCCCAAGGCAGAGATGGCTACCCCGAGAGGTCATAGTTTTAAGCTGGTAGGAGGAAACTATAGAGGGGATGTCAGAGGCGAGTTCTTTACACCGAGAGTTTTGAGAGCATGGAATGCGTTGCCAGCAGCAGTTGTGGAAGCAAGGTCATTGGGGACATTTAAGAGACTGCTGGACATGCATATGGTCACAGATATTTGAGGGTCCATACATGAGGATCAATGGTCGGCACAGCATCTTGGGCTGAAGGGCCTGTTCTGTGCTGTACTGTTCTATGTTCTATGTTCTTTGTTCTAGATTTTGGCAGCCTTTCTGTGGCAACGAGCCGTGTAAATAGAGTCAATGGTTGGGAGATTGGCTGTGCACCCAACCTTCTGTAGTTTCTTGCGGGTCCTGGGCAGAGCGTTGCTGTATGAAGCCGTGACACACCCAGACAGTATGCTCTCAATGGTGTATCTGTCGAAGCAGTACATGCTGAATTTCCTGATCCTCCTGAGGAAGAAGAGGCGTTATTGAACCTTCTTGACTGTCACACCTATGCAAGAAGACCAGGGTAGGTTGTCAGTTAGCGTCACTCTGAGGGAGTCGATGCTCTGCTCTGCCTCAACCATTGATATCGATGATGGCGTGTTCCTCTCGTTTCTTTCTGAACTCAATGATCAGTTCCTGACTATTGCCAAATTGGAGAGAGAGGTTATTATCATTCCACCATGCCACGAAGCCCTCAATCTCCTTTCCGTATTCTGACTCATCATTGTTTGATATCCCTCCTGATTTGGTGATGTCATCAGCGAACTTGTATCTGGCGTTGTTTGGAAATTGACAACACAGCCGTGTGTGTACAGGGCATACAGTAAGGGGTGAAGACAGCTATATGGAAGGACAGGGAGTAGGGTATGGCGCTGAGGACACAACCTTGGGAGTAGAGGGAGTAGAGTATGGGGATGAGGACACAGCCATGGGAGTGGGGGGACTACAGTAGGGGGCTGAGGGCACAACCATGGGAGTATAGGGAGTACAGTAGAGGCTGAGGGCACAGCCGTGGGTGTACAGGGAGTACAGTAGGGGGCTGAGGACACTGCTGTAGGTGCACGGAGAGTACAATAGGGGACTGAGAACACATCCTCCAGGGGTTCCAGTGTTGAGTTTTATTGTGGAGAATGTGCAGATACCTATCTTCACAGATTGTGGTCTGTGTGTCAGAAACCAGGGTATCCAGTTGCAGCGGGTGGAGCCGTGATCAAGGTCACAGAGTATTGAGATAAGTCTGGAGGGGATAATGATGTTGAAGGTGGAGCTGTAGTCAATGACCAGGAATCTGGTGTATGCATCCTTGTTGTCCAGATGTTCCATGGATGAGGGCAGGGCAGGTATATGGCATCTGTTGTGGACCCGTTACATCAATCGGCACATTATAGGACAGCAGGTCAGGCTGGGAGACTGAAGGTGGTGTGGGCCATAACCAGCGTCTCAAGGTACTTCATGTTTATTGAAGTTAGAGCCACTGGGCGGTAGTCATCAAGGAACGTTGCATGTGATTTATCACTTACAAGGATGATGGTGTTCTTCTTGAAGTGGGTTGGGATTTCGGCTTCAGGAGGGAGAAGTTGAAGTTGTTTTTAAATACCTCTGCCAGTTGGTCCTCACAGGATCTGAGTGCTCAGCCAGGAATACTCTGCAGGCCTGTCACTTTCCTTGATTTGACCTGCAGGAAGACTGACCATGTCTGCCGTGGTGATAGCGGGCACAGGTACATCCGATGCTGTCAGGGCAGGTTTCACGCTGGCAGTCACACAGTCATTCATCATAGACATTCCCTCCCCCAGCTCTCTCCATCATCATCAACACAGTGACATTGGTTGCTATGAGCAACACACAGTTAATGTTGAGACAGAGTGACATCATTAGATTGGGATTGTGCGCCATCAAGTCCTGTGTAACCATAACGGAGTAATTTCACAACCAAGCGGGGGCAGGGTGTGCTCCTACTGGGTGTCAGTGGTGCAGGGAGTGAAGATTTTACAGGTATAATTCCAGTCAACTCACTGCTTTAACCTGAATGGAGTCAAATACCTTGAGTGCTTTGTCTTTTCAATAGTGGACAGTTCTTAGGGAGTCAGGAAGTGCCATTTACATGAACCACCTGAACAAAGGACCTGAGGGCAGTTTTGCTAAGTTTGGAGATGATACAGTGATGGTTGGATGGGCAGGTGATATTCATGAAGTGGGGAAGCTGCATTAAAGCTTGGACAGTTTAGGGCTGTGGGCAAACACGTGGCTGATGGAACACAATATGGAATCGTGTGAGATTATGCACTTTGATTAGTGGAGTAGAGGCAGACACTATGTTGGAATAGGATCCATTGAATCTGAAGCACAAAAGGATTTTGAAACACTCATCCTCTCTTATGGTTAATGTGCAGGTTCAGTTGACAGTTAGAAAAGCAAATGCAATGTTAGCATTCATTTCAAGGGATCTAGAATACCAGAGAGGAGACATACTGCTGAGAATGTAATGGGCAATGTTCAGACGGCATTTGGAATATTGGGAGTAGTTTTAGGCACGATCTCTGGGGAAAGATCTGCTGGTGTTGGAGGTGATCCATCCTGGGTAAGGTGATTTTTCATATGTACGGCAGTGTGTGTACTCGATGGAATTTAGAAGAATGGGAGGTGAGATATCCAATAGAAACTGATTGATCACTGTAAATATTGACACAGTCAGTGTGCAGAAGATAGTTCCACTAGTCAAGCAGACAATGAAAAAATGGCATTTTCAGAGTGAAGGAATGGGCTGAATGGCCTAAATCTATTGCTATATCTCATGCTCTTTAGGTAGTAGGATCTATTAGTCAGTGCAGAATTGTAAGTCTCTGACCTGCTCTTATAACCCTTGTATTTGTATGTTGATTTTACTTCACGTTCTGTTCAATAGTAACCCCTGTGATATGGAGGGTGGGAGGATTTAGTGTCAGACAGTAGTCCATTAAACGTTGAATATAAACAGCGATCTGTGAGTCTCATCTGGCGGGAGTACATTGTCTCTCCGATGATTGTCATTTTCAGTCTGGTATTTTCGAAGGATTGATCCTGTTACGCCAGTGTTGTTGAATTAAACAAAACAGATGCAATTTATCACAGCACACAGCAACAATAAGTCATCGAACACTGAAAACCCTTCTAATAACGAAAAGTGTACAATGTTCTATATAAGAAACACTGCTTTCCTATTCATGTTCAAATCAGATAACCTATTCCATTAAGATGTTCAACTTGGAAATTGTTTTTAAAAATCTGTTTTTGGATGCGGGCATTGCTGGATGGGCCCACCATTTCTTGTCCGTCCCTCGTTGTCCCCTTGTGAAAATGGTACTGAGCTGCCTTCTTGAACCGCTACAGTCCGCCTGCTGTGTGTTGACCCGCATTGCTATTAAGGAGGGAATTCCAGCGTTTTCTTTTCCCAGTAACAGTGAAGGAATGGCGATATATTTTTACATCAGGATGTTGACTGGTTTGGAAGAGAATTTGTATCTGGTGGTATTCCCATAAGTTTGCAGCCCTTGTCATTCTAGACGTAAGTGTTCGTGGCATTGGAAGGTGCTGTCTGACGATCTTTGGGGAATTTCTGCAGTGTGTCTAGTAGATAGTACACACTTCCACTACTGAGAGACGGTGGTGGAGGGAGTGAATGCTTGTGGATGTGATGCCAATCAAATGGACTGTTTTGTCCAGGATGGTGTGAAGCTTCTTGATGTTGTTGGGGCGGCACTCATTCAGGCAAGTGGGAGAATTCCAACTCATTCCTGACTTGTGCCTAGTAGATGATTTACAGGCTTTGGTTAGTTAGGAGGTGAGTTACTCGCACAGTATTCCGAGACTCTGATTTGCTCTTATATTTATGTGGCGAGTTCAGTTGAGAGTATGGTCAATGACAACTCCCAGGATATTGGAAGTGGGGAATTTAGTAATGATAATGCTGCTGAATACCAAGTTGTTATATTGTTTCTTATTGGTGATGTTCATTGTCTGGCGTCTGTGTGGTGTGAATGTTACTTGCCACTTATCAGCCCAAGCCTGGTGAGGGTCCATATCTTGTTGCATTTGGGCATGGACTACTGCCATATCTGAGCATTTACGCATGGTGCTGAACATTGTGCAGTCATTGTCAAATATCCCCACGTCTGACTTATGATGGAGGGAAGGTCATTGATGAAGAGTCCCTGAAGATGTTGAAGAAGTATGGTGATTAAACCTCTGATAATGAACCTTCCAGCTCATCGAAAAATCACATGCACATTATCCTGAGGGACAACTGCAGAAATGTTCTGGAGCTGAGATGACTGACCTCCAACAACAATGACCATCTTCCTATCTGTCAGGTATGACTCTAATAATGGAGTATTTGCCCGCAATACCGTTTTTGGTCGGGTTCCATGATGTCACATTTGAAACAATGTAGCATGATGTCAAGGGCTGGAATTCAGCTCCTTTTTCTCTGTTTGAACCAAGGCTGTAATGAGATGGATAGATATTGACAAACAGAAGTAAGAAGTTTTATTTAGAAATTCCTCTGGACTGCAAACCCCTTGTCCGGGTGTCATACACTGTGAGCATCGTGCTGATACTGGCTGTCAGCCCAGATCACTTATTCCCAATAATGTCATAGAGCTAGGTTACTGACAGCTAACAAAATCCATTCGGCCAATAGATCAGTACCATGGAGAAGGTGGGTTTAAAAAAAAATAGACTATGCCAGGAACAGCAGGGAATGATAAAAACCCCCACTGTGTGAGAGACTGGTCCAGAGAATCTCAGTCATGTGGATCGCTGACTGTCGTGGAAATTAATCTGACTGGACTCAGATGTGAGCAAGAGCAAAGGAAAAGCTTTATTTTTAACCACTGCAGGGAACCAATAAACTTGGCAAACACATCTTGTGTAAGGGCCCTGAACATAATTAACGTATTCCTTTTATGCCCTTCTTATCACATGCTCAAGGACATGGGCTGGGAAACATTCAAGTTCTTACTTTCTCACTCCTTTGCCGTGGACATAATTGTCTTTATGTTTTCTTTTGCTTTTCTGCTGAATTCGCCTGCTCGCCAGGCCAGGTTGAATGTTTGCAAAGTTCAGCAAAGTCAAGCTGTCTCTTCGACTGCAGAATTCAGCAAAGTGTTTGCAACGTTCAGAAAAGTTTTAGAATTAGCATAGCATTCTCTTTCAGGTTTCACAGAAAATATTAAGTTTGTTTCTTTTCTATTACACTGACAGAGGGGAAATCAGGATCTCAGCTGTGGATCAAATCATAATTGATAAATATCACACACCACTTCCATAGTTTTGTAATCCGCATTTCAATTTATATAGCTCCTTATCAGGAGTGCATTTTAACAACCGTATCTCTTTGTAGTTTGCATATTTCCATCTGTATAGAAAATCAATTTTCCCTGTATTTTCTATTGCATAAATGCATTTCATTAATATTGTCTCTGCTAATTCCTCATTGTAGATGTACCCTTGAATCTGTTCTTCATATGAGTTATAAAGAGTAACGTTCCAATGCTAGTGATTGGGGAACATAACTGTATTTCCGCCCAGTCTGAACAGTCATGTCCCCGAGTCCTCGCCATCTTCTCTCTTTTCCCCAATGTCATAATCACAATGTAAATGAAGTCCAGTAAATGATACTTCATCACAGTTCTTTAGCATCGGTAACATCAACAACATGACCCACACCTGCCCTCTCTGATTCTGGAATAACAATCTGAATTGTGTTTGTCACGTACAATTCCCTGTTAACATATCCATGCCGTTTGTTTGTTATAAAACCACATTGTCTCAGGCACATTTGGCCATCAGATCATGGATGAAAGATGTTCTCTCAATGTTTTACTGATATGGCAATGACTGATCTGTAGTTACAGGATTTGTTTCTCCATGTATGAGCAGAGAAGCATGTTTATGGTGTGTTAAACCTCTGGCATTATTTCCATATCCAAGGCAGACTGAATGATTACACACAATCAATCTTCCATCTTCAACATTCCTTCCTTCAGTCACACTCACATATCACACCCAGAATGCATGAATGTTCAAATTTATTTTGAATGTTAATGTAATAGTATTGAATTGAAAGGGATTAACTGAGCTGTTTATTCAGCGATTGTGATTATGTCAGTCTCCATGGATCCTATGCATCCCGAGAAGTTCTCTCTTCTATCAATAAGGTAATGCTTTCAGTGTTTTATCCCATCGTATGGTCAGGAGCATCACTTACACCAGTAACAGGGATCCGCAGCTTCAGAGAGATGGTGAGGAGAGATCAGAAACTGATAGCAGTAGACTGGAATATTCCAACAATGGACAGGAGTTTATCCTATAGTCTTTACTGACTTTTCCAGCCTTGGATATCATTAGTATCGCCGATTGAAGATGTACTGATGGTTATTCAAGCTGGTTACTATCCTATCCTTGCGATAGTTGGTGCTCCTGGTAAGTCACTCGAGCTGTCTAGTGAAACGGTCTGAACTGAATTGATGCTCATTATATATACATTTTGGAAAGGTGCAAGTCAACGTTTTCATTTTCAATCAAAGATTCCATTCCTTAGAAATTATAACGAGCAAATTACTCAATACAAGTTGCTCACCAATATGCGAGGATGAAACCGACTGTTCTCAACCTCCTTGATTCATTTTCTCCTGCCCACTTTACATCTCCATATCTTCCCCTCTCACCAATCCGTTCCAGTACCGCCATTGTGAAATCCAATGTCCTCCTCAGCCTCATGCAATTCCTGAATAAACCTTCGTTTGTGCCTTTGTTAATTCCGGATACAGCTGTTTCACATCCCTTCTACCACGTGTCCATTGCAAAACAATTCCACTTGAGATATTTAACTTGTTCTATGCACAGAAACTGAAAGATGGGATGACAGTGTATGCTGGTCACATCACTGGTTCATAATCCAGAGCCACAGAATAATAATCTGTTGTTATCGGCTTGCCTCATGCCCATTAGAGAAAGCAGTTGGTCATCCTTCCCTGTTAAGGTTTCTGTCTGACTGTAAACCCACAGCACTGTATTTTATTCTTTTCTGTCCTGTGGAACTAGCCACTCAGTTCAAGGTCGGCATAAGATGAAGGGCTTTTGCCCGAAACGTAGATTTCAAAGCTACTTGGATGCTGCCTGAACTGCTGTGCTCTTCCAGCACATATAATCCAGAATCTGGTTTCCAGCATCTGCAGTCATTGTTTTTACCTCTATAAGATGCTGGCCTGACCAGGTCTGCACAGATCCCGCAAGGGTAGATCAAAAGGAAAGATAGCTCCTTTCCTCTGACTGTATCCCATATTCCAGCAGTTCATTTCCATTCAGGTAGGTGGCCATTCACTGTTTTAGATGGATTCTTTATGATTGAGTCTCTCCCCTAGAGTGATGTCCATCTGAATAGGCACCTCCGGTGCTGGCTTTATTGATGCTGACCTACAGATGTAAGGATGTTTTAAATTCCAACTCAGTGACACTGCATCGTCAATGAATGATTTCCTATTTCACACAAAAGGAACGGAGCCATCTAAGTGAGGTAAAGAAATTATTGTGATCAAACCTGAGAGTGTAGTTGAGGCAGTATTTGCGGCATTGTGGACAGATTTTTTATCCTTTATAAGAAGTGATCCTACCACAGACAGTGTGAAAAGGAGTTCCACCAGAATAATCTCTGGGATAATGGCACCATGAGGAGTGAGTGAATGTTGATCTGTAGCGCTGTGAGAGAATTCGAGGTGATTGCATTGAACACTGGGGTGGGGGGGCGTGGGGTTGGGGGAACGGGCAATCACTCATTATATTTTAAAAAGACAATTAGAAGGTGATAGATTCCAAGACTGTTGTCTTACTCAGGATGCATGAATGTGGATAGTTTAAAGTGCCTCTGAGGACGTTACGCCTACCCACTCCAACTCGCACTCCCCACTGTCATTGACAGAGAAGGAGAGGTCCAGGTTTTGAATAAACTCTCCCCACATTAAATCAGTGCAATTGGTGAGTGATCCTGCACTGAATGTCATATTATCCACCACCCTGACGTCAGCCACAATACCTTCATTCTAAAACAGTTAACTATTCCCTTCAGCTTCTGGCCTTCATGAAGAACATGAATCCATCTTCTCGGAGATGCAAGCTGCCTCCTTGAGGTTTAAACCATAAGACGATAAGACGTAGGAGCAGAAAGTAGGCCATTTAGCCCATTGAGTCTGCACCACCATTCAATTATCGCTGATAGGTTTCTCAATCCCATTCTCCGACCTTCTCCTTGTAACCCTTGATCCCCTGGATCATCAAAATCTTATCTATCTCCGTTTCAAATATACTCACTGACCTGGCCCCCACAGCCTTCTGTGGTAACAAATTTCAAAGATTCGTCATTCTCTGGTTAAAGGCATTGCTCCTTATCACTGTTCTAGAAGGTGCTCCCTTCCATCTAAGGCTGTGCTCTCTGCTTCTAGTCCAATGGAAACATCTTAACAATATCCACTCCGTCCAGTTCATTCAGTATTCTGCATGCTTCCGTTACAATCCCTCTCATCCTTCTAAACTTTATCGTATATAGACCCAGAGTCCACAAACATGCCTCATACTTTTCATTCCTACGACCACTCTCGTGAAGATCTTGTGAACATACCCCAGGGCCAGTACATCCTTCCTGAGATATGGGCTCAAAATGACGCAGAATACTCCAAATGTGGTCTATTCAGAGCCGTATACAACCTGTTTTATATGCGATTCATCTCAAAATAAATGCCATCAATAATAAATGCAATAATAAATGTAACTTTGACATTGTAACAAGCTTACCTTGAGAGAACCCTGTGCTAGAACTCCCAAGTCCCTTTGCACTTCAGATTTCTGAATTTTCTCCCGATTTAAAAAATAGACCATGCCTCTATTCTTCGTGCCAAAATGCATGACCTCACACTTTGTGACGTTGGAATGCATCTGCCGATCTCTTTACCTGTCCAACTCCTTCTTCAGCCTCTCCGCCTCCTCAATATGACATGTCCATTTGCCTATTTTTGTATGGTCTGCAAACTTAGCCAGAGTGCCCTTAATTCCCAAATCTAGATTGTTAACGTTACGATTAAAAATTATGATTCCAAAACTGAGCCTTATGGAACACCACTTGTCACTGGCTGCCTTCCTGATAAGGACCATTTCATCCCCACTCTCTGCTTTATGCCAGACAGCCAAGCTTCTACCAATGCCACTACTTTGCCTCTAATACAATGGACCCTATCGTATTCAGTCATCTCTTGTGTGAATCATTGTCCAAGACCTTCTTGAAGACAAGGTGAATAACTGTGCTTGGTCGAACCTGCTCATTTCATCTTCAAAGAATTCCAACAGATTTATCAAGCATGAACTTCCCTTGATGAAACCGTAGTGACTTTGCCCAATTTTACCAAACACTTCCAAGTATTCAGAAATCTTATCCTTCACAATGGATTCCAGGATCTCACCCACGACCGAGTTTAAGCTATTCATTGTGGACCTTTGTCTTTTTCCTTACTCCCTCGTTAAATAGGTGTGTCACGTTAGTGGGTTTCCAGTGTTCTGAGATTGTTCATTACACTAGTGATTCCTGAAAGATCACCATGATCGCCTCCTTTCTCTCTTCAGCTATCTCCCTTATAACACTGGGATGTAGTCTATCTGGTCAAGGTTATTTAATCAACTTCAATTCTTTTCTAGCATGTTCTCCAATGGTGGTGGCCATCATACTTCGCTCTAGCCTCTCAATCGCTTGAATGTTTAATGTATTACTCGAGTCTTCCATCGTTAAGGTTGATGCGAAGTAATTCTTAAGTTCCTTGGCCATTTCCTCGTTCCCCACTACTATCTCTCCAGTATCATTTCCCAGCTGTCCAATGTTCACGTTTGACGCTCATTTGTACTTTATATATCGACAGAAACTGTTACAGTCTTCCTTTACATTACCCCAGACTTAATAATCTCCCTCCTTATTTTATTTTGTTTGCCCTCTGTTTTATCTTGGTAAGCTTTTCAATCCTCAGATTTCCCTCTGCACTTTGCCACATTATATCATTTCTATTTTGCTTTTATGCTATACCTGAGTTCCCTAGTCAGCTATGGTTGCCTCATCCTCCCTGTATCATGCTGTATCCTGAATTACTCCAAAAATCTCCTGCCATTGCTATTTCACTGTCTTTCCTGCTGGGCCCGTCTCCCAGTCAATTCTACCCAGCTCCTCCCTCATGTCCCTGTAATTGCCTTTATTCAGCTGTAATACCGTTATGACTGATTCTACATTCTCCATCTGAAATTGCAGTGTAAGTTCAATCATATTATGATCACTGCCTGCTAAGAATTCCTTCACTTTAAGCTCCTTCATCTAGTTCACCTGTGCAAGCTGCTCCAAAAAGCCATCTCATAGACATTCCACGAATTCCTTTCCTTGCGAACCACTACCAACCTGAATTCCCAGTCCATCTGCGTAATGAAATCCCACATGATCATTGTAACTTTGACTTTCCTACAGAACTTTCTAGCTCCTGGTGTATCTTGCACCCCAGCTCTCTGTACATAACTCTTAACTGCATTTTTTTCACCTTTTTGATTCCTCAATTCTACCGACACAGATTTTACACGATCTGACCTTACTTCATTTCTTATAATTGATTATTGATTCAATTCCATTCTAAATAATGAAGCAACTCTATCTCTCTGTCCACCTGCCTATCTTTTCGACAGGATGAATATCCTTGAATATTCAGCTTCTAATCCTGATCCTCTTGCAATGATATCACTGTAATGCCCATATCGTACCTGCCAATTTGTGAATGAGTCACAAGCGTATTTACCTTATTCCTTATGCTGCATGCATTTCGATATGATAGTTTAGTCCTGTATTACCCGTCTCTCTTTTCACTGTCATTTATTTGTCCAGCCGTTGGTACCTACACAGATCCTGACCACTGGATCATTTCCCGCCCAATCCAAGTTCTTCTGCAACCCAGATGATATATCCCAAACCCAAGCAACAGGTAGGCAACACATCATTCAGGACTCTCAATCCCAATCACAGAGAACAGTAGCTATGTCTCTAACTCCAATTATCCATCATTGGGTGGCACAGTGACACAACACTGCTGCTTCAAAGTGCGAGGGACTCGGGTTCAATTCCAATCTCTGGACCCTGTGTATGTGGACTTCGTAAATTCTTCCCGTGTCTGCACTGGGAACATTAACTCTTTCGTCTCTCCACAGTATGTCTCTGTGTTGGTTTTGGATTTCTACCACCAACAGTATTTTTGCTTTGGTTCGACAGAGAAATCTAGCAAATGCAACAGGTTTTCTTAAAAGCAGCCGTGCATCGCGGGTTCCCTGGTTGTTTAATAATCTTGCCCGGACCCTTCCGTGTGTGCAGTGTCCCTGGATACCCATTCCATCCCTTTCAGTCCCTCAGTCCATCGTCACTACATGCAGCCTTTTCTTGTGCCACCCCTGGGATCCCCCACACCGCATTGCCTGGCACTGGACACTCCCTTCCCAGGACTGTGCACACAACGACACTGGGCACTTTCTGACCCACTGGGGATGCTGGGTAAAGATCCTGCCATTGAAAGGAACAGAATAACTAAAGTACAATTGAATAGCAAAGCAGAGTAAATAAGCTGCATGACACCCATCTGATCTGACATTTTCTATTTTTCTGTTTATCCTCGTCCATCTACAAATATATGGTTCATATGTATACCTTGGTAAAAACAATGACTGCAGATGCTGTAAACCAGATTCTGGATTAGTGGTGCTGGAAGAGTACAGCAGTTCAGTGGTGCTCTTCCAGCAACACGAATCCATATGTATACCTTGTCAAACAGGTTTAGTGGCGGGGATAGATATCAGATCCTCTGGTCATTGGACTGATTCAGTGGACTCCACTTTCCTGAGGTCACACTTAAGTTTTTATTATCAAGTATATCCACTTTATAGAAAAGGCCTTGCGAGAGTTCTGTTGAAAGGATATTTGAATTTTGGAGACACTAGAATATGTCACGTGTGAGTTAGGTTAGGAATAGGAAGGTAGCACAGTTAAATACATGGCCAAACAGCTGGCAGGGGAGGCAGCACTTCTGATATGTGGATCATTGGGATTCTGGAGTCGGTATGACCTAAACAAGAAGGACAGGATGAACCTGAACTGGCAGCAATCTCCGATATGTGGAAAGGGGTATAGCAGGAAAGACAGTGGAACAGCAATGGCAGGTGATTCCAAGATTAATTCAGGAGACATTGCAGAGATTCATGCTGAGGAATAAAGGCATGATACAGGGAGGATAAGGCAACCAGGGCTGACGAGGGAAGTCAGGGATTGCATACAAGCAAAATTGCAAGCATACAATGTGGTGAAGGGCAGTGGGAAACGAGAGAATTGGAAAACTTATAAAGACCAACAGAGGGCAAAAAAATAAGGAGGGAGAAGATTAAATATAGGAGTAAGCGAACCATCAATATAGAGGAGACTTTAAGAGGTTCTTTAGATATATAAAGTGCAAAAGAGAGGTAAAAGTAATATTGGACATTGGAAGATAATGCTGGAGAGACAGTAGTGGGAAACAAAGAAATGAATGAGGAACTTGGCGTCAGTCTTCATGGTGGAAGACATGAATAATTTCACAAAAGTTGAAGAGAGTGAGAGGGCAGAGCTTAGTATGGTGACCATCATCAAGAATAACATGTCAGAAAACTGAATGGCCTGAATGTGGATAAATCACCTGGACCAGATGGACTCCACCCCCAGCCTTGGAAGGGAGATAGCTGAAGATGTAGTGCAAGTATAATTAGTAATCTTTCAGGAAGGACTAAAATCATGAAAGGGCCAAGAGGCTGGAAATTGCTAATGTCACACCCCGTTTAATAAGGGAGTTAAACAGAAAATGGAAAATTACAGACTGATTAGCCTTACCTTAGTTGTGGGTAACAACCTGGAATCCATCGTGAAGGATGGGATTTCTGAATACTTGGAGGTCTTTGGTAAAATAGAACAGAGTCAACATGGCTTCATCAAGAGGAGGTCAGGCTTGACAAACCTGTTAGAATTCATTGAGGGAGTAACAAGCAGATTAGACCAAGAAGAACAATAGATGTTATCTGCTTGCTCCGCAAGAATCTTTTGATAAGGTGCCCCACAGGAGGCTATTGAGAAAGATAAGGGCCCATGGTGTTAGAAGCAATGTACGAACATGGATAGTAGCATGGCTGTCTGACAGAAAGCAGAGAGTTGTGATTAAAGAGTCCTTCTCAGGATGGCAGCCAGGGACAAGTGGTGTTCCATAAGACTCAATGTTGGGACCACAACTTTTCCCTTTATGCATTAATGATTTGCATTAAGCAACTGAAGGTATTCTGGCTAAGTTTTCAAACAGTGCAAAGATAGATAGAGGGACATTGAAGAGGTGGTTCGGCTGCAGGAGGGTGCTCTAGCGCATCTCCTCAACTTCCCGCACCTCCGCCCTTGATCTCCACCATTCCAAATACAACAAGGAGAGAACACCTCTGGTGTTCGTCTTCCATCCCACCAACCACAGAATAAAACGCATCATCCTCCATCATTTCCGCCACTAACAGTCAGACCCCACCAGCAGAGGAATAATTCCTTCCCCACCCATATCAGCAGAGACCATTCCCTTCACAACACCCTCGTGAGGTTCACGCCCCCCCCACAACCCCACCCAGCCACCTTCCACTCCTGACACCTTCTTTGCCATTGCAAGAGATATGAAACCTATGTCAACACTCCCTCCTTACCTCCATCCAAGGCTTCAAAGGATCCTTCCACATCAGGCAAAGAACATCCTGTGCACCCAAACACCACATCTACTCTGTCCATTGCACCGGATCTCCTCCCCATTGGGGAGACAGGGCATCAATTTGCAGAACGGTTCAGGTAGCACACTCGGACACACACACACAACAACCCCACTTCCCTATCCTTGAATACTTCAACTCTCCCTCCCACTACAACAAGGACATGCAAGTTTTTGGCCTCCTCCATGGCCAATTTCTAGCCACCAGTCCTCTGGAGAAAGAACGCATCATCTTCCACCGAGAGACCCTCCAATCACTCGATATCAAAGGCAATTTCGCCAATTTCCTCATCTCCCCTCCCACCACCTTATCCCAGATCTAACCCTCTTGTTCAGTACTGCCCTCTTGAACTATCCAACCTGTCCATCTTCCTTCCCATGTATCCACTCCACCTTCCACTTTGACCTTTCACTCTCACCACTCACCTTCATCTAGCTATCGCTGTCCAAGCTAGCTTCCTCCCAGCCCCAGCCCCTCACATTTATGTCTCAGCTCCCTTCCGCCCAACCCCCTCGTTTCTAATGAAGACTTTAAGCCTGAAACACCGAATCTCCGGCTCCTCGGATGCCGCCTGACTCGCTGTGTTTTTCTAGCATCACACTTTTTCTTGATCTTCAGCATCTTCTGTCTTTACTTTCTCCTGCAGGTTAGGGGAGTGAGAAAAGATGTGGCAGATGGAGTATAATATGGGCAAGTGTGACATCATGCACTTTGCCAGGAAGAATACTGGCATGGACTATTTTCTAAATAGCAAGCAGGTTCAGAAGTCAAAAGTGCAAAAAGCCGAGGGAGTTCCAGTCCAGGAGTCTCGAAAGGTAATCTTGCAGGTTGTCAATAGTTAGGAAGGCAAATACAATGATGGCATTTATTTCAAGAGGGCTTGAATATAAAAGCAGGGACGTACTTCTGAGGCTGTATAAGGCTTTGATCAGGCCACATTTGGATTATTGTGCACACTTTTGTGTCCCATATCTCAGGAAGGATGTACTGGGCCTGGAGCGTTTTCCAAAGAGATTCACGAGACTGGTCCCAGGAATGAAAAGCTTAACATATGAAGAACATCTGAGGGCTCTGGTTCTATATATGATAGAGTTCAGAACATGTTAGGAGGTCGACTCGAAAATTACAGGATATTGAATGGCCTGGACGGAGTGGATTTTGGGACGATATTTCCAATGATAGGAGAGACTAGGCCCCGATGGGAAAGAATAAAGAGAAGACCTTTCAGAACAGAGAAACGGACGAACCTCTTCAGCCATAGAGTGGTGAATCTATGGAATTCACCGCCACAGAAGGCTGTCGAAGCCAGGTCCCTGAGTATATTTAAGAGTGAGACAGATAGGTTCTTGATTGTAAAGGCGATCAAGGGTTATAGGTAGAAAACGGGTGAATGGGGTTGAGAAGCTTAACAGCCATCATTGAATGGCGGAGCAGGCTCAATGGGCCTAATGGCCAAATTTCTGCTGCAATGTTTTCTGGTTGTATGGTCAATATTGGCTCTCCTCATTCCTCATTGGAGTTGTATCCCGGAATTTGATCTTCTTATGTTTAATGAAGAATCAAATTCCAATACTGATGGCTGGGAAATATCATATTCCCTCCCTCCAGTCTCAGCAGCCATGTCCCCAATATCATAATCACACTGCAATAGAAATCCAGTGAAATTTACTTCATCATAGTTGATTGACATCGATAACATGAACAGCATGACACTCACCTGCTCTCTCTGATCCTCGAATAACTATCTGACTTCTGTGTCACATCATATTCTCTGTTAACATATCCATACCATTTGTCTGTTATCCTCATGTTGTTGTATGGACATTTTGCTGTCAGAGTCTGGACTAGAAAAGTTCTCTCCATATTTTACTGACATTATAATCACTGATCAGGGTATATGTTTCGATTTATCAAAGGAGAATCTTTTTTTAAGTTCTGACAATCATTTGACATTACTCGTATATCTAAGGCAGATTGAATGATTACATACAATCAATCGACCATCTCAAATATTTCTTCCCTCTGTTCACCCATCCCACCCCCCCGCCCACACACACATATCCCATGCCAAATGTGTAGCTTTCAACGTTTTTTTGAATTTTAATAAAATCAATATTGTATGCAAAGGGGTTAACTGAAGATATTTGTTCAGTGACTATGTTTAATGTCAATCTCCATGGATCCTAATTATCACAATGGAGAGTTTTCATTGTAGAAAGATAAATGGGCTCTGTTCAATATGTTATCCCATGGTATGAGGAGGAGCATCACTGACAGCGCTAACAGGGATCAGCAGAACTAAAGAGAGAGAGAGAGAGACGGGGAGGAGAGATCAGAATCTGAGAACATTAGACTGGAATGTTCCAACAATGGACAGGAGCTTATCCTCGGGTCTTTACTGGCTTTCTTGGCCTTGGATATCATGAGCATGGCGGATCCAGGATATCCTTTGGATTATTAAAGGTGGTTACTATCCCATCCTCGCTATAGTTGGTGCTCCTAGTAAGTCATTATATTTAATAGGAGAAAGTGAGGACTGCAGTTGCTGGAGATCAGAGCTGAAAAATATGTTGCTGGAAAAGCGCAGCAGGTCAGGCAGCATCCAAGGAGCAGGACAATCGACGTTTCGGGCATGAGTTCCTGAAGAAGGGCTTCAGCCCGAAAAGTCAATTCTCCTGCTCCTTGGATGCTGCCTGACCTGCTGCGCTTCTCCAGCAACACATTTGTCAGCTTTCAAGTCATTATATTTGTCTACTAAACCGGGTTGACCTGAATTTCTGCTCATTATATATAAATTTTGAAAAGTGCTAGTCAATGCCTTCAGTTCCAAACAAACATTCCTTTCCTTATATATTATAACTATCAAACTACTGCAAACTACTATTTATAAATTACTGACTGATATGCGAGAAGGAACCAGACTGTTCTCAAACTCCATAATCCATTTTGTCCTTCACAGATTTACATCTCCATGTCCTCCCTACTCACCAATCCTGTCCAATACCACCATCATGATATCCCAGTCTCGTCCTCAGTCTCAGTGCAACTTCTGAATAAATCATTTGTGCCTTTGTTCATTCCGAATGCAATAGTTTCACGTTCCTTCTAACCACATGTCCATCACTAAATAATTGCTCTTGAAGATGTTTAACTTGTTCTCTGCACATACGGGAAGACAGCTTACGGTAGTCAAGCCATTGACTGGTAATTTAGAGCGACAGAATAATGGTCTGTTGGTATCTCATGAAGGAAATCGGGGTGTTTGAAAGCAACCATTATCGTTTGTTATAAAAACCAATATGCTTGCCTCAAGACCTTTAGGGAAGTCAATGTGTCATGCTTACTTCGTCAGGTTTTGGTATGACTTCTGTGATGAACACATGGGTGTACTGTACCATTGAGAGAATTAAAAGCCAGCAATAACTATCTGACAGCACCAAGTGTTCTGAAAAATAGATATAATGTAACATTTGGTCGAACAACCCGATTAGCTCATTGTCTCGAAACAAAAACAAATTCAGCAAAACATTTTAAATTATACCCCAAAATACCCACCTCCAACCAAGTATGAATTTATTATATTGACAATCTTAAAAGCCAATGATACAATCCCCAATAGTTTAGCGGTAAACGACCACGGAAAATTGAACAATTGAGAGGAGAAATGCCAAGCTACCAGCGTTCAAAGACTGCCTGAAAAATAGCTCTCCTATTGGTACCTTTATTGATTAGTAACTGGTGAAGCAGAATACCCAAGAAGAAAAGAAGGCAGGAATATGGAGAAGAACCGAAAGCTTCCTGATTTTGAGATAAGAAGGTTTGTTTTGTAAATCTTAATTAGGAGTCTTATCGGGCTAGTATTGTGGAGGGGGAAGGTAAAAGACAGGTGAGAGGAAGAAGTTATAAATAGTCATTCGTTTATAATTCTCTGTTGTACTTTAAGAAATAAAGTTATTAATTTTAACTTTAAATAGATTTGGACTCGAGAATTATAACAGATTACTGCATGGGATAAATCTTTTCTCTGTTGCTGGTTTTAATTAAGCAGGAAGATTTATCCTGTGTTGTAACACTACAAACCCATAGCTATGCGATTTACTCTTTACAGTACTGTGGAACAGCTGAACCAGCCACTCAGTTCAAGACCTGCATAACATGCTGCCCGAACCAGGGCTGCGTACATCCTGTGAGAGAAGAGCAGAAGTAAAGATAGCTCCCTTTCTCTGCCTGTTTTCTGTATTGCTACATCTCATTTACATTCAGGGACGTGATCATCCCCTATTTTAGGTGCATTCAATCTCAGTGAAATTCTCCCTGAGAGTGTTGCAGAGCTCCATCGGCAACTCTGGTGCTCGCTTTATTGATGCTGACGTACAGATGTAAGGGGCTTATAAATTCCATATAAGTCGTAGTTCATAGAGAAGGAATGGCTGTTTGTGGCACAGGAAAGAAATGGCAATGTCTAAGTGAGAGAAAAGGTGCTTTGTGATCATCCAGGAGAGTGCTGTTGAGGCAGTATTTGGGGTACTGTGGATAGACTTTCTCCCAAGTTTCATCAAACTAATCCCTGGGATGATGGCACCATGAGCAGTGAGTGAAGCTCAGTGAGAGAATAAGAGGTGATTGCATTGAACCTTAAGGGGGATGGACAATCACTCATGATGTTCTAAACAGACACTGATATGGTGATAAGTTCCATGGTTTTTTCACGCAGATTACATGATTACACGATAGTTTAAGAGCCTCTGAGAACGTTCCACATAACCACTCCCACTCCCTATTTCGACTGAGAAAGAGAGGAGAAAGGGAGTAGAAGGGGGGGGGGGTGAGGAGAAAGAGAGGGGGTTCAGGTTTTTGAATAAACTGTCCCAACATTAGTACAGTTCAATTGGTGCGTGATCCTGCAATGAACCTCATGTTATCCATAATCTCGACAGCAAAAACAATGCCATCATTATATAAGTGTTAACTCTTTCCAGCAGTGTAGAGAGAAGGAAAGTCGATTTACACTACAGGAAAGAAACGGAGATGTCTAAGAGGAAAAAGAGTCATTGTGATCATTGATGAGAGTGTTGTTGAGACAGCATTTGGGATATTGTGGACAGACTTTCTCTCCTCTATAAGGAATGATCACCTTGCCACAGAGAGAGTGCAATGGGGTTCCACCAGACTAATCCCTGGGATGGTGGTGCCATGAGGAGAGAATGATGATTAATCTCCGGCGTTGTGAGAGAATGAGAGGCGATTGCATTGAACCTTGGGGGGAGGGACAGTCACTCACGATGTTCTAAATAGACACTGATACGGTGGAAAATTCCATGGCTTCTTTTATACTCGGGCTACATGACTGTCAATAGATTAAGACCCTCTGAGAAGATTCCCCTTAAAGACAGCGGACCAGTCTTTGAATAAACCCTCCTCACAGTAATACAGTGCATTCAGTGTGTGGTCCTACACTGAAAGTCTCGTTATCCGCAATCCCTACAGCAACCACAATACCCTCATGCTAAAACAGTTAACTTTTCCCACCAGATTCTGACCCCCATGGAGAACATGGGTGTGTCTTCTCGGAGATGCAAGTTGCCTCCTTGAGACTTGGCACAAATCATTTGGCTACCCTCCTCACTGCCAGCAAACCTTGTTAAAGTAGCACACATTCTACAAACAATGGAACCATGATTAATATCATGGACCCTTCTATCAGTGCAGTCTTGGTTTCATTAGTTTGTCGTGTTGGAATATAAACGACCCCCTCTTGTTCCTGTATAACTGTCTCGTGGGGATGAATAGCCTCCTCCTGGTCTCATGGAACAGGTTTAAGGGTCTGATTGGGCTCTGCCTGTTTCTGTTTAACAGCTCGATGCACTGAACAGACCACTCTTCTTCCTGTGTAACAGGCAGGAGTATTGAATGTGCTGTCACTTTTCCTGTTCCTGAATGCTAGCTCATACCCATGTGCAACCATCTTGAAATGCTGAATGAGCTCCTCTTTTAACTGCGGAAATGGGCAGAGTGTGGCCGTGCTGTTACATTAATGTTACCGATACTTTAACAGCACAAACCGGAATGCTGTCCGGGTCTTGCTGCACATGGACGCAGAATGGTTCAGGAGCTGATGGAGGACAAAAAGTTCTGAACATTCTGTGATCTTCAGTCATCATACCCACTTCCGATCTTATGATGGGAAAAGACATTGATGGAGCAACTGAAGATGTTTGTACTGAGGAGGCTAACGTGAGGATCTCCTGCAGAGATGTCCCGGGACTGAGAGGATTGTTGGCGACTGACCCCAAACCTTATTGTGTTCTGAAAGACCGCGTCCAGTGGGAAAGTTGCACCTGATTCCCATTCAGCTCAAATACATAGGTGGTCCCAATGCCATCCTCAGTCAAATACTGCATTGGTATCATAGCCATTCACTCTTTCCTGAGCCCCTGTGTTCGCCTCTGGTTCATATCAATAGGTGACAATGTATGTGTAGGGAGGGCTTTCCTCTCACAGAAGGTAATCACTGTTAGAAATTATCTGGGCTAGAGAGCTATGGGAGCTACATTACTGAAAGCATTTAAGGAGGAGGCAGATGGATTTTTGACCTGTCAGAGAGCTACGGGTTGAAGAATTGGGCATTAAAGAGGAGTTAATTTCAACAGTAGATCAGCCATGATGGTATACAATGGCTGGATCATCCGAATTACCTGATCCTGTTCCGTTTGTCCTCATATTCAGTAATTGCAAAGTTAATGGTTGTAATTTTCCTGAACGTTCTTTTATTGAACTTTTCAATCAGAGACAGTAAAGTATATTGTGGGTCATCTGTGATTGAGGTATGAGGACTGTATTCACAGTGAATCTGGGTCTATAATATGACCAACAAATGAATCACAAGATGCAGAGAGGAAACACTCTGTAATGAAATCAGAGGCGTCTTTTGAACCAAATAACATTTTCCAACCTACACCAAACCATGTGTGACAGTCTTGAGGGACTGAATGAGATCCTGTGTTACTGTTGACCAGGTATCTGGGACAAGTGGCCTCCATCTGCTACTTGAAGGAGCGGTGAGGGGTTGAATACAACATAGCAACATAGGACTGAGCAGCAGGAGTGGGCCATTAGATACTTTATCACCGCTCCATGTGTTTTTGGTCTCAGCAGCACGTTTCTGTCTGTATGCCATTTTACTACATACCAAAAACAACTTTGAATAAATGCAAACATCCAGAAACCACAATCGTCTGGGGAAGGGAATTTCCACTTGAACAGCACTTTGAAAATTTCTCATTTGTGTTCCAACAAATGTTGGAAGGTCACTATGTCCTTTTCCAGTCCCACTCCTCCACTTGTTACACCAATCTTAAATGCATCCAGTTTAGTGATGTGGCCAATGATATAGATCTCATAGTAGGTCATTTTCGAGAAATATGTGAGACACAGAAAGTTGAACTCATAACAAATGGTAAACTGACATAGTGCCCCAAATATTATTCTGCCTTTGAAGTAACTCTCTTCACACAAGGTACTGCTAGTGGGATTTACATAGAACATAGAAGAATACAGCGCAGTACAGGCCCTTCGGCCCTCGATGTTGCGCCGATCAAAGCCCACCTAACCTACACTAACCCCCTATCCTCCATATACCTATCCAATACCCGCTTAAATACCCATAAAGAGGGAGAGTCCACTACTGCTACTGGCAGGGCATTCCATGAACTTACGACTCGATGAGTGAAGAACCTACCCCTAACATCAGTCCTATATCTACCCCCCTTAATTTAAAGCTACGCCCCCTTGTAATAGATGACTCCATACGTGGAAAAAGGTTCTCACTGTCAACCCTATCTAACCCCCTAATCATCTTGTACACCTCTATCAAGTCACCCCTAAACCTTCTTTTCTCCAATGAAAACAACCCCAAGTGCCTCAGCCTTTCCTCATAGGATGTTCCTACCATACCAGGTAACATCCTGGTAAACTTCCTCTGCACCCGTTCAAGTACCTCCACATCCTTCCTATAGTATGGCGACCAAAACTGCACACAATATTCCAGATGCGGCCGCACCAGAGTCTTATACAACTGCAGCATGACCTCAGGACTCCGGAACTCAATTCCTCTACCAATAAAACCAGTACGCCATATGCCTTCTTCACTGCACTATTTACCTGGGTGGCAACTTTCAGAGATCTGTGTACATGGAAACCAAGATCCCTCTGCTCGTCCACACTACTAAGTAGTCTACCATTAGCCCAGTAATCCATCTTTTTATTACTCTTACCAAAGTGAATCACCTCACACTTAGCTACATTGAACTCCATTTGCCACCTTTCTGCCCAGCTCTGCAGCTTCTCTATATCCCGCTGTAACCTGCTATATCCTTCCTCACTGTCTACAACTCCTCCGACTTTCGTATCATCCGCAAACTTGCTCACCCAACCTTCTAACCCATCCTCCAGGTCATTTATAAAAATGACAAACAGCAATGGTCCCAAAACAGATTTCTTTCTGGAACACTTGAATTTGGCTGAATTCCCTTCGTTTCAGGCAGTGGAGAGAATCCAATGAACCCTCACCAGGAATCCTTCACATGTGCTACAGATAACTCAGGGATTTTCTGGTCTCACACTTTGCTATCGCGTGGAACAAAGTAAGAGAGAGAGATCAATCGGTTGCTGCTTCTCAGACAGGGAACATTTTTCTCCCTCTCTGTGTTGGAACAGACAATTATGTCAAGTGAACACCAAACTGGATCATTCTCTGGAAAACCTGATTATGGATTATATGCAGGTGCGTCATTGCTCTTGCTGTACACAATTCCTTCCAATCCCAAAAATGTCCCCACTTTATAATTTGATAACATGCTTACATGTGTCTGTGTAATTTGTAAATATTGGTAGGTGTCTTCATAGTTTGTGTGTTAATATCAATGTATCTTTTCCTTAAAAGTTATTCTCCAGCTTTCGTCTCCCTGACAGGAGATAATATATATCCAGCTTCTACACTTTTCAGAAAGTCATGGATGGTTCAATAAAATTTCTCAGCTAAGATCAAAACTGATAATCCCCCATAACATAAGGCCGGCATTCCAGGAATGAGTGAAGGGAAACCTCTTTGAAAATCTTCGAAAAGAATTATATCTTTTTATTTTAGTTTAGGGGATCAAACCTGCACACAGTGTATTAGGTGTGGTCTCAGTAATGCCCTGTACAGATGCAGTAAAACATTCCTGCAATTAAACCTGATGCTTTTTTTTTGCCAAAAACAGCATCATTCCACTTACCTTCCAAATCACTTGCTGCATCTGACTTCATATGATTCATGTCGCAAGAACTTGGAAACCTCCTGTATCACAGATTTCGGCAATCTCTCTCCATTTAAATTGTTTACCATTGTTTCATCTTTCATGCCAAAATAAATAACTTACCTTATATTATTTCTGCTGAAGGTTTACTCACTAACCTTCCCTGCCTGTAACACATTGCAGACTCACTACCTCCATTTGACGACACATTGAATGGCCATCTTGGTGTACGAGCTAATTGAGCTCCAAGCTATTCCCTCCCCTTCCTCCAGATCTTTGATAAAGATTATTGATCATTGATGACCCCACAGTGATCACTGAGGCACTCCATCAGTTATAGCTTTTCAGCCTGAAAATAAACATTTGTCTCTACTCTCTATTTCCTGTTGGTGACAGCTTCCCTGTTCCTGTGTAGTAGCTCAGGTGGGTTGAAAGGCCTCCTCCTAGACTGTGTAGTGTACTGAACGAGCTGAATTACTTCATTCGATATTCCTGTGTAATTCCTGAGAGGGGCAGAATGGTTTCCTCCTGTCTCATTGTAACGATCCTGTCGGACTTAATGGAGTGGTCACCAACCTGTAACAGCATCGAGGGGCGGATTGAAAGAACACATGGGGTAGGGGCAGAGGTTGCCCATTCGGCTGCGCCATTCAGAATGCTCATGGCAGATCCGAATGTGCCTGACCATCCATTTCCTGTCTGTTCCCAATAAACACTGACCATTCTACCCAGGAAAGATCTCAGCCTGGAATATCTTCTATAACCGAGTCTTCATTGCTCCCTGAGGATGAGGGCACCACAGGTAGCACAAGACTAAAGTTAAAGGGACGTCCTTATTTTATTGTGGGACAACTGTTATTTTAAAACTGTGTTTACTGAACATCAAATCACCACCTCTTTTCAGACATAAGGACAGAATAATTAGGAATAAAGATAAACCATTCCGGACTCCAACCCTATCCCACATTCCCACTGACCCTTTCCAATCAAATATGTATCACACCCAGTCTCTGCTGCTGTCTGAGGAAGAGATTTCTGATCACATAATACCGCAGGAGCATGAGGGAAATGAGCAGATTGAGGCCATTCAGCCTATCGAGTCTGAAATTCGGTTCAATAATTTCTTATTAGTACCTCGACCTCATTATTCTGCTTTCTCCCTGGAATCCTTGATCCACCTGCAAATCAAAAACATTACGATTTGTGTCTTAATGACACTATTGGCTGTGCCTCTGTCTGTCTGAATGTGAGTAAGTGTTTGTGCGTGTATCTGTATATTTGTGTGTATCTGTCGTTGCCTGTGTTTTTGTGTGTCTGTATGTGTGTGTGTGCCTGCGTGTGTGTGTGTCTGTGTGCTTGTTATCTGTGTGTTTCCGAGTCTTCATCTGTCTGTCTGTGTTTCAGCCTGTGTTGCTATCTGTATTTATGTATGTTTGTATGTGACTGTATTTGTATTTGTGTGTTTATACGTGTGAGTATGCGTATCTCCTTGTAAGTATTGTGTGTGTTCGTCTGTGTATTTCTGTGTCTGCGTCTCTGTGTAATGAGGTATCTGTGGGGTTTTTTTGGAAGTGAAAGGACTGCTGTGACTGTTGTGGGAGCTGCCAGTGGGTTTAAACTGAGAATTGTCTTTCACTGAACATTGCTCCTTAACTGGTCAGTAGGACGTGGATGTTTCAGGTTCCCCACACGAGGCGTCCCGGTCCTCTCCAGCTCTTTAAGAGTACTTCCCACATGGCGGGGGGAGAGGAGTGAGGGAACGGATATCGGGCACACCACTACCCGGCTTGGAACTTTCTATCCTATTCCAGGCAGTTTCTCCTGGAATGGGAGAAAGGGATGGAGGGAGAGTGTGAATGTGTGACCCTGCTGTTTGTCCTGGTGTAGGTGGAGGGAGTTGTGAGGTATCTGGAATGAGTCAGTCGTCAGTTTTGAATCCATATAGTATGATTAGTTGCTGAATTCAATAGTGAGAGTGGTTGTGCCTGAGCCTTATTTGGAGACAGAGCGTGAACCTTGTTCGGGGCTAGGTGCTATAACAGATATACAGTGAGTGTGAGAGAGCAGAGAGTATATGGTAACTCTTATCCTAACAAAGCGAGGAGGATATTGTTGCTTGTCCAGTATTGTGGGACATTTCTTCAGATTATCTCAGCGTCGAGGTGAACCTCCATGAATGTCTTGTCCAGGTCTATCACTAGTAACGACACAGACCTGTCCCTCAGCTTCCACAGAATCAGTTTAGGTAGAGTTTACAGATAGCAAGGAGAAGCAAATATTGGTGTGTTATATATCGAAACCAAAACGATAGCAGAAAATCGGAGCATCACATGCTCTGGATATTAGATAGAGAAGTATTGTGGATACCGCAGTCTTATTTAATGGTTAACAGCGTTAACTAAATGACTGCTGAAGCTGTGAAAAATAAGTTCCGTAAATGTATATGAGGTGGGTTGAAGAGTATGTTGTGAAGCAAACTAGAGAGTAGGTTATTTCGGATTTGATGTTGTGTGGTCAGAAGGACGAATTATTAGCCTTGGTCTGAAGCAGCTTTGAAGGAATCATGGCATTTATAAGATGCAGTTTATAAGGTGTCTGCATACAGCTTAGAATGTTTAAATATTCCATTCAAACATCATGGAAGACTGGAGGCTAGAGTGTCAAGATATCTTCAGTAAATTGGGAAAGTACAATATAACATTCAGTGGGAGACAAGCAGTGGTTGTTAGAGTCATAAGCCAGACAGCACGGAGACAGGCCCTTCAGCCCAAACTGGTCTATTGCAACCAAAATGCCCATCTACGCTAACACCCATTTCCCTGCCATTGTCCCATATCTTTCTAATCCTTTACTATCCATGTATTTGTTCAATGCTTTTTAAATATTGTTAATGTATCCGCCCCAACCACTTCTCATTCCATATGCATAACAGCCCCTGTGTTAAAAAGTTGTTCCTCAAGTTCCCTTTAGCTCTGTCCCCTCTGAACTTAAACTGATGCCCTCTAATCTGTGATTGCCCAAACCTGGGAAAAATGACTGGGTTCATTCACTCTATCCATGCCTGTCATGATCTTATAAACTTCAATATGATCCTCTCTCAGCCTCATGCACACAAAAGTAAAAAGTCCTAGCTTGTCCAACCTCTTTCTGTAACTCAGACCATTGAGACCTTGGAAATATCCTTGTAAAAGTTTTCTGCACTCTTTCCAGTTTAATAACATCCTCCCTATAGCAAAGTGAACAAAACTGAACATACCGCTACCAATATGGCCTGACTAGCCTCCTGTATAACAGCATCATAACTCCCTAATTTCGATACTCAGCGATATTAACCGATTAAGGCCAGTGTGTCAAAAGTTTTCTTCACTGTCTACGTCTGTATCAACTTCCAGAGAATCATGCACCTGAATTCCAAGATCCCTCTGTTCCACTACACTCCTTAGGACCCAACCATTCATCATTAAAGTCCAAACTTGATTTGACTTTATAAAATACAAGGACTTACACTGATCTATATTAACATCCATTTGCCATTTCTCAGCCACTTCTCCAGGTGATCAAGGTACTGCTGTAATTTCTGAAATTTCTGATAACCTTCGTCACTCTCCATGATGCCGCTTGTTTTAATGCCGTCTTCAAACTTACAAATCATGCCTGTACATTCTCATGTAATATATGTAATATGTAGTGGTGTCAGCATCAACCCTTGAGGCATTCCACTATTCACGGGCCTCCAGTCTGACCAGCATGTTTCCAGTATTAATCTCTCCTTCCGACCATCAAGGCAATTTTGTACCTAATTTGCCATCTCCCCCTCAATTCCATGCGATCTCACCTTAAAGAGCAACGTACTATGTGGAAACTTACTGAAGGCCTTACTGGAATTCGCCTGGACTACGTATACCACCCAGACCTCCTCAACGTTGCTGGTCACTTTATTGAAGAACTCCAACAACATTGTGAGTCATGATCTCCCTAGCACAAACTCCTGTGCTGAATTTAATGAAAGGCTTTTGCCAGAAACATCGATTTTTTTCTGCTCCTCGGATGTTGCCTGATCTGCTCTGCTTTTCCAGCACCATTCTAATCTTACTCCGAACCATACCCTGCCTTTCCAAACGCATATATATCCAATCTCTCCAAATCTTCTACAGTAACCTATCCACTAGATTTTAGGATTACTGGTCTTTCGTTCCCAGGTTTATTTTGTAGCATTTCTTGAATATGGGCTCAGCATTCGCTACATTCCAGTTGTCCAGGACGGCACTCGTTGACCAATGATGATATAAAAGAGCCAAGCAGTGCTCCCGCAATTTCTTCTCTATCCTCCTATCCTCCTGTGGTATTCCTGAATATAATTGGTCAGGACCAGGAGTTTTTAGAAATACTGCAAAGTCTGAAACATTCATCTATTTATTTCAGGTGCAAACACCAAAGAGTGAGAAAGTGACTCAATGATGGTTAACAGAACAAATCAGAAAATATGTTAATCATAGGAAGTGACTTCAGAAGAATTCCGAATATTGTGGAAACCGGAGAATGCTCAGAAATTAACGATACAAAAAAGGAAGGCCATGAAACTGAAATTGAAATCAAAAAGCGAACATACATGCTCACAAACAGGAAGACAAAGACTACATCAATCTGCGATCTACATTTCAAAAGAAACAAAATAAAAGCAAGGTCAAATGTGGAAATTTGTAATCGGGAGAGGCGAGGTCCTTGTGGAGAACAGGGAAATGGCCAACAAAATAACCAGTTCCATTGCATCTGTCTTCATGGAGGAAGATTCAGAAAATCACCCAGCAATACCAAGTGATCATATCGGACTCCTGGAGCTAAAGACAAAGTGGTTAGCACTGCTGCCTCGCAGCGCCGGAGACCCGGGTTCAATTCCCGCCTCAGGCGACTGACTGTGTGGAGTTTGCACGTTCTCCCCGTGTCTGCGTGGGTTTTCTCCGGGTGCTCCGGTTTCCTCCCACAGTCCAAAGATGTGCAGGTCAGGTGAATTGGCCATGCTAAATTGCCCATAGTGTTAGGTAAGGGGTAGATGTAGATGTAGGGGTATGGGTGGGTTACGCTTCGGCGGGGCGGTGCGGACTTGTTGGGCAGGAGGGCCTGTTTCCACACTGTAAGTAATCTAATCTAATCATCAATTCATATCAGTAACAAGGTAACACTTGAACATGTAGCTGGATTGAGCATTGCTAAGTCTGCTAAGCTGTACTTCATATCAAAATGACGGAAATTAACCACCAATAGAAGTATTAATTGCACTGTCGATGACTGTTTTTTTTTATTTTCCTGGACATTCTGCAGAGACTGGAAACTATTGTGGTAAACTATAGAGGGATGGAAGGGATCCAAACAGCTACAAAGGGAAAAACACATATTATGGAGAATTGTAGACCAGTGAACTTGACATTTGTAGGGAAACTGTTGGAATCTATTACACAGGGTGACATTTTTGCTATTTAGAAATTAACAGCAACAATGGAGAGAATCAGCATGCATTTCTGAAAGAGGCATCATACTTGATAAACTTTGGAATTGTTTGAAGTTGTTTCTGACAGCATAGATAATGGGGAACCAGTAGAAGTGGCATATATTTGATTTCTGGAAGAGTTTCTATAAGATTTCAGTGAGTTCGCAAATGCAATGAATGTGAAGGGTATTTGGAAGAATATATGTAAGTGGAAAGTTAAAGTTTGGTTCGCCTTCATATAAGAGAGTCCGAACATTGATGTAAATACATTTTGAAGTAGTTTCACAGTGTGTTGGTGGGACTGTACCTGGAGTATTGTGTACAGTTTTGGTGACCGAACCTCAGAAACAATATACTGACCTGAGAGGAAGTGCAGTGGACATTCTCCAGATTAATCCCTCAGATGGTGAGATTGCCTGATGAGAAAACTCGGCCTGTGTTCTCTAGAGTTTCAAAGAATTACAGGTGGGTCACAGTGAAATTTAGATAATTCACAAAATATCTGACAAGTTGGAAATTAACAGAACGTTTCCCTTGCTTTCTATTCCACATTCTAGGCAAATAATGGCAGCATCTGGGACAGGCCAGTTAAGACTGCAATCAGTAGGAAATTCATCACTTGGAGGGGACTGACTAATACAGGGACATAGAAAGCGACTGGTAGGCGAGATTCGGGAGAATCACCAGATATTCTACAAGTGTCTCCAGCGGAACAGAATAACCAGGCAACTGATAGGACTCATTCGTGACTTGCCAAGTTGCAACAAAATCAACTTTAGTGGTCGCAGACAGAGGGTGGTGGTCGAAGGCTGTTTGTGCAACTGGAGGCGAGTGTCCAGTGGTGTACCACGTGGATCAGTGCTGTGTCTCTTAATATTTGGGATTCGGAGGTGTTGGTGTTGGACTGGGGTGGACAAAGCTAATAATTGCATATAACCAGGTTACAGTCCAAAAGGTTTATTCGGTGGCACTAGCTTTCGAAGTGCTTCATCAAAGCGGACAACCACCTGATGAAGAAGCAGCGTTTCGAAAGCTCGTGCCTCCGAATAAACCTGTTGGACTACAAGCTGATGTTTTCTGATTTTAAACATTATAATTAAGGATGCAGCTGTGAATATTAACGAGGGGTGGGGATGTCTTAAGTAAGTTGTGTTTGATACAAAGATTGGCCGGGTAGATGACAGTGAGGATGAAGGCCTTATGTTACAGGAAGATACAGATGGAATGGTCAGATGGGTGGATCAATGGCAGATGGAATGTAACCCTGATAAATATGAAGTCATGCACTTTGGAAGAAGGAACCAGGCAAGCAAGGACTCAATGAATGGCAGCACACTAGGAAACTGAGAGGGTGCTTCTCCACACATTTCTGAATGTGGCTGGACAGGGTAACACACAATTTGAGAAAGCGTACAGGAGCGTAAACATAGCCTTCACATATCGAATCATAGATTATATGAGCTATGCGGAACTTTCATTAGCCAAGATGGAATATTGTGTGTAATGCTGAGAGCTACATTACAGGAACGATGTGATTGCACTGGAGGGGGTGCAGAGGAGATTCACCAGGATGTTCCCTGTGATGGAGCATATCAGCTCTGGAGAGAGGCAGGATAAGCTCGGATTGTTTACTTTGGAGCAGAAAAGGCTAAGGGGGACGTGAATCAGGAGGATAAGATTACGAGGGATTTGGACGGGGTGGATAGACAGCAGCTGGTCCTTTTAATCAAAGGAACACACTTTTAAAGTGAAGGGTTTGAGGCTTAGTGAGGATTTGAGGACTGTTTTTCAAGCAAAGTGTGTTTGGGTCTGGGATGCACTTCGTGAGAGGGGAATTGTCATGGTAACCTCAAAACCATGAGAAAAGACATGGTTGTGCACTTGAAATGCCATAAGATTTACAGCGACAGGTTTTGTCTTGGAAAGTGGGGCTATTGTAGACCGTGCTCTATTTCTGATAGTACAGTGTCTGTGCTTCTGTGATTGTATAGCTGTGGAAGGTCAATCATTCAGTAGCTCAAGATAGGAATTGATGGGTTTCTGAAGAATATCTTATCACAGTGTATATGAGTGAACTTGTAATATCTTCTGAAAATACGCCAATGGCAAAATTAAGAGAAAAAGGTGCAGCTTTCTCACAGTCTGATACCAGATAATTGAGTACAGGGAAATAGTAGATCAATGGAGCAAATACTTCGGTTATGTCTTCACAGAAGAAGAAAAACAAGCAAAAATAAAATTTCCTCGCAATACTAGGGAACTTTAGTCTGGTGAGAAAAAGGGAATAGAATGAAATTAGTCACTAAAACGTTATAGAGAAAATGTTGGACTGAAATTAATGGGCATAGACAAAGTCAACAGAGGTTTATGAAATAGGAATCAGTTTTGAGAAAATGGCTTTTAGCAAAATTATGGAGAAGGTATCAACGCAATACGATTGGATTATCAGAAAGATTTTTGATAAAGCCCCAAGCCTATTGTGCAAATTCGTATCCTTTGGGACTGGGGCTAATATATGGTCATGGTTTTAGAATGGGAGAGTTGGCAGGAAACAGTGAGTAGGAACAAAACCATGTTTTTTTGAATGGAAGGCTTGGAGGATATAACAAGGATCGAGATTTGGCATCCAACTATTCCCAATACACATCATATCTTTGGTTGAGGGGCTCCATTGCAATATTCCCAAGACTGCTGACAGCTCTAATCGATGTCAGCTTGTGAGTGGATGAGGAGAATGTAAAAAAGGCTCCAAGTTGATTGAGACAAGTGGAGTGACTGGGCAAATACCTGGCAGATGGAGAGCAATGGCAGAGATGAGAGGTTGTGTACATTGATGGGATCAATTGAATGGCAGCCTCTCATTTAAAAAGGGATTGGTTGAAAATTGTTGATCTATAAATGAACTTAAGCTGCATTTTTGGTTATTTCTGCGCAGCTTTCCAAGTCCATGTAGGGCAGTGAGTTCTGAACACGGAAGTCAATATTGGGAGTGGCATTGGCAAGCTGTATACAGTGTACATAGACTCAGCAAGTAGAGAGCTGCAACAATGAAAAGAATCTGGATCTCCCTGTATACCAGTCACTGAAAGCAATATTGCAGGAGCAGAAAGCAGGTGGGAAGATAAATTGTTCATTCACCTTCATTTCAGGGGGATTTAGAATACAGGAGTAAGGGTCATTTACTGCATCTGAACAGGGCCTTGGTGGGACCCCATCTCGAACATTGTGCAGTGTTGTGTGCAGTTTTAGTGTCCTTACTTAATACAGGACAAACCTGACATTGAGGGAGTGCAGTGAAGGATGACAGACTGATCTCTGGGATGACAGTTAGTTGTGGGAGCAGAGTTTGGGGTGACTGGGCCTATATTCCATGGGTTTTAAGAAAATGAGTGGAGATCTCAGTGAGATATATAAAACTCTGACAGGGTGTGACAGATTTGAAGCAGGGATGATAGTTCACTTTATAGAAAATGGTTCACGAATCGCATTGCAGTCAAATCGCACTTAATAAACTAGCATTATTAGAGAACTCCCTATATGTTGATGGGCCGAAGGCACTATAGTTCATAATGTTTAAACATATTTTGGGATATGAACATTGTGTGCGGAAAACTGCATTGAGAAGATGTTCGGCCATGAAATAGCATGGGGAAAGCTCAATGTGCTGAATGACCTCCTCCTCTCCCGATGTTTCTGTGCGGTCTGTGGGAAAGCTCTGTAAATGTTGTCACAAGCTCTCAGAGGTTAGGAAGGAGGTCTATGCAGGGTCGACAGGACTGTGTTTCCCATTCCCTTTTCTGATAACGAGGTTGGTGCCGGGTATTCTGTCAGGTTTTATCAGTTAATACCTCACAGTAGTTTGATACAATTGAGTGTCTCACGTGGTCGATTCAGAGACCATGTCTGTGCGTCTGGAGTCACTTTTAGGCCAGATCAGGAAAGCACGGGAGATTCACTTCCTGAAAGTATATTGGTGAAGGAGATCGATGTTTACAATCAACATTGGACACAAGATCACTGTTACTGACACCAGATTTTAGGTCTCGATACTTTATTAATTATATTTACCTTCCACCAGCTGCCAGAGCATTGGCCTGGTCTGGATTAGTAATCCAATGATATTTCCACAACAGCACCATCTCCACATGGGGACCTATCGGAAACCACACTGTCCTCATTATTTCGGTGCTACTTCACAGTTCTATCAAAAAGTATTCCCACCAATTTGACTGTTGTGATGCGACTGAGGGTGTGGTAATTGGTCAGATTGTAATTATTCTCCTATTCAGTGACTGGACATAGTTGAGTAATTTTCCTCATTGCCAGGGAGATGTGAGAGTTAGATTTGGAATGAAAGAGCTTCCAAGGGACACGGCTTGTTGTGCAGCACAAGTCTTCAGTCCTTTTGCAGGAATGGGGTCAGGGAGCATTGCCTTTGTCGTATCCAATGTGTTCAGCTGTTTCTTCATGACTATACAGCAAATCGAATTGCTTGAAGACTGGTATCTGCGATTCTGTGGGAATCATGATGAGTGTGAGGTAGATCATCCATTCAACACGTCTGGATGAGGATAGTGCAGACACCACATCCTTGACATTTTTCACTGACGTCCAGAGCTGTTCCGATATTTAGGATGAGGATGTTTGTGGAGTCCTTTCCTCCAGTAAATTGTTTAATAGTCCATCGACATTTATGTTTGGATTTGGTAGGACGACAGAGCTTAGTTCTGATCTGTTCGTCTTGGGATCATTTCCCCTCTCCATCAGACATTAGTTCTGCTGGTCGGAATTTAACCAGTTAAGTGTGGTAGCTTTAATGGGTTTTCAACATGTTTAGGTCCACGTGATTTAGACCCTGGCATGTTCACCCACACTCATCACTGATCCATCAATCGGCTTGTTGGTAATGGTAGACTGATGAATTATCGTCGGGAAAATGTTACAGATTGTCCTTGAATACAGTTCTGCTTCTGCTGTTGCTGCAGCATCAAATGATAACCCAGTTTGAGTTGCAATATCTACAATTCAATTCTACTGACTGTCCCCCAGTTCACACCGAGACCCATTCACCCATCAGCCCTGTATTCACTACCTAACCTGGTTTCTGATGCGGTAACACTTGCATTTTCATATTGTCATTCTGCTGAGGGCCTCTCCCTGGTGTCACACCTCTAATTTGTTACTTTAACTCAATCCATTTAAAGTAATTATCTAAATCGTTTCTCTTCCACAATGTCAACTTCTGTATTTGAAGTGAATGTGTTTCCCTTTGTTTTTCTCCCTGACCATGATTAAGAGCTCTGTAGTGTCAGTGATGCCAGACGTATGCAGTTTCAGAGTCAAGGAACTTGTGGACCATGCATTATTGTTCAGTCCCCAGTGTATGACACTCCATGTTGGACAGGATGTTTGAGCATCTTTGACATACTTCTTCGGAAATTGTCCAAAAACAGAAATTCCTGAAGAAATTGCAGCATCTTCTGGAATGAATGCAGTATTTATCATTCAGGTACAGTGACCCTCGACAAAGCTCCCAGTTTCTCAAGCAATTTTAGTATTTTTATTACCAGTATCCATAGTTATTTGTTTTGTGAAAATTTGTTCCATGCCTATTCATTTCTGGAGAAATTCAGCAGGTCTGTCAGCATCTGCAGAGACAGAGAAACAGCGTTCGCATTTCAAGCCCAGTGTGACACCTCTTCACAACTGGAAAGGATTAGAAACTTGGCTTTTTAATAGCTTTCCAGAGGTGGGAGATAGGTGACAGGGAAAAGAGGGTGTGGCAAAGATAAACCGGCTTTTAGCAGTGGTGAATGAGAAGATGATATAAAATGGGTTTAAATTACGGTGTGAATGGAGAAAGGGGTTCTCTCTATTGAGTGCAAGATAAAGAAGACACAATCACGCAAGTTCATAGGGAGGCCAGGAGGGAGAATATTGACTATGTAGCATTTTAAAGGTCGGGCCATAAATACGGTTTCACTGTCGAGATCATCGCCCCCTTTAGACAAAGGATATCAGGTGCTTGACTTTTTACTGGCACGAGTAAGCGTTTCATACTGCCTTCGTATTGTAATAGGGAGACAAAACAAATCACAGTATGAAATTTGGGCTGAGTATTGTTTACCTGTCATGTTTACTATCGTTTCAAATTTGCAGTATTTGTCTTCAAATATTTATTCTTGAAGTTAGTTTTGGATGGAGTGCAGAAGGTTGAGGGATGACATTATGGAAGTTTCTAAAATCATGAGAGGTATGGATAGGGTGAAAGCCAAGGTCTTTTCCACAGGATGGGGGAGTTCAGCCGTAGAAGGCATAGGTTTAAGGTGAAAGAGGGAAGATTTACAAGGGACGCAGGGGCAGTGTTTTTACACAAAGGGTGGTGTGGGTATGGAATGAGCTTCCAGAGGGAGTGGGAGATGCATGTACAGCTGAAACATTGAAAATACATTTGGACAATCATATGGATGGGAAACATTTCAAGGCATATGGGCCAAATGAAAGCAGATGGGAGTAGCTTAATTTGGAAAACCTGGCTCACATGGACACGCAGGTTCAGACTGGTTTTGTGAAAGGGAAGTTATATTTTGCACTGTAAAATCATGCAAAGTATTTCTGGAGATGCCTGAGAATGTAAAAAGCGGACTTGATACAGGGACACCATGCTTTCCAGAGTTTTTCCACAAGGTATTACAAAATAAAAGTTCTTACACAATACAGAAGCTCGTAGGATGATGGAGAATGTATTAACATGGGAAGATGATTGCTTAACATTTCGAAATCGGAGAGTCAGGATTAATGGATCTTCATGATAAAGGTATATCTGCTGGAGGACCACAGCAATCAGTCCGATGGCATCCGTTATTTACACTCTCTCCTGATAGTCTGAAGGAGGGAGCTGAGTATACATCCGAGTTCGAGGATGACACTGAGAAGCAAAAGGCAGGCTGTTATTTAATGGAGAGGACTTCTAGAAAAAGAACAGTACAAAGGGATTGGAGTGTTCCTGTATATGAAACATAAAGTCAGCAAGCTGATGCAGCAAGTAACTAGGTTGGTTCATTAGCCAGTTTCCAGGGATGGAAGGGTTGTGTTATTGAGAATCTGTAAAATGGAGAGGCGATTATTGATTGTGGTTTAAATGAATGAGGAGTGATACTGCTGAAAATTACAAGACACAGAAAGGACTTGAGAAGGTAGATGCTGAGAAGTTGGTACCATTCCAGAGTGGATTTTCGATCTCGATGAAATAGATACCGAATATGGAACATCGATTTCAATCTGAGATGCAAAGTGATGTCTTCTCTCAGAAGGTAGTGAATGTCTGGAATTCCCTAACCCAGAGAGTTGTGGAGGGATGCAAGGAGTTGGCAAGAAAGTGGAGTTAGACCTGGAGTAGATCATCCATGTTCGTAATTAATGACAGGGTAATCTTGACGAGCCGAATAGCCTACTCTTGATCCTATTTATTAATTCCACTTGTGATGCTTTTGCAAAGTAACTGGTTATTTTCTCGGAAGTTGTGTTGTGTAATGTTACATTCGAGTGAGCAGAGGATTTGTATGAGTTAACGCTGGGTGGGGTATGGGGGCTGTATTCACAGCAAATCTGGGTCTGTAACACGACCCACATCTGGAGCAGACGTTGCGGAGAGGGGAAGACTGGAAACAGAGATTGAGGGTGAGTGTCACTTCCTGATCTAGCCTGGATTTTCCAAGCACATTTCCAAAACTGCACCTAACCATCGGAGTGGCCTCGATCTGGCGCTGTGTTGCAGGTCCGAAGGGCTGATTGGAACATCAGAACATAGGGCTGAGGGACACGAGTGGGCCATTCGGCCCTTTGACACTACTCCACCAGTAAATAAAGTCGTGGCTCATCTCATTGTGGTCCCAGCAGCACTTTTCTCTCCATGCAGCATTATCCCTGATTCACCTGTCTATGGAAAATCAGACGAAGCCAGCCTCGATATAAAATAAAGATTCAGCCATCCCAAACTTCTGGGAAAGAGAATTCCCACTTGAATGAATTCCCACTTTATGTTTTTTTTTTCTCACTCCCTTTGTGACTGAGGATGGAGGGTGTCACGCTTTCCTTTTCCATTCCCACTCTTCCACTGCTCACAACAAATTTTAAATGTAACCAGGTTGGTGATATGGCCGATGAGAAAGGTCTCAGACTGGGTTAGGTTCAGTGATAAGAACAAGTCAGGCAGATTTCTTTCGTCAGCCACAAGTTACTAACAGAACTAACGGAGGAGTATGGTAGATCTGTTGGTAGCACTGCTTCCTCACATCACCAAGGAGCTGGGTTCAATTCCAACCTCGGGCGACCCTCTATGTGGAGTTTGAACATTCTCCCCATGCCTGTATGGGTTTCCTCCCAGTGCTCCAGTTTCCTGCCACAGTCCAAAGATGTGCAGTTTAAAGTGGATTGCCCATAGTGCCCAGGGATGTATAGGTTAAGAGGGTTAGTTATGAGAAATGCTGGGTTACATCGATACGACTGGGGGGCACGTCCAGGTGGGATGCTGTTTGGTGGGTCAGTGTGGACTTAATGGACGGAATGTCCTGCCTCCACACTGTAGAGGTTGTATGACAATGACAATAAATTTGGCCTATACAAGCACCCAGTGGGTACATGCATAATCCACTCTTATCAAGGTCTTGGATGTTTCATTCTCATTCCAAGAGTAACCTGTTAAGGCCTTCATAATATAAGCCCTTCACCCCAGGGAGGCGTGAAATGAAATATCTCTGAACTGCTTCCAATGTAATTATATCCTTTCTCACATAAGGAGACACAAAAAACTAATCTCACACTCAGACCATAATGTTTGTAATTGTTTTCTCAAAGTGCTGTGAGCCTGCAGAAATATTGAATATTTTTGAGGCACAGACGGAAGGTTCATAAATAACAACAGGGTCAAGGATTATCGAGGAATGGGCAGTAATGGGCAGTGTGGGGGGAAATGTAGACAGTGGTATCAAATAACACGGCTTCAGAAACTCCAGGAATGTAATGTAAAAGGAAATGATAATATCGATAAAATGTTCAGAGGGAATACAAGATGGCGGCGATCCAGAAGGTCTGGTTTGCTGGGCTCTGCACCAACACACGGGCAAAGTGGTTCTCTAACCCACCCCATCCCTGGCATTTAATTAACATTCAACACTAAAAGAGTGATAGAATCTTTATTAATCCCGTTTTATCAAGTGGAAATGACAAAACATGGGAGAGAATCGAGTCAGTCCCAACACATGGTGCACCCGTCAGAAGCATCGAACATGCCTGAGGTTGTAACTGCAACCCACTCTGCTTGTTCCATTGACCCAGTTACTCACCAGGCTTTAGTCACTGAGTTCACCAAGTTATGCGAAATGATTGAAGCCATGATTGAAGAAAGGTTGAAGCCACTGCAGTGGCTAGAGCCGCTCTCAGCCGTGCTCCAAAAACATGAGCAGCAACTTGACAGCCTTGGAAACAGAACAGACGATGTCAAGCGCCGAACTGCAAGGGCAGAGACTGTGATCGATTCCTCTCGGGAGAGGATCGTCGCCAATGAAAAGCAGGTCTGCAAATTAACTGAACAAGATGACGACCTCGAGGACAGGGGTAGGATGAAGGATATTCACATCGTCGGTTTGCTGGAGTGGACAGAAGGTGGTCAGCCGCTGAGTTTTTTCAAGAACTGGCTGCAGCGATTCCTTCACTTCAAAACTGAGGAGAGACAGGTGAAAAGTGAGACAGTTCATCGGGTTACGGCGCGGAAGTCAGACTCAGACCAACGCTTTCATCCTGTCCTTGTTCGATTACACATTTGTGGGGACAAACAAAGACGAATGGAATCTTCCAGAACCCAGGGGAAAGATCCGATGGCTTTAATTCACGAGGGCTCCAGTATTATGTTCTTTCAGGACTTTTCAACGGCGGTGATTCAGGAAAGAAAATGATATCAAGAGAAGAGTAAGGGAACTCTGGATTCAATATTCGTTACCGTACTCAGTGGTGCTCCGTATTGCTTTCAATGGATCCACGAACTGGTCTGACTCTCCAGAGAAAGCAAAAACTTTGTGGACATTTTAAAGTAAGCTGGATATTTAGATAATCATGTTTCTCTCTTAAAGAAATTTTGTTGGATTTTTCTGCTATTAACCAGTGTTAAATTATAGCCGGGAATGGGTAGAGTACTCATTTTGAACTTCTTCATTAGTATTACTACTTTTTTTTTTCTTTCTTTGCTTGTGTCTGGGGTGAAGCCCATCTGGAGGGAGTTACAAAGGTAGTTGTGATGACAAATTGCCGACCGAAGGGCAGTTCATGGCCGATTTTTGTTGTTAATTGCCCTGGATTCCAAATTGGTAGCGGGCAGAAGATAAAGTTTGGAGATATGTAAGCATCCCCAGTGGGCGGTCGGGTGTAAATTCCCCAATCGAGTGTCATTGGCATTTTGGATTTTATTTCGTTCTTTGGATTTTTATGTGTTTAGCTTTGGAAAGATTTGCGAGCTTGTTAGTTGTAGTAGTTTTAGTTTGTACAGTTTTTTAGGCCCAATGAGTCTTTTTTTCATTAATGATCAGCGTTGTGTAATTCGATGTGAAACTCTAGAGTTGAAATGTTGCTACAGTGTGTTCTGGATAATGATGTGCTTAAATGTTGTACCTGGAACATTAAGGGGAGCCATCTGCCAGTCAAGAGGAAAAATATACTTTCTCGTCTTAAAACAGAGAGGGTGGATGTTGTCCTATTGCAGGAGATGCACCTTAATGACAAGGAACATTTGACGTTACAGCAGGGTGGGTTTGATTGAGTTTATTTCACATCTTTTAATACTAGGAGTAGGGGAGAAACCATACTAGTGAAGAAGAATCTTCAATTTAAATTACTAGATTGTATTAGACACTCACGGAAGGATCATCATTCCCAAAGTCTTGAACTTTGGGAAATAATACAATATTTTGAATGTTTATTGCCCCCTGGTGCACTGTCTTAAAATCCAGAAAGATGCATTATCCAAAGTAAGTTACCTTGCATTATGGCACATTATTGTAGAAGGAGAGTTCGACTGTCTTATGGCCCCACGGTGGACAGAATGTCCAAAGGTCCCCAATTACCCTCGTTTTAATGTAAGCAATTAGTGGGTTAGAGCTGGTGGATACCTGGAGGCAGCTCGACCTCACAAGTAGGGATTTTATTTTCTTCTTTAATCCGCACAAATGGCACATGAGGGTTGATCTCTTCCCAATCCCTGCAACAATCTTAGACACGGTGGCATCCTGCACAATTGGGAATATTACCCCAACATACCTGCCCCAGAATTCAGATAGAAGTCACATAAGATTATGTTGTATGCAGATGAGGGTCTCATGTTTTTGTCAAATCCCACAGTTTCGGCAGCTCACGTGATGCAATGCATTAATTCACTTATCGCCTTTTCGGGCTATAAGATTAATTTTACAAAGTTTGTGGCCATGCCTATGGGAGGTCTCGGGGAAATACCTCATATTGAAAGCAAAACCTGGTTTCCTTTTAAATAGTCACTGGCGTGATTTCCCTATTTCAGTATATTCATTGCATCTGTCTTTGATCATTTATTTAACGTGAACTATGTCCATGTGGTTGACAAAATTAAACAAGATCTTCAAAGAAGGGAGGCACTTCCAATATCCTGGCTAGGTCAGATAGCTGTTCTTTAAATGAATGCCCTTCCTCATTTACTATACCCCGTGTGAATGCTTTCTTTCATGTTTCCCAGACAGATATTTAGGAGACTTCATGGCTGGTTTAGCTTTTTTTTGGCACCATAAGCGACTCTTTATCAAGCAAAGCAAATTGCAATTACCCCACAGATTGTGGAGATCTCCCATATTAAATGCTATCAATTAAGTTCTTTATTTTCCTATGTTAGTGTCTGGGCCACTGGGGACTCGGTGTCAATGCAGTTAGATATTGAACTCTTCATAACCCAATAATTATCAATAAAGTTAAAGCATGAATGACAATGAGTCAGATCGAGGGCAATACAGCCAAAACCTTGTTTCTTACCCCTATAATTGGTATACCAAGTTGTCAACCGGGGATAATGGATTCCATGTTTAAACTGTGGGAAGCTAGGGGTGTACCTTGCTTCAGTGAATTAGAATTAATAGAATCCCTACAGTGTGGAAACAGGTCCTTGGGCCCAACAAGTCGACTTCGACCCACCCAGACCCATTCCCCTAACATCCTAAATATACCCTGACTAATGCCCCAACCTACATATCCCTGAAGACCATGGGTAATTTATAAATAGCCAATTCATCTAACCTTCACATCTTTGGATCCTGGTGCTGTGAGGTTGCAGTGCTATCTACTGAGCCACAACATTTTATTTCAGGAAGAAAGAATGTCATAATTTGATCAAATAACTCGTAAGTATGGACTACCTAGTAGAGACCTCTTCTGTTTGTTTTTGTTTTCAGATCAGAGATTTGATTTTAAAAAAGCACGCGTTTAACAGACTCTTACAGATCCGATGGAGATAAGCGGGTGCTTAGAGCTCAGAATACACTCTCTGTCATTACCCTTTATCATTAGTTGTAGAGTGTCACCTCAGACGAGACTGTGCAGTTTTGTGATGTCTGCGAGAGAGAGTTAGGGTTCAGAACACCTCGGAGACATGGGAGGATATTTGTGAAAATGTTCAAAGGATTTTGATCTGTAATAGGACCCATTCTATGCAGTTGAAAATTCTTCATAGGGTCGATCTGACTTCAGATTGTCTCACAAAATGCAAAGTGGGATTATCGTCAGCATGTACTAAATGCAAAATGACTACAGGCACTCTTACTCATTGCTTCTTGTCCTGCTTCATCTATATTGGAGCACTGTGTTAGGTGTTATAGATTGGGGTGAGGCGACTGAATTGGAGATGGACCAGGTTTTTCTTTTCCTGGGCCTGCCCAGGGTACTTTACAGAGATGCACATGAGGAAAAAATATATCCTTACTTTCTGTGCTGGGGAAAATGTTCTGTTATGTTGGATGTCTGAAAACCCCGGGTCTGTTGTGTCGTCGTAGGTTCTTCATGGAGAATATCCCTTTGGACTTTCTCACCAGTGTGGTGCATCAAAAAACAGAGATTTATATAAGACGTGGCAGCCCTTTTTGGATATCTGTCACATTAAGAAGGGCTTGTATATAGCCATTACGATATGGTCTAATGAATCTAATATTCAGCGATAAAGAATTATGAACATAAAACTTTGTATCAGTTAATGCTCTTGAAGAACGAGAGATATTGTTTTGTTATGCTGACCTGTACTATTTATTCATTATTTGTTTAGTTTTGTTTTTTCTCTGTCTATTTAGTGTTTTAACTTGTTTTGTATGTACATGCACATGAGTGTAATTTTGATCAGTTATTTGAGTTGTGTTGTTATTGGGTTATTACAATATTAAAAATCTCTTTTTCAATAAAATTACTAATTTTGAAAAATTAAAATGCTAACATTGAAAGAATAGAGTCCCAAAGAACTTTCATTAGAGAGACGACTCATGCTGGTTTACCGTGAGGGTCACCACATTTCGGGTGATGGGGTGACGTTGAGAGAGCATCCCCTTCATGGTAACCTCAGCCAGTGTGAGGAACTGAACCTACGCAGTTGGCTTCCCTCGACATCACAAATCTGCCATCCAGCCAACTGAGGGGCGGCAGAGCAACTGTTACAGACAGAAGCAGTCACAGGCAAAGGGCAAGAGAAACTTTCATAACAATGAAAAGGGTACAATTCAGATAACGGTCAAGATAACGGCTGAGGGTAAAAATGTTCTCCGCTCGAAATTGTATTTTATAACAAGACGTGCTTAGAAGTTGACTTAGATTTAATATTATTCAGGTCAGTCAAGTGAAATAACCAGAATTACTAAGTGTGATTGGACATCTATAACAAAAAAAAGTGTAGATTTTTGTTTGGTCTGTGTAAAGCATGCTGACCGTTCCATGAAAGTATATAGCTGATGGAATATATTGTTAGGAGAGTGCATTCCATGGGAAATGCCCTCGAACAGGCGTTTGAAGAAAACATCGGTAAAAGTGCCTGAGTGCCGTCTGGTCAGTGACAGGAACCCAGGGAGTTAAATGACTAAAAAATCCTGTAGCATGGAGCTGAGAAAACCATGAGATCAGCCTGATCTTATTAAATGTTAGAGCAAGTTTGAAGGGCTGAATCACCTCAGCGTGGTTTGAATTGTGTGTGATTTGAAAACGTACATCTCTACTCCTTCCTCTTATGTGTTATACAATGGGGCACTGCCATTTTCTTGAAACTGGGAATTATTTGGAACATTATCTGGAATTTTCCATAATCGGCATTCTCCAGAATATTCTATAACTGTAGTCAGGGGGCCGGGGGTGGTTGGGTATTGCAAACGAGAGAGAGAGAGAGAGAGAGAGAAGGCGCTGCAGTCAGCGTGTTGGAGCATGAGCCTTGATTGGGGGTCGGTGCTGTAACAGATATACAGTGACTGTGAGGGAACAGAGAGAATACGGTGACCCTTACCCTGACAGAATAGGGAAGGTTATTGATGTGTGTCCTGTAATGCTGGGTATTTCTTCAGAACGCAGATACTGCACTGAGCTGGGTGGTGAGCACAGACCATGCTCGGTGGGTCTGGTGGTATGGCCCCCTCTGGGAAGGGAATGGGCCCCCTCTGTCCTCGCCCATCCACCAATCCCGCCATGCTCTGTCAACAAACCGTGGTGTAATTTCCCTTTATATGCCATGCTCGGGGTAATCTGTGCAATACAGCACCAACCTGAGAAAGCTCAACCTTGTGCCCCTTGGCCTTTTAAAGATGGCACCAGTGCCAGGTATCACGGAATATCGAGGGGTACCCGGGCGACTGTGTGTACCTGCAGTCATGATGGGTGGGAGATTCGGGCTGGTATTGAATGAGAAAGACACGAGGTGGGGTAGGTAGCTAATGAGATGAGTTAGATAAGATAGCACAAGGAAACCAGCTCAGCTTTGTACAGACAATCCCTCTGTCACACTCAATGAAAATGAAATTGAGACAAATTATTGTTTTATACAGCTCAATGTGTCGAAGACTCTGCAGTTCTCTCTCCCAGTTGCAAAGCTACAGGACAAATGCTCATTCAAAACTCTCCATCGCCTGAACTCACACTAATATACCATTCACTCATAATTCTTCATAATACTGACCCGTGTTGCATGATACTGTCGGAATGTCTTCATTTCAGCATTCTGAAACTAGTGAACATATCGTTCCATGCCTTTTTTCTCGGTCTCCCCTTCCCTGTCTCTATCCCAAAACACACGGATTTGCAGTCATACTGTTCTACAGACGGAAACAGGCCCTTCGGTCCAGATGTTCCATGCCGAACAAAATGTCCATCCAAACTTATCCAATTTCTCTGCCCTTGCTCTGTATCCTGTAATCCTTTCCTATCTGCATTTGTACAAGTGCCTTTTCAATGTTGTTATTGTACCCACCTCAACCACTTCCACTGACAGCTCAGTCCATATGTGTAAAATTATTGCCCCACGGATTAATTGTTATTTTATTCCTCTCGAAGCATTAACGGATGTCCTCTAGACCTCGATTCACCAATCTTGCAAAAGAAAACTTGAAGTATTCACCACTATGCACGTCTCTCATAATTTGATAAGATCTACACTTCTATAAGAACCCCTTCGGTTTCCTAGGCTGTATTAAAATAAGTTCTAACCTGTCCATAATCTCCCTATAACTTAAACCCTTTAGCCCAGGAAATATCTCTGAAATTTCTATTACACTCTTTCTAATTCAATAATATCCTTTCTACAAGGAGAACAAAACTGAACCCATTACTCCAACTGCAGCCTTACCAACATCCTGTACAATTCCAACATAATGTCCCAACTTCTATACTCAATGCGCTGATGAAGGCCAGTGTGCCAACAACGTTCTTCACTGTCCTGTGTATCTGTGACTCAAATTTCAGACAACCGTGCACCTGATCTCTAATGTCCTTTTGTTCCACTACACTCCTTAAGGCACTCTCATTCATCATTAAACCCCTACCTGAGTTTGACTTTCCAAAATGCAAGATGTCACACTTATCTATATGAAACTCCACGAGCTATTTCTCAGCCCACTTCCCCTGCCGATCAAGATACTGCTGCAATTTCTGATAACGTTCCTCACTGGATGCCTCCTATTTTAGTGTCATCTGCAAATTTACTAACCTTACGTTGTGCACTCTGGTCCAAATCGTTGATATAGATAACAAACAGCAATGGGGCCAGTACCGACCACTGAGGCACTCCACTAGTCACAGACCTCCAGTCCGACAAGCATCCCTCCACCATAGCCATTTGCTTCCTAACGCCAAGCCAATTGTGTCGCCAATTTGCCAGATTATCTTGGAGTCCATGCGATCTAACCTGCCCGAGCAGCCTACCATGTGGAACCTTATGAATGGCTTTACTGAAATCCATATAGAGTGTGTCCACCACACTGCCCTCGTCAACCTTCCTGGTCACTTCCTCAAACAAAATTTATAAGGCATGATCTGTCATGCACATAGCTATGCTGACTGTTCAAGTCAAACTCTGTCTTTCCAAATGCATGCATATCTTATCTCTCAGAACCTTCTCAAGTGGTTTACCGAAAACAGATGTGAAGCTTACTGGTCTATATTTCCCAGGCTTTTCTTTGCAGCCCTTCTTGAATAAGGGCACAACATTCGCTACTGCCCAGTCTTCCGGGACCTTCACCCCTGACCTGGCTTCTCTAGCCTCTTGCAGTGCTCTTGGATATATCTGGTCAGGACCAAGAGATTTATTTGCATTTATTTGACTTTATGCATTCTAATATGTCCAACAACACCTCCACTGTGATATGAACGGTACCAAGATATGACAACTAACACAACTAACACTCCCCCACCACCCCCCCCCCCAAAGCTCGCAGATCTTCATGTCTTTCTTCATGGTAAACACAGAGGGGAATTTGAGGACCTCGCCCAGCTCTTGTGGTTTGACACATGAATGCCCACTTTGGATTTAAGGAGTCCTAGTTTCTCTCTAGTCCTTCTTTTTCTTTACTATACTGAAAGCACATCTTTGGATTCACCCTCATTTTCTCAGCCAAGGGTATCTCATAACTCCTTTTCGCCATCCTGATTTCCTTCTTCAGTAAACTCCTGTATCCCTTGCATCTCTCCAGAGATTCCAATGATTCCAGCTGCCTGAACCTGAGCCACGCCTCCTTTTTTGCTGGTCAGAGCCTGATTATCTCTTGTCATCCAGGGTTCTCTCTTCCTGCCTCACTTTCCCTTCACCCTCACAGGAACGTATAGACCTTGACTTTTAAAGGCCTCCCACTTACCAGAGATCCTTTTGCCTGGAAACAAGCTACTCCCATCAACCTTTGCAAGTCCCTATCTAATTCCAACAAAATATGCCTCGCCCCAATTTAGAACTTGAATCTGTGGACCAATTCTGTCCCTCCCATAACTATTTTTAAATTCAGACAATTCTAATCACCGGTCCCAAAATGCTCCCCTACTTTACCTCCGTCACCTATTCTGCCCTATGCCCCAACAGTAGGTGAGTTTGTCCCTTCCCGAGTAAGACCCTCTATATGCTGCTTATGGAAACTTTCCTGCTCACACTTAAGATATTATGTTCCATCGAAGTTCTTAACCATCTGGATGTCCCAGTCTACGTTACTATAATTAAAATCACCTATTATAACAATCCTATTGCTCCTGCAAGTCTCTCCAGTCTCCCTGCATATTTGTTCCTCCAATTCCCATTGAATATTTGGAGGCTTATAGTGCAACCACTGTAAATCACGATCCACCACTAACTTATTTGCACCATCCACAAAATCTCACTGGACATTATCTCAGTTATTGTATCTTTAAATACTGGAGTGGTATGCACCTGAATCAGAACTATTGGTATTTAAACTGTTTCCATTTACATCTCTCCTTTGCAATGATTTTGACACCCACAGCACACTTTGTCAAGGCACAGTGGAGATATAGAGCTGTAAATGGATGGGAGCTGCACATCCTGTCACGTTTAGCATCGGCTGCAAGTTTCCCCACACTGGGCAGGGATCTAACACAGTGTTACCGAACAATGCAACAGCCTGGGTTTATATTTGAATGAACCAGTGCGGTCTGCACAGCTTCTCACGCTGGACATTTAGCCCAGGATTATAGATCAAGCATTGGTGTGGGCTGCAGAGTTCCACTCTAGAAATTGCTGGGTTGCATTCAGCAGTTCGTTAGCCGAATCTATACAGTGCTCCATCCTGAACTTACAATGGATGGACTGGTTATGTGAGTTGGATTGCGAATGTGAGAGAACGAAACATCTGGCAATGTCTTTATTTTGCGTTTTCATTCTTGTGAATGGACCCTTCAAATCCTGACTCATCCGATTAGACCCGACCCTCTGGATGAGTGATGATGACTGTTGTTACAGCATCTGGGTCTGCAACATGACCAACAAATGGAGCAGAGGCTGCAGAGAGGGGTCTCCGTAAAATGGAATGAGGAAATCACCATCGGATCAACCATGGTCTTAGTGAATGGTGGGGCAGGATTGTGTGGACCACGAAAGCAACTTATTCATCTCTTTCTGTTTGTAACAGGCAAACTCCCCTTCTCTCCCAGTGTCCCATTCTGGTGGGGAGTGAGGCCCCTCCTCCTGTTGCTGTGTAACAGGATCCTCGGGCCTCACTAGCCTCCAGATATCCCTGTGCCCTAGTTTCGAGCAATTGAATGACTGCTTCCTGATCTTGTGTCCCAGTCTCGAGCAGTTGAGTGACTGCCTCTTGTCCCTGTGTCCCAGTCTCGAGCAGTTGAATGATGCCTCCTGATCCCAAGTTTGTAAAAGTAGATGTCCTCCTGTTGCTACTGAGTAACAGGCTCCAAAAGCTCTGTGCTCACCTGCTGCTCCTGTGGAATGGAAGTGAGGGACTGAATGGCCTCTTCACATTCCTTACAGCTTCTCTTGACTAAAAGCCTTTCTCCTGTTTCTGTAAAACACCATCAAAATCTGAATGATGTATTTTTGTATTGACTCTCAGTAATTGAGCAAACAAGCTGACTGACAGAATTCAGAACCTGATTAGCCTCTTCCTGTTCCTGTGTTATACACTCAAGAGTCAACAGAGTCTCATTGATGTACAGCATGGAAAAAGACCCTTCGATCCAGTTGTCCATTCTGACCAAATATCCTAAATTTATCTCGTTCCCCCTTGCCAGCACTTAACCCATATCCCTCTAAACCCTTCCCATGCATGTATCCATTCAAATGCCTTTTAAATGGTGTAACTGTGTCTGCCTCCACCACCTCTTTTGGCTGCTCAATCCATACACACAGCAGTCTCTCTTTGAAAGTGTTGTATCTCATTTCCCTTTATAAATCTCTCTCCTCTCACCTTCAACCTTTGTCCTGTAATTTTCGACTTGCCTATGCTGTGGAAAAGACGTTGACTGTTTACCTTATCTATGCCCCTCATGATTTTATAAACTTCTTTAAGATCACCCCTCAGCCTCAACACTTGAAAATACTCCCAGCCTATTCAAACTCTCCCTGTAGCTCAAACCCTCCAACACCTGCAACATTCTTTTAAATCTCTACTGCATCCTTTCAAGTTTTACAACGTCTTTCCGACAGCAGGGTAACCAGAATTAAAGGCAGTATTACAAATGTGGCCAAACCAATGTCCTGTACAGATGCAACATGCCATGCAAACGCATAGACTCAAAGCATGCACCAATAAAGTGAAGATCACCAAGTGCCTTCTTCACTGCACAGTCTACCTGTGAAGGCACTTTCAAGCAACGGAGAACCTCCACCACAAGGTGACACAGTAGCTCAGTGACTAGCATTGCTGCTTCAGAGCGCAGCGATCTGGGTTTAATTCTATCCTCGAATGACTGTTTGTGTGGAGTTTGCACATTCTCCCCGTGTCTGCGTGAGTTTCTTCCGGGTGATACATTTTCCTCTCACAGTACAAAGATATACAGGCAAGTGTAGATTGGCCATGCTAAATTGCTCCAAGTACCCTGGGATGTGTAGGCGAGGTGGATTAGCCATGGGAAATGCAGGCTCAAAGGGATAGGGTAGGGGTTTGGCCAGTGGGATATTGTTTAGAGCTTCGGTGTCGCCTCGATGGGCCGAAAATCCTGTTTCCTCACTGTACGGATTCTATAATTTCAATGGCGTTGTCTTTGATTGGCAACTTTCGATAGGATCCTACTTACATGTATTGCCCTGATTTGTCTTGCCAAAATGCAACACCTCTCATTTATCTAAATTTAACTCCATCTGCCACCCCTCGGCTCACCTAATCAAGTTTTCACTTTGTTCTGAGATATCATTCTTCACTGTCGACTACACCACCAAATTTGGAATTATCTACAAACTTACTGATCATACTTCATATACTCAAATGCAAATGATTTGTATAAGTGACAAGAGGCAGTCGACTCACTATTAACTTTTATGGCACACCACTGGTCAGAGATCTCCAAGTTCAATGAAAAAATGTCCACTGTCGCGCCCTGTCTCCAATGTTCATGAAAATTTTGGATCTAACAGGTGAGATCTCCCTGGATCCCAGGCAGTCTAACCTTGCTAACCAGTCTACCATGTAGAACATTTTGGTTTTCTTATTCAATTCCATAAAGACAACATCCACTCTCCTGCCTTCGTCTTCATCATCTTCATCACTTCGTCAAAAAATTCCACCGAGTCAGTGGGACTTGATCTCCAATGTACAAAGCCCTCGTCAGTCCTTGTCCTTCCAAATGCATATACATCCTTTCCCTCAAATTCCCCACCAACAATTTAGTCACCATTGATGTCAGGCTCACCAATCTATAGTTACCTGGTTTTTCGTTCCTTTCTTAAATAATGACACTCTGTTAGCAGCACTCCAGTCTTTTGACACCTCACCTGTGGAAATCAATGATACGGATATATCAGCAAAAGGCTGAGCAATCTCTTTCTTAGCTTCCCACAATATTCTGGGATACAACTGATCAGGTCCCAGGGAGTTGTTCACCTTTATATGTTTTACAATGTCCAACACCTCCTTGTAAAATAGATACTTTTCAAGATCATACTTTGCATTTCTTCATTTTCTCACTCTTGTAACTTCCTCCACATTAAATACTGAGGAGAAATACTTGTTTTATATCTTTCCTATCTCTTGTGGTTCCACACATAGGTAGCCTTACTGGTCTTTAAGGTGCCCTATTTTCCCCCGAGTTAATCTTTTGCCACTAAAAGATTTGTAGAGTTTGGTCAATACCTCATTAACTCTATTTCTAAAGCCAACCCGCGTTCACATTTTTCTGGCCCGATTTCACCGTTGACTATACACTTACTGCCCTTATACTCCTCTGGGGATTCACTTGATTTCAGCTCTGTTTACCTGATATATGCCTCCTTCATTACCTTGACCAGAGCATCAATATATCTAGCCATCCAGCACTCCCTGCACCCACCAGACTTCCCCATCTCACTAATAGGAGCACGTTGGCTCTGGACTCTCTTGATCCAAGTTTTGATGGCCTTGTATTTTCCAACCATCCCTTTACCTGTGAATAAGGTATCCCAACCAACCTTTCACAGGGCTCGCCTAACACTTTCAAAATTGGCCTTGTTCAAAGTTAGAACTTTAATGTTTACATCAGGTCTTTCCTATTCCACAACTAATTTAAAACTAATATTTATGTGTAACAGACTTGAATGTTAAATAAACACTTCCTGTCCCTCTGTAACAGGCTCGAGAGGCTGAATGGGCTCCTCCTATCTCTGTATAACAGCCACCAGACATTAAATGATACATCAACCCCTGGATTATGAGCAGCCGTTAAACTGTATCTGATGGAGGTCCATCCCTTCTCAGTTACCGAAACACAAATAATACAATGTACTCAAGGTGTCCTCTCAGTGACACCTCATGCAGCTGCAGTGACAAATCCTTTTATTTTGAATGATTTTGTTTGCAAAATGTGCTAATGTTCCAGCGTTCCACCTTTTCAAGTGGCAACAGGCAAATATGGACTGAATGCCTTTCTCCTTTCCTTCTGTAAGAGGCCCATAGGGACAGAATTGCTTTGGCCTCTTCCTGAGCAGCAGTGTCAGTGCTCTGTATCAAGGTTAAGAAAAGATTTGAAAACAGGGAATTAAAACCAGGAGTATCCTCACACCGGATCATACTTTGTGTCAAGGTATCTAGAAACTTGACCACCCGACTTTCTTTTATGTAGCCGATCTGTTATTTTATAACTGCTTCCTTTCATAAACAGAGTGGAACATATTTTGAGCCCTGCAGTGTCCTGTTAATATTCTCGTATGCAAGGAAAATAATGATTAAAAAATTGAAAGATTTATGGTCCATCACTCAGTAACCCTTATACATTCCATCCAAAACCAGTAAAACTTCCCTTTTATCGTGACATGAAAAGTGATGTATACAGCTGGTTAACTGATCCTATTTGTACAGTGATTGTGATTAATGCCAGTCTTCATGGATTCTAATTATCCCAGTGAATGGTATCCATCTTTTGACGATAAATGGGCGCCGTTCAATGTGTTATTCCACCACATAAGAGGGACCATCACCGACAGCAATGACAGGGATCAGCAGATCTAGAGAGAGGGGGAGGAGAGATCAGAATCTTAGACTTTAGACTGGAATGTTCCAAACATGGATCAGAATCTGAGAACAGTCGACTGGAATATTCCAACAATAGACAGGCGTTTATCCGATTATGTTTGGTATATTTTTGAATTTTTATTGGTTGCCCTTATCATTGCAGATCTATTATGCTCTTCGCATTATTCAATATTTTTTATATCCCTTCCTGGCTATCGTTGGTGTTCCTGGTAAGTGTCACTGTCCACTTTTTGTTTCTATAAACCAGTTATGACTGTATAATACGGTTCGTTCATATAGTCTACACTTCTGGCCACTATTATTGTTCCTGTTGAAACTCTGAATCCAGATATTTACTCTACAGACCACTACTAACTGCATCAATGACGGTGTTCAATTACTGTCTACCTCTGCTCTGACAGTGTTACTCATGGGTCTCTATATTGACCTACTCATTTTCAGCGGAGAGCCACGATGTATTGCATCTTTGCCTTTGGTATTTAAATATTAAGAGCATGCAGGTCACTGTCCACTGTTCTGGTTACAAACACCACTTTTTCCCAGTGTTTTCATCCCATCCCTGGCCAATATCTGTGGCTGAAGCAGACGGGTCATAACTGTGGGTGATCCCTTTGACTATGAGCTGATTCCTGACACCTTGCCTTGACCATTTCCAACTTGAAATACTCATCACTCCACAATATATCTCACTGGCTTAATCCATCTGCTGTTTCAAACCTTGAGCTATGAAATATAGTGTTAATGAAGTTAATAGTCTGCTGCTGACTCTCCTGGCTTCAAACCTGCCGAAGCAAATCTCCCCGGATCTGTTGGGACTTTGTAAACTCAACACGGAGAATATCCCTTTGGACTTTCACACAAACATGGTGCAACAAAAAAACAGACATTAATATAAGTCATAGAGTCATAGAGTCATAGAGATGTACATCATGGAAACAGACCCTTTGGTCCAACCCGACCATGCCGGCCAGATATCCCAAAACAATATAAACCCACCTGCCAGCACCCGGCCCATATCCCTCCAAACCCTTCTTATTCATTTACCCATCCAAATGCCTCTTAAATGTTACACTTGTATCAGCCTCACCGACATCACCTGGCAGTTCATTCCATACATGTACCATTCTCTGTATGAAATAGTTGCCCTCTAGTTCTCTATTATATCTTTCCCCTCTCACCCTAAACTTATACCCTCTCGTTCTGACTCCCCTACCCCTGCGAAAAGACTTTACCTATTGACCCTATCCATGCCCCTCATAACATTGTAAACTCTATAATGTCAGCACTCAGCCTCCGACGGTCCAGGAAAAACAGCCCCAATCTGTTCAGTCTCTCTCTATAGCTCAAATCCTCCAACGCTGGCAACATCCTTGAAATCTTTTCTGAACTCTTTCAAGTTTCACAACATCTTTTCGATAGGAAGGAGACCAGAATTGCACGCACTATTTCAACACGGGCCGAACTAGTGTCCTGTACAGCCGCAACATGATCTTACAACTCCTGTACTCTAAACTCTGACCAATAAAGGAAACGCCTTCATCACTATCCTATCTACCTGTAACTTCCCTTTCAAGGAGCTTTGAACCTGCACTCCAAGGTCTCTTTGTTCAGCAATACTCCCTGCGACCTTACCATTAAGTGTAAAAGTCCTGCTGAGATTTTCTTTCCCAAAATGCAGCACCTCGCATTTATCTGAATCAAACTTCATCTGCCACTTCTCAGATTGGCCATTTGGTCAATCTGAGGTGATCCTCTCCGCTCTCCACTGCACCTCCAAATTTGGTGTCATCTGCAAACTTACTAATTGTACCTCTTATGCTTGCACCCAAATCATTTATGTCAATGACAAAATGTAGTGAATCCTGCACCAATCCTTGTGGCACTGAACTTGTCACAGGCCTCCAGTCTGAAAAACAACCCTTCACCACCACCCTATGTTTTCTAACTTTGAGCCTGTCCTGTATCCAAATGGCTAGTTCTCCATGTGTTCCATGAGATCTAACCATGCCATTCAGTCTCCCATGGGGAACCTCATCAAAACCCTGACTGAAATCCATATAGATCACATCTACCCCTCTGCCCTCCTCAATCCTCTTTGTTACTTCCTCAAGAAACTAAATCAAGTTTGTGAGACATGATTTCTCACGCACAAAGCCAAGTTGACTATCCCTAATCAGTCCTTGCCTTTCCAAATACAAGTACATCCTGGCCCTCACGATTCCCTCCAACAACTTGCCCATCACCAACGTCAGACTCACTGGTCTATAGTTCCCTGGCTTGTACTTAACACCTTTCTTATACAATAGCACAGCATTAGCGAACCTCCAGTCTTCCGGCACCTCACCTGTGACTATCCATATTGCACATATCTCAGCAAGACGCCCCGCAATCACTTCTCTAGCTTCCCACAGAGTTCTGGGGTCACCTGATCAGGTTCTGGGGATTTATCCACCTTTCCCCGCTTCAAGACATCCAGCACTTCCTCGTCTGTAATATCGACATTTTGCAAGGTGTCGCCATCTATTTCACTACAATTTATATCTTCCATATCATTTTCCACAGTAAATACTGATGCACAATACTCCTTTAGTATCTCCCGCATACTTTCTGTGCTATTGGGTCGTTGTAAGCTCGTCATGGAGAATATCCCTTTGGACGTTCTCATTAGTATGGTGCACCGAAAAGCAGAGATTTATGTAAGATATGGCAACCCTTTCTGGATTACCGCGATGCAGACTTATTTGCCACTCTAAAAAGGACTTTTATATAGCCATGACGATATTGTCTAATGAATCACATATTAGGAATTATGAACGTATGAATGTGTATCAGTTGAAGCTCTCAAAGAACGAGAGCTATCACTTTGTTCTTATTTATTTATTATTTATTGTTTATTTTTGTTTTTCTTCTCTCCGTTTAGAGACTTTAACTTATTTTGTATATACATGCGCATGGGTGAAATTTTGTTCAGTTATTTGAGTTGTTTTGTTATTGGTTTTGTATAATAATAAAAATATCTTTTTCAATAATAAATCTTGCTAAAAATTAAAATGCATAGATTAGAGTCCGAACTAACTGTCATTAGAGAGACCACTCGTGGTGGTTTACGTTGAAGGTCACCACACGGGTGATAGGGTAAGGTTGAGAGAGGATCCCCTTCATGGTAACCTCTGGGAAATTGTGGGGAATTGAACCTGCGCTGGTGGCCTCCCTCTGCATCACAAACCAACCATCCAACCAACTGAGTGGGAGACTGTAACTGCTACACACAGAATCAGCCGCAGAAAAAAGGGCAAGAGAAATTTTAATGACAAGGAAAAAGGTGTATTTGAGACAAAAACGTTCTCTGCTAGAAATTGTATTTTATTATGAGACAAGTGTTTGGGAGCTGTCTTCGGCTGAATACAATAAGGTGAGACAAGTGAAATAACCAGAATGACTAATTCTGGTTGAATACCGATAGCCATAAAATAAGTGCATGTTTTTGATTGGTCAGTGGAAACCATGCTGACTGTTGCATGAATTTATAAATCAGATGAAATATATTGTTAGGATAGTCTGTCCCCATGGGAAATGCTTTCTGAAGACATGGTGGAAGAAAACCGGGTTATGAAGTGTCTGAGAATCGTCTGCTCAGTAACAGGAACCTGGGGGTTGAATGACTGAAAGTTCCTGTAACATGGAGCTGAGAAAACCATCAGATCACCCCCAAACGTATTGAATGTTGGAGCATATTTGAAGTCCTGAATGGTCTCATGATGGATTTTAATTGTGTGTGATTTGAAAAACGTCCATCTCTACTCCATCCTCTTACATGTTACACACTGGGGCACAGCCGTTTTCCTGAAACTGGGAATAAGTTGGAACAATACCTGGAACATTCCATAATTGGCATTCCCCAGAATATTCTATAACTATGTGGGGGGCATTAGAAAGGCAAGGGAGAGAGGGAAGTTGCTGCATGTAGTAGTGAGAGTGGTGGAGCATGAGCCTTGTTCGGGGGTCGGTGCTATAACAGACATACAGTGAGTGTGAGGGAGCAGACAGACTATGGTGACGCTTATCCTGACAGAGTGGGGAAGGTTATTGATGCTTGTCCTGTATTGCTGGACATTTCTTCAGACCGTAGATACTGCACTGAGCTGGGTGGGGAGCTCAGACCATGCTCGGTGGGTCTGGTAGTGTGGCCCCCTCTGGGAAGAGAATGGTCCCCTTTTGTACTAGCCCATCCACCAGGACCTCCATGTTGCTGTCGACAAACCGTGGTGTAATTTCCGCTTCGCTGCCATGCTTGGGGAAAATGTGCACGGCAGCTCCAAACTGAGAAAGCACAACCGTGTGCCCATCGGCCTTTTAAAGATGGCACCAGTGTCAGTGATCACAGAATATCCAGGGGCATCCAGGTGATTGTGAGTACCTCCAGTCATGATGGGTGGCAGAATCGGGCTGGCATTGTATGAGAGGGACACTATGGAGTGGGGTGGGTAGTTAATGAGATGAGTTTGGTCAGATAACACCAGGAAACTAGCTCGGCCTTGTGCAGACAACCCCTCTGTCAGACTTAATTAAAATGTCACTGCAACAGTTTTTTTGTTAGATTCAGCCCAGTGAGGCGAAGACTCTGCTGTCCTCACTCCCAGTTACAAAGCTGCAGAACAAATGCTCATCCAAAACTCTCCATCGCCTGAACTCACTGCATTATCCCTTTCACTCATAATTCTTCGAAATACTGACCCGTGTTGCATGATACTATCAAAATGTCTTCATTCTGAAACCTGTGAACATATCCTTCCATGACATTTTATCTCAGTCTCCACCCCCCCCCCCCCCCGCATCCTATCTCCACCCCAAAACACACTCATTTACAGTCATATTGCACGAGATTGCCAGTATGAATGGTCATTTGGCCTAGCTGGTCAAAGGCAACCAAAATGTCCATCCAGACTCATCCCATTCCCCTGTCCTTGTTCTGTATCCCTCTAATCCTTTCCTATCTGTGTAATTGTCCAAATGCCTTTGCAATGTAGTTATTGTACCCACCTCAATCACTTCCACTGACAGCTCAGTCCATATGAGTACCACACTCTATGTAAAAAAGTTGGCCCTCAGTTTCCTTTTTATATTTTTTATCCTTTCCAAACATTAATGGATGTCCTCTAGTCATCGATTCACCCAACTTGAGAAAAAAGTTTGAAGTATTCACCCCATGCACACCTCTCATGATTTTATAAGGGCTACACTTCTATAATAACCCCCTCAGTTTCCTAAGCTGTAAAGAAATAAGTTCTAACCTGTCCAACCTCTGCCTATAACTTAGAGCTTAGAGCCCAGGAAACATCTTTGGAAATTTGTTTTGCATACTTTCTAGTTCAATAATATCATTTCTAGAGCAAGATGAACTAAACTGAACTGCAGTCTTACCAACATCCTGTACGATTGCAGCATAACGTCCCAACTTCTATACTCAACGCTTTGATGAAGGCCAATGTGCCAATATCCTTCTTCACTGTCCTGTGTATCTGTGACTCAAATTTCAGACAGCCGTGCACCTGATTTCCAACGACCTTTTGTTCCACTACACTCCTTAAGGCACTATCATTCGTCATTAAACTCCTACCTGGATTTGACTTTCCAAAATGCAAGACGTCACACTTATCTAAATTAAACTCCATTTGCTATTTCTCAGCCCACTTCCCCAGCTGATCAAGGTACTGCTGCAATTTCTGATAACGTTCCTCACTGTAAATGATGTCTCCTAATTTAGTGTCATCTGCAAACTTACTAATGTTGCGTTGTGCACTCCGGTCCAAATCATTGATATAGATAACAAACAGCAATGGGCCCAGGACCGACCACTAAGGCACTCCACTAGTTACAGGCCTCCAGTCTGACAAGCATACTTCAATTTGTTTCAGAACATTAAGCCAATTGTGTCGCCAATTTGCCAGTTTATATTGGAGTCCATGCGATCTAACCTTCTAGAGCGGCCTACCATGTGGAACCTTATCAAAGGCCTTAATGAAATCCATGTAGACTTTGTCCACCATCTTTCCTCGTCAACCTTCCAGGTCACTTCCTCAAAAAACTCTATCAAAATTTGTCAGGCATGATCTGCCACGCACAAAGCTATGCCGACTGCTCCACGTCAAACTCTGTCTTCCCAAATACATCCATATCTTATATCTCCAAACCTTCTCAAGTGGTTTCCAGGAACAGATGTGAAGCTTACTGGTCTATATTTCCCAGGCTTTTCTTTGCAGCCCTTCTGAATAAGGTACTGCCCAGTATTCCGAGACCTTGCCCCTGAACTACCTTCTCTCGCCTTGTGCAGTGCTCTTTGATATATCTGGTCAGGACCAAGAGATTTATCAGACTTTATGCATTCTAATATGTCATCAGCATCTCTACTGTGATATTGACTGTACCAAGATATCACAACTAAACTCCCAAAGGTCACAGGTCTTCATGTCTTTCTTCATGATAAACACAGAGGGGAAATTGAGGACCTCACCCATCTCTTGAGGTTTTACACATGCATGTCCATTTTGGATTTTAAGGCGTCCTATCTCTCTCTAGTTGTTCTTTTTCTTTACTATACTGAATTTGGATTCATCTTAATCTGCTCAGCCAAGGCTATCTCATACCCCATTTTAGCCCTGCTGATTTCCTTCTTCAGTAAACTCCTGTATCCCCTGTGTACCTCCAGAGATTCCCTTGGAACCAGCTGCCTGTACTTGAGTGACGCCTCCTTTTTTCTGGTCAGAGCCTCAATATCTCTTGTCATCCAGGGTTCTCTCTTCCAGCCTCACTTTCCCTTCACCTTCAAAGGAACATGTAGACCTTGAACTCGAGCTATCTCACTTTGAAACCCTCCCACTTGCCCTGGATCCTTTTATCTGGAAACACACTACTCCAATCAAGCCCTGAAATCCCCTGTCTAATTTCAACAAAATTCGCCTTGCCCTAATTTAGAACTTGAATCTGTGGGCCAATTCTTTTCCCTATCAAACCTATTTTAACATTAATACAGCTCTGGTCACTTTTCCCAAAATGCTCCCCCACTTTACCTCCGTCACTTATTCTGCCCTGTTTCCCAACAGTCGGTCGAGGTTGTCCCTTCCCGAGTAGGACCCTGTACATGCTGCTTGTGGAAGCTTTCCTGAACACACTTAACAAATTACGTTGCACCTAAGTTCTTAACCCTCTGGAAGTCCCAGTCTATGTTAGGATAATTAAAATCACCTATTATGACAACCCTATTGCTCCTGCAATTCTCGCCAGTCTTCCTGCATATTTGTTCCTCTAATTCCCATTGATTATGTGAAGGCTTAGAGTGCAACCACTATAACGTTACCAACCCCTCTTATTGTTTGCATCATTTACAAAATCTCATTGGATATTATCTCAGTTATTTCATCTTTAAATACTAGAGTGATAATCGCCTTAATCAGAACTATTGGTATTTAAATTGTTTCCATTTACATCTCTTCCTCGCAGTGACTTTCACATTCGCAGCATCCCTTGTCAAGGCATATTGGAGATATGGAGCTGTAAATGGATGGGAGCTGCACATCCTGTCAGTTCCAACATTGGCTGCAAGTTTCCCCACACTGAGCTGCGATCTAACACAGTGTTACCGAACAATGCAACAATCTGGGTTTACATATGAATGAACCAGTGCGGACTGCACAGCCCCCCCCCCCCCCCCCCACTCTGGACATTTAGCCCAGGATTATAGATCCAGCATTGGTGTGGGCTGCACAGAGTTTCACTCTGGTTATAGCTTGGTTGCATTCAGCAGACACTAGCCGGATCTACACAGTGCTCCATCCTGAATATGTGAGTTAGATTGCGAATGTGAGAGAACTAAATATCTGGCTATGCCTTTATTTTTGTTTTAATTATTGTGCTTGGACTCTTCAAATCCTGACTCATCCAGTTAGATCCAACCCTCTGGATGAGTCATGGTGACTGTTGTTACAGCATCTGAGTCGGCAACATGACCATCAAATGGAGCAGAGGCTGCAGAGAGGACAGTCTCCGTGAAATGGAATGAGGGAATCACCATCAGATCAGACGTGGTCTTAGTGAATGGTGGGGCAGGATTGAATGGACCACTGATGCAACTTATTCATATATTTCTGTTTATTCCAAGCAAACTCCCCTTGTCTCCCAGTGTCCCATACTGGTGGGGAGTGAGTCACCTCCTCCTGTTCCTGCGTAACAGGATCCTGGGGCCTCACTCGCCTCCAGAGTTCCCTGTGCCCCAGTTTTGAGCAGTTGAATAATTGGCTCCTGTTCCTGTGTCCCTGTCTCGAACAGTTGAGTGACTGTCTCCTGTCCCTGTGCCCCAGTTTCAAGCAGTTGAATGACTCCCTCCTGATCCCAAGTTTGTGAAAGTAGATGTCATCCTCCTGCTCCTGAGTAACAGGCTCCAATAGCTCTGTGCTCACCTGCTGCTCCTGTGGAATGGAGGTGAGGGACTGAATGGCCTCTTCACATTCCTTACAGCTTCTCTTGACTAAAAGCCTTTCTCCTGTTTCTGTAAAACACCATCAAAATCTGAATGATGTATTTTTGTATTTGACTCTCTGTGATTGAGCAAACAAGCCGATTGGCAAAATTCAGAAGCTGAATGGCCTCCTCCTGTTCCCGTGTTATACACTGAAGAGTCAATAGACTCTCAGAGATGTATAGCACGGAAAAAGATCGTTCGGTCTGGACATCCATACCGCCAAATACCCAAAATTAATCTCGTCTCCCTTGCCAGCAATTGGCCCATCTCCCTCTAAACCCTTCCCATGCATGTATCCATCCAAATGCCTTTTAAATGGTGTAACTGTACCTGCCCCCACCACCCCTTTTGTCTGTTCTATCCATACACACAGCGGTCTCTGTGTGAAAATGTTGTCCCTCATGTTTCTTTTTAAATCATTCTCCTTTCACCTTAAACTTTTGTCATCTAATTTTGGACTCGTCTATCCTGGGAAAACATTGACTGTTTACCTTATCTATGCCCCTCATGATTTTATAAACCCCTTTAAGGATCCCCCCCCCCTCAGCCTCAACACTTGAAAATAGCCCCAGCCTATTCAAACTCTCACTGTAACTCTAACCCTCCAACACCTGCAACATTTTAAAAAATCTCTTCTGCACCCTTTCAAGTTTGACAACATATTTCCGACAGCAGGGATACCAGAATTAAAGGCAATATTACAAAAGTGGCCAAACCAATGTCCTGTACAGATTTAACATGTCATGCAAATTCTTCGACTCAAAGCACGCACCAATAAATGGAAGATCACCAAATGCCTTCATCACTGCGCTGTCTACCTGTGACGGCACTTTCAAGGAACGGAGAACCTGCACCACGAGGCTAGCTTTGCTGCCTCACAGGGCAGCGACCTGGGTTTAATTCCATCCTTGAATGACTCGCTGTGTGGAGTTTGTACATTCTCCCCGTGTCTGAGTGAGTTTCCTCGGGGTGTTATGTTTTACTCCGACAGTATAAGGATATACAGGTAAGGGTAGATTAGCCATGCTAAATTGCGTACCGTACCCAGGGATGTGTCGGGTAGGTGGATTAGCCATGGGAAATGCAGGCTCAGAGGGATAGGGCAGGGGTTTGTCCAGTGGGATACTATTTAGAGGTTCAGTGTGGCCTCGATGGGCCGAAAAGCCTGTTTCCTCACTGCAGGGATTTGATGATTTCAATGGAGTTCTCCTTCACTGGCAGCTTTCGACAGGGCACTACCTGTAAGTCTTACCTTGATTTGTCTGCCAAAATGCAACACCTCATATGTAACTAAAATATACTCTATCTGCCACTCCTCGGTTCACCGAAAAAGGTCCCATTATAGTCTGAGAGATCATTCTTCACTGTCGAATCCAGCACCAAATTTGGAATTATCTACAAACTTACTGACCATACTTCATATACTCAAATGTAAATGATTTGTATAAGTGACAAAATGCAGTGGACCCACTATTGATCTTTGTGGCACGCCACTGGTCACAGGTCTCCAAGTTTAATGAACAAATGTCCACTATCACGCCCTGTTTCCAATATTCAAGAAAATTTTGCATCTAACAGGCGAGTTCTCCCTGGATTCCAGGCAGTCTAAACTTGCTAACCAGTCTACCATGTAGAACATTTTGGTAATCTTATTGAATTCCATAAAGACAACATCTACTGTCCTGTCTTCATCAATCATCTTCATCACTTCCTCAAAAGATTACACCGAGTCAGTAAGACGTGATCTCCAATGTACAAAGCCTTCTTCAGTCCTTGTCTTTTCAAATGCATACACATCCTTTCCAACAAAATCCCCTCCAACAATTTAGTCACCATTGACGTCAGGCTCACTGATCTATAGTTACCTGTTTTTGTTTTCCTTACTTTTTAAATAATGTCACTATGTTAGCAGCCCTCCAGTCTTTTGACACCTCATCTGTGGAAATCAATGATACAAATATATCAGCAAAATGCTGACCAATTTCTTTCCTAGCTTCTCACAAACATTTGGGATACAACTGATCAGGTCCCAGGGATTAGTTCACCTTTATGTGTTTTAAAATGTCAAACACCTCCTTGTAATATAGACACCTTTCAATGTATCACTGTATATTTATTCATTCTCTCGCTCTTGTAACCTCCTCCTCATTAAATACTGAGGAGAAATGTTTGTTTCATATCCCTCCAATCTCGGGTGGTTCCACACATAGGTAGTCTTACTGATCTTTAAGGGGCCCTGTTATCCCCCTAGTTAATCTTTTACCATGAAAGGATTTGTAGAATGTCTTCACTGCCTCGTTCACCCTATTTCTGAAGCCATCTCATGTCCACATTTTTCTGGCCCGAATTCCCCGTTGACTATATACTTATTGCCCTTATACTCCTCTCGGGATTCACTTGATCTCAGCTCTGTTTACCTGACATATGGCTCCTTCCTTACCTTGACCATAACATCAATATATCTAGCCATCCAGCACTCCCTGCACCCACCAGCCTTGCCCCTCTCACTAATGGGAACACGTTGGCTCTGGACTCTCTGAAACCACGTTTTGATGTCCTTGCATTTCCAACCATCCCTTTACCTGTGAATAGGGTATTCCAATCAGCCTATCACAGGGCTCGCCTAACACTTTCAAAATTGGCCTTGTTCAAAGTTAGAACTTTAATGTTGACATCAGGTATTTCCTATTCCACAACTAATTTAAAACTAATATTTATGCGTAACAGATTTGAAAGTTAAATCAACACTTCCTGCCCCTTTATAACGGGCTCGAACGTCTGACTAGGCTCCTCCTGTCCCTCTGAAATAGACTCAAGAGGCTTAATGGTCTCCTCCAGTTCTTCTAAACACACTCGAGAGGCTGCATGGCCTCCTCCTGTCCTTGTGTAACAGATCCGAGACACAGCAACCCGTGGATTACGAGCAGCCGTTAAACTGTATCTGATGGAGGTCCATCCTTTCTCAGATACAGAAACACAGACAACACAATGTACTGCAGGTGCCCTCTCAGTTACACTTTATGCAGCTGCAGCAACACATCTCTTTGTTCTGAATGATTCTGTTGACAAAATGTGCCAATATTCCAGCTTTCCACCTTTTCAAGTAGCAACAGGCTAATATGGGCTGAATGGTCTTCTCTTCTCCCTCTGTAAGAGGCCCATTGGGAGAGAATTTCTTTGGCCTGTTCCTGAGCAGCAGTCCCAATGCACTATCTCAAGGTTATGAAAGGATTTGATAACAGGACATTAAAACCAGGGGTGGCCGCACACTGGTCAATAAGCACCGTACTTTTTGTTCAGGTATCTAGAGACCTGCCCACCCACCCCCCTTTTTTATGGAGCCGATCTGTTATTTTATAACTGCCTCCTTTCATAAACAGAATGGAACATACATAGACCCCTGCAGTGTTCTGTTAATACTCTCATATACAAGGAAAAAAAGATATAAAATATTTAAGTTTTATGGTCCATCCCTCAGCAACCCTCATCCATTGCATCCAGTAAATGAAAAGTGATGTGTTGAACAGGTTAACTGAGCCTATTTGTTCAGTCACTGCGATTAATGCCAATCTCCATGGTTTCCATCTTTTAATGATAAATGGGCTCCGTTCAATGTGTCAAACCATAACATGAGAGGAGCATCACCGACAGCACTGACAGGGATCAGCAGATCCAGAGAGAAGGGGAGGGGAAATCAGAATCTGAGAACATGAGACTGGAATGTTCCAACAATGGATCAGAATCTGAGAACATGAGACTGGAATGTTCCAACAATGGATCAGAATTTGAGAACATTAGACTGAAATATTCCAACAATGGATCAGAATCTGAGAACATTAGACAGGAATATTCCAACAATAGACAGGAGCTTTGCCGATTATGTTTGGCATCTTTCTGCATTTGATTGGTTGTCATGATCAATGCGGATCTACTACGCTCTTCTCATTATTCAATATTTTTATTATCCCTTCCTGGCTAACGTTGGTGTTCCTGGTGAGTGTCACTGTCCAGATTTTGTTTTCTATAAACCAGTTATGACTGTATTATTGCTTTTTCATATCGTCTACACTTCCTGCCACTATTATTGTTCCAATCCAATCCAATTTCTCAATCTAGATATTCACTCTACAGACCACTGCTAACTGCATCAATGAAGGTGTTCAATTACTGTCTCGCTCTCTGCTCTGACAGTGTTACTCACGGGTCTCTATGTTGAACTATTCAGTTTCAGGGGAGAATCATAATGCATCGTATCATTGCCTTTGCTGTTAAGAGCAGGGAGGTCACTGTCTACTGTTCTGGTGACAAACTCCACTTCCTTCCACTGTTTCCATCCCATCCCTGGCCAATATCTGCAGTTGAAGCAGACAAGTCACAACTGTGGGAGATCCCTTTGACTATGAGCTGATTCTTGACACCATTCCCTGACATTTCTAACTTGAACTACTCACCACTCCAGAATATATCTCACTGGTTTATTCCATCTGCTGTTTGAACCTTGACCAATGAAGTACAGGCTTAATGAAGCCAGTAATCTGCTGCTCACGCTCCCGGCTTCAAACCTGCCGAACCAAATCTGATTCGAACTCACACAAAACTTCCATTGATCTGTCATTCATGTGCATGCGGATGTATATTGCTGTTCTGTCTGGCAATGCCTTTGTTTTAACATTCTCAAACACTTTACCTCATCTGTCCATGAAACTTCCCTCGTTCTCTCTATTGATAAACAAAAAGCCTGCCAGCTGTTCTTATTTAAAATTGTTTTCTCCAAGTGCATTCCTTCTCAAACAATGAGTTTCGCATTCAACCACGCCTATCGCGCACACTCTCTCAGTCTCTGATGAACACACAGAGAGAGCAAACCTTCCCATTATAGGCAGTAATCTGATGTGAGTATAGTTAGCATATGTTATAATAGTTTGCAATCCTCTCCAGATAGTGCAGTTCACTGAGCAACACACTAGCATGGTGTGCACAGCTCTCCACGCTGGGCTGTCATCTTGTCCCATTTTATGTTTGTTTTTGGTGTTCTGTGATATAGATGCAGAATTTGATGTAACAAACCATTTCAGCTGATCTGACAATGCCTGTATTCAATGTTCTCATTCTTGTCATTTTACTCACGAAGATCTCACTTCTGCAGATAGTCCCACTGCCCTGTCCTTTTCCCCATATTCCTACAACCTCCTCCCAGTTAATTAACTGCCAGTTTCTGTCTTTAATGTGAATCTCTCTGTCCTTCTGTATCTTTCCCTGGCCTTGGGATTTGTCTCCCTAGTGTATCGAATCCTGGCATTGTGTAGCTCAGAAATAATGAAATGGCGTGTGTCTGGCTGTTCTTCACTTCCCGGTGTGTCCCATGTGACAGGCGTGTTTCAGAAGTTATGAGACACATCCTTGTAACTTGATGTGCACCTGTGGCTGTCCCTCTCAGCTGACCTTGGGATCAGTAACACGAGGAAGACCACTGAGTAAAGGACCAGGCATCTAAATTGCCTGACAATGCTGTCACGTTTTTAATAAAAGGTTATTTTCTCCTTATTTTTAGTAAGAGGTCTTAAAGGCCAAACTTCCTACTGAAAACGGCTCAAGTAAATAACTTACGGGGATTTTAGGGTTTTTAATAAATAGTAGTAACAATGGCCAGCTCGCGTAGACCAGGCTTTCTAGGTTTCTTTTCATTGTAGCAATAACAATCACCAGGTGCTTGGGGTCCCAGAACGGGTGTACGTTTTAGTAAATTATCCCGAGTTGCTATTCTCTCTGGAAGCTCACTTGATGCTCTTTCCTCCTGGATTGGAGAACTGTATGCAAGAATGCATGTTTGAATGTTCCTTTTTTGCCAAGGGGTGTGTTTAGGTGATTGTAGTATATTGGAACAGTTCATTTGTAGAAGGTACTGTTTCCATTATTCTGTTATGGTTTCCAATAGTTAAGTTAGTCTAAATTCCTCTTCATTGTGTATGGATTTTGATTAGATTGTTTAAATACATTGTGTTTTGCTTAATGGTGAGTAGTTTGATGAGTACCATTACATCTGGAACACCCACATCACATCTTCCTTTAAAATAAGAAAAGGTTTGGCATCCAAGCTAGCTCCTTAAACTAGTTTGAGGCAGTCTGGTTGGTCTACAACAAACTGGGGACTCTTGTCTGGTTCTAAATCGATAATACCAAATTGAGTTTAGAATTACAATCCCTACAGTGTGAAAACAGGCCATTCGACCCAACAAGTCCACAACGAAACTCCGAGGAGTAACCGACCCAGACCCATTCCTCGACCCTGTTATTACACATTTACCCCGACAAAGACTCATAACCCACACATCCCTGAAAACTACAAGAAACTTAGCATGGCCAATTCACATGACATGCACACCTTTGGATTGTGGGAGGAAACCAGCGAATCCAGAATAAGCTCATGGAGACACTGGAGAGTACGCATCAGGAGGCTATTGGGTTCAAAGGTCGCGTATGGTAGCTGTCAGTGTCTTTCGTTCCGGATATTGAATTCAGTTGGTTTAAACAGTGTTTTGTGTATAAATATTCTTTCAGTCACTGAGAGTTCTCTGGGTGTGGAAGAAGTGAAGTTGGGGGTTTTACAAAAGGTAATGAAGGCAAAGCTGTAGGAATTGGCAGACGAGCTGCAGTTGGGGTTGTGTTTGTCTGTGAGAAAATGAGAGGTAATTACAGCTAGAGCTTGGCAATTACATTTGGTGGAAACGCCATCAGAGTCTTTGGAAATGGCTAGAAATCAATTTCAAATGAGGCACCGTGAACATGACAAGGAATTGAAACAGTTTGAATTATGATGAAAAGTAAAAATAAAATGAAGAAGAGGAGAAAAAAAGAAAGAAGAAAGGCAGAGTGATTTAACTTCAAAAGTTCGTAATTAGAAAGGAAAGTTGACAAAGAAGGTGGTGATGAAGGTAGATGGTCGACGGCATGATGAGGATAGTGATGATGACAACCATATAGTGGCCAAAGGCTTGATGGGGATCTGTTTAAATACATCCAGACATTATCTAAATTTGACGAGAATGATGGGGGAGCCTTCTTAATTTAATTTGACAAAGTGCCTAAACAAATGCAGTGCCCAGTGAACATGTGGATTTAGATGATTCAAACAAAGCTGATAGGTATTTGCATCCCTATCAGAGGCGGTGTATGGGGAGTAGGAGGCGGTGAAGAAAGTCTTCTGAAGTGCACATGAGCTTGTGCCAGAAAATGACAGACAGTGTTTCAAGGATCTAAAATAGCGTCCGTGTTTAAACACAAATTGAGTCTGAATGGATCAAACAAAGTGATTTTGAAAGGTGGATAAGGGTATTAAATCAGAGCAAAGCTATGGCACTCTTAGAGAGATTCTTATTTTGGAGAATTTCAACAATTCACTTACTGCAGTCGTGAGAACTCGTGTGGAAGAGCAGAGAGTTACAATGGCAAGGTTAGAAGCTGAAATGGCTGATGATGATGCTGATTGAGTTCAGAAATCAAAGCTTGGTTTCTGTGAGTGAGTGAGGAGAATGTCTGAGATCTTCTTAAAACATATCCCTGTGAGAGTAAGGTTTACTGACATAGGCCAGGAGTAGCAGGTAAAGAGGTTACAGCATTAAGAGGTACAGAAGTATGTAACTCTTTTACGCTGAGACATGAGCAGCTATGTCATTCAGAGGGACTATTGAAGAGGTGAGAATTACTGCATTATATAACGTGTGGTTGGAGTGTCCAGTGGAAACATCAACAGATTTATTCCACAATCGGGAAGGATGTCTTGAGCTTGGTGTTGGCGGTAAAACATTTCAGCATTTACATTGCGCATAACATACATGAGACAAATCCTTTTCACTGATCGTGAGCCCTTAAAGTTTTTGGAGAGGTTTAGGGAGAAGAATATCAGTATGTTTCGATTGAGCTTATTACTGCTGCCATTCAATTTCAATTTATACAGTTGACAGGGCGAGAATACCTCAGGTTTTGACACGTTGTGGAGACTTGGATGAAGAAAGACAAGGCATTCTGTGGCAGGAGCAAAATGACTGAAATCGAATCGAGTTGTGAACATTTGTATGCTCAGAGTCAATGTTTTATATATATATATATATATATATATATATATATATATATATGCACCTCTTCCTCCGCTACATTGATGACTGCATTGGCGCCACCTTGTGCTCCCGCGAGGAGGTTGAGCAATTCATCAACTTCACCAACACATCCCACCCTGACCTTAACTTTACCTGGACCATCTCTGACACCTCCCTCCCCTTCGTGGACCTCTCCATCTCCATTAATGACGACTGACTTGACACCGACATTTTTTACAAACCTACCGACTCCCACAGCTACCTGGATTAAACATCTTCACATCCTACCTCTTGCAAAAATGCCATCCCGTATTCCCAATTACTCCCCCTCCGCCGTATCTGCTCCCGGGAGGACCAGTTCCACCACAGAACACACCAGATGGCCTCCTTCTTTAGAGACAACAATTTTCCTTCCCACGTGGTTAAAGATGCCATCCAAAGTATACCATCCACATCCCGCACCTCTGCCCTCAGACCCCACCCCTCCAACCGTAACAAGGACAGAACGCCCCTTGGTGCTCACCTTCCACCCTACCAACCTTCGAATAAACCAAATCATCCACCGACATTTCCGCCACCTCCAAACAGACCCCACCACCAGGGATATATTTTCCTCCCCACCCCTTTCCACCTTCTGCAAAGACCGTTCCCTCCGTGACTACCTGGTCAGGTCCCCGCTCCCCTACAACCCACCCTCCCATCCTGGCACCTTGCCCTGCCACCGCAGGAATTGCAAAACCTGTGCCCACACCTCCTCCTTCACCTCCATCCAAGGCCCTAAAGGAGCCTTCCACATCCATCAAAGGTTTACCTGCACATCCACCAACATTTCAACTCCCTCTCCCACTCTGCCGAGGACATGGAGGTCCTGGGACTTCTTCACCGCCGCTCCCTCACCACCAGACGCCTGCAGGAAAAATGCCTCATCTTCCGCCTAGGAACACTTCAACCTCAGGGCATCAATGTGGACTTGAACAGTTTCTTCATTTCCCCTTCCCCCAACTCACTCCACTCTAAAGCTTCCAGCTCAGCACTGTCCCCATGACTTGTCCCACCTACCTATCTTCTTTTCCACCTATCCAATCCACGTTGCCCCCAACCTATCACCTTCATCCCCTCCCCCATTCACCTATTGTACTCTATGCTACTTTCTCCCCACCCTCACCCTCCTCTCATTTATCTTTCCACCCGTCAGGCTCTCTGCCGGAATTCCTGATGAAGGGCTTTTGCCCGAAACGTCGATTTTACTGCTCCTCGGATGCTGCCTGAACTGCTTTGCTCTTCCTGCACCACTAATCCAGAATCTGGTTTCCAGCATCTGCAGTCATTGTTTTTACCTATATATGCATATCAGTCTACAAATAGAGGACGATTAGGAGGTCTAAAATTAATCCATCTTTGTATATTGATGGATCATTTTATTAAAGGTGAGTTGTGAGTTTACTATCACTGTAAAAATGTTATTTTCTCTTAGGTTGTTTTTGAAGAGAGGTTCTAATGGCAGAGGTGAAGAATTGCTCTCTGAACACAGTTTAAGTAAATAACTGAGGAGGCCTTTAGGTTTCAATAAATAGTGATAACAATGGAAGGGCGGTGGCCTGCTTTCACAGACCAGGTTTTCTCGTTTTGTTTTTAGCTGAAGTATTCAGAAGCTGTTGGGAATCCAAGAAGGGTTAGGAGTTTCAATAGCTGCTTTTCTCTCTGAGATCTCTGTTGATGTTTTTATTTCCTGGATCGGAAAATTGCTGTAACAATCTGTATTTGAATATATCTATGTGCCAAACAGTGTATACCAAGAAGGTACGGTATTTATTGTTGTGTCAGTGTTCCAACATATAAGCTATCCCAAAATGTTCTTCTCTTTGATTGGATTTTAACTAAAGCATTTGAATAAATTATATTTTGCTAAATGACGAGTGGTTTGACCAGTCGCAACATATCTGGAACGCACACTTCCAATCTATGTTTAAAATAAGGAAAGGTTTGGGTCTAAACGGCCTTCTTAAAACATTTTGCGGGTTTCTGACTCTCTCCTGTTACTGAAAAGTTAGTGGAGGGCCTGAGGATGGTTTGCCGGAGGTTGTGCTGTGAGCTGCCTCAGACAATCAGGGAGACCTGAGGATTTGCTGACCCAACTTTGGATGGAGCATGGGGACTGTGGTTACAGCATCTGTGTCTGTAACGTGAACAACAAATGGAGCAGAGGCTGCAGAGGGGGAAGATCTAAAACCACGGAGTGAGTGTGTGTGGGGAAAGGGATCTGCTGTATCCACCCCGGGTTTTCCAGGAACAGCTTCCCAAGCTCCACTTATCCCAGGAGCAGAGTGTGAGGGGACACTGACTGAACAAGGAGCTCGTCACAGAGCGGTGTCACCTCCTTCAACACGACCCACAGCTTTACACCAGGGGGAGGATGGTGCTGCCAGTGGCTGTTCAGGTCACAGTTTCATTCAGCTTCTCTGATCCAGAACTTTCCAGGCAGGACTGGGTGACATATCCATCATCTCCCAGTGTCTCAACATCAATGTCACCATTCGGTGATGGAGGATATATATGGTGGATGAGGTAAATAGATTGTTCCTCCCTCAGCAGGGAACTGCCGGGTGTATCCAGTATAGTGGGATTCCCGATGGTGTACATGGCGTCTGCAGAGTATCCATGTCAATGGGGAGAGGTAGAGGAACTGAAGGAGCTCTCTCTCTATTAATGTTACAGTGTGCTCATCACAGTACATCATCTTGGTGAATACCGACTGTCCTGGCAGCAGTCAGGGCCTCTTAATTCAGAAGCAATAAGCCATTAACATCGTCATCGGGTCTCCACGTAGAAAGAAATTAATATATATTGGATAAAGGCCGTTCCCTTGATGCACGTTTCAAAACACCATCCCCACCACCAATCAACCACATCAAAGTAGTCCATGTGTACAGAGAGAAATGGGGTCACTGGAGTGTCTGGGAGCTGACGATCAGAGATGGAGCAAAATCTCCCATGTCTGAACAGGTCTGAGTGAACCCCCCAGTACACAGTATCATAAAGTCCTGTAATCCCTCTCCATTTCAGTAACATACTGCCTTCCATTATTCCTGTAAATGAAATGACAGGTTATATAATGTTAAATTCCACCTGCTAAACTATTATCTATTGCCTTTACCTCTCTGAATCTATTTGCAGACTCTCTACCCTCTCTTGATAATTTATTCTCTTGCTTACCACAGCGACATCACCAAACTCAGCATCTGTATATCTGTTCCATCCTCCTGATCATTAATATAGACTGTAAATAGTTTAGAACCAGCCTACTGGTTACGTTCTGTCTACCTGATTGAGACTGATTTGTCCTGAGTGCCTGCTTCTTGTATGATATCCAGTTCTCCCCCATTCCTGTGCAACACAGTCGAAGAGTTGAATAAGAACAAGGAGCATCTGTGAGGAATACAACCCCTCGATGAGGCTGATTTCAACACGGCTTCTGTGCCACTTTCCTGCCATCTCTCCATCCGAAAACTCTGGTCTCTTGTTGTAGTTTGCGCCACATTAAAACAAAATCCACTCCACATCTACACTTTCATTTACTTTTAGCATTTTACAGACCCCAATGAGATCTCCTTTCATTCTTATAAACTCGAGAGTATAGGCCTAAACTGCTCAATTTCTCTTCATAAAACAAACACTTCAAATATGGAATCAATCTAATGAAGCTCTTCTGAATTGCCTACAAAGGAAATACCTCATTCTGCAGGTTACCCAAACTGTACTCCAATTGCAGCCTCACTAATGCCTTTTATAGCTACACCAACACTCCCTACCTTTGTACTCTATCCTTTTATAAATACACACTGAAATTATGCTTGCATTTCTCATTACTTGCAGTACCCACAGGCAGGTTTTCTGTGATATACAAGCAGGCTCCCAGATCCCTCTGCACTTAAGCACTTTGAACTTTCTCTCCATTTAGATAATGATTTGTTTTTCTATTATGCTGGCCAATTTGAATAGCCTCACATTTACTCACTTTAATTTTCCTTGCCAAATGTGGGCCCGTTCACCCAAACTATCCATATAGTTTTTAAATCTCTTGCATTATCATTCCAATGTAATTTCCCACCAATGTTAGTATCATCTGAAAATGTGATGTCGTATTTTCTATCCAGTCAACCAAGTACAGTAATACTAACGATCGCAAATGAGAACTGAAATCAATAGCACACCACAAATTGCATTTCCCAAAATTAATGACACATTTAGTCCATCTGACTGCATTTTGTTGGTTAACCAATCCTCCATCCAAGCTAATAAATTACTCCTAAACCCATGTTGTCTGATCTTACCACTTACTCTGTGGAGAAGCGACATATCTGATGCCTTCAGGAAGACCAGATACATTCCATCTCCAGGAATCCTACTATCCACCTTGCTTGTCACATCTTTAAGTAACTCAAGCAAACACTTCAAACTCGATTTATCCTTCATACAACCATGTTGACTCCGATGGATTGTGGTTTAACTTTGCAAGTATCCTCAACAATGGATTCTAATAATTGTCTTAAATTAAAATAGTTACGTTTTAGTCCCAAATGTATACAGTTATTATAATTTCCTCCCTTTCGAAAACCTTTACGTTTTCTTTGAATTCCTGTTTAATGGGCAAAAGGTTTTAAGAGGTCTACTCCAATTGCTGTTTCAGGCATGTGTTGCTGGCTGGACTCATCATCCTGCTGGTGTACAACCTCGATGGGCTCCCGTCTTTCTGGTGTTCCCATGCTGATATCTCCAAGGCCAAAACGACCTTCTCCCCTTGATGCATTTGGGGGTTGGGGGATTATGGAATCCTACTGTTGCTGGGTAACATTTTGAGGGGCTGATGGGTCTTTTCATACTCCCCCATAACAGGTGGAAATGCTGAACGGTCTCTGCATGTATCCCGGAGATGGGAACGAGGGAGTGATTGATCTTACCTTGTTCCCGTACAACAGACATGCGTCTGAATTACCTTTTCCTTTCTCATGAAAGAAGTGTCAGACAGTTTTTATCCTTATCCAGAATGGATTCCTCCACTATCTGTGTAATTTGCTTCACTTGTTGAAATAGGCTCGTTTGGTCTGAATGGCCTCCTGTTATCCCAGTGTAACAATCTCCAGTCACTGTGTGACCTCATCCAGTTGTTACAGTTGTTACAGACTTGAGGAGGCTGAATGGACTGATCTTGCTGCTGTTTAACAGGATACTGGTGCAGCATGGCCTACTGTTATAGGCTCGAGTGGCTGATTGGCCTCCTTCTGTAAATGTATATCAGGCTCTAGGGGCTAAATAGCCTCATCCTGTTTTGGTGAAACAGGCTCGAATGCCTGAATATCCTCCTGTTGTTCCTGTGTAACAGGCTGGAGAACGGAATGGATTCCTCCACTAGCTGTGTAATTCACTTCACTTGTTGATTCCTTCTGTCATCTTTGTTGAAATAGAACACTCTTTAATTTATGTAAACCTCAATGGCTACCTGACCATCCTTTCGGTATAAGCTCGCACCTTCATTGCAGGAATCAGTTGAGGGAACCAACTCTGAGCTACTTCAAATATAACAACATCCTTTCTTCATTGAAGAGATTAAATCTGTACACACTACTCCAGATGTGATCTCACTAAGACCCTGTACAGCAGCAGCAACACTTTACCGGCCTGTCGTAAGGTTCCCACCCAGGTTAGAGCTGTCTCAGCTCTCTGGGGGAATACAGAGCATTGTTGGAAGATCATTGTCCTTCTCTACTCAATCAGCGGCACGGGAGATCTGGAGAAATTAAAGTTTGAGAAGATCATCAATGATGTGGCGAGATGATCTCTACCATTAATCTCCCCAGAGCCCAAGTCGGTCAGATTCCACAGAATCTAGTAAGGTGGAGCGCAAAAACAGCAAGGAGGAGCAAACATTGATGGGAGTTATATATCAAAGTGAAAGCTGCAATACAAATGCTGGACATGTTATAAAACAGGAAATGCGATATTCACATTTGTGGGTACTGCAGTAATAATGTACTGTTTAAGTTATATCTAAACTGTGTTAACCCAATTGAATGCTAATGCTGGGAAAAATGGATTTCATGACCACGTGCGAGATGGTTTACATGAACACTATGTCGAGCACTGAGCTCGAGATCAGGTTATTTAGGAATTGGTGTTGAGTGATCAGAATAGCTAATTGAAATTTTTGCTGGAAAGGACCTTTTGGGAACAGTGACCACAATATATTGGTTTTCTTTTATGCTGTTTGAGTACACGATAGTTTCATTTTTATTTGAATTAACCATTATAAATCGGAATCATGCAAGCTATGAAGGTGTGAGGAGAAAGTGGGGATTACAGATACTGGAGATCAGAGTCGAAGAATGTGGTACTGCAAAAGCACAGTCAGGCAGCATACTGAGAGCAGATAAATCGATGTTTCGGGCATAAACCCATCATCAGGAATGAAGCTTATGGGCCAAGGGGGCTGAGAGATAAATGAGAAGGTGGTGCGGCAGGGGGGATGTAGCTGGGAAAAAGATAGGTAGATGAAGGTGGGGTTGAAAGTAATAGGTGACGAAGGGAGACAGAACGCCTCATCTACTGCATCCATTAAACCCAATGTGGTCTTCTCTACATTGGCGAGGCAGGAGGTCAACTTGTGGATCATTTCAGATAAGATCTCTAGGACGGCCACATTGAACAACTACATCGCCTTGTGGCTGAGTACTTTAACTCCCCTTCCCACTCTGCCAAGGACATGTGGGTCCTGGGCCTGCTCCACCGCCAAACACGAGCCACCAGAAGCCTTGAGAAAGAAAGCCTCATCTTCTGCATTGGGACCCTCCAACCACAAGGGATCATAGTAGATTTCCCCAATTCCCCGTTTCCCCTAATCCCACTTTATCCCACTCCAAAATTCCAAGTCAGCACTTCACTTTTGAATGTTCCTATGTGTCCACATTCCTTCCTATCAATCTGGTCCACCCTTCTTCCTCTCCGACTATCACTTTCAACCCCACCTTCATCTCCCTATTATATGAAAGGAGGCAGCTTAGAAAAATGCCAAGTGTTGCACTAAGCCAGTGGATTCAGAGAAATGTAGGACCCAGCAAAGGATGACCAAGAAACTGAGAAGAAAATCAGAAAGAGAAAAAGCGTGCAAACGAAAGAAAAACATAAAGACTGCTAAAAAGCGTCTATCAATGTATGGAAAAAATAATAAAAACTAGGCCAAATGTGGAACAGTTGGGGCGGGTTCATGATAATTTATTGCGGAAAACAGAGAAATCGCAGGGAAAAGAAACAGTTTCTTTGTGTCTATCTTCATGGAAGAATGCCCAGACATTCTTCCAGAAATACCAAGTGACCATGGGACTTGTGTAATTAAAGTCTAAGATCATTCTTATCAATGTTGAGGTCATCTTTGAAAAGAAAGCTGGATTGAGTATTTATAAATCTGACAGACTTGATGGACTTCATACAAGAATTTCAGAGGAAGCAGCAATAGACATGTTGATTACATTGCGGATTTTCACTTTATTTTCCGACACATTCCCGAAAGGCATTTAGCCAATCTGGATAAGGAACAGGTTATAAATATTTTCCAACAGTTTAAGAAATGATGAATTTGGAGAGCGGTGAACTACAGACCAGTAACTGGTCATCCGCAGTCGGGTGTCTATTGGACTCGATTACAAAGAACATGCTACTAGATATATAGACGGTAATAACATAACTGGGGAGTGTGAGAATGTACCGATGAAAGAAAAACCAGAAGTGGAAAACATAGTCTTAAAATTGTTTCAAGATTATTCTTGGAGACATACGCAATGAAGAACCAATGGATAACGTATCGTTGGATATTCATGAGCTTTTTTTAAAGAACATGGAGAAGTACAAGTAGGCGAGATCAATGAGAATCCCACGATATTCTACACGGACAAGTAGAACAGAATAATCTGCAAACAGCTAGTGTCCATTAGAAACCAAAGGGGCAATCTGTGTGTCAAGCTGGAGAACATTGATGGATTATAACACATTCATGTAATTTCGAGAAAGAATTTGAGGCTTTGTTCTGTTTAAATTTGGACCAATCCCCGTGTCTGAAAGAGTTGTATCACAGGAGGGTGTTGAGGTCAAGGGAGGAAAGACCCTGACTGAATATTTTAATTAGAATCTGACCATAGGGGACGTGCCAGAGGACTGGAGAACTGTTAATACGATTCCACTTCACAGTAAGAGTGGGAGAGATAGACCAGGGAACTATAGACGAGCGAGTATTAGTTCACTGTTAAGGAAACTACAGGAGAAGACAGGGAATGAGAATATCGAACTCCAATCAGAGTCGCAAGGTTTTATCAGGGATAATTATCATGACTTTATCAGAAGGAAGTCATATCCAATGGATTTGATTCAATTAGTTTGAGGAGATCGATTGTTTAGTTTTGTAGGAAGGCCTTTGACAAATTTCCACCTGGGAAACGGAAAAATAAAGTAAAATCTCAACAATATGAATGATAACTTGTCAAGTTATGATGAAAATTGTCTTAGTGTGAGGAGGCAGAGCGTGGTGGGAGAAGGCTGTTTGAGTGACTGGAGACCAGTGTCCCTTGGTGTACCACAGGGATCAGTGCTGTGTCCCTTATTGTTTGTGCCATTCATAAACAATCGATAGATTTGAATGTGGAGGGGGTTTGGTGGAGAGTGGGGGAGATGTGATAAGTGAGTGTATGTTTGACATAAAGATTGGCTGGGCGGTTAGCAGTGAGGAGGAAGGCCTTAAGTTACAGGAAGATGCAGATAGAATGGTCAGATGGGCAAATCAATGGCAGATAGAATGTAACCCTGATAAATATGAGGTGATGCACTTTGGGAGAAGGAACCAGGCAGGGGAGGACTCAATGAATGGCTGCACACTGGGAAGTTCAGATTGTGCTTCTCCACACATCCCTGAATGTGACTGGACAGGTTAATGGGCTAGTTAAGAATTGGACCTTGGGTATTGTGTTTCCTAATCAGGGCGTAGATTATAAGAGCTATACAGGGCTTTGGTTAGGACAAAATGGAGTACTGTATGTAGCTCTGGGAGCCACATTCCAGGAAGGATGTGATTGTACTGGAGAGGGTGCAGAGGTGATTCACAAGGATGTTCCCTGGGATGGAGCATATCAGCTATGGAGAGAGGCTGGATAAGCTCGCGTTGTTTACTTTGGAGCAGAGAAAGCTGAGGGGTCCGTGATTCAGATGGATAAGATTATGAGCGACACGGGCAGGGTGGATTGAGAGCCGCTGTTCCTTTTAGTCAGAGGGTCAAGCCACTTTTAAAGTGAAACGTTTGAGGTTCAGAGAGGATTTAAACTTTTTTTCACCTAGAGGGTATTGTATTTTGGGATTACTTCCTGAGAGGGGAATTATCACGAGTTACCTCACAATCATTAAAAAGTACATAGACGAGCATTTGGAAGTGTAATAACATTTTAGGCTATGGGCCTGCTGTAGGGAAGTAGAACTAATATAGATCGTGCTGTACTTCTATTGGCACAGAGTCTATGCTCCTCTGAGTGTATGGTGTGGAAGGTCAATTATTGAGCAGTTTAAGGCAGGAATTGATGAGTTTCTGAAGAGTATTTTCACAAGGGTAATAAGAGTGAACGGTGACAACTTGTTAAATTATGTCAATGTGAGAAATATGAGAAAACAAGTGCAGTTTCCTTACAGTTTGAAACCAGAGAATGGAGAATGGGGAACAGGGAAATGGCAAAACTGTGAAGCCACTACTTCCGTTCTGTCTTCACAGAACTTTCTAACAGTACTAGGAAAACCAAGTCTGGTGTGGGAAAATGATAGAGCACATGGAACATCGAACATAGTAAGGAAATGGTTTAGGAGAAATTATTGGGACTGAAAGTAATGGTCATAGACAACACTAACATAGATTTATGAAATGGGAATTATGTTTGAGAAACAGACTGGCAGTCAAATGATAGAGAACCAATGGATGTAAAAAATCAGAAGAATGTTTGTTAAGCTCCAAGCCCAGTTTACAAAATCAAATCTTAGTGGATTGGGGCTAATGTATGACCATGTTTCTATAATGGGATAGCAAGCAGGAAACAGTGAATAGAAATAAAAAGACTTGTCAAGCAACAGCCTGACATTGTCTGTAAGGCATGATTCTGTAAGGTATAAGTCCTTCCACATTTAGTCAAGAAACGTTGGGGACAATTAAACAACTCACTGGAGGAAGACATTCCACAAATAACCCCTTCCACCATGATGGTAAAGCCCAGCACTTCAGTGTATAAGATAAGGCTGATGCATTCGCAACAATCTTCAGTCAGAAATGCTGAGTGGATGTTCCATATCAGCCTCCTCCAGTGGTCCACAACGATACAGTTACCAGTCATCAACCAATTTGATTCAGTCCACGCGATATCCAGAAACGGTCTGAGATACTGAATACTCCAAATGGCCCATACTCTGACAACATTCTGGCAACAGTACTGAAAACTTGTGCTCCATAACTTGCCACTCTCCTAGCCAAACTGTTGCAATACAGTTACAGCAAACACATTTCCCTGGTTATGGGGAAAATTACCCCAAGTATCTCCTGTATATAAAAGCAGAACAAATCCAATCCGGCCAATTACCACCCCATCAGTCTCCTCTCGATCATCAGTAAAGTGGTGGAAGGTCTCAGTGCTTTTAATCAGTACCTGCTCAGCAATACCCTGGTCAATGTTGCCCAGTTTGGGCTCCACCAGGTCCACCCAGCTCCTGACCTCATTACCGTGGTTCAAATATGGACAAAAGACCTGAATTCCAGAGGTGGGGTGAGTGATAGCCCTTTAAATCAAGGCTGTCTTCGACCAAGTGTGGTATCAAGGGGCGTTAGCAACACTGGAATCAATGGGTATCAGGGGCAAACTCCCCGCTGGTTAGAATCATTCCTGACACGTAGGAAGATGGTCATGGTTGATGAAGGTCAGTCAACCCAGCTCCAAGGCTGTAGGAATCCCTCGGGCAGTGACCGAAGACTTCTTCAAGGCTGCTTCATTAATGACCTTCCCTCCATTTTAAGCTCAGAAGTGAGGATGTTCGCCAATGATTGTAGAATGTTCTGCAACATTTGTGGCTCCTCAGATACTGAAGCAGTCCATGTTCAAATGTGACAAGATGTAGACAGTATCCAGGCTAACAAGTGGCAAGTAATATTCAGGCCACGCAAATGCCAGACCATGACCATCACCAATAAAATATAATCTAACCTGCCCCTTGGCATTCAATGGTGTTACTGTCACTGAATTACCCAGTGTCAAATTCCTGGTGAGTAATCATTGCTCAGAAACTCACTGGTCTCGCCACATAAACACAGTAACTATAACAGCAGATTAGAAGCTAAGAGTACTGCGGCGAGTAACTCACATCCTGACTTCCAAAGATCTGTCCATCATCTACAATGCATAAGTCAGAAGTGTGATGGAAGACTCCCAATTTGCCTGGATGAGTGAAGCCCAAACAACACTCAAGAAGCTTTATACCATCCAGGAAAAAGCAGCCAGTCTGACTGTCCCTTCATCCACAAGGCTCCACCATCAACGCTCAGCAGCAGCAGCAGTGTTTTACTATCTACATGCTGCAATGAAATGATTCACCAAAGATCCTCAGAGACCATCTTCCCAACTCACGACTACGTCTATCTAGAAGGACAAGGGCTACAGATGTATGGAAATGCTGTCATCTTCTGGTTCCCCTCTAAGCCAGTCACCAACGTGACTTGGAAATATATGACTGCTCCTTCACAGTCACTGGGTCAGAAGCCTGGAATTCCCTCCCGAATGGCATTGGAGGTCAACCACAGCAGGTGGACTGCAGCGTTCAACAAGGCCGCTCACCACCAACTTCTCAAAGGCAATTAGGGACAGGTAATAAATGTTGGCCCAGCCAGTGGCACACAGATTCACGAAATAACTAAATAGAAATTAACAGAGGACGGTTGCTGAGGTGTCGCAGGGATCGGTGCTTGGGGCCCAGCTGTTCACAATGCCCTTTAAACATGTGATTGCTAGAATCAGATACAATATATCCCAGCCTGCTGACAGCACTAACGGATGTGGGATTGTGAGTGGGTGAAGAGGATGTAAAAAAGTACCGGGAAGACTGAGACAAGTGGAGTGAATGGGTAAATACGTGAGAGATGGAGAACAATGTGAATAGAGGTGACGGTGTGCCCGTTGGTGGAAACGATAAATTGGCAGCCTACCATTTGAAACGGATTGGTTGAAACATGTTGATCTACGAAGGGACGTATGCTCCTGTTTGTTGTATCCTTCTGTATAAACCTCTGAGGCCCATGCAGCGCAGTGAGTTCTGTAACCAAAAGTCAATACTGGACTTTGAGACTGGGACGCGGCCCAGTGTACACAGACCCATCAAGTGGGGAGCTGTAACATTAAGAAGGATCTGCATCTCCCTGTTCACCAGATGCTGAAAGCAATATTGCAGAAACAGAAAGCAGTGAGGAAGATAAATGGAGTGTTCACCTTCATTTCAGGGGGATATGAGTCCAGAAGTAAGAGTGTCTTACTGCAGCTGTACAGGGCCTAGTGAGCTATAATCCCGAACATTGTGCAGTATTGTGTGTAGTTTTGGTCTCCTTACCTAATAAAGGGCAAACCTGACATTGATGGAGAGCAGTTAAAGATGACCAGACTGATCTCTGGGATGACGGGCTTGTTGTAGGAGCAGAGATTGGGGAGACTGGGCCAGTATTCCACGGTGTTTAGTAAAATGAGTGGAGATCTCAGTGAAATATACAAAACTCTGACAGGGTGAGTCAGATTGGAAGCCGGTCACTCTGCATTGAGATGAGAATAAATGTCTGCACTCATAGACTGGTGAACTTGGGGAATTCGCTCGCACCTGGAAACCGAGACATTGATTATAGATAAGGACTTAGAGACAGTAAAGGGATGGTGGGACAGCAGGAGTAAGGTGTTGAAATGAAGGGCCAACCAGCATTACATTGAATTGGGTAGCAATCTCGATGGATCAAACGTACTACTGCATCACCTATTTTATAGCTTCCCAAGGTTACTCACATTAAAAGATCGAATGGGGTAAGTGCATTGAGGAGATTTTATCCATGAACTGGAATGGGGGTGGCTCAATGTGTTGAATGACCTTCTCCTTTCCCGCTGTTTCTGTGCAGTCTGTGGGAAAGCTCTGTAAATGTTGTCACAAGCTCTCAGATCTTAGGAAGGAGGTCTCTGCAGAGTCGACAGGACTGTGTTCCCATTCCCTTTTCTGACACTGACGCTGAGGCCGGGTGTTCTGTCCGGTTTCATCCTTTCAGACCTGGGAGTAATTAGACACAAATGAGTGCTTTGCTTGGCAATTCCAGAGACCATTGAAATGTTTATCACATGTCAGGGTCTTTGGAGTCAGTTTTAGGCCAGCCCAGGAAATCATTGGAGATTCACTTCCTAAAAGTACATTGGAGAAGGAAATTCTGTTTACAATTGATATTGGCTTCAAGGTCACTGTTACTGATCCCAGCTTAGATCTTGATATTTTATTAATTGTCTTTAACTTACACCCGCTGCCAGATCATTAGCCTGGTCTAGGTTAGTAATCCAGTGACATTTCCACAGCAGCACCATCTCCACATGGGGACCTATCTGAAACCACACTGAGCAGGTTGTTTCTCTGCTGTTTGCCAGCTCTGTCAAAAAGAACTACAACAAGTTTGACTATCGTGATGGGACTGAGGGAGTGGTATTTGTTCAGATTGTAATTATTCCCCTCTTAGGGAGCGGGACATAGCTGAGTAATTTTCCACACTGCCAGGGAGATGTCGGAGTTGGAGCTGGAATGAAACAGTTTCCCCAGGGACACAGCTTGTTGTGCAGCACAAGCCTTCAGTCTTATTGCAGAAATGGTGTCAGGGCTCATTGCCTGTGTCATATCTACTCTGTTCAGCTGTTTCTTCATGTCACGTGCAGCAATTGAAATTGGTTGAAGACTGACATCTGTGATTCTGTGGGCATCATGATGAAGGTGAGGTGTATCATCGACTCAATACTTCTGGCAGAGGATGGTGCAGATGAAACATCCTTCTCTTTTACACTGATGTGCAGGTCTGTTCCATTATTTAGAATGGGAATGTTTGTGGAGCCTTCGCCTCCAGTCATTTGTTTAATCGTCCATCACCATTTTATAACTGAACGTGACAGGACTGCAGGGTATCGTTCAGATCTGTTGGTCAAGTCCGGTCGCTTTACTGAGTTAGCATCAGGTTAAGGTTCAAGTGATTCTGACTCTGACATGCTCACCCACACTCGTCACTGAGCCATAGATGGTGTTGATGGTAATGACAGACTGAGGTGTTTCCCTGGCAAAAAGTTATAGGTTGTGGTTGAATGCAGGTCTGCCTCTCCTGCTGCTGTGATCTACAGCACTACGTGAATACGCAGTTTCGAGCTGCAATATCTGCAATGCAATTCTGCTGTCTGTTCCCCAATTCTCACTGAGACCCATTCACCCATCAGCCCTGCACTCAGTGACCTAACCTGGTTTCTGATGCGGAAATGCTTCCATTTCATACTCTCATTCTGCTGAGGATCTGTCTCCCTGGGTCTTGCTTCCAACCTGACACATTCCACAAAAGCTTTTAACTGATCTTAATTCAAATATTTAATTCACCTGAATCTTTTTCCTTGAGAAATACCATCTTCTGTGTTAAAAGTGGATGTGTTTCCTCTGTTTCTTTCCCTGACCACGATTAAGACCTCTGTAGTGTCAGTGATGCCAGCGTTATGTAGTTGCAGAGCCAATGAATTCTCTGGATTCCCAACCATCTTCACCACATTGTATATTTTCTCTTTTGGTTTTAATGCCTTATCACTCATGGCTGCCTTGTCCTCCCATGAGTATGTTTCATCTTCTTGGGGTTGCATTTCTGGTATTATCTTCTGAATTATCCCCAGAACCTCCTCCCATTGCTGCTCCACGGTCTTTCCTGCTCTGCTCCCCTTCCAATTAACTTTGGCCAGATCCTCCCGCATGTCTTGGTAGTTACATTGCTTAATTATAACCACATTACATCTTGAAGAGAGCATTAGATATAAACTGAAAGGAGTTTTGGGAGATGGGACACGAAGAATAATTGGTGGATTTCTTAACTAGATGCAAATGGAGAACGAGAGAGAGGATATAGATCTTGAGATGTGGAAAATGAGAAAACTACATGATCGAAAGAAGTAGATGAACATTCCCCAATGGTTTGGCAACGCCTGTGTGCTGTGATCCTTGGTACAGTGCATGCACAACTCAGTAATATGTTCAAATGCTGAGTCTGATGCCAGAATATTTATCTCCGATTATATGACAGACACTTGCTTTGGAAAGAACCCAACAGGCCAATATATTGAAGGGGATTAGCTGAAATAATTTGGGACACTAGAATCAAGAATTTGGAGCACTCATCCTGGTAAGAATGAGAGAGTAGAGTAGGGAATCCCAGAAAAGGAGGGAACGTTGAGAGGATCAAATCATGTTTTAATGTTTTATCAATTTTATACAACATATGCATCATTTTTCGTTAGCTGTGTCTCTGTTGTTCATTTACAATGTGTTGTGCACGTGTGAAAAATGCTACTTAACTGCACACAAACATTGATTAAACAGTGTATATAAAATCACTTTTTGAACATTGAAACTGTCCTGTTGTCGTGTTACGAGGATACATGAACACCAACTGGCCACCAAAAGACATGACGCACTATCACTATGTTCCATACATACAGACAAAGAAAGGCAGTACATTGACTGGGACAAAACACACACACACATGCTAAGACATGCAAGGACCTTCTTAGAGGAATGGCGTTCTCACCAGAAATCCATCAATAAACGGATCAATTTAGATCCTGTCTACATTGTCTTGTTAAAATAACCGGAAATGGCATCACCCACTTTAAGAAACCAAGACCTATAAATAGAGAGGCGGGACATACTACCAGAGCTTCAGCGGAGACTCTCACTGATGATGTCACCCAGTCATGGTGACAAAACTTCTGAGAACAGACCTTCAAGCTCACCGAGCTAACTTGCACACATATAAATTGTTATTTTTTTGTTTATTAGTGGAATTTAGGAGTTCTCTGTCGCTCACGTTTTGACAGATAATAATGTGAGGTGAGCTTTTCTAGGTGTGTGATTTTAATTAACAAAGGGGTTCGACATTGATGTCATAACAGTTTGGGGCCTTGCCATGTGGCACTTGGACCGACTTGAACAGATTTGAGATACAAGTCCCAGCAAATTCCAACTCATTGCAATTAGTGACTTTGATCTTCAAATAAATCCAGTGGGAAAATTCGTTTAATTTTGTTACTTGTGGTTCATTAAATCAAAAGTGAGGGAAATGGCTTTTAACATTACTAAAGAGATTCCCAAATTTTCCAAGGAAGTTTAGAAGGACAGAAGGAGGACATTTTTTAGAATTAGCAAGTAGGTTGGAATTGAGTTTAACCAGGAAGAAAAGGGAAGCTGAAATTGTTTTGGAGTTGGTCAAGCACTTTGATGTATCAGAGAAATAGGCAACTGCAGTGGAGTTAGAAAAAACTTAAATTGCAAATGTGGCAACTGGAGATAGAAGAGATATGGCATTGAGGGTGAGTTGGAGGTTTGGATTAGGAATTGGCTCTCTGGAAGAAGACAGAGGGTAGTAGTTGATGGCAAAGATTCATCTTGGAGTGCCGTCACTAGTGGTGTTCCGCAAAGATCTGTTTTGGGACCATTGCTGTTTGTCATTTTTATAAATGACCTGGAGGAAGGGTTAGAAGGTTGGGTGAGCAAGTTTGCGGATGATACGAAAGTCGGAGGAGTTGTAGACAGTGAGGAAGGATATGGCAGGTTACAGCGGGATATAGAGAAGCTGCAGAGCTGGGCAGAAAGGTGGCAAATGGAGTTCAATGTAGCTAAGTGTGAAGTGATTCACTTTGGTAAGAGTAATAAAAAGATGGATTACTGGGCTAATGGTAGACTACTTGGTAGTGTGGAAGAGCAGAGGGATCTTGGTGTCCATGTACACAGATCTCTGAAAGTTGCCACCCAGGTAAATAGTGCAGTGAAGAAGGCATATGGCGTACTGGCTTTTATTGGTAGAGGAATTGAGTTCCGGAGTCCTGAGGTCATGCTGCAGTTGTATAAGACTCTGGTGCGGCCGCTTCTGGAATATTGTGTGCAGTTTTGGTCGCCATACTATAGGAAGGATGTGGAGGCACTGGAACGGGTGCAGAGGAGGTTTACCAGGATGTTGCCTGGTATGGTAGGAAGATCCTATGAGGAAAGGCTGAGGCACTTGGGGTTGTTTTCTTTGGAGAAAAGAAGGTTTAGGGGTGATTTGATAGAGGTGTACAAGATGATTAGGGGGTTAGATAGGGTTGACAGTGAGAAGCTTTTTCCGCGTATGGAGTCAGCTATTACAAGGGGGCATAGCTTTAAATTAAGGGGGGGTAGATATAGGACTGATGTTAGGGGTAGGTTCTTCACTCAGCGAGTCGTAAGATCATGGAATGCCCTGCCAGTAGCAGTAGTGGACTCTCCCTCTATATGGGTATTCAAGCGGGCATTGGATAGGTATATGGAGGATAGTGGGTTAGTGTAGGTTAGGTGGGCTTTGATCGGCGCAACATCGAGGGCCGAAGGGCCTGTACTGCGCTGTATTGTTCTATGTTCTATGTTCTATAACTAAAGGGAAGGAAATAGAGAGAGAAGAAAGAGAAAGAGACGAAAAAGAAAGAGAGAGAGGATTTGAAATTCAGAAGTTGGGAATTAGACAAGAAAATTAAGTTAACAGGATGGAGATGAAGGGAGAACATAGCGATGTATACAACTATGTTAATAACTTGGCATATTTCGGTGACAAAAATGTCAAAACCTTTTTTATTTCATTTGAAAAAGTGGCTAGTCAGATGACGTGTCCAATGAACTTGTGGGTAATGCTAGTTCACACTAAGCTGGTGGGCACAGCTGGTGAGGTATGTGCAGTGCTGTCAGATGTGGGTTCAAAAGATTATCAAGATGTCAAATTGGCTATTTTGATTGGTTATGAATTGGTACTAGAAACATATAGACAGAAGTTCAGAAAAATAGAGATGGAAAAGGGTCAGTCTTATATTGAGTTTGAAAGAAGTAACCACAGTCATTTTGATAGATGGGTGCTGGCTTTATAAATGGATAAGAGCTGTGAGGCTTGAAGGGAGATTAATTTGCTGGAGAAGTTAAAAGACTCACTTCCAGAGATAGTAAGAATTCATGTGAATGTACCGAAAGTTCAAGAAATGAGAAGCACGACAGAAAGGGCCCGTAAATATGCATTGTGGCATGTGATGATATTTAGCTTCTGGCAGGAGTTTTATCCTGTGAGGGACGAAATAGGGAGAAGGGAAGATCACACATTACAAAGCAAACAGTAGCACACAATACTTTACCACAGGTGAAGAAAGAAGCCCAATGGGGTGGAAAGATGGTGAAAGGCCTCAGGTGTTCTCACTATAAGGGAGTGGAAAACATAAAATGACAATGCCAATGGTTTAAGAAGGGCACTGGGAAAAGGTGGTTTCACTGCAGTAAGCTGGGACACACCATGCTGGGCGTTGAATGAAGGCACTTTGGGGAAAGATGTGGTAGAAGAGGCTAAGCCCAGTGGAATTAGTGAAACTGGTAAAGGAGACCCCAAGTAGAGCTCAGGAGCTGCAGGATAGTGCGCAGCCTAGACAAGGGCTGGGTATGGAGGCAGTACCTGATCTCTGAAAGGATTCGTCTCTGTAGATAAAGTTTACTCAGAAAGAACAGGGAGAGAAGGACAAGAAGTTATAATTATGTGAGATATGGGATCTGCTCAGTCTCTAATAGTTGAGAAGTGAGGCGGCAGAAAAGCACAACAGATCAGGCAGCATCCAAACAGCAGGACAATCGAATATCAGGCAGAAACCCATCGTCAGGAATGTGGTTGGCGGACAATGGGACTGAAAGATAAATACGAGGGGAGTAGCTGAGCTGGTGGGAGGGTCACTGGGAAGGCAATAAGAAGATGTAGGTGTGAGTAATAGTGATATGTCGGAGGGTAGGGTGGAGTCGATAGGGGGAAAGGAAGATGGCTAGTTGGGGCAGTCCAAGAGGGCAGTGCTGGATTGAACGGTTGGATCTGGGAGAGGTTGGAGGAGGGGAGATTTGGAAATTGGTGAAGTCAACGTTGATGCTATACAGTTTGAGGGTTCCAGCTGTCCTACCACCAATAGGTGTCCTATCACCCTCCTCTCCGACCTACCACCATCACACCCCACTTGCATCTACCTATCGCCTTCCAAGCTCCCTTCCACCCAGCTCCACCCCACCTTCCTATTTATTTCTCAACATCCTTCCCCCTCCCTTACCCCTCACTTTCCTGATGAAGGAATTATACCTGAAACGTTAGCTCTTCTGCCCCTCGGATGCTGCCGACGTGTTGTGCTTTTCCAGCCACACACTTTACAACTCTCATCTCCAGCATCTGCAGTCCTCAATTTCTCTCGGCCGCTAATACTAAGAGATGAAAGTATTTTCACTCTTTCTGGCATGTTAATCAAGAGTGTGATAATTTGTGGAATGGGGACAGAAATTAAGCATTCCCTTGTGTAACATCAGGATGGAATGCCAAATCAAGATTAGGGAAGTAACAGTGACAGTGAGTAACAGAGTGTCAGTTCCAGGAATACAGTTTGTTCTTGTGAACGATTTAGCAGGAGGTGAGGTGGGAGACGCACCCCTTGTGGTGGAGAAGCCAACAGAAGTCTAGGGAATTGGGGTGTTAAAAGAAAAATACCGAGGAATCTTTCCAGAGTGTGTAGTAACAAGATCCCACTGTCATAAGTTACAGCAGGAAGGAAAATCGAAAGAAAAAGACAAATGAATTGATGCTCAGTGAACTGACACCCTGTTTGATGTAACGGTGCAGGATAAACCTGAACAGGCAGAGGATCAGGCAGGGGTGTTTTGTCCTGAAAGGCTAATGGACCTAGAACAGATATATACACACACATTCACACACACATACACATGCACACACACAGAAAAGGAATCCGAATATATTGTTGAACGTTAAAACCTAAAGATAGAATCATTAAATTAAAATGGGGACCCCGATAGGTTACTGCAGAAGGGACATGGGCTGAAGTACACCACATTGTGTTACCTGTAGCATACAATGTTATGGCTAGCACATAAACTAACTGCAGGCGGTCACCTCGGTGTACAGAAGACTCAGGCTAAGGTACAGAATCATTTCTATTGGCCTAGAATGCACAAGGATGTGGTTATTTTTTGCACATGATATACATACCAAATGGTAGGTAAGTAACAGGCAGGAATAAAACCAGCACCTTTCTTGCCAATTACTGCATTCGAAGAACATTTCACGTGGGTCATGATTAATTGTGTAGCTCCGCTTCCTAAAATAGAAGTGGAAAACTATATTTGCTGACCATAATGAATATGTCTACCAGATTTACATAGGCAATTCCATTAGAGAATGTTAAGATAAAAAGAGAGATGGAGAGGTTGGTAGCTTTCTTTACTCGCTGTGGGCTAGGCAGTAAGATTCAGTCAGACCAAGGATCTCATTTTAACGCTCAGCTGTTGAAGGAAGTCATGGACAGCTTCTGCATACAGCAGTTTAAATCAAGTGCATCGGATCCTGAATGCCAGGGAGCCTTGGAAAGTTAGCATCAGATGCTGAAGACCATGTTATCAGCGTACTGTTATGATTACCCGAATGATTGGAATAAAGGTGTCCCATTATATTGTTTGCCATTAGAGATGCCCCAAATAAATCTACTCACTTTACTTCCTTTGAGTTAATATTCATACATGAAGTGAGAGGTCCTTTGAAATTAATTAAATATAAATTGACAGGACCGAAGTCGGAAATCTCACACTTGGATTCTGTGTGTGAGGTGAAGGAGAGAGTAGCTGGAGTAGATGAGTTTGCGAAATACTATACCTGAACAGTATCTGAAAAGAACAACATAGAGTGAAGCAGGTGGCAGATAAAAACTCTGAAACTTTGACGATATCCCGTGGGGATGACGTATTAGTATTGCCACCAGTGGTAGGTAATCCCTTGAAATCCAGGTTTAGTGGCCCCTTTCAAATTAAAAAAAAATGTGGAGTCAGTTAAGCTATCCAGTAAAGATACTGGAGATGGCAAATAATTTTGTCGACTATTTTATATGGATGAATAATGTTCCAGACACATTTATGACTCAGGAACAGAGCTGTGGCCAGATAAACAAATTGTGTAGTTTATCTGTATGATGTGGTGATCTTTAGCAAGTGATTAAAAGGTCACATGTTACAGTTGGCAGAGCATGTTGAACAAGAAGCAAACTTGGTAATAAACTTAAAGAAAACAGAATTCGCGAAGGCAGAGGTGACGTTCTTGGGACATTACATTAGGCATGGAAGGTTGACCCCATGGAACACGAAGACAAAGGGCTTTGAGGAATTTCCAGGACCATCCTCAAAGAAAGAGATGCTTCAATTTTTGGAACTGATTGGATTCTATTGGAAGTTTGTTCCAAACTTCAGCAGCGTATGGGCACCACTGATGGATTTACGAAAGGAGAACACAGAATTGTGGTGGACAGAACAATGCCAGGAGGCATTTGAGAATTTTAAAGCAGGATTAATCACCGCACCCGTTTTAGCTACACCAAATATTCTGAAACCCTTTGAAAATTGTGTTTAATGCTCGGGATATCCGGGTCGGTGATGTATTTATACAGAAAGATGATGATGGAACTGAATGGCTAATTGGCTACTTGTCGAATAAACTCAATATCCACCAGAAAAAAGATACATCTCCATTATTGAACAAGAATGATTATGTTTCGCACTGGCCTGACAACATTTTAATGTGTATATGACAAACAAATTGTCGGAGATGGTTGTGGACAATGACAAATCTCTCGCATTTTTTGGAATAGTTAAAGACCAGAATATGAGACTATTTCATTGGAGTCTTACCTTCCCGAATTGAAACTTACAAAATTTACATGCTGCGGCTCCTACAATGTGATAGCAGATGTGTTATCGCGGATTTAAAGGAAAAAGTATAGATAAGATTTACCTTATTCCAGTATTATAATGGTGTGCAGAATTAATATGAATGATATAACTGAGATAAATATTTTTGTATTTCATAAAATTGGGATTAAGAATTAGAGGAGAAGAAATGTAGTCATATTTTCATTCTGCTGGTTCACTTTATTTTCTGAAGCGGGGAGATGTTGTGAAGCCAAAAACATGTAGAGTACTTTAAAACAGAACGGGTTTTGCCGAATAGAAATTAAAGCCACAGATGCCAGCTAAAGGTCAAACTGTTCCACATGTCACCATTAGCTGAGAAATGGATACCTGAAATTTGGTTGCTGTTTTGACAGCCATTCAAATGCAAACAAAGAGTTTAAATAACGCTCAGGGAACCAGAAGCCAATGGAATTTGAATATTATTGTTTTGACACCTGGTAAGCAACCAAATTATGAGAATTACTATATCATGGGGAGTATACATACCCAGCATTTTGAACACTGGTGGGAGAGCTACTGCCATCCAAGAGCAGAGTAGCTGCTGTAGAGCAGGAGTGCTTACTGACCATCTCAAACACTCTCTATCAAAGACACATGTTCATGTCAAACCTACTTCTAATAAAAAAATGACCCGGGGAGATCAGCAGCTGGAAGTGTGAACACAGTGGGGAAGATAGAGACTGTGTGCTCTTGAGATTGTAATGTTTTTTATGTGGGCTGTTGTAACAGCATATTGTTACAGAGTTGGAGTCAGATAGTAAGTAGCTAAGAAAAGAGGGGCTTGTATTTGTCAATAGTTGTTGTTTAGTGTTCACTATTAAAGTTAAGAAACAAACTTGTTAATTTTTGTTTAAATAGTGGAATATAGGAGATCGGTGTGACTCATATTTTAACAGATTACGAGGTGAGGTGAGCTTTTCTGGGTGTTTGGTTTTAATTAACAGAGGGGATCATCTTCACCTTGTAACTGTCCATCCACGTGAGCCCCATTTCCCTGCAGTTGGCCCATATCCTTCCAGTACTTTCCTATCGACATATTTATCCAAATGCATTGAAATGTTGTTAATGGTGTTAATGTACACCACCCTCCGCCCCACCACAAACCACATCTGCTGGCAGCTCATCCATGTACCAGCCCTCTGTGTAAAGATGTGGCTGCTCAGGTTCCCTTTTATTCCTTCCCCTCTAACCTTAAACTGATCCCCTCTAATACTCCATTCTCTACACCTTGGAAAAAGACTGAGAGCATTAACCCTATCCATACCCCTCATGATTTTATACAGCTCTATAAGGACTCCCTCAGTCTCTTACACGCTAAAGAAAAGGTCCTAGCTTGTCCAACCTCTCCCTATAACTCAGACCAATGGGTCCTGGCAATGTCTTTGTAAATTTCTTCTGCACTCTTTCTAATTTCATAACATCCTCCCTATAAAAGGTTACAAAAACTGAATACAATACTCCAAGTGTGGCCTTACCGAAGTCCTGTGTAACTGCAACATAACTACCCAACTTGTATCCTCAATGTCCTGCCTGATGAAGGCCAATGTGCCAAAAGCCTTCTTCACTGCCCTGTCAACCTGTGACTTTACTCTTAGAGAACCATGCCCGTGAAAACCAAGGTCTCTCTGCCCGCTGCACCTCTTAAGACCCTCCCATTCACCGTGAAACTCGTACCTTGACTTGAGTTTCCAAAATGCAAGACCTCACACATCTATATTAAATTCCATTTGCCATTTTTCAGCCCACTTCCCCACCTGATTAAGGTCCTGCTGCAATTTCTGATAAACTTCCTCACTGATCACGCTACCACTTATTTTAGTGTCATCTGCAAACTTATAAATCATGCCCTGTACATTCTCAACCAAATCATGGATAACAAACAGCAATGGACACAGCCTTCAGTCTGACCATCATCCTTCCACTAAACCATGTGCTTCCGACCATCAACCCAACTGTATATCCGATTGGACAGTTCCCCCAGCATTCCACGTGATGGAACCTTCCAGAGCAGCCTGCCATGTGGAACCTTATCAAAGGCATTACTGAAATCCATAGAGACTAAATTTACAGCTCTGTCCTCGTAAACCTTCTTGGTCACTACATCAAAGAACTCTAACAAAGTTGGGAAGCATAATCTCCCACTGACAAGTCTCTGCTAACCGGTCTGAATCAAACCCTGTGAAAGTAATGGGTGCAGACAATGGTATGCTGTGGTTCATTGCAAGATGATTCGAGTACATAAGTAAAGCCATCTTCCTGCTGTTGTTGAGCCTTGATGAGAGAGCATTTGGGGCGCTCTCCACAGATCTGATCTCCTTTGTAAGGAATGATCTCCTTACCACAGATACAGATGGAGGTGTCATGAGGGTAGAGTGAAGAACCTGAGAGGTTAATCTCCAAGCTGTAAAATCTGAAATGGTGATGCTGAAACACGAGGTGTAGCAGGTATATTTACAAAAGAGACATTGTTAGGGTGAGAAATTCCATACTTTACTCAGGTTTGATTGATCTGATTTATTGTCACGTGTACCTCAGTACAGGGAAACACTTTATTTATGAGCAGAGGTGGCAGATCATAGTAAGCATGGCCAGACACATCATAGTGTGGAAATAGACTTGGACAGAGTAAGGCGTACCGGATACACTGCACAAGACAAGCACTCGACAAGATCAACATGAGCAAGATCACCATTACTTGAACACAGAGAGTCGATTCATCAGTCTAACGCGACTTTCCTAATAGTTTATATGCCTAAATTAACTCTCCCCATGTTATTGTGCTGTTGGCATGTGAACCCGTACTGAACGCCATGTTGTTCACAATCCCCAACATCAGCCATACCTTCGATCTGAAACAGGTAGCCATTCCCACCAGCTTCCGCCCTACATAGAGAACACCAGGCTGGCTTCTCGGAGATGGAAGGTGCCTAAATGAGACTTCACACAAGACATATGGCTTCCCTCCTCACCACTAGAAAACCATGTTAAAGTCCCACATGTTTATCATGAGCAACGGAGCCAGGAGGAACAACGTGGAGCAGTCTGTCTGTGCACTAATGTGCATCTGCTCCACTTGTTCATCATATTGGAGTATCAATCTGGAGACAGTGAGGAATGCCGATGCTGGAGATTGTAGTAGACAGTAGATTGCTGGAAAAGCACAGATGGTCAGGCAGCTCCGAGGAGCAGGAGAATCCACGTTTTGGGCATAAGCCATTCATCAGCAATCAGCATCAATTACCTCATTCTGTCCCTTTGCAAGTGCGTTGAGGGGGGAATGGCCTCCTTCTGTTCCTGTGTAAGAGACTGAAGGAGCTGAATGGCTCATCCTGTTGCTGTGGAAGTGGCTTTAGGGGCTGAATGGCCTCTTCCTGTTCCTCCTCCTGTTTGAATGGCTTCTTCCTCTTCCGATTGGACAGGACCAAGGGCCTGATTGGGTTACCCCTGGTTCCTGTTTGACAGCTCGATGTACTGACAAGTGTGATGATGCTGCAGGCTTTGAGAGGTTATTTTGTCCTGGTTTCTTTTAAGAGAGAGATTGAATGATCGTTACCAAACTGGTTAGTTCAGACCACTGAGTAAACAGCTAGGGAGGTCTTGCGTTTATTTTAATGCAGCCTGTTTAGGTGTGGCCAGCTCTCACAAATTACGATCTCTGGGTTTTGGTTTCTCAGTGGTATCAGAAACTATTGCGGTCTGCACAGAGTTGGAAGCTTCAGTGACTATCTCCTGGGTGCTACTCTCTCTGAATTTTCTCTTGGTGCTGTTTTTAATTCCCGGATTAGAGAAATGTTTGTGACAATCTGTGTCTGAATTTTCCTTTCTGCCAGGGGCTGTGTTTTTGGGATTTTCCTATATTGGTACAGTTCATTAGTAATAGTTCCTAGATTTGTTATTCTGTTAACTTGTCTCATGGAATTATGATTTTCTAAATTCCTCTTTCTTTGCTTTCATTTTATCTTTCCCGTTTCAATAAATAGTGTTTAGCTTCACACGGAGTAGTTTGACCTGTCACATTGCATCTGGAACAGTCACTTTATATTCCCTTTAAAATAAAAAAAAATAGAGTCTAGGTGACCGCCTTCAAATATTTTCGAGGGGCTCTCGTGTGGTCCATCACACTAGACTCCTTCTCTTCCTGAGTAATAGGCTGGAGGCACTGAATGGGCTGTCCCTGTTCTTCTCCAATAGTGTCCATGGGCTGAACGACTTCCTCATATTCCTGTGAAACTAGCGTGAGGTGCTGAATGAACTCTTATTTTACTGTGGCAATGTGCTGTGACAGGCAGCGCTGGTAGATGAATGTTACGGACCATTTAACAGCACAAGTCTCAATGGAGTCTGGGTATTGCTGCACATGGACACAAACCATCATGCCCCTGATGGTTTTATAAACCTCTATAATGTCACCCTTCAGCCTCTGACACTCCAGGAGAAAGCACCTCAACCTAATCAACCTCTCACTAAAGCTCAAACCTCCAGTCCTGGAACATCCGGGTAAGTTATTTCTGCAGAAAACCAAGTTGTACACAGTATTCTTAAAGTGGCCTCACAACATCCTGTACAGATACAACATGTCACCACAACTCCTATACTCAATGCTCTGACTGATTAAGACAAATGTGCCAAATGTGTTCTGCACCACACTGTCCACCTGCGACTCCACATTCAAGGAACAATATACCTGCAGTCCTATGTCCCTTTGTTCGACAACACGCCCCAGGACCTTATCATTAAGTGTATAATTCCTGCCCTGGTGTGCGTTCACAAAATACAAAACTTCGTATTTATCTACATTAAACTTCATCTGTCACTCCTTGCCCCTTTGTCCCATCTAATTGTGGTCTTGTTGTACTCTGAGATAATCTACTACACCACCTTTCTGATGTCATCTGTAAACTTACTACCTATGGCCCCAATATTCACATCTAAATCCTTTACATAAATGATGAAATGCAGTGAACTCAGTACTGATTCTTACAGCACACTGCTGCTCACAAGCCTCCAGTCTGAAAAATATCCGTCTTCCTTCAAGGCAATTGTGACTAGCTTCCTCTGTATCCGTTGTGACCAAACGTTACTCATCTGTCTAACAATCAGAATGAAATACCAGCTATGAAGAGAGGCTGAGTAAGTTCGGTTTAATTTCACTAGACAAAAGGAGATTGAGGGGGGACCTGATTGAGGTTTACAAAATCATGAAGGGTATAGATAGGGTAGATAGAGACGGGCTTTTTCCCAGGGTGAAGGATTCACTAACAAGAGGTCATGCTTTCAAAGTGAGAGTTGGAATATTTAAGGGGGATACACGTGGTAAGTAGTTCACACAGAGTGCTGGGCATTTGGAACGTGTTGCCAGCAGAGGTGGTAGAGGCAGGCACGGCAGATTTATTTAAGATGCGTCTGGACAGATGCATGAGTAGGTGGGGAGTACAGGGATACATATGCTTAGGAATTGGGCGAATGATTTAGACAGTACGTTTGGATCGGCTCAGGCTTGGAGGGCGAAGGGCCTGTTCCTGGGCTGTAAATTTTCTTTGCTCTTTGTTCTTTAAATGAACACCTTGCTGAAGTCCATATAGACAATGTCTACCAAACTGCCTTCATCATTCTTCTTTGTCACCTCTTCAAAAAACTCAACCAAATTAATGAGGCATGATTTCCCATGCAGAAAGCCACGTTGTCTACCCCGATCAGCCCTAGCCTTCCCAAATGTATGTAAATGCTATCCCTCAGACCCCCTCCAACAACTTACCCACCACTGACATCAGGCTCACTGGATTATAGTTCCCCAGCTATTGGGGTCACTGATTCCTTTTCTAGTCCCACACGTCCACTGCTCACAACAAATATTAAATGTAACCAGGTTAGTGATATGGCCAATGATATCGGTCTCAGACTGGGTCAGGGTCAGTTTTAGGAACAAGTCAGGCTAGTTTCTTTAATCTGCTAAAACAACACGTTTATGATCCAGAGCAATGTTACTCAAACTATGGTGGAAAGATGAATGGCAAACTGTTTGGGTATTGCAATTATATAATCAATGGCTTGGAAAGGGTGGACGCTAAGAAATTGTTTCCGTCACGCCTTAGAATTAGAAGAGGTCAATTCATAACAGAAATGCGGAAACATTTCTTCAGCCAGAGAGTGGTGGGCCTGTGGAATTCATTACCAGAGAGCGCAGTGGAGGCTGGGACGCTAAATGTCTTCAAGGAAGAGATTGATAAATTCTTGATGTCACAAGGAATTGAGGGCTACGGGGAGAATGCGGGTAAGTGGATTTGAAATGCCCATTTGCCATGATTAAATGGCTGAGTGGACTCGATGGGCCGAATGGCCTTACTTCCACTCCTATGTCTTGTGGTCTAATATTTCCCTTTCTAAACACACACAAACAAACACACAAACAAACGCATACACATACACACACACAAGCACACACATGCAAACACACACACAGATTATCAAAATTTCTGCAAATTAATTTGAAAGAACTTTGTCCAGATATTATTGGAGCTCATGACAAAAGTAAAAATTGAGATTGTCCAAAACGTTATTCTGCTTCTGAAGATATTGTACACACACAGCTGCTCGCAATGGGATTTCATCCTGGGAGAGTTGGATTTGGCTGAATTCCCTTTGCTTTAGGCACTGAGGAGATTCCAGTGAATTGTGGTCAGGATCACCCAAAGGGCAGCACGGTGGTCAGCACTGCTGCCTCACAGCAGCAGGGGCTTGGGTTTGATTGCAGCCTTGGGTGACTGTCTGTGTGGAGTATGCATATTCTCCCCTTGTCTGTGTGAGCTTTTAATGGGTGATCCAGTTTCCTCCCACAAACTGTGTAGGTTCGGTGGATTGGTCATGCTAAATTGTCTGTAGTGTTCAGGGAATTCTAGGTTAGGTGCATTAGTCAGGGGCAAATATAGGGAAGTGGGTTGGGAAGGTTGGTATGGACGTGTTGGGCCGAAGGGACTGTTTCAACACTGCAGTGATTCTATAAAAGTAACGATGACTGTAGAATTTATTTTTTAGCTTGCACACATTGTTGTGATGAGGAACAATGAAAGAGAGAGAGTGCAATCGGCCGTTCCTTCTCAAACAGGTTACATTTTCTCCCACTCTGAGCTGAATCACACAGTAATGTCATCCTCTCCCAAACTGGACTATGTAAGGTCTCCTTGTACATTGTCCAAACTATGTCTCCATCACACTCCCTGTTCCATGTAGGTGCATCATTGCAGCTGTCATAGACAGAGCCATACCCTTAGCAGAAAATGGTCTCAATTGATTTGAAATATGTTTACTTGGCCCTGCGTCATTATAAAATAAAATATTTAATGTATTCAGAATACCTGTGTTAAAATGACTGCATTTTTTAACAAATTCAGACATTTCTGGAAAAGCTCGGCAGGTCTGTCAGTACCCAGATGCCTTTTACAGGCTGTAGTTGTACCAGCCTCCACCACTTCCTCTGGCAGCTCATTCCATACGCACACCACCCTCTGTGTGAAATGGTGCCCTTTAGGCCTCATCAAAATCTTTCCCCTCTCACTTTCAAACAATGCTCTCTAGTTTTGGACGCCCCTAACCTGGGGACAAACCCTGACTACTCACCCTGTCCATGGCCATTTTGATTTTATAAACCACTACTGCTGCGAAATGTGACTCCAATCAACACGAATAGCTGTACTTTCAGTCATCCCGGGCCTAAATTCTGAAATTCAATACTGACACCGCTCCCTTATCGATCAAGTCACAATTCTAAATCCATTTTAAACAGTTTTTTCAGATGTATCATGAGAAACCTCTGTGAGATTTACACCGAGACCTTTGTGCCCGGAGGTAGGGACTAGCATCACTCAGCAATACCCATAAAGCTGTAACAGTATTCTCCTGTGTGTTAATTCATCAGCCTGTTTCTGTCATGATGTGACATACCTCTGCAACAGGCAGAACTTAAATCCAGGCCTTATAGTCCAGAGCTAGGAACACTACCACACAAGTTCAGGAATTGGAATCAAATCCAGAGTTCTGGCTCAGAGACAGGGACACTACCCACTACACTACTATACCCAGATTTTGGGTCAAATTTTAATGCCCGCTTTCAGTTCGGTGTGGATTTATTATAATCCGGTTACCATTACTGAACTACACAAAACATTTTGTATTGTTAAAAAAATGCAAGATATTTGTCTCAACTGTAGGATATTGAGTGACGTGGTATGCCATTGATTAATCGCTATTATCTGTAGTCTGCAATATTTCGGCAAGAGATCCTGCAGACACACTCTGCCCAATGAAGGGTCTCAAATGGATATTTATTACTGAACAGCAGAGACGAAGGAAGAGCTTAATTTCTGTTCACAAAACACCGATCACTCTTACCCAACTCTAACGTGCGACTCCCCTCTTCCTGACCGGTGATGACTGTCGAGCCTCTCCGCCCCATTGACTGTTTCTGCAATCTGTCCCTCTTCCCCCTAACCACACAAGGCAAACCAAGCTCAGGGTCTTTGTCAAAATCAAGGCCGGAGTGTGTAGGCCGTCTGGAGAGGAATGGGCGTTTTAAAATTGAAGGGGGAGGGGAGGTGGCAGTAATATCACACACTGGGCTGAGGTGTGGCTGATGGAGTTTAGTTTGAATTAATGAGAGGGATTGGATTTGGTTAATTAAACAACAGCAGGACCTATACAATTAAAAGTAGAGCCTTTGGCAGTGCTGTAGAATGGACACCTCGGCCGTCAGGTATAATTCTTTAAAATTTGCATCTCATATAGATAGTGCGGTTAAGAAGGTGTTTAACACACTTGTCTTCATTGGTCAGACCCTTTGAGTATCGGAATGGGGATGTCATGTTCAGGTTTTACAGGACATTGGTGAGACCTCTTCTGGAATACTGTGTCCAGTCTGGTCATCCTGCCCGCTGATTCCATAGGCACACCACCCTCTGGGTGAAAAAGCTGACCTTTAGGTCACTTTAATATTTCTCCTCTCACCTTAAACCTATGCCCTCTAGTTTTGTTCTCCCCTACCCTTAGAAAATACCTTGACTATTCACTTTGATATTATTGACCTTGATATTATTAAGCTGGAGAGGATTGAGAACAGATGAACCTGGATGTTGTTGGGAATGCAGGGAGTGAGAGATAAGGTGAGGCTGGGTATGCTGGGACTTTTTTCACTGGAGAGGATGAGGTTAAGGGGTAAATTCACAGAAGTTTACAAAATAATGAGGGGTACAGATAAGCTGAAGGGCTGATGTCTTTTCCCTAGAGTTGGGGATTCAAAACTGAGGGATATTTTAGTGGGCGAGGAAAAAGATTTACAAAAGCCATAAGAGTTAATTATTTTAGACAGAATCTGGCTTGTGTGTGGAATGAACTTGCAGAGCAAGTGGTGAAAGCAGGGACAGTTACAACGTTTAAAGGACATTTAGATCAGTCCGTGGGTCAGACATCAGTTTGGATGGTGCTGTGAGCAGCTGCTCTCTCCCTCCCCCTCTCTGAATGAATCCGTGTTGGAATTCACCCTCTGCGAATGCCTTGCAGTGGCGTGGGGAGGCCAGCAGAGGGTGGCATTGCATCACTTTAAGCACCACAGAGACTGCCAGACCTGCCCCACACAGAGACACACACATGCACTGACAGGAATTGTTAGGACATGGCGTGAAGCTCATCTGGTAAGTTAAATGAAACATAAAGATATGCTCAATTTGCCTCGTAAACTGTTAAAATATGAGGGACAGAGAACTCCCAAATTCCACTGTTTAAATAAAAACATCAATTTATTTTTTCACTCGGAAAGTGAACACTTTAAATCAAAAATTCACAACTCTGCGACCCTCTTTCACTTAACTGCTTATTACCCGAGGAGAAAGTGAGGACTGCAGATGCTGGAGATCAGAGATGAAAATATGTTGCTGGAAAAGCGCAGCAGGTCAGGCAGCATCCAAGGAACAGGAGAATCAACGTTTCCGGCATAAGCCCTTCTTCAGGAATGAGGAAAGTTTGTCCAGCAGGCTAAGATAAAAAGTAGGGAGGAGGGACTGGGGGAGGGGCGTTGGGAATGCCATAGGTGGAGGGAGGTCAATGTGAGGGTGGTAGGCCGGAATGGGGTGGGGGCGGAGAGGTCAGGAAGAAGATTGCAAGATAGGAAGGCGGTTGCTGAGTTCGAGGGATTTGACTGAGACAAGGTGGGGGGAGGGGAAATGAGGAAACTGGAGAAATTTGAGTTCATCCCTTGTGGTTGGAGGGTTCCCAGGCAGAAGATGAGGCGCTCTTCCTCCAACCGTCGTGTTGCCATGGTCTGGCGATGGAGGAGTCCAAGGTCCTTGTTGGAGTGGGAGGCGGAGTTGAAGTGTTGGGCTACAGGCTGGTTGGGTTGGTTGGTCCGGGTGTCCCAGAGGTGTTCTCTGAAACGTTCCACAAGTAGGCGGCCTGTCTCCCCAATATAGAGGAGGCCACATCGGGTGTAGCGGATACAATAGATGATGTGTGTGGAGGTGCACAGATTCACACATGGGGATGGTGAGGATACGGCGTGAAGCTCATCTGGGAACTTCAATGACACAAAGAAATGCTCAATTCGCCTCGTAAACTGTTAAACTTTGAGGGACAGATCCGCCAACTTCCACTGTTTAAAAAAATACATCAATTTATTTTTTTCACTCTGAAAGTGAACATTTTACATCAACTATTCACAACTCTGCGACCCTCTTTCTCTTAACTGCTTATTACCTGACTCCAGCTCTATAGCAATATACTGTTTCTGGGTCTGCCATCCTCTCATACCACAGCTGCTTGTAAGCTCTCAGTTCAGAACAGCTTTCACCCTCTCTTAAAAGTACAGTACACACTTTCAACTTCATCACATTATACCCTGATGAAGTGGATAAGTGGGACCGAACCGGATTTCTCTTGCTCTGTGGTTTGTCAATAATTCATCTACTCTGTCTCGTATGTGTCAGGCCTTCTGTCGCTCCATTGACAGCATGTCATTATTCGACTCTGTCCGTGGGAATATATCAGTATTTCACTTGCTCAGACTCGTGTGTGTGGGGCAGGATTTCAGTTGTTTCATGGGGACTGTGATGCTATAACAATCTCAATGTTTGTAGATGGCACCGAACCTGGAAGAATTGTAAAGTCTATGGAGGACAGTGTGGAACTCTAATAGGACAGTGACACGTTGGTGTAGTGTTCATTTGTAAGGCAGATGGGGATCAATCAGAGCAGTGTGAGGTGATGTACTGTGGTAGGAAATAACATTGAAAGGCAGTTTAATACAGGCCGTACCGTTATAAAGTGGTTGCATGAGCAGAGAGCGCTCGGTGTATATGAGCACAGATTGTTGAAGGTATCAGGACAAGTGGGGAGAGCAGTAAATATTACAGATTCGTTTCAGTATCTGAGCTGTTTACAGGAGGAGGTGTAGGAGGGAGTCTCCGTGCTCCCTTCCTGGGAGGTGGTGGTGACGATGTGTTGTGAGCCCACCCTCCTGCCCACCGAGACCGTGGGAATTCCATTTGTACCAGCTCGACACAAAAGGGAGATGGCATCAGGGCCACAGCTTCTAAGTTGTGACGGGGAGAAACGGAGCTGCCAGTGGGTTTAAAGTGACAATTGCCCTTCACTGAACATTGCTGCTTACTCAGTCGGTGGGACGTGGATGTTTCAGAATCTCCACACGAGGCGTCCCGGTCCTCTCCGACTCCTACCAGGATCCTCCCAACATGGCGGGAGGAGGGGGTGAGGGAACAGATATCGGGCACTTCACCACCCGGCTTGGCCCTTTCTGACCTATTCCAGGCTGTTTCTCCTGGAATGGGAGAAAGGGATGGAGGGAGTGAGAGTGGGAGTGGGTGGCCCCGCTGTTAGTGCTGGTTTAGGTGAAGGGGACGGGGACATGGTGAGGGGTCCGGAGGGAATCAGTCCACAGTGTTGTATCCATGCAGTGTTATTAACGTTGGGGGGATAAAGTGGAGGGAGGAGGAAGACAGGGGGAGAGAGAGAGGGAGAGAGAGAGAGAGGGATAGAGAGTGGGAGAGAGAGGGAGAGAGAGAGACCACGGCGGGGTGGGAAGTTGCTTTACCTGTTATACAGTGAGTTTGAGGGAGCAGAGAGAATACATTGATCCTTATCCTGACAGAGTGGGGAAGATTATTGATGCTTGTCCTGTATTGCTGGACATTTCCTCAGACCCCAGATACTGCACTGAGCTGGGTGGGGAGCTCAGACCATGCTCGGTGGGTCTGGTGGTGTGGCCCCCTCTGGGAAGAGAATGGTCCCCCTCTGTACTAGCCCATCCACAGGACCTCCATGCCCCTGTCAATAAACTGCAGTGTAATTGCCCCTTATCCCCCATGCTCAGGGTAAACTGCGCAGGGCAGCTCCTAACTGAGAAAGCGCAACCGTGTGCCATTGGCCTTTTAAAGATTGCCCCAGTGTCAGGGAACAATGAATATCCAGGGTCACCTGGGAGATGGTGAGTACCTTCAGCCATGATGGGTGGGAGAATCGGGCTGGCATTGAATGAGAGGGAGACGATGGGGTGGGGTGAGTAGTTAATGAGGTGAGTTTTATCTGATAGCACCAGGAAACTAGCTCAGCCTCGTGCAGATAATCGTTCTGTCAGACTAAGGGAAAATGTCACTGAGACAGTTTTTAGTTTGATTCAGCCCAGTGAATCATAGATTCTATTGAAACAACTCCCATTTACAAAGCTGTAGAACAAATGCTCAAATATCGCATTTTCCCATCTTTCCTGGGAAGACAGGCTCTTGTTACAGGATGCTATCGAAGTGTCGACATTTCTGCATTCTGCAACCTGGGAACACATCCTTCCATGACACTGTCTCTCAGTCTCCCCCTCTCTGTCTATACCCCAAACCCCTCACATGTGGTGATATTTAAACTGATTCCCCCGACTGGTCTCTCTGGCAGTGATGCTCACACACACAGTGCCCCCTTGTCAGGGCAACAATGGAGCTATGGAGCTGTAAATGGGTGGGAGCTGTACATCCTGTCAGTTCCTGAACGGGCTGCAGGTTTCCCCACACTGGGCAGGGATCTCACACAGTGTTACTGAGCAATGCACTGGGGTGGGGTACACAGTCCTACCTGCTGGGACGGTAACTGCTGCAGGGTTACAGATCAATGCACTGGGATGGGGTACACAGTTCTACATGCTGGGACGGTAACTGCTGCTGGGTTACAGATCAATGTACGGAGGTGGCGTACACAGCCCTACATGCTGGGAGGAGAACTGCTCCTCGTTTACAGATCAATACACTGGGGTGGTGTACACAGTCCTACATGCTGGGAGGGTAACTGCTCCTGAGTGACAGATCAATGTACTGGGGTGGTGTACACAGTCCTACATGCTGGGAGGGTAACTGCTCCTGTGTTACAGATCAATGAACTGGGGTGGTGTACACAGTCCTACATGCTGGGAGGGTAACTGCTCCTGGTTTACAGATCAGTGCACTGGGGTGGTGTACACAGACCTACATGCTGGGAGGGTAACTGCGCCTGGTGTACAGATCAATGCACTGGGGTGGGGTACACAGTCCTACATGCTGGGAGGGTAACTACTCCTGGTTTACAGATCAATGTCCTGGGGTGGGGTACACAGTCCTACATGCTGGGAGGGTAACTGCTCCTGGGTTACAGATCAATGTACTGGGGTGGGGTACACAGTCCTACATGGTGGGAGGGTAACCGCTCCTGGGTTACAGATCAATGTACTGGGGTGGGGTACACAGTCCTACATGCTGGGAGGGTAACTGTTCCTGGTTTACAGATCAATGTACTGGGGTGGTGTACACAGTCCTACATGCTGGGAGGGTAACTGCTCCTGGATTACAGATCAATGTACTGGGGTGGTATACACAGTCCTACATGCTGGGAGGGTAACTGCTCCTGGTTTACAGATCAATGTACTGGGGTGGTGTACACAGTCCTACATGCTGGGAGGATAACTACTCCTGGGTTACAGATCAATGTACTGGGGTGGTGTACACAGTCCTACATGCTGGGAGGGTAACTGCTCCTGGTTTACAGATCAATGTCCTGGGGTGGAGTACACAGTCCTACATGCTTGGAGGGTAACTGCTCCTGGTTTACAGATCAATGTACTGGGGTGGGGTACACAGTCCTACATGCTGGGAGCGTAACTGCTCCTGGTTTACAGATCAATGCACTGGGGTGGGGTACACAGTCCTACATGCTGGGAGGGTAACTGCTCCTCGTTTACAGATCAATGTCCTGGGGTGGAGTACACAGTCCTACATGCTGGGAGGGTAACTGCTCCTGGTTTACAGATCAATGCACTGGGGTGGGGTACACAGTCCTACATGCTGGGAGGGTAACTGCTCCTGGTTTACAGATCAATGTCCTGGGGTGGAGTACACAGTCCTACATGCTGGGAGGGTAACTGCTCCTGGTTTACAGATCAATGTACTGGGGTGGGGTACACAGTCCTACATGCTGGGAGGGTAACTGCTCCTGGGTTACAGATCAATGTACTGGGGTGGGGTGCACAGTCCTACATGCTGTGAGGGTAATTGCTCCAGGTTTACAGATCAACGCAGTGTGTCGCTGTACTCAGTCCTACATGCTGCGGGGGGGGGCGGGGGGGGGGTGAGGTGGCGAATGGCTCCAGGTTTACAGGGGGAGAGGTGTTTGGTCAGTGAGGAGGGTGGGGTGGATGGGGGTAAGGTGATGGAAAGGTCAAGGAGTTCCCCGGAACATTCTGTCCCCGACATTCTATAACTGCCTTTCCCCGGAACGTTCTGTCCCGGACATTCTATAACTTACATTCCCCGGAACGTTCTGTCCCTGACATTCTATAACTGACATTCCCCGGAACATTCTGTCCCTGACATTCTATAACTGACATTCCCTGGAACGTTCTTTCCCTGACATTGTTTGTGAACTGCTGCACGTCAGTGAATTAAACAAACGATAAGATCCCGAGGGAAGAGCTCCCGTTCCAGGGAGAAAGAGACACTGTTCCGAAGGCCCCTCAGGCAGTTAAAGGGGGGAATACGTTTTCTCTGCCTTTACATTTCTCCACGACACAGGATCGACCACAATTTAGACCAAAATACAGTAATTCCCAAACTCCGTTTGTCTTCAGGAAACTGGGAGAGAATCCTTCAGGACAGCAACGTTTCCACCCCCTGTATTAGGAATTGGGACGGAGTGACCTGTGTCTGCTCTCGAGTGATCGAGTGTGTGGGAATGTTCTAGAAACCATCTGTCCTTATGGATGTGTCTCTGTGTGTTTGGGGAGGGAGGGTTTCTTGTGGTCTATGTCACATTTTTGTCAGTAATTCCGACCTTCCCATTTGTTATGCCAGCTCCAATTATTTTAATAAATCCCTGAATACAGGGACACATTTGAAAATCTCACTGGGTCCCCGATCAAACGGGTCCCTTTGCATCCAGGCTGATGGATAATGGGTTTGTTTTCCTTCCTCACAGTTAACGTAGTGACCATCTACGTCCTGCTTTATAAAGATTGTGGATTGTCTCCATGTGTCAGACGTTACCTGGGGGCCATGGCAGCGGCGGATCTCCTGGTCATTATCCTCGACCTGATCCTGAGACACATTCCCATTGTTTATTGGGAACACTTTTATTTCCTGGTGTACTCTATCCCCTTGTGTAATATCCACGCCGTCCTGCTTTATGCTGCCACTGACTGCTCTGTCTGGTTCACCGTCACTTTCACCTTTGATCGGTTTGTGGCCATTTGTTGCCAGAAGCTGAAAAGTAAATATTGCAGTGAGAAAACGGCGGCTGTGGCTCTGGGAGCAGTGACTGTGCTGAGCTGTTTAAAGAACGTTTTCTGGTATTTTATGTTCACGGCTCGGTATTGGCTGGACAACGAGCCCTGGTTTTGTGATGTTACAGACGCTGTTCGTTACTCCAGTGTCTGGGTCACAATCGAGTTCCTCCACCACATTCTAACCCCGTGTGTCCCATTTCTCCTGATTCTGCTGCTCAATGTTCTCACCGTCAGATACATTTTAGTGACCAGCAGAGCCCGCAGGAGACTCCGCGCTCACACCAATGGGGACGCTCAGTCTGACACTGAAATGAGAAACCGAAAAAAATCAATCATTTTACTGTTTGTGATCTCGGCCAATTTCATTCTGTTATGGTCAGCGTTAATGCTGTATTCTATATGGTACCGGATGTGGTATGTTGGGTATAAGTCTGTGTATCTCCATGACTTTGTGCAGGAACTGGGCTTCATGCTGCAGCTCCTCAGTTGCTGCACAAACACCGCGATTTATGTCGTGACCCAGACTAAGTTCAGGCAGCAGCTGAAGAATGTGCTGAAATATCCCTTCACCCAAATCCATCCATCCATCAAATTTCCTCATTAATCAGTCCATCCGGGATTTTCTCATTTCAGTTCAGTGTTTCAGCGATGGACCAGCCTGTCGCTATGGGTAACAGACTGAGGGTAGCGCTGGTTTGTCCATCCTTATCCCACAGGGGGGTTACAGGGAAACATTTCAATGTTTCTCACAACTCAGGAGCCAGTGAGAAAAGGCACCATCCCACTGACTGTATCCATCACTTCCATTTGTAACCAATAAAAATGTTGATTAAAGCGTGCCGTGCAGCAGAGTGACTGATGTTGTTGTGTGTCTTTGTGTTGGAGAAACTGAGCTGGAGAGAGACAGACTCAGCCCCAAGTCCTAGCCTTCAGGGAAGGAGAGGGCACTGCGCCCTGAGCTCAGGAGCTGGGTTTAACTCCTTCTGTCCTCCCGACTCCAACCTGGCCTCCCCATTTCCTCTCCCCTACTCTTTCCTCTCATTTCACTCCCCCTCTCTCTCTGCACACACTCTCTCTCTCACTACCTCAGGGGTGAAAGTGAAGAACCAGGGAGACAAAGTGTATCAGACAGAGAGGGAGGGATGAAGGGTGGAGAGAGATTCAGTCAAAGAGAAACGGAGGGAGTTGGGGAGAGAGACACACACACAGATGGAGGGGAATCGAGAGTGAGAGACGGTGGAGAGACAGAGAGACAGGAGGAGATGATGGGCGAGAGAGAGACAGAGGGAAGGGGGAGAAAAACTGTGGGAGGGAGGGAGCGAGACAGAGGGAGGGCGCAAGACTGAGGGAAGGACCAAGACGGAGAGGAAGCGAGACAGAGAGGGAGCGAGAGGGAGAGTGCGGTAGAGAGAGCGAGAGAGAGCGAGAGTGAGAGGGCGAAAGACCGAGAGAGGGGCCCAGGAGAGAGACAAAGGGGGCGACAGAGATAGGGGAGGAGCTAGATAGAGGGCAGAGACAGAGAGATTGAGGGGGTGAGAGAGAGAGAGAGACACACAGGGTGAGAGATGGGAGCAAGAGAGAGAGGGTCAAAGAGTGCAATGATAGAATGTGGAAAGAGGGAGAGAGAGCGGGGGTCGAGAGAGAGAGTGGAGAGAGAGAAATGGTCGAGAAAGGGAGGGGGCGCGAGAGAGAGGGGGGCAAGGGGGGCGAAATAGAGGGCGAAAGAGAGAGAAAAATGAAGGTCGAGAGAGAGAGAGATCTCTCTGTCCTTTTCTCCCTCTGTCCCTTTTCTCTCTCTCTCTGTCCCTTTCTTCTAACTCTCGCTCCCTTTTCTCTTTCTCTATCTCTGTCCCTTTTTTCTCTCTCTCTGTTCCTTTTCCATCTCTCTCTCGCTGTCCCTTTTCTCTTTCTCTCTCTCCCTTTTCTCTCTCTCTGTCACTTTTTTCTCTCTGTTCCCCCTCGAACCTCTCCCCTCGACATTCCCTCCCTCGACTTCCCACCCTCGACTTTCCCCCCTCTCGACTTCCCGCCCCCGACCTCCCCCCTCCCCCTATCCCCCCCCCCCCCGCGACAGCATTGGAAATAAATAACAGATTAAAAAGAGGATCTCTTTTAATATAGTGTTCTTTCTCCATCCAAAAACAACAGGACCCTCACAATCCCCCCCCCCAAAAAAAAACGCATAAGCCCATCCTCCTCTCCCTCCCTCTGTGTCTGTATATGTCGATATATAAGGTTAAACCTCAGGTTATAGTCCCGACAGATTTCACTGGAAACATTCGTTTTTAGAGAATCCTGTTACACTATAACCTGGTGTTGTCCTAGTCCAACACTGGCATCTCCATTATTGAAATATAAAGATCACCATTGAGCTTTTAACCAGATGCTTACTTGAATCACACACAGCAAGAACCCACAAGCAGCAGTGTAACCATAAACAGATAGTGTGTGTCCCTCGTGCTGGTTAAGGGTTTGATTCTGTCTCCTGGAGAAGAGGGAACAATCCTCCTGTTGGAAAAATTCCAAACATGTCCCCCTTCCTTCTCTGTGCACCGCACTGTCTGATCCCCGCCTTGTGCTCTCGCCATCTGAGATCTCTCTCTGTTCTCTCTCTCTCAGATCCCCCCTCTCGCTGTCTCCATCTCTGATCTCTCTTCCCTCCCTCTCGCTGTTTCCCCTCTTACTCTCTCCATCTCTGAGATGTCTCTGTTCCTCCACTCTCTCCCTTTATCTCTGAAATCTCATCCTCTGTGTTCCCCCTCTCGCTGTCTCCTCCTCGAATATCTTTCTCTCTGTCTGTCAGATTTCTCACATTTTATCCCCCTGACCTATGCACATGACTCTGATATTAGAATGGGGCTTTGGAGAGAGTTTCTCATGATAAGGTATTCATTCCCTCCTCCGGGAGTCCTTCCTCCCAGACCCTGGGGGTGTAACCAGTTTGTGTCACAATCCCAAGGCCTCAAATCAATTTTAAACCAATGAACCTTCCACTGGGACAGTCAGCGCTATCTTTCACTACTTTGTCTCTCTCTCTCTCTGTCTATCTATCTCACTCTATCTCTCCTGAAACCTTCACACCCCCATTCTCCCTCCACCTCTCTCTCTGCCCCTGGAGCTGGAGTAAGAGAGGGAGGCAGTGACATCTATAGGATCAGACTGTGCAGCAGCTCCCCCTTCATCTTTTCCCTACCGTTGTCTCCCCCAGTCCAGACCAGAACACGCCACCTTGTGGTAAAAATCCCAGAGACAGCCTGTACCCCACCATTCTTTTCCCAGTGTGTGAGTGTGTGTGTAAATGAACGATAAGGAGACAGGACATTCTCTGATTATTCTCTCTCTGTGTTTCTGATGATGCCTTGCGGCAGAAATGATTTAATTCTCTTTGTCTCTGCATCGTCCCGAGTTTCAGCTCCTGGATCCAATCTCTTCCTCACCCCCAGGGTTAGGGGGTGCAGTGGGTGGGGAAACACACTGAGAAATAAAAACAAATCAATATTGCAGAATTAATGAATTGCTGACCATCACAGCGACATTGAAATACACAGACATCACTGCAGAGCCGTTGACCAGTGGTTAGAAACATTAATAAACACGCACGCACAACAAGATCCCACAAACAGCAATCTAACCCCACACACATCGTGGGTGATGTTGGTTAAGGGTTGACGTATTTGTGTCAAATCCCAAGGTCCCAGTTACCTTAGCCGCAGGTTTCAAACCTGTTCAAAAATGACAAGGCCGCAATCCGACAGAACACGGTTTACCAGAGGTCCCGTTTAAAGCCAAACACCTCCCCAGAGAGAGGAGATTAAACCTCTGGGTAATACACAGACAAAATTTACCTGGGCCCAACAGGGTGCAGCCTGTCGAACAGGCCTCAGGACTGCATTCCCCCCTCTGGAGGAAGCTCTTGTTTGAAGGTTTCCTGCTCCCAAACACACTCTTTTCAAATCCTCAAGTGATCGGGAAGATCCCTTTGGGAGGAAAGAGACAACATTAGTGGGATGGCTGAGCAGGAAAATCTTTCACAGGGAGATAGCACAGCAAGATCCCAGCTTTTGCCCTCTCAGTGACACAGGCAATTTCTCAGCAACATTCAAATACAAACATGTCGGGTAATGAGTTGAGTTTTCATGTTGAAAAGTTTTTGAAATGACGGGTTAGCTGATTAAACCACTCACTGCCTGCAACGATGGCATTAGGGCAATTGACGCACAGCAAGATTCCCCAAGTGACAGTGATGCAGGAGCTCAATAATCTGATCATTTTTATTTCCAGTTTAATTATTTCCTGTCAACCCGGAATCAAATATTGCAGCTATTTCACAATCTCACACTGCCTCTCTCTCTCTCTCTCTCTTCCTGCTGTTTCTCTTGGTCTCACCATTTTCCATTTCTTTCTCTCACTCTCTTTCTCTCTGTTTCAAATTCGATCATCCTGCCCTCTCTATGACCCACTTTCCTCTGATAGTGTGACAATTCTTTCCGGAGGGTCAGACATTTTGAGTGAAAGTTCCCTCCTGAGGGAGACCCGTCTCCCAGATCCTGGGGGTTTCACCTGTTAGTGTTACCAATGCCCCGGTTACTTTAACCCCAGGCTTCAAACCCGTTTTAAAACCGACAAGGCTGTGATCTGACAGGTCCCAGTTAACCAGAGGCCCCGACAAACCAGGCTCCCACACCACACCCCACCACCAGAGGTGATGAAACCTCGGGGGAAGAAACAGACCCCTACTCACCTGGGACCCTGATGATGCAGCCTGGCCAACAGGACTCAGGCCTGTGCTCCCTGCCCTCTGGAGGTTGTTCTTGTCCAAGGCTTTCCTGGCCCCCAGGCATTTTGGATCTTCACATGGCTGCTTTCCCAACAAAAGTTCCTCATCATAAAAGAGACAAGTGTGATGCAAAATTACACAGCAAGATCCCAGTTTTGACACAATCCCACCACCCCCTTCCCCCATCCCTAATGCATTTCATAACCTCACAGCAACATCAAAATATAAACAAATCATAAGAAAGCAATTAACCAGAGGCTGGAAACATTATTAAACACACACACACACACACACACACTTTGTCTAAACCAGACAGGGAGGGCTGCTCACTCTCCATACAGAAAGAGAACAGGATTTGAGAATGAATCTGACCAATTCCTTGCGCACATTTATTCTGGGTGAGGGGTTAGTGGAGCCCAGCCCTGCCCTCGCTGACAGGTTGCATCGTCTGTCAGTCTGCTCCCTGGGGAGGGCTCTGTCTGATTTACATGTTAATTTCCAGGACAGGAGCCTTGTGGGATCTTGCTGCCCACTGAGATGTTTATTCTGAGGCAACAAGGTGTCATCTTTCCCAGTTGCTACAAATCTCTTTTTTTATTGAAGCCTTGGTAGTTGTGTCAGTGCAGTTTGAAAATATAAAATATTACTCCCATACTAGTGTCTCAGAGCCTGACTGTAGGTAGGCTTCCTGAGACACACACACAGGGCTGGGAATGGAGAGGGGGATATTTGCTGAGGTTTTCTTGGGATTTTCCTGCTGTATGTGTGATTCCTAGAATTAATCTCTGTCTCTGTCCCTGTCTGACTGTCTCTGCGTTGTGTCTCTCTCTCTGTCACTCTCTTTCTCTCTGTCTCTTTCTCTCTGTTCCTGTGTGTCCCACTCTCTATGTCTCTTTCTCTGACTCTTTGTCTCTCTCTTCTCTGTCTGTCTGTCTCTCTCTCTCTGTGTCCCTCACTCTCTCTCTGTCCCTCTCTCCCTGTGTCCCACACTCTCTCTGTGTCCCTCTCTCTCTCTGTATCTCTTTGTGTCCCTCAATCTCTCCCTGTCACTCTCCCTGTCTCTCTCCCTGTCTCTCTCTCTGCCCTTCTCCCTCTCTGTGTTCCTTTCTCTCTGTTTCTCTTTCCCTCTGTCTCTCTCTCTGCCCCCTCTCTCCCTCTCTCTCTGTGTCCCTCACTCTGTCTGTGTCCCACACTCTTTCTGTGTCTGTCTCTCTCTCTCTCTGTGTCCCACACTGTCCCTGTCTCTCTCTCTCTCTGCCCTTCTCTCTCTCTGTCCCTCTCTCTCTCTTTCACACTGTGCCTCACTCTCTCTGAACCCCTCTCTGTGTCCCTCTGTCTCTCTGTGTCCCTCTCCCTCTCTCTCTGTGTCCCACACTCTCTCTCTCTCTCTGTCCCTCAGACTCTCTGTGTCCCCCCTCTCTCTGTGTCCCCCACACTCTCTCTGTCCCTCTCTCTCTCTGTCCCTCACTCTCTCTGTGTCTCTCCCTCTCTCTGTGTCCCTCTCTCTGTGTCCCTCTCTCTGTCGCTGTCCCTCTTTCTCTCTCTCTGTTCCTCCCTCTCTCTCTCTCTATCTGTCCCTCTCTCTGTCCCACAGTCTCTTTGTCGCCCTCGCTCTCTGTCTCTCTCTCTCTCTCTCTCTGTCTCTCTCTCTCTCTGTGTGTGTGTCTTTCTGTCTGTCTCTCTGTTCCTCTCTATCTGTGTCCATTTCTTGCTCTCTGGCCCTCTCTCACTCTCTGTCTGTGTCCCTCTCTCTCTGTTGCTTTGTCCTTCTCTCTCTCTCTCTGTCCCTCTGCCTCTCTGTCCCTCTGCCTCTCTGTTCCTCTCCCTCTCTCTCTCTCTCTCTTTACCTCTCTCTCTGTCTCCCTCCCTCTCTCTCTCTCTCTCTCTCTCTCTCTCTCCCTCTCCCTCTCTCTCTCCCTCTCTCCTTCCCTCTGTCTCTCTGTCCCTCTATCACTCTGTCTCTCTGTCCCTATCTCTCTCTCAATCTCTCTGGACCTCTCTCTCTGTCCCTCTCTCTCTCTGTCTCTCAGTCCCTCTGTTTCTCTGTCCCTCTCTATCTCTCTGTCTCTCTATCCCTCTCTCTTTCAATGTCCCTCTCTCTCTCTGTCCTCTCTGTCTCTCTGTCCCTCTCTGTCTCTCTCCGTGTGTCTCTCTGTCTGTCTGTCTCTCTCTCTGTCCCCCACTCTCTCTCTCTGTTCCACTCTCTCTCTCTCTGTCCCTCTCTCTATTTCTGTCCCTCTCTCCCTCTCTGTGTCCCTCACTCTCTGTCTTTCTCTCTCTCTGTCCCTCTCTCTGTCCCTGTCCCTCTCTGTGTACCTCTCTCTCTCTGTCAATCTCTCTCTGTCCCTCTCCATTTCTATCTCTGTGTATCTCTCCCTCTCTCTGTCCCTCTCTCTCTCTGTCTCTGTCTCTCTCTCTCTGTGCCTCTCTCCCTCTCTGTCTCTCTGTCGCTCTCCCTCTCTCTGTCCCTGTGTATCTCTGTTCCCCCATCTCTCTCTTTCTCTGTCCCTCTGCCTCTCTGTCCCTCTATCACTCTCTCTCTGTCCATCTCTCTCTCAGTCTCTCTGTCATTCTCTCTGTCCCGCTCTCTGTCTCCCTTATTCTCTGTCTTTCTGTCCCTCTGTCTATCTGTCCCAGTCTCGCTCTGTCCCTCTCCATCTTTCTCTCTCTCTGTCTCTATATCACTCTGTCTCTCTGTCCCCCTCTCTCTCTCAGTCTCTCTGTCCCCCTCTCTCTGTTCCTCTCTCTCTGTCTACCTCACTCACTCTCTCTTTCTGTCCCTCAGTCTCTCTCTCTCTCTCTCTCTCTCTCTCTCTCTCTCTCTCTCTCTCTCTCTCTCTCTCTCTCTCTCTCTCTCAGTCTCTCTGGACCTCTCTCTCTTTCCCTCTCTCTCTCTCTCTCTCTCTGTCTCTCAGTCCCTCTGTTTCTCTGTCCCTCTCTCTCTCTCTGTCTCTCTATCCCTCTCTCTTTCTATGTCCCTCTCTCTCACAATGTCCCTCTCTCTCTCTCTGTCCTCTCTGTCTCTCTGTCCCTCTCTGTCTCTCTCCGTGTGTCTCTCTGTCTGTCTGTTTCTCTCACTGTCCCCCGCTCTCTCTCTGTTCCACTCTCTCTCTGTCCACCCTCTCTGTGTCCCTATCCCTCTCTGTCCCTCTCTCTCTTTCTGTTCCACACTCTCTCTGTACCTCTCTCTCTGTACCTCTCTCTCTGTCCCCGCCTCTCTCTCTCTCTGTCCCGCCTCTCTGTGTCCTTCTCTCCCACTGTCCCCCACTCTCTCTCGGTGTCCCTCCCTCTCTCTCCCTCTCTCTCTGTGTCTCTCTCTCTCTGTCCCTCTTTCTATTTCTGTCCCGCTCTCCCTCTCTGTGTCCCTCTGTCTCTGTCTTTCTCTCTCTCTGTCCCTGTCTCTGTCCCTGTCCCTCTCTGTGTACCTCTCTCTCTCTGTCACTCTCTCTCTGTCCCTCTCTCTCTCTGCCTCTGTCTCTCTCTCTCTCTGTGCCTCTCTCCCTCTCTGTCTATCTGTCTCTCTCTCTGTCTCTCTGTCGCTCTCCCTCTCTCTGTCCCTCTGTATCTCTGTTCCCCCCTCTCTCTCTTTCTCTGTCCCTCTGCCTCTCTGTCCCTCTATCACTCTCTCTCTGTCCCTCTCTCTCTCAGTCTCTCTGTCGTTCTCTCTGTCCCGATCTCTCTGTCTCCCTTATTCTCTCTCTTTCTGTCCCTCTGTCTCTCTGTCCCTCTCTAACTCTGTCTATCTGTCCCACTCTCGCTCTGTCCCTCTCCATCTTTCTCTCTCTCTGTCTCTGTCTCTCTGTCCCTCTCTCTCTCTGTCCCTATATCACTCTGTCTCTCTGTCCCTCTCTCTCTCTCTCAGTCTCTCTGTCCCCCTCTCTCTGTTCCACTCTCTCTGTCTACCTCACTCACTCTCTCTTTCTGTCCCTCAGTCTCTCTGTCTCGCTCTCACTCTGTCTCTCTGTTCCTCTCTCTCTGTGTCTCTGTCCCTATGTCTCGTTGGGTGTCTATCACTCTGTCTCTCTGTCCCTCTCTCTCTCTCAGTCTCTCTGTCCCTCTCTCTATCTGTCCCTCGCTCTCTGTCTCCCTCTCTTTCTCTCTCTGTCCCTCTGTGTCTCTGTCCCTCAATCACTCTGTCTCTCTGTCCCTCTCTCTCTCGGTCTCTCTGTCCCTCTCTCTCTCTGTCCCTCTCACTCTGTCTCCCTCACTCTCTCTCTTTCTAAACCTCTGTCTCTCTGTCCCTCTCTCTCTCTGTGCTCTCTGTCCCTCTCTCTCTCGGTGTCTCTCTGTCCCCTCTCTCGTTCTACGTCCTTCTATCTCTCACTCTCTTTCTCTCTCTCAATCTCTCTCTCTCTCTGTCTCTCTGTCCCTCTCTCTCTCTGTCTCTCCATCCCTATCTGTCTCTCCGTGTCTCTCTGTCCCTCTCTCTCTCTCTGTGTTCCCCCCTCTCTCTGTGTCCCTCTCTCTCTCATTGTTTCCCGCCCTCTCTGTCCCTCTTTCCCTCTCTGTCCCCCTCTCTCTGTCCCCCTCTCTCTGTCCCTCTCTCTCTGTCCCTCTCTCTCTGTCGCTCTCTCTCTCTCTCTGTCTCCCACTCTCTGTGCCCCTCTCTCCCTCTGTCCCTCTTTCTCTGTCTCTCTGTCCTTCACTCTCTCTATCCCTCATTGTCTCTGTCCCTCTCTCTCTCTGTACCTCTCTCCCGCCATGTGTCCCCCTCTCTTTCTCTCTCTTCCTCTCTATTTCCCTCTCTCTCTATCTGTCCCTCTCTGTCAGTGACCCTCTCTCTCTGTCCTTCTCTCTCTGTGCCACTCACTCTCTGTGTCCCTCTCTCTGTCGCTGTAGCTCTATCACTCTCTCTGTGTCCCTCTCTCTCCCTCTGTCCCTCTCGCTCTCTCTCTCTCTGTCCCTCTCGCTCTTTCTCTCTCCCTCTGTCTCTGTCTCTGACTCTCTCTCTCTCTCTCTCTCTCTCTCTCTCTCTCTCTCTCTCTCTCTGTCTCTCTGTCCCTCTTTCCCTCCCTCTCTATCGCTCGGTCTGTCTGTCCCTCGGTCTCTCTCTGTCTCTCTCTATCTCTCTCTCTCTCTCTCTCTCTCTCTCTCTCTCTCTCTCTCTCTCTGTCCCTATCTCTCTATGTCCCTCCTTGTCTATGTCCCTCTCGCTCTCTGTCCCTTTTTGTCTCTCTGTCTCACTCTCTCTCTGTCCCTCTCGCTCTCTATGTCCCTGTCTCGGTCTCTCTCGCTCTCTCTCTCACTCTCTCTCTCTCTCTCTCTCTCTCTCTCTCTCTCTCTCTCTCTCTGTGGCTCTCCCTCTCCATCTCTGTGCCCCTCTGTCTCTCTGTCCCTCTGTCCCTCTTTATCTGTCCCTAGGTCCCTCTGTCCCTCTTTCGCTGTCACTCTCTCTCTCTCTCTCTCTCTCTGTCCCTCTGTCCCTCTGTCTCTCTGTCCCTCTATCACATTGTCTCTCTGTCCCCCTCTCTCTCTCAGTCTCTCTGTCCTGCTCTCTCCCTGTCCCTCTCTCTCTATCTCCCTCACTCCCTCGCTTTCTCTCCCTCTGTCTCTCTGTCCCTCTCTCACCCTGTCTCTCTTCCCTCTCTCTCTCTGTATCTCTGTCCCTTTCTCTCTCTGTGTCTCTGTCCCTCTATCTGTCTGTCTCTCTGTCCCTCTCTCTCTCTCTCTGTCTACCTCACTCTCTCTTTCTGTCCCTCTGTCCCTATGTCTCTTTGTGTTTCTATCACTCTGTCTCTCTATCACTCCCTGTCTCTCAGTCTCTCTCTCCCTCTCTCTCTGTCCCTCTCACTCTGTGTCCCTCACTCTCTCACTTTGTGTCTCTCTCACTCTCTCTCCCTGTCTCTCTGTCCCCTCTCTTGTTCTATGTCCTTCTCTCTCTCACTCTCTCTCTCTGTCTCTCTGTCCCCCTCTCTCTGTCCCTCTCTCTCTCCTTCTCTCTCTCTGTTGCTCTCTCTCTCTCTGTCTCCCACACTCTGTGCCCCTCTCTCCCTCTGTCCCTCTCTCTCTATGTCCCTCTCACTCTCTGTCCCTTTCTCCCTCTCTCTATTCCTCATTGTCTCTGTCCCCCTCACTCTCTGTCCCTTTCTCCCTTTTTTTAATCCTCTCTGTCTCTGTCCCTCTCTCTCTGTCTCTGTGTCCCTCACTCTCTCTATCCGTCATTGTCTCTGTCACTCTCTCTCTCTGTCCCTCTGTGTCCCTCTCTCTTTCTGTGACCGCCCCCCCCTCTCTCTCTCTGTCCCTCACTTTCTCTGTCCCCCTCTTTCTCTCTCTCTGGGAGCCCCTCTCTTTCTCTGTGCCACTCTCTCTCTGCTCTTCTCTCTCTGTCCTTCATTCTCTCTGTGCCCCTCTCTCTCTGTGTCCCTCTCTCGCTCTCTGTCCCTCTATCGCTATCTGTGTACCTCTCTTTCCCTCTGTGTCCCTCTCTCTCTCTGTCCCTCTCTCCCTCTCTTTGTGTCCCTCTCTCTCCCTCTGTTCCATCTCTCTCTGTCTCTCTGCCCCCTCTCTCTCTCTGTCCCTCTCTCTGTCTGATTCTCTCCCTCTCTGTGTCCCTCTCTCTCTCTGTCTCTCACCCTCTGTGTCTCTGTGTGTGTGTGTCTCTCTCTGTCCGTCTCCCTCTCTGTTTCCCTCTCTCTTTATCTGTCCGTCTCTCTATCTGTCCCTCTCTCTCAGTGAGCCTCTCTTTCTCTCTGTCCCCTTTCTCTCTCTGTGTCCCCCTCTCTCTCTGTCCCTCTCTCTGTCCCTTTCTCTCTCTTTGTCCCTCTCTCTCTCTGTCCCTCTGCCTCTCTGTCCCACTCGCTCTCTCTCTGTCCGTCTCACTCTTTCTGTGTCCCTCTTTCGCTCTGTCCCTCTCTCTCTCTCAGTCTCTCTGTCCCTCTCTCTCAATCTGTCCCTCAGTCCCGCTGTCTGTCTCACTCTGTCTCCCACTCTCTTCTCTCTGTCCCTCTGTCTTTCTGACCATCTATCACTGTCTCACTCTGTCTCACTCTCTCTCTGTCCCTCTTTCACTCTCTCTCTCTCTCTCAGTCTTCTGTCCCTCTCTCCCTCTCTCTCTGTCGCGTGGTCTCTCTGTCCCTCAGTCTCTCTCTGTCCCTCTCTCTCTCTGTCCTTCTCTCCCTCTCTGTTTCCCTCTCTCTCTATCTGTCCTTCTCTCTTTCGCTCCCTCTTTCTCTCAGTGAGCCCCTCTTCCTCTCTCTCCCTCTCTCTCTCTCTGTGTCCCTCACTCTCTCTCCCTCTGTGTCCCTCTCTCTGTCTCTCTTTCCCTCTCTCTCTGCCCCTCGGTCTCTCTGTCCCTCTATCACTTTCACTCTCTTTCTCTCTCTCTGTCTCTCTCTCTCTCTCTCTCTGTCTCTCTGTCCCTCTTTCCCTCTCTCTCTATCGCTCGGTCTCTCTGTCCCTCGGTCTCTCTCTCTCTCTCTCTCTCTCTCTGTCCCTATCTCTCTATGTCCCTCCTTGTCTCTGTCTCTCTCTCTCTCTGTCCCTTTTTGTCTCTCTGTCTCGCTCTCTCTTTCTCTCTCTGTCCCTGTCTCTGTTTTTGTCCCTCTCACTCTCTGTCCCTCTTTCCCTCTCCATGTCCCTCTCTCTCTGTTTTTCTCTCTGTCACTGTCCCTCTCCCTGTCCCTCTCTCCCTCTCTGTGTCCCTCTCTCTCTCTGTCCCTCTCCCTCTCTCTCTCTGTCTCTCTCTCTCTCTCTGTCCCTCTCTCTCTCTCTGTGGCTCTCCCTCTCTCTCTCTCTCTGTGCCCCTCTGTCTCTCTGTCTCTCTGGCCCTCTCTATCTGTCCCTCAGTCCCTCAGTCCCCCTCTCTCTGTCTCCCTCTCTCTCTCTCTCTGTCTCCCTCTCTCTCTCTGGCCCTCTGTCTCTCTGTCCCTCTATCACTCTGTCTCTCTGTCCCTCTCTCTCTCAGTCTCTCTGTCCCACTCTCTCTCTATTCCTCTCTCTCTGTCTCCCTCACTCTCTCCCTTTCTCTCTCTCTGTCGCTCTGTCCCTCTATCACTCTGTCTCTCTGGCCTCCTCTCTCTCTCTTTCAGTCTCGCAGTCCCCCACTCTCTGTGTCCCTCTCTCTCCCTGTCCCTCTCTCCCTCTCTGTGTCCCTATTTGTCTCTGTCCCCCTCTCTCTCTCTGTCCCTCTTTGTCACTCTGTCACTTTCTCTCTCTCTCTGTGTCCCTCGCTATCTGTCCCTCTCTCTCTGTCCCTCTCTCTCTGTCCCTCTCTCTCTGTCTCTCTCTCTCTCTGTCCTTCTCTCTGTTTCTGTCCATTTCACTCTCTGTCCCTCTCTCCCTCTCTGTCCCTCTCTCCCTCTCTGTGTCCCTCTCTCTCTCTGTCTTTCTCTCTCTCTGTGTCCCTCTCTCTGTGTCCCTCTCCCTCTCTCTCTGTCAAACTCTCTCTGTCTCTCCCTCTGTCTCTCTCTCTGTCTCTCTCTCACTGTCTCTCTCTCTCTCTCTGTCTCTCTCTCTCTGTGCGTCTCCTTCTCTGTGTCCCTCTCTGTCTCTCTGTCCCTCTCTCTATGGGACCCTCTCTCTCTGTGTCCCTTGATCTCAGTCCCTCTCTGTCCCTGTGACCCTGTGTCTCTCTCTGTCCCTCTCTCTCACTGTGACCCTCTCTCTCTCTATCCCTCTCTCGCTCTATCTCTGTCCCTCTCTCTCTGTCCCTTTCACACTCTCTCTGTGACCCTTTCTCTCTCTGTCCCTCTCTTTCTCTGTCCCCCCCTCTCTCTCTGTGACCCTCTCTCGCTCTGTCTCTCTCTCTCTGTCCCTCTCTCTCTGTCTCTCTGTCCCTTTCACTATCTCTATGTGACCCTTTCTCTCTCTGTTCCTCTCTTTCTCTGTCCCTCTCTCTCTCTCTGTGACTCTCTCTCTCTGTCCGTCTCTCTCTCTCTCTGTGTCTCTCTGTCTGTGTGTCTCTCTGTCGCTGTCCCGTTCTCTCTCTCCGTCACTCTCTCCCTCTCTGTTTACCTCTCTCTCTGTCTCTTTGTCCCTCTGTGTCTGTCTCTATCTCTGTCTCTCTGTCCCTCTCTCTGTCCCCCCCTCTCTCTCTGTCCCTCTCTCTCTGTCTCTCTGTCCCTCTCTCTCTTTGTCTCTCTGTCCCTCTCTCGCTCTGTCCCTCTCTCGCTCTCTGTCACTCTCTCGCGCTCTCTGTGTCCTGTCTCTCTGACCCTCTCTCTCTCTGTCCCTGTCTCTCTGTCCCTCTCTCTCTGTCCCTCTCCCTCTCTCTCTCTCTGTCCCTCTCCCTCTTTCTCTTTGTCCCTCTGTCTCTGTCTCTATCTCTGTCTCACTGTCACTCTCTCTGTCCCCTCTCTCTCTCTCTGTCCCTCTCTCTCTGTCCCTTCCTCGCTCTGTCTCCCTGTGTCCCTGTCTCTGTCCCTCAGTCTCTCTCTCTCCCTGTGTCCCTCTCTCTCCCTGTCTTTCCGTCCCTCTCTCTGTCTATCTGTCCTACTCTCTAGATGTGTGTCTCTCTGTCCCCCTCTCTCTGTCTCACTGTCCCTCTTTTTGTCTCTATGTCCATCTCTCTCTCTATGTGTCCCTCTGTCTCTCTGTCCCTCTCTCTCTGTGTCCCTCCTTCGCTTTCTCTCCTTGTGTCCCTCTCTCTGTCCCTCAGTCTCTCTGTTCCTCTCTCTTTCTGTCTGTCCCTCTCTCTCTTTCTCCCTCACTCTCGCTGTCTTCCTCTCTCTGTCCTTCTCTCTGTCCCCCCTCTCTCTCTGTACTTCTCTCTGTCTCTGTCCCTGTCTCCCTGTCTCTCTCTCCCTCTCTCTCTGTCTCTCTGTCCCTCTCTCTGTGTCCCTCTCCCTCTCTCTCTCTCTGTCCCTCTCCCTCTGTCTCTTTGTCCCTCTGTCTCTCTGTCCCTCCCTCGCTTTCTCTTCTTGTGTCCCTCTCTCTGTCCCTCAGTCTCTCTGTTCCTCTCTCTGTCTGTCTGTCCCTCTCTCTCTTTCTCCCTCACTCTCGCTGTCTTCCTCTCTCTGTCCTTCTCTCTGTCCCCCCTCTCTCTCTGTACTTCTCTCTGTCTCTGTCCCTGTCTCCCTGTCTCTCTCTCCCTCTCTCTCTGTCTCTCTGTCCCTCTCTCCCTCTGTCCCTCTCTCCCTCTCTGTGTCCCTCTTTGTCTCTGTCCCCCTCTCTCTCTCTCTGTCCCTCTTTGTCACTCTGTCACTTTCTCTCTCTCTGTGTCCCTCGCTATCTGTCCCTCTCTCTCTGTCCCTCTCTCTCTGTCCCTCTCTCTCTGTCTCTCTCTCTCTCTGTCCTTCTCTCTGTTTCTGTCCATTTCACTCTCTGTCCCTCTCTCCCTCTCTCTCTCTCTCTCTCTCTCTCTCTCTCTCTCTCTGTGGCTCTCCCTCTCCATCTCTGTGCCCCTCTGTCTCTCTGTCCCTCTGTCCCTCTTTATCTGTCCCTAGGTCCCTCTGTCCCTCTTTCGCTGTCACTCTCTCTCTCTCTCTCTCTCTCTGTCCCTCTGTCTCTCTGTCCCTCCATCACATTGTCTCTCTGTCCCCCTCTCTCTCTCAGTCTCTCTGTCCTGCTCTCTCCCTGTCCCTCTCTCTCTATCTCCCTCACTCCCTCGCTTTCTCTCCCTCTGTCTCTCTGTCCCTCTCTCACCCTGTCTCTCTTCCCTCTCTCTCTCTGTATCTCTGTCCCTTTCTCTCTCTGTGTCTCTGTCCCTCTATCTGTCTGTCTCTCTGTCCCTCTCTCTCTCTCTCTGTCTACCTCACTCTCTCTTTCTGTCCCTCTGTCCCTATGTCTCTTTGTGTTTCTATCACTCTGTCTCTCTATCACTCCCTGTCTCTCAGTCTCTCTCTCCCTCTCTCTCTGTCCCTCTCACTCTGTGTCCCTCACTCTCTCACTTTGTGTCTCTCTCACTCTCTCTCTCTGTCTCTCTGTCCCCTCTCTTGTTCTATGTCCTTCTCTCTCTCACTCTCTCTCTCTGTCTCTCTGTCCCCCTCTCTCTGTCCCTCTCTCTCTCCTTCTCTCTCTCTGTTGCTCTCTCTCTCTCTGTCTCCCACACTCTGTGCCCCTCTCTCCCTCTGTCCCTCTCTCTCTATGTCCCTCTCACTCTCTGTCCCTTTCTCCCTCTCTCTATTCCTCATTGTCTCTGTCCCCCTCACTCTCTGTCCCTTTCTCCCTTTTTTTAATCCTCTCTGTCTCTGTCCCTCTCTCTCTGTCTCTGTGTCCCTCACTCTCTCTATCCGTCATTGTCTCTGTCACTCTCTCTCTCTGTCCCTCTGTGTCCCTCTCTCTTTCTGTCTCTCTCTCTCTGTGTCACTCTCTCTCTGTCTCTTTCTGTCCGTCTCCCTCTCTGTTTCACTCTCTCTCTCTGTCCCTCTCTCTCTCTGTGACCGCCCCCCCCTCTCTCTCTCTGTCCCTCACTTTCTCTGTCCCCCTCTTTCTCTCTCTCTGGGAGCCCCTCTCTTTCTCTGTGCCACTCTCTCTCTGCTCCTCTCTCTCTGTCCTTCATTCTCTCTGTGCCCCTCTCTCTCTCTGTCCCTCTCTCTGTCGCTGTACCTCTCTCTCTGTGTCCCTCTCTCGCTCTCTGTCCCTCTATCGCTATCTGTGTACCTCTCTTTCCCTCTGTGTCCCTCTCTCTCTCTGTCCCTCTCTCCCTCTCTTTGTGTCCCTCTCTCTCCCTCTGTTCCATCTCTCTCTGTCTCTCTGCCCCCTCTCTCTCTCTGTCCCTCTCTCTGTCTGATTCTCTCCCTCTCTGTGTCCCTCTCTCTCTCTGTCTCTCACCCTCTGTGTCTCTGTGTGTGTGTGTCTCTCTCTGTCCGTCTCCCTCTCTGTTTCCCTCTCTCTTTATCTGTCCGTCTCTCTATCTGTCCCTCTCTCTCAGTGAGCCTCTCTTTCTCTCTGTCCCCTTTCTCTCTCTGTGTCCCCCTCTCTCTCTGTCCCTCTCTCTGTCCCTTTCTCTCTCTTTGTCCCTCTCTCTCTCTGTCCCTCTGCCTCTCTGTCCCACTCGCTCTCTCTCTGTCCGTCTCACTCTTTCTGTGTCCCTCTTTCGCTCTGTCCCTCTCTCTCTCTCAGTCTCTCTGTCCCTCTCTCTCAATCTGTCCCTCAGTCCCGCTGTCTGTCTCACTCTGTCTCCCACTCTCTTCTCTCTGTCCCTCTGTCTTTCTGACCATCTATCACTGTCTCACTCTGTCTCACTCTCTCTCTGTCCCTCTTTCACTCTCTCTCTCTCTCTCAGTCTTCTGTCCCTCTCTCCCTCTCTCTCTGTCGCGTGGTCTCTCTGTCCCTCAGTCTCTCTCTGTCCCTCTCTCTCTCTGTCCTTCTCTCCCTCTCTGTTTCCCTCTCTCTCTATCTGTCCTTCTCTCTTTCGCTCCCTCTTTCTCTCAGTGAGCCCCTCTTCCTCTCTCTCCCTCTCTCTCTCTCTGTGTCCCTCACTCTCTCTCCCTCTGTGTCCCTCTCTCTGTCTCTCTTTCCCTCTCTCTCTGCCCCTCGGTCTCTCTGTCCCTCTATCACTTTCACTCTCTTTCTCTCTCTCTGTCTCTCTCTCTCTCTCTCTCTGTCTCTCTGTCCCTCTTTCCCTCTCTCTCTATCGCTCGGTCTCTCTGTCCCTCGGTCTCTCTCTCTCTCTCTCTCTCTCTCTCTGTCCCTATCTCTCTATGTCCCTCCTTGTCTCTGTCTCTCTCTCTCTGTCCCTTTTTGTCTCTCTGTCTCGCTCTCTCTTTCTCTCTCTGTCCCTGTCTCTGTTTTTGTCCCTCTCACTCTCTGTCCCTCTTTCCCTCTCCATGTCCCTCTCTCTCTGTTTTTCTCTCTGTCACTGTCCCTCTCCCTGTCCCTCTCTCCCTCTCTGTGTCCCTCTCTCTCTCTGTCCCTCTCCCTCTCTCTCTCTGTCTCTCTCTCTCTCTGTCCCTCTCTCTCTCTCTGTGGCTCTCCCTCTCTCTCTCTCTCTGTGCCCCTCTGTCTCTCTGTCTCTCTGGCCCTCTCTATCTGTCCCTCAGTCCCTCAGTCCCCCTCTCTCTGTCTCCCTCTCTCTCTCTCTCTGTCTCCCTCTCTCTCTCTGGCCCTCTGTCTCTCTGTCCCTCTATCACTCTGTCTCTCTGTCCCTCTCTCTCTCAGTCTCTCTGTCCCACTCTCTCTCTATTCCTCTCTCTCTGTCTCCCTCACTCTCTCCCTTTCTCTCTCTCTGTCGCTCTGTCCCTCTATCACTCTGTCTCTCTGGCCTCCTCTCTCTCTCTTTCAGTCTCGCAGTCCCCCACTCTCTGTGTCCCTCTCTCTCCCTGTCCCTCTCTCCCTCTCTGTGTCCCTATTTGTCTCTGTCCCCCTCTCTCTCTCTGTCCCTCTTTGTCACTCTGTCACTTTCTCTCTCTCTCTGTGTCCCTCGCTATCTGTCCCTCTCTCTCTGTCCCTCTCTCTCTGTCCCTCTCTCTCTGTCTCTCTCTCTCTCTGTCCTTCTCTCTGTTTCTGTCCATTTCACTCTCTGTCCCTCTCTCCCTCTCTGTCCCTCTCTCCCTCTCTGTGTCCCTCTCTCTCTCTGTCTTTCTCTCTCTCTGTGTCCCTCTCTCTGTGTCCCTCTCCCTCTCTCTCTGTCAAACTCTCTCTGTCTCTCCCTCTGTCTCTCTCTCTGTCTCTCTCTCACTGTCTCTCTCTCTCTCTCTGTCTCTCTCTCTCTGTGCGTCTCCTTCTCTGTGTCCCTCTCTGTCTCTCTGTCCCTCTCTCTATGGGACCCTCTCTCTATGGGACCCTCTCTCTCTGTGTCCCTTGATCTCAGTCCCTCTCTGTCCCTGTGACCCTGTGTCTCTCTCTGTCCCTCTCTCTCACTGTGACCCTCTCTCTCTCTATCCCTCTCTCGCTCTATCTCTGTCCCTCTCTCTCTGTCCCTTTCACACTCTCTCTGTGACCCTTTCTCTCTCTGTCCCTCTCTTTCTCTGTCCCCCCCTCTCTCTCTGTGACCCTCTCTCGCTCTGTCTCTCTCTCTCTGTCCCTCTCTCTCTGTCTCTCTGTCCCTTTCACTATCTCTATGTGACCCTTTCTCTCTCTGTTCCTCTCTTTCTCTGTCCCTCTCTCTCTCTCTGTGACTCTCTCTCTCTGTCCGTCTCTCTCTCTCTCTGTGTCTCTCTGTCTGTGTGTCTCTCTGTCGCTGTCCCGTTCTCTCTCTCCGTCACTCTCTCCCTCTCTGTTTACCTCTCTCTCTGTCTCTTTGTCCCTCTGTGTCTGTCTCTATCTCTGTCTCTCTGTCCCTCTCTCTGTCCCCCCCTCTCTCTCTGTCCCTCTCTCTCTGTCTCTCTGTCCCTCTCTCTCTTTGTCTCTCTGTCCCTCTCTCGCTCTGTCCCTCCCTCGCTCTCTGTCACTCTCTCGCGCTCTCTGTGTCCTGTCTCTCTGACCCTCTCTCTCTCTGTCCCTGTCTCTCTGTCCCTCTCTCTCTGTCCCTCTCCCTCTCTCTCTCTCTGTCCCTCTCCCTCTTTCTCTTTGTCCCTCTGTCTCTGTCTCTATCTCTGTCTCACTGTCACTCTCTCTGTCCCCTCTCTCTCTCTCTGTCCCTCTCTCTCTGTCCCTTCCTCGCTCTGTCTCCCTGTGTCCCTGTCTCTGTCCCTCAGTCTCTCTCTCTCCCTGTGTCCCTCTCTCTCCCTGTCTTTCCGTCCCTCTCTCTGTCTATCTGTCCTACTCTCTAGATGTGTGTCTCTCTGTCCCCCTCTCTCTGTCTCACTGTCCCTCTTTTTGTCTCTATGTCCATCTCTCTCTCTATGTGTCCCTCTGTCTCTCTGTCCCTCTCTCTCTCTGTCCCTCCTTCGCTTTCTCTCCTTGTGTCCCTCTCTCTGTCCCTCAGTCTCTCTGTTCCTCTCTCTTTCTGTCTGTCCCTCTCTCTCTTTCTCCCTCACTCTCGCTGTCTTCCTCTCTCTGTCCTTCTCTCTGTCCCCCCTCTCTCTCTGTACTTCTCTCTGTCTCTGTCCCTGTCTCCCTGTCTCTCTCTCCCTCTCTCTCTGTCTCTCTGTCCCTCTCTCTGTGTCCCTCTCCCTCTCTCTCTCTCTGTCCCTCTCCCTCTGTCTCTTTGTCCCTCTGTCTCTCTGTCCCTCCCTCGCTTTCTCTTCTTGTGTCCCTCTCTCTGTCCCTCAGTCTCTCTGTTCCTCTCTCTGTCTGTCTGTCCCTCTCTCTCTTTCTCCCTCACTCTCGCTGTCTTCCTCTCTCTGTCCTTCTCTCTGTCCCCCCTCTCTCTCTGTACTTCTCTCTGTCTCTGTCCCTGTCTCCCTGTCTCTCTCTCCCTCTCTCTCTGTCTCTCTGTCCCTCTCTCCCTCTGTCCCTCTCTCCCTCTCTGTGTCCCTCTTTGTCTCTGTCCCCCTCTCTCTCTCTCTGTCCCTCTTTGTCACTCTGTCACTTTCTCTCTCTCTGTGTGTCCCTCGCTATCTGTCCCTCTCTCTCTGTCCCTCTCTCTCTGTCCCTCTCTCTCTGTCTCTCTCTCTCTCTGTCCTTCTCTCTGTTTCTGTCCATTTCACTCTCTGTCCCTCTCTCCCTCTCTGTCCCTCTCTCCCTCTCTGTGTCCCTCTCTCTCTCTGTCTTTCTCTCTCTCTGTGTCCCTCTCTCTGTGTCCCTCTCCCTCTCTCTCTGTCAAACTCTCTCTGTCTCTCCCTCTGTCTCTCTCTCTGTCTCTCTCTCTCTCTGTCTCTCTCTCTCTCTCTGTCTCTCTCTCTCTCTCTCTGTGCGTCTCCTTCTCTGTGTCCCTCTCTGTCTCTCTGTCCCTCTCTCTATGGGACCCTCTCTCTCTGTGTCCCTTGATCTCAGTCCCTCTCTGTCCCTGTGACCCTGTGTCTCTCTCTGTCCCTCTCTCTCACTGTGACCCTCTCTCTCTCTATCCCTCTCTCGCTCTATCTCTGTCCCTCTCTCTCTGTCCCTTTCACACTCTCTCTGTGACCCTTTCTCTCTCTGTCCCTCTCTTTCTCTGTCCCCCTCTCTCTCTCTGTGACCCTCTCTCGCTCTATCTCTCTCTCTCTCTGTCCCTCTCTCTCTGTCTCTCTGTCCCTTTCACTATCTCTATGTGACCCTTTCTCTCTCTGTTCCTCTCTTTCTCTGTCCTCTCTCTCTCTGTGACTCTCTCTCTGTCCGTCTCTCTCTCTCTCTGTGTCTCTCTGTCTGTGTGTCTCTCTGTCGCTGTCCCGTTCTCTCTCTCCGTCACTCTCTCCCTCTCTGTTTACCTCTCTCTCTGTCTCTGTGTCCCTCTGTGTCTGTCTCTATCTCTGTCTCTCTGTCCCTCTCTCTGTCCCCCTCTCTCTCTCTGTCCCTCTCTCTCTGTCTCTCTGTCCCTCTCTCTCTTTGTCTCTCTGTCCCTCTCTCGCTCTGTCCCTCTCTCGCTCTCTGTAACTCTCTCGCGCTCTCTGTGTCCTGTCTCTCTGTCCCTCTCTCTCTGTCCCTCTCCCTCTCTCTCTCTCTGTCCCTCTCCCTCTGTCTCTTTGTCCCTCTGTCTCTGTCTCTATCTCTGTCTCACTGTCACTCTCTCTGTCCCCTCTCTCTCTCTCTGTCCCTCTCTCTCTGTCCCTTCCTCGCTCTGTCTCCCTGTGTCCCTATCTCTGTCCCTCAGTCTCTCTCTCTCCCTGTGTCCCTCTCTCTCCCTGTCTTTCCGTCCCTCTCTCTGTCTATCTGTCCTACTCTCTAGATGTGTGTCTCTCTGTCCCCCTCTCTCTGTCTCACTGTCCCTCTTTTTGTCCCTATGTCCATCTCTCTCTCTATGTGTCCCTCTGTCTCTCTGTCCCTCTCTCTCTCTGTCCCTCCTTCGCTTTCTCTCCTTGTGTCCCTCTCTCTGTCCCTCAGTCTCTCTGTTCCTCTCTCTTTCTGTCTGTCCCTCTCTCTCTTTCTCCCTCACTCTCGCTGTCTTCCTCTCTCTGTCCTTCTCTCTGTCCCCCCTCTCTCTCTGTACTTCTCTCTGTCTCTGTCCCTGTCTCCCTGTCTCTCTCTCCCTCTCTCTCTGTCTCTCTGTCCCTCTCTCTGTGTCCCTCTCCCTCTCTCTCTCTCTGTCCCTCTCCCTCTGTCTCTTTGTCCCTCTGTCTCTCTGTCCCTCCCTCGCTTTCTCTCCTTGTGTCCCTCTCTCTGTCCCTCAGTCTCTCTGTTCCTCTCTCTGTCTGTCTGTCCCTCTCTTTCTTTCTCCCTCACTCTCGCTGTCTTCCGCTCTCTGTCCTTCTCTCTGTCCCCCCTCTCTCTCTGTACTTCTCTCTGTCTCTGTCCCTGTCTCCCTGTCTCTCTCTCCCTCTCTCTCTGTCTCTCTGTCCCTCTCTCCCTCTGTCCCTCTCTCGCTCTCTGTCCCTCTCTCGCGCTCTCTGTGTCCTGTCTCTCTGTCCCTCTCTCTCTCTGTCCCTCTCCCTCTCCCTCTATGTGTCCCTCTCTCTCTGTCTCTTTGTCTCTCTCTCTTTCGCTGTCTCCGTCTCTCTCTCTCAGTCTCTCTGTCCCTCTCTCTTTCTCAGTCTCTCTGTCCCTCTCTCTGTCTGTCACTCTGTCCCTCTCTCTCTCTCTGTCCCTCGGTCTCTGTCTGCCTCTATCTCTCTCTGTTCCTCTCTCTCTCTGTTTCTCTCTGTCCCTCTCTCTCTCACTTTGTCTCTCTCTCTCTCACTCTGTCCCTCTCTCTCTGTCCCTTTCTGTCTCTCTCCCTCTCTCTATCCCTCTCTCTCTCTGTCTCCCTGTCCCTGTCTCTCTGTCCCTTTTTGTTTCTGTCCCTCTCTCTCTCTCTGTGTCCCTCTTTGTCTCTCTGTCTCTCTGTCTCTCTCTCTCTCTCTGTCCCTATCTCGATTTCTCTCTGTCGCTCTCTCTGTCTCTGTCCCTCTCTCTCTGTCCCTCTCACTCTATGTCTCTCACTCCCTCTCTTTCTCTCCCTCTGTCTCTCTGTCCCTCTCTCACCCTGTCTCTCTTCCCTCTCTCTCTGTATCTCTGTCCCTATCTCTCTCTTTGTCTCTGTCCCGCTATCTGTCTGTCTCTCTGTCCCTCTCTCTCTCTCTCAGTCTCTCCGTCCCTCTCTCTCTCTCTCTCTCTCTCTCTCTGTCTACCTCACTCTCTCTCTTTCTGTCCCTCTGTCTCTCTGTCCCTCTCTCACCCTGTCTCTCTTCCCTCTCTCTCTGTATCTCTGTCCCTATCTCTCTCTGTGTCTCTGTCCCTCTATCTGTCTGTCTCTCTGTCCCTCTCTCTCTCTCTCAGTCTCTCCGTCCCTCTCTCTCTCTGTCTCTCTCTCTCTGTCTACCTCACTCTCTCTCTTTCTGTCCCTCTGTCTCTCTGTCTCTCTCTCTGTGTCTCTGTCCCTCCAACTGTCTGTCTCTCTGTCCCTCTCTCTCTCTCAGTCACTCCGTCCCTCTCTCTCTCTGTCTCTCTCTCTCTCTGTCTACCTCACTCTTTCTCTTTCTGTCCCTCTGTCTCTCTGTCTCTCTCTGTGTCTCTGTCCCTATGTCTCTTTGTGTTTCTGTCACTCTGTCTCTCTGTCACTCCCTGTCTCTCAGTCTCTCTCTCTCTCCCTCTCTCTCTGTCCCTCTCACTCTGTGTCCCTCACTCTCTCACTTTCTGTGTCTCTGTCCCTCTCTCTCTCTCTGTCTCTCTGTCCCCCTCTTGTTCTATGTCCTTCTCTCTCTCAGTCTCTCTCTCTCTGTCTCTCTGTCCCTCTCTCTCTGTCTCTCTGTCCCTCTCTCTCTGTGTCTCTCTTTCCCTCTCTCTCTCCGTGTCCCCCTCTCTCTCATTGTGTCCCTCTCCCTCCGTCCCTCTTTCTCTCTCTCTGTCCCCATCTCTCTGTCCCCCTCTCTCTCCTTCTCTCTCTCTGTTGCTCTCTCTCTCTGTCTCCAACTCTCTGTGTCCCTCTCTTCCTCTGTCCCTCTCTCTCTATGTCCCTCTCACTCTCTGTCCCTTTCTCCCTCTATACCTCATTGTCTCTGTCCCTCTCACTCTCTGTCCCTTTCTCCCTCTCTTTATCCCTCTCTGTCTCTGTCCCTCTCTCTCTGTCTCTCTGTCCCTCACTCTCTCTATCCGTCATTGTCTCTGTCCCTCTCTCTCTCTGTCCCTCTGTGTCCCTCTCTCTTTCTGTCTCTCTCTCTCTGTGTCACTCTCTCTCTGTCTCTTTCTGTCCGTCTCCCTCTCTGTTTCACTCTCTCTCTGTCCCTCTCTCTCTCTGTGACCCCCCCCCCCCCCTCTCTCTCTGTCCCTCACTTTATCTGTCCCCCTCTTTCTCTCTCTCTGGGAGCCCCTCTCTTTCTCTGTGCCACTCTCTCTCTGTCCCTCTCTCTCTGTCCTTCATTCTCTCTGTGCCCCTCTCTCTCTGTGTCCCTCTCTCTGTCGCTGGACCTCTCTCTCTCTCTCTCTCTCTCTGTGTCCCTCTCTCGCTCTCTGTCCCTCTATCGCTCTCTGTGTCCCTCTCTTTCCCTCTGTGTCCCTCTCTCTCTCTGTCCCTCTCTCCCTCTCTTTGTGTCCCTCTCTCTCTCTCTATTCCATCTCTCTCTGTCTCTCTCTCCCTCTCTGTGTCCCTCTCTCTCTCTGTCTCTCACCCTCTGTGTTTCTGTGTGTGTGTCTCTCTCTCTCTGTCCGTCTCCCTCTCTGTTTCCCTCTCTCTTTATCTATCCGTCTCTCTATCTGTCCCTCTCTCTCAGTGAGCCTCTCTTTCTCTCTGTCCCCTCTCTCTCTCTGTGTCCCTCTCTCTCTCTGTCCCTCTCTCTGTTTCTCTGTCCCTTTCTCTCTCTTTGTCCCTCTCTCTCTCTGTCCCTCTGCCTCTCTGTCCCTCTCGCTCTCTGTCCATCTCACTCTTTCTCTCTCCCTCTCTCTCTGTCTCTCTTTCCTTCTCTCTCTGTCCCTCACTCTTTCTGTGTCCCTCTTTATCTCTGTCCCTCTCTCTCTCAGTCTCTCTGTCCCTCTCTCTCAATCTGTCCCTCAGTCTCGCTGTCTGTCTCACTCTGTCTCCCACTCTCTTCTCTCTGTCCCTCTGTCTTTCTGTCCATCTATCACTGTGTCTTTCTCTCTCTCTGTGTCCCTCTGTCTCTCTGTCCCTCTTTCACTCTCTCTCTCTCTCTCAGTCTTCTGTCCCTCTCTCCCTCTCTCTCTCTGTCGCGCGGTCTCTCTGTCCCTCAGTCTCTCTCTGTCCCTCTCTCTATCTGTCCTTCTCTCTTTCGCTCCCTCTCTCTCTCAGTGAGCGTCTCTTCCTCTCTCTCCCTCTCTCTCTCTCTGTGTCCCTCACTCTCTCTCCCTCTGTGTCCCTCTCTCTGTCTCTCTGTCCCTCTCTCTCTGCCCCTCGGTCTCTCTGTCCCTCTTTCACTTTCACTCTCTTTCTCTCTCTCTCTCTCTCTCTCTCTCTCTCTCTCTCTCTCTCTCTCTCTCTCTCTCTCTCTCTCTCTCTCTCTCTCTCAGTCTCTCTGTCCCTCTTTTCCTCTCTCTCTATCGCTCGGTCTCTCTGTCCCTCGGTCTCTCTCTCTCTCTCTCTCTCTCTGTCCCAATCTCTCTATGTCCCTCCTTGTCTCTGTCTCTCTCTCTCTGTCCCTTTTTGTCTCTCTGTCTCGCTCTCTCTTTCTCTCTCTGTCCCTGTCTCTGTTTTTGTCCCTCTCACTCTCTGTCCCTCTCTCCCTCTCCATGTCCCTCTCTCTCTGTTTTTGTCTCTGTCACTGTCCCTCTCCCTTTCCCTCTCTCCCTCTTTGTGTCCCTCTCTCTCTCTCTGTCCCTCTCCCTCTCTCTCTCTGTCTCTCTCTCTGTGTGTTCCTCTCTCTCTGTCTGTCTCTCTGTCCCTCTCTCTCTCTGTGGCTCTCCCTCTCTCTCTCTCTCTCTCTCTCTCTCTCTCTCTCTCTCTCTCTGTGCCCCTCTGTCTCTCTGTCTCTCTGTCCCTCTCTATCTGTCCCTCAGTCCCTCAGTCCCCCTCTCTCTGTCTCCCTCTCTCTCTCTCTCGCTGTCTCCCTCTCTCTCTCTGTCCCTCTGTCTCTCTGTCCCTCTATCACTCTGTCTCTCTGTCCCTCTCTCTCTCAGTCTCTCTGTCCCGCTCTCTCTCTATTCCTCTCTCTGTCTCCCTCACTCTCTCCCTTTCTCTTTCTCTGTCTCTCTGTCCCTCTATCACTCTGTCTCTCTTTCCCTCTCTCTCTCAGTCTCTCTGTCCCGCTCTCTCTCTATTCCTCTCTCTCTGTCTCCCTCACTCTCTCCCTTTCTCTCCCTCTGTGTCTCTGTCCCTCTCTCACTCTGTCTCTCTTCCCTCTCTCTCTCTCTGTCTCTCTGTCCTGATCTCTCTCTATGTCTCTGTCCCTCTATCAGTTTGTCTCTCTGTCCCCCTCTCTCTCTTTCCCTCTCTCCCTGTCTCCCTCTCTCTCTGTCTGTCCCTCTGTCTCTCTGTCCCTCTATCACTCTGTCTCTCTGTCCTCCTCTCTCTCTCTTTCATTCTCGCAGTTCCCCACTCTCTGTGTCCCTCTCTCTCCCTGTCCCTCTCTCCCTCTCTGTGTCCCTCTTTGTCTCTGTCCCTCTCTCTCTCTCTCTGTCCCTCTTTGTCACTCTGTCACTTTCTCTCTCTGTGTGTGTCCCTCGCTCTCGGTCCCTCTCTCTCTGTCCCTCTCTCTCTGTCTCTCTCTCTCTCTGTCCTTCTCTCTGTTTCTGTCCATTTCACTCTCTGTCCCTCTCTCCCTCTCTGTGTCCCTCTGTCTCTCTGTCTTTCTCTCTCTCTGTGTCCCTCTCTCTGTGTCCCTCTCCCTCTCTCTCTGTCCCTCTCTCCCTCTCTCTCTGTCAATCTCTCTCTGTCAATCTCTCTCTGTCTCTCTCTCTCTCTGTGCGTCTCCCTCTCTGTGTCCCTCTCTGTCTCTCTGTCCCTCTCTCTCTGTCCCTCTCTCTATGGGACCCTCTCTCTCTGTGTCCCTTGATCTCAGTCCCTCTCTGTCCCTCTGACCCTGTGTCTCTCTCTGTCCCTCTCTCTCACTGTGACCCTCTCTCTCTCTGTCCCTCTCTCGCTCTCTCTCTGTCCCTCTCTCTATGTCCCTTTCACACTCTCTCTGTGATCCTTTCTCTCTCTGTCCCTCTCTTTCTCTGTCCCCCTCTCTCTCTGTGACCATCTCTCGCTCTGTCTCTCTCCCTCTCTCTCTCTGTGTCCCCCCCTCTCTCTCTCTCTCTCTCTGTCCCTCTCTCACCCTCTGTCTCTCTGTCCCTCTCCCTCTGTCCCTTTGTCCCTCTGTCTCTGTCTCTATCTCTGTCTCTCTGTCACTCTCTCTGTCCCCTCTCTCTCTCTGTCCCTCTCTCTCTGTCCCTTCCTCGCTCTGTCTCCCTGTGTCCCTGTCTCTGTCCCTCAGTCTCTCTCTCTCCCTGTGTCCCTCTCTCTCCCTGTCTTTCCGTCCCTCTCTCTGTCTATCTGTCCTACTCTCTAGATGTGTGTCTCTCTGTCCCTCTCTCTCCGTCTCCCTGTCCCTCTTTTTGTCTCTATGTCCATCTCTCTCTCTATGTGTCCCTCTGTCTCTCTGTCCCTCTCTCTCTGTCCCTCCCTCGCTTTCTCTCCCTGTGTCTCTCTCTCTGTCCCTCATTCTCTCTGTTCCTCTCTCTGTCTGTCTGTCCCTCTCTCTGTCTGTCTGTCCCTCTCTCTCTTTCTCCCTCACTCTCGCTGTCTCCATCTCTCTGTCCTTCTCTCTGTCCCCCCTCTCTCTCTGTACTTCTCTCTGTCTCTGTCCCTCTCTCTCTGTCTCTCTGTCCCTCTCTCTCTGTCTCTCTGTCCCTCTCTCTCTGTCTCTCTGTCCCTCTCTCGCGCTCTGCGTCCTGTCTCTCTGTCCCTCTCTCTCTCTTTGTCCCTGTCTCTCTGTCCCTCTCTCTCTCTGTCCCTCTCCCTCTCTCTCTCTGTGTCCCCCCCCCTCTCTCTCTCTCTCTGTGTCCCTCTCACACTCTCTGTCTCTCTGTCCCTCTCCCTCTGTCCCTTTGTCCCTCTGTCTCTGTCTCTATCTCTGTCTCTCTGTCACTCTCTCTGTCCCCTCTCTCTCTCTGTCCCTCTCTCTCTGTCCCTTCCTCGCTCTGTCTCCCTGTGTCCCTGTCTCTGTCCCTCAGTCTCTCTCTCTCCCTGTGTCCCTCTCTCTCCCTGTCTTTCCGTCCCTCTCTCTGTCTATCTGTCCTACTCTCTAGATGTGTGTCTCTCTGTCCCTCTCTCTCCGTCTCCCTGTCCCTCTTTTTGTCTCTATGTCCATCTCTCTCTCTATGTGTCCCTCTGTCTCTCTGTCCCTCTCTCTCTGTCCCTCCCTCGCTTTCTCTCCCTGTGTCCCTCTCTCTGTCCCTCAGTCTCTCTGTTCCTCTCTCTGTCTGTCTGTCCCTCTCTCTGTCTGTCTGTCCCTCTCTCTCTTTCTCCCTCACTCTCGCTGTCTCCATCTCTCTGTCCTTCTCTCTGTCCCCCCTCTCTCTCTGTACTTCTCCCTGTCTCTCTCTCCCTCTCTCTCTGTCTCTCTGTCCCTCTCTCTCTGTCTCTCTGTCCCTCTCTCTCTGTCTCTCTGTCCCTCTCTCGCGCTCTGCGTCCTGTCTCTCTGTCCCTCTCTCTCTCTTTGTCCCTGTCTCTCTGTCCCTCTCTCTCTCTGTCCCTCTCCCTCTCCCTCTATGTGTCCCTCTCTCTCTGTCTCTTTGTCTCTCTCTCTCTCTCTCTCTGTCTCCTTCTCTCTCTCAGTCTCTCTGTCCCTCTCTCTTTCTCAGTCTCTCTGTCCCTCTCTCTGTCTGTCACTCTGTCCCTCTCTCTCCCTCTGTCCCTCGGTCTCTGTCTGCCTCTCTCTCTCTGTCCCTCTCTCTCTCACTTTGTCTCTCTCTCTCTCACTCTGTCCCTCTCTCTCTGTCCCTTTCTGTCTCTCTCCCTCTCTCTCTCCCTCTCTCTCTCTCTCTGTCCCTCTCTGTCTCTCCTACCCTTTTTGTTTCTGTCCCTCTCTCTGTGTGTGTGTCCCTCTTTGTCTCTCTGTCTCTCTCTCCTTCTTTGTCTCTCTCTCTCTCTCTCTCTCTCTGTCCCTATTTCGATTTCTCTCTGTCGCTCCCTCTGTCTCTGTCCCTCTCTCTCTGTCCCTCTCACTCTATCTCTCTGACACTCTCTCTCTCTATGTCCCACTCTCTCTCGTTCTGTCTCTCTGTCCCTCTCTCTCGACCCCCTCTCTCTCTCTGTCCCTCTGTCTCTCACTGTGTCCCTCTCTCTGTCTCTCTGTCCCTCTCTCTCTGTCCCTCTCTCTCTCTGTCCCTCTCTCTCTCTCTGTCCCTCTCTGTCCCCCTCTCTCTTGCTCTGTGTCTCTGTCCGTCTCTCTCTCTGTCCCTCTCTCTCTCTGTCTCTCCGTACCCCTCTCTCTCGCACTTTCTGTCTCACTCTCTCTCTCTCTTGGTTCCTCTGTCTCTCTGTCCCTCTCTCTCCGTGTTGCAGTCAAATATCTGAAGGACAGGGAATCCCTAAGCAGAGACGCAGAGTTAAACTCAGTTTAAACTCTCCCCATCACACACACACCCACACATAGAATCTTGATATAATGTGGAAAAATGCCCATGTGCAACACAGATTTCCAAACTAACTCAGTGAGAGAAGAAAACCCCGTTCTCTGCCCAGTCCCCACTTCCAGACCCAGGGAGGTTTTGTCCCTGACCCAGGGCAGGTTTCTGACTGGATATTATTACATTGCAACATGAAGGTACTGAGTGTAACAGTTTGCTATATCCTATCATGTCATCTACCCTGCTGTCAGTGTTTTGTGCATTATATTGAAAACATTGGCAGGTGCAAGAGAATATTCTGGAAGGTGATTTGCAGTAAGAATATGTGGGATGTGGGAAAACTATTGTTACTTCTGCAATTCTATTTACTTATACAAGGTAAATGAGCTCACGCCAGTCTGTAATTGTTTTAGCCAAGAGCTGAGTCAACAAGAATGGAAACTATGTGGAGTAAATACATAATTGTTTTTGTATTAGCTAAAATTGTGTGCCAGAATGAAACATGACTGCAAAACAATGGTAGATATTACAGGCGAATAGATACGATGATGTGAGGGGAGGAAGTTAAGCTAGATACACCTGTACAAATAGTAGGTATAAACATCTGTTTCCCACTTTTACAGAAACACAGGAACAAATCCCAATTAAAAGGGTCATAAGGATCAGGGGAAGGTACAGATGGAGGGAGTAGATAATGGTGCAGAAAGAATATGCCTAACAATGACCTACAGCGGGATGAGGTCAAACGGCCTTGTGAGGACAGAAATAAGCATTTTGTCACAGACAAGGCCGGATAAGGCAAGAGATAACCAGGGGTAATGGGGGCCTGTCTTAGGGAAGTGGAAGATGTAAACGGGGAGGAGCAGTGTAAAACAAAAGAAACTATGTAAATGTTGTGTATTAATTGAATTTGCGGTGTGTATCTCTCCAAACATCACATCCTCTTGCAAGTGTCAAATAAAGGACACTACTGATTCCGATCTTGTCTCGGACTGCAATTATTGAAGTGTGTGAGCTTTGTTTCTCAAAACTGGGGGCTCGTCCGGGATGTTCTTCCATCACCGGGGGGAGTGGCTGGCCTTGGACACTGGGAAGACGCGTACTGTTCCCCATTGAGGAGCGATCTTGTGTCCCGGTTTGGTCCGCTCCCTTGGGCGACTGGTAAGTATCCCACATGGGAGACACCTGAATCAGACAATGAGAGGACCTCGATAGAAAATATGGCGAAAAGGGGCCTGGCAACTCTGTGCACAGACCAAGGTAAGAAACCTGACTTTTCTGTATTGCCTTGGTGGCCGGGAAAAGGGGTATGTAATCGCTGAGGGACTGGCGAGGGCCCCGGGAAATGGGGTTAGGCAGAGTAACTGTCACGGAGTAAAGGAAGAAGAAAAAGTCCCTGGTAACATTCCTCCTGAAAGTCCGTTGGTGGAATGGACAAGCAATACTTGTACAAGGGCAAAATATACAAAGGAAATGATTAAATATTGTTGTTTAGTATGGACCAAAGACCCAATCCTTCGTCCGACTGTCTTCTGGCCAAAGTATAGTTCGGACGAGGATTGAGTCTGTCAGTATTTAGGTATGCACGTGAATAAAAAATAACCTTTTACTTCAGAGGAGGCGGACTATGCGTTCTGTTTTGAAGGGCAGTTTGGGAATGATGGTAATAAAGACAAAGGATTCACCCTCTGCCCCTCCTAGTCCCTGGGATCCTCTTGGCTGTTTGCCCCCCGAGTACCATAAAATCAGATTAGTTGAACATGAGGAAGGAGGAGAGACAGACAGACAGGGACAGGTTAATGATGACTCACAAGAGGAGGACGAAGGGGCGGTGGACTGGGATGTTGTTGTTCCTGACCCTCAATCCTCAGCAAAACAAAGGAAAGCTTCAATAAATGTAGACGAGGCCTCTGGAGGATCTAACTCAAAGCCTAAGAGGGGAAAACAAAAAAAAGGATGTATCTTCAGGAGGTACCAATAGGGGACAAAGAGATTGGGTTTGTAAGTGCCCACCCCCCCCCCCCCCCCTCACCAGTGGGGAGGTCAGAACATTTAAAAATGAAATGAATGTCCTGGTTGACGATACGGTGGGGTTGACTGAACAATTTGATCAATTTTTGGGGCCCGGTTTGTATACCTGGGCTGAGTTAATTTCTATTTTGAATATACTCTTTCCTGGGTAAGAAAGGGGATTTATACGAGGAGCAGCCATTAAAATATGGGACAGGGAACACCCGATTGGAGATGAGGATGCTGGACAGGGAGAGTTGAAGTTTCCCCTCAGAGACACCCAGTGGGAAAACCAAAACCCAGAGAGAGCATATAGAAGAAATAAGGGCATTGAAAGACCTGATTCTAAAAGGAATAAGAGAGGCAGTTCTGAAGTCACAGAATTTGACTAAAGCCTTTGAAGTTAGACAGGAGAATGATGAGAGTCCCTCCGCTTTCTTGCAAAGATTAAGAGACTCAATGTGGAAATATTCTGGAATGAACCCTGAGGACCCAGTGGTACAGGGTCTTTTGAAAGTACATATTGACAGAAAGGCATGGCGAGACATTCAGAGAAAGATACAGAGGATAGAAGGGTGGAGCGACAAACCATTAGATGAATTGTTAAGAGAGGCACAGAAAGTGTTTGTAAAGAGAGAGGATGAGAGACAAAAACAGAAGGTGAAAATTATGGTAGCTGCGGTTGACGAGGTAGTTAAGAAAAGAATGGAACCAATAGTGATCAACCGGAGCGGTGCATGGCAGCATATAGGACAGAGAGGGAGAGGGAGAGGACAAGGGGGAGCATTTGATAGAGGGTTCGCGTGACAGGGGCAGAGATGGAGGTCTCCACAGAAAGGATGCTATTATTGTGGAAAGGTAGGGCATTTTAAACAGGACTGTCCTGATCTACAAAGGGAAGAAAGGGCAATTCCGCTTATGAATTTTGATGAAGAATAGGGGTGGCAGGGGTTCCTGACCCCGGGGACCCACCAGGAACCCTTGATAAACCTGAAGGTGGGACCCTGTAGGGCAGAGGTAGTCTTCCTCGTAAATAAGGGGGCAGCACGGTCATCGCTGAATTTTAAACCAAAGAAAGTACGAATGTCAACACGGTCAATTACTGTTTCGGGGGTAAAAGGGAAAGGATTTATTTTTCCAGTATTTGAACCTATGATGAAAGAAGGTCCGAAGGATAGAGTCACGCGGAACTGTTGTATATCGCTGATATAGGAAGTAACTTACTAGGGAGAGACTTAATTATCCTCTTAGAACCGGAGATTGGCATTCAGGAAAAAGAATTAGTTGTACAAATAGCAATGTTGACAGAGGATATGGAGAGCGAGATAGACCGTATTATATGGGCTAGAGAAGAGAATCATGGAGGACTACAGATCCCTCCCCTAGAAATAAGTTTAAAAATGAAAGGGGACGTTGTCTGTGAGCGACAATATCCCATTTCCATAGAAGGTAAACGAGGACTGCAGCCAGAAATTGAGGGACTGATTAGAGATTAAGTAAGATCCCCCATGACCACAAATGGTTTAGTGTGATAGATTTAAAGGATGCCTTTTGGGCTTGTCCCTTGGCGGAGGAAAGATTTCGGACTATCCCCAATGAAGTCTTATTGAATTCTTCGAGGAGGTGAGCAAGCATGTGGATGAGGGTAGAGCAGTGGATGTAGTGTACATGGATTTTAGTAAGGCATTTGATAAGGTTCCCCATGGTAGGCTTATGCGGAAAGTCAGGAGGCATGGGATAGAGGGAAAGTTGGCCAATTGGATAGAAAACTGGCTAACCGGTCGAAGTCAGAGAGTGGTGGTAGATGGTAAATATTCAGCATGGAGTCCAGTTACAAGTGGAGTTCCGCAGGGATCAGTTCTGGGTCCTCTGCTGTTTGTAATTTTTATTAATGACTTAGATGAGGGAGTCGAAGGGTGGGTCAGTAAATTTGCAGATGATACAAAGATAGGTGGAGTTGTGGACAGTGAGGAGGGCTGTTGTCGGCTGCAGAGGGACTTAGATATGATGCAGAGCTGGGCTGAGGAGTGGCAGATGGAGTTCAACCCTGCCAAGTGTGAAGTTGTCCATTTTGGAAGAACAAATAAGAATGCGGAATACAGGGTTAATGGTAGGGTTCTTGGTCAGGTGGAGGAACAGAGGGATCTTGGGGTCTATGTACATAGATCTTTGAAGGTTGCCACTCAGGTGGATAGAGTTTGTAAGAAGGCCTATGGAGTATTATCGTTCATTAGCAGAGGGATTGAATTCAAGAGTCGTGAGGTGATGTTGCAGCTGTACAGGACTTTGGTTAGGCCACATTTGGAGTACTGTGTGCAGTTCTGGTCGCCTCACTTTAGGAAAGATGTGGAAGCTTTGGAGAGGGTGCAGAGAAGATTTACCAGGATGTTGCCTGGAATGGAGAGTAGGTCGTACGAGGATGGGTTGAGAGTTCTCGGCCTTTTCTCGTTGGAACGGCGCAGGATGAGGGGTGACTTGATCGAGGTTTATAAGATGATCAGAGGAATAGATAGAGTAGACAGTCAGAAACTTTTTCCCCGGGTACAACAGAGTGTTACAAGGGGTCATAAATTTAAGGTGAAGGGTGGAAGGTATAGGGGAGATGTCAGGGGTGGGTTCTTTACCCAGAGAGTGGTGGGGGCATGGAATGCGCTGCCCGAGGGAGTGGTAGAGTCAGATTCATTGGCGACCTTTAAGCGGCATTTGGATAGGTACATGGATGGGTGCTTAATCTAGGATAGAATTTCGGCACAACATCGTGGGCCGAAGGGCCTGTTCTGTGCTGTATTGTTCTATGTTCTATGAAATCTTATTTGGATACCTTACCTGGGAACGAATGGGGAATTGCCAATTCCCGAAACTAAAGACTTGTTCTTAAAGAAGTATATACTGGGCTTGTCCTCCTCTTTGTCTTTCCTCAGGGAACAGGGTTTATTGGCAGAGACTCCACCCCTTGAATTCAGCGTACATTCCCATCCGGTCGGGAGATTGGGTCTTAGTAAAATCATGGACAGAGACTAAATTGCAGCCGGACTGGGAAGGGCCATATCAGGCTCTTTTGACTACCGAAACGGCAATAAGGATGGTGGAGAAAGGCTGGACTCACTACACTCGGATCAAAGGGCCAATGGAATCTCCAGTTGAGGAAGAAGTCTGGACAGCCGAATCAACGCAAGACCCACTGAAACTCAGACTGAAGAGACTTTGAGTAACTGATTATACAGTGGCGACGCGAGCGCGGGATTATTTCTGTAAGATTGTATATTAAGTCTTTTTGTGCTGCAGCACCATTTTTAGAATACTGGGAATGCTTAGACTTATGATGCTAGCCCTCCTAGTATCGGGATTTTGTCAAATATCATTTTCATATGTATTATTAACGGTTCCTGAGTCTGATAATCCACAAGTAATAGACGTTGATGCATGCAGCTTAAATTGTGGGGATGTCGATAACCAAGACAGTACATTAGCTCAGAGATACATCTTAAGTCCTATGGGGATGGCCTTGGGGATGGTACTTGGTATACTGGTCTCGTCACAGTACACCGGGCCCCCTTCCGACCAGCTCTCGATTGTCCTGATAAAGAGTGTAACCCAATATACCAAACGATAAAGAGAACCACATGGCATGAAGCAATTCTGGGGGAGCGGGGGGCAACTATGAGATACAATTAAATGAAACATTTGGGATAGAAATGAAAGCAATTGGGAAGGATTTCTTGGGCTGTTGTTTTCGAATTAGCATAGGACAGGGAAAATGGGCAGAACTACTGGGTAATAAGATACAACCTTTCACCCCTCCCAATGACCTTAAAGTAGTAAAAATTATAGAGGTAAAGGACTTGAAACAGACCATTGATATAGAACCTGCGTATGGGGATATAATGCCTGGGTTTAATGGATAAAGTATAATGTAAAACGTCTGAACAAGAGCAATTGCTATGCATGTGCCTCCGGTAGACCAGTGGCCCAGGTGATTCCCTTTCCGTTCGGGTGGAAGTGAGACAGGAAGGGCATGAAATGCATGATAGCCCTGTACCAGGATAAGACTGCATGGAATGATAGGAATTGTATCTCCCTATCTCTGATGTTCCCTCCCTTGGAGAAGAAAGACTCAAAAGCCCCACCACCCCACGTTTCCAGCCGCAGTCGGAAATCACACGTTGTGTGTGCGTAGACGAGGTGCAAATCAGTCTGGAGACTTGTGGGGGGAGCTGAAATTATGTACAGAAATTAAGGATGTCATTGAAATGGATAAGGAAGGGAACGACTCAGCACTGAAGGTTCCCTGAGCGGATCTGTGGTGGGACTGTGGAGGCAAAATACTGAGACCCACTCTCCCTCCGGATTGGAGAGGGATATGTGCAATTGTACAATTGGCAATTCCATTTACCCTGGCATTTGAGAAGGAAAAGATAGTAGGGAAAAAGGAAATGAGTAAAAGATCACTGTTAGACACTTCTTTCGATGACAGGATTTATCTCGATTCTGTAGGAGTCCCTAGGTGGGGGGTGTGTAGCTGATGAGTTCAAGGCTCGTAACCAGATTGCAGCAGGCTTTGAGTCAGCTCTCTTCTGGTGGGTAGCAATTTTTAAAAATATAGATTGGATAAATTACATTTTCTATAATCAACAGCGATTTTTACATTATACAAGTGATGCGGTTAAAGGAATATCAGAACAGCTTGATGTGACAAGTAGGATGGCATGGGAAAACAGAATGGCCCTCGATATGATTCTAGCGGGAAAAGGGTGTGTGTGTGTGATATTAGGAGGAAGCTCTCGTACCTTTATTCCTAATAACACTGCTTCTGATGGTTCAATCACTCGGGCCTTAAGGGGATTGACTACCTTAGCAGAGGAACTGGTTGTGAATTCAGGAGTAGACACATCTCTCACGGGATGGCTTGAATCATGGTTTGGAAAATGGAAGGGGGTGGGGGGTTTCCATCCTTACTTCCCTGATAGTAGTAGTCGGGGTATTAGTGGCCATTGGCTGTTGTATCATACTCTGTGTACGAGGGCTCACTCAAAGACTGATTGAAACAGCCTTGATGAAACGGATGCCCCTAATGGGGAATCAGGCAGAGGATCTTTATCGACTAAATAATGAGGGGATGAGTGAGACCAAGAGGGAAGGGATGAAATCTCCGGAATGATGCTTGCGAATTTCGGGAGCGATGCTTAAAAGAAAAATTGCAGAAGATAACAAATGGTAATTAAAGAAAGAGGGGAAATTGTGGGATGTGGGAAAACTAGTGTTAGTTCTGCAATTCCATTTACTTGTACAAAGTAAATGAACTCACAGGCGTGTGTAATTGTTTTAGCCAAGAGCTGAGTCAACAAGAATGGAAACTATGTGGAGGAAATACCGAATTGTTTTTGTATTAGCTAAAATTGTATGCAAGAATGAAACGTGACTGCAAACAATGGTAGATATTACAGGCGAATAGATAAGATGCTGTGGGGGGAGGAAGTTAAGCTAGATACGCCTGTACAAACGGTAGGTATAAACATCTGTTTCCCACTTTTACAGAGACACAGGAACAAACCCCCATTAAAAGGGTAATAAGTATCAGGGGAATGTACAGATGGAGGGAGTAGATAATGGTGAAGAAAGAATATTCCTAACAATGACCCACAGCGCGATGATGTCAAACGGCCTTGTGAGGCCAGAAATAAGCATTTTGTCACAGACAAGGCCAGATAAGGCAAGAGATAAACAGGTGTAATGGGGGCCGGTCTTAGGGAAGTGGAAGATGTAAACAGGGGAGGAGCGATGTAAAACAAAAGAAACTAAATTATATAAATATTGTGTATTGATTGAATTTGGGGTGTGTATGTCCTCTACCTTATAGGCACTGGACATCACACCCTCTTGCAAGAGTAAAATAAAGGACAGTACTCATTCAGATTTTGTCTCGGACTGCAATTATTGAAGTGTGTGAGTTTTGTTTCTCACAATTCCAGACCCTAACCACTGGATTAATCCGGCCAACACCACACTCTCAGGCATTGTGTTCCAGACTCTAATAACTGGATTAATCCGGCCAACCCCACACTCTCAGGCACTGTGTTCCAGACACTGAACCCTGGATTAATCCGGCCTATCCCACTCTCTCAGGCACTGTCTTCTAGACCCTAACCATTGGATTAACCGTCACACCCACACTCGCAGGCTCTGCATTCCAGAACCTACGTCCTGGATTAATCCAGCCTCCCACACAGTCTCAGACACTGTGTTCCAGAACTAACCCCTGGACTAATCCGGCCTATCCCACTCTCTCAGGCACTCTGTTCCAGACACTAACCCCTGGATTAATCCGAACAATCCCACACTCTCAGACATTGCGTTCCAGAAAGTAACCCGTGGATAGACCGGGCCGATTTTACACTCTCAGACACTTTGTTCCAGTATTTAACCCCTGGATTAATCCGGCCTATCCGACACTCTCAGGCACTGTGTTCCAGATGCCAACCCCTGGAATAATCCGGCCTCCTCCACTCTCTCGGGCACTGTGTTCTAGACCCTAACCCCTTGATTATTCCGACCAATCCCACACTTTCAGACATTGTGTTCCAGAAAGTAACCCATGGATTGACCGGGCCTGTCCCACGTCTCAGACACTCTATTCCAGACACTCACCCCTGGATTAATCTGGCATACACCACATTCTCAGACACTGTTCCAGACCCTATCCCGTGGATTAATCCGGCCTATCCCAATTCTCAGACACTGTGTTCTAGAACCTAACCCCTGGATTAATCCGGCCTATCCCACATTCTCAGACACTGTGTTCCAGACACTAACACCTGGATTAGTCCGGCCTATCCCAAACATTCTTGGACACTATGTTCTAGACCCTAACCCCTGGATTAATCCGAACAATCCTACACTCTCAGACATTGTGTTCCAGAACATAACTCGTGGATAGAATGGGCCGATCCTACACTCTCAAACACTGTGTTCAAGACCCTAATCCCTGGATTATCCGGCCTAACCGATAATGTCAGACACTGTGTTCCAGATCCGAACTCCTGGATTAACCCGGCCCATCCCACATTCTCAGACACTTTGTTCCAGACCCTAACCACTGGATTGACCCGCTCTCCCCACACTCTCAGACACTGTGTTCCAGACACTAACACCTGGATTAATCCGGCCGATCCCAAACATTCTCGGAAACTGTGTTCTAGACCCTAACCCCTTGATTAATCCGAACAATCCTACACTCTCAGACACTGTGTTCCAGATCCGAACTCCTGGATTAACCCGGCCCATCCCACACTCTCAGACACTGTGTTCCAGACCCTAACCCCTGGATTAACCTGGCCCATCCCACACTCTCAGATACTGTGTTCCAGACACTAACCCCTAGATTAATCCAACCACTCCCACACTCTCAAGCACTATGTTCCAGACCTTAACCCCTGGATTAATCCTACCTATCCCACTCTCACAGGCACTGTGTTCCAGACCCTAATCCCTGTATTAATCCTGCCTATCCCACACTCTTTGCCACCGTGTTCCAGACCCGAACCACTGGATTAATCCGGCATATCCGACACTGTCAGACAATATGTTCCAGACCCTAACTCCTGCATTAACCCGGCCTATCCCACACTCTCAGGCACTGTGTTCCAGACTCTATACCCTGGATAAATCCGGCCTATCCGACACTGTCAGGCACTGTGTTCCAGACCATAACCCCTGGATTAATCCCGCCTATCTCACACTCTCAGACACTGTATCCCAAACCATAAACCCTGGATAAATCTGGCCTCCCCCACACTCTCAGATATTGTATACCAGAGCCTAACCCCTGGATTAATCCGGCCTATCCCACACTCTCACACACTGTGTTCCAGACCCTAACCCCTGGATTAATCCGGCCCTATCCCATAAACTCAGACAATGTATTCCAGACCCTAACCACTAGATTGACCCGGCTTCCACAAAATCTCTGACACTGTGTTCCAGTCCCTAACCCATAGATTAATCCGGCCACCCCAAACTCTCTGACACTGTGTTGCAGACCCTAACCCATGGATTAATCCGGCCAAACCCACAGTCTCAGGCAATGTATTCCAGACACCAACCCCTGGATTAATCCGACCTATCCTACTCTCTCAAGCACTGTGTTCCAGACCCTAACTCCTGGAATACTCCGGCCTATCCCACACTCACACACTGTGTTCCAGACCCTAACCCCTGGATTAATCTGGCCTATCCCATAAACGCAGGCAATGTATTCCAGACCCTAACCCCTGGATTGACCCGGCCACCCCAAACTCTCTGACACTGTGTTTCAGACCCTTACCCCTGGAATATTCCGGCCTGCCCCACACTCTCAGACACTGTGTTCCAGACCCTAATGCATAGATTAATCCGGCCTATCCCACACTCCCAGATACTTTGTTCCAGACTCTAACGCCGGGATTGAATCGGCCTTCCCCACACTTTCTGGCTCTTTGTACCAGACCCAAACCGCTGGATTAATCCGGCCTATCCCACACTCTCAGACACTGTATTCCAGACCCTAACTCCTGGATTATTCCGGCCTCCCCACACTCACAGACACTGATTTCCAGACCCTAATGCCTGGATTAATCCTGCCTATCCTACTCCCGCAGACACTGTATTCCAAACCCAAACCGCTGGATTAATCTGGCCTATCCCACATTCTCAGACACTGTGTTCCAGACCCTAACCCCTGGATTGACCCGGCCTATCCCACACTCTCAAACGCTGTGTTCCAGACACTAACCCCTGGATTAATCCGGCCTCCCCCACACTCTTGGACACTATGTTCCAGAATGTAACCCCTGGATTGACCGGGCATATCCCACACTCTCAGACACTGTTTTCCAGACACTAACCACTGGATTAATCTGGCATACACCACATTCTCAGACACTATGTTCCAGACCCGATCCCCTGGATTAATCCAGCCTATCCCACATTCTCAGACACTGTGTTCTAGAATCTAACCCCTGCATTACTCCAGCCTATCCCACACTCTCAGACACTGTGTTCCAGACCCTAACCACTGGAATGACCCGGCCTCCCCCACAATCTCAGACACTGTATTCCAGAATCTAATCCCTGGATTAATCCATCCTACCCCACACTCCCAGGCACGTTGTTCCAACCCCGAACCACTGGATTAATCTGGCCTATCCCACACTCTCAAACACTGTATTCCAGACACAAACCCCTAGATTAATCCGGCCTATCCCATAATCTCAGCCAATGTATTCCAGACACTAGCCCCTGGAGAAATCCGGCCTATCCCACAATGTATGGCACTTTGTTCCAGACCCTAACCACTGGATTGACCCGCTCTCCACACACTCTCAGACAATGTATTCCAGACCCTAACCCCGGGATTAATATGGCCTATCCCATACTCTCCGTCACTTTGCTCCAGACCCTAACCCTGGATTACTCCGGCCTATCCCACACTCTCAGACACTGTGTTTCCGACCCTAACACCTGGATTAATCCGGCCTCCCCCAACACTCTCGGACACTGTGTTACATTGACAGAGTGAGGTCAGTCTGCTCTTCCCTGGGTGGGTTACATTAACAGAGTGGGGTTATTCAGCTCGTCCCTGGGGGTGTTACATTGACAGAGTGGGGTCAGTCTGCTCTTCCCTGGGTGTGTTACATTAACAGAGCGGGTTCAGTCTGCTCTTCCCTGGATGGGTGAGATTGACAGAGTGGGGTCAGTCTGCTCTTCCCTGGTTGTTGTACATTGAGAGAATTGGGTCAGTCTGCTCTTTACTGGTTGGGTGTCATTGACAGAGGGGAGTCAGTCTACTCTTGGCTGGGTGTGTTACATTGACAGAGTGGGGTCAATCTGCTCTTCACTGGGTGTGTTACATTGACAGATTGGGATCAGTCTGCTCTTCCCTGTGTGCGTTACATTGACAGAGTGGTGTCAGTCTGCCCTTCCCTGGGTGGGCTACATTGCTAGAGTGGGGTCAGTCTGCTTTTCGCTGGTTGAGTTACTTTTACAGAGTGGGGTTAGTCTGCCCTGGTGTGTGAGTGTTTGGACAGAGTGCGGTCTGTCAGCTCTTCCCATGTGTGTTACACTGACAGATTGGGGTCGGTCTGCTCTTCTCTGGGTTGGGTGACATTGCCAGGGTGGGGTCAGTCTGCTATTCGCTGGGTGAGTTAATTAGATTAGATTAGATTACTTACAGAGTGGAAACAGGCCCTTCGGCCCAACGAGTCCACACCGCCCCGCCGAAGCGTAACCCACCCAGACCTCGACCTCGACCTCGACCTCGACCTCGACATCGACATCGACATCTCACATCTTTGGACTGTGGGAGGAAACCGGAGCAGCCGGAGGAAACCCACGCAGACACGGGGAGAACGTGCAAACTCCACACAGTCGGTCGCCTGAGGCGGGAATTGAACCCGGGTCTCTGGCGCTGTGAGGCAGCAGTGCTAACCACTGTGCCACTGTCCCTCCCTTGATCGAGTGGGATTAGTCTGCCATGGTGTGTAAGTTTGTTGGACAGAGTGGGGTCTGTCTGCTCTTCGCTCGGTGTGTTACATTGACGGAGTGGGGTCAGTCTGCTCTTCCCTGGGTGTGTTACATTGACAGAATGGGTTCAGTTTGCTCTTCCCTGGGTGTGTTTCATTTACAGAGTGCGGTCTGTCTGCTCTTCCCTTGCGTTTTACATTGACAGAGTGGGGCCAGTCTGCTCTTCCCAGGTATGTTATAATGACAGAGTGGGGCAAATCTGCTCTTCTCTGGGTGTGTTACATTCACAGAATGTGGTCAGTCTGCTCTTCCCTGGGTGTGTAACATTGACAGATTGGGGTCAGTCTGCTCTTCACTGTGTGTGTTACATTGACAGAGTGGGGTCAGTCTGCTCTTCCCTGTGTGAGTTAAATTGACAGAGTGGGGTCAATCTGCTCTTCTCTGGGTGGGGTTCCTTGCCAGAGTGCGGTCAGTCTGCTTTTCGCTGTTTCAGTTACATTGAGAGAGTAGGGTTAGTCTGCCCTGGTGTGTAAGTTTGTTGCACAGAGTGGCGTCAGTCCTCTCTTGGCTGGGTGTGTTACATTAACAGATTGGGGTCAGTCTGCTCTCCCCTGGGTGTGTTACTCTGACAGAGTGGGGTCAGTCTGCTCTAGCCTGTGTGAGTTAAATTGACAGATTAGGGGCAGTCTGCTCTTGCCTGTGTGATTTACATTGCCAGATTGGGGTCAGTCTGCTATTGCCTTTGTGAGATAAATTAACAGATTAGGGTCAGTCTGCTCTTCCCTGGGTGTGTTACATTGACAGAATGGGGGCCAGTCTGCTCTTCCCCGGATGTATTATATTGACAGAGTGGGGTTAGTCTGCCCTGCTGTGTAAGTTTTTTGGACAGAGTGGGGTCATTGAGCTCTTCCCTGCGTGTGTTAGATTGACAGAGTGGGGCCAGTCTGCTCTTCCCTGGGTGTGTTACTTTGGCAGAGTCGGGTCCGTCTGCTCTTCCCCGGGGGTGTTATATTGACAGAGTGGGGTCAGTCTGCTCATCCCTGGGTGTGTTACATTGACAGAGTGGGGTCAGTCTGCTCTTCCCTCGGTGGGTTACATTGACAGATTGTGGTCAGTCTTCTCTTCCCTGTGTGTGTTACATTGACAGAGTGGTGTCAGTCTGCTCTTCCCTGTGTGAGTTAAATTGACAGAGTGGGGTCAATCTGGTCTTCCCTGGGTGGCCTACATTGCCAGAGTGGGGTCAGCCTGCTTTTCGCTGGTTGAGTTATATTGACAGAGTGGGGTTAGTCTGCCCTGGTGTGTAAGTTTGTTGGACAGAGTGGGGTCAGTCTGCTCTTCGCTCGGTGTGTTACATTGGCAGAGTGAGGTCAGTCTGCTCTTCCCTGGGTGTGTTATATTGACAGAGTGGGGTCAGTCTGCTCATCCCTGGGTGTGTTACATTGACAGAGTGGGGTCAGTCTACACTTCCCTGGATAGGTTACATTGACAGAGTGTGGTCAGTCTGTTCTTCCCTGGGTCTGCTACATTCACAGATTAGTGTCAGTCTGCTCTTCCCTGGGTGAGCTACATTCCCAGAATGGGGTCAGTCTGCTCTTCACTGGGTGAGCTACCTTGCCAGAGTGGGGTCAGTCTGCTCTTCCCTGGGAGTTATACATTGACATAGTGTAGTCAGTCTGCTCTTCCCTGGTTGGGTTACATTGTCAGAGTGGGGTCAGTTTGCTCTTTCCTGGGAGGGTGACATTGACAGAGTGGGGACAGTCTGATCTTCCCTGGGTGGGGGACATTGACAGAATGCGGTCAGACTGCTATTCCCTGGGTGTTGTACATTGAGAGAATTGGGTCAGTCTGCTCTTTACTGGTTGGGTGTCATTGACAGAGTGGGGTCAGTCTGCTCTTGGCTGGGTGTGTTACATTAACAGATTGGGGTCAGTCTGCTCTCCCCTGGTTGTGTTACTATGACAGAATGGGGTCAGTCTGCTCATGCCTGTGTGAGTTAAATTGACAGATTAGGGTCAGTCTGCTCTTGCCTGTGTGAGTTACATTGACAGAGTGGGGCCAGTCTACTCTTCCCGGGTATGTTATAATGACAGAGTGGGGTCAATCTGCTCTTCCCTCGGTGGGTTACATTGACAGATTGCGGTCAGTCTGTTCTTCCCTGGGTGCGTTACATTCACAGAGTGGTGTCAGTCTGCTCTTTCCTGGGTGTGTTACATTGACAGAGTGTGGTCAGTCTGCTCATTACTGGGTGGATTACATTGACAAAGTGGGGTCAGTCTGCTCTTCCCTGGGTGTGTTACATTCACAGTGTGGGGTCAATCTGCTCTTCCCTCAGTGGTTTACATTGACAGATTGTGGTAAGTCTGCTCTTCCCTGGGTGTGTTACATTGACAGAGTGTTATCAGTCTGTTCTTCCCTGGGTGTGTTACATTGACAGAGTGGTGTCAGTCTGCTCTTCCCTGGGTGGGCTACATTGCCAGAGTGGGGTCAGTCTGCTATTCGCTGGGTGAGTTACTTCGACAGAGTGGTATTAATCTGCCCTGGTGTGTGAGTTTGTTAGATAGAGTGCGGTCAGTCTGCTCTTCCCTGCGTGTATTATATTGACAAAGTGGGGTCAGTGTGCACTTCTCTGGGTGGGTTATATTGACAGAGTGCGGTCAGTCGGGTCTTCCCTGGGTGTGTTACATTGACAGAGTGGGGTCAGTCTGCTCTTCCTGCGTGGGTAACATTGACAAATTGGGGTCAGTCTGCTCTTCCCTGGGTGTGTTACATTGACAGGGTGGGGACAGTTTGCTCTTCCCTGCGCGTGTTACATAGACAGAGCGGGGTCAGTCTGCTCTTCCATGGGTGGGTTACATTGACAGAGTGCGGTCAGTCTGTTCTTCCCTGGGTGTGTTACATTGACAGGGTGGGGTCAGTCTGCTCTTCCCTGCGCGTGTTATATAGACAGAGCGGGGTCAGTCTGCTCTTCCCTGTGTGGGTTACATTGACAGAGTGCGGTCAGTCTGCCCTTCCCTGTGTGTGTTACATTCACAGTGTGGGGTCAATCTGCTCTTCCCTCGGTGGGTTACATTGACAGATTGTGGTCAGTCTGCTCGTCCCTGGGTGTGTTACATTGACAGAGTGTTGTCAGTCTGTTCTTCCCTGGGTGTTTTTCATTGACAGAATGGGATCAGTTTGCTTTTCCCTGGGTGTGTTTCATTTACAGAGTGCCGTCTGTCTGCTCTTCCCTTGTGTGTTACATTGACAGAGTGGGGTCAGTCTGCTCTTCCCGGGTATGTTATAATGACAGAGTGCCGTCAATCTGCTGTTCCCTGGGTGTGTAACATTCACAGAATGTGTTCAGTCAGCTCTTCCCTGGGTGGGTTACATTGACAGAGTGCGGTCAGTCTGCTCATCCCTGGGTGGGTTACATTGACAGAGTGGGGTCAGTCTGGTCTTCACTGTGTGTGTTACATTTACAGAGTGCGGTCAGTCTGCTCTTCCCTGGGTGTGTTACATTGACAGAGTGTGGTCAGTCTGCTCTACCCTGGGTGTGTTACATTGACAGAGTTGGGTCAGTCTGTTCTTCCCTGGGTGTGTTACATTGACAGATTGGGGTCAGTCTGCTCTTGCCTGGGTGTGTTTCATTGACAGAGTGGGTTCAGTCTGCTCTTCCCTGGGTGTGTTACATTGACAGAGTGGGGTCAGTCTGCTCTTCCCTGGTTGGGTTACATTGATAGAGTAGGGATAGTCTGCTCTTCCCTGGGTGAGTTACATTGACAGATTGGGGTCATTCTGCTCTTCCCTGGGTGGCTGACATTGACAGAGGGGGCTGAAAATGTTTTGCTGGAGGTCAGTCAGCATCCAAGGAACAGGAGAATCGATGTTTCGGACATAAACCCTTCTTCAGCATTGACAGAGTGTGGCCAGTCTGCTCTTTCCTGGGTGTGTTACATTGACAGAGTGGTGACAGTCTGCTATTCCCTGGGTGGGTTACATTGACAGAGTGGGGACAGTCTGCTCTTCCCTGCGAGGTTAGCATTGAAAGATTCGGGTAAGTCTGCTTTTCCCTGGTTGGGTACATTCACAGAGTGCAGTCAGTCTGCTCATCCCTGGGTGGGTTACATTGACAGAGTGGGGTCAGTCTGGTCTTCACTGTGTGTGTTACATTTACAGAGTGCGGTCAGTCTGCTCTTCCCTGGGTGTGTTACATTGACAGAGTGGGGTCAGTCTGCTCTACCCTGGGTGTGTTACATTGACAGAGTTGGGTCAGTCTGTTCTTCCCTGGGTGTGTTACATTGACAGATTGGGGTCAGTCTGCTCTTGCCTGGGTGTGTTTCATTGACAGAGTGGGTTCAGTCTGCTCTTCCCTGGGTGTGTTACATTGACAGAGTGGCGTCAGTCTGCTCTTCCCTGGTTGGGTTACATTGATAGAGTAGGGATAGTCTGCTCTTCCCTGGGTGAGTTACATTGACAGAGTGGGGTCATTCTGCTCTTCCCTGGGTGGCTGACATTGACAGAGTAGGCTGAAAATGTTTTGCTGGAGGTCAGTCAGCATCCAAGGAACAGGAGAATCGATGTTTCGGACATAAACCCTTCTTCAGCATTGACAGAGTGTGGCCAGTCTGCTATTCCCTGGGTGGGTTACATTGACAGAGTGGGGATAGTCTGCTCTTCCCTGCGAGGTTAACATTGAAAGATTCGGGTCAGTCTGCTTTTCCCTGGTTGGGTACATTCACAGAGTGGGTTCAGTCTGTTCTTCCCCGGGTGTGATATATTGACAGAGTGGGGTCAGTCTGCTCATCCCTGGGTGTGTTACATTGACAGAGTGGGGTCATAGAACATAGAACATAGAACAATACAGCACAGAACAGGCCCTTCGGCCCACGATGTTGTGCCGAACTTCTATCCTAGATTAAGCACCCATCCATGTACCTATCCAAATGCCACTTAAAGGTCGCCAATGAATCTGACTCTACCACTCCCACGGGCAGCGCATTCCATGCCCCCACCACTCTCTGGGTGAAGAACCCACCCCTGACATCTCCCCTATACCTTCCACCCTTCACCTTAAATTTATGACCCCTTGTAACACTCTGTTGTACCCGGGGAAAAAGTTTCTGACTGTCTACTCTATCTATTCCTCTGATCATCTTATAAACCTCGATCAAGTCACCCCTCATCCTGCGCCGTTCCAACGAGAAAAGGCCGAGAACTCTCAACCTATCCTCGTACGACCTACTCTCCATTCCAGGCAACATCCAGGTAAATCTTCTCTGCACCCTCTCCAAAGCTTCCACATCTTTCCTAAAGTGAGGCGACCAGAACTGCACACAGTACTCCAAATGTGGCCTAACCAAAGTCCTGTACAGCTGCAACATCACCTCACGACTCTTGAATTCAATCCCTCTGCTAATGAACGATAATACTCCATAGGCCTTCTTACAAACTCTATCCACCTGAGTGGCAACCTTCAAAGATCTATGTACATAGACCCCAAGATCCCTCTGTTCCTCCACCTGACCAAGAACCCTACCATTAACCCTGTATTCCGCATTCTTATTTGTTCTTCCAAAATGGACAACTTCACACTTGGCAGGGTTGAACTCCATCTGCCACTCCTCAGCCCAGCTCTGCATCATATCTAAGTCCCTCTGCAGCCGACAACAGCCCTCCTCACTGTCCACAACTCCACCTATCTTTGTATCATCTGCAAATTTACTGACCCACCCTTCGACTCCCTCATCTAAGTCATTAATAAAAATTACAAACAGCAGAGGACCCAGAACTGATCCCTGCGGAACTCCACTTGTAACTGGACTCCATGCTGAATATTTACCATCTACTACCACTCTCTGACTTCGACCGGTTAGCCAGTTTTCTATCCAATTGGCCAAATTTCCCTCTATCCCATGCCTCCTGACTTTCCGCATAAGCCTACCATGGGGAACCTTATCAAATGCCTTACTAAAATCCATGTACACTACATCCACTGCTCTACCCTCATCCACATGCTTGGTCACCTCCTCGAAGAATTCAATAAGACTTGTAAGGCAAGACCTACCCTTCACAAATCCGTGCTGGCTGTCCCTAATCAAGCAGTGCCGTTCCAGATACTCGTAAATCCTATCCCTCAGTACCCTTTCCATTACTTTGCCGACCACAGAAGTAAGACTAACTGGCCTGTAATTCCCGGGGTAATCCCTATTCCCTTTTTTGAACAGGGGCACAACATTCGCTACTCTCCAGTCCCCTGGTACCACCCCCGTTGCCAGTGAAGACGAGAAGATCATTGCCAACGGTACTGCAATTTCCTCTCTTGCTTCCCACATAATCCTAGGATATATCCCGTCAGGCCCGGGGGACTTGTCTATCCTCAAGTTGTTCAAAATGTCCAACACATCTTCCTTCCTAACAGATATCTCTTCTAGCTTATCAGTCCGTTTCACACTCTCCTCTTCAACAATACAGTCCCTCTCGTTCGTAAATACTGAAGAGAAGTACTTGTTCAAGACCTCTCCTATCTCTTCCGACTCAATACACAATCTCCCACCACTGTCCTTGATCGGACCTACCCTCGTTCTCGTCATTCTCAGGTTTCTCACATACGCATAGAATGCCTTGGGGTTATCCTTGATCCTATCCGCCAGGGATTTTTCATGCCCTCTCTTAGCTCTCCTAATCCCTTTCTTCAGGTCCCTTCTGGCTATCCTGTATCCCTCCACTGCTCTGTCTGAACCTTGTTTCCTCAACCTTATGTAAGCCTCCTTCTTCCTCTTTACTAGGCAGTCTGCACTTCCCTGGATAGGTTACATTGACAGAGTGTGGTCAGTCTGTTCTTCCCTGGGTCTGCTACATTCACAGATTAGTGTCAGTCTGCTCTTCCCTGGGTGAGCTACATTCCCAGAATGGGGTCAGTCTGCTCTTCACTGGGTGAGCTACCTTGCCAGAGTGGGGTCAGTTTGCTCTTGCCTGTGTAAGTTACATTGACAGAGTGGGGTCAGTCTGCTCTTCCCTGGGTGGATACATTGACAGAGTGGGGTCAGTCTGCTCTTCCCTGGGTGTGTTACATTGACAGAGTGGTGTCAGTCTGCACTTCCCTGGGTATGTTACGTTGACAGAGTGGGGTCAGTCTGCTCTTCCCTGGGTGTGTTACATTGACAGATTTGGGTCAGTTTGCTCTTGCCTGTGTAAGTTACATTGACAGAGTGGGGTCAGTCTGCACTTCCCTCCGTTTGCTACATTGACAGAGTGGTGTCAGTCGGCTCTTCCCTGGGTGAGCTACATTGCCACAGTGGGGAAAGTCTGCTCTTCCCGGGGTGAGCTACATTGACAGGGTGGGGTCAATCTGCTCTTCCCAGGGTGTGTTACAGCGACAGAGTGGGTTTAGTCTGCTCTTCCCTGGGTGTGTGACATTGACAGAGTGTTGTCAGTCTACTCTTCTCTGTGTGAGTTAAATTGACAGAGTGTGGTCAGTCTGCTCTTCCCTGGGTGGGTAAATTGACAGATTGGGGTCAGTCTTCCCTTCCCTGGGTGTGTTACATTGACAGAGTGGGGTTAGTCTGCTCTTCCCTGGGTGGGTAAATTGACAGAGTGGGATCAGTCTTCCCTTCCCTGGGTGTGTTACATTGACAGAGTGGTGTCAGACTGCTCTTCCCTGGGTTGGTACATTGACAGAGTGGGGTCAGTCTGCACTTCTCGTGGTGTGTTACATTGACAGAGTGAGGTCAGTCTGCTCTTGACTGTGTGTGTTACATTTACAGAGTGGGGTCAGTCTGCTCTTTGCTGGGTGTGTTCCATTGACAGAGTGGTGTCAGTCTGCTCTTTCCTGGGTGTCTTACATTGACAGAGTGGGGTCAGTCTGCTCTTCACTGATTGGGTAACATTGATAGAGTGGGTTCAGGCTGCTCTTCCCTGCGTGAGCTGCATTGACAGAGTGTGATCAGTCTGGTCTTCCCTGGTTGCGTAACATTGATAGAGTGGTGTCAGTCTGCTCTTCCCTGGGGGAGCTACATTGCCAGAGTGGGGAATGTTTGCTCTTCCCGGGGTGAGCGACATTGACAGAGTGGGGTCAGTCTGCTCTTCCCAGGGTGTGTTACAGCGACAGAGTGGGTTTAGTCTGCTCTTCCCTGGGTGTGTTACATTGACAGAGTGAGTTCAGTCTGCTCTTCCCTGGGTGGGTACATTGACAGAGTGGGGTCAGTCTTCCCTTCCCTGGATGTGTTCCATTGATAGTGTCGGGTCAGTCTTCCCTTCCCTGGGTGTGTTACATTGATAGTGTCGGGTCAGTGTGCTCTGGGTGTGGTATATTGAAATAGTGGGTTCAGTTTGCTCTTGCCTGGGTGTGTTACATTGACAGAGTGGGGTCAGTCTGCTCTTCCCTGGGTGTGTTACATTGACAGATTGGGGTCAGTTTGCTCTTGCCTGTGTAAGTTACATTGACAGAGTGGGGTCAGTCTGCTCTTCCCTCCGTTTGCTACATTGACAGAGTGGTGTCAGTCGGCTCTTCTCTGGGTGAGCTACATTGCCACAGTGGGGAAAGTCTGCTCTTCCCGGGGTGAGCTACATTGACAGGGTGGGGTCAATCTGCTCTTCCCAGGGTGTGTTACAGCGACAGAGTGGGTTTAGTCTGCTCTTCCCTGGGTGTGTGACATTGACAGAGTGTTGTCAGTCTACTCTTCTCTGTGTGAGTTAAATTGACAGAGTGAGGTCAGTCTGCTCTTCCCTGGGTGGGTAAATTGACAGATTGGGGTCAGTCTTCCCTTCCCTGGGTGTGTTACATTGACAGAGTGGGGTTAGTCTGCTCTTCCCTGGGTGGGTAAATTGACAGAGTGGGATCAGTCTTCCCTTCCCTGGGTGTGTTACATTGACAGAGTGGTGTCAGTCTGCTCTTCCCTGGGTTGGTACTTTGACAGAGTGGGGTCAGTCTGCACTTCTCGTGGTGTGTTACATTGACAGAGTGAGGTCAGTCTGCTCTTGACTGTGTGTGTTACATTTACAGATTGTGGTCAGTCTGCTCTTTGCTGGGTGTGTTCCATTGACAGAGTGGTGTCAGTCTGCTCTTCCCTGGGTGTCTTACATTGACAGAATGGAGTTAGTCTGCACTTCCCTGGGTATGTTACATTGACAGAATGGGGTCAGACTGCTCTTCCCTCCGTCTGCTACATTGACAGAGTGGTGTCAGTCTGCTCTTCCCTGGGGGAGCTACATTGCCAGAGTGGGGAATGTTTGCTCTTCCCGGGGTGAGCGACATTGACAGAGTGGGGTCAGTCTGCTCTTCCCAGGGTGTGTTACAGCGACAGAGTGGGTTTAGTCTGCTCTTCCCTGGGTGTGTTACATTGACAGAGTGAGTTCAGTCTGCTCTTCCCTGGGTGGGTACATTGACAGAGTGGGGTCAGTCTTCCCTTCCCTGGGTGTGTTCCATTGATAGTGTCGGGTCAGTCTTCCCTTCCCTGGGTGTGTTACATTGATAGTGTCGGGTCAGTGTTCTCTGGGTGTGGAATATTGAAATAGTGGGTTCAGTTTGCTCTTGCCTGGGTGTGTTACATTGACAGAGTGGGGTCAGTCTGCTCTTCCCTGGGTGTGTTACATTGACAGATTGGGGTCAGTTTGCTCTTGCCTGTGTAAGTTACATTGACAGAGTGGGGTCAGTCTGCTCTTCCCTGGGTGGATACATTGACAGATTGGGGTCAGTCTGCTCTTCCCTGGGTGTGTTACATTGACAGAGTGGTGTCAGTCTGCACTTTCCTGGGTATGTTACGTTGACAGAGTGGGGTCAGTCTGCTCTTCCCTGGGTGTGTTACATTGACAGAGTGTTGTCAGTCTACTCTTCTCTGTGTGAGTTAAATTGACAGAGTGAGGTCAGTCTGCTCTTCCCTGGGTGGGTAAATTGACAGACTGGGGTAAGTGTGCTCTTCCCTGGGTGTGTTACATTGACAGAGTGGTGTCAGTCTGCTCTTGACTGTGTGTGTTACATTGACAGAGTGGGGTCAGTCGGCTCTTCCCTGGGTGTCTTACATTGACAGAATAGGGTCAGTCTGCTCTTCCCTGGTTGGGTAACATTGATAGAGTGGGTTCAGTCTGCTCTTCCCTGGGTGAGCTGCATTGACAGTGTGGGGTCAGTCTGCTCTTCCCTGGGTGTGTTACATTGACACAGTGGAGTCAGTCTGCTCTTCCCTGCGTCTCCTACATTGACAGAGTGTGATCAGTCTGCTCTTCCCTGCGTCTCCTACATTGACAGAGTGGTGTCAGTCGGCTCTTCCCTGGGGGAGCTACATTGCCAGAGTGGGTAATGTTTGCTCTTCCCGGGGTGAGCGACATTGACAGAGTGGGGTCAGTCTGCTCTTCCCTGGGTATGTTACGTTGACAGAGTGGGGTCAGTCTGCTCTTCCCTGGGTCTGCTGCACTGACAGAGTGGGGTCAGTCTGCTCTTCCCTCCGTTTGCTACATTGACAGAGTGGTGTCAGTCGGCTCTTTCCTGGGTGAGCTACATTGCCACAGTGGGGAAAGTCTGCTCTTCCCGGGGTGAGCTACATTGACAGGGTGGGGTCAATCTGCTCTTCCCAGGGTGTGTAACAGCGACAGAGTGGGTTTAGTCTGCTCTTTCCTGGGTGTGTGACATTGACAGAGTGTTGTCAGTCTACTCTTCTCTGTGTGAGTTAAATTGACAGAGTGAGGTCAGTCTGCTCTTCCCTGGGTGGGTAAATTGACAGATTGGGGTCAGTCTTCCCTTCCCTGTGTGTGTTACATTGACAGAGTGGGGTCAGTCTGCTCTTCCCTGGGTGGGTAAATTGACAGAGTGGGATCAGTCTTCCCTTCCCTGGGTGTGTTACATTGACAGAGTGGTGTCAGTCTGCTCTTCCCTGGGTGTGTTACATTGACAGAGTGGTGTCAGTCTGCACTTCCCTGGGTGTCTTGCAAAGACAGAGTAGGGTCAGTCTGCTCTTCCCTGGTTGGGTAACATTGATAGAGTGGATTCCGTCTGCTCTTCCCTGGGTGAGCTGCATTGACAGAGTGGGGTCAGTCTGCTCTTCCCTGGGTGTGTCACATTGACACAGTGGAGTCAGTCGGCTCTTCCGTAGGGGTGCGTCATTGACAGAGTGTGATCAGTCTGCTCTTCCCTGGTTGAGTAACATTGATAGAGTGGGGTCAGTCTGCTCTTCCCTGGGTGAGCTACATTGCCAGAGTGGGGAAAGTCTGCTCTTCCCTGGGAGTGTTACATTGACAGATTGGGGTCAGTCTGCTTTTCCCTGGGTGGGTACATTGACAGAGTGGGGTCAGTCTTCCCTTCCCTGGGTGTGTTACATTGACAGAGTGGAGTCAGTCTGCTCTTCCCTGGGTGGGTTACATTGACAGAGTGGGTTCCGTCTCCTCTTCCCTCGTAGGATACATTGACAGAGTGGAGTCAGTCTGCTCTTCCCTGGGTGTGCTACATTGACAGAGTGGGGTCAGTCTGCTCTTCCCTGGGTTGGTACATTGACAGAGTGGTGTCAGTCTGCACTTCCCTGGGTGTCTTGCAAAGACAGAGTAGGGTCAGTCTGCTCTTCCCTGGTTGGGTAACATTGATAGAGTGGATTCCGTCTGCTCTTCCCTGGATGAGCTGCATTGACAGAGTGGGGTCAGTCTGCTCTTCCCTGGGTGTGTCACATTGACACAGTGGAGTCAGTCGGCTCTTCCGTAGGGGTGCGTCATTGACAGAGTGTGATCAGTCTGCTCTTCCCTGGTTGAGTAACATTGATAGAGTGTTGTCAGTCTACTCTTCTCTATGTGAGTTAAATTGACAGAGTGAGATCAGTCTGCTCTTCCCTGGGTGTGTTACATTGACAGATTGGGGTCAGTCTGCTTTTCCCTGGGTGGGTACATTGACAGAGTGGGGTCAGTCTTCCCTTCCCTGGGTGTGTTACATTGACAGAGTGGAGTCAGTCTGGTCTTCCCTGGGTGTGTTACATTGACAGAGTGGGTTCCGTCTCCTCTTCCCTCGTAGGATACATTGACAGAGTGGAGTCAGTCTGCTCTTCCCTGGGTGTGCTACATTGACAGAGTGGGGTCAGTCTGCTCTTCCCTGGGTTGGTACATTGACAGAGTGGGGTCAGTCTGCTCTTCTCTGGGTGTGTTACATTGACAGAGTGGAGTCAGTCTGCTCTTCCCTGGGTGGGTTACATTGACAGAATGGGGTAACTCTGCTCTTCCCTGGGTGTGTTACATTGACAGAGTGGGTCAGTCGGCTCTTCCCTGGGTGTGTTACATTGACAGAGTAGGGTCCGTCTGCTCTTCCCTGGTTGGGTAACATTGATAGAGTGGTATCCGTCTGCTCTTCCCTGGGTGAGCTGCATTGACAGAGTGGGGTCAGTCTGCTCTTCCCTGGGTGTGTTACATTGACACAGTGGAGTCAGTCTGCTATTCCCTGGGTGTTTTACATTGACAGAGTGTGATCAGTCTGCTCTTCCCTGTTTGAGTAACATTGATAGAGTGGATACAGTCTGCTCTTCCCTGGGTGAGCTGCATTGACAGAGTGGTGTCAGTCTGCTCTTCCCTGGGTGTGTTACATTGACACAGTGGAGTCAGTCTGCACTTCCCTGGGTGTGTTTCATTGACAGAGTGTGATCAGTCTGTTCTTCCCTGGTTGGGTAACATTGATAGATTGGGGTCAGTCTGCTCTTCCCTGGGTGTGTTACATTGACAGATTGGAGTCAGTCTGCACTTCCCTGGGTATGTTACATTGACAGATTGGGTTCAGTCTGCTCTTCCCTGGGTCTGCTACATTGACAGAGTGGGGTCAGTCTGCTCTTCCCTCCGTTTGCTACATTGACAGAGTGGCGTCAGTCGGCTCTTCCCTGGGGGAGCTACATTGACAGAGTGGGGAATGTTTGCTCTTCCCGGGATGAGCGACATTGACAGAGTGGGGACAGTCTGCTCTTCCCAGGGTGTGTTACAGCGACAGAGTGTGTTTAGTCTGCTCTTCCCTGGTTGTGTTACATTGATAGAGTGAGGTCAGTCTGCTCTTCCCTGGGTGTGTTACATTGACAGAGTGGGGTCAGTCTGCTCTTCCCTGGGTGGGTACATTGACAGAGTGGGGTCAGTCTTCCCTTCCCTGCGTGTGTTCCATTGATAGTGTCGGGTCAGTCTTCCCTTCCCTGGGTATGTTACATTGATAGTGTCGGGTCAGTCTGCTCTTCCCTGGGTGTGTTATATTGAAAGAGTGGGGTCAGTTTGCTCTTGCCTGGGTGTGTTACATTGACAGATTAGGGACAGTTTGCTCTTGCCTGTGTAAGTTAAATTGACAGAATGAGGTCAGTCTGCTCTTCCCTGAGTGTGTTACATTGACAGAGTGGGGACAGTCTGCTCTTCCCTGGGTGGATACATTGACAGAGTGGGGTCAGTCTTCCCTTCCCTGGGTGTGTTACATTGACAGAGTGGAGTCAGTCTGCTCTTCCCTGGGTGTGGTACATTGACAGAGTGGGGTCCGTCTGCTCTTCCCCGGTAGGGTACATTGACAGAGTGGAGTCAGTCTGCTCTTCCCTGGGTGTGTTACATTAACAGAGTGGGGTCGGTCTGCTCTTCCCTGGGTTGGTACATTGACAGAGTGGGGTCAGTCTGCTCTTCTCGTGGTGTGTTACATTGACAGAGTGAGGTCAGTCTGCTCTTGACTGTGTGTGTTACATTTACAGAGTGGGGTCAGTCTGCTCTTTGCTGGGTGTGTTCCATTGACAGAGTGGTGTCAGTCTGCTCTTCCCTGGGTGTCTTACATTGACAGAGTGGGGTCAGTCTGCTCTTCCCTGGTTGGGTAACATTGATAGAGTGGGTTCAGGCTGCTCTTCCCTGCGTGAGCTGCATTGACAGAGTGTGATCAGTCTGCTCTTCCCTGGTTGCGTAACATTGATAGAGTGGGGTCAGTCTGCACTTCCCTGGGTATGTTACATTGACAGAATGGGGTCAGACTGCTCTTCCCTCCGTCTGCTACATTGACAGAGTGGTGTCAGTCTGCTCTTCCCTGGGGGAGCTACATTGCCAGAGTGGGGAATGTTTGCTCTTCCCGGGGTGAGCGACATTGACAGAGTGGGGCCAGTCTGCTCTTCCCAGGGTGTGTTACAGCGACAGAGTGGGTTTAGTCTGCTCTTCCCTGGGTGTGTTACATTGACAGAGTGAGTTCAGTCTGCTCTTCCCTGGGTGGGTACATTGACAGAGTGGGGTCAGTCTTCCCTTCCCTGGGTGTGTTCCATTGATAGTGTCGGGTCAGTCTTCCCTTCCCTGGGTGTGTTACATTGATAGTGTCGGGTCAGTGTGCTCTGGGTGTGGTATATTGAAATAGTGGGTTCAGTTTGCTCTTCCCTGGGTGTGTTACATTGACAGATTGGGGTCAGTCTGCTCTTGCCTGTGTAAGTTACATTGACAGAGTGGGGTCAGTCTGCTCTTCCCTGGGTGGATACATTGACAGATTGGGTCAGTCTGCTCTTCCCTGGGTGTGTTACATTGACGGAGTGGTGTCAGTCTGCACTTCCCTGGGTATGTTACGTTGACAGAGTGGGGTCAGTCTGCTCTTCCCTGGGTGTGTTACATTGACAGAGTGTTGTCAGTCTACTCTTCTCTGTGTGAGTTAAATTGACAGAGTGAGGTCAGTCTGCTCGTCCCTGGGTGGGTAAATTGACAGACTGGGGTAAGTGTGCTCTTCCTTGGGTGTGTTACATTGACAGAGTGTTGTCAGTCTGCTCTTGACTGTGTGTGTTACATTGACAGAGTGGGGTCAGTCGGCTCTTCCCTGGGTGTCTTACATTGACAGAATAGGGTCAGTCTGTTCTTCCCTCCGTTTGCTACATTGACAGAGTGGTGTCAGTCGGCTCTTCCCTGGGTGAGCTACATTGCCACAGTGGGGAAAGTCTGCTCTTCCCGGGGTGAGCTACATTGACAGGGTGGGGTCAATCTGCTCTTCCCAGCGTGTGTAACAGCGACAGAGTGGGTTTAGTCTGCTCTTCCCTGGGTGTGTGACATTGACAGAGTGTTGTCAGTCTACTCTTCTCTATGTGAGTTAAATTGACAGAGTGAGATCAGTCTGCTCTTCCCTGGGTGTGTTACATTGACAGATTGGCGTCAGTCTGCTTTTCCCTGGGTGGGTACATTGACAGAGTGGGGCCAGTCTTCCCTTCCCGGGGTGTGTTACATTGACAGAGTGGAGTCAGTCTGCTCTTCCCTGGGTGGGTTACATTGACAGAGTGGGGTCCGTCTCCTCTTCCCTAGTAGGATACATTGACAGAGTGGAGTCAGTCTGCTCTTCCCTGGGTGTGCTACATTGACAGAGTGGGGTCAGTCTGCTCTTCCCTGGGTTGGTACATTGACAGAGTGGGGTCAGTCTGCTCTTCTCTGGGTGTGTTACATTGACAGAGTGTTGTCAGTCTGTTCCTCCCTGGGTGTTTACATTGACAGAGTGCGGTCAGTCTGCCCTTCCCTGTGTGTGTTACATTCACAGTGTGGGGTCAATCTGCTCTTCCCTCGGTGGGTTACATTGACAGATTGTGGTCAGTCTGCTCGTCCCTGGGTGTGTTACATTGACAGAGTGTTGTCAGTCTGTTCTTCCCTGGGTGTTTTTCATTGACAGAATGGGATCAGTTTGCTTTTCCCTGGGTGTGTTTCATTTACAGAGTGCCGTCTGTCTGCTCTTCCCTTGTGTGTTACATTGACAGAGTGGGGTCAGTCTGCTCTTCCCGGGTATGTTATAATGACAGAGTGCCGTCAATCTGCTGTTCCCTGGGTGTGTAACATTCACAGAATGTGTTCAGTCAGCTCTTCCCTGGGTGGGTTACATTGACAGAGTGCGGTCAGTCTGCTCATCCCTGGGTGGGTTACATTGACAGAGTGGGGTCAGTCTGGTCTTCACTGTGTGTGTTACATTTACAGAGTGCGGTCAGTCTGCTCTTCCCTGGGTGTGTTACATTGACAGAGTGGGGTCAGTCTGCTCTACCCTGGGTGTGTTACATTGACAGAGTTGGGTCAGTCTGTTCTTCCCTGGGTGTGTTACATTGACAGATTGGGGTCAGTCTGCTCTTGCCTGGGTGTGTTTCATTGACAGAGTGGGTTCAGTCTGCTCTTCCCTGGGTGTGTTACATTGACAGAGTGGGGTCAGTCTGCTCTTCCCTGGTTGGGTTACATTGATAGAGTAGGGATAGTCTGCTCTTCCCTGGGTGAGTTACATTGACAGATTGGGGTCATTCTGCTCTTCCCTGGGTGGCTGACATTGACAGAGGGGGCTGAAAATGTTTTGCTGGAGGTCAGTCAGCATCCAAGGAACAGGAGAATCGATGTTTCGGACATAAACCCTTCTTCAGCATTGACAGAGTGTGGCCAGTCTGCTCTTTCCTGGGTGTGTTACATTGACAGAGTGGTGTCAGTCTGCTATTCCCTGGGTGGGTTACATTGACAGAGTGGGGACAGCCTGCTCTTCCCTGCGAGGTTAACATTGAAAGATTCGGGTCAGTCTGCTTTTCCCTGGTTGGTTACATTCACAGAGTGCGGTCAGTCTGCTCATCCCTGGGTGGGTTACATTGACAGAGTGGGGTCAGTCTGGTCTTCACTGTGTGTGTTACATTTACAGAGTGCGGTCAGTCTGCTCTTCCCTGGGTGTGTTACATTGACAGAGTGGGGTCAGTCTTCTCTACCCTGGGTGTGTTACATTGACAGAGTTGGGTCAGTCTGTTCTTCCCTGGGTGTGTTACATTGACAGATTGGGGTCAGTCTGCTCTTGCCTGGGTGTGTTTCATTGACAGAGTGGGGTCAGTCTGCTCTTCCCTGGGTGTGTTACATTGACAGAGTGGCGTCAGTCTGCTCTTCCCTGGTTGGGTTACATTGATAGAGTAGGGATAGTCTGCTCTTCCCTGGGTGAGTTACATTGACAGAGTGGGGTCATTCTGCTCTTCCCTGGGTGGCTGACATTGACAGAGGGGGCTGAAAATGTTTTGCTGGAGGTCAGTCAGCATCCAAGGAACAGGAGAATCGATGTTTCGGACATAAACCCTTCTTCAGCATTGACAGAGTGTGGCCAGTCTGCTATTCCCTGGGTGGGTTACATTGACAGAGTGGGGACAGTCTGCTCTTCCCTGCGAGGTTAACATTGAAAGATTCGGGTCAGTCTGCTTTTCCCTGGTTGGGTACATTCACAGAGTGGGTTCAGTCTGTTCTTCCCCGGGTGTGATATATTGACAGAGTGGGGTCAGTCTGCTCATCCCTGGGTGTGTTACATTGACAGAGTGTGGTCAGTCTGTTCTTCCCTGGGTGTGCTACATTCACAGATTAGTGTCAGTCTGCTCTTCCCTGGGTGAGCTACATTCCCAGAATGGGGTCAGTCTGCTCTTCACTGGGTGAGCTACCTTGCCAGAGTGGGGTCAGTCTGCTCTTCCCTGGGAGTTATACATTGACATAGTGTAGTCAGTCTGCTCTTCCCTGGGTGGGCTACATTGCCAGAGTGGAGTCAGTCTGCTTTTCGCTGATTGAGTTACTTTGACAGAGTGGGATTAGTCTGCCCTGGTGTGTAAGTTTGTTGGACAGAGTGCGGTCAGTCTGCTCTTCCCTGGGTGTGTTACATTGGCAGAGTGAGGTCAGTCTGCTCTTCCCTGTGTGGGTGTCTTTGACAAGGTGGGGTCAGTCTGCTCTTCCCTGGGTGTGTTATATTGACAGAGTGTTGTCAGTCTTTTCTTCCAAGGGTATGTTTCATTTACAGAATGGGATCAGTTTGCTCTTCCCTGTGCGTGTTTCATTTACAGAGTGCGGTCTGACTGCTCTTCCCTTGTGTGTTACATTGACAGAGTGGGGCCAGTCTGCTCTTCTCTGGGTGTGTTACATTGATAGATTTGGGTCAGTCTGCTCTTCCCTGGGTGGGTTACATTGATAGTGTCGGGTCAGTCTGCTCTTCCCTGGGTTTGTTATATTGACAGAGTGGGGTCAGTTTGCTCTTCCCTGTGTGGGTGACATTGACAAGGTAGGGTCAGTCTGATCTTCCCTGGGTGGGTGACATTGACAGAATTGGGACAGTCTGCTCTTCCCGGGGTGTGTTACATTGACAAAGTGATGTCAGTCTGGGCTTCCCTGGGTGGGTTACATTGACAGAGTGGGGTCAGTCTGCTCTTCCCTGGGTGTGTTACATTGACAGAGTGGAGTCAGTCTGCACTACCCTGGGTATGTTACATTGACAGAGTGGGGTCAGTCTGCTCTTCCCTGGGTCAGCTACATTGACAGAGTGGGGTCAGTCTGCTCTTCCCTCCGTCTGCTACATTTACAGAGTGGTGTCAGTCGGCTCTTCCCTGGGGGAGCTACATTGACAGAGTGGGGAAAGTTTGCTCTTCCCGGGATGAGCGACATTGACAGAGTGGGGACAGTCTGCTCTTCCCAGGGTGTGTTACAGCGACAGAGTGTGTTTAGTCTGCTCTTCCCAGGGTGTGTTACAGCGACAGAGTGGGTTTAGTCTGCTCTTCCCTGGGTGTGTTACATTGACAGAGTGAGTTCAGTCTGCTCTTCCCTGGGTGGGTACATTGACAGAGTGGGGTCAGTCTGCTCTTCCCTGGGTGTGTTATATTGACAGAGTGTTGTCAGTCTTTTCTTCCATGGGTATGTTTCATTTACAGAATGGGATCAGTTTGCTCTTCCCTGTGCGTGTTTCATTTACAGAGTGCGGTCTGACTGCTCTTCCCTTGTGTGTTACATTGACAGAGTGGGGCCAGTCTGCTCTTCTCTGGGTGTGTTACATTGATAGATTTGGGTCAGTCTGCTCTTCCCTGGGTGGGTTACATTGATAGTGTCGGGTCAGTCTGCTCTTCCCTGGGTTTGTTATATTGACAGAGTGGGGTCAGTTTGCTCTTCCCTGTGTGGGTGACATTGACAAGGTAGGGTCAGTCTGATCTTCCCTGGGTGGGTGACATTGACAGAATTGGGACAGTCTGCTCTTCCCGGGGTGTGTTACATTGACAAAGTGATGTCAGTCTGGGCTTCCCTGGGTGGGTTACATTGACAGAGTGGGGTCAGTCTGCTCTTCCCTGGGTGTGTCACATTGACACAGTGGAGTCAGTCTGCTATTCCCTGGGTGTTTTACATTGACAGAGTGTGATCAGTCTGCTCTTCCCTGTTTGAGTAACATTGATAGAGTGGGTTCAGTCTGCTCTTCCCTGGGTGAGCTGCATTGGCAGAGTGGTGTCAGTCTGCTCTTCCCTGGGTGTGTTACATTGACACAGTGGAGTCAGTCTGCACTTCCCTGGGTGTGTTTCATTGACAGAGTGTGATCAGTCTGTTCTTCCCTGGTTGGGTAACATTGATAGAGTGGGTTCAGTCTGCACTACCCTGGGTATGTTACATTGACAGAGTGGGGTCAGTCTGCTCTTCCCTGGGTCTGCTACATTGACAGAGTGGGGTCAGTCTGCTCTTCCCTCCGTTTGCTACATTGACAGAGTGGTGTCAGTCGGCTCTTCCCTGGGGGAGATACATTGACAGAGTGGGGACAGTCTGCTCTTCCCAGGGTGTGTTACAGCGACAGAGTGTGTTTAGTCTGCTCTTCCCTGGTTGTGTTACATTGATAGAGTGAGGTCAGTCTGCTCTTCCCTGGGTGTGTTACATTGACAGAGTGGGGTCAGTCTGCTCTTCCCTGGGTGGGTACATTGACAGAGTGGGCTCAGTCTTCCCTTCCCTGGGTGTGTTCCATTGATAATGTCGGTTCAGTCTTCCCTTCCCTGGGTATGTTACATTGATAGTGTCGGGTCAGTCTGCTCTTCCCTGGGTGTGTTATATTGAAAGAGTGGGGTCAGTTTGCTCTTGCCTGTGTAAGTTAAATTGACAGAATAAGGTCAGTCTGGTCTTCCCTGAGTGTGTTACATTGACAGAGTGGGGTCAGTCTGCTCTTCCCTGGGTGGATACATTGACAGAGTGGGGTCCGTCTGCTCTTCCCCGGTAGGGTACATTGACAGAGTGGAGTCAGTCTGCTCTTCCCTGGGTGTGTTACATTAACAGAGTGGGGTCGGTCTGCTCTTCCCTGGGTTGGTACATTGACAGAGTGGGGTCAGTCTGCTCTTCTCGTGGTGTGTTACATTGACAAAGTGAGGTCAGTCTGCTCTTGACTGTGTGTGTTACATTTACAGAGTGGGGTCAGTCTGCTCTTTGCTGGGTGTGTTCCATTGACAGAGTGGTGTCAGGCTGCTCTTCCCTGGGTGTCTTACATTGACAGAGTGGGGTTAGTCTGCTCTTCCCTGGTTGGGTAACATTGATAGAGTGGGTTCAGGCTGCTCTTCCCTGGGTGAGCTGCATTGAGACAGTGTGATCAGTCTGCTCTTCCCTGGTTGCGTAACATTGATAGAGTGGGGTCAGTCTGCACTTCCCTGGGTATGTTACATTGACAGAATGGGGTCAGACTGCTCTTCCCTCCGTCTGCTACATTGACAGAGTGGTGTCAGTCTGCTCTTCCCTGGGGGAGCTACATTGCCAGAGTGGGGAATGTTTGCTCTTGCCGGGGTGAGCGACATTGACAAAGTGGGGTCAGTCTGCTCTTCCCAGGGTGTGTTACAGCGACAGAGTGGGTTTAGTCTGCTCTTCCCTGGGTGTGTTACATTGACAGAGTGAGTTCAGTCTGCTCTTCCCTGGGTGGGTACATTGACAGAGTGGGGTCAGTCTTCCCTTCCCTGGGTGTGTTACATTGATAGTGTCGGGTCAGTGTGCTCTGCGTGTGGTATATTGAAATAGTGGGTTCAGTTTGCTCTTGCCTGGGTGTGTTACATTGACAGAGTGGGGTCAGTCTGCTCTTCCCTGGGTGTGTTACATTGACAGATTGGGGTCAGTTTGCTCTTGCCTGTGTAAGTTACATTGACAGAGTGGGGTCAGTCTGCTCTTCCCTGGGTGGATACATTGACAGATTGGGGTCAGTCCGCTCTTCCCTGGGTGTGTTACATTGACAGAGTGGTGTCAGTCTGCACTTCCCTGGGTATGTTACGTTGACAGAGTGGGGTCAGTCTGCTCTTCCCTGGGTGTGTTACATTGACACAGTGGAGTCAGTCTGCACTTCCCTGGGTGTGTTTCATTGACAGAGTGTGATCAGTCTGTTCTTCCCTGGTTGGGTAACATTGATAGAGTGGGGTTAGTCTGCTCTTCCCTGGGTGTGTTACATTGACACAGTGGAGTCAGTCTGCACTTCCCTGGGTATGTTACATTGACAGAGTGGGGTCAGTCTGCTCTTCCCTGGGTCTGCTACATTGACAGAGTGGGGTCAGTCTGCTCTTCCCTCCGTTTGCTACATTGACAGAGTGGTGTCAGTCTGCTCTTCCCTGGTTGGGTAATTTTGATAGAGTGGTTTCAGTCTGCTCTTCCCTGGGTGAGCTGCATTGACAGAGTGGGGACAGTCTGCTCTTCCCAGGGTGTGTTACAGCGACAGAGTGTGTTTAGTCTGCTCTTCCCTGGTTGTGTTATATTGATAGAGTGAGGTCAGTCTGCTCTTCCCTGGGTGTGTTACATTGACAGAGTGGGGTCAGTCTTCCCTTCCCTGGGTGTGTTCCATTGATAGTGTCGGGTCAGTCTTCCCTTCCCTGGGTATGTTACATTGATAGTGTCGGGTCAGTCTGCTCTTCCCTGGGTGTGTTATATTGAAAGAGTGGGGTCAGTTTGCTCTTGCCTGGGTGTGTTACATTGACAGATTAGGGACAGTTTGCTCTTGCCTGTGTAAGTTAAATTGACAGAATGAGGTCAGTCTGCTCTTCCCTGAGTGTGTTACATTGACAGAGTGGGGTCAGTCTGCTCTTCCCTGGGTGGATACATTGACAGAGTGGGGTCAGTCTTCCCTTCCCTGGGTGTGTTACATTGACAGAGTGGAGTCAGTCTGCTCTTCCCTGGGTGTGGTACATTGACAGAGTGGGGTCCGTCTGCTCTTCCCCGGTAGGGTACATTGACAGAGTGGAGTCAGTCTGCTCTTCCCTGGGTGTGTTACATTAACAGAGTGGGGTCGGTCTGCTCTTCCCTGGGTTGGTACATTGACAGAGTGGGGTCAGTCTGCTCTTCTCGTGGTGTGTTACATTGACAAAGTGAGGTCAGTCTGCTCTTGACTGGGTGTGTTACATTTACAGAGTGGGGTCAGTCTGCTCTATGCTGGGTGTGTTCCATTGACAGAGTGGTGTCAGTCTGCTCTTCCCTGGGTGTCTTACATTGACAGAGTGGGGTCAGTCTGCTCTTCCCTGGTTGGGTAACATTGATAATGTGGGTTCAGGCTGCTCTTCCCTGGGTGAGCTGCATTGACAGAGTGTGATCAGTCTGCTCTTCCCTGGTTGCGTAACATTGATAGAGTGGGGTCAGTCTGCACTTCCCTGGGTATGTTACATTGACAGAATCGGGTCAGACTGCTCTTCCCTCCGTCTGCTACATTGACAGAGTGGTGTCAGTCTGCTCTTCCCTGGGGGAGCTACATTGCCAGAGTGGGGAATGTTTGCTCTTCCCGGGGTGAGCGACATTGACAGAGTGGGGTCAGTCTGCTCTTCCCAGGGTGTGTTACAGCGACAGAGTGGGTTTAGTCTGCTCTTCCCTGGGTGTGTTACATTGACAGAGTGAGTTCAGTCTGCTCTTCCCTGGGTGGGTACATTGACAGAGTGGGGTCAGTCTTCCCTTCCCTGGGTGTGTTCCATTGATAGTGTCGGGTCAGTCTTCCCTTCCCTGGGTGTGTTACATTGATAGCGTCAGGTCAGTGTGCTCTGGGTGTGGTATATTGAAATAGTGGGTTCAGTTTGCTCTTGCCTGGGTGTGTTACATTGACAGAGTGGGGTCAGTCTGCTCTTCCCTGGGTGTGTTACATTGACAGATTGGGGTCAGTTTGCTCTTGCCTGTGTAAGTTACATTGACAGAGTGGGGTCAGTCTGCTCTTCCCTGGGTGGATACATTGACAGATTGGGGTTAGTCTGCTCTTCCCTGGGTGTGTTACATTGACAGAGTGGTGTCAGTCTGCACTTCCCTGGGTATGTTACGTTGACAGAGTGGGGTCAGTCTGCTCTTCCCTGGGTGTGTTACATTGACAGAGTGTTGTCAGTCTACTCTTCTCTGTGTGAGTTAAATTGACAGAGTGAGGTCAGTCTGCTCTTCCCTGGGTGGGTAAATTGACAGACTGGGGTAAGTGTGCTCTTCCCTGGGTGTGTTACATTTACAGAGTGGTGTCAGTCTGCTCTTGACTGTGTGTGTTACATTGACAGAGTGGGGTCAGTCGGCTCTTCCCTGGGTGTCTTACATTGACAGAATAGGGTCAGTCTGCTCTTCCCTGGTTGGGTAACATTGATAGAGTGGGTTCAGTCTGCTCTTCCCTGGGTGAGCTGCATTGACAGTGTGGGGTAAGTCTGCTCTACCCTGGGTGTGTTACATTGACACAGTGGAGTCAGTCTGCTATTCCCTGGGTGTGTTACATTGACAGAGTGTGATCAGTCTGCTCTTCCCTGGTTGAGTAACATTGATAGAGTGGGTTCAGTCTGCTCTTCCCTGGGTGAGCTGCATTGACAGAGTGGGGTCAGTCTGCTCTTCCCTGGGTGTGTTACATTGACACAGTGGAGTCAGTCTGCTCTTACCTGCGTCTCCTACATTGACAGAGTGGTGTCAGTCGGCTCTTCCCTGGGGGAGCTACATTGCCAGAGTGGGTAATGTTTGCTCTTCCCGGGGTGAGCGACATTGACAGAGTGGGGTCAGTCTGCTCTTCCCTGGGTATGTTACGTTGACAGAGTGAGGTCAGTCTGCTCTTCCCTGGGTCTGCTGCACTGACAGAGTGGGGTCAGTCTGCTCTTCCCTCCGTTTGCTACATTGACAGAGTGGTGTCAGTCGGCTCTTCCCTGGGTGAGCTACATTGCCACAGTGGGGAAAGTCTGCTCTTCTCGGGGTGAGCTACATTGACAGGGTGGGGTCAATCTGCTCTTCCCAGGGTGTGTAACAGCGACAGAGTGGGTTTAGTCTGCTCTTCCCTGGGTGTGTGACATTGACAGAGTGTTGTCAGTCTACTCTTCTCTGTGTGAGTTAAATTGTCAGAGTGAGGTCAGTCTGCTCTTCCCTGGGTGGGTAAATTGACAAATTGGGGTCAGTCTTCCCTTCCCTGGGTGTGTTACATTGACAGAGTGGGGTCAGTCTGCTCTTCCCTGGGTGGGTAAATTGACAGAGTGGGATCAGTCTTCCCTTCCCTGGGTGTGTTACATTGACAGAGTGGTGTCAGTCTGCTCTTCCCTGGGTGTGTTACATTGACAGAGTGGTGTCAGTCTGCACTTCCCTGGGTGTCTTGCATTGACAGAGTAGGGTCAGTCTGCTCTTCCCTGGTTGGGTAACATTGATAGAGTGGATTCCATCAGCTCTTCCCTGGGTGAGCTGCATTGACAGAGTGGGGTCAGTCTGCTCTTCCCTGGGTGTGTTACATTGACACAGTGGAGTCAGTCGGCTCCTCCGTAGGTGTGTGTCATTGACAGAGTGTGATCAGTCTGCTCTTCCCTGGTTGAGTAACATTGATAGAGTGGGGTCAGTCTGCTCTTCCCTGGGTCTGCTACATTGACAGAGTGGGGTCAGTCTGCTCTTCCCTCCGTCTTCTACATTAACAGAGTGGTGTCAGTCGGCTCTTCCCTGGGTGAGCTACATTGCCAGAGTGGGGAAAGTCTGCTCTTCCCTGGGTGTGTTACATTGACAGAGTGTTGTCAGTCTACTCTTCTCTATGTGAGTTAAATTCACAGAGTGAGATCAGTCTGCTCTTCCCTGGGTGTGTTACATTGACAGATTGGGGTCAGTCTGCTTTTCCCTGGGTGGGTACATTGACAGAGTGGGGTCAGTCTTCCCTTCCCGGGGTGTGTTACATTGACAGAGTGGAGTCAGTCTGCTCTTCCCTGGGTGGGTTACATTGACAGAGTGGGGTCCGTCTCCTCTTCCCTAGTAGGATACATTGACAGAGTGGAGTCAGTCGGCTCTTCCCTGGGTTGGTACATTGACAGAGTGGGGTCAGTCTGCTCTTCTCTGGGTGTGTTACATTGACAGAGTGTTGTCAGTCTGTTCCTCCCTGGGTGTTTACATTGACAGAATGGGGTAACTCTGCTCTTCCCTGGGTGTGTTACATTGACAGAGTAGGGTCAGTCTGCTCTTCCCTGGTTGGGTAATTTTGATAGAGTGGTTTCAGTCTGCTCTTCCCTGGGTGAGCTGCATTGACAGAGTGGGGTCAGTCTGCTCTTCCCTGGGTGTGTTACATTGACACAGTGGAGTCAGTCTGCTATTCCCTGGGTGTTTTACATTGACAGAGTGTGATCAGTCTGCTCTTCCCTGTTTGAGTAACATTGATAGAGTGGGTTCAGTCTGCTCTTCCCTGGGTGAGCTGCATTGACAGAGTGGTGTCAGTCTGCTCTTCCCTGGGTGTGTTACATTGACACAGTGGAGTCAGTCTGCTCTTCCCTGGGTTGGTTACATTGACAGAGTGTGATCAGTCTGCTCTTCCCTCCGTCTTCTACATTGACAGAGTGGTGTCAGTCGGCTCTTCCCTGGCGGAGGTACATTGCCAGAGTGGGGAATGCTTGCTTTTCCCGTGGTGAGCGACATTGACAGAGTGGGGTCAGTCTGCTCTTCCCTGGGTGTGTTACATTGACAGAGTGGGGTCAGTCTGCTCTTCCCTGGGTCTGCTACATTGACAGAGTGGAGTCAGTCTGCTCTTCCCTCCGTTTGCGACATTGACAGAGTGGTGTCAGTCGGCTCTTCCCTGGGTGAGCTACATTGCCAGAGTGGGGAAAGCCTGGTCTTCCCGGGGTGCGCTACATTGACAGAGTGGGGTCAGTCTGCCCTTCCCAGGGTGTGTTACAGCGACAGAGTGGATTTAGTCTGCTCTTCCCTGGGTGTGTGACATTGACAGAGTGTTGTCAGTCTACTCTTCTCTGTGTGAGTTAAATTGACAGATTGAAATCAGTCTGCTCTTCCCTGGGTGGGTAAATTGACAGAATGGGGTAAGTCTGCTCTTCCCTGGGTGTTACATTGACAGAGTTTTGTCAGTCTGCTCTTGACTGCGTGTGTTACATTGACAGAGTGGGGTCAGTCTGCTCTTCTCTGTGTGAGTTAAATTAACAGAGTGAGGTGACTCTGCTCTTCCCTGGGTGGGTAAATTGACAGAGTGGGGTCAGTCTTCCCTTCCCTGGGTGTGTTACATTGACAGAGTGGGGTCAGTCTGCTCTTCCCTGGGTGGGTACAATTGACAGAGTGGGGTCAGTCTGCTCTTCCATGGGTTGGTGCATTGACAGAGTGGGGTCAGTCTGCTCTTCTCTGGGTGTGTTACATTGACAGAGAGTTGTCAGTCTGGACCTCCCAGTGTGTTTACATTGACAGAGTGGGGTCAGTCTGCTCTTCCCTGGTTGTGTTACATTGACACAGTGGAGTCAGTCTGCTATTCCCTGGGTGTGTTACATTGACAGAGTGTGATCAGTCTGCTCTTCCCTGGTTGAGTAACATTGATAGAGTGGGTCCAGTCTGCTCTTCCCTGGGTGAGCTGCATTGACAGAGTGGGGTCAGTCTGCTCTTCCCTGGGTGTGTTACATTGACACAGTGGAGTCAGTCTGCTCTTCCCTGGGTTGGTTACATTGACAGAGTGTGATCAGTCTGCTCTTCCCTGCGTCTCCTACATTGACAGAGTGGTGTCAGTCGGCTCTTCCCTGGCGGAGCTACATTGCCAGAGTGGGTAATGTTTGCTCTTCCCGGGGTGAGCGACATTGACAGAGTGGGGTCAGTCTGCTCTTCCCTGGGTATGTTACGTTGACAGAGTGGGGTCAGTCTGCTCTTCCCTGGGTCTGCTGCACTGACAGAGTGGGGTCAGTCTGCTCTTCCCTCCGTTTGCTACATTGACAGAGTGGTGTCAGTCGGCTCTTCCCTGGGTGAGCTACATTGCCACAGTGGGGAAAGTATGCTCTTCCCGGGGTGAGTTAAATTGACAGAGTGAGGTCAGTCTGCTCTTCCCTGGGTGGGTAAATTGACAGATTGGGGTCAGTCTTCCCTTCCCTGTGTGTGTTACATTGACAGAGTGGGGTCAGTCTGCTCTTCCCTGGGTGGGTAAATTGACAGAGTGGTGTCAGTCTGCACTTCCCTGGGTGTCTTGCATTGACAGAGTAGGGTCAGTCTGCTCTTCCCTGGTTGGGTAACATTGATAGAGTGGATTCCGTCTGCTCTTCCCTGGGTGAGCTGCATTGACAGAGTGGGGTCAGTCTGCTCTACCCTGGGTGTGTTACATTGACACAGTGGATTCAGTCGGCTCTTCCGTAGGTGTGCGTCATTGACAGAGTGTGATCAGTCTGCTCTTCCCTGGTTGAGTAACATTGATAGAGTGGGGTCAGTCTGCTCTTCCCTGGGTCTGCTACATTGACAGAGTGGGGTCAGTCTGCTCTTCCCTCCGTCTTCTACATTGACAGAGTGGTGTCAGTCGGCTCTTCCCTGGGTGTATTACATTGACAGAGTGTTGTCAGTCTACTCTTCTCTATGTGAGTTAAATTGACAGAGTGAGATCAGTCTGCTCTTCCCTGGGTGTGTTATATTAACAGACTGGGGTCAGTCTGCTTTTCCCTGGGTGGGTACATTGACAGAGTGGGGTCAGTCTTCCCTTCCCTGGGTGTGTTACATTGACAGAGTGGAGTCAGTCTGCTCTTCCCTGGGTGGGTTACATTGACAGAGTGGGGTCCGTCTCCTCTTCCCTAGTAGGATACATTGACAGAGTGGAGTCAGTCTGCTCTTCCCTGGGTGTGCTACATTGACAGAGTGGGGTCAGTCTGCTCTTCTCTGGGTGTGTTACATTGACAGAGTGTTGCCAGTCTGTTCCTCCCTGGGTGTTTACATTGACAGAATGGGGTAACTCTGCTCTTCCCTGGGTGTGTTACATTGACAGAGTGGGTCAGTCGGCTCTTCCCTGGGTGTGTTACATTGACAGATTAGGGTCAGTCTGCTCTTCCCTGGTTGGGTAACATTGATAGAGTGGTTTCAGTCTGCTCTTCCCTGGGTGAGCTGCATTGACAGAGTAGGGTCAGTCTGCTCTTCCCTGGGTGTGTTACATTGACACAGTGGAGTCAGTCTGCTATTCCCTGGGTGTTTTACATTGACAGAGTGTGATCAGTCTGCTCTTCCCTGTTTGAGTAACATTGATAGAGTGGGTTCAGTCTGCTCTTCCCTGGGTTAACTGCATTGACAGAGTGGTGTCAGTCTGCTCTTCCCTGGGTGTGTTACATTGACACAGTGGAGTCAGTCTGCACTTCCCTGGGTGTGTTTCATTGACAGAGTGTGATCAGTCTGTTCTTCCCTGGTTGGGTAACATTGATAGAGTGGGGTCAGTCTGCTCTTCCCTGGGTGTGTTACATTGACAGAGTGGAGTCAGTCTGCACTTCCCTGGGTATGTTACATTGACAGAGTGGGGTCAGTCTGCTCTTCCCTGGGTCTGCTACATTGACAGAGTGGGGTCAGTCTGCTCTTCCCTCCGTTTGCTACATTGACAGAGTGGTGTCAGTCGGCTCTTCCCTGGGGGAGCCACATTGACAGAGTGGGGTCAGTCTGCTCTTCCCTGCGTGTGTTACATTGACAGAGTGGGGTCAGTCTGCTCTTCCCTGGGTGGGTACATTGACAGAGTGGGGTCAGTCTTCCCTACCCTGGGTGTGTTCCATTGATAGTGTCGGGTCAGTCTTCCCTTCCCTGGGTATGTTACATTGATAGAGTCGGGTCAGTCTGCTCTTCCCTGGGTGGGTAAATTGACAGATTGGGGTCAGTATTCCCTTCCCTGTGTGTGTTACATTGACAGAGTGGGGTCAGTCTGCTCTTCCCTGGGTGGGTAAATTGACAGAGTGGGATCAGTCTTCCCTTCCCTGTGTGTGTTACATTGACAGAGTGGTGTCAGTCTGCTCTTCCCTGGGTGTGTTACATTGACAGAGTGGTGTCAGTCTGCACTTCCCTGGGTGTCTTGCATTGACAGAGTAGGGTCAGTCTGCTCTTCCCTGGTTGGGTAACATTGATAGAGTGGATTCCGTCTGCTCTTCCCTGGGTGAGCTGCATTGACAGAGTGGGGTCAGTCTGCTCTTCCCTGGGTGTGTCACATTGACACAGTGGAGTCAGTCGGCTCTTCCGTAGGTGTGCGTCATTGACAGAGTGTGATCAGTCTGCTCTGCCCTGGTTGAGTAACATTGATAGAGTGGGGTCAGTCTGCTCTTCCCTGGGTCTGCTACATTGACAGAGTGGGGTCAGTCTGATCTTCCCTCCGTCTTCTACATTGACAGAGTGGTGTCAGTCGGCTCTTCCCTGGGTGAGCTACATTGCCAGAGTGGGGAAAGTCTGCTCTTCCCTGGGTGTGTTACATTGACAGAGTGTTGTCAGTCAACTCTTCTCTATGTGACTTAAATTGACAGAGTGAGATCAGTCTGCTCTTCCCTGGGTGTGTTACATTGACAGATTGGGGTCAGTCTGCTTTTCCCTGGGTGGGTACATTGACAGAGTGGGGTCAGTCTTCCCTTCCCTGGGTGTGTTACATTGACAGAGTGGAGTCAGTCTGCTCTTCCCTGGGTGGGTTACATTGACAGAGTGGGGTCCGTCTCCTCTTCCCTAGTAGGATACAGTGACAGAGTGGAGTCAGTCTGCTCTTCCCTGGGTGTGCAACATTGACAGAGTGGGGTCAGTCTGCTCTTCCCTGGGTTGGTACATTGACAGAGTGGGGTCAGTCTGCTCTTCTCTGGGTGTGTTACATTGACAGAGTGGAGTCAGTCTGGTCTTCCCTGGGTGGGTTACATTGACAGAGTGGGGTCCGTCTCCTCTTCCCTAGTAGGACACATTGACAGAGTGGAGTCAGTCTGCTCTTCCCTGGGTTGGTACATTGACAGAGTGGGGTCAATCTGCTCTTCTCTGGGTGTGTTACATTGACAGAGTGTTGTCAGTCTGTTCCTCCCTGGGTGTTTACATTGACAGAATGGGGTAACTCTGCTCTTCCCTGGGTGTGTTACATTGACAGAGTGGGTCAGTCGGCTCTTCCCTGGGTGTGTTACATTGACAGAGTAGGGTCAGTCTGCTCTTCGCTGGTTGGGTAACATTGATAGAGTGGTTTCAGTCTGCTCTTCCCTGGGTGAGCTGCATTGACAGAGTGGGGTCAGTCTGCTCTTCCCTGGGTGTGTTACATTGACACAGTGGAGTCAGTCTGCTATTCCCTGGGTGTTTTACATTGACAGAGTGGGGTCAGTCTGCTCTTCCCTGGGTGTGTTACATTGACAGAGTGGAGTCAGTCTGCACTTCCCTTGGTATGTTACATTGACAGATTGGGGTCAGTCTGCTCTTCCCTGGGTCTGCTACATTGACAGAGTGGGGTCAGTCTGCCCTTCCCTCCGTTTGCTACATTGACAGAGTGGTGTCAGTCGGCTCTTCCCTGGGGGAGCTACATTGACAGAGTGGGGAATGTTTGCTCTTCCCAGGAAGAGCGACATTGACAGAGTGGGGACAGTCTGCTCTTCCCAGGGTGTGTTACAGCGACAGAGTGTGTTTAGTCTGCTCTTCCCTGGTTGTGTTACATTGATAGAGTGAGGTCAGTCTGCTCTTCCCTGGGTGTGTTACATTGACAGAGTGGGGTCAGTCTGCTCTTCCCTGGGTGTGTTACATTGACAGAGTGGGGTCAGTCTGCTCTTCCCTGGGTGGGTACATTGACAGAGTGGGGTCAGTCTTCCCTTCCCTGGGTGTGTTCCATTGATAGTGTCGGGTCAGTCTTCCCTTCCCTGGGTATGTTACATTGATAGTGTCGGGTCAGTCTGCTCTTCCCTGGGTGTGTTATATTGAAAGAGTGGGGTCAGTTTGCTCTTGCCTGGGTGTGTTACATTGACAGATTAGGGACAGTTTGCTCTTGCCTGTGTAAGTTAAATTGACAGAATGAGGTCAGTCTGCTCTTCCCTGAGTGTGTTACATTGACAGAGTGGGGTCAGTCTGCTCTTCCCTGGGTGGATACATTGACAGAGTGGGGTCAGTCTTCCCTTCCCTGGGTGTGTTACATTGACAGAGTGGAGTCAGTCTGCTCTTCCCTGGGTGTGGTACATTAACAGAGTGGGGTCGGTCTGCTCTTCCCTGGGTTGGTACATTGACAGAGTGGGGTCAGTCTGCTCTTCTCGTGGTGTGTTACATTGACAGAGTGAGGTCAGTCTGCTCTTGACTGTGTGTGTTACATTTACAGAGTGGGGTCAGTCTGCTCTTTGCTGGGTGTGTTCCATTGACAGAGTGGTGTCAGTCTGCTCTTCCCTGGTTGGGTAACATTGATAGAGTGGGTTCAGGCTGCTCTTCCCTGGGTGAGCTGCATTGACAGAGTGTGATCAGTCTGCTCTTCCCTGGTTGCGTAACATTGATAGAGTGGGGTCAGTCTGCACTTCCCTGGGTATGTTACATTGACAGAATGGGGTCAGACTGCTCTTCCCTCCGTCTGCTACATTGACAGAGTGGTGTCAGTCTGCTCTTCCCTGGGGGAGCTACATTGCCAGAGTGGGGAATGTTTGCTCTTCCCGGGGTGAGCGACATTGACAGAGTGGGGCCAGTCTGCTCTTCCCAGGGTGTGTTACAGCGACAGAGTGGGTTTAGTCTGCTCTTCCCTGGGTGTGTTACATTGACAGAGTGAGTTCAGTCTGCTCTTCCCTGGGTGGGTACATTGACAGAGTGGGGTCAGTCTTCCCTTCCCTGGGTGTGTTCCATTGATAGTGTCGGGTCAGTCTTCCCTTCCCTGGGTGTGTTACATTGATAGTGTCGGGTCAGTGTGCTCTGGGTGTGGTATATTGAAATAGTGGGTTCAGTTTGCTCTTCCCTGGGTGTGTTACATTGACAGATTGGGGTCAGTCTGCTCTTGCCTGTGTAAGTTACATTGACAGAGTGGGGTCAGTCTGCTCTTCCCTGGGTGGATACATTGACAGATTGGGTCAGTCTGCTCTTCCCTGGGTGTGTTACATTGACAGAGTGGTGTCAGTCTGCACTTCCCTGGGTATGTTACGTTGACAGAGTGGGGTCAGTCTGCTCTTCCCTGGGTGTGTTACATTGACAGAGTGTTGTCAGTCTACTCTTCTCTGTGTGAGTTAAATTGACAGAGTGAGGTCAGTCTGCTCTTCCCTGGGTGGGTAAATTGACAGACTGGGGTAAGTGTGCTCTTCCTTGGGTGTGTTACATTGACAGAGTGTTGTCAGTCTGCTCTTGACTGTGTGTGTTACATTGACAGAGTGGGGTCAGTCGGCTCTTCCCTGGGTGTCTTACATTGACAGAATAGGGTCAGTCTGTTCTTCCCTCCGTTTGCTACATTGACAGAGTGGTGTCAGTCGGCTCTTCCCTGGGTGAGCTACATTGCCACAGTGGGGAAAGTCTGCTCTTCCCGGGGTGAGCTACATTGACAGGGTGGGGTCAATCTGCTCTTCCCAGCGTGTGTAACAGCGACAGAGTGGGTTTAGTCTGCTCTTCCCTGGGTGTGTGACATTGACAGCGTGTTGTCAGTCTACTCTTCTCTATGTGAGTTAAATTGACCGAGTGAGATCAGTCTGCTCTTCCCTGGGTGTGTTACATTGACAGATTGGCGTCAGTCTGCTTTTCCCTGGGTGGGTACATTGACAGAGTGGGGCCAGTCTTCCCTTCCCGGGGTGTGTTACATTGACAGAGTGGAGTCAGTCTGCTCTTCCCTGGGTGGGTTACATTGACAGAGTGGGGTCCGTCTCCTCTTCCCTAGTAGGATACATTGACAGAGTGGAGTCAGTCTGCTCTTCCCTGGGTGTGCTACATTGACAGAGTGGGGTCAGTCTGCTCTTCCCTGGGTTGGTACATTGACAGAGTGGGGTCAGTCTGCTCTTCTCTGGGTGTGTTACATTGACAGAGTGTTGTCAGTCTGTTCCTCCCTGGGTGTTTACATTGACAGAATGGGTTAACTCTGCTCTTCCCTGGGTGTGTTACATTGACAGAGTGGGTCAGTCGGCTCTTCCCTGGGTGTCTTACATTGACAGAGTAGGGTCAGTCTGCTCTTCCCTGGTTGGGTAATTTTGATAGAGTGGTTTCAGTCTGCTCTTCCCTGGGTGAGCTGCATTGACAGAGTGGGGTAAGTCTGCTCTTCCCTGGGTGTGTTACATTGACACAGTGGAGTCAGTCTGCTCTTCCCTGGGTTTGTTACATTGACAGAGTGTGATCAGTCTGCTCTTCCCTCCGTCTTCTACATTGACAGAGTGGTGTCAGTCGGTTCTTCCCTGGGGGAGGTACATTGCCAGAGTGGGGAATGCCTGCTCTTCCCGTGGTGAGCGACATTGAAAGAGTGGGGTCAGTCTGCTCTTCCCTGGGTATGTTACATTGACAGAGTGGGGTCAGTCTGCTCTTCCCTGGGTCTGCTACATTGACAGAGTGGGGTCAGTCTGCTCTTCCCTCCGTTTGCGACATTGACAGAGTGGTGTCAGTCGGCTCTTCCCTGGGTGAGCTGCATTGCCAGAGTGGGGAAAGCGTGGTCTTCCCGGGGTGCGCTACATTGACAGAGTGGGGTCAGTCTGCCCTTCCCAGGGTGTGTTACAGCGACAGAGTGGGTTTAGTCTGCTCTTCCCTGGGTGTGTGACATTGACAGAGTGTTGTCAGTCTACTCTTCTCTGTGTGAGTTAAATTGACAGAGTGAGGTCAGTCTGCTCTTCCCTGGGTGGGTAAATTGACAAATTGGGGTCAGTCTTCCCTTCCCTGGGTGTGTTACATTGACAGAGTGGGGTCAGTCTGCTCTTCCCTGGGTGGGTAAATTGACAGAGTGGGATCAGTCTTCCCTTCCCTGGGTGTGTTACATTGACAGAGTGGTGTCATTCTGCTCTTCCCTGGGTGTGTTACATTGACAGAGTGGTGTCAGTCTGCACTTCCCTGGGTGTCTTGCATTGACAGAGTAGGGTCAGTCTGCTCTTCCCTGGTTGGGTAACATTGATAGAGTGGATTCCGTCTGCTCTTCCCTGGGTGAGCTGCATTGACAGAGTGGGGTCAGTCTGCTCTTCCCTGGGTGTGTTACATTGACACAGTGGAGTCAGTCGGCTCTTCCGTAGGTGTGTGTCATTGACAGAGTGTGATCAGTCTGCTCTTCCCTGGTTGAGTAACATTGATAGAGTGGGGTCAGTCTGCTCTTCCCTGGGTCTGCTACATTGACAGAGTGGGGTCAGTCTGCTCTTCCCTCCGTCTTCTACATTAACAGAGTGGTGTCAGTCGGCTCTTCCCTGGGTGAGCTACAGTGCCAGAGTGAGGAAAGTCTGCTCTTCCCTGGGTGTGTTACATTGACAGACTGTTGTCAGTCTACTCTTCTCTATGTGAGTTAAATTGACAGAGTGAGATCAGTCTGCTCTTCCCTGGGTGTGTTACATTGACAGATTGGGGTCAGTCTGCTTTTCCCTGGGTGGGTACATTGACAGAGTGGGGTCAGTCTTCCCTTCCCGGGGTGTGTTACATTGACAGAGTGGAGTCAGTCTGCTCTTCCCTGGGTGGGTTACATTGACAGAGTGGGGTCCGTCTCCTCTTCCCTAGTAGGATACATTGACAGAGTGGAGTCAGTCTGCTCTTCCCTGGGTGTGCTACATTGACAGAGTGGGGTCAGTCTGCTCTTCCCTGGGTTGGTACATTGACAGAGTGGGGTCAGTCTGCTCTTCTCTGGGTGTGTTACATTGACAGAGTGTTGTCAGTCTGTTCCTCCCTGGGTGTTTACATTGACAGAATGGGGTAACTCTGCTCTTCCCTGGGTGTGTTACATTGACAGAGTGGGTCAGTCGGCTCTTCCCTGGGTGTCTTACATTGACAGAGTGGGGTCAGTCTGCTCTTCCCTGGTTGGGTAATTTTGATAGAGTGGTTTCAGTCTGCTCTTCCCTGGGTGAGCTGCATTGACAGAGTGGGGTCAGTCTGCTCTTCCCTGGGTGTGTTACATTGACACAGTGGAGTCAGTCTGCTCTTCCCTGGGTTTGTTACATTGACAGAGTGTGATCAGTCTGCTCTTCCCTCCGTCTTCTACATTGACAGAGTGGTGTCAGTCGGTTCTTCCCTGGGGGAGGTACATTGCCAGAGTGGGGAATGCCTGCTCTTCCCGTGGTGAGCGACATTGAAAGAGTGGGGTCAGTCTGCTCTTCCCTGGGTATGTTACATTGACAGAGTGGGGTCAGTCTGCTCTTCCCTGGGTCTGCTACATTGACAGAGTGGGGTCAGTCTGCTCTTCCCTCCGTTTGCGACATTGACAGAGTGGTGTCAGTCGGCTCTTCCCTGGGTGAGCTACATTGCCAGAGTGGGGAAAGCCTGGTCTTCCCGGGGTGCGCTACATTGACAGAGTGGGGTCAGTCTGCCCTTCCCAGGGTGTGTTACAGCGACAGAGTGGGTTTAGTCTGCTCTTCCCTGGGTGTGTGACATTGACAGAGTGTTGTCAGTCTACTCTTCTCTGTGTGAGTTAAATTGACAGATTGAAATCAGTCTGCTCTTCCCTGGCTGGGTAAATTGACAGAATGGGGTAAGTCTGCTCTTCCCTGGGTGTTACATTGACAGAGTTTTGTCAGTCTGCTCTTGACTACGTGTGTTACATTGACAGAGTGGGGTCAGTCTGCTCTTCTCTGTGTGAGTTAAATTAACAGAGTGAGGTGAGTCTGCTCTTCCCTGGGTGGGTAAATTGACAGAGTGGGGTCAGTCTTCCCTTCCCTGGGTGTGTTACATTGACAGAGTGGGGTCAGTATGCTCTTCCCTGGGTGGGTACAATTGACAGAGTGGGGTCAGTCTTCCCTTCCCTGGGTGTGTTACATTCACAGAGTGGGGTCAGTCTGCTCTTCCATGGGTTGGTACATTGACAGAGTGGGGTCAGTCTGCTCTTCTCTTGGTGTGTTACATTGACAGAGAGTTGTCAGTCTGTACCTCCCTGTGTGTTTACATTGACAGAATGGGGTAAGCCTGCTCTTCCCTGAATGTGTTACATTAACAGAGTGGGGTCAGTCTGCTCATGACTGTGTGTGTTACATTGACAGATTGGGGTCAGTCTGCTCTTCCCTGGTTGTGTTACATTGACAGAGTGGTGTCAGTCTGCTCTTCCCTGGGTGTCTTGCATTGACAGAGTGGGGTCAGTCTGCTCTTCCCTGGTTGGGTAACATTGATTGAGTGGGTTCAGTCTGCTCTTCCCTGGGTGAGCTGCATTGACAGAGTGGGGTCAGTCTGCTCTTCCCTGGGTGTGTTACATTGACACAGTGGAGTCAGTCGGCTCTTCACTAGGTGTGTGTCATTGTCAGAGTGTGATCAGTCTGCTCTTCCCTGGTTGAGTAACATTGATAGAGTGGGGTCAGTCTGCTCTTCCCTGGGTGAGTCACATTGACAGAGTGGTGTCAGTCTGCACTTCCCTGGGTATGTTACATTGACAGAGTGGGGTCAGTCTGCTCTCCCCTGGGTGTGCTACATTGCCAGAGTGGGGAAAGTCTGCTCTTCCCTGGGTGTGTTACATTGACAGACTGTTGTCAGTCTACTCTTCTCTGTGTGACTTAAATTGACAGAGTGAGATCAGTCTGCTCTTCCCTGGGTGTGTTACATTGACAGATTGGGGTCAGTCTGCTTTTCCCTGGGTGGGTACATTGACAGAGTGGGGTCAGTCTTCCCTTCCCGGGGTGTGTTACATTGACAGAGTGGAGTCAGTCTGGTCTTCCCTGGGTGGGTTACATTGACAGAGTGGGGTCCGTCTCCTCTTCCCTAGTAGGATACATTGACAGAGTGGAGTCAGTCTGCTCTTCCCTGGGTGTGCTACATTGACAGAGTGGGGTCAGTCTGCTCTTCCCTGGGTTGGTACATTGACAGAGTGGGGTCAGTCTGCTCTTCTCTGGGTGTGTTACATTGACAGAGTGTTGTCAGTCTGTTCCTCCCTGGGTGTTTACATTGACAGAATGGGGTAACTCTGCTCTTCCCAGGGTGTGTTACATTGACAGAGTGGGTCAGTCGGCTCTTCCCTGGGTGTCTTACATTGACAGAGTGGGGTCAGTCTGCTCTTCCCTGGTTGGGTAATTTTGATAGAGTGGTTTCAGTCTGCTCTTCCCTGGGTGAGCTGCATTGACAGAGTTGGGTCAGTCTGCTCTTCCCTGGGTGTGTTACATTGACACAGTGGAGTCAGTCTGCTCTTCCCTGGGTTTGTTACAGCGACAGAGTGTGATCAGTCTGCTCTTCCCTCCGTCTTCTACATTGACAGAGTGGTGTCAGTCGGTTCTTCCCTGGGGGAGGTACATTGCCAGAGTGGGGAATGCCTGCTCTTCCCGTGGTGAGCGACATTGAAAGAGTGGGGTCAGTCTGCTCTTCCCTGGGTATGTTACATTGACAGAGTGGGGTCAGTCTGCTCTTCCCTGGGTCTGCTACATTGACAGAGTGGGGTCAGTCTGCTCTTCCCTCCGTTTGCGACATTGACAGAGTGGTGTCAGTCGGCTCTTCCCTGGGTGAGCTACATTGCCAGAGTGGGGAAAGCCTGGTCTTCCCGGGGTGCGCTACATTGACAGAGTGGGGTCAGTCTGCCCTTCCCAGGGTGTGTTACAGCGACAGAGTGGGTTTAGTCTGCTCTTCCCTGGGTGTTACATTGACAGAGTTTTGTCAGTCTGCTCTTGACTGCGTGTGTTACATTGACAGAGTGGGGTCAGTCTGCACTTCTCTGTGTGAGTTAAATTAACAGAGTGAGGTGAGTCTGCTCTTCCCTGGGTGAGTAAATTGACAGAGTGGCGTCAGTCTTCCCTTCCCTGGGTGTGTTACATTGACAGAGTGGGGTCAGTCTGCTCTTCCCTGGGTGGGTACAATTGACAGAGTGGGGTCAGTCTTCCCTTCCCTGGGTGTGTTACATTGACAGAGTGTTGTCAGTCTCCTCTTCTCTGTGTGAGTTAAATTGACAGATTGAAATCAGTCTGCTCTTCCCTGGGTGGGTAAATTGACAGAATGGGGTAAGTCTGCTCTTCCCTGGGTGTTACATTGACAGAGTTTTGTCAGTCTGCTCTTGACTGCGTGTGTTACATTGACAGAGTGGGGTCAGTCTGCTCTTCTCTGTGTGAGTTAAATTAACAGAGTGAGGTGAGTCTGCTCTTCCCTGCGTGGGTAAATTGACAGAGTGGGGTCAGTCTTCCCTTCCCTGGGTGTGTTACATTGACAGAGTGGTGTCAGTCTGCTCTTCCCTGGGTGGGTACAATTGACAGAGTGGGGTCAGTCTTCCCTTCCCTGGGTGTGTTACATTGACAGAGTGGGGTCAGTCTGCTCTTCCATGGGTTGGTACATTGACAGAGTGGGGTCAGTCTGCTCTTCTCTGGGTGTGTTACATTGACAGAGAGTTGTCAGTCTGTACCTCCCTGTGTGTTTACATTGACAGAATGGGGTAAGCCTGCTCTTCCCTGAATGTGTTACATTAACAGAGTGGGGTCAGTCTGCTCATGACTGTGTGTGTTACATTGACAGAGTGGGGTCAGTCTGCTCTTCCCTGGTTGTGTTACATTGACAGAGTGGTGTCAGTCTGCTCTTCCCTGGGTGTCTTGCATTGACAGAGTGTGATCAGTCTGCTCTTCCCTGGTTGAGTAACATTGATAGAGTGGGGTCAGTCTGCTCTTCCCTGGGTGAGTCACATTGACAGAGTGGTGTCAGTCTGCACTTCCCTGGGTATGTTACATTGACAGAGTGGGGTCAGTCTGCTCTCCTCTGGGTCTGCTATATTGACAGAGTGGCGTCAGTCTGCTCTTCCCTCCGTCTTCTACATTGACAGAGTGGTGTCAGTCGGCTCTTCCCTGGGTGTGCTACATTGCCAGAGTGGGGAAAGTCTGCTCTTCCCTGGGTGTGTTACATTGACAGACTGTTGTCAGTCTACTCTTCTCTGTGTGACTTAAATTGACAGAGTGAGATCAGTCTGCTCTTCCCTGGGTGTGTTACATTGACAGAGTGGGGTCAGTCTTCCCTTCCCTGGGTGTGATACAATGACAGAGTGGAGTCAGTCTGCTCTTCCCTAGGTGGGTTACATTGACAGAGTGGGGTCCGTCTCCTCTTCCCGAGTAGGATACATTGACAGAGTGGAGTCAGTCTGCTCTTCCATGGGTGTGCTACATTGACAGAGTGGGGTCAGTCTGCTCTTCTCTGGGTGTGTTAAATTGACAGAGTGGGGTCAGTCTGCTCTTGACTGTGTGTGTTACATTGACAGAGTGGGGTTAGTCTGCTCTTCGCTGGGTGTGTTTCATTGACAGATTGGTGTCAGTCTGCTCTTCCTGGGTGTCTTACATTGACAGAGTGGTGTCAGTCTGCTCTTCCCTGGTTGGGTAACATTGATAGAGTGGGTTCAGTCTGCTCTTCCCTGGGTGAGGTGCATTGACAGAGTGTGGTCAGTCTGCTCTTTCCTGGGTGTGTTACATTGACACAGTGGAGTCAGTCTGCACTTCCCTGGGTGTGTTTCATTGACAGAATGTGATCAGTCTGTTCTTCCCTGGTTGGGTAACATTGATAGAGTGGGGTCAGTCTGCTCTTCCCTGGGTGTGTTACATTGACAGAGTGTTGTCAGTCTGTTCCTCCCTGGGTGCTTACATTGACGGAATGGGGTAAGTCTGCTCTTCACTGGGTGTGTTACATTGACAGAGTGAGGTCAGTCTGCTCCTGACTGTGTGTGTTACATTGACAGAGTGGGGTCAGTCTGCTCTTCCCTGGTTGTGTTACATTGACAGAGTGGGGTCCGTCTGCTCTTCCCTGGTAGGGTACATTGACAGACTGGAGTCAGTCTGCTCTTCCCTGGCGGTGTTACATTAACAGAGTGGTGTCAGTCTGCTCTTCCCTGGGTTGGTACATTGACAGAGTGGGGTCAGTCTGCTCTTCTCTGGGTGTGTTACATTGACAGAGTGGGGTCAGTCTGCTCTTGACTGTGTGTGTTACATTGACAGAGTGGGGTCAGTCTGCTCTTCCGTGGGTGTGGTCCATTGACAGAGTGGTGTCAGTCTGCTCTTCCCTGGGTGTCTTACATTGACAGAGTGGGTTCAGTCTGCTCTTCCCTGGTTGGGTATCATTGATAGAGTTGGGTCAGTCTGCTCTTCCCTGGGTGAGTCACATTGACAGAGTGGTGCCAGTCTGCACTTCCCTGGGTATGTTACATTGAGAGAGTGGGGTCAGTCTGCTCTTCCCTGGGTCTGCTACATTGACAGAGTGGGGTCAGTCTGCTTTTCCCTCTGTCATCGACATTGACAGTGTGGTGTCAGTCGGCTCTTCCCTGGGCGTGCTGCATTGCCAGAGTGGGGAATGTTTGCTCTTCCCGGGGTGAGCGACATTGACAGAGCGGGGTCAGTCTGCTCTTCCCAGGGTGTGTTACCGCGACAGAGTGGGTTTAGTCTGCTCTTCCCTGGATGTGTTACATTGACAGAGTGAGGTCAGTCTGCTCTTCCCTGGGTGGGTACATTGACAGAGTGGGGTCAGTCTTCCCTTCCCTGGGTGTGTTCCATTGATAGTGTCGGGTCAGTCTGCTCTTCCCTGGGTGTGTTATATTGACAGAGTGGAGTCACTTTGCTCTTCCAGGTGTGTGTTGCATTGACAGAGTGTTGTCAGTCTACACTTCTCTGTGTGAGTTAAATTGACAGAGTGAGGTCAGTCTGCTCTTCCCTGGGTGTGTTACATTGACAGAGTGGGGTCGGTCTGCTGTTCCCTGGGTTGGTACATTGACAGAGTTGGGTCAGTCTGCTCTTCTCTGGGTTGGTACATTGTCAGAGTGGGGTCAGTCTGCTCTTCTCTGGGTGTGTTACATTGACAGAGAGTTGTCAATCTGTTCCTCCCTGGGTGTTTACATTGACAGAATGGGGTAAGTCTGCTCTTCCCTGGGTGTGTTACATTGACAGAGTGGGGTCAGTCTGCTCTTCCCTGGGTGTCTTTCATTGACAGAGTAGGGTCCGTCTGCTCTTCCCTGGTTGGCTAACATTAATAGAGTGGGTTCAGTCTGCTCTTCACTGGGTGAGCTGCATTGACAAAGTGGGGTCAGTCTGCTCTTCCATGGGTTTGTTACATCGACACAGTGGAGTCAGTCTGCTCTTCCTTGTGTGTGTTACATTGACAGAGTGTGATCAGTCTGGTCTTCCATGGTTGAGTAACATTGATAGAGTGGGATCAGTCTGCTCTTCCCTGGTTGAGTCACATTGACAGAGTGGGGTCAGTCTGCTCTTCCCTGGGTCTGCTACATTGACAGAGTGGTGTCAGTCTCCTCTTCCCTCCGTCTTCTACATTGACAGAGTGGTGTCAGTCGGCTCTTCCCTGGGTGAGCTACATTGCCAGAGTGGGGAAAGTCTGCTCTTCCCTGGGTGTGTTACATTGACAGAGTGTTGTCAGTCTACTCGTCTCTGTGTGAGTTAAATTGACAGAGTGAGATCAGTCTGCTCTTCCCTGGGTGTGTTACATTGACAGATTGGGGTCAGTCTGCTCTTCCCTGGGTGGGTACATTGACAGAGTGGGGTCAGTCTTCCCTTCCCTGGGTGTGTTACATTGACAGAGTGGAGTCAGTCTGCTCTTCCCTAGGTGGGTTACATTGACAGAGTGGGGTCCGTCTGCTCTTCCCTGGTAGGGTACATTGACAGAGTGGAGTCAGTCTGCTCTTCCCTGGGTGTGCTTCATTGACAGAGTGGGGTCAGTCTGCTCTTCCCTGCGTTGGTACATTGACAGATTGGGGTCAGTCTGCTCTTCTCTTGGTGTGTTACATTGACAGAGTGTTGTCAGTCTGTTCCTCCCTGGCTGTTTACATTGACAGAATTGGGTAACTCTGATCTTCCCTGAATGTGTTACATTGACAGAGTGGGGTCTGTCTGCTCTTGACTGTGTGTGTTACATTGACAGAGTGGGGTCAGACTGCTCTTCCCTGGTTGTGTTACATTGACAGAGTGGTGTCAGTCTGGTCTTCCCTGGGTGTATTACATTGACAGAGTGGTGTCAGTCTGCTCTTCCCTGGTTGGGTAACATTGATAGAGTGGGGTCAGTCTGCTCTTCCCTGGTTGTGTTACATTGACAGAGTGGTGTCAGTCTGCTCTTCCCTGGGTGTCTTGCATTGACAGAGTGGGGTCAGTCTGCTCTTCCCTGGTTGGGTAACATTGATTGAGTGGATTCAGTCTGCTCTTCCCTGGGTGAGCTGCATTGACAGAGTGGGGTCAGTCTGCTCTTCCCTGGGTGTGTTACATTGACACAGTGGAGTCAGTCGGCTCTTCACTAGGTGTGTGTCATTGTCAGAGTGTGATCAGTCTGCTCTTCCCTGGTTGAGTAACATTGATAGAGTGGGGTCAATCTGCTCTTCCCTGGGTGAGTCACATTGACAGAGTGGTGTCAGTCTGCACTTCCCTGGGTATGTTAAATTGACAGAGTGAGGTCAGTCTGCTCTCCCCTGGGTCTGCTATATTGACAGAGTGGCGTCAGTCTGCTCTTCCCTCCGTCTTCTACATTGAGAGAGTGGTGTCAGTCGGCTCTTCCCTGGGTGTGCTACATTGCCAGAGTGGGGAAAGTCTGCTCTTCCCTGGGTGTGTTACATTGACAGACTGTTGTCAGTCTACTCTTCTCTGTGTGACTTAAATTGACAGAGTGAGATCAGTCTGCTCTTCCCTGGGTGTGTTACATTGACAGATTGGGGTCAGTCTGCTTTTCCCTGGGTGGGTACATTGACAGAGTGGGGTCAGTCTTCCCTTCCCGGGGTGTGTTACATTGACAGAGTGGAGTCAGTCTGGTCTTCCCTGGGTGGGTTACAATGACAGAGTGGGGTCCGTCTCCTCTTCCCTAGTAGGATACATTGACAGAGTGGAGTCAGTCTGCTCTTCCCTGGGTGTGCTACATTGACAGAGTGGGGTCAGTCTGCTCTTCCCTGGGTTGGTACATTGACAGAGTGGGGTCAGTCTGCTCTTCTCTGGGTGTGTTACATTGACAGAGTGTTGTCAGTCTGTTCCTCCCTGGGTGTTTACATTGACAGAATGGGGTAACTCTGCTCTTCCCTGGGTGTGTTACATTGACAGAGTGGGTCAGTCGGCTCTTCCCTGGGTGTCTTACATTGACAGAGTAGGGTCAGTCTGCTCTTCCCTGGTTGGGTAATTTTGATAGAGTGGTTTCAGTCTGCTCTTCCCTGGGTGAGCTGCATTGACAGAGTGGGGTCAGTCTGCTCTTCCCTGGGTGTGTTACATTGACACAGTGGAGTCAGTCTGCTCTTCCCTGGGTTTGTTACATTGACAGAGTGTGATCAGTCTGCTCTTCCCTCCGTCTTCTACATTGACAGAGTGGTGTCAGTCGGTTCTTCCCTGGGGGAGGTACATTGCCAGAGTGGGGAATGCCTGCTCTTCCCGTGGTGAGCGACATTGAAAGAGTGGGGTCAGTCTGCTCTTCCCTGGGTATGTTACATTGACAGAGTGGGGTCAGTCTGCTCTTCCCTGGGTCTGCTACATTGACAGAGTGGGGTCAGTCTGCTCTTCCCTCCGTTTGCGACATTGACAGAGTGGTGTCAGTCGGCTCTTCCCTGGGTGAGCTACATTGCCAGAGTGGGGAAAGCCTGGTCTTCCCGGGGTGCGCTACATTGACAGAGTGGGGTCAGTCTGCCCTTCCCAGGGTGTGTTACAGCGACAGAGTGGGTTTAGTCTGCTCTTCCCTGGGTGTTACATTGACAGAGTTTTGTCAGTCTGCTCTTGACTGCGTGTGTTACATTGACAGAGTGGGGTCAGTCTGCTCTTCTCTGTGTGAGTTAAATTAACAGAGTGAGGTGAGTCTGCTCTTCCCTGGGTGAGTAAATTGACAGAGTGGGGTCAGTCTTCCCTTCCCTGGGTGTGTTACATTGACAGAGTGGGGTCAGTCTGCTCTTCCCTGGGTGGGTACAATTGACAGAGTGGGGTCAGTCTTCCCTTCCCTGGGTGTGTTACATTGACAGAGTGTTGTCAGTCTCCTCTTCTCTGTGTGAGTTAAATTGACAGATTGAAATCAGTCTGCTCTTCCCTGGGTGGGTAAATTGACAGAATGGGGTAAGTCTGCTCTTCCCTGGGTGTTACATTGACAGAGTTTTGTCAGTCTGCTCTTGACTGCGTGTGTTACATTGACAGAGTGGGGTCAGTCTGCTCTTCTCTGTGTGAGTTAAATTAACAGAGTGAGGTGAGTCTGCTCTTCCCTGCGTGGGTAAATTGACAGAGTGGGGTCAGTCTTCCCTTCCCTGGGTGTGTTACATTGACAGAGTGGTGTCAGTCTGCTCTTCCCTGGGTGGGTACAATTGACAGAGTGGGGTCAGTCTTCCCTTCCCTGGGTGTGTTACATTGACAGAGTGGGGTCAGTCTGCTCTTCCATGGGTTGGTACATTGACAGAGTGGGGTCAGTCTGCTCTTCTCTGGGTGTGTTACATTGACAGAGAGTTGTCAGTCTGTACCTCCCTGTGTGTTTACATTGACAGAATGGGGTAAGCCTGCTCTTCCCTGAATGTGTTACATTAACAGAGTGGGGTCAGTCTGCTCATGACTGTGTGTGTTACATTGACAGAGTGGGGTCAGTCTGCTCTTCCCTGGTTGTGTTACATTGACAGAGTGGTGTCAGTCTGCTCTTCCCTGGGTGTCTTGCATTGACAGAGTGGGGTCAGTCTGCTCTTCCCTGGTTGGGTAACATTGATTGAGTGGGTTCAGTCTGCTCTTCCCTGGGTGAGCTGCATTGACAGAGTGGGGTCAGTCTGCTCTTCCCTGGGTGTGTTACATTGACACAGTGGAGTCAGTCGGCTCTTCACTAGGTGTGTGTCATTGTCAGAGTGTGATCAGTCTGCTCTTCCCTGGTTGAGTAACATTGATAGAGTGGGGTCAGTCTGCTCTTCCCTGGGTGAGTCACATTGACAGAGTGGTGTCAGTCTGCACTTCCCTGGGTATGTTACATTGACAGAGTGGGGTCAGTCTGCTCTCCTCTGGGTCTGCCATATTGACAGAGTGGCGTCAGTCTGCTCTTCCCTCCGTCTTCTACATTGACAGAGTGGTGTCAGTCGGCTCTTCCCTGGGTGTGCTACATTGCCAGAGTGGGGAAAGTCTGCTCTTCCCTGGGTGTGTTACATTGACAGAGTGGGGTCAGTCTTCCCTTCCCTGGGTGTGATACAATGACAGAGTGGAGTCAGTCTGCTCTTCCCTAGGTGGGTTACATTGACAGAGTGGGGTCCGTCTCCTCTTCCCGAGTAGGATACATTGACAGAGTGGAGTCAGTCTGCTCTTCCATGGGTGTGCTACATTGACAGAGTGGGGTCAGTCTGCTCTTCTCTGGGTGTGTTACATTGACAGAGTGGGGTCAGTCTGCTCTTGACTGTGTGTGTTACATTGACAGAGTGGGGTTAGTCTGCTCTTCGCTGGGTGTGTTTCATTGACAGATTGGTGTCAGTCTGCTCTTCCCTGGGTGTCTTACATTGACAGAGTGGTGTCAGTCTGCTCTTCCCTGGTTGGGTAACATTGATAGAGTGGGTTCAGTCTGCTCTTCCCTGGGTGAGGTGCATTGACAGAGTGTGGTCAGTCTGCTCTTTCCTGGGTGTGTTACATTGACACAGTGGAGTCAGTCTGCACTTCCCTGGGTGTGTTTCATTGACAGAATGTGATCAGTCTGTTCTTCCCTGGTTGGGTAACATTGATAGAGTGGGGTCAGTCTGCTCTTCCCTGGGTGTGTTACATTGACGGAATGGGGTAAGTCTGCTATTCACTGGGTGTGTTACATTGACAGAGTGAGGTCAGTCTGCTCCTGACTGTGTGTGTTACATTGACAGAGTGGGGTCAGTCTGCTCTTCTCTGGATGTGTTACATTGACAGAGTGGGGTCCGTCTGCTCTTCCCTGGTAGGGTACATTGACAGACTGGAGTCAGTCTGCTCTTCCCTGGCGGTGTTACATTTACAGAGTGGTGTCAGTCTGCTCTTCCCTGGGTTGGTACATTGACAGAGTGGGGTCAGTCTGCTCTTCTCTGGGTGTGTTACATTGACAGAGTGGGGTCAGTCTGCTCTTGACTGTGTGTGTTACATTGACAGAGTGGGGTCAGTCTGCTCTTCCGTGGGTGTGGTCCATTGACAGAGTGGTGTCAGTCTGCTCTTCCCTGGGTGTCTTACATTGACAGAGTGGGTTCAGTCTGCTCTTCCCTGGTTGGGTATCATTGATAGAGTTGGGTCAGTCTGCTCTTCCCTGGGTGAGTCACATTGACAGAGTGGTGTCAGTCTGCACTTCCCTGGGTATGTTACATTGAGAGAGTGGGGTCAGTCTGCTCTTCCCTGGGTCTGCTACATTGACAGAGTGGGGTCAGTCTGCTTTTCCCTCTGTCATCGACATTGACAGTGTGGTGTCAGTCGGCTCTTCCCTGGGGGTGCTGCATTGCCAGAGTGGGGAATGTTTGCTCTTCCCGGGGTGAGCGACATTGACAGAGCGGGGTCAGTCTGCTCTTCCCAGGGTGTGTTACCGCGACAGAGTGGGTTTAGTCTGCTCTTCCCTGGATGTGTTACATTGACAGAGTGAGGTCAGTCTGCTCTTCCCTGGGTGGGTACATTGACAGAGTGGGGTCAGTCTTCCCTTCCCTGGGTGTGTTCCATTGATAGTGTCGGGTCAGTCTGCTCTTCCCTGGGTGTGTTATATTGACAGAGTGGAGTCACTTTGCTCTTCCAGGTGTGTGTTGCATTGACAGAGTGTTGTCAGTCTACACTTCTCTGTGTGAGTTAAATTGACAGAGTGAGGTCAGTCTGCTCTTCCCTGGGTGTGTTACATTGACAGAGTGGGGTCGGTCTGCTGTTCCCTGGGTTGGTACATTGACAGAGTTGGGTCAGTCTGCTCTTCTCTGGGTGTGTTACATTGACAGAGAGTTGTCAATCTGTTCCTCCCTGGGTGTTTACATTGACAGAATGGGGTAAGTCTGCTCTTCCCTGGGTGTGTTACATTGACAGAGTGGGGTCAGTCTGCTCTTCCCTGGGTGTCTTTCATTGACAGAGTAGGGTCCGTCTGCTCTTTCCTGGTTGGCTAACATTAATAGAGTGGGTTCAGTCTGCTCTTCACTGGGTGAGCTGCATTGACAGAGTGGGGTCAGTCTGCTCTTCCATGGGTTTGTTACATCGACACAGTGGAGTCAGTCTGCTCTTCCTTGTGTGTGTTACATTGACAGAGTGTGATCAGTCTGGTCTTCCATGGTTGAGTAACATTGATAGAGTGGGATCAGTCTGCTCTTCCCTGGTTGAGTCACATTGACAGAGTGGTGTCAGTCTGCACTTCCCTGGGTATGTTACATTGACAGAGTGGGGTCAGTCTGCTCTTCCCTGGGTCTGCTACATTGACAAAGTGGTGTCAGTCTCCTCTTCCCTCCGTCTTCTACATTGACAGAGTGGTGTCAGTCGGCTCTTCCCTGGGTGAGCTACATTGCCAGAGTGGGGAAAGTCTGCTCTTCCCTGGGTGTGTTACATTGACAGAGTGTTGTCAGTCTACTCGTCTCTGTGTGAGTTAAATTGACAGAGTGAGATCAGTCTGCTCTTCCCTGGGTGTGTTACATTGACAGATTGGGGTCAGTCTGCTCTTCCCTGGGTGGGTACATTGACAGAGTGGGGTCAGTCTTCCCTTCCCTGGGTGTGTTACATTGACAGAGTGGAGTCAGTCTGCTCTTCCCTAGGTGGGTTACATTGACAGAGTGGGGTCCGTCTGCTCTTCCCTGGTAGGGTACATTGACAGAGTGGAGTCAGTCTGCTCTTCCCTGGGTGTGCTTCATTGACAGAGTGGGGTCAGTCTGCTCTTCCCTGCGTTGGTACATTGACAGATTGGGGTCAGTCTGCTCTTCTCTTGGTGTGTTACATTGACAGAGTGTTGTCAGTCTGTTCCTCCCTGGCTGTTTACATTGACAGAATTGGGTAACTCTGATCTTCCCTGAATGTGTTACATTGACAGAGTGGGGTCTGTCTGCTCTTGACTGTGTGTGTTACATTGACAGAGTGGGGTCAGTCTGCTCTTCCCTGGTTGTGTTACATTGACAGAGTGGTGTCAGTCTGGTCTTCCATGGGTGTATTACATTGACAGAGTGGTGTCAGTCTGCTCTTCCCTGGTTGGGTAACATTGATAGAGTGGGGTCAGTCTGCTCTTCCCTGGGTGAGTCACATTGACAGAGTGCAATCATCTGCGCTTGAATATGTGTGTTGCAAATGCCATGTGGTGACAGTCCACACTTCACTGGGTGAGTTACAAGGACAGGAAGGGGTCAGTCTGCTCTTCCATGGGTGTGTTATATTGACTGAGTGGGGTCAATCTGCTCTTTCCTGGGTAGGTTACATTGACAGAGTGGGGTCAGTCTGCTCCTCCCTGGGTGTTGTACATTGACTGAGTTGTGTGTGTTGCATTCGCCAAGTGGGGAGAGTCCACAGTTCACTGGGTGAGTTACAAGGACAGGGAGGGGTCATTCTGCTCTTCCATGGGTGTGTTATATTGACTGAGTGGGGTCAATCTGCTCTTTCCTGGGTAGGTTACATTGACTGAGTGGGGTCAGTCTGCTCCTCCCTGGGTGTTGTACATTGACTGAGTTGTGTGTGTTGCATTCGCCAAGTGGGGAGAGTCCACAGTTCACTGGGTGAGTTACAAGGACAGAGAGGGGTCAGTCTCTTCTTCCCTGGGTTTTTTTTACATTGCCAGCATGAAAGAGTGGGGTCAGTCTGCAATTCCTGGGTGGGTTACATTGACAGTGTGCGGTCAGTCTCCTCTTCTCTGGATGTGTTACATTGACAGAGTGGGGTCAGTCTGCTCTTCTCTGAGTGTACTAATTGACAGAAAGGGCTCAGTGTGCTCTTCTCTGGGTGTACTAATTGACAGAGTGGGGTCAGTCTGCTCTTCCCTGGGTTGGTACATTGACAGAGTGGGGTCAGTCTGCTCTTCTCTGGGTGTGTTACATTGACAGAGTGGGGTCAGTCTGCTCTTGACTGTGTGTGTTACATTGACAGAGTGGGGTCAGTCTGCTCTTCCGTGGGTGTGGTCCATTGACAGAGTGGTGTCAGTCTGCTCTTCCCTGGGTGTCTTACATTGACAGAGTGGGTTCAGTCTGCTCTTCCCTGGTTGGGTATCATTGATAGAGTTGGGTCAGTCTGCTCTTCCCTGGGTGAGTCACATTGACAGAGTGGTGTCAGTCTGCACTTCCCTGGGTATGTTACATTGAGAGAGTGGGGTCAGTCTGCTCTTCCCTGGGTCTGCTACATTGACAGAGTGGGGTCAGTCTGCTTTTCCCTCTGTCATCGACATTGACAGTGTGGTGTCAGTCGGCTCTTCCCTGGGGGTGCTGCATTGCCAGAGTGGGGAATGTTTGCTCTTCCCGGGGTGAGCGACATTGACAGAGCGGGGTCAGTCTGCTCTTCCCAGGGTGTGTTACCGCGACAGAGTGGGTTTAGTCTGCTCTTCCCTGGATGTGTTACATTGACAGAGTGAGGTCAGTCTGCTCTTCCCTGGGTGGGTACATTGACAGAGTGGGGTCAGTCTTCCCTTCCCTGGGTGTGTTCCATTGATAGTGTCGGGTCAGTCTGCTCTTCCCTGGGTGTGTTATATTGACAGAGTGGAGTCACTTTGCTCTTCCAGGTGTGTGTTGCATTGACAGAGTGTTGTCAGTCTACACTTCTCTGTGTGAGTTAAATTGACAGAGTGAGGTCAGTCTGCTCTTCCCTGGGTGTGTTACATTGACAGAGTGGGGTCGGTCTGCTGTTCCCTGGGTTGGTACATTGACAGAGTTGGGTCAGTCTGCTCTTCTCTGGGTGTGTTACATTGACAGAGAGTTGTCAATCTGTTCCTCCCTGGGTGTTTACATTGACAGAATGGGGTAAGTCTGCTCTTCCCTGGGTGTGTTACATTGACAGAGTGGGGTCAGTCTGCTCTTCCCTGGGTGTCTTTCATTGACAGAGTAGGGTCCGTCTGCTCTTCCCTGGTTGGCTAACATTAATAGAGTGGGTTCAGTCTGCTCTTCACTGGGTGAGCTGCATTGACAGAGTGGGGTCAGTCTGCTCTTCCATGGGTTTGTTACATCGACACAGTGGATACAGTCTGCTCTTCCTTGTGTGTGTTACATTGACAGAGTGTGATCAGTCTGGTCTTCCATGGTTGAGTAACATTGATAGAGTGGGATCAGTCTGCTCTTCCCTGGTTGAGTCACATTGACAGAGTGGTGTCAGTCTGCACTTCCCTGGGTATGTTACATTGACAGAGTGGGGTCAGTCTGCTCTTCCCTGGGTCTGCTACATTGACAGAGTGGTGTCAGTCTCCTCTTCCCTCCGTCTTCTACATTGACAGAGTGGTGTCAGTCGGCTCTTCCCTGGGTGAGCTACATTGCCAGAGTGGGGAAAGTCTGCTCTTCCCTGGGTGTGTTACATTGACAGAGTGTTGTCAGTCTACTCGTCTCTGTGTGAGTTAAATTGACAGAGTGAGATCAGTCTGCTCTTCCCTGGGTGTGTTACATTGACAGATTGGGGTCAGTCTGCTCTTCCCTGGGTGGGTACATTGACAGAGTGGGGTCAGTCTTCCCTTCCCTGGGTGTGTTACATTGACAGAGTGGAGTCAGTCTGCTCTTCCCTAGGTGGGTTACATTGACAGAGTGGGGTCCGTCTGCTCTTCCCTGGTAGGGTACATTGACAGAGTGGAGTCAGTCTGCTCTTCCCTGGGTGTGCTTCATTGACAGAGTGGGGTCAGTCTGCTCTTCCCTGCGTTGGTACATTGACAGATTGGGGTCAGTCTGCTCTTCTCTTGGTGTGTTACATTGACAGAGTGTTGTCAGTCTGTTCCTCCCTGGCTGTTTACATTGACAGAATTGGGTAACTCTGATCTTCCCTGAATGTGTTACATTGACAGAGTGGGGTCTGTCTGCTCTTGACTGTGTGTGTTACATTGACAGAGTGGGGTCAGTCTGCTCTTCCCTGGTTGTGTTACATTGACAGAGTGGTGTCAGTCTGGTCTTCCCTGGGTGTATTACATTGACAGAGTGGTGTCAGTCTGCACTTCCCTGGGTATGTTACATTGAGAGAGTGGGGTCAGTCTGCTCTTCCCTGGGTCTGCTACATTGACAGAGTGGGGTCAGTCTGCTTTTCCCTCTGTCATCGACATTGACAGTGTGGTGTCAGTCGGCTCTTCCCTGGGGGTGCTGCATTGCCAGAGTGGGGAATGTTTGCTCTTCCCGGGGTGAGCGACATTGACAGAGCGGGGTCAGTCTGCTCTTCCCAGGGTGTGTTACCGCGACAGAGTGGGTTTAGTCTGCTCTTCCCTGGATGTGTTACATTGACAGAGTGAGGTCAGTCTGCTCTTCCCTGGGTGGGTACATTGACAGAGTGGGGTCAGTCTTCCCTTCCCTGGGTGTGTTCCATTGATAGTGTCGGGTCAGTCTGCTCTTCCCTGGGTGTGTTATATTGACAGAGTGGAGTCACTTTGCTCTTCCAGGTGTGTGTTGCATTGACAGAGTGTTGTCAGTCTACACTTCTCTGTGTGAGTTAAATTGACAGAGTGAGGTCAGTCTGCTCTTCCCTGGGTGTGTTACATTGACAGAGTGGGGTCGGTCTGCTGTTCCCTGGGTTGGTACATTGACAGAGTTGGGTCAGTCTGCTCTTCTCTGGGTGTGTTACATTGACAGAGAGTTGTCAATCTGTTCCTCCCTGGGTGTTTACATTGACAGAATGGGGTAAGTCTGCTCTTCCCTGGGTGTGTTACATTGACAGAGTGGGGTCAGTCTGCTCTTCCCTGGGTGTCTTTCATTGACAGAGTAGGGTCCGTCTGCTCTTTCCTGGTTGGCTAACATTAATAGAGTGGGTTCAGTCTGCTCTTCACTGGGTGAGCTGCATTGACAGAGTGGGGTCAGTCTGCTCTTCCATGGGTTTGTTACATCGACACAGTGGAGTCAGTCTGCTCTTCCTTGTGTGTGTTACATTGACAGAGTGTGATCAGTCTGGTCTTCCATGGTTGAGTAACATTGATAGAGTGGGATCAGTCTGCTCTTCCCTGGTTGAGTCACATTGACAGAGTGGTGTCAGTCTGCACTTCCCTGGGTATGTTACATTGACAGAGTGGGGTCAGTCTGCTCTTCCCTGGGTCTGCTACATTGACAAAGTGGTGTCAGTCTCCTCTTCCCTCCGTCTTCTACATTGACAGAGTGGTGTCAGTCGGCTCTTCCCTGGGTGAGCTACATTGCCAGAGTGGGGAAAGTCTGCTCTTCCCTGGGTGTGTTACATTGACAGAGTGTTGTCAGTCTACTCGTCTCTGTGTGAGTTAAATTGACAGAGTGAGATCAGTCTGCTCTTCCCTGGGTGTGTTACATTGACAGATTGGGGTCAGTCTGCTCTTCCCTGGGTGGGTACATTGACAGAGTGGGGTCAGTCTTCCCTTCCCTGGGTGTGTTACATTGACAGAGTGGAGTCAGTCTGCTCTTCCCTAGGTGGGTTACATTGACAGAGTGGGGTCCGTCTGCTCTTCCCTGGTAGGGTACATTGACAGAGTGGAGTCAGTCTGCTCTTCCCTGGGTGTGCTTCATTGACAGAGTGGGGTCAGTCTGCTCTTCCCTGCGTTGGTACATTGACAGATTGGGGTCAGTCTGCTCTTCTCTTGGTGTGTTACATTGACAGAGTGTTGTCAGTCTGTTCCTCCCTGGCTGTTTACATTGACAGAATTGGGTAACTCTGATCTTCCCTGAATGTGTTACATTGACAGAGTGGGGTCTGTCTGCTCTTGACTGTGTGTGTTACATTGACAGAGTGGGGTCAGTCTGCTCTTCCCTGGTTGTGTTACATTGACAGAGTGGTGTCAGTCTGGTCTTCCATGGGTGTATTACATTGACAGAGTGGTGTCAGTCTGCTCTTCCCTGGTTGGGTAACATTGATAGAGTGGGGTCAGTCTGCTCTTCCCTGGGTGAGTCACATTGACAGAGTGCAATCATCTGCGCTTGAATATGTGTGTTGCAAATGCCATGTGGTGACAGTCCACACTTCACTGGGTGAGTTACAAGGACAGGAAGGGGTCAGTCTGCTCTTCCATGGGTGTGTTATATTGACTGAGTGGGGTCAATCTGCTCTTTCCTGGGTAGGTTACATTGACAGAGTGGGGTCAGTCTGCTCCTCCCTGGGTGTTGTACATTGACTGAGTTGTGTGTGTTGCATTCGCCAAGTGGGGAGAGTCCACAGTTCACTGGGTGAGTTACAAGGACAGGGAGGGGTCATTCTGCTCTTCCATGGGTGTGTTATATTGACTGAGTGGGGTCAATCTGCTCTTTCCTGGGTAGGTTACATTGACTGAGTGGGGTCAGTCTGCTCCTCCCTGGGTGTTGTACATTGACTGAGTTGTGTGTGTTGCATTCGCCAAGTGGGGAGAGTCCACAGTTCACTGGGTGAGTTACAAGGACAGAGAGGGGTCAGTCTCTTCTTCCCTGGGTTTTTTTTACATTGCCAGCATGAAAGAGTGGGGTCAGTCTGCAATTCCTGGGTGGGTTACATTGACAGTGTGCGGTCAGTCTCCTCTTCTCTGGATGTGTTACATTGACAGAGTGGGGTCAGTCTGCTCTTCTCTGAGTGTACTAATTGACAGAAAGGGCTCAGTGTGCTCTTCTCTGGGTGTACTAATTGACAGAGTGGGGTCAGTCTGCTCTTCCCTGGGTTGGTACATTGACAGAGTGGGGTCAGTCTGCTCTTCTCTGGGTGTGTTACATTGACAGAGTGGGGTCAGTCTGCTCTTGACTGTGTGTGTTACATTGACAGAGTGGGGTCAGTCTGCTCTTCCGTGGGTGTGGTCCATTGACAGAGTGGTGTCAGTCTGCTCTTCCCTGGGTGTCTTACATTGACAGAGTGGGTTCAGTCTGCTCTTCCCTGGTTGGGTATCATTGATAGAGTTGGGTCAGTCTGCTCTTCCCTGGGTGAGTCACATTGACAGAGTGGTGTCAGTCTGCACTTCCCTGGGTATGTTACATTGAGAGAGTGGGGTCAGTCTGCTCTTCCCTGGGTCTGCTACATTGACAGAGTGGGGTCAGTCTGCTTTTCCCTCTGTCATCGACATTGACAGTGTGGTGTCAGTCGGCTCTTCCCTGGGGGTGCTGCATTGCCAGAGTGGGGAATGTTTGCTCTTCCCGGGGTGAGCGACATTGACAGAGCGGGGTCAGTCTGCTCTTCCCAGGGTGTGTTACCGCGACAGAGTGGGTTTAGTCTGCTCTTCCCTGGATGTGTTACATTGACAGAGTGAGGTCAGTCTGCTCTTCCCTGGGTGGGTACATTGACAGAGTGGGGTCAGTCTTCCCTTCCCTGGGTGTGTTCCATTGATAGTGTCGGGTCAGTCTGCTCTTCCCTGGGTGTGTTATATTGACAGAGTGGAGTCACTTTGCTCTTCCAGGTGTGTGTTGCATTGACAGAGTGTTGTCAGTCTACACTTCTCTGTGTGAGTTAAATTGACAGAGTGAGGTCAGTCTGCTCTTCCCTGGGTGTGTTACATTGACAGAGTGGGGTCGGTCTGCTGTTCCCTGGGTTGGTACATTGACAGAGTTGGGTCAGTCTGCTCTTCTCTGGGTGTGTTACATTGACAGAGAGTTGTCAATCTGTTCCTCCCTGGGTGTTTACATTGACAGAATGGGGTAAGTCTGCTCTTCCCTGGGTGTGTTACATTGACAGAGTGGGGTCAGTCTGCTCTTCCCTGGGTGTCTTTCATTGACAGAGTAGGGTCCGTCTGCTCTTCCCTGGTTGGCTAACATTAATAGAGTGGGTTCAGTCTGCTCTTCACTGGGTGAGCTGCATTGACAGAGTGGGGTCAGTCTGCTCTTCCATGGGTTTGTTACATCGACACAGTGGATACAGTCTGCTCTTCCTTGTGTGTGTTACATTGACAGAGTGTGATCAGTCTGGTCTTCCATGGTTGAGTAACATTGATAGAGTGGGATCAGTCTGCTCTTCCCTGGTTGAGTCACATTGACAGAGTGGTGTCAGTCTGCACTTCCCTGGGTATGTTACATTGACAGAGTGGGGTCAGTCTGCTCTTCCCTGGGTCTGCTACATTGACAGAGTGGTGTCAGTCTCCTCTTCCCTCCGTCTTCTACATTGACAGAGTGGTGTCAGTCGGCTCTTCCCTGGGTGAGCTACATTGCCAGAGTGGGGAAAGTCTGCTCTTCCCTGGGTGTGTTACATTGACAGAGTGTTGTCAGTCTACTCGTCTCTGTGTGAGTTAAATTGACAGAGTGAGATCAGTCTGCTCTTCCCTGGGTGTGTTACATTGACAGATTGGGGTCAGTCTGCTCTTCCCTGGGTGGGTACATTGACAGAGTGGGGTCAGTCTTCCCTTCCCTGGGTGTGTTACATTGACAGAGTGGAGTCAGTCTGCTCTTCCCTAGGTGGGTTACATTGACAGAGTGGGGTCCGTCTGCTCTTCCCTGGTAGGGTACATTGACAGAGTGGAGTCAGTCTGCTCTTCCCTGGGTGTGCTTCATTGACAGAGTGGGGTCAGTCTGCTCTTCCCTGCGTTGGTACATTGACAGATTGGGGTCAGTCTGCTCTTCTCTTGGTGTGTTACATTGACAGAGTGTTGTCAGTCTGTTCCTCCCTGGCTGTTTACATTGACAGAATTGGGTAACTCTGATCTTCCCTGAATGTGTTACATTGACAGAGTGGGGTCTGTCTGCTCTTGACTGTGTGTGTTACATTGACAGAGTGGGGTCAGTCTGCTCTTCCCTGGTTGTGTTACATTGACAGAGTGGTGTCAGTCTGGTCTTCCCTGGGTGTATTACATTGACAGAGTGGTGTCAGTCTGCTCTTCCCTGGTTGGGTAACATTGATAGAGTGGGGTCAGTCTGCTCTTCCCTGGGTGAGTCACATTGACAGAGTGCAATCAGTCTGCGCTTGAATATGTGTGTTGCAAATGCCATGTGGTGACAGTCCACACTTCACTGGGTGAGTTACAAGGACAGGGAGGGGTCAGTCTGCTCTTCCATGGGTGTGTTATATTGACTGAGTGGGGTCAATCTGCTCTTTCCTGGGTAGGTTACATTGACAGAGTGGGGTCAGTCTGCTCCTCCCTGGGTGTTGTACATTGACTGAGTTGTGTGTGTTGCATTCGCCAAGTGGGGAGAGTCCACAGTTCACTGGGTGAGTTACAAGGACAGGGAGGGGTCAGTCTGCTCTTCCATGGGTGTGTTATATTGACTGAGTGGGGTCAATCTGCTCTTTCCTGGGTAGGTTACATTGACAGAGTGGGGTCAGTCTGCTCCTCCCTGGGTGTTGTACATTGACTGAGTTGTGTGTGTTGCATTCGCCAAGTGGGGAGAGTCCACAGTTCACTGGGTGAGTTACAAGGACAGAGAGGGGTCAGTCTCTTCTTTGCTCTTCCCCGGGTGTGTTATATTGACAGAGTGGAGTCAATCTGCTCTTTCCTGGGTAGGTTACTTTGACAGAGTGTTGTCAGTGTACACTTCCCTGTTTGTAATAGATTGCCAGATTGGGGTCAGTCTGCTGTTGCCTGTGTGAGTTACATTGACAGAGTGGAGCCATTCTGCTCTTCCCTGGGTGGGTTACATTGACAGAGTGCGGTCTGTCTACTCTTCCCTGGGTGTCGTACATTGACAGAGTGGAGTCAGTCTGCTCTTGAATATGTGTGTTGCATTCGCCAAGTGGGGAGAGTCCACACTTCACTGGGTGAGTTACAAGGACAGAGAGGGGTCAGTCTCTTCTTCCCTGGGTTTTTTTACATTGCCAGCATGAAAGAGTGGGGTCAGTCTGCAATTCCTGGGTGGGTTACATTGACAGTGTGCGGTCAGTCTCCTCTTCTCTGGATGTGTTACATTGACAGAGTGGGGTCAGTCTGCTCTTCTCTGAGTGTACTAATTGACAGAGTGGGGTCAGTCTGCTCTTCCCCTGGTGTGTTATATTGACAGAGTGGAGTCAATCTGCTCTTTCCTGGTTAGGTTACTTTGACAGAGTGTTGTCAGTGTACACTTCCCTGTTTGTAATAGATTGCCAGATTGGGGTCAGTCTGCTGTTGCCTGTGTGAGTTACATTGACGGAGTGGAGCCAGTCTGCTCTTCCCTGGGTGGGTTTAATTGTCAGAGTGGGGTCAGTCTGCTCTTACCTGGGTGTGTTACATTGTCAGAGTGGGGTCAGTCTGCTCTTCCCTGGGTGTGGTACATTGACAGAGTGGTATCAGTCTGCTCTTCCCTTGGTGTGTTACATTGACAGTTTGGTATCAGTCTACACTTCCCTGGGTAGGTTACTTTGACAGAGTGGGGTCAGTCTGCTCTTCCCTGGGAGGGTAACAGACCCCAGGGAAAACAGCCCCAGCCTGTTCAGTCTGTCCCTGTAGCTCAGATCCTCTAACCCTGGCAACATTCTTGTAAACCTTTTCTGAACCCTTTAAAGTTTCACAACATCTTTCTGATAGGAAGGAGACCAGAATTGCACGTAATAGTTCAACAGTGGCCCACCCAATGTCCTGTACAGTTGCAACATGACCTCCCAACTCCGGTACTCAATACTCTGACCAATAAAGGAAAGCATACAAAACGCCTTCTTCACTATCCTATCTACCTGCGACCCACTTTCAAGGAGCTATGAACCTGCACTCCAAGGTATCTTTGTTCAGCATCACTCCCGAGGATCTTACCATTAAGTGTATAAGTCCTGATATGATTTGCTTTCCTCAAAACACTCAATCAAGTTTGTGAGTTTCTCATGCAGAAAGCCATATTGACAATCCCTAATCAGTCCTTGCCTTTCCAAATACATTACATCCTGTCCCTCAGGATTCCCTACAACAACTTGCTCACCACTGAGGTCAGGCTCACCGGTCTATAGTTCCCTGGCTTGTCTTTACCGCCTTTCTTAAACAGTGGCACCACGTTTGCCAACCTCCAGTCTTCCGGCACCTCACCTGTGACTATCAATGATACCAGTATCTCAGCAAGAGGCCCAGCAATCACTTCTCTAGCTTCCCACAGAGTTCTCGGGTACACCTGCACAGGTCCTGGGGATTTATCCACCTTTAAACATTACAAGATATCCAGCACTTCCTCCTCTGTAATCTGGACATTTTGCAAGGTGTCACCATCTATTTCCCTACATTCTATATCTTCCATATCCTTTTCCACAGTAAATACTGATGCAAAATATACGTTTAGTATCTACCCCATTTTCTGTGGCTCCACACAATGGCCGCCTTGCTGATCTTTGAGGAGCCCTATTCTCTCCCTCGTTACCCTTTTGTCCTTAATATATTTGTAAAACCCCTTTGGATGCTCCTTAATTCTATTTGCCAAAGCTACCTCATGTCCCCGTTTTGCCCTCTTCTAAGGATTCACTCTATCGATCCTGTCTATACCCTACATATGCTTCCTTCTTTTTCTTCACCAAACCCTCAATTTCTTTAGTCATCCAGCATCCCCTATACCTACCAGCCTTTCCTTTCACCCTGATAGGAATATATTTTCTCTGGATTCTTGTTGTCTCATTTCTGAAGGCTTCCCATTTTCCAGCTGTCCCTTTTCCTGCAAAGATCTGCCTCAAAACACCTTGTGAAAGTTCTTGCCTAATACCGTCAAAGTTGGCCTTTCTCCAATTTAGAACTTCAACTTTTAGATCCGGTCTATCCTTTTCGATCACTATTTTAAAATGAATAGAATTATGTTCGCTGGCCTGAAAGTGCTCCCCCACTGCCACCTCGGTCACCTGTCCTGCCTTATTTCCCAAGAGTAGGTCAAGTTTTGCACCTTCTCTAGTCGGTACATGCACATACTGAATAAGAAAATTGTCTTGTACACACTTAAGAAATTCTAAACCTTTAACACGATGGCAGCCATTCCCATGTTTCAATCTTTCTCTTTGTTTTTGGAAATATCCACTGACCTGACCCCTGCTCCCATCTCACCTCTGTCAGTTTGCACCGCTATCCATAATCGTATTCATATGATTGGCCAGGACACTGGTCCCAGCACTGTTCTAGTGAAATCCATACAATGGGATAACTCACTTTTCCTGAATACTGAATCAAAACCATTTCTTCTGAGAGTGTTGTTTGATTTTGAAATCTTCCTGCAAGCATTTGGGATGGCTCAGTATATCTGCATGTGATACCATTTGTTCTGTGGGTGGAGCTGTTTGCCTCTGCCACTTTCTGTTGCTGCTGCCCTGAGATCCTGGGCCCACAGAATTCTCCACTCTTGAGAGAAGAGTAGAAAAATGATGTAACACAGACCAGGAATGGAGACAGGGATTTTCCAGATCTTTGTGAGACTCAGTACCATTCCATATGTGTAATCCTCACGACGTCAGTTTAATTTCTTAATCTGTCTATTTCTATGTCTCCTGTGGCTGCTTGGAATTCCTGACTTAGCAGTGGGAGGGGAAATTGAAGTCTTTAAAGAGCATCTCCTCCCATGGGTTTGAAGATGCCCTCCAATGCATCGTATCCACGTCCCGCACCTTTGTCCTCGAGCCCCACCCCTCCAACCGCAACAAGGACAGAACCCCACTGGTCGTCACCTTCTACCCCAACAAACTCTGTATAAATTGCATCATCCGCCGACATTTCCACCACGTACAAATGGATCCCACCATCAGGGATATATTTCCCTCCAAACTCCTATCCGCTTTGTGTAAAGACCATTCCCTCCATGACTATCTGTTCAGGTCCATGTCTCCTAACAAGCCACCCTTCCCTCCTGGCCCATTCCCCTGCCACCACAGGAATTAAACCTCAGCCCATACCTCCCCCCACACCACTGTCCAAGGCACCAAAGCAGCTTTCCATATACATCAAAATTTCACCTGCACTTTCACACAGATCATTTATTGTATCCGTTGCTCCCGATGCGGTCTCCCCTACATTCGGAAGACTGGACGTCTCTTAGCAGAGCGCTTTAGGGAACATCTCTGAGATACCCGCACCAATCAACCACACCGCCACGTGGTCGAACATTTCAACTTCCCCTCCCACTCTGCTGATGACATGCAGGTCCTGGGCCTCTTCCATCTCTCGACGCCCTTATCTCTCGACGCCTGGAGGAAAAACATCTTATCTTCCGCCTTGGGACCCTTCAACCCCAGGGTATCAATGTGGACTTCACCAGTTTCCGCATTTCCCCTCTCACCACCTTACCCCAGTTCCAACCTTCCAGCTCAGCACCGCTCTCATGACCTGTCCCACCTGTCCCACCTTCCCACCTATGTGCTCCACCCTTCTCTCCAACCTATCACCTTTACCCCCACCTCCATCCACCTATTGCACTCTGAGCTACCTTCTCCCCAGCCCCACCCCATCCCATTTATCTCTCCACACTGAAGCTCCCAGCTTCATTCCTGATGAAGGGCTTTTGCCCGAACATCGATTTTCCTGCTCCTCGGATACTGCCTGACCTGCTGTGCTTTTCCAGCAACACACTCTCAACTCTGATCTCCAGCATCTGCAGACCTCATTGTCGCCTAAATGTGAGATGTTGCATTCTGGTGAAGTGAACCAGGGCAGGACTTATACAGTTAATGGTAGGGTATTGGTCAGTGTTGCTGAACAAAGAGACCCAGGCGTACAGCTGCATAGTTCTTTGATAGTGCAGTTGCATGTCAACAGGGTGGTGATTCAGGCACTTGGTAGACTAGCCTTTATTGGTCAGTGCATTGAGTATGGGAGTTGGGAAATCACACTGTACAGGACAATGATAATTCGACTATTAGAATACTGTTATCAATTCAAATCTCCCTGCTGTTGGAAAGTATTATTCAACGTTAAAGGTTTCGGAAAAGTTTTAAAAGGATGTTGCCAGGACTGGGGGTTTGAGCCATAGGGAGTGGGTGAAAAGACTGGGGCTTTACTCCCTGAAGCATTACAGGCTGAGGGGTGACCTCAGAGGTTTAGAAAATCATGAGGAGCATGGATATAGTGAATAGTCATTATCTTTTTCCAAAAGTAGGGGAGTACAAAGCTACGTGGCACAGGATTAAGGTGAGATGAGAAAGATTTTAGCTACAGACTAACGTTTAACCAGGCGTGATTTAAAGACTGGAATCTAATCGAGGTTATCGGGGTGGTTTATATACAGAGAGACTGATAACTGGGAGTGAGTTGCAGACAGGAATCCAATCGAAGGTATGGGGGTGGTTTATATACAGAGAGATAGATACCCAGGAGTATGTTACAAACTGGAATGTAATTGAGGTGTTCAGGGTGGTTTTTATACAGTGTAACAGTTACCTGGGGGTCAGTTTTTGAGATGAGAGAAAAGACAGAGACTTTCCATAAGACCATAAGAAACGAGACCATTCCGCCTATCGAGCCTGCTCCACCATTCAATCGTGGCTGATAGGTTTCTCAATCTCATTCTCCCCCATTCTCCCTGTAACCCTTGATACCCAGGAACCTACCTATCTCAGTCTTCAATATACTCAGTGAGCTGGGCCTCCCCAGCCTTCAGTGGGAATGAATTCCACAGATTCCCCACCCTCTGGTTCAAAACGTTTCTCCTTATATCTGTTCTAAGAGATCTTCCCTTTACTCGAAGGCTGTGCCATTGGGTCCCGGTCTCTCTGACCAAATGGAAACATCTTCCCAACATCCGCTCTGTCCAGGCCATTCAGTATTCTGTAAGTTTCTATTCGATCCCCCACCCCTCATCCTCCTGAACTCCATTGAGTATAGACCCAGAGTCCTCACACATTCCTCATGTGTTAAGCTTTTCATCGATTGAACCGTTCTCGTGAACCTCCTCTGAACACGTTCCAGGGTCAGTACATCCTTCCTGAGATATGGGGCCCAAAACAGTGTACAATTCTCCAAATGTGGTCTGACCCGAGCTTTATAGAGCTGCAGAAATACATCCCTGCTTTTATAATCAAGTGCTCTCAAAATAAATACCATCATTGCATTTGCCTTCCTAACTACTGACTCAACCTGCAGGTTTACCTTGAGAGAATCCTGGACCGGAACTCCCATGTCACTCTGCACTTCAGATTTCTGAATTTTCTCCCCATTTAGAAAATAGCCCATGCCTCTCTGACCCGAGCTTTGTAGAGCCTCAGAAGTACATTACTGGGGGTGGGGATACAAAGGGGCAAAAAGGTTTGAGGGGGTGAGAGGGAAAAAGACGGTGGGGGAAGGAGACGGTGTGGGAGGAGACAGGGGAGGAGGAGACGGGGAGAAGGAGAGAGGGGAGAGAAGGCGAGGGGGGAGGAGAGGGGAGGAAGGCGAGGGGAGAGAAGGCGAGGGTGGGGGAGGAGATCGGGGGGGAGGAGACCGGGGGTAAGGAGCTGGGGGAATAAGGCGAGGGGGAGAAGTAGACGGGGGAAGGAGGAAGGAGAGGGGGGACGTGGAGGAGGGGGGCGAAGGAGAGGAGGACAAGGGGAGGGGGAAGGGTATTGGAGAGAAGACAAGGGGGCAAAATGAGTGGGGTAAGGGGGGGAAGGCGACGGGGGGCAAGGAGAGGGGGGCGAATGAGAGACGGTGGAAGGAGGTGGAAGGAGAGAGCAGCGAGGAGAGGAGGAAGGAGAGAGGGAGGGTGGAGAAGGTTAGGAAAGAGACTTGGAGAAGGAGAGAGGGACTAGAAGGGGGAATGGGAGGGAGGGGGAGGGGAAGGAGACAGGGAGTTGGTGACAGGTAGAGGGAGACATTGAGGAGGAGAGATTGAGGGGGAGAGAGTGGGGGGAGAGAGTGGGGGGAGAGAGAGGCGAAGGAGAGTGGTTGGAAGGAGACTTGGGGGAAGGAGAGAGGGGAGTAGGAGAGATGGACAAAGGGAGATGGGAGAGAGTTGAAGGAGATGGGGAAGCTGAGGGCGAGGATGAGAGAGGGGGATAGTGGGGAGGGAGGAGAGAGGGAGGAGGGAAGTAAAGGGGGAGAAGAAGGAGGATGGAGAGATGAAGAGGAGGTGAATGTGGTGTAAGGAGAGAGGAGAGAAGGGGCAAGAGCAAAGGAGGAAGAGACAGAGGGGAGGAGGGATGGGGTGGAGAGAGGGTTGTGGAGGGATGCGGGCGGAGGGGGGTGGAGCGAGGGGGAGGAGAGACGCGGGAGGAGGGGTTTGGAGAGAGTGGGAGGAGACACGCAGGAAGAGAGCGCGGGTGTGGAGAGAGAGGGGGAGGAGAGAGGGGAGGAGAGAGAGAGGGTGGAGAGAGGGGGTTGGAGGGACGAAGGAGGAGCGACAGGGGAAACTGCGTGGAAAAGAGGGGAGAAGGAGCGTGGGGGAACCAGAGTGATGGAAAGAGAGTGGGGGGGAAGAGAGGGGGTGAGAAAGTCTATCACCTTAAAAGTTGTCTTTAAACTGTGGACAAAAATGAATAATCAAACACATTTACTGCACGAGAAAATAGGCAGACAGGAAGGCTCAGAAAAAGTGGGGTTCTTGAGGAATGTAAAAGATAAGGATATTTGTGCTCACCAAGAGATAACAGGATGCTGTAAGGCAATTAAGAACATTTCCCTTTGCATCGGTGAACAGGACACCAAGTGATAACATTCACAGTGTTAATAACAGTGTTTGATTCGGACCCTGAAACGAAACTCCGTGCTATCATAAACTTTGGCAGCATCTAACCGTTAATTGCAATTATAATGGATTCTTCTTACTCCGTGCAAGCGGGGTAGACACAGAGAGAAAAAAATTGCTGTTCCAAGACCCTGACTTGAGAGTTAAAAAAGGACACGAGAGAGAGAGAGAGATAGAGAGACCTGTTTATTGCTGAGGCTATTGGAACCAGTAGAAAATTAACTCTTCGTGCTTATCTGCTGTGGATTAAACTGAGTTGTATTTTGGGACTTGATGATGATATTGAGTAGCCATTACTGGTTATTAAATACAAACTCTGGAAAAGGTCATATTAATGAAGCTTTAACGTACTTGCTGTTCTGGCAGACCACTCCACAGACCTTACAGACTTGCCCACTGTCAATTCTAACTCATCAGATCTTATGTCTTATTTGAATTGGAATCACAACTCTGAAAAGAAAGCACGTTAATTCAAAGACTAATGAATCAATTTAAAGACAACCTTCTGGTAATATCTCAGCCTCAGGTACACTTACCCACAAATGGCCAGAGGTGGTAATGTGAGCCGGGTACCCCCAAAGACCAGCAAGGATCCCCCCAAACAGCAGGGAAATGGAGTCTGGAAGCACCCAGAAGGAAGGACAGGCTGGAGTGGAGCAGACAGCAGCCAGTGTGGAGACACAGCAACCGACCCAAGCTCCTACTGGGCACACGGAGGCAATGGAGGAGGAGGCAACCCAGGAGGCTGGGAATAACAGATAGAGGAAAACCCACCAGGTCCCCAAAGCCTCCCAGCAAAGGGAGGAAAGGCCAGCCGCACCAGAAGGATCCAGGCAGCTCTTCAGATGGTGAAGATGGACACAAGGAGGGTCATCGCCAAAAGGAGAAAGCGTGCGGTGGGAGGGGGGGGTAGTGAGGAAGGAGGGCAGTACCCTCCAACTGCGAAATACCAGACCTACTGAGGGTGACTGGTAAAGCCCACCCCCCCAACCTGCTGCGAACCAAGGGGGTACCCACTGCCCCACAGCTCCAGGTAACTGTGAGCCGTGTTGCTCAGGCAGCCCCACTGTCAGACACTGAACTGGACTGTGTGGACCCTGGTCTCAGCCCAATGTCACCAGAGCAGGGAAATGACCCCAGTGAGGAGCTTGACAGCTACCTCAGCCCTGCGAGGGTCCAACTGTTCACCTATACCACGGGGATGCAGACAGCCACACCAGAGATAGGACCATCGGACATTGGTAACTTTATAAACTGTAAAAGGGGGCTAAAATTGCCAGTGTTAACGTGCGTAGCATTAAATCTTCTACACGATGTGTTTCTACAATGGCCTTCCTGGCCAACGTTAAAGCCGACGTCCTGTTTCTGCAAGAGTGTGGGATGCTGCACCTCAGCAGCTACAGGAGATGGTCGAGCTTGTGGGCCCATGGGCCGTCAGTTTGGTCGGGGGGCAACGATAGCCGGGCCTCCGGCCTGGGTATCCTGTTGTGAGGAGATGCCTTCACCATCTCCGAGGTTAAGGAGGTGGTGGCCAGGCGCCTCCTCGTCGCCGACGTCATGTACAGGAATGCTCCCCTGAGACTGATAAATGTGTATGCCCCAGTGGGTAAGAGTGAACGGTTGGCCATCCTGCAGCAGTTTCCACTGTTGCTGGCTACGTCCAGGCCTGTCATTCTGGCCGGAGACTTCAACTGTATCATTGATGCAGATGGACGATCCGGCGGGGGGTGCACAGTAAACTGGACGCCATGTCCAGAGCCCTGATAGAAACGGTCAAAGACGCCAAGCTGCACGACGTCTTCAGCACCCCTGCAGATGGAGCGCAGCGTAGATACACCTGGTCACGGGCAGACGGGTCTATCTGCTCAAGGATAGATTACCTGTTTGTGTCCCGAACGCTCTCGGTCAGATCCACCGACATCAAGCCGGTGTTCTTCTCTGACCACTGCCTCCTGCTGGCCCACTGTCACCTACAGGATGAGCAGCGGGCTGCTAAGGGAACGTGGAAGCTGAACACAAAGCTGTTGACCCCAGGAAACATTGAGGAGCTCAAGAGGGATTACGCACGCGCACACACAGACAGCCATACATGCACACACACCAGCGCACTCACTTACTTACTTATACACACACACACACGCAGTTACTAAGGGGCACACAATGACAAAATAATATTGGGAGTTTCAAATATTAAAGCTCTATTACATAATCCTTGGATGTTAAATGAACACAGGACATTTCCCCGGGGTATCAGAGGTTGAGGAGTGACCTTTACAGAGGTTTATAAAATCATGAGGGGCATGGATAGTGACAAAGGCAAAGACATCTTCCCAAAGTATAACTTTTAAGTTGAGAGGGGAAAGATTTAAAATGGACCTCAGGGGTAACATTTCCACGCAGAGCATGCTTGTGTATGGAACGAGCAGCCAGAGGAAGTGGTGGAGGCTGGAACAATTGATAAATTCTTGATGTCACAAGAATGCGGGTAAGTGGAGTTGAAATGCCCATCAGCCATGATTGAATGGCGGAGTGGACTCGATGGGCCGAATGGCCTTACTTCCACTCCTATGTCTTATTGTCTAATTGCAGTATGTAAAAGGCATCTGAACGGGGATAGGAATAGGAAGGGTTGAGAGGGATGTAAGGTAAAAACAATGACTGCAGATGCTGAAAACCAAATACTGGATTAGTGGTGCTGGAAGGGCACAGCAGTTCAGGCAGCATCCAACGAGCAGCGAAATCGACGTTTCGGGCAAAAGCCCTTCACATATTCCTGATGAAGGGCTTTTGCCCGAAACGTCGATTTCGCTGCTCGTTGGATGCTGCCTGAACTGCTGTGCTCTTCCAGCACCACTAATCCAGTGAGAGGGATGTAGGCTGAATGCTGGCAATTGGGACTAGAGTAATTGAGGATATCTGGTTCACGTGGACGAGTTGGACCGAAGGCTCTGTTTCCGTGCTGTACATGTCTATGACTCTGGGACTCATACCCAAGTATTTGTTAATTATATAGAAACTCCCCGAACCCTTCAATTAGATTCCTGTCTGTAACTCTCTACCAGGTGACTACAACTCTGTACAAAATACCACATGAGCCCCTTGATTAGATTCCAGTCTGTACTGAAAGGAAAACACGATCCTGATCAATTGGGTCAGTGGGACAAGGAATAGCAGATGGGGTTTAATTTAGGTAAATGCGAGCTGGTGCATTTTGCTTACACACACTCGGGGAGGTCATACACAATTAATGGTAGTGCCCTGGGGAGTGTTGTTGAACAGAGAGACCAAGGGGGGCAGGTACATAGTTCCTTGAAAGTGGTAGTCACAGGTAGGCAAGGTCACAGGGTGGTGAAGGAGGCATTTGGCAGCCTTGCCATTATCGGGCAGAGCACTGAGCCCAGGAGTTGGGACGTCATGTTACAGCTGTACAAGACGTTGGTGAGGCCACATTTGGAGGACTGCATACCATCATGTTCACCCTGCTGTAGGAAGGAGGTTATTAAACTGACAGGGGTGGAAAACAGATTGACAAGGATGTTCCTCCAACTGGAAGGCCTGAGTTATAAGGAGAGGCTGAGACATTTTTCCCTGGAGCACTGGAGGCTGAAGGGTGATCTTATCGAGATTTATAAACCATGATGGACTTCGATTTAAGCTGAGAGGGGAAAGATTTAAAAGGGACCTGAGGAGTAAATCTTGAACAGAGCCTGGGATGTGTATGGAAGGAGCTTCTAGAGGATTTAATCGAGGGAGTACAATTACAACATTTAAAAGGCATGAGGGCAGCTATAAGGACAGGAAAGGTGGAAATGGGGCTCGCTCAGTTCAGAAAAGCTTTTCAACAAGGACCAGTTGTGTGACATGCTGTGGGACTATAGTTTCTAGAATTCACTCCCAGGTAACTGTTACTCTGCACATAACTGAGATTAATGCCCTCAATTCAATTCCAGTCTTCAACTCACCCTGGGTAACCATTATTCTGTGTAAACCACCCAATAGCCACAATTAGGTTCCAGTCCGTAACTATCTCTGTCTATCTGTTATTTATAAAAGAAATTCCCCTCGACACCTCGATTAGTTTCAAGGTGGTAACTCACTCTTGGGTATCTGTTATTCCAAATATAAACCTTCCTGAACCCCTCGATCAGGTTCCATGCTGTATCTCACTCCCGAGTATCTGTTATTCCAAATATAAACCTTGCTGAACCCCTCGATCAGGTTCCATGCTGTATCTCACTCCCGGGTATCTGTAACTCCAAATATAAACATTCCTGAACCCCTCGATCAGGTTCCATGCTGTATCTCACTCCCGGGTATCTGTTATTCCAAATATAAACCTCTTGAACTCCTGCTGAGTGGAAGAGTGAGTGAGAATGAGTGAGAGAGCATAAGTGTGCGTGTGTGTTCTGTATCAATGAGAGTCAGTATGTGTGCGTGAAAACCTGTGTTTACGAGAGAGTGTTGAGCATGTGAGAGTGTCTGAGCATGTGTGTGTGTATGGATGTCTGTGAATGTTTGTGTGTGTGTGTGTGAGAGAGAGAGAGAGAGAGAGAGAGAGAGAGAAATTGTCCATGAGAGAGTTGGCAAGAATGAATGTGAGGGAGAGTGAGACTGTGCATGAGAGAGAGAATGAGATTGCACATGAGACAGAAGATGATATTCTACATAAGACAGTGAGTTTATACATGGGGGGGGGAAGAAAAATAATGAGCTTTTACATGAGAGAGAGAGTGAGAGAGAAATAGTGAGATTGTGCGAGAGAGAGGGGTTATCAGTTATTCTATATATATAAAGCACCCCATTCCCCTCGATAAAATTCCAATCTGTAACTAACTTCTATTTATCTGTTATTCTAAATATAAACCATCCTGATCATTTCCATCAGATTCCAGTCGGTCACACACTCCTGGGTATCTGCAATTCCATGCGTAAATCTCTCCATATCCTTCAATTATATTCAGGTCTGTATCTCAATCTGGAAGATCTGAATATAAACACCCCAAACTCCTGGATTAAACTCACTCCCCAGTATCGGGTAATCAATGTCTGAACCGCACCATACTCCTTGACTATACCCCCATCTGTAACTCACTCACTGGTACCTGATACTCTGTATAGAAAGTCCTTCAAATCCCTCAGTTAGATTTCAGACTGAAACTCACTCCCTGTTGTGTTCTGAAATACATAAACTCACTGAGACCATCGATGAAATTCCAGTCTCTAACTCAGTATAAACTAAACAGGTGAATATTAAATTGGGAGCAGGAACAGAAAGCTGGAGTTTAATTCCCGCTACATTCTGTTTCTCCAGAAACATTAATTTGATGGAGTGCAGCGGTTCAATAAGGCAGCTCCCTCCCACCTTCTCAAGGGCGGGTGGGAATGGGGGATAAATGCGGGGCCCAGCCAGTGATGCTCACATCCCATGAACGAATGAAAACAACAATCCCTTTGCCTTCCTAATCACTCACTGCCCCTGCAGATTGAGTCTGCAGACACAGCAAGGCTTCCTCACTTCCCCAGTCCCACGTCCTGAGAATAATTGGCAAACCATACGAACATCTGGTGACATCATCTCATTAGCTTTCTGTGATTTGTGTACAACTACACAGAAAGTAATGTGTAATACTTAATAAGTACTGGAGTACAGGAATGCCTGACCCAGTAATGCAGGGCCCTGCTCTCTCTCTCTCTCTCACACACACACACATAGTGGGGACAAGGAATGAGAAAAGCTCCTTGAAACAATCCCAGGAGTGATTGATCGGGACAGTGTGGAGAGAGAGAGAGCCTGACTCTGTACATAACCCTGTGCTGGCTCTGCCCTGGGAGGGGTTGATTGGGATACAGTAAAGGAAGCTTTACTCTGTATCTAACCCCATTCTCTACCTACCCTGGGGATTTAAATGGGGACAGTTTAATGGGGGCTTTATTTTGTGTGGATCCCTGTGCTCCCTCTGCCCTGGGAGTGTTTGCTGGGAACACTGTCTAACCTCTGTGATATGGATCCTATGAAGATTGATGGGAGACAGTGTAAATGGAATTGTCAGGGTCCAATTCCTTCACGTGGATGCGAGAAGGTCTCCAATTGGAATGGTGAGAAAAATTGATGCCCGAGGGACTGAAGGTTCAGTAACAGAATGAATACACCATTCGCTCAGAGAGAGGAGACAGGATAGAGGGGAATGAGGGTTTCAGACTGGATGGAGCTGCAGGCACATACAAGTTGGGAACTGTTTTCAGTAAAAGGCAATTGATTCCAGGTCACTGCAGAGTGTAAGCATCTGATGCTTATCCCTCACTATCCTCCTCCAATCCCTGGTAAGAACTGTTCCCACACCATGTTCCATTTTAACTGCTGACTGTGTTAGATACATTAATACATTGGGGATGGGAAGGGGGTGCTTTTAAACCTGGGATCTTGCTGTGTAACTTGTCTTCAAAAACCTCTTGCTCCCCCATTCAACTAATCTTTTCTCTCTTTTATCCCGAGGAACCTTTGTTTGGAAAGCTGCAATGTGAAGATCCAAAATGTTCGAGGCCAGGAAAGAACAACCTCCAGCAGGGGGGCATGGGTCTAAGGCCTGAGGCCTGGTCGACAGGCCGCACCCCGTGGGGGCCCACAGTGAGTTGTGTGTTTCTTTACCCCGACGTTTAATCTCCTCTGGGCGACCCTGGGTTTTAGGGGCCTCTGGGTAACTGGTTTCTGTCAGATTGTGGCCCTGTTGTTTTTTAAACAGGTTTGAAGCCTAGGGTTAAAGTATGTCAATACCCAGGATTTGAGAGGTAGGACTCTCTTAGGGTGGAATTAAAACCCAAATGCTGTGAACCTCTATAAAGACTTGTCCTAAATTCAGAGTAATGTGGGTTATAGAGAGGGCAGGCTGAGAAAATTCAACAGTGAGAAAAGAGAGTGAGAGAAAGATTCAAAAAGTTGAGAGAGCTGGGGAAACAGAAAGGGAGAGAGAGGGAGAGACATTTTGAGATTGTGAAATCGCTGTAATGTTTGATTCTGGGGTGACAGGAAATAATTAAACTGAAGCAGCATCACAGAGGGGGAAATGATCAGAGTAATTACCTGCTTCTGCATTGTTGCATGTGGGATCTTGTTGTGCACCAGCTGCCCCAATGCTACCATTGCAGCCAGTGAGTGTTTTAATCAGCTAACCAGGCATTTCAAAGTTTTTCCAAGGCTTTAGCATGAAAACGCAGCTCATCACCCAATATTTTTGTGTTTGGATGTTGCTGAGAGATTGTCTGTGTCACTGAGAGAGGAAAACCTGGGATCTTGCTGTGCAAACATTCTGTAATGATTTTCCTCCTTTGTCTTTCAACTAACGCTGTCTCTTTTATCCCACGGGCCACTTGAAGATTCAAAGAGAGAAACTTTAGGATCAGGAGACCTTTGAACAAGAGCTTTCTCCAGAGGGGACACGGGCCTGAGGCCTGGTCGACAGGCTGCACCGTGTGGGGGCCCACAGTGAATTGTGTGTTTATTTACCCCGAGGTTTAATCACCTCTGGGAAACCCTGGGTTTTAGGGGCCTCTGGTTAACTGGCTCCTGTCAGATTGCAGCCCTGTTGTTTTTAAAACAGGTTTGAAGAGTGGGGCTAAAGTAACCAGGGCCCTGGGATTTGACACCAACACATCAATCCCCAGTGAGTGTCTGACAGACAGGACTCTCCAAGGAGGGAATTAAAACCTTAAATGAGAAACTCTATCCAAATACTTGCTCTAATATCAGAGTAATACTACTTGTGGGATCTTGATGTGTCTCAAACCACCTGCAGAGTGGCCTACATTGCAGCAAGGGTGACCAAATGTGATAATCCCATAAATAAGACCCAGGTTGGCCCAATCCCTGAGTATCTGGGAGGGGCCCTCTCTCTCTCTCTCTGTCCCTCTCTCACACCCTCTCCAGCTTCTTTTGTTGATTTTTCAAACAAATAAAACTGTCCCACACACAGCAATGTGACTCGTGGGTATTTGAAGTGGGGGAGATGGAAATATTTCGCAGCACAAGGTGATTGAGTTTGAGACAAAGGTGTAAAAGAACACAAGATGCACAGAGAGTGTTTGTGGGATGGAGGGAGCGATAGAGGGATAAGATGTGTCTTTGTATCTGTGCTGGGAAAGGGAGACAGGATATGGGGGAGGGGGGAGAGAACGGGGTTCTCCAATGTCCAATCATCGCCCAGCTCCAATCACTTCCACCTAGAAAGTACCATCCACAAAATTAAATCCTGGGGTGGAGGGGTTGATTTTTCTTAAAAAGGAGTCCTATAGAAATCCATAGTCTCGTTTTGAAAAGAAAAGTGGGATTGGAGCACAATCTGGAGCAGGAAGGAAATACCCTGTGGGATCTCCCTGTGTGTCAATGGCCCACAGCATTGCTGGCACAGAGACTGCTTGGAAACTGTTTATCAGAGGGAATATTGTCAAATATAAATGTTGCAGTCTTTTAAAAGGTAATATAAAGATTACCATGTACAAGATTAAATCAGATAAAGAGAAAAAAATGAGAGATGGAGAAGGGGGGTGAAGAGAGAGAGAAAGAGAGAGAGAGAGGGAGAGAGAGGGAGAGTGCGTAGAGAAGTAAAAAAAAGTGGGAAGTTCTTTGAATTTGTTAAACAGCAGGATCTTTGTCATCCTGAAGGCAAAATTGAACCCTCAACCAGCGTCAGTGAAACACACAATCTGTCTGTGGTCCCACTGCTACGTGTGGGATCTTGTGTCTGAAGGGGCTGAAGGGTCAGTAACAGAATGAATACACCATTGGCTCAGAGACAGGAGACAGGATAGAGGGTAATCAGGGTTTCAGACTGGAGGGAGCTACAGGCACATACACGTTGGGAACTGATTTCAGGAAAAGGCAATTGATCCCAGGTCACTGCAGAGTGTAAGACTCTGATGCTATTCCCTCACTATCCTCCTCCAATCCCTGGAAAGATCTGCTCCCACACCATCTTCCACTGTTGGCTGTGTTAGATATTTTGATACATGGGGATGGGCGGGGGTGATTTTAAACCTGGGATTTTAAGCTTGCCTTCAAACTGCTCTCGATCCCCTTTAACATGATCTTTTCTCTCTTTTATCCTGAAGAACTTTTGTTTGGAAATCTGCAATGTGAAGAACCAAAATGTTCGAGGCCAGGAAAGAACAACCTCCAGAGGGGGAGCATGGGCCTGAGGCCTGAGACCTGGTCGACAGGCTGCACCCCGTGGGGACCCACAGTGAATTGTGTGTTTATTTACCCCGAGGTTTAATCTCCTCTGGGGGGGACCCTGGGTTTTAGGGGCCTCTGGGTAACTGGTTCCTGTCAGATTGCGGCCCAGTCATTTTTAAAACAGATTTGAAGCCTGGGGTTAAAGTAACTGGCGACTTGCGATTTAATAGAAATATATGAATCCGCAGAAAATGCCTGACAGACCAGACTCCCCAAGGAGGGAATTAAAACCTTAAATGAGAAACTCTCCACAAAGACTGGTCCTAATGTCAGAGCAATGTGGGAAGTGTACAGGCCTGGGTGATCAAAAGGGATAATCGCATAAATAAGACACACGTTGTCCAGTTCAATTCAATCCCCTGAGTATCTGGGAGTGGAACTCTCTGTCTGTCTGTATGTCTCCCTCTCTCTCTCTCTCTCTTTCTCTCTCTCTGTCCCCTCTGTCACACCATCTCCAGCTTCCTTTGTTGACATTTTAAACAAATAAAACCATCCCACACACAGCAATGTGACTCGTGCGTATTTGAAGTGGGAGAGATGGAAATATTTTGCAGCACAAGGTGATTGTATTTGAGATAAAGGGGTAAAAGCACACAAGATGCACAGAGAGAGAGTGTGGGAAGGAGGGAGTGATAGAGGGATAAGATGGAGGGGGGAGGAGCAGGGAAGGAGGGGGGAGGGATGGGGTAAAGAGGGAGAGGAGGGAGGTTGGAAAGAAGGGGGGAAGGGGTGTAATGTGAGATGGGGAAGGTGAGAGGGGGCAAGGAGAGGTGGGGAAGGAAAGGGGGAAGGAGAGGGGATGAAAGTAGAGACAGGGGAAGGTAAGGGTGAAGGATAGGGAGGAAGAGGGAGTAAGGAGAGGGGGGAAGGAGAGAGGGGGAAGGGGGCGGATAGAGAGAGGGTGAAAGTAGAGATGGGGTAAGGAGAGGGGGAAGAAGAGATGGGAAGGGAGAAGGAAAGAGAGCAGTTTGAGAGTCGGGGGAAGGAGAGCGGGGAAGGAGAGGGGGGAAGAAGAGGGGGAAGGGGGCGAAGGTGAGTAGGGGAAAGGGGGGAAGTAGAGGGAGAAGGAGGGGGAAGGAGAGGGGCAAGGAGACGGAGGCAAAGAGTGGAGAGGAGAGATGTCAGAAGGAGTTGGGGGAAGGAGAGAGGGGAAAGGAGAGGGAAGGGAGGGAGGGGATGTTGACGGGGGGCAGGAGAGAGGGAGAAAGAGTGAGGGAAAGAGTGTGGTAAGGAGAGAGTGGAAGGGTGGAAGGAGAGGGGATGAAGCAGTGGGTGCAAGGAGAGGGGGGAAGGGGGGATGGACAGGGAGTGAAAGAGAAGGGGAGGGGGTTTGTCAGAAGGAGATAGAGTGAAGGAGAGGGCGCAACGTAGATGTGGGGAAGGAGAGGACGGAAGGAGAAAGGGGAGAAGTGGAGATTGGGGAAGGAGAGAGGGGTGGAAGGACCGAGGGGGGAAGGAGAGAAGGGGAAGGAGAGAAGGGGAAGGAGCGAGGGGAGAAGGAGGGAGGGGGGAAGGAGAGACCGGAATGAAATGGGGAAGCAGACAGTGGGGAAGTAGAGAGGGGGAAAGTAGAGAGTGGGGAAGGACAGAGGGATGGAAGGAGCAAGGAGGGAAGGAGATGGGGGCGAATGAGAGGAGGGTGAAGTGGAGAGGGGAAGAAGAGAGAGAGGGAAGGAAGGGGGTAGGAGAGAGGGGAGAAGGAGAGAGGGAAGGAGGAGGAAGGAGAGCGGGGGTAAGGAGAGAGGGGAAGGAAGGGGGAAGGGAGGGAGGGGATGTTGACGGGGGGCAGGAGAGAGGGAGAAAGAGTGAGGGAAAGAGTGTGGTAAGGAGAGAGGGGAAGGGTGGAAGGAGAGGGGATGAAGCAGTGGGTGGAAGGAGAGGGGTAAGGGGGGATGGACAGGGAGTGAAAGAGAGGGGGAGGGGGTTTGTCAGAAGGAGATAGAGTGAAGGAGAGGGCGCAACGTAGATGTGGGGAAGGAGGGGCGGAAGGAGAAAGGGGGGAAGTGGAGAGTGGGGAAGGACAGAGGGGTGGAATGACCGAGGGGGGAAGGAGAGAAGGGGAAGGAGCGAGGGGAAAAGGAGAGAGGGGGGAAGGAGAGACCGGAATGAAATGGGGAAGCAGACAGTGGGGAAGGAGAGAGGGGAAAGTAGAGAGTGGGGAAGGACAGAGGGATGGAAGGAGCAAGGGGGGAAGGAGATCGGGGCGAATGAGAGGAGGGGGAAAGGGAGAGGGGAAGGAGAGAGAGAGGGAAGGAAGGGGGAAGGAGAGAGGGGAGAAGGAGAGAGGATAAGAAATGGGGAAAGAGAGAGGGGGAAGGAGAGGGGGAAGGAGAGAGGCGTAGGAGAGAGAGAGGGGGAGGAATGTGGAAGGTGCGAGGGGAGAAGGAGAGAGGCGGTAAAGAAGAGAGGGGAAGGAAGGGGGAAGGAGAGAGGGCAAGGAAGGGCCAAGGAGCGAGTGGGGAAGGACGGGGGAAGGAGATGGGGAGAAGGAGAGTGGGGGGAAGGAAAGAGGAAGGAAGCAGAGAGAGGAAGAAAGGGGGAAGGGGAGATGGGAGAAGGAGAGAGGGGGAGGGATAGAGGAGGGAAGCAGAGAGAGGAAGGAAGGGGTAAGGAGAGAGGGGAGAAGGAGAGAGGGGAAGGAGACAGAGGAGAAGGAGGGGGTGGAAGGAAGGGGGAAGGAGAGAGGGGAGAAGGAGAGAGGCGAAGGAAGGGGGGAGGAGAGAGGGGAGAAGGAGAGGGGGAAGGAGAGATGTAGAAGGCGGGGTATGAAGGAAGGGGGAAGGAGACAGGGGAAAAGGAGATAGGGGAAGGAAGGGGGAATGACACAGGGGAGAAGGAGAGAGGGGAAGGAAGGGGGAAGAAGAGAGTGGAGAAGTAAGAGTGGAGAACGATACGGGGATGGAGAGAGGCGGGAAGAAGGAGCAAGGAAGGGGGCAGGAGAGAGAGGAGAAGGAGAGAGGGGAGAAAGAAAGGGGGGAGGAGGGGGGAAGCAGAGAGTGGAGAATCAGAGAGGGGAAGGAGAGGGGCAAGGAGAGAGGGGAGAATGAGGGGGGAAAGGAAGGGGGAGAAGGAGAGAGCAGAAGAAAGGGGAAAGGAGAGAGGGGAGAAGGAGAGAGGAGAAAAGGAGAGAGAGGAGGGGAAGCAGAGAGGGGAGAAGGACAGAGGGGAAGGAAGGGGGAAAGAGAGAGGGGAGAAGGAGGGGGGTAAAGGAAGGGGGTAGGAGAAGTGGAGAAAGAGAGGGGGGGAAGGAGAGAGAGAGAAAGGGCAGAGAGGAAGAACCGGGAAAGGAGAGAGGGGAGAAGGAGAGAGGGGAGAAGGAGAGGGGGGAAGGAGAGAGAGAGAAAGGGCAGAGAGGAAGAACCGGGAAAGGAGAGAGGGGAGAAGGAGAGATGGGCGAAGGACGGGGGTACACGAAGGGGGAAGGAGACAGTGGGGAAGGAGAGAGGGGAAGGAAGGGGGAATGAGAGTGGACAACGAAAGGGTGGAGAAGGAGAGGGGGAGGACGGGGGAGAAGGAGAGGGGGAAATGAATGGGTAGGAGAGAGGGGAGAAGGATAGAGGGGAAGGCAGGGGGTAGAAGAGAGGCCAGAAGGAGAGCGGGGAAGGAATTGGGAGGAGAGAGGGGAGAAGGAGAGGGGGTAAGGAAGGGAGAAGGAGAAAGGGGAGAAGGAGAGAAGGGAGAAGGAGAGGGGGAGGAGTGGGGGAAGGAGAGACGGGAGAAGGAGGGGTGGAAGGAAAAGGAAGGAGAGAGGGGAGAAGGAGAGGGGGTAAGGAAAGAGGGAGTGGAGAAGGGAGAAGGAGAGAGGTGGGAAGAAGGAGCAAGGAAGTGGGAAGGAGAGTGGGGAAAAATTGAGGTTGAAGGAGAGAGAGGGGAAGGAGATTGGTGAGAAGGAGAGGGGGAAGGAGAGAGGGGAGAAGGAGGGGTGCAAAGGAAGGGGAAGGAGAGAGGGGAAGGAATGGGCTAAGAGACAGGGGAGAAGGACAGGGGAGAAGGAGAGTGGGGCAAGGAGAGAGGGAAAGGAAGGGTTGAGTGGAGAATGGAGAAGGAGAGTGGGGAGAAGGAGAGGGGGGAAGGACAGGGGGAAGGAGAGAGGGGAGAAGGAGGGATGTAAAGGAAGGGGGAAGGAGACGGGGAGAAGGAGAGAGGGGAAGGAGAGAGGGGAAGGAAGGGGGTAGGAGAGAATGGAAAAGGAGGGAGGGGGTTAGGAGAGAGGGGAAGGAAGGGGGACGGAGAGACGGGGGAAGGTGAGCGGGGGGAGGAGAGAGAGGAGAAGGAAGGGGGAAAGAGAGAGGGGAGAAGGAGAGAGGGGAGAAGGAGAGAGAGGGGCAGGAGAGAGGGGAGAAGGAGAGGTGTGAGGAGGGGGGAAGGAGAGAGTGGAGAAGGAGAGAGAGGGAAAGGAAGGGGGAGGCGAGGTGGAGAAGGAGAGGCAGGAGGAGAGGGGGAAGGAGAGAGTGGAGAAGGAGAGAGGGGAGAAAGAAATTGGGGAGAAGGAGGAGGGGAGGGGAGGGGGAAGGAGAGAGGGGAGAACGAGAGGGGGGAAGGAAGGGCAAAGGAGAGAGGGACGAAGGATAGAGGGGAAGGCAGGGAAAAGGAGAGAGGGGAGAAGCAGAGACAGGGGTAGGAGAAAGGGGGAATGAGAGAGGGGGAATGAGAGAGAGGAAGGAAGGGGGAAGGAGAGAGGGGATAAGGAGGGGGGAAGGAGAAAAGCGGGGAAAGGAGAGAGGGGAAGGCAGGGGGAAGGAGAGGGGAAGGAAGGGAGAAGGAGAAAGGGGAGAAGGAGACAGTGAACAGGGAGGGGGGTAAGGAGAGATGGGGAGAAGAGAGGGGATGGAAGGGGGAAGGAGAGGTGGAGAAGGAAAGAGTGGAAGGACTGGGGAAGGAGAGGGGAGAAGGAGAGGGGGAAGGAAGGGGGAAGGAGAGAGAGGGGTGAAGGAGAGAGGAGAAGGTAGGGGAAGGGAGAGTGGGTGGATGGGGTAAGGAGAGGGGGAGGAGAGAGTGTAGGAAGGAGAGAGGGGGACGGAGAGGGGGAAGGAAGGGGGAAGGAGAGATGGGAAGGGGAGAGGGGAGAAGGAGGGTGGAAAGAAGGGGAGGAGAGGGGGAGAAGGAGAGGGAGAAGGAGAGAGAGAAGGAGAAGGGAAAGGAAGTGGAAAGGAGAGAGGGGAGAAGGAAAGAGGGGGGAAGGAGAGAGAGGTACACGAAGAGAGGGAAACGAAGGGTGAAGGAGAGAGCGGGGAAGGAGAGACGGGAAGGAAGGGGGATTGAGAGGAGGAGAAAGAGTGAGGGGGAAGGAGAGAGTGTTAAAGTAAAGAGGGGAAGGAAGTGGGAAGGAGAGAGGGGATGAATGGGAGAAGAAGAGTGGGGAGAACGAGGGGGGGAAGGAAGGGTGAAGGAGAGGTGGAGAAGTAGAGAGGGTAGAAGGAAAGAGGAGAAGGACCAGGAAAGGAGAGAGGGGTGAAGGAGAGGGGGGAAGGAGAGAGGGGAGAAGGAGAGTGGGGAAGGAAGGGGGAAGGAGCCGGGGGAGAAGGAGGGGTGGAAAGAAGGGGGAATGAGACGGGGAGAAGGAGAGAGGGGGGAAGGAGAGAGGGGAAGGAAGGGGGTTGGCGAGGTGGAGAAAGAGAGAGGGGGGAAGGAGAGAGTGGTGAAGTAAAGAGGGGAAGTAACGGGGAAGGAGAGAGGGGATGAAGGGGGAAGGAGAGGGGGAGAAGGAGGAGTGGAAGGAAGGGGGAAGGAAGTGGGAAGGAGGGAGGAAAGAAGGATGGGGGAGGAGAGAGGGGAGAAGGAGAGAGGGGAAGGAAAGGGGAAGGAGAGGGGGGAAGTAGAGGGGGAAGGAGGGGGGAGGAGAGAGGGGAGAATGAGAGAGGAGAGGAGGGAAGGAGAGGGAGAAGGAGAGAGGGGTGAAGGAGAGAGGGGAAGGAAGGGGGAAGGAGAGAGTGGAGAAGGAGGGGTGGAAAGAAAAGGGGAAGGAGACGGGGAGAAGGAGCGAGGGGGGAAGGAGAGAGGGGAAGGAAGGGGGAAGGAGAGAGGGGAGAAAGAGAGTGGGGAGAAGGAGAGGGGGGGAGGAGAGCGAGAAGGAGAGAGTGGAGATGGAAGTGTGGAAAGGAAGGAGGAAAGAGACGGGGAGAAGGAGAGAGGGGGAAGGAGAGAGGGGAAGGAAGGGGGAAGGAAAGAGGGGAGAAGGAGAGTGGGGAGAAGAAGTGGGGGAGGAGAAGGGGAAGGAGAGAGTGGAGAAGGAGAAAGGGAAAGGAAGGGGGAGGCGACGGGGAGAAGGAGAGGGGGGTAAGGAATGTGGAAGGAGAGAGGGGAGACGGAGTGGGGAGGAGAGGGGGAAGGAGAGAGGGGAGAAGGAGGGATGCAAAGGAAGGGGAAGGAGACGGGGAGAAGGAGGGGATAAGGAGAGAGGGGAAGGAAGGGTGTAGGAGAGAGGGGAGAAGGAGAGAGGGGGGAAGTAGAGAGGGGAAGGAAGTGGAAAGAAGAGAGGGGAGAAGCAGAGACAGGGGTAGGAGAGAGGAGGAATGAGAGAGGGGGAGGAAGTGGGAAGGAGAGAGGGGGGAAGGCGAGCGGGGGAGGAGTGGGGGGGAAGAAAGGGGCAAGGAGAGCGGGGATAAGGAGCGGGGGATGGAGAGAGGTGGGGAAGGAGAGAGGGGGTGAAGGAGAGAGGGGAAGGCAGGGGCGAGGGGATTAGGAAGGGGGAAGGAGAGGTGAAGGAAGGGGGAAAGAGAAAGGGGAGAGGGTGAGGGGGAGGCGGAGAGGAGTTAAGGAGAGGGGGAAGGAGAGAGTGGACAGGGAGAGAGGGGGGAAGGAGAGATGGGGAAAGAGAGAGGGGAGAAGGAAAGAGGGGGAGGAGAGAGGGAAAAAGGAGAGAGGGGAAGGAAGGGGGAAGGAGGGAGGGGTGAAGGAAAGAGACGAGAAGGAGAGGGGGAAGGAAGGGGGAAGGAGAGGAGTGGAGGCGAGCGGAGGGAGGAGAGAGGGGAAGGAAGGGGGAAGGAGAGAGGGAATAAGGAGGGGGAGAAGGAGAGAGGCGGGGGAAGGAGAGAGGCGGGGGAAGGCGAGGGAGAAGGAGAGAAGGGAGAAGGAGAGAGGGGAAGGAATGGGCAAAGAGAGAGGGGAGAAGGAGAGGGGAGAAGGAAGGGGCAAGGAGAGGGGAAGGAAGGGGGAAGGAGAAAGTGGAGAAGGAAAGAGGCGAGAAGGAGATGGAGGAAGGAGGGCGGGAAGGAGAAGAGGGAAGGAGAGGGGGAAGAAGAGAGTGGAGAAGGAGAGAGGGGAATGAAGGCGAAAGGAGAGAGGGGAGAAGCAGAGGGGGTAGGAGAAGGAGAGCAAGAGAGGGGAGAAGATGGGGGCAAAGGAAGGGGGAAGGAGACAGGGGAGAAGGAGGGAGGGGGAAGTTGAGGGGAAAGGAGAGAGGCGAGACAGAGAGGGGGAGAAGGAGAGAGGGAAGGATGGGGGAAGGAGGGAGGGGAGAAGGAGAGAGGGGAAGGAAGGGGAAGAAGAGAGGGGACAAGGAGAGGGAGGAGAAAGAGAGGGGAGAAAGAGAGGGGGAAGGAGAGAGTGGGGAAGAAGGTGGAACAAGAGAGCGGGGAAGGGGGCAAGTAGAGAGGGGAGAAGGAGAGATGGGAAAGGAGAGAGGGGGAAGGAGACGGGGGAAGGGGAGAGTGGGGACGGAGAGAGGGGAGATGGAGAGGGGGGAAATAGAGGGGGAAAGAGAGAGGGGGAAGTAGGGAGGGGAGAATGAAAAAGGGGACAAAACGGGGAGGGAAAAAGTGGTTAAGGAAATGGGGGGAAGGAAGGGTGTAGTAGAGAGAGGTGTAGTAGCGAGGGGAAGGAAGGGGAAGGAGAGAGGGCAGAAGGAGTGAGGGGGAAGGAGAGAGTGGGAAGGAGACAGTGAGGAAGGAAGGGGGAATGAGAGAGCGGGGAAAGGGGGAGGAGTGAGATGAGAAGGGGAGATGGGGAAAGGAAAGGGGGGAAGGAGATGGGGAAGGGGCGAGGGGAAGAAGGCGGAAAGAGAGAGTGGAGAAGGAGAGGGGGAAGGAGAGAGGGAGAAAAAGAGCGGGGAAGGAAGGGTGAGGGAGAGAGGGGAGAAGGAGTGAGGGGAGAAAGAGAGGGGAGAAAGAGAGGGGAGATGGAGAGGGGGACGGATAGAGGGGGAAGGAGAGAGTGGGGAAGGAGGGGGGAATGGGAGAGCGAGAAGGGGGTATGAGTGAGGGGAGAAGGAGAGAGGGGAAGGAGAGAGGGGGGAAGGAGGGAGGGGAGACGGAGAGAGGGGAAGGAGGAGGGAAGGAGAGAGGGGGGAAGGAGAGAGGGGGAAGGGGAGAGTGGAAGGATGGGGGAAGGAGATGGGGAAAATGAGAGAGGAGAAGAACAGATGGGGAAAGGAATGGAGAAGGAGAAGGCGGAAGGAGGGGGAAGGAGAGAGTGGAGAAGGAGGGGGGAAGGAGAGAGCGGGGAAGGAGGGGAGAAGGAGCGAGCTGGGAACAAAGGGGGAAGGGGAGAGGGGGAGAATGAGAGAGGGGAAGGAAGGGAATAGGAGAGAGGGGTGAAGGTGAGGGGGAAGGAAGTGGGAAGGAGATAGGGGAGAATGAGAGGGGTGAAGCAGCGGGGGAAGGAGGGAGGGGAGAAGGAGAGAGGGGAAGGAGAGAGGGGATAAGTAGAGAGGGCAGAAAGCGAGGGGGGATTAGAGGGGGATGGGTAGAGGAGGTAAGGAGAGAGTGGGGAATGAGGGGGGAACGGGAGAGGTGGAAGGGGGAAGGAGTGAGGTGAGAAGGAGAGATGGGGAAAGGAGTGGGGAAGGAGAGGAGGGAAGGAGGGAGGGGAGACGGTGAGAGGGGAAGGAGGGGGAAGGAGAGAGGGGAGAAGAAGAGAGGGGAAAGGAGAGAGGGGTGAAGGAGAGAGGGGAAGGAAGAAGGAGGAGAGAGGGGGTAAGTGAGAGGGTAAGGGATGGGGAAGGAGAGGGGGAAGGAGAGAGGGGATGGAAGCGGGAAGGAGAGAGGGGAGAAAGAGAGGGTGGATGAGAGGGGGTGAAGGAGAGAGAGAGGAAGGAAGGGGGAAGGACAGAGGGGAGAAGGAGAGGGCGTAGGAGAAGGAGAACAGGAGAGGGGAGAAGGTGGGGGGAAAGGAAGGGGGAAGGAGACAGGGGAGAAGGGGAGAGGCGAAAGAAGAGGGAAGGAGAAAGGGGAGAAGGAGGGAGGGGAAAGGTGAGGGGAAAGGAGAAAGGGGAGACGGAGAGAGGGGAGAAGGAGAGAGAGTTTCACGGAGAGAGGGGAACGAAGGGTGAAGGAGCGAGCGGGGAAATGGAGAGAGGGGAAGGAAGGGAGATGGAGAGGAGGAGAAAGAGAGAGGGGAAGGAAAGAGTGGTGAATTAAAGAGGGGAAGGAAGTGGGAAGGAGAGAGGGGATGAAAGGGAGAAGGAGAGAGGGGAGAAGGAGAGAGGGGAAGGAAGGGAAAGGAGAGGGGGGAGAAGGAGGGGTGGAAAGACAGGGGGAAGGAGACAGGGCGACGGAGAAAGGGGAAAGGAGAGAGGGGAAGGAAGGGGGATGGAGAGGTGGAGAAAGAGAGAGGGGGAAGGAGAGAGTGGTGAAGTAAAGAGGGTAAGTAAGGGGGAAGGAGAGAGTGGATGGAAGGGGGAAGGAGAGAGGGGAGAAGGTGGGGTGGAAGGAAAGGGGAATGAAGTTGGAAGGAGGTAGGGGAGAAGGATCGGGGAGGAGAGTGGGAAGGAGAGATGGGAGAAGGAGAGACGCGAGGAGAGGAGGGAAGGAGAGGGTGAAGGTGAAAGGGGAGATGAAGAGAGGGGAGAAGAGTGGCGGGCAGGAAGGTTGAAGGAGAGGTGGAGAAGGGGAGAGGGGGGAAGGAAAGAGGAGAAGGACCGGGGAAGGAGAGAGGGGTGAAGGAGAGGGGGGAAGGAGAGAGTGGAGAAGGAGAGAGGGGAATGAAGGGGAAAGGAGAGAGGGGAGAAGGAGAGGGGGTAGGAAAAGGAGAACAAGAGAGGGGAGAAGGTGGGTAGTTAAGGAAGGGGGCAGGCGACAGGGGAGAAGGGGACAGGCGAAAGAAGAGGGAAGGAGAGAGGAGAGAAGTAGGGAGGGGGAAAGTGAGGGGAAAGGACAGAGGGGAGACGGAGAGAGGGCAGAAGGAGAGAGGGAAGGACGGGGAAAGGAGGGACGGGAGAAGAAGAGAGGGGAAGGAAGGGGAAGGAGAGAGGGGACAAGGAGAGAGGGGAGTAAGAGAGGGGAGAAAGAGAGGGGTGAAGGAGAGGTTGGGGAAAAAGGGGGAACAAGAGAGCGGGGAAGGGGCAAGGAGAGAGGGGAGAAGGAGAGATGGGGAAAGGAGAGAGGGGGAAGGAGACGGGGGAAGGGGAGAGTAGGGAAGGAGAGAGGGGAGAAGGAGGGGGAAAGAGAGGGGGAAGGAGAGAGGGGGACGTAGGGAGGGGAGAATGAGAAAGGGGACAAAACGGGGAAGGAAAAAGGGGGTAAGGAAAGGGGGGGAAGGAAGGGTGTAGGAGAGAGCGGTGTAGGAGCGAGGGGAAGGAAGGGGGAAGGAGAGAGGGTAGAAGGAGTGAGGCGGAAGGAGAGAGTGGGAAGGAGAGAGTGGGGAAGGAAGGGGGAATGAGAGAGTGGGGAGGGGGGGCAGTGAGATGAGAAGGGGAGATGGGGAAAGGAGAGGGGGGAAGGAGATGGGGAAGGAGAGAAGGAGAAGGAGAGAGGGGAGAAGGAGAGAAGGGGGAAGTAGAGAGGGAAGGAAGGGGGAAGGAGATAGGGGAGAAGAAGAGAGGGTGGAAGGATAGAGGGGGGAAGAAGAGAGGGGGAAGGAGAGAGGGGAAGGAATGGTGAAGGAGAAAAGGGAGAAGCAGTGACTGCTGAAGGAGAGGGGGAAGGAGAGGGAGAGAGGGGAGATGGAGAGAGGGGAAGGAATGGGGAAGGAGAGAGGAGAGAAGGAGAGAGGGGAAGGAGATGGGGGAAGGAGCGCGGGGAAGAAGGGGAAACGAGAGAGTGGAGAAGGAGAGGGGGAAGGAGAGGGGGAGAAACAGAGCTGGGAAGCAAGGGGGAAGGAGAGAGGGGAGAAGGAAAGAGGGGAGAAAGAGACGGGAGAAAGAGAGGGGAGATGGAGAGGGGGACGGATAGAGGGGGGAAGGAGAGAGTGGGGAAGGAGGGGGGAATGGGAGAGGGGGAAGGGGGAATGAGTGAGGGGAGAAGGAGAGAGGGGGAAGGAGGGAGGGGAGATGGAGAGAGGGGAACGAGGGGGAAGGGAAGGGGGGAAGGAGAAAGGGGGAAGGGGAGAGTGGAAGGATGGGGGAAGGAGATGGGGAAAATGAGAGAGGGGAGAAGAAGAGAGGGGGAAAGGCGAGAAGGGTGAAGGAGAGATTGTAAGGAATGGAGAAGGAGAAGGGGGAAGGAGGGGAGAAGGAAGGGGGAGTGAGAGAGGGGAGAAGGAGAGAGGGGAAGGAGAGAGGGAAAGGAAGGGGGAGTGAGAGAACGGGGATCAAATGTGGAAGGGGAGAGGGGTAGAATGAGAGAGGGCAAGGAAGGGGGTAGGAGTGATGGGAGAAGGAAGGGAAGGAACAGGGAAGGAGAGAGGGGAGAAGGAAGGGTTAAGGAGAGAGGGGAGAAGGAGAGAGGGGGAAGGATGGGCGAAGGAGAGAGGGGAGAAGGAGAGGGGGAAGGACAGGGGGCAAGGAGAGGGGGGGAGGAGGGGAGAAACAGACAGGGGAGAAGGAGCGAGGGGAAGGACGGGGGAAGGAGAAAGGGGAGAAGCAGGGGGAAGAAACGGGGAAGGAGAGAGGGGAGAAGGAGAGAGGGGCGAAGGAGGGGGGAAGGAGAGAGGGGAGAAGGAGAGAGGGGAAAGGAGAGAGGGGTGAAGGAGAGGGGAGAAGGAGTGTGGGGAAGGAAGGGGGTAGGAGCGAGGGGAGAATGAGAGAGGGTAAGGAAGGGGGAAGGAGATGGGGAGAAGGACGGGGGGAAGGAGAGAGGGGTGAAGGAGAGAGGGAAGACGGAGAGAGGGCAAGGAATGGGGAAGGAGAGAGGGCAGAAGGAGAGCAGTGAAGGAAGGGGGGAGGAGAGAGGGGAGAAGGAGATAGGGGAAGGAAGAGGGAAGGAGAGAGGGGAGAAGGAGAGAGGGGAAGGAAGGGGGAAGGAGAGAGGGGAGACGAAGAGGGGGAAGGAACGGGGAAGGAGACAGGGGGATGGAGAGAGTTGTAGGAAGGGGGAAAGAGTGAGGGGAGAAGGAGGGGGAAAGAACAGGAAAGGAGAGAGGGGAGAAGGAAGGGTTAAGGAGAGAGGGGAGAAGGAGAGAGGGGGAAGGAGGGGGGAAGGAGAGAGGGGAGAAGGAGAGGAGGAAGGAGAGGGGGCAAGGAGAGAGCGGGGAAGGAGGGGAGAAAGAGACAGGGGAAAATCAGCGAGGGGAAGGACGGGGGAAGGAGAAAGGGGAGAAGCAGGGTAAAGGAACGGGGAAAGAGAGAGGGGAGAAGGAGAGGGGGGAAGGAGGGGGTAGGAGCGAGGGGAGAAGGAGAGCGGGTAAGGAATGGGGAAGGAGAGAGGGAAGACGGAGAGAGGGGAAGGAAGGGGGATGGAGAGAGGGGAGAAGGAGAGCAAGGAAGGAAGCAGGGAGGAGGTAGGGGAGAAGGAGAGAGGGGAAGGAAGGGAGAAGGAGAGAGGGGGAAGGAGAGAGGGGTGAAAGAGAGGGGAGAAGGAGAGAGGGGAAGGAAGGGGATAGGAGCGAGGGGAGAAGGAGAGAGGGTAAGGAATGGGGAAGGAGAGAGGGAAGACGGAGAGAGGGGAAGGAAGGGGGATGGAGAGAGGGGAGAAGGAGAGCAGGGAAGGAAGCAGGGAGGAGGTAGGGGAGAAGGAGAGAGGGGAAGGAAGGGGGAAGGAGAGAGGGGGAAGGAGAGAGGGGTGAAAGAGAGGGGAGAAGGAGAGAGGGGAAGGAAGGGGGTAGGAGCGAGGGGAGAAGGAGAGAGGGTAAGGAATGGGGAAGGAGAGAGGGAAGACGGAGAGAGGGGAAGGAAGGGGGATGGAGAGAGGGGAGAAGGAGAGCAGGGAAGGAAGCAGGGAGGAGGTAGGGGAGAAGGAGAGAGGGGAAGGAAGGGGGAAGGAGAGAGGGGGAAGGAGAGAGGGGTGAAAGAGAGGGGAGAAGGAGAGAGGGGAAGGAAGGGGGTAGGAGCGAGGGGAGAAGGAGAGAGGGTAAGGAATGGGGAAGGAGAGAGGGAAGACGGAGAGAGGGGAAGGAAGGGGGATGGAGAGAGGGGAGAAGGAGAGCAGGGAAGGAAGCAGGGAGGAGGTAGGGGAGAAGGAGAGAGGGGAAGGAAGGGGGAAGGAGAGAGGGGGAAGGAGAGAGGTGTAGGAAGGGGGAAGAGTGAGGGGAGAAACAGAGCAGGGAAGGAAGGGGGAAGGAGAGAGGGGAGAAGGAGAAAGGGGAAGGAGTGATGGGACAGGTAAAGTGGGGAGAAAAAGAAGGGAGAAAGGGAGGGGGAAGGAGAGGGGGACGGATAGAGGGGGAAAGTAGTGAGTGGGGAGGAGGGTGGAAGGATAGATGAGGGAAGGAAAGAGTGGGAATGGGGGAATCAAGTGAACGGGAAGGGGGGAAGGAGTGAGTGGTGAAGGAGAGGGGAAGAACCAGGGAAGGAAGGGGGGACGGAAGGGGGAAGGAGAGAGGGTAGAAGGAGACGGGGGAAGGAAGCGTGAAGGAGAGAGGGAAGAAGGGAAGAGGGGATTGAGGGAGGGGTGAAGGAGTGGGGGAAGGACAGAGGGGAGCAGGAGAGAGGGGAAGGAAGCGGGAAGGAGAGAGTGCAGAAGGAGAGGGGGAAGAAGACAGGGAAGGAAGGGGAAAGGAGAGGGGGAGAAGAGGGGGAAGGAGAGAGGTTAAGGAATGGGGAAGGCGAGAGGGAAGAAGGAGTGAGGGGATATAGAGAGGGGAGAATGAGAAAGGAGAGAAGGAGAGAGGGGAAGGAAGGGAGGAGGAGCGAGGGAAGAAGGAGAGTTGGGAAGGAAGGGGGTAGGAGAGGGGGGAAGTAGAGAGGGAAGGAAGGGGGCAGGAGAGAGGGGAGAAGGAAAGAGGGAAAGGAAGGGGGAAGGAGAGATGAGAGAAGGAGAGACGGGAAGGAAGGGGGGAGGAAAGGGGGAGGAGGAGAGAGTGGAGAAGGAGAGAGGGGAAGAAACAGGGAAGGAAAGAGGGGGAAGGGGAAGGGGAAGGAAGGGGAAGGAGGGGGTGAAGGAGAGAGGGAAAAAGGAGAGAGGGTAGAGCAAGAGGGGGGGAAGGAAAGAGGGGTGAAGGAGAGACTGTAAGGAATGGGGAAGGACAGAGGGAAAAAGGGGAGAGGGGATGGAAGGGGGAGGAGAGAGGGGAGAAGGAGAGAGGGGAAGGAATGGGGAAGGAGAGAGGGGAGACGCAGAGGGGGAAGGAATGGGGAAGGAGACAGGGGGATGGAGAGAGGTGTAGGAAGGGGGAAAGAGTGAGGGGAGAAGGAGGGGGAAGGAACAGGGAAGGAGAGAGGGGAGAAGGAAGGGTTAAGTAGAGAGTGGAGAAGGAGAGAGGGGGAAGGAGGGGGGAAGGAGAGAGGGGAGAAGGAGAGGAGGAAGGAGAAGGGGCAAGGAGAGAGCGGGGAAGGAGGGGAGAAAGAGAGAGGGGAAAAGGAGCGAGGGGAAGGACGGGGGAAGGAGAAAGGGGAGAAGCAGTGGAAAGGAACGGGGAAAGATAGAGGGGAGAAAGAGAGAGGTGGGAAGGAGGGGAGAAGGAGAGAGGGTAGAAGGAGAGAGGGGAAAGGAGAGAGGGGTGAAGGAGAGGGGAGAAGGAGAGAGGGGAAGGAAGGGGGTAGGAGCGAGGGGAGAAGGAGAGAGGGTAAGGAATGGGGAAGGAGAGAGGGAAGACAGAGAGAGGGGAAGGAAGGGGGATGGAGAGAGGGGAGAAGGAGAGCAGGGAAGGAAGCAGGGAGGAGGGAGGGGAGAAGGAGAGAGGGGAAGGAAGGGGGAAGGAGAGAGGGGGAAGGAGAGAGGTGTAGGAAGGGGGAAAGAGTGAGGGGAGAAACAGAGCGGGGAAGGAAGGGGGAAGGAGAGAGGGGAGAAGGGAAGAGGGGATTGAGGGAGCGGTGAAGGAGAGGGGGAAGGACAGAGGGGAGAAGGATTGAGGGGAAGGAAGCGGGAAGGAGAGAGTGGAGAAAGAGAGGGGGGAGAAGACAGGGAAAGAAGGGGAAGGAGAGGGGGAGAAGAGGGGGAAGGAGAGAGGTTAAGGAATGGGGAAGGCGAGAGGGAAGAAGGAGAGGGGGATATAGAGAGGGGCGAATGAGAAAGGAGAGAAGGAGAGAGGGGAAGGAAGGAAGGAGGAGCGAGGGGAGAAGGAGAGTTGGGAATGAAGGGGGTAGGAGAGGGGGGAAGTAGAGAGGGAAGGAAGGGTGCAGGAGAGAGGGGAGAAGGAGAGAGGGAAACGAAGGGGGGAGGAGAGGGGGAGAAGGAGAGAGTGGAGAAGGAGAGAGGGGAAGAAACAGGGAAGGAAAGAGGGGGAAGGGGAAGGAAGGGGGAGGAGGGGGTGAAGGAGAGAGGGAAGAAGGAGAGAGGGTAGAACAAGAGCGGAGGGAAGGAAAGAGGGGTGAAGGAGAGACGGTAAGGAATGGGGAAGGACAGAGGGGAGAAGGGGAGAGGGGAAGGAAGGGGGCAGGGGAGAGGGGAGAAGGAGAGAAGGGATGGAGGGAGGGGGGAAGGAGAGAGGCGATGGAGGTAGGAGGGAAGGAGAGGGAGAAAGAGATAGGGGAGAAGGAGAGAGGGGAAGGAAGGGAGAGGAGAGGGGGAGAAGAAGAGAGTGGGCAAGTAGAGAGGGAAGGAAGGGGGAAGGAGAGAGGGTAGAAGGAGAGGGGGAAGGAAGCGTGATGTAGAGAGGGAAGAAGGGAAGAGGGGATTGAGGGAGGGGTGAAGGAGAGGGGGAAGGACAGAGGGGAGCAGGAGAGAGGGGAAGGAAGCTTGAAGGAGAGAGTGGAGAAAGAGAGGGGGAAGAAGACAGGGAAGGAAGGGGGAAGGAGAGGGGAGAAGAGGGGGAAGGAGAGAGGTTAAGGAATGGGGAAGGCGAGAGGGAAGAAGGAGAGAGGGGATATAGAGAGGGGAGAATGAGAAAGGAGAGAGGGGAAGGAAGGGAGGAGGAGCGAGGGGAGAAGGAGAGTTGGGAAGGAAGTGGGTAGGAGAGGGGGGAAGTGGAGAGGGAAGGACGGGGGCAGGAGAGAGGGGAGAAGGAGAGAGGGAAAGGAAGGGGGAAGGAGAGATGAGAGAAGGGGAGACGGGAAGGAAGGGGGGAGGAAAGGGGGAGAAGGAGAGAGTGGAGAAGGAGAGAGGGGAAGAAACAGGGAAGGAAAGAGGGGGAAGGTGAAGGGGAAGGAAGGGGAAGGAGGGGGTGAAAGAGAGAGGGAAAAAGGAGAGGAGGTAGAACGATAGCGGGTGGAAGGAAAGAGGGGTGAAGGAGAGACGGTAAGGAATGGGGAAGGACAGAGGGGAGAAGGGGAGATTGGAAGGAAGGGGGAGGAAAGAGGGGAGAAGGAGAGAGGGGAAGGATGGGGGCAGGGGAGAGTGGAGAAGGAGAGGGGGAGAAGTAGCGAGGGGAAGGAAGGGAGAAGGGACGTGGGGAGAAGGAGAGAGGGGACGGAGGGAGGGGGGAAGGAGAGAGGGGATGGAGGTAGGGGGCAAGGAGAGAAGGGAGAAGGAGGGGGGAAGGAGAGGGCGAAGGAGAGAGGGGAGAAGGAGAGAGTGGAAGGATGGGGGAGGAGAGAGGGGGAAAGAGAGAGGGTTAGGAATGGGGAAGGAGAGGGGGGAAGGAGAGAGTGGAAGGAAGGGGGAAGGAGAGATGGGAGAAAGGGGGGGAAGGAGAGGGGGTGAAGGAGAGAGAGAGGAAGGAAGAGGGAAGAAGAGAAGGGCCGCAGAGTGGGGAAGGAGAGAGTGGAAGGAACGGGGAAGGAGAGAGGGGAGAAGGAGAGAGGGGATGGAAGGGGGAAGGAGAGAGGGGAGAAGGAGAGATGGGAAAGAAGGGGAAGGAGAGAGGGGAGAAGAAGAGAGGGGGCAAGTAGAGAGGGAAGGAAGGGGGAAGGAGAGAGGGGAGAAGTAGAGGGGGAAGGAGAGAGGGGGAAGTAGGGAGGGTGAAGGAGAGAGGGAAGGAAGGAGGAAGGAGAGGGCGAGAAGGAGAGAGGGAAGGAAGGGGGAAGGAGAGAGGCGTGAAGGAGAGATGGGAAGGAAGGCACTGATTAAGAAGTAGGAATGTACAATATATCTTGAAATTGAGTCATCTCGTTCCAAATTGGAAAAGAATTAATTGGATGAATGTCCTGTTCTTTCACACAATGCAACATCCTGACAGTATCTATGGTTCCATTCCTCTTCACAGGTGGGTGTTAATATCTCTTCTGAAGTAGTGAGGTGTTTCCATTGTCCTGTTCCTGGAGGGTGTCCTTGCTGGTGCCTCTCTGTCTGACCCACTCCTTGTGTGACTTTAATATTTTTGGGTTGTGAAATTCCCCATAGGGCTTTGAGATAAATGTGGTGCTGTGCCATGTCTGTGGGAGCAAAAATCCTGATCCCTAGTATGTGTGCTGTCTGATTCGGCTTGTGAGCTGCTGGGAAATTCTGGGTGTTCTGGTGCAGTTTGGCCAATTTTGCTTTTGTGGGCCTATCGTGGGTGAGCAAATCTTTTCCCACACTGATTGGTTCTGACCGGAAATTTTTCCAACTACCGGTGGTTACTGATGTGTTTTGACCGGATATTTGTCCACCTCTCGGTGGTTACTGATTTGCACTGACCCAAAAGTTTTCCAAGTGTGGATGGTTATGGAGTTGCACTGACCCAAAATGTTTCTAGTGTTGTGTGTTACTGATTTGCACTGTCCAGAAATGTTTTGAAATGTCAGTGCTTTCTGATTTGTACTGACCTGTAATGTTTCCACTATTTGGTGGTTACAGATTTGTACAGACCCGAAATGTTTCTAAATCTCAGATATTACTGATTTGTACGGCCCCAAAGTTTGTCGAAGTGTCAGTGTTTCCTGATATGCCATAACCAGAAAGGTCTCCATGTGTCAGTGGTTACTGATTTGTACTGACCCCAAATTTTGCTAAGTGTGGATGGTTACTGAATAACACTGTCCCAAAATTATTTTAAACATCAGTGCTTACCAAATTGTACTGACCCATAATTCTTCCACCTGTTGGTGGTTAATGATTTGTACTGACCCGAAATTTTTCTAAGTGTCGGTGATGAATCATCTGCCCTTCCCCGAATTTTTTCCAAATGTCGGTGGTTTCTGATTTGCACTGACCCCAAGTTTTTCCAAGTGTGGATGTTCACTGATTTGCACAGACCCAAAATCTTTCTTAGTGTCAGTGGTTACTGATTTGTACTGTCTTGAAATTTTTCAAACTGTCACTGGTTCCTGATTTGCACTGACCCGAAATGTTTCCAATTGTCTGTGGTTACTGATGGAAACTGACTGGAAATGTTTCAAAGTCTCGGTGATTACTAATGTGTACTGACCCAAAGTTTGTCGAAAGAGTCAGATCTTACTCATTTGTACTGACCCCAAATTTTTCCAGCTGTCATTGGTTACTGATTTGTACAGAGCAGAAATTTTTCAAACTATTGGTTGTAACTGATTTGTACAGACCTGAATTTTCTCTAAGTGTCAGTGGTTACTGATTTGCACTAACGCAGCATTTTCTCAGAGTCAGTGCTTTCTGAGTTGTACCAACCTGAAAATTTTCCAACTGTCAGTGGTTACTGATTTGTGCTCATATGAAATTTTTCCAACTGTCGGTCGTTAGCGATTTGTACTGACCCCAAATTTTTCTAAGTGTTGGTGATTACTGATTTGCATCGCCCTGACGTTTGTCAAAGTGTCAGAATTTCCTGATTTTCTAAGTGTGGATGGTTACTGATTTGCACTGTCCCAAATTCCTTTGAAATGTCAGTGCTCACCGATTTGTATTGACCCATCATTTCTCGAACTGTTGGTGGTTAATGATTTGTACTGACCCAATATTTTTCGAAGTGTCAGTGCTTACTGATTTGAACTGACCATAAATTTTCCACCTGTCGGTGGTCACTGATTTTAACTGACTAGAAATGTTTTGAAGTGTAAGTGCTTACTGATTTGAACTGAACCAAATTTTTCCACCTGTCGGTGGTTATTGATTTCTACTGACCTGAAATTATTTATTTCTACTGACCTGGGCGGCACGGTGGCACAGTGGTTAGCACTACTGCCTCACAGCGCCAGAGACCCGGGTTCATTTTCCCGCCTCAGGCGACTGACTGTGGAGATGTGCAGGTCAGGTGAATTGGCTTTCTGAGTTGTACCAACCTGAAAATTTTCCAACTGTCAGTGGTTACTGATTTGTGCTCATATGAATTTTTTCCAACTGTCGGTCGTTAGCGATTTGTACTGACCCCAAATTTTTCTAAGTGTCGGTGGTTACTGATTTGCACTGCCTTGAAGTTTGTCGAAGTGTCAGAGTTTCCTGATTTGCACTGACCAGAATTTTGTTTCCATGTATCAGTGGTTACTGATTTGTACTGACCCCAAATTATTCTCAGTGTTGGTGATTACTGATTTGAATTGACCCTAAACTTTTCCAACTGTCAGTGGTTACTGATTTGATTTGACCCTAAACTTTTCCAACTGTCAGGTTTCCTGATTTGCACCGACCAGAATTTTGTTTCCATGTATCAGTGGTTACTGATTTGTACTGACCCCAAATTAATCTCAGTTTTGGTGGTTACTGATTTCTACTGACCCGAACGTTTTCTAAGTGTGCATGGTGACTGATTTGCACTGACCCAAATTATTTTGAAGTGTCAGTGCTCACCAATTTGTAGTGACCCGTAATTTCTCTCACTGTTGGTGATTACTGATTTGTACTCACCCAATATTTTTCGGAGTGTTAGTGCTTACTGATTTGAACTGACCCTAAATATTTCCAACTGTCGGTGGTTACTGATTTGTAACTGACCCTCAGTTATTCTAAGTGTGGATGGTGACTGATTTGCACTGACCCTAAATTTTTTCCAATTGTCAGTAATTATTGATTTCTACTGACCTGAAATTATTCTAAGTATCGGTGGTTACTGATTTGCACTGCCCTGAAGTTGTCGAAGTGTCAGTGTTTCGTGATTTGCATAGACCAGTATTTTTTTCCATGTACCAGTGTTTACTGATTTGCACTGACCCGAACATTTTCTCAGTGTCGGTGGTTACTGATTTTCACTCACCCTAACTTTTTCCAACTGTCAATTGTTACTGATTTTCACTGAATAGAATTTGTTTGAAGTGTTCGTGCTTACTGATTTGAACTGACCCTAAATTTTTCCAACTGTCAGCGTTTCCTGATTTGCACTGGTCAGAATATCAGTGGTTACTGATTTGTACTGACCCCAAATTATTCTCTGTGTTGGTGGTTACTGATTTCTACTGACCCGAACCTTTTCTAAGTGTGGATGGTTACTGATTTGCACTGACTCAAATTCTTTAGAAATGCCAGTGCTCACCAATTTGTACTGACTTGAAATTTTTCTTATTGTCACTGGTTCCTGATTTGTACTGACTTGAAATATTTCAAACTGTCAGTGATTACTGATTTGCACTGCCCCAAAGTTTGTCAAAGTGTCAATGTTTCCTGATTTTCAACAACCATAATATTTTCCATGTATCAGTGCTTACTGATTTGAACTGACAATAAATTTTTCAAACTATCAATAGTTACTGATTTCTACTGACCTGAACCTTTTCTAAGTGTGGATGGTGACTGATTTGCACTGACCCAAATTCTTTTGGAATGTCAGTGCTCATCGATTTGTACTAACCCGAAATTATTCCAAGTGTCGGCGGATACTGATTTGCTTTGCCCTAAAATCTGTTGAAGTGTCAGTGTTTCCTGATTTGCACCGACCAGAATTTCTTTCCATGAATCATTGGTTACTGATTTGTACTGACCCGAAATTATTCTCAGTTTTGGTGGTTACTGATTTCTACTGACTCGAACATTTTGTAAGTGTGGATGGTAACTGAGTTGCATTGACCCAAATTCTTTTGAAGTGCCAGTGCTCACCGATTTGTACTGACTTAACATTTTTATTGCTGTCACTGGTCCCTGATTTGTACTGACTTGAAATATTTCAAACTGCCACTGATTACTGATTTACACTGCCCCAAAGTTTGTCGAACTGTCAGTGTTTCCTGATTTGCACCAACCAGAATTTTTTTCCATGTATCAGTAGTTACTGATTTGTACTGACGTCAAATTAGTCTCAGTTTTAGTGGTTACTGATTTCTACTGACCCGAACCTTTTCTAAGTCTGGATGGTAACTGATTTGCACTGACCCAAATTCTTTTGAAATGTCAGTGCTCACCGATTTGTACATGTCTGTAAATTTTCTACTTTTTGGTGATTACTGATTTGTACTGACGCAATATTTTTCGAAGTGTCAGTGCTTACTGATTTGAACTGACCCTAAATATTTCCACCTGTCGGTGGTCACTGATTTTTACTGACTTGAAATTTGTCTAACTGTCAATGGTTATTGATTTGAACTGAACCAAATTTTTCCAACTGTCAGTTCTTATTGATTTCTACTAACCTGAAATTATTCCAAGTGTCCGTGGTTATTGAGTTGCACTGCCCTGAAATTTGTCGAAGTGTCAGTGTTTCCGGATTTGAACCAACCAGAATTTTGTTTCCATGCATCAGTGACTACTGATTTGTACTGACCCCAAATTATTCTCAGTTTTGGTGGTTACTGATTTCGACTGACCTGAACATTTTCTAAGAGTGAATGGTTACTGATTGGCACTGACCCAAGTTCTTTGAAATGTCAGTGCTCACCGATTTGTACTGACCCGAAATGTTTCTTATTGTCACTGGTTCCTGATTCGTACTGACTTGATTTTTTTCAAACTGTCAGTAGTTACTGATTTGCACTGCCCTAAAGTTTGTCAAAAATGTCAGTGTTTCGTGATTTGCACCGACCATAATTTTTTTCCATGTACCAGTGGTTACTGATTTGCACTGACCCGAGCATTTTCTCAGTGTCAGTGATTACTGATTTTCTTTGACGAGAAATTATTTGAAGTGTCAGTGCTTACTGATTTGAATTGACCCTAAAATTTTCCAACTGTCAGAGTTTCCTGATTTGCACTGACCAGAATGTTTTTTCCATGTACCAGTGTTTACTGATTTGCACTGACCCGAATATTGTCTCAGTGTCTGTAGTGACTGATTTTTACTGACCACAAATTTTTCTAAGTGTGGATGGTTACTGATTTAAACTGTCCCAAAATGTTTTGAAATTTCAGTGCTCACCGATTTGTACTGACTCGAAATTCATCCAAATGTCAGTGGTTACTGATTTAGAGTCATAGAGTCATAGAGATGTACAGCATGGAAACAGACCCTTCGGTCCAACATGTACATGCTGACCAGTTATCCCAACCCAATCTAGTCGCACCTGCCAGCACCCGGCCCATATCCATCCAAACCCTTCCTATTCATATAACCATCCAAATGCCTTTTAAATGTTGCAATTGTACCAGCCTCCACCACTTCCTCTGGCAGCTCATTCCATACACGTAACACCCTCTGTGTGAAAACTTTGCCCCTCAGGTCTCTTTTATATCTTTCCCCTCTCACCCTAAACCTTTGCCCTCTAGTTCTGGACTCCCTGACTCTAGGGAAAAAACTTTGTCTATTTACCCTATCCATGCCCCTCATAATTTTGTAAACCTCTATAAGGTCACCCCTCAGCCTCTGACGCTCCAGGGAAAACAGCCCCAGCCTGTTCAGCCTCTCCCTATAGCTCAAAACTTCTATGCCTGGCAACATCCTTGTGAATCTTTTCTGAACCCTTTCAAGTTTCACAACATCTTTCCAATAGGAAGGAGACCAGAAATGCATGCAATATTCCGACAGTGGCCTAACTAATGTCCTGTACAGCCGCAACATGACCTCCCAACTCCTGTACTCAATACTCTGACCAATAAAGGAAAGCATACCAAAAGCCTTCATCACTATCCTATCTCCTTGCGACTCCACTTTCAAGGAGCTATGAACCTGCACTCCAAGGTCTCTTTGTTCAGCAACACTCCCTAGGATCTTACCATTAAGTGTATAAGTCCTGCGAAGATTTGCTTTCCCAAAATGTAGCACCTCGCATTTATCTGAGTTAACCTCCATCTGCCACTTCTCAGCCCATTGGCCCATCTGTTCAAGATCCTGTTGTAATCTGAGGTAACCCTCTTCGCTGTCCACTACACCTCCAATTTTGGTGTCATCCGAAAACTTACTAACTGTACCTGTTATGCTCGCATCCAAATCATTTATGTAAATGACAAAAAGTAGAGGGCCCATCACCGATCCTTGCGGCACACCACTGGTCACAGGCCTCCAGTCTGAAAAACACCCCTCCACCACCACCCTCTGTCTTCTACCTTTGAGCCAGTTCTGTATCCAAATGGCTAGTTGTCCCTATATTCCATGAGATCTAACCTTGCTAACCAGTATTCCATAGGGAACCTTTTCGAACGACTTACTGAAGTTGATTTAGATCACATCAACTGCTCGCCCCTCATCAATCCTCTTTGTTACTTCTTCACAAAACTCAATCAAATTTGTGAGACATGCTTCCCCACACAGAAAGCCATGTTGACTATCCCTAATCAGTCCTTGCCTTTCCAAATACATGTACATCCTGTCCCTCAGGATTCCCTCCAACAACTTGCCCACCACTGACATCAGGCTCACTGGTCTATAGTTCCCTGGCTTGTCTTTACCGCCCTTCTTAAACAGTGGCACCACGTTTGCCAACCTCCAGTCTTCTGGTACCTCATCTGTGACTATCGATGATACCAGTATCTCAGCAAGAGGCCCAGCAATCACTTCTCTAGCTTCCCACAGAGTTCAAGCATACACCTGATCAGTTCTGGGGATTTATCCACCTTTACCCATTTCAAGACATCCAATACTTCCTCCTCTGTAATATGGACATTTTGCCAGGTGTCACCATCTATTTCCCTACAGTCTATATCTTCCATATCCTTTACTACAGTAAATACTGATGCAAAACATACGTTTAGTATCTCCCCCATTTTCTGTGGCTCCACACAAAGGCCGCCTTGTTGATCTTTGAGTGGCCCTATTCTCTCCCTAGTTACCTTTTGTCCTTAATGTATTTGTTAAAACCTTTTGGACTCTCCTCAATTCTATTTGTCAACGCTATCTCATGTCCCCGTTTTGTCCTCCTGATTTCCCTCTTAAGTATACTCCTCCTGCCTTTATACTCTTCTGAGGATTCACTCTATCTATCCTGCCTATACCTTACATATGCTTCCTTCTTTTTCTTAACCAAACCTTCAATTTCTTTAGTCATCCAGCATTCCCTATAACTACGAGCCTTTTCTTTCACCCTAACAGGAATATACTTTCTCTGGATTCTCGTTATCTCATTTCCGAAGGCTTCCCATTTTCCACCCATCCCTTTACCTGTGAACATCTGCACCCAATCAGCTTTTGAAAATTCTTACCTAATACCGTCAAAATTGGTCTTTCTCCAATTTCGAACTTCAACTTTTAGATCAAGCCTACCCTTTTCCATCACTATTTTAAATCTAATAGAATTATGGTCGCTGGCCCCAAAGTGCTCCCCCACTGACACCTCAGTCACCTGACCTGCATTATTTTCCAAGAGTAGGTCAAGTTTTGCACCTTCTCTGAAAAGTACATCCACATACTGAATCAGAACATTTTCTTGTACACACTTAACAAATTCGTCTCCATCTAAACCCTTAACACTATGGCAGTCCCAGTCTATGTTTGGAAAGTTAAAATCCCTGACCATAACCTCCCTATTATTCTTACAGATAGCTGAGATCCCCTAAAAAATTTGTTTCTCAATTTCCCTCTGACGATTCGGGGGTTAATATATAATCCCAATAAGGTGATCATCCCTTTCTTATTACTCAGTTCCACCCAACTAATGTCCCTGAATGTATTTCCAGGAATATCCTCCCTTAGCACAGCTGTAATGCTATCCCTTACCAGAAACATCACTCCCCCTCCTCTATTGCCTCCTTTTCTATCCTTTCTGTAGCATCTGTATCCTGGAACATTAAGCTGCCAGTCCTGCCCATCTCTGAGCCATGTTTCCATAATTGCTATGATATCTCACAAATGTGAAGTGATGCATTTAGGCAAGACTAATTCGAGAGCAAATTATACAATGAACAGAGGACCCTTGGGAAAAGCAGATGGGCAGAAAGATCTGGGAGTGCAGGTCCATTGTACCCTGAAGGTTGCTGCACAGGTGGATAGAGTGGTCAAGAAGGCATATAGTCTGCTTGCCTTCATTAGGCGGGGTATTGAGTATATCCCCGATGAAGGGCTTTTGCCCGAAACGTTGATTTCGCTGCTCGTTGGATGCTGCCTGAACTGCTGTGCTCTTCCAGCACCACTAATCCAGTATAAAGTACTGTATACCTGCGATGCCCACCTCTATCTAAAGGCATCGAGAACATTGATACACACCACATGCTCCTTCTCCAAGGACACCCTGCTGTGTAGCCTTTATCCTCAATCATAGAATAGAATCCCGACAGTGTGGAAGGAGAGCATTGGCCCATCAAATCCCACTGACCATCTGAAGAACATGCCAGCCAGGGTACTCCACCCCTCTAACCCTGCATTTCCCATGGCTGATCCACCTCGACCGCACATTCCTGGACATTGTACAATTTAGTATGACCGATTCATCTAACCACATCTTTGGACTGTGGGAGGAAACCAGAGCACCTGGAGGGGGCCCACACTATCATCGGAGAATATGCAAACTCTACCAAGGCTGGACTCCAACCTTGTACCTGGTGCTGTAAAGCAGCAGTGCTATAACCACAATTTAAATCAAAAGAGATGATCCCTGTTCATTATCACTTCGATGTTTGTGGAGACTAATTGCTCAGAGAGACATCCTGAGGTTCAGAAAGTAGTGATTATAAATTTAGTCAACACCAGCCCAGTTAATGAGATTAAAAATCCCAACATTAATACTCCAACATCGTCATCATGTACAAGGTCCAGTCCTGACTATAATGAATAGTAACTGCAGAATCAGAGTCCTGCAGTGATTTGTGAACTCTACCTCACACGGGGCAGGTGGATGACCAATTCCCTGTGTGCACTCACTGGTCTCTCACTTGTGGTGAAGACTCAGTAAATCCCTTGTCACATGGAGAGGTAAATAACTCCTACACAGTATGAACCCTCTGGGGTCTCAGCAGGCGGGATGAATCACTGAATCCGTTCTCACACACTGATCATCTGAATGGCCTATCCCCTGTGTGAGGTCACAGGGCTCTCAGCAGGAGGTGCATTTGAGTGAATCTCACCCCACACTGGGTGCAAATGAGTGGCCTTTCCCCAGAGTGGGCTTACTGGTGTGTCAGCAGGTCAGAGGACTGAGTGAATCCTTTCCCACACACGGAGCAGGTGAATGGCCTCTCCTCAGTGGGAATGCACTGATGTCTCCACATTTGGGAGATTTGAATGAACCCTTTCTCACACATGGAGCAGGTGAATGGTCTCAATCCTCTGTGCCCACTCCGGTGCGTCAGCAGATTGTAAGATTGAATAAATCCCTTCCTATACGTGGGACAGGTGACCGACCTCTCCCCAGTGTGCCCGTGTCGGTAAGTGTCCCGCTGGGAGTGGTAACTGATTCCTTCCCACAGTCCCCACAATTACTCAGCCTCACACTGCTCCCATCATATTGGTATCCCGTCAGATCACATGACCGGTTAAACCTCGACCACAGGTACAACATGGGAATGGTTTCCCTGGGCTGTGATTGTTGTTTTCCCCTTCCATATTACCCATAATAATCAGGACCTGCGGAACTGGGTGACTCTCAGATAGATTTAAAGTCTGAATTTCCCATCTGTGAACCCTTTCGCTGTAAAACAAGTTTATCTCTGTCATTATTGCAGTAAGATTGCAGGAGGAATTGAGAACAGTGTCTAACTATCTATAGTTATTCGTCTCTGCTCAGGATCCGATTTCCTTGCTCCCCAAATTAACATCAGTCTCTCACACACACAATGTCTCTATCCCTTTAAATGACAACAGCAGAGAGAGACAGTATTCCTTTAAACAGCCAGCCTCTGCACATGCTCTACTGCCTCAAATGAGCAAGCTAAACTTGTAGACGTAAAGATACCCACTCCGCCCGGAAGTCAAGGCAATGGGGGCACTGCAGGAAAGGATGGCATTACCCACTGAGGTGTAAACTCACTTGCTCAGTTACACTGCGGACAGGCCGTCCACCACTCCCATATGTCAGAAGTAATCACACAGGAAACCAAACTGCAGAGTCACCAGCAAGTTTACAAATGACAGCAGGGTTTCGATTCTGCTGTGATTGCAGCTGTTAATCCCGACCAGCAATGAACCATGCTTGGACGTCAATTTCCAGTCGAGTTCCACCATCTTCTGATGTATATCAAAATTTACACTTATTTGCCGGAGTCAAAATTTAGAAGTTTCAATGCGATGCAAATATGGTCGAGTAGTTGACTATGAAGAAGATTGATTGGGATTGGACAGATGTATCAGACAAGTGGAAGGCAAAAATAATGAATAGAATTGAATGCAGAGTAATGAGTGGTAATGAATTTGGGAAAAGGAAACAATAATAGTGAGGATTCTGAGTGGTTTAGAAGCAGAAACCGATGTTGGAATAGACATTCACAGATCACTGAAGATCGTTGGAGAGAAAGGTCAGTTGGTCGAGAGGGCTTTTGGATATGTTCTGTTGCTGACCATAGGCTGGGGATGATACTAGAACTTTAGAAACCGCCAATTGAGGGAAAATCTAAAGGGCTGAGTACAAGGCTGGTCACTACAATAATCAACATTTTTAAAAATTGTAAGATAAAAGATGGAGAGCTGAAGTAGGCCACTATGCTCATCAAGTCCACTTCACAAATCAATGCGTTTATGACTGATACCTCTTTCCAGGTCATGGTGGAATGTGCCTTGAAGGGTAACTTGGTACTGATGGCGTTTCCATGCATCTTCCCACCTTGTCTTTGTCGTCGGTACAGTAGTTGATCTTTGAAGGTTCTGTCAACAAAGCCTGGATGAGTGACACCAGTGCGTTGTGTAAGTGGCGCACTCTGCTGTAATTGTGCCTTAGCGGTGAAGGGAGTAATTATTGCAGGGAATGTTTAGGATTCAGTTACGTGACTGTATTGTCGTGAAGGGTATCCAGTTCCTTAAATGGTATTTAACTTCACCCATCCAGGCAAATGGAGAGAGAGAGAGAGATAGAGAGAGAGAGATGTTACATATCTGATTTGCGCCTTGCAAACCATGCAGGCTTCACGGATTTAAGAGCTGAGTTAATAAGCAAAAAATGCCGACTCATATTTTTGTTGCCAAAGTATTTATATAGATGGTCAAGTTCCGTTTCTCACAAATACTTGTTCCCTCGACGATTATACGAGGGAATTCATTTACAATAAGCCATTGAATGTCAATGGGATAAATTAGATTCTCATTTGTCAGAGTTATCATTATTGTTTTTGGTGCTTATGTGGACCAATCCGATTCTAATTCCTAACTGATTCCAAATCCCTATTACCATCTGTGCTTGAAATTTCAACCCGTTGCCGAGCATGAGCTATCTCCACCTGCCTTAATAATATGCAGCATGTTTCTACGGCACTCAGTTTCTCTGATTCCGGGTCTGGGAACTGGGATTATGGGATCCTCTGAGGCAATGGGATACTGTCTTGTGTGGGGAGGTTGGTGAAGCAACAAATGTGTAACTACATTGTTATTGAAACATACGTTTCAACAATACCTTGCGCCTGAGCCTTTAATGTATTGTAGAAATCTATCAATCTCAGTATTCAACATGCAGTACTCGATGCAACCTCCACAGCCTCTGGAGATAGATGACGTGGCCCAGTCACATGAGTACCTGCCACGTACATAGTTGGAAGTGTACCACCATTACACGTGGGGACACATCCGTGGCGATTTCACCAACATTGTCCATCTCATACGCTGCAGTCAAGACTGCCCTGAGGCATGGTACATTGTCGAGACTAAGCAGTGGCTACAGCAATGGATGAATGGACATGGAACAACAATCACCAGGCAGGAGTAATCTGTCCCAGGCAGAGAACACTTCAGCAGTCTGCGGCATTCGACCTCGGACCTTCCTGACCATCTTCCAAGGCAGACTTCGGGACAGACAACAATGCAAACAGGCCGAGCAGAGGCTGATAGCCAAGTTTGGTAACCATGGGGATGGCCTCAAACGGGACCTTGAGTTCTTGCCACATTACAGGTGACCTCACAGCATACATATCCAAAGACACAAATACACACACACACAAAGAGATACACAGACACTCTGACAGACAGACAAACGTACTCCGACACACACACACTGACAGACACGTGCACTCCTAGAGACCTCTCCACTCACGCAGACCCTCTCTCATAAACAAACATTCTCTCGTTCACTCACACACTCACACGTACATGTACCCTCTCACAGGCATGCCCCTTGACACTCTGACTCACACACATACACATACACTCACTTTCTCAGACTCATTCCTACCCATCACACACACACGTATAAATTTGTGGGGTGAATTTGTATTTACAGAGTTACATTTTACTTTCTCAAAAACTGCAAGCATCGATGTTAGATTCTGCCAGTCACTTTTTTATATTAGAATCAGTCTGGTAATTGGGGCACTGGCAGCCTCAAACAGGGCACATCACACCTTCAATACGTTATTTCGGCCGATATGACACCAATTGTTAAAATTCATTTGAGAATGCAACTTTAAAAAAAAATTCAGATATTTACATATGAAAGAACTGAAACCAATATATTCATTCTAAAAGATTAGAGACTTAACAATTTCAATTACTTCACATTGTAAACTTTTGTGATAAATTCTGCGTCTTATGATCTTACACTCCATAATTATCTGATGAAGGGCAGTGCTCCAAAAGCTAATGCTCTGGAAATAAACCTGTTGTACCATAACCTGGTGTTGTGTGATTTTTAACTTTGTAAACCCCAGTCAACACTGGGTCCTCCAAAACATTTGTTCTGCTTTGATCGCTGGACTGCAGGAATCGTGTGTTTGCACGGGACGCTGTTCAAAGAGGATTGACCAACGGATTGCCTGGACTGAACCATTCCCACTATGAAGATAGACGAGCTCGGCTGGGGCTGTTTGTCTGAGAGCGCAGAGCGTTGAGTGAGGAACTGATTAACATGCATATTAAGGGGATCGATATGTGTGATAAGAGTAAACTTCTTATAGGAAGGATTAATAATCAGGGCTACACATTAAACACAAGAGAGTGGACTTCTGCAGGAGATTTAGGAAGAATGCTTTCACCCTGAGAGTGTTGTTTATCTGGAATTCACTGTCTGAACGTGTGGTAAAGGTAAGAGTGATGAGAATATTTCAGGACTATTTAGCTGAACACTTGAGGAGCTGGGTCAAACACGGATAAGGACCACGTACTGGAAAGTGTCGTGAGGATAAACAAATGCTTGATGAAAGACCCAAACACCGCAACTTTGGGTGCAGTGAAATGGCGGCCAGCGCGGCTCTGTGGAGCAATGAAAAGCGCATTAGACTTCTACAACATTGTTATTTAAAGCTTGTTGGGTTTGAGTCGAAGTTTACTCAGAATTAATTATTGTTCTGCTGATTCATCATCAATTCCTATCGTCTGGAATTCTCGTTCCTTCAGCTGATCAGAGGAATTTCCTCACCTCCTTAGGGGTGAGTTTTGAGGGAAATGTACCTTTTAAACATGATTGGACCAGAATTGGCAGATACGTCGCAAAACGTACAAATTTCGAGCAGAAGCCAATATCTCTGAACATGTCTGCGCCCCACCCCAGAACCACACACACACAGTCGCACTGACATTTTCAGTTTCTTAGATATCTGTTTCCCAGGGGGCGATGTGGATGTGGATGTGGATGGGCTGGGAAAAGACATTATAGTGTTCCATCAGCCATGATGAGATCAGATTGCGGGGGTCCAACTGGGCGCATGGAGCAAGGGATATTGCGATTTGGGTTTCAGGAACAGATTTCCCCTTTGCCGGGCTGGCATTCTTGCCACAAGTAAACACGAATTTCGGACATTCTGAAACACCCTGCATTCTCACCACTTTCCAATTTAAACGGAAATTTAACTAAATCTTGCATAACGATGTTATGCATTCAGTATTCATGAAAACCGTTCAACGTGTCCTTTGATGAAGGAAGCACGATGGCTCAGTGGTTAGCACTGCTGCCTCACAGCACCAGGGTCCCAGGCTCGATTTCAGCCTTGGGTGACTGTCTGTGTTGAGTTTGCACATTCTCCCCGTGGCTGTGTGGGTTTCCTCTGGGAGCTCCGGTTTCCTCCCACAGTCCAAAGATGTGCAGGTTAGATGAATTGGCTATGTGAATTGCCCGTAGTGTTAGGTGCATTTGTCAGAGGGAAATGGGTCTGGGTGGGTTGCCCTTCAAAGGGTCGGTGTGGACTTGTTGAGCCGAAGGGCCTGTTTCCATACTGTAGGGAATCTAATCTAAGATTGGTTTTCAGTGCAGGGTGTTTCAAGTTGTCTGTATGAACGTTCAGAAAGAAGTTATGAATTTTCACTGAATCGAGTTCTGTGCTGAATTGTAAGGAGATCGAATGAAAAGCCCTGATACCGCGGCAATGTAACATTGTCTGTCAACAACGCACGAACCCATGGAAACCTACTTTTCAATGAAGTCTGTTTTCACAGCATGTTTCTAGGTCATTTTCTGAATGCGATGCTCCAATAATCACAGGTCCATGTCAATATAACCTCCCCTGCGTTAGTTTTCCTTGCAGAACCACAGCAAACGTCGAGCAGTTGGGTGGAAGGTCCCAGAGGTACGAATAGAATATGTTAGAGGCTGGTTACCGCAGTTCCTGTGGCGCAATTTCTCAGCGCCTGGTACTTAAAGGTGCGTAAAATGCCGAGATTATAACTTCAGTGCTGCTTTTAAACTGTTTTTAATGACATTGACCAAGGGTTATTGGGTCATAAGACTGAAGGACAATTGAAAATCAACGTTGAGTAAAACAAAATTTATCCTGACACTCCAGTTTCTGATATGGATAACTGTTCTTCCTTTGGGAAAGGTGCCAATTATTAACTAAAAAGCTGCAAGTATTCCCCAGGTGAACATCTATCTGTGAATAAAGAAACAGGAGGAAAGTTTTAGTCTATTCTTCTCTTATCGCTGACCGTGCACTAGGTTACATTCTGGGCAAGACTGTTTCGCTCGTTTCATTTTATTTCATTTGCTGTAAACTCGCAACGTTCATTATACTAATCGAAAAGAATCAGATTTATCTCTTTGGGTAGTTTGAGTGATGTCAACAAATCTGGAAAGTAGTTTTGCTGCTGTGCAAAACAGAGCGTTCAAACAGGAATAAGGACGAATCTTGTTGCTGGATTTTTCCGGCGGAGGTCAGTGCATATTAAACGGACTCAGTCCCATTTCTTGGGATTGTGACCAAATGTTCAAGGCATCAGACGGCAATGATAATGATGTTTTACATCGACGGACCAAATCTTACTCAGTAGAGTCGCCAAAGTATCAGGTGGACGGCGATCAGCTGGACGGCGGAGATGATGATCCTAATGGTAACTTGAGAAAGTGCAACAATTAATTCCATGTTGCTGGTCTCACTCTATACCATAATCTAGTTAGCCAGCGGACTGAGCTAACTGGTTTCCACTTCATGCCGAGCTAAAGCAAACAATTCTCACCTCTGCTAATGCACTCACCTGAAGAAGGGAATTCCCCTCCTATTTATTCTTACCAACCTCACATCAGCTGCAACCCCTCCATTAGGACACAACTCAGTCTTTCCTATTTTCTTCGGTGTGATTCTTCATCTACTTCACCATCCCATTAAACCCCCTCTTTTCTTTTCTAGGCCATTACTAGTCTCATAAATAAATTATCTAACTTCAAATCATGCTGACCCTGTTAATATAGATCTTTCTGAGCGCACATCCTGTGCGGAGTAAACTGAATGCCTTAGTCTGTCCAAATTTTGTTTTACTCACGTTGTTATCGGCATGCCCTTGATTACTATGACCTGCCTTTACCAATCGCAAACAAAGCTTTTTCACTGTACTTAGGCACAGATGAAAATCAATCAATCAATCGTATAAAAACAAGCAATCGAGCAGCACAATCATTTCCTCATTGTGTGGAGCCGGCTCAGTGAAGGGGGCCGACAGGTCTCAGTCCGCACTGTGACAACATTTTGCGATTCTCAGTGAAATCACAGTTAAACCAACAGAATGTGGGAAGTAACATAGACGCTATATTGACAAAGACGGTACACGTCTGCACCACAGACTATCAATCAAGAACAGCGAATATCTTTCAACGTCTTTCTAAGTTACATGCCATACGCCAGATGAAAACCTGAAGACTGCGGGTAAGTGCTGTGGTCAGCGCTAACAGAGCGGCCCAGGGCGAGCGTCCTTGGCCCATAACCCAGAAATTCATGGATTGAAAACATCCCCTGCTCGGTGACAATTCCAGGTTTCAGCATGTTTATACTACCCCTGCCAGTGTTCATCTTGAACAGAGCTCCATTCTGCACATTGCATATTGATTCGCCTTTCGCTTCCTGTCGCTCAATGTATCTGAAATGAATATCTCATACTGATACACCCGCCAAATTTACACAGGTGAGGAAACACACTTCTGAAGGTTCTCTGTCGATCTGCTATGATCTGCTTCGCAAAATCACTTGCTTGAGCTGTGAATAAACTGCTGCAGGTGAGAGATACCAGTTGTGGTGTGTACCATGCGCATGACGCCCGACCGTTAGTCCCCACGTTGTTTCACACAGCACTGTCGTCACAGTGAAATGAAAAGCCGTGAATGACAAATGGATTAGTATGTGGGAGACAGCATGATGGCACAGACACCGATCCCCATTATTAGGGCATATATCACCGATTATGGATAACCTCAAAGAGATACCAGTGACAGAGAGTCGCCATGGACTCGATGGGTTGTTCAGCTTGTGTCAGCGCGGGAATGACACCTCACGTTGATGCCGTCCCTCTCCATGTCTCTGGGACAGTGCGGCTGAGGGAGAATCAATGGCTCTTTTCTAACCCTCTCCTCCGCGTTTGACTGTCAGCAGCCCCGCAGCTCAGGGCCCGTGGGGGATGGCTCTCAGTGAGTGAAGGTTTGACGCGGATTCTGTCCATCTGGGACAGTTGGAGCTCAGATGTTAACTGCTGCCCGGTTGTAACAAAGAATCCAACGCTTCTGTTAAAAATACAAGCCTTTCTGGAGGATTACTGTGTGAAGATGGATTCTGAACATCAAACTGGCTGGACAAAAATACACTCGTTTGAATATACCTGAGGGAAGAATATCCAGAGTACATTTCTCTCTTTCCCACCAGCTCAACATCTCTCTCTCTGTCTCAGATAAATGATATTTAGAGTAAGTTCACAATCAAATTTACTCACTTCCAGCGCCAGTGAGAGAGAGCTTCCGAGCATATCCGCGCTTGCCTCCCCTCTAACTGCCTGCCAGTCGTGGGAAATGCATGAATACTCCACCAATGGATACAGCTTAGTCCACGGGGAAGGGATAAGCAGCACTGTCCCGTGTGCAAGGAGACAGAATGAGATGGCGATGTTATTTAAATGCTTTGCTGCTTAGAATTCCTGAAGCAGGGTGGGATGTCGTTGGCTCTGAGTGGCTCTCAGCTGGTTTGGTGTTGGAAATCCAAACGTGTCACTGGCTCGTTTTTCTCGGGGCATGACATTCCCCGAGCTTGTGTTAACATGGCATGTGAGAGAGCCTTGTTTCAAATCGCTATCGAGCCTTGGTCGTTTGATTTCACTTTTGCCAGGTCGCCCTCTCAGCTGTTCAATTAAAAAAAAGATGCCCTTCATGAGGTTGGTCTCTTTGAAATAATTTTGAGTTTGGCACCAGAGTGTCATTGCAGTGAACATGGTACAGCAGCAACGTTGTGAAAGCGAAACAACTGTTTCAACCACAGAATCCCACTCTGAATAAACCCACCATCTGGATGTTCACACAGTTCTGCGTGTGAAGGTTTAAGAAGCAGGGACATGAAATGAGTGGAGACAACGCTGAACAGGTTGATGTGAATGGTGCAGAGTATGAAGAATGTCAGCAATAAAGGTGGAATGGAAAGTTGGGGTTGTTCTCTTTGGAGAACGAGGGCTGATAAATCGCCTGATTGAAGCTTTCCAAGTGATGCGGGGTTTAGACAGCGGATATAAGGCAGTGAAAGTGCTCCTACGCCTGAAAGGATCGAGAACGATTCGGCACAGATTTAAAGTCATTAGGAATAGAAGTAAAAGTGACATAAGAAGGAAGGTTTTCACAAAGGGAGAGGTCCCACGGTCTGCAAGTCTCTGTCTGACAGTCACAAAGAGGCAGGTTCAATTGAGTTCTTGAAAACGGTATTCAAATTTTATGTTGAGAGTAGAAGTGTGCAGAGTTACAGGGAGAAGGCAAGAGAATGATACAAAGAGAGGGACCCTTTTCCCTACTGTGGAGAACCAGCACAGCTAAGGTGGGCTATGACAAAGTTGTGATTCTGAGTGAAATCACAGTCAACAGAATGTTGGGTGTTAGACAGCAGTTATGTTGACAAAGTCGGGACAAATCTGCACAACAGAATATTACACAGCAAGTCCATGTCACAGGGAGGATAGCGCTCAGAGAATTAGCGTGGTGAAATACTGCAGCTATACCACGACACAGACGGATTGCAAGCCCCACCAAAAATAATCTCTTCAAGGCGGTGTCAGCAAGTCTCACCTTAAACCTACGCTCTCTAAATTTCAATTCACGCCACTCTAGGGATCAAGCAACCTTGAATATTTAGTTCCTCCATTTCCCTCATGACTTTATCAACCTTAGATAAGCTCATGGCTCAGCCCCTACGCCGGAGGGAAAATTGTCCCAGCCTATTCAGCCTCGCCTTACCGTCCAACCCTTGTAATCATCACCACATCATTGTCTATGTTTTGTGAGTAATTTCACGTGATTTCCTTAATTTTTCAAAGATGCCAATTGCGCTGGACAACAAGGAACTACTGGAAACGGAAAGGTGAAGTGTTGAAAGGCTGCACATTTCACTGGTGGACGACTTTGCGTAGCAGCAGCAGCCGCATGCGGTGCGAGTTTCTGTAGTATAGTGGTTATCACATTCGCTTAACACACAGAAGATCCCCCGTCCAAAACCAGCCAGGAACAGTCTTGCTCCCGAATGCAGTCTGGTAGATTGGCATGAGTGGACAGTTCGTGCTTGCTGCTTTCATCAGCAAACCTGACTTTGTATTTGTTCACCCATATCTGCTGTAGCGATGTAAAGGAATGCAACTCCATTTGATTTTTGTGTGAAGCATTGTTAAGTTTTTCTCCTCCTTGGTTCTGAATATGCACTGATGTGCACAGCACCGATGGCCATTATGTTGAAGAGTGCAGTTCCCGTGCTCTGATCTTTCTGCTAAAAGCAGTCACGCATTTGCTTTCCTTGCCCCAGTGGCCCGGTTCAAAGCGAAGGAGAAAGCTGATGTGCTGGTGTCACATTGCACCACGAACTTTTAATGCAGCCTCTCTATCAAATGTATGCCAAAGCAGTCTCTGAAAGGCCTCATTTGGAAGCTATCGGCCGTTTTGCAACGTGTGAAAATCAGCATCAGAATGCCTGAATCATGTGTTGGAGTAGTTCACATGTCAGCGGCTCATACCATCAGCAACAGGAATGAATGAATTTACACTCTGAGGTGAAGCTCTGGACTTGTGCTATAACAGAGTCACTAATATTAACGTGTGCCCCTGAAATCCCTGCCATGTTGGAACTGAAACTGAGGAAATGATAGAAAGGCGACCGAATCACATTTTTATTTCTTTACATCACTGAGGAGCAGAAAAATGAAAGCGGTGTGTTGGGGGGAATAACACAGCGAGGCACATGCAGCTCTGGTGAAACTCCTTCTTTCTGATTCAGACAGCAACGAGAGACGTGAATGTTACTCAGTCGGGAAAGTTTTTCACATGGAGAAGAAAGAGTACTCGCATACAGTTAGCACCTCTTTGACATTTCGTGGGGGTGGGGAGATTGCCTTTTGCCTTCTGTCATTATGTTCAGAAAGTATGTTTTGTGCATCTCTAATAAGCACCATGGAATTTAGTAAACTTTACTGAGTTGCTTCTGATCGATTCCCACACAAGGTTCCACCTCAGCTGGCAGCCATGTGGCTCACGTCCAGGTGTGGACATCTCTGCAGCAAATTGCACGTTGAATGTGAAAGACAAGGAAACTGGCAACTCGTACCGGCACCGAGGCTCGAACATACTCGTAATGTGAACTGTCCTTCTCGATTCTACCGCTAACTCAGGTTTTCATGTGGAGAACATTCTTTGGGCAGCCTTTTCTGTATTAAGGTGGATGCGCTTGAGACTCATTTGGAAATTGGCAGTTATGATGTTGTTGGGATAACTGAGATGTGGCTTCAAGTGGACAGGGTCTGGGAAATGAATATTCAAGACTATACGTGCAATCCTAAGGACAGACTGATGGACAGAAGGGGTGGTAAGGAATGATATTCAGTCCCCTGCACAGGGGACCGACCTAGAATCAGGGAAAATAGAGTCAGTAAGGATAGAGCTGAGAAATTCAAAGGGTAGAGAGACCCTAATGGGCGTTATCTACAGAGCCCCAAACAGTAGCATGGACCTAATGTGTAAGTTGAATAAGGAGTTGAAATTGGCCTGTCGCAAAGATATTACTACAGTTGTTATGGGGGATTTCAACATGCAGATCGACTGGGAGAATGAGGATGGTACTGGACCACAAGAAAGGGAGTTTGTGGAGTGCCTCTGAGATGGATCCTTAGAACAGCATGTGCAGGAGCCTACCAGAGAGAAAGCAATTCTGGATCTGGTGTTGTGCAACGAACCGGACGTGATCAGGTACATCGAAGTAAAGGAGCCCTTCGCAGGGAGTGACCAGAATACAATAAGCTTTAATCTGTAGTTTGAAAGGGAGTGGGTAGAATCGGAAGTGAAAATATTTCAGTTGAATAAGGGGAACCATGGAGCTATGAGGAAGGATCTGGCCAAAGTTTAATGGTGCAATACTCTGGCAGGGACGGCAATGGAATAACAATGGCAGGTATTTTGGGGTATAATGCAGAAGATGCAGGATCAATTCATTTCAAAAACGAAGAAAGATCCTAAGTGGAGGCATGGGTGGCCGTGGCTGACGGATGAAGATAAGGACCAGATAAAGACAAAAGGGAAAAAGTATAACATAGCAAAGATGTGTGGGAAATCGGAGGACTGGGAAGCTTTTAAAGAACAACAGAGGATGACTAAAACGGAAATACACAAAGGAAATTAAGGTTCGAAGGTAAACTGGCCAAAAATATAAAGGAGGATAGCAAAGGCTTTTTTTCTAGATATGTGAAAAGGAGAAAAATGTTAAGACTAAAATTGGGCCCTTGAAGACAGAAACAGATGAATTTATTACGGGGAACAAAGAAATGGCAAAAGAGTTGAATTGGAACTTTCGATCTGTCTTTACTGGGGAAGAAACGAGCATCTCTCAGATGTAACAGTGGCTGAAGGACCTGAAATGAAGGGAATTTATATTAGGCTGGAATTGGTATTGGCGAGACTGTTAGGTCTGAAGGCTAATAAGACCTCGGGATTTGATGGTCTGCATCCCAGGGTACTGAAGGAGGTGTCTCTAGAAATCGTGGATGCATTGGTGATCATTTTACAATGTTCTATAGATTCAGGATACGTTCCTGTGGATTGGAGGGTGGCTAATGTTGCCCCACTTTTTAAGAAAGGAGGAAGAGTGAAAACAGAGAATTATAGACCAATTAGTTTGACCTCAGTGGTGGGAAAACTGCTGAAGTCAATTAGAAAGGACGAAAATACGACACATCTGTAGAACAGTAATAGGATAGGTCAGAGTCAACGTGGATTTATGAAGGGGAAATCACTGTAGAATAATCTTCTGGAAGTTTTTGAGGATGTAACTCTGAAGATGGACAAGGGAGATCCAATGGATGTAATATTCCTGGACTTTCAGAAAGCCTTTGACAAAGTCCCACATAGGAGGTTAGTGAGCAAAATTAGGGCACATGGTATTAGAGTCACAATACTGACTTGGATTGAAAAATTGGCTGGCTGACAGGAAACAAAAGAAGTGATAAATGGTTCCCTTTTAGAATGGCAGATGGTGACCAACGGTGTGCCGCAGGGTTCAGTACTTGTACTGCAGCATTTTACAATGTAAATAATGATATAGATAAAGGTATTAAAAGTAATATTAGAACATTTGCTGATGACACAAAGCTGTGTAGCAGGGTGATATGTGAGGAGGATGTTACGAGAATACAGGGTGACCTTGACAGGCTAAGTGAGTGGACGGATGCATGGCAGATGCAGTTTAATGTGGATAATTGTGTGGTTATCCACTATGGTGGCAACAGCAGGAAGACAGATTACTACCTAAATGGAGTCAAGTTAGTACAACAAGATCTGGGTGTTGTTGTAAATCAGTCAATGAAAGCAAGCATGCAGGTATAGCAGGCAGTGAAGAAAGCTGACAGAATGCTGGCCTTCGTAAATAGAGGAATTGAGTATAGAAGCAAAGAGGTCCTTCTGCAGCTGTACAGAGCCTGGTGAGACTGCACCTGGAAGATTGTGCGCAGTTTTCGTCCACACATTTGAGGAAAGAAATTCTGGCTATTGAGGGAGTGCAGTATAGCTTCAAGACGTCAATTCCTAGAATGGTGGGACTATCTTAGGCTGAAAGATTGGAGCGACTGGGCTTGTATACGCTTGAGTTTAGAAGGCTGAGAGGGGCGGTGATTGAGACATATAAGATTATTAAAGTATTGGACACTCTGGAGGCAGGAAGCATGTTTCTGCTGATGGGTGAGTCCCGAACACAATATAAAAATAAGGTAGACCACTTAGAACAGAGTTGAGGAGAAACCTCTTCACTCAGAGAGTGGTGGGCGTATGAAATGCTCTGCCCCAGAAGGCTGTGGAGGCCAAGTCTCTGGAAACTTTCAATAAAGAGTTGGATAGAGCTCTTAAGGATAATGGAATCAAGGGTTATGGGGGTAAGGAAGAAACAGGATACTGATTGAGGATGATCAGCCATGATCATAATGAATGGTGGAACTGGCTCGAAGGGCAGAATGGCCTACTCCTGCACCTAATGTCTATTGTCTAGCTGCACTTCCTGCTCAGCTTTCTGCATTTTCCCAGCAGTCTGGTGTGTTTTATGTTACGTGTAATCGCGATAGTTGTACCCTTTTGAGCAATGGACGAAACCAGTTACCAAACCAAGGATCTAAATTGCAATACTGTCATGCAGCTCATGGTTCCTTTATCGTATCATAACCGAATGTAATTTCTCACAGACACATTCCATTTGTGACTCAAATGAGTCTCAGAAGATAGGCTCAGCTTCCAATTGACTTTTTTTCTGGATTTATGGGATATCATTATTTGATGTGAAACTGGTATTGTAGCTGGGTGTATCCCAGCAGGTCTGCGAGCAGGACAGGGATCGTGCAACACTTTCCCTATGACTTTGCTTTTGTTTTTTCGCAAGAGAACAATCGAAAATGTTGGAGAACAGCATTGCAGTATGCCGGGAGTGTGGCGAAGCCCCTGGATTAATGTTCGCACCTCCACAGAGGCGTAGGTTCGTGTCCCCTGCAGCCTTATGCTGGTGCTGCGTGCTAAATGCTGCTGCATTTATATTCCAACACGAGCGGCTGGTTTTGCTTCTTGGAAACTTGCCTCTGATGTGGCAGAGTGTATACTCTCCATCGGGTCAGTGTCTGTACTGGAGTGATCACTTGCGTCTTCCACACGAAAAGGCCCGTGTTCCAGAAGGTCTACTGCTGCTTCATGTTCCAGGCAGGTTGTGTTGTTCACTGGTTTCATTGTAACCCAGTGGAGATTGTTATTTCATCGCTGTTGTGAAACAAAATGCTGCAGTGACTCGAGCGTCCTTGTTTGGTGCTCTGGAGAATGGGAAAATAATTCTATTTAATTGCGAAATCATATTGTCTTGGATTTCTCTCATTTTCCTTCAGTTCTGTCCTGGAGACGTAGGTGGGTGATACGCTGCACGCCCTCCCACATTGTTGATCGGAGGGAAAGCTAATCTAACAGAGACTGTCATTGGTAATCTTCACTTTTCGTTGCCTCTTCATATTCTGTTCTTCCTTTTCTCTCATTTCAGCAGTTTCCGAGAAGTGAGGCGGTGCAGTCAGGCTCCAGTATGTTTGGAAGGGCAGTGTGGAGTTGCTCTACTGCCAGTTGTGCAGTTGGGTAGTTGGTGACTCATTGCCTTCGGACTGTCTCACAAATAGCATTCGTGATTCGGTGTATCTGAAAATGCGTTTGGTTTGTCATTTTGGCTTGTGTTCCATGTTAAGTGCTGTCCATTTTGCGATTACCTCAATGCAATACGCACTCACATGGTTTGTCAGGTAACTTCCAGCAGCAAAATTCCTCAACTGAGGGTCTGGGTATATTTCATGGAGTATGGTCAGGAGGGGCAAAAGTAAGGAAGCCCTTCATTTTTGTAGTGTTTCACAACACTAAATTCTAGCGCGATTGCAGATTAGTTTGCTGAGGCATAGTTTAAACATATTGGTTGAATTCGAATTGTTTTCAATATAGCAACCAACTCAGGTATCCATTTCATAACCAAACCTTGCATCTTTTTAAAATTTGCAAGACACATCACAGGTATTTGTCAGCTCTCAGTTCTGAACAGCATTCACTCTCTTAGTAAGGTATAGTGCACGCCTTCAACTTTATAACACTGCTCTCAGCACAAAATCCTCCAGCTTATAATGTTGGCACAGGGGTTTGGTTACAAAGTTCCAAAAAACGGGGAGTATCAGCTGCAGCCATTACCGCATTGGAAAAATAAAAGAGACTTTCCCATGGAATGAGTCGTTCCAGAGGAAAGAGTTTCTTTCAGCTGTGTCCAAGGGCTCGGCAGGAAGCTGCTGATTGAAGCTGCAGTGGCCGGTTTCTGCTGGCAGTGGAAGTCTGGCGAGAATGATGTTTGTCCCTGTCTTCCTCTGTGTGGAGCTCCATACCACAGAATCATGGATGGTTTGGGCTGCAATCCAACCATGCCATGGATTTTCTGTTTTAAATGGAGGTTGGGGTTCAAAGCTCCACACCTGGATGGTGTCAACCTGCCAGCCTCCTATCTTCCTGCACGCTGCTGACAATTTGAGACACATACACTGACACCAACCAGGCGTGCCGATCCCTCTTACACAGGGAGGTTAGGGGGGATCTGAAGGGCTGTGGAACAGCTGGAGTTCTCATTTTTTCAGAGGCTGTCACCAATATTCCTGCTTCCATCACCGAGAGTGTCAGAGAGCTTGAGGGGTCTGCAAACACCCGGAGGATTAGGAACCATTACAAACTAGAAGTTCCCCAGGCCCTTCGATGCGACTGCCTGATGTACATCACTTGTGGCTCTGGTACTGGGATAATTCAAACCCACAGTTTGTCAGAAACTGAAATTTAAATACAGTGCATCACGGGCTCGGTCCAACTATCTGTCGTTAAGATACACTCGGTACAGAATCCCTTCTATAAAACCATTTCATCAAATTCTCCCTGTCAATCTGGCCAAATCTTCAACTTTGCGTTCATCATCCATTCCCCCAGCTAATGTGAACATTTTGTTTTCATCTACCTTATCTACAACAATCATAAGCCCATAAGTTCAGTCACATCTCCGTTCAACTCCAGTTGCTCCATCGTATCATAAATCATTCAGTCCTGAAACTCTCTGGAAATGAATAAGCTTATCACCTCTCAGGACCCTCCCATCCTTCACAATGTGTGATGATGTCTGTTGTGAGTATTTCTGGTCTTCCTCGGCCAGGAGGAGGGCTAATGTGAGTTTCGGAAATAAAAGAGAGGGTGCTGGAGGAACCCAATAGGACTGGCAGCTTTTGGGAGGGAGAAATAATATTCATGTTTAGAGATAGTTTCTTACTCTCTTTTTATTATTCTTTTCTCTCTGCTCTGATAGCGATGGATTCTTGAAGCCTCTCTCACTGAGGTTTGCAAGGATGGATATATAGACAAAAACATCGATAAAAGGGAATTATTTGTCTGTCTGATTTCTCACCTGGAATGACACTGTCTTTATTAAACTTGGCTGAATACTTAAAGAGGATTCACAGAAAGGAAACACCAAGCAACAATCTAATCAAAATCTGACACGATTGATCGATTCATGTGAAACTGAATATGTTTGACCTTTGAGTATGTGTTGAATCTTCGGTCATTATCACTCACTGCATATAATTTCTCCATAATATCCTCCCTGACGATCTTAACCAAAGTCTTATATTTGCATCCCATGATCCATTTCGTTTCAGTTCATGTGAACACCTTGTTTTTATCTACATTGCCTAAATCAACAGTAAATTTGACACTCTCTCAAATCACCATTCAGCTTCAATGAAACCCTCATATTATGAGTGTCTCAATTTGAAACATTTTGGGAAAGGAACCAGTCTGTCTCCTCTCAGGGATCCTGCCATCCTTGCCCATGTGTCGGTGATCTGTCCCCTCTCAGGGACACGGCTATCCTTCTCAATGTGTGATTGATCTGCCTCCTCTCAGGCACCTTTCCATCCTTCCCAATGTGTGGGCGATTTTCCACCTCTCAGGGACCCTGACATCCTTCCCCGTGGGTGATCTACCCCTTCTCAAGGACCCTGCCATCCCTCCCAATGTGTGGGTGATCTGTGACTCACAGGGATCCTGCCACTTTTCCCAATGTGTTGGTGATCTGCCCCCTCTCAGGGACCCTGCTATCCTTCCCAATGTGTGGTTGATCTGCCCCACTCTCAGGGACCCTGCCCTTCTTCCCAATGTGTGGGTAATCTGCCCCCTCTCACGAACTCCGCCATCCTTGCCAATGTGTGGGTAATCTGCCCCCTCTCACGGACCCCGCCATCCCTCCCAATGTGTGGGGGATCTGTCTCCATTCAGGGACCCTGCCATCCTTCCCAATGCATCTTCCCCCTCTTACGGACCCTGCCATCCTTTCATATGTGCCGGTAACCTGCCCCATCTCAGGGACACTGTCATCCTTCCCAATGTGTGCGTGATGTGCCTCCTCTGAGGGACCCTGCCATCATTCCTAATGTGTGATTGATCTGCCCCCCTCAGGGACACTGACATCCTTCCAAATGTGTGGGTGATCTGCCCCTTTCTCAGGAACCCTGTCATTCTTCCCAATGTGTGGGTGATCTACCCACTCTGATGGACCCCGTCATTCTTTGCAATGTGCGGGTCTGCCCCACTCTGAGGGACCCTGTCCATTTTCCCAATGTGTGGGTAATCTGCCTCCTCTCAGGGACCCTGCCATCCTTCCCAATGTGTAGTTGATCTGCCTCCTCTCAGGTACCCTGCCACCCTTTCCAATGTGTTGTTGATCTGCCACATCTCAGGGACCCTGCCATCCTTCCCAATGTGTATGTGATTTGCTACCTCTCAGGGACTCTGCCATCCTTCCAAATATGCGGGTAATCTGCCCACATCTCAGGGAAACTGCCATTCTTCCCAATGTGCGGGTAATCTGCCCTCTCTCAGGGACCCTGCCATTTTTCCCAATGAACGGGTAATCTGTCCTCCCTCTCAGGGACCCTGCCCTTCTTCCCAATGTGTGGGTAATCTTCCCTCTCTCACGGACCCCGCCATCCTTCACAATGTGTGGGTGTTATGCCCCCTCTCAGGTACCCTACGTTCCTTCCCAATGTTTGGGTGATCACTGATTTGCCCAGATCCCAGCTGCTTTCTGTTCCTCTGGGTGATGTGTTGGAGATGTAGTAAAGAGTAAAGAAGGTTACTCAGAGTACAACACGATCTTGACCATCTGGGCCAATGCGCTGAGAAGTGGCAGATGGAGTTTAATTTAGATAAATGACAGTGACATCATCTGCTCCCTGGGGCTATCTTCAACTGTGAGATTTTTCTCTAAGTCCAGTACTTCTGATATCTATCCAGCTGCAGGCTCCACAGTGAATTTCAAGTTGACAACAGAGACGTAGTTGAGCATTTGTGATAATTCTTCAGTAATTTGGAGTTTTTAGTTTTGTGCCTGTTACCTGTGAGAGGTTCTGTTCATGTCAAGCTGGTGTATGTCCTTGAATGTGGAACTGAATCCATTTCACACATAGCTCTGTTTCACTTCTGTCTTCCGTCCATTGTTAATATTGTGAGCATCTGTCTGTTTAATCCTTCTCGTCACTTTATCAAACTGTGTCTGGATGATGTTTCTAATGCATTCCTTTGACCATACGCTATACATATAGAAGCTTTACTTTCCTACAAAATGTTTCACGGTCAGGAATGTTTCGTACTACAGCCCTTTCCTGTTCTGCGTTGTGCCCATATTAACCAAAAGACTCAGCACCATGTTTACTCTCTCTCATTAATCCAGCATATCCTGAAACATTACCTTTGGATTTCTCTCCATAGAGCTCAGTAAATATTGTCAATCCTTACTTAGCTCTGAAGAAATTGACGACTAATCTTCCTGAGCTACTGCAGTCTGCGTGGTGAAAGTGAAACTGCAATGCTGTTCGGTAAGGAGTTATCAAATTATCATGAACGATTCGTGACACTTGCCCAAATGAACAACAATTCATATGTTTCATGTATTTGATATAATGCAACAATATCTGACGACCTTGTATCATAACAATATTTGACACCAAGCACACATGGTCATATTAGGACAATTGTCCAGAAACTGTGTCAAAGACTTCTGTCCTGAACAAAAAAAGAGATGTTAATAAATAGGGAGGTTTAGGGAGTAAATTCAAGAGCTTATTGCTTTGGAAACTGAAAGCATGTAAAAGGTGCAAAAATGGGAGAGTTAAAATTGGAAATCCACATGAGTTGAAATTCAGAGTTGAGCAAAAATTTTGGAGGTAATAGTCAAAAGAACTATGGATGCTGGAAATCATAAACACAAACAGGAATTGCTGGAGAGACTAAGTAGGTTTGTCAGCATCAGTGGAGAGAAAGCAGAATTATCATTTCAAGTCCAGTGTCCCTTCTTCAGATGTATCTCAGAGGGTTGTGAGTCTGGAGGGGATTATCAAGAGAGGGAGGTGTGCTGTCAATATTTGAAATTAAAGGAGTGTTAGAATGTTGGTTCTGTGTCACCCGGAATTGTGTGCATTAGTGAGCACAGGGTGAAAGCATACACATGCAGCAGACTATTGGGTGATCTCTTGATTACAGGGAAGTGGTATGTGGGCGGATAGCTGGGAGTGTGCTTGTGGAGTTAAGTCTAGAGGGAACAAAAGACTGAATGAGGGTTTCAGCAGCAGACGAACTGAGATGTTACTAAGCTTTAAATGTATGAAATCTTTGTGATGATGGTGGGTACGTGGTTAGAATCTCACCGTGGGTTGCAATATTCCTCCATGGTTGTGAACAGTCTGATTCAGCCTCCACCAGAAACACAGAACAGAGATTACAAAACATCACAGTGCAAGGCAGGCCATTAGGCCCTTGATGTTCTGCCAACTTAAAAATTAGATAGGCTTCAGATTGGTTTCACAATATTCCATTCTCGCTTATATGTCTATGCAATGAGCATTTAATCTCATAAAGTTGGCTAGTCTACTAATATTGCAGGCAGTGCTTTCCACGACATTACTACTTTCTGAGTAAAGAAACTACATCTGACAACTCTCCCATATCTATTAGCCCTCAATTTAAAGCTATGTCCCCTTATATGAGGCATCAGCATCTGAGGAAAATGGCTCTCACTGTCCACCTGGTCTAAACCTCTGATATGCTTAGATGTCTCAATTACATCACCTCTCAACCTACCTCTCTCCAGTGACATCAGCCTCAAGTCCCTCAACCTTTTCTGTAAGATTTCCCCTCCATACCAGGCAACATCTTTGTAAATCTCCTCTGAACTCTTTCCAAAGCTTCCACATCCTTCCGAGAATGCGGAAAACAGAACTGCATGCAATACCCCAAGTGTGGCAGCATCAGAGCTCTATCCAGCTACAACATGACCTCATGGTTCCGAAACTCGATCCCTTCACTAATAAAAGCTAAGATACCATATGCCTGCTTAACAGCTCAATCAGTTTGGGTGGCAACTTTAAGGAATCTATGTACGTGGACACGGAGATAACCCTGCTCATCTACATTACCAAGAAAAACACCATTTGCCAAATGCACTTTATTCTGTTTCGTCCTTCCAAAGTGAATCACGTCACACTTTTCCTCATTAAACTCCATTTCCCTTATCTCTGTCCAGCTCCACAGATTATCTATGTCCCTTTGTAACCTACACCAGCCTTCATCTCTAACCACAACTGTACTGCCGTTAGTAACATCCGAAAATTTACTAACGCATGCCGCTATAAATAACATCCAGATCATTTATAAAAATGACAAACAGCAGTCGACCTAGATCTTTGCTGCACACCACGAGTAACCGAGCTCCAGGATGAACATTGTCCATCAACAACCACGCTCTGTCTTCTTTCAGCTCGTCAATTTCTAACCAAAACATTAAATACTCCTTAAGCCCACGCCTCCATAATTTGTACAGTAGCCGACCATGTGGAATCTTATCTAATGCCTTATGAAATCGATACATACCACATCAATTTCTTTACCCTCATCCACCTGTTTGGTTACCTTCTCAAAGAACATAATAAGGCTTGTGACGAACAACTTATCCTTCACAAAACTGTGTTGACTATCCCTAACCAACTTATTCATTTCTTGATGATTATAAATCCAATCTGTTATAACCTTTTCCAACACATTATAGACCAGTGAGACTTACTTCGGTCGTGGTTAATTACCAGGATTGTCCCAACTCCCCTTCTTGGTCAAGAGAATGACATTTGCTATCCTCTAGTCTTCTGGTACTACTCCTGTAGACAATGACGACTCGTAGATGAATGCCAAAGGCTTGGCCATCTCCTCCCCGGCTTCCCAGAGAATCTTAGGATGAATCCCTACCAGCCCACACTTTTAAGAATTTCTAACACCTCTTCCTTGTGAACCTCAATCCCATCTAGTCTCGTGGCCTGTTTCTCAGTATTCTCCTCCATAACAAGGTCTTTTTCCAAAGTGGACACTCATGAAAAATATTAATTTCACGCTTCCCCTTATATGCTGTAACTCCATGCACAACCTCCACTACTATCCTTCATTGGCCCTAATCTCACTCGAGGGATTCTTTTATCCCCTATATACATATAGAAAGCTTTAGACTTTTATCTGAACCTATCCACCAACAACTTCTCATATCCCTCTTGCTCCTCTTAGCTTCATTTTTAGGTCTTTCCTGGCCATCTTGTAACTCTCACTAACCCTAACTAAGCCTTCACATCTCATCAGAATAGAAGCCTTCATCCCCTTGTCATGTGATTAAACTTCCATAGTAAACAATGGCTCCTGTGCTCATCAACTTCCTTCCTGTCTGGCAGGAGCATACGTACCAAGTACACGCATTAGTCGTTCCTTGAAGCTCCATATTTCAATTGTGCCCAACTGCTGCACTTTGCTTCCTGGTCCTATACGTCTTAAATCTTGTCTAACCACATCATAATTGCTTTTCCCCTCGCTGTAGCTCTTGCCCTCCGTGTATGACTCGCCCTTTCCATTGCTAAATTAAACATAACTGAATTGTGGTCACGATCACCAACGTGGTCACCTACCTCCAAATGGAACACCTGGTTGGGTTCATGACCTAGTACCAAATCTAATATAGCCTCGCCCCTTGTTGCCCTGTCTACGTTCACAATGGACAAAACTGATCCATCTAAAGTACTTGAACTATCGTCTCCCAGTCAATATTCGGAATGTTGATATTCCCTATAACAGCTATACTCTCATTCTCACTCTTACTGAGAATCACATCTGTTATCCTTTTCTCTAAATCTCTGGAACTATTTGGAAGCCTATCGATAACGCCCAACAGGGTGACCTCTCCCTTCCTGCTTCTTTCTTCATCCCATGCTACCTAAGTTGACGAGTCCTCAAATTTCTTTTGTGCAGGCATAACACTGTCCTTGACTAGCAGTGCCACACCATCCGCATCTTTTACTATCTTCTCTGTTCTTACTGAAACATCTAACTCGTGAAAACTGCAACATACATTCATGTCTCTGCTCTACCCATGTCTCCGAAATGGCCACAGAATCTAAACCCCAGGTACCGACCCATGCTGCAAGTTAATCCACCTTATTCTGGATGCTGAAACGGGCACACTTCAAAACAAACTTTTGCTTGTTGATACCTTCTTGTAACGCGGAAACCTTATTTCAGATCTCCCTACTCTCAACTTCCTCTATACTCGATCTCCAATTTGGGTTCCAACCTACCTGCTGAATTAGATTAAGGGAGAGGATGGAGTCAGAGGTGATGGAGTGTAGTTTCTCACCCATCCTGGATTGACATTCAACATGGTCTAATTAAATGTTAATTGAAGACACCCCTTTACAGGCTGGAGCAGACTTGACAGCAGAACTGAGTGTGAACAAACTCTCATCTTTATTGAGACAATTTGAAGTTTATCTGTTATGAAACATACTACACGGAAACTTTAGAGAGCTATTTACAATTCAGTGCAGGTTATACTGCTCATTGTTAATAACTACAAATTACAAAATAAACCGTGAAGGATTCTGGGTAATTAAAGATTGAGGACGGGAAAAAAATTAGCTGTAACAGGCTGCTCCTTTTTGAGGTATTTGAGGTTTTGGGGGTGATGTCCGCCAATTCCCAGAGCAGCAATGACTGTTTTATATGCTGTTGCATTGTCTTGGAAGTTGGGGGAAAAATGCATCATACAACAACACTTTTAAAAGGGAGAGGAACAGACAAAGGCAGCACATGGTGAGGTCAGTGCTGGAGAGAGAGAGAGATAGAAATCCAGGCTGCGAAGTGACACAGCATTGTATCTGCGCAGTTACTGCCTTTGCTGTTTGAATTCATATATCGCTGAAAATCGGAGTGCATCTGGGAAAATTAACAAAGAGTGAAACTCAAATCTGATCTTGGAGGAACCTATTTGGGAGAGGTCACAACACAGGGATGGAAAAGTGAATTGATTAAAGTGTGGCCTTGGGGGCCTTACTGTAAGTTTGTAAGAGTGAATGGAGTTGATTCTTTCTTGATTTTTTGAGCTATGTCTCCTGATTAAACTGAAAAAAAATATGCTATAAGTATCAAGGTAGCCTGGAGCAGTGTTTTGTAGAGGAATAAGACGATGCTACGTTCTGGGCCTCCAGATTGGAAGAAACAAAAATGACCCCAGTAGACTGACCTGCTCTTCCTGTCGGATGTGGGAGCTAAGAGAGAGTTACATGTTAGTGAGGGTTATATCTGCAATAAATGCTGTTGGTTGTGAATCCTATCAGATCGAATTGAATGGTTGGATCGACGGTTGCACTCAAAAAGGGATTTACAAAAGCAAAGAGATGTGATGAATGGAAATGAAAGGAATGGAGAAAAGTCACAGATAAAGTCACATAAATGGGTTAATTCTAGCAAAAGAAAGAGAGGTAGGCATGTAGTGACAGAGTCTTCTGTGGCTATTCCAATTTCATGCAGGTAAGCTGTTTTGGAAAATGTAGGGAGTCATGGATTCTCAGGGGAACGTGGCACAAACAGCCAAGTTTCTGGTATTGAGTCTGGCTTTAATGCAATGATGGTACGTCGGGTTCCAAGAGATCGATTGTTTTCGGGGATTCTCCAGTCCGAAGCGCAGACAGAGGTTCTTGCAGCGAAAAATCAGAATGGTGTGCTGCATCCGTGGTGCCAGGATGAATGATGTCTCAGAGAGGGTGCAGAATGTTCTCACGGGGGAGAGGGCCACCAAGAAGTCATTGCACACATTGGAACCAACGGCGAAGCAGGGAAAATGTTGAGATTCTGAAGGGAGATTCCAAAGTTAGGCAGGAATTTTAAAAATATATCAATTAGAGCAGTAATATCTGGATTACTCCAGGTGCGATAAGTTAGTGAGGGCAGGAATAGGAGGATAAAGCATATGAATGCATGGCTGATGAGTTGGTTTGTGGGAGGGGTTTAAACTAATTTGGCAGGGGGATGGGATCCGGACTTGTAGTCCAGCAAGTAAGCTAGCAGTGTGTCAGGATGCCCAAGACTGTCGGGAGGCTGTGGAGAAGGTAGCACTGACAGGGACTACTTGCGGACACAGAGATGGGCTCAAGTGCGTATACTTCAACGCAAGGAGTATCAGAAATAAAGTGGGTGAACTTAAGGCGTGGATCGGTACCTGGGACTACGATGTTGTGGCCATCACGGAAACGTGGATAGATGAGGGACAGGAATGGCTGTTGGAGGTTCCTGGTTACAGATGTTTCAGTAAGATTAGGGAGGGTGGTAAAAAAGGAGGGGGGGTGGCATCGCTAATTAGAAATGGTATAACGGCTGCAGAAAGGAAGTTTGAGGGGGATCTGCTTCTGGAGGTAGTATGGGCTGAAGTCAGAAATAGGAAAGGTGCAGTCACCTTGTTGGGTGTTTATCATAGCCCCCCCATAGCAGCAGAGATGTGGAGAAACAGATTGGGAAACAGATTTTGGAAAGGTCCAGAAGCCACAGGGTCGTAGTCATGGGCGACTTCAACTTCCCAAATATTGATTGGAAGCTCTTTAGATCAAGTAGATTGGATGGGGCGGTGTTTGTCCAGTGTGTCCAGGAAGCTTTTCGAACGCAGTATGTAGAGTGTCCAACCAGAGGGGAGGCCATATTGGATTTGGTACTCGGTAATGAACCGGGACAAGTGGTGGGCTTGTTAGTGGGTGAACATTTTGGTGATGATGACCACAATTCTGTGACTTTCACCTTGGTTATGGAGAGAGATAGATGCGCACAACAAGGAAGATTTTACAACTGGGGCAACGGAAATTGCGATGCTGTAAGACAGGATTTGAGGAGCATACGTTGGGAGCATAGGCTGTCAGGGAAGGATGTGGTGGAAATGTGGAACTTTTTCACGGAGCAGATACGACGTGTCCTTGATATGTATGTACCTATCAGGCAGGAAAGAAATGGTCGTGTGAGGGAGCCTTGGTTGACGAGGGAGGTTGAATGTCTAGTAAAGAGGAAGAAGGAGGCTTACATAAGGTTGAGGAAACAGGGTTCAGACAGAGCAGTGAAGGGATACAGGATCGCCAGAAGGGACCTGAAGAAAGGGATTAGGAGAGCTAAGAGAGGGCATAAAAAATCCCTGGCGGATAGGATCAAGGATAACCCCAAGGCATTCTATGCGTATGTGAGAAACCTGAGAATGACGAGAACGAGGGTCGGTCCGATCAAGGACAGTAGTGTGAGACTGTGTATTGAGTCGGAAGAGATAGGAGAGGTCTTGAACAAGTACTTCTCTTCAGTATTTACGAACGAGAGGGACCGTATTGTTGAAGAGGAGAGTGTGAAACGGACTGATAAGCTAGAAGAGATACCTGTTAGGAAGGAAGATGTGTTGGACATTTTGAACAACTGGAGGATAGACAAGTCCCCGGGGCCTGACGGGATATATCCTAGGATTATGTGGGAAGCAAGAGAGGAAATTGCAGTACCGTTGGCAATGATCTTCTCGTCTTCACTGGCAACGGGGGTGGTACCAGGGGACTGGAGAGTAGCGAATGTTGTGCCCCTGTTCAAAAAAGGGAATAGGGATAACCCCGGGAATTACAGGCCAGTTAGTCTTACTTCTGTGGGAGGCAAAGAAATTGAAAGGGTACTGAGGGATAGGACTTACGAGTATCTGGAAAGACACTGCTTGATGAGGGACAGCCAGCACGGATTTGTGAAGGGTAGGTCTTGCCTTACAAGTCTTATTGAATTCTTCGAGGAGGTGACCAAGCTTGTGGATGAGGGTAGAGCAGTGGATGTAGTGTACATGGATTTTAGTAAGGCATTTGATAAGGTTCCCCATGGTAGGCTTATGCGGAAAGTCAGGAGGCATGGGCTAGAGGGAAATTTGGCCAATTGGACAGAAAACTGACTAACCGGTCGAAAGCTAACCGGTCGAAGGTGATAGATGGTAAATATTCAGCCTGGAGCCCAGTTCCAAGTGGAGTTCCGCAGGGTTCAGTTCTGGGTCCTCTGCTGTTTGTAATTTTTATTAATGACTTAGATGAGGGAGTCGAAGGGTGGGTCAGTAAATTTGCAGATGATACGAAGATAGGTGGAGTTGTGGACAGTGAGGAGGGCTGTTGTCGGCTGCAGAGGGACTTAGATATGATGCAGAGCTGGGCTGAGGAGTGGCAGATGGAGTTCAACCCTGCCAAGTGTGAGGTTGTCCATTTTGGAAGAACAAATAAGAATGCGGAATACAGGATTAATGGTAGGGTTCTTAGTCAGGTGGAGGAACAGAGGGATCTTGGGGTCTATGTACATAGATCTTTGAAGGTTGCCACTCAGGTGGATAGAGTTTGTAAGAAGGCCTATGGAGTATTATCGTTCATTAGCAGAGGGATTGAATTCAAGAGTCGTGAAGTGATGTTGCAGCTCTACAGGACTTTGGTTAGGCCACATTTGGAGTACTGTGTGCAGTTCTGGTCGCCTCACTTTAGGAAAGATGTGGAAGCTTTGGAGAGGGTGCAGAGAAGATTTACCAGGATGTTGCCTGGAATGGAGAGTAGGTCGTACGAGGATAGGTTGAGAGTTCTCGGCCTTTTCTCGTTGGAACGGCGAAGGATGAGGGGTGACTTGATCGAGGTTTATAAGATGATCAGAGGAATAGATAGAGTAGACAGTCAGAAACTTTTTCCCCGGGTACAACAGAGTGTTACAAGGGGACATAAATGTAAGGTGAAGGGTGGAGGTATAGGGGAGATGTCAGGGGTGGGTTCTTTACCCAGAGAGTGGTGGGGGCATGGAATGCGCTGCCCGTGGGAGTGGTAGAGTCAGATTCATTGGCGACCTTTAAGCGGCATTTGGATAGGTACATGGATGGGTGCTTAATCTAGGATAGAAGTTCGGCACAACATCGTGGGCCGAAGGGCCTGTTCTGTGCTGTATTGTTCTATGTATACTGCTCATGTCAATATCTAAATATTTACAGGGTAATTCTGAGAGCGAGTTACACTACACTAAGGTGTAATGCTCATGGCAATATCTAAACATTTACAGGGTAAGTCAGAGAGCTATTTACACTACTGTAATGTATACTGCTCATGTTGATATCTAAACATTTACAGGGCATCTCAGATAGCTATTTACACGGCAGTAAGGTATACCACTAATGTAATAAATAATCATTTACAGGGTAACTCAGAGAGCTATTTACACTACAGTAAGGTATACCACTCATGTCAATATCTAAACATTCACAGGGTAACTCAGAGAGCTATTTACACTACAGTAAGGTATACCGCTCATGTCAATAACTAAACATTTACAGTGTAACTCAGAGAGCTAATTACACTACAGTAAGGTATACTGCTCATGTAAATAGCTAAACATTTGCGGGGTAAACACAGATAAGCATTTGCACTACAGCAAGTTATACCGCTTTTCTCAATATCTAAACATGTATAGGGTAACTCAGACAGATATTTATGCTACAGTATGGTATACCGCTCATGTTAATAACTAAACATTTACATGGTAATCTCAGATAGATGTCGACATCACAGTAAGGTACATCGGTCATGTCAATATGTAAACATTTACAGGTAAACTCAGAGTTATTTACACAACAGTAAGCTTTACCACTCATGTAGTAACTAAATATTTACAGGGTAAATCAGAGAGCTATTTACACTACAGTAAGGTATTCCGTTCATGTCAATACCTAAACATTTGCAGGGTAAACTCAGATCAATAGTTACACTACAGCAAGGTATACCACTCATGACAATATATAAGCGTTTACAGGGTAACCCAGAGAGCTAGTTACACTATAGTAAGGTATACCGCCCATGTCAATAACTAAACATTTACATGGCAAACTCAGATAGATATTTACACGACAGAAAGGTATACCGCTCATGTCAATATGTAATAATTTACAGGAAAACGCAGACAGCTATTTACACTACTGTAAGGTATACTGCTCATGTCAATATCTAAACGTTTACAGGGGAACTCAGAGGGTTATTTACACTACAGTAAGGTATACCACTCATGTTAGTATCTAAACATTTACAGGGAAACTCAGAGAGTTATTTACACTAATGTAAGGTGTACCACTCATGTCAATATCTAAACATTTACATGGTGACTCAGAGAGCTATATACACTACAGTACGGCATACTGCTCATGTCAATAATTAAACATTTCTAGGGTAACTCCGGTAGCTACTTACAGTACAGTAAGTTATACCGCTCATGTCAATAACTAAACATTTACAGCTTTTCTCAGAGAGCTATTTACACTACAGGAAAGGTATACCTCTTATGTTAATATCTAAACATTCACAGGGTAACTCACAGAACTATTTACACTACAGCAAGGTATACTGCTCATGTCAATAACTAAACATTTACAGGGTAACTGAGACATATATTTATACTACAGTAAGGTATACCGCTCATGTCAATGACAAAACATTCACAGGGTAACTCAGAGAGCTATTTACACTACAGTGAGGTATACCACTCATGTAATAACTAAAAATGTACAGTGTAACTCAGATGGAGATTTAAACTACAGTAAGATATACCGCTCATGTAAATAACTAAACATTTACAGGGTAACTCAGATAGATATTTACACTAGAGTAAGGAATATCGCTCATGTCAATAACTAAACATTCATATGGTATCTCAGAGAGCTATATACACAACAGTAATGTATACCGCTCATGTCAATATCTAAACATTTACAGGGCGACTCAGATAGCTACTTACAGTACAGTAAGTTATACCGGTCATGCCAATAACTATATATTTACAGGGTAACTCAGAGAGCTATTTACACGACAGTAAGGTATACAACTTATGTCAATATCTAAACATTTACAGGGTAACTCAGATAGGTATTTACACTACAGTAAGGTATGCCGCTCATGTCAATGACAAAAAGTTTCCAGGGAAACTCAGACATCTATTTACAGTCCAGGAAGGTATACCGCTCATTTTAATAACTAAACATTTACAGGGTAATTCAGAAAGCTACTTACACTACACTGAGGTATCCCGCTCATGTAATATCTAAACCTTTACCGTGTAAATCAGATAGAGATTTATACTTTAGTAAGGTATACCGCTCATGTCAATAACTAAACGTTTACAGGGTAACTCTGAGAGCTATTTACGCTACAGAAAGGTAACGTCTCATTTCAATATCTAAACATTTACAGGGTAACTCAGAGAGCTATTTCCAATACAGTACCGTATGACTTTCATGTCAATAACTAACCATTTACAGGGTAACTCAGATAGATATTTACACTATAGTAAGGTATACCGCTCATGTCATTAACTAAATATTTACAGGTTTTCTCAGAGAGCTATTTACACTACAGGAAAGGTATACCTCTTATGTTAATATCTAAACATTTATACGGTAACTCACAGAGCTATTTACACTACAGTAAGGTATACCGCTCATGTCAATAACAAAACATCTACAGAGTAACTCAGAGAGCTATTTTCACTACAGTGAGGTATACCGCTCATGTAATAACTAAAGTTTTACAGTGTAACTCAGATGGAGATTTACACAACATTAAGATATACCGCTAATGTAAATAACTGAACATTTACAGGGTAAATCAGATAGATATTTATACTAGAGTAAGGTATACCACTCATGTCAATAACTAAACATTTATAGAGTAACTCAGAGAGCTATATACACAACAGTAATGTAGACCGCTCATGTCAATACCTAAACATTTACAGGGAAACTCAAAGAGCAATTTACACTGCAGTAAGATATACCGCTCATGTCAATATCTAAACATTTACAGGGTAACTCAGGGAGCTATTTACACTACAGTAAGGTATACAGCTCATGTCATATCTCAACAATTAAATGGAAAGTCAGATAGCTATTTACACTCCAGTAAGACCTTACTCTCATTTCAATATCTAAACATTTACAAGGGAACTCAGAGAGTTATTTACACTACAGTAAGGTATACCGCTCATGTCAATATCTAAACATTTCCAGGCTAACTCAGAGAGTTATTTATACGACAGTAAGATATTCCTAAACATTTACAGGGAAACTCAGATAGCTATTGTTCCTTACAGTATGGTACACCGCTCAAGTCAATATCGAAACACTTAAAAGGTAATTCAGAGAGCTATTTACACTGCAGTTAGATATATTGCTCATGTCAAGATCTCAACGCTTACAGGGTAACTCAGAGAGCTTTTTACACTACAGTAAGGTATACTGCTCATTGCAATATCTAAACATTTACACTGTAAGTCAGATAGCTATTTGCACTGCAGTAAGGTATACCACTCATGTAATAACTAAACATTTACAGAGTAAAACAGAGAGCTATTTACAGTACTGTATGGTATACCGCTCATGTCAATATCGAAACATTTTCAGGGTAACTCAGATAGCTATTTACACTACAGTATGGTATACTGCTCATGTCAATATCTAACCATTAACAGGGTAACTCAGAGAGCTATTTACACTACAGTAAGGTATACCGCTCGTGTAATAACGAAAGACTTACAGGGTAACTCAGACAAATATTAACACTTCAGTCAGGTATTCCTCTCAGATCAATATCTAAACATTTACGGTGTAACTCAGAGACCTATTTACACTGCAGTAAGTTGTAAATCTCATATCAATAACAAAACATTCACAGGGTAACTCAGAGAGTTATTTACACTACAGAAAGGTATGGTAAATATTCAGCATGGAGTCCAGTTACAAGTGGAGTTCCGCAGGGATCAGTTCTGGGTCCTCTGCTGTTTGTAATTTTTATTAATGACTTAGATGAGGGATTCGAAGGGTGGGTCAGTAAATTTGCAGATGATACAAAGATAGGTGGAGTCGTGGACAGTGAGGAGGGCTGTTGTCGGCTGCAGAGGGACTTAGATATGATGCAGAGCTGGGCTGAGGAGTGGCAGATGGAGTTCAACCCTGCCAAGTATGAGGTTGTCCATTTTGGAAGAACAAATAAGAATGCGGACGGAATACAGGGTTAATGGTAGGGTTCTTGGTCAGGTGGAGGAACAGAGGGATCTTGGGGTCTATGTACATAGATCTTTGAAGGTTGCCACTCAGGTGGATAGAGTTTGTAAGAAGGCCTATGGAGTATTATCGTTCATTAGCAGAGGGATTGAATTCAAGAGTCGTGAGGTGATGTTGCAGCTGTACAGGACTTTGGTTAGGCCACAGTTGGAGTACTGTGTGCAGTTCTGGTCGCCTCACTTTAGGAAAGATGTGGAAGCTTTGGAGAGGGTGCAGAGAAGATTTACCAGGATGTTGCCTGGAATGGAGAGTAGGTCGTACGAGGATAGGTTGAGAGTTCTCGGCCTTTTCTCGTTGGAACGGCGAAGGATGAGGGGTGACTTGATCGAGGTTTATAAGATGATCAGAGGAATAGATAGAGTAGACAGTCAGAAACTTTTTCCCCGGGTACAACAGAGTGTTACAAGGGGACGTAAATTTAAGGTGAAGGGTGGAAGGTATAGGAGAGATGTCAGGGGTGGGTTCTTTACCCAGAGAGTGGTGGGGACATGGAATGCGCTGCCCGTGGGAGTGGTAGAGTCAGAATTATTGGCGACCTTTAAGCGGCATTTGGATAGGTACATGGATGAGTGCTTAATCTACGTTAGAAGTTCGGCACAACATCGTGGGCCGAAGTGCCTGTTCTGTGCTGTATTGTTCTATGTTCTATGTTTTATGTTCTATGTTCACATTTTTGAATGATTGGAATCTCTTTTGTGGTAGAATTGACCTGAAAAATAAGAACGGATTGCACCTAGACTGAAAGAGGACTAATATACTTGCAGGGAAATTTGCTAGAGCTGCTCGGGAGGATTTTATTTAGTAATATGGGTCGATGGGACCCAGGGAGGTAGTGAGCAAAGATCTGAGACTGGTACAGTTGAGTAAAGAAGCGAGTCAAACAGTCAGGGCAGGCAGGGACAAAGCAGAGAACAAGGTAGGACTGAGAAATTATATTGCATTTATTTCAATGCAAGAGGCCTAACAGGGAAGGTAGGTTAACTCAGGCCATCGTGAGGAACACAGAACTGGGATATTATAAGTATGTCAGAAACATGGCTCAGGGATGGACAGGACTTGCAACTTAATGTTCCAGGTTACAAATGCAAAAGGAAGGACAGAAAGGGAGGCAAGAGAGGTGTGGTTATGTCTTTTATTGATAAGGAATAGCTTTACAGCTGTACTGTGGAAAGATAGTCCTGGAAATACATCCAGGAAACTTATTTGGGTGGAACTGGGAAATAGGAAAGGGATGGTAACCTTTTTGGGATTGCATTATGGACCCCTAGTAGTCAGGGAAATTGAAAAAACAAATTTATAAGGAGATCTCAGTTAATTGTAAGAATCAAAACGTGATTATGGTAGGGGTTTTAAATTTACAGACATAAACTGGGATTGCCATAGTGTTGACGATTTAGATGGAGAGGAATTTGTTAATTGTGTACTGGAACATTTTCTGATTCAGTATGATCATGTACCTACAGGAGAAAGTGCAAAACCTGACCTACTCTTAGGAAATAAGACAGAGCAAGTGTCTGAGGTGTCAGTGGGGGAGCACTTTGGGGCCAGAGACCATAATTCTATTTGTTTTAAAATAGTGATGGAAAAGGGTAGACCAGACCAAACATAAAATTTTAAATTGGAGAACGGCCATTTTTGACGGAATTAGACAAGAATATTTAAAAGCTGATTGGGGTCACATGTTCTCAGTAAAGGGAGGGCTGGAAAATGGGAAGCCTTCAGAAATGAGATAACGAGAGTCCAGAGAAATTATATTCCTGTTAGGGTGACAGGAAAGGCTGGTAGGTATGGGAATGCTGGATGATCAAAGCAATTGCGTGTTCGGTTAAGAAAAAGAAAAAAGATTATATCAGATGTCTAAGGGATAGATCGAGTGAATCCTCATAAAAATATAAAGGCAGAAGAAGTATACTTAAGGGTGAAATCAGGAAGATATGAAGGGGACACAAGATGGATTCGGCAAATACAGTTAAGGAGAATCCAAAGGTTTTTAACAAATGCATTAAGGACAAAAGGGAAACGAGGGAGAGAATAGGGCCCCTCTAAGATCAGCAAGGCAGCATTTGTGTGGAACCGAAGGAAATGGGGAGACACTAAATGAGTATTTTGAATCAAAATTTACTGTGGATAAGGACGTGGAGGATATAGAATGCACGGATGCAGATGGTGACATCTTGAAAAATGTCCATAATATAGAGGAGGAAGTGTTGGATGCCTTTAAACGCATAAAACTGGATAAATCCCTAGGAATTGATCAGGTGTACCCAAGAACTCTGTGGGAAGTTAGGGAAGTGATTTATGGGCCTCTTGCTGAGTTATTTATATCATCGATAGTCACAGGTGACGTGCCAGAAGACTGGAAGTTGGCTAATATGCTGCCACTGTTTCAGAAAGGTGTTAAGGACAAAATAGGGAATGATAGATCGTTGAGCCTGACCTCGGCGGTGTGCAAGTTGTTGGAGGGAATCCTGAGGGACAAGATGTAAATGTATTTGGAAAAGTAAGGACTGATTCGGGATGGTCAACATGGCATTGTGCGAGGGAAATTATATCTCACAAACTTGTTTGAGATTTCCACATGGGAGACTGCTTAGCAAGATTCGATGACATGGAATACAGTGAGAACTAGCCATTCAGACACAGACCTGTTTCAAGGGTAGAAGGCAGAGGTTGATGATGGAGGGTTATTTTTCAGATTGGAGGCCAGTGACCAGTGGAGTTCTACAAGGATTGGTGCTGGGTCCACTCCTTTTCGTCGTTTATATAGATGATTTGGATGTGAGCTTAAGAGATACAGTTAGTAAGTCGCAGATGACAACAAAATTGGTGGTGTAGTGGACAGCGAAGAAAATTACCTCCAATTACATCGGGATGTTGATTAAATGGGCTGAGAAGTAGCAGGTAGAGTTTAATTTAGATAATTATAATGTGCTGCATTTGGGGAAAGCAAGCCTTAACAGGACCTATACACTTAATGGTAAGGTCCTGGGGAATGCTGCTGAACCAAAGGTCCTTGGAGTGCAGGTTCATAGCTCCGTGAAAGTGGAGTCGGAGCTAGATAGTATAGTGAAGAATGTGTTTGGCAGGCTCTTCTTTACTTCTCAGAGTATTGAGTACCGGAGTTGGGAGGCCACGTTGCGGCTGTCCAGAAATTGTTCAGGTCACCTTTGGAATATTGCGTGTAATTCTGGTTTCTTTCCTATTGGAAGGATGTTGTGAAACTTGAGAGGGTTCAGAAAAGATTTACAAGGATGTTGCCTGAGATGAAGGACTTGAGCTATAGGGAGATGTTGAATATGCTAGGGCTGTTTTCCTTGAAGCACCGCAGGCTGAGGTATGACGTCATAGAGGTTTATAAATTCCTGAGGAGCATGGATAGGGTACAAAGACAAGGTCATTTCACTGGTGTGGTGTAGTCCAAAACTAGAGGGCAAAGGTTTAGGGTGAGTGGGGAAAAATATAAAGGAGACTTCAGGGTAAACTTTTCCATGCAGAGGGTAGTGTGTGTGTCCATGGAATTAGTTGCCAGACGAAGTGGTGGAGGCTGGTACAATTACAGCATTTAAAAGACATCTGTTTGGGTATATGAATAGGAAGGGTTTGGTGGGATATAGGCCTGGTTTTGGCAGGCGGGACTAAATTGGATTGGGATATCTGGTACGATGGACGTCGGGGCTCAGTCCACGCTGCACATCTCTATGATTCTATGCCTCAGACAGCTACTTACAGTTCAGACCGGGTTAGACTGCTCATGTCAATAACTCCAAATTGCAGGGTAGACTCAGACAGCTATTTACAGTTCAGTGCAGGGTGTACTACTCATTTCAATAACTAATAACTACAATGTAAAATCAGATATCTATTACACTTCCGTACAGGGTATACTCTCCTGTCAATAACTACATATTGGAGGGTAAACTCAGACAGATGTTGAAGTACAGTGCAGGGTATACCGCTAATATTGATAATTGCAAGCAACAAAGCAAAATCAGAGAGCTATTTACAGTTCAGTACAGGGTATACTGCTCATGTCAATAACGACAATCTGCAGGGTAAATGCACACAGATACTCACAATTCATTGTAGGATATACTGTCCATGTTAATAACTAGAAAGTACAGTGTAAACCCAGACAGCTCTTCACTGTTCAGTGCAGCTTACACTGCTCATGTCAATAACTACCAGCTGCAGGGTAAACTCAGACAGCTACTTACAGTTTAATGCAGGATGCATTGCTCATGTTAATAACTTCAAACTACAAGGTAAACTCAGAGACCAATTTAAATTCAGTGCAGGTTATACTGCTCATGTTTATAACCAAAAATTACAGGGTAAACCGAGACAGCTATTTACAGTTCAGCATAGGATATCGTGCTGATATTAAAAACAATAAACGTCAGGGTAAACCACGGCAAGTATTTACATCTAATTGCAACGTTTACTGCTCATGTTAATAACTAAAACATCACAGGGTAAATTCAGATACATATTTACACTACAGTAAGGTATACCGCTCATGTCAATAACTAAACATTTACAGGTTAACCAGAGAGCCATTTACATTAATGTAAAGTATACCGCTCATGTCAATATCTAAACATTCACAGGGTAACTCAGAGAGCTATTTACACTACAGTAAGGTATACCACTCATGTCAATATCTAAACATTCACAGGGTAACTCAGAGAGCTATTTACACTACAGTAAGGTATACCGCTCATGTCAATAACTAAACATTTACAGTGTAACTCAGAGAGCTATTTACACTACAGTAAGGTATACTGCTCATGTAAATAGCTAAACATTTGCGGGGTAAACACAGATAAGCATTTGCACTACAGCAAGTTATACCGCTTTTCTCAATATCTAAACATGTATAGGGTAACTCAGACAGATATTTATGCTACAGTATGGTATACCGCTCATGTTAATAACTAAACATTTACATGGTAATCTCAGATAGATGTCGACATCACAGTAAGGTACATCGGTCATGTTAATATGTAAATATTCACAGGTAAACTCAGAGTTATTTACACAACAGTAAGCTTTACCACTCATGTAGTAACTAAATATTTACAGGGTAAATCAGAGAGCTATTTACACTACAGTAAAGAATACTGCTCATGTCAATATCTAAACGTCTACAGGGTAACTCAGAGAGCTATTTACACTACAGTAAGGTATTCCGTTCATGTCAATACCTAAACATTTGCATGGTAAACTCAGATCAATAGTTACACTACAGCAAGGTATACCACTCATGACAATATCTAAGCGTTTACAGGGTAACCCAGAGAGCTAGTTACACTATAGTAAGGTATACCGCTCATGTCAATAACTAAACATTTACAGGGCAAACTCAGATAGATATTTACACGACAGAAAGGTATACCGCTCATGTCAATATGTAATAATTTACAGGAAAACGCAGACAGCTATTTACACTACTGTAAGGTATACTGCTCATGTCAATATCTAAACGTTTACAGGGGAACTCAGAGGGTTATTTACACTACAGTAAGGTATACCACTCATGTTAGTATCTAAACATTGACAGGGAAACTCAGAGAGTTATTTACACTAATGTAAGATGTACCACTCATGTCAATATCTAAACATTTACATGTTGACTCAGAGAGCTATATACACTACAGTACGGCATACTGCTCATGTCAATAATTAAACATTTCTAGGGTAACTCCGGTAGCTACTTACAGTACAGTAAGTTATACCGCTCATGTCAATAACTAAACATTTACAGCTTTTCTCAGAGAGCTATTTACACTACAGGAAAGGTATACCTCTTATGCTAATATCTAAACATTCACAGGGTAACTCACAGAACTATTTACACTACAGCAAGGTATACTGCTCATGTCAATAACTAAACATTTACAGGGTAACTGAGACATATATTTATACTACAGTAAGGTATACCGCTCATGTCAATGACAAAACATTCACAGGGTAACTCAGAGAGCTATTTACACTACAGTGAGGTATACCGCTCATGTAATAACTAAAAATGTACAGTGTAACTCAGATGGAGATTTAAACTACAGTAAGATATACCACTCATGTAAATAACTAAATATTTACAGGGTAACTCAGATAGATATTTACACTAGAGTAAGGAATAGCGCTCATGTCAATAACTAAACATTTATATGGTATCTCAGAGAGCTATATACACAACAGTAATGTATACCGCTCATGTCAATATCTAAACATTTACAGGGCGACTCAGATAGCTTCTTACAGTACAGTAAGTTATACTGGTCATGCCAATAACTATATATTTACAGGGTAACTCAGAGGTATTTACACTACAGTAAGGTATACAACTTATGTCAATATCTAAACATTTACAGGGTAACTCAGATAGGTATTTACACTACAGTAAGGTATGCCGCTCATGTCAATGACAAAAAGTTTCCAGGGAAACTCAGACATCTATTTACAGTCCAGGAAGGTATACCGCTCATGTTAATAACTAAACATTTACAGGGTAACTCAGAAAGCTACTTACACTACACTGAGGTATCCCGCTCATGTAATATCTAAACCTTTACCGTGTAAATCAGATAGAGATTTATACTATAGTAAGGTATACCGCTCATGTCAATAACTAAACGTTTACAGGTAACTCTGAGAGCTATTTACGCTACAGAAAGGTAAACGTCTCATTTCAATATCTAAACATTTACAGGGTAACTCAGAGAGCTATTTCCAATACAGTACGGTATGACTTTCATGTCAATAACTAACCATTTACAGGGTAACTCAGATAGATATTTACACGATAGTAAGGTATACCGCTCATGTCATTAACTAAATATTTACAGGTTTTCTCAGAGAGATATTTACACTACAGGAAAGGTATACCTCTTATGTTAATATCTAAACATTTATACGGTAACTCACAGAGCTATTTACACTACAGTAAGGTATACCGCTCATGTCAATAACAAAACATTTACAGAGTAACTCAGAGAGCTATTTTCACTACAGTGAGGTATACCGCTCATGTAATAACTAAAATTTTACAGTGTAACTCAGATGGAGATTTACACGACATTAAGATATACCGCTAATGTAAATAACTAAACATTTACAGGGTAAATCAGATAGATATTTACACTAGAGTAAGGTATACCACTCATGTCAATAACTAAACATTTATAGGGTAACTCAGAGAGCTATATACACAACAGTAATGTAGACCGCTCATGTCAATACCTAAACATTTACAGGGAAACTCAAAGAGCAATTTACACTGCAGTAAGATATACAGCTCATGTCAATATCTAAACATTTACAGGGTAACTCAGGGAGCTATTTACACTACAGTAAGGTATACAGCTCATGTCATATCTCAACAATTAAATGGTAAGTCAGATAGCTATTTACACTCCAGTAAGACCTTACTCTCATTTCAATATCTAAACATTTACAAGGGAACTCAGAGAGTTATTTACACTACAGTAAGGTATACCGCTAATGTCAATGTCTAAACATTTCCAGGCTAACTCAGAGAGTTATTTATACGACAGTAAGATATTCCTAAACATTTACAGGGAAACTCAGATAGCTATTGTTCCTTACAGTATGGTACACCGCTCAAGTCAATATCGAAACACTTAAAAGGTAATTCAGAGAGCTATTTACACTGCAGTTAGATATATTGCTCATGTCAAGATCTCAACGCTTACAGGGTAACTCAGAGAGCTTTTTACACTACAGGAAGGTATACTGCTCATTGCAATATCTAAACATTTACACTGTAAGTCAGATAGCTATTTGCACTGCAGTAAGGTATACCACTCATGTAAGAACTAAACATTTACAGAGTAAAACAGAGAGCTATTTACAGTACTGTATGGTATACCGCTCATGTCAATATCGAAACATTTTCAGGGTAACTCAGATAGCTATTTACACTACAGTATGGTATACTGCTCATGTCAATATCTAACCATTAACAGGGTAACTCAGAGAGCTATTTACACTACAGTAAGGTATACCGCTCGTGTAATAACGAAAGACTTACAGGGTAACTCAGACAAATATTAACACTTCAGTCAGGTATTCCTTTCATATCAATATCTAAACATTTACGGTGTAACTCAGAGACCTATTTACACTGCAGTAAGTTGTAAATCTCATATCAATAACAAAACATTCACAGGGTAACTCAGAGAGTTATTTACACTACAGAAAGGTATGGTAAATATTCAGCATGGAGTCCAGTTACAAGTGGAGTTCCGCAGGGATCAGTTCTGGGTCCTCTGCTGTTTGTAATTTTTATTAATGACTTAGATGAGGGAGTCGAAGGGTGGGTCAGTAAATTTGCAGATGATACAAAGATAGGTGGAGTCGTGGACAGTGAGGAGGGCTGTTGTCGGCTGCAGAGGGACTTAGATATGATGCAGAGCTGGGCTGAGGAGTGGCAGATGGAGTTCAACCCTGCCAAGTGTGAGGTTGTCCATTTTGGAAAAACAAATAAGAATGCGGAATACAGGGTTAATGGTAGGGTTCTTGGTCAGGTGGAGGAACAGAGGGATCTTGGGGTCTATGTACATAGATCTTTGAAGGTTGCCACTCAGGTGGATAGAGTTTGTAAGAAGGCCTATGGAGTATTATCGTTCATTAGCAGAGGGATTGAATTCAAGAGTCGTGAGGTGATGTTGCAGCTGTACAGGACTTTGGTTAGGCCACAGTTGGAGTACTGTGTGCAGTTCTGGTCGCCTCACTTTAGGAAAGATGTGGAAGCTTTGGAGAGGGTGCAGAGAAGATTTACCAGGATGTTGCCTGGAATGGAGAGTAGGTCGTACGAGGATAGGTTGAGAGTTCTCGGCCTTTTCTCGTTGGAACGGCGAAGGGTGAGGGGTGACTTGATAGAGGTTTAAGAGATGATCAGAGGAATAGATAGAGTAGACAGTCAGAAACTTTTTCCCCGGGTACAACAGAGTGTTACAAGGGGACATAAATTTAAGGTGAAGGGTGGAAAGTATAGGGGAGATGTCAGGGGTGGGTTCTTTACCCAGAGAGTGGTGGGGGCATGGAATGCGCTGCCCGTGGGAATGGTAGAGTCAGATTCATTGGCGACCTTTAAGCGGCATTTGGATAGGTACATGGATGGGTGCTTAATCTAGGATAGAAGGTCGGCACAACATCGTGGGCCGAAGGGCCTGTTCTGTGCTGTATTGTTCTATGTATACTGCTCATGTCAATATCTAAATATTTACAGGATAATTCTGAGAGCGAGTTACACTACACTAAAGTGTAATGCTCATGGCAATATCTAAACATTTACAGGGTAAGTCAGAGAGCTATTTACACTACTGTAATGTATACTGCTCATGTTGATATCTAAACATTTACAGGGCATCTCAGATAGCTATTTACACGGCAGTAAGGTATACCACTCATGTAATAAATAATCATTTACAGGGTAACTCAGATAGATATTTACACTAGAGTAAGGAATAGCGTTCATGTCAATAACTAAACATTTATATGGTATCTCAGAGAGCTATATACACAACAGTAATGTATACCACTCATGTCAATATCTAAACATTTACAGGGCGACTCAGATAGCTACTTACAGTACAGTAAGTTATAATGGTCATGCCAATAACTATATATTTACAGGGTAACTCAGAGAGCTATTTACACTACAGTAAGGTATCCAACTTATGTCAATATCTAAACATTTACAGGGTAACTCAGATAGGTATTTACACTACAGTAAGGTATGCCGCTCATGTCAATGACAAAAAGTTTCCAGGGAAACTCAGACATCTATTTACAGTCCAGGAAGGTATACCGCTCATGTTAATAACTAAACATTTACAAGGTAACTCAGAAAGCTTCTTACACTACACTGAGGTATCCCACTCATGTAATATCTAAACCTTTACCGTGTAAATCAGATAGAGATTTATACTTTAGTAAGGTATACCGCTCATGTCAATAACTAAACGTTTACAGGTAACTCTGAGAGCTATTTACGCTACAGAAAGGTAAACGTCTCATTTCAATATCTAAACATTTACAGGGTAACTCAGAGAGCTATTTCCAATACAGTACGGTATGACTTTCATGTCAATAACTAACCATTTACAGGGTAACTCAGATAGATATTTACACTATAGTAAGGTATACCGCTCATGTCATTAACTAAATATTTACAGGTTTTCTCAGATAGATATTTACACTACAGGAAAGGTATACCTCTTATGTTAATATCTAAACATTTATACGGTAACTCACAGAGCTATTTACACTACAGCAAGGTATACCGCTCATGTCAATAACAAAACATTTACAGAGTAACTCAGTGAGCTATTTTCACTACAGTGAGGTATACCGCTCATGTAATAACTAAAATTTTACAGTGTAACTCAGATGGAGATTTACACGACATTAAGATATACCGCTAATGTAAATAACTAAACATTTACAGGGTAACTCAGATAGATATTTACACTAGAGTAAGGTATACCACTCATGTCAATAACTAAACATTTATAGGGTAACTCAGAGAGCTATATACACAACAGTAATGTAGACCGCTCATGTCAATACCTAAACATTTACAGGGAAACTCAAAGAGCAATTTACACTGCAGTAAGATATACCGCTCATGTCAATATCTAAACATTTACAGGGTAACTCAGGGAGCTATTTACACTACAGTAAGGTATACAGCTCATGTCATATCTCAACATTTAAATGGTAACTCAGATAGCTATTTACACTCCAGTAAGACCTTACTCTCATTTCAATATCTAAACATTTACAAGGGAACTCAGAGAGTTATTTACACTACAGTAAGGTATCCCGCTCATGTCAATATCTAAACATTTCCAGGCTAACTCAGAGAGTTATTTATACGACAGTAAGATATTCCGCTCATGTCAATATCTAAAAATTTACAGCGAAACTCAGATAGCTATTGTTCCTTACAGTATGGTACACCACTCATGTCAATATCGAAACACTTAAAAGGTAATTCAGAGAGCTATTTACACTGCAGTGAGATATATTGCTCATGTCAAGATCTCAACGCTTAGAGGGTAACTCAGAGAGCTCTTTACACTACAGTAAGGTATACTGCTCATTGCAATATCTAAACATTTACACTGTAAGTCAGATAGGTATTTGCACTGCAGTAAGGTATACCACTCATGTAATAACTAAACATTTACAGAGTAAAACAGAGAGCTATTTACAGTACTGTATGGTATACCGCTCATGTCAATATCGAAACATTTTCAGGGTAACTCAGATAGCTATTTACACTACAGTAAGGTATACCGCTCGTGTAATAACGAAAGACTTACAGGGTAACTCAGACAAATATTAACACTTCAGTCAGGTATACCTCTCATATCAATATCTAAACATTTACGGTGTAACTCAGAGACCTATTTACTCTGCAGTAAGTTGTAAATCTCATGTCAATAACAAAACATTCACAGGGTAACTCAGAGAGTTATTTACACTACAGTAAGGTATACTGCTCATGTCAATATCTAAATATTTACAGGGTAATTCTGAGAGCTAGTTACACTACACTAAGATGTAATGCTCATGGCAATATGTAAACATTTACAGGGTAAGTCAGAGAGCTATTTGCACTACTGTAATATATACTGCTCATGTTGATATCTAAACATTTACAGGGCATCTCAGATAGCTATTTACACGGCAGTAAGCTATACCACTCATGCAATAAATAATCATTTACAGGGTAACTCAGAGAGCTATTTACACTAAAGTATGATATACCGCTCATGTCAATTTCTAATCATTTACAGACTAACTCAGAGAGTTCTTTACACTACAGTATGGTATACCGAAAATGTCAATATCTAAACATTTACAGTGTACATCAGATAGCTAGTTACACTACAGTAAGTTGTACCGCTCATGTCAATAACTAAACATTCACAGGGTAACTCAGACACCTATTACACAACAGTAAGGGAAACCACTCATGTCAATACTAAACATTTACTGGGTAACTCAGATAGATATTTACACTAGAGTAAGGAATACAACTCATGTCAATATCTAAAGAATTACAGAGTCACTCAGAGAGCTATTTACACTACAGTAATATGTACCACTCATGTAAATAACTGTACATTTACGGGGTAACTCAGATAGTTATTTACTTTACAGACAGGTGTACCACTCATGTCAATAACTAAACATTTACATGGTATCTCAGAGAGGTATTTACACTCCAGTAAGATATGCCGCTCATGTCAATATCTAAACATTTATAGGGTAACTCAGATAGCTATTTACACTACAGTAAGATATACCGCTCATGTCAATATCTAAACATTTACAGGGTAACTCAGAGAGCTAATTACACTTCTGTAAGGTATAACGCTCGTGTTATAACTAAACATTTACAGGGTAACTCAGGCACATATATATACACTATAGTAAGGTATACCACTCATGTCAATAACGAAACATTTAGAGGGTAACTGAGATCGATTTTTACACCAAAGTAAGGTCTAACGCACATATCAATTACTAATCATTTACAGGGTAACTCAGATTGATATTTACACTACAGTACGGTATATCGCTCATGTCAATCAGTAATCATTTAAAGGTTCACTTAGAGAGCTATTTACACTACAGTCAGTTACTCCGCTCATGCGATAGCTAAACATTTGCAGGGTAACTCTGACAGGTATTAACACTGTAGTGAGGTATACTGCTCATGTCAATAACTAAACATTTGCAGTGTAACTCAGATATTTACAGTATAGTAAAGTATACTGCTCATGTCAATAATAATTTCCAGGGTAACTCAAAGAGCTATTTACACTACAGAAAGGTATACCGCTCATGTCATGATCTAAACATTTACAGGGTAATTCAGAGAGCTATTTACACGACAGTAAGGTATATCACTCATGACAATATTTAAACATTTCCAGGGAAACCCAGATCACTATTTACACTACAGTAAGATATTCCGCTCACGTCAATATCTAAACATTAACTCAGAGAGCTATTTACAGTACAGTAAGGTATACCGCTTATGTCAAGAACTAAACATTTACAAGGAAAACGCAGAGAGCTATTTACACTACAGTGACGTGTATTGCTCATGTAATAACTAAACATTTGCAGGGTAACTCAAATAGAGATTTACACTACAGTAAGGTAAAATGCATATGTCTATAGCTAAACATTTACAGGGTAACTCAGATAGCTATTTACACTACAGCAAGATATACCACTCAGGTTAGTATCGAAACATTTACAGGGAAACTCAGGTAGCTATTCACATTACAATAAGGTTTACTGTTCATATCATTAAGTAGACATTTAAAGTGTAACTTAAATAGATATTTAGACGACAGTGAGGTATACTGGTCATGTCATTTACTAAACAGTTACAGGGTAACTCAGATAGATATTTACACTAAAGTTCGTTATACCCCCCATGTCAATATCTAAACATTTACAGGGTAACTTAGAGAGCTATTTACACTACAGTAAGTTATACCTCTCATGTCAACATCTAAATAATTTACAGGGTAACTCAGAGAGATATTTACACTACAGTGAGGTATACCACTCATGTAATAACTAAAGATTTACAGGGTAACTCAGATAGAGATTTACACTAGAGTAAGGTATAGCGTTCATGTCAATAACTAAACATTTACAGGGTAACTCAGTTATTTACACTAGAGTAAGGTATATCGATCATGTTAAAAGCTAAACATTTACAGTGAAACTCAGAGAGCTATTTACACTACTGTAAGTTATACCGCTCATGTCATGATGTCAGCATTTACAGGATAACTCAGAGAACTATTTACAGTACAGTAAGGTATACCGCTCATGTCAGTATCTAAACATTTACAGGGTAACTCAGAGAGCTACTTACACTTCAGTAAGGTACACCTCTCATGTCAATATTTAAACAATTACAATGTAACTCAGATAATTATTTACACTAGAGTAAGGTATATCACTCATGTCAATAACTAAACATTTACAGGGTCACTCAGATATTTACACTAGAATGAGGTATACCGCTCATGTCAATAACTAAACATTTCACAGCGTAACTCAGAGAGCTATTTACACTACTGTAAGGTATACCGCTCATGCCATGATCTAAAAAATCACAGTGTAACTCCGAGAGCTATTTACAATACAGTAAGGTATACCGCTCGTGTAATAACTAAATATTTACAGGGTAACTCAGACAGATATTTACACTGCAGTAAGGAATAACGCACATGTCAATAACTAAACATTTACAGGGTAACTCAGACAGCCTCTTACAGTACAGTAATGTATACCGCTCATTTCAAGAACTAAGCATTTACAGGGTAAATGAGAGAGCTATTTTACACTACAGTGAGGTATACCGCTCATGTAATAACTAAACATCTACAGGGTAACTCAGATAGAGATTTACAATAGAATAAGGTATACCGCTCATGTCAATAACGAAACATTTACAGGGAAACTCAGAGAGCTATATACACTACAGTATTCTATACTGTTCATTTAAATGTCTAAATATTTACATGCTAACTCAGAGAGCGATTTACACTGCAGTAAGGTATACCGCTCATGTCAATATCTAAAAATTTACAGGGTAACTCAGATGGATATTTACACTGCAGAAAGTTATACCTCTCAGCTCACTATCTAAACATTTACAGGGTAACTCAGAGAGCTATTTAAACGACAGCAATGTCCATCACTCTTGTCAATATCCAAACATTTACAGGGAAACTCAGGTACCTATTTCACTACAGTAAAGTTTACTGCTCATGTCAATATCTAAACATTTACAGGGTAACTGAGATAGTATGTACACTACAGTGATGTATACCGCTCATGTCTTTAACTAAACATTTACAGGGTAACTCAGATAGCTATTTATACTACAGTAAGGTATACCGCTCAGGTCAATAACTAAACATATATTGGGTAACTCAGAGAGCTAATTCCACGACAGTTATGTATACCACTCATTTCAATAACTAAACATTTACAGGTAAACTCAGATAGATATTTACACGACAGTCAGATATACCGCTCATGTCAATATCTAAACATTTACAGCGAAACTCAGATAACTATTTACACTGCAGTAAGATATACTGCTCATGTCAATATGTAAACATTTACAGGGTAACTCAGAGAGCTATTTACACTACAGTAATTTATACCGCTTGTGTTATAACTAAATACTTACAGATTAACTCAGACAGATATATACACTACAGTAATTTATACCACTCATTTCAATAACGAATCATTTACCGGGTAACAGAGATAGATATATACACTAAAGTAAGGTATAAAGCACATATCAATTACTAAACATTTACAGAGTAACTCAGAGAGCTATTTCCACGACAGTAAGTTATACCGCTCATGTAATAACTAAACAGTTGCAGGGTAACGCAGATATGTATTTACATGACAGTGAGGTATTCGGCTCATGTCAATAACTGAACATTTACAGGGTAACTCAGAGGGCTATTTACACTACAGTGAGGTATACCACTCATTTAATAACTAAACATTTACAGTGTAACTCAGATAGAGATTTTAACTAGAGTAAGGTGTACCGCTCATGTCAATAACGAAACATTTACAGGGTAACTGAGATAGATATTTACACTGCAGCAAGGTATAACCCACATGTCAATAACTAAACATTTACAGGGTAACTCAGCGAGCTATTTACAGTATCATAAGGTATACCGCTCATTTCAATAACCAAACGTTTACAGGGTAACTCAGAGAGGTATTTAGACTACAGTGAGGTATACCGCTCATGTAATAACTAAACATTTACAGGGTAACTCAGATAGAGATTTACACTAGAGTAAGGTGTACCGCTCATGTCAATAACTAAACGTTTACAGGGAAACTCAGAGAGCTGTATACACTACAGTGTTGTATACCGCTAATGTCAATGTCTAAATATTTACAGGTTAACTCAGAGATCTATTTACACTGCAGTAAGTTAAACCGCTCATGTCAATATCTACATATTTTCATGGTAACTCTGAAAATTATTTACACTACAGTACGGTATACCACTCATGTCAATATCTAAACATTTACAGGGTAACTCAGAGATCTATTTACAGTGCAGAAAGTTATACCTCTCATTTCAATATCTACACATTTACAGGCCAATTCAGAGACCTATTTACACTACAGTAAGGTATACCGCTCATGTTCCTATCTAAACATTTACAGGGTAACTCAGAGAGCTATTGACTCTGCAGCAATGTATATCACTCATCTCAATATCTAAACATTGACAGGGAAACTCAGGTAGCTATTTCACTACAGCAAGGTTTACTGCTCATGTCAATATCTAAACATTTACAGTATAACTGAGATAGACATTTACTGCTCATGTCAAGAACTAAACATTTACAGGGTAACTCAGATCGCCTTTTACACTACAGTAAGGTATACCGCTCATGTGATAACTAAACATTTACAGGGTAACTCAAATAGATATTTACACTACAGGAAGGTATACCGCTCATGTCAATGTCTTAACATTTACAGTGTAACTCAGATAGCTATTTACTCTATAGTAAAGCATATTGCTCATGTCAATAACTAAACATTTACAGTGTAACTCTAGAGCACTTTTCACCACAGTAAGTTATACTGCTCATGTCAATATCTGAACATTTACAGGGTAAGTCAGATAACCATTTAAACTACAGTAATGTACACCATTCATGTCAATAAGTAAACATTTACAGGGTAACTCAGATAGCTATTTACACCACAGAACGTTATGCCACTCATGTCAATACGTAAACATTTACAGGGCAATTTCAAGAGCTATTTACACTACAGTAAGGAATACTGCTCATGTCAATATCTAAACATTTACAGGGTAACTCAGAGAGTTATTTACACGACAGTAATGTATATCACTTCCTGTTGAAGGGCTGATGCCCGAAACGTCGATTCGCCTGTTCCTTGAATGCTGCCTGACCTGCTGCGCTTTTCCAGCAACACATTTTCAGCGCTGTATATCACTCATGTCAATATCTAAATATTTACAGGGAAACTCAGATAGATATGTACACTACAGTAAGGTATGACGCTCATGTCTATAACTAAGCATTTACAGGGTACCTCAGAGAGCTATTTACACGACAGCAAGGTATACCGCTCAGGTTAATAACTAAACATTTACTGGGTAACTCAGAGAGCTATTTACATGAAAGCAAGGTATACTGCTCATGTCAATATCTAAACATTTACAGGGTAATTCAGAGAGCTATTTACACTACAGTAAATTATACTGCTCAGGTCAACAACTAATCATTTACAGGGTAACTCAGAGAGCTAATTACATGACAGTAAGGTATACCACTCATGTCAATAATTGAACATGTACAGGGTAACGTAGATAGATATTTACACTGCAGGGAGCTATACCGCTCATGTTAATAACTAAATATTTACAGGGTAACTCAGATAGCTATTTACACTACAGTAAAGTCTACCGCTCATGTAATAACTAAACATTTACATGGTAACTCAGGTAAATATTTATACTACTGTAAGATATACCCCTCATGTCAATAACTAACATTTACACAGTAACTCAGAGAGCTATTTACACTAAGTAAGGTATATAGCTCATGTCAATGTCTTAACATTTACCGGGTAAACTCAGATAGATATTTAGACCACAGTAAGGTATACTGCTCATGTCAATATCTAAACATTTACAGGGTAATTCAGATAGGTATTTAAACTACATTAAGATATACCGCTCATGTGAATGACTAAACATTTACAGGGTAACTCAGATAGCCTTTTACACTACAGCAAGGTATACCGCTCAGGTCAATAACTAAACATTTACAGGTTAACTCAGAGAGCTATTTACACTACAGTAAGATATACCGCTCATGTAATAACTAAACATTTACAGGGTAACTCAAATAGTAATTTACACTACAGGAAGGTATAGAGCTCATGTCAATATCTTAACAATTACAGTGTAACTCAAATAGCTATTTACTCTACAGTAGTGTATACCACTCATGTCAATAACTAAACATTTACAGCGTAATTCTAGAGCTCTTTTCACCACAGTAAGTTATACTGCTCATGTCAATACCTAAACATTTACAGGGTAAGTCAGATAGCTATTTACACTAAAGTAATGTACACCACTCATGTCAATATCTAAACATTTACAGGGCAATTCAGAGATCTATTTACACGACAGTAAGGTATACTGCTCATGTCAATATCTAAACATTTTCAGGGTAACTCGATGAGCTATTTACACTGCAGTAAGTTAGACCGCTCATGTCAATAACTAAACCTTTACAGGGTAACTCAGAGAGCTCTTTTCACCACAGTAAGTTATACTGCTCATGTCAATATGTAAACATTTACAGGGTAACTCAGATAGGTATTTACACTGCTGTAAGTTATACTTCTCATGTCAATATCTAAACATTTACAGAGTAACTCAGATACATAGTTACACTACAGTAAGGTATACCGCTCATGTGAATAACTAAACGTTTACAGGGTAACTCTGAGCGCTATTTACAGTTCAGCACAGGGTTTACTGCTCATGTCAATAACGACAAACTACAGGGTAAACTCAGACAACTATTTACAGTTCAATGTCCTATTCATTTCAATAACTAATAAGGACAGTGTAAAATCAGACATCATTTATACTTCAGTGAAGGTTACGCCACCCATGTGAATAACCTCAGACGACAGGGTTAACTCAGAAAGCCATTTTCATTTCAGAACAGGCTATACTGATCATGTCAATACCTACAAAGTGTAAGGTAAACTCAGACAGCCATTTACAGTTCAGTGGAGAGTATACTGCTCATGTTAAGAACTTCAAATTACAGGACCAACTTGACAGATATTTTAAATTCCGTTCAGATGTCCTGCGCATGTCAGAAAATACAAACTACAGGGTAAACTCAGACAGCTATTTACAATTCAGTGCAGGTTATTCTACTCATTTCAACAACTAATAACTACAGTGTAAAATCAGACATCTATTGATAGGATAGTGCAGGGTAATCTGCTCATGTCAATAACTATAAACTACAGTGTAAGCTCTGACAGCTATTTACAGTTCACTGTAGGTTATATTGCTCATATCAATAATTAAATATTTACAGAGTGAATTCAATGAACTATATACAGTTCAGTGCAGGGTATACTAATCATGTTAATAACTAAAATGTACAATGCATATCAGACCGCTATTTATTGTTCAGCGCGGATTACACTGCTCATGTCAATAACTACATACTACAGGGTAAACTGAGACAGATATTTACAGTTCAGCGCAGATTACACTGCTCATGTCAATAACTATATACTACAGGCTAAACTCAGGCAGATATTTACTGTTCAGTGCAGGGTATACTGCTCATGTCAATAACTACAAACTACAGGGTAACCTCAGACAGATATTTACAGTTCAGTGCAGATTACACTGCTCATGGCAATAAAAAACAAAATACAGGGTAAAATCAGAGATCTAGTTAGAGTCCAGTGCAGGTTATACTGCGACTATCAATAACTACAAATTATAGGGGAAACTCAGATAGGTATTTATAGTTACATGCAGGATATACTGCTTATGTTATTAACTACAAACTACATGGAAAATTCAGAGAGCTAGTTACCGTCCAGTGCAGGGTATACTGTTCATTTCAATAACTACAAACTGCAGGCTAAACTCAGACAGAAATTTACAGCTCAGTGCAGAGTGTGCTACTCATGTCAATAACTGAATAAATGTCTGAGTTTACACTGAACTTTTTAGTTATTGACAAGAGTAGCACACTCTGCCCTGAGCTTTAAATTACTGTCTGAGCTTACCCGGTAGTTTGTAGTGATTGACATGGGAATGTCCCCTCCACTGATCTGTAAATAGCTCGCTGAGGTTACCCTGCAGTTTATAGTTATTGCTATGATCAGTTTAACCCGCACTGAAATGTAAATAAACGACTCAGTTTATTCTACAATTATTACAGTTCAGTTCAAGGTAAACTGATCATATCAATAAATATAAACTCGAGGGTAACCTCAGTGAGCTGTTTACAGGTCAGTGGATGGTACATTACTCATGTCAATAACGACAAACTTCAGGGTAATTTCAGACAGTTTTTTTCCAGTCCAGTGCTGGTCATGCTGCGTCTCTCAATAATTAAAAACCACAACATAAACTCCAACAGATATTTACAGTTAAGTGGAGATTATACTTGTCAGCATCAATACAGTACACAAAGGGGGTGCTGTGGTAGTTTGGTGCACTGACCTCTGCACTGATGAAGCCAGACGCCAACTCGAAGACACCTCCTCTTACCTTCCCCTCGACCATGACCTCACCCCCATCTCCAAACCATCATTTCCCAGACTATACAGAACCTCATCAGTTGAGGGCATCTCCCACCACAGCGTCCAACCTCATAGTTCGGGAACCCCGCATTGCCCGATTCTATCTCCTACCCAAAGTCCACAAGCCTAACTACCCCAGCCATACTATCATCTCAGCCTGCTCCTGCACCACTGATCTCATCTCCACCTACCTTAATACTGTCCTATCCCCCTGGACCAGGGACTCTCCACATGCATTTGGGACACCACCCGTGCCCTTAACCGCCTCCAAGCCTTCCGTTTCCCAATGCCTCATCTTCACAGTGGACATCCAGTCCCTCTACACCTCCATCTGCCATGGCCAGGGCCTCCAAGCGCGCCATTTCTTCATCTCCCGATGTCCCCACCAGTACTCTTTCACGGCCACTCTAATTCATTTGGCTGAACCAATACTCAAACTTAACAATTTCTCCTTCGAATCCTCCCACTTACTCCAGACCAAAGGGGTAGCAACGTGCACTAGCTATGCCTGTCTCTTTGTTGGCTACAGAGAACAGTCCATCTTCCGTTGCCACAGTGGTACCAGTCCCCACCTCTTCCTCCGCTACATTTGTGCCTACATCAGCGCTACCCAGTATTCATGCGAGGAGTTTGAGCCGTTCATCAACTTCACCAACACATTGCATCTCCACCTAAAATTCACCTGAACAATCTCGGACACTTTCTTCCCCTTCCTAGACCACTCCATCTTCATCCACGGGGACCAATTCAACACTGACATATTTTGAAAACCCACTGATTCCCACAGCTACTTGGTTTGCAGCTCCTCCCACCCTACCTCATATAAAAATGCTATCCCGTATTCACAATTCCTCCGCCTATGCCGCATCTGCTCCCAGTTCCATCACAGATCACTCCAGATGGCCTCCTTCTTTTAAGACTGAAATTTGCCCTGCCACACGGTTGACGATGCAGTTCATCCAGGTCCCACATCTTCGCCTTTGAAACCCACCCCTCCAACCGTAACAAGGGCAGAACCTCTCCCAGTCTTCACCTTCCACCCCACCAACCTCCACATAAATCGCATCACCTGCCGACAGTTCTGACATGGACCCCACCACCAGGGATTTATGTCCCTTCCCACCCCATCCGCTTTCCGCAAAGACCTTCACTCTGCGTCCAGTTGGTCAGATCCATGCCCCTTCCAACACACTCACCCCTCCTCACACCTTATCCTGCCACTGCAGGAATTGCAAAACCTGCAGCCACACCTCCCCCCACCTCCGGAGAATGCACGAAATGGGTGTCCCACATCCATCAAATTTTAACCTGCACTTTTACACATCATTTATTGTAGCTGTTGCTCCCGATGCGGTCTCCTCTCCATTGGGGAAACTGGACGCCATCAGGCAGCGTGCTTCAGGGAACATCTCCAGGACACCCACACCAATAAATCCCACTGTCCCGTGGCTGACCATTTCAACTCCCCCTCTCACTCTGCCGAGGACATGCAGGTCGTGGGCCTCCTCCACCGCCACACCCCCACCACCCTATGCCTGGAGGAAGAAAGCCTTACTTTTCGCCTTCGAACACTTAAACCCCAGGATATCAATGTGGACGTCACCAGTTTCATCATTCCCCTTCCCCCACCTTACCCCAGTTCCAACCTTCCAGCTCAGCACCATCCTCATGACCTGTCCCACCTGCCAATCTTCCATCCCACCTATCCACTCCACTCTCTTCTCTGAACTATCACCTTTACCCCACTTCCGTCCACCTATTGCACTCTCAGCAACCTTATCCCCAGCCCCACCCCAAGCTATAACCTTTATCTCTCCACCCACGAGACTTCCAGCCTCATTCTTGAAGAAGGGATCCGGCCCAAAATGTCAATTTGTCTGCTCCTCGGATGCTGTCTGACCTGCAGTGCTTTCCCAGCAACACACTCTCAACTCTGATCTCCAGCATCTGCAGACCTCACTGTCTCCAAATATTTCACTTATTCATCCCAGCTACAGAGACACCAGCAAGTTCACACTGGGGAGAAACTTTCCAGTTGCTCCCACGTTGGATAGAAATTGGTCGTTCATCCAATCGGCTAACACACGTACATGTTCACACTGGAGAAAGACCATTTCCTTGCTCGATGTTTGGGACGGGACTCGGTCAGTCATCCTCCAGACTGAGACACTGAGAAGAAACCAACAAATCTGCTCTGTATGTTGGAAGGAATTCAGTTAGGGATCCAACCTGAGGATACACCAAGGAATTCACACTGGAGAGCGAAACCGTTCACTTGCTCCACGTGTGGGAAAGGATTCACTCAGATAATCGACGTCTGAATACAATGGTGAGCTCACACTGGGAATACGCCATTCACCTGTTCTGTGTGTAGAAAGGGATTCAGTCAGGTATTTAACCTGCTACCACATCAGCGAATTCGCACTGCAGAGAGACCATTTCCTGGCTGTGATGGTCGGAAAGCATTCACTTTGTCACCCAAACTGCTGAGATGCCAGCGAATTTATAAGTGGGCATAGTGTAGGGTTTTATTTTCTTTTATTTACACTGAGTAATTGAAAATGGTCTTTGGCAGTTAAAATGTTAACAAAATTGTGTATCTGGAAGACCTGGTTTTAGAAATAATCAACATTGTGTTGTAAACAGACACATTCGTATTGGGTAAAGGCAATCAATCTACACAGTGTGAACAGGGATTGTCTAGTTCATTAGGAGTGGTTAAACACGCAGGAGTTCATTGAGTGAAGTCAGGAGGTGGATTTTGAAGTCATTGACATCCATTCCAAACAATGCATTCTCGGGATTGTTTCTGATGATGTTTGGAAACACCGTCAGTCTGGTTATCTTATGGAGACAAAAACAATATTGATCAGGTTTCTGTTAAATACATGGTAAACAAGTCGATATCATATCTTTAAAGCAATTGACTTTCTTCTGAAGGGCTCTCCATCTCACTCTGAAATCAGCTTCTACATTTTATTTCTGGAAAGACGTTCAGGATTTCAATGTATCAATTCAGTGGAAGAAATTCTCGTCCAATCTTTCCTTAGGCATTTATTCATGGTTTTGAAGCTCTAACTAAAGTTATTAATTAACTCGAAAGAGGGAATTTCCCAGTTTCCCTGATTTAGTCACTTCAAACCTCACGTTATGTGAAAATCGCTTTTGTTCACTTTTAAACTTGCATAGTTCTGGTCCAGTATTTCCAAATCTCCTGAATAAACGCATTAATTCCCTCTATCATCCCAATGAAACCGTTTGCATCCTTTCTGATGTTTTTATGTGTCAGTAAACCACGTCCCTGGGCTTTCTAATATCTTGCTATCCAGGAAGCAGTATCTTTTCCCTTCCTAACCTCTTCACATGTCTTTGGTGGAGAATGAGGACAAGAATTACGGACAATTCTGCCTCTGAGGGTGACCTAAAGATTTTACAGTGACACTATGAACGCTTTGCTTTATAAATATGAGTTTTCTATTTATAAACTCTAATTAGGTAAAGTATTATCTATCTAGTTCATCAACATTGTATCCATGGAGATGAAAATTATCTATCACTTCCTTTATTCTTCCACGAAATGTTCGAAAGGTTTGTAAGGCCAACATATCCACATCCCCGTGCCCTGAGTGAGTCTCAGCTATTTCTAAACGCGATTGAAATTCAAATACCTCATAGTGGAACTACAGTCATTCCAGTGCAGACTGGTTCTGGGCAGTAAATATCATCACCAAAGGACACCGTCCAACACTTTCCACATAGTATTTGTCGTAGTCTTTGTGCATCGTATTTCCGTGTTGTTGCCCACTTTGTTCATCACTTCATGTGTCCTTGTATTGAGTTCTACTGAATGATTAATTTCTGAATAGAGACAATCCCTTCACCTCTTATTCGAAACTCTATGGAGCCTTTAATAATTGTACACATCTGCTTCCAGAGGACATTACTGGGATGAATCAGTGAACATTCCCCACGGATCCTAAAAGGCAAGGATTTCCTTCTCCAGTTTAGGGGATCATTACAGCATTGAACCCAATGCGTGCGTTCATTAAAACCAAAATAGTTGCAACAAGACTTTCAGACTAAGATTTTCAATCTGCTTGCATTGGTTGTCCCAAAAGTTACTTTCCATATTGTGGTATGTTTGTGAATGATAGTATTTTCTGAATCTTAAGCAATGACACTTCAATTTTGTCAGAACACTATCATTCGCTGCTCTCTCTTTCCCTTCCGGCTCCCCGTTTAATATCCTGGATTTTCTCAGTTTATTTTACTTTTTCATCTATTTCAATCAATCTCGCTCCTGATTACTAATCCGTGAGAATGCCATAACTTTGTTAATTTATATGCAGTGCAGCTTTCGGCCGCGGTGACCAAGTGGAAAGGCATTGATCACGTGAACCAAGTAGCAGTAGAGGGCTGGTGGAATCTGGCCGTCCTTTCGCAGTCACATTTAAAACATTTAAGATAATCTTAAGCCAAATTATATTGGCAGAAAATTAAGAAAAAATCCGAAAGAACTGCCGATGTAGAAAACCAAATAAAAACAGAGGTTACTGGAAAGGTTCAGAAAGTCTGACAGCATCTGGGGAGGAACGGACACAGTGGAACTGAAACGTTAACTGTAATTCATCTGCGCATTAGCTGCCAGCTCTGCTGAGGTTTTACAGAAATGTCTGTTTTTGTTTGAGACTGGCAGATGCTGCGACAGGTTATGAGAACAGTGCTATCTAAAAAAAAGACAGAACGGACCTGGTAGTTTGAAATGAGACAGGAATAATGAATGAGTCGAGAGTGTGGTGTTGTAAATGCACAGGAGGTGAGGCAGCATCCGAGTAGCAGGAGAATTGACGTTTCAGGCATAAGCCCTTCATCAGGAATGAGGTTTGTGAGTTGGGTTGAGGTACAAATCTGAAGCTAAGCGCCAACTCGCAGACAGCCCTTCTTACTGCCTGCAATCAGAACCGCACCACCCATCACCAGACCATCATCTCCCAGATCATCCACTAGCTCATCACTCCTGGGGATCCCCCATCCACAGCCTCCAAACGTATTGCCTGTGAACCCTACACTGACCAATTCTACTTCCTTCCAAAGATTCACAAAACTGACTGCACCAGTTGACCCATTGTCTCAGCCTGCGCCTGTTCCACCGGACTCATCTCTTCGTACCTCGACACCATCTTGTCTCCCCAGTCCAGGATATCCCCCGTCTCCGTTCATGACACTCCCTACGCACTTCATCTCCTCCAAGATTTTCGTTTCCCTGAACCCCAACGCGTCATCTTCACTATGGACATCCAATCGCTGTGCAAATCCATCTGCCAAGACGAATGTCTCCATGTCCTCCATTTCCACATCTCACGCCGTTCCAACCAGTAACCTTCCACTGACATCCTCATCCATCTGGCTGAAGTGGTCCTCACCCTCAACAACTTTTCCTTCCAATGCTCCCACTTCCTTCAAACGAAAGGGATAGCCATGGGCACGCGCATGGGATACAGCTATGCCTGCCTGTTTGTCAAATATGTGGAAATGTCCATCTTCCGCAGTTACACAGGCACCATACTCCACCTGTTCTTCTGCTACATTGATGAATGTATTGGCGCCACTTTTTGCTCCCACGCGGAGAATGAACAGTTCACAAACTTTAACAACACCTTCCACCCGGACCTCAAATTCACCTGGATCATCTTGGCACTATCTCTGGCGACTGAATAATCACAGACAAACACTCCAAGCCCATCGACTCCCACAGCTACCTAGACTGCACGTCCTCCCACCCTACCTCGTGTAAAAAACGCCATTACTTATTCCAAATTCTTCCACCACATCTGTTCCCAGGATGACCAATTGCACCTCAGAAAGTCCCAGTTGGTCTCGTTAATTCAAGATCGCAAATTCCCTTCCCACGTGGTTGACGATGCCTTCCAGTGCGTTTATTCTACTTCAGCACCACCACCCTTCCCAATGCAACAAGCACAGAATCACCTGGTGTTCACCTTCCACCCCAACAACCTCCGCATAAAATGCATCATATCCCGCCACTTCTGCCACCTCCACACAGACCCCACCACCAAAGGTATATTTTCCTTCCCACCCCTCAGCAGTCTGAAAAGACCATTCCCTCCATGATGCCCTCGTCAGGTCCACACCACCTCCATACCAGCACACGTCACTCTCCTGGCACCGTTCCCTGCCACTGCAGGAAGGGTAAAACCAGCGCCCACACCAGTCTCCTCATCTCTGTCCAAGGCCGAAAGGGATCTTTGCACATCCATTGTAAATTCACCTGTACCGCTACCAACAGCATCTACTGCATTCGTTGCAAACATTGTGGTCTCCTCTACATCGTCTAGCCAGGACATCATCTTACTGATCATTTCAGAGAACATTTCTGGGACCCTCGCACCCAACAACCCCACCGCCCCGTGATTGAACACTTCAAATCCCCTCCCCACTCCATCAAAGAGATACATGTCCTGGGCCCCCTTCACCGCCAAACCATTACCATCCAACGCCTGGAGGAGGAACGCCACATATTCCTTCCTGGGAACCTAACACCAAACGAGATAACTGTTGATTTGAACAGCTTCCTCATTTCCCCTCCCCCTAAGCCCAAGCCTTCATCTTGACACCACCTTCTGGACCAATTTTCTCACTGACCCCTCTGACGTATCATCTTCTCCCTCACTTTCATCCATCTATCGCTTTCCCAGCAATCTCCCCCCAACCACACTCCCCTACCATTTATCTTACAGCCCCAACTCACAAGCCTTATTCCTGATGAAGGGTTTATGCCTGAAACATGAATTCCCCTGCTCCTCGGATGCTGCCTGACCTGCTGCGCTGTTCCAACACCACATTCCCGACTGTGCTCTACAGCATCTGCAGTCCTAACTTTCTCCTAGGAATAATCAATGACCTCAGAGTGAAGGTGCCCCAGGATTGCAGTAATCAAAGTGTGACTAAGTTTTGCATTTATTTTGGGTGAGGGCAGGCTGGATCTGAGACGAGCGCTTAACACCTAAACAACGGGAGCAGTATCTGATAGCGAAGCTATGGCGGGCTGAAGTGAGGAGGAAAATTCTGTCAGAAAGTGGGTCAGTACAACTGCATCACATCACCCAGACTGTAAAAGACACGCAGAAGGAGCAAAGCATCTTCAGTGCAGGCACAATGACAGGTAAAGTGGAAAGGAAACAATTCAACACACTGAGATGGAGTGGAATTACTTATGTGAAAGAGTTCGATATATAAGCTATTTCACATACAGACTGCACTCTCATTGAAAAAGGGAATTTCCTGCAGTGTAACGGCGATATTTGCCTGCGACATCACAATGCTGAGAGACACTGACAGTTTCATCTGTAGCAACGTGGCCGGGTGAAAGCATGATCGGCCCATCAACCAGAATTCAATACTTCAAAGCTCGACTCTGCGCTGTACAACTTATTTGCTGCTTCTGTATTCAGATCTCAATCGCTTCAAAGTGCATCGTCTTCTGCTTCCTGCTTCACGTAAACATTTGAAACCTGAACAAATCCACAATGTTTCCACTTTCACCATCTTTTGTAACTCCTGAGCTGACACAGGTACGAGTGACCGATTGGCCTTCTCAAGCGCTCTCACTCTGGTATGATCTGAATGATAAAGTGCACTGTGTCTGATCCACAGGACACACTGTAGAATTTCCCCGCGCGGGACGGTGCTGTTTATCCCATCACCGCGGACTGAGCTGTCTCCATTGGCAGAGTATTCAGACATATCCCTCCACTTGCAGGCAGTGTCAGGGGACGGAAGCACGGATGAGATCTGAAGCTTCCTGTCATTGGCACAGCCAAGTGCATCAGCCGCTGGAACTTAACAACTTTGATTCCGAAATTCCTGCAAATATCATTTACTTGAGACAGCGAGAAAGATGCTGACCTGAAGGAAAAGGGAGAAAGGGGTTGTGGAACATGTCTTGCCTCGGTGAAATTCAAATCAGTGCAATTTTATGTCGCCTGTTTTGTGTTCAGAATCCACCTTCACACAGCAATCGTGCAGAAAGGCTTTTGTTTCAGGGCCGTCCGTTTCTTTGCTGCAATTGGGCAGCAATTAAAATCTGAGCCTCAACTGTCCCAGATGAAGAGACTCCGAGTACAACATTCATTCAATGAGATCCATCCCCACAGCCCTGAGCTGCGAGGCTGCATGCAGTCCAAAGAGGAAGGGAGGGTTAAAAACGAGCCATTGTTTCTCCCTCAGCTGCTCTGTCCCAGGTACATGGAGATGGCCAGCAGCAACGTGGGACTTCAGTCAAAATGTGCCGATAGAAGCCGTTTAGCCCATCGAGTCCATGGCAACTCTCCATCGCTTGCTTCTCTCTGAGGTTATTCATCATTGGTGGTGTTTGTTCTAATAATAGGGAACTGTATCTGTGTTGAAATGCTGTCTCCAATATGCTGATCCACAAGTCATTCACAGCTTTTCATTTCACCGGAGGATCCTGCAGTGTGACACAGTGTGGGGAATAACTGCAAGGCGTCATGAGCATGGGACACACCACAACTGATATCTCTCAACTCCACCAGTGTATTCCCAGGTCAGGCAAGTGACTTTGCGAATCAGATCATAGCCGACCGACAGAGAACAGGAGAAAATCTTCCTGACATTCATAAATGTGTTTCCTCAAATGTGTAAATTTCGCAGGTGTATCAATACGAGATATTTATTTCAGATTCCATTGAGTGACAGTACGCAGAAGGCTCATGAATAAGTAATACAAAGAACGGAGCACTGTTATAAAGGAACACTGGCAGGGGCAGTACATACACTGAAAGCTGGAATTGTCAATGAGCAGAGGATGCGTTTTATCCATTAACTCCTGGTTTATGGGTATGCCAGGCTCCCGCTGGGCCGCTCTGTTAGCGCTGACCACAGCAGTTTCCCGCAGTCTTCATGTTTTTGTAGCATGTACCTTCGAGGATGACGTCAAAAGAACATCACTGTTATTGTAGCACAGATGTGTCCCGTCTGCGTCAATATAACCACTCAGTAACTTCCCAAATTCTGTTGATTTAACTGCGATTTCACTCAGAATGACAAAATATGCCATACTGCGTATTGAGGCCATGCAGCCCACCTTTGCTGTGCTCTCTCCACACAATGAGGAAATGACTGTGTTCTGATAGAATGATTGTCACATGGATGTAAGTACAGTGGAAAGCTTTGTTCTCGATTGGTAAAGGCAGATTATAGTAATTAAGGACATGCAAATCACAGCGTGAGAACAGCAAAACTTGGACAGACTCAGGAAGTCAGGTTACTCCGTACAGGACGTGCACTCAGCAAGATCCGAATTGGCAGGATCAACATTATTTCCAGTTAGACAATCCATTTCTCAGAGCAGTAATGGCCTAGAAGAAGCTGAGCTTGAACTTGCTGGTATGCCTTTTCAAGCTTTGGAATTTTAATCTGACTTTGATCTCATCAAAATTATAACTTCTCAGTCAAAAATGATGCAGTGAGCAAAATTCCAGGGCTTATCCGGGATTGAACTGGAGACCTCTCGCACGTAAGTGACCCGCCTGAGGCAATATTGTACCTGAGACAAACGAGCCAGAACGGCGCCTGACGTGGTAACCATAAATCTGGCGATTATTTTCTTGTAAGCTAAGGCTATTTCTGCTGTTTCGGAGTGAAAGCAGCACAACACCTTTCCATTCTGACTCGTTCTCCCAGGAGGCTGTGTTAGCTGGTTCCCCCGGAACTGGGTGCTCTCCGTTGATGACTGAACAAACTCATCTTCCATTGGCAGGCAGAGCTAGTGGAATAAAGCATGAACGCAGTCTTCAGCTCCCGGGGTTTGTGGAGCAGGGAAGGCAGCTGGTGGGAGGGGTCGGTATGGAAATTCTGGAAAGCTGTACAAAAGGGAGATAGTGCATTCACAGGAACTCATCTTTTTTTGGAAAACTTATCCAAATAATGCCATCTGAGACAGATAGAAAACTTCTGGGAAAGAGAGAATCTCACTCAGTTAACGGGAACACTGTGTCCTTCTCGAAGTCACGGGTTGACTCTGCTGTCTGAATCTGTATAGGATGTTACTGCAGCGAGTCGTGTCGCTCAAACACACTCCACCTGATGTGTATACATTTTACCACGTTACTACCAGCTCAGAGCGTAGATTTCACAGCTCACATTATCCCAGAGTGATGGACAGGGAACAGAAGGAAGCGATTCAGACCATTCAGAGAGAAAATGGATGTGGGAGAGCGGATAATCTCGACTGTTTCCAGCATTTACAATCTTGGTCCGTGTGACAACAAAAGCAGGAACAAGAACTTTTTACCTTCCTTCTTAAAATAAGTGAGTAAATTTTGAAGAGCATAGATATTTCTTCCTGGTGTTCATGAAATGATCAAGACCAGAGTACGGTTCCCTGAGTATGGTCTGACTTCGGGGTTATGGGTCCAGGGCACTCCCATTGTGATATTCTCCTCATATGGTCTGAACACATACAAAGAAATGACTCAGTGACAAGACCTGCTGAACTGGATTCAGTGAAGAACAGAAGCTGATGGAATGAAAAGAGCCATGAGAGTGGGAATGTAACATTATCTGTGAGGAAATTGTTTTTCAGACTCGAGGAGAGTGCACAGTGCTGTTTCCAGGTGTCAATATCTGGTTACGTAGACTGAATCAGCGTTAGATGTTAATGTACTGCAACTATTATGCAATGGTGCAAAAGCACGGACTCTTTGTATCGAGGGGACAACTTCAAAATCCTCAATGAGACAAAACGCACAAATGAGGTAAACAACAAAGAAACCACAGAAACTGGTGTTATGTCATGGGGTTAAACCTCCGCCCCCCGACCCCCACCCCGGCTCAAATGTCGCTCAAAATCGCTCTGTCAAATTCCTGAGTCTGAGATTCGAACAGTGAATAGTCTATGTAAATAAAAAATGCTCTGCTCTCACATCTTCAGCATTTTATAGCCCATGTACATATGGCTTACAATAGTAATTGATCCCTCACTGTGTTACTTCAGCACATGTAGAGAAGAAATAAATATAAGAACAACAGCCACTGAAATGATTGGGATTTGACCCGATGCTGCCAATTGATTCAGCTTTAATTGAAATTGCTTGCACCCTTTCTGTGTCGGTAATAAGATTGCATAGCTTAGTGGTGAGTTTTCATGCGTTGAATTGGATCCAGCATCCTTCCTCAGGTCGAAACTTACTGGAATATAAAGACGTTAGGAATGACACGGCCAGATTTCACTTGATCCAAAATCGATAGAAGCGATGGAAATGAGGTTTACTGAGAGATAAAATCAATAGAAAAGAAAAGAGGGAGTTGAATGGTATGTTGGGATAGATAAAAAATCATGCGGGAAAAATTAGGAAATACTCAGTTGTGTCCGAAGAGAGGTTATCCAGCTGATGCGAAGTTGATAGGATTAACTATGAGTGAAGTTGCCTCGTTTAGGTGAATGGAAACTAGAGGTTAGAACTTCAAAACCAGTGGCAATCATAAAGATGTTTGGAGCAATCATTTTTTGTTCTGAGAGTTATTGAAATTCGAGATGAATTTTCAGAAATAAAGACATTTTAGGAGCTGATTCCAGAGTCTTTGGAAAGCGTGAGTAGACACACATGGAGTGAATTTAACAGCGACTGGGATTCTGGGCTGCCTGGATGGCAAGGTAAAAGGGACATACTCTCGAATTGGTTAACATTCATTGGAAATAAATTTCATAACGCCTGCAACTGAAAATGTTAAGAAGAGCTGCTGGCGTTGAAAGGTGCAGCAGCTCATTCTACATGAAATATTATCGATTGTAAATGCACGAGCTGTTTGATTTAGCTCTACATTGAATGGAAGTCCGTCAGTTCAGTCCGCTTCCTAACTGGTTAATGAGAAAAGTGAGACCAACAGCGTGGGATTAATTCTCTCACTGTCTCAGGTAACCATAAGGAACATCACCTTCCTCGCTCTCCTGATCTGTAATACTATGGTGCCTCTGGTGAGTAAGATTTGGCTCGTCGATGCAAAACATCATTATCATTGCCATCTGTTGCCTTGAACATTTGGTCACAATCACCGAAAAGGGGAGTGAGTCCATTTAATAATTACTGATCTCCGCTTGAAACATCCTGCAACAAGACTCGACCTTATTCAAATTTGAACCCTCTGTTCCTCCCAACAGCAAAACTACTTGTTGTGCCTTTACCAGATTTACTGACAAAAATCAAACTCCAAACAGAGATAGATCTAATACTTTCCATTGGTTAAATGAGCTGTGCGAGTTTGCAAGAAATGGTTATGATATTAAACGAGATAAGCAGACCTTCCCGGAATGTAATTCAGTGCAGGGTCCGCGATTTGAGAAGGTCATCAAGCTAAAACTTCACCTCTGTATCTCTATCCACAGATGGATATTCATCTGGGAAATATTTGTAGCTTTCCAGTTAATAATTGAAACGTTTCCCAAAGACAGAACATTTCCCCAAATCCCTTGGGATCTTTAACTCAACTTTTGCTGTGATAATTTGATTTCCTACCGTGTGGAAACATGCCCTTCGGCCCAACAAGTCCAAAGAGTAACCCACCAGAACCATTTCCCCCGATTAATTAGGACTGTGGGAGGAAACAAACTCACACAGGTGGAGAATGTGTCAACTCCACGCAGCTACCCGATGCTAGGATCGAATAGCGAACACAGCTGCCGTGAGGCAGCAGTGCTAACAACTGAGCTACCATGGCACTCCTGAACCGTCTGGTTCAGAAATTAAACCTGAAACAGACGAGGTGAAACTGGCATGAACTTTTGATTGTTGAAGCATCAGGTTCAGCAAATGGGCACAAAATTTTTCAAAATGGAATCAATTGAAAATTGGGCTTCCATTGGTTCCTGCGTTGTTTACAGACATTGTTACATTGCCGCTGTCGCAGGGCTTTTCCTTTGATTGGCTTCAATTCGGCACAGAATTCGAATCAATAGAAGTTCACCAATATCCTTCTGAAATTTCATACAGGTAGCATGAAACATATTGCATTCATCAATGATTTTCACCATTCCATACATCCAAGAACACGTTGCACGATTTCCATGAATACTAAGGACGTAAGATTGTTATGCAAGAATAAATTCCAGTTTAAACTGCAAAGTAAGAAGAATGCACAGAAATTCATGTAAGTCACCATGTCCAGAACTGCAGCCCATCAGAGAGGAAATCTGCCCCGAATCCCCAATATTCACACGTTTGCTTGCTCCATGTGCATAGTTGGAAATCTGTATGAAGGAGCATTCAGTGTGACAGAGCGCCTAAGAGAATCCTCCAATGTCTAATCTAAAGCTGCAAGAGAAGCTGTCTATTCCAGCTGTGAGAGCGGTAGTGTAAAGGGGAGCAACTTGATATTCCGTGGTGTAGATTCAGATTGGTCTCATCATATTATTGTTGAAAACCTTCTGTCAGAAACAGCACGGAAAGAAAGGAACACGAGGAGGCTACTCCAAACACCGGTCCTATCCGACCATTTGATATCGTCATGGTTGATCAACAGCTTCAATACCTGTCCCCAGCTCATCCACAATAACCTATCACAAAAAGGAAAAAATACATTTCAGCAATCGAAGATGTCTGTGCCACAATGGGAAGGAAAAGTGTTTCGAGCCAGTGGATTTCTGCACGAACTATGCAGGTTTTGCGGCGGAGCAGCCGATTCTGGTTGATCCTGTTTCAAACGATGTAATTGCGTCAAAACTCACAACCAAGAAGGTAAGGAATGTTCTCTGGTCAACAGCTGGGTCGCGAACTCCTGACGACAGGAATTGATGATGAATCAGCAGAACAATCATTGATTCAGCTAGCATCTAAACTCCGATTCTGGTGGAAATCAAACCCGTAAACTTTGAATAGCATTGTTAACAATGCTGTAGAAATCGAATGTGCTTTTCATTGCGCCACAGAGCCGTGCTACCACAATTTTATTGCACCCAAACTTGCGGTTGTCGTGGAGGAAATGTTTATAATCACCAGGAAATGCGGAGAGACCTTCAATGAGTAGATCTTTTATTTGTAAACAAAAAACCGTGATATTCAGAAAGCCAATTCTTGATTGTCCCCGAACTTCCCGGTCCATGGCACCTTTTACCTTTTCTTTATTCATATTTTGTTAGCTTATCAGCACGCCCAACTGTGTTTCTCCGAATATCTAACGCTAGCTACACAATAAACCAATGATATTAGTTCCTATTATCGCACCACGTCTGCCACTATGGGTTTTCCTACATTCAACATAATATTATTCATTGCCATGATTTGGTATTTTACTGCCACCTCTGCTGCAATAATCATCCATCCCAGGCTAACCTGTCATGATTAAATATTTAGCGACCCAATCTACCACAATGTTTTCCTGTCCCAGGCTGAATCTATTATCTACTGATTCGATATTTAATGTCATATCTTGCTACGAGGTTCTCAAGTGTGCTGACTCTAATAACTATCAATTGAATATTTAAAATCATGTCCTAAATATTTATTCTCACGACTTGTCCCAAACTGCCATGATGATATTTAGCCGGCAAGGCTCACTTTACTAATTGTTATTGTTTCAGCCTGCCACAGTACCCATTCAGCCTCAGACTGACGCTGATAATTGGTGTAGGATCATTCCAATATTCTTCGCCCATCCTGTCACAGCGGCCCAATCCTGCCAAAGTGATCATTTGACCAGTGTTGCATTCCACAGACCCCTTGTACCATATCGCCACTAGTTTTCATGCTTCTACACTTCCCATGTTTTCATGCTCTGTATTTTCGGTTCGGTGTTTGGATCTTTCACCAGACATCGGTTTATCTTCACCCCACTTTCCAGTACCTGGTCTTTATCCATGTGTGCTCTAGCTTCTCAAGTATTCGGCTAAATACTCCTGAAATGTTTTGATGACTAGTGTCTTTACCAGACGTTCAAACAGTGAATTCCAAACAAACAACAGTCTCAGAATGAAAACATTCTTGCTATATCTCCTCTGAACGTCCTCTCTCTTGCGTTTCCGTACATCCCTGGTTGTTAACCCTCCCCATAAAAAGTTTATTCCATTCACAGATACCGATCCCTTAATGTGCACCTTAATCACTTCCTCACTCAGCATTCTCCGCTATCAGATAAAAAGCCTGAGCAGAGCTCGTCTATCTTCGCCACGGTGAAACTGTCGTGCCTGAAAAGTACAGCAGGTCAGGAAACATTCGAGTAGCAGGAGAATCAACGTTTCTGACATAAGTCTTTCATCAGGAATGAGTCTTGTGAGTGGGGGCTGAGAGATAAAAGGGAGGGGTTTGGGGTTGGGTAGAAGGTTGCTGGGAAAGCGAATGGTGGATGGAGGCGGGCGAGAAGGCGAAAGTTAGAAGGGGAAGATATGAATGGGTCCGGAGAGGGGTGCCAAGTTGGATGCTTCAGACTGTGATAATGTGGGTGGGGGGAATGAGGAAACCGTTGAAATCCACATTTAATCCGTGTGGATGCAGTGTCCCAAGACAGAAAATGAGGTGTTCCTCTTCCATACGTCAGGTCATAACAGTTTGATGGTGGCTTATGCCTGTTCTGCAATTCACATTACAGGAGAGATGTGAAAAACCTAAGATTTAAAAAAAAGGACAAAAACTTCTAGATTCAGAGTTAGTATTAGACACAATGCAGACAGAAATCATTTGGCCAGTTGAGTCGGCATTGTGCCAACAACGATATTCACAATTCCTACCCTATCTTTCTAAACCCGCATTATTGATGCACTGACAAAAAGAAAACTCCAAACGCTCAGTGGGTAAGGCAGCAGTAATGGAGAGAAATCAGAATTAACACTGTGTATCAAAACCAGTTCCGTTGCAGTGACTATTGAACGAAATGGTCATTCTGTTTTCCCCGAGCAGCAATTCCTAATTTTGTCTTTTATTCACGGCACTTACAGAACATTCAGGTTTTGTTTGCCAACTACCTGAATTGGTCTGTAGACTTGTATGCCTTGGCATCACAAATTCGCATCTGAATCCTTCTGAAACTTATGGGGATTTCTGCCTCTCAAGACTTTGCATGCGCTGAGTTCCAGATTTCACCTACCCATGGTCACAGTACATTTGTCTGCACTTTCACTGAAGTCTTTCCTCCCCTGTCCTTAAAACTATGCCACCCTCACCGCCCCGCCCCCCCAACTTCCCTCTCCCCCGTGATTGATCGCACCATCAAAAAGAAAAGTTTATTTCAGTCTACGCCATCCATATTCCGGATTATTTTGCACATCTCAACCAAGTCTCCTCTCAATCTTTTCTGCTCTAAGAAAACTAACTCCAATCTATCCTTCTCTCTTCTTCCCAGACAATATCCTAAGAAATCTCTCCTACATTATTTCCAGTGATATCTCATCCCTGCTACAATATGAATTGCAGAATTGCACACAATAGTTTGGATCGAGCCAAATGAGCAAGTGAAATAAATGATGTAGAAATCTTCAGAAATAGGTCTGCCCTGTTTCCTTTACCTGAGCCTGATGTTCCAATAATCTCTCGTGCATATGAGTAAAAGCTGCTACATGAGAATTAATCTCACGACCGTGGCTTTGAAATGGCTTGACTGGTTTGAAGGTGAGCACGTGGTTCTTCTATGACGGCACAGAGGCGCATGAAATGCCAAAGCTGGGAGTGCTCCTGGTCAAAGGCGGGAGGAAGGTAATATTTGTCTCCGTTTATTAGATTTTATAAGATACAGCAGCAGCATTAACCCACACTGCAGATTGACTCAGAGGACGCATGCTGGAGGTCACGAGAGGTCGATGAATTGCAAACATTCTCTGAAATTTTCCTTAACAATGCACCGTTTTGTTACTTTTATACGAAGAGCTGCTTTTGATCACATCGTCTCCACACCGGCCACTTGCTCCCAGTAATCACTCCAATCCAGCGTGCATCACTTTCATTCCGAAACAGCCACATGTCATATTCTCATTCCCTCTGTAATAATCGGAATTGACAATGTCATTCTCTGAGATCGAGCAATGTAGCATGGAATTGGTAGTGTAGTGAACAAAGAAGAACAAAGAATACAGAAAATTTACAGCCCAGGAACAGGCCCTTTGGACCTCCAAACCTGAGTCGATCCAAATCAATTATTAAAATATGTCGCCCAATTTCTAAGCATCTGTATCCCTCTTCTCCTCACTTACTCATACATCTGTCCAGGTGCACCTTCAATGATTCTACCGTGCCTGCCTCTACTACCTCTGCTGGCAAGGCATTCCAGTGCCTACCACCTTCTGTGTAAAATAATTTCCATGTCTATCCCCCTGAAACGTTTCAGCACTCTCCTTGAACGCGTGACCTCTCATTATTGAATCCCTCAACTTGGGAAAAAGCTTATCTCTATTCAACCTGTCTGTACCCTTCATGATTTTGTAGACCCTAATCAGGACCCCTCATTCTCGTTTTTTTATAATGAAAACAAAAATACCCTACTCAATCTCTGTGCAGAGCTAGCATCTTCCATACCAGCCAACATCCTCGTAAACCTTATCTGCATTCTCTCCTAAACGTCCACTTCCTTTTTTTTAAATTTGGTGACCAGAAATGTACAGAGTATTCTTAACACTGCTGAACCAACATCTTGCACAATTTTAGCATGACCTGCCGCTCTTATATTCAATGCCCCTTCCGGTGAAGTCAAGTGCCATATGTCTTCTTGACCACTCTATCCACCTGTGCACTCAACTTCAGAGTAAAAAGGACCAGAACTCCCAGATCTCTCTGGTCAGCAATTTTACCCACAGCGCTTCCGTTTACTGTATAGTTGGTTCTAGAATTAGACTTCCTAAAATGCATCACTACACATTTGCTTGCATTGAGCTCCATCTGATACTTCTCCGCATAAATCTTCGGTCTATGTAGGTGGCACAGTGGCACAGTGGTTAGTACTGTTGCCTCACACCGCCAGAGAGCTGGGTTCAATTCCAGCCTCAGGCGACTCGCGGTGTGGAGTTTGCACATTCTCCCCGTGTCTGCGTGGGTTTCTGCCGGGTGCTCCAGTTTCCTCGCACAATTAAAAAATGTGCAGGTTAGCTGAATTGGCCATGCTAAAATGTCCATAGTGTTAGGTGAAGGGGCAAATGCATGGGAATGGGTCTCGGTGGGTTGCGCTTCAGCAGGTTGGTGTGGACTTGTTGGGTGGAAGGGCCTGTTTCCACGCTGTAATTAATCTAATCTATATTCCCCTTCATTCTTTGACAGTCCCTATCCTTTCTGGCTACTCCACCAAACTTCGTGTTATCTGCAAATGTAGTGGCGATATACTGGGCTAGAAACCCTTAAACTCTGGAAAATGTCAGCTGCTGCTATTTAAATTCGATGAATGAAATCTGAAATATAAACCCGAGCAGAGGAACACAGACACAAATTTTAGTTTGCTGAAAACCCAATTATTCATGTCCCTCCGAAAGGGAAATCTGCCATCCTTAATGAGACTTGATAACATATGACGCCAGACCCACAACAGTGCGGCACGGTGGTACAGTGGTTAGCACTGCTGCCTCACAGCGCCAGAGATCCGGGTTCAATTCCCGCCTCAGGCGACTAACTGTGTGGAGTTTGCACGGTCTCCCCGGGTCTGCGTGGGTTTCCTCCGGGTGCTCCGGTTTCCTCCCACAGTCCAAAGATGTGCAGAGGGCCATGCTAAATTGCCCGTAGTGTTAGGTAAGGGGTAAAGGTAGGGGTATGGGTGGGTTGCGCTTCGGCGGGGCGGTGTGGACTTGTTGGGCCGAAGGGCCTGTTTCCACACTGTAAGTAATCTAATCTAAATCCCCCCTGACTTACTTCAAGGTGAATTAAGAATGAACAACAAATGCTGTTCAGACTAGGATGGCTCAACTCTGTGGGAGAATAATGAAGGATAAAAAAATACATGGCAGACAGGGAAAATTGGGAGTTGTCTCTGTGTGGACACAAATTCAACTGATTATCCAATCTAAACAGAGAAATGGATACCAACATCGCCAGGAAGTCAGGTCCATGGGGGGAGGGTGCGTGGAATGCAAGAAGGGATTCAATTACCCGCGGAGGTGTAAACTCACTTGCTCAGTCACAATTTGGACAGGTCAATCTCCCATATGTGAGAAGGAATCAGTCAGGAGACCAACCTGCAGAGTCGCCATCAGGTTCACAAATGCTAGCAAGGTTCCGATTCTGCTGTTATTCCAGGTGTTAATCTCATCCAGAAATAAACCATGTTTGGATGCCAGTTTCCAGTGAAGTGCCACTGTTTCCTGATGTAGATCAATAATTCAAACTTAGTTGTCAGAGTCATGATTCAGAAGTTTACTGAGGATACATAGTCGTGTAGGTGACTATGATGAATAATGTCAGGGACCGCAGGGATGTATCAATCAGGTGGAAAGGAAAAACGGCGAATTGAATTGATTCCAGACCAATAAGTAGTAATGAATTTGGGGAGTTGTAACAATAACAGTGAGGATTCTGAGTGGTGGACAGGAACAAAGAGATCTTGGAGTGGACATTCAAAGATCTCTGAAGATTGTTGGGCAGGTAGATCAGCTGTTCAAGAGGGTTTTTGCATATTTTCTGTTGTTGACCACAGACTGTAGATGATATTCGATATTTAGCAACGGCCAGTTTAGGAAACAACTAAAAGAATGAGCACAAGTCTGGTCCATGCAATAATCTACATTTTTTAAAATTATAAGATAAAGTATAAATCTTTGCCCGACAAGGCCGCTTCACCACTCAATGAATTTACCACTGATTCCTCTCCAAGTCATGCTGGCATGTGTCTTGGAGGGTAATTCGCAAATGGTGAATTTTCAGTGCATCTTGAACCTTGTCCTTGTAGTCGGTACATTTTTTGAGCTTTGAAGGTTCTGTCAACAAAGCCTGGATGCCTTACTCCAGTGAATCTTCTATGTGGTGCACTCTGCTGCAATTGTGCCTTCGCAGTTAGATTAGATTAGATTAGATTACTTACAGTGTGGAAACAGGCCCTTCGGCCCAACAAGTCCACACCGCCCCGCCGAAGCGTACCCACCCATACCCCTACATCTACATCTACATCTACATCGACCCCTTACCTAACACTACGGGCAATTTAGCATGGCCAATTCACCTAACCTGCACATCTTTGGACTGTGGGAGGAAACCGGAGCAACCAGAGGAAACCCACGCAGACACGGGGAGAACGTGCAAACTCCACACAGACAATTGCTTGAGGCGGGAATTGAACCCGGGTCTCCGGCGCTGTGAGGCAGCAGTGCTAACCACTGTGCCACCGTGCCGCCCACGGAATAAATATTCAGATGTTGAACAATATACACTTAAGTGACTGCATTGTCGTGGAGGGTGCCCAGTTCCTTCAATGGTATTGATGCTGCACGCACCTCGGTAAATGGAGAGAGTTCTGTTAAGCATCTAATTTGTGCATTGCGGACGATGTAGGCTTCAGGGAGACGCGAGGTGAGTTAATAATCAAACAAAGTCGTCCAACGGACACGTCATTGTAATCAACTTCTTTATATGGGCGGTTACGTTCCATTTTTCCTAAATACTAGCTTCCAGGTCGTTTACACGGAGGAATTCAGTTACATTGAAGCCATTGAATGTCAATCGAATATGATTAGATTTGTCAGAGTTATCTTCGCTTTATTTGGTCCTTCTGTGTGTCAATCCGATTCTAATCGCTTTCTTTATGATTTCAAGTTCCAATTCCCGTCTGCGCCTGAAAGTTCAACTCGTTTGCTCGCTGAACCTTCTCCACCTGTCTTAATAATATGTAAGGACGCTGTAAGGGACAGCGCAGACTTACTAACATGTTGCTAACGTTGTATACAGTAGAACGTCGTGAAATGATTGGTTAGGCTGGGATTATTCTCCTTGAAGCAAAGGAGGAGGGGGGGAACTTTATAATCACATAATAACAATTATAAATGTTCAATATTCGTGGGATCGTGACAGGGTAGATACGGGCAGGTGGCTTGCCCTATGTTCTGAGGAGAGCACCAGAGGACATAAACTCAGAATTAGATATTGCCCATTTAATTCAGAAATGAGGAGTAATTTCTTTGCTCAGGGGTCAAAGAATCTGTGGCATTGTCCAGTAACCGCTGTTGAGACTGTGTGGTTCGGTATTTTCAAACTGTGCCAGATAGTTAATCAGAAAGATGATGAAACTTTGTCGAGCTGAGTGAACAGAAAGGAATTCGAGATTATCAGATCAACTATGTTAAAAATCACACAACACTAGGTGATAGTCCAACGGGTTTAATTGGAAGCTCCGAAAGCTAGTGCGTTTCTAATTAAACCTCTTGAACTATAACCTGGTGTTGTGTGATTTTTAACTTTGTACACCCCAGTCCAACACCGGCATCTCCAATTCAGATCTCCATGAGTTCGTTGAATGGTTGAACAGACTCCTTGGGTTAATAGCATACTTCCACTTGGTTTAACATTTCGTCTAACGCCTTATTTATTCATAAGTTCAGAATTGTGAGGGGATGGGATGAAGTGACAGAAAATGTTTATTAAATAGATCAGACAGATCAGCAACAAAGCCTATAAATTCAGAAAGAAGAAATGTGCTGTGACCTGGCGCAACAAATGACACTGGGCACAGCACAGGTGGCTGTGTGCAGAAGCAGTGATTGCTGAAGGGAGTTGCGAGATCTCATACAGTTGGCAAGTCAGTGATCACGTTGGATGATGGATCGTTGTATGATTCACACACAGCAGAATTTTGTGAAAGAATGAAATTTTTGTTTCATTGGAGCAATTTTCTGCGGTTCCAGTTCCGAGAGACTGTTTGAAATACTGATCAGATGTTTGTGTGAAGTGTAAGGTTAAAATACTCATGAACAACCACACTGAATAAACTTGTGCTCCCGATCTCTTGTTAATATTTTTGTCTTTTTTTAGATGTAAATTCATAGAAAGACAAGATGGACTGTAGGGCGGAAAGAAAAATGCGTTCCTTCTCATTCCACAAATTTCATCTACAATTGAATAGAATGACTGCTCTCACTCTTCATTTCGACTTTAATGTGGTGTCGATTATTTGTAAATCTCCAGTGCAGTGAAGGGCAAGAACAAGATTCTCGATCCAGTGTATACCAGAGTGTGAGGTGCAAAGGAAAATTGCTAGAGAGGTGTGTAAAGGTAGCAACTAGAGTGTGTCTCGAACGCGTGAATGTAGACCACAGCGGTATAAAAACCCACCACCATAATCTCTCGGTCTCCTCTGCACATTTTGTAGTGTGGTGACATGTGACCTCAACAGGTTACATGTGGTGAAAGTCATGGTTGAGAAAGGTCCAGAGCGGAACCGAATCCACACCATTGTGTTTCCGCTTTCACTAGAATTATAATAACAGCAAATTCCAATAAATAGCCTTGCAGGTCAGAATGAATAGCTGTCATTAATACATTGAGTCAGAACTGAGTCAGAATGAAACAGGAAAATAATTTTCCGTCATATTTACACCTACGTTTGACTCATAATTTCTTCAGTCACTTCCTCTCTCAAGTGAAGAAGCAGCCATGGTGAGTGAAATAAAGGTGATGTTGTCGCTCAATGGCTTTTCTCATATGGCTGAACCTGAATTGGGTTAAATCGCAAGAAATGCTGATTTGTTCGTTTCATTTTACATTTGTTGAAACCTCACAATGTTCAATGTAATAATCAGAAGTGAAAGAGATATATCTCATTGGAACGATTAACGTTGTATTCAAATTTGCTCTGACTTTATTTCAGCGTAAGGAAAATACTGCTTAGAAAAACAGAGTGTTAAAGTGCAAAGGAAAATCCACCAGTTTTGTTGCTCGTTGCTTTGGCAGATTTCACTGAGTATTAAATGGACCAAACATCACGGTGCTTGTTCTCACATCCTTAAAGCATGTGATGAAAGCAGGAAGTCGATCTCCAAGCAACTGGTCACTTCCTATTCATTATGTAATATCTTCATTTCACAATAAATAAAAATCAACTCAGTTCCATTTACAATGCTTTAGGTGGAATATTATGACAAATCTTTCAAAATGCCGAGTTTTGGAACCGAATCTTATTCAGCTGCACACATTAAAGAAATTTCTTTACATTTAAAGTCAACCAAATTAGACATTATTTCCCCGCAACTTCTGACCGACTACACCCCACCTCTGCACCTTTACATAGCCACACGCTGTCTCTTTCCATGTGAAATTTATTCCTTGTATGTCACCAAATGTGCATTTCCAAATATTTTGAAAAACAGGTTCTCGGAGTGAAAGCGATTCTGTTCTCATCAATGTTTTGTCCTTCAAAGGTTTTATCAAAGGTATTGAATGCCTGACATCAGGATGTTTACTTACTTGCAAGAGGGAACTTTCCACCAATTTACTCTGTCCAATATTTCATAACCTGAAAACACCCCATTAAGTCTTCCTTGGTTCAGGGATAACTGTTCTCAATTTTACAAGAAGACAAGTGAATAAAATCTCATCCTAAGTACATCCCCATCAGCAACTTAACTGATGACTTTACACCCAAGTAAACACGGTCATTATCAATTCATAGAAGCACAGCATCCTACAGGGCAGAAAGAGCATTTCAGTCAATCAACCCGGTGTTGACTCTCTGAAGAACATCACACCCAGACCGAGCTCCCCGCCCTATTTCCTTATATTTCACCTGAAGAAGGGGAATCCCTCCCCCTTATGATTTCAAATAAACCTGTTGGAGTATAACCTGATGTCCTGTGACTTCTGATTGTATTCCCACGTTCCCCGTGTCTAATTCACCTAACTTACTTCATTCACTCCCTGGACACCAGAGGGCAGTTTAACTTTGCCAATCAACCTAACACTCCCTCTGAACAGCAGTGCGAATTACTGAGACAATGTTCCATCATACTGAGCAAATGAGTATCATTTTTTGAATGGTTTTATACCCTGGTAACGGCCTCATCAAAACAAATGAACCCAAATTCGAAACTCTACTCTGTCCTTTACAATTTCATTCGTGCTGAGGGAAATGTTTCTGCACTCATATTCGAATGCGTTTATGTTGTTTCTTCCTCAGCTTCCTGCTTCTCGTAAACACTTCAATCCGGAACAAGTCTGTCAAATCCTTTTCATTCCAACACAGTCACAAGTTCAAGTTTGCACTTTCGCTGACACTCTGCCTCCCTGAGAGCTGCAGTCCTTCCCCACCTTTATTCAGGCAGCACTGTCCTTCGTGTGATATGCCCCATCGAGAATGGAAGAACACATATCAATACCCGCACTTGGGAATGGAGCGACAGTTTTAAAAGGTTTACACTGTCCCCAACGGAGAACTGATCCCTGTGACAGGCGGGGACATTAACCATTATACTACTGAGGACAAGAGTGTGAAAGAAGGCCCTTCAACTAAATGTGGCCACACTTGTCAAAAACACCTGTCTAATGAACTAAATCCCATTTCAGAATGCTTACTCCACAGCCTTATATGTCTTGGCATCAAAAGTTCACATCTGAATATTTATTCAGGTTGTAAGGTTTTCTGCCGCTCTGAAACATGCACAAAGTGTATTACAAATTCCAACCACCCTCTGGCTGATAAAGCTTTTTCGCACATCTTCTCAAGCCTTTCTGTCTTTCTCCCTAAGTCTCTGGCCCCTGCTGATCGATCCCTCCATCAATGGGAAACTCGTTCAGTCAACTCTGTCCAGACCCTAACTCAATCATGTCTCTTCTACATCTCCTTTACACTGCGACATACACTCCACTCTGTCCTGTCTTTCTTCACAACTGAAATTCTTCAGCCCAAACAGTATCCCTGGTAAATATCTCCTGCAATTCTCTCAGTGTGATCACATCCCTGCTATAATGTGACTTGCAAAACTGCACACAACACTCTTGCTTGAGCCTAATGTGCATTTGTTTTAAAATTTCTGGATTAGTATGAGGGCGATTCTGGCTAAGCAGAATTTATTACCCATTCCGAATTGCCCAGAGGGCAGTTGAGAGTCAACCATATTGTTATGAGACTGAAGTCACATGCAGCCCAGACCAAGTAAGGATAGCAAATTCCATCCCGAAGTGACATCAATGAAACATTTATTTTTTAACAATTGTCAATGGATCTATAGTAATCATTAGATTCTTTCTTGCAGATATTTTTTGAATCCAAATTTGACAATCATGGCATGGTGTGATTCAAGCCCGAGTACCCAGACTATTACCTCGGTCTCTGGATTATCAGTGCTATGAAATTATCACAAGACCAACGCAGAAAGCCGTAAAAGCTGATCCTTAATAATAAAATGTCTTTTCACCAAACTGCCCTGGGTATTTCCCATGAGCCTGACGCTCCAATTGTCTCTGGCCGATGTCAGTAAAACCTGCTACATGGGGATGGATTTCACAACCACGGTATCTAAATGGATAGACTTTTTTGCAGGTCCCGATGGTGGTGTTGGGGCACGTTCACCCAGCATCAGTAACCACAGCAGCAGCACAGACAGAACAGTATGAATGTGAAAGAGAGTGATAGACTGTGCATTGCCACAAAGAAATGGGGGGAGAGACGGAAAGGAGGTTTCATGATCGTGGGAAGGAGATAAATCTCTGACAACGGCTGTGTTTGAATCCTGATATATGAAACGCAGAGATGTGAGAGAGCGGAATTTGAAGGTAAAACAATTAATTTCTGAGCATGTGCCACAAAAAGAACAACGGCGAGAACACTTAGTGCCGTGATTTGGTTTCAAATCGAGGTTGCTGTGGTCACAATCCAAAATACCGACAACCACGATCACAGTAACCACAGAACAGGATGCTTGCAACCAGCAATAAGTATACTAGCAGAGGAAATGTTCGGAAGAACAGCAAATGTACAATATCAGTACCCAGCGAATAGTGACAGATAGGTGGGAACTGAGAATGAGCTGAATCTTTCAGTTCGATGTCCTCAGAGGCTGTGGAGATCCCTTGAATGAGAATGTTGAAAGATGAGATTGATCGATTTCGACAAAACATCACAAAGACTCGGGGGACAGTACAGGATAATGTTGAAATGTATGCTTCAATAGCATTTTAGCTTAACATCAGCACAGCCGCCCAGATCCATTCGGAAATGGGAATGGGAATGTGTGCGCGGAGTTACTCTCTGTCTCCAGTGATGAAATAGGTGTGCGTCCTGTCCTTCTGTGATGGTATAGAGGCGCAAAACATTCCTCGGTTGAGTGTGCTCCTGCTCAAGGGAATGGTTGTCCCTGTTTATACTATCATAGCGATTTCCGGTGCATCTTTCTAAGACAGCTGAGTGGCACAAATGGAGCGTGTTGAGACCTTAAATTTGCAATGGTGGGTTTAAAAGATGATTTTTCTGTTTGGATCTGTGTTTCCGACACTGGCGGTGGCGGCTACATTTGCTCGCATCAGCTCAGTATCAGTTTCTTCCACACAGTCAAGACTTCAACCTGGAGAAGGTGGTGTTGGGATGATATTTTAAATTAGTCATCCTTGGGGGTTGGGACACGGAAACGGCGATGTTTACGTTCGACAAATAAAACATGAAATACAAGCCTGACCTCAGGAACAGAGATCATGACTTTAATTTCCTGCAATCTCATTCATTCATGTCCCTTATGCAGGGGATTCAACCATCTTCACCTAGTCTTTCCTACGAGAGACTCCAGGACCAGAAAAACATGAGATGACCCTTAATTCAAGAATCTTCACCGCGTGGTGAAGCAGTCTAATCGGCCCTTCCAGGCCACACGGTCCATCCGAAGCGCATCCCACCAGTCCCCACAGTATTCCCTGTCCCATAAGCCTGCATTTCCTATTGTTGATCCTTGTATCTGTCACATCTTTGGTCAGAGGGAGAAATAAAAACGCAAACACACAGAGAATGTGTAGACCGTCCACAGACAGACACCCGAGGCTGGGATCACACCCGGGTTTGTGGTGTAGCCAGACAGCAACGAACGAGGGGGGAATAATAAATGTTGTCCTCACCAGTGATACTCACACCCTGTGGGTGAATGAGGAAGAATGAAAACACTTAACAACATGGAAAACGGGATTTGTATCTGCGTGGACACAATTTGAAAGGATCCTTCACCCTGTTTAGAAAAAAGAACACAGATACCACAGAGAAAGCAGGGCAATGTGGGAACTGCTGGAACCGATTCAATTAACCACAGAAATGGAATCTCATTTAATCAGTAACACTGGAGAGAGACCGTTCACCAGTCCCGTGTGTGGGAAGGGGTCACTGAGCAAAACAACCTCCGGAGACTCCAGCAGGATTACATATCCCATCAGGCGTTCGGTTATGATGTCAATGCGCCTTTAATCCCAATCAGCTGCCTGTCCATAGCGTCAGAGTCATACAACATGAAAACAGGCCTATCAGTCCAACCGATCCATGCTGAACATACTGCCAAACTACCACATTCCCGTCTGCCTCTTCCTGTACCCGCTGAGTGGTGATAATGCCTTTGTAGTTTTATTACTGTGTTGTTAATCCAAAACCCAGATAATATTTTGGGGACAAAGAGTTCAGGTACTGGCATAACAGATGGTGGTGTTTGAATTCAATAAGCACCTGGAATTGAAGAGTCTCGTGATGACCTGAATCAGTTGTGTGGAAAATCCCATCAGATTCAATCATGCCAGTTCGGGAAGCAAACCTGCCATATTCATCTGCTCTGTCCCACAGGAGACTCCAGATGGACTCCAAATTTGCTGATGATACAAAACTGGGTGGTAGGGTGAAATGTGATGAGGATGTTAGGAGATTACAGGGTGACCTGGACAAGTTAGGTGAGTGGGCAGATGCATGGCAGATGCAGTTTAATGTGGATAAATGTCTGATTATCCACTTTGGTGGCAAGAACAGGAAGGCAGATTAGTACCTCAATGGTATCAAATTAGGTAAAGGGGCTGTTCAGAGAGATCTGGGTTTTCTTGTCCACCAGTCAATGAAGGCAAGCATGCAGGTACAGCAGGTCGTGATGAAGGCTAATAGCATGCTGGCCTTCATAACAAGAGGAATTGAGTATAGAAGCAAAGAGGTGCTTCTGCAGCTGTACAGGGCCCTGGTGAGACCACACCTGGAGTACTGTGTACAGTTCTGGTCTCCAAATTTGAGGAAAGACATTCTGGCTATTGAGGGAGTGCAGCGTACGTTCACGAGGTCAATTCCTGGAATGGCAGGATTGCCTTACACGGAAAGACTGAAGCGACTGGGCTTGTATACCCTTGAGTTTAGAAGACTTAGAGGGGATCTGATTGAAACGTATAGGATTATGAAAGGATTGGACACTCTGGCAGGAGGAAACATATTTCCGCTGATGGGGGAGTGCTGAACCAGAGGACACAACTTAAAAATACGGGGTAGACCATTGAGGACAGAGATGAGGAGGAACTACTTAACCCAGAGAGTGGTGGCTGTGTGGAATGCTCTGCCCCAGAGGGCAGTGGAGGCCCAGTCTCTGGATTTATTTAAGAAAGAATTGGATAGAGCTCTTAAAGATAGTGGAGTCAAGGGTTATGGAGATAAGGCTGGAACAGGATACTGATTGGGAATGATCAGCCAAGATCATATTGAATGGCGGTGCAGGCTCGAAAGGCTGAATGGCCTACTCCTGCATCTATTGTCTATTGTCTATAATATCGTGGTTGACTCTTAAATGCACTCTGGGAACTAACTGACGTACTAGGCATGAATAAATTTATTTTAAAAATCCCACTTTCCCATTCATGTTTGGAATCAATTGTCCATTAAATTTTTCAAACATACCCTCATCCATCACTTCCTCAGCAAGTTAATTACACACGTAAAACACCGTCCCTAAAATAATGTCGCATATGTCATTTTTTAAAAAAAAATCGCTCTTTTCATCTTAAACATATGCCCTCTCATCTTGAAATCCCCCTCCTGGGAAAAGCCAGCTATCGTTAACTCTAACTTACCTCTCAATAATTCATAAACTTCTGTCAGGTCGCCGCTCAAACCCCGAACCTAGAGTGAAAACAAACTCAACTAGGAGAAAGTGAGAACGGCAGATGAGAGATCAGACTCGAGAGTGTTGTGCTGGGAAAGCACAGCAGGTCAGGCAGCATTTGAGGAGCAGGAGAATCGACGTTTCGGGGAAGAGCCTGATGAACGACACTTGCGCGAAAAAAAAAAATTCTCCTGCTCCTGGGATGCTGCCTTACCTGATGTGGTTTTCCAGCACCCCAATCTCGAATCTGAAAATAGTCTCAGCCTATCCAGCCTTTCATTATAACTCAAACCTTCCACAGACAACAAGTGTGTATACCTTTTGTGAATCTACTCCAGCTGAATAATATCATTCCTACAACTGGGCGACCAGAACTGGACATAATATTCCAGAAGAGGCCTCATTAATGTCCTGAAAAACTTCAACATAACGTCCCAACTACTATACACAAAAGACTGATCAATGAAGAGAAGCATGTTAGATGCCTTTGAACCATCTTGTCTGTTGGTAATGCAAATTACAAGGAATTATGTACCTGCACACCGAGCTTCCCTGTTCTCCAACATAGGTAAAGCCATACGCTTTTTGTTGTACCAAAATGCAATACCTTCCATTTATCCAGATTGAACTCCATGTTACATTTTTCAGTACAACGACTCATTGGATTAAGATCCTTTTGAAACTTAGATACTCTTCTCCACTGTCTACAATTCTGGCGACGCCTGCAAACCTACGCAGCATGCCTGCTGTGAGTTCCACTGTTTTCTCATATAGATCAATGATTCATATTTACTTGTAGTGGCCGTGATTTAGCAGTGTGCAGATTATAAAACAGTTAGTCATGCAATTAACCACGAGAAAGAAAGCCGCAGACTACAGGGAGATATTAAACAATTGGAAACAAAAATGGTGAAAGCAATTCATTCCAGGGAATTGGGTGATAATGAAGCAAAATTAAACTTCAAACCAGCTGCCCACGCTCCAGCTGTGGCACTCAGCTGTCTCAGCAAGATGCAATGTAGATTGTTGTTATTATAAACGGGAACAAATCTTCCCTTCTGCCCCGCCTTTGACCAGAAGCACTCCCAACCTCGGAATTGCTTGCACCTCTATACCATCATAGAAACACCGTGCATTCTCCGGTTGCGTCACTTGAGCCATCGAGTATCTCTACGACCTCATTCCCATCTCGATTTCAAGTTGGTTATTCGCGACTGCGCCACTCAGGTCCTCTGATTCTGGGGCTGGGAACTTGGACTATGTGGCAGCAGTGGTTACTGCCTTGTGTGGGGAAACTCGATAAGTAACCGATGTTAAACTGCATTGTTATTGAAGTATACATTTCAACAACAGCTTGGTGAAAACAATGACTGCAGATGCTGGAAAACAGATTCTGGATTAGTGGCGCTGGAAGAGCACAGCAGTCCAGGCAGCATCCAAGGAGCAATAAAATCGACGTTTCGGGCAAAAGCTCTTCATCAAGATTACAGGCAGAGAGTCTGAAGGGTGGAGATATAAGTGAGAGGAGGCTGTAGGTGGGAAGAAAGTAGCATAGAATACAATAGTTTAGTGGGGGAGGGGATGAAGGTGATAGGTCGGGGGGAGGGTGAAATGGATAGGTGGAATAGAAGGTAGGCAGGTCGGATAAGTCAGAAATAGTCATGGGTACAGTGCTGATCTGGAAGTTTGGAAATGGGCTGAGGTGGGGGAGGGGAAATGGGGAAACTGTTGAAGTCCACATTGATGCCCTGGGGTTGAAGTATTTAGAGGTGGAAGATGAGGCGTTCTTCCTCCAGGCGTCTGGTGGTGAGGGAACGGCAGTGAAGGAGGCCCAGGAACTCCATGTCTTCAGCAGAGTGGGAGGGAGAGTTGAAATGTTGGGACACAGGGCGGTGTGGTTGATTGGTGCGTTTGTCCCAGAGATGATCCCTAAAGTGCTCTGCAAGGAGGCGTCCAATCTCCCCAATGTGCAGGAGACTGCACCGGGAGCAACGGATACAATAAATGATATTTGTGGATGTGCAGGTAACAAAAGCTGCACTGTCCCCGGAGTCTTTGATGTTTTGGAGAAATCTATTTATCTCAACCTTCAGCATATTAATGATGGTATCACCACAGACACTGGGGGCACCGATGTAAAACGGTGAGCCCATTCTGAGTTCCCACTTTTCGCTCAGCACTGATAATGTGCATTTGGTGCTCTGCTTAATATTTCTTATGATACTCTAATTATGGAGTACAATTCGCGTGTGTGTCTGTGCGTTGCTGTGATCGTATAGTGGTTAGTACTCTGCGTTGTGACCTTAGCAACCTCGGTTCGAATCCAAGTCGCAGCAGTCATTGCCTTATCTGTCCCAGTTTTTTTTGTGAAACGCAAAGAAATCAGTTGTTTTAAAGTTTTGATTTTCTCCAAAGTGATTTTTTTTCCTTCAAGCTCTACTCGCTCACATCTCTGTGTTTCATATGTCAGAATTCAAATCCACCCGTTCTCAGAGATTTCTTCCCTCCTACGATCACTAACCGAACTTTCCATCCCATAACCCCATTTCATTAATTGGAGATGCCGGTGTTGGACTATGGTGTACAAAGTTAAAAATCACCCAGCACCAGGTTATGGTCTGACAGGATTAATTGAAGCACTAGCTTTCAGAGAGCCGCTCTTTCATCATGTGTTTGCAGATTCATTTCCTATTTCACTAAGGTATTGCAGAATCTAATACAGACTCTCACATTGATACCAATCAGTCTGTGTGGCTAGGGTCACTGTTGCTGGGTGAATGTTCCCCAACCCCACCATCGGGACCTGCAGACCATTTGATCCATTTGGTTACCACTGTTGTGAGATCAGTACTCGTGTAGCAACTTTTACCGACATGGGCCAGGTATTATTGGGGTGGTCATGCTCAGGAAAATGGCACAGAACAATATCGGGGAAAAGCGACTTCATTGGATAAAATCAGTTTCACAGCTTTTCTGCAATGGCCGAGCGCTATTTCCACTGAACACTGAACTGTTAATTCAGACACCAGGGACCTGGGTTTGACTCCGACCATGCTTGGTGGTAGAATTGGGATTCAATAAACATCTGGAATTTCGAATCTAATAACTCCTATATATCCATGTTCTATTGTTGAAAAAAACAAAACCATCTCACGTCATTTAAAGAATGAAACTGCCATTCTTACCTGCTGGGGTCTTTTTGTGACTCCAGACTCACTACAATGTGGTTGAGTCTCAGCTGCCTGCTGTGCAATTAGGGACAGCAATAAATACTGCCTAGCTAGCGACGCCCTCATCCTGTCACAGAATAGAAAAAAAGCGTTCATTCGGCCCTAGCTCGATTACTGTGTGCAGTTCTGCAATTCAAAGGAATGCATGGATGTGATCAAACTGGGAACGTTGCAGTAGAGATTCACTGGGATATTGTCTGGGCTGAAGAGTTTCTGTTGTGAGGAGAGATTGGACAGACTGGGGTTGTTTGTCGACGAGCAGAGGAGATTGGAGAAGACCTGATTTAGATGTACTAAATACTGAGGGATATGGATAGGATAGACTGAAAGAAACGTTTCTTATTGATGGAGAGATGGGACACTGGGGCCAAGAGACTTCGGAAAAAGGCAGAAAGGTTTGAGTAGATTTGCGGAAAGGGTCAGAGAGGCAGAAATCCTTCTAACCTTAAAAAGAATTGAGATGTTAATTTGTGATGCCAACACATATAAGATTATGGGCGAAACGATGGAATACTTGATTAGCAGTTGTGTTTGACAAGTGCGTTCACAATAGGCTGAAGGGTCTCCTTCGATGTTGTTTCCCCCACAGTATCGTGGTTAGTGTCCCCGCCTGTCACAGGGCTCAATTCTCCGCTGAGGGCATCGTAAAGGTTTGAAACCTGTCGGTCTGTACCCCAGTGCAGGTAATTAATGCCTGGTCTTCCATTATCGGTGGGACATGTCACAGCAAGGACAGTGCTGTCTGAATCAGCTGGGGAAGGACTGCAGCTCCTGGGGAGAGAGAGTTTCGGTGAACGTGCAAACATGTAACTTCTGCAAACTGCACATTTCGTTTGTGTTGCAATGAAAACCATTATATGGAGTTGTTCCTGACTGATATGTTTATTTAAAGAAGGAATCTGAGGAAGAAAACAGAGTAAACCCATTCAGATCTGAGTGCAGAACCATTTCCAGCAGCACTAATGAGGTTGTACAGCGTCGAACCGCATTTGGATGCATTGAATTCGGGTCAGTGGGCGCAGCTTGCTTTCACTAGGCGGACTTGCCAGTGCGTAAAGCCATTACACATGATACAGATAGTGTTCAATGTGATGGGACATTTGCTCAGTGGTTCTCACTGCTGTTAAGTCTGTAGGTTAGGTGGATCGGCCATGTTAAATTGCGCTGATGTGTCCAGGGAGCGAATTCAGTAAGTTAAGTGAGTTAGCCATGGGTAACGCAGTGATAAGGTCAGCAGTCACACGATGCCAGGTTTTATTCCAGCAGGTTTATTTGAAATCACAAGCCAGAGGCCTGCGGGGATAGAGACGGGAGCCAGGTCTGGTTGTGTTGCTGTTCAGAGTCTCCCTACAGACTCGATTGGCTGAACTGCACTTTCTGCGATGTAGGGAATTTGTGATTCTATCAGAGAGGACACTGCCAGAGTTTACTGGCTGCTAAGACATTGGAGACGATGCTGACGGCATTTAGTGGGGATGGAATTTTATTTATTTGTGTTTTGAAAAATTTGAAACTAAACCAAGGAAAACCGAATGGAAGTTTTCCAGAGTATTTGAGATTTGGAGGGAGTAAATATGTGGTAAATTCAATTCTTCAAATTCATAAATTTCTGAAAGTCAAGATTTCTGCTCCCAATAATGGGAGCAGAATTTCTGTCACTCAGAGAATCCGTTTCCAAAATATTTGGAAAGGCACATTTAGGGACACACAAGCAGTGAGTTTCACCAGGAGAGAGACAGCCTGTGGCCAGATAAAAGTGTAAAAGTCGGGTGTAGGTGGTCGAAGGTGCGAGGAAACAATGTCTAATTTGGACGACTTCAGATGCAAAGAAATATCGGAAACGTATGCAGCTGAGTAAGATCCAGCAAAAAATTCAGAATTTTGAAAGATTTATATTAATATTCCAAATGAAGCATCATAAATGGAACTGAGCAGATTTTGTATATTATCATGGAAAGCTATTCCACAATGAATAGAAGTGACCCGTCTCTTGGAGATCGATTTCCTGCTTTAATCCCTTGCCTTAAAGATGGGAGGACGATCGCCATGATGTTGGGTCATTTGATACCCACTGAATTCTGCCAAAGTAACTGAGCATCAAAACTGGCAGTATTTTCTTTAAGCTGAAATAAATTCGGAGCAAAATTGAACACAAACGTTCCAATCATATAAATCCAATTCACTTCCGATCATTGGAATGAACAGAGTGAAGTTGTAGCAAAATTAATAAAATGAAACGAACAACACTGCATTTCCGGGAATTTTACCCAGTTCAGGTTCAGCCATATGAGAAAGACCATCGAGGTAAAACATCACCTTCACTTCTCTCTCCATATATACTTCTTCACGTGAGAGAGAAACTGTCTGTAGAAATTATGAATCAAGACGAAATGTGCGTGTGAACATGACGGGAATTTCATGCTTGCTGGGTCATTCTGAGACAGTTCCGACTCATAATAAACCAAGGACAAGGTATTCTTTCCAAGGACGAGCAGAAATATAATGGTGTGAATTTCTCATCCGCGATGTGCACCATATGTGATCTTGACGGGGTCACATGTGAGCCCCTTTGCAATGGGCTGTAGTCTCCCAGGGGTTCAGGCGACGGTTGCTCTTCCATTATGCTGGTGCGGATTCGAATCCTACTCTGGCTGTTACTTCAATGAAACGCAGCTGTGGTTTCCCTTTGTGCCTCGCATCTTTAGGATACTTTGGACGGAGAATCTTCCTCTTGCCCTTCATTGCACCGGAGAATTGTGATAAATCGATACCTCATCAAAGTCGAAGTAGAGCAATTTGGTTATGTTGTAAGTTACATTGGGATAATGAAAAGGAAGGCAAACGTTTCTATTCTCCTTTCATTCCATCTTGACTTTCTATGAATTTACATCGAATGAAAGGGGAACAAATAAGAGTTCGGGTGCAATAGTTTATCCAGTGGGCTTGTAAATTTTAATGTAATACACCACACAAAGTTCTGATCAGTATTTTAAACAGTCAATTGAATTGGAACCGCAGAAAACTTTTCCAATGAAACCAATCATTCATTCTTTCACAAGCTTTTGCTGTATGAAACATCCCACGATCCATCATCCAGCGTGATCACCAAGTTGGCTTCAATATTAGATCTTCCAATTTTCTTTAGCAATCACAACATCTGCACATACCCATCTGCGGTGTGCCCAGTGCCATTTGTTGTATCCAGGCCACAGCACATTTCTTGTTCATGAACTTATGAGCTTAGTTCCTGATCTGTCTGATCAGTTTGAGAAACCTTTTCTATCACTTCATCCCATCCCCTCAGAATTCTAAAGGCATCAATAAAATAAGGCGTTAGACCAAATGATGTAGGATTGTAAGTCGGCCATTCAGCCCATTGAGTGTGCTCACCATTCAACGAACTCATGGCTGATATGATCATCCTCATCTCCATTCTCTAGCATTGCCACGACAAAGCTTCATCATCTTTCTGGTTAAATATCTGTCTGGCACAGTTTGAAAATACACAACAACTCAGCCTCAACAACAATTTCAGCAAGGAGTTCCACCGATTCACTGGATCCTGAGCAAAGAAATTACTCCTCGTTTCTGAATTAAATAGGCAATATCTAATTCTGAGTTCATGTCCTCTGGTGCTCTCCTCATACCAGAGGGTGAACCACCTGCCCGCATCTACCCTGTCAAGATCGCATGAATATTGAATGTTAATAAATGTTACTATGCGATTATAGAGCTCCCCTCCCTCTCCTTTGGTTCAAGGAGAATCATCCCAGCCTAACCAATCATTCCACGAAGTTCCATTTTCTCCAGTGTTGACAACAAGTTCATTAATCTCTGTTGTCCCCTGTACATCCTTACATATTATTAAGGCAGGTGGAGACATTTATGCGAAGAAATGGTTGAAATTTCAGGCACAGACGGCAACTGGATCTTGAAATCAGACAGCGACTGGAATTAGATTGTTCCACACAAGGACGAAATAGAGAAATGATCACTCTGACAAATGAGAATTTAATCATATCTCATTGATATTCAATACTACTGTAAACAAATTACCCCGTGTAATCGTCCACAGAGCTATTATTTGGGGGGAAAAGCTTATAGAAACTGGCTACATAAACACTTTGACAACAATAACATGTTCTTGAGACATTTTTTGATTATAAACCCAACTCATTGTTCTGTGAATCCTACATCGTTTGCAAGGCACAAATGAGACTTGGAATATAACTCTCTCCATTTGCCTAGATGGGTGTAACTTCAATAACACTTAAGGAACTGGACACCGTCCACGACAATGCAGTCACTTGAGTGTACCCTCTTCAACACCTGCAATATTCATTCCCTTCACCGCTAAGGCACAATTGCAGCAGAGTTCATCAACTATAAGATGCACTGAAGTATGTCATTCGGGCATTTTTGACAACCTTCAAAGCTCAACAGCTGTACTGACTATAAGGACAAGGTTGGAAAATGCAACGAAACGCCACCATTCTCAAGTTCCCCTCCAAGGCCCATAGCACCCTGACTTGGAAAGGAATCAGTGAGAAACTCATTGGTGAAACGTTCTTGATGGGCAAAGTTGCATACTTCAGCCTTCCATCTTTTATCTTACAATTTGAAGAAAAATGTTGATTTTTGCGGTGACCAGACTTGTGCTCAGTCCTTTCGTGGTTCCCTAAACTTGTGGTTGCTAAAGTTCTGATATCATCCACAGCCTGTGGTCAACAATAGAAAGTATCTGAAAATCCTCTCAATCAACTGACTCCCCTCAAGATTAGAGTGGTGTTCGAGAAGCACAGCAGATCCGGCAGCATTTGAGGAGCAGGAAAAATGGATGTTCCAGCCAAAAGCCCTTCATCAGGAATGAGACTGGGATCACATGGGATGGAGAGATAAATGGGAAGGGGGTGGGGCTGGGGAGAAGGTAGCTGAGAGTGCTGTAAGTGGATGCAGACGGGGGGGTGAAAATGATATGTCAGAGAAGTAGGTGGAATGGATAGGTGGGAATGAAGATTCACAGGTGGGACAAGTCAGGCGGATGGTGTTGAGCTGGAAGGTAGGAACTGGGGTAAGGTAGGGGGAGGGGAAATGAGGCAACGGGTGAAGTCCAAATTGATTACACGGGGTTGAAGGGTCCCAAGGCAGATGATGAGGCTTTCTTCCTCCAGGCATCGGGTCGTGAGGCAGTGGCGATACAGGAGGCGCAGAACCTTCATGTCCTCGGGAGAGTGGGAGGAGGAGTTGAAATGTTTGGCCATGGGGCACTGAGGTTGATTCTTGCGGGTATCCTGGAGATATTCTCTGAAGTGTTGTGTGAGAACACATCTCCTCTCTCCAACTTAGAGGAGACCGCATTGGGCGGAATGTATACAAGAAATGGCATGCGTGGAGGTGCAGGACAAATTTTGATGGATGTGGAAGCCTCCATTAGAGTCTTGGACAGAGGTGAGGAGGTAGATGTGGGTGCAGGTTTTGCAATTCCTGCAGTGACAGGGAAATTTATATTTCCCTCCCCACCCCTATCCAGTTTTCACAAAGACTCTTTCCTCCACGACTGCCTAGTCAAATCCACGCCCTCCAAAAACCCACCCTCCTCTCACGGCACCTTCCCCTGCCACCACAGGAATTGCAGAACCTGCACCCACATCTTCCCTCTCACATCCTTCCAAGGCTCCAATGAGCCTTCCACATCCATCAAATGTCCGTGTGCACTTCCACACATGTCATTTATTCCATCTGTTGCTCGCCATGCGGTCTCCTCTACATTGGGGCCAACAGACACATTCTCGGAGAGCGCTTCAGAGAACATTTCCAGGGAATCCGCGACATTCAACTCCAACGCCCCATGACCAAAAACATCAATTACCACGTTTCCCGACTCTCCCAAGGACATGCAGTTCCTGGGTCTCCTCCACCGCCATTCCCTCACCACCAGACGCCAGATCTTCCACCTCGGGACCCTCAACCCCAGGGTATCAACGTGGTCTTCACCAGTTTCCTCATCTCCCCACGGGGATCTTATCCGAGTTCCAAATATCTAACTTTGCACCATCCTACGGACCTGTCCCACCTGTCTATCTTCCTTTGCACCTATCCGCTCCACCCTCCTCTCCGACCTATCTCCTTTAACCCCATCTCTAACCACATCTTGCACTCTCAGCTAAATTCTTCCCAGACCCAGTCCTCCCGTTTATCGCTCCACCCTCGAGGCTCCCAGCTTTATTCCTGATGAAGGGCGTTTGCCCGAAACGTTATTTTTTTCTGCAACTCGGATGCTGCCTGACCTGCTGTGCTTCTTCAGCACCACTCTAATCTTGATTCTGATTTCCAGCACCTGCAGTACGCACTTCCGTCCATCTGATTCCGCTGTCTATTGATCTTGAATAGGCCATTGCTAAAGTTCCAGCATCATTTCCCTGCTCTTTTATTCCCACCTGCGGTCAAGAACAGAATGTACCTCCAACCCATCGAGACCACTTAATCCCTTGTCCAATCACCTTCAAACATTCGTGAATGTCTACTCCAATTTCTCTTTTATTACTTTAAACCACTCAGTATTCACACTTTTTTCATTGTGCGTCCTCAAATTCATTTTCACCCACTTCACTGGATTGAATTCCTTTCAGCACATTTTCTTGCCAATTGTTTCCAATCTCCCTGCGTTCTATGGCTTTCTTCCTCATGGTTAACTACATGACTAATTGTAACCTGATTTGCAAACAGCTAAATGATGGCCACGACAAATAAGTAAAAATCGTTGATCTGTATGAGAAAACAATAGAACTCATAGAAGCCATTGTTCATAAGCTTGCAAAGGACAGCAGAATTGGAGACTGTAAAGAAGGTGATCTAAGGTTCCAGAAGGATCTTAATCCATTGCGTCTTTCGGTTGAAAAATGTCACATGAAGTTCAATCTGGATAAATGGAAGGTATTGCATTTTGCTACATCAAATATTCGTAGGGCTTATACAATTAATGACCGGCAATGCACGCGTTGTGGAACACGGAGGCCAGGAATGCAAGTACATAATTCATTTTAATTTGCTTCATATATAGACAGAATGGTTAAAAAAAATGTCATCTAGCCTTCGTTGGTCAGTCCTTTGAGCGTAGGAGTTGGTACGTTATGTTGAAGTTGAATAGGACATTGGGTGATGCGTCTTCTGGAAAACTGTGTCCAGTTCTTGTCGCCCAGTAATAGCAAGGAAATTATTCAGCTGGAGTAGGTTTAGAACAGGTATACCTGCGTATGGCTAGTGTGGAAGGTTTGTGTTATAACGAAAGGCTGGATAGGCTGAGAATATTTTCACTCGAGCACTGGAGTTTGAAATGCGACCTGATAGAAATTTATAACTGTTTGAGAGTCTGGCTAGAGTTAACTGTAACTGTCTTTTCTCATAGGAGGGGCACTTCAAGACGAGAGGGCAAATGTTTAAAGTGAAAAGAGGGATTTAAAATAAGACATGAGAGGCTTTTTTTTAACAGGGGATGGTTTATGCGTGCAATTCACTTCCTGAGGCAGTGATGAATGAAAGTACATTTACAATATTTACAGGATATTTGGATCGATAAATGAATTGGAAAGTATCAGTGGGATTAACAAAAGCTATTCATTCATGCCTAGAATATAATTTATTGCCCAGAGGGAAGATCAGAATCAACCATGATATTATGGATCTGGAGTCACATACCAGCCAGATCAGATAGGTAAGGCAGTTTCCTTCCCTATCAGGCATTAGTGAATCAGATCTACAACAACTGATTCAACATCATCATTAGACTGTAGGTATTTATTTAACTAAAATTCCAACATCTGCCTTGCCAGGGTTTGAACCCGTGTCCACAGAATTATATCTGGACATTCATATTAACAATGCAGTAATAATATCACAAGGGCATTATTAACCCTCAGCAGTTACAAGAGCCGTCAGATGCGACTCGTTTAGTTTGGCATGATGTTCAGTGTGAGCTGGTAGGAGTGAAAGGCCTGTTTTCATGCTGTATGAGTCTATGACTTTGACGCTGTGAAACTGGCAGCTGGTTGGGATTAACAGCAGCGTTGGCAGTTTAGTTGATCTCCTTCCGGGATATGTAATCTTGCTGGTTACACTGGAGTTTCATCTGCTCATTGAGCCCTTCCCATACACGGGATTGTTGAATAGTCTGTCCCCAGTTTGACTGAGTCGATGAGTTTCCACTTCAGCAGGTAATTGAATCCCGCATTGCGCTGGTTTCTCTGTGATATCGGTGTCCTTGTATCTACCCAGGATGAACGATTGGTTGAAATCATGTCCACGCAGACGGAAGTCCCGTTGTCCATGTTGTGAATGTGTTTTTATTCTTCCTGATATACCCACTGGGTGTGGATGTCGCTGGTCAGGACAGCATTTGTGGTTCTTCCTGATTCGCTGCTATCTCGCTGCACGAGAGACATGGATTCGATCCCAGTCTCGTGTGACTGTGTGCAGTTTACTCATTCTCTCTTTGACTGTGCGAGTTTCCTGCCACAGACTGAAGGTGTGCAGGTTACTGGGATCAGACATGGGAAATGAAGGGGACCGGAATAGTTATGAAGTGTGGGTCTGCTAGGATGTTCTTCAGAGAGATGTTGTCGACTGGAAGGGCCGAATGGCCTGCTTTCCCACACGGTCGTCATTCTCGGATTAAGGGTCACCTATTTCGTTCAGGTCCTGGAGACACAAGTAGGCAGGATTGGGTAAAGATGGTAGCCTCCCCTGTATAAGTGACATGCATGAATGGGATTGCAGGAAATTAAAGACATGTTCACTGTTCCTGAGGTCAGGCTTCCATTCCAGGTTTTATTCGTCGAACTTTAACATTACCAGTTCCGTGTGTGAGTCCCCGTTTATTATATAACCACAACACCAGCTTCTCCAGGTTGCAGTATTTATTGGGAACAAGAAGCTGATTCTGAGTTGATGCGAACAAAAGCAGATGCCAACGTCAAAACCACTGATCCAAACAGGAAAATGAAATTTCGTACATTGCCACCCCAAAGTTATAGTCTCCACACGCTTTGGATGCGCCAATCGGCTGTCTCAGCAACATGTACTGTTTATGGTCATAATGTTATAAATGGGGGCAAGTATTCCCTTCCGCCCCGCTTTTGACCAGGAGCTGCCCCAACCTCGGAAATACGTGCGCCTCTCTCCTGTCATTCTATCCCAGTTTCCAATTGGATCTTCGTGTCTGCTTCACACAGTTTGTCTGATTCCGGGTCTGGAACTGGGATTATGTGTGATTGCATGCAGCAGTTGGTCCTGCCTTGTGTGGGAAAAGTGACGAAGTAGCTGATGTTCAAATATAATGCTATTGAAGCATACGTTTCAACTATATTCTGCACTCTCCCAAAAGTTTGGAGAGTTTCATTAATCCCATTCTCCTGTACTCTCATTCATGGAACCTCCACAGTCTCTGGGGATGCAAAAGTTAAACATTCGGTTCATTTTGCGTTCCCACATTCCTGCCGCTAAGTCCTGATATTGTACATTCTTCCTGACAATTCCTCTGCTACCATACTGGTTGCAGTTTGCAAGCGTGGTCTGTGGAATGCTGTAACCGTTTAGTAGTTCGCATTCTGCGTTGTGATTGCAGCGACCTCGGCTCTAATCCACACTATTGCGGTCCGATCTCTCAAAGCTTTACTTTTGGTGAAACACGGTAAGAAATTAATCGTTTTTTACAAGATAGTATTCTCCGAGGTGATGATTTCTTTTCCATCGAATTTTGTTGTTCTGCATTTCAAATATCAGAATTTAAACACAAAAGTTCTCGAAGATGTCTTTCCCTCGCACTCTCCCTAGCTCCCTTTTACATCCCTCATCCCATTTGACTGAGGCATTGCACAATCTAACATACACTTTCACGTTGATACCATCCAGTCTGTGCCGTTGCACTCACTGTTGCTGGGTGACCATGCCCCAATCTCTTCATTGGCACCTTCAAATCACCTGATCCGTTTGGCTATCGTGGCTGTGAGAGCAATTCTCTTTTAGCAGGTTTTACTGACATGGACCAGAGATTATTGGAGTGTGAGGCTCAATGAAAGGGCATAGGGAATAATTGGGGAAAAGTGACTCTATTGGGAAAGATCCCCCAGGAGGGCTTTCTGCGATAGCCTAGTGGTATTTTCGCTGGATTGTTAACACAGCAAAGCCAGGTAATGTTCAGTGGAGACGGGTTCGATCCCCACCACACCACGACGATGATAGTATGTGAATGCAATAAATGCCTAGAATTAAGAATCCGTTGTCTTAAAAACCCATCTGTTTCACTGATGTCCTTGAGGGAAGGAAACTACCGTCGTTATCTGCTCTGGCGTCCACGTGACTCCAAACCGGAAACCAATAAATGCTGCAGAGCGACCCCGATGCTGTTACAGAATGGAAATATGTTCATTCGGCTCAGTGCTAGAATTGTCCAGGGATGAGATCGTACTGGGAGAGTTGCAGGAGAGATTCTCTCGGATAGTGTCTGGGCAGAAGAGTCTCAGTCATGAAGGGAGACAGGACAGACTGGGGTCGTTTGTCACCGTGCAGAGGGGTTTGTGAGAGGTATAGATAAGGTAGACTGAAAGAAGCGTTTCCCAGCGATGGAAAGAACGATCACAGCGGGGCAGAGATTTAAGGAGAGAGACAGAATGGTTCAAGTAGATGTGTGGAAAAGCGGTATAGGCCGGCGGGTGTTGGATTTTGGAACACACTGTCTGTAAGGGTCAGAGAGGCAGCAACCCTTATAACCTGAAGGAATATTCAGATGTGAATATCTTCTGCCAATACCTGTAAGGCTTTGGGCGAAATGGTCGTTAAGCCGTTGCTTTTGACAAATGCAACCACAACGGGCTGAAGTGTCTCCTTTGAAACTGTTGTCCTTGTTAGTATAGTGGTTAGTGTCGCCGTATGTTAAGCGGGAGTTAGGAGCTCAATTCCTGGCTGGGGCAGTGTATATATTTTAAAACTGTCGCTCCGTTTCCAAATGCGGGTTATTAATGCCTGTCCTTCCATTCTCCATGGGAAATGTCACAATAAGGACAGTGCTGTCTGAATCACCGGGGGGAAGGTCTGCAGCTCCCGGCGAGATAGTGTCTCAATGAAAGTGCAACCACGTGACTTCCACAACCTGCACCTTGTGTCTGTACTGGAGTCTAAACCATTTAATAGAAAGAAGGAGGAAGCTGAGGAAGAAACAGGGTAAACCAATTCAGATGTGAGCGCAGGAGTATTTTCTGCAGCATCATTAGGAAAACTGACAAAGGGCTCCGAGAAAGAGTTTGTCTTTCAGAACTGTTCGTTCACAGAGATGTTTTTTCTTCCACTTGAGCCCTTAAGAAATTGAATAACAATTTATCTAAGACTTGAAATATTCGAACACACCAGGGGATGAGTCACGTGCTGGAAACTGTGTTTACAAGCCAGATGTTTGATAACTGATAATAATGCAACAGGCTGATGGACCATTCGCCATGCTTATAAAAACTCAAAAACTGTCATTTTTCAACTGAACAAAACAGGCAAAAATAAAGTCATCAAGAAAAGTTTCAAGCATTGCATATGTCGTCCTTGGTGCGAACGTGCTGAAATACAGCTGTCTCACTGCTATTTCCTAATGTTGATTTCCAGTCACGGAAAAAAAATTGTTGTTCCTTATGGAAATTTATAATTGAACACGAGTTTCTGACAATACAAAACAGCAAAGGTAGCAGTTCGGTCAGAGTCAGTGAGAATTTCATATCGGAGATGAAATCAAATGGGAAGAAACGCTGAAATAAGTTGCCTTTGCCTGCTCAGACTCAGTACTACAAAATGATCCTTATTGAAACATATAGGTATTTTCAAGGATTTAATAAGTTGGATGCAGAAAGTTTAGTTCTGTGACCAGAGCACCTCGTAACGAATGACTTGGAGATGCTGGTTTTGGACTGGGATATGCAAATTTGAAAATCACACAACCCCAGGTTATAGTTCAACAGGTTTAATTGGAAGTACGAGCTTTCGGACCACTGCTCATTCATCAGATGATTGTGGAGTACACAGTTGTAAGACACAGAATTTATATCATATGTTTGCAGTGTGACGTAACTGAAATCGTACATTGAAAAATACCTTGATTGTTTGCTAAGTCTCCGATCTGTTAGAATGACCATGTTAGCTTAACTTCTTTCATATGCAAAGCGCAAAACCTTTTTATTTTAAAGTTTCATTCTCAGGTGAAGTTTAACAATTGGTGTCTGCCCCCGTGTGCTGCTGTCTGTTCCAAAATGTTTAGACTGATTCAAGTTTATAAAAATGAATTACCAGAGACTTACATGGATTCATGATGTTTTTGAGCAAAGTACAATGTAACTCTGCAAGTACAAATTCACCCCACAGACGGATATGTGTGTGTGTGTGTGCAAGAGGGTCTCTTTGTAGATAGGACAATGGGATCACCTGTATTGTGACATGAACCCAATGACCATTGGTACCGAATTTAGCTATCAGTCTCTGTGGGGGCACTTTTAGCTGCTGCCTCTTCCGAAGACCGCCTTTGAGGGTTGTCACCCGAAGATCCGAGGTCAAATGTCCTGGATCACTGAAGTGCCCTCCAACTGGGAAGGGGCACACCTGTCTGTTGATTAATGTGCAGCGCCCATTCCGTTGCTGTAGCCTCTGCGCAGCTTCACCAATGTACCATGTCTTAAGGCATTCTTGTCTGCAGCATGTTGTTTTTTTTCAGATTAGCGTCAGTCTAAACATTATGGCATGGACGCAGCACACAGGGACTAACACCTTCAACATATTATCTGTGCTGACACTAATTGGTTAAGTCCACCTGAGAATGTAACTGTTAAAAGAAAGTTTTGCGATTTACATAAGAGAGAAATGAACCGTACATAGTTATTCTAACAAATGAAAGACTTAACAAGCAATCAAGGTATTTTTCCAATGTATAATTTCAGTGACATTACACTGTCACCTTTCGCTATAAATTCTGTACCTTACCACTGTGTACTCCACAGCCACCTGATGAAGGAGCAGCTCTCCAAATGCTATTGCTTCCATTAAACCTGTTGGACTATAACCTGGTGTTGTGCGATTTTTAACTTCGTATTAGAATGCGGATCTCACAATTAAAATAGAGACGAAGAAGTATTTATTCTCTCAGACAGTTCTGTATCAGTGGACTTTCTGATAGCAGAAGGCTGTTGGGGAAGTGTCATTAGGTGTAATGAGGCTGAGATCGGTAGATCTTCAAACAGCAAAGATATCAAGCGTTATGGGGAAAGGCAAGAAAGTGCAGTTCAAGGTTATCAGATCAGATATGAAACCATTCAATAGCGGAACAGACGTGGTGGTCTGAATGGTGACTATTTGTTCCTAAAATTGTTGGCCTTAATATGAAGCTGCAAAACCGACCTGAGTAAAATGTGCCAAATTTAAAAAAGCGTGGTCCCCCCGGAGCACTGAACCGAGGTGCAATGTTCAAAAAACAACACACAAAGGGCAGGCAATATTGGGTAATTGATCCGTAGTGATCAGTATACCAAGGTAAACAGGAAAACAGATATTTAGTATCTACTTTGAACCTGGCTCCACGAGGCATGTAGTTAACTCTCACAAACCACTATTCCCCTTCCGTTTTCCTGACGCCCTCTCCGTTCTTGTTTTAAACTGATTGAACTTCAGGCAATTGCAAATTACATTGCTGATGTGGAACTGTAGCATATACAACATAGAACATTACTGCGCAGTACAGGCCCTTCGGCCCTCGATGTTGCGCAGCCCTGTCATACTAATCTGAAGCCCATCTACACTTTTCCATGTACGTCCATATGCCTCTCCAATGACGACTTAAATGCATTTAATCTTGGCGAATCTACCACCGTTACAGGCAAAGCATTCCATGCCCTAACTACTCTCTGAGTGAAGAAACTACCTCTGACACCTGTCTTATACCTATCTCTCCTCACTTTAAAGTTGTGGTCCTCGTGTTTGCCGTCCCAATTATTGGAAAAAGACTCTCCCTGTCCACCATATCTAAACCTCTGATTATCTTGTATGTCTCTATTAAGTCACCTCTCAGTCTTCTCTCCAACGAGGACAGCCTCAAGGCCCTCAGTCTTTCTTCATAATACATTCCTTCCATACCAGTCAACATGCTGCGCCCTTTCCAAAGCGTCAACATCCTTCTTATAATGATGTGACCAGAAACGTTGACAATACTTCAAATGTGGCTGTACCAGATCTTTGTAGAGCTGCAGCATAACCTTCTGATTCCAGAACTCAATCCCTCTATTAATAAAGGCCAAAACACTGTTTTCCTTCTTATTTACCCTTTCAATCTGGGTGGCAACTTTCAGGGATCTGTGTACATGGACACTGAGGTCTCTCTGCTCATCTGCACTTCCAAGAATCTTACCATTATCCCAGTACTTTGCATTCTGATTACTCCGTCCAAAGTGTATCACCTCACACTTGTCCATTTTGCACTCCATTTGCCACCTCTCAGCCCAGCTCTGCATCCTATCTATGTCTCTCTGCAACCTACTACATCCTCCGTCACTATCCACAACTCCACCGACCATAGTGTTGTCCGCAAATTTCCAACCCACCCTTATAAGCCCTCATCCAGGTCATTTATAAAAATGACAAATAGCCCCGGACCCAACATCGACCCTTGCGGAATGCCGCTAGTAACTGGACACCAAGATGAACATGTTGCATCAACTACAACACTCTGTTTTCTTTGAGCGAGCCATATACTGATCCAAACTGCTATGTCTCCCACAATCCCATTCCACCGCATTTTGTATAATAGCCTACTGTGGGAACCTGACCGAACACCTTGCTGAAATCCATATACAGAACATCAACCTGCTTACTCTCATCTACCTGTTTGGTTACTTTGTCAAAAAACTCATGAGATTCGTTAGGCACGACCTACTCTTTACAAAACCATGCTGACTGTCCCTGACCAGATTATTCTTTTCTAGATGATTATAAATCCTATTCTGATAATCTTTTCCAAAGCTTTAGCAACAATTGAAGTGAGACTCACTGGTCTGTAATTACCAGGGTTGTCTCTACTACCCTTCTTGAACAAGGGAACCACATTTTCAATCCTCCAGTCCTCACGCACTATTCCTGTAAACAATGATGATTTCTAGATCAATGGCACGGGCTCGGCAATCTCTTCCTTTGCTTCCCAGAGGATCCTAGGATAGATCCCATCTGGCCCAGAGGACTTGTCTATTTTCACACACTACAGTGTTTCTAATACCTCTTCCTTGTGAACCTCAATCTCTTCGAATCTAGATGCAAGTATCTCTGTATCTTCCTCGCCAACATTTTCATTTTATATCGTGAATACTGTCGAAAAATATTTATTTAGTGTTGCCCATGTCTCCTCTGACTCCACACACAACTTCCCACTATTATTCTTGATTGGCCATAATTTAACTCTCGTCATTCTTTTATTCCTGACATACCTATGGAAAGACTTAGGGTTAACCCTGATCCTATCCGCCAACAACTTCTAATGTATCCTCCTGGCTCTCCTGGCTCTTCCTGGCTCTCCTGAGCTCTCTTATTATGTCATGCAGGGAAACGATTCTGTCTGCTGCACATCAGCATTCTGCTTTGAAACATCAGGCAGTATTTCATATTGATTACTGAAAACGTTAACCTTTAACAAGCCATGACAGTGAAATCACTGAATCCTCATCACTATACTACCAGGGAAGACTTCTGTTAAAATCACCCTGGACACCAAGAAATTCGCCATTCTATTCTCCCATCCTTCTCTGCGTGATCCCCTCTGCCCTATTCCGGTCTTGTTGCTTGGTTTACAATACTGAGGATATCCAATCATCTTTGCATTTCAGTTTCTAAAGGATGAGAAATTCTCTCTGAGCTGGCACTTTGCTTGCTCAGTGGTGATAACACTGTCCTTGTAAACTAGAAAAGTGCTTGAAATAGGCCATTCCTGTTTTTCATTCCAAGAACTTGAGGCAAACCGTTCGGAACGAGAGGAAATAGCGGGCGTGAGCAGTGATCAAGTTTGGCAGCAAGAACGAGGTGAGGCAGTATAAACTACAGAGTAATGGGGAAACAATGGGCAAGGAACACTGGGACGGGAGGGGCTGAATGCTTCCTTTCTTTGCTGTAACCAGACATTGGTGTTGAACTCTGAAATGGGACAACATCAGACAAGTCGGTGAAATCTTAGTTTCTGCTTGTTTTCTCCCGAGGCCTGTGTCACACTTGGGGAAATGTGTCTGCGAGCTTCAGTCTATGGGTAAAAATGGGGTTCAATTCCCATCTCAAACTTAAATCCCACTTATTGTGTTTTACGAGATTAAAACTTTCCAGAGAAATTAGCCCTCAGGTGAAACGTCAGAGCTTACAAGCTTACAGACCAAGTGCTGGGAAACGAGATGAAGGGACCCAGTTCTGTGCTGTAAAAACTCCATAATTCAATCATTTTTGAGGGGAAACATATTTGCAGTGACATAATTCCAAAAACTGTGTTATGAAGAAACGTGCAACGGCTTCTGCCCTCATCCCTGGTGGTCTAGTGGTTAATATTCAGCGCTTTAACTGAGTGGCCTGGGTTTCATTACTGTTCAGGAAATCAGGACTTCTTGTTCCTGATGCAGACAGCGCAGCTCTACCAGGAATCTGTTTCATGCCTTATATCAGTCAATACCCCAGCTCATCAAAGAAGTGAAAAGTGCCTTCCCTCTCTCTGCACAGTCAGACAGTTAATCCTTCATTCTCCTCTGATTCTACTTTACAAAGAATTTCCAAATTTTGTAAAAACTGAGTCTCAGCTATTTCTTTTCTGTGCTTTTCATCCATCAGAGCTGCAGCGATTGAGTGCGTTGGTTTCTGAAAACGAAACGTACCTATGAGCAATGTATTGGGCTATTCCAGGATTGCCTTCTCTGACAACGGTGGGACATGACTGATGTTGTCTATGATATGGAAGTGCCAGTGTTTGAGTTGAGTAGACAAAGTTAAAAATTACATAATATCAGGGCACAGTCCATCAGGTTGATTTGGAAGCACTAGCTTTCGGAGAGCCGCTCCTTCATCAGGTGCGTGTTTTTCTGCTGAAATTTTTGTGTGTGTCAATATGCGCGATCTTTTGGAAGATCATCTGAACTTTAACCGACCGTTCGTGGTGTCGACGGTACCCATGACTTGGAGGTGTTGGTGTTGGACTGGGGTGGATAAATTTCATAATCACACAAAGCCATTTTAGATTCCAACAGTTGACAAATACCTGATGAAGAAGCAGTGCATGGAACACTGGTGCTTCCAAATACGTCTGTTCTATACAATCTGCTGCTGTGTGATTTTAACTCTGATAGCTCTTGGTAATGTTTCACTGATCGAAGACAGTGAAAGAACTTTCGTTCGTGGAGATGAAAATTTCAAATGTTATCCACCTCAGCATAGCAAAAGTGATTAGGTTGGATTTGTGATGAATCTCCACAATGCGCTTTCGCAAAGTAAAAGTCGAACTTACAACTGCCTGATCTGGAGCCAGCTATACGAATGGTTGCACCAATGGCCAGATGCACAGCTGAAATTTTACACGCGGCAGAGCTGTGGTGTTAACAAGGACATGAGCAATAACAGTTACAGGCACAAGGTGAACAACGAACAAAGATAATCACCATCATTGATTCACTTCAATTTGTCCTCAAAACAACGAGCATTCACAATCTGATCAGCCAATTAATGAGGTCACTGCCGATCTTGGAAATTGCAACTGACTTTGCTGCATTTTCACCATAATTTGAGGTAAACTCCAGCCTAATCATAACATGGCATATTCCCATTAATTTTCATCTTTAGATAACGTTAATGACCTGTCCGAATTTGCAGAAAATGAGTGAAAACGTCCTTCCGATGACGTAATCCAGTGCAGAGTCGTCCAGAAATGAAAAGACAAAGGCATGAAGCATCACTCCCATTTCTCTCTGGACCAATGCGTTTTCCTGAGTTGAATATTTGCAGGACTTGTCTTTACTATCTAAAGAATTAATTATTTTCCCGGGAAAGATTCTTCATAAATCAATTAACATCTGAGGTGTTGAAACATATTTTACTTTAGATTAAAATAGTTGAATATCTTTTCCCCCAGACTAATATCCCAATCCTCCCTCCTGTTCCATGTAAATACAAGGTTTGCCAGGTGATGTTGGAGCTCCCAATCTGACGTTCCAATGCTCCTTGCTGCTCCATGTCAATAGAAGCTGCTCTACATGAAGTTGGAGCTCCCAGTCTGATGTCCCAATGCTCCCTGCTCCATGTCAGTAGAAGTGGTGCAGTTGAGGTTAGACCTACCACTCTGATGTCCCAATGCTCCCAGCTGTTACATGTCATTAAACGCTGGTCCTTGTGAGATTGGAGCTCCCGGTCTGATGTCCCAATGTTCCCTCCTCCATGTCAAGAGAAGCAGTCCAGTTGAGGTTGGATGTATCACTGTGATGTCCCAATGCTCCCTGCTGCTATATGTCATGAAAAGCTGCTCCAGGTGAGAGTGGAACTCCCAGACGGATCTCGCAAAGCTCCTTGCTCCATGTCAACTGAAGCTGCTCCAAATGAGGTTAGATCTTGCATTCGCATGTTCCAATGCTCCCTGCTGCTCCATGTCAATGAAAGCTGCTCCAGGTGTGGTTGGAACTCCCAGATTGATGTCACAATGCTCTCTGGTCCACGACAAAAGACGCTGCTCCAAATGAAGTGGGAGCTCCCATCCCTAGCAGCTCACATACTTCTATACCACCATAGAAATACTGCCCACTGAACATTCCCACCACTGGACCCATTGGTGGAATATCCACATCATGAGAACCTAATATTATTTTTAGTCACAACCGAATCATTATTTCCAAAAGTCATTCTTTCTTAAACCTTATTTCGCATGTGCATACTGCAGTCAATCCGAAGTAAGATAATGGTGCTAATTGATGTATGCTTAATAAAAAATACATCCTATTATTCATGTTGAGTAACTGCGAGTTAGCAAGGACAATGTTTGTATTCACATCACACTTTTATTCCAGGTGAGAAAATGTGGTTTGCATTATTTAAAATGAACTTGTTTTCTGCGTAAAATGATTAAATAGATCTCAATTTCAAATCAACATTGGTAACGTTGTCATCCATCTTGAAATGTGGTGTCTTCTTCTTTCAACCAGACGGGTATTATAACGAAATGTCTATTAATGATATGCGTATAAAGACACTTGAAATCGCAAGGTTTGTGAAGGTTTGTAACTCAGGTTGAGGTTTAAGGTGTAGGTTTGCTCGCTGAGCTGTAGGTTTGATACCCAGACATTTCATTATCTGGCGAGGTAACATCATCAGTGGCGACCTCCATGTGAAGCGAAGCTGTTGTCTCTTGCTTTCTATTTATATCTTTCTACTGGGTGGGGTTCCTGCGGTTTGTGGTGATGCCATTTCCTGTTCGTTTTCTGCGGGGTTGATAGATGGCATGTAGATCTATGTGTTTGTTTATGGCGTTGTGGTTGGAGTGCCAGGCCTTTGGGAATTCTCTGGCATGTCTTTGCTTAGACTGTCCCAGGATCAAGGTGTTGCCCAAGTCGAACCGGACTACCAAAAATCCATTAACCAGGAGCCCCACTCAGACCCATAGTCTCATTACCCGGAACACCAACTTACAGACGGGCCAAAGATCTACACGCAAGACTGAAATGCCTCATAGAAGAGTCACAGCACTCCATCCACTCCACCCAGGAATTCCTAAAAATCATCAAAAACACCAAAATAGAGGAAGAAGAAGCAATGATCTCATTCGACATAACAGCACTGTTCACCTTCATCAACATCGACCTGGCAAAGGAAACACTTACCACACTTTTAGAAGAGGCCATCCCAGACGCACCAACAACCATCAATCACATTACCAACGAAAACATCATGAAGCAAGTGAACCTGTGCCTCACTACCCACTTCACTTTCAACAACATAGTCTACAAACAAATCAACGGCACACCCATGAGATCTCCGCTATCAGGATTCATAGCAGAAGCGGTAATGCAAAGACTAGAACAAACACCCCTACCAACAATCAAACCAAAAATCTGGGTCCACTACGTAGATGACACCTTTGTCATCACAAAACAAAACAAGATAGTAAAGGCATTTAACATCATCAACAACACCCTCACAGGCATGAAGTTCACCAAGGAGGAAGAAACCGACAACAAACTCGCATTCCTGAACGTCACAGTAGAAAGAAAGGACAACGGAGAACTACAAACCTGTGTATACAGAAAACCGACAAACACTGACCAAATACTTAACTACACCAGCAACCATCCCAACACACACAAACGAAGCTGCATCAGAACACTATTCCAATGAGCCACCACACACTGCAACACAGACAAACTTCGGAAAACAGAGGAGAACCACGTATTCGAGAAGAACACATACTCAAAAAATACAGTTCGCAGATTCCTCAAGAAGAAACCACGACAAGCAGACCAAACACAGCCAGAAACCCTAACCACCTTACCATACATCAAAGAAGTTTCAGAAATGACAGCCAGACTACTCAGACCCCTCGGAATCCTAGTCGTACACAAACCCACCAACACTCTCAAACAAAAACTAACAAACTTAAAAGACACAGTTCAACCCATGGACAAAACCAACGTCATCTACAAAGTTCCATGCAAGGACTGTCACCAACACTACGTAAGACAAACAGGAAGAAAGTTAGCCACCAGGATATACGAACACCAGCTAGCCACAAAAAGACACGACCTTCTCTACTTCGTAACCCTACATACGGATTAAAAATACCACTAATTCGAATGGGACAACACCTCTATCCTGGAACAGGCTAAGCAAAGACGTGCCAGAGAATTGCTAGAGGCCTGGCACTTCAACCACAATGCCATAAACAAACCCTTAGATAGAGATTCCATCTATCAACCCCTCAGAAAACGAACAGGAAATGACATCACCACAAACCCCAGGAAGCCCATCGAGGAGAAAGATATAAATAGAAAGCAGGAGACAACAGCTTTGCTTCAATTGGAGGTCGCCACTGATAATGATGTTACCTAGCCAAGTAATGAAACGTCTGGATATCAAAGTTACAGCTCAGCGAGCAAACCTAGACCCTACATTTTAAATCATTTTTCATGTTTATGTTGCATGAATCTGCGGTTATTGATCCACAGTTTAGTTTCACTCCCTATAGGTAACATGCTGATTTCTCCAGTTGTTCATAGTTCAATGTGATGCATCCAGTGTGTGCATAACGAGAGGGAGCTTGCTTCCCACATCTTGTGTTTATCTGTGCCTTATGTCCAGCATTCATCAATGGCGAGAGCAAGGGGCGAGGGCGAGACCAATGTGTAAGGCTCTCCGTGCCCATGCACGGCACCCACAGCGGCAATTCTCCACTGGGCATTTACAGCCAGTTCTCAGTGCCCCTACACCCACGCCCTGCCCCTTTGAAATATCTCCATTAATTTGGGCTGTCTCGCTGTGCTCTTCTCACCAGGATGAATTGCTTCTACTCAACCTCCTTCAGATTTCATCTGACAAAACATTCATTAAGAATCCCTTTGCATAAACATGCACTTCGCAGCTCTCGTTATTTGATTTTCCTGAATGACTTTCATACGAAAACACTTTCACAGCAACTTGACTTGAAAAAGAAAACCACGCTCCTTTACATTATCCCAATGCAACCAACATTTCAATTACTATTCTTTGGGATTTTGTAATAGCGTCGATGCATATGAACTGACTACTGGAGCTCCAAATTCAACATGACAGCTATGATCGTCGGAAAATAGCACCACTGAAATGCCGTTGATAACAGCGACGAGGTTGGGATTCGAACCCACGCGGTATTCCAGGATTCTGACCCAACGACTGTGAAGGAACACCTGTATTTTTCCAAGTCAGGGTGATGAGTGGCTTGGAGGGCAACTTGCAGGTGGTGTTTGACACAGACGAATCACAACTTTGGTGACCCCTTTGGCCATGAGCTGTATCCTGACACAATGCCCTGACCATTATTAACTTTAACAACTCACTGCTCCAGAATATACTTCACTGGCATAACCCATCTGCTGTTTGAACCTTGAGCTGTGAAATACAGATTTAATGATGACAACAATCTGCTGCTGACACTTGCAGAAGCAAATCTGTTTCGAACTCATCCCCAAATCCCATTCATCTGATATTCCTGTGCACGTTGATCTATATCACTATTTTTTTCAGGCAATGTCTCTGTTTAAATATTCTCAAGAAGTTTAACTCATCTGTACATGAAATTTCCCTCAGCCGCTCTATGTCGATTATCCGAATCCCTGCCAGTTGTTCATATTTAACCTGGTTTCCTTCAAGTGCATTTTCTCTCAAACAATGATTTTTACAATCAACCACCCCAAATGCATGCCCCCAACACACACACACACACACACACACACACACACACACACACAGAAACCTTCCGCTGCTGTGTGTATTTGATGTATGTACCGTTCCCAAATGATAGTAAAGGTTAGCAATACTCCCCGTGCTGGGCAGACAATCCAGGTTACTGAGCAATGCACTTGCATGGCCTGCACAGCTCTCCATGTTGGTCTGTCATCTTCTCCCAGTTTATGTGTGGGCGGCACGGTGGCACAGTGGCAAAGTGGTTAGCACTGCTGCCTCACAGCGCCGGCGACCCAGGTTCAATTCCCCGCCCCAGACAACTGACTGTATGGAGTTTGCACATTCTCCCCGTGTCTGTGTGGGTTTCCTCCGGGTGCTCCAGTTTCCTCCTACAGTCCAAAGATGTGCAGGTTAGGTGAATTGGCCATGCTAAATTATCCGTAGTGTTAGGTAAGGGGTAAATGTAGGCGTATGGGTGGGTTGCGCTTCGCCGGGTCGGTGTGGACTTGTTGGGCCGAAGGGCCTGTTTCCACACAGTAAGTAATCTAAAATGTTGTTTGAATGTTAAATAAGGGTTGCAGCTTTGACTCACATATTTGAAAGATGGCCTGTGCCTGTCCACTAAACGTCTGACGTCTGTGTTTGTCCCTCTAAGTTGATTGTGTAGTCAGTAACACGAGGAATCCCTTTCAGTATTATTGTAAAGGGCCAGGTATCGAACATCTCTGACAATGCTCTGACAAGGCCCTTGGATGTATCTTTTTGCCAAGGGATGAGTTTATGGGATTTTAGTACATTGGAACAGTTCATTAGTAGTTCATTAGTTATTCTAAACTCCTCTACTTTTTTGTATCTGTTTTTATTCGAGTGTTTAAATAAATTGTGTTTTGCTTAAAGTTGAGTGGGTTGACCAGCTGCAATACATCTGGAACACCCATTTCACATCTACCTTTACTAGAAGGTAGTTGGGTGGCACGGTGGCTCAGTGGTTAGCACTGCTGCTACACAGCTCCAGGGACCCGAGTTCAATTTCCACTTATGACTGTGTGCAGTTTGCACATTCTCCCTGTGTCTGCATGGGTTTCCACTGGGTGCTCTGGTTTCCTCCCACAATGTGCAGATCAGATTAATTGGCCATGCTAAATTGCCCATAGTGTTAGGTGCATTAGTTAGGGATAAATGTGGGGTTGGGTGGTTTGGTCTGCGGTGTGGATTTGTTGGGCCTGAGGGCCTCTTTCCATACAGTTAATAATCTAGCATAAGACAAGATCGGCGTCCAGGCAACGATCTTATAGTATTTTAAGGCAGTCTGCTCTGAATCAAAGCAAACTGGGGACACTTGTCCAGTTCGAAATCAATAATTCCAAATTAAGTTCAGGATTAGAATCCCTACAGAGTGGAAGCAGGCCATTTGGCCCAACAAGTCCACACCGACTCTCCGAAGAGTAAACTACCCAGCAGGGACGGGAGGATGTGCACAGGGAGATTGCTGGGCTCAACAGCACCGTCTTGTAGTTGTTAGTGTCTTTTGGTTTGGGTTTTGAATTCGGTTGGTTTGCACAGTACTTTGTGTAGTCATGGCTAATTTTGTCTGTAAGAGTCCTCTGGGTGTGTAAGAAGTGAAGGTGGAGATTTTACGAAAGGTGTGCAAGGCAAAGCTGTTAGAATTGACAGACAAGCTGGAGTTGGGTTTGCGTTTGTCTGTGAGTAAAGGAGAGATAATTACAGCTGTAGCTTGGCATTTAAATTTTGTTGGAAACACCATCAGAACTTTTGGAAATGGCTAGAATTAATTTGCAGATGAGGCACCTTGAACACAAAAAGGAATTGAGACAGTTTGAAATACGATTAAAAGTAGAATTTAAAGAAACAGAAAGGAAGAAGCAAGACAGAAAACGAAAGAAGAATGGCAGAAAGCGAGAGAGTTTCAACTACAAAAGTTAGCAATTTGAGAGAAAAGTCGACTTAGCAGGGTGGAGACGAAGGTAGATGCTGTGCTGGATGAGGAGGATAGTGAGGATGAGCCAAAGGTCTGATGGGGAACTGTTTAAATACATCCAGGCATTGTCTAAATGTGGTGAAAATGATGTACAAGTCTCTTTAATTTCATTTGAGAAAGTGGCTACACGAATGCAGTGGCCACTGACCATATGGATTTCGTTGATCCAAACAAATCTGGTAGGTATAAAGAGTGAAGCATTTGCATCCCTATCGGAGGCGGTATCTGGCCAGTATGAGGAGGTGAAGAAAGACATCAGAAGTGCATATGAGCTTGCGCCAGAAACAACAGACAGTGTTTTAGAATGTAAAATTGCATTCCTGGTAAAACATACATTGAGTTTGAAAGGATCAAGCAAAGTAATTTTGAAAGGCGAGTCAGGGTATTAAAAACAGAGCAATCTATAACACTCTTAGAGAGATCCTTACTTTGGAGGAGTTCAAAAACTCACTTCCTGCAGTCGTGACAACTCGTGTGGAAGAGCAGAAATTTGAAATGGCATGATTAGGATCTGAAATGGCTAATGATTCTCGCTTGGTCCATAAAACAAAGTTTGGCTTCTGGGAGGGCTTGAAAAGAATGTGCAAGATCTTAAAATATATACCTGTGAGACTAAGGTTTAGTGGCATAGGCCAGGAGTAGCAGGTAAATGGGGTTACAGCATTAAGAGGTACAGAAACATGTCAAACCTTTAATCTGAGACATGAGGAGAAATGTCATTCAGTAGGACCATAAGAGAGTTGAGAAGTGCTCCATTATGTAAAGTGTGGTTGGAGTGGCCGGTGGAAACATCAACAGAAATATTTCACAATTGGGAAGGATACCTTGAGTTTGGTGTTGGCGTTACAACATTTCAGCATTTAAATTACCCATAGCGTGTCTGAGACAAATATGTGTACTGATTACAACACCTGAACGTTTTTAGAGAAATTTAGGGAGTAACGTTCCAGTCTGTTCAGATAGAGTTATTGTTGCCATTTAATTTGGAAGTTATACAAGTGACAGGATGAGAACTCGTACTTGCTGACAAGTTGTGGAGACATGGATGAAGAAAAGCAGAAGCATTCCACCATCACGCTTACCGCCACACATTCCACCACAGTCTCACACACTGCCCCCAAAACCTCCACCATCACACTCAATCCCACACACTCTACCACCATCACACACACCACCCCACACCTCCCTCACCATCACAGTTACCCTCAGACACTCCACCACCATCACACACACTGCCCCACACCACCCTTGCTGTCACGCTCACCCCACCCACTCCACAATCCTCACACACGTTGTCTCACACCACACCACCGTCACGCTCACCCCAAACTTGCCACCACCATCAGACACTCTGCCCCACACCACCCCCACCTTCACGCTCACCCCCACACACTCCACCACCATAACACACACTGCCCCACACCACCCTCACTGTCACGCTCACACCCACGCACTCTACCACCTTCACGCATACTGCCCCAGACCACACCCAATGTCAAGCTCACGCCCCCAAACACTCCACCACCCTCGCAAACGCAGCCCCATAGTAACCGCACTGTCACGCTCAACCCCACACACTCCACCACCATCACACACACACCCCACACCACCCCCACCATCACGCTCACCCCCATACACTCCACCACATTCACACACACTGCCCCACACCACCCTCACTGTCATGCTCACACCCACACACTCCACCACCATCACAAACACTGCCCCACACCACCCCCACCATCAGTCTCACCCCTCACACCACCACCATCACACACACTGCCAAAACCACCCCCACCGTCATGCTCACCCCCACACACTCCACCACCATCACACACACCACCCCATACCTCCCTCACAGTCACGCTCACCCCCACACACTCAACCACCCTCACAGCCCCTGCCCCACACTGCCCCCACCGTCACGCTCATCCCCACACACTCTACGCACTCACACACACCACCCCATACCTCCCTCACCATCACGCTCACCCCCACACACTCCACCACCATCACACACACTGCCCCACACCACCCTCACTGTCACGCTCACCCCCACACACTCCACCACCATCACACACACCGCCCTATACCTCCCTCACCATCACGCTCACCCCCACACACTCCACCACCATCACACACACCACCCCATACCTCCCTCACAGTCACGCTCACCCCCACACACTCCACCACCCTCACACACCCTGCCCCACACCACCCCCACCATCACGCTCGCCCCCACACACTCCACCACCATCACACACACTGCCCCACAGCACCCTCACTGTCACGCTCCCATCCACGCCCTCTACACCTTCAAACACACTGTCCCACACCACACCTACCGTCACGCTCATGCCCCCAAACACTCCACCACCCTCGCAAACACTACCCCATTGTAACCTCACTGTCACGGTCACACCCACACACTTCACCACCATCACAATCACACCCCACACTACCCCCACCGTCACTCTCACCCCCAAACCAGCACAATCACACTCACTGCCCCACACCACCCGCACCATCACGGTTGCCCACTCAGACTCCACCACCATCACACACACTGCACCATACCTCCCCCACCGCCATGCACACTCGCACACACTCCACCACCATCACTCACACTGCCCCACACCCTCACCATCACGCAAAACCCCACACACTCCACCACCCTCACACACCCTGCCCCACACCGCCCCACCGTCGCGCTCATCCCCACACACTCTACCCCACTCACACACACCACCCCATACCTCCCTTACCATCATGCTTACCACCACACACTCCGCCATCATCACAGACACTGCCCTGCACCAACCTCACCGTCACGCACACCCCAAAACACTCCACCACCAACACACACAATGCCCCACATCACCCTCACCGTCACACACACACCAACACATCTACCACCCTCACTCCCCCTGCACGACACCGCCCCCACCGTCACGCTCAACCCCACACACTCTACCACCATCGCGCACACTGCCCTGCACCATCCCCACCGTCACGCTCACCACCACAACACCCCCACCATCACACACACTGCCCCACGCCACCCCCTCCGTCACACTTACCCCCACACACTCCACCACCATCACATACACTGTACCACACTGCCCCCACCATTACGCTTACCCTCACACACTCCACCACCATCAGTCACACCCCCACACCACCCCCACCATTATGCTCACCCCCACACGCATTCCCCATCATCACGCTCATTCGCTCACACAATCGCCCAGCATCACACTCACATGCCCACGCAGTCGCCCACTATCACACTCCTCACACACCTTAAACTGTGCTCCTGTCTGTGAACACTGACCAGTTGATCCCCTCTAAATGGCCTTTTACCCCATCCCCATTCTATTCCCTGAGTAACAGACAGTATGTCCCACACAATGTGTTCTGTTTGTGATATCCTGTTGAACCAGTCTCAGCCACAGCCTATGGTTCCACTCCACCTGTTACCCCCATTAACGGCTGGTGTTCTCACACCCACTATGTCCCCGAGCAATGGCGTTTGGCCCTAGCTCCATACTGTTGCCCTAGCAATGGCCTGACATGTCGTCCCAATCTCTGTTCTGGAACATCGGCCTGAAGACCGACAACCCTCTTCTGTTCCCCCTGCACCGAAGGATTCGAGGAAGTCAGTAGCATTGGGAGGTTATGATTGCAAAATGGAGAGAGAGTGAATGAGATTGGGGAAGGCAACGACAGTGGAATTGAGTGTGTAAATGGGAAAAGGAGAGAGAAATACCAGTGCAGTGTGAGAGTGGGAGGCATATCTGGAGGGAGAGCGACAAAGGGAGCAAATTGAATTCTGCTGAGAGCCAAGTTGGAGTGGGAGACCCAGGGGTGAAAGTAAGGACAGAGGGAGTTAATCCCAGCTCCTGAGCTCAGGGACGGGTGCCCTCCCCTTCCCTGAGGACCAGGTGTTGAGGCTGAGTCTGTCTCTCTCCAGCTCAGCTTCTCCAACACAAAGACACACAACAACATCATTCACTCTGCTGCTCAGCACGCTTTTATGCACATTTTTATTTTTTACAAATGGAAGTGATAGATACAGTTAGTGGGGTTGTGCCTTTTCTCACTAGCCCCTGAGTTGTGAGAAACATTGAAATGTATCCCAGGAACCCCCTTAGGAGATAAGGATGGACAAAGCACTGTTACCCTCAGTCTGTTACCACAGCGACAGGCTGCTCCATCGCTGAATTAAACTGAAATGAACTCCAACACTGAACTGAAATGAGAAAATCTCGGATGGATTGATTAATGAGGGAATTTGATTAATGGATGGATTTGGGTGAAGGGATATTTCAGCACATTCTTCAGTTGCTGCCTGAACTTAGTCTGGGTCACGGCATAAATCGCGGTGTTTGTGCAGCAACTGAGGAGCTGCAGCATGAAGCCCAATTCCTGCACAAACCAATCGAGATACAGAGACCAATACCCAATATAATACATCCGGGCCCATAAAGCATACAGCATGAACGTTGACCATAACAGGATGAAATTGGCCGAGATCATAAACAATAAAATGATGGATTTCTTTCGGTTTCTCATTCCTGTATCAGACTGAGCGTCCCCATTGGTGTGAGCGCGGAGTCTCCTGCGGGCTCTGCTGGTCACTAAAATGTGTCTGACGGTGAGAACGTTGAGCAGCAGAATCAGGAAAAATGGGACACACGGGGTTAGAATGTGGTGGAGGAACTCGATTGTGATCCAGGTAATGGAGAACAGAAGCTCGTGTGCTATCTCACAAAACCAGGGGGTGTTCACCAGCCAATAGTGAGCCGTGAGTATAAAATACCAGGAAATGTTCTTTAAACAGCTCAGCACAGTCACTGCTCCCAGAACCACAGCCGCCGTTTTCTCACTGCAATATTTACTTTTCAGCTTCTGGCAACAAATAGCTATAAACCGATCAAAGGTGAAAGTGACGGTGAACCAGACAGAGCAGTCAGTGGCTGCATAAAGCAGGACGGCGTGGATATTACACACGGGGACGGAGTACCACAGGAAAAGAAACTGCTTCAGAAAAACAATGGGAATGTGTCTCAGGATCAGGTCGAGGATAATGACCAGGAGATCCGCCGCTGCCATAGCCCCCAGGTAACGTCTGACACATGGAGACAATCCACAATCTTAAAAATGCAGGACGCAGATGGTCACTCCGTTAACTGTCAGGAAGGAAAGCAAACCCATTATCCATCAGCCTGGAGGCAAAGCGACCCGTTTGATCGGGGACCCAGTGAGATTTTCAAATATGAGCTTGTATTCAGGGATTTATTAAAATAATTGGAGCTGGAATAACAAATGGGAAGGTCGGAATTACTGACAAAAATGTGACATAAACCACAAGACACCCTCTCTCCGCAAGCACACAGAGACACATCCATAAGGACAGATGGTTTCTAGAACATTTCCACACACTCGATTACTCAAGAGCAGACACAGGTCACTCCTTCCCAGTTCCTAATACGGAGGGTGGAAACGTTACTGTCCTGAAGGATTCCCTCCCAGTTTCCTGAAGACAAACGGAGTTTGGGAATTTCCTTATTTTGTTCTAAATTGTGGTCGATCCTGTGTCGGGAAGAAATGTAAACACAGGGAAAACGTATTCACTCCTTTAACTGGCTGAGGAGCCTTCGGAATAGTGTCTCTTTCTCCCTGGAATGGGATCTCTTCCCTCGGGATCTTATCGTTTGTTCAATTCACTGACGTCCGGCTGTTCACAAACAATGTCAGGGATAGAACGTTCCAGGGAATGTCAGTTATAGAATGTTGGGGACAGAACGTTCCTGGGAACTCCTTGACCTGTCCATCACCTTTCGGGGAACTCCTTGACCTGTCCATCACCTTTCTCCCCTACCCACCCCACCAACATGATGTCCTGTGCATGGACACACTGTAACATTAATGGGGTGAGAGACGGAGGGTCCAATCACAGGAATGGGAACAAAAGGCATTGCCAGATCAGCTGAAAGGGTTAGTTTTACCACATTCTCAATCCACCTCACAGAACCAGCCCAGACACCATACACCCAGAGAAGATATCTGTTCACTGTGGAACAGTGTGTAGACCAGGCCAATGTACTGCTCAGTACAACCCAGCAATCTGTTCAGAGTGGAGCACTGTGTAGACCACAGCAGTGCATTATTTATAAAATTCAACCAAACAATCTGACCAGCACAGCGAGCAATGCAGTGATGACATGTGAATTAAGCTGAAATCAGGAGCAGTTACCATCGCAACATGTAGGACTGTGTACACCACCCAGTACATTGATCTGTAACACAGGAGCAGTTACCCTTCCAGCATGTAGGACTGTGTGCACCACCCCAGTGCGTTCATCTGTAACCCAGGAGCAGTTGCCCTTCCAGCATGTAGGACTGTGTGCACCACCCCAGTGCATTGATCTGTAAACTTGGAGCAGTTACCCTCACAGTATGTAAGACTGTGTTCACCACCCGAGCGCATTGATCTGTAAACCAGGAGCAGTTACCCTCCCAGCATGCAGAACTGTATACACCACCCCAATACATTGCTCAGTAACACTGTGTTAGATCCCTTCCCAGCATTTGGAAATTTGCAACCCATGCTGGAAGTGACAGGATGTGCATCTCCCATCCATTTGCAGCTCGCTATCTCCATTGTGCCATGACAAGGGGGTGCTGTGGGTGTGAACATGACGGCCAGAGAGAGATGGTGTGGGAATTAGTTTAAACATGGGAGGGGCTTGGGAAATAGACAGAGATGGGGAGACTGAGAGAACGATGTGTCCGCAGGTTTCAGAATTCTGAAATGTAGACACTTCGATAGCATCCTGTAACATGAGCCAGTTTTCCCACGAAAGATGGGAAAAATGGATATTGGTGTGAAGTCAGATGAGCATTTGTTCTGCAGCTTTGTAACTGGGAGTGTTGTCACCAGAGTCTATGACTCATTTGGTTGAATCTAACAATAATTTGTCTCAGTGTCATTTTCATTGAGTGTGACATAGAGATTGTCTGCACGAGGCTGAGCTAGTTTCCTGGAGTTACCTCTTTGAACTCACCTCATTAACTAGGTAAAAACAATGACTGCAGAGTTTGGAAACCCGATTCTGGATTCGTGGTGCTGGAAGAGCACAGTAGTTCAGGCAGCATCCGAAGAGCAGTAAAATCGACGTTTGGGCAAAAGCCCTTCACCAGGTATAGGGGAGAGCACCTGAAGGGTTGAGAGATAAATGAGAGGAGGGTGGAGGTGGGGAGAAAGTAACATCGAGTACAATAGGTGTGTGGGGGAGGGGATGAAGGTGATAGGTAAGGGAGGAAGGTGGAGTGGATCGGTGGAAAAGGAGATAGGCAGGTAGGACAGGTCATGGGGACAGTGGTGAGCTGGAAGTTTGGAACTGAGGTGAGGTGGGGGAAGGGGAAATGCGGAAACTGTTGAAGTCCACATTGATGCCCTGGGGTTGAAGTGTTCCGAGGCAGAAGATGAGATGTTCTTCCTCTATGTGTCGGGTAGTGAGGGAGCGGGTGTGAAGGAGGCCCAGGACCTCCGTGTCCTCGGCAAAGTGGGAGGGGCAGTTGAAATGTTGGGCCACAGGGCGGTGTGGTTCATTGGTGCGGGTGTCTCGATGATTTCTCTAAAGTGCTCTGCTTGGAGGCATCCAGTCTCTCCAATGTAGAGGAGACAGCATCTGGAGCAACGGATACAATAAAAGATATTGGCGGATGTGCAGTAAAACTTTGGATGTGGAAAGCTCCTTCAGGGCCTTGGATAGAGGTGAGGGAGGAGGTGTGGTCACAGGTTTTGCAATTCCTGCGGTGGCGGGGAAGGTGCCAGGTGGGTTGTATGAATGCGTGGACCTGACCTGGTACTCACGGAGGGAACGGTCTTTGCAGAAGGCGGAAAAGGGTGGGGAGGGAAATATATCCTAGTGGTGGGGTCCATTTCAGTTGGCGGAAATGTCAGTGGATGATTTGGTTTATGCGAAGGTTGGTAGGGTGGATGGTGAGCACTAGGGGGGTTCTGTCCTTGTTACGGTTGGAGAGGTGGGATCTGAGGGCGGAGGTGCGGGATGTGGATGAGATGCGTTGGAGGGCATCCTTAACCACATGGAAAGGGAAATTGCGGTCTCCAAAGAAGGAGGCCATCTGGTGTTCTCTGTGGTGGAACTGGTCCTCCTGGGAGCAGATACGGCGGAGACGGAGGAATTGGGAATACGGGATGGAATTTTTGCAGGAGGAAGGGTGAGAACAGGTGTAATCCAGGTAGCTGTGGGTGTCGGTGGGTCTGTAAAAAATGTCAATGTCAAGTCGGTTGTCATTAATGGGGATGGAGAGGCCCAGGAAGGTGAGGGAGGTGTCAGAGATGATCCAGATGAATTTAAGGTCGGGATGGAATGTGTTAGTGAAATTGATGAATTGCTCAACTTTCATGCGTGAGCATGAGGTGTCGCCAATGCAGTCATCAAGAGGTGGGGAGTGGTGCCGGTGCAATTACGGACGATCGACTGTTCTACTTAGCCAACAGGCATAGCTGGGGCCCATACAGGTGACCATGGCTACCCCTATGCTCTGGAGGAAATGGGAGGATTCGAAGGAGAAATTGTTAAACGTGAGGACCAGTTTGGCCAAACGAATGAGATGGTCTGTAGAAGAGTACAGCTGGGGACGTCGAGAGAGGAAGAAACGGAGGGCTTGGAGGCCCTGGTCCTGGCAGATGGAGGTGTAGATGGATTGGATATCCATGATGAAGGTGAGGCGTTGGGGGTGGGGGAAACGGAAGTCTTGGAGGAGGTGGCGGCCGTGGGTGGTGTCTTGAACGAATGTGGGGAGTTCCTGGACTGCGGGGATCGGACAGTGTCGATGTAGGTAGAGAAGAGTTTAGTGGGGCCGGAGCAAGCTGAGTCAATTGTTCTGCCAAGGTGATCAGGCTTCTGGATCTTGGGAAGGAGATAGAACCGGGCAGTGCAGAGTTCCCGGACTGAGGTTGGAAGCTGTGGGTGGGAGATCTCCTGAGGTGATGAGGTTCTGTCTGGTCTGGGAGGTGATGGTTTGGTGATGGGATGCGGTCATGGTTGAGGGAGGGGTAGGAGTAGGTGTCTTTGACTTGCCGCCTGGCTTCAGCTGTGTAGAGGTCAGTGCGCCTGACTACCACTGCGCCTCCTTTATCTGTTGGTTTGTTGGTGAGGTCGGGATTGGAGCAGAGTGATTGTAGGGCTGCGCGTTGTGAGGGTGAGAGGTTTGAGTGGAGGAGGGAGTAGATAGTTTGCGGGAGTTAATGTTCCAGCGCGTCGATTTTACTGCTCTTCGGATGCTGTCTGAACCACTGTGCTTTTCCAGCACCAGTATTCCAGAATCACCTCATTAACTACCCACCCCACCACATGGTATCCCTCTCATTCAATACCAGCCCGATTCTCCCACCCTTTATGACTGGAAGTACACACCATCACCCGGGTGCCTCTAGTTATTCCCTGATCCCTGGCACTGGGGCCATATTTAAAAGGCCAATGAACACACGGAATGTCCTCACTGCCTAATGCGAAGGGAATTCAGCCAGGTCCAACTGTTCCAGGATGAAATCTCATTGACAATAGACAATAGACAATAGGTGCAGGAGTAGGCCATTAAGCCCTTCGAGCCTGCACCGCCATTCAATATGATCATGGCTGATCATTCCTAATCAGTATCCTCTTCCTGCCATATCTCCATCACCCTTGATTCCACTATCTTTGAGAGCTCTATCCAACTCTTTCTTAAATGAATCAAGAGACTGGGTCTCCACTGCCCTCTGGAGCAGAGCATTCCACACAGCCACCACTCGCTGGGTGAAGTAGTTTCTCCTCATCTCTGTCATAAATAGTCTACCCCGTATCTTTAAGCTGTGTCCTCTGGTTCGGCACTCATCATCAGCGGAAACATGTTTCCTGCTGCCAGAGTGTCCAATCATTTCATAATCTTATATGTCTCAATCAGATCCCCTCTCAGTCTTCTCAACTCAAGGGTATACAAGCCCAGTCGCTTCAGTCTTTCAGTGTAAGGTAATCCCGCCATTCCAGGACTTGACCTCGTGAACCTACGCTGCACTCCCTCAATAGCCAGAATGTCTTTCCTCAAATTTGGAGACCAGAACTGCACACAGTACTCTAGGTGTGGTCTCACCAGGGCCCTGTACAGCTGCAGAAGCACCTCTTTGCTTCTATACTCAATCCCTCTTGTTAAGAAGGCCAGCATGCTATTAGCCTTCTTCACGACCTGCTGTACCTGCATGCTTGCCTTCATTGACTGGTGTACAAGAACACCCAGATCTCTCTGTACTGCCCCTTTACCTAAATTGATTCCACTGAGGTAGTAACCTGCTTTCCTGTTCTTGCCACCAAAGTTGATAACCATACATTTATCCACATTAAACTGCATCTGCCCACTTACCTAACTTGTCAAGGTCACCCTGTAATCTCCTAACATCCTCATCACATTTCACCCTGCCACCCAGCTTAGTATCATTAGCAAATTTGCTAATGTTATTGCTGATACCATCTTCTATATCACTAACATATGTCGTAAAAAGCTGTGGTCCCAGCACGGATCCCTGCGGTACCCCACTGGTCACTGCCTGGCATTCCAAAATGGTGCCATTTATCACTACCCTTTGTTTCCTATCAGCCAACCAATTTTCAATCCACTCTAGGACTTTGCCCCTAATCCCATGCGCCCTAATTGCTAGCAGCTTGTGTGAGTAGAATATTTTCAGAAGCAGAATAACATTTTGGACCATCTCTCAATTTTTCCTTTGTCATTACATATTACACTAATATTTGGACAAAGTTCTTTCAAGTTAAAATTGCAGAGATTTTGTTCATCGGTTTGTGTGTGTGTGTGTGTTTAAGTGTGTGTGTAAGTGTGTGTGTCTCAGTGTTTTAAACAGGGAAATATCGTTTACATATTTGCAATACCTAAACACTTTGCTATTCATCTTTCCATCATAGTTTGAGTAACATTGCTCTGAATCATAAATGTAATGTTTTAACAGATGAAAGAAACTAGCCTGATTTGTTCCTAAAACTGAGACCGATATCATCGGTCTTATCACCAACATTTAACATTTGTTCTGAGCAGTGAGGTGTAGGACTAGAAAAGGAAACAGTGACCCAAAAGCCGGGGGACTATAAACCGGTGAGTCTGATGTCAGTGGTGGATAAGTTGTTGGAGGGGATTCTGAGGGATAGGATTTACATACGTTTGGGAAGGCAAGGGCTGCATGCAAAATCATGTCTCATTAACTTGATTGAGTTTTATGTAGAGATGGCAAAGACGATCGATGAAGGTAGCTTGATAGACATTGTCTATATGGACCTGAGCAAGGTGTTCATAACATTCTGATTGGTAGGTTACAGGGAATATAGAGGAAGCTAGGCAATTAGATTCACAACTGAATTGAAAATAGACGGTTAGGAGGCTTGTGGCCTGCAATGTGCTGCAAGAATCAGTCCTGAATTCACTGCATTTCATCATTGATATCAAGGATTTCGGTGTGAACATCGGAGGCATAAGTTTCCAGATTACATCAGAACGGTGGTGTAGTGGATTATCTCAGAGTACAATGAGACCACAATTAGATGGGACAAAGGGAGAAGGAGTGAGAGATGAAGATTGATTTAGATAAATACTAGGTTTTGCATTTTGGAAAGGCAAGTCAGGGCAGGAATTATACACTTAATTTTAAGGTCCTGGGGAGTGTTGTCGAACAAAGGGACCTATGGCTGCAGGTGCATAGTTCCTTGAAAGTGGAGTCGCAGGTAGACAGACTGGGACAGAACACATTTGGCACATTTACCTTAATCAGTCAGAGCATTGAGTATTGGAGTTGTGGTGACATGTTTAATCTGTACAGGAAGTTGGTGAGGCCATATTAAGAATATTGCGTAGAATTCGGTTTTCTCCAGAAAACATTTACAATGATGTACCAGGACTGCACATTTTCAACCTTTGGGAGAGGCTGATTAGGTTGAGGTGTTTTCCCCTGGAGTCTGAGGCTGTGGGGTGATATTATAGAGGTCTATAAAATCATCAGTGGCATGGATATTCTGAATAGTCACTATTTATTTCCCAGGATGGGGGAGTCTAGAACAAGAGGGCATAGGCTGAAGGCAGAAGGGCAATGATTTAGGAGGCACCTTAGGGTAAATGTTTCACACAGAGAGTGGTGTGTGTACGGAAATTGACGTCATAGAAAGTGGTAAAGGCGGTTACAATCGCACATTTAAAATGAGTCTAATACAGTAGGGATATTGACCAAATACTAGCAAATTGGACTTGATCAGATTTGGTTATCTGGTCCGAGTGGACAGATTGGACTCACGGGTCCGTTTCCATTCTGCATGACTCTCCGATTCTCTAAGAGGGATGAGGAGAAATTCTGAAACGACCTTTGGAGAGGGAATTCTCTTCACCGGAAGTTTAGTGTGCCCATATGTTCACATTGATGCAAAGCTTAGGTAGTGAAATATATGACAGAAAAGTGAGTCACGGATGATGGGATATAGACAGGAAAGTGAGACTGAGACCACCACCTGATCAGCCACCATCTTAGTGCCTGGTAGAGAAGACTCGGGATCTAATCACCCACTCCTGCTCCTTAGTCCCAGGTTTCTGTGTTCCAGTCAGCCCCTCAAACCCGATAGATAGGAGCAGTTAGAGGCTACTTGCCCCTATAAACTGGTGCACAGAAAAAGAGGAAACCATTCAATACCTCAAGACTGTGCCATGTGGTTTGGAAAATGTGACTTGAAAACCCAAGCTGGGTATGAAAGAGGCCCCTCATCTCTCTTTACAGAGCTTCCCCTCTGCAACCTGTGCTTCAGTTGTTTGTCATGTTATAGACCCAGGTTCAAAGTGAATACAGTCCACAGACCTCACCCAGGGATTGCTCACAGAATCCTCTGGTCTCCCTGACTGCAATATTCAATAACAGAACTTCCAGGAAAATAACACCCACTAACTTTCCAATAACAGAATGGGAGAACATCAGAAACAGGGCTAGTTCGTTCATCACTAGCACCCCCCCAAGCCTGACTTGCACTTCACTAAGATCATGGCTGACCTGCTCTTGTTCTCAGATCCTCTTTAATGCCTGATTCTTCACATCCCTCATCTCCAACAGGTCAATATCCATCTACCTCCTCCTCCTCAAGTAATTAGTCTTCTAGTTTCCCAAACACTCTGGAACAGAGATTTCCTGACATTCAATACAATCTGTTTGAAGAAAACACTTGCTGCTACTATATCATGGCCTGCTGATATGATCGAAAGACGTGAACACAAGGGTTCAGGTAAACGTGACTGGCCCTGATATCAAGGCAGTGGTTGACTAAGATTGACATCAAAGTACTTAACAAAACTGGACTTAGTGGGAATCAAAGTAAACTCCCCACTGGTTGGAGTCAATCATAGCACAAAGGAAAATGTTTGTTGTTCGTGGCTGTCAATCATCTTAGTCCTAGGTCATCTCCGTGGGAGATCCTCAGGGTAGCTTCCTCTTCACTTACATATTCAGCTTCTTCATCAATGTCTCCCCGACCCCACCCCCATCCTCCCCACCATAAGATCAGAAATAGCAATGGTCATTGAAGATTCCACAATAATTTGTTTCCCATCCCTCAGCACCTAAACCAGTCTGTGTCCATGTGCAGCAAGACCCAGACACGATTCAGGCTTGTGCTGTTAAAGTGTCAGTTACATTCATGTAGCAGACCTGCTAGACTGTGCACATTGTCACCGTAAAATTCATGAGTCAAATCTTATCTGCACTTTTTCCTTTAAATCCGCGATAATACATCTGCTATCACATCTTTACGGCTCACGCCATGTATATTTTGTAAGTGCGGCACGGTGGTTAGCACTGATGCCTCACAGCGCCAGACACCCGGGTTCAATTCCCTCCTCAAGCAATTGTCTGTGTGGAGTTTGCATGTTCTCCTCGTGTCTGCGTGGGTTTCCTCCGGGTACTCCGGTTTCCTCCCATAAGCCAAAAATGTGCAGGTTGGGTGAATTGGCCATGCTAAATTGCCCGTAGTGTTGGGTGAAGGGGTAATTGTAGGGGCATGGGTCGGGATGCATTGCACTTTGGAGGGTCAGTGTGGACTTGTAGGGCCGAAGGGCCTGTTTCCACACTAAGTAATCTAAAAAACATAAGACTTCAATGAAATATTCTCACATTTTAGTCTTTACATCTTCCAAAGAATACAAGAGGATTGTGGTACATTCGTCTCCGACAGCCTGTTTGTTACATAAACAACAAAATTTTGTCAGGCCAGTACCAAACTCAATAATCCTTTTTAAATAGTGGAGCATTTTCTTTCCGGTAGGTGTTCATTTTTTTTTACTGGTAGCCAATTGGCCATTCTATTCCATTCTCATGTTCCTGCATCAATACATCTCCAACCCCTATATCGCTAGCAACAATCACAACTTTGAAGGCTTTCAAAATATTTGGTGTAGCTAAAACTGGTGCGGTGGTTAATGTCGCTTTTTGCATTCTCAAATGCCTGCTGGAATTGTTCTATACACCAACATTTCGTGTTCTTCTTCAGTAAATCTATCAGCAGGTCGACGACGCTGCTGAAGTTTGGAACAAACTTCCAATGGAATCCACTGAGACACAGAAATCGAAGCTCCACTTTCTGCGAGGATGGTTGTGGAAATTCCTAAAAGTCCTTTGTCTTTGTGTTCCATCGGGTCAATCTTCCATTTCCAATGTAATGTCCCAAGATCGTCACCTCTGCTTTCGCAAATTCTGTTTTCTTTACGTTTACTGCCAGTTTTCCTTCTTGTAATCGTTCCACTAGCTCTGCCAACTGTAACATGTGATCTTTCTGTGACTTGCTAAAGATCACTGCATCTAACAGATAAACTGCACAATTTGTTAATCTGGCCATAAACTCTGTTCATGAGTCTTTGGAATGTGGCTGGTGCATTATTCTTTCCAAAGAGAACCACTTTGAATTGATTAAGGTTACAAACGCAGAAACTTATTTCACTTCCTCTGATCAAGTGAAATGCCAATAATCATGCAGTAAGTCCAACTTTGTGATGTGTGTGGCATATCAAACTTTACATATGCAGTATTTGAATCTTGGTATTGGATAGGAGTCTCATCTTGTTTCAGCGTTCACCTTCTGATCGTCCACACAAAATCGCTGAGCCCCATCAGGTTTTGGAACTAACAGAATCAGCATTCTCCACTCGGTCTGACTCGGTTCAATGATATCTTCATTGAGCATCGCATCCAATTTCCTCTGGACCTCAGTGGCTTTGTGAGGATTAAGCCTGCAGGGGTGTTGTTTATCAGAACAGCATTCTCTACTTCCAATCCATACACAAAAGTGTAAGTCCTTCCATCTTGGTTCTGCAAATGTCCTCATACTGCTGCAATGAACAATCAACTTGCTTCATTGCTTTTGCAACAGATAGCTCCCTATCCTACCCCACTCCTCAAGGACTTCCTTGTGATTTAAAGGATTTTGCGTCACATCAAACCTCATGACATCTGTCTGATTCCTCACTCTGTGGGGCAGTAACTAACACCTGTTTCCCCAGTTCCTTATCTCTATATTAGTAAGATTACAATGTATACACATGGCATACCTGCTACCATTATTTTATATCCAGCATCTTTACCACATAGTTTACCGGACTCTACTTTTTCTCCATTTGGAAAGGGACATTAAACGTGGCTTTGAAGGGATTTCCTACCAGTGGTGGCATCCCCACGGCAAAAAAAAATCAAATTTCATAGTTGTGACCTGCCACTTGCTTCATTGTATGCTTTGCCCTCTTCAGGTGCTGTTTAGCTAACTCACATAGTCTATTTAATCTCTCCCTCACCATGATCCAAGTGTCAGATCTCCGACTTCAGTCCTATTAATTTATCTTTAATTAATTTCAAAATACCTCTCACTTCTTGTCCCAATATTAATTTAAAGGGAGTAAACTGAGTAGATTCTGTCAGGGCATCTTGAATGGCAAACAATTTAATGGAAACCTTTATTCCAATCATTCGGGTAATCCTAACAGTATGCTGTTAACATGATTTTCAGCATCTAATGCCAACTTTCCACGGCTCGCTGCAATTCAGGATGGGACGCACTTGAATTGAAGTGCTGTCTGCCTAAACTATCCATGATTTACTTAAACAGCCGAATGGCAAATTGACTCCCTTGGACTGACGGAAAATCTCTGGGTAGACTGTAATGAGTAAAGAAAGCTACGAACTCCTCCACCTCCCTTTTTGCCTTAACACTCTGTAATGGAATTGCCTCTGGTAGTCTGACAGACACATCCAGTATGGTCAGCAAATATTGGTTTCCACTTTTATTTTAGAAAGGGGGCCTACACAACTAGTCATAACCCTCGTGAAAGGTCTGTCGAATGCAAGAAATGGGAACAAAGGCCCTGGTTTTAGTCCTGCCTGTGGCTTCCCTACCATTCGGCACGTATAACATATACAGAAAAACCGTAACTACGTCCTTGTGCATTCCAGGCCGGTAGAAATGCTTTTGTACCTGAGTCTGAGTCATCCAGGTGACCTCTTGCAGGTATAACTAGACGACCTCCTGCAGGTAGTTCATGTGATACCCATAACATTTACTGTCTGTATGCGACCACCAAAACAATTTGGTTAACTTTGGCCTATTTCTCGTCTGCACTAACCTGCCGTGGTCTCCATTTTCATTTAGGATTCTATCTTTAAGTTGCTAACGCTCAACAATGTATGCTGATTCTTTTTCTGAGTATGCATCAATTAATGTAAATTTCGGTTGTAAGGCCATTCGCCTTTCTGGACTAAACACCTCTGCCTGACCTGCTCAGGTTTTTCCTGCACCATTACATGAAACAACGGGCCAGCTAATTAAACTTCCACTCCTTTGTCTTTCTCTTCACTTTTTGCTTCTTGCTGCAATCTATGACAGTGAGATCTTGTTATTACACAGTCTGGAAAATTTCCTGGTTATTTGTCTTTTAACTCCTGAATTCCCTGGTCTTCCTTTGATTTCTCCACCACAAGAAGTGTCCCTCCCACCTTGGATCCTGCTAAATTGTTCTCAAGAATAAAACGGTATTTCTGAAACTGACGGTCTGTCACTCAATTCCACTGTTACGTCCCCAATCTTGATTTGGATCTCCAACCTGATCTTACACAGGGGAGCACGCCATTAATGTTCCCTTTCCACAAATGATCACTCTCTCAGGTAACATGTCAGAAAGAGTGAAAATGCTTTCATCACTTACTTTTACAGGCTGGGAGAATGTGAGGATGACAGACGCTGGAGATCACAGTTGAAAGGTGTGGCGCTGGAAACACACAGCAGGTCAGGCAGCAGCCGAGGAGAAGGAGAATCCAATTTTCAGGCATAACCCCTTCAGAAGGAAGCAGGGGATGGGAGGAAAGGGTTCTGAGAGATACGTAGGTGGGTGGGGGTGGACTTTGCGGAAGGTAGCTTAGAAGGGGTTAGGTAGCTGCAGGTGGGGAGTGATGGTGATATGTCAGAGGGCAGAGTGAAGTGGATAGGTGCTAGGACAGCTGGACCCTCCAACCACATGGCAACAACGTCGACTTCACTAGTTTCCAATTCCCCCCTCTCCCAAACTCATCCCAGATCCAACCCTTCAACTCAGTATCGCCTTCTTCAACTCTCCTGGCTGTCAACCTCCCTTCCCACATGTCCACTGCACCCTCCTCTCCGACTGATCACGATCACTCACAATTTCAATTTCCTATTGCCTTCCAACTGTCCTGCCCCCAGCCTCATCTCTATCCCCCTATTTAAATTTTACCCCCCTTCTCCTCCCCTCCCTGCCAATTTCCAGATGAAGGGCTTGTGCCTCATATGTCGATGTTCAGATGCTGCCAGACCTGTTGTGCTTTTCCAGCGCCATGTTTTTTGAATATTACAGACTGAGCAGATACCGTTTCTCCCAAAATTATACCTGGTTGTCCTTCTCCCCTGTTCTTTCTGAGTAAACTTGCCCGACAGAGGTGAAATCGTTATAGAGATCAGCTACTAACTTCATACCCAGCCTCTGCCTAGGCTGTGCAATCTCCTGCAGCTCCTCAACTTTTCTCGGGGTTTCCTTTAATACTTCCACTAATGCCATGGACTAGCCTCTTTTACAACATCTTTTCCCAGAGTGTCTTTCTTCCACGACTAGCATTGTGACTTTTTGTTATGGCAGTGAAGACACCTTTTCCCAATGCCTTTCTTAAACCACCGGCAGTGTAATTCTATTTGTTCCACTGTGGTACTGTGAAAACACCTGAGGCCTTCACCTCCTTCCAACTCTCTTGGGCTTCTTTATTAACCCAAAGTAAACTATTCCAAGTGTGCTCTCAATCTTTGTTTTGTCGAGTAGGATCGCCCCTTCTCCCAATTTCTCTCCCTCACAGGAGGGAGATCCAATCAGAAGCTAATTTGCAGCTCATGCACCAACGCATATTGAGCTTCTATCTCCGCCACTCTTCTCAATTCTTGCACTTCCTGTTCATCTGCATGAACTCTGATCATCTCTGGAAGTGAGTGTTTAAATTTCTCCAGCAGAATGATCTGTCTCAGAGCCTTATATGTCTTGTCTATTTTTAAGGCCCATGCTCATCTATCAAACTTACTATGTTGAACTCTTTCAAACTCAATATAAGTCTGACCTGGTTGCATCATTATGTTTCTGAATCGCTCTCTATATACTGCTGGTGCGAATTCATAAGCATTCAAAATAGCCTGTTGGGCATCTGCATAACCTCTTGACCCCTCATCTGACAGCACTGCACATACCTCACTAGCTCTGCATACCAGCTTAGTCTGAACTAGCATTACCCACATGTTCTCTGAGCACTCCATCTGTCTATCCAATTTTTCAAATGAAATAAAAAAGGCAGCCATATATTTCTTATCAAAATATCGCAATGTTTTAACATATTTATATATATCCCTACCTTTTATTTGAATCTCTATCCTGTTAACTTGACTTTGCTGATTAATTCACAACTTCTCAAGTTCAAATTCTCTCTCTCTCTCTTTTCCTCTCTCTCTTTCTCTCTCTCTTCCATCTCTCTTTCCCTTTCTTCTCTCTTTCTTTTAGTCTCACTTCTTAATCTTCTAACTCCAGTTACTGCATTTGCAATCTATCTTTTTTTCTAAATCTACAGCACTCACTGTCAGTTTCTCCGATACACTGAAGCGCTCGATCAACACCAATGCAATTTCAGCTTCCCTTTTGTCCCTGGTTAAACCCAATTCTAACCTATTTGCTAATTCTAAATGTACACCCTTCCTTTGTCTTTATAAACTTTCTTGGCAAATTGGGACTCATTTTCAAACCCCAAAACCTCTTTAGTAGTGTTAAGACGCATTTCTCTCATTTTACGTTTCATCATCCACAAGTAACTAAAATGAAACAAATTTTCTGACCTACGTTTTACTTAAAGATCTCGGACAATAATTGCCAAGTGTTGTAATCTGCTAGGACCTTTCATACCCTTAATCTGTTCACATCTGTCCAAATCCTGAATGATAAGCCCCCAAACTGTTATGACACCGATGTCGAGCTCCTCTGTTAATAAAAACCAAACACCAAAGAAAGCTTACCTCGCCTCATAATCTGTTAAAACATGAGTGACAGAGAACTCCCAAATTCCACCATTGAAAGAAAAATAACCATATACTTTATGAACCCGAATAGCGAACACTAAACAACAACTATTCACACAAGTACAGAACCCACTTTTCTTAACTGCTTACTATCTGACTGCAACTCTGAAAAACTCTGATATTAACCCACTTATTAACCGTTACAATAACTTAATGTGAACACGGCACAGTCTCTGTCTTCCCCGCTGTCTTCAGTCTTCCAGCTGCTGATCTCCCTGGATCATCTTCTTTCTGTTTTTTGTACTGTAAATAAAGCGTATTGGATAGAACATTTTTTCTAATTTGAGGCCACGATGTTAGCTGTACAGTTAGCTTTCCCATTAAGTTTCAAAATACCAGGTTTATATACTCCCCAGAACACATTCAATTCTCATTGTTTGATTGGTTTCCCGGCGTTAAAACAGTAAAGTTCAGTTTCCAGTGTTTTCTGGTATCCTGGGCATAATTCAAATTAATTGGTTACATTCTAAAGTAATTTTTGGCATCGCAAGTAAGAGTACCAGCGATCTCTCATAATGGATGCGATAGATTAGGCGGCATTCTTCTTTCTGGCCAAGTCTGTTAGATATCTACCCGGTTTATCACCATCCTCAAATAATCTCTGTTTCATAAAGGAGATTTCCCTCATTGCTGTCTGGTTGAGCCCAGCGTTCAAAGTAGCCCTGAGGGCTGTAATCTGCTGCACCTTGGTTGCAGATGGTCTGGCAAGGAATGCTGTTTCAGCAGCATTCAGGCAAGCCTGGAGCATACGCTGCTGCTCTGCCTCCTGCCACTTCTGGGTCAATGAGTAAGAAATGATTAAATCCCTCTCATTGGCCTTGGCAGTCTCCGAGAGCACTGATGGATTACTGGCTGTACCCAAATAACTGTCCCCCAAAAAAATTAAATTCCCCCGAAAATTACTCAATAAACCTGCTATCCTTCAAGAATAAAGGAGCCATGTGCCAGGGCTGTGAGCTTTTCTCATCGCCACCGACCTCACCCTCCATGTACACTGCTGCATGATCAGAAATGGCTATATTCCCAATTCTGCAGGACAGCACCGAATTCAAAAAGGTCAATAGGGCAAAACAAAATGCCAATTCTCGTACAGCACTCAAGGTGGAGACAACTCCACACACCCACCAACCCCAACTCCCTGTTCAGGTCCACAAACTGCCTGGATTGTGGGGACATGCCTGAAAGACCACGGGGCATCCACGGTTCTGAGTTCCCCTACTTTGGTTAAAGTCTCCCCGGTTACTGTACGACGATCCCCAAGGGCCATCAACCTTCAGAGTGAATCTTTAAAAAAATGAGGGAATGTGCCTGGTGCAGGATACATTCAAATTTCCATACATACCTCCATGTATTAAAGCTTTAAGAATCATAACCGTCCATATTCATCCTTAATTTTGTCTCACAGTTGAAATGGAAGATTTTTCTTGAAGAGTTAGTAACCCCTCTGCTTTTCGAATTAAAGGATGAGAAGAAACACATTTCTGAACACTCAGACAGAGCGGTGAGGAGAGAAGGCAGGGTTAAGCGAGGGCTGCCGGGAAGGTAAGGGCTTACTTTATGTTTGGACAGTGGCTAAACCCAAGATACTGCACATGTCGCATCACCCTCCCGCCCCCTCCTCTAATCGAGAGAAGAAGACTTGGTAAGGTTAAGCTTTTATTTTTTCTTTATATTTCTTTTTCATATATTTAAGTGCATTGTTTGGGTTTAGGTGGTTCATATAAAGCTAAGCTGTCAATGGCAGGGGACCTCAGACACGTGGCATGTGCCTCTTGCTTGATATGGGAGCTTAGGAACGTGTATGACATTCCTGACTCTTTCACCTGCAAGACGGGTGTCCAGCTGCAGCTATTGTTTGACCGCATGTTGCCTCTGGAGTTGTGGATGAACTCATTGTGGAGCATCCGTGATGCTGACGAGATCGTGGATAGCACGATTAGTGAACTAGTCACAACGCAGGTTAGGATTGCTGAGGGAGGGTGACCAAAAAGGGTAGGGAGGCAGTGCAGTCATCTCCCTCCAAAAACAGGTATACCATTTTGGATACTGTTGGGAGAGATGGCTCACCAGGGAAGGGCAGCAGTTGCAAGATCATGGCACTGTGTCAGGCACTGCTGTTCAGAAGGGCGGGAAAAAGACTCTTTGAGACATAGTCATAGTAGACTGTATTGTGAGGGGAGTAGATAGGTGGTTCTGTGGCCGAAAACGGGACTCCCGGATGGTATGTTGCCTCCCAGGTGCTCGGGTCAGGGATGTCACCGATTGGCTGTAGGGCATTCTAAAAGGGGAGGGTGAACAGCCAGTTGTCTTGGTGCATATATACAGCAACGATATAAGTAGGAAATGAGATGAGGTCCTGAAAGAAGAATTCAGGGAGCTCGGAGAGAAGTTAAAAGGGGAGTACATCAAAGGCAGTTATCTCGGGATTACTACCAATGCCACGTGCTAGCCAACGTGGAAATGAAAAAAAAATAGGCAGGGTGAACACGTGGCTTGAGAGATGGTGTAGGAGGGAGGGGTTCAAATTTGTTGGACATTAGAACCGGTTCTGGGGAAGGTGGGACTATTACAAACGGGACAGTCTACATCTGAACCAGACTGGAACCTATGTCCTTGGGGAAGTTTTTGCTCCTACTGTTGGGGAGTTTTTAAACTAATGTGCCAGGAAGCTGGGAACCAGAAGAGAACGCAAGTCGGCAGTGAGGTTGAGACTGGAGACTGTAAGACTTATGTAGATGGCATTAATAAAGGGAAGAGTAGGCAGAGAGCAGATGAGTGCAAAAAACTGTTGGCACAAAATGCACCTACTTTCATACAAAGCGTATAGTGTGTAAGGCAGATGAACTTAGGGCTTGGATTGGTGCCTTGGGGGTATCATGTTATTGCAATCACAGAGGCTTGGTTTAAGGAAGGGCATGATGATTGGCAATTAAATATTCAGGATATAGACACTTCAGACACGACAGGGGGGATGCAAAAGTGGTGGGGGGGTAGATTTGCATAGTTGGTAATATCACGGCTGTGCTAAAGGAGCACACCATGGAGGTCTTGGGTAGTGAGACATTATGGGTGGAGCTGAGAAATAAGAAGGATGCAGTTAATCTGTTGGAGCTGTATTACAGGCCTTCCAACAGTGAGCGTGAGGTAGAAGAACAAACAGGTAAACAGATTATGGAAAGATGTAGAGGCAATACGGTAGTGGTGATGGGAGACTTTAATCTTCCCAACATTGACTGGGATACACTTAGCGTCATTGGTCTGGATGGGGTAGAATTGGGAAGAAGTGTCCAGAAGAGCTTTCCAGAGCAGTATGTCAATATTTCAATGAGGCAAGGAGCCATATTGGACCGACTAATGGGGAATGAGCCAGGGCAGGTGGTAGGTGGGGGATTTCTTTGGGAACAGTGACCACAATACTGTAAGCTTTAGAACACTCGTAGATAAAGTAAAGAGTGGTCCAAAAGGAAGAGTACTAAACTGGGCCAAGGCCAATTATATCAAAATTAGGCAGGAACTCGGAAATGTGCATTTGACACAGCTATTTGAAGGGAAGTCCATATTTGAGATGTGGGAGGCCTTCAAAGAAAGGTTAAAGATAGTGCAGGATAGGCATGTCTCGTTGAAGGCAAAAGATAGGAAGGGCATGATTCGTGAACCGTGGATGACAGGTGAAATTGGACGACTAGCTTAGACGAAAAGGGAAGCACACATAAGGTCTCGGCAGCTTAGAACAGAATGGGTCCTGGAGAAGACAATAGACAATAGATGCAGGAGTAGGCCATTCAGCCCTTCGAGCCTGCACCACCATTCAATATGATCATGGCTGATCATTCCCAATCAGTATCCTGTTCCAGCCTTATCTCCATAACCCTTGACTCCACTATCTTTAAGAGCTCTATCCAATTCTTTCTTAAATGAATCCAGAGACTGGGCCTCCACTGCCCTCTGGGGCAGAGCATTCCACACAGCCACCACTCTCTGGGTGAAGTAGTTTCTCCTCATCTCTGTCCTAAATGGTCGACCCCGTATTTTTAAGTTGTGTCCTCTGGTTCGGCACTCCCCCATCAGCGGAAATATGTTTCCTCCTGCCAGAGTGTCCAATCCTTTCATACTCCTATACGTTTCAATCAGATCCCCCCTCCGTCTTCTCAACTCAAGGGTATACAAGCCCAGTCGCTTCAGTCTTTCCGTGTAAGGCAATCCTGCCATTCTAGGAATTGACCTCGTGAACCTACGCTGCACTTCCTCAATAGCCAGAATGTCTTTCCTCAAATTTGGAGACCAGAACTGTACACAGTACTCCAGGTGTGGTCTCACCAGGGCCCTGTACAGCTGCAGAAGCACCTCTTTGCTTCTATACTCAATCCCTCTTGTTATGAAGGCCAGCATGCTATTAGCCTTCTTCACGACCTGCTGTACTTGCATGCTTGCCTTCATTGACTGGTGGACAAGAACACCCAGATCTCTCTGAACAGCCCCTTTACCTAATTTGATACCATTGAGGTAGTAATCTGCCTTCCTGTTCTTGCCACCAAAGTGGATAACCATACATTTATCCACATTAAACTGCATCTGCCATGCATCTGCCCACTCACCCAACTTGTCCAGGTCACCTTGTAATCTCCTAACATCCTCATCACATTTCACCCTGCCACCCAGCTTTGTATCATCAGCAAATTTGCTAATGTTATTGCTAATAGCATCTTCTATATCATTTACATATATTGTAAAAAGCTGCGGTCCCAGCACGGATCCCTGCGGTACCCCACTGGTCACTGCCTGCCATTCCAAAATGGAGCCGTTAATCACTACCCTTTGTTTCCTATTAGCCAACCAATTCTCTATCCAATCTAGTACTTTGCCCCCAATACCGTGCGCCCGAATTTTACTCACTAACCTCTTGTGTGGGACTTTATCAAAAGCTTTCTGAAAGTCCAGGTACACTACATCCACTGGATCTCCCTCGTCCATCTTCCGAGTTACATCCTCAAAAAATTCAAGAAGATTAGTCAAGCATGATTTCCCCTTCGTAAATCCATGCTGACTCTGTCCTATCCTGTTACTATTATCAAGATGTGCCGTAATTTCATCCTTTATAATAGACTCCAGCTTCTTTCCCACCACTGAGGTCAGACTAACTGGTCTATAATTTCCTGCTTTCTCCCGCCCACCCTTCTTAAAAAGTGGCACAACATTAGCCGCCATCCAATCTTCAGGAACCGACACCGATTCTATTGAACTCTGGAAAATAATCACCAGCGCATCCACGATTTCCCGAGCCACCTCCTTCAGTACCCTGGGATGCAGGCCATCAGGTCCCGGAGACTTATCAACCTTCAGACCTAACAGTCTCTCCAACACCAAATCCTGGCAAATATAAATTCCCTTAAGTTCAGGTCCTTCAGCCACTGTTACCTCAAGGAGAAATATCAGAAGATAGGACAAGTCTTAAACAAGGAATCAAGCGAGCTAAAAGGGATCATAAAGTAGCTTTAGCGAGCAAAATTAAGGAGAATCCCAAAGCATTTTATTTTTATAGAAGAAGCAAGCGGGTAACGAGTGGAAGGATTGGTCCATTAAGGATAATAAAAAAAAGGCTGTGGGCCGAACCTGAGAGAATGGGTGAGATTCTGCATGATTACTTTGCATCAGTGTTCACTGAGTACATGAACATGATGAATGTTGAGATTAGAGATAGAGGTTTGTTTAGTCTGAATCACATTGACATAAGTAGGGAAGATGTGTTGGGTAGGCTACATGTCACTAAGGTGGACAAAACGCCAGGAACGGATCGGATCTATCCAAGATTGCTGAGGGAGGCTAGAGATTAAATAGCTGGGGCCTGGATAGATACCTTTGTGGCATCCTTAAATACAGGTGAGGTGCCGGACGAGTGGAGGGTTGCTCATGTTGTCCCCTTGCGCAAGAAAGGTAGCAGGGATATTCCAGATAACCACAGACCAGTGAGCCTGACGTCGGTGTTGGGAAAGTTGCTGGAGAGGGTACTGAGGGATAGCATCTGTTTATATTTAGAAAAGAATGGGATTATCACTGATAGGCAACATGGTTTTGTGCAGGGGAGATCGTACCTTACCAACTTAATCGAGGTCTTTGAGGAAGTGACCAAGTTGATAGATGAAGGAAGGGCTGTTGATGTCATATACATGGATTTTAGTAAGGTATTTGATAATGTTCTCCATGATAGAGAATGGAGAAAGTGAAGTCATATGGTGTGCAGAGTTTTCTAGCGAGGTGGATAAAGAACGTGTTGAGCAACAAGAAACAGAAAGTAGTAGTTGAAGGGAGTTTCTCGAAAGGCAGAAAGATGACCAGTGGTATTTCACAGGGGTCACTGTTGGGGCCACTGTTATTTGTATTGTACATAAATGATTTGGAAGAGGGCACTGTTGGGTATGATCAGCAAGTTTGCAGATGACACGAAGATCGGTGGATTGGCAGAAAGCATAAGGGACTGTCAGACAATACAGCAGGATATAGATAGACTGGAGAGTTGGGCAGAAAAGTGGCAGATGGATTTCAATCCAGACAAATGTCTGGTGATGCATTTAGGCAAGACTAAATCTAGAGAGAATTATACAATGAATGGCAGAGCCTTGGGAAAAGTTGATGGGCAGAGAAATCTGGGAGTGCACGTCCATTGTACCCTGACAGTTGCTTCATAGGTGGATAGAGTGATCAAGAATGCATACAGTATGCTTGCCTTCATTGGACGTGGTATTGAGTATAAGAGCTGGAACGTCATGCTCACATTGTACAAGACATTGGTTTGGCCACATTTAGAATACTGTGTACACTTCTGGTCGCCACATTACCAAAAGGATGTGGACACTTTGGAGCGTTTACGAGGATGTTGTCTGGAAAGTATGGAATGTGCTGGCTATGAAGAAAGGTTGAGTAGGTTAGGTTTACTTTCATTAGAAATAGGGAGATTGAGGGGGGACCTCTTTGAGGTTTATAAAATCATGAAGGACAGAGAAAGAGTGGATAAAGTCAAGCTTTTTCCCTCTGTGAAGCATTCAGTAACGAGAGGTCACGCTTTCAAGGTGAGAGATGGAAAGTTTAAGGGGGATACACTTGGCAAGTACTTCACACAGTGAGTGGTGGGCGTTTGGAACGTGTTGCCAGCAGCGGTGGCAGAGGCAGGCACGGTAGATTTATTTAAGATGCATCTGTATAGATGCGGGAGTAATCGGGGAGCAGAGGGATACAGATGCTTAGGAATTCACCGACAGGTTTAGACAGTACATTTGGATCAACTCAGGCTTGTTCTTTGTTCTTCTTTGTACTCCAAACTGTACCTTGAAGTGCTCCTTACTGGTTAGATGTGTTTCTTGCAGCAAGGCGACATTAATCCTCTTTTTTTTCAGACTTGAAAGCATCTTTTTACTCTTAATTGCTGAATGACTCGCCTTAACATTCCAGATGCTGAACGGTTAGCCATATCCGTCTGAAATAGTACAAAACATCCTGGGAGGATGAACCCCACTCATAGCATGCCGAGGGAAAACAGCAAACAGTTTGCATAAGTTTACAAATGCAACTTCCAAATTTACCAGATCAAAACTCCTAACATCTACGTCTACAACAGCCAGACAGCATCTTATAACAAGAAAATTAAAAGTGTGCACTCAACCTGCCCTATCCATGCTTTAATCCTCGGTACTCCTGGTAAACATACAACAAAACAAAGCACCCCCTGCTTCCCCCAAACACATCACCATCCCATACTAAGGGAGAGCAATGAAAAGGAAATGATAAAAATAAAATCAAAGGATAACGGGAGTAGAGATAGCACGCCAGAACAGTATGCACTGGTTCCAGATTTAAGAGCTATCAATGGTATTGTACAGCCTGAGCACGCCCTGGTCCCAAATCCAGCTCATATTATGGCCTTGAGACCATTAGACGCTAAATGTTTCACTGTTGTCGACCTGCAACATGCTTTTTTTTCTCTCTGCCTCTTCATGAAGATTGTCAGCACCCATTTGTCTTTACTTTTACTTTTCCCCACCTGCCAGCTGCCTGTGGAATTCCTCTAATAAGTCCAGGAAGCCTATCCAATTTGTTACAACTGTATGGGATGGGGGTGTACTTATATGAATGAGACTAAGTTTATTCCATGTGCCTTGGTCCAATGTATCAACCGCCACTGCTTCCATGTGGCACCTCGCATCTCATATATATGTCTACTGGGGGAGTGTTTCCCTGTTATTGTGGATATTCAGGCTCTTTGTTGTATTGGAAATGGCACCCACCTTCACTATGAGACCCCTCATAGCACCTCCATCGTCTCAATCGTGGGATGGAAGGAACCGTATGGGACAATCATTGCATCTCTTACTGAAAGACCCAACACTTTTTATTGAACAACTTTCCCCTAAGAGTCCAGAGCGACCATATTTTGTAGCTATGGACTACCCATACTTTCAGGGTAGTCACAAATGCCTGTTTCTTATTGGGAAGCTTCCTCCATTATCTATACTAAACCCGGATATTATTTTTTCAGCCAAGACAAAGTGACTAACTTCATTGTTCTTAAGGAAGTAGGTAATCCCTGTGCTGTAGTTGTAGGGGCAGTTTTCATAACTACTGTTCCCAGTCCAATTACCTGGGAATGGGGCCAGGCTTTCCCTACCAAACGTTCAGTATTCTGCGCCCACTGGAGGGGTGGTAAGAATTTGGGTAACAGTACATCCCAGTTTCTGGCTTACACATTTCTCAGTACCTTTTCCTGAGGAAGATCTGCAGGAATTATTAGCCATCAAAATTGAAACTATCTTATTTGTGGTCTCACCCGCTTGGACAAGGAGACTGCTTGGATTTAGCAAGAGGTAAGGACATGTTCTCATAATCACGTCTGTCTTCCCAGAAAAACCGGTACGCCCTCGACTATCTACATGGCAAAGGTTTGTTCCACAGTAAAGGGCAAGTGTATGATGGGGATTACTGATCTCATAGAGAACATTACCAAGCCGGTAGATAACATCTGCACCTTCGACAATCAAATGATAGAAAACCACTGCACGGCGAGATGATGTGGGCTGCTGTATCCACGAGTGTCCCCCTGAGAGCAATATGGTGTGGGATGGTATAGTCCAGAGTGTCCCCCTGACAGTAACGTGGTGTGGGCTGGTGTAGCCCGGAGTATCCCCCCGACAGTGACATGGTGTGAGCTGATGTATCCCAGAGTGCCCCCCACTGGCAGTGATGTGGTATTGGTTGGTGTAACCCCACAGTGTCACTGTGTCACTGAATTAAATGGAGTGTCATTGAGTCATAGAGCGATCGAGTATGGGAATTGGCCCTTCAGCCCAAACTGGTCTGTGCTGACCATGCTGCCCACTCAACTAATTCCAATTGCGCACATTTGAACCATATCACTCTCAACTTTCCCCATCTATGTATCAATTCATTTTTTACATGTTGCTATTGTATCTGCCTCAACTACTTTTTCTGGCAGCCCATTCCATTTCAAAAATAGTATCAGCATAATGAAGTTGCCCCTCAGGTTCTTCTTAAATCTTTCCCCTCTCACCTTAAAGCTATGGCCTGTAGTTTTCACTACCTCATCTCTGGGAAAATGACTCTTTGCAATCACTCTATCTATGGCATGATATTATGCATCTACATAAAAACACCCCCTCATTCTCCTACATTCTAAGGGATGATACCCGAACCTGGTCCACCCCTTCCCTATAAAGCTGGCCTATTAGTCCTGACAACATCCTTGTCAAACTTCTTTGCACTCTTTTCAGGTTAACAGTGTGACCAAAACTGTCCACAATACTCCAAGTGTGGCCTCACCAACGACTTACAGAATGGAAGCATAATGTCCCAACTCCTACATTCAGAGCTTTGAACGATGAAGGCCAGCATGCCGAATGCCTTCTTTACCACCCTGTGTATCCGTGATGCCTCTTCCAGTGAATTATGGACTTGTGGACCATTGTCCCTCTGTTCCACAATACTCCTTAGACCTAACTATTTACTGTATTAGCCCTATCTTTGTTTTACTTTCCAAAGTGTAACACCTCCGACTTATCTGTATGTAATTTCAGTTGCCAATCCTCAGCTCACTTCCCCATCAGATTAAAATCCCTCTTTCATTTCTGATATCTTTCATCGCTATCAACGATACCTCCTAATTTTGTATCATCCATAAATGTAGTAACCTTCGTGGGAGTACTTGGAGTGTGTTGTACAGTTTTGGGCCCCTTATCTCAGAACAGATGTACTGGCCTTGGAACTTGTTCAGAGGCGTTTCACGAGAATGGTCCCAGGAATGTAAAGTTTAACGTTCGAGGAACCTTTCAGGGCTCAAGATCTTTACTCAATGGATTTTAGAAGGCTGAGGGGAGATCTAATTGAAATATACCATTTACTGAATAGTCTGGACAGAATAAATGTTGTTAAGATGTTTCCATTGGTAGGATAGACTAGGACCCGAGGGCACAGCCTTAGAGTAAAAGGAACAGCTTTTAGAACGGAGATAAAGAGAAACCTCTTCAGCCAGAGAGTGGTGAATCCACGGAATTCAATGCCACAGAAGGCTGTGGAGGCCGATTAATGATTATATATAAGACTGAGATGGACAGGTTCTTGATTGTCAAGGGGATCAAGGGTTATGGCGAGAAAGTAGAAGAATGAGGTTAAGAAACTTATCAGTCATGACTGAATAGTCGAGCAGACTCGATGGTCTGAATATTTCAATTTCTGCTCCTATGTCTTATGGTCCTCATCATGCCTTGTATATTCACATTCTGAACATTTATGTAAATAACAAAGGTCTCAGCACCGACTCGTGTGGCACACCATTAGCTAGAGGCCTTCAGTATGAGAAACAATCTTCAACCATCACACTCTGCTTCCTACCATCATGCCAATTTTGAATCCAATTAGGTAGATCTCTCTGGATCCCATGTCACCTAAAGTCACCAACTACCCTGCCGTATGGGACCTTGTCAATCGTTTTACGAAAGTCCATATACAGATCATCCATTGTCCTACCCTTCTTCTCGCGGTTAACTGTTTGAATCAATTTAAAAGGTTTGTCAGACATTATTTCCTGCACAAAATTCCATGCTGACTATTTCTTATCAGACCTTGAATTTCGAAATATGGGTCATCCTGTCTCTCATTATCCACTCCAACAACTTACCTACCATTGATATTACACTCACTGACCAAGAGCTCCCTGGTTTGTCTTTGCTACCTTTCGTAAGCAATGGAACCACTCCATTAGGAAACGAAGAAGCAAAAAATCTCTACAAGGGCCTCTGCAATTTCTTTCCTCGCCTCCCATAACATCCGAGGATGGAAATGTTCATGCCCAGGGCATTTATTCACCTTATTGTGCTTTCAGGTAGCAAATCCCTCCACTCTGCATGTGGTCCAAAACATTCTCACTTATTTCCCTAATTTCCTTAGTACGCATGATTTACTCCTCAGTAAACATGAAGGAGAAATATTGATTCAACAATTACCTCAAGCTCCTGGTGATTTCACACAAGGAAGAACATGCTGATCATTAAGGGGACCTATTCTCTCCCTCGCAACTCTTCTACTCTTGATATAGTTAGAGAATCTCTTGGGATTATCTTTAACACTTTCAGAGAGATCCATGTCATGCCATTTTTCTGAGCTTCTGATTCCCCTCTTAAGGGTACTTCTACACTTTGTATAGTCATCTAAGGATTGACTTGAGCCCAATATCTTAAGCCCAATGTAGGCCTTCTTTATTTTCCTTACCAGAACCTCAATATCCCTCGCCATCCAGGGATCAGATCCCCCCTCAACCGCTGACTACCTAATGAAAATAATCTGAATGTATTCAAGCTCTCTTCATGGCTGGCATCCTCATTACCAGGCAACTTCCTGGTGAACGCCTATGCACCCTCCCCAAAGCATCCACATTGTTTTGCTAATGTGACGTCCAGACTGTATGCAGCATTCCAAATGTGGCTGAACTAACGTCTTATGCAACTGTTTCATGACCTACCAACTCTTATATTCAATACCCGGTCCAATGAAGCATAGCATGCTGTATGCCTTCTTGACCACACTACTGATTTGCCTTGCTATCTTCAGGGAACAATGGACCTAAACACCTAGATGTCTTTCTACATCATTTTTTCACAAGAGTTTTCTATTTACTGTATAGCTTGTTCTTTAATTTAAACTTCCAAAATGTATCACCTCGTATTTGTCCAGATTGAACTCCATCTGCCATTTCTCTGCCCATCTCGCAAATCTATATATATTCTGCTGTATTCTCAGACAGTCCCCTTCAGTGTTTCCTACTCCATCAGTCTAAACGTCACCTGCAAACTTACTAATGAAACAACTCAAATCATTTATGTTTATCACAAAAAACAATGGTCTCAGCACGGGTCGCTGTGGGACACCACTAGTCAAAGATCTCACTTTTGAGAAGCCCCCTTCCATTATTACACTCTGTCTCCGGTTGCCTAATGAGTTATTTATCCATCCAGCTAGAACACGCATGCGACTTCACCTTCTTCATCAGCCTACCATGGGGAAATGTATCAAACGCCTTACTAAAGTTCATCTATATGGCATCTACATCCCTTCCCGCATCAATCAACTTTGTCACCTCTTCAAACAATTCTATTAAGTTTGTAAGCCATGACCGTCCCTGCACAAAACCATGCTACCTATCACTGAGAAGTCCTTTTCTTCCAAATGGGTATATACCCTATCCATCAGCATCTTCTGCAGTAGCTTCCTTACGACTGGCATCAGGCTTATTGGTCTGTAATTACCTGGATATTCCTTAAACAAGGAGTAACCATTAGCAATTCTCCATTCCCCAGGGACCTCCCCCGTGTTCAAGGATGCTGCAAAAATATCTGTTAAAGCCACAGCTATTGTCACTCTCGCTTCCCTCAGTAACCTGGGGTAGACCGCATCCAGACCTGGGGACTTGTCATTCTTAATGCCTTTTGGAAATCACAACACTTCCTCCCTCCTTACGCAGACTTGACCTAGAGTAATCAAAGGTCTATCCTTAACCTCAATATCCATAATGCCCCTCTCCTTGGTGAATACCGATGCAAAGTACTCATTAAGAATCTCATCCATTTTCTCTGCCTCCAAGCATGTCTTTCCTGCATTGTCCTTGAGTGGGTCCACCCTTTCCCTACTTCCCCCTTGCTCGTTATATATGAACAAAAAGCTTTGAGGTTTTCCTTAATCCTGAACGCTAAGGATATCTCATGACCCCTTTTAGCCCTCTTAATTCCTCATTTCAGATTGGTCCCAAATTCACAAAAGTCTTCCACGGCTTCCTCTATCCTCATTCACCGAGACATTATGCACCTAGTCATTCTTCCGCTTATCTAGTCTCACTTTCTCACTTGAATTCTATTGTTTCCTAGGTAAAAAACAATGACTGCAGATGCTGGAAACCAGATTCTGGTTTAGTGGTGCTGGAAGAGCTCAGCATTTCAGGCAACATCCGAGGAGCAGTAAAATCAACGTTTCGGGCAAAAGCCCTTAACCAGAAATAAAGGCAGAGAGCCTGAAGCGTGGAGAGATAAGTGAGAGGATGGTGGGGGTGGGGAGAAAGTAGCATAGAGTACAATAGGTGAGTGGGGGAAGGGTGAAGGTGATAGATCGGGGGCGGGGAGAGGGGGTAGTGGATAGGTGGAAAAGCAGATAGGCAGGTAGGACAAGTCATGTGGACAATGCTGAGCTGGAAGTTTGGAACTAGGGTGAGGTGAGGAAAGGGGAAATGACGAAACTGTTAAAGTTCACATTGATGCCCGGGGGTTGAAGTGTTCCGAGGCGGAAGATGAGGCGTTCTTCCTCCAGGCGTCTGGTAGTGAGGGAGCGGGGGTGAAGGAGGCCCAGGACCTCCATGTCCTCGGCAGAGTGGGAGGGGGAATTGAAGTGTTGGGCCACAGGGCAGTGTGGTTGTTTGGTGCGGGTGTCCCAGAGATGTTCCCTAAAGCGCTGTGGTAGGATGCGTCCAGTCTCCCCAATGTAGAGGAGACTGCATCAGGAGAAACGGATACAATAAATGATATTAGTGGATACGCAGGTAAAACTTTGATGGATGTGGAAGGCTCCTTTAGGGCCTTGGATGGAGGTGAGGGAGGAGGTGTGGGCGCAGGTTTTGCAGTTCCTGCTGTCCCAGGGGAAGGTGCCAGGTAGGGAGGGTGGGTTATAGGGGGGCGTAGTCACGGAGGGAGAAAGGGGTGGGGAGGGAAATATATCCCTGGTGGTGGTATCTATGGTTTCTTAACCTTGCTGTTTCTATCCATCATTTTCACAGGAACATATCTCTCCTGAACACTAATTAATCTCTCTTCAAATGCCTTCCGCATATCAAATGTGGATTTCCCTTGATCCAACTGTTCCAAATCTACGTTCCACAGCTCCTGTTGAATTTTGCTATAATTGGCCATCCCCCAGATTAGCACTATTCCTTAAGGACCACTCTCATCTTTGTTCATGACTATTTTAAATCTCACGGAAATGTGATCCTTTTTCCCAATGTAATCCCCGACTGAAGCTTCAACTGCCTGGGCGGGCTCATTTCCCAACACCAGGTCTAGTATGGCCGTATCCCGAATTCAACTAATTCCATTCTGCTCTAGAAAACCCTCCTGGACGGTCCATACACATTCTGCTCCATCTTGACCTCTAACACTAAGTGAATCCCAGTCAATGTTGGGAAAATTAAAATCTGAAGTACAATCCCAGCATTGTTACAGCACCCTTTTTATTTCTGAGCTCTGCCCATATTGCCTCACTGCTCGAATTTTACTTGGATCACTCCTTCAGCACAGTTGTGATATCTTCTTTGACCAGTAACGATTCTCCTCCACCCCCTTTACCTTCCTCTCTATCCCGCCTGAAGCATTAATATCCTGGGATATTTAATTGCCAATCACGACCTTCCCTCAACCAAGTCCCAGCAATGGCAATAATATTGTATTCCCAGGTACTATTCCAAACGCTAAGTTCATCTGCCTTACCTGCTATACTTCTTGCATGAAAACTGCCAGTCCCTCTATGTTCATTCTCCGCTTCCTGCTTCCTCTTACCGTCATGCTGATTTCATTATCTGGTTCCTTAGGCTTTAGTTACTATCTGCTTTCTGTTCACCAACTTCCTCATTTGTTTCCCGATCCCCTGCCACATTAGTTTAAACCTGCATCAACACCGTTAGCAAAAGCACCCCCGAGGACATTGGCTTCAGTCCTACCCAGATGTAGACCGTCCAATTTGTAAGAATCCCACCTCCACCAGAACCGGTCTCAATGTCCCAAATATCTGAACCCCTCTCTCCTGCACCATCTCTCAAGCCACACATTCTGAGTGATAATTCGATCATTCCTACTCTGACTAGCACTTGACATTGTTAGCAATCCTGAGATGACTACCTCTCAGGTCCTACTTTTTAACTTGGTTCCTAACTCGCTAAATTCGTCTTGTAGGACCTCATCCTGACGGCACATTAATGCGGGGATAGTTCATTGAGGCATACAATGTATAAGGAATACTATATTAGACTCATGAATGGGCTCTGTAACTCCAAATAATGTTGATGTTGTTCATGATGATCGTGTATATGAATGTCCTACGCATTGTAACCTCTACGCCTAACTCTGTCCAAGTTTATTTTTCACCCTATTATCCGTGTGTCCTTGCTTACTGTAATCTGCCTGTACTGCTCGCAAATAAAGCTTTCACTGGCCTTAGGCACATGTGACAATAAATCTAATAAGTTAATTATTTCTCACCCTAACTGTGTCTCTTTTACAAATATGTGATCGTCGCTAACCCTCACGTTACAATTTAATCATCCCTCCCTGTCTCATAGCACTACAGATTAAATTCTCAGTTCCATTACTCTCTCCTCATGGTGTCATCATCTCATGGATTAGACTGCTCTTACTTGTTTGAGCTGTGCCTGTGCTAATGAGATCATGCCTTACAAAGGAGATCATACCTCTTCACAGTGCCCCAAATACTCTCTCATCAAGGCCCTACAAATACAGGAAGACGGTTTTACTTTACATTACAATGAAGGGCAGCATACCATATAAGATGCTCAATACTTAATGCCCTTGGAGGTGCTATTTGTAGTGACTCATGGTCAAGGACATTCAGGTCCTTTTGTAAAACATCACTTCTCAACCTTGTACCATTTAATCAATGCAAAATGAGATGCATGCTGTTTATTTCGCATATCCAAATCATTCCTATGCCTTGTCAACTGTTGTGGTTCAAACACCGATACATGTGATATCCCATGAGTAACTGCCTTTCGTCTATAAAGGTGCAAGAAGATCTGTATTGCTTCCACTGACCAATCCTCAATCGATGTGGTATATCCAGCTCCCCTGACCTCGTACTCTAACTTGCTATGTTCACATGCTAGCAACAATGGAAAAAAGTATTCTGCAAATTCAAATACATCACTCCCACTGGTTCTCTTTTGTGGATGCATCAACTAACACAAACTCCATAGGTTTCTCAACGATGATTTCCGGTTTCTAAATCAAACTGACTGCCAAATCACACCATGATTTCCCAAGTGTCAAGTTATAAAATTTCTCACAGAATGTTCTATTATTTTCCTCAGACATGACACCAAAGTACCCGTTTAATTTTTTTTTTGTTTCCCCTCTCTCTCCAGTTTTAAATATTTAGGATTGCAATAGCTACTTTCCAGTCTGCAGGAACCAGAATTACACAGTCGAAAGAAGTTTGAAGGGTAATCAATACCTCTTTCTTGTCATTACAACATTTAAAAGACATTTGGATAAGTTAGTGAATTGGAAAAGTTTGGAGGGATATGGGCCAAGTGCAGGCAGGTTGTCCTAAGTTAGTTTGGAATTGGAATAGTCAGCATGGACTGGTTGGACTGTTTCGGTCCTGTATGACTTCATAACTTTTTTACTAGCTGTAATGCCACTTCCCTGAAAACTCTGGGATTGAGCTCAGTTGGTGCAGTAACTTGCCAACCTTCAATTTAATTAGTATTTTGAGCAAGTTCTCTTTATGAATTCTAATCAAGCACAGTTTCTTATTTTCACCCGTCAGTCTGTCCTACAGTATTTCTGGAAGATTTTCGGTACCTTCTATTGTGGAGACCGCACGAAGGTATTATCCTCAGCAGGAGGCAGAGATGGATTCCATCACTGTGTGAATACATTGGAGCCATGCAATTGGGAGATGATGGACGTGACACCCACTTCTGCTCAGAAAGTTCCGGAATCAAAACAGTTAAATGAAACTGTCACTTCTTGGTCACTGCTTAAAAATGTGTTGCTGGAAAAGCGCAGCTGGTCAGGCAGCATCAAAGGAGCAGGAGAATCGACGTTTCGGGCATAAGCCCTTCTTCAGAAGTGAGGAGGGTGTGCCAAGCAGGCTAAGATAAAAGGTAGGGAGGAGGGACTTGGGGGAAGGGCGTTGGGAATGCGATAGGTGGAAGGAGGTGAAGGTGAGGGTGATAGGCTGGAGAGTGGGTGGGGACGGAGAGGTTGGGAAGAAGATTGCAGATCAAGAAGCCGGTGCTGCGTCTGAGGTGTGGGACTGAGAAAAGATGGGGGGAGTCGAAATGAGGAAGCTGGAGAAATCTGCATTTATCCCTTGTGGTTGGAGGGTTCCTAGGCGGAAGATGAGTCGCTCTTCTTCCACGCGTCGTGTTGCCATGGTCTGGCGATGGAGGAGGCCAAGGACCTGTATGTCCTTGGCGGAGAGGGAGGGGGAGTAAAAGTGTTCAGCTATGGGCGGTTGGGTTGGTTGATGCGGGTGTCCCAGAGGTGTTCTCTGAAACGATCGGCAAGTAGGTGACCTGTCTCCCCAATGTATAGGAGGCCACATCGGGTGCAGCGGATGCAGTAAATGGTGTGTGTGGAGGTGCAGTCAAATTTCTGATGGATATTGAAGGATCCCTTGGGACCTTGGAGGGAATTGAGGGGGGAGGTGTGGGCGCACGTTTTGCATTTTCTGCGGTTGCAGGGGATGGTGCCGGGAGTGGAGGTTGGGTTGGTGGGGGGTTGTGGATCTGACAAGCGAGTCGTGGAGGGAGTGGTCTTTCTTGATCGCTGATAGAGGTGGGGAGGGAAATATATCCTTGGTGGTGGGATCTGTTTGGATGTGGCGGAAATGAAAAAGGATGATCCGATGGATCTGGAGGTTGGTGGGGTGGTAGGTGAGGACTAGTAGGGTTCTGTCCTGGTGGCCATTGGAGTGCCGGGCTTCAAGGGCGGAGGAGTGGGAAGTGGAGGAGATGCGGTGGAGAGCATCGTCAACCACGTCTGAGCGGATATTGCAGTCTTTGAAGAAGGAGGCCATCTGGGTTGTTCGGTATTGGAATTGGTCCTCCTGGGAGCAGGTGCGGCGAAGACGAAGGAATTGGGAATATTGGGTGGCGTTTTTACAGGGGGCAGGGTGGGAAGATGTGTAATCTTGGTAGCTGTGGGAGTCAGTCGGTTTATAGTATACGTCTGTTTTGAGTCGTTCAACGGAGATAGAGATGGAGAGGTCTAGGAAGGGGAGGGAGGAGTCTGAGACGGTCCAGGTAAATTTGAGGTCGGGGTGAAAGGTGTTAATAAAGTGGATGAACTTCCTGTTCACTGTCACTATAGTCCTCTCCCTCGTGCGAGATTACAGGTTATGCTGAAACAGGTGACACAAAGCTGTGACCACCTCATTTTCGAATCAAACTGTCTTCACACTTTGCACCTGGCCTAGGTCCAGGTCGAGGTGAGAAAAAGTTTGCGATCAAAATATGTGTAACGAGAAGAATTGCCAGAAGAGAATTACAACTGGAAAGGTGTGGATGATGGTTTATTGAGAAACAGCATTGTCGCAGAAGTGAAGACTGGGGATATTGTGAAGGTGATCGCGGACAAGTTTTGTGGGAGACAGAATATTGAGATATAAATCAGGTCAGGACAAAATGTGGCAAACGTGGTTATGAACACTTTTGTTTCTCCTCGGATATTTGTAAGTGAAGGATATGAAATTCATGGAATAGAAATGGAGTTTGTAATTGAAAGCGAAGACAATAATTTGGATTGTTGCGAAATATACATTACAGAGAAAATGATGACATTCACAACGGAGAAGAGAATTAGTAAATGTGCAGAGAAAGACTCATCAGGAACACCAACAATAGCGAGGATGGAATAGTAACCTGTCTGAATAATCATCAGTACACAGAGCCATTTGAGATGTTGTTACTACACTGAAGTCTCCTCCACCACAACAACTTCCAACATAAAAATTGTCTCTGGGCACAACTGCCCTGAACATACACAAGAAATACGGATTTCTCTGGATTTTACTCTCACAGCTCTTACCAGTTAATTGTTTATCATTTATACAATGCAATTCAATAATCTGTTTGGAAAGATGCAAACATCTTATTGCATAGTTTGTATGCCTTTTCATTTTTAGATTTTTTTTTGTAGCCTTAGCGTAAAAGGAAATGTTCTGTTTAAAACTGACCTGTTTATTGGGATTACAGGGTCAGACACAGTACATATTTTTCATGGGTTAAGAAACAGAAAGAGATAGAAGTGAGTGGCTGTGGAGACTAATGAGGAGTAAACTGACATCCCCTCCGTCCCCAATGACTTCTTAACACTGACAGAATAAAATAAAATGCAGTGAAATAAACGGAATATATTCGGAAGAAAGAATGGCAAGTGACAATGTAAACAAAACAGAATAATTTGAAATGGAATGGCTGAACAATGATTGATCAGTGTGTGTGCAGATAGATAAGATTGTTCATATGTGTGAAATATATTCAGAATGAACAAGAGACATAGTTAATAAAAATGATGCATGCGATATGCAAAATTAATAAAATATTAATATGTAATTTAATTTTCATTTGAGATGTTATGTTCCCCTTCTCTCAACGTACCCTCTGTCTCCTGTCCCTTTCTGGCATTCCCTGATCTAATCTTTCATTCTTATCGGGACGGATGTTACACATTCCTGCTTCTAATGTTCCAACTTGTTTCAGTTAATTAATTTTCTACCGGGAAACATATGCATTCACCTGCTGGGTTCTGTCAACAGCTGGTGCCTGTCGTATTGTTGGAGATAAAAGTTCTGGCATCAAACCCAGGATTTCAAATTATTAATCTGTTGCACATTCACTGTACAAAGGACAACAGCACACAGGAATTGTCAAACCAAATACGGAAGTACATCTCTTTCTATCACTCATGTAGACTTCTCTATTTTTTACATCTCCACGTCTATTTTCTCTCTCTCTCTCTCTCTCTCTCGCTCTCTGTCTTTCCATCGAGTTAATAAATCCTCCAATCGTTCTTCGTGTCCCATGTCTCAAACCTCCCTCCTTCAGTTTTCATCTATTGCTTACTTTTAGTTGAGATGGCTTATAATTGAGTAATGTAACTAAAAAGACATGAGGGATAACTTGGCCAAAGTTAATTGGAAGGGGAGCTGAGCACGGGAAGATGGTAAAGCAGCAATGGCAGTAGTTTATGAAGATAATTCAGCAGCACATCAGAAGTTCATCTCAAGCAAGAAGTAAGATATTCAGCGGAAGAGAAGGCAGCCGTGCATGATAACAAACTCAGGGACAGCATCAAAACAAAAGAAAATGTGCACAATTTGTTGAAGATTATTGAGAATCTAGACGATTACGAAGCCTACAAATTCTAGCACGGATAACTAATAACAGCAAATGGGAGGAGAGGGTGAAATCTGATATTACACTTGTTAATCATGTAAAATAACATTGAAAGAGATTTTTGGAGATATAACAAGGAAGACAGGGTGTAAAGAACAAATAAAGGAATGCTGGAAACTAAAGCTTGAATAGTTATGGGAAGCAATGGAATGGCAGAGGAATTTAAAACTTTTCAACGGTCTTCACAGTGGAAGACATCAGCAAAATGCCAGAACTTCAAGACAATCAGGGGTTAGAGTTGAGTATAGTGACCACCAGTAAGGGGAAGGTGCTGGGGAAGGTGAAGTTGGATCAGTCAGCGAGACCAGTTGGATAACACATCGTAGTTCTAATGAGATACTGAAGGTGATTGTTGAGGCGTTGTTGGTGATTTTTCGGGAAACTTTGGAGTGAGGGAGGACTGGTAAGTGTAACCAGCCGGTTTAAGGAGAGAGGGACACAGAAGGCAGATACTTATAAGTGGCCAGGCAAGTTGAAACTGTTGTATCGAAGGTCTTAATGGATCCTTAGGTTTATGAATGGGTGTGTGGAGTATAAGAACATGGAAGTTGTGAAGTATATTGGACGTGGTGTGATTTAGCTGCAGCATAACAAGTGCTACATTTACAATGCTATTACAAACAGCAGACTTGAAAGTATGGAAAAACAAAGGAAATCAGTTCGAAGCAGACAGGAGCATTAGTGACAAAGAGACTGTTTCCTTGACCCTGTAGTGAGAATGTTGAGATAAACTTGTCAGTAAACAGAGTAAAAAATGTATTAAAATCACAACTAAATCTGTTGCTGCGGAGGTCTCAACATCCAACTATGTAGCCAATATATATGAAGCTGAAAAAGCACAGCAGGTCAGACAGCATCCTAGGAAAAGGAAAGTCAACGCTTCAGGCTGAAAGACTTCATCAGAATTGGGATGGGGGAAGGGGAGCCAGGAAATAAATCGAGGGAGGGGCGTGGGGCTGGGTAAAAGTATGTGAGATGGCGATACGGAATGGAAGTAGGGGGATACTGTGATTGGTCAGTGGGAAGGGTGCATCGGATATACAAATGGGAAGATGGACAGCTTAGGTCAGTTCAGGGAAGGGGAACATGGGATAAGGCTGCTGGTGAAGAGAGTTTGAAGCCAGTGAAGTCAATATTGAGCCCATTGAACTGTAAGCTCTCCAGCTGATAGATCAGGTTGTGTTCCCATTTTCGTTTGGCCTCACTCTGACAGTGGAGGAGGCCAAGGATGGACCTGTGGCTGGATGAGCTGAAGGCGGGTGGGTGTGTTGGAGTAATTCAAATGGATGGCAGCTGGAATATTGAGTTGATTAAAGCGTGCAGAGAGCAGATCCTCCATGAATATGTTCCAAAGTCTCCCTTTCGTCTCCCTGAAAGAGAGGAGACCACATTGGGAGTTAGAGACTTGCTTGGTGCAGGATCAGGCTCTGTATGGAGCACCAGTGCTCTGCACCCAACAACCAACTCTACTTTTCAGTTACCTTCCATTTTAATTCCCCATACAAATCGTCCGAGGACATGCCCATCCTTAGCCTGCCCACTGTCAGAGGAACACCACCTGAGATTTTACCTTTGGAGCTGATAGCTCAATGGCCTCAATTATGACAGGAGCAACATCAAAATCGCTCCCCCTGCAGCCTTATCCCATGTCCCTTCTCCCTGACCAGACCCACCCAGTCCACCTTCTCACTCACATATCCGTTCCACCCTTCCCACTGACCAATCACAGGAACCCCATACCTGCATGGACCTACCACCATTATGCCTACCCTTCACTCTTCCATATCCCATCACTCCATTTGTGGGCCCCACTCCACTTCACCAGTCATGACGGAACGTCCAAGATCAAAATATTGCCTTTGTTGCTCTTCTAATTCTTTCTGGTCTGCTGTGTTTATCCAGCTCCAAGTTTATTAACTCTGGCCTCCCGCACGTGTAGTACTTACTCTCTCCAAGTTGTGGGACCATGTAGTCTACATATAAGAATAAATATGTTTGGGCATTTGAAAAGATCGCTGACACATTCCTCATTTCTTAAAAACCCAACTCACACCTTCCATATGAAGCAACATTTCACTTGTAATCTTTCAATTCAGTCTCCTGTCATTGCTGCTCACAATGCAGTCTCCTTTATACTGGGGAGACCAAACAGAGACTGCATTGAGGAACACGCACTCTGTCTGTAGGAAAAGCCCTGACCCTCTCATTGTTTCTCATTTGAATAACCTACCTTGCTCTCATGCTAATATTACATTAATCTACCTTGCTCTCATGCTAACATTTCGGTACTGTGCTGCTGCAATGTTCCAGTGAAGCACAACCCAAGCTCAAGTAACACCTCACTTTACTCTTTGGTACGTTAGAGCCTGTACGAATTAATATTCAATTCCATAACTTCACAGCCTGATGCCATTGTGGCTGTTCTCCAATCTTCATACATTCCTTCTCCTGGTCTCCCCATGATCTTGACCTGCTTGTGAATCGTTTATCTTGCACTCAATTAAGGAATGCAATTCCCCCCTTTACAATCTAATTTATATTCATTTTACATTTGATTCTCTTCTACCACAAACAAATATCTATTCGTCAGTGACATTGCGCCTCCACACCGTCTGTTTCCAGTCACCCCGCCTCTACCTCTGGCAAAGGATTAAAAAACCCAGTTTCCAATCCTTTTCTGTTCTGAAGAAGTGTCACACTGGACTTGAAACGCTAACTCTGTTTCTCTGTCTCCATACATGCTGCAGATCTGCTGTGTTTCTCCAGAAATGAACAAAACACATTTTCAATAAAACAAATAACCATGGATACAAGCAATCTGAAACCAGAACAAAAAAAAAGAATCTGTGAGGCTTGAAGAAAGATCACTGGAACCAATGATTAACTTTACTTTCACTCCACAGATGCTGCCAGGCCTGCTTAACTTCCCCAGCAATTTCTGTTTTTCAAGAGGTTTCTAAGATGTGTATCAATATTGCTCAAACCCTCTGTCCAACCTGGAGTGCCATATACCGGGAAGTGAAAGATAACACAAGATGCACAAATTCATTGGTACTGAAACTACGGAAGGCTGGTATCACTGACACTACAGAGCTCTTACTCTTAGTCAGGGAGAGAAAAAGAGAGAGATGTATACACTCTAAACGCAGAAAGAGAGGGAAAGGATTCAGATGAATATATTAAAGCGTGTTGGTGAATGAGAAAAAATGTAAGTGTGACACCATGGAATGAAAATAAAAATTGGACGTCTACCACGTCAGAAACCAGAGTAGGTCACGGTGTACATGACTGATGGGTGAATGGGTCTCGGTGTGAACTGGGGAACAGGCAGCAGAACTGTATGAGAGATATTGCAGCTCAAACTATGTATTCCATGTGGTGCTGCAGACCACAGCAACAACAGAAGCAGAATTATATTTAACTATATTCTGCAACATTTTGACCAAAATAATTCCTCAGTCTAACATTAACATCAAGCTGATCTACAGTTCAGAGACGAGTGTGGGTAAACGTGCCAGGGTCAGAACCATGTGTACCTAAAACTGTTGATAACCCGGTAAAGATACCACACTTGACTGGTTACATTCTTAACAGCAGAACTAACTGATAGAGAGGGCGCAATGATCCCAAGAGTAACAGATCAGATTGAAGCTCAGCAGTCCTGCCACACCTGGCAATCATTCCAATTTTATACCAGCCAAAGCCTCCAATCCCTGCTCGCATCCTATATCAATCTGTTCAAGAGCTTCCCAATCCATCTTCTTGAATTCTGACCCTGCATCCTCCTTCTCCCAAGTGAAACAAATATGGAGCTCTCATGTAACAATCGATCAATATTCTCCAGCTTCACACACAGAGTGCCCCCTTGGCCTCTAATAGGCCCTAATTGTTTCCTGATTATTCTGTTCTGATTAATGTATGTGGAGAACATCTTGGAATTTTCTCTAACCTTGCCTTGCAGCACTTCTCCATGCCACTATGACAGTTCGTCTCTCTATGTGAACTTTCTAAGCTTCACTGTGATCTTTCATTTCGTCAATCACTGGAGAACACAAAGTGAGTTTCTCGATCAGTTAATCTTGCCTCTAATAAGATAGATATCAAAGTAACTGTTTAGTTTCTCTGTAATTTCCTAGTTCTCTGCAAGAAATAATCTTGAGTGGATATTCACCATTCCACACGCGTCTTTGCCTTCATTTTCCCATCAAGTATCGAGAGAAGCGTTTGGTCATCCTGAAGTTTCTTGCTAGCTTGCATTCTTGTTCTTATTATTTTCTTATCAGTTCATTGATCCTCCTTTGCTGGGTCCCAGATATTTCTGAATCCATTGCTTACCACAATATCTGGCATTTTTAGGAGCTGCTTCCTTTGATCTAATGCAATCTAATGCAGACACTCACGCCTCTAACACAGCAATTGGAGAAGATCTTTTAAAGCTTTGTGCCTGTTATACAGGAACACGGGAAAGGGAACGTAGAGGTTACAGAAAGGGTAGGAATTAGGATAATCATCTTCAGTAATGAATAAAATTAATGAGCAAATTGTTGGGAATTCAGGGAAATTTTGAGAATCCATTGTTAATTGATTAACCACAGGGAATTTACAAAGTCAAATGGAATAAATCGTAATCAGCATTTTTTTTTATAAAGAATTTATTTGTTCGAGTTCTTTAAATATGTGACAAGCAAAGTAGACAATAGAGATCCTGGAGCCATAAAGTATCTGGAATTTGGGAAAGCATTGATTAAATCGCTGCACAAAAGATTAATCTGCAAAATAAGAGGACGTGAGTGTGGGAGGAAGGTATTCGCTTGAATCGAGGGCTAGTGAGCCAACAAAATACAGAGAGATGGAATAGTTGTTTCGTTTATTGGTTGGCACCTTTTGGGATTCTATAGAGTTAAAGCCACATGACCCGACTATTTGCCATCTATTGTATTACTTGGATGAGGGGATAGAAAACAGTACAACATTTTCAGCTGATACTAAAACAGGTGGCAAAATGGGTTGATACAATGAACATGAAGAAAATTTACAAATAGAAATTAACAGTTTAGATGAACGGGCCAACATTTACAGATAAAATTGAACGTGGATAAGTATGGGATTATCAATTTTGATCAGAGGAATCGAACTTTGTATGGAAATGGAAAGCAACTTCAGAGTGCTGATGTGCAGAGGGATCGGGGTGTACTTGTGCATATCACAGAAGACTCACATGCAGGTTCAGCAGGGAATGCGAAAGGCAAGTGCAATTTCAGCACTTACTTCTCACCAAATCGAATATAAAGGAAGGGAAGAATTGCTGCAGCTCTGCAAGGTATTAGTGAGACTGTAAGTGACCCTAACAGCCACTGGTAGCACCGTCCTCCCCCTGGTGTGAAGATGCAGGTCGTGTTGAAGGAAGTGACCAGCTCCTTGTTCAGTCAGGGTCTCCTCACACTCTGCTCCTGGGTTAAGTGTCCCTTGGGAAGCTGGTCTTGGAAAATGCAGGGTGGGTACAACAGATCCCTTTCCCCAGACACGCTTACTCCGTGGTTTCAGAGCTACCCCTCTCTGCAGCCTGTGCTCCAATTTTTGTTCACGTTACAGACCCAGATGCTGCAACTACAGACCCCATGCTCCATCCAGAGTTGGGTCACAAAATTCTCGGGTATCCCTGAATGTCTGAGGCAGCTTAGAGCACAACCTCCAGCAAACTATCCCCAGCACCTCCACTAATTTTTCAATAACAGGACACAAACAGAAGCCCCTCCGCTGCAAGTGTTATGGACCAGTCCAGAACCCCTCAACATATTTCCTTTTTTTCAAACACAGATATGAATTGGATACTCCAGATGTGTTGTGACTCGTCAACCCAGTCAACGTTAAGCAAAATGCAATCAATTCAAAAGCCTAGTTAAAACACAATCAAAGAGAATAACAATTGGGCATAGCTTCTCGACTGGAACACTTATGCAAACAATAGATTCAGCACCTTTTACTAACTAACTGTTCTAATGCAGGAACATCCCATAAACATGCCTCTTGACAAAAAGGTAAATTCACGCACCAATCTCATGTGCAGTTCTCGAATCCAGGGGGAAGCAACATTCAGAGAGAAGAGCATATCGGGATCATGTATTAAAACTTCCAACTCTTGTGGGAGCACCAGCAGCTTCTGAATGCTGCAGCTAAAAACAAAACGAGAAGACATCGTTTGGGATGGCTGGCCACTGCCTTTCCTTTGTTAACACCATTTTAATAAAATCTAAAGGCCTCTTCAGTTATTTACTTCTGCCATTTTCAGGCAGCAGTTCGGCACCTCTGCCTTTAAGACCTCTCTTCAAAAAAAAGCCTTGAGAAAATAACCTGTTTAAAGTGACAGTATAGTCATAACTCCCCCTTTGACAAAAAAAGAACCATCAATATACAAAGACGGCCTCATTTCAAACGCCTTATTCTTATTGATATAGTGGACAACAATACATGCATATTGCATTGACACTAAGTCTGCGAACGTTCACAACTCCATTCTATTTCAGTCAGTTTACTCCTGTCACAAAACGCCTCTGCCTTTCTTCATCCAAGCCTCGACACCTTATCAGCAAGTACGGTTTCTCGTCCTGTCACCTGTATAACTTCTACATTGAATGGCAGCAACAATAAATGCCATCTGAACAGACTGGAAGTTTTCTCCTTAAATTTCTTAAAAAATGTTATCGATTTGTCTGAGACACGTTATTGGCAATTTAAAGGCTGAAATGTTGTAACACCAACACCAAGCTCAAGGCCTCCTTCCCTATTGTGAAATAAATCTATTGATGGTTTCACCGGACACTCCAACTACACGTTACATAATTGAGCAAATCTCATCTCTCCAATCGTCCTTCTGAATGACATATCTCCTCATGTCTCAGCTTAAACGAATTACATGCCTCTGTACCTCTTCATGCTGTAACCTCTTTACCTGCTACTCCTGGCCTACAACAGTAAACTTTACTCTCACAGGTATATGTTTTCAGAAGGTCTTGCACATTCTTCTCAAACCCTAACAGAAGCCAAACTTTGATTTGTGTACCAACTGATAATCATCAGTCATTTCTGATGCTTATTTTGCCATTGTAACTCTCTGCTTTTCCACACGAGTTCTCAAGACTGCAGGAAGTGGATTTTTGAACTCCTCCCAAGTAAGAATCTCTCTAAGAGTATCATAGGTTTGCTCTGCTTTTAATGCCCTTATCCGCATTGTAAAATTGCTTTCATTCTTTCAAACTGAATGTATGTTTAACCAGGAACGCGATTTTAGATTCCTAAAATGCTGTCTGTGGGTTTCGGGCCCAAGCTCATATGCACTTCAGATGCTTTTCTTCACCTCCTCATTCTGAACAGATACTTCCTCCGATAGGAATGCAAAAACCTCACTTCTTTTATCTACCAGCTTTGTTTGGTTCAACTGAATTGATATGGTCACTGGTCAATGCATTCGTTTATCCACTTTCTGAATTGACATTAAAAAGGCTTTCACATCCTTCTCACTATCCTCCCGTCTCAGCCTACCATCTTCCTTCATCTCTGCCTTCTAAGTCGACTTTTCTCTCAAATTGTTAGCTTTGACGTTGAAACTCTCTCTCCTTCTACTTTTCTTCTTTATTTTTCTGACTTTCGTCTTCCTGTCGTTTTCTTTTAATTCTACTTTTAATCATATTTCAAACTGTTTCATTACCTTTCCGTGTTCAAGCTGCTCATCGACAATTGAATTCTACCCATTTCCAAAGATTCTGATGGCGTTTCCACCAAGATGTAAATGCCAAGCTAAAGCTGTAATCATCTCTCCTTATCTCACAGAAGGTTGTTGTGGACTTGATGGGCCAAATGGCCTGTTTCCACACTGTAGTGATTCTAATTCTGAACCAAATTTGCAATTGTCGATTTTGAAGCAGGCAAGAGTGCCCAGTTTGCTATGGACCAGACCAGACTGCCTTAGCATCCTGTAACATGGTAGCCTGGACGCTAACCTTGTCTTATAGTAAAGGTAGCTGTGAAATTGGTGTTCCAGATGTGATTCGGTTGGTCAAACCACACAGTGTAAAGCAAACAAAATTTATTTTAGCACTCTAATAAAAACACATACAAAAAGAAGAGGAATGTAGAATAACTTAACTACTGGAAATCTTAACAGAATAATAGATACAGTAACTTCTGCTAATGAACTGTTCCAATGTACTAACATCCCACAAACTCATCCCTTGGCATAAAGACACATCTAAGGCCAGTCAGTCTTCCATGCAGTTCTCCAATCCAGGAGGAAACAGCATCAAGACAGATTTCAGAGAGAATAGCACCTTGGGATCATGTACTGATGCATAAAACCCTTCTCCCACCCCAGGCACCTGGTGACTGTTAAAGCTCAGAAAAACTGGAAATCCTGGCCTGTGCGAGCTGACCATTGTCATCACGATTTTTTTTAAAAAGCCGAAAAACCTCCTAGGTTGTTTACTTCAGCCGGTTATAGAAGGCGTTTCGACCTTGAAGATGTCTCTTTAAAGAAGAAGAGCAAATAACCTTTGTTTAAAGTGACACCATTGTAAGAGATCTTAGACAACTGGTCTTTTACAATAATACTCAAGGGGCTTCCTCGTGTTACTGACCACACGATCGTATCAGAGAGACAAACACAGATGTCAGATGTTCAGTGGACAGCCACAGATCATCTTTCAAAGACGTGAGTCAAAACTGCTGAAACCCCTATCCAACATGAAGCACCAAATGGGATACACCGGGACGTGGACAGCAGGCCGATACACCCTCCCACACACCCACCGAACATAGAGTACCACATGGAACATACCGGGAAGTGTGTCACCCTCAGAAATTGCAACCCTCAACTCCCTCTGCTCCAACCCAAACCTCACCATCAAACCGGCAGACAAGGAAGGCCCAGTGGTAGTTTGGTGCACCAATTTTTACACCGAAGAAGCGAGATGAAAACTCGCATACACCTCCTCCTACTGCCCCTTGACCATGTACCCATCTCCCACCACTAAACCATCATCTCCAGACCATCCATAACCTCATCTCTTCAGGGGATCTCCCATCCACCGCCTCCAACCTAATAGTTCCACAACCCAGCACTGCCCGATTCTACCTCCTGCCCAAAATCCACAAATCCAACTGCCCCGGGACGACCCATTGTCGCAGCCTGCTCCTACCCCACCGAACTCATCTCTGCATACCTCAACACTGTCCTGTCCCCCTTCGTCCAAGAACTCCCCACCTACGTTTGGGACACCACCCGCACCTTTCACCTCCTCCATGACTTTCTCTTCCCCGGCCCCCAATGCCTTATCTTTATGATGGACATCCAGTCCCTATACACTTCCATCCACCATCATGAAGGCATCCAAGCCCTCTGCTTCTTCCTCTCCCAGACAGAGTCGTCATCTCTGGGTTGTTGCCGGTGCCACGTGACAGAGAGTCAAAGAATAGGGAGAGAGTGCAGTTGAACACGTGGCTGCAAGGATGGTGTAGGAGGGAGGGCTTCAGATATTTGGACAATTGGACTGCATTCTGGGGAAGGTGGGACCTGTATAAACAGGACGGGTTGCACCTGAACCAGAAGGGCACCAATATCCTGGGGGGTAGGTTTGCTAGCACTCTTCGGGGGGGTTTAAACTAATTTGGCAGGGGATGGGATCCGGACTTGTAGTCCAGCAAGTAAGCTAGCTGTGTGTCAGGATGTCCAAGACTGTAGGGAGGCTGTGGAGAAGGTAGCACTGACAGGGACTACTTGCGGACACAGAGATGGGCTCAAGTGCGTATACTTCAATGCAAGGAGTATCAAAAATAAGGTGGGTGAACTTAAGGCGTGGATCGGTACCTGGGACTACGATGTTGTGGCCATCACGGAAACATGGATAGATGAGGGACAGGAATGGCTGTTGGAGGTTCCTGGTTACAGATGTTTCAGTAAGATTAGGGAGGGTGGTAAAAAAGGAGGGGGGGTGGCATTGCTAATTAGAAATGGTATAACGGCTGCAGAAAGGAAGTTTGAGGGGGATCTGCCTCTGGAGGTAGTATGGGCTGAAGTCAGAAATAGGAAAGGTGCAGTCACCTTGTTGGGTGTTTATTATAGGCCCCCCAATAGCAGCAGAGATGTGGAGAAACAGATTGGGAAACAGATTTTGGAAAGGTCCAGAAGCCACAGGGTCGTAGTCATGGGCGACTTCAACTTCCCAAATATTGATTGGAAGCTCTTTAGATCAAGTAGATTGGATGGGGCGGTGTTTGTGCAGTGTGTCCAGGAAGCTTTTCTAACGCAGTATGTAGATTGTCCAAACAGAGGGGAGGCCATATTGGATTTGGTACTCGGTAACGAACCGGGACAAGTGGTGGGCTTGTTAGTGGGTGAACATTTTGGTGATGATGACCACAATTCTGTGACTTTCACCTTGGTTATGGAGACAAGGAAGTTTGTACAATTGGGGGAAGGGAAATTACGATGCTGTAAGACAGGATTTGAGGAGCATACGTTGGGAGCATAGGCTGTCAGGGAAGGATGTGGTGGAAATGTGGGACTTTTTCAAGGAGCAGATACGACGTGTCCTTGATATGTATGTACCGATCAGGCAGGAAAGAAATGGTCGTGTGAGGGAGCCTTGGTTGACGAGGGAGGTTGAATGTCTAGTAAAGAGGAAGAAGGAGGCTTACATAAGGTTGAGGAAACAAGGTTCAGACAGAGCAGTGGAGGGATACAGGATAGCCAGAAGGGACCTGAAGAAAGGGATTAGGAGAGCTAAGAGAGGGCATGAAAAATCCCTGGCAGATAGGATCAAGGATAACCCCAAGGCATTCTATGCGTATGTGAGAAACCTGAGAATGACGAGAACGAGGGTAGGTCCGATCAAGGACAGTGGTGGGAGACTGTGTATTGAGTCGGAAGAGATAGGAGAGGTCTTGAACAAGTACTTCTCTTCAGTATTTACGAACGAGAGGGACCGTATTGTTGAACAGGAGAGTGTGAAACGGACTGATAAGCTAGAAGAGATACCTGTTAGGAAGGAAGATGTGTTGGACATTTTGAACAACTTGAGGATAGACAAGTCCCCCGGGCCTGACGGGATATATCCTAGGATTATGTGGGAAGCAAGAGAGGAAATTGCAGTACCGTTGGCAATGATCTTCTCGTCTTCACTGGCAACTGGGGTGGTACCAGGGGACTGGAGAGTAGCGAATGTTGTGCCCCTGTTCAAAAAAGGGAATAGGGATAACCCCGGGAATTACAGGCCAGTTAGTCTTACTTCTGTGGTAGGCAAAGTAATGGAAAGGGTACTGAGGGATAGGATTTACGAGTATCTGGAAAGACACTGCTTGATTAGGGACAGCCAGCACGGATTTGTGAAGGGTAGGTCTTGCCTTACAAGTCTTATTGAATTCTTCGAGGAGGTGACCATGCATGTGGATGAGGGTAGAGCAGTGGATGTAGTGTACATGGATTTTAGTAAGGCATTTGATAAGGTTCCCCATGGTAGGCTTATGCGGAAAGTCAGGAGGCATGGGATAGAGGGAAATTTGGCCAATTGGATAGAAAACTGGCTAACCGGTCGAAGGCAGAGAGTGGTGGTAGATGGTAAATATTCAGCATGGAGTCCAGTTACAAGTGGAGTTCCGCAGGGATCAGTTCTGGGTCCTCTGCTGTTTGTAATTTTTATTAATGACTTCGATGAGGGAGTCGAAGGGTGGGTCAGTAAATTTGCAGATGATACAAAGATAGGTGGAGTTGTGGACAGTGAGGAGGGCTGTTGTCGGCTGCAGAGGGACTTAGATATGATGCAGAGCTGGGCTGAGGAGTGGTAGATGGAGTTCAACCCTGCCAAGTGTGAGGTTGTCCATTTTGGAAGAACAAATAAGAATGCGGAATACAGGGTTAATGGTAGGGTTCTTGGTCAGGTGGAGGAACAGAGGGATCTTGGGGTCTATGTACATAGATCTTTGAAGGTTGCCACTCAGGTGGATAGAGTTTGTAAGAAGGCCTATGGAGTATTATCGTTCATTAGCAGAGGGATTGAATTCAAGAGTCGTGAGGTGATGTTGCAGCTGTACAGGACTTTGGTTAGGCCACATTTGGAGTACTGTGTGCAGTTCTGGTCGCCTCACTTTAGGAAAGATGTGGAAGCTTTGGAGAGGGTGCAGAGAAGATTTACCAGGATGTTGCCTGGAATGGAGAGTAGGTCGTACGAGGATAGGTTGAGAGTTCTCGGCCTTTTCTCGTTGGAACGGCGAAGGATGAGGGGTGACTTGATAGAGGTTTATAAGATGATCAGAGGAATAGATAGAGTAGACAGTCAGAAACCTTTTCCCCGGGTACAACAGAGTGTTACAAGGGGACATAAATTTAAGGTGAAGGGTGGGAGGTATAAGGGAGATGTCAGGGGTGGGTTTTTTACCCAGAGAGTGGTGGGGGCATGGAATGCGCTGCCCGAGGGAGTGGTAGAGTCAGATTCATTGGCGACCTTTAAGTGGCATTTGGATAGGTACATGGATGGGTGCTTAATCTAGGATAGAAGTTCGGCACAACATCGTGGGCCGAAGGGCCTGTTCTGTGCTGTATTGTTCTATGTTCTATGTTCTATGTTCTATTTACCCAAACAGTACCCTTCAAGTGACACCCTCCTCCGACTGATTGAATGGGTCCTCACCCTGAACAACTTCTCCTTCCAATCCTCCCACTTCCTCCAAACGAAAGGATAGCAACGTGCACCCGCATGGTCCCCAGCTATGCCTGCTTCATCATTGGGAATGTGGAACAGTCCATCTTCCGCAGCTACACTGGCACCACACCCCCATCTTTTCCTCTGCTGCATCGAAGACTGTATTGGCACTACCTCATACTCCCACGAGAAGGTTGAACAATTCATCCATTTCATAACACCTTCCACCCCACCTCAAATTTGCCTGGACCATCTCAGACTCCTCCCTCCCCTTCCTAGGCCTTTCCATTTCCATCTCGGGCGACTGACTCAACACAGACACTTACTACAAACCGACCGACACCCACAGCGAACGAGATTACACCTCCTCCCACCCTGCCCCTATAAAAACGCCATCCCATGTCCCCAATTCCTTTGCCTCCGCCACATCAGCTCCCAGGAGGACCAATTCCAATACCGAACAACCCAAATATCCTCTTTCTTCAAAGACTGTAATTTCCCCTCCGACTTGTTCAACGATGCTCTCCACCACATCTCCTACACTTCCCGCACCTCCGCCCTTGAACAACGCCCCTCCAATCGCCACCAGGACAGAACCCCACTCGTGCTCACCTTCCACCCCTCCAAACTTTTGTATCATCCTCCGTCATTTCCGCCACCTCCAAACAGACCCCATCGCCAGGGATATATTTCCCTCCCCACCCCTAACAGAATTCCGGAGAGACCACTCCCTCCGCGACTCCCTCGTCAGGTCGACACCCCCCCACCAACCCAACTTCCACTCCCGGCACCTTCCCCAGCAACCACAAGAAGTGCAAACCTTGCGCCAATATCTCACCCCTCACCTCCCTCCAAGGCCCCAATGGATCCTTCCATATTCGTCACCAATTCACCTGTACTTCCACACACATCATTTACTGTTTACGCTGCACCCAATGTGGTCTCCTCTGCATTGGGGATACAGGCTGCCTACTTGTGGAACGTTTCAGGGAGTACCTCTGGGACACCCACACCAACCAACCCAACCGCCCCGTGGCTGAACACTTTAACTGCCCCTCCCACTCCCCCAAGGTCATACAGGTCCTTCGCCTCCTCCATCGCCAGACTTTGGCCAAACTACGCCTGGAGGAAGAGTGTCTCATCTTCCGCCTAGGAAACCTCCAACCGCAGTAGATGAATGTAGATTTCTCCAGCTTCCTCATTTCGCCTCGCCCCACCTTATTTCAGTCCCAACACCCGGATTCAGCACCTCCCTCTTGACCTGCAATCTTCCTCCCAACCTCTCCGGCACGACCGCCTCTGTGGCCTATCACCCTCACCTTCCCCTTCTTCCACCTATCATATTCCCAGCGTCCCTCCCCAAATCATCGCCCCCCCCACCTATGATTTCAGGAGGCTTGGCACACCAGCCTCATTTCTGAAGAATGGCGTATGCCCAAAATGTCGATTCTCCTGCTACTTGGATGCTGCTTGGCCTGCTGCGCTTTTCCAGCACCACACTTTTCATATGTGGTCTCCAGCATCTGCAGTCCTCACTTTCTCCTAGTGAATCACACACCGGGAAGTGAGCAACAGCCCGACACGCTCAGCCCTGTCCATGGAGCACCACATGGGACAAACCGGGAAGTGAACATCAGCCTGACACACCGTTTCATTGTCTCTGAGCTTCACAATGTCAGCACTAGATACACTAGGGAGCCAATAACCAAGTCCAGGGAAAGGTACAGAGGGATAGAGAGATTCACTTTAAAGACAGAAACAGACAGTTAATTAACAGAGAACATGTTGTAGAAATATGGAGAAAAAGACTAGGTAGTGGGACGAACTGGAGGATTAAACCTTTAGAGTACAAAATTATAAGAATGAGAACATTGAACAAAGGTATTTTCAGATCAACTCAAATGGTTTGTTTCATCAAGTTCTGAATAGTTTTCACAGAAAACTTCAAATGACATAAACTGGGAGAAGACCGACACGGAGAGCCATGCAGACTGTGCTAGTGTATTACTCAGTAACCAGGATTATCTGCCCAGTATGGGGAGAATTGCTAACCTTTACTATCACATGGGAATGGTACACACATCAAGTACACACAGCAGCGGAAGGTTTCTATCTCCATTCGACCAGTATAAGATGTCTGTGTATATGTGTCGGGGGTGGGGGGGGTGGTGGGGGGGGGGGGTGTAGGAGGGGGTGGGGGTGTTGGGGGCATGCATGTAAGGTGGTTGAATGTAAAAATCATTGCTTGAGAGAAAATGTACTTAAAGGAAACCAGGTTAACTATGACCAACTGGCAGGGATTTGGATAATCGTCACAGAGAGACTGATGAAATTTTAATGGACAGATGAGAAGAAGTGTTTGAGAATATTAAAATAAAGGCATTGCTACACACAATAGCGATGCAGATCAGTGTGCACACATGAAGGACAGATGGATGTGATTTTGGTCTAAGTTTGAATCGGATTTTTTTCTACAGCTTTCAACCCGGGGAGTGTCAGCAGCAGATTGTTGTCATCATTAAGTCTGTATTTCACAGCTGAAGGTTCAAACAGCAGATGGGTTAAGCCAATGTAGTGTGTTCAGGAGCAGTGAGTAGTTTAAGTTAATAATGGTCAGAGCAAGGTGTCAGGAATCAGCTCATAGCTAAAGGGGTCACCAAAGTTGTGATGCATCTGTGTCAAACACAACCTGCAAGTTCCCATCCAAGCCGCCCACTACCCTGACTTGGAAATATACCGGTGTTCCTTCACATCGTTGGGTCAGAATCCTGGAATTCTCTGCCTTGTGTGTCACCCACTGCATGTGGACTGAGGCAGTTTAAGAGGAAAGCTCTCCATCACCTTCTCAAGGGCAAAGAGAGCTGGGGTGTCAATCCTGACCAGCCAGCGATGCCCAAGTCACACAAATGAATTACGAAAAAAGATATTGGCTAGGAATGGGATGATGTCCCAGGAATGAAATGCAGTTGAGAAAGATAATAGAGTACAATGACCTCCACGCTCCTAATATTTAAATAACAAGGGTGAGGGACAATGGTTCACATCTGAAAGTGAGTAGGTCAACGTAGAGACCCATGATAACACGTCAGAAGCAAGGAGGAAGAGACAGTAAATGAACACGTTTCCTGATGCAGTTAGTAGTGGTCTGCAGAGTGAATATCTGGATTCGGAGTCTCAACAGGAACAATAATGGTGGCAGGAAGTGAAGACGATATGAAAGAACAGTAATGCAGTCATAACTGGTTTACAGAAAAAAAACTCTGAACGGTGAGACTTACCAGGGACACCAACAATAGATAGGAGAGGATAATAAATATTTTGAATAATGAGAAGAGCATAATTGATCCGTGATGATAATGGCAATCAATCATAACGTTTCGAAAGAGACCAAACATAACCAGACCAACTCCTGTCCATTGTTATAACATTCCAGTCCAATATTCTCAGATACTGATCCATTGTTGGAACATTCCTGTCTAATATTCTCAGATACGCATCTGTCCTCCCCCTCTCTCTGGAGCATCTGTTCCCTGTTTGTGCTGTCGGTGTTGCTCCCGCCCATACTATGGGATAACACATTGAATGGAGACCATTTATCATTAGAAGATGGAAAACTTCCACTGGGATAATTACAAAACATAGAGACTGACATTACTCACAGTCACTAAACAAAGAGGTTCAGGTAACCCCTTCCTTACATAACATTTCATATCACAATAAAAGGGAATATTTACTCAGTCTGGATGAAATGGATGAGGGTTACTGATGGATGGACTATAAATATTTCATTTTTTAAAACTTTTTCCTTGTAAGTGGGGGTATTGCCAGAGCACTGCAGGGCTATATATGCCCCACCCTGTGTATAAAGGGGACAGGTTTAAAATAACAGATCATCCGCAGAAGATGCCTGGTGGGTCAATTTCTGGATCCAGAAACACAGGGCAGAAAGCGAGGATTGCAGACGCTGGAGATCAGAGTCGAGAATGTGGTGCTGGGAAAACACAGCAGGTCAGTCAGTAACAGAGGAGCATCGAAATTTCTTGTTTAAGCCTTTCATCAGGAATGACGTTTGTGGTACAATGGTGCTGAGAGATAAATGGGACGGAGATGGGGTTGGAGGAAGTAAGATGAGAATGTGATAAGTAGATGAATTTGAGGTTAGAGGACGGTGGAGTGGTTAGATGGGAAGGGAGATGGACGAGTAGGACACGTCATGAGGGAGGTTCTGAGTTGGAAGATTGGATCTAGGATAAGATGAGAAAACTGTTAAAATCCACATTGATCCCATGTGGTTGCACGGCCCCAGGACAGAAGATGAGTGGTGGAGGAGTCCCAGGACCTGCATGTCCATGATGGAGTGGGAGGGGAAGTTAAAGTCTTCAGCCACGGGGTGTTAGGGTTGGTTGATGCGGGTTTCCCAGAGATATTCTCTGAAGTGTTCCACAGGTTGGCGTCCTATCTCCCCAATGTAGAGGAGACATTGGGAACAACGGATACCATAGGCGACGTGTGTGGAAGTGCAGGTAAAACTCTGAAGAAGGTGGAGGGATACATTGGTGTCTTGGACTGAGGTGAGGGTGCAGGTTTTCCCCCGCTCTGTAAGGGTCAGCATTATAGCACTGACCCCCGAACAAGGCTCATGCTCTACCACTCTTACAACTTCTCTCTCTCTCTCTCTCTCTCTCTCTCTCTCTCTCTCTCTCTCTCTCTCTCTCTCTCTCTCTCTCACTTTTACAACACCCCCAAACAATGATGGAATGTTCTGCATAAAGCCGATTATGGAATGTTCCAGATAATGTTCCAAATAATTCCCATTGTCAGGCAATTGTCAATGCCCCAGTATGCACCAAAAAAAGGGAAGGAGTTGAGTTGTACGTTTTATGTTTTCAAATCACATAACAATTCAAATCCATCGTGAGGCCATTCAGCCCTTCAAAGGTGCTCTATCATTTAATAAGATCGTGGCTGATCTGATAGTTTTCTCAGCTCCATTTTACAGGAATGTTCTGTCATTCAACCCCCTGGGTTTGTGTCACTGCGCAGGAGACACTCAGGCACTTTTATCCCTGTTTTCTTCAAGCGCCTGTTTGAGGGTATTTCCCAAGGGAACAGACTCTACAAACAATATATTCCATCAGCTTTATACATTTAGGTAATGGTAAGCACATTTTACTTAGGTCAACCAAAATATACACTTATTTTATAGTTATTGATATCCAATCACAATTAGTTCTTCTGGTTATTTCACTTGTCTCACCTTGTTGTATTCACCCAAAGACAGCTTCTAAACACTCTTCTCTTTATAAAATATAATTTCCAGCAGACAGTTTTGTCCTCAACCGCTTTCTTGACCGTAATCTGATTTGTACCTTTTTCCTTGTTATGAAAGTTTCTCTTGCGCATTGTCTCTGAATGTTTCTGTCTGTAACAGTTACACTGTCTCCCACTTAGTTGGCTGGATGGCTGGTTTGCGATGAAGAGGAAGGCCAACAAAGCAGGTTCAATTCCCCACACTCACAGACGTTCCCATGAAGGGGATGCTTTTTCACCCTCAACCCATCACCTGAGGTGTGGTGACCCTCAGGTTAAAACACCACGACTGGTCTCTCTAATGGCAGAACAGCCCCATGGTCCTTTGGAACATTATCCTATCACTGTTAACATTTTTTAAAAAAATGTCGATATCATCATTTCGTTTTGCATTATATTCCTGGATGTTCTGGAGCAGTGTGATCATTTCCCCCACACTATTCACTCCTGCCAATTGCCTGATAATCCTGGATTCCATTGTTATTTATGAACCTTCTGTCTGTGTCTCAAAAATAATCAATATCTCTGCCTCCAATACTCTGTGGGGAAGAGAGTTCCAAAGACTCTCAACACTGAGAAAACAAATTAATCTCATCTGCGTGTGAGCTTTTTTGTCTCCTTAACTGAGAAAGGAGATAATTACATTGGAAGCTTTACAGAGATGTTTCACTTCACGTATTCCTTGGGGTGAAGGGCTGATATTATGGAGGCTTTAACAGGTTACTCTTGAAATGGGAGTTGATCTGATACAAAAACTTGCGGAGAGTGCCCAAACTTGTTGCCATTGTCATTGATTCTCGACAGTGTGAAAACAAGACATTCTGCCCATCGTGTCCACACTGAATCACCGAACAGCATCCAACCCAGTCCTATCCCCTGCCTCTGTCCATGTACCCCTGTATTTCCCATGACAAACCCACCTTACCTACATATCCCTGGGCACTATGGGCAATCTAGCATAGCCAGTCCACACTAAGCTCCACATCCTTGTGGGAGGAAACCCACAAAGACGTGTGGAGAATGTTCATACTCCACATAGAAGGTTGCCCGAGTTTGGAATAGAACACAGCTCCTTGGTGATGTGAGGCAGCAGTGCTAAGCACTGATCCACCATGCTCCTCCATTAGTTCTATTAGTTACTTGTGGCTGACTAAAGAAATCTGCCTTGTTCTGACTTGTTCCTGTCACTGAACCAGTCTGAGACCTTTATCACCAGCCATATCACAAACCTGGGTACATTTAAAATTTGTTGCGAGCAGTGGAGGAGTGGGACTATAAAAGGAAACAGTGACACACTCCAACCTCAGTCAGAATAGAAATGAGAAGAAATTCTCCAAATGGGAATTCATTCAAGTGGGAATTCTCCTTCGCAGAAGTTTGTGGTCGCTTTATCTGTGTATTATATCTGATTTTCCAGAGACAGGTCAGTCAGGGGAAATGCTGCACGGAGAGAAAAGTGCAACTGGGACCACAATTAGACGAACAAGGACCTTACTTACTGGTGGAGTAGTGTCAAAGGGCCGAATGGTCCACTTGTGTCCCTCAGCCCTATGTTCTGATGTTCCATTCAGCCCTCCAGACCTGCTACATAGGAGCAGATCAGGGTTACTTCGATGGTTAGGTGTATTTTTGGATCTGTACTTGGAAAATCCAGGCTGAATCAGGAAGTCAGCCACGCCACCCAATCCCTTTTTCCAAGCTCCCCCTCTCTGTAACTCCTGCTCCAGATTTGGGTCATGTTACAGACTGAAATTCACTGTGAATACAGTCCCCATACCCCACTCGAGGGTTAACTCAAAGAAATCCTCGACTCTCCCTGAATGCAACATTGTAAACATGACTTCCAGGAAAATAACCAGTGACATTCTAAAAGCATAACACGACTATGTAAGAAATAGGAACAGGAGCAGACGATTCAGCCCCTCAAGCCTGCACTGTCATTCAAGGGTTCAACTCCACTTTCCTGCTAACCCCTTGTATCCCTCAATTCATTGATATGTCAAAGCGAATCCACCCCTTCTGTAAATACATTCAGTGTTCCAGCTTCCACCACCATCTGGGTTAGGGAATTTCAGACTTTCACTACATTCTGAAAGAAGACGTTTCTTTGCATCTCAGTTTGAAATCGATATACCTTATTCTGTATCTATATCATTGAGTTCGAGACTCCTCCCTGGTGTCAAAAAACATGCGCAAAATCTACCTTGTCAAGACACCTCGGTATCTTGTACACTTCAGTAAGATCACACTCATTCATTTCAAACACAATGACTTATCGTCTCACCATTTTAGATGTACTCAATAATTCAACCCTTTCATCCCAGGAATCCGCCTAATGAACCAATCTAGTTACTTTCTGCGCCAGCATGCTGACGTTATGGTTCATGCACAGGAACACTCCAATCACTTTGTACTGCTCCTTTTTAGGGAATCCTCATCATCATTCAATAAAGATCTGCGGTTTTGGTTCTCTGTGTCATCCCCATACTCGGATATATTTTGCACTCAACTCCCGCGATCAGGCCATCAGTGTAGATTGTAAATAACTGAAGCTGTCGGACTGATGTCTGTGTAAATCCAGTAGATATGTCTGTCATAAAGTTCGATTAATCTTGACTCTACGATTTCTATGTGTTAACCAATCGTCTTCCCATGTTCATACATTACCCGTCATTCCATGAGCTTCTATCTTCTGTAAGTCCCTTTATTTTCTGATACCTTGTGAAAAATCTCTCGAAAGCCTCGTGTCTCCCATTCCCCCTTCATCACGTCCGCATGTTACATTCTCAGGGATCTCCAGACAAATGTCGCATGATTTTACAGGCAAAATATAGTTTCCCTTTCACAAAACCACACTGACTCTGCGTGAAGCTTTTCTAAATGCCCTGTAATTCCTTCCTAAATAACAGACACTTGCAGATTTCCAGCAATAATGGTGAGGCTAAATGGTTCCTGCATTTGTCTCGCTCCTTTCTTGAAGATAGTTGCCACATTGGAGATTCTTCAGTTTGGCTGGAGCTCTCCTGTAATCCAGAGTTATAGAATACTTCACACGGCGCCACCAGTCACTCTGTAACCACTTCTTTTAAAACCAGCCATAAATTACTGCTGACCTTCCGACCCTTAGTCTTATGGTTGTTTAAAAACGTGTTCCTTTTGTTAGAGACAGTTCAAGAACTTCCCGCCTATTACCATCTTGTTTTTATTATTGACATACTTTTAGTGCCTTCCCCTGTGAGGAATAATGTAAAATACTGGTGTAAATTATCTGCCTGTCCCCGTAGCCAGTCCCCAGTCACACACTCTAAATTTCCTCAGAATACTTGCTCACTTTCTTTCTTCCAAAGGACACACACTCATTTTGAACTCTCTTCATATACTCGGAATAGCTTGAGGTGCTTGTTTTTGTATTTCTTGCCAATTTACTTACATCATGTATTTTCTTCCCTTTTCCTCGCTTTCCAGATTCATACAGGCACAGCACACACAAACAGACCCTTTGATTCAACTTGTCCATGCTGACCAGGTTTCCCAAACTAAACTCGTCCCATCTGCTTACACGTGTCCCATATGCCACTAAATATTTTCTATTCATATGCTTGTCCAACTGTCTTTGTAATGTTTTAGCTGTACTTGCATCAAACAAATTCCTGTGGCAGCTCATTCCAGACACACATCATTCTCTGTGTGAAAACGTTGCCCCTTTGTCACTTTTAAATCTTCTCCCTTTCACCTTAAAGCTATGTATTATACGTTTGAACTCCCCTATCCTGTGGAAAAGACCTTGGTTATTCACTCTATCCATGCCTCTCATGATTGTGTAAACTTCTATAATGACACCCCCCAACCTCATACAATCCACTTGATACTAATTTCAAGAACAAGCATTGATAGGTAAGCACTGCAAATTTGAAAAAGTATTCAAAATGACAGGTAAACAATCTTCATGCTATGATTTGTTTTTCTCTATGTTACAATACTAAGGCAGTATGAAACTCTTATTAGTGCCAATAAGAAATTAAACACCTGAATTCGTTTGTCTAAAGGGGGTGATGATCTCGACCGTGAAAACGTATCTCTGGCCAGATCTGTGTCAGAAACGGAATTATAATACCACACAGACAGCTTGCAGTTGCCTTTAGCAGAGTGAGATGAAGGCTGAGTATACATTTGGAAATTTGGATGAACTGTGAATTCAGTGCGAAGGGAGAGAGATGTTTTCAATAAGGTTTACTACAAGACGGAAATTTTCAGGAATTAGATGTGAATGGGAGGTGTAAAACAGCATGAATGGAGAGCCCAAGCAGCACTGAGACCAGAGGCAAAGTGGCAGCACAAAACGCAGCTTGGTGCTAGCAGAGAGAAGATAGACTTGACCAAAAGGCTTCAGGTGAAGTGGGTAGGGACCATAAGGTGAGAGCGAAGCTGGAATCAGGAAGTGGAGCCTCGTAGGGAAGAGGATGGAGAAGCAATGGCAGGGGTTTCTGGCGGTATTTCAGGAAGCACAGCTGAAATTCATGCCTAATATTGCTAATGGTCCCTGAAATAAACATCCTAAATCTTACACTCAGCAAAATTGTGATTGAATAGTATCCTTGACAGCTTTTGCCGACCCTGTATGATTCATCTCTTTATCGAGTCCTTCGTTTTGAACAGAAACAGTAACTTGTGAGCATAATGGGATATCTGTTTGAATCTCTGCCCATGTATACCCACTGATCTTCCTCTGGGTCTATATCCACATCTCATGCTTCAGATCAGATGTGAGGCAGAAATCCTCAATTTACATGTATTGTTTTTTTCAATTATTCAGGGGGAGCTTATGCATGTGGCTGAACTCATAATCAGTGGATGCTGAATCCATCCTCCCAGTTTCTCCCTCTCTGTTGTTTCTGTTTGATGAAGTCATATTACAGTGAGCTGCCTGTGACGTGACTTCCTTTTCCTTCAAACCAGAAATCCCTAACTCCGGGGCACAGGGCCTTCAGCTGTGACTGTTCCATCTCCCGCAGCATCGCCTTCACTCCATCCCCTCCTTCCCAGAACAATGATAGATCTCCCCTTGTCCACGCTTCCTACTGCAATAGAATCGACATTCCCAAAATCATCCTCCACCGCTTCCAGCACCTCAGTCGGACTACACCATCAAACAGATCTTCTTCTCCCATCCAACGTCAGTATCTCACCGGGACCATTCCCTCTGTGACATCATCGATCATCACGGACACTTCCCCACCCCCCCAGGGCACCTTCCCATGCAAATGCAGAAGCTACAACACTTGCCCATTCACCTCTTCCCTCCTCACTGTCCAAGGCCCCAAACACACCTCCCAGGTGAAGCGGCATTTCACTTGTACTCTTTCAATACAGTCTCCTATCATTGCTGCTCACTGTGCAGTCTCCTTTACACTGGGGAGACCAAACAGACTACATTGAGGAAAACTCCCACTTTGGAGGAATAATCCTGACAATCTCACTGCTTCCCGTTTCAATAATCTGCCTTGCTTTCATGCTAACATTTCGGTCATGTTCTGATGCAATGTCTCAATGAAGCACAACCCAAGCTCGAGTAACACCTCACCTTACACTTTGATATGTTAGAGCATGTAGGGGGTTGATATTCAATTCCATAACTTTAAAGCCTAAACACTATTATGGCTGTTCTCCATTTTTCATGCACTTCCCCTCCTGGCCTCCCTATGAACTTGCGTGTTTGTTCATTATTTATCTTGCACTCAATAGGAATAACCCCTTTCCACATTCATATCTTAATTTAAAGCTATTTCACATTGTCTGCTGGTTCACCACTGCTAAAAGCCCGTTTTATCATTTGCCATGCCCTCTTTTCCCCGTCATCCACCCCCTCACCTCATTAAAAAGCCCAGTTTCCAATCCTTTTCAGTTCTGAAGAATTGTCACACGAGACATATAACGTTAACTCTGTTTCTCTGTCTCTACAGATGCTGCCACACCTGTTGAGTTTCTCCAGAAATGGAGAAACGGAACAGGCACAGTATAGGCACAGAACAAATTTTCAAGTAAACAAGTAACTATGGATACTGGAAGTAAAATTGCAAATATTACTGGAAAAACTGGGAGCTTTGTAGAAGGACCTCTGGACCTGAAAGATCAACTTTACGTTCACTCCACAAGATGTTGCCAGACATGGTTAATTTCTTCAGCACTTTCTGTTTTTAAAAAGGTTCCACAGACGTGTGTCAAAGCTGCTCGAACGCCCTGTCCTACATGAGTCCTACCGTACACCGGGAAGTGGACAATAACACAAGGTGCGCACATTCATTGGCTCTGAAACAATAAAAGGTTGGCATCACTGGCACTACAAAGCTCTTACTCATGGCCAGGGAGAGGGAAAGACACTCACATCAAACATAGATGATGATATTATGCGAATGGAAAAAAAAAATCAGGTGAATATGTTAAAGGGTTTAAGGAAGTTAATAAATCGGAGGGAATGACATCAAGGAGAGACACTCAGCAGAATGAGAATATGGAAATGGAAGTGGAACCACAGCAGAAACCAGAGTAGGTCATTGAGCACAGGGCTGATGTGTGAATGAGTCTCAGTGTGAACTGGGGGACAGTTAGTAGAATTGAATTGCAGATATTGCAACTCAAACGGGGCAATCATGTGGTGATGTAGGCCACCGCAGCAGCAGAATTGCATTCAATCATAATCTATAACTTTTCCCTCAGGATAATCCCCCAGGCTACCATTAGCATCAAGCTGATCTATGGTTCAGTGACGAGTGTGGGTGAACATGCTAGAGTCAGAACAATATGTAGCTCAACCAGATGGCAGCCGAAAGTCTTGTACAGCTACAGTGACACACCCTTATTCCTGTACACAAATCCTCCTGAAATGAAGGTCAACAGACTATCGTCCTAACTGCTTTTTCTTCCACAACGAAACAATCACAGAACCATAGACTCTGTTCCGTTAAAAAAAACACGATCTACATTAGTCCTACTTTCTTCCATGAGATCCATAGCCATACATTGTATCTTACTTCAAGTGTTGGTCCAATTACTTTTTAACGGTTGTGAGATTTCCCGTCACAACTACCCTCTCAGGAAGTTTGTTCCTCATCCCAACACCCTCTGGGTGAAAAACAACATTCAAATCCTCTCTAAACCACAAACCCTTCACTTTAAAAGTCTGCCTCTTGTTCTTGGTCCTTTGACTAAAAGGAACAGCTGCTGTCTATCCACCCTGTCCATGCCACTTGTAATCTCATCCTTCTGAATCACGTCAGCTCGACCTTCTCTGCTCCAAAGTAAACAACACGAGTTTATCCAGTTTCTCTCCATAGCTGATAAGCTCCATCTCAGGGAACATCCTCGTGAAATTCCACTGCAGCCCTCCAGTGCAATCACACCCTTCCTGTAATGTGGCTCCCACAACTATACACAGTATTCCATCTTGGCTTACCCAAAATCCTGTATAATTTTTACAATCTATGTCTCGATTAATAAAAGCTATTCTAACAGACGCATGTGACTTATTGACTAACCTATTACCCTGTCCAGTCCCATTCACGGATGTGTGGTGGAGCAACCTCTGAGCTTCCGAGTGTGCTGCCATTCATTGAGTACTCCCCTGTCTCGTTCCTTCCTCCAAAGTTCATCACCTCATATTTATCAGGGTTACATTCCGTCTGCCATTGATCCACCCATCTGACCGTTCCATCTATATCTTCCTGTAACTTAAGACATTCCCCATCACTGGCAACCACCCTGCCAATCATTGTATGAAACATACACGTATTTATCTCACTTCCCCACCCCCCTCCACATTCACAGCTATATAATTTATGAATACCAAAAACAGTAAGGGACACAGCACTGATCCATGTGGTACAGCAGGGCACTTGTCTCCAGATACACAAACAGCCTTCTCCCACGACCCTCTGTCTCCTGTCACGAAGACAATTTGAATGCCACTTACCGAGTTATCTTTGATACCATGAAATTGTACTTCCGTCATCAGTTTCCCTCGAGGGGTTTTGTCAAAGGCCTGGCTGAAAAACCATATAAATGACCTCTCCGAAATAAATCAATAAAATTCGTTCGGTATGACTTCCATCTGATGACTTCACGCTGACGATCCCTGATCAAACATTGAACATTATGAGTCCAATCAGCCACTCATTCATCTTACACAGGAATTGGAGCAGATGTTTTACAGATTTGTGCCTATATGACAGGAATTGAAAGAGAATTTGCAGGTTATAGGAAGGGAAGAACTTAGAATAACCAAATTCACTAGGGAATGGAAAGTATTGGGCAAATTATTGGGATTGAAGGCAAACAGAACAACCTAAAGGCCTCCTCAGTTATTTACTTCAGCCGTTTTCAGTAGGCGTTTCGTCACCTCTGCCTTGAAGACCTCTCTACGAAAGAAAACCTTCAAGAGAAAAATAACCATTTTGAAGTGACAGTATCGTCACAAATCTCCCTTTGAAAAAAAAACAATACACAATGATGGCCTCATTTTAAACACTTTATTCTTATTGTATTAGTAGACTGCAATACATATATATTGCATTCATACTAAGCATGCAAGCATTCACAACTCCATTCTATTTCAGTCAGTTTGCTCTTGCCACAGAACGCCTCCATCTTTCTTCATCCAAACTGAATGGCCACAATAATAACTTCTGTCTGAACAGACCAAACGTTTTGTCCCTAAATTTGTCCACAAACGTTTAGGAGTTATGATCATATGTAGATTTGTCTCGGCACGTTATTTGCAAGTTAATTGCTGAATTGTTGTAACGCCAACACCAAGCTAAAGGCCTCCTTCCGAATTGTAAAATATTTCTGTTGATGGTTTCACCGGACACTCCAATCACACATTACATAATGGAGCAAATCTTATCTCTCCAATCGTCCTTCTCAATGACATGTCTCCTCATGTCTCAACTTAAAAGATTTAAATGCTTCCATATTTCTTAATGTTCTAGCCCCTTTACCTGCTACTCCTGGCCTATGCCAGTAAACTTTACTCTCACAGGTACATGTTTTAAGAAGATCTCGCACATTTTTCTCAATCCCTCACAGAAGCCAAACCTTGACTTGTGTACCAACTGATATTTATAAACCATTTCAGCTTCTAATCTTGCCACTTTAACTCTCTGCTCTCTCACACGAGTTCTCACAACTGCAGGAATTTTTGAATTTTTGAACTCCTCCAAAGTAAGGATCTCTCTAAGAGTGCCATCGGTTTGCTCTCTTTTAACACCTTCCCCACCTTTCAAAATTGATTTGTTTGATTCTTTCAAACTCAATGTACATTTCACCAGAGTCCCTTTTCTTAGATTCCTAAAACGCTGTCTGTCGGCTTCTGGCACAAGCTCGTATGCACTTAAGATGGCTTGCTTCACCTCCTCATATCTCCAGATGCCATCTCTGATAGGGATGCAAGTATCTCACTCCTTACACCTACCAACTTTGTTTGGATCAATTAAATCCACATGGTGACTGACCACCGCATTCGCATAACGAGTTTCTCAAATGAAATTAAAAAGGCTTCTCATCCTTCTCATCAAATGTAGACAATGCCTGTACATACTTAAGCAGATCCCCATCAGACCTTTGGCTACCGGAGAGTTGCTAATCCTCACTATCATAGAAGATAGAACAGTACAGCACAGAACAGGTCCTTCAGCCCACGATGTTGTGCCAACCATTGATCCTCATGTACCGTAAACCTAATATACGAATCTCAAGTACCTGTGACCATATGCATATCCAGCAGTCCCTTAAATATATCCAATGACCTCGCTTCCACAACTGCTGCTGGCAACGCATTTCATGCTCCCACACATCTCTGCGTAAGGCACTCGCCTCTGACATCCCCTCTATACTTTCTGCCAGACAGCTTAAAACTATGACCCCTGTATTGTCCTCATTCAGCCTACCGTCTCCGTTCATCTCTACCCTGCTAAGTCGACCTTCCTCTCAAATTGCTCACTTTTGAAACTCTCTTTCTGCTTTTTTCTTTCTTTTTCTGTCTTTTTTTCTCTCCTTTTCTTTTAATTTTACTTTTAATCGTATTCCAAACTGTCTCAATTTTATTTTGTGTTCAAGCTGCCTCATTTTCAAATGAATTCCAGCCAAAGGTTCTGATGGTGTTTCCACCAAAACGTTAATGCTAAGCTCTAGCTGTAATTCTCTCTCCTTTTCTCACAGACAAACACAAATCCAACTCCAGCGTGTCTGCCAATTCTAACAGCTATACGTTGCTCACCTTTTGTAACATCTCCTACTTCACTTCTTCCGCACCCAGAGGATTCTCTTATAGACAGAAAAAAAACATTACTACATAAAGCACTGTTCAAACCAACCGAATTCAACACCCGGAACAAAAGACACTATCAACCCTCCAGACGCCACCTTTGAGCCCAACAATCTCCTGAGCACATTCTCCCATCCCACGTGGGTTTCTTCCGGGTGCTCCATTTTTCTCCCACAGCTCGCAGATGTGCAAATTCGGTGAATTGGCCTTTGCTAAATTGCCCGTTCTTTTCAAGAATGTGCAGGTTAGTTGCAATAGTCATGGGTAATTAAGGAGTAATAGGGGAGGGGAATGAGTCTCGGTGGCTTACTCTTCGGTGGGTTGGTGTGGACTTGATGGGCCAAATGACCTATTTTCACACTGTAGGGATTATAATTCTGAACCCAGTTTAGAATTGTCGATTTCGAACAGGGTAAGAGTCCCCAGTTTGCTACGGACCACACTAGACGGGCTTTAAATACTTTAGTATAGTAGCCTAGACGCCAAGCTTGTCTTATAGTAAAGGTAGTTGTGAAATGGGTGTTCCAGCTGTGGTGCGGCTGGTCAGACCAATCATTTTAAACAAAACGCAATTTATTTAATCTCTCGAATAAAAATGCGTAAAAAGAAGTGGAGTTTAGAATAACTTAACTATCGGAAACCTGAACAGAATAATAGATAAAGTACCTTCTACTAATGAACTGTTAAAATGAACTAACAACTCATAAAGTCATCCCTTGGCAAAAAGACACATCCAAGGCCCTTCAGTCTTGCATGCAGTTCTCCAATTCAGGAGGAAACAGCATCAAGACAGATTTCTGAGAGAATAGCAGCAAAGGATCATTTATTGAAGCGCCCATCCCTTCTCTCACCCCAATCACCTGGTGACTATTACAGATCAGTAAAAGTGGAAAGTCTGGCCTGTGAGAGCTGGCCATTGTTATCACTATTTAAAAACAAAACCTAAGAACCTCCTAAATTATTTACTTGAGGCGTTTGTCGTCGGCAGTTCGGCTTTTAAGATCTCTCTTTAAAGAAAAGGAGCAAAAAAAAAACTTTTTTTAAAGTGACAGCATTGTCAGAGATGCTAGGTACTTGGTCCTTTTCAATAATACTCAAGGGGCTTCCTCGTGTTAGTGGACACGTGATCGACTCAGAGGGACAGTCACAGAAGTCAGACGTTTAGTGGACAGGCACAGACCATCTTTCAAAGATGTGAGTCACAGCTGCTGAAACCCCTATCCAACATGAAGCACCACATAGGATACACCAGGCAGTGAACAACAGACCAGTACACAGCCCCCCCCCCCCCCATTTCCAACATGGAGCAACACATGGGATACACCGGGAAGTGAACAACAGCCCGACACGCAGCCGCATTTCCAACATGGAGCAACACATGCGATACACTGGGAAGTGAACAACAGACAGATGCGCATCCCCCATTTCCAACATGGAGTAGCACATGGGACACACCGGGAAGTTAACAACAGATTGACATTAACCCCCACCCGTGAACATGGAACACCACATGAGACACACCAGGGAGTAAACAACAGCCCGACACACACACCGCCTTTCCAACATGGAGCAACACATGAGACACACCGGGAAGTGAACAACAGACCGATACACAGTCCTATTTCCAACATGGAGCAACAATGGGACACACCTTCAAGTGAACAACAGGACGATACACAGCCGCATTGCCAACATGGAGCAACACATGGGACACACCGGGAAGTGAACAACAAGACCGATACACAGTCCTATTCCCAATATGGACCAGCATATGGGACACACCAGGAAGTGAACAACAGACAGATACACACCCGCATTGCCAACATGGAGCGACACATGGGACACACGGGGAAGTGAACAACAGACAGATACACAGTCCTATTTCCAACATGGAGCAGCACATGGGACACACCGGGAAGTGAACAACAGACCGATAAACAGACTTATTTCCAATATGGACTAGCACATGGGACACACCAGGAAGTGAACAAAAGACCGATACACAGTCCTATTTCCAACATGGAGCAACACATGGGATACACCGTGTTGTGAACAACAGCCTGACACACCCACTTATCCCCGTCCATAGAACGCCACTTGCGACACACCGGGACGTGAACAACAGCGTGACACACAGTCCCATTTCCCATATGGAGCAGTACATGGGACACACCGGGAAGTGAACAACAGACCGATACACAGTCCTATTTCCAACGTGGAGCAACACATGGGACACACCGAGAAGTGAACAACAGACCGATACACAGTCCTATTCCCAATATGGACCAGCATATGGGACACACCAGGAAGTGAACAACAGGACGATACACACCCGCATTGCCAACATGGAGCAACACATGGGACACACGGGGAAGTGAACAACAGACAGATACACAATCCTATTTCCAACATGGACCAGCACATGGAACACACCGGGAAGTGAACTACAGACCGATACACAGTCCTATTTCCAACATGGAGCAACACATGAGACACAGCGGGAAGTGAACAACAGACCGATACACAGTCCTATTTCCAACATGGAGCAACAATGGGACACACCTTGAAGTGAACAACAGGACGATACACACCCGCATTGCCAACATGGAGCAACACATGGGACACACGGGGAAGTGAACAACAGACAGATACACAGTCCTATTTCCAACATGGAGCAGCACATGGGACACACCGGGAAGTGAACCACAGACCAATACACAGTCCTATTTCCAACATGGAGCAGCACATGGGACACACCGGGAAGTGAACAACAGACCGATAAACAGACTTATTTCCAATATGGACCAGCACATGGGACACACCGGGAAGTGAACAAAAGACCGATACACAGTCCTATTTCCAACATGGAGCAACACGTGGGATACACCGTGTTGTGAACAACAGCCTGACACACCCACTTATCCCCGTCCATAGAACGCCACTTGCGACACACCGGGAAGTGAACAACAGCCTGACACACAGTCCCATTTCCCATATGTAGCAGTACATGGGACACACCGGGAAGTGAACAACAGACCGATACACAGTCCTATTTCCAACATGGAGCAACACATGGGACACACCGGAAAGTGAACAACAGACCGATACACTGTCCTATTTCCAATATGAACCAGCGCATGGGACACACGGGGAAGTGAACAACACAACGATACAAAGCCGCATTGCCAACATGGAGCAGCCATGGGACACACCGGGAAGTGAACAACAGACTGATACACAGCCCCATTTCCAACATGGAGCAGCACATGGGATACACCGGGAAGTGAACAACAGACTGATACACAGCCCCATTTCCAACATGGAACAGCACATGGGATACACCGTGTTGTGAACAACAGCTTGACACACCCACTTATCCCCGTCCATAGAACACCACTTGGGACACACCGGGAAGTGAACAACAGACCGATACACAGTCCTGTACAGAAACCTGACACGCAATGTTTCAATGTTTCTGAACTTCACAATGCCAGCACTCGATACACTACGGAGCCAAAACCCACGGCCAGGGAAAGATACAGAGGGACGGAGAGATTCACAGTAAAGACAGAAACAGGCAGTTAATTAACTGAGTAAATGTGGAAATATCGAGGAAAAGATAGGTAGTGGCACTAACTGGATGATTGACTCATTAGAGAGCAAGGTTACAAGAATGAGAATATTGAATAAAGTTATTTTTAGATTAGCTGAAATGGATTGCTTCATCAAATTCTGAGTCATTTTCAAAGAACACTTCAAACAACAGAAACTGGGAGAAGACCAACACGGAGAGCTGTGCCGACTGTGCTATTACATTTCTCAGAAACCTGGACTATCTGCCCAGCAAGAGGAGCATTGCTAACTATACTATCATATGGGAACTGTACAATATCAAATAGACACAGCAGGGGAAGTTTTCTATCTACATTGGACCAGTATAAGGTGTATGTGTGTGTGTCTGTGTGAGCGAGTGTGTGAGTGAGTGAGTAAGTGAGTGAGTGTGGTGGGCGCGTGCATTTGGGGTGGTTGAATGTGAAAATCAATGCTTGAGAGAAAATTCACTTGAAGGAAACCAGGTTAAATATGAACAACTGGCAGGGATTTGGATAATTGACACAGAGAGACTGAGGGAAGTTTCGTGGACAGATGAGTTAAAGTGCTCAAGAATATTAAAATAAAGGCTTTGCCAGACACAATAGTGATATCGAACAGCGTGCACAGGAATGTCAGATAGATGGGCTTTTGATCTAAGTTCGAATCACATTTGTTCCTACAGGTTTCAACCCGAGAGTGTCAGCATTAAGCCTGTATTTCACAGCTCAAGGTTCAAACAGCAGATGGGTTAAGCCAGTGAGGTTCATTCTGGAACAGTGAGTCGTTAAAGTTAATAATGGTCAGGGCATGGTGTCAGGATTCAGCTCATGGCTGATTCCTCTGTGTCAACCACCACCTGCAAGTTCCCCTCCAAGCCAATCACCACCCTGACTTGGAAATATACCAGTTTGTCTTCACAGTCGTTGGGTCAGAATCCTGGAATTCCCTCCCTAACAGCATTATGGGTCAACCCAAAGTAAGTGGATTGCAGCGATTCAAGAACTCTCCACCATCTTCTCACGGGCAACTAGGAAAGGGCTATTAATGCTGGCCAGCCAACCATGCCCAAGACCCAGAAATGAATAAAAAACGATAAATTCTTCAGGGATGGGATGGAGCCCCAAATGGAAATGGAGTCTGTAAACATAATAGAGGACAATGACCTTCACACTCCAAATATTTAAATAACAAGGGCAGGGAGACAATGGTTCACATCTGAAACTGAGAAGGTCAACATAGAGCCACATGAGTAACACTGCCAGAATTAAGGAGGGGATAGTAATTGAACACGTTCCCTGATGCAGTTAGTAGTGGTCTGCAGAGTGAATATCTGGATTCGGAGTCTCAACATGAACAATAATAGTGGCAAAAAGTGAAGACGATATGAACGAACAGTAATGCAGTCGTAACTGTTCTCGAGAAAAACATTGCTGGACAATGAGACTTACCAGGTACACCAACGATAGACAGGAGAGGATAATAAAAATATTGAATAATGCGAAGAGCAGAAAGGATCCGCTCTGATAATGAAAGCTGATCATAATAAAAAGAAACAGACCAAACATAATCAGATAAACTCCTGCCCATTGTTGGAACATTCCAGTCCAATGCTCTCAGATTCTGATCCATTGTTGGAACATTCCAGGCAAATGTTCTCGGATTATGCTCTCTCCTCCCCTTCTCTATCTGGAGCTGCTGATCCATGTTAATGCTGCTGGTGATGCTCCTGCTCATACTTTGCGATAACACATTGAACGGTGCCCATTTATCATTAAAAGTTGGGAAGTCTCCACTGGGATAATTCGAATCCATGGAGACTGACATTAATCACAGTCACTGAACAAACAGACTCAGTTAACCCCTTCCTTACATAACATTTCATCTCATAATAAAAGGGAATATTTACACAATCTCGATGGAATGGATGAGGGTTACTGACGGACTGACTATAAATCTTTCAATTTCTTTTTTACTTTTTGCTTGTTGTTGGGAGTATTGCCAGAGCACTGCAGGCGACAGGGATAAAATAGCAAACTAGCTGCATAAAATGTTTTGTGGGGAAATCTCTGGGTACGGTAATTTAAGGGAAAAGTGAGGATTGCAGATGCTGGAGATCAGAGTCCAGAATGTGGTGCTGGGAAAGCACTGCAGGTCAGCCAGAATCAGAGGATCATTGACATTTGTTGTATAAGCGCTGCATCCAGGAACGATGCTTGTGGCCCAAGGGGGCTGAGAGATAAATGGGAAGGGGATGGGGTTGGGGAAGGTAGCCGATAATGTGATAGATAGATGAAGTTGGGGTTGGAGATGATATGTCAGAGAGGAGGGTGGGGCAGATAGATGGGAAGGAAGATGGACAGGTAGGACAGGTCATGGGGTGATTCTGATTTGGAAGGTTGGAGCTGAGAAAGGTTGAAGGGTCGGGAAATGAGAAAACTGTTGAATCCACATTGATCCCATATGGTTGCAGGGTCCCAAGTTAAAAGATGAGTCTTTCCTCCTCCAGGCGTAAAATGGTTAAGGTTTGGCAGTGGAGGAGACCCAAGACCTGCATGTCCATGGCGGAGTGGAAGGGGGAGTTAAAGTGTTCAGCCATGGGGTGGTGGGGTTCGTTGGTGCGATGCCCCAGCAATGTTCTCTGAAGTGTTCCGCACATTGGCTTCCTTTATTCCCAATGTAGAGGATACATCAGGACCAACGGATAATGTAGGAAACGTGAGTGGAAGTACAGGTAAAATTCCGAAGGATGTGGAAGGATCCTTCGGGCTCTCAGACGGAGGTGAGGGGGAGGTGAGGATGATGGGAGTAAGGGTGAGGGGGAGGTGAGAGTGAGGGGGAGGGGGAGGTGGGGTGAGGGTGAGCTGAGGGGCTGGTGGGTGGAGCTGAGGGTGAGGGGGATGTGAGGGGGAGACGAGAGTGAGGGGGAGGTGAGGGAATGGTGAGGGAGAGGTAAAGGTGAGGGGGAGGTGAGGGTCAGTGAGGGTGAAGGTAAGGGGAGTGTGAGGGACCAGGTGAAGGTGAGGGGGAGGTGAGGGCAAGCGTGAGGTGGAGGTAAGGAGGTGGTGAGGGCGAGGGGGCTGTGGGGGGGAGGTGAGGTTGAGGTGAGAGGGATGTGAGGGTGAGGGGGAGGCGAGAGGGAGGTGAGGGTGAGGCGTTGGTGAGTGTGATGGGGCAGGTGAAGGTGTGGGGGAGGTGAGGGTGGGGGGAGGTAAGGGTGAAGATGAGGTGGATGTGAGCAGGAGGTGAAGGTAAGGGGAGGTGAGGGGGAGATGAGGTTGAGTTGAGGGGGAGGGGAGGGGGAGGGAGAGGTGAGGGTGGGGGTGGGAGACGTTGAGGTGGAGTTGAGGGTGAGGGGGAGGTGAGGGGAAGGGGGTGAAAGGGAAGTGAGGGTGAGCGGCATAAGGGTGAGGAGGAGGTGAGGGGTAGGTGAGGATCAGGGGGAGGTGAGGCAGAGGTGAGGGTGAAGGGAAAGTGAGGGGGGGGAGTTGGGGGGAAGGTGAGGGGGAGGGGGCAGGTGAAGGTGAGTTGGAGGGGAGGTGAGGGTGAGGGGGCAGGTGAAAGTGAGGGGGATTGAGGGTGAGGGTGAGGGGGAGGTGAGAGGGAGGTGAGGGGGAGGTGAGGGGGAGGTGAGAGTGAGCGTGAGGTCAAGGGGAGGTGAGGGGTAGGTGAGGATGCAGGTTTTCCAATTCTTGTGGTTGCAGGGGAAGGGTCCAGGAGTGGAGGGGGCTTGGTGGGTGGCATGGACCTGACAAGGCAGTCACGCCGGGAATGTTCTGTATGGAATGCAGTTCAGGGTGGGGAGGGAAATATATCTGTGGTAGTGGGGTGTGTTTGTAGGTGGCGCAAATGGTGGAGGATGATGTTTTGTTTGTGGAGGTTTGGTGGGATGGTAGATGAGGAACAGGGTGTCCTTTCCCTGTTGAGTTTGGAGGGGTGGTATTCAATGGCAGAGGTGCGGGAAGTGGATGAGATGTTCTGGATGGCATCGTTGACCATGTGGGAGGGGAAATTGCATTCTTAGAATAAGAAGGCCATCTGGGATATACACTGGGTTCAGAGTGTGGTGCTGGAAAAACACAGCATGTCAGGCAGCATCCGAGGAGCAGGAAAATTCGACGATTTGGTCCACAGTCCTTCATCAGAAATCAGGCTTTTGCCCAAAAAATCGGTCCTCCTGCTCCTCAGATGCTGCCTGACCTGCTGTGCTTTTCCAGCCCCACACTCTTGACTCTAATCTCCCGCATCTGCAATACTCACATTCGCCTACACGCTAGGTTCAGCCACTTCTGTAATACTGTCTTTAATTCTGTTCTCACTGCTATAGGAAAGATGTTGTTAAACTTGAAAGCTTGCTGAAAAGATTTCCAAGTATATTGACAGTGATGGGTAGGTTGGTGGTGGTGAGTGATGTTGAGCTACATTGAGAGTATGAATGGAATGGGGCTGTATTCCCTGGAGCGCTGAGTCTGAGGAGTGACCTTACTGAGGTTTATCGTGGTGAATCCCGATGCACCATGGTGAGCAAGGCCAAAGGCCAGGGAAATAGAGAGAACAGTTATTCACATTAAAACTGGATAATTACTCATCGACATGTTGCCGAACGATAGAAGTAGACTGAAGAATGGGACTGGCTGGAGGAATCAGAATTTAGAGGGTCCAGTCACATGAATGAGAACAAAAATAAAGGCATTGCCATATCTCCTGAAAGGATTAGTTATATCACATTCTAAATCCACCTCTGTGAACCAGACCAGACACCATACACCCAGAGGAGATATCTGTTTGGCATGGAGCACTGCGCAGACCAGGCTAGTGTACTGCTGAACAGCACCCTGCAATCAGTCCAGAGCGGAACAATCTGCACACTTTTGCAGCGCATTGATCTATAAGCGCAGATGAGATATGTGTTCAGTAGGGAGCACTGTGCAAACCGGACTGGTGTACTCTGCAATACAACCACAATCGACCCAGAATGGAAAGGTACGCGGACAACAGTAGTGCATTGATCTATAAACCTAGATGAGATATGCGACCAGTGTGTGGAACTGTGTCCATCATCCCAGTGCATTGTTCGGTAACATTGTGTTAGATTACTCCCAGAGTGGTGAAAATTGCAGCCCATACTGGAAGTGACAGGATGTGCAGCTCCCATCCATCTACAGCTCCATTTCTCTATTGTGCCATGACACAGGGGTGCTGTGGGTCTGAACATCACTGCCAGAGAGAGATGCGGGGGTATCAGTTTAAGTATCTACAAATGGGAAGGGATTGGGGAATAGACAGAGAGAGCCAGATTGAGAGACAATGTCATGGAACGATGGGTTCACAGGTTCCAGAATGCTGTATTGAAGGCATTTCAACAGTATCCTGCAATATGACCCAGTGCTTCCAGGAATGATGGGTGAACGGCATATTGGTGTGAGTTCAGATGATGGAGAGTATTGGATGAACATTTGTTCTGCAGCTTTGAAACTGAGTCGTGTCAGCAGAATAATTCATCACAGTGACATTTTCACTGAGTATGACAGAAGGATTACCTGTATGAGACTGAGCTAGTTTCCTGTGATATCTCATCTAACTCACCATATTAAAAGTTTGGGAGAAGATTTATCGCTCGGGTGCTCGTTGTTGTGGTTCTGTTCGCCGAGCTGGGAATTTGTCTTGCAAACGTTTCGTCCCCTGTCCAGGTGACAATCCTCAGTGCATGGGAGCCTCCTGTGAAGCGCTTCTGTGCTGTCACCATATTAACTCTCTACCCCACCCCATGGCATCCCTCTCATACAATGCCAGCTCGATTTTCCTTCATGGTTGGAGGTACTCACGAACACCCGCATGACCCTAGATATTCTGTGATCCCTGGCACTGGTGCCATCTTTAAAAGGGCAATGGGCACACGGTTGAGCTTTCTCCGTTTGGAGCTGCCCCGAACAGTTTACCCTGAGCGTGACAGATGATGAGTAATTATACCACAGTTTGTCAACAGAGACACAGAAGTCCTGGTGAACGGGCTAGTACAGAGCTAGAACGGGCTAGAACGGGCTAGTGCCATTCTCTTCCCAGAGTGGGACACACTACCAGATCCACTGAGCATGGTCTGAGCTCACCCCCCAGCTCAGTGCAGTATCTGCGGTCTGAAGAAATGTCCACCAATACAGGACAAGCATCAATAACCTTCCCCATTCTGTCAGGATAAGGGTCACCGTGTTCTCCCTGCTCCCACATACTCACTGTATGTCTGTTATAGCACCGACCCCGAACAAGGCTCATGCTCCACCACACTCACTACTGCATGCAGTCTCTCTTTCTCTTTGCCTCCCTCCACATTACCCCGCCACCAATAAGACGGCATAGATCGAGCATTGTGGACTGACTCCCAGCGGACACCTCACCCTGTCCCCCACCTACACCAGCAGTAATAGCAGGGCAACTCACTCCCATCCTCACTCCCTCCCTTTCTCCCATTCCAGGAGAAAGAGCCTGGAATAGGACAGAAAGGGCCAAGTCGAGTGGTGGAGTGCCCGATATCCGTTCCCTCACCCGCCTACTCCCACCATATGGGGAAGACACTGCTAGGTGCCAGAGAGGACCAGGACGCCTCGTGTAGAGATTCTGAAACATCCACCTCCCACCGACTGAGTAAGGAGCAATGTTCAGTGAAGGACAATGCTCACTTTAAACCACTGTCAGCTCTGTTTTCCTGGCACAACTGAGAAGCCATGGCCCTACTGCCATCTCCCTTTTGTATCGAGCTGCAACAAATGCAATCCCCAGGGTCTCGCTGGGCATGAGCGTGGGCTCATAACACATCGTCCCCAACACTTCCCGGGAAGGGAGCACAAAGGCTCCCTCCTACATCTCCTCCTGTAAACAGTTGAGATACTGAAACTAATTTACTGTTCTCCTCACTTGTCCTGACATCTTTAATAATCTGTTCTCATCTACACCCAGTGCTCTCTGCTCCTACACCCGCTTTATAATGGTACAGAATATTTTATATTGACTTTCAGAGTTATTCCAACCATGGCGCATTACCTCACACTGCTCTGCATTGACCCTGATCTGCCATAAACCTGAAAACTACACCAATGTGTCACTGTCTTACTGGAGTTCCACACTGTCCTTCACACACTTTATAATTCGTTCAGGTTTAGTATCTGCAAACATTGAAATTATCCTACAGTCATGCTCCACACAGAAATACTGACTCACTCAGTATTGTGAGCAAGTGCAATACTAACACACTCCCTGAGGACAGACTTAAATACTGATGCACAATCGACAGAGTAAGTGAAATATTGACAAGGTCAATGTGGAGCAAGAGAAATACTGACAGACACTCCATGCCTGTACTTGTTTCTGTGTATTAGTGACTGTCTCTATGTCTCTGTATTAGGGTGTGTATATCTGTGTGTATCAATGTGGAGCGAGTCTGGCAGTCTCTATTGTGCTGAAAGTGATGTAATATCCCCCTGACGCGAGATCTGGGAAAGGGTCCTTTCATTCTGTCCATAGATGCTGTCAAACCTACTGCGCTATCTGTTGCTGTCAGTCTCAGTTTCCCCCCTCCCCAGTACCACTGTCCAGGTGGGAATGGAGGGAGAAAGTCATCAGGGATTCAGCTTGTGAGGGATAGAGGGAGGAAAGCAGCTCACAGCACCATCCAAACATAGACGCACACACAGACACACATGCACAGACACATACACACACTCTCTCTCACAGAAACAGGCACACACAGTTGCAGACATAAACACTCACGCATAGATTCAGACACAGACACATACAAACTCACAGGAACAGACACACAGATGCAGACACACACACGCAGTCAAACACAGATACATACACAGATGCGTACACATTCACAGAAACAGATACAAACACGCAGACATTCATACAGCTGCACACGGACACACACAGACATACTCACAGACCCCAACACCCACACAGACACAACCATCCAAACGCACACACACACACCCAGATGCAAAGAGACACACAGATGCACAAACAGATACACAGAGACGTACACAAGTTTGTGTCCGCAGTCCTGTGTTCTGATGTTCAATTCAGCCCTTCCGGCCTGCTTCACAGGAGTACATCAAGGCCACTCCGATGGTTAGGTGTAGTTTCGGAAATGTACTTGGAAAATCCAGGCTGTGTCAGGAAGTGATACCCCCCACATCCAATCTATCGTTCTAGGCTTCCCCTCTCTGTAACTTTTGCTCCAGATGTGGGGCGTGTTACAGACCCAGATTCGCTGGGAATACAGCTCCCATACCCCACCCAGGGTTAACCCAAACAAATCCTTTGCTCTCCTTGAATGCAACATTTTCCAACATGACTTCCAGGAAAATAACCAGTCACTTTCCAAAAGCACGTCATGAGGACATGAGAAATGGGAACAGGAGCAAGGTATTCGGACCCTCAAGCATGCACTGTCATTCAATAAGAGTATGGCTGGTCTACTCCAGGGCCCAACTCCACTTTCCTGCTAACCCCTTACATCCCTCAACTCGGTGATCTGTCAAAAGCCAATCCACACCGTCTGTAAACATTCAGTTTCCCTTGCATGCTGCCTGAACGGTTGTTCTTTATCAGCACTACATTCTTTCAACACAGACTCACATACACACGCACACACACAAACTCACAGCCACCCCCCACACACACATAGCTGAGAGAGACACATAGGCGCACATCCAGACACAGAGAGATGTACACATACTGACGGACACACACATGTGCGTGCGCTTTCACACACACATACACAAACATACACAAACAAAACATACGCAGCCATATATTTCACCAGTTTCGTCATTTCCCCCCCCGACCTTATTCCAGATCCAAACCTCCAATTCTGCACCTCCTTCTTGAACTATACTGCCTGTTCATCTTACTTCCCACCTATCCACTCCACACTCCGCTCTAACCTATCACCATCACCACCTTCACTTAACAATCGCCTTCCCAGCTACCTTCCCCCAGCACCATCCCCTCCCATTTATCCCTCAGCTCCTTGGCTCACATTCCTAATGAAGGGATAATGCTCGATGTTTTGACTCTCCTGCTCCTTGGATGCTGCCTGTACGGTTGTGCTTTTACGGCACCACACTCTTTCAACACACACACACACACACACACACACACACGCACACAGACACAGAAACACACACACAGACAGACACAGACACCGACACACACACACACGCACACATGCCGACACACACAAAAACACACAGACTCCAACACTCTCCAAACACACGCACACATAGGCTCACACACAGGCACATACACAGGCACACACACAAACAGACATGCTCAAACAGTCACATGCACACCCACACTCCCCACACATGCACATGAAATCGGTTTAAATACCAAAAAAAACGAAATTATTTTGGGAAAACGAGAAAGGGAGATTGAGAGACAATTTCATGGAAGATCACAGTTTTCAGAATGCTGAAGTGAAGATATTTCAACGGCATCCTACAATGTGAACCAGTATTCCCAGGAATTATGGGTGAATGGGGTATCGGTGAGAGTGCAGACGATGGAGAGTTGTGCTTGAGCATTTGTTTCACAGCTTTTCAACTGGGAGTGACCTCAGCAGAGTCTTTGACTCAGGATCATTATGGCTCTTCTTCATTCTTCATGCAGTCTGCTTCCTGACCTACCTATCTTCATGGTCTCCCGATGCTCTTGTCTGTGCGTTGTTTATCTTGCACTCAGGAGAGACAACCCATTTTTCCTATTCACACTTTAATTTACACCAATTTCACATCTGTTTCTCTTTCACAGCAATTAAAAGCTCATTCCTCTGTGGCATTGCACCTCCACATGCTCTGTTTCCCATCATCCCTCATTCACTTTTGCGAAAGGGTTAAAAAGTACTTTTCAGTTCTGAACAGGGGTCACGCTGGACTTGAAATATTATCTCTGTTTCTTTGTCTCCACAGATGCAATTAGACCTGCTGAGATTCTCCAGCAATTTCTGTTTTTGAGCAAGTTTCAGACGTGTGTCCAAGCTGCTCCAATGCCCTGTCCAACTTGAAGAGACATACACTGGGAAGTGAACAATAACGCAAGATGCACAAATTCAGTATTAGACTGAGGATGACATCAAGGAGCCTGAGCAAAAGTGCACTTAATGAGAATTGATTGTGATATCTCCACTATTTGGTGTGATTCATAACACATTCTGTGGGCATCAATCATCTCAGCTTTGGGAGAACACTGCAGGTGGTCCTCAGAGCAGCTCCCTCAGCCCAGGCATCTCCAATGTTTCGGGTGTAGGTTTGCTCGCTGAGCTGTAGGTTTGATATCCAGACGTGTCATTACCTGGCTAGGTTACATCATCAGTGGCGACCTCCAAGTAAAGCGAAGCTGTTGTCTCCTACTTTCTCTTTATATCTTTCTCATGGATGGGGTTCCTGGGGTTTGTGGTGATGTCAGTTACTGTTCTTTTTTTGAGGGGTTGATAGATGGCATCTAGATATATGTGTTTGTTTATGGCGTTGTGGTTGGACTGCCAGGCCTCTAGAAATTCTCTGACATGTCTTTGCTTAGCCTGTCCCAGGATAGATGTGTTGTCCCAGTCGAAATGGTGCTTTTCTTTTTTTTAAATTCCTCTGTGGCACTGCACCTCCACATGCTCTGTTTCCCATCATCCCTCATTCACTTTTGCCAAAGGATTAAAACATACTTTTCAGTTGTGAACAGGGGTCATGTTGGACTTGAAATATTATCTTTACTCATCTGTCTTTTTTTTAAAAAAAGAAGAAAAACACTGATGATGTTACGAGGCTAGGTAATCAAATGTCTGGATATCAAACCTACAGCTCAGCGAGCAAACCTACACCCTAAACCTTAACCTGAGCTACAAACCTTCACAACCCTTGCATCTCCAATGTATCATCATGGAATGTGGAAGGAGGCTATTCAGCCCATTGAGTCCAAACTGAGAAGACGTAGGGATATTCACTGAAGTTTACATAATGTTCAGAACAACCCCTTCAGCTCTTGAAACAGCTTTGTGTCCTTGTGCAACAAGACCAGGACAACGTTCAATATTTGCTGTTATAGCCAGGATAATATTCATATAACAGCGCTGTACATTACCACAGTAAAAAGAGGAGCTCATTCAGCACCTCAGTCTGGGTTCACAAGAATATGGAGAAGTCATTCAGCCCATCACATTATTGAACAAGGCGTACGATAGCCCATTCAGTCCCTCCTGCCTATTACACAGGAAGAGAAGAAATCTGCTCACTCCCACACGTCACGAACATGGAATCAGAAAGAGAACCATTTCACTCCCGATGTCATTAAAAAGATACAGGAAGAAGCCGTTCGGCTTCTCAAGTCACTAACAGTGGAAACGGAAGGTGTCAGAGATGCTTCAACATCACAAACAAATGGAGCAGGGCCTGAACAGATTGACTGCTCCAAATTGATCTACATGGCTTACTTACTCAAAATACGTAAGTGATACTTTAACATGTTTTTCTGGCAGTCAAACTGAAGACAACTTTTTTTAGCCATTCTCCAAGTTGTCTTCCATCTCCAAGACAGCATACCCTTGGTCTCCATGGAGGTCAGAAGCTGGTGCGGAATGGCTAACTGTTTCAGAATGAAGTTATTGTGAGTGCCGACAGGATTGTGTGCGAAGTGACATTCAACGCAGTGTCACACAGTAACTGTGCATTAAAGTGTTCAGACTTCACTCAGCTTGTACCTCTCTGTCAATCCACATGGGGGTTCTGCAGAGGCACGGACACTAGAGGGGATCAAACATGCAATGAAAAGTATGGAATTTCCACCCCATTTAGCTATTTGAGATATAATGAATGTTCGTCCATAACGATCAATTTTCAATTTATTATTTCCTCACAGCGCTACACATTAAATACACAGTTACTGCACTCTCTCCTGATGATACTATCATGCAAGGGTTTAGTCTGGTGAAACTCCTTTGGACTGTCTCAGTTACAAAGAGATCATTATTCATAAAGCAGAACAAATATGTACACAATGCACCAAATACTCCCTCAACAAAACAGTACTATTGGGAAAGATACACAAACTCTGGCACTTCAATCATTATACATGAAGAACCACCTATCATTTACTTTCTGAACCGAAAGAATTCTGTTTGTGACTGATGACCAAGGCCATCGAGGTCCTTTTCAACAACAGTGCTTCCCAATCTATCACCATTTAATAAATATAAATGCTGTTGATGATGGTTGTCGTTAATATCTGAATTATTTTTATACCTTGTGAGCAGCTATTGTCCAAACAGTGATTCATCTGATACCAAACAAGTCTTCAGTCCAGAGAAAAACAATACTCTTCTCATAACTCCATTATCCAATTGCTAATCCATGGTATATATTGCACCCCTACCTACCCATGGACACTAACATTCCCCAATCACCCCTGTTCATCCATGTCAATCGTCTGCTGAAAGTTTAAGTACTCCACTCCCACTGGTTCTCAACTGTTGATGTCACAGCGGACAATCTCCACAAACCCCAGCAGGTTTATCAAAGATCATTGCCCTTTCCTGAATCTAGGCTGACTCTACCAAATCATATCATTATTCTCCAAATGTTATGTATTCATATTCCTTACGGAAGGTTACAATGATTTTTCTTCTCGCAGCTGACATTAGGCTATCCACTCGCCAGTTTTCTGCTTGCCCTCTCCGTCCTCTTTTAATTATTTAGTTTCACAATAGCTGCTTACCAGTCTGTAGGATCCTTTCCAGAATCCAAGCAGCTTTGAAGAATAATCAATAATTCTTTAACTAGCTCTTCTTGCCACCTCCTCAGTACTCATGCAAGTAGCTCATCAGATGCATCACTTGACAAACCTTCACTTCAATGAGATTTTCAAAGACATACTTTTTATTAATTCTAATTTTCTGTAGTTCACCTTTTACAGTCGCCACTCTGTTTCCTCATTTGTTTCCGTACCTTCCTCTATGGAGACAGAACCAATGCATTCCTCTCAGTGGGCAAATGGCTTCTGTCAGCTAGTGATGTATCGGAGGACTGCACTCCAGAGATGACAGAAACGTCACACACTCCAGCCTGGAAAATTCCAGAATATATCCAGTTCCCTTCACGGTGAGTGTCAGCACAATCCTGTCCCTGGTGTGAGCCTGCAGACTATACTGAAGGAGGAGTCACAGGCCAGTGAGCAACTCGTATTTTAAAAAAAGACCAGTTTTACACATTACACCTGGAATGGGTCCAGCTTAGGAAAATATTCCTGGAAATCACAGGTAGGATAGCGCAGTGCGTCGCTCCTCCCTGTTGACAGAGCTTCGCTTCTGTGTGGTCTCAGCTCCATTTGTTTTCCACGGACACAGACACTCTGTAAATTCAGTGTCCAGAGTGGTGTCACCAGACCCTTGGGTCTCCCTGAATAAACGCAGCAGCTGACAACACATACCTGAGAAAAGCATCCACAGAAACTCCATTGACTTTCAAAGGACAGGAAATTCCCCACACCCATGGTGCACCCATTTAGTTTTGAAAATACGTTCACCTCCTTAGTTTCTCTTCCTGGCTGAAAAAGCCGTTGCGCCTCTGCACAGTCCCACAGTAACAGTTCCTCTCTCCAAACAAGCAGTTCACAACAGAATATTGCATTTCTGCTTATCTCAGTAATTATAAGGGCAGCACCAGTATTGCTGATGGAGTTAATCATCACACTCAGGGAAGAGAGTCAATAGGAACATAATTCACTTTAAACTGGGATATACCTAAATCGACGTGATATTCAGGAATATGGGAAAAGGAAAATGTAAGAATAACTTGCCATTTTATTTTCCTTCCAGTTGATGAAAAGAATGCCTTTGCTCGCTTTTCATTTTTTCTCTCTCTTCCTGGTATTTTTCCATCCATTCATTTCAAACCTTGCCGCTAACTCTCCCTCCAATTCAATCATCCCTGATACCAGGATTGGGTCAGTGTGTGGGGGGGCGGGGGGGGGGGGGTCACTGTTGTTTGTAATATACATAAATGATCTGGAAGAGGACAATGTTGGTAAGCATAGCAAGTTTGCAGATGACACGAAAATTGGTGGAGTAGCAGAAAGCATAATGGACTGTCAAAGAATGTAGGAGGATATAGACAGACCTGAGAGTTGGACGGAAAAGTGGCAGACGGCGTTTAATCCAGACAAATGTGAGATGATGCATTTAAACAAGACTAATTCTAGTGCAAATTATAGAATGAACGGAAGAGCCTTGTGAAACGTTGATGGGCTGAGAGATCTGGGAGTGCGGGTCCATTGAACCCTGAAGGTTGTTGCACAGGTGGATAGAGTGGTCAAGAACGAATATAGTATGTTTGCCTTCATTGGATGGGGTATTGAGTATAAGAGCTGGCAAGTCATGTTAAGATTGTACAAGACATTGGTTCGGCCACATTTAGAATTTAATGTACAGTTCTGGTCGCCACATTACCAAAAGAATGTGGACGCTTTGGACAGGGTGCAGAGACTGTTGACAAGGACGTTGCCTGGTCTGTAAGCTGCTAGCTGTGAAGAGATGTTGAGTAGGTTAGGATTATTTTCATTGGAAAAAAGGAGATTGAGGTTCACAAAGTCATGAAGGGTATAGACAAGATGGATAGAGACAAGCTTTTTCTCAGTGTAAAGGATTCAATAACGAGAGGTCGTGCTTTCAAAGTGAGAGGTGGAATGTTTAAGGGGGACACATGCGGCAAGTGCTTCAAACAGAGGGTGGTGGGCGTTTGGATCGTGTTGCTAGCAGAGGTGGTAGAGGCAGGCACGGTAGATTCATTTTAGGTGCGACTGGACAGCTGCATGAGTAGGTGGGGAACAGAGGGAAACAGATGCTTAGGAATTGACTGACATGTTTAGACAGTATATTTGGATCGGCTCAGTAATGGAGGGACGAAGGGCCTGTTCTTGGGCTGTAAATTTTCTTTGTTCTTAAAAATAAATAATATTACTTCCCAGTTGCTTTCCGTTGTGAAGCAGGGTCACTGGACAGGAAACGTTATCTGTGTTTCTCCTCACAGAGGTTGCCATACCTGTTGAGATTCTCCAATACTTTCAGACTGCAGAACTTTATTTCAGATCTCCAGCATCCACAGTTCCTTGGTTTATTTCATCATTAATGCTGTTGTTTCATGGGATTTCAGCATCATTGGCAAGGGCAGGAGGTGTTGTCCATCACTAATTTCCCTTGTCTGTGAGATAATTTGTCAAGACGATATGGAGACAACCAAAACCATATTATCGTGAGTCTGAAGACACACTTAGTGCAGACTGGGCAATAATGTTCAGTTTCTTTACCAAAAGCTATCAGTGAAAAATAAAAAATAAATCCAGATGGTTTCTGTTTTCCATGACTGAAATTAGGTTTAATTCCAAATGGTGTCATCCGAATTTAAGCTCTGTTGTCAGCTGTGGTAGGATTTTAAATAGTGCCTTTGGAGTCAAAGCCTGTGCCTCTGAATTACCCGTCCAGTGATATTATCACTCTAATATAGAGTCCTTATTCCATAGTCCATATTCCCTCTTCCAGTATCCCTGCCAGAGAGAGAAGCCGGGGGAATCAGTTTAAGTACCAACAAACAAAAGGATTTTAGAACAAAAGAGAAAGGGAGCTGGAGAAAAAATATTTATGTAAGATCACAGATTTCAGAATGCTGAAATAAAGATATTTCTGCAGCATCCTGCAACATGAGCCAGTATTCCCAGGAATGATTGGTGAAGGGGATGCTGGTGTCTTTTTCTAATGATGGAAAATATCGGCTGAGCATTTATTCTGCAGCCTTGTAACTGGGAGTGGGGTCAGCTGAGTCTTCGACTCACTGGGCTGAATTTAACAATACTTTGTCTCAGTGCCATTTTCATTGTCCGTGACAGAGGGATTGTATGTACAAAGCCAGGCTCGTTTCCTGGTGCTATCTTATCGGACTCATCTCATTAACTACCGACCCCACCCCATGGTCTCCCTCATTCAACATCAGCCCGATTCTCCCACCCATCATGGCTGGTAGTACTTATCAAGGCCCTGAGAGCCCTGGATATTCCGTGATTCCTGGCATTTGTGCCATCTTAAAAAGGCCAATGAACACACGGTTGAGCTTTCTCAGTTTGGAGCTGCCCTGCACAGTTTACCACGAGCATGGCAGTTAAGGGGCAATTACATCACGGTTTGTCGACAGGGGCACGGAGGTCCTGGTGGATGTGGTAGTACAAAGAAAGACTATTGTCTTCCCGGAGTGGGCCACACCTCCAATCCCACCGAGCATGGTCTGAGCTCACCACACAGCTCAATGCAGTATCTGTGGTTTGATGAAATGGCCAGCAATATAGGATAAGCATCAGTAATTTTCCCAGTTCTGTCAGGATAAGGGTAACAGTATTCTCTCTGCTCCCCCACACTCACTGTATAACTGTTATAGCGCCGACCCCGGCTCATGCTCCACCACTCTCACGGTGGCATACCAAACCTTTCCCATCTCTCTCTCTCGCCTTTGCAACACCCACACATGGTGAAATAATATTGTGGAGAATGGCAATTATGGAATATTCCAGATAATGTTCCAAATAATTCCCATTTTCAGGAAAATGTCAGTGCCCCAGTAAGTTACAAATAATGGGAAAGAGTAGAGATGTACCTTTTTTGAATCACATTCAATAAAAATCGATTATGAGGCCATTTAACCCTTCAAACATGCTCCAGCATTTAATAAGATCGTGGCTGATCCAGATGACACTCGGGCACTTTTACCCCGGGTTTCTTCAAGCGCCTGTTCGAGGGCATTTCCCATGGGAACGGAATCTGTGAGCAAAATATTCCATCAGCATTATACTTCTATATAATGGTAAGACATGTTACACAGACCAATCGAAAATATACACTTATTTATGGCTGTTGATAGCAAATTACAATTAGTAGTTCTGGTTATTTCATTTGTCTCACCTTATTGTATTCAGCCAAAGCTGGCTTCTAAACACTTGTATCATAAAATACAATTTATAGCAGAGAACGCTTTTTCCCTCAGCCGTTATCTTAACCGTTATCTAAATTTTACCTTTTTCCTTGTTATGAAAGATTCGCTTTACTTTGCCTGTGCCTGTTTTTGTCAGTAACAGTTACACTGTCTCCCACTCACTTGGCTGTACGGCTGGATTGTGATGCAGAGGGATGCCAACAGTGCTTGTTCTGTTACCCACATTGACAGAAGTTACCATGAAAGGGACGCTATCTCAACCTCACGTCATCACCCGAGGTGGGGTGACTCTCAGGATAAACCACTACGAATAGTCTCTCTCTAATGACAGAGCAGCCCCATGGTGCTTTGGAATTTATTCTCTGCCTGTTAGCTTTGTAAAGTGTTTTTTAGATTATCATTTCATTTTGCCGAATGTAGTGGAGCAGTGTCATTTGGTACCACTGTCAGAATTTCCCGGTGCTGCACATTGCCCCACACCGCACCATTTGCCAAGAGGTGCGAGGGTGGAACGAAGAAATTCTGGGAAGGTGAGTCTTACCGTTTGAAAGACTTACCTCAGGTGTCGAGGCCTGTATTTGCTGATTGGACAGAGGAGCGAAGGAATTCTGGGAAGTTTTTAAGTGGGTGAGGAAAGGGATTGAAGATCTGAAAAGTGACTACAGAGAGGTAGTTTGGAAGCTGAAGAACAGGACGAGTTGAGTAGCGATCTCAGGTTTGCTACCGGTGCCACGAGATATTGAGATGAGGAACAGTCAGCGAATGCAGCTTAACACGTGGCTATGAGGCTGGTGCAGGAGGGAGGGCTTCAGATACCTTGACCATTGGGATACCTTCTGGGGAAGATAAAACCTGAACATGAAGGACGGGTTGCACCCGAACTGGAGGGGCACAAATGGCCTGGGTGGGAGATTTGCTTGTGTGATTCGGGAGGGTTTAATCTAGTTTCGTGAGGGGTGGGGGTGGGAATCAGAGCCGCATGTCTGACAGGGGGTCAGTTTCAGACGAGAGAGGGACAGGATATATTGAATTTATCAGGAAGGTTTCTCATGTGATGAAACAAAACGATTGGTTAAAGTGTGTCTGCTTTAATGCAAGGACTGTCCGAAATAAGAGTGGCATACTTAGAGCATGGATCAGTACTTGGGGCTACGATGTCATTGCCATAACATAGACGTGGATTTCAAAGGGGCAGGTATGGTTGCTTGATGTTCCAGGGTTTAGAACATTTAGAAAGAACAAGAAGTGTGGAAAAAGAGGAGGGGTGTAGCATTGCTCATCAGAGAGTGCATCACAGCTACAGAAACGAAGGTTGTTGAGGAAGGTTTGTCTACTGAGTCAGTATGGGTGGAAGTTAGGAACAGCAAGGGAACAGCCACCTCATTGGGGGTTTTCTGTAGACCACCTAAATACAGTAGAGAGATTGAAGATCTCATTGGTGAGCAGATTCTGGAAAAATGCAAATGTAGCAAGGTTGTTGGTTTGGGTGATTTCAACTTTTCCAACATCGCCTGGCACCTTCTAAGTGTCGATGGTTTGGATTGAGCCGTTTTTGCCAGGTGTGTTCAGGAGGGATTCTTTACTCAGTATGTAGACACACCGATGAGGGGAGAGGCCATATTGGATTTGGTGCTTTGCAACGAGCCAGGACAGGTGTCAGATCTTGCAGTGGGAGTACACTTTGGCGAGAGTGATCACAACGGCCTCACATTTAGCATAGCCTTGGAGAGTGAAAGGAACAGTTACTGAAGGGAAATATTTAATTGAGAAAAAGGAAATTAAGACGCTATCAGACAGGAGTTGGGACGTACGGACTGGGAGAAATTGTTCCACAGAAAGGGCACAGCAGACATGTGGAGACTAATTAAGGAGAAGTTGTTGCGAGTGATACACAAATTTGTTCCTCTGAGACAGGTAAGAAGGGATAAGATTAAGGAACCTTGGAGGACGGGAACAGAGGAACTTCTCATGAAAAGTAAGAAGGCAGCAAGGGTTTTAGAAGAATACAGTATTGCTAGAAAGGAGCTCAGAATTGGACTGAGGAGAGCTAGGAGGGGGCACGAGAACGGCTTGGTAAGAAGGATTAGGGAGAGCTCAAAGGCATTTTAATCGTACGTGAGAAATAAGAGAATGATAAGGGAGAAGATAGGGCCGATCAGGGATAGCGTAGCAAACTTGTGCCTGGGGTCTGAGCAGATAGGGGAAGAAAGTAAGGACTGAAGATGCTGAAGACCAGAGTTGAAAAATGTGGTGCTTGAAAAACACAGCAGACCACGCAGCATCCAAGGAGCAGGAGAATCGACGCTTCGGGCATAAGCCCTTCTTCAGGAATGCCCTAAATGAGTTTTATTTGCTTCGGTTTTCGCCAAGGAAAGGGAATATGTTGTAAATGAAAACTTCGAGGAGCTGGGACACAGTCTTGATCAGGTCAAGATTGATGAAGTTGCTGTGCTAGAAATTTTGGAAGACATTAAGATTGATAAGTCTCCAGGGCCAGAGCAGATTTATCCTATTTATCCTCGGCTGCTCCGGGAAGGGAGGAAGGAGGTTGTTAATTCGCTGGTGATGATATTTGCCTCCTCACTCTCCACAAGAATAGTAACGAGGATTGGAAGGAGGCAAATGCTCTCCTCTTTTCAAGAAGGGTAATAGGGAAATCCCTGGCAATTACAGATCAGTCAGTCTTATGACTGTGGTGAGAAAGGGTTTGGAAAGAATTCTGAGGGATAGGATTTATGACTATTTGGCAAAGCATCGTGCGATTAACGGCAGTCAGCATGGCTTTGTGAGTAGCAGGTGATGCCTCACAAATCGTATTGGGTTCTTGAAGAGGTGTCAAGACAGGTCGAGCAGTAGGTGTGGTGTATATGGAACTCAGCAAGGCATTTGATCGGGTTCCCCATGGTAGGCTCGTTCATAGCGTATTGGCACCACTGATGGATTTACTGAAGAAGAACACAGAATTATGGTTGCACAGAACAATGCCAGGAGGCATTTGAGAATTTTAAAGCATCATTAATCGCCACACCAGTTTGAGCTGCCCCAAATATTTTGAAAACCTTTGAAAATTGTGTTTGATACGAGGGATATAGGGGTCAGAGATGTAATGATACAGAAAGATGATGATGGAATTGAATGGCCAATTGCTACTTGTCGAAAAAAACTTAATATCCACCAGAAAAAAAATGCAAGATCTTCATTATTGAAAAAGAATGATTATGTTTCGCACTGGACTGACAATATTTTAATGTTTATATAACAACAAAATGTCGCAGATGATTGTGGAGACCGAAAAACCTCTCACATTTTTTTGAATATTTTAAGGCCAGAATATAAGAGTATTTAATTGGAGTCTTATCTTACCGACTTTACACTTACAAAATATACATGCTGTTGTGTTCTAAAATGTGATAGCAGATGTGTTATTGCAGATTTAAAGGTAAAGGTTTAGATAAGATTTGACTTATATATATGTGTGTTATATATGTGTGCAGAATTAATATGAATGGTATAGCTGAGATTAATACTTTTGTAATTCATAATAAGGGGATTAAGAATTAGAGGAAAAAAAATGAAGCCATCTTTTCATTCTGCTTGTTCATGTTTTTTTTCCAAGAGGGGAGTTGTTATGAAGCCGAAAGCATGTCAGGTCACTTTAAATCAGAACGGGTTTTGCTGAATAGAATTTAAGCCACATATGCCAGCTAAAGGTCAGCCTGTTCCACATGTCACCATTAGCTGGGAAATGAATACCTGAGTTTTGTTTGCTAATTTGACAATAATTCAAATACAACCAAAGAGTTTAAATAATGCTCAGGATACCAGAAGCCAACGGGATTTGAATATTATTGTTAGGACACCTGGAAAGCAATCAAAGTATGAGAATTATTGTATTATGGGAAGTAAATAAACCCAGCATTTTGAGCACTAGAGGGAGAACCACTGCCATCCAACAGCAGAGTAACTGCTGTAGAGCAGGAGTGCTAACTCGCAATCTCAAACACTTTCTATCAAAGATACATGCTCATGTAAAACCTACTCACAATAAAAAAAACATGACCCAGGGAGATCAGCATCTAGAAGAGTGCACAGAGGGGGAAGATGGATTCTGTGTGGTCTTGAGATTGTGATGCTTAATATGTGGGTTGTTGGATTAGCATGTTTTTACACAGTTGGAGTCAGATAGTAAGTAGCTAAGAAAAGAGGGGGTTGTATTTATGAATAGTTGTTGTTTAGTGTTCAATATTAAAGTTAAGAAACTAACTTGTTATTTTTTGTTTAAATACTGGACTGTAGGAAATCTGTGTCGCTCATATTTTAACAGATTACGAGGTTAGGTGAGCTTTTCTGAGTGTTTGATTTTAATTAACAGAGGGGTTCGATTCTACCTTGTAAATGACCATCCACGCTAACCCCATTTCCCTGCAGTTGGCTCATATCCTTCCAGTCATTTCCTATCCACATATTTATCCAAATGCTTTTGATATGTTGTTAATGTACCCCCCTCAACCACATCTGCTGGCAGCTCAACCACGTACCATCCTCTGGGTAAAGAAGTGGCCACTCAGGTTCACTTTTATTCATTCCCCTTTAACCGTGAACTGATCACATACAGTCCTCGATTCTCAAAACCTTGGAAAAGGACTGAGAGCATTAACCCTAACCATACCCCTCGTGATCTTATACAGCTCTATAAGGACTCCCTCAGTCTTCTACACGCTGAAGAAAATGTCCTATCTTGTCCAACCTCTCCCTATTACTCAGACCATTGGGTCCTGGCAAAGTCTTCGTAAATTTTTTCTGCACTCTTTCTAATTTAATAACATCCTTCCTATAACAACGTGACAAAACTGAACACAATACTCCAAGTGCGGCCTTACCAAAGTCCTGTGTAACTGCAACATAAATTCCCAACTTCTATACTCAATATCCTTAAGATCCTTAAGACCCTTAAGACCCTTCCATTTACTATGAAACTCCTACCTTGATTTGAGTTTCCAAAATGCAAAACCTCACATATCTATAGTAAGTTCCATTTGCCATTTCTCGGCCCACTTCCCCACCTGATTAAGCTCCTGCTGCAATTTCTGATAAATTCCTCACTAATCACGATACCACTTGCTTTAGTGTCAATTGCAAACGTATTAATCATACCTTGTACATTCTCAACCAAATCATAGATAACAAACAGCAATGGACCCAGCCTCCAGTCTGACAAGCATCCTTCTGCTAAACCCTCTGCTTCCTACCATCAAGCCACCTGTGTATCCAATTGCTCAGTCCCCCCAGCATTCCGCGTGATGGAACCTCCCAGAGCAGCCTGCTATGTGGAAACTTATCAAAGGCTTTACTGAAATCCATACAGACTACATCTACCGCTCTGTCCTCAGCATCCTTCCTGGTCACTTCATCAAAGAACTCTAACAAATTTGGGAAGCATGATCTCCCACTCACAAGACTACACTGACTGCTCTGAATCAAACCCTCTATAAGTAATGGGTGCAGTCAATGGTATGCTGTCCTTCATTGTAAGGTGATTCGAGTACATAAGTAAAGCCGTCTTCCAGCTGTTGTAGAGCCTTGCTGAGAGGGCATTTGGGGCACTCTCTACCGAGTTGATCTCTTTTGTAAGGAATAATCTCCTTTACCACAGGCAGATGATGGTAACATGAGGATAGAGTGAAGAAGCTAATCTGTAGAGCTGTGAGAGATGAAGAAATGGTGATGCTGAAACACGAGGAGTGGCAGCGATCACTTACTTCCAAAAGAGACATTGATAGGGTGAGAAATTCCATACTTTACCCAGGATTGATTGGTTTGATTTATTGCCACGTGTACCTCAGTACAGGGAAACACTTTATTTATGAGCAGTGGAGGAAGATCATAGTAAACATGGCCAGACAGATCATAGTGTGGAAATAAACTTGGACAGAGTACGGCATACAGTTTAAACTGCACAGGACATGAACTAGACAAAATCAAAATGAGTAATATCATCATAATTTAAACTTAGAGAGTTAATTCATCAGTCTAACGTGACTTTCCTAATAGTTTATATGCCTAAATTAACTTTCCCCACATTAATGTGAAGTCAGCGTGTGAACCCGTACTGAACGCATGTTGCTCACAATCCCCAACAGCAGCCACAATACCTTTCTTCTGAAACAGGTAGCCATTCCCACCTATATTCCGCCCTACATAGAGAACACCAGGCTGTCTTCTCGGAGATGGAAGGTGCCTTCTTGAGACTTCACACAAGACATATGGCTTCCCTGCTCACCACGTTAAAGTCCCACGTGTGTGCCATGAGCAACGGAGCCACGAGGAACAACGTGGAACAGTCTGTCTGTGCAGCCTCAGCTCCACTTGTTCATCATGTTAGAGCATCAATCTGGCGACAGTGAGGACTGCCGATGCTGGAGATCAGAGTAGAGAATGGATTGCTGGAAAAGCACAGCAGGTCAGGCAGCATCCAAGGAGCAGGAGAATTGATGTTTCAGTCATAAGCCGTTCATCAGGAATCAGCATCAATTTTCTCATTCTGTCCTTCTGTAAGTGCGTTGAGGGGGAAGAGCCTCCTCCTGTTCCTTTATAAGGGGCTGAATGGCTTCCTCTTGTTCCAGTGTAATTGACTCAAGGGGCTGAATGGCCTCATCCTATTGCTGTGTCAGTGACTCAACAGACTGACTGGCTTCTTCCTTGTCCGATTGGGCAGGGCCAAGGGCCTTACTGGGTTACCCCTGATTCATGTTTAACAGTTCGATGTGCTGACAAGTGTGATGATGCTGTAGCTTTAAGAGGTTATTTTGTTCTGGATTCTATTAAGACAGAGACTGAACGATTGTTACCAATCTGGCTATTTCAGATCACTTGGGTAAACAGCTAGGGAGGCCTTGGGTTTATTTTAATGCGGCCTGAATGGGTGTGGCCAGCTCTCACAGATTAGGATATCAGCAACATCAGAAACTATTGGGGTCTCTTCAGAGTTGAAGCTTCAGTGGATGTCTCCTGGCTGCTTCTCTCCCTGAATTTTCTCTTGTTCGTGTTTTTAACTCCTGGATTGGAGAAATGTTTGTTACAATCTGTGTCTGAATATTCATTTTTGACAGGGGCTGGGTTTATGCGATCTTCTTGTATTCAAACAGTTCATTAGTAATAGTTCCCAAATCTATTATTCTGTCAACTTGTCCAATAGAATTAGGTTATTCTAAATTCCCCTTTCTTTGGTTTCGTTTTATCTTTTGTGTTTAAATAAATGGTGTTTTGCTTCACACCGAGTAGTTTGACCTATCACATTGCATCTGGAGCAGACACTTTACATTTCTTTTAAAATAAGAAAACATTAGAGTCTAGGCTACCGCCTTCAAATATTTTCGAGGGGCTCTGGTGTGGCCCATCACACTGGACTCTTTCTCTTCCTGAGTATTAGACTGGAGGCACTGAATGGGCTGTCCCTGCTCTTCTCCAATAGTGTCAATGGGCTGAATGACTTCCTCATATTCCTGTGAAACCAACGTGAGGTGTGGAATGAACTCTTGTTTTACTGTGGAAATGTGCAGTGCCAGGCAGTGCTGTTACATGAATGTCACAGACACTTTAACAGAACAAACCTGAGTAGGGTCTGGGTCTTGCTGCACATGGACACAGACCAGTTCAGGAGGTGAGGGGGGACAAAATGTTCTGAACATTGTAGAATCTTCAATGACCATTCCCACTTCTGATCATATGGTGGGGAGGGTGGGGGCGGGGAGACACCAATGAAGCAGCTGAAGCTGTTTTTGAAGAGGAAGCTACACTGAGGATCTCCCACAGAGGTGACCCATGACTGAAATGATGAACACCTCCCTTTGTGCCAAGTTTGACTCCAAACACTGGACAGGTTACTCTGATTCCCATTAAATCCAGTTTTGTTAAGCTCCTTGATATCAACAGAAGGCAACCACTGCCTTGATATCAGGGTCAGTTATTTTTACGTGAACTCTTGTGTCAGCCTTTTTTGTTCGTATTAATAGGCCATGGTATAGAGCAGCAAGGGTTTCCTTCAAACAGGTGGTATTGAATGTCAGGATTTCACTTCTCAAGGGTGTCCGGGGAGCTAGGTGATTGAAAGTATTTGAAGAGGAAGTCGATGGATATTGACCTCTCAGAGAGTTGAGGGCAATGAAGAATTGGATATGAAAGAGGATTTGAGACCAAGAGCAGATCAGTCATGATCTTAGAGAAGGGCAAGGCAAGCTTGGCAAATGAACGACCTGCCCCTGTTTCCGATGTTCTCACATCCTGTTATTGGAAAGTTAGTGGGTGTTATTTTCATGAATGTGCAATTACTGAACATTGCAGTTAGGAGACCAGAGGATTTTGGGAGAGATCTCAGGGTGAGATATGGGGACTGTATTCACAGTGAATCTGGGTCTATAACATGATCAACAAAAGAAACACAAGTTTCAGAGACGGGAAGCTCAGTAAAGAGAGAGACGGGCCTCTTTCATACCCAGCCTGGATTCTTCAATTACATTTCCCAAATCACTTCAAAGCACGTGACAGCCTTGAAGGGCCGAATGGTCTCCTCTATTTCTGTGCATCAGGTTATAGATGAAAGTAGCCTCCAACTGTACCTGTCTAGCAGATTTGAGGGCCTGAATGTAACACAGAAACATGGGACTGGGGAGCAGGAGTGGGGCATTAGATACTTTGACCCTTCTCCACCAGGCACCGATATTGTCCCTGATCAAGTTGTGGTCTCAGCCCCACTTTCCTGTCTGTGTCCAATTATCTGTTACTCACTTCCCTGTCAAATAATTAACTAACACAACTTTCATTCCATGTGAACATAGAGGCACAATAAAAAATTCCAGTGAAGAGAATTCCCACTTGAAAGGTCCTTTAAGAATTTTTTGTCATCCCTCTTATAGAATCAGAGAGTCACACAGAACAGAAACAGACCCGTTAGTCCAATCTGTTCACTCCGATCAGATATCAAATCTGATTTACTCCCATTTGCCAGCATTTGGCCAATATTCCTCCTGTGATTGTACCCGCCTGGACCACTTCCTCTGGCAGCAATTTCTGTACATACAAAACTCTCTGTCTGAAACATTTATCTTCAGGTCCCTTCTAAATTATTCACACTCTCCCCTATCCTGGGATCAGAACGTGGATTTTCAGAATATCCATACACCTGATGTCACCCCTCAACCTTTGACACTCCTGGGGGAAAGATCTCAACCTAATCAATCTTTCCCCGACGCTCAAACCTCCAGTCCTGGAACATCCACATAAATCTTTTCTGCAGACAACTGAGTTGCACGCAGTATTCTTAAAGTGGCCTCAGCAACATCCTGGGAGAGTTGGATTTGGCTGAATTCCCTTTGCTTTCGCCAGTGAGGATATTCCAGTGAATTCTGGTTAGGGATCATCCAAAGGGTAGTACAGTAGATATCACTGTTGCCTCACAGCACCAGGGACTTGGGTTCAATTCCAGCCGTGGGTGACTGTCTGTGTGGAGTTTGCACATTCTCCCCTTATCTTTGTGAGCTTCTAATGGGTGCTCCAGTTTCCTACCACAGATGCAACATGCCCCCACAACTACTATACTCAATGCTCTTACTGAGGAAGGCAAATGTGTACTGCACCACTGTCTACCTACGACTCCACTTTCAAGGAACAAAGTACCTATGTCCCTTTGTTCCACAACACTCCCCAGCATCTTACCATCAAGAGTATAATTTCTGCCCTGACTTCCCTTCCCAAAATGCAAAACCTCGTATTTCTTTAAATTACATTTCATCTCTCACTCCTTGCCCCTTTGTACCATTTAATTGTGGTCTCGTTGTACTCTGAGATAATCTACTGCACCATCTTTCTGATGTAATCTGTAAACTTACTAACTATGGCCCCAATGTTCACATCCAAATTCTTGATATAAATTATGAAATTCAGTGAACTCAGTACTGATTCTTGTAGCACACTGCCGCTCACAGGCCTCCAGTCTGAAAAATACTCTCTTCCTTCAAGCCAATTATGACTCGCTTCCCCTGTATCCCAAGTGACCGAACCTTACTTATCTGTCTACCAATCGGAATGTTATGAACACCTTGCTGAGGTTCACATAGACAATATCTACCAAACTGCCTTCATCAATCTTCTTTGTCACCTCTTCATAAAACTAAACCAAAATAATGAGCCATGATTTCCCATGCAGAAAGACACGTTGACTACCCTGATCAGCCCTTGCCTTCCCAAATGTATGTCAATCCTGGCCCTCAGAATCCCCTCCAACAACTTACCCACCACTGACATCAGGCTAATTGGTCTACAGTTCCCTGACTTTTTGGGTCACTGCTTCGTTTTTAGTCCCAATGCTCCACTGCTCACAACAAATGTTAAATGTAACGAGGTTGGTGATATGGCCGATGATATCGGTCTGAGACTGGGTCAGGGTCAGTTTTAGCAACAAGTCAGGCTAGTTTCTTGAACACGTTTCTGATCTACAGCAATGTTACTCAAGCTATGATGGAAAGATGAATGGAAAAGTGTTTAGATATTGCAAATATATAATCGATAGTTCCCTGTTTAAAACACTGACACATACACCGGTAAACAAAATCTCTGCAATTTTAATTTGAAAGACGTTTGTCCACATATTAGTGTAACTCATGACAAAAGTAAAACTTGAGATTGTCCAAAATGTTATTCTGCTTCGGAAAATATTCTACTCACACACAAACTGCTGGCAATGGGATTTTATCCTGGGAGAGTTGGATTTGGCTTAATTCCCTTTGCTTTAGGCAGTGAGTAAATTCCAGTGAATTCTGGTCAGGGATCACCCAAACGGTAGCACGGTGGTTAGCACTGCTGCCTCACAGCACCAGGGACTTGGGTTCGATTGCAGTCTTGGGTGGTTGTCTGTGTGGAGTTTGCATATTCTCCCTGTGTCTGTGTGAGCTTCTAATGGGTGCTCCATTTTCCTACCACAGCTCAAACTGTGTAGGTTAGGTGGATTGGTCATGCGAAATTGTCTGTAGTCAGGGATTTCTAGGTTAGGTGCATTTGTAAAGGGTAAATATAGGGGAAAGGGTTGGGAAGGTTGGTGTGGACTTGTTGGGCTGAAGGGCCTGCTTCTGAAGGGCCTGCAGGGATTCTATAAAAATAAGAATGGTAACAATGACTGTAGAGCTTTTTTTTTAGCTCGCACGCATTGCTGTGATGATGAACAATGAAGGAGAGAGAGTGCAATAGGCCGTTCCTTCTCAGACCGATTACATTTTCTCCCTCCCTAAGCTGAATCACACAATAATGTCATCCTCTCCCAAACTGGACCATGTGACGTCTCTTCGCACATTGTCCAAACAATGTCTCCATCAGATTCCCTGCTCCATGTAGATGCAACATTGCTGCCGTCATGTACAGAACCATACCCTTAGCAGAACTATGTTTACATGGCCCTGCGCCATTAAAAATAAAATGTTTAATTTATTCAGAATAACTGTGTTAAAATGAATGCATTTTTTAAAGAAATACAGAAATTGCTGGAAAAGCTCAACAGGTCTGTCAGCACCCAGATGCCTTTTGCATGCTGTATTTGTACCAGCCTCCAGCACTTCCTCTGGCAGCTCATTCCATGAGCACACCACCCTCTGTGTGAAATGGTGCCCTTTAGGCCTCTTCAAAATCTTTGCCCTCTTACTTTCAACCAATGCCCTCTAGTTTTGGATGCCCCTAACCTGGGGAAAAACCCTGACTACTCATACTTTCCATGACCATTCTGATTTTATAAACCTTTACTGCTGCGAAATGTGACTCCAATCAACACAAATAGCTGTACTTTCAGTCATAGAACATAGAACATAGAACATAGAAGAATACAGCGCAGTACAGGCCCTTCGGCCCTCGATGTTGCGCCGATCAAAGCCCACCTAACCTACACTAACCCACTATGCTCCATATACCTATCCAATGCCCGCTTAAATACCCATAAAGAGGGAGACTCCACCACTACTACTGGCAGGGCATTCCATGAACTTACGACTCGCTGAGTGAAGAACCTACCCCTAACATCAGTCCTATATCTACCCCCCCCCCTTAATTTAAAGCTATGCCCCCTTGTAATAGCTGACCCCATACGTGGAAAAAGGTTCTCACTTTCAACCCTATCTAACCCCCTAATTATCTTGTACACCTCTATCAAGTCACCCCTAAACCTTCTTTTCTCCAATGAAAACAACCCCAAGTGTCTCAGCCTTTCCTCATAGGATCTTCCTACCATACCAGGCAACATCCTGGTAAACTTCCTCTGCACCCGTTCCAGTGCCTCCACATCCTTCCTATAGTATGGCGACCAAAACTGCACACAATATTCAAGATGCGGCCGCACCAGAGTCTTATACAACTGCAGCATGACCTCAGCACTCCGGAACTCAATTCCTCTACCAATAAAAGCCAGTACGCCATATGCCTTCTTCACTGCACTATTTACCTGGGTGGCAACTTTCAGAGATCTGTGTACATGGACACCAAGATCCCTCTGCTCTTCCACACTACCAAGTATCCGACCATTAGCCCAGTACCCCATCTTTTTGTTACTCTTACCAAAGTGAATCACCTCACACTTAGCTACATTGAACTCCATTTGCCACCTTTCTGCCCAGCTCTGCAGCTTCTCCACATCCCGCTGTAACCTGCCACATCCTTCCTCACTGTCTACAACTCCTCCGACTTTCATATCATCCGCAAACTTGCTCACCCAACCTTCTAACCCTTCCTCCAGGTCATTTATAAAAATGACAAACAGCAATGGTCCCAAAACAGACCCTTGCGGAACACCGCTAGTGACGGCACTCCAAGATGAACCTTTGCCATCAACTACTACCCTCTGTCTTCTTCCAGCCAGCCAATTCCTAATCCAAACCTCCAACTCACCCTCAATGCCATGTCTCTGTATTTTCTGCAGTAGCCTACCATGGGGGACCTTATCAAACACCTTACTAAAATCCATATATACCACATCTACCGCTTTCCCCTCATCTACCTCCTTAGTCACCTTCTCAAAGAATTCAATAAGGTTTGTGAGGCACGACCTGCCCTTCACAAAACCATGCTGACTATCCTTGATAACATTATTCTTATCCAGATGTGCATAAATCCTATCCCTTACAATTCTCTCTAAGACTTTGCCCACATCCTGGGCCTAAATTCTGAAATTCAATATTGACACGTCTTCCTTCTCCATCAAGTCACAATTCTAAATGCATTTAAATCAGTTTGTTCAGATGTATCTTGAGACACGTGTGTGGGCTTTACACCTTAACCTTTGTGCCCGGAAGTAGGGGCACTGGCATCACTCAGCAATACCCATAAAGCTGTAACATTATTCTCCTGTGTGTTTGATCATCAGCCTGTTCTGACATGCTGTGACACACCTCTGCAATAGGCAGGACTTGAATCCAGGTCTTCGCTTCCAGAGCTAGGAACACTACCACACAAGTCAGGAATTGGAATCAAATCCAGAGTTCTGGCACAGAGGCAGGGACACTACCCACTACACTACCATACCCAGATTTTGGGTCTTATTTTAGTGCCCGCTTTCAGCTCGGTGTGGATATATTATAATCAGGTTGCCATTACTGAACTACAAAAAACACTTTGCATTGTTAAACAAATGCAAGATATTTGTCTCAACTGAAGGATATTGAGTGTACGTGCTACACTATCGAAATTAATTGTGAACAACTTTAATCGCTATTATCTGTAGTCTGCAATATTAGGGAAAGAAATCCTGCAGACGCACTCTGCCCAATGAAGGGTCTTAATTGGATATTTATTACTGAACACCAGAGATGAATAAAGAGTTTAATTTCTGGTCCCACAACACCGATCAGTATTACCAACCTCTAACGTGTGACTGCCCTCTTCCTAAAACCAAAAATGATACCAGGCGGCTGATTACGGCCCCCTCTCCTCCCCACTGACTGTGTCTGCAATCTGTCCCTCCTCCCCCAAACACACAAGGCAAACCAAGCTCAGAGTCTTTGTGAAAATCAAGGCCGGAGTATGTAGGCCTCCTGGAGAGGGATGGGTATTTTAAAATTGAAGGGGGAGGGTGAAGTGGCAGTAATATCACACACTGGGCTGAGGGGTGGCAGATGGAGTTTTGTTTGGATTAATGTAAGGTATTGGATTTGCTAAATCAAAGAAGAGTAGGACCTATACAGTTAAAAAGTAGGGTCTTTGACAGTGTTGTAGGACAGAGACCTCGGCCGTCAGGTATAATTCTTTAAAAGTTGTATTGTGGTTAAGAAGGTGTTTAACACACATGTCTTCATAGGACAGACCTTTTAGTATCGGAATTGGGCGTTATGTTGAGGCTATATTGGACATTCCCTTCTGGAATACTGTGTCCAGTCTGGTCATCCTGCCCGCTCATTCAATCAGCACACCACCCTCTGGGTGAAGAAGCTGCCCCTTAGGTCACTTTTAAATGTTCCCCTCTCACCTTAATCCTCTGTCCTCTAGTATTGTGCTCCCGCACCTTTAGAAAATACCTTCGCGAATCACTTTGATATTATTGACCTTGATATTATTAAGCTGGAGAGGGTTTAGAGAGATTAACCTGGATGTTGCTGGGAAAGGAGAGATTGAGCGATAAGGAGAGACTGGGTAGGGTGGGACTTTTTTCACTGGAGAGTATGAGATTAAGGAGTAATTTTACAGAGGTTTTGTAAAATCATGAAGGGTATAGATAAGCTGAAGGACTGATGTCTTTTCCCTAGAGTTGGGAATTCAAAACTGTGGGATATTTTAAGGTGCGAGGAAAAAGATTTACGAAAGTCATGAGAGGTGATTATTTTAGACAGAATCTGGCTTGTGTGTGGAATGAACTTACAGATTAAGTGGTGAAAGCAGGGACAGTTACAACGTTTAAAGGAAATTTAGATCAGTACATGGATAAGACATCAATTTGGATGGTACTGTGAGCAGCTGCCCTCTGCCTCCACCTCTTTGAATGTATCCCTGTTGGTTTACACCTTTTGCCAATACCTGTGCAGTCGTGTGAGGAGGCCAGCAGAGGGTGGCATTGCATCACTTTAAACACCACATAGCTTGCCAGACCTACCCCACACAGAGACATACAGATACACACACAGCAATTGTTAGGACACAGCGTGAAGCTCATCTGGTAACTTAAATGTAACATAAAGAAATGCTCAATTTGCCTTGTAAACTGTTAAAATATGATTGACAGATCTGCCAAATTCCACTGTTTACATAAAAGCATCCATTTATTTTTTTCACTCTGAAAGTGAACATTTTAAGTGAACATTTTACATCAACTATTCACAACTCTGGGACCCTCTTCCTCTTAACTGCTTATTACCCGACTCCAGCTCTATAGCAATATACTATTTCTGGGTCTGCCATCCTCTCGTACCACAGGTGTTTGTAAGGTCTCAGTTCAGAACAGCATTCACCCTTTCTTAAAGGAACAGGACACGCTTTCAACTTTATCACATTATACCCTGATGAATATCGATAAGTGGGACCTAACCGGATTTCTCTTGTTCTGTGGTTTGTCAATATTTCATCTACTCTGTCTCGTATGTGTCAGGACTTTTGTTGCTCCATTGACAGCATGTCATTATTCGCCTTTGTCCATAGGAATATATCAGTATTTCACTTGCTCACACTCGTGAGTATGGGGCAGGATTTCAGTTGTTTTATGAGGACTGTGACGCTATAACAATCTCAATGTTTGTAGATGGCACCGAACCTGGAAGAACTCTGAAGGAGGACAGTGTGGAACTCTAACAGGACAGTGACACGTTGATGTAGTGTTCAGCTTTATGACAGATGGGGATCAGTGCAGAGCAGTGTGAGGTGATGCACATTGGTAGGAAAGACAATGAAAGACAGTTTAAAACAGGCTGTGCCATTATAAAGGGGGTGAAGGAGCAGAGAGTGCTGGGTGTATATGAGCACAGATTGTTGAAGATGTCAGGACAAGTGGGGAGAGCAGGAACTATCACAGATCAGTTTCAGTATCTGAGCTGTTTACAGGGGGAGGTGTAGGAGGGAATCTCTGTGCTCCCTTCCTGGGAGGTGGTGGTGACGATGTGTTGTGAGCCCACCGTCCTGCCCACCGAGACCGTGGGGATTCCATTTGTACCAGCTTGACACAAAAGGGAGATGGCATCAGGGCCACGGCTTCTAAGTTGTGCCGGGGGGAAACGGAGCTGCCAGTGGGTTTAAAGTGAGAATTGCCCGTCCCTGAACATTGCTCCTTACTCGGTCCGTGGGACGTGGATGTTTTAGAACCTCCACACGAGACGTCCCGGTTGTCTCCGGCTCATACCAGGGTCCTCCCCACATGGTGAGGGGAGGGGGGGTGAGGGAACTGATATCGGGCACTCCACCACCCGGCTTGGCCCTTCCTGTCCTATTCCAGGCTGTTTCTCTTGGAATGGAGGAAGGGAGGGAGGGAGTGGGAGGCCCTGCTGTTAGTGCTGGTGTAGGTGGGGTTGGGGAAGATATGGTGGGGTGTCCGGAGGGAGTCAGTCCACAGTGTTGTATCTATGCATGGGGTAAAGTGGAGAGAGAGAGAGAGACAGAGAGAGAGAGATGGTGCTGCATGCGGCAGTGATAGTGGTGGAGCAGGAACCTAGTTTGAGGGTTGGTGGTATAACAGATATAAAGTGAGTGTGAGGGAGCAGAGAGAATATGGTGACCCTTATCCTGACAGAGCGGGGAAGGTTATTGATGCTTGTCCTGTATAGGTGGACATTTCTTCAGACCACAGACACTGCACTGAGCTGGGTGGGGAGCTCAGACCATGCTCGGTGGGTCTGGTGGTGTGCCCCCCTCTGGGAAGAGAATGGCCCCATCTGTACTAGCCTCTCCACCAGGAACTCCGTGCCCCTATCGACAAACCGTGGTTTAATTTCTCCTTATCTGCCATGCTCGGGGTAAACTGTGCAGGCAATTCCAAACGAAGAAAGCTCAAACATGTGCCCATTGGCTTTTTATAGGTGGCACCAGTGCCAGGGATCACGGAATATCCAGGGGTACCCGGACAATAGTGAGTACGTCCAGCCATGATGGGTCGGAGATTCGGGCTGGTATTGAATGAGCGGGACACCATGGGGTGGGATGGGTAGTTAATGAGGTGAGTTTGATATGATAGCACCAGGAAATTCGCTCAGCCTCGTGCAGTCAATCTCTCTGTCGCGCTCAAGGTAAATCAAACAAAGATAAATTATTGTTATAATCTGCCCAATGAGTCATAGATTCCGTTGAAAGTAATTCCAGTTACAAAGATGCAGAACAAACGCTAAGCTGACCTGACACCAATATCCCTTTTCCCCATCTTTCCTGGGAAAACAGGCTCATGTTACAGAGTGCTTTCGAAGTATCTACATTTCAGCATTTTGAAACCTGGGAACACAACCTTCCATGACACTTTCTGTCAGTCTCCCCCTCTCTGTCTCTAATTCAAATGCATCCCATGTGGTGATATTTAAACTGATTCACCCGTTATCTCTCTCTGGCTGTGATGTTCACACCCATAGCACCCCCTTGTCATGGCACGATGGAGAGATGGAGCTGGAAATGAAAGGGAGCTACCCATCCAGTCACTTCCAGCATGGGCTGCAAGTTTCCCCACGCTGGGCAGTGATTTAACACAGTGTTACTAAGCAATGCACTGGGGTGAGGTGCACAGCTCTACATGCTGGGAGATTAACTGCGCCAGATAAATGCACTGTGGTGTTGTACACAGCTCTACATGCTTGGAGCGTAACTGCTCCAGGGTTACAGATCAGTGCACTTGGGTGATGTACACAGTCCTACATGCTGAGAGGGTAACTGCTCCTGGGTTACAGATCAATGCACTGGGGTGGTGTACACAGTCCTACATGGTGGGAGGGTAACTGTTCCTGGTTTACAGATCTATGCAGTGGCATTGTGTTCACAGTCCTACATGCTGGGAGGGTAACTGCTCCTGGATTACAGATCAATGCACTGGGGTGGTGTACACAGTCCTACATGCTGAGAGGGTAACTGCTCCTGGCTTATAGATTAATTCGTGAGTGATCACTGCGCAGGTAGCAGTGTTGGTCAGACTATCTGGTTGAGTTTTATGGATAATGCACTGCTGTGGTCTGCACAGCTCACTGCCCTGTACAGATATATGATCTGGGTTTATAGACCAATGCCTTAATATGTTCTGTGCAGTGTTCCACTCTGGACAGATTGCTGGATTGTGTTGAACAGAGTAATGGATGAATCTGTACAGATTGCTGGGTTGTACTGAGCAGTCCACTGGCCTGGTCTACACAGTTTTCCACAGTGAGCAGATATCTCCTCTGGGTTGATGGTGTCTGGGCTGGTTCTGTGAGGTGGATTGAGAATGTGGTATATCTAACCATTTCAGCTGATCTGACAATGCCTTTAATTCCCATTCCTGTGACTGGACCCCTCCGTCTCTCACCCCATTAATCTTACAGTGTGTCCAGGCACAGGACATCATGTTGGTGGGGTGGGTAAAAGGGAAAGGTGATGGACAGGTCAAGGAGTTCCCCGGAACGTTCTGTCCCCAACATTCTATAACTGACATTCCCCAGAACGTTCTGTCCCCAACATTCTAAAACTGACATTCCCCAGAACGTTCTGTCCCCAACATTCTATAACTGACATTCCCCGGAATGTTCTGTCCCCGACATTCTATGACTGACATTCCCCGGAACATTCTGTCCCCAACATTCTATAACTGACATTCCCGGGAACGTTCTGACCCTGACATTCTATAACTGACATTCCACAGAACGTTCTGTCCCCAACATTCTATAACTGACATTCCCCGGAATGTTCTGTCCCCGACATTCTATGACTGACATTCCCCGGAACATTCTGTCCCCAACATTCTATAACTGACATTCCCGGGAACGTTCTGACCCTGACATTCTATAACTGACATTCCGCGGAACGTTCTGTCCCTAACATTGTTTGTGAACGGCCGGACGTCAGTGAATTGAAAAAACGATAAGATCCCGAGGGAAGAGATCCCATTCCAGGGAGAAGGAGACACAATTCCGAACGCTCCTCAGGCAGTTAAAGGGGTAAATGCGTTTTCCCAGCATTTACATTTCTTCCCAACACAGGAGTCGACCACAATTTAGACCAAAATACAGAAATTCCCAAACTCGTTTGTCTTCAGGACAGCAACGTTTCCACCTTCCGTATTAGGAAGTGGGATGGAGTGACCTGTGTCTGCTCTTGTGAGATCGAGTGTGTGGGAATGTTCTAGAAACCATCTGTCCTTATGGATGTGTCTCTGTGTGTTTGGGGAGGGAGGGCTTCTTGTGGTTTGTGACCCATTTTTGTCAGTAATTCCAACCTTCCCATTTGTTATTCCAGCTCCAATTATTTTAATAAATCCCTGAATACAGGGACACATTTGAAAATCTCACTGGGTCCCCGATCAAACGGGTCCCTTTGCCTCCAGGCTGATGGATAATGTGTTTGTTTTCCTTCCTCACAGTTAACGTAGTGACCATCTACGTCCTGCTTTATAAAGATTGTGGATTGTCTCCATGTGTCAGACGTTACCTGGGGGCCATGGCAGCAGCGGATCTCCTGGTCATTATCCTCGACCTGATCCTGAGACACATTCCCATTATTTATTATGAACAGTTTTATTTCCTGAAGGACTCAGTCCCAGTGTGTAATATCCACGCCGTCCTGCTTTATGCAGCCACTGACTGCTCTGTCTGGTTCACCGTCACTTTCACCTTTGATCGGTTTGTGGCCATTTGTTGCCAGAAGCTGAAAAGTAAATATTGCAGTGAGAAAATGGCGGCTGTGGTTCTGGGAGCAGTGACTGTGCTGAGCTGTTTAAAGAACATTTCCCGGTATTTTATGCTCACGGCTCGGTATTCGCTGGGGAACCAGCCCTGGTTTTGTGAGGTAACATACGCTGTTACATACTCCAGTGTCTGGGTCACTATCGAGTTCCTCTACCACATCCTAACGCCGTGTGTACCATTTCTCCTGATTCTGCTGCTCAATGTTCTCACCGTCAGACACATTTTAGTGACCAGCAGAGCCCGCAGGAGACTCCGCGCTCACACCAATGGGGACGCTCAGTCTAACAAAGAAATGAGAAACCGAAAAAATCCATCATTTTACTGTTTATGTTCTCGGCAAATTTCATCCTGTTATGGTCAACGTTAATGCTGTTTTCTATATGGAGCCGGATGTGGTTTATTGGGAATGCGTCTGTGTATCTCCATCACTTTGTTTTGGATTTGGGCTTCATGCTGCAGCTCCTCAGTTGCTGCACAAACACCACGATTTATGTCATGACCCAGTCTAAGTTCAGGCAGCAGCTGAAAAATGTGCTAAAATATCCCTTCACCCAAATCCATCCATCAACCAAATTCCCTCATTAATCAATCCATCCGGGATTTTCTCATTTCAGTTCAGTGTTTCAGCGATGGAGCGGCCTGTCGCTATGATAACAGACTGAGGGTAGCACTGGTTTGTTCATCCTTACCCCCCCAGGGGGGTTACAGGGAAACACTTCAATGTTTCTCACAACTCAGGGATCAGTGAGAAAAGGCACCATCGCACTGACTGTATCCATCACTTCCATTTGTAAACAATAAAAAAGTTAATCAAAGCGTACCAATCAGCAGTGTGACCGATGTTGTTGTGTCTTTCTGTTTGAGAAATTGAGCTGGAGAGAGAAAGACTCAGCCCCAAGTCCAGGTCCTCAGGGAAGGGGAGGGCACCGTGCCCTGAGCTCAAGAGCTGGGTTTAACTCCCTCTGTCCTTACTTTCACCTCTGGGTCTCCCTCATAACTTGGTTATGAGCAGAATTCACCTTGCTCCCTTTGTCGCTCTCCCTCCATATATCCATCCCACTCTCACACTACACAGCTACTTCTCTCTCCTTTTCCCATTTACACACTCAATTCCACTTACCTTGCCTTCCCCAATCTCATTCACTCTTTCTCCATCTTGCGATCATAACCTCCGAATGTTACTGCATTCCTCGAATCTTTCAGTGCTGGGGGAACAGAAGAGGGATGTCGATCTTCAGGCCGATGTTAGGGAACAGAGATGCTCACTCCCATGAGCAATGTCAGGCCATTGCTCGGGGACATAGTCGGTGTGAGAACACAAGCCGATACAAGGAGAGTGACACCATAGGCTGTGGCTGAGACTGGTACAACAGGATATCACAAACAAAACACATTGTGTGGAAAATACTGTCTGTTACTCAGGGTTAGAATGTGGATGGGGTTAAAGGCCATTTCGAGGAGATCAACTGGTCAGTGTTGATAGGCAGGAGCTCAGTTTAAGGTGTGTGAGGAGTGTGATGGTGGGAGACTGCGTGGGCGTGTGAGCATGATGCTCAGGGAGTGTGTGAGGGAGTGAGCGTGATGGTGGGGGAAAGTGTGGGGGAGAGAGCGTGATGGAGGGGTAGAGTTTGGGTAAGTGAGAGCAACGATGGGGGCGTGTGCAGGGGAGTGAATGGGACAATGGGAGCTTGCGGAATAGTGAGCGTGATGCTGGGGGATTGTGGGAGGGACTGAGTGTGATGGTGGGGAAGTGTACAGAGGAGAGAGTGTGACGGTGGGGGAGAGTGTGGGGAAGTGAGATTGACGATTGCAGCATGTGGAGGGGAGTGAACGGGACAATGGGAGTGTGTAGGAGAGAGCGTGATGGCGGGGGAATGCACGGGGTCTGAGAATCAGGGCGGGGATCTGTGTGAGGGAGTGAACGATACAGTGGGGGAGAGTGTATTTGAGTGAGTCCGATGGTGAGGCTTTGTGCAGGGTGAGTGGGCATGAGAGTGGGGCATTGAGTGGTGGAGTGAGTATGATGGTGGGCCAGTGTGCACGATAGTGAAGGTTGCTGTAAGGGAGTGTGTGGGGAAATGGTGGAGTGTGTTGGGGTGAGCGTGACAGTGAGGGTGGTGTGGGGCAGTGTGCGTGATGATAAAGTGTGTAGTGGTGTGCGTGACGGTGAAGGTGGTATGGGGCAGTTTGTGTGAGGGTGGTGGAGTGTGTAGTGGTGTGCGTGACAGTGAAGGTGGTATGGGGAGGTTTGTGTGAGGGTGGTGGAGTGTGTGGGGGTGAGCGTGATGGTGGGAGTGATGTGGGGCAGTGTGTGTGATGGTGGTGGAGTGTGTTGTGGTGTGTGAGATGGTGGGGGTAGTGTGGGGCAGTGCATGTGGGTGGTGGAGTGTGGGGGAGTGAACGTGACGGTGGGGGTGGTGTGTGGCAGTGTGTGTGATGGTTGTAGAATGTGTGGGGGTGAGTGTGACGGTGGGGGTGATGTGTGTCAGTGTGTATCATGGTGGTGAGTGTGTGATGGTGAGCGTGACTGTGCGGATGGTGTGGGACAGTGTGTGCGATGGTGGTGGAGTGTGTGGGCGTGCGCGTGATAGTTGGGGTGGGTGTGGAGCAGTGTGTGTGCTGGTGGGAGAGTGTGTGGGGGTGATCGTGACAGTGGGGGTGATGTGGGGCAGTGTGTGTGATGGTGGTGGAGTGTGTCGGAGTGAGCATGACAGAGGTGGTAGTGTGGGGCAGTGTGTTTGATGGCAGTGGTGTGTGCGGGGTTTGTGCGTGACGGTGAGGGTGGTGTGGGGCAGTGTGTTAGATGGGGGTGCAGTGTTTGATGGTGAGTGTGATGGTGGGGGTTTGTGGGTCAGTGTGTGTGATGGCGGTGGAGTTTGTTGGGGGGAGCGTGACTGTGGGTGTGGTGTGGGGCAGTGTGTGTGAGGGTGGTGGAGTGTGTGGGAAGAGGGTGACGGCGAGGGTGCTGTGCTGCAGTGTGTGTGGGTGAGCGTGAGAGTGCGGTTGGTGTGGGGCAGTGTGTGTGATGGTGGAGAAGTATGTGGGTATGGGTGTGACGGTGAGGGTGGTGTGGGGCAGTGTGTGTGAGGGTGGTGAAGTGTGTGGTGGTGATTGTGACTGTAAGGGTAGTGTGGGGCAGTGTCTATTAGGGTGGTGGAGTGTGTAGGTGTGAGCGTGATGGTGGTGGTGGTTTGGGACAGTGTGTGTGAGGATGGTGGACTGTGTGGGGGTAAACGTGTTGGTGGAGGTGGTGTGGGGCAATGTGTGTGATGGTGGTGGAGTGTGTGGGGGTGAGCATGACAGTGGGGGTGGTGTGGGGCAGTGTGTGTGAGAGTAGTGGAGTGTGAAGGTGTGAGTGTGACGGTTGGAGTGGTGGGGGCAGTGTGTGTGAGGGTGGTGAAGTGTGCAGGGGTGATCGTGACTGTGCGGGTGGTATGGGGCAGTGTGATTGAGGGTGATGAAGTGTGTGGGTGGTGAGGGTGCCAGTGAGGGTGCTGTAGGGCAGTGTGTGTGAGGGTGTTGTAGTGTGTGGGGGAGAGCATGATGTTGGGAGAGATGTGGAGCAGTGTGTGTGGTGGTGGTGGAGTTTGTGGGTGTGAGCATGACTGTGGGTGTGGTGTGGGGCAGTGTGTGTGAGGGTGGTGGAGTGTGTGGGGGTGATCATGACTGTGAGGGTAGTGTGGGGCAGAATTTATCAGGGTGGCAGAGTGAATAGGCATGAGCGCGACGGTGGGTGCGATGTGGGACAGTGTATGCGATCGTGGTGGAGTGGGTGGGGGTGAGCTTGACAGTGGGGGTGTGTAGGGCAGTGTGTGTGAAGGTGGTGTAGTTGCTGGGGGTGAGTGTGACAATGGGGGTGGTTTGGGGCAGTGTATGTGATTCTGCTGGAGTGTCTCGTGGTGAGCATGACAGTGGAGGTTACGTGTGGGTCAGTGTGTGTGATGGTGGTTGAGTGTGTGAGGGTGAGCGTGCCAGTAAGGGTGCTGTAGGACAGTGTGTATGCGGGTGTTGTAGTGTGTTGGGTTGAGCATGATGTTGGTATTGGTGTGAGGCAGTGTGTGTGGTGGTGGTGTAGTTTGTAGGGGTGAGCGTGACTGTGGGTGTGGTGTGAGGCAGTGTGTCTGAGGACGGTGGAGTCTGTGGTGGAGAGTGTGACGGTGAGGGTGCTGTGGTGCAGTGTGTGTCATTGTGTGTGGGTGACCATGACGGTGAGGTTGGTGTGGGGCAGTGTGTGTGATGGTCATGAAGTGTGTGGGTGTGGGCGTGAAGGTGAGGGCGGTGTGGGGCATTGTGTGTGAGTGTGGTGGAGTGTGTGGTGGTGAGCGTGTCAGTGGAGGTGGTGTGGGGCAATGTGTGTGATGGTGGTGGAGTGTGTGGGGGTGAGCGTGACGGTGGGAGTGGTGTGGGGCAATGTGTGTGATGATGGTGAAGTGGGAGGGGGTGAGAGTGTCAGTGGGGGTGTGTGGGCAATGTGTGTGAGGGTGGTGGAGTTTGTGGGTATGAGCGTGACAGTGGGGGCGGTGTGGCACAGTGTGTATGATGGTGGTGGAGTGTCTGGTTGTGAGAGCGAAAGTGGGGGTGATGTGGGGCAGTGTGTGTGATTATGGTTTAGTGTGTGGGGGTGTGTATGCCAGTGAGGGTGCTTTAGGGCAGTGTGTGTGGGTGGTGTAGTGTGGGGGGTGAGCGTGATGTTGGGGGTGGTTTGGGGCAGTGTGTGTGAGGGTGGTGAATTGTGCAGGGGTGATCATGACACTGCGGGTGGTGTGGGGCAGTGTGTGTGTGAGGGTGGTGAAGTGTGTGGGTGTGTGCGTGCTTGTGAGGCTGGTGTGCGGCAGTGTGTGTGATGGTGATGGAGTGTGTGGGAATGAGCGTGATGGTGTGGGTGGTGTGTAGCAGTGGGTGTGATTTAGTGGAGTGTGTGGGGGTGAGCGTGACGGTGAGGGTTGGTGTGGGGCTGTGTGTGTGATGGCGGTGGAGTGTGTGGGGTCGAGCATGAAGGTGGGGGTGGTGTGGGGCTGTGTGTGTGATGGCGGTGGAGTGCGTGGGGTCGAGCATGAAGGTGGGGGTGGTGTGGGGCTCTGTGTGTGATGGTGGTGGACTGTGTGGGGGTGAGCGTGTCGGTGGAGGTGGTGTGGGACAAAGTGTGTGATGGTGGTGGAGTGTGTGGGGGTGAGCGTGACAGTGGGGGTGGAGTGGGGCAGTGTGTGTGAAGGTAGTGGAGTGTGTGGGTGTGAGTGGGACGGTGGGCGTGGTGGGGACAGTTGGTGTGAGGGTGGTGAAGTGTGCAGGAGAAATCATGACAGTGCGGGTGGTATGGGGCAGTGTGTGTGAGGGTGTTGTAGTGTATGGGGGTGAGCATGATGTTGGGAGAGATGTGGGGCAGTGTGTGTGGTTGTGGTGGAGTTTTTGGGGGTGAGCGTGATGGTGGGTGTGGTGTGGGACAGTGTATGTGATGGTGGTGGAGTGGGATGGGGTGAGCTTGACAGTGGAGGTGTGTAGGGCAGTGCGTGTGAGTGTTGTGTAGTGGCTGTGGGTGAGTGTGACAGTGGGGGTGGTTTGGGGCAGTGTATGTGATTCTGCTGGAGTGTCTGGTGGTGAGCATGACAGTGGGGGTTGTGTGTGGCAGTGTGTGTGATAGTGGTGGAGTGAGTGGGGGTGAGCGTGGCAGAAGGGGTGGTTTGGGTCAGTGTGTGTGATGGTGGTTGAGTGTGTGAGGGTGAGCGTGCCAGTGAGGGTGCTCTAGGGCAGTGCGGGTGTTGTAGTGTGTTGGTTTGAGCATGATGTTGGGATTGGTGTGAGGCAGTGTGAGTGGTGGTGGTGGAGTTTGTGGGGGTGAGGGTGACTGTGGGTGTGGTGTGGGGCAGTGTGTGAGAGGATGGTGGAGTGTGTGGTGGAGAGTGTGATGGTGAGGGTGCTGTGGTGCAGTGTGTGTCATTGTGTGTGGGTGAGCATTACGGTGAGGTTGGTGTGGGGCAGTGTGTGTGATGGTGGTGGAGTGTGTGGGTGTGGGTGTGACGGTGAGAGTGATGGGGAGCATTGTGTGTGAGGGTGGTGGAGTGTGTGGGGGTGAGCGTAACATTGGGGGTGGTGTGGAGCAGTGTGTGTGAGGGTCCTGGAGTGTGTGGGTGTGAGTATGATGGTGGGAGTGGTGGGGACAGTGTGTGTGAGGGTGGTGAGGAGTGCAGGGGTGATCGTGACAGTGCGGGTGGTATGGGGCAGTGTGTGTGAGGGTGATGAAGTGTGTGGGGTTTAGCGTGCCAGTGAGAATGCTGTAGGGCAGTGTGTGTGTGGGTGTTGTAGTGTGTGTGGGTGAGCATGATGTTGGGAGAGATGTGGGGCCGTGTGTGTGGTGGTGGTGGACTTTGTGGGGGTGAGCGTGACGATGAGGGTACTGTGGTGCAGTGTGTGTCATTGTGTGTGGGTGAGCATGACGGTGAGGTTGGTGTGGGGCAGTGTGTGTGATGGTGATGAAGTGTGTGGGTGTTGGCGTAAAGGTGAGGGTGGTGTGGGGCATTGTATGTGAGGGTGGTGGAATGTGTGAGGGTGAGCATGACGGTGTGGGACAGTGTGTGTGTGGTGGAGTGTGTGGGGGTGAGTGTGACGGTGGGAGTGGTGTGGGACAGTGTGTGTGATGGTGGTGAAGTGGGAGGGGATGAGAGTGTCAGTGGGGGTGTGGGACAGTGTGTGTGAGTGTGGTGGAGTGTGTGGGGATGAGAGTGACTGTGGGTGTGGTGTGGGGCAGTGTGTGTGAGGATGGTGGAGTGTGTGGTGGAGAGTGTGACGGTGAGGGTGCTGTGGTGCAGTGTATGTCATTGTGTGTGGGTGAGCATTACGGTGAGGTTGGTGTGGGGAAGTGTGTGTGATGGTGGTGAACTGTGTGGGTGTGGGCGTGATGGTGAGAGGGTGTGTGAGTGGGGCAGTGTGTGTGAGGCTGTTTGAGTTTGTGGGTATGAGCGTGACGGTGGGGGTGGTGTGGCACAATGTGTATGATGGTGGTGGAGTGTGTGGTTGTGGTCAGGGTGAAGGTAATGGAGTGAGTGCGAGGGCGTCTGGGTGACGGTGATGGAGTGAGTGTGAGGGGGTCAGGGTGATAGTGATGGAGTGAGTGTGAGGGGGTCCGCGTGACAGTGATGGAGTGAGTGAGAGGCGGTCATGGTGACAGTGATGGAATGAGTGTGAGGGGGTCAGGGTGATGGTGATGGAGTGAGTGTGAGGGGATCAGGGTGATACTGATGGAGTGAGTGTGAGGGTGTCCGCGTGACAGTGATGGAGTGAGTGTGAGTGATCAGTGTGACGGTGATGGAGTGAGTGTGAGTGGGTCAGGGTGATGGTGACGGTCTGTGTATGAGGAGGTCAGGGTAACGTTGATGGAGTGAGTGTGAGGCAGACAGTGTGGCGGTGACGGATGAGTGTGAGGAGGTCAGGGTGTCAGTGATGGCGTGAGTGTGAGGCAGACAGTGTGACGGTGACGGATGAGTGTGAGGAGGTCAGGGTGTCAGTGATGGCGTGAGTGTGAGGCAGACAGTGTGACGGTGACGGATGAGTGTGAGGAGGTCAGGGTGACCGTGATGGAGTGAGTGTGAGGGGGTCAGGGTGTCAGTGATGGCGTGAGTGTGAGAGGGACAGGGTGACAGTGATGGAGTGACTGTGAGTGGGTTCAGTTGTGGGTGATGGAGTAAGTGTGAGAGGTCAGGGTGATGGTGATGGAGTGAAAGTGAGGGAGTCACGGTGAGGTGATGGAGTGAGTGTGAGGGTCAGTGTGACGGTGATGGAGTGAGTGTGTGGCAGACAGGGTGATAGTGACGGAATGAGTGTGAGAGGGTCAGGGTGACAGTGATGGAGTGAGTGTGAGCAGGTAATGGTGACACTGATGGAGTGAATGTGAGGGAGTTAGGGTGAAGGTGATGGAGTGAGTGTGAGGGGGTCCATGTGACGATGATGGAGTGCGTGTGAGGCAAACAGGGTGATGGTGACGGAATGAGTGTGAGAGGGTCAGGGTGACAGCGATGGAGTAAGTGTGAGGGGGTCAGAGTGACAGTGATGGAGTGAGTGTGATGAGGTCAGGCAGACTGTGATGGAGTGAGTGTGAGAGGGTCAGGGTGACAGTGATGGAGTGAATGTGAGGGGGTCCGTGTGTGGGTGATGGCTTGAGTGTGAGGGAGTCAGGGTGAAGGTGATGAAGTGAGTGTGAGGGGGATGAGTGGGGGGATGAGTGTGACGATGATGGAGTGAGTGTCAGGGGGTCCGCCTGACGTTGATGGAGTGAGTGTGAGGAAAACAGGGTGATGGTGACAGAATAAGTGTACGGAGGTCAGGGTGACTGTGATGGAGTGAGTGTGAGGGGGTCAGGGTGATGGTGATGGAGTGAGTGCGAGTGCGTCTGGGTGGCTGTGATGGAGTGAGTGTGAGGAAATCAGGCAGACTGTGATGGAGTGACTGTGAGGGGGTCAAGCAGGCTGAGATGGATTGATGTGAGAGGGTCAGGGTGACAGTGATGGAGTAAATGAGAGAGGGTCCGGGTGAGGGTTATGGAGTGAGTGTGAGTCGTCATGGTGACTGTGTTGGAGTGAATGTGAGGTGGTCAGGGATACGGTGATGGAGTGAGTATGAGGGTATCTGGGTGTCGGTGATGGAGAGAGTGTGAAGGGGTCAGGGTGATGGTGACAGAGTGAGTGTGAGGGGGTCAGGATGTCGTTGATGGAGTGAGTTTGAGGGGGGTCAGTATGACGGGAATGGAGTGAGTGTGAGGGGACCAGGGTGATGGTGATGGAGTGAGTGTGAGGGGGTCTGGAAGACAGTGATGGAGTGAATGTGAGGGTCTCAGTGTGACGGTGATGGAGTGAGTGTGAGAGGGTCAGGGTGATGATGATGGAATGAGTGTGAGAGGTCAGGGTGATGATGATGAAGTTAGTGTGAGGGGATCAGAGTGATGGCGATGAGGTGAGTGTGAGGGGTCAGGTTGATGGTGATAGAGTGAATGTGAGGGAGTCAGGCTGACAGCATTGGAAGTGAGTGTGAAGGGGTCATGGTGACGGTGATGGAGTGAGTGTGAAGTGTTCAGGGTGATCGTGATGGAGTGAGTGTGAGGGGGTCATTTTGAAGTTGATGGAGTGAGTGTGAGGGGGTAAGGGTGATGGTAATGGAGTGAGTGTGAGGTGGTCAGGGCAACAGTGATGTAGTGAGTGTAGGTGGTCAGAGTGACAATGATGGAATGAGTGTGAGGTTGTCAGGGTGATAGTGACAATGTAAGTGTGAGGGGGTCACGGTGATGGAGATGCAGTGAGTGTGAGTGTGTCAGGATGAGGGTCATGGAGTGAGTGTGAGGGGGTCAGGGTGAAGGTGACAGAGTGAGTGTGAGGGGGTCAGGGTGACAGTGATGGAGTGAGTGTGAGGGGGTCAGGCAGACTGTGATGGAGTGAGTGTGAGGGGATCAGTGTGATGGTGATGGAGTGAGTATGAGGTTGTCTGTGTGACGGCATTAGAAGTGAGTGTGAGTTGGTCTTGGTGACAGTGATGGAGTGAGTGTGAGAGTGGCAGGTTGACGATGATGGAATTAGTGAGAGAGGGTCAGTGTGATGGTGATGGAGTGAGTGCGAGGGTGTCAGGTTGTGGGAAATGGAGTGAATGTGAGGGGGCAGGGCGACGGTGATGGATTGAGTGTGAGGGGGTCAGGGTGACTGTGACGGAGAAAGTGTGAGAGGGTCAGGGTAACGGTGACGGTGTGAGTGTGAGGGGTTCAGTGAAACAGTGATAGAGTGAGTGTTAGAGGGTCAGGGCGACGGCGATGGAGTGAATGCGAGGGTTTCAGGGTGACAGTGATGGAGTGAGTGTGAGGGGTCAGTGGTTATGGTGACAGAGTGAGTGTGAGTGCATCAGTGTGACAGTGAAGGAGTGATTGTGAGATGGTGAGGGTGACGGTGATGCAGTGTGTGTGATGGGTTCAGTGTGACATTGATGGAGTGAGTGTGGGGGTGTCAGAGTGTCGAGGATGGAGTGTGTGTGAGGGTGTCAGGGTGACGGTAATGTAGTGAGTGTGAGATGGTGAGAGTGACTCTGACAGAGTGAGTGCGAGTGCGTCAGTGTGACAGTGAAGGAGTGAGTGTGAGAGGGTGAGGGTGATGGTGATGCAATGAGTGTGACGAGTTCAGTGTGACGGTGATTGAGTGAGTGTGGGGATGTCAGGATGACTCAGATGGAGTGACTGTGAGGGGGTGAGGGTGACGGTGATGGAGTGAGTGTGAGAGGATCAGTGTGACGGTAATGGAGTGAGTTTGTGGAGTTTCGGGTGACGGTGATGGAGTGGGTGTGAGGGTGGTCAGAGTGACAGTGATGGAGTGAGTGTGAGGGGTCTGGGTGACGGTGATAGAGTGGGTGTGAGTGGGTCAGGGTGACAGTGATGGAGTGAGTGTGAGGGGTCTGGGTGACGGTGATAGAGTGGGTGTGAGTGGGTCAGGGTGACAGTGATGGAGTGAGTGTGAGGGGTCTGGGTGACGGTGATAGAGTGAGTGTGAGCACATCAGTGTGACAGTGACAGAGTGAGTGTGAGGGGACCAGGTTGGTGGTGATGGAGTGAGTGTGAGTGAATCAGTGTGACGGCAACGGTGTGAGTGTGAGGGGATCAGTGAAACAGTGATGGAGTGAGTGTGAGGGGGTCAGGGTGAAGGCAATGGAGTGAGTATGAGGGGGTCAGTGTGACGGTGATGGAGTGAGTGTGAAGGGGTCAGTGTGACAGTGATGGAGTGAATGTGAGGGGGTCAGGGGGACGGTGATGCAGTAATTGTGACGGGTTCAGTGTGACGGTAATGGAGTGAGTGTGAGGGGGTCATTGTGATGGTGATGGAGTGAGTGTGCGATGGTCAGAGTGACAGTGATGGAGTGAGTGTGAGGGGGTCAGGGTGACTGTGATGCAGTGTGTGTGACGGGTTCAGTGTGATGATGATGGAGTGAGTGTGAGGGTGTCAGGATGACCCAGATGGAGCGAATGTGAGTGGATGAGGGTGACCATGATGGAGTGAGTGGGGGGGGGTCAGTGTGACGGTGACAAAGTGAGTGTGAGAGTATCAGGTGTTACTGGGGAGACAGGCCACCTACTTGTGGAATATTTCAGAGAATACCTCTGGGACACCTGGACCAACCAACCCAACCACCCCGTGGCTCAACACTTCATCTCCCCCTCCCACTCCACCAAGCACATGCAGGTCCTTGGACTCCTCCATCGCCAGACCATAGCAACTCGACGGTTGGAGGAAGAGCATCTCATCTTCTGCCTAAGAACCCTCCTAACACAAGGGGTGAACTCAGATTTCTCCAGTTTCCTCATTTCCCCTACCCTCACCTTGTCTCAATCAAATCCCTCAAACTCAGCCCCGCCTTCCTAACCTGCAATCTTCTTCTGACCTCTCCGCCCCCACCCCCACTCCGGCCTATCACCCTCACCTTGACCTCCTTCCACCTATCGCATTTCCAATGCCCCTCCCCCCAGTCCCTCCTCCTTATCTTTTATCTTAGCCTGCTGGACACACGTTCCTCATTCCTGAGGAAGGGATCATGCCCAAAACGTCGATTCTCCTGCTCCTTGGATGCTGCCTGACCTGCTGCACTTTTCCAGCAACACATGGATGGATTGGACAGAAGGGTCTGTTTCCATGCTGTACATCTCTGTGACTCTATAACTCACAGAGTGAGTTCTTAAATGCAATTCATGTGAATGGTATTTGGAGGAATTCGTGTAATTGGAAAGTTAAAGTTAGGTTGGAGTCTGTTTAAGGGAATCAGAATATAGAGGTAAATAAATCATGAAGCAGTTGCACAGAGTGTTGGTGAGAATGTACCTGAGGTATTGAGTGCAGTGTTGGTGACCTAATCTAAGAAAGATTACACTAATCACAGAAGACGTGCAATGCACATTCTCCAGATTAATTTCTGAGATGACAAGATTTTCTGATGAGGAGAGTTTTCTTGCGACCTCTCCAGTTTCAAAGCATGAGAGGTGATTGCAGTGAAATTTCAAAAATCTATGATACATGTGATGAGGTGGAAATAAATAGGATGTTTCTCGAGCTGTCTACTCTAATTTAAGGCAAATAATGGCAGGATAAGGGATATGCCATTTAAGACCATAATAAGGAGGAAATGCTTCCCTCGGAGGGGACTGACGAACATAGGGCGGGGCAAGATTAAGGAGAATCCCCAGATATTCTTCACGTATATCAAATGGAACAGAACAACCAGGGAACATGTAGGGACTATTAGTGACTTGGCAAGTTGCATCACAACTCAACGTCATGGTAGAAGGGTGTTTGTGTGATTGGAGCCCAATTTCCCCTGGTGTACCGCAGAGATCACTGCTGTGTCCCTTATTATTGGTGGTATTCATAATTGAGGTCAATGTGAAGTGGGTAGGGGGAGTGTGATAAGTAAGTTTGTGTTTGTCACAAAGATTAGCCGGGTGGTTAACAGTGAGGAGGAAGGTCTTATGTTCCAGGAAGATACAGATGGAATGGTCAGATGGTCAGATCAATGGCAGATGGAATGTAACCCTGATAAATATGAAATGATATACTTTGGAATAAGGAACCAGACAGGGGAGTACTCAAAGAATGGCATCACACGAGAAAGCTCAGAGCGTGCTTCTCTACGCATCCCTGAATGTGACTGGATATGATAATTGATGAGTTCAGCATGACTGTAGATAAAGCTTTTATTAATTGACACAAAGATTATTCGAGTTTATATAGCACTTTGGTAAGGCCAAATGAAATGTTGCGTGCAGTTCTGGGAGCCACATTACAGGAAGGATATGATTGTACTGGATGAGGTGCAGAGGAGATTCAGCAGGATGATCCCTAGGATGGAACATATGAGCTGTGGAGAGAAGCTGGGTAAGCTCGAGTTATTTACTTTGGAGCAGAGGAAGTTGAGTGGGGAAGTAATTCAGGTTTAATATTACAAGGGGCATGGACAGGGTGAATAGACGACAACTGTTCTTTTTAGTCAAAGTTTCAGCTTCCTTCCAGTCTGAAACCAGGGAATGGAGAATGGAGAACACAGAAATATGACACAGCTACTTCACTTCTGTCTTCAAAGAAAAATACATAAACAAAGCCTTCCCAGCAATAGAAGAAAGCCTGAGTCTGATGAGAAAATGATGTAGAATGAAATTAGTAATCAAACTAATTTGGAGAAGTTATTGTAACTGAAAATAATGGGCATAGAAAAAAATCAACACACATTGATGAAATTGGAAACATATTTGAGAAACTGACTGGTAGATTAATTACAGAAAAAAAAACAATTGAGGCATTGACCTTGGATTTTCAGTAAGAATTTTAATAGAGTCCCAAGCCTAGTGTGCAAAATAAAAGCACATGGGATAGGGGGTAATATATGAACATAGTGTTAAACTGGGAGTGTTGACAGGAAACAATGAGTTGGAATAAATGGATGGTTTTCAGTTTGGAAGGCTCATGATGCATCGCAATGATTGGTACTGGGGCGCCAGATATTCACAATACATCTCAAACATCTCGTTGAGGGAAGCAAATGCGAAGTTTCCAGTTCTGCTGATGGAATTGGATTTTGAATATTGAGGAGGATGTGAAAAAAACTTTAAGGTGATTGAAACAAATAGAGTGAATGAATAAATATGTGGCAGATGAAGAGCAATTGGATAGATGTGATTTTGTCGACTTTGTTGGGAAACACTAAAATGCCAGCCAACCACTTGAAAAGGGAGTGGTAGAGAAATGTCGTTCTATAAAGGGAACTGCACTTTTATTTTGTTTTGTTTGAACAGCCCTCTGAGTTCCATGCAGGGCAGTGAGTTCTGAAGACAGAAGCCAATACTGGGAATACATTGGCACACAGACCAGATTACGCAGACCTACCATGTGGGGAGCTGTAACATTGAAAAGGATCTGGGGTCTCCCTGTACACCAGTCACTGAAAGCAATATTGCAGGAACAGAAAGCAGTCAGGAAGATAAATGGGGTGTTGACCCTCATTTCAGGGGTCTTGAATCCAGCAGTAAGGGCGTGTCAGTGCAGCTGTACAGGCCCTTGGTGAGACCTCAACTCGAACATTATGCAGTATTGTGTGCAGTTTTGGTCTCCGTCCCCCATAAAGGACAAAACTGACATTGAGGGAGTGCAGTGAAGGATGACCAGACTGATCTCTGGGATGACAGACTTTGTGGAGCAGAGTTTGGGGCGACTGAGCTTGTATTCCATCGGGTTTAGGAAAATGAGTGGAGATCTCAGTGAGACATATAAAACACTGACAGGGTTAGATAGATTGGAATTAGTGATGATAATTTCCCTAGTTGGGACGTCTAAAACAAGGGGCCACGGTATTAGGTACAGACAGGTCACATTGCATTTAGATAAGAATAAATGTCTGCACTCAGAGACTGGTGAACCTGGGAATTCTATCTCACATAAGGCTGTGGAAGACAAGGCACTAAAGACTGATAAGGATGCCTAGACACTGAAAGGAAGGGGAGAGAGCAGGAGAATGGTGTAGAAATAAAGGGTCAGCCATCATTATATTGAATTGGATAGCAAACTCGACAGACCAAAGCGACTACCGCAGTTCCTATTTTGTAGCTTCACAAGGTTAATCACATTAAGGGATGTGTACAGTGTGTGGGGAAAGTGCATTGAGGAGATGTTCAGACATTAACTAGAATGGGGCTCAATGTGCTGTATGGCCGATTCCATTCCCGTTGTTTCTGTGCGGTCTGTGGGAAAGCTCTGTAAAGACAGTCACAAGTTCGCAGATGTTAGGAAGGAGGTCTCTGCAGGGAAAACAGGACTGTGTTTACAGTTCCCTTTTCCGATACTGAGGCTGGGGCTGCATGTTCTGTCCGGTTTTATCCTTTCAGACCTCGGAGCAGTTTGATACAATTGAGTGGCTTGCTTTGCCGTTTCAGAGATCATTGAAGAGATTATCACATGTCTCTGTGTCTGAAGTCACTTTTAGGCCAGACCAGGAAAGCACAGGAGACTCACTTCCTGAAAGTACATTGGAAAAGCAAATTGGTATTCACAATCGACATTGACTTCAAGGTCACTGTTACTGACACCAGATTTGAGATCTCGATATTTTATTAATTGTTTTTAAATTCCTCCAGCTGCCAGAGCATTAGCCTGGTCTGGATTAGTGATCCAGTGACTTTTCCAAAACAGCACCATCTCCACATGGGGACCTATCGGAAAGCACACTGAGCAAATTTTGTCTGTGCTGCTTGGCAGCTCTATCAAAAAAAACTCGCAATTTGACTATCGTGTTGTGATTGAGGGGGTGTAATTGATCAGATTGTAATTATTCCCCCTTAGGAACTGGACATAGCTGAGTAATTTTCCACATTGCCAGGGAGATGTCAGAGTTGGAGCTGGAATGAAACAGCTTCCCCAGGGACACGGCTTGTTGTACAGCACAAGTCTTCAGTCTTATTGCAGGAATGGGGTCAGGGCCCATTGTCTGTGTCGTATCTACTGTGTTCAGCTGTTTCTTCATGTCACATGCAGCGAATCGAATTGGTTGAAGACTGATCTGTGATTCTGTGGGCATCATGATGACGGTGAGTTGAATCATCGACTCAACACCCCCAGCTAGGAAGGTACAGATATTGTTTCCTTGTTTTTTACACTGATGTACAGAGCTGATCCATTGATAGAATGGGGATAATTGTGGAGCTCTCTCCACCAGTTACTTGTTTAATCATCTATCATGATTTTTGGCCGGATGTGGCAGGCTGCAGAGGTTTCATCTGGGTGTATTTACCTTGTGACAATTTCTCTCTCTCTATCATGTGAGCTGGTTTCATTTGATTTTATAGGGTTCATTGTCGCATGTATCTAAGTAGAGTGAATCTCTTTGTTTATACACAGCTCTGGTAGATCATAGTGAGAGTTGGAGCTGCCTTATTTTAGACACATGGGGTGGCTGAAATTTAAAATTCTAATTCAGCTGTCTGTTTTTGAAGAGCCAGAAAATAGCCAGAAATTAAAATAGATTGCTTCAGCATTAGTGAAAAAGGTCCTTTCAGAAGGGAATTATTCCAAGGCAAAAGAAAGGATAATCTGATTCGCAAGATTCTGAAACATGCCAACATAGTGATAAGGGAGGTTCTTTTTTTAAAAAAAAGATGATTTGTAACAGAACACAGATGAAATAATGAAATTGTAGCACAAAAACTTTGAAGAATCACAACAAAAAGTAACTTACTCTGATCTCAGTAAGGATTCTTTTCATCCAAAGAACAGCAACGCGAGTTATCTTTCAGAAGCTAGCTGTGCCTTTGAAACTATTTACAATAGTAATAAGTTCGAGTTAAATATTTGGTAAATAATCATGGACACAGATTTCAACGTAATTATAAAACCTTAAAGAGATGCCTGGCAGGTCTTGTCTAATTCGCTAAGAAAAAGGTTAACAGTTGAAATAATAATAATAATATTTTGAATTTTGTATCAGAATCAATTTTTTAATGTAAAATGTGATAACGGAATTTGACAAGAGATAGCCGGCAGAATGGAAAATAGAATTCATGCAATCCTTCAAAATAAACAATGAGGGGTAGGACTAAAAAGAGCACAGCCACGAACTTTGGAATGCATTATAGAAAGATCCCAAGGCCTAGAGATAACAACAATCGTTAAACATCTGAAACAAATAAGAACATCGGGCTGTCCATGGGAGTGTCCATCATTGATCAGTTGTTTTACAAGATTGGTTCTGCAGAAGAGGAGTCGAGGGTACACTGACAAGGTTGTGTATGATCATTGCAACACAGAACATATAAAAATACTGACTTTCTACTGTAAAATCGAAGTGTGTCATTGATTTGCCTTCTGAATCTTAGCTAAAGATTAAGGAAACGATTGTCTTTTCATATCAAAGCCAGTTTCGAGGAAGATCCTTTGGTATTCTCCCAGCATTAACCAGGTTTTGCTTGAATTAAAGTCCATTCCGTGCCTGTGTCCTGTCTGCTTCCAGAGTCTTTGACCCTAGCTGGGGAATCTCGCTCCGTCAATAAGCAAATGCATATAGATCATAGGGTAAAGGAAAAACTTAGACTGAGACATACAGGCTACAACAGAAAGGGCATGCTTTTGGCAACGTCAATATGAGCAAGATCATCATTATTTGAAGTTAGAGAGTCCATTCCTCAGTTTAATAATGGCTGAGAAGATGCTGTTCATGAGCCACTTGTTTGTGTGTTCAAGCTTCTGTATTGTCTGCATGATGGAAGCGATTGTAGGAGATCCAGAGTGCGATGGTTCTTTGATAATGTTGTCAGCCTTTCCCTGGCAGTGAGCTGTGTAAATGGAGATAATGGATAGGACGTTGGTTTCCGTGATGGCATGGGCTGTGCACACAACCTTCTGTCATTTCTCTTACTGTCCTGGACAAGGCTGTGGCCACACCAGGTCATTATGCACACAGATAATTGGCTGTCAGTGGTGCATTTGTAGACATTGATGAGGGTCCTTGTGGACATGTCAAATGTCCTGAGCTGCCAGAGAAAGAAGAGGCGTTCTTGTGCCATCTCGACTGTCACATCGACATGGGAAGTCGGTTATCGTCACTCCAAGCAACTTAATGCTTTCCACCCTTTCAACTTGATGCAGATGGGGGCATGTTCTCCTCTTTTCTTTCTGAAGTCATTGATCAGTTGGTTCGTTCTGCCGATGTTGAAAGAGAAGTTGGTCTCAGTGCAGCACATCACCAAGTCCTCTATTTCCGTTCTGTATTTTGACTTGCCATCATTACATACCTGTCCAACTATGATGGTGTCATCAGTGAACATGTAGATGGCATTCGTTTAAAACTTGTTAATACAGTCGTCGGTGTACAGGGAATATAGTAGGGGGCAGAAGACACGTCCTTTGGAAATGTTATCATGAAAGAGACACACTTACCTATTTGCACTGATTGTGTAGTGTGGGTCAGAAAGCTCAGGATCCAAATTCAGAGGGCAGAGCCAAGACTAAGGTCAGGGAGTTTTGTGATTATTCTGAAGGGTATAATGGTGTTGAAGGTGAATCTATCGTCAATGAGCAGGAATCTGACGCGGGTGTCCTTGTTGTCAAGATGTTCCAGGAATATGGCACCCGCTATGGACCCATTCCACTGGTAGGAAAATTGTAGGGGATCGAGGCAGGCTGGGAGACTGGAATTGATGTGGGCCATGACTAGCCTCTCAAAGCACTTCATGCCCCCCCTCAGTCTCCAGCGCTCTAAAGTGAAATGTCCCAGCTTATCCAACTTCTCCCTATGATTCAGACCCTTGAGTCCTGGCAACAGCCTTGTAAAGTTCCAGTTTAATACCATCCTTCCTGTAGCAATGTGATCAAAACTGAACAATATGTTGACCTTGGATATATTTGCAACTGTAAGTCTTACTCTGTTGTCAATTATTATGCTCCTGTGATATTATTATATTATTTGTGTTATTCTGAAATCTTATTACTCATGAAATCCTCTGATGACAATCCCCTCGGGTGAACGTCCTCCTGACGGCTTGAATTTGAATCAATCTATTTTGTTTGGGCAGATATTCTGAGGCCGCTGCATATCAGAGAACAGGAAGAGATGATGGATGATTGTGCAGTGTGTGTCCTTTGCTGGACCAGCTTGACTCTCCAGACACCTAAAGCTTTTATTGTGGGTCAGAGTACCTCAGAATTGTTACATCACAGAAGGAAGCTATTCAGCCCATTGTAGGTCCATGAACATGGAACATTACACCGAGCTGGGAATTGTCTTGCAAACGTTTCGTCCCCTGTCTAGGTGTCATCGTCAGTGCTTGGGAGCCTCCTGTGAAGGGCTTCTGTGCTGTTTCCACCAGCATTTATAGTGGCCTGTCTCTGCCGCTTCCGGTTGTCAGTTCAAGCTGTCCATTGTAGTGGCCGGTATATTGGCTCCAGGTCGATGTGTTTGTTGATAGAGTCTGTGGATGAGTGCCATGCCTCTAGGAATTCCCTGGCTGTTCTCTGTTTGGCTTGCCCTATAATGGTAGTGTTGTCCCAGTCGAATTCATGTTGCTTGTCATCTGTGTGTGTGGCTACTAAGGATAGCTGGTCGTGTCGTTTCGTGGCTAGTTGGTGTTCGTGTATATGGATCATTAACTGTCTTCCTGTTTGTCCGATGTAATGTTTTCTGCAGTCCTTGCATGGGATTTTGTACACTACTTTAGTTTTGCTTATGTTGGGTATCAGGTCCTTTGTTCTGGTGAGTTGTTGTCTGAGCGTGGCTGTTGGTTTGTGTGCTATTATGAGTCCTAATAGTCGCAGTAGTCTGGCTGTCCATTCAGAAATGCTCCTGATGTATGGTAGAGTGGCTAGTCCTTTGGGTTGCGGCATGTCCTTGTTCCGTTTTCTCTCCCTTAGGCATCTGTTGATGAAATTGCGAGGGTATCCGTTTTTGGCGAATAATTTGTATAGGTGTTCCTCTTCCTCTTTTTGTAGTTCTGGTGTGCTGCAGTGTGTTGTGGCCCTTTTGAATAGTGTCCTGATGCAACTTCGTTCGTGTGTGTTGGGGTGGTTGCTTTCATAGTTTAGGACTTGGTCTGTGTGTGTGGCTTTCCTGTAAACCTTTGTGGTGAATTCTCCGTTCGGTGTTCTCTGTACCATCACGTCTAGGAATGGGAGTTGGTTGTCCTTTTCTTCCTCTCTAGTGAATCGGATTCCTGTGAGTGTGGCGTTGATGATCTGGTGTGTGTTTTCTATTTCTGTGCTTTTAATTATTACAAAGGTGTCATCCAAGTATCTGACCCAGAGTTTGGGTTGAAGTTGTGGTAAGACTGTTTGTTCTAACCTTTGCATTACTGATTCTGCTATGATTCCAGAAATCGGTGAGCCCATGGGTGTTCCATTGATTTGTTCGTATATTTGGTTATTGAATGTGAAGTGTGTTGTGAGGCACAAATCCAGTAGTTTAAGTATGCCGTCTTTGTTGATAGGTTCAACGTCCTTTTGTCTGTTATGTCTGTCCAGCAAGTTGGCTATTGTTTCTTTGGCTAGTGTTTTGTCGATGGAGGTGAATAGTGCCGTTACATCGAATGAGACCATAGTTTCTTCCTTGTCTATGTGTATATTTCTGATGATGTCCAAGAATTCCTGTGTCGATTGTATAGATTGTCTGGATCCGCTGATCAGGTGTTTCAATTTCTTCTGCTGTCGTTCTTTGGCCAGTTTGTGTGATGGTGTCCCTGGTAGTGATACTATGGGTCTGAGTGGGATGTCTGGTTTGTGCACTTTGGGTAGTCCATAGAATCTGGGGGTGTTGTTGCTTTCAGGTTTCATTCTTTGTAGGTCAGACCTGGTTATCTGTCCGTTTTTTTGTAGATTCCTCAGTGTGTTGTTTATCCTATTGGTGAGCTGTGGGGTGGGGTCAAATTCCCTCTTTTGGTAGGTGTTGGTATCTGCAAGTAGTTGTTGTGCTTTTTGCATGTACTCTGCTTTGTCCAGTATGACCGTCATTCTGCCTTTGTCTGCTGGTAGTATAATTATGTTCTTATCGTTTCTTTGTGATTTTAGTGCTTCCCTCTCCTTGGTGTTGAGGTTATGTGTTTGTTTTTTTCTTGTTATCAGCGGAACGATACTTTGTCTCACAGTTTGTTGTGTCTCTTCTGTCAGTCCATTGTTCCTGAGTGTGCATTCTAGTGCTGCTAGGAAGTCTGCTGTCTTGGCGTCCCTGTGGTTGTAGTTGAGTCCCTTGGCCAGTATGGTTCTTTCCGTGTCTGTGAGCTGTCTGTGGGAGAGGTTTTTAACACAGGTGTGTGTTGTGGTGTCCTCTTCTTTGTGTGTTAGTTTGGCCATTTTTTTCTTTTAGTGCCGTGCCTTCATTCAAAGTTTGTGCGAAGATTTGTAGATCGGGTGATTGTTCATTCATCGACACATAGATTATAAGGTAGGCTGCCATGCTCTTTTTCTCATCAAAGGGCAAAATATCACATTTACCAACATTGTTCTTCATTGCCCCGTATTTTCACAGACACTCCACTTGCCTCAGTCACATTGGAGTTTTTTTTTTCATCTTCCTCACCCACTTACAGTCCGACATTGAATAGTGCCCTCAGCAGGCTTGGAAATATTGCATTTTATTCCCTCTAACAAAAGTTTGGCGTGTATCTAAAATAGCTTGGGCCCTCGCACTGAATCGTGCTCCACCCCCGAGTCCTCAGCTCTAAACAAAACATTGTTTTATTCCTACTCCCTGTTTCCTGTTAGCTCTCCCATTCTAAAACCATGCCCTTCTATTAGTCCCAGTCTCATATGTTTCTAATTTGTATAGTAGGCTTGGGGCTTTATCAATAAGCTTTATGAAAATCCAATCGTATTGCATTGATTGTTTCTCCATAATTTTGCTAAAAGTCAAATTCTGAAATATGATTCCCATTTGATAAATCACTTTGTCTCAGCCCATTACTTTCAGTTAAACTACTTTCTCCATAACGTTTATTTGCTAATTTCATTCTCTTCACTTTCTTCTCACAAGATTAAAGTTTCCTAGTATTGCTGGGAAGATTGCTTTTCATTTTGTTTTCTTCTGTGAAGACATAACTGAAATATTTGCTGCATAGTTCTGCCATTTCCCTGTTCTCCATTCTCCATTTTGTGGTTTCAGACTGTAACGAAGCTGCACGTTCTTTTCCCTTAATTTTGCCATTAACATACTTTATGAAGCGGTTACAAGTTTACGCTTATAACCCTTGTGCATACAGAGTGTTCTAAAACCCAGCAATTCCTGTTGTAAGCTTTTCAATGATTGACCTTGCACAACCATGCACTCATAGAGGCAGAGATTCTGCACCATCAGAAGTACAGCACGGTCTACATTAGTCCCACTTTTCTACACGAGCCCCATAGCTGGAAATGTTTTGACACTTTAAGAGGTCGTCCGAGTACTTTGTAACAGATGTGAGGTTACCCGTGATAACTCCCTCTCCGATAGTAAAACCCTCTGGGTGCAAAACGATCCTGAATCCCCCTCTAAATCTCAAACCCTTCACTTTAAGAATGTGCTCCCCCTTGTCCTTCTCCCTCGGACTAAAAGGAACAGCTTCTGTCTATCCATACTGTCCATGTCCCTCATAATCTTATCCTTCAGAATCATGTCTCCTCAGCCTTCTCTGCTCCAAACGTAAACAACCCGAGCTTATCCAGCCTCTCTCCATAGCTGATATGCTCCATCCAAGGGAACATCCTGGTGAAGCTCCTCTGGTCCCCCTCCAGTTCAATCACACCCTTCCTGTGATGTGTCTCCAGGAACTGGACACAGTATTCCATCTTGGCCTAATAAATCTATGCCTCGATGAATGAAGGCTATGCTTATGGGCCCCTATGCATTCTCAACTTGTGTATTACCCTGTCCAGTCACATTCAGGGATGTGTGGAGAAGAACCCTCTGAGCTTCCTAGTGTGTTGCCATTCATTGAGTAGTCGATTGTCTGGTTCCTTCTTACAAAGTGCATTTGAAAAGGTTGGAAAATATTACTCTCTAAAGGGACTTACGCTTCTTTTTGTTTCATTATTCACCGATCTCCACCGTCCACACAGGGCAGTGAGTTCTGAAACGAGGAGTCAATATGGGAATGGCATTGGGACACTTACCAGTGTACATAGAACCACTAGTTGGGTAGCTGTAACATTGAAACGTATCTAGATCTTCTTTTACTACAGTCAATGAAAACAATATTACAGGATCAGAAAGCAGATAGAAAGATGAATGGGGTGTTGACGTCCATTTCAGGGGAATTTGAATCCATGAGTAAGGGGGTCTTACTGCTGCTGTACAGGGCCTTGGTGAGCCCCCATCTCGAATATTGTGCAGTGTTGTGGGCAGTTTTGGTCTCCTTACCTAATAAAGCACAAACCTGACATTGAGGGAGAGCAGTGAAGGATGACCAGACTGATCTCTGGGATGACAGGTTTGTTGTGGGAGCAGAGTTTGGGGCGACTGGGCCTGTATTCCATGGGCTTTAGCAAAATGAGTGAGGACCTCAGTGAAATAAATAAAAGTCTGACAGAGCGAGACAGATTAGAAGCAGGCATGACAACGTTGGAGCCATTTCAGAGACCATTGAAGAGTTGATCACATGTCTGTGCGTCTGGAGTCACTTTTAGTCCAGAACAGGAAAGCACAGGAGATTCACTTCCTGAAAGTACATTGAAGAAGCAAACCGATGTTGACAATCGGCATTGGCTTCAGGGTAACTATTACTGACACCAGTTTTTAGATCTCGATAATTTATTAATTGTTTTTAATTTCCACCTGCTGCCAGAGCATTATCATGGTCTGGATTTGTAATCCAGTGACATTTCCAAAACAGCACCATCTGCACATGGGGACCTGTCAGAAACACCATTGAGCGGATTATTGCTGACAGCTTGACAGCTGATTGCTTGACAGGTCTGTCAAAAAGAACTCCCACCAATTTGACTGTCGTGATGGGACTGAGGGAGTGGTAATTATTCAAATTGTAAGTATTCCCTTTTAGGGGACTGGACATACCTAAGTAATTTTCCACATTGCCAGGTAGATGTCAGCGTTAGACTTAGAGCTAGAATGAAACAGTTTCTCCAGGGACACAGCGTGCTTTGCAGCACAAGTCTTCAGTTCTATTGCAGGGATGGTGTCAGTGTAAAAGACCAGGATGTGGTATCTGCAACATCCTCAGCCAGAAGTGTTGAGCCGATAATCCATCTCACCTTCGCCATGATGGCCACAGAATCACAGACGGCACCCTTCAACCAAGTTGATCCGCTGCAATTGATATGAAGAAACAGCTGAACACAGTACATACGACATTTGTTCAGCTGTTGCTTCATGTCAATTGCGGCGAATCGACTTGGTTGAAGGCTGGCATCTGTGATTCTGTGGGCATCATGGCGAGGGTGAGTTGGATCATCGGCTCAACACTTCTGGCTGAGGATGGTGCAGATACCACATCCTTGTCTGTTACACTGAGGCTGCAGAGCTATTTGATTATTTAGGATGGGGATGCTTGTGGAGCGCTTTCCTCTGTCGTTTGTTTAATCGTTGATCACCATTTATGACTGAATATGGCAGAACTGCAGAGCTTCAATCAAATCTGTTGCTCGTGTACGGTAGCTTTAATGGGTTAGCATCAGGTTTAGCTTCACGTGGTTCTGACCCTGACAGGTTCACCCACACTCGTCACTGTGCCATAGATCGTGTTGATAGTAATGGTAGACTGAAGGATCATCCCTGGGCAAAAATGTTGCAGGTTGTGGTTGAATGCAGGTCTGTTTCTCCTGCTGCTGTGGTCTACAGCACAACATGCATACATAGTTTTGAGCTGCAATATCTTCAATGCAATTCTCCTGTCTGTTCCCCAGTTCACATCGAGACCCATTCACCCATCAGCCCTCTCTACTCAATGACCTACTCTGATTTCTGATGTGATAGTACTTCCATTTTCAATTTTTCGTTCTACTGGGGGTCTCTCCCGGGTCATGCTTTCAATCTGATAAATTCCACAAAAGCATTTAACTGATTTTAATTCAATTGTTTAACTCATCTAAATCTTTTCCTGAGTAATGCCATCTTCTGTGTTTAAATTGAATGTGTTTCCCTCTGTTTCTCTCCCTGACCATGATTAAGAGCTCTGTCGTGTCATTCACACGAGCCTTATGTAGCTTCAGAACCAATGAATTTTCTGGATTCCCAATAATCTTCATCACATTGTATGTTTTCTCATTTGGTTTGATGCTGTCCCTGACTTGCCTTATCGCTCGTGGCTGCCTTTTACTCCCATGTGTATGTTTCATTTTCTTTGTGATGAATTTTATTATCTTCTGAATTATCCCCGGATAAGGAGATGGTCTTTCCTGCTCGGCTCCCCTTCCAATTAACTCTGGCCAGCTCCTCCCAAATGTCTTTGTAGTTACATTGCTCAATTATAATCGCATTACATCAAGAAGAGAGCAATAGATATAAACCGAAAGAAGGATGTTTGTGAAAAGGACACAAAGAATTTTGGGGGATTTCTTAACTAGATACAAAGAGAGAATGAGAGAGAGGATATACATGTGGAGATGTGAGAAATGCAAAAACTAATTTATTGAAAGAAGTAGATGTATATCCCTTAAAGTTTTGGCAATTCCTGTGTGTTGTGTTCCTTTGTACAGTGCACGTACAACAGAGTAATATGTTCAAATGCTGGGTCTGATGCCAGAATTTTTCTCTCCAATATTATGACAGACACTAGCTTTGGAAAGAAACCAACAGGCCGATATATTTAATTCCTGATAGAAAGGGGACTAACTGAAATAAGTTGGGACACCATAAGCAGGATTTATAACACACAGCCTGATAAGAATGAGACAGGAGTAGGGAATCTCAGAAAAGAGGGAACTTTGAGAGAAGGGGAATATGTCACTTCAGATGAGGATCAAATAATGTTTTAATGCTTTATAAATGTTATACATCGTGTGCACTATTTTTCGTTAACTGTGTCTCCGTTGTTCATTCAGAATGTGTTGGACACATATGAACAATCTTCCTTATCTGGACACACACTGATTAAACAGTGTATATAAAATCATTTTTCCTCCATTTCAACTTTCCTGTTATCGTGCTACCAGGATACATGAACACCAACTGGCCACCAAAAGACATGACCCACTATCACTAGTTTCCATACATACAGACAAAGAAGGACACCACTTTGACTGGGACTACACACACATCCTAGGACAGGCAAAATAAAGACATCACGAAAGTTCGTAGAGGCAGGGCAATCTAACCAGAAGTGCATTAATAAGCACAGCAATTTAGATCTTATCTACCTTCCCTTGAAAAAAAAACTGGAAATGACATCACCCACCTTAAGAAACCAAAACCTATAAACAGAGAGGCAGAACATACCACCAATGTATCACCGAAGACTCTCAGTGATGATGTGACCTAGTCATGATGACGAATCATCTGAAAACAAACCTTCAAGCTCAGCGAGTTAACTCACATTCTTTTAAATTGTTATTTTTCTTTTAATAGTGGAATTTGGGACTTATCTGTCACTCATATTTGAACAGATTACGAGACGAGGTGAGCTTTTCTGGGTGTGTGGTTTTAATTAACAAAGGGGTTCGACATCTAACAGTTTAACCGCTTGTTATATGGGATTTGGACAGATTTGGGATCCAAAAGATCTCATCAGATTCCATCACTTGACAGTTAAATAAATGAGAAAGTTCATTTAATTTTGTTTCCTTGTAGTTGGTTAAATTTAAAGGAATGGCTTTTAACATTACTAAAGAGGCTCTGAGGTTTGAAGATGTTTCCCAAGTTTGCCAAGAAAGTTTAGAAAGACAGTGCAAGGGCATACTTTTAGAATTAACAAATAGATTAGAATTGGGTTTCACCAGGGACAAAAGGAAAGCTGAAATTGTAATGGATTTAGTCAAGCACTTTGATGTATCAGACAAACAGGCAACTGCAGTCGAGTGAGAAAAACTTAATTACAAATATAGTAAATGAAATTAGAAGATAAAGAAAGAGACAGAAAGTGTGAGAGAGTAAACAAAAAGAATAAGAGAAAGAGACGAAAAAGAAATAGAGATAATTTGAAATTCAGAAGTTGGGAATTAGGTAAGAAAGTTAAATTAGCAGGATGAAGATGAAGGGAGGGCATAAGGATTAACTATGTTAATATATTGCCATATTTCGGTGAAAACATGACAAAACCTTTTTAATTACATTGGTAATATTGGCTTGGAAGATGGTGTGTCCAGTGAACTTGTGGGTAAAGCGAGCTCAGACTAAGCTGGTGGGCACAACTAGTGAGATATCTGCAGCGCTATCAGATGAAGCGTCAAGAGATTATGCAGATATCGATCAGGTCATTTTGAGTGTTTATGAATTGGTACAAGAAGCACATAGACAGAGTTTCAGAACGAGGTCAGAGTTATGTTGAGTTTGAAAGAATTAAACACAGTCATTTTGATAGATGGGCGTGGGCCGTAAAAATGGGGCTCGAAGGGAGATTATTCTGTTGGAGAAGTTTAAAGACTCACTTCCAGAGATGTTAAGAATTCATGTGAGTGAACACAAAGTTCAAGAAGTGAGAAGCGCAGCAGAAATGGCAGGTAAATATGCATTGGTGCATGAGATGAAAATTAGCTTCTAGGAGGATTTTCATCCTGTGAAGGATAGAAATTAGGAGGAGGGGAGATCCTACGCTACAAGACATAGATTAAATCACAATGGCAATAGTTTACCACAGGTGAAAACATAAGCCCAAAGGGGTTGAAAGGTGGTGAAATGTCTCAGGTGTTCACACTATGAGGGAGTGGAACACATAAAATTACAGTGACGATGGTTTAAGAAGGGCAGTGGGAAAAGATGTTTTCACTGCAGTGAGCTGGGACACACAGTGCTGGGCGTTGAAGGAAGTCAATTTGGGAAAAGATGTGGTAAAAGAGGTTAAGCCAGTGACATTAGTGAAACCGGTAAAAGAGACTCCAAATGGAGCCGATGAGCTGCAGGAGAATGTACATCCTCGGCAGGGGCTGGGTACGGAGTCAGTGCCTGATCCCTGTAAAGAATTCGCCTCTGTGGATCGAGTTTACTCAGAAAGGTTGGGGGCAGGGGTGGACAAGAAATTGTAATTTTGTGAGATACGGGATCTGCTCAGTCTCTAATAGTTGAGAAGTGAGGCGCCGGAAAAGCACAACAGATCAGGGAGCATCTGAAGAGTAGGACAATTGACATACCAGGCATATACCCGTCATCAGGAATGTGGCGGGGGATTAAGGGGGCTGAAAGATAAATAGAAGGGTAGGAGCTGAGCTGGCTGGAGGGTTATTGGGAAGGTGATCGGATGATGTAGTTGGGAGTGATAGTGATATGTCGGAGGGGAGGGTGGACGAGATAGGTGGGAAGGAAGATGGAAAGTTGGGACAGTTCAAGAGGGCAGTGCTAATTTGAATGGTTGGATCTGGGAGGAGGTTGGGGAGGGGAGATTTGGAATTTGGTGAAGTCAATATTGATGCTGTATAGTTGGAGGGTTCCAGCTGTCCTGCCACCTATCCACTTCACTCTCCTCTCCGAACTAACACCATTACCCCCACCTGCATCGACCTAAGAGCATAAGATCATGAGACATAGGAGTGGAAGTAAGGCCATTCGGCACATCGAATTCCTTGTGAAATCAAGAATTTATCAAACTCTGCCTTGAAGACATTCAGCGTCCCGGCCTCCACTGCATTCTATGGCAATCTCTGGCTGAAGAAATGTCTCCGCATTTCTGTTCTGAATTTACCCCTCTAATTCTAATGCTGTGTCCACGGGTCCTAGTCTCCTCGCCTAATGGAAACAATTTCCTAGCGTCCACTCTTTCCAAGCCATTTATTATCTTGTAAGTTTCTATTAGATCTCACCTTAATCTTCTAAAGTCCAAGGAATACAATCCCAGGATCCACAGTCGTTCCTCGTATGTTCGACCTACCATTCCAGGGATCATCCGTGTGAATCTCCGCTGGACACGCTCCAGTGCCAGTATATGCTTCCTGAGGTGTGGGGATCAAAACTGGACACAATACTCCAAATGGGGCCTAAGCAGAGCTTTATAAAATCTCAGTAGCACAACGGTGCTTTTATATTCCAACCCTCTTGAGATAAATGACAACATTGCATTTGCTTTCTTAATCACGGACTCAACCTGCATGTTTACCTTTAGGGAATCCTCAAATAGCACTCCCAGATCCCTTTGTACTTTGGCTTTACGAATTTTCTCACCATTTAGAAAGTAGTCCATGCTTATATTCTTTTTTCCAAAGTGCAAAACCTCACATTTGCTCACATTGAATTCCATCAGCCATTTCCTGGACCACTCTGCCAAACTGTCTAGATCCTTCTGCAGCCTGTCCACCTAGCTTTTTATCATCGGCAAACTTCACTAGAATGCCCCCAGTCCCTTCATCCTTATCATTAATATATAACGTGAACAGCTGCGGCCCCAACACTGAACCCTGCGGGACACCGCTTGTCACCAGCTGCCATTCTGCAAAAGAGCCTTTTATCCCAACTCTCTGCCTTCTGTCAGACAGCCAATCCTCAGTCCATACCAGTAGCTCACTTCGAACATCATGGGGCCTCACTTTACTCAGCAACCTCCGATGTGGCACCTTATCGAAGGCCTTTTGGAAGTCTAGATCGACCACATTCACTGGGTTTCCCTGGTCTAACCTACTTGTCACCTCTTCAAAGAATTCTAACAGGTTTGTCTGGCACAACCTTCCCTTACTAAATCCATGCTGACTTGTTCTAATCCGACCCTGCTCTTCCAAGAATTTAGAAACCTCATCCTTAATTATGGATTCTAGAATTTTACCAACAACCAAGGTGAGGCTAATTGGCCTATAATTTTCCATCTTTTGTCTTGATCCTTTCTTGAACAAGAGGGTTCCAACAGCGATCTTCCAATCATCCGGGACTTTCCCTGACTCCAGTGACTATTGAAAGATCTCAACCAACGCCTCTGCTATTTTCTCAGCCACCTCCATCAGAACTCTAGGATGTAGCCCATCGGTGCCAGAAGATTTATCAATTTTTCGACCTTTTAGCTTTTCTAGCACTTTCTCTTTTGTAATGGCAACCATATTGAACTCAGCCCCCGACTCCCTTTAATTGTTGGCATATTACTCATGTCTTCCACTGTGAAGATTGACACAAAGTATTTATTAAGTTCTCCAGCTTTTTCCTTATCTCCCATCACTAGGCTTCCAGCATCAGTGTGAGGTGGCCCAATGTCTACTTTTGCCTGTTGTTTGCTTCTTATGTATTGAAAAAAAATTAATTATCATTTCTGATATTACTGGCTAGCCTATCTTCATATTTGATCCTCTCCTTCCTTATTTCTCTCTTTGTTATCCTCTGTTTGTTTTTGTAGCCTTCCCAATCTTCTGATTTCCCACTGCTCTTGGCCACTTTATAGGATCTCTCTTTTTCTTTGATACATTTCCTGACTTCCTTTGTCAGCCATGGCTGTCTAAACCCTCCCCGGATAATCTTTCTTTTCTTGGGGATGAACCTCTGTACAGTGTCCTCAATTATACCCACAAACTCCTGCCATTTTTGCTTTACTGTCTTCCCCGCTAGGTTCTGCTTCCAGTCTATTTTCTTCAGTTCCTCTCTCATGCCCTCATAATTACCTTTATTTAACTGTTACATCATTGCATCCGATTTTGCCTTCTCTCTTTGAAACTGCAGATTGAACTCTACCATATTATGATCGCTGCTTCCTAAGTGTTCCCTTACTTTAAGATTTTTTATAAAGGCTGGTTCATTACATAGCACTAGGTCCAGAATAGCCTGCTCCCTTGTGGGCTCCATGACAAGCTGTTCCAAAAAGCCATCCTGTAAGCATTCCATGAATTCCCTTTCTTTGTATCCACTGTCAATATTATTTTCCCAGTCCACCTGCATATTGACGTCTCCCATGATCACCGTGACCTTGTCTTTCTGACATGCCTTGTCTATTTCCTGGTACGTGTTGTGCCCCTGGTGCTGACCACTGTTAGGAGGTCTGTACATAACTCCCATTGTGTTTTTTTTTGCCTTTGTGGTCCTCAATTCCACCAACACAAACCCCACATCATACCACGCTGTGTCATTCAGTGCCATAGATTTAATTTTGTTCTTAACTAACAAATCAAGTCCCCCCCCCCCCACCCCGCCCACATCTTTACAATACGTTCAAAGTCCTTGGATGTTTAACTGCCAGTCCTGACGCCCTTCAAACAAGTCTCTGTGATGCCTACCACATCATAATCATTCACGATGATCTGTGCCATTAGTTCATCTGCTTTGTTACGAATGCTACGAGATTTCAGGTAAAGTGCCTTAATGCTAACTTTCTTATCATGAGAGATATTGAAAGTCATAAGATGTCCTAGGTTATCTTTCCTATTTGCTGCATTCCCAGCTTGCCTCAAGTTTAAATCCGCCTGCACACAGGCTATCCTGCTGCTTATCTTTCCATTTACCTCCATACTCCCTGTCGCTTTCACTTTCCCTTCGCCCCAACTCAGAAGTTTAAAGTCCTACTGCCAGCCTATTTATCCTCTTCGCTAGAACATTGGTACCTGATTGGTGCAGGTGGAGACTGTCCCAATGGTACAGAGCCCCTCCGGTTCCAAAACTGATGCCAATGCCCCATGAAGTGGAATCCCTCTTTCCCACACCAATCCCTTAGCCACGTGTTTACTTCCCTAATTTACTTATCCCTATGCCAATTGGCACGTGGCACAGGCAGTAATCCGGAGATTATGACCCTTGAGGACCTGTACTTCAATTTCCTTCCTAGTGCTTGATAATCCCCAAACAGGTCCTCCACGCTAGCTTTGCCTATGTTGTTAGTCCCAACGTGGACCACAACAACTTGATCCTCCCCATCCCACTCCAATATCTTTCAAGCCGGTTAGAGATGTCCCTCACCTTGGCACCGGGCAGGCAACATACTATGCAAGACTCATGATCCGGCTTGCAAAGGATACTATCTGTCCCCCTAATTATAAAATCCCCTATAGCAACTACTTGTCTTTTTGCTGCCCACACCCCCACCCCACCCCCATCCCCCCGAATGGCCTTCTACACCATGGTGCCGTGGTCAGCTGGCTTATCCTGTCCAGAGCCCTTTTCCTCATCTGTACAGGGAGCAAAAATCTCATACCTGTTGGACAAGGTCAAGGGCTGAGGCTCGTGCATTTCTGAACTCAGGTTCCCCCTACTTGCCTCGCTTACACTCACACTGTGATCTCCCTGATCACTAACTGAATGTGAATTACTTAATCTCCGAGGTGCGACTGCCTCCTAAAACAAAGCGTCCACCTATCGTTTTCCAAGCTACCTTCCACCCAGCTCCACCCCCCACCCTCCTATTTATTTCTCAGCCCCCTTCCCCCTCCCTTGTCCCCGCCCCCCCCCCCCCTCACTTTCCTGATGAAGGATTTGTGCCTGAAACGTCAACTCTCCTGCCCTTCGGATACTGCCTGAACTGCTGTGCTTTTCCATCCCCACAGTTTTCAACTCGGATTTCCAGCATCTGCAGTCCCGTCAGGATTGCCTGAATGAGTGGGATAAAGGTGCCCCATTAAATTGCTTGCCATCGGAGATGCCCCAAATAAATCTATTCTGTTTACTTCCTTTGAGTTAATGCTCGTACATGAAGTGAGAGGTCCTTTGAAATTAATTAAATATTAATTGACAAATCCGAAGTCAGAGATCTCACACTTGGATTATCTATGTGAAGTGAGGGAGAGAATAGATGGAGTAGGTTGAGTTAGCTAAACAGCACCTGGAGCATAGAGTGAAGCAGATGGCAGACAAAAACTCTGAAACATTGACGATTTTCCATGGGGATGACGTATTAGTTTTGCCACCAGTGGTAGGAAATCCCTTCAAAACCAGGTTTAGTGGCCCCTTTCAAATTAAAAAATGTTGAGTCAGTTAAACTATCTGGTAAAGATACTGGATATGACAAAAACGTTATCGTGTATGCCATGTGAATGAATAATGCACCAGCCACATTTAAGACTCAGGAACAGAGTTGTGGCCAGATGAACAAATTGTGCAGTTTATCTGTATGAAGTAGTGATCTTTAGCAAGTGATTGAAAGCTCACATGTTACAGTTGGCAGAGTATGATGAACGATTACAAGAAGCAAACTTGGTAATAAACTGAAAGAAAACAGAATTCGCGAAGGCAGAGGTGACGTTCTTGGGACAATACATTGGACATGGAAGGTTGACCCCATGGAACACAAAGACGAAGGGCTTTGAGGAATTTCCATGACCATCATCGAAGAAAGAGATTCTTCGATTTTTGGAACTGAATGGATTCTATCGGAAGTTTGTTCCAAACTTCAGCAGGGTTTTGGCACCACTGCTGGATTTATTAAAGAAGAACATAGAATTGTGGTGGACAGAACAATGCCAGGAGGCATTTGAGAATTTTAAAGCAGGGTTAATCACCGCACCAGTTTTGTCTGCACCAAATATTTTGAAACCCTTTGAAAATTGTTTTTGATGCTCAGGATATAGAGGTCGGAGATGTATTGATACAGAAAGATGATGATGGATTTGAAAGGCCAATTGGCTACTTGTTGAAAAAATCTCAATAACCACCAGAAAAAAAATAGAAAATGTCCATTTTTGAAAAAGAATAATTGTTTGTTACTGGCCTGACATTATTTTAATTTTCGGAGATGGTTGTGGACAGCAACGACAAACCTCTCGCATTTGTTGGAATATTTAAAGACCACAATATGAGACTATTTCATTGGAGTCTTATGTTAACGACTTTAAACTTACAAAATGTACATGCTGTGTGGGTCCTAAAAATGTGATAGCAGAAGTGTTATAGTGAATTTTAAGGAAACAGTGTAGATAAGATTTGACTTATTAATTCTGCACATACATATAACATTATAATATGAATGCTACAGCTTAGATTAATACTTTTGTATTTCAAAATAATGGGATTAAGAATTAAAGGAAAAGAAATGAAGACATCTTTTCATTCTTATGATTCTTTTTTTCTTAATGGGGGAGATGTTATGAAGCCGAAAGCATGTCCGGTCATTTTATGACAGAACGGGTTTTGCTGAATAGAAAGTACAGCCACAGATGCCAGCTAAAGGTCAGGCTGTTCCACATGTCACAGTTGGCTGAGAAATGGATACCTGAGTTTTGGTTGCTGTTTTGACACCAATTCAAATGCAACCAAAGAGTTAAAATAATGAATAGGATACCAGAAGACAACGGAATTTGAATATTATTGTTTGGATACCTGGAAAGCAATCAAACTAGGAGAATTATTGTATCATGGGGAGTAAATAAACCCTGCATTTTGAACACTAGAAGGACAGCTACTGCCATCCAACAGCAGAGTATCTGCTGTAGAGCAGGAGTGCTAACTGGCCATCTTAAACAGTCTCTATGTTCATGTAAAACCTACTTACAGTTTTAAAAAAATGACCCAGGGAGATCAACAGCTGAATGAGTGAACACAGCGGGGAACATAGAGACTGTGTGGTCTTGAAAATGTAATGTTTATTATGTGGGTTGTTGGAACAGCATAGTTTTAGAGAGTTGGAGTCAGATAGTAAGTAGCTAAGATAATAGGGGCTTGTATTAGTGAATAGTTGCTCTTTTATGTTCACTATTAAAGTTAAGAAACTAACTTATTATTTTTAATAGTGGAATGTAGGAGATCTGTGTGGCTCATATTTTAATAGATTACGAGGTTAGGGGAGCTTTTCTGGCTGTTTGGTTTTAATTAACAATGGGGTTTGACTCCACCTTGCAAATGTCCATCCACACCATCCCCATTTCCCTGCAGTTGGCCCATTCTCGCCCTTTCCTATCCACATATTTATCCAAATGCTTTTGAAATGTTATTAATGTACCCCCCGCAACCACATTTGCTAGCAGCTTATCGACATAATGTCCTCTGTGGAGAAAAGTGCCCCCTCAGATTCCCTTTTATTCCTTCCCCTCTAACCTTAAACTGATTCCCTCAAGTCCTCGCTTGAAAAAAGACTGAGCACATTCGCCATATCCGTACCCCTCATGATCTTATACAGCACTATAAAGTCACCCCCCCCCCCCCCCCCCGTCTCCTACCCTCTAAAGAAAAAGTCCTAATTTCTCTAACCTCTCCCTATAACTCAGACCATTGGGTCCTGGCAAAGTCTTTGTAAATTTCTTCTCCACTCTTTCTAATTTAGTAGCATCCTCCCTATAACAAAGGTGACAAAACAGAACACGGTGGCACAGTGGTTAGCACTGCTGCCTCACAGCGCCTGAGACCCGGGTTCAATTCCCGCCTCAAGCGACTGACTGTGTGGAGTTTGCACGTTCTCCCCGTGGGTTTCCTCTGGGTGCTCCGGTTTCCTCCCACAGTCCAAAGATGTGCAGGCCAGGTGAATTGGCCATGCTAAATTGCCCATAGTGTTAGGTAAGGGGTAAATGTAGATGTAGGGGTATGGGTAGGTTACGCTTCAGCGGGGCGGTGTGGACTTGTTGGGCCGAAGGGCCTGTTTCCACACTGTAAGTAATCTAATACTCCAAGTGCTGAACATAGTAACAGAAATCAAAAGGTAATTACCTCACCCCACCCCCACTCCGGAAGAGGTGCGAACTGCCCTTGAGTGCTTTTTGTTCTCGATGTGATGAGCTCTCAACCCTGAGTCACCTTCACGTGTCTGGTTGCTGAGTGAGTCACAAAGAAGGAGTTTCCCCAGAGCTGCAACTGCCTCACTTCCCCACTCGACTTCCCCGTTTACATTTTCCTGCTCCTCAGTGATTTAAAGAAAACCAAATGGATGCGATGTCATTCTGTAGCCTCTCTGTCGATTCCTCCGTTTCAGTTTCAACATGGCTAAGATCTCGGGGCGCACCTTAATACTAGCGACGCTTTGAAAGCACAGGTCCAGAGGTTCCTCTGAGAGTGTAATTTATTTCATTGCTGTTGCTGCTTGAATGAGCCACGAACGTGCGAACTACACTCAAACAAAATGGGATATGATCAGGAGCAGCTTGGAGAAAAACTTTACAATGCTTTGCACAGTCATTAAATGGAATTGCATTACATTTCACGACGAGTGCAGATTTTTTCAAGCAAATTCAAAGGCAGGTTTGTCCATGTAAAAGGCTGCAATTGAACAGCAAAGCAGTTTCTAACTGGGGACCTTTCGAGTATAAGGCAAACATGATAACCACTTCACTACAGAAACAAGCCACAGCCGGCTGTGCTGCGGCTCAGAGGTATCCAGCACTGAGAGTTGAAGCCATTCTACCTTGCACCTTTCTGTTTCCAATAGCTCGTTGTTTAATGAGACTTGTTTAAGTTTGGCTATGTGGTGAGCATGGACGAGATACACCGAAGTATCTGTTTCCACGCCGTGTACCCCAATAATGTTGTGTTGCTTGCACCGGCTTGCCTCCCGCACGGAAAACCGCAAGCAGCTCTACTGCTGCTTTATGTTCCAGGCAAGTTGACTTTTTACTGGAACCAAATTCTTTCATCGATGTTGGGAGACAAAGTCTTGCGCTGACTCGACTCGTCATTATTTGGTTTTCTGGCCAATGGGAAAATCGTTCCAACGAATTTCGATGTGATATGTTATTGAATTTCTCCCATTTCCTTCATTTCGTTCCTGGAGACATCGGAAGGGAAAGGTAATCTAATCGAGACTGTGATTGGTGAAATTCACTTTTTATGACCCATTCTTATTATGTACTTTCTTTTCTTTTCAGCATTGTCTGGGAAGTGGTGGTGCACTAAGGCTGCAGTATGTTTGAAAGAGTAGTTTGGAATTGTCCTGTTGTTAGTTGTGAGATTATTTATGGCTCATTCCCCCGGACAGTCTCACATTTATCATTCATGCATCTCTGTGATTGAAAATGCATTAGGTATGCCAGTTTTGTTTGGGTTCCGTGTTAAATGCTTTCTGTTTTGCGATTCGCTCAATATATTACGATTTAAGAGGGTTTCTGAGGTAAATTCCAGCAGCAAAAATCCTCAACTCAGGATCTGCGAAAATTTCACAGAGTATGGTCAGTCGGAGCAAAAGTAAGGAAGTCGTTCGTTTCTGCAGTGTTTCACAATACTACCTTTCCCGTGAGCAGTCGAACAGTCTAAATGATTGTGCCACAGACTGCGACAGCAAGCTCCGTTAAAAAGTAATCATCGAAAGCTGGTGTAAGCAACACAACGTTATTTGGGTAGACTGCGTGGAAACAGATACTTTGGTGTATCTCTTCCATGCTCACCACATAGCCAAAATTAAACAAATCCCGTTCCTCAGCATTTGGCGGCAATCCCTCTAAACCCATCCTATCCAGAAACTCATCCAATTAACTTTGCAATTTTCTGAGCTTCTTCCACTTCCTCTGGTAGCGCATTCCATACACGCACAACCTTCTGTGTGGGAAATGTGCCTCAGGTCCTTTGTCAATTTCAGCCCACTCACCTTAAACCTATGCTCTCGAGTTTTCAACTCACCCCAATTTGGGTAAAACACTGAAATACTCAGTTTACAACCCTTCCATTAGATCATATCGCAGCCGTTACGCTGCAGGGAAAGGCGTCCCAGCCTATTCCACCTCGCCCTACGGTCCAAACATTGACGAAATCCTTGTCTATATTTTGTCATCAATTTCACGTGTCTTTTTATTACGTTTTCAAGATGTGAATTACGCTGGACAACAACTAGCTATTGGAAACAGAAAGGTGAAACGAAGAATAGCTTCTACTTTCAGTGCTGGATCCCACTGAGCTGCAGCAGGCGCGGCTGAGGCTTGTTTCTGTAGTGTAGTGGTCATCATGTTTCCCTCACACGCGAAAGGTCGCCAGTTCAAAGCTGAGCAGAAACTGCTTTGTTCTTCAACTGCAGCCTTTTACATCGACAAGAACGGAGCTTTCTTGCTTGCTTTCCCATCTGCAAACCTGCCTTCGAAGTTGCTGAAAAAATCCGCTCGCGTCGTGAAATGTAATGCAATTCCATTTAATGACTGTGCAAAGCATTGTAAAGTTTTTCTCCAAACTGGTTCTGATCATATGCCATTCTGTTTGAGAGTGTAGTTACCGTGTTCTGATCCTTCCACGAAAAGCAGTACCTCATTTGCATTCCTTACACAGGCGGCTCGGTTCAAAGACAGGGAAGAAGCTGATGCTCTGGTGTCACGGCGCAATGCGAATTCCTGAATTTGTCTTTCTGTCAAATGTATCCCAAAGTCGTCTCTGAAAGGTCTCATTTGGAAGATGTCTGTCGTTATTCAACGTGAGAGAATTGGCACCAGAGGTCCTGAATCATATTTTGGAGGAGTTCGCACGTTAGTAGCTCTTTCAATCAGCAACAGCAATGAAAGAAATTACACTTTCAGAGGAACTTCTGGACCTGTGCTTTCATGGCATCGCTAGTATTAAGGTGCGCCCCGAGACCTAAGCCATGCTGAAACTGAAACGGAGGAATCGACAGAGAGGCTCCAGAATGACATCGCATCCATTTGGTTTTCTTTAAATCACTGAGGAGCAGGAAAATGTAAACGGGGAGGGCGAGTGGGGAAGTGAGGCAGTTGTAGCTCTGGGGAAACTCCTTCTTTGTGACTCACTCAGCAACTAGACACGTGAAGGTGACTCAGAGGCGTGAGAGCTCTTCACATCGAGAACAAAAAGCACTAAAGTGCAGTTCGCACCTCTTCCGGAGTGGGGGGTGCGGTGAGGGAATTACCTTTTGACTTCTGTTACTATGTTCAGAAACTGCCTTTTAGATTGAGGTGAACAGAAACTGCATTTCTAATAAGCACCATGGAATTTAGCAAAATTTATTGAGTTGCTTCTCGTCGCTTCCCACACAGGTTTCCAACTCAGTTGGCATCCATGTGGCTCATATCCAGGAGTGAACAGCTCTGCATCAAAATGCACGGTTAAGGTAAAAGGCAAGGAAAGTGGCATCTCGAACTGGCTCCGAGGTCAGAGCATCCTCACAATGGGATCTGTCGTTCTCGGATTGTAATGCGACCTCCGGTTTTAGGGTGGAGAACATTCTTTGGGACCCTTCTTCTGCAAAACAGACACAGTGACTGAATAAATGCCGCACGGTATGATTTGGAACACGGCCTGCTCAGCTTTGTGCATTTTCCCTGTAGTCCGGTGTGTTTCGTGTTCCGTGTAAACGTGAAAGTTGTCCTGTTTCGAGCAATGGGTGAAATCATTTAGCAAAGCAAGAATCGAAATTGCAGTCATATCAAGCAGCTCATGGTTATTTGACCGAAGTGTCAAAGTGTCTCTGCTGTCATGATCGTGTTCGCCTCCCGCGCGGAAAATCGCAAACAGCTCTGCTGTTCCAGGCAAGTTGTGCTTTTACTGGAACCGAATGGAGACTGTTATTTCATCGCTGTTGTGAAACAAAGTCCTGCGGTGACTCGACTCGTCGTTATTTGGTTTTCTGGCCAATGGGAAAATCGTGCCAATGAATTTCGGTGTCATATGTTATTGAATTTCTCCCATTTCCTTCATTTTCGTCCTGGAGACATCGGAAGGAAATGGTAATCTAATCGAGACTGTGATTGGTGAAATTCACTTTTTATGGCCCGTTCTTATTGTGTTCTTTCTTTCTCTCTTTTCAGCATTGTCTGGAAAGTGGTGGTGCACTAACGCTGCAGTATGTTTGAAAGAGTAGTTTGGAATTGCCCTGTTGTTAGTTGTGAGATTACTTTATGACTCATGCCCTCGGACTGTCTCACATTTAGCATTCATGCATCTCTTTGTCTGAAACTGCATTAGGTTTGCCAGTTTTGTTTGTGTTCCTATCCATAAACTCATCCGATTACCGTTGCAATTTTCTGAGTGTAATAGCCTCCTCCACTTCCTCTGGGAGCTCATTCCAAACACGCACAACCTTCTGTGTGGGAAATGTGCCTCAGGTCCTTTGTCAATTTCAGCCCACTCACCTTAAACCTATGCTCTCGAGTTTTCAACTCACCCCAATTTGGGTAAAACACAGAAATACTCAGTTTACATCCCTTCCATAAGATCATATCGCAGCCGTTATGCTGCAGGGAAAGTCGTCCCAGCCTATTTCACCTCGCCCTACGGTCCAAACATTGACGAAATCCTTGTCTATATTTTGTCATCAATTTCACGTGTCTTTTTTTTTTACGTTTTCATGATGTCAATTACGCTGGAACAACAACGAGCGATTGGAAACAGAAAAGTGAAACGTAGAATGGCTTCAACTTTCAGTGCTGGATGCCACTGAGCCGCAGTACGGCGACCTCGGCTGGTTTCTGTAGTGTAGTGGTCATCACGTTCGTCTAACACGCGAAAAGTCACCAGTTCGAAACTGGGCAGAAGCTGCTTTGTTCTTAAACTGCAGCCTTTTACATGGACAAGAACGGAGCTTTCTTGCTTGCTTTCCCATCTGCAAACCTGTCTTCGAATTTTCTTGAACAAATATGCTCTCCTCGTGAAATGTAATGCAACTCCATTTAATGACTGTGCAAAGCATTGTAAAGTTTTTCTCCAACCTGGTTATGATACATATACCATTCTGTTTGAGAGTGTAGTTGCCGCGTTCTGATCCTTCCACGAAAAGCAGTGCCGCATTTGCATTCCTTGCGCAGGCGGCCCGGTTCAAAGGCAGGGAAGAAGCTGATGCGCTGGTGTCACAGCGCACCACGAATTCCTGAACTTGTCTGTCTGTCAAATTTACCCCAAAGTCGTCTCTGAAAGGCCTCATTTGGAAGATGTCTGTCGTTATTCAACGTGCGAGAGTTGGCACCAGAGGTCCTGAATCATGTTTTGGAGCAGTTCGCACGTTAGTGGCTCATTCACTCAGCAACAGCAATGAAAAAACATACACTCTCAGAGGAACCTTTGGACTTTCACCAGAGCTGCAACTGCCTCACTTTCCCACTCGCCCTCCCCGTTTATATTTTCCTGCTCGTCAGTGATTTAAAGAAAATTAAATGGATGCGATGTCATTCTGTAGCCTCTCTGTCGATTATTCCGTTTCAGTTCCAACATGGCTTAGATCTCGGGGCGCACCTTAATACTCGCGACGCTATGAAAGCACCCCTGTTACCTCAGTGTGGTAAGAGGCCAAAAATGACCCTCTAAAGAGTAACCCACCCAAACACTTTTCCCGATCATATTTCTTCACATTTATTTCTGACTAATACACATATCCCTGAACACAATGTGTAATTTAGCATGGCCAGTTCACCTAACCTGCACATGTTTGGATTGTGGGAGGACACCACAGCAAAGTCACATAGACTTGGGGAGAACGTGCAAAGTCCTCATAGTCACCCGAGGAGGGAATCAAACCAATGTCCCTGGCGCTGTGAGGCAGCATTGTTAACCACTGAGGTACCATGTAATCTTATGCAATAAGTAAAATCAGTGAAAGATACGAAAAAATAAGTTTCAAATGAACACTCTCCGATATTGTCAAAGCTTGTCAATCTTACATTCAATACGAATAGGTGTGTGGAAAACAAAAAAAAAACAAAATCCCGGCAATTCATGTATAAACAATAATTAAAAATTTAATTTGATCAAAGGTCATAACAATATTTAGACGAATTGCAATTCTTAATAACAAATGTAGGAAATTAGCTGACTAATTAACACTTGGAAGTGGCATATATTTACTTAACGCTGAAGAAAGCGACTTGTTTTCCCCCTTGTTACACAACAGAATAACAACGTGTGTGTGTGTGTGTGTTCGAAATGTTTGAATCAAGCTCTTTCTAACAAAATAACTGATGACTTACGATCATTTAGCCTTGTCACCTTTAAGACCACAACATTCTCAAATATTTTCCAGGAATTGACAATCAGAAGAACTAGTTAATTCCTTTTCATAGGAACCCAAAGAGAATAAGTAGCGGACACTGTGAACTAGTGAGTCAATGCAAGAATTCAACTGAAGACAATATCCCTTCTTTCCAAAAATGTTCAAAATTTAAAAAATCAAAATTCATTGCCATTGTTGAATGAAAGAATAAAGAGATGCTAATTCTTTTTCATTTGATTTTGTTGCATGAAACATCCGTAAGTCGTATTATGATTACAAACACAATAAATGTGAGCATTGAAGTTAAATATAATTAATTGAATTCAACTATGTTTCAACAGGTAAAATAAAAATTGATACTTACAATGATTGAGAGATTGTGCACTGCAGTGGTTCATGTATTGTGCCGTAAATCCACATTTGCGCAACCTACTAGATTGAATAAGTATTATTTTTATTATAAATCAGCAACAATTGAATTATCAAAGTCTGTCAATGCATTAATGAATAATGAAAAATCTCTTTTTGCAAGTGATTGAGCAATGTCTGGAAATGAACTGGAATTAATTCAGTGAAAAGTAATTACATTTTCCTGAATTTTAAGGCTGAGATTATCGTGATCATTCAAATGAGCAAACATCAGATATTTGCAATGACGTTGGATGGGAAGTCATTGGTTCCTTTGTGGGGTAGGTGACCTGAAAAATAAAGGTATTTTCTTACTGTACTATTAGTACTAAGACGTAACGAATTAAATCTAAATGTGAATCTCACTTTTCTTGTTCAAAAGACTTTTTAAATAAATAATTGTGCCATTACTGTAATGGCAATGATTTGATAATGAATGCTGTCTTTTGAAGAATTAAAATGATTCAATATTTCAAAAGCACTTTGCTGCGATGTTGATTGGATATTTATTAAGATCAGTAAACTGAGGTATAAAACATTGTACCTAGCTTTATGGATTGAAGAAAAATGTGCCATTGAGTGATTATGGAGCAAAATTCTTCTTTTTTTAAGTAAAAAATGTACGTAATACAAGAATTGTGAATTTCCATACACCGGATTCCTTGTAGAGATATGTTACATCAATTTATATGATCAATATTATGATCAATGTTTAAAGACTTGTGTCAGAATTAGGAAGAGAATTAGTAGATCATGAAAGTGAGCTTGAAACTGAACAATGTAGTCAATCACATGTGGCATATATGCGATTTTAATAATATGGTCATTTTTGTACAATGATGAATAATGTTGGAATAGAAATGACAAAAAAACAACATGGTCAAAGCAGTTCTTTTCTTACAATGAAATGAAAACAATAATCATTTTGTAGCACGTATGATTTGAAATAGCAGTTTTTTTAAAATGTGACATATACAGTGAAGACTAACCCTTTTGCAAAAATGTAGGAACTTCACAAATTAAAAATGCAGTATTTGTTCAATTTGAATTGTCTCTTGTACACACACAACAAAAAAGGAGCTTAAGATTGACAAAAATTTGCTTCCCAACGTTATTGTAGTATAGTCAATTAGATTAGATTACTTACAGTGTGGAAACAAGTCCACACCGCCCCGCCGAAGCACAACCCACCCATACCCCTACCCTAACACTACAGGCAATTTAGCATGGTCCATTCACCTGACCTGCACATCTTTGGACTATGGGAGGAAACCGGAGGAAACCCATGCAGACACGGGGAGAACGTGCAAACGCCACACAGAGAGTCGCCTGAGTCGGGAATTGAACCCAGGTCTCTGGCGCTGTGAGGTAGCAGTACTAACCACTGTGCCACTGTGCCACCGTGCCGCCCATATCTGTACTAAAGTAGAATTATTGGTTTAAACAATATAAGTCAACATTAACGACTGAGCTGAAATATCGCACATCAATTGCATGAACTGCATAGAATCGTAAGTAAATGCTTACTGTTGTCATTTGTCCCAGGAACAATAAGATACTCACTCAGGTTATTCCACTGAATCAGCTGATGATGAATATCTTTGTGTCGCTTTATGTGCACTGTTTTGTGTGAACATTGATTTCAATAAATTTAGATATTTACATGAATTAGGAACAGACTGATAACTGGGTGTGAAAGATCTTATTTAAGATGAGAATTTTTACGTATTCCCTAGGTTTGCTGAACAAAACACTGTTAAGTCATCATGCAATAAACTGGATGCGAGAGAAATATGCAAATTCAATTTTCAAATGAATGCACTCGGATATATTCACAACATTTCAATCTTACATTCAATATAAATAGATGAATGGAAAGCTAAAAACAAATTTCAGACAACTCATAAACAGATCAATAACTAAAAATTGATATATAGTAGGAAGTGGCATTTGTTTATTTTACTGAAGAAGAACTTAATTTTTTTTCCTCATATTTATACCTTGAAGCATCAAGTTCTATGTGCAGTCTGAACTCAGTTCTTCAGAACAAAAGAAAATCAAGGAATATCTTTAGTTTGCATGTTTCATCTTTGTGAGTGCAACATTACCAAATATTTTGCAAAGAATATTGATTGAGTGGAATTAGATACATTCTGTTATTAGCGGACTGAAGAAAATATATAGCAGATACTGTGATTATTGGAATGAACAACAAATGAAAACATATCTAATGTTGAATTGAAAGGCAATTCATTCGATTCTTAGATATTTTCTTCTCAACATTCAGAACTGCTCTGGCACAGCTCGGTGCAAGGTGGGAATTGAAATTGTATCCTCTGGTCTGGTAACAGAGACACGACCAGAGTTGCACAAGATTCCTTCATAACATTCCCAACCAGGCTGGGCAGGGCTGAAAACATCTGAAAATTATCAGATGTTTATTGTGATAATTAGATTGGAATTAAATGGTTGGATACTGTGTGCAATCTTCTGAAAATTCAGTAGTAATTTCAATAAAGATGGGAGTTAACAAATGTCTTAATTTAACATGACTTTTATGATCACTTGTGGAACGACAACTTGACAGAATTGTGTGATTACTGTGCATTATAAATAAAAATGAATATAATTATTCTATATGTTCATAAGTTCCACATTTTCTGAAATGCAAATTACAATGTTTTTGATCTATATGTAAATTGGAACAAAATGATGAATTGGTCAATTAATGTGCCTATTCAGCTGAAGACAACTTTCATTCTTTCTGAAATATACGATTTCTAAGAAGTCACCATTTCCTGTGGTTATTTAATGAAAGAAGAGAGATGCCAACCCTTTTTTGTGTGCTTCAAAAAATTCATGGGGATTTCAATGATTTTGCACGTGAAAAATATTCAATTGTTATTGTGATTAAAAACACAATAAATGTTAACATTGAAGTGATTTCCAATCAAATCACTTCAAAAGTGTTTCCAAGTTTAAAATGAAAAGCAGTATTCAGAATGATTGAGTGATTGTTCATTGCAATGTCCTTGCATTAGTTATTATATGAAGACATAGTTCCACATGTACACCCCTTACTGAATTGAACAATTATTAGGTTTTGGCAACAAATCGATTTGAAATATTTTATTAATGAATTTAAGAATAATGAGGTATCTCCTCTTACTATTCTACTGAGTAATGTTAAGAAGCGAAGAGAAATATTGCAGTGTAAATTAACTGGTGTTCTCTGAATTTCAATGGCTGAGAAGATTGTGATCTTTCAAATGAGCAAAAGTCAGATATTTACAAATGATGTTGCAATGGCAATTATTGGTCTTTTGTGGGTATATTGGCCTTATCAAACAAGTTTTAATGTTGCAGCACTCACACCAAGAAATATGGAAGATATTAAAAGCACATTAACTTAGGCTTTATAACAAGTACAAAGTATTGTGTAATTATTGTAATTGATCATTGTTTCTAAAATCCTGATAGATAAATTGACTTAATATTTTGAATGCACTTTGCTCAGATGTCGATTGTATATTCATGAAGATTAATAAACTGAAAATTAAAATATAAAACGTGGCTTTAATAATTACAAAATCTCAGCAACAATTGAACATCGTTCAACTTTTTTTGGTCGGTTCATGTCTATTTTATTAATGTAACTTTTATCATGATAAATGTTTAGATAAATGTCAGAACTAGGAAGAAAATAATGAGGATGGGAAAGTGAGTATTACTATGAACTAAACATCAAGTTAATGACATTTGGTACAGGAAGTCATTATGTTGCAAAAAACTAATAACTGTGTGATTATCATTCATTGACAACTAATGTTGGAAGAAAATAAAACTATCTCAAAATAAAATTAAAATAAATATCATTTTAGAGGTCACATGATTTGAAAAACAGAAATTGTCACTTAATGTGACATTTGAGCTGAAGAATCGTTCTTCCCCCGCCACCCCCATGTGTAGTCCTTTCAATAATTTAAATTTTAGTATAAGTTGAATTAAATAACAAATGGATGTTCCTCCATTGTTTTCTTGAAAATAAAAATTAAAAAAATTAACATGAAATGATATCGCTCTGCAAGGAATAATTTCACAGATAATAAGTGTTTGTATTTAATTTAAATGTCACCATAGCTGTAGGAGTGATTTCCCCTGACAGTGAATGAAGACTGAGGAGATAGGCCGAACTCAGACAAGTGGAAGATGTTTACTCATACTGCAATCAGTTAATGCAGGGATCATCCCCCGAGGCCAATCTAGGAAGGGAGGTCCATGACACACTGTAACGTGTACAGTAAAAAAACGTATTCTTACACACCTTCTGTATTACAATGTCTACATGCAATATGGTTACAGTCCTTCCCTCATGATACAGACACCCGATCCTGTAGAACACCTAATCTTGGATGAACATCGCTATGGATAGCCCCAGCTTCCTATTGCTTCATGGTGTTTGACAGGTGCTATAATCTCCAGGCCATGGGATCTCTGTGCATTTTATTTCCTCACATTACAAAATTAATTGCTGCAGTCCTTTGGGCCTCTCACTATGCCTTATTTACGATTCTCAAGAATATGTAATTAGAAACTTTTTAAATGTTCTGTGCAACTTTAAAATAGTAACTATTTCTGACAATCAAACCCTGTCTGTTTCCCTGACAGCCGCTGTGGAAGTTAGCTGGGCTCTATCCTGCAGTTGGTGTTTATTCATTCACTGGCACAATTATTCTTTCATTAATGAAAGTCAGGGTTGGTCATTTTTCTGTGTGCCTGCATTCTCTTATCACTATCTGGAATATGATTGTCTGGAATTGCATGCTTATGGACTTGGAGTAGGATTGTACAAAATGTTCTTTTTTAAACTTAAGACTGAAACAGACTGTTCGTCTTATTTATCTCCCCTCCACCATTTTGTGTTTTAATTCTAAGGCAGGCTGCTTGGGGCTTCCCTACAGCAGCAAATCAACAAGAATTTCAGCATTAAAATAAAAATCAGCATTCGCTACCATTAGGAAACAGTACCATGCAATATGCTTACGTCACTGAGACTTAATTCCACACTTAAAGCCGACTATACTGATTTGATCAATGAATACATATTAGATATAAGTAACAATTAGTGTTAAACATAGTCACTGTAATCTTAAAATGATTAGAAATGTCATATTACAATCCGCAACATGTAGAATTGGAGTCTAAAACAATCAGACGTATCTTCATTTGTAAGGCCGAATATGAATCCAATGCTTTCTGTGAACATTCAAATGAGAAGATATCAGATATTTCCTGTCAGTGTTGGATGAGGAATCATTGCTTGGTTTGTGGTTGTGTTGACCTGGAATAAAAGATAATGTTTTCTTTGTAAAATTGGCACTACGAAATAATGATTTAAATTAAAATGTGAATCTCACGATATTTGTTACAAAACCTAAATTGAATTACTGTGTGATTGTTGGACTAACAATGAATTGGTAATCTATTTTAGAACACTGACACATTAAGTGATTCAATATTTCCAAACGGGTTAGCTGTGATATGGTACTAAGCACATATGCCCTTACTTAAAATTTAAAATCATGGCAATTGAAAGAAAGATAAATACACATACCATGCGCTTATTGTAAATTCATGCAAAATACAACTGCGGAATATGTTTAAAGCAGTTTTTCCTATAATGAAAAGATAACAAGAATGATTAGCAGCAGGATGTAATCGCAAAAAAAAATCATTCAATGTGACTATTCAGCTGCAGGCAGCTCCCCTTCCTTACACACATGCACAACTTCCAACAATTCAAAATTTACTGATAAAGAAAACATACGCATGTAAATTCTTTTTTCTTGTTGACAAAAAAGTCACAAATTTGAATTTATTTTAGCTTTAAAATATTTAACTATTACTGTGATCAGAAATACAACAAATCTTCATGTTGAAGAAAAATCAAATCAAATCAAATCAAATCAAAATACACATCGATATTCACAATAATTGGGAGAGTGAACACAACAATATCTTTCCATCAGTTAATGTACTGAGCCATAATTCCACTTTATATCCCTTACTGGATTGATCAATTATTAGATATTAACAATAACTAAATTATTAATATGCTATGATTGAACTGAATATTAATGAGAAATCTCATTAATGTTTGAACGAGCAATGTGTCAACATAAACAGTAATTATTAGTGAAATGTCTAAGATATCTCTTCATCGATGAGGCTGAAATTACTTTGATTGTTGAAACGAGTAGCATTCAGATATTTATAATGAGCATTGGCTGGAAATCAATGCTTTTTGGTGTAGACCTGAAAGATTTTGTTATTGTAGTATAGGCAGTAAGAAATTATGATGTGCATCTCACCTTACTGAATATTTTCAAGTTTTCTAACAGGTTTCTGGTCCAATCTTCAGTTTAACATGGGTAATGTTGGGTCAGAACATCAATAACTGCAAACATTTTAAACACATCTCCATCAAAGTTGCTAATCTGATAATTCAGAACAAATATCAAAAAATTACCTCTGTAAATTTAATTGACTATATTTTTAGATTGTAGTCAAGTTCGTTATCTACTTATTTCCTTCCTATTTCTGACACCAGTGGCTAAATATTGATTAGATTAAATGTCATATGAGATAGACATTAGCTTTCTCTCAAAGATCTGTACAGCACAGGAATGGGCCATTTGGCCCTTAACGTTGTGCTGAACATAATGTAAAAGAAACTCATCCCTTCTGCCTACCCTTGGTCCATATCCTTCCAAATTATCGAAATGAACATTAAAGAGCCTTAATGTATCTGCTTCCATCACCAATCCGGGAAGTTCATTCCAGACACCAATCACTCCGTGTACAAAACAAATTGCCCCTTACATGCCCATTGAACTTTCCCTCCTAACCTTAAACACATGTCACATAGTTTTTGACGCTTCAACTCTGGGAAAAACTTTCTGACCGTCAACCCTATCTACGTATCTAATGATTGTACAGACTTCCATCAAGTCTTCCCCCAGTCTCTGCCACTTCACAAAAAAACAATCTGAATTTTTCTCGCCTCTCCAAATCCAGGCAGCATCCTGGTAAACGCCCTATGTACCCTCTCCAAAGCCTCCATACCCTTCCTGGAACATGGCGAACAAAAGTGAATACAATACTTTAAGTATGCCTTAACCAAAGTGTTAAAATGTTACAACATGACTTACTGACTCTTGTAACCAGTTCCCTGACCAATAAAGGCAAGCATGCCATTTGCCTTCCTAACCACCTAATTACTTGCATGGTCACTTTCAGGGAGCCATGGTCTTAAACGCCAAGATCCCTTTGAATAATAAAGCTGTCAGGGTCCTGCCATTAACTATCTACTTTTTTTTAACATTTGAGCTTCCAAAGTGAAACACCTCACACTTGTATGGATTAAACTTCACCTTTAATTACTCTACCCATATCTGCAATTTATCTTTTTCCTGCTGCATTATTTGACAACACTCTACATTGTCCCCAACTGCACTGAACGTTATATCATCTGCAAACTTATTAACTCACCCAATTAGATTTTAATCCATGTCACTTCTATATAATTGCATCGCAAACAGAAGGGTTCCAGTACAGATCCCTGTGGAAAAAAGACAGAAAATGAGGGAAATGCAGAATTCTTGAAGAAATGAGGTTTTTTCAATGACAGAATAATTCTGATGAATAATCTTCTAAAGTGTGATTTTTAAAAAAATTAACCCAATATTTTAATTGAGTTTATTGATCTTAATGAATATCCAGTACAAACTGCTTTGAAAATATTTTATCATTTTAAGTGTTGCGTTCTCACATGAAATATTATTTAATTGTTCTTTCAATTATCACACGATCATGAGATTAACATTTTCGTTTAATCCATTATTTATTAGAGCCAGTATCATAATGAAATATTGACATTCTTTTCAGGTCAACACACCTGCAATCAACCAAAGTTCCCTCACCCAACACTCATTCTAACTCTCTCATTCTCTTTCATTTGAATTCTCGTATTAATGGAAGGATAATCAGTCTTATCAATTAAGAGATTGCTAACTATTTTTTACATAAATATTTCATTTTTTTTCCAACATATTGCACAATTACATTGCAATAAGAGTTTTCTCATCATTCTTAAATTTGTTATCAGCCATTTTAAAACTAATTATTACTAAAATCTAACTGGTAATCATTGTTGAAATCCAATATCTCCAGCTGTATATGTGGAACTATGTCTCAGTACATCAACTGATACAAACAATATTGCACTCTACAATCTCTTAATCTTAACAAAAATAATTTTAAGTGTGGAATCTTAGCTGGATTGAATTGGTTGTAAGAAAAAGTGCAGTCTGAAGAAAGGTCACTGGGCCCAACTCTCACCACAGATGCTGCCAGACCTGCTGAGTTATTTTCCAGCAATTACTGAGTTTGTTTGTGATTTCCAGCATCCACAGTTTTGTTTACATTCTTGTATTGATTGTATTTCACTTCAATTCTAACATTGCTACATTTCTGATTATTACAATAAGAGCTAAGTATTTTTCATGTTAAGCATTATTTAAATTTCACGTGTTCCTTGTGTAAATAAACCAGAATTAACAAATGTTTGTTCTATGCTTTTACAATAAATCTTGAATTCTTAGAAATCACATTTTTTTGAAAATGAGGGAAGTTGTTTTTCGCTGAGTAGTCACATTGAATGACTAATGCTTTATTTCAAATTCATGTGCATTAAAAAGCAGGTTAATTTTAATTTATGCAGATGAATAACTGCTTCAAACAAATTGACTTACTTGATTATCATGAGATTTATGTTTATTTAAGACCATTGTTGCTTCGTTTCATCATTATTAGAAATTACTAGTTCTTTTTATCGGTCCATTACACACTGGAACTGTCTAATACAATCCTAGTCCAATTATAACAATAAATATCTGAGCAGTTTTCCCTGTGAATAAACACAGTAAGTATGTGATTATAGTCCTGCCCTTCCTGCATGGGAATATTATGGAGGGCTCTGGAAATGTGTGTACTAGTAGACCAGGAGCCATGGGTTCAATTCCCACCTTCAACAGAGATGTGTCAAAACACCTCAAAGTTGATTAGAAAATATCTAAGTGTCGATTGAATTGCTTTTCAACCAACATTGTCTCAAATTGTAACTGTTGTTCATTATAATGATCACAACATCTTTAATTTATTTGCTTCACATCACTGATTAAAGTATGAATGTTATTACGCTGCTTCTAAATACCTCTCAACTTTTAATAACTTTGCAGTCTTAAAGATTCTACGGTGTAAATAATATTTAAGGTGAGGGGGAAAGATTTAAATGGTGTCTGAGGGGCAATTTTTCCACATAGTGTGTTTCACATATTGGGATGAGCTGTGAGAGGAAGGGCAGTGGCTGGTACAATTACAACATCTAAAAGACTTCTGGACAGTTTATTGGATAGAAAACGTCCAAAGGGGTATGGGACAAACACAGTGAAATGGGACTAGTTTAGTTTAGGAAACCTGGCCGGAATACCAAGTTAGGCTGAATGGCCTGTTTCCGTGCTGTATCAGTCTAGCATTCTACAACTCAAACTTCACTGTGATTGGTAAAGGAAAGAACAAACGGGTGTTAATTCTATTTTGTATCCATTAAAAAGTGACATGAATTTTAAATAATTTTGTCGCATGAAATAGTTTGCTCTTATTGTGATTAGAAATACAATGAATGTGAGCATTGAAGTGAAATATAATTTAATCAATTCAACTGTGTTTCCATGGTTAAAATAAAAATTGAAATTCACAATCATTGTGAGTTTGTATATTGCAATATCTTCACATTACTTCATGTACTGAGCCATTATTACACATTTATACTCCCTACTGAACTGAACATTAATCAGATATTAGCAACACTTAGATTTTCGAAAATCTATCAGTACACTTGTAAGAAGGAGAAATTTAATTTTGCGACATGACTGTGCAATGTGCAGACATGAACAGGAATTATTGCAGTGAAAAGTCGTTACAGTTTTCTGAATTCATAAGGCTGAGATTACTGTGATTATTCAAATGAGCAAAAGTCAGTTTACAAAGCGTGTTGCATGCAAAATGATTGGTTCCATTGTGGGATAGTTAACCTGAAAACAATAGCATTGTTTCAATGGATTAAATTAAAATATGGATTAAAATAATATATGGATCTGACGATACACGTTAGAAAGACAAACAAATTATTCTGCAATTATTATAAGGATAGTGAATTCCTAATAAATGTTGTATTCTGAACAAATAAATTGACTCAATATTTTAAAAACACTTTGCTCTGATGTTGATTAGACGTACATTAAGGTCGATAAAATGAAGACTGAAATATAATACCTCGATTGACCGATTGAGGACAATAAATGAGCCATTCAATAGTTATTGAAGAGAATTCTTTTTTGTCAAAATGCAGACAATACAGAAGTAATGTATTTCATTCAATTAGTTTACTTGTAGAAACATGTGATGTGATTTTAATTTATGTAATTTTATACTATCGATGTTCAAACATTTGTATCTGAATTAAGAAGAAAATAAAAAGACAATGAAAGTGAATATGAGAGTGACCACAAGTTACAGTCCATGACATTTGATAGAAAAAGGAATTTGCATAATCTCCTGACTATTTAGTGTTAATAAATAATTTAGTTCTCAGGTACTGAAGCAGTCCAAGTCCAAGTACAACAAGATCTGGACAATATCCAGGCTTGGGCTTACAGGTGGCAAGTAACATACATACCACACAAATGCAGGCTATCACATATAAGACATAACCTAACCACCATCCCTTGACATTCGATGGTGTTACCATGACTGAACACCCACTATCAACATTATCCTGTGGATAATCATTGATCAGGAACTGAATTGGTCTCACCACATAAACACAGTGGCTGCAAGAGTAATTCAACTCCTGGCTTCTGAAATCCTGTCCAAACGCTACCCGGCACAAGTCAGGAATGTGATGGAATACTCCCCACTTGCCTGGATGAGTGCAGCCCTAACAAAACTCAAGAAATTTGATACCATCCGGAATAAAGCAGCCCGCTTGATTGGCACTGCTGCTACTGAGCATCAATGTTGGTGAGGGTGGATGATTGTGGATGTCCGAGCTACAATCTGCCTCTTCTTATTATCAAAGATAAAAGAATCTCACATTGCTCAATTTCTCATCAAAACAGAGTACAGTATTCACCCCAGCCCTCTTTTATACCAACCAGCAGCATTTCCACCACCAATAGCAGCTTCTCTTAAAATATTTTGTCAGTAACTTGTAATTAACTGGTTACTACAATTACAACTGAAAATGTGTTGCTGGAAAAGCACAGCTGAGGCAGCATCAAAGGAGCAGGTGAATCGACGTTTCGGGTATAAGCCCTTCTTCAAGAAGGTCCTGAAGAAGCAGTGAACCACATTTTGAAATGATCTTTCTGAACATAATATAGATCAGGTTAAAACTGAAGTAGGTGTCTTACACAACGTGCTGCAAGAACACAGACAGTAGAATCTGAGGTGATCATGAGTATGTGGAGGTGAAGGTGGGAGACAAGCTGGGACTGTATTGGAGTAGTCACTGTGAGAGGGAACAAATGCTGGATGCAGGGTTTCAGCAGCTGATGGACTGACGCTCAGGTGAACCATCAGAAACTGAGCAAGTGACCACCATCTAATAGGAGAGAGAAACTGATCCATCAGCCTGAAACTGACTGACCACGTGGCTGTCAGTGACTCCAACAATAGTGAATGGAAACATTGCTCAGAGCCTGTTTCTGTAACATTCAACACAACCAGGAAATGGAAAGTGAATAATGAGCTGAAAACAAGGCCACTGCTCTGTTACAGTCTAAACATTTCAATGTTCACTTATTGAACATTATTGACTCTCAGAATATTCTAACCTGCAGAATCACAGTAAAAGGGGAAAGTAAACAATATTCTTGGCAAAGACTGAATGAACCAACTGCTTGTATAAAAACAGCTCAGAACAAAGAGGCTGCATCCTCCACAAACTGACAAACACAGGTACCATCAGATTTATAGATAGAGATTGGAATTCATGAGAAAAACCCTTCCCTGCTGATGGTGTGTGGTAGACACCATTCTCAGTGAGAACTGCCACTTACTTCCTTTGACAGGAATCTCTGTTTTCCCTCAGAAGAGCAGGTGTGTCGTGCACTTACAGACTGAATTACAGACAAATGAAACCTAATCTGAGACTCGCAGGTTAATTAAGCTATTAATGACAGTCCATTGCACACAACAAGAGCTTAGACCACAACAGATTCTAGTGAAACCAACAATGCAATGAAAAAGGTGAATTCGTCTTTATAATCATGCAGCCTCTCTCAATCAAATAATCCCAGTTAACTTCCAAACATTTTGAAACTATTAATACCAATGTAGACATATTTATTTACTTTCCTACTATCCTCCAAAAAATATATCTGACTATTCTCTTTAAAATATATTTTAAGTGGTCAATTCATAATCACAATTCATTTCCAATTATTCTTTGTGCAAAACATCTTGCAAACTAAAATAGTTTTCATGTCAATAATGACACTGGAAACTTTGGTATGTAGTTTACCCATATTTCCAAATATTGTTTTGGTTCATTATTGCAGTGAAGCTAAAATTAAAGTCTATTTATTTTCTCTGATATCCTTCCATTTCTTCATTCCCTAATAAGAATGCTTATGGTGTAATGGGTGAGAAGCATTAAAATAAAATTGAATTTTCAGTGCAAGAACTGGAACAAATAATCACATATAATTGAGTTCATTCATTGTCGTTGATTATCAGGTTTATTTTCACAGTATGATCACATTAAATTCACTGAAATAATCATAGTACAATTCTCACCTCTATCGATATGTCGAGTGAATGTCAAACTATTCTTATTTTAAGTAAAACCAAATTTACATTTTGATCTGTTTTATTCCAGGAATAACGGAATATGTTACATTATTATGGGAAACAGGAACAAGTGAAGGTGGTGGCTCTCAGACGTGAGGCCTTAAAGCCAAAGGGCCAGGTGGTAGTTACAGTGGAGGGGGGGAGGTACCCAGTGTCCCGCTGTCCTCAGAAGACAGTGAGGATGGTGACACTGACTGGAACGGGTTAGATGGTGAAGTGCCCATGTATGGACAGAGGGACGGCAATGGGTGCGATCACCCACAACCCTGTAATGCCCAGAAGGTCAGGTCCATGGCACCACTGGGCATCAAAGGTCAACTTGGACAGACAGTAGGGAGAAACAAAGGGAACTGACAGAAACCAAACATGAACAGTTCACCTGCTGAATGACAGATGTTGGTGCGTTAACACCCAGCCTGATAGAGAAATGGTAATAGTGGGCGTTATTGGGAGAATATGGATGAATTAGTTGAGGTAACAGTCTCACCGATGATGGTGTTAGGCCAAAATCTCTCAGGCCAAGATACCCTGACGTGTATATCAGAACCTGTCCCTGCAATGAGAATATGGGGGTGTGAGCCGGTTCCCCCCCAGTACACAGCCGATCAGTGTCTCCAGGCATTTACAGATATTACAGTAAAACACTGGGGAGGGAACAGGCTTTATGGGCTAAAATAACCTTGGTGACTCAGGGACCCAAGGTTAATATTGAGGATCACACAGAGAGGAAGCCTGAGGTGTGTAAGGACCATGGGGGATTACCAAACCCAATTCTGAGATGATGTCATCAGTTTGTTGTTTTTAAACTGGGACCCCATTTAACTGTAATTATAAACATGGGACACCCAGTGGGAGATAATTCTAACCACTTTCTGAATTGGGCCATGGGAGCTGAGGCAAACTCAGAAACACAGGGGAACAGCTGCAGTACAGGGAGGGTAACCATACCCACAATGTTACAAGGGAAGCAGGAAAGGGCACATAGCCAAGGAACATAGGCAGAGAGAGGGAGATAGATGTTCACATGGTGTGTGTGCATCTGTTCACTTATGGAACATGAATATTCATTGATGCTGTGTGTGGGAACCAGCAGAACAAATATTAATACAGGAGCATCTATATCAGTTACCGACACGGATTTGCCCCTCACCCCTCAATTACTAAAATGAGAGCAGTTGGAGAGGGAATCGAGGAAGCTGGATGAAATGAACCTCTCCTGACGCAGATCACGGATATGGCAAAATATATTCAGATATGGGGGTGGGACACTGAGGAAGGGACACTGTGGGGGTTGTCAATTTCGAACAGTTAGGACCAATTATTGATGCAGAGACACAAACTGTAATATGGGAACAACCTGGTCAGGCCCGGGACAGGAATCAAAGGAGAGGCGACATCTCCAGAGTAGTTACCTTGCAGGGAGACTGGAACAGTCAGGGAATCTGGGGAGTTATAGCTAGGACCCAAACAGCAGTGTGGGTAACTCAACCAGGAATGCGGGTTATTACCTGTAGATCCTGTAAAGATCAAGGGCCCTCTCACTCCCAACACAAACAGAATCCCATCAAAGCTGGGGCCAGGAGGCAGTAATTGTGACAGTAACAGATTGACAGAAGCAGTGAATAGTCAGACCGACACTATCCCAGACTAACTCACAGAAGCCGGACGGCTCATCCCACCTCATTATTGAGTATACCTCCCTCAGTAAATCCGCCACTAAAGAGTATCCTACATTAGCGAACCACACCACTGTATTTAATGGATTGAAATCTCAAAAGGATATAGTCTCAGCCCTTGATATTGTGAATGGATTCTGGTCATACCTGTGCACCTGGAATCCCAAAATAAGCTGGCGTTTACTGGCTGAGGAAAGTAGTACATCTGGATCCAGTTACCTCAGGGATCCCACAATATTCCACTATATCCCACCGATATATGGCTGATGGAGTTAGTCACATTGATCTTACCAACACCTCATTACCTCAGTTGGTGAGAAAGAACATATCCAGATATTAAACAGAATATTGGATCAGGTCAGGCAGGCCGGGCTTAAAATTAACCCACAGAGAGTGGGAAGGTTGGGAGAGATGTACCTGGGATATCACATCAGGGAGATCAAATCAGGAAGGGAGAGGGGACAATCTCAGCAGAACGACAGAGAATGATTTCAAAACTATTCACCCCCACACCGTGAAGGAGGTAAGGCAAACTTTAGGATTGTTTCATTCCTGTGGGAATTTTGTGGAGAATTCTCCAGAATTGGCAGAACCATCACAAGCCCTGACAGAAGCACGGACATTAGCCAGGGGTCAGGGAGTCAACATGTACACATGTACAGTCAGCATGCCTTTGGTATTGTTCATGACCATGTGTTGGCCTGTGCTCGGTAAGGGTATATCACCCTGTCTGGGGGCCACATAGATCATGAAGGACAGGTTAGTGGGAGCAGCTAACTTTCCCAGTGAAGCAGCAATAATGAAGATTAGAGCTCACAGGGAAGTAGAAACCTCACACCAACGGGGCAGTAAGTATGTGGGTAAGACGAGTGAAATACTGACTGAAACAGGGCAGACATTTGGGGAAGAGGCAGTGGCAGTAACTGCAGAAGTGAGTACGGAAAGTTTAAAGACCTTCGCAGATACAGCCCCACAATTGAGAATAATTTCATCAATAGGCTTATAATTCTAGATTTGTATTGAAATCAAATTCCACATCTGCTGTGATGGGATTCGAATCAGGGCACCTAGAATATTACCTGGTTCTCTAGATTAACAGTTCGGAATGATACCATGGGGCTGTTACCGAGCTACAAAGGGACGGTTTTAAGGGTGGAAACCAAATCCTTGATCAAACAGGTAGAAATTAAGGAGAGCTGATAGAATGGAGGCGAATTGAAGGGAATGGGGGAAGAGAATGACCAAGTTTAGGTTCAAGGCAGCTAAAACTAAAGCCACCAACAGGGAGGAGAATAAAAGAAGAAACACTCACACAGCTGGAATTGGATAAATGCAGATACCTCAGGGAGGTGAGGAACTACACTGGGAGGACAGGGTGAAGGCCCGGGTAGGTTTAAAAGAGGTGAATCAAATTTTGAAATGATCTTCCTGAATATAATATTGATCAGGTTAAAACTGAAATAGGTGTCTTACACAACTTGCTGTAAGGACACAGACAGTAGAATCTGAGGTGATCATGGGTATGTGGAGGTGAATGTGGGAGACAAGCTGGGACTATATTGGATTAGTCACTGTGAGAGGGAACAAATGCTGGATGCAGGGTTTCAGCAGCTGATGGACTGACACTCAGGTGAGCCATCGGAAACTGAGCAAGTGACCACCATCTAATAGGACAGAGAAACTGATCCATCAGCCTGAAACTGACTGACCACGTAGCTGTCAGTGACTCCAACACAAGTGAATGGAAACATTGCTCAGAGCCTGTTTCTGTAACATTCAGCACAACCAGGAAATGGAAAGTGAACAATGAGCTGAAAACAAAGCCACTGCTCTGTTAGAGTCAAAATCATTTAATGTTCAGTTATTGAACATTATTGATTCTCAGAATATTCTAACCTGCAGAATCACAGTAAAAGGGGAAAGTAAACAACATTCTTGGCAAAGACAGAATGAACCAACTGCTTGTATAAAAACAGCTCAGAACAAAGAGGCTGAATCCTCCACAAACTGACAAACACAGGTACCATCTGTTCAGAGATAGACAATGAAATTCTTCAGAAAAACCCTTCCCTGTTTATGGTGTGTGGTAGAAAACATTCTCCGTGAGAACTGCCACTTATTTCCTTTGAAAAGAATCTCTGTTTCCCCTCAGAAAAGCAGGTGTGCCCCACACTTACAGACTGTCTTACAGACAATAGAAACCTGATCAGGGACTCGCAGGTTAATTAAGCTATTAGTGAGAGTCCTTTGCACACAACAGGAGCTTAGACCACAACAGATTCTAGTGAAACGAACAATGCAATGAAAAAGGTGAATTTGTCTTTATAATCATGCAGCCTCTCTCAATCAAATAACCCCAGTCAACTTCTAAACATTTTAAAACTATTAATACCAATGTATACATATTTATTTCCTTTCCTAATTTCCTCCAAAAAATCTGATTATTCTCTTCAAAATGTATTAGATTAGATTAGATTACTTTACAGTGTGGAAACAGGCCCTTCGGCCCAACAAGTCCACACCAACCCACCGAAGCGCAGACCACCCAGACCCCTACATTTTAAATGGTCAATTCATAATCACAATTCAGTTCCAATTATTCTTAGTGCAAAACAACTTGCAAACTAAAATAATTTTCATGTCAATAATGACACTGGAAAATTTGTTATGTAGTTCAATCATATTTCCAAATCTTGTTTTGGTCATTATCACAGTGAAGCTAAAATTAAAGTCTATTTATTTTCTCTGATATCCTTCCATTTCTTTATTCCCTAATAAGAATGCTTATGGTGTAATGGGTGAGAAGCATTAAATAAAATTGAATTTTCAATGCAAGAACTTGTACAAATAATCACATATTATTAAGTTCATTCATTATCGTTGATTATGAGGGTTATTTTCACTGTATGATCACGTTAAATTCACTTAAATAATCACAGTAGAATTTTCACCTTTAAGATATGTAAAGTGAATGCCAAATTATTAATGTTTCAAGTCAAACCAAATTCACATTTTGTTCTGTTTTATTCCAGGAATGACGGAATATGTTGCATTATTATGGGAAACAGGAACAAGTGAAGGTGGTGGCTCTCAGACGTGAGGTCTTAAAGCCAAAGGGCCAGGTGGTAGTTACAGTGTGGGGGGAGGTACCTAGTGCCCCGCTCTCCTCAGAAGGCAGTGAGGATGGTGACACTGACTGGAACGGGTTAGATGACAAATCGCCCATGTATGGACAGAGGGACGGCAATGGGTGGGATGACCCACCGCCCTATAAGGCCCAGAAGGCCGTGTCTATGGCACCGCTGGGCATCAAACCTCAAACTTGGACAGACAGGAGGGTGGCAAGAAAGGTAACTGACAGAAACCAAACTGAACCGTTTACCTGGCTGTATGATAGATTTTGGTGAATGAATACCAGCCTGATAGAGAACTGGTAATAACGGGCCTTATTGGGAGAATATGGATGAATTAGTTGAGGTACAGTCTCACCAATGATGGTGTTAGGCCAAACTCGTTTAGGCCAAGATGCCCGGACGTGTACAGCAGAACATGTCTCTGCAATGAGAGGGTGAGGGTGTGAGCCGACCCCCCCAGTGCACAGCCGATGAGTGCCTCCAGGCATTTACAGATATTACAGGGACACACTGGGGAGGGGATAGGCTGAATGGGCTAAAATAACCTTGGTGACTCAGGGACCCAATGGTATTATCGAGGATCATACAGAGAGGAAGCCTGAGTTGTGTAAGAACCACAGGGGATTACCAAACCCCAACCTGTGATGATGAAATAGGTTTGATGTATTTAAAAGATGACATGGGACCCTATTTAACTGTAATCATAAACATGGGACTCCCAGTGGAAGATCATTCTAACCACATTCTGAATTTGGACATGAGAGCTGAGACAAACTCAGAAACACAGGGAGGGTAGTACAGTATATTCAGATATGGGAGTGTGAAACTGAGGAAGGGACCATTCTGGGAGTTGCCAGTTTGGAACAGTTCAGAGCAACTATTGATGTAGAGGCACAAACTCTAATATGGGAACAATCTGACCAGGCCCGGGACAGGAAGCAAAGAGAAGCGACATCTCCAGAGTAGTTACCTTGCAGGGAGACTGGAACAGTCAGAGAATCTGGGGGGCTATAGCTAGGACCCAAACAGCAGGGCAGGTAACTCAAACAGGAATGTGGGTTATTATCTGTAGATCCTGTAAAGATCAAGGGCCCTCTCACTCCCCACACAAACCGGATCCCATTAAAGCTGGGACTGAGGAGGCAATAATTGTGACAGTAACAGATTGAGAGAAGCAGGGAATAGTCAGACCAACAGTATCCCAGACTAACTCACAGAAGCCAAACGGCTCATCCCGCCTCACTATTGATTATACCTCCATCAGTAAATCCGCCACTAAAGAGTATCCTACAGTACTACCACACCACTTTATTTAATGGATTAAAATTGCAACAATATACAGTCTCAGCCCTTGATATTGTGAATGGGTTACTGTGGACCTAGAACGGTCAGAATAAGCTAGTATTTACTATCTGAGGAAAGCAGTAGACCTGGATCCAGTTACCTCAGGGACCTCATAATATTCCAGTATATCCCACCGATACATGGCTGATGGAGTGCGTCGATTTAATCTTACCAACACCTCATTACCTCAGTTGGAGAGAAAGAAAATATCCGGATATTACACAGAGTATTGGGTCAGGTCAGGCAGGCCAGGCTTAAAATTAACCCACAGAGCGTGGGAAGGTCGGGAGAGATGTACCTGGGACATCACATCAGGAAGATCAAATCAGGAAGAGAGGGGGACATTCCCAGTGGAACGAAAGACCATGATTTCAAAACTATCCACCCGCACACCGTGAAGGGGGTAAGGCAAACTTTAGGATTGTTTAATTATTGGAGGACTTTTGTGGAGAATTAACCAGAAATGGCAGAACCATCACGAGCCCTGACAGAAGCGCGGACATTAGCCAGGGGTCAGGTGTCAGCATATACACAGACAGACAGCATGCCTTTGGTATAGTTCATGACCAAGTGATAGCCTGGGCTCGGTGAGGGTACATCACCCTGTCTGTGGACACGTAGAGCAAGAAGGACAGGTCAGAGAGTTAGTGGAAGCAGCTAACTTTCCCAGTGAAGCAGCAATAATGAAGATTATAGCTCACATGAAAGTAGAAACCTCACACCAATGGGGCAGTAAGTTTGTGGGTAAGGCAGGTGAATAGACAATAGACAATAGGTGCAGGAGTAGGCCCTTCTGCCCTTCGAAACAGCACCACCATTCATTATGATGATGGCTGATCATCCTCAATCAGTATCCTGCTCCTGCCTTATCCCCATAACCCTTGATTCCACTATCCTTAATAACTCTATCCAATTCTTTCTTGAAAGTATCCAGAGACTTGGCCTCCACAGCCTTCTGGGGCAGAGCATTCCATACACCCACCATTCTCTGGGTGAAGAAGTTTCTCCCCAACTCTGTTATAAGTGTCCTACCCCTTATTTTTAAACTGTGTCCTCTGGTTCAGGACTCACCCATCAGCGGAAACATGCTTCCTGCCTCCAGAGTGTCCAATCCTTTAATAATCTTATATGTGAAATACTGACTGAAACAGTGCAGACATTTGAGGAGATGGCAATGGCCATAGCTACAGAAGTGAGAGAGGAAGGTTGACAGATATTCCCAGAAACAGTCCCACAACAGGAGAAACGTGAATGGGAAAAGGGTGGGGCAGTAATAGGACACAACAGAGTCTGGATGACACAGCAGTGCCACTACACTGTATAAGACAAACATTATTAAAAACATATCATGGGCTGGCCCATATTGGGGAGGATAAAATGCAATGTCAGATGATCCACGACAAACCTTGCCTGGAACAGGGAGAAATACAGCAAGGTTTTGTTGAAGGTGTGTAGTCTGTTCACAGTTTGAGCCAGGGAAAGCAATAAAATGGAGGCAGCAGCAGGGATCCAGGGGCCCATGGGAACAAATACAAATGGATTTTACACACACACACATCCCAATCCCAGGGAAGGAAGTCCTGCTGGGTTTTAATAAATAGGTTTACTCAGTGGGTAGAAGCATTCCCCTGCAGATTCTGACCAAGGGACAAATGTTACAGGGAACATAGCTAAAGAGCTATGTGCCCTGTTTGGTACTGAACAGAAATCCCATCCCCCATACCACCCCCAGAGCTCTGGGACAGTAGAAGGAATGACGCAGACACTGAAAGCTAGCCTGACTAAGGCGCTCTCAGAGACAGGACAGCGATGGGTTAGAGTACTCCCCACCAGCCTCATGAAACTGAGGACAACCGCAGCAAAGCGGACGGGACTGTCCCCCTTTGAATTAGTGACTGGATGGACTATGCAGATGCCACAGGGTATGGTAGTGGGAGGGCTGGAGATGTGCAATGACAATGATAGGGTTAAACCATTTGTGAAAGAACTGGCAAAGCAGCTGCATGAGCTGAGAGAATCAGAGACTGGGAAAGGAAACATGGAAATATCCGAGCTGACATTCCAAACCCTGGAGTTCAGGTCAGGGGGAAAAATATTATTGGAACATATGAAGTAAACACATCAAAATGCTGGACCTATCTGGGGGAGCCAGAGAGGGACCTCTTCCATCTTGTATTAGTAAGGAGCTCTGAATAAACATTGGTCATGCTGCTCAACACAGAACTCAAGGCTCCTCTTTGATATTTCTCCCAGCAACAGTTGTGCAGGGGCATGTTGCTGGCTGGAGGTCTATGGCTAGTGCTGTTCCACAAGGATCAGAACTGGGACATCTGTTGCTTGTAATGTATATAAATGAAAAGTTTGAAAATGTAAACGTTTTAATTAGCAAGTTTGTAGGTGGCACAAACTGTTGAAGTTGTGAATCGTGAAGAATGATGTCAAAGGATACAGCAAGAAAGAGATGAGTCAGAAAGTTTTGTGGAGAAATTGCAGATATGTTTTAATTCAGACAAGTGTGAGGTGATGCGTTTTGGAAGACACAAAGCAAGAGGAATGTATACGATAAACAGAAGGGTCCTGAGCAGCACTGATATACAGAGGGATCTTCAATTGCAAGCTGAATGATCCCTGAAAGTGGTGAAGGAGGTGAATGGCAGGCTTGCCTTCTTCTGTCAGGGGAGTGAATATAAAACTAGAATCAGGCCACCTTTGGGGTATTGTGTGCCGTTTTGATCACCACATTATAGGAAGAATGTGAAGGCTTTTGGGAAGGTGGAAACAGGTTTACCAGAATGTTGCCTGGATTGGGAGAGATTAGAAAATCTTGGATTGTTCTCTTTGGAAAGTCAATGGCTGTGGGGTGACCCAACTGGCACAGACAGAGTTTGTAAACCATGGTTTACTACAGAAATTGTATCTCTTGTTAAGAAGAAGAAAGAGGCTTATGTGTTGATGAGGCAAAATGATACAGATGAAGCAATAGAGAGTTACAGATCAGCGAGGAAGGATTTAAAGAGAGAGTTAAGAAAAGCAAAAGGAGGACACGCGCTGTCTTTAGCAAACAGAATAAAGGATAACCATGAAATTTTCTATTGGTATGTGAAGAATAAAAGAGTGATTAGGGTAGGACTAAGGCTAATCAAAGACAGAAGTGGGAAGTTGAGTGTGGAGCCTGCAGAGATCGGAGAAGTGCTAAATGAATATTTCTCATCATTGTTCACACAGGAAAAGGAGAATATTGTAGAGGACAAAAATGAGGTACGAGATGTTAGACTAGAAAGGATTGAGGTTAGTTACGCACAGGTGTTATAAATTCTCGAAGGAGTGAAAGTTGACAAGTTCCCAGGCAGAATGGGGTTTATCCGTGGATTCTCTGGGAAGCCAGTGAGGAGATAGCAGAGCCTTTGGCTTTGATATTTGAGTCATCATTGTCTATGTGTTGAGCACCCGAGGACTGGAGGATTGCAAATGTTGTGCCCTTGTTCAAGAAGGGCAGGAGAGATGACCCAGGTAATTATAGACCAGTGAGCCTTATTTCCATTGTAGTAAAGATTTTGGAAAGGATTATAAGAGATAATAGTTAGAATCATCTAACAAGCAACAATTTGATTTCATATAGTCAACATGGTTTCGTCAAGGGCGGGTCGTGTCTCACAAACCTCATTGAGTTTTTTGAGAAGGTGACCAAGCATTTAGATGAGACTAGGGCAGTTGACGTGGTATACATGGACTTCAGTAAAGCCTTTGATAAGGTTCCACATGGTAGGCCGATGGAGAAAATGCAGAGACATGGAATTGAGGGTGATTTAGCAGTTTGGATTAGAAACTGGCTTTCTGAAAGAAGGCAGCAAGTGGTGGGTGATGGAAAATATTCAGTCTGGAGCCCAGTTACTTGTGGTGTTCCACAAGGATCTGTTGTGGTTCTGTTCGCCGAGCTGGGAATTTGTCTTGCAAACGTTTCGTCCCCTGTCTAGGTGACATCGTCAGTGCTTGGGAGCCTCCTGTGAAGCGCTTCTGTGCTGTTTTCTCCGGTATTTATAGTGGCCTGTCTCTGCCGCTTCCGGTTGTCTGTGGATGGCACTCATCCACAGACTCTATCAACAAACACATCGACCTGGACCCAATATACCGGACACTGCAGTGGACAGCTCGAACTGACAACCGGAAGCGGCAGAGACAGCCCACTATAAATACCGGAGAAAACAGCACAGAAGCGCTTCACAGGAGGGTCCCAAGCACTGAGGATGTCACCTAGACAGGGGACAAAACGTTTGCAAGACAAATTCCCAGCTCGGCGAACAGAACCACATCAACGAGCAACCGAGCTACAAATCTTTTACCAGACTTTGAACAAGGATCTGTTTTGGCACCACTGCTGTTTGTCATTTTTATAAATGACTTAGACGCAGGCATAGGTGGACGGATTAGTAAATTTGCATTCGACACTAAAGTCTGTGGAGTAGTAGACAGTTTGGAAGAATGTTACAGGTTGCAGGGGGATTTAGATAAACTGCAGAATTGGGCTGAGAGGTGCAAGTGGAGTTCAATGCAGCTAAATGTGAGGTAATGCAATTTGAGAAGAATAACAGGAAGGCAGAGTACAGGGTCAGTGGAAAGATTCTTGGTAGTCTGGATGTACAGAGGGATGGGTGTGGAGTCCATGTACATAGATCCCTGAAAGTTGCCACCAAGGTGGATAGTGCTGTTCAGGCAGCATACGGCGTGTTAGGTTTAATTGGTAGAGGGATTGAGTTCTGGAACTATATCATGCTGCAACTATACAAAATGCTGGTGTGGCCACAGTTTTAATATTGTGTACAGTTCTGGTCGCCCCATTACAAAAAGGATGTGGAAGCATTGGAAAAGGTGCAGAGGAGATTTATCAGGATCATGCCTGGTGTGGAGGGAAGGTCTTATGAGAAACGGCTGAGAGACTTGGATCTGTTCTCATTGGAAAGAAGGCGGCTAAGGGGGGGGGGGGGGATTTGATAGAGACATACAAGACGATCAGAGGATTAGATATGGGAGACAGTGATAGTCTTTCTCTTAGGATGTTGATGACAGCTCGCACAAGAGGGCAAAATTACAAATTGAGGAGTGATAGATTTAAGACAGATGTCAGAGGCAAATTCTTTACACAGAGAGTGTGGTCAGTGTGTGGAATGCCCTACCAGCTAAGGTCGTCAACTCAGCCACATTAGGGAGTTTTAAACAATCCTTAGATAAGCTCATGGATGATTTTGGGATAGTGCAGAGGGACGAGTTGAGAACATTCCACAGGCCGGCGCAATATTGAGGGCCGAAGGGCCTGTTCTGCACTGATATGCCTTTGTCTAATTCCTATTAAGTTTACTGTATCTGTGGGTAAGGCAGAGATTTGTGAAGAAGAGTCTCTCTCCAAGTCGACACTCAGCTACTTTAGAGACACTTTGAAACTCTCACCGGCTGTCCAATAATAAAGCTACTGCTGTTGTGCAGAAAACTTGCATTGTCTGGATTTGTGGAACAAAATAGGCATCGACAATGAAGGATATGAGTGATCTTCAGACTGTGACGTACAGACTTACTGGAGTGGTTCACTGATGAAGAAAATGCAGTCACTGGATTGATTTGAAGAAATTGTGATTTTCTTTGAAGTGAATAAGTTGGTATATTTTTGATAGAGCTGTATAAGATTATAACAGACCTAGATATAGCAGACAAAAATATCTGCATTCGATTGGTGATGGCACAAGAGTTAAGCTCAGGTGTAAGGTTGTGAGACAGCGGGAGATGAGCAAGTGTTTCTGCTGACTGTATTGGCTGGAAATATGCAGAACATGCTGCCTATTATGGTGGAGCAAAGAGAGAAAATCAATGATTGATAAAAACAATTAGATCAGTTCTGAGGGAAATAAACTTGCAGAGTTTGGGGTACGCATGGGAATGAGAATATTGGATTCTGCTACAGAGAGTCAGCTTGGATTTGATGGGCCTCTTTCTGTGCTATAATGCATTTTATTTGGACTTGTTTAACTTGCTCTGCTCACCGATTAAGTTGTCATTTAGGTAAATCTGCTCAGTGTTCCTACTCATACCGATACAGGCTGTCCCTCCACAGCAGGAGATAACGTTTACTGCTTTATACTGGGTTCTTTGGGGGTGGTGGGGGGGGTGGGGTGGGGGAGCAGGCTAACGGTGTGTGTAACAGTCTGCCAGCATTTATCTGAAATGGCAAAACACCAGTGCAGCCACACTAGGGATCGACTCTGGAAATGTGGGGAATGCCAGAAGGGAATTCGTTAACCATCCCACCTGCAAATTGGCCAAACCAGTCAGACTGGAGAGCTGTTCACCCTGCTGTGTGTGTGGGTGGGGGAAGGAGAGAGGGGAGATGGGATTCACTCAGGCATCCGTCCTGCTGAGACACCAGTCAATTTACTGATAGCCACAGTTGAAGGATTTTTTTCTCTTTTTCACGCCAAGTAACGAACAATGGTTTCGGCAGCTCATAAAGTTGTGCACAAAGAGATCTTAGCTTTGGAAATGTTCACAACATTGTTGAACATGCACAGATTCACACTGGGTACAGATTTTTATTTTCCTTTATTCATTCACAGGATGAGGGTGTCGCTGGCCCGGCAGCATTTACTGCCCATTCCTAATTACCCAGAGGGCAGGTAAGAGTCAACCACATTACTGTGGGTCTGAGGTCACAATGTTGGCCAGACCAGGTAAGGATGGCAGCTTCCTTCCTGAAAGGGCATTAGTGAACCAGATGGGTTTTTCTGACACCCGATTAATGGTCATCATTAGACTCTAAATTCACAAGTCTTTTTTAATTGAATTCAAATCCCCCCCCATCTGCTGCAGCAGGCTTTGAACCCAGGTCTCCAGAACACTATCTGGGGTTTTAGATTAACTGTCTAGTGACAATACCACTCGGCCAATACTTCCCCATATTGCTGTCCATCTGCATAGAGTGAACAGTGATTGTCTGGTTCATCAGAACTGGGTAATCACACATACGTTTGCTCAATGATTGCAGGAGTTGGATGTTGATTGGCTGTTGACATCCATCTCCGAACCACGTATTCTGGGATTTGTTTCTGATGATGATTAGAAGCATCATCAGTCTTGTCATCTTTTGGGGATAAAACCAGTTTCAATTAGCTTTCTGTTAAATGCATGGCAATCAATTCTATCTCACAACTCTCAGGCAGATTAGTTTTTGTAGAAGAACTCTCCTTCTCCCTAACCTCCTCCATCCTCACCCCCAACAGTACAATAATCTCATAGAGTCTCTTTATGATTATGAGTGAGACAATCTGATCAGCTGCTTCTTTCCCGACTCCTATGTCATGTTGGATTTTAAACTCCCCTTACTGCAGTTGTGATCCTGCATCATTGTACAGTGTTGCTCGTATTTCATGTCTTGGCCTATCAGTGTCGATGATACTGCATGTAGTATATGGGCAAAACAGTGTAGAGTTTAGCTCTTTCCTTCCAACAACAGCAGTCGAATTGTACTCCAACAAAACTTACAGAATCATGGCCAAGCAAATCCCCCAACTTACCTCTGCCCATCAAACCAGAGTATCAATCCTCATTCAACTGAGAGAATTCAGGAGGGCATGTCAGTAACATCAGCATGAATACCTAAAAATGAGGTGTTAACCTGATGAAGTTCCCAAAGAAGACTATTTGTGTGCCTAACAGCATAAGCAGCAAGTGATAGACAGAGTGACGCAATCCAGGAAACAACAGAACAGATCTAAGATCTGCATCCAGCCACATCCAGTTGTGAATGAAGTCAGAACACAGCTGGAGTTCTGAGTACAGGTCTCTTCAAGATATTAACCAACGAGAATGTCAGACTGGATTAATCATTATAAAACTCAAGTCCGTTTGATATTCATATATTTACAATCAGTGTTCAATTCACCAAATGTAGCTGAAAGTAAAGATAATCTTCAAATGACTGTAACAGTGGAGACATCTGAATACTTGATCAGCAAATTAAAGCCTGTGGTGTTTAGATAGTAATAATTTTAAAGAGATTTTAAAAAGTAAGGTGACTTGAGAATATTGGAAGAAGTTGATTGGTGGGTAGCTGATAATGTTGTTTTAATCTGAAGTTAATTTAGGATTAGTTAACAAATAAACACATGGGAGGGAATCCCAGCCCCATGGAGTGCACATCCAGTTCCATGTGGGAAAACCAGGACACTTCTTGTGTGAGCAACAACCACAAGAACACGGAGGTGACATGGGAAATGTCAGGAACACTCGTTTGACTGCGGTTAAAGTACTGCCCACACTTCTGATCCCCTTATTCCAGGGTTGATGTGATCACACCAGAGAGGGTACAGAGGAGATTGATCAGAATGTTTCTACAATTGGGAAATTTCTGCTCTGAGGAAAGGTTGGACAGGCTGTGGATGATTTCCAAGGAGGATGAGCTGAGATTTAATTGAAGTGATAAAATGCTGAGGAATCCAGATCGGGTGGATAGGAAGGAGCTATTCATTAACTGAGAGGTCAGAAACTGGAGGATTTAGATTGAAACTAATTCCCAGAAAGAAGGGGAGGGGAGAATTCATTTCACTCAGAGATGGTGGGGAGCAGGAACTCATTGATGGGGTGGCAGAGGCAGTAACCAGCATCACATTAGAATAAAAAGACATGGATGTAACTGAGATGCTGGAACATGCAGGGCTGCGGACTAAAGTCTGCAGAATGGGATCATTGTGATTGATTTAACATTTCTCCAGAATATTAAAGTCAAGTCCAATTTGAGAATTTATGAACATCATCCGACCTGAATTCAAAATGTCACAATAAATTTTTCAGAAAGTTACAGCACAGATTGAGGCAACTTGGCCTATCCTGCATGTGTTGGCTGTAATAGAATGACCCAGGCTTTACAGCGTTCTGTACTCACCAATGACAGCAACAATTTCAGACTGTGTACTCTGCCCTCTATGTTGTTATAATCTGTTTTTTCAATGTATTTCTTTGGCAGCTGCTCACCTTGTTTCCTGGTTTCTTTCCCAGCCCTAACTCCATTCCCCATGGCCTTGAGGGACTACCATTTCTGCAATTTAATCTCTCCTGCCTTCCCCCGTGTGACAGACTGTCTTTTTGTCCTTGTCTCACTCCCACCTTGCTCACAACTTGTTACATTTCTAATCGTTCCCAAATCTGTGACTTCACTGCGCACCCTGGGTCAGGGGCACGAGTTTTGAATTCTCTTCATGAGATAATTGGAAATCTGTCTGGCTGCAATTTCCCCAGATTTTATTTTGAAAAAAAAAGGATTTGCGTCAGAGTCAAGTATTTGTGAGCCTTCATCCACAATCCTGAGCACTCAGACATAATATGTGACCCTCCCACAGATATGCCAGTTTGATGGATTGGCCGTGCTAACATGGTCTGTAGTGTGGAGGGAAGGTGGGTTGGGTTAGCCATGCCAAATGTGGGGTTATGGAGGTCGGGTGGGACAGCAGGTCATTGCAGACTCGATGGACCAAATAGTCTCTTTGTGCGCCTAAGGGAATCTGTAATTCTAACTAGTTGTGATTGTTGTCACATTTTCCTAAGTCCAGGTTCATTCAACTCAGATACACATGCTGCCCGTAGTGTTAGGTAAGGGGTAAATGTAGGGGTATGGGTGGGTTGCGCTTTGGCGGGTTGGTGTGGACTTGTCCACAGTCTCCATGATTGTGCAGACTCAGTGGATCAGCCATGGGAAATGCAGTGTTACAAGGATGGGGTGCTCCAGGTGGGATGTTCTTTGGATGGTTGGTGGGGTTTGATGGGCCAATGCTCTCCTGCCACACTGTTGGGATTCTATTCTACGATTGAGGATAAGGGCTATTTTATGATTGAGGATAAAGGCTATTCTATGATTGAGGATAAAGCAGGGTGTCCTTGGAGAGGCGGTAATAACTGGAAAGCTGAATTCAAAAATCACCACCTTCACCAAAGGAGATTTTCGGAAAATGACAGATAGTCAGGTGGATTAGCATTCCAATCTTAGATAGTGAGGAAGTGTGTAGGAGATAATGATTTTGCAATTTCAAACTGAGGGGAGACAGTGATTTATGGTTTTAGATTGCCTCATACATTCGCAGTGTCCAGAGTTGTGTTGTGAATATCCATCCTGTACTTTATTACAAAGCCAAGGTCACTGACAATGAAAACCAAAACACCCAGGAAACATCGCCTCCCCTCGTAATCTGATAAAAGAATTCTGATAAGTCTGGTTGACCTTAGAACAAAGATGAAAAATTGGAAGATTAAATGCAATCCCAAGATCCAGTGCTTAAACAAAAGGAGACTACAATAGGATGAGGCAGGATTTGGCTAATGTAAACTGGAAACAAAGACTTTATGGTGGGAAAGTTGACGGACAGTGCGGGAATATCAAAGAAATTTCTTGAAGTGCTCAGCAAAAGTATATATTAGGGAAAAGGAAGGACTGTAGGAAAAGGAATAATCTGCCGTGGGTGGGTCAGGAAATAAGGGAGTCGATCAAACTGAAATAGAATGCATACAAATTGGCAAAGACCAAGGAGGTTAGAAAAACTTTAAAGATCAACAGAAAGCGAGATGGAATTGGGGGAGAAAAGTGATTAATAGCTATCCCCAGGGCTGGAATAACAGTTTATATTGCGAGAGGGGAACATATTGTTTGGTGAACATATGGCCTCTAATTGTTGAAGCACTTAACTGTTACCATAGAGATAATCCTGATCAAGTTAAAAATCACAGCACACTCCAAAAGCTTGTACTTTCAAATAATCCTGTTGGACTATAACCTGGTGATGTGTGATTTTTAACTTTGTCCACCCCACCTCCGGGTCCTCCACATCAGAATCCTGATAGATACCCCACTGAAACTGAAGTGCCTGTCAGATACTTGAGGGAGCCACGGGGGTGTGGGGGAGGTGTGTGTGGTTTAACCACAAAGTGCTGAACTGAATTAGACTTTCTAACTAGCGTTGCCATGGAGAGAATACTGAGAGACAGTCTCTATTCAAAGTCCCAAACCACAAAGTTATGAGTGGGAGCGGCACATTGGACAGGCGGGGAGTTACCTGATGCTTCCTGGAGGTGTTTTGTATGTACACTATCCATGTAACTGCCATGTCTCATCAACAAAGACTCAAAGAAGACCTCTCAGAGTTCTGTGCCTGGTTACTCCTATCCATCAGGGTTCAGGAATATGAGCACACAGCAGTCAGTCTTCACAGTGGAGGATACGAAGAACATGCCAGTAATTGATAAGAAGACGGAGGAAGGTGAGGACCAAGAAACAATCATTATCATGAAAGAGTTAGAGCTGGGCAAGTTAATGGAGCTAAAAGTACACAAGTCTCATTGCCCTGATGGAATACATCCCAGGATACCAACAGAGTTAGGGGGAGAAATAGCAAATGCACTTAGAGTCGTGGAGCCTGACAGCAGAGACAGGCCTTTTGGCCCAAACTGGCCCATGCCGACCAGAATGTCCATCCACGCTAACTCCATTTCCCTGCACTTGGCCCATTTACTTCTGACCCTTTCCTATCCATGTATTTGTCCAAATGCCTTTTACCTGTTGTGAGTGTTCCTGCCTGAACCACTTCCACTGGCAGCTCCTTCTATATACATACCACCCTCTGTGTAAAACAGTTGTCCCTCAGCTTCCCTTTTATTCTTTCTCCTCTAACCTTAAACTGATCCAATCAAGCCGTCCAATCCTTGAGTTCCTGGGAAAAAGACTGAGTGCATTCACCTTATCCATGCCCCTCATGGTCTTATACACTTCTAGAAAAGAACCCCCTCAGTTTCCTCTGCTCTAAAAATAAAATCCTCACTTGTCCAACCTCTCCCTATAACTCAGACGCCTGAGACCTGGTAACATCCTTGTAAATTGTTCTGCACTTTTTACAGTTTAATAACTGAAACCTACATTACATTCCTCATATTTCCAGTGTTTCCCCGCGGGGCTGGAACCGACGGGACAATGCCAATGGATTACAATCCATGATCGAGAATGAACCCCTTTACAACAATCCCGTTTTCATAGTGTTCCCCATGGTGCAGGTATCCTTGTGTCTTTCTGGTTGTATGGTTAATTAAAGACTTGTCCTTCTACAAAGCAAAGTTGTGGCTTAATTGTTCCTGAGAAATGTGCCATGATTTTCCAGACTTTCAAAAACAAATGAAATCTCTCTCCACACTCACCATGCTGACATGGACTTGGCTGTGTCTCAGTACTTTTTCAGTCACACTGACATTTGAAATATTTGCCCGCGGACAGAATGCACACCTTTCCTTCCAGATGAAAAGGCCAATGATATTCAGATCGGCACGGATCAAGTAACTATCAGATCTGAATATTAAGTTCAATTTGAATTTCTCATCCGCAAATCTACCCTTTCAGTACCATACAACAGAGCACACAAGTTACCACTGTTGATACAGGATGGAAATTCATAAGACAATTGTAGTATTAAACTGTAGTTTCCTTGTTCTGCCAAAGCGTTAAACCTCAGTCTCACAATTTCTCTCTTCTGTGAACTGAAATCCAAACCAATCCCCCCACTCCTTTCCTCCACACCCAGTTCTCACACACACTCTCTTCGAATTCAGTTTCCTAGCTCCTGATGAGAACCATCCTGCATACACTGCTTCCTGCACACTCTGGCCAAGACCCATCTTACTAAAATGAGCCAAATTAGAATTCTAATTGCAGGCCCACCTTGTCCCTTTCCATAACAACCCTGAATCTTCACAAAAGAGTTCTGATAACTTTCTGAAAAACGCTGCACCACTGATAGTCTGATCACATGTCAGGGTAGCAAGAGAAGGGCCATTCCACTGGGTCCTGCTCCCAGAGGGATGAAGCTGCTAATGATAGATTAATACCTCACACCCACAGCCTCCTTCCCAGGCACTGACCTATGCTGCACATAGTCCCACAATTGGCCAGCACTGCGCTCGTGCACTGGTCTCCCCTCCGACAGCACGTGCTCCCGATCATACAGGAGTCTGGGTGATTGACAGCAGTTGCTGCCCAATATATGAGAATCCCTACAGTATGGAAACAGGCCCTTGGGCCAAACAAGTCCTTACTGACCCTCCAAACAGTAACTTACACAGTCTCCTTCCCCCTAACTAATGTAACTAATACTATGGGCAATTTAGAATGGCCAATTCACCTGCCCTGCACATGTTTGGATTGTGGGAGGAAACCGGAGCACCCTGAGGGAACCCGCTCAGACACTGGGAGAATGCACAAACTCCACACAGACTGTTGCCCGTGACTGGAATCGAACCCGGGTACCTGGTGCTGTGAGGCAGCAATGCTAACCACTGAGCCGTCTCTATAGGGTGGAGGGCGCGGGGCTGGAGGACTGGGATAACGAGATTGTAAACCATGAATGAATGTGGTGAACACTGGGGGATGGACAGGACAGTGAGGGACAGGATCAGTGCAGCAGGAGGGGATCCTGGACAAACTGAGCAATGGGAGAGTCTGACACGAGAGAAACTACAGGAAGGGTCTGTTTGGAGGCTCAGGCAGGGACAGCTGGGAGACAGTATGACCTGGTGGCTTGGGCAGGTTTACTGATCAGCCTCTTCAAAGATGCTGTTTCTCAACTCTGAGCCTGATCCCCCTCGTCTAGAGGTAAGGACACTTACACTATCTCCTGGTGGGCAAGGGATACAGGGACTGCCTTTCAAAAGGAACTCACCTGTGTTGGTCACATTAACAAGACTCAATACAGAGTCACTGACAAAATGCTGGCGTACTTGAACTTCATCCAGAATATTTACACCTATAACTGGGCAACGCAGACCCCAATGTACAGAGTTAAATCCTGGATACTAATAACAGCTTTGTGCATGGGAAATGATATCTCATGAATTTGACTCAGTTTTTTTGAAGAAGTAACAAAGAGGATTGCTGAGGTCAGAGCATGGACATGATCTACATGGACTTCAGTAACGTGTTTGACAAGGTTCCTCATGGGAGACTGGTCAGGAAGGTTAGATCGCATGGAGTACAAAACTGGCCCGAAGGTAGAAGGCAGAGGGTGCTTTTCAGGCTGGAGGCCTATGACCAGTGGAGTCTCACAAGGATCGGTGCTGGATCCACTACTTTTCGTCATTTATATCCATGATTTGGATGTGAACACAAGAGGTATTGTAAATAAGTTTGCAGATGACACCAAAATGGGAGGTGTAGTAGACAGTGAAAAAGATTATCTCAGAGTACAAGAGGATCTGGATCAGATGGGTGAATGGGCTGAGGAGTTCAGTTTAGAAAAATGCGAGCTGCTGCATTTTGGAAAAGCAAACTTTAGCAGGACTTACACAATTAATAGTAAGTTCCTGGGGAGAGCTGCTAAACAGAGACCTTGGAGTGCAGGTTCACAGTCGAGTAGCAAGTAGATAGGATCGTGAAGGCCACAGTTGGTCTGCTTGTCTTTACTGGTCAGAGCATTGAGTATAAGGGTTGGGAGGTCATATTGCGACTGTACAGGATATTGCAAAAGTTGCCGAATCAATATTCCATCGAATTCTGTTCTCCTTCCTATCAGATGGATGTTCTTAAACTTTAAAAGAGATCAGAAAAGAATTAAAGCATGTTGCCAGGGTTGGATAGGCTGTTTTTCCTGGAGCGTCAGAGGCTGAGTGGTGACCTGAAAGAGATTTTTAAAATCAGGCTGGGCATGGATAGGGTAAATAGACAAGATATTTGCCCTGCAGTGGGGGAGTACAGAAATAGGGGACTGGGAGGAAGGGTAGGCAGACCGAGAGGGGTGGGACCGAAATGGATGGGGAAAGAGCGGGGGATAGAGAGGGGTGGCAGAGAGACGGGTCGGGACAGAAAGTGGGATAAGAGACGAGGGGAACGGGGGGGGGGGGGGGGCGTTGCGACTGACAAAGGGTGAGGGGAACAGACTGGGGGGTGGGGAGGGGGGCAGGGGGAACAGGTCGATTGGGAGGTGGGGGTGAGGGGGGGGAAGAGAAGGGACAGGCCAACAGAGGGAGGGGGGACAACAGGCAAACAGAGGGAGGTGGACAGGCCAACAGTGGTGGGGGTGGTGGGGGGGGAGGGAACAGGCCAACAGAGGGGGGGTACAGACAGAGTGGGGGGAGACGGGGGGAGCAGACAGAGCGGGGGGAGACGGGTGGGGGGAGCAGACAGAGCGGGGGAAGACAGGGGGAACAGAGATGGAAGATGGAGAGTTATTTTATAGATCTAAAACTCAATTCTGTTCCAGTTTTCTCCTCCTTACCTTAATTCCTTCTAAAGGGCTCTAAACAACTGCATAGTTCTTGGAAAGTAGAGTTTCAGGGAGATCAGGTGCTGAACGTTGCATTTGGGACACTAACATTGAATGGAATGTGCTGATCAATAAATGTACTCTGGTTCGATTCCACTGTCTGTGTGGTGTTTACACATTCTCCCTGTGTGTCTGCGTGGGCTTTCTCTGCGTGCTCTTAATTTCCTCCCACAAATCCAAAGACATGCAGGTTAGCTGGATTAGCTTTGGGTAATGGTAGGTTACAGAGTTAGGGTGGAATGCTGTTCCGATGGTTGGTATGGTCTCATGGGCCGAAAGGCCTGCTTCCACATTGTAGGGATTCTGTCACTGAGTATAGGGTTTAGGAGGGCACGTTGTGTCTGAGTAGGGCATTGGTGAGGCCAGTTTTAGAATACTGTATTCAGTTGTGGTCTCCCTGATTTCAGAAAGATATTACCAGAATAGGACTCAACCTCTTAATGACAAGTTCCTGGGAAGTGTTGACAGACAAACAGACCGTGCAGTGTAGGTTGAGAGTTCCTTGAAAGTGTGGTTGAAGGTAGACAGGTCGGTGAAGGTGGTGTTTGGTATGCTAGCTGTTATTGGGCAGTGCATTGAGTATAGGAGTTGGGAGATCATGTTTCGGTTTTACGGTTTATTGGCTCGGCCACTTTTGGAATCCCCAGACTGCTTTCAATTCCAGTCTCCCTGTTACAGGCAAGATGTTAGGAAACTTGCAAGAGTTCAGAAAAGTTTTACTAGGGTGTTGCCAGTATTGGAACATTTGAACCATAGGGAGCGGCTGAATAGGCTGAGACTATTTCCCTGCAGCACTGGACACTTTAGGTGGCTTTATCGCACTTTATACAATTATGAGGAGCAATGATAGGGTGACTCGTCATGGTTTCTTTTTTTGTCAGGGTAGGGGAGTCCAAACAAATGTGAATCTTTTTTCCAAGGTGGAAATGACAAATTCTAGAAGAGAGATGGCAAGTTTAAAGGATATGAAAACCGAACCAACTGAAGATGCTGTAAACCAGGAAGAGAAACAGATGTTTCTGGAAAAGCTCAGCAGGTCTAGCAGCATCTGTGAAAAGAAATTAGAGTTAACGTATCTGAGGAAGGGTGACCAGACCCGAAACTTGAACTGATTTTTCTTCACAGATGCTGCATGACCTGCTGAGCATTTCCAACAACATCTGTGCAAGTTTAAAGGGAGTTGTTTGGAGTATATACCTGAGAGGAACTTTATAAAGTGCGAGTGAGACCACATCTGGAGTAATGACAGAAGTTTTGGTCCCTTTATTTAAGGAAATACATCATTCCATCAGAGGCATTTCACAGACAATTGAATGGGATGAACCCTGGTTTGCAGGGATTATCTTTAAAGAAAAGGCTGCAGAAGTTGGGACACTAGTCACTGGATTTGGGAAGAATGAGAGGTGGTCTCATTGTAATATGTAGGATTCTTAAGGAGTTTGACAGGGTAAACAATGGGAGGATGTTTCCCATCATGAGGGAGTTTGGAACCAGATTCTGGGATAGTCGCGGAATCACGGGTTCTGTTTTGGATTCGTCAAGTTTAAGGCAACACCAACACGCGTCAGGGGTTTCAGTAGCAATGGAGCTGGGGTGAGGTGGAGACAAGCAACATTTTAAGAGATTGTAATTCCTGGTGTTTGTGATTGTGTAGATGTCTGATCAGAAGATCACCTTGGGGTCAGATATGAGAGCAATATTGTCAAGAGTGTGGTTCTGCCTCAGACAGTTCCCTGGGAGAAGGAGGGGCTCAGCAGTCAGGGAAAGTAATTTGTAATAGTAACTGAAGGCAATGGGTTTAACCATTGCAACGTTCCGTTGCAGGAAATTGCAGTCAATCGCGTAGTGGGAGTGTGATGAGCAGTTTGATAACTGAGTATTGGAGAGGGATAATGGGGAGGGAGAGCTGGGCATTGTCAGTGCACATGTGAAACCTAACACGATGCTTTTGGACGATGTCACTTCCTGGCAGTATGCAGGTGAGAAACAGGAGAGACCAAGGAGAGATCCTTAAGAGACACCAAATACAAGGAATTCAGAAAGGAAAGGGAGAGTCAGGATGGAGTAGGTTTTCCAAACAATGGTGGGTTCAAATATTAGTTTGTAGCAGAATGGGAGAGAAGGACATAACCAGAAAAGGCAGACAGGTAGAACAAGGAACAATATCTGTGAATTGGGGAGGGGGAGTGATAATGAGGAGGAGCAGCCCAACTCCAAAAGCACTATTTCTACACTAGTGACATCACCCAACTCCACTCTAGTCTCAGCTCATTTACTGAAACACTCGTCCATTCCTGTGTTATCTCCAGACTTCATTATCCAAACACACTCCTGGCCAGCCTCCCACATTCAACTTACATGCAATCTCAAGAGTATCTAAAACCGTACTGCCTAAGTGCTCACTTGTATCAAAACTTGTTGATCCATCAAAAGGCTCCTATTAACAAGCAACAATTTAAAATTCTCACCCTTGATGGAATTCCTGGCTGTGAACAGCCCTGTCTCCCTGCACCACACAACCTGTGAAACCCCAACAACTCATTTTCTTTCAGACTCCCAACGATGAGTTTATTCATTGCTTCACCTGTCTGGCTGTTTCTACCGTTGCCAAGGCAACACGGTCTGGAATTCCCACCCTAACCCCCTCAGACCTGCTTTCCTCCTTTAAGGTATTCCTGAAAACCTGCTTATTTGGCAATTCTTTTGATCATCTGACCTAATATCCCCATCTGTGGCCTTATGTCAGAAGTTCTTAATAGTATTTCTGTGGAATTATAAACATGATTAAAAAAAACTGTTGTTGATTTGCACACACATTGTTCACTCAGCGACAGTGAAGAGTTGACAATCTATAACAGCTCTTACCAAACACATTGTGGGAACACCTTCACCACATGAACTGCAGCTGTACAAGGAAGTCAAACATCATCTTCTCTACAGGCAATCGGGCTTTGGCACTGATCACTGGTATCTGTGGAGGGAGAAACAAATAGTTGATATTTCAGGGAGTGCAAAATGCATTATAGGGAGGGAAAATGGTGCAGAATTTGGGATTTTCAAATTTGTGCTTTACAATGTGCACTAAGTTCTGTAAAACCTCTCATTCCATACCATGAAAATTTCCTTCTCTTCGTGGTCAATATGTCTTTCCTTTCCCCTGCCCTTCACCTTCACACATTTCCAATGCCTTGGTCACAACAACACTGTGCTGCCAGTGAAGTTTATCACATGGATGAGTATTGCCCCGCCCCTCATTCACTCCGATTGGTTGAAGGACCAACTAGCCCCTCTAGCCCCCGTTCCCCCACTCTTATTGGTCCTGCGCTGACATCAATAATCTGAGGCCCATTGTGGGCTGGAGCATGCTCAGTGCTTCCTGCTTTTGCTGCTGTTCATCAGGTGTAAGAGAGAAAGGGCTCATCCCTGTTTCTCCTGATGTCAGACAATAACAACAACTACCTGCATTGTATGGAGCCTTTCACATTGACAAATCTCCTAACTTGCTTCACGAATGATGGAAACGTTGATTAAAGAGAACGATTTTTAGATATATCTTTAAGGCGGACAGAGGGGGTTAGGGAAGATATTCCAAAGGTTTGTGTCCTCGGCAGCTCCAATCGTGGAGTGATATAGGTGGGCAACAACTTACAATGGAGACAGTTAGTGGCTAACCATAAGTTAACAACCTCATGTGTAGCCCCCTACCCCACACACCAGGCCTTGTTCTCACAGCCTGCCATTACACACTACCTATGGTTAGCCACTAACAGTCTCCATTAACAGCTAATGACGCTCCCACCAGCCAGATAGTTATCCACTTCTTAATCCAACCGCTCTTCTCACTCTATCCCCACCTATCCTTTACTCCTTTTATCCTCCCCCCACACTATCGTCTGCACGTAAACTGACTTTTTTTCCCTCAGTAACATCTGTTCTGTGGAAGGGACACTGAGTCTGAAACTTTAACTCTGATTTCTCTTCATAGATACTGCCAGACCTGCTGAGCTTTTCCAGACCTCCTGGTTGTTGTTTCTGATTTACATCTTCCGCAGTTCTTTTGGTTTTAATTTACTGGGAGTTTGTAATTCAAGTCCAACAGCCTCTGTCCTAGTCTCTGCTGTCTCTCCCAACCCCAATCAGTGACACTGCACCTGCACAGCTCATCGACAGGTGTTGTCTTGCTGGCCACACCCCTCATTCAATCCCATTGGCTTCAGGACCACACAGATTCTCCTCCCATTGGTCTGGAGCTGCCATCAATCAGCCGGGCCCCATTGTGATGAGAGTGGAGGGCTTATCCCTCTCTCTGCCCTGGGATGAGCTTCATCATTCACAGTGAATGGGACAGTATCACATAGCACAGGGCCTGGGGGCTATTCAGCCCATTGGGGCTGTACTCTCTCCCTCTGGAGATGCTGCAAATCTGTCCCAAGTCCCCTCCCATGTGCCCACAGCCCCCCAAATCTTTCCTTAAAAAGTAAAATTCTAAGTCTGTTTCAGAATACCTGCTGAATCTGTGTCATTCAGACTGTTCCAGATGCTCAGAACTTACTGAATAGTGTTCACATTTTCACCTTGTATTATATGCAAATTACTTCACAGTAGTTACTAAAAATTGTGACAGTGTGAACAATTCCTCTCTCTCTCTGCAAATTCAAGACCTTGGAACCAAATCTGCACCAGATCGAAATCACTGCTTCGCCTTCTCAGCTCCAAGGATAATTATCTGTGCTTGAGCTAGCTCTCCGCAAAATAGAGGAATGCATCTTAATTTATTAAAGATCAAAGAAACAGACCTTCAGTCCAATTCTTCCGTGCCAACAAGGAATCCTAAACTAATGGATTCCCATTTACCAGCTCTTGGCCTGCATCCATCAAAACCCTTCCAATTCATGTACCCAATTGGAAGCCTTTTAGATGTTGTGATTTTATCAGCCTCCACTACTTCATCTGGTAGCCCCTCCCATACACACACCACACTCAGCTTGAAAACGTTACCATTTAGATCCCTTTTAAATGTTTCCCCTCTCAACTTAAACCCAGGTGCTCTAGTTTTGGACCCACCTAACCTGAGGAAATAGGACCCCGGCTGCTCACCTTATTCACACCCCTCGTGATTTTATAAATCTTCATGAAGTCACCTCTCAGTCTTTGACTCTCCAGAGAAAATAGCCCCAGCCTATTCAGCCTCTCCATGTCGCCCAAATCCTCCAATCCTGGCAACGTTTTTGTAAATCTTGTCCAAACCTTTTCAACTTTCACAACGTCCTTCCTAGAACAGAGTAATTCAAACTGAAAACAGAATTCCAGAAGTGGCTTAATCAATGTCCTGTTCAGTCACAATATGGCATCCCATTTTCTGTATTCAATGCATTGACCAATAACGGAGAGCATTAATGGAGTCCCATTTGCCAGCGGTTCACCCTTATCCCTCTAAATCCTTCCTCTTCATGTACCCAATCAGATGCCTTTTAAATGCTGCAATTGTACTAGCCTCCACCCCTTCCTCTGGCAGTTCATTCCATACATGCAATGCCCTCAATATGAATAAGGTGCCCCTTAGATCCCTTTTAAATCTTTTACCTCTCACCTTAAGCCTGTACCCTCTAGTTCTGGACCTACCGAACTTGGGAAAAAGTCCCTGACTGCTCACTTTATCCATGCCCTTCATGATTTTATGAGATCACCTCTCAGCCTCCAACTCTCCAGGGATAATAGTCCCAGCCTATTCAGCCTTGCCCAATAAGCTCAAACCGACCAACCCTAGCAAAATCCTTGCAAATGTTTTCTGAACCCTTTCAAGTTTCTCAACGTTATTCCAAGAACAGGGAGATAGGAACTGAAAACAGAATTCCAGAAGAGCTGTAATCAGTGCCCTGTCCAGCCACAATATGACATCACAATAGCTGCATTCAATGCATTGACCAATAACGGGGAGCGTACCAAATGCTGCATTCACTCCCCTGCCTACCTGTGACTCTACTTTAAAGGAACCAGGAACCTGCACTCCAAGGTCCCTTTGTTCAGCAATGTTCCCCAGGACTTGACCATTAAGTGTAAAAGTCCTGCCCTGATTTGCCTTTCCAAAATACAACAGCTCACATTTATCTAAATGGAACTCCGTCTGCCATTCCTTGCTCCAATGCCTCATCTGATCAAGATCCTGTTGTATTCTGAACTAACCTTCTTCATTGTACACATCCAATTTTGGTGTTTTCTGTAAACCTACTGACCATACTCATATATTCACATCCAAGTCATTTATTTAAAGGCCCAATATCCATCCTTGCGGCACACTGCTGCTCACAGGCCTCCAGTCTGCAAAGCAACCCTCCATCATCCTCTGTCTCCTACCTTCAAGGCAGTTTTGTAATGGCTTGCATTCCCTGCATTCCATGTTATCTAACCCTGCGAACAAGTATGCTTTGTGGAACCTTGTTGAATGTCCATATAAACAACATTCACTGCCTGGCTTAATCAATTTTCTTTGTCACTTCAAAACACTCACTCAAGTTAGTGAGACACAATTGTGCATGTACAAAGCCACATTGACTCTTCCTGATCATTCCTTACCTTTCCAAACAGATGGATGTCCTCTCCCTCAGAATCCCTTCCAACAACTTGCTTGCCACTGACTTCAGGCTCACTGTTTTCTTGTTCCATGGCCTCTCCTTACCACCTTTTTAAAATAATGTCAACTCACCTGTCGCGATCAACGATACAAATACCTCAGGAGAGGCCTAATCAGTTCCCTAGATTTCCAGAAAGTTCCAGGATACACCTGATCAGGTTCCAGGGCTTTATCCACCTTGATGCGATTTAAGACATCCAGTACCACCTCCTCTGTAACATGGACACTTTTCAAGTTATCACTGTTTATTTCTCCAAACTCTCGAGCTTCCATATACTTCACCAGTAAAAATGACGTGAAATATTTGCATATCTTTGGCACCCCCTGTGGTTCCATGGACAGCCTTGTTGACCTTTAAGGGGTCCTATTCTCTGGTCCAGTTAATCTTTTGTCTGTGATATATTTGTTTAATCTCTTTGGATCCTATTCCAGGACATCCCAGAAAGGCCGACTTCAAGGGCCTTAATTTTCCTCTGACTTGATCAACAATGCCCTCCAACACATGCCCTCCACTTCCCACACATCCGCCTTTACCCCACCCCTCCAGCCACAATAAAGAATATAACCCTGCGGTCTTCATCTTCACCCCACTAATCTCCAGATACAGCGCATTAACCTCTGTTATTTCTGCTACCTAAAGTCAGACCCCACCATCAGAGACATATTTCCCTCTCCAACCCCTATCTGCATTCTGCAGAGACCATTCCTGCAGCGCCTTCCTTGTTCGGTCCACAAACTTGACCCTCCCTTACCGCCATGGGAGATGTAAAACATGCGGCCACACCTCCCTCTGACCTCTGTCCAAGACCACAAAAGGATCTTTTCACATCAGGCAGAGATTTGCCTGCACATCCCAAAACCTCATATAGTGCACCTCGACACTGTGGGAAATTTAACGTGGTTCATCCAACTAACCTACACATCTTTGGACTGTGGGAGCAAACTGGAACACCCGAAGGAAACCCTTACAGACACTGGGGAGAATGTGCCAACTCCAACACAGACTGTCGCCAGAGACTGGAAACAAATCCAGATCCCTGGTGCTGAGGAAGCAGAGCTAACCACTGAGGCACAATACTGTGGGATCTTTGGTGCTCATGCGCTGCCCCACTGATACCTCAGTCACTCACCCTTCCTCATTTTTAAGAGGCAGCGATGACGGAGTGAAATTATCGCTAGACAGTTAATCCAGAGTCCCAGGTAACGTTCTGGGGACCCGGGTTTGAATCCCATCATGGCAGATTTTGGAACGTGAATTCAATAAATATCTAGAAAAAAAAATCTAGTGACAACAAGGAATCCATTGTCAATTGTTAGAAAAACCAATGTTGTTCACTAATGACCTTTAGGGAAGGAAAATGCCATCCTTACCTGGTCTGGTCTGGGGCTCCAGACCTATAGCAACATGGTTGACTCTTAACTGCCCTCTGGGTAAACGCAGCAATAAATGCTGGTTGAGCCAGTGAGAGCCTCATCCTGTGAGTGAATAAAGAAAACAGGTCAGATTTTGTTCCTTCTCGAGTAGGTACATCCTACAAACTGAATTTGAAATGTTCTTGTACACAATGAACAAATACCTTTCCATCCAAGCCCTTAACACTACAGCACTCCGAGGCCATGTTGGTAAAGTTAAAACCACTTATCATTGCATCCATATTATTCTTACATACAACAGGTCTCCTGGTAAAATTGTGTCTCAATTCCCCGCTGACTATTGGGAGAGAATCTATAATACAATCCCAGTAAGATGGTCATCCCTTTCTTATTTCTCAGTACCAACCAAATAACTTGCCTCGAGGTACTCCCAAGAATATCCTCCCGAGGCCCAGCCATAATGTGATCCGTAATCAAAAACACCTCTCTCCCTGCTCTGTTGGCCCCTTTCTATCCTTGCTATTGCATCTATACCCTGGAACATTAAGCTGTTAGTCCTGTCCATCCCTGAGTGATGCCTCTGTAATTGCTGTAATATCCCAGTGCCATGTTCAAAACCATACCCTGAGCCCACCTGCCTGACATGTCAGGTCTCTTGCACTGAACTAAATGCAGTGCAACGGGTCTATCCCACCTCATTCTGTGACTTGCTCTTGCCTGCCTTGACAGTCTGACTGGTGAACAGTACCAGCGTCAGAGTCACCTCTTTGCTCACTATTTCTTTAGGATTACCCCGACTCCCTCACTGGTTTAATGCGTCCCGAGTGGCACTAGCAAATCTCCCTGCTCGTCAGGACCCCATGCTTTTCCCTTCCTATGCCATTGGTACCAATGTTCAATGACCTCCCATTGTTTATTTTCCCTTTTGTGAATATTCTGCTCCCTCTGTGAGACATCCTTGACACTGGCACCAGGGCAGCACCACCCCATTCTGATGTCTCACTGTCAGCTGCAGAAACGGCAGACTGTGTCCCTGACTAGAGAGTCCCCGATCACCATCGATTGTGTGGAACTGGATATCCCTCACATTATGTTAGAAGCCAGTCTCAGTACTGGTCTGAACTTGGCTGTCAGTGCTACATTCCCCTGAAAGTCTATTACCACCTACATTTTCCAAAACAGTATACTTGTCTGAGATGGGGATAGCCACAGGAGACTCCTGCAGTACCGACCTACCCCTCCTAGCTTTCCTGGCGGTAACCCATCTACCTGACTGTATCTGCAGTATCCTGCATTCCTGAGACTGCCACCTATCACACCCCCCGGCTCCTGTCAATTCCTCACTGCCTTTAATCACTCCTCCACCAATCCAAGCGTTCCAATAGGATTTGCAATCACACTTCCTGCAAAAAATCATCAGGATCATTGAAACTCTCCCTAATCTCCCACATCCGACAGGAACAGCATGCCACTCTACAACAGGCCATCTCTCCACCTTAACAATCTACAGACCAAGACAAAGGCACAGTCTTACTGCTCGAAAAATACTGCCCGAGAATAACTTAATGCTTACGGTTCATATCTTAAACAATTAATCAAGAGACACTAAGACATTAAAAAGAAATCCTCACCTGACTCACGATTGTAGATTTCATAAAATAAAACCGACTAAGATTGATATTTGAAGAGACTGAAACTCACTGAGCTGATCCCCAGCTCTGAGTGCTTCCAAGGGTGAGATCTCAGAGGGCAGCTGTGAAATGTCACTGTTTCTCTTCTCTGCCCACTCCATTTCCAGAGAGGTTTTTAACTTCACAGCAAGTCAGCTCAGAGAGGTCACTGCTTGGTTTTATTGACTGGGGGTTGCCCTTGCTGCCCAGACCAGTATTTATTGGCCACCTTTACTTGTCTTGGAGAAAGTGGTGGTTACACGCCTCCCTGAAATACTGCAGTCCATGTACACCACAGTGATGTTTGGACAACAATCCCCCTCTGGCCCCACAACCCTCCCTGTCTCTGTAATCCCTCTCCGGCTTCAGAAATTACATGTCCGTGGTTACGATTTTTATTTAGATTCATTTTTGTTTCATAAGCTGGCCCAAAAAAGTGAAATATTTCATCCCCAAACAAATTTCTCTTGATTGACCTTTTGGAGAGGCTGACACATGGTCGTTGCAGTGTTTTGTCTCAAATTGTACACGTGGAATGATGGAACTTTCTTTTAAACTTTGTTAAAAAGGGATCAATGGCTTAATGGCATTCCTGCCAGATGAGTGACATGTACAGTGTTCTGAGGATTCGGGTTAGAATCCCAACATGGCTGATGGCAGCATCGGAATTCAATACAATCTAAAATGGAAAGGCGAATGATGACCATGAAACTATTGTTGATTGTTAGAAAACCCATCTGGTTCACTAATGTCCTGTAGGGAAGGAAATGGTCATCCTCACCTGGTCTGGCCTACATGTGACTCCAGACCCACAGCAATGTGGTTAACTCTCAACTGCCCTCAGGAAAAATACTTTAAAAACTGATAACAAATACTCCGCAGGTTTCACTTAAAAACTGGCTGTTTACATTGGGACTGTGAATTTCTGAATGGCCTGAACTAAAACGGAGTTTCAGCTTCACCTTCTCCCTGTCTCACATCAGTCTGTTTTCACGCAACTCCAGAACACTCTCATTGAGCCAAGCAGCCCTCACAGTGCAACCCTGTCATTTTCATTATCTGCTCACACCTACAATGCCCTCAGCCTCCTGTCCTGTTCCAATGCATCTCAATGGGAGCTCAGGGACAGCATCTCATCTTTCAATTCAGCCCTTTGTAACCCCAGAGTCAACATGGACCTCAGCAGTTTCTGAATGAACAGACAGTTGTCAGAAGCTGGAACATTCCACCTGAAAAGGTACTGGAATTTGCGTCCAAAAGGACTTTTAATGGGAAGTTTGCAGGTAATTGAAAATATGAACTTTACAGGTTAACATCATGAAGTGGGTGATTGGGTCTAAATCTGAGAGTTCTTACAAAGAGACGAGGTGTAATCTGGATAAATCTGTGCTCCCTCGCTGGCCAATATCTCCTTCCTCTGCTGCAGGGCCCAGAACAGAGCACATACCCAAAGGGTGACCCAACCATGAATTTGTACATCTTTCTGCTTAACAAAAATATTGGAGATATTTTCCCACAAACAAGTCAGACAAACCTTTCTCTTTCCACAGTTAAAAGCCAATGATATTCAGATCGTGAAGACTCCATTGACTGTAAAAACTTGTTTTTGAGATCCCAACCTCAATTATTCTGATTTAATATCCTTTGAAATGAATTCACAAAACAAAACTCACAGTCAGTGCAGGACGAATATAAAGACATACTTTTCTCTTGGTATGTGCTTGATGTGTAAATGCCTCTCTTCAAATCGCGCACCCACCATCCTAGGAAGGGGACATGCACATGCGCCTCACCTGTACCTTGTCCCTAATAAAGATGGCTGCCATATCCCAGGACCTGTCACCGCCTGAGGGCCGCAGCCGTTTTCCCATCTGCTGCAAACACGGGACCCAGAGTTTCTAATTCAGACTAACGACCCGCACAGAGGGTAATTAAAACTTCCCAGTCTAAAGTGATTCATTTGGCCCAAGGTCCCATACTTCCCACGGGAGCCTGTGCCCCACAACCTGAGCCGCCTCCGGAATTTTAATTTTGTTTCTTTCAAAGATGTGAAAAGAAGGGCCCTGTATAGACTGCTGCTGCACACCGTCCACTTCTTCTCCCTCATCCACCGTCCGGACACGCCTTGGCGTGCCCATTTGCCACCGGGCGGTGGGGATCCCCAGTGGAGGGCTCTCTACATGGGAGTCCTCCCCCTTTCTCTCGGGGATCTGGGATGGAGGGTGCTGCATGCAGCAGTCCCCTGCAACCGCAGATTGCGGTGGTTCACGGACTCCCAGCCCAACTGCTTGTTCTGTGGCGCTGTGGAGTCCGTGGACCATGTATATATTGGGTGTGGGCGTTTGCACTCCCTTTTTGATTTTCTTAAAAACCTCCTCCTCTGCTTTTGGTTGCACTTCAGTCCGACGCTCCTGATCTTTGGGCACCCGGTATGGAGGAGGGAGGGCAGGTCTAAAGACCTCCTCGTGGGTCTGCTCCTGGGCCAGGCCAAACTGGCCATCAACAGGTACAGGCAGCGGGCCGTGGAGGGGTCATTAGGGCCGACTGCCTGACCCTCTTCCACGGTTACGTTAGAGCCCGGGTGTCCTTGGAGAAGGAGCACGTGGTGTCCAGCAACACCCTGGAGTTGTTCAGGGAGAGGTGGGCGCCGCAGGGTGTGGAGTGCATTATTTCCCTGTCCAACTCTACTTTGATTTAGTCCCTACCCTCCCCTTCACTGTTTTGATCACACAGCATTGCCCTTTGATGGGAAGGGCAGTGCTTGTCACTGGCCACTCGGGTGTTTTACTATCTTCCTGGTGGTGGAAATTGAATAAAGATTCGTGTACTTTGTGTCTTTCACGGTGTCTCAAACTTGCACACACACACACCATGGGTGCTGGGGAAAAAAATAAGCACTACCGCAGTTTAAAAAAATTAACAGGAGATTGGGTGATAATTAAAAAAAAAGAAAAAAGGATATAAACAGGAGATTGCATATGGCCATACTAGAAAAAAAATATATTTTTTTTCTTGACAGGGACAGAACCCAAAGATTGACTGGAACATTTGGAAAGACAAAGGAGTGGATTCCGATCTGGCTGGGGGTGTGCATAGCTGTTAATGGAGGGGACAGGAACCTGTGTCTGGCAGCATCTCAGTGGAGGTGGCGGAAATGGCGACTGACGATCTACGTTCTGCTGCAAAAACAGACCCCGAGCTTCCAGCTTCCTGCCACTTGAACACACGAGCCTGTTCCCTGACCAACAGCTCTGTCTCACACTTACTGCAGTGTTCCAGTAAAGCCTGAACATACCAAATTGCCCCATTTTTCAAGGACTGCAATTTCCCCTCCCATGTCGTCAATACTGTCGAATGTGTCTCCTCCACTTCCCGCACCTCTGTGTTTGAAATCCACACCTCCAACTGCAAGGATAGAACCCTCCCCAAGTCCTTACCTTCCACCCAGATACAACACATCATCCTCTGCCATTTCCACCACCTACAATCAAACCCCACCACCAGATTCTTAAGGGGTCTGACAGGATAAATAGTGAGAGGATGTTTCCCATCATGGGGGAGTCCGAGACCAGATTCTGTGTCAGTCACGGAATCAAGGGTTCCGTTTCAAATTCATCCAAGTTTAAGGCGACACCGACGTGGGTAAGGGGTTTCAATAGCAATGGAGCTGGGGTGAGGAGGAGACAAACAACGTTTAAGAGATTGGAATTCCTGGTGTTTGTGATTGTGTAGGTGTCTGATCAGAAGGTCAGCTTGGGGTCAGATATGACAGCAATATTGTGAAGAGTGTAGTTCTGCCTCAGACAGTTCCCAGTGAGAGGGAGGGGCTCAGCAATAAGGGAAAGGAATTTGTAAGGCAATGGGTTTAATCATTACAATGTTTCATTGCAGGAAACTGCAGCTAGTCGAGTAGTGGGAATGTGGTAAGCAGTTTGATAACTGAGTAACATTGGAGTAATGGAGAGGGATGATGGGGAGGAAGAGTTGGGCATCGTCAGTGTACATGTGAAACCCAACATGGTGCTTTTGCACAATGTCCCCTCCTGGCATTGTACGTGAGATACAGGAGGGACCAAGGACACCAAATGCAAGAAATTCAGAAAGGAAAGGGAGAGTGGAAATGGAGCAGGATTTTGGAAGAGAAGGGCATAACCAGAAAAGAAAGAACACGGAAGAATATCTGTGAATCGGTGAGGGGGACTGATGAGGAGGAGGAGGAGGAGGAGGAGGAAAGAGAGTTGGAAAGTCTGTAGTTTAGTTAGATTAGGGTAAAGGGTCAAGGTGAGCTCTGATAAGGTTTGACAAGATACTGGAGGAAGATGTAAGTTTAGGACAAAAACCAGGAACACTACGTGACGCAGTTTGGCTCAGTGGGTTAGTGGGAGGGCGGGAAGCAACAGATCGGATTATCTCAGTCTTAGTGACAGAGAAACTCCATGTGCTCCAAACTCTTGTTGTTGGAGAGAATGTTGGAGGAGACAGGATGATGAACAGTGTTTCACAAAGAAACAAAACCTGGGTAAGTGATATTTAAAGTGAGTGAACAAACCTAATGTATTTAACGTTTATCCAAAATATTACAACAAATGACTGAAGTCCTGGTTCGAATCCCATCTTGGCAGATGGTGGAGTCTGAATTCAAGAAAAAAATAACTGGAATTAGGAATCTCCTGATCTCCATGAAACCATTGTCAATGGCGAAAAAAATCCTGCCAACCTGACAGTGGCCCAGCCAGCTACTCACTGAAATAATCACTGCAAGTTTCAACAAAGGAATGAAACTGGATAGACCGCTTGGCATCTAACAAGGCACCAGAAAATACAACCACTGAACCAGCCCTCTCGATGGTGCAACGTCCTCCTCACTAACCATCTGGTTTTTGGTGCCAAAATGTGCAGAGCTGTCTCACAGACCAATCAAGGAACAGCCTGACATTGTCATACTCACAAAATCAACCCTTACAGACAATGACCAGACACCATCATAACCATCCCTAGATAGAGAGGGAAAAGCACAACAGGTCAGGCCGCACCTGAGGAGCAGGAGAATCGATGTTTCAAGCCTAAGCTCTTCATCAGCCTGACCTGCTGTGCTTTTCCAGCACCAGACTCTTGACTCTGATCTCCAACATCTGCAGTCTTCACTTCCTCCTAAAATCTCTGGATATGTCCTGTTCCACCGGCAGGACAGATGAGGCAGAGGTGGTGGCACAGTGGTGTACAGACAGGGAGGATTTGCCCTGGGAGTACTCAGCATTGACTCCGGACACCAGGAAGTCTCATGGCTCCTGCTGATAACCACGTACCATCCTCCCTCAGCTGATGAATCAGTTCTCCTTCATGTTGAACAACATTTGGAGGAAGCACTGAGGAAGTAAAATGGCATCAAACTTACTCTGGGTACAGGAATTCTATATCCACAATCGAGACTAGCTCAGCAACAGAATTACTGACTGAGCTGGTCAGATCCTAAAGGATATAGCTGCCCAACAGAGTCTGCAGCGGGTGGTGAGGGAAGCAACAATAGGGGAAAACATACTTGATCTCATTGTTATGAATTGACGAGCTGCAGATATATCTGTCCATGACAGTATCGGTAAGAGCGACCATCACAAATTCCTTTTGGAGACAAAGTCTTGCCTTAAAGTTAAGAAAAACTGCCATTGTGTTGAGTGGCAGTATCACCGCTGTAAATGGGATAGACTTTGAAGAGATGTAGAATCTCAAACTGGACATCTCTGAGGCACTATGGGACATCAACAGCAGCAGAACTGTACTCCAGCACAATCTATAATCTCATGGGTTTGTAAATCCCACTCTCAACCATCACAATATACAGCAAAGGAGGGCATGCCAAGAGCAGCACCAGGCATACCTAAAAATGAAGTGCCAACCTGGTGAATCTACCAAGCAGGAATATCTGCATTTCAAACAGCATCAGCAGGAAGCAACAGAGTTAAGTGATCCTACATCCAATGGAACAGATCGGAGCTCTGCAGTTCTGCCACACCCAGTTCGGAACGGTGATGGACAATTAAACAACTCACTGGAGAAAGCATCACAGATATCCCCACCCTTACTGATGGAGGGGCCTCACACATCCATTCACCAGATAAGATGACAGCATTTGCAGCAATTTGCAGCCAGACGTGTCAAGTGAATGATCCATCTCAGCCTTCTCCAGTGGTTCTAGCATCACAGATGTGAGTTTTAAGCCAGTTCGATTCAGTTTGAATAACATCAAGAAATGGTTAAGTAGTGCAAAGGCTACGGGCCCTACCAATAATCTGGCAATAATACTGATGGCTTGTGCTCCAGAACTTGCCACCCACCAATCCAAGTACCGCTCCAGTACTGGCATCGACCAACAATGTAGAACAGGCATGTTCAACACAAAAACAAAGGGCAATCCAACCCAGACAATTTCTTTCTATCAGTCCACACTCGATCAGCAGTAAAGTGATGGACGTCGTCATCAACAGGGCTATCAACCAGCAGCTGAGCGACACTCATTTTAGGCACCACCAGGGCCACTCAGCTCCCAATTGTGATACTGCCCTGATTCACAACCTGACAACCAGCTGAATCCCAGAGGTGAGGTGAGGGTGACAGACTAGTCCCACTCCAAGATCACTATTTCTAGCTGATTCTACCCTTGTCTCAGCTCATATACTCTCATGTACCTTGTGTTATCTCCAGACTTCATGATCCAAACACACTCCTGGCCAGCTTCCCACATTCAACCTCCCTGTAATCTCAAGAAAACCTAAATCTCTGCTGCCCAAGTACTCCCTTGTACCAAAAATTGTTGATCATTAAAAAGGCTCCTATTCATAAGCAACAACATAGAGCCACAGAGATGTACAGCATGGAAACAGACCCTTCATTCCAACCCATCCATGCCAACCAGATATCCCAACCCAATCTAGTCTCACCTGCCAGCACCCGGCCCATATCCTCCAAATTAAAATTCTCAGCCTTGATTTAATTCCTAGCTCGCTGCATCACACATCCTTTGAGATCTCGACAACCCATTCTGTTCGAGACTCCCAACGATTTGTTAAATCATTATTTCACCTGTGTGGCTGTTTCTACAATTGCTAAAGCAACAAGTTCTGAAATTCGCAGTCAAAATCTCAGATCTGCTTTCCTCCTTTCAGACTTTCCTCAAAACCTGCTTATTTGGCAATGCCTTTGATCACCTGACCTAATATCATCCTTCTCTGGCCTCATGTCTAAAGTTCCCAATAATATTTTTGTGAAATTATAAGCATGTTCTTGATTTGGACAATATCTTCAAATCATCACTGTTGCTGAATGAATAATCTGTAATGTCTCTTAACCAACCACATTGTGAAAGCACTTTCACCACACAAACTGCAGCTATACAAGAAAGTCAAACATCAACCTCTCCCCAGGCAACAGGGATTTGGCATTAATCACTGGTATCTGTGGAAGGAGAAACACAGTTGATGTTTCAGGGAATGAAAATGGTGCAGAATTTGATAGTCAGAAATGGAAGGAAAATACACGTTCAAATTTGTGCTTTCCGACGTGCACAATTTGTTTATAAAACCTCTCCTCTCATAGGAACACAGTTTTTCTCCCGTTTCCCTGTTTATTTCTTTCCTAACCGTATCGTTTCGCTCCATAACTTCCCGAACATCCATTACAGCGACTCTGCGCCGCAAGCAAGGGTGATCACGTGGTTTAGTCCAGTTCCGCCCATCATTCACTTTGATTGGTTGGAGGACCAAACGCCCCGCCAGGTCCTCCAGCTCCGCCCACCGTCCTTTCATTGGTCCGGTGATGACATCAATCACCCGGGGTCCCTTTGTTGGCTAAATCATGCGCAGTGCATCCTGCTTTCGCTGATACGTTGGGTAATGTGATGGGTGAGCTCACTGAAGGGAAGAATTGGAGAAAGTGACGACTGCAGATGCTGGAGATCAGAGCTGAAAAATGTGTTGCTGGAAAAGTGCAGCAGATCAGGCAGCATCCAAGGAGCAGGAGAATCGATGTTTCAGGCATTTCCCCTCCCCCCACCTTATCTCAGTCCCAACCATTTTCCCTCCACCCACCTTATCTCAGTCCCAACCCTCAGACTCAGCACCGCCTTCTTGACCTGCAATCTTCTTGCCGACCTCTCCGCGCTCACCCCCTCTCCGGCCTATCACACTCACCTTGACCTCCGTCCACCTATCGCACTCCCAATGCCCCTCCCCACCCTTTATCTTAGCCTGCTTGGCACACCAGCCTCATTCCTGAAGAAGAGCTTATGCCCGAAACGTCGATTCTCCTGCTCCTTGGATGCTACTTAACCTGATGCGCTATTCCAGCAACACATTTTTCTGCTCTGAAGGGAAGAATTCCCTTTGTGTGAGCTCTGCAGTAGACTTCCTGTATTCATGGAGGGAATTCCCTTCCTACTCATGACTACATAGCTGTGATTGATTAATCAATGCCATGTGAAACACCCCATTTTCACAACATCTGAGATCTTTAGCACATTGTATCATGCTCTTCTTTGGAGACAAAAAAAGCATGAAATGGAGGCTCAAGGAATCGGAGCATGAGTCGGGCATTCATCCCCTTCAGCTTATTTCCCCCATTCTGTCAAATCATGGCTGGGCCAACCCAGGCCTCAATACCTCTTTTATGCTTGATTTGCATAGCCCTTAACTGCTCAATATTTCTAAAATCTATCTGCCCTCTTTTAAAATAATTTGAGATAGAATCTGACCTTAGTGGTGGGAAAGATGCTGGAATCTATGATAAAGGATGAAATTGCGGCACATCTGGAGAGTAGTAACAGGATCGGACAGAGTCAGCATGGATTTATGAAGGGGAAATCATGCTTGACTAATCTTCTTGAATTTTTTGAGGATGTAACTCTGACGATGGACGAGGGAGATCCAGTAGATGTAGTGTACCTGGACTTTCAGAAAGCTTTTGATAAAGTCCCACATGGGAGGTCAGTGAGTAAAAAATTAGGGCGCATGGTATTGGGGGCAAAGTACTAGATTGGATTGAAAATTGGTTGGCTCACAGGAAACAAAGGGTAGTGATAAACGGTTCCATTTCAGAATGGCAGGCAGTGACCAGTGGGGTACCGCAGGGATCCATGCTGGGACCACAGCTTTTTACAATATTTGTTAATGATATAGAAGATGGTATCAGCAATAATATTAGCAAATTTGCTGATGATACAAAGCTGGGTGGCAGGGTGAAATGTGATGAGGATGTTAGGAGATTACAGGGTGACCTGGACAAGTTAGGTGAGTGGGCAGATGCATGGTAGATGCAGTTTAATGTGAATAAGTGTATGGTTATCCACTTTGGTGGCAAGAACAGGAAGGCAGATTACTACCCAAATTGAATCAATTTAGGTCAAGGGGCAGTACAGAGAGATCTGGGTGTTCTTGTACACCAATCAATGAAAGCAAGCATGCAGGTACAGCAGGTAGTTAAGAACCTAATAGCATGCCGCCCTTCAGAACAAGAGGAATTGAGTATAGAAGCAAAGAGGTGCTTCTGCAGCTGTACAGGGCCCTGGTGCGACCACACCTGCAGTGCTGTGTGCAGTTCTGGTCTCCAAATTTGAGGAACGACATTCTGGCTATTGAGGGAGTGCAGCGTAGATTCACAAGGTCAATTTCTGGAATGGCGGGATTACCTTACACTAAAAGACTGAAGCAAGTGGACTTCTATACCCTTGAGTTTAGAAGACTGAGAAGGGATCTGATTGAGACATATAAGATTATGAAAGGATTGGACACTCTGGCAGCAGGAAACATGTTTCCGCTGATGGGTGAATGCTGAACCAGAGGAGACACAGCTTACAAATACGGGGTAGACCATTTAGGACAGAGATTGGGTGAAGAGGTTTCTCCTCGAGAGTGGTGGCTGTGTGGAATGCTCTGCCCCAGAGGGTAGTGGAGGCCCAGTCACTGGATTCATTTAAGAAAGTGTTGGATAGAGCTCTCAAAGATAGTGGAATCCAGTTTTATGGAGAGAAGGCAGGAAGAGGATACTGATTAGGAATGATCAGCCATGATCATATTGAATGGCGGTGCAGGCTTAAAGGGCAGCCTGCTCCTGCACATATTGTCTTATTGTCTATTGTCTATTGTCTAGAATCACAGATTCCCTCCTCTGTGGAAACAGGCCCTTCAGCCCAACAAGCCACACTGACCCTCCAAAGAGTGAACCAAGACCCATTCTCCTACCACATTTAGCTTTCACAATTCCTTGGGCTGGAAAATTCTTGCAATTCACTGAGAGAGAAAAAAATCTTTACATTTTGTTTTAAAATGAATGTTCCCTTCTGTAATGTCCCCTGATTTGAGACTTCACTGGTGCTAGAAGATCTAGTCAATATCTACTCCGTCAAGCTCCTCAGAATCTTCTTTCCACAAGATCACCCCTTATTTGTTGAGATTCTATTGAATAATGACCTAACCTGTTTAGCTGTTCTTAATCGGTCAACCTTTTCATCTTTGAAGCAGCTAAGTGAATCTTTATTGAATGGTCTCCAATGCTGGTTTATCCTTTATTAAATATGGGAGCTAACATTGTATACAGTACTCCAAGTGAGGTCTCAGCAACAGCCAGTGTGGTTAACCAATCCACAGTCCATACTAATACATTACCCTGATATGGTGAGCTCCTATATTGTGCAATTAACTTTTATATAACACCTTATCATTTGCATTTTTTAATCCAAATGCAGAACATCATTGGCTTGCCCTTTATCAGTCCTGTTTGTTAACTCCTCAATGAACTGTAGCAAATTTGTCAAATACCATTTCTCTTTCACAAAACCCAGTCTACCATGTTTCAGGATAAGCTTTACAAAATGTCCTGCTATTTCTGACTATTATATTCAACTCTGTCGTATTACCAAAACAGATATTAAACTAACTAACTGGGTGGCGCGGTGGCACAGTGGTTAGCACTGCTGCCTCACAGCGCCAGAGACCCAGCTTCAATTCCCGCCTCAGGCTACTCTCTGTGTAGAATTTGCACATTCTCCCCGTGACTGCGTGGGTTTCCTCCGGGTGCTCCGGTTTCCTCCCACAATTCAAAAATATGCAGGTTAGGTGTATTGGCCATGCCAAATTGCCCGTAGTGTGGGGTGAATGTAGGGGAATGGGTCTGGGAGGGTGGTGCTTCGGCGGGTCGGTGGGGACTAATTGGGCCGAAGGGCCTGTTTCCACACTGTAAATAATCTAATCTAGTCTATAGTTTCCTGATTTCTGTCTCCCTTTCCTTCTTGAACAGGCTCATCAATCCACTGGATGTTCCCTGTATCCCTTGATTCTGGAATATTCCAATCGATGCCTTAAATGTCTCTGCAGCCAGTTGCCTTAACAATGTTTGATCCAGGCCATTAGGTCTTGTCTGCCTTTAGTCCTATTAGTTGGTCAATACTTTGTCCCTTGTGACAAAGACTGTTATAACATTTTACTTCCCATGAGTAACTTGCTTATTTGCTACCTTTAGGATGGTAACAGTATCCTCCTTCATGAAGACCTATGTAAAATATCGGTTTAAATTATCTGCTGTTTCCCTGCACCCATTATCAATTCCAGAGTCAGAACCTCCACGGGTTCAATGCTGACTTTAGATACTCCGTTTTTAATATACCTGTACAACTTTTGCCATTCGGTTTTGTTTCTTGTCAATTTAATTACATGGTCAGTTTTCTTCCTTTTTACTCATCTGCTGCTATATCATTTTTTTCCTTGTGGGTACTGCCCTTGACTGCCTTTATTACCCACGGGTTTCACCTTTCTCTTCGAGTTCTCCATTTTGCCCTAAATTAACTTTTGCGCAGCGTTATGTTTAAAAAACCCATCATATTACAGTGACCGAGCATGCGATTTTTTTTTTAAACATTGGATGCTTCAATGTTCTGATTGGGTTTTGCTGTTTCAAAGAAGACCTGAGATCATCTGGAAAGGAGGTGGCAGCTGATTCACTGTTAATTTCCAAAATTAATTTGAATACTTGCAAAAAGAAATTATTTGCAACACTGTGAGAGCAGGGGGCTAGCCAAGTAGCTATTTTTAAAAGGTGGCACAGTTGTGATGGGTTTAATAGGGGCCTCTGATTTCAAAAGCAAAATGTGATCCAAGTGGTTTCCACCCACAATTCAAACAAGTGCAGGTTCGGTGATTTGGTCATGCTAATTTGCCCATAGTGTCCAGCGATGCACAGCTTCCGTGCATTAATCAGGGGTAAACATCGAGGAATAGGTTTGATTGGAATACTCTTCGGAGGGTTGGTGTGGATTTGTTCGGCTGAAGGGCCTGTTTCCACAACGTAGGGATTCAATGCTCTGAGTAATTTTGGGGATCTAACAGAATCCTGGTATGCAGAGGGTTCTCTGTTAGTTAAAATAGTATTGTACACTCAGCTTATGTTACCTTCTGAAGCAATTTGAGGTTGACTGCTCTGTACAATTTCTCAGAACAGATGCTCTGGAACCAATCAGGGATATTCTGATAATGTGATTGATTAATGAGATCAAAATAAGTGAACCTTTTGGTAAGATTCAATGCAGCATGATAGAATTTAGTTTTATGGTGAGGAATTTGCTTCTTCAACTAGTATCCAAATTTAAAGGCAGTAACAAGGGTATAAAGTAGCAGTTAGCTAAACTGGAATGGGACTATAGTTAGAATGTTAAAGCAGAAGAATATATTCAGTTATTTTATAATTCTCAACAATATCTATTGACTTGTAAAAGAAATGCACGATGAACAGCAGTGCATAGGTGAGGGAATTATGAGGGACATCAAATTGAAAGAAAAGATGCACAAAACTGCAAAGATGATGGTGCACCAGAAGGTTTAAAAATTTCAGACTATCGAAGGATGAACAAAAAAAGATGGAAGATAATTTGTCCCTTGTCAGAGAGACTGTTGTAACATCTTTACTCCCATTAATACCTTGCTTATTTCCCATCTTTAGGATGTTAGCAGTATCTTCTGGATAAGTAAGATAATTGGGCAAATTAACCCACAAGTTACTCAGCCTAAAACAAGGAATGGTTTAAAGGGAAATGGGCCAAATGCTGGCATATGAGACTAGGTTAATTTAGAATATCTGGTCAGCATGGATAATTTGGACCAAAGGGCCGGTCTCCAATTTGTACAACTGAGTCTAACTGGCCATCTGTTTTTTGAGAATCATCATTTTCTTTCATTGTTGGTTGATGCTCCATGCCCTTGCTTGGTGAAACCCTTTTTCTCTCCCATGTTGTTGCACATGCTGTAATAAAGGTTGTTTAGCTCCATTGGCTGGATTGCTGGTTTGCAATGCTGTGATGCCAACAGCGCAGGCTCAACTCCTGCATCGGCTGAGGCTCCATCTTTTCAAACTTGTCCCTCACCTGAGGTGTGGTGACCTTCAAGTTAAACCACCACTTTTTCTGTCATGACAGAGCAGCCCTACTGCGTTCCAGGGCTATGGTGACTTTACTTTTACTCAGTTACAAGTGATTAGAAATGTTATACTCTTTATTGTTTGGTGTATTTCCTTTTGGTGACTTTTGTTATGAAACCCAGCGGCAGGGAAGGAAAATGTCTGATCATGAAAAGTGTGGATAAAGTAGGCTTGCAGGGAGGAGAAAATAAGGACTGCACATGCTGGAGATCAGAGTCAAGAATGTAGTGCTGCAAAACACAGCAGGTCAGGCAGCATCTGAAGAGCACGAGAATTGACGTTTCGGGCATAAGCCCTTCATCAGGAATGAGGTTTGTGGGTTTGGGCTGCGAGATAAATGGGAAGGGGTGAAGTTTGGGGGAAGGTAGCTGGGAAAGCAATAGGGTTGATGAAAGTAAGGGAGAAGGTAATCAGTCAGATTGGGGAGTGAGGAATGGGTCAGGAGGGCGGTGCTGAGTTACTACAGCAGGAAGTGCAAAACCTGTGTCTACACCACTCCCCGCACCTCCGCTCAAGGCCCCTGGCTGACCTGCTGTGCTTTTCCAGCATTATACTCTCGACACTTGCCTTCACATCAAAATGCTACTAGTTAACTGTCAGGTTCATAGATATTTGTGGAATTGATTTTGTTAATTGAGAAATTTGGGTTACTCCACTAATGATAACAGCCCTTAAGGTGAACAGTTCTTACAGGAAAAATAGCACTTAAAGGTCACGATGCTAAATGGGACAAATGTTTGAGCCAATTTAATAACTTGAGACTGGGCATCAATGAGGCACTGTGGGCCATCATCAGCAGCAGAATTGTACTCCTCAATCTGTAGTCTCATGGTTTGTCATATCACACACTCAACCATTAGCATCAAACCAGGAGACCAGCCCGGGTTCAATGGAGAGTGCAGGAGGGCATCCCTGAAGCAGCATCAGGCGGACCTAAAAGTGAAGTGCCAACCTGGTGAAGCTATCAAACGGGACGACTTGTGCACCAAACAACATAAACAGCAAGTGATAGGCAGAGCTAAGCGATCCCACAACCAGTGAATTAGATCTACATTCTGTAGTCCTGTCAAATCCAGTCGTAAATGATGGTGGAAAATCTTTTATTTAAAAAAAAGCTTGCTGCAGGAGAACACTCTCAAGTATCCCGATCATCAGTAATGGAAGAGCCCAACACATTAGTGCAAAAATTCAGGCTGAACCAATTGCAGAAAGCTTCAGTCAGGCGTGGATGATCCATTTTGGCATTCTCCAGCGGTCCCCAACATTATAAATACCAGTCTTTAATTAATTTAATTCATTCCACATGATACCAAGGAATGGTTAGAAGCACTAGATACTGCAAAGATTATGGACCTGACAATATTTTTGCATCAACCCGACAATATAGAAAATTGCTCAGATATGTCCTGTACACAAAGCTGAACCAATCCAACCTGGCTATTTCCTGCCCTATTACCATCTCTCACCAGTAAAGTGATGGAAAGGGTCATCAACAATGCTCACAAGCAGCATCTGCTCAGCAATAACCTGCTCAGTGATGCAGAGTTTGGGCTCTGCCAGGGCCACTCAGCTCTTGAGCTCATTACAGCCTTGGTTCAAAGGTGGACAAAAGAGCTGAATTCCAGAGGGGAGGTGAGGTGACAGGTCTTGTCTTCAGAGCCGCATTTGTGGCACCAACCAGGCTGAGCAAAATTGGAATCATTGGTTTTTGGTGGCAAATTCTCCTCTGGTGTCATACCTGGGAAGTAGGAAGCTGGTTGTGGTTGTAGTAGGTCAGTCATTTCAGCTCCAGAACATCTCTGCAGGAGTTCCTCAGGGTACTGTCCTGTTTCCACTAATCTTCAGCCATTTCATCAATGACCTTCCCTCCATTATAAAGTCAGAAAGTGCACTCACTGCTGAGCATCCCCAATGTTCAGGACTATTTGTAATTCTTCAGATACTGAAGCAAACTATGTTTAAATGCAGCAAGGGCTGATTAATATACAGGGTTGTGGCAAGAAATATTTGTACAACCCCAGTTAAAGACCATCTGCAATAAGAGACAATCTAACAACGATCCCTTGACATAAATTTCCATCACTGAATTTCCCTCTATTAAAACCTTGAGGGTTACCATTGACCAGAAACTCAACAGGACATACCACACCAACACAGAGTGGCTACAAGAGGAGGTCAGAGACTAGGAATACTGTGGCGAGCAACTCACCTCCAAAGTCTGTTCACCATCTCCAAGACACATGCCAAAGTTGCGAAGGTACGCTCGCCGCTTGGCTGGAATGGTGGGTTTCCAACACCACAAGAAGCTTGACACCATCCAGGACATGCTAGCTGTTTGACTGGCACAACATCCATATGCACTCACTCCCTTCACCACTAATGCTCAGTAACAGCGGTATGTACGATCTAAAGATGCATTGCAGAGATTCACCAAAATTCTTTGGCAGCGACTTATAAACCTACAACAACTGAGATCTCAAAGGACAAGGCCAGCAGATCCATAGCAGTTTTTGTCATCTGGTAATCCCATAACAGGAATTAATTGCATTTAAGACAGTATATAATTAAGTAACAACTTTCAAAATTCAGTGTTACTAATTCAAATAAAGTACCTTCAGATAACGAGTGGAGCATTATGATATTTCTGCAGTGTTGCCCCCTTGCTGAAATAACATGCATAAGTCTGGAACCTGCCTTATGTAACCCTAAAACATCTGTTTTCAACTTGTATCTGGCACAATAAATGTTAACAGATGATTTATGTGCAATGGTACTCTAAAATCTAGACTAGAAATCCTAAATATCAATTTCCAAAATATTCAGTGATGGATTTTGAATTGATAGTTTCACACCCCACTGCGAAAGAGTGCCATGGAGTGTTGAAACCAGACCTATAATTCCTCACTTGATAACTGGTAATTTATGATAGTTCAGTGATATTTGAAGATCTGTACTTAACATGGAAAGACAAAGATCCAACGCCATAAATCAAATTGGTTAACTTAAACTGAAAACACACGAGGTATATTGCTATAAAACTTTCTCTTAAGTTAGAGGTTAATTTATGACATGAAGGGGCGGGGAACTACATTGTGTCAAGTGGATCAGAAGGTTTCAGTTTTGATTTTCCGCAGGGCTTTACAAAATGTGGGGTGAGTCCCTACTTGAGGTCACAACATGAAAATTTGGTGTCATGAGCTCCAAGGTAGCAATGGTAAAACCCTTCACCACCCAGACACTCTGAATTTTAACAATTTACAAGCCTTAAAATGGTGTCACGGTGGGAACAGGTTTGAAAAACTCTGACCTACTGCATCTTTTAAATAATTGACATTGAGTTGTGTTGGAGTTTATATCAAATTCTTCATTGTTTTTAATCGTTTTAGACTTGGAAGTATTGTGGTATCCTTTAATTCCATGACCTCCCACTCATTTCAGGCCCTGTTTTAGTTTTGTAAAATGAGCGTCATGTGTATGCAAACCTTACTATGTGAACTGAATGTCACAGTTCCAACATTGAAAGAGTGAAAGATGGCAATTCTGTGGTTGCTCAGTGAGCTGCAGTCTTACATCTGCCTTGTCAAGTCTCTGCAGCTAGATCAGCAAAGATCAACATCCCTGGGGCATTTCAGGAAAGTTCAGTAATACAGATGAAAGACTAAACGTTTCCCTCTTTGCCAAACATGCTGATTGGTTGGAGATGAAGTACTCTGTCCTTATTCACATGACTGATTAGTGTGTTTGTGAGGTTGGGTGTGAAGTGGGATAGTAAATCACAGTGGTGTGAATTTGGAATATTGATTTAATTCACCCTCTTCTATTTTCTTTGCCTCATTCCAAAAAATTTGTCAACAGAAAAACAGAATTTAACTTTGCTTGTGAGTGTATCATCGAGGAACATTTCTTTATTCTGTATCCCAATGCTGCTGATATGCTCACTCTTTTTCAGAGGGATGTGTAAGCTGTGGTTTGACCATTCGGAAGGTAGTGCTTGAGATTCTCCTCCTATCCAAGTCAGAAAGAGAAATGGAGCTGGTGTTGGCGTTACTGAGCTCTGTTGCTATTTGAAGTTAACGAATCTTAGCAGAAGGAGTTGTGTTGAGCCAGAAGGTGTCGGGAGGTTGGATATAAATTGTTGTATGGAATACTTGGAATTTTTGTTTGAAATGTGTCAGTTTAATAGTCCTTTCAGATTTTAGATTTTTATTTAGAATTGAAAATGCCGATATCAAATATAATTCAGGGTTTAGTGCTGCATTTAGTGGCATGCTGGACAAGCTCACAAGCATTTTGGATGATTTTAGCAATTGCTGGAAATCTGTGTTGATTTCTAATTTGAATTTAATCTTGCTTCAGAGCTATTTAATTTCCCCTTTTTTATCTTTTCTTTTAAACTGCATTCAAAATGAAGTTTGTTACTTTCATGCTTTTCTGCAGCTACTTCGTAGATTCCCACAGAAAAGACAATTCCATCTCCCTCATTTTTGCTTTGGGAGCAGTATTTTTGCAAGTTGACTGTTGGTATTTCTATCTGTAACTGGGCTGTTAATCTACCATTTTCTTCCTGTTCAGAGAAAAAGACATGGCATTGATGGAAGGATAACTTAATTGGGATTGTGACTGTATGAGCGACACAAATACTCTGGCTGTATGAGCAGCTCAGCGGCTGGACATTCTGCAATGAATAACTGTCCAAAGCCTGACAGGCACTTTTTGGGAGTGTGATGGAACAGTCTCTATGTGTTTGGATGAATACTGCTCCAACAGCAAGGAAAGAGCTTGACATTGTCCTGAGCAAAGCAGCCCACTTGATTGACATCCCACCCATTGACTTCTTTCTCAATGGCACACATTTGCAGCAGTGTGTACAATACATAAGATGCACTACAGCAACTAACCAAGGCTATTTTGACAGCACCTTTTAAACCCATGATCTGTGCCATCTTAAAACAATGGTAGCTACTGCTCCCTTACTAATGCTACCACCACCCAGTTCCCCTCCAAGCTGCATAACGTTTGACTTGGTATCATATCATCAAACCTGTACCACATCCTGACTGCACTGTGGGTGTACCTTCAAGAGGGCAGCATACCACCATTGAAGGGCAATTGGGAATGAGCAACAAATGCTGGTTTCATTGGTAACGCTCTTATTCCATGAAACCATCTTCAATAAAAGCAAGTAATGTAAATATATCCTGTGGTTACAGTGCAGCTGTGTATACAATCTGCAGACACTGAGCTATGAATCTAACCTATTTTAATAGTATTCTTGCTAGAACGCTACATTTAACTGAAAATTTATTCATTAATCAATCATGAGAGGGGAAATAGCTTTGTCATTTTGAAGCAATGTCATGGTGTTTCATGATAATCCAGTTTAATTGAAGACCTCTTTGTCTTATACAGTGTGATGTGAAAGTTTCGATATAATGGCCTTGATTATATGGTAGGCTGCACTACATTTCTGAATAAAATTCACACAGAATTACTGGAATTATTGAAAAATCATGCAGAATTTTAAGTATGAATTACGTTTGTTGTGTGAATATTGTAATATTGGAAAACTGATAGAAACTAGCACCCTCTCACAGGATGAATTAAATACTAATGGAACTTTGTAATGATTGTGTTTATATAAATCTTTAAAGAGGCTGTTAAAAAAATGAAGATTTTCTTTTGTGATCCAGATAAGCAATTGACATGTTTTAGAAATATTTGACTTTTTTTCCTGTTTGAAACATAAAAAGCAAGTGTTGTAGTTAGCCGCTTGAGCCTGCTCTGTCATTCAATATGATCATGGCTGATCATCCAAATGCAGACCTTGTTCCCACTTTCACCGCATACCATTTGATCTCTTTAGCCCTAAGAACTATATCTAACCATTAAAAATATTCAATGTTTTGTCCTGAAATACATTCTGTGGCAGACTATTTTGTTAGTCCACCACTATCTGGATGATGAAATGTCTCCTTATCTCACTTCTGAATAGCCTAATCTTATATCCTTTAGACGATGGCCACTGGTTCTGGCCTACCCCACGATGAAGGCCAACATATCATTTGCTTTCACTGCCTGCTGCACCTGCATGCTCACTGTCAGTGACTGGTGGACAAAGACACCTTTAGTTGCTCCTCCCCTTTTCCCAAAATATTCAGATAATTTTCCTTTCTGTTTTTGCGACAAAAAAAATCACTCAACTTATCCAAATCACACTGAAGCATCTCTGTATCGTCCTCACAATCCATCCTCCTCATAGTTCACCCTTCTACCCAGCTTTGTGTCATCCACAAATAGAAATAGTAATAGATCCCTCATCTAAATCATCCGTATATATTGTAAATAACTGGGTTTGAACCATTGATCTCTGTAGTATCTCACTGGTTACTGGCTGCCACTCATAAAATTCCCTGTTTGTTCCAGCTCTTTTTTTTCCTGTCTGGCAACTCGCTCCCTGTCCATTGAAATACACTAACTCCAATCTCAAACCTGTTCTTTGGTCGGATCACCTGGTAGTTACCTGTAGTGTTCCTGTTTGGGCAGTTGTCGGTACACTTCCTTGCAGTAATCTGTTCTATTCTGAATGACAATGGCTCCTCCTTTATCTGCTGGTTTGATGGACAATGTTGTGATTGGTTTTGAGAGCCTGGTTGGCATTGCATTGTGAACGGGTGATGTTTTGCTCTACATGGCATGTACTCATGTGACTCAGCCAACGTTGTCGATCTGATACGTTGCAGGCAAGGATGCCCGGGGCATGGTACATTGGGGAAACTGAGCAAAGGCTACGACAACGGATGAATGGGCACCGCACAATAATCAACAGACAAGAGTGTTCCCTCCCAGTTGGGGAACACTTCAGTGGTCCAGGACATTCAACCTCGGACTTTCAGGTGACCATCCTCCAAATGGAAAATGGCCAAGCAGAGCTGAAAGCTAAGTTTGTAACCCATAGGGAAGGACTCAACCGGGACCTTGGGTTCATGTCACATTATAGGTGACCACCATTGCACTATACACACACACAGATACTCCTCCACACACACACTCACACAAAGAACTCCTATAGACACATGCACACGGACACACATATACACAGACACGCACACACACTCCCACACTCACACATGCACTCCCTCACAGACTTAAGACACTCTACACTCACTACACACACACCAAACCCCCAACACAGACAGACACACACACAGAGACAGACAAAGATCCACATGCACACATATTTTGTGGGATGAATTTGTCCTTGCAGGGTTACATTTTACTTTACTCAAAAACTGCAAGAATTCATGTAAATCTCTGTTATCTCACTTTTTAGATTACAATCAATCTAAACATCATGGCATAGACAGAGAACAAAGGTGTGTAACACCTTCAACATATTGTCTACCTCTCACCATTGTTAACAGCTAACCTGCGAATGCAACTTTTTTAAAAATGGTTTTGTGATTTACACATGAAAGAAGTGAAACTATCGTGATATTCTAACAGATGAAAGGCTGAACAGACAATCAATTCTTCAATGTGTAATTTCAGTTACAGCACCCTAAATGTTTGCTATAAATTCTGTGTGTTAGGATTGAGCCCTCCATTACCACCTGATGAAGGAGTGACGCTCCGAAAGCTAGTGTGCTTCCAATTAAACTTGTTAGACTATAACCTGGTGTTGTGAGATTTGTAACTTTGTACACCCCAATCCAACACTGACATCTCCAAATCATTCCAAATTCTACTTTCCTACTGCTTTGCCTGTATGTTATATTTAGCGAGAACAAGGTCATTGACCAGAAAGATTAATACTGCCTGAGCTTTACAGTGCTTCCAGATATCACGGAGCTGCAATATTTTGTTTTGCACTCAGCCATTTATTGTTCTCACTTGTTTCTTTGTGAAAGATCACAAAATTAACTTGGATGGATGAATTTAGGATTCCCTTTACCAATGTTGGGAGAAAAAAATGTCAGTGTTTCAAGTGCTAATAAAGTAAAATAAACTGATAATTAGTAGAAACGGTTTAAGATGGATATGGAACAAATGCTGGCAAATGGGACTAGGTTAATTTAAGATATCTGGTCAGCATGGGCAAGTTGGACTGAAGGGTTTGATTGAGTGTTGTACAACTGTGATTTCATTCTCTCAATTATTCAAGAAGTTAAATACTTCGAGGAGGAAAAGGAGGGTTTATGCAGAGAATGCACTTGAAATGATGATTGAGGTATATCAACCTCACATTATTTCATGACCTTTTCCTCTGGGTTCTTCAATGACCAAACCTGTTTTGTTATCTGAATAACGATGTATCATGTGATTTGTTTTGCACAAAATATTTCGTTAGGATCTAGTGAACTGTTAAGAAGTGTTCATTTTTAAAATTTAGGCAGCTTGATTGTTAAGCAAGAAAAGGTTGGCGTTTTACGCCCACTGATTCATAATTGTATAAAAGATAACAAGCTTTTTATCTGTCCTGGGCACTGAATATATGGAAGTCAATTCTGAAGGAAAAAATCCTCATCGGTAATGTTCCCACATATGTGGAGTAATTGCTTCTGGTCACTCTTCAGGCTATAGAGGCGCGGAAATAAATTAGTTGGCCAAAGTTAGCAACATCATTTGGATGGACTGTACTCGTTGGGGAAACTTGCAGGATCTGTAGAAGAAACATGTGTTTCTGAGCGTATGCAATAAAGCTGAACATTGTTTTTTTTTATTAGATTAGATTACTTACAGTGTGGAAACAGGCCCTTCGGCCCAACAAGTTCACACCGACCCGCCGAAGCGCAACCCACCCATACCCCTACATTTACCCCTTACCTAACACTACGGGCAATTTAGCATGGCCAATTCACCTGACTTGCACGTCTTTGGACTGTGGGAGGAAACCGGAGCACCCGGAGGAAACCCACGCAGACACGGGGAGAACATGCAAACTCCACACAGTCAGTCGCCTGAGGCGGGAATTAAACCCGGGTCTCTGGCGCTGTGAGGCAGCAGTGCTAACCACTGTGCCACCGTTCTGCCAACACGGTGGCACAGAGCTTGGGACCTGATCGGAGCAGCAATTAAGCTAGTTTTTTTTTAAATTTCCGTGCTTGCTAAATTATTGTTGGTAAATGTACGTGGCATTATCAAAGCACCTTTCATAGTCCCCAACTAGAAATTTGGTCTCAGTTTTGTTGGTCCATCCATTCCAATGGATAAGAGGTATTTTAAATGTGAGCAGTCCATTTAACTATTTGAATTAATCACTGAAGTATTCACGTGCTCTTGGATTCTTAATTTCAAATTACTCAATGTGATTTTTTGTCCTCCCTGAATTTGCGAAGCACTGGGCAGTTCTGGAATGTTCCAAATATTTACAATAGATGCATGTACACTATTTAAGGCAATCTGGTAGATTTGAATACCATTCAGGTCGTCAAAAACAATACATAAATAACTTTATGAATTGCTTACTGCACACCAACACAAGTCAAGTACTATTGAAACCACAGATTGTCTCCCAAGGACTCCCAAATCTAAACAGTGCATTCCAGATATGCTCACTATCACTATCTGGGACCAGTCTCCCAAAGTGCTCCCAGAATTTAGAAAGCGAACACACTGCCCTCCAAAGATAAATCTGCTGTCACAGGCTTCACTCTTATTGCATACAATGGCATTTATTGTCCAGTTCTTTAATGTGACAATTGATTTTACAAACAATTTACAAAATTCTTTAAATCCTGAAGAAATGTGATGTCAGCCCTTCGTAGAAGTGAATGGCAAGTGTGTTGTTTGTTTAACATTTGGCTCTATGTATCAGACCGAACTGAACCTTTAACAAGATGTGGGATGTTTCCCACACACCTTGTTTAAAAAAGCAAAAATTATGCTCTGAGATATAAGTGTTCAATCAGGTTTGATCAAAAAGCCTTCCAAAAATTGAGAGTTTGATTTCAGCCCCTTGAAAGAGACATGCTCTCGGCCTTCAATTTTGTGACATGTGATCATTCTTTGGTAAAGGTGGCTGTGTACAACACTGCAGGATGTTGTGCTGAAATGCCTCATTGGGTAGATGAGCTTTATTACTGGTATAACTTGGCTAATTTTGAGATGGAATGTTCCTTTGAGTTAAATCTTATTTTTAAACTGAGGCGTGCTTGTGTAACGCAAGTGTCGACACTACGCTCATGTTCGCAATGAACCTTTCATTTTTGCAGATTAGTAACTTTCCGGTCGGCTTTGTAAATAAAGTTCACTATAGAAAGCACAGAGCTGGAAAACCGCAGATCCAGCAGCATCTCTGTGGGGAAAAACTTTGTAAGTTCCAAGTCCAGTGACCCTTTGTCCATTCAGACAAAGAGTCAGTGAACTTCAAATGTAACTTTTTTTTCTCTTTACAGATACCCTCAGAACTGCTGAGTTCTCCAGCACATTGTTTCTGAGGTTCAGATCTTGCAGTTTATTGTTTTGTTATCTATCCTATGATTTGACTTGGGGAGCGAGAGGCAGCAACTGTGATCAACTAGAATAAAACTCCCCAACCACGGAAAAAAAACACATATCTTTAAATTTTGCAAAACATTACTGTAAATAAGAAATGCAATTAAGCTAAATGCAAGAAGGCATACCACCTGCCGTGTCTCAAACTTGCTACTCATCTTTGAGGACTAATCTGTCAGAATTGTGTTAGGTCGCTTCCTTGGAGATCACAGTCCACAAATGTCCCAGTTCCAATTCCTGGGCCGGGCCCGAGTACCACAATGCAGTGGGGTGGGGAGATTTGTATCAGCCTGGAGTTTTTGTTAATAACAACACTGCAGGTGGAAGTTGACGGTTTTAACTAATATGGTATCATCAAACTTGGAGGAAATCCTTCCGAATGTATTGATCAACTGTACTGAGCTTGTTTATATGCAGTCCTGTTAGTAGTGCTGTAATATTCTAAGTTAAGAATCACACAACACCAGGTTATAGTCCAATAGGTTTAATTGGAAGCACACTAGCTTTCCGAGGGCCGCTCCTTCATCAGGTGATTGTGCAGTGTACAATTCAAATGCACGGAATTTATAGCAAAAATTTACAGTGTGATGTAGCTGAAATTATACATTGAAAAATACCTTGATTGTCTGTTGAGTCTTTCATCTGTTCGAATACCATGATAGTTTCACTTCTTTCATATGTAAATCACAAAACCTGTTTTTAAAAGTTGCATTCCTGACACTGGCCCACCAAATCACTCATTGTATTAATTACTGCACAGTCTCAACAAAGGAATGAAACTGGATGGCCCACATTACATCTACCAATGCACTGGAAAATACAACCACACAATCAGCCCTCTTGACCCTGCAACTTTCGCCTCACTGTGGGCCAACAACAGCAACAGAACTGTACTCTAGCCCAATCTGAAATCTCATGGCCTGGAATATCCCCCACTCAACCGTTAACATCAAGCTGGGGATCAACCCTGGCTCAATAGAGAATGCAGGAGGGCATGCCAGGAGAAATTCCAGGCATACCTAAAAATGAGGTGCCAACCTGGTGAAGCTAACCAATGTGCATGCCACACAGCGCAAGCAACACCAAATAGAACTACGTGATCCAACAATCAATAGATCAGATCTGAGCTCTGCCACACCTCGTCATGAATGGTGATGGACATTTAAACAACTCACTGGAGGCAGCATCACAGATATCCCCACCCTTACTGATGGAGGAGCCTCACACATTCATGCAACAGATAAGACAACAGCATTTACAGCAATCTTCAGCCAGCAGTGCCAAGTGGATGAGCCTTCTCCATTGGTCCCTGACATCACAAATGTGAACCGAATTGGTTGAAAACTCATTTCAAATCAGATCAAGAAATGGACAAGTAGTGTAAAGACTATGGGCCCTGCCAACATTGTGGCAATAAGACTGATGGCAGTGCTCCAGAACTTGCTACACACCAAGATCCAGCACTGGCACTTACCGACATTGTGGAACATTTCCCAGTGTTGTTCAACACAAAAACGCAGGACACATCCAACGCAGCCAATTTCCCTCCATCAGTCCACACTCGCTCAGCAGTGAAGTGATGGAAGGTATCATCAACAGTGCTGTCAAGCACTTGCTCAGCTATAACCTGCTCAGTGACGTCCACTTTGGGTTCTGCCAGGGCCACTCAGTTCCTGAGCTTGTAACAGACTTGATTCACAAACTGACAAACAGCTGAATCCTAGAGGTGAGGGTGACAGCGCAGTCCCACTCCAAGACCACTATTTCGACTTCAGAGATGTCACCAGACCTCACCACAGTCTCAGCTCATTTACTGAAATTCTCATTCATTCCTTTTGTTAACTCTAGATTTCATTATCTAAACCCAGTCCTGGCCAGCATCCCACAATCACCCTCCCATTAATCTCCAGAATATTGAAAACTCTACAGCCCAAGTGCTCACTTGTACCAGAACTTGCTGATCCATCAAAAGGCTCCCATTTATAAGCAACAACAATCTACTTTCACACCCTTGATTTAATTCCTGGCTGTAACCATTCCTAACTCCATGCACCAGACACCCTTTCACATCTCAATAACTCATTTTAATTTAGACTCCCAATAATGTGTTTAATTTTGAGTTCAGCTGTGTGACTGTTTCTATAGATTCCAAGGCAACACGGTCTGGAATTCCCACCCTCTAAGATCTGTTTTCTTCCTTTAAGGGATTCCCAAAAATTTGTTTATTTGGCAATGGTTTTGGTCACTGGACATAATATTCTCCATCTGTGGCCTTATGTCAAAAGTTCTCAATATTTTTTGAGAAATTAAAAACATGTTAATTTGTACAGATATCTTCTACTCTTCACTGTCTCTGAGTGAATAATCTGTAACGTCTCCAACCCAACCACATTGTGGGAGCGCCTTCACCATACAAACTGCAGCAGTAGAAGGAAGTCAAACATCACCCTCTCCACAGGCAACAGGGCTTTGGCAATGATCACTGGTATCTGGGGAAGGAGAAATACACATGATGTTTCAAGAAGTGCAATATGAATTAGAGGGATTGAAAATGGTGCAGAATTTGACTGTCAGAAATGGAAGAAAAATCCACTCAGTATTGGAAAAAAAGAATTCTTGACTGTCAAAAATATTGTGGAAAAAATAACCTGATAATGGAGCAGCATACGGTCAGGAGTCGGGCAGCAGTGGACAATCCATTTATGAAAAGGTCTGTGAACATCATAATAAAATACTAAACATGGCAAAAATACACTCATGTGAGACTGAGGAAGCTAGATAACGAACAAGTGGACATCAAGGAGCCCAGAGGAGAATCAGAGCAGTGTTCACTTTTATGATCCCACAGTCAGAGATGTCTAACACAGAAACAGACTCTTCGGTCCAACCCATCTATGCCAACCAGATATTCTAATCTAATCTATTCCCATTTGCCAGCACTTGGCCGACATCCCTCTGAACCCTTCCTATTCAAATGTTTTTTAAGTGTTACAATTTTAGTTACCCTTTAGGCTCCTTTTCAATTTTTCCCTCTCACCCTGAACCTATATCCTCTAGTTCTGGACTCCACCACCCCAGGATAAACACCTTGTCTATTTCGGAGAAAGTGAGGACTGCAGATGCTTGAGATCAGAGCTGAAAAATGTGTTGCAGGAAAAGCGCAGCAGGTCAGGCAGCATCCAAGGAGCAGGAGAATCGATGTTTCGGGCATCAGCCCTTCTTCAGGAAACATCGATTCTCATGCTCCTTGGATGCTGCCTGACCTGCTGCGCTTTTCCTGCAACACATTTTTCAGCCTTCATCCTAATCCAATACCAGCACCTGCAAGTCAAGAGTGCGGGAGGAATGCAAAATATAAGAAACAAAGAACGAGGAACAGGAGAAGGCCGTCCTGCTCTTTGAGTTTGCTCTTCCATTCAATAAGATCATGGCTGATCATTTCATGGACACAGAACCATTTACCAATGTTCTCACCGTATCCCTTAATTAATTATTTCTTTTTTTATAAAATCTACCTTAGCTTTAAAAACATTTCCAGAACTAGCATCAACTACTTCCCTGGGCAATGAATTCCATAGAGGTCAAGACGTTCCTTCTCAATTCAGCCCTAAATTTGCTGCCTCTAATCTTGAGGTGATGCCCTCTTATCCTGGCTTCACCTGCCAGTGTATGCGGTCTCCTCTACATTGGCGAGGAGTCTGGACGTCTCCTAGCAGAGTGCTTTAGGGAACATCTCCGGGACACCCGCACCAATCAACCACACCGCCCTGTGGCCCAACATTTCAACTCTCCCTCCCACTCTGCCGAGGACATGGAGGTCCTGCGCCTCCTTCACCACCGCTCCCTCACCACCTGACGCGTGGAGTAAGAACGCCTCATCATCTGCCTCGGAACACTTCAACCCCAGGGCATCAATGTGGACTTCAACAGTTTCCTCATTTCCCCTTCCTCCACCTCACCCCAGTTCCAAACTTCAAGCACAGAACTCTCCCCATGACTTGTCCTGACTTGTCCTACCTGCCGATCTTCTTTTCCACCTATCCACTCCACCCTTCCCCCCCGACCTATCACCTTCATCCCCTCCCCACACACCTATTGTCCTCTATGCAACTGTCTTCCCACCCCCACCCTCCTCGCGCTTAGCTATCCATGCTTCAGGTAGTCTGCCTGTATTCCTGATGAAGGGCCTTTGCCCGAAACGTCAATTTTACTGCTCCTCGGATGCTGCCTGAACTGCTGTGCTCTTCTAGCACCATTAATGCAGAGTCTGGATTCCAGCATCTGCAGTGTTTTTATCGAGTCGAAACATCCTCTCTACTTCTATTTTATCCATTCCACTCATTATTTTATACGTTTCCATTGTTCTGAATTCCAATGAATATCATCCCAATCTACTCAGTCTGTGTTAAGCCAACCCCCTCAACTCCAGAATCAACTGCGTCAACCTCCTCTGCATTCCCTCTCGTGCCGGTACATCCTTTCTCAAGTAAGACGACAAAAACTGCATGCAGTACTCCAGGTGTGGCCTCACCAGCACCCAATACTGCTCGAACATAACCTTTGCTTTTACACGCAATCTCTTCAGCAATGAAGGACAAAATTCCATTTGCTTTCTGAATTGATTGTTGTACCTGGTGACCAACCCTCATGCAGAAAGCTCCTCAGATGCCTCTGCATAGCAAATTATGCAACTTTTTAAAATTCAAGTCATAATATCTTTTCTAATGTTACTCCAACCAAACAGTATGACTTTACATTTATGAACATTATATTCCAAATGCCAGACCATTGCCCAGTCACTCAATGTATCTATGTTCCTCTGCAAAGTTTCACAGTCCTCCGCACTTTGTTCTGCTACTCATCGTAGTGTCAGATGCAAACTTTGACACCCTGCATGTGGTCCCCAAATCCAAATTATCTGTATCAATTGTATATAATTGCAGTCCCAACACTGATCCCTGAGACACACTATGAGTCACTGATTGCCAGCCAGAATAGTACTCATTTATCCCCACAGTTTGCTTCCTGTTAGTCAACCAATCTTCTATCCATGCTAATACCCTACCTTTAACGCCATGCACCCTTATATTATGTAACAGCCTCTTGCACAGCACCTTATTGAAGGACTTTTGGAAATCCGGGGACACCGCATCCACTGGGTCCCCGTTGTCCACCTTGCTCGAAATGTCTTCACAGAATTCCAAACGATTTGTGAAGCATGACCTGCCCTTCATGAACCCATGCTGTGTCTGTACAATGGGACAATTTCTATCGAGATTCCCTGCTATTTCTTCCTTGATAATAGACCCAAGCACCTTTCCTCACGAGAGAGAATAAGGTAACTGTTGTGTAATTCCCCATCTTTTTTCCACCTACTTTTTAAAACAGTGGCGTCACTTTTGCTGCTTTACAATCTGCTGGGACTGCCACAGTGTCGAGTGAATTTTGGAAAATTACTGCCAGTGCATTTGCTATTTCTCCTGGCATCTCTTTTCGTACCCTGGGATGCATTCCATCAGGGTCAGAAGACGTTTCTGTCATTAACTCAATTACCTCCAACAGTCCAACACTAGCTGTTCCGTAATAATGATAGTTTCCAAATCCTCGTCGACCTTGGTCTCTTTGCTAACTATTGGCAAGATATTAGCATTCTCCACTGTGATATCTCATAACTTAATGCTCCTTCTCATTTTCCAAATGACCAACACTTACTTTAGCCACTCTTTTCTTGTTCAATATAAAATTTTGCTCTCTGTCTTTATAGTCTGTGCTCATTTATTTTTCTCATGTTCTATCTTACATTTCTTTGTAGCTCTTCTGTTGCTTTCTGTTGACCTTTAAAGTTTTCCCAGTTCTTGTTTCATACTGTTTTTGGCCACTTTGCATGCCTTCTCTTTCAATTTGATCGTTTTTTTTAGATACCCATCACTGCCTCTTCTGACAGTCCTTCCACTTCACTGAAATATACCTTTGCTGAGCACTTTGTAAAGTGTCTTTGAAAATCTTCCACTGCTCATCAACTGTTCCATAAAATCTTTGTTTCCGGTCTACTTTATCCAGGTTCTCCCTCATTCTATTGTAGTTCCCTGTATTGAAGCAAAGGACCCATATATTAGATTTTATCTTCATACTCTCCATATGTATTCTAAATTCAACCATACAGTGATCACTTCTTTCAAGAGGATCCCTCACTCTGAGGTCATTAATTATTCCTGTCTCATTGCACAGGGGTCAGATCTTGGATAGATCGCTCCCTTGTCAGTTCCATGTATACTGTTCAAGAAAACTATCATGGATACACTTAATAAACTCAAGGCTACCCTGACTGAGCTGGTTTGACCAATCTTCATGTAGATTAAAATCACCCATGATAATAACTGTACGATTTTTACAGGCATTAGTTATTTATTTGTTTATTTTCCATCCCAATGTGATGTTATTATTTGGTGGCCTGCACACTAACCTGTCAGTGACTTTCTTGTTAGAATTTTGAATGCATCATTTCTGTTTCTCCTAATGTACAGCAATAAAAACAACTACTTGCTTTGTATGGAACTTTCACAATGGCAAATCTCCTAAGGTGCTTCATGGATGATCAAAACATTGAGTAAGGAGAATGATTTCAAAATACATCTTTAAAAGAGGATAGAGAAGGTTAGGGAGGCGACTCCACAGACTTCTGCCCATGACAGCTCCAATTATGGAATGATGCAGGTGGGGTGGGTTAGAAAGGGAATGTGCAAAGGGAAAATGGAGGAGCGCAGGCAGTGCGTAAGGTCTTAAGGACAGAGGAGGTTCCAGACTGAGTTTGTCTGTCATAGAGAGTATGGCTGCCTCATGGAGTTTGAAGTACTGCAATGGGTCCATGCATATCATGTAAGTCGAGGAGAGTATAACGGTGGCTGAGAGAACTTTTGATGAGGACTTGTCTCCTGAGAAAGTGTGGGCTGAGGTTACAAACAGTAGAGGAGAGGTCACACTGCTTGGAGTTTTTTTTGAAAGGCCTCCGCCGAGTTCCAGGGAGGTGCAAGAGAGGATTAGCAAAATTATTCTGGGTAGGAATGAAAGGAACAGGGTGGTCATTATGGGGGACTTTAACTTCCCCAACATTGACTGGAACTGGTATAACTCTCGTACGTTGGATGGATCAGTTTTTGTCCAATATGTACAGGAGGGTTTCCTGACACAGTATGTCGAAGGGCGGACAAGAGGGGAGTCCACACTGGATCTGGTGCTTGGTAATGAACCAGAGTAAGTGTTTGATTTAGTTTTAGGTGAGCACTTTGGAGAGAGTGATCATAATTCAGTTATGTTTAGTTTAGCGATGAAAAGGGATAGATACATGCCACAGGTCAAGAGTTATTGATGGGGTAGGGGCAATTAGAATGCGATTCAGCAAGAATTAGGATGCATAGAATGGGGTAGCAAAAGGCAGGGGGTGCAGAATATTGAAATATGCAGCTCGTTTAAGGAACAGATATTGAGTGTCCTTGACAGATATGTTCCTGTCAGGCAGGAAGGAAGTGATATGGTAAGGGAATCGTGGTTTACGACAGAAATTGGAACTCTTGTTGAGAAGAAGAAGGAGACGTCTGTGTTGATGAGGCAAGATGGTACAGATGAGGCGATGGAGTGTTACAGATCAGTTAGAAAGGATTTAATGAGAGAGTTAAGAAGAGCAAAGAGAGCACACAAGCAGTCTTTAGTGAATAGAATTTAGGAGAACCCTAAAGCTTTCTATAGATATGTGAGGAACAAAAGCATAGGGTACGAATAGAGCCAGTCAAAGTCAGAAGTGGGAAGTTGAATGTGGACCCTGTGGAGATCGGAGAGGTGCTAAACAAACATTTCTCATCGGTTTTCAATCAGGAAAAGGAGAATATTATCGAGGAGAAGAATGTGGTACGAAATATCAGACTAGAAATGATCGATGTTAGTTACGAACAGGTGTTATCAATTCAAGAAGGAGTGAAAGTAGACAAGTCCCCTGGGCTGGATGGGATTTATCCGAGGATTCTCTGGGAAGCTAGGGAGGAGATAGCAAAGACTTTGGCTTTGATATTTGAGTCATCATTGTCTACAGGTTTGGTACCAGAGGACTGGAGGATTGCAAATATTGTGCCCTTGATCAAGAAGGGCAGTGAAGATGACCCAGATAATTATAGACCAGTGTACCTTACTTCTGTTGTTGGAAAGGTTTGGAAAGGATTATAAGAGATAAGATTTATAATCATCTAGCGAACACCAATTTGATTTCACATAGTCAACATTGTTTCGTTGAGAAGGCAGACAAGCATATAGATGAGGGTAGGGCAGTTGACGTGGTATACATGGACTTCACTAAAGCCTTTCATAAGGTTCCACATGGTAGGCTGTTGGAGAAAATGCAGAGACATGGAATTGAGGGTGATTTAGCAGTTTGGATTAGAAACTGGCTTTCTGAAAGAAGACAGCGAATTGTGGTTGATGGAAAATATTCAACCTGGAGTCTGGTTACTAGTGGTGTGCCACAAGGCCCTGTTTTGAGACCACTGCTGTTTGTCATTTTTATAAATTACTTAGACGTAGGCATAAGTGGTTTGATCAGTAAATTTGCAGACGACACTAAAGTCGGTGGAGTAGTGGACAGTGTGGAAGAATTTTAATGGTACTCAGGCAGACTTGGATAAATTGCAGAATTGGGCTGAGAGGTGGCAAATGGACATCAATGCAGCTAAATGCGAGGTAATGCACTTTAGGAAGAATAACAGGATGGCAGAGTACTGGGTCAATGGAAAGATTCTTGGTGGTGTGGGTGTGAAGAGGGATGTTGGAGTCCATGTACATAGGTGCCTGAAAGTTGCCACCCAGGTGGATATTACTGTTAAAGCAGCATGCAGTGTATTAGGTTTCATTCGTTGATGGATTGAGTTCCGGAGCCGCAATTTCATGCTGCAAATATACAAAATGTTGGTGCGACCATACTTGGAATATTGTGTGCAGTTCTGGTGCCCATAATTCGGGAAGGATGTGGAAGCATTGGAAAATGTGCTGAAGAGATTTACCAGGATGTTGCCTGGTCTGGAGGGAAGGTCTTTTGAGGAAAGGTTAAGAGACATAAACCTGTTCTCATGGGCAAGAAGGTAGCTAAGAGGGGAGTTGCCAGAGACTTACAAGATGATCAGAGGATTAGATAGGTTCGACAGTGAAAGTCTTTTTCCTAGGATGATGACATCAGCGTGTTCGAGGGGGTATAACTACAAATTGAGGTGTGTTGGATTTAAGACAGATGCCAGAGGCAGATTCTTCACTCAGAGTGGTTGGGTCGTAGAATGTGCTACCTGCTAATATAGTTAACTCAGCCACATTAGAGAGGTTTAAACAATCCTTTAGATAAGCACATGGGTGATTTTGGGATAGTGTAGGGTGACGAGCTGAGAATAGTTCACAGGTCGGCGCAACATGAAGGGCCAAAGGGCCTGTTCTGCACTCTATTGTTGTATGATGAAAGTGCTACAAGAGATTTCTACTGTCTTAAACAGTGATGAATGTTGTATTGTGGGCTTACGAAACGTCACTGATCTCTACCAAACATGTGCGAGGCAAAGCCAGGGCAATAATAAGATGCTGTGACAGGAGGGGAACTGGTACCTCCATAAAAATCCCTCCTCCTTCTCACCTATTTCACCTCCAAAACCGAGCGCATTCCAGAAAAGCACCTCTGTCTCCCACCACGACACTTTTCCCCACAACCGTGGTATCTGGCTGTGCACTAGGAGTGCAACAGTCTGTACTAGGACCCACTGGGGTCCTGAAACACTTGGTAAAGGTTAAAATCATCTGCACAATGAGAGCCCCACCACACTTTCTATATTTTTAACTCTGCTCCGGACTTCCCTTATTTTTCCAAATGAACCTGTTCAAAGTTTTTATTACACACACCTGCACAAGCTATGAATTGAACTCAGACTCTCGGTCCAAGATTTGGGATATTTTCACCGTATCACAAGGCATCGACTCTAACTTCCCTTGACCCTTAGCCTGCTGAGTCACGCCTGAATCAACTCTGCAATTGGGAGGAAGGGGCGGAACTGGAGGACCGAGCAGTGGCTTGGTCCTCCAACCAGAGTGAGTGAGGAGCCGGGCCAAAGCAATCTCCAGGAGTCAACCCTTCAGAATTGGTCCGAAAACGAACTGTTTTGCAGGATTGATCGTTCCCACCACATCGTGGAGTATTAAACCTCTCTCACAAATCAATGTGAGATTTTAAGAAATAGTTGAGATGTAAATCTGATAACGTACATATTTCCAATGGATTTGCACTTCTCGAGAAAGAAACTTCTTTACAAACGCCCAGAACGATTGCTAATTTACATACCTAGCCGGTATGGTTGAGTTGGACCGAACAGCCTATTCACATGCTAGAAATCTCTGTGACTATACTCGACAAAGCAATTGTTAATGACTAATATTTCACCCATAATCCTGTGCAGATATGAAAATTCTCTACAAACTCACCGATAACCTCAGATGCACGCGCAGTTTGGTTTCTATGTGGAGCATGCGCAGTGTCACATTGGTCAGGGCACAGAGAGAGAGGGACATGGAGTAGCATTCTCCGGCAGCGGCTGCGATCGGCTCCAGAAAGAGGCGTTCAGAGCCAGTGTGTGGGAGAAAGGAGCGGAGAGAATTCACAAGTCCCGGATAAAGGTTAAAAAAACTCGTAGAAGACCCTCCAGGCCCTGGTCAGGATGTGGCGGTCTCTGAACAAGGAAACAGCCCAGAGTCACGGCCACCATTTGTTTGAGGGAAATGGGAGCGCGGGCCTGAGGGCCGCCATCTTGAGAAGGTCAAGGTGCAGGAGGGCGGGGCTCTCGGGGTCTGTAGAACAATCAGAGGAAAGGGAAGACCCATTGTTATCGATTAATTCCACGAACACAGCTTCACTGGGCGATCCTGCAGGAATATCCTCTCTCAGTCCTGCTGGGATGTTTCACCCAATCAGAACCAGCAACTCTCCTCCTCTCTCAGCTCCTCTTCTGTCCTTCCTGCAGCATCTGTACCCTGGAACATTGAGCTGCCTGTCCTGTCCCTCCCTCAGCTGTATTTCTGTAATACCTGTGATATCCCAATCCCATCTGAGATTACTTTACTAAAGACATGAATGCACCCGATGGATGTTTCTTAACATCAGCAATTGTTTAATACTCATTTACAGGTTTTTAATTACATAAATTTTGAAGCATTTACTTCACATTCAATCATGTGCAATAGTGGGATTTGAACCTGTGTCCAGAGAACACTTGCTGAGTTTCTGGATAAATTGTCACACAATAATGCCGCTAGGCCATCATTTCGCCTGCTCACAGTTTGTATATCCCAGTGCAACATGAATCAAAATCCTTTCTTCGTGCACAATTGTTTGACCCATCACTCTGATGATGTGACGCTCCATGTGGTATCCCTCACTGTGTGGGTCTAATTGCTGCCTCTGTCAGCGTCCCTCACTTTTAAAGCTACTCCAGATCATGAGCCAACAGAATTCTCCAGGTCAGAGAGATGAGGCAGCACAGGTCAGGAATGGAGACTGGGATTTTCCAGATCTCTGTGGGCTCAGTGCCATTCTATACGTGTAAACCTCAAAGCATGAGTCTAATTTCCCATTCGGGCATTTCTATGTCTTCGACAGGTACTCATGGAGTTCCTGACTCAGTAGACTTGCCAACTGCTGGTTGGGACAATGGTTGGTCAGCCAGAAAGGCAAAGTCAGGGAGGTCGGGAGTCTTCAATAAATCCTGTTGCCAGGTAAGATCATTCCAGTGCACAGAGCAGAAAGTAATAAGGGGGATCCAAAAATCAGCTAACAAGGCATGACATAGAGAAAGTGCTGGAGGGGGAGCACAGTACAGACACACCCCAGGCTCAATCACCACGCCTGCTTCAAGTTTTGTTGTAATGAGACAGCATTGGGAGTTCCCAGTTATCAGTCCAGGCCTTTGCTTTCTTCGTGAGCATCAGAACAACTGAGGGGAAAGCAGGCCTCCCACGAGAGGGTGGTAATGCTGCCTGGGATCTTTCTGTTTCCTCTTCCCTCTCCAACACTGTATCTATGGTTTGTATTGAGGACCAGTGTCTTCAATCATTCTAACTCCTATAACAGTTCCTATCTCTGTCATCTCCTCCCCTCTCACCAATTAATTGGCAGATTTGAAACCTCCAGTTCAGATGACCATCCGTATCGCTGTAACTTGCTTCAGTCTCTACAACATGCCTTGTCTCGATAGTCTCCTCCTCCAATAACTGGAGACATTGAGTCTGTTTCCGTGCGGCTTGACTCTTCGGCCGAGGTTTCCTAAATGGAATGTGTCACGTTTGCCTGTGTTTGGCCCATATCCCTTCAAACCTTCTCCTCTCCATATACCTGCCCAAGTGTCTTTTCCATGTTGTAATTGTACTTGTTTTTACCATTTCCTCTGGCAGTCCATTCCGTCTATGCACCATCCTCTGTGGATAATGTTGCCCCTCAGCTCCCTCTTTAAATCCTTGCTCTCACACCTCACGTGTATGCCTCTAGCTTTGGACTCACCTACCCTTGGCAATTCACCTTACATAGACCCAAATGGTTTCATAAACCTTTATAAGGTCTCCCCGTGGCTTCCTCTGCCCAGGAGAAATATTGACGACAATGTTACAAATATCTCCAACTCATGTACTCAATGCTCTGACCAATGAAGACAAGTGTGCCAATTGCCGCTTTCAACACCCTGTCGCCCTCTGATGCCAGTCCAAGGAACAATGTAACTGCACCCCTTGGTCTCTCTCTTTTCTGCAACGCTGCCCAGGGCCCAACCATTACCCGTGTTAGTCCTCCTTGGTTTGTCTTCACTAAATCCAACACCTGAATTAAACTCCATCTTTCATTCCTTGGCCCAGTTGATTAACATCCCCTTTGATAACTATTCCCTGCCCACTCTTCCACTAATCTTGGTATCCATAAACATACGAACAGGGACTCCTATATTTTCACTCAATTGTTTATGTAAATGGTGCACAACAGTGGTCCCAGCACCAATCCTTCCAGCACACTTCTGGTCAGAGGCCCCAGTGTGAAGAAAAATCCTCTCCCACCATCATCTGTCTCCCACTGTCATCCCATTTTGTATCCAGTTGGCTAGCTCTCCCTGATCCCTTGTGATCTACCCTTACTAACCAATGTATCATGCTCTATCCTGAACAAGGGTTTGTGGAAGCCAGAAACAACGTCTGTTGTTCTGACTTCATCTACATTTTTGGTCACATCTTGAGCAACATCCAGTTAAGTTTGTGGGACATGTTATCCCATGCACAAAGCCATGCTGGCTGTCCGTTATCAGGCCTATTTTTCCAAATGCATGTAAGTCCTACCTCTCAGAATGACCCCCAACAACTGACCCACCCTGATGTCTCGCTCATCAGTCTGTAGTTCCCTGGCTTTCTCTTGCAGCCTTTCTTAATTAATGACACGACATTATAATCATAGTCAGAGAGTCATACCGCACTGCTCAGTTAACACTAACCATACTCTAAAACGGATCTCATCCCACCTGCCTGTTCTTGGGTCATATCCCTTCAAACCTTTCCTATTCCTGGACTAATCCAAATGTCTTTTGAACGTTGTAATTGTCCCCATGTTCACCCCTTCCTTGGGAAGTTCATTTCACACACAACCCACCCCCTGTGTAACACTGTGCCTCTCATGTCTTTTTTTATATATGTCTCTCCTCTAAACTTAAAAATGTAGTGCCTTGTCTTGAAACTCCCCTGTCCATGGGAAAAGACAGCACCCATTAACTCTATCTGTCCCCCTCATGATTTTATAAACTTCTATGAAGTCATCTGTCAACATTCAGGTTTCAGTGAAAAATACCAACCTATTCAGCCTTTCTTCATACTGAAGCCTTTCGTACCCATCCACATCCCAGTAAATCTCCTCCCAACCATTTGCAGCTTAATAATATCCTTCCTATAACTGGGAGACCAGAACTGGACACAATATTCCAGAAGAGGACTCAACAATGGCCTGTATAATCTCAATATGACTTCCAACTCCTATATCCAAAGGACTGAGCAATGAAAGCAAGTGAGGCAAGCACCTCTTTTTTAAACTATCCAGTCTCTCCATGTTGCAAACTTCAAAGAATTATTTGGTTGAACCCTGAGGTCCCTCTGTTCTACAACACTACTGAAGGTCTTGCCATTAATTGTGTAAGCCCTGCCCGTGTTTATTGTTCCAAATGCATTACCTCACATTTATTCAGATTAAACTCCATCTACAGTTTTTCAGCCATTCACACATTTCATCAGGATCCCTTTGTAATCGAAGAAAACCTTCTTCACTGTCCACAATGCCACCCTCCAGTCTAACAGCCTATCACATGCAGCTCTCTATGGTACAAATATCTCTGCTCGGGGCCCTACAATTTCTTCACCAGCTTCCCACAATGTCCTGAGATACATTTGATCAGGTCCTGGGGATTTATCTACCTCTGTGTTTTAAAACCTCCAGCACCTCCTTTTCTATCATGTGGACTCATTTCAAGCCTTGAGTCATAAAGATGTACAGCACAGAATCAGGCCCTTCGGACCAACTCCTGCATGATGTTTCGAATCACATTTGCCACAATGTTGCCAATATCCCTCTAAACCTTTGCTATTCATACACCCATCCACATGCCTTTTAAATGTATTTCTATCAGCCTCCACAATTTGCTCTGGCAGCGTATTCCATCCACTCTGCGGGAACCAGTTGTCCTTTAGATCCCTTTGAAAAGTTTCCCTCGCCTGGGGAAATGACCTTGTCTATTGACCCTGTCAATGACCATCATGATTTTAAACACCTTTTATCGGTTAACTCCTCAGCCTCCCATGTTCAACTGAAAACAGCCCCAGCCTATTTTGGCTTTTCCCTGAAGCGCAAACCCTCCAACCCTGGCAACATCTTTGGTCATTTCTTCTGAACCCTTTCATGTTCCACGACATCCTTCCGATGGCATTGAGACCAGAATTAGATTACTTACAGTGTGGAAACAGGCCCTTCAGCCCAACAAGTCCATACCGACCCGCGGAAGCGCAACCCACCCAGACCCATTCCCCTACATTTACCCCTGCACCTAACACTACGGACAATTTAGCATGGCCAAGTCACCTGCACATTTTTGGACTGTGAGAGGAAACTGGAGCCCCCGGAGGGGGGCTCACGCAGACACAGGGAGAATGTGCAAACTCCACACAGTCAGTCACCTGAGGCGGGAATTGAACCCAGGTCTCTGGCGCTGTGAGGCAGCAGTGCTCATGACTGTGCCACCGTGCCACCCATAATTGCACGCAGTATTCCAATAGTGGTCAGGACAAACACTGTTTAGTTCCGCGAGCGCCCCAGTCTTTATCCACAGTAAGTTCCAAAGTGAAATATGTGTTTCGGATCTTGTAGTTTCACACATCGTTGCCTTCATTGATCATTAAGGAGACAGGGTTTGTCCCGAGCTCTTAATTTGCTCTTAACACACTTGTAGAGTCTCTTTGGATTCTCCTTAACTTTCTCTGCCAAAGCTATCTCGTGTCCCCTTTTAACATTCCTGATATCTATCCTAAGTGTATTTCTACAGCCCCGATGCTCCTCAAGGGATTTCCTTGAGTCAACCAGTTATATCTGGCATGTGACCCCTTTTTTTCTTGTCCAGAGCCTCGAAACTCAGCCAGTGTTTCCTAATTCAGTCAGCATTGAGCTGCACACTAACAGGAACACAATGGCGCCGAATGGTCCTTTTATCTCGGTTTTAAAATATTCCTACTTGCCAGACTTCCCTTTATCTGCAAATAGCCTCCCCAGATCTCCTTTAAAAATTCATGTCCAATACTATCTTGCTCCATTGAATGACTTTAACTTGTGGACCAGGCCTGTCCTTTTCCATCGCTATTTTCAAACTAATACAATGGTGGTAACTTTCCAAAGTGCTCCCCCACTAACACCTCAGTCCCGTTCCTGACCTTGTTTCACGAGGGGAGGTCAGGTTTAGCCCCATTCTCAAGTTGGGCCACTTACATAATGACTGGGAGTTTTCAGAACACACTTAACAAATTCCTTCCATCCAAATGCTTAACTTAGTAGCAATCACAGTCCAGGTTTGGAACAGTTAAGATCCCCTATCATTACAACCCTATTATTCTAATAGATATCTGAAATCTCCTGACATTTTTGCTCCTCCATCTCCCATTGCCTATCGCTGTAGCACGACCGTAGAAAACTAATAACTAATTTTTATTTCTCAGTTCCACTAATATCTCTTAACTGGGCGATCCTACATGAATACTCCCTCTAGGTACTGCTGGGATGTTTCCCCCAATCAAAACCCCCAGCTCTCCTCCTGTTTTGCCTCCTGTTCTATCCTTCCTGTAGTATCTGTCTCCGGAACATTGAGCTGCTGGTCCTGATGCCCCCTCAGCTGTGTTTCTGTAATCCCTATGGTATCCCAATCCCATGTTCCCATCCATGCTCTGGGTTAATCTGCCTTATCTGTCTGCCACTTTGCATTGAAATAACTGCAGTGTAATCCACCAGTTTTCCCTAACTGTCTCCTATGTTCTTGCCTGCCTTGTATACTTATATTGCTCTCTTGAACATTTGTACCAGCCTCAACTTTCTTTCTGGTCTTACGACTCTTTGGGGTCACACAGCCCTGCCAGACGAGTTTAAATCCTCTCGAGTAGCTCCAGCAACGTTCCCCACCAGGATGTGGGTCCCCCTCCTGCTCCCAGTTCAGGTGTATTCCTCACCCTGTCTACTTGTGCTGACAACTTCAGACATCCAGGGACTTGCCCACCAAGGTTCCTGTATTCCTCAGTACTCCAGAAGGACCTACCATTCATGATGTATATCATTCATTTATTAGACTTGCCACAGTGCATTACCTCACAGTGATCAGAAGTAAACTCTGTCTGCCATTACTCTGCTCAGTTTATCATCTGCTCTATATCAGACTGCAGCCTGAGTCCATCCCCCTCACTGTGCACAACACCCTCACCTTTCATGTTATCTGCAAACCTACTAATGTTACCTTCTGCTTTCGCATCCGAGTGATTAATGTCCATAATGAACAGCAATGACTCCTGCACAGATCCCTGTGGTACACCTGCTTTTTTAAAGGCTTTCAATCACAAAACCAACCCTCCACCAATTGTGGAGCCAATTTACCAACTTACCTTGGATCCCATGGGATCTTCCCTTTTGGACCAGCCTTTCGTGTGGGACCTTGTCAAAGACCTTCATGAACTCCATATGAACCACATCATCTGCACTATCCTCATCAATATCAGAGGACAGTCGTCTGGCAAATCCATACAGACAATCCCTAATGAAATTGCGGGGGTATCTGTTTTTGGCGAATACATTGTATCGGTGTTCGTCTTCCTCTTTTTGCAGTTCTGGTGTACTGCAGAGTGTTGTGGCCCTTTTGAACAGTGCCTTGATGCAACTTCTTTTGTGTGTGTCGGGGTGGTTGTTTTTGTAGTTCAGGACTCGGTGTTTTTGTGTGGCTTTCCTGTAAACCTTTGTGGTGAATTCTCCATTCGCTGTTCTCTGTACCATCACGTCTAGGAATGGGAGTTGGTTGTCCTTTTCTTCCTCTCGAGTGAATCGTATTCCTGTGAGTATGGCGTTGATGACCCGGTGTGTGTTCTCTATATCTGTGTTTTTAATGATTACAAAGGTATCATCCACATATATGACCCAGAGTTTGTGTTGAATTTGCGGTAAGACTGTTTGTTCTAACTTTTGCATTACTGCTTCTGCTATGAGTCCAGAGATGGGTGAGCCCATGGGTGTGCCGTTGATTTGTTCATATGTTTGGTTGTTGAATGTGAAGTGTGTTGTGAGGCACAGGTCCAGTAGTTTGAGTATGCCGTCTTTGTTGAAAGGTTCCCCGTGTTGTTGGTTCTCTATGTCCAGCAGGTTGGCTATTGTTTCTCTGGCTAGGGTTTTGACGATAGAGGTGAACAGTGCCGTTACATCGAATGAGACCATAGATTCTTCCTTGTCTATGTGTGTATTTCTGATGATGTACATGAATTCCTGTGTCGATTGTATAGATTGTCTGGATCCGCTGATCAGGTATTTCAGTTTCTGCTGTAGTCCTTTAGCCAGTTTGTGTGATGGTGTCCCTGGTAGTGATACTATCGTCTGAGTGGGATGTCTGGTTTGTGCACTTTAGGTAGTCCATAGAATCTGGGGGTGTTGTTGCTTTCAGGTTTCATTCTCTGTCGGTCAAACCTGGTTATCTGTCCGTTTCTTTTTTGTAGTTTCACAGTGTGTTGTTTATCCTATTGGTGAACTGCGGGGTGGGGTCAAACTCCACACATTTTCATCCACAGATGCCTCAGGGAAAGACAACGGAATGAAGACATGCCACGACCCAAAGGACTAGTCATACTGCCATATATCAAGAACATTTCGGAACTGACAGCCAGACTACTGCGATCACTAGGACTCATAACAGCACACAATCCAACAGCCACTCTCAGACAACAACTCACCAGAACGAAGGACCCGATACCCAGCATGAGCAAACCCAATGTAGTGTAAAAAATCCCATGCAAGGACTACACAAAACACTACATAGGACAAACAGGAAGACAGCTAACGATCCGCATCCATGAACACCAACTAGCCACGAAACGACACGACCAGCTATCCTTATTAGCCACACACGCAGATGACAAGCAACGTGAGTTCGACTGGGACAACACTACAATTTTAGGACAAGCTGAACAGACATCAGCCAGGGAATTCCTCGAGGCATTGCACTCATCCACAGTTTCAATCAAGAAGCACATCATCCTGGACCCAATATACCGGCCACTGCAGCGGACAGCTGGAATTGACAACCGGAAGTGGCAGATGCAAATCACTATAAATGCCGGAGGAAACATCACAGAAGTGCTTCACAGGAGGCTCCCAAGCACTGAGGATGTCACCTCGACAGGGGGCGAAACGTCTGCCACACAAATTCCCAGCTCGGCGAACAGAACCACAACAATGAGCAGCCGTGCTACAGATCTTCTCACAAACTTTGAAGCCCTTTAGACTCTACAAAGCTCCGTCATGAACAAGCCACTATCTCTCTATTTCCTTTGCCTTCTTCAGTGTCTGCAACTCTCACTGTATCTTCCAGTAACGTTCTTTAGTTGCTGCAGGTCTGCCTAGCTCCCCAGATAACCTGTTTCATCCCCTACAGCTCCCTCAATCACTGTAACACCCTCTGCTCTGCCTAATCCTCCTCTTCCCCACGAGGCGATCGTGTAAGAGAGCAGTGAGGAATGGGATGTCATAAATCTCAGCTGAGGCTTGATACCTACCATTACCTGGGAGTCACAAGGGGAGAGAACCTGGGAGAGAGCAGCACAAATCGGTAGAATATAAATCAGCATCTTGCTTGCTGTGTGTGTGTTTTCCTTCCTCTCGTGTGTACATGTCACACTGTCACATTATATGTTTGTGTGTCCCCCCCTTCGCTGCGTGTTCCTCACTCGCAGTGTGTGTGTGTTTCCCTCCCTCACTCTGTGTGTGTGAGTGTGTATTCCTTCCCTTGCTGTGAGTGTGTGTCCCCCTCCTCGGTGTTTGTGTGTGTGTGTGTGTGTTTGTGTGTCTTCATCCCTCCCTCTGTGTGTGTGTGTATGTGCATGTGTCCCTCCCTCGCTCTGCGTGTGTGTGTCCCTCCCTTGCTCTATGTGTGTGCATGTCCCTCCCTCGCTGTGTATGTTCATGTACTTCCCTGCTGTGTGTGCATGTCCCTCTCTCACTGTGTGTGCATGTGTCACTCTTTTGCTGTGTGTGTGTGTCCCTCCCTTGCTCTTTTTGTATATCCCCCTCAACCTATGTGCGCATCTCCCCTTAGTGTGTGAGTGCATGTCCCCCCTTGCTGTGTGTGCATTTGTCCCTCCCTCGCTGTGCCTGTGCATGTCCTCTCTCGCTGTGTGTGCGTGTGTCCCTCTCAATTTCTGTGCACATGCCCTCCCTCTCGCAATGTGTCTGCTTGCCCCTCCTTCACTGTGTGTGTGCGTGTCCCTCCCTTGCTGTGTATGTGTGTATCCCTCCCTCGCTCTGTGTGTGACCCTCCCTCACTGTATGTGCTTGTCCCTCCCTCGTTGTGTGTGCACGCATCCCTCTCCCGCTGCGTGTCTCAGCAAGTCCCTCGCTCGCTGTGTGAGTGTGTCTGTCTGTCTGTCTGTGTGTGTCCCTTCCTCGCTGTTTGTGTGTACGTGTCACATCCTCACTGTATGTGTTTGTGTTTCCCCCCTTCACTGCGTGTCCCTCACTTGCTGTTTGAGTGTGTGTCACTCCATTGAATTGTGTGTATGGTTCTCTCTGTCGTTGTGTGTGCGTATCCCTCCCTCGCTGTGTCTGTGTGTTTATGTGTGTGTCCCTCCCTGTGTGTGTGTGTGTCTCCATCCCACGCTGAGAGTTTGCGGCTCCTCCTTCCTGTGTGTGTGTGCATATCCCCCTTCGCTTTATCTGTGTGTGTGTGTCCGTCCCTCCCTCGCTGTGTGTGTGTGTGTGTGTGTGTGTGTGTGTGTGTGTGTGTGTGTGTGTCCCCTCACTGTATCTGTGTGTGCGTGTGTCCGTCCCTCCCTCACTCTGTGTGGGTGTGTGTCCGTGTGTGTGTGTGTCCCTCCCTCGCTGTGTGTGCGCGTATCCCTCTCTTGCTCTGTGCGTTTGTTTGTGTGTGACCCTCCCTCGCTGTGTGTGCGCGTATCTCTCTCTTGCTGTGTGTGTGTGTGTGTGTGTGTGTGTGTGTGTGTCTCTCTCTCTCTCGCTGTGTGTGATTCTGTTTGTGTGCTTGCACATGTGTGTGTCCATCCCTTGCTCTGTGTGTGTGTGTGTCCGTCTTGCTGTGTATGTGCGTGTCCCATCCTCGCTGTATATCCTCCTCACTGTGTGTGCGCTTCTCCCCTCGCTGTGTGAGTGTGTGTCCCTTCCTCGCTGTATATCCCCCTCACTGTGTGTGCGCTTCTCCCCTCGCTGTGTGAGTGCGTGTCCCTCCCTCGCTGTGTCTGTGCATGTCCCTTCTCGCTGTGTGTGCGTGTGTCCCCTCTCAATTTCTGTACACATGTCCAACCCCTCGCCGTGTGTATGCTTGTCCCTCCTTCCCTGTGGGTGTGTGCGTGGGTGTTTAAGACCTCCTTTGCTGTGTATGAGCGTGTCCCTCCTTCGCTGTGTGTGTTTGTGTATGATCCTCCCTTGCTGTGTGTGCATGTCCTTCCCTCGCTGTGTTTGCATGTCCCTCCCTCGCTCTGAGTATTTGTGTGTGTGTGTGTGTGTGTGTGTGTGTGTGTGTGCGCGTGCGTCCGTGTGCATGTACCTCCCTCGCTATGTGTGTGTGTGTGCGCGTGCGTGTCCCTCCCTCGCTCTGTGTGTGTCCCTCCCTCACTGTATGTGCTTGTCCCTCCCTCGCTGTGTGTGCACGCATCCCTCTCCCGCTGCGTGTCTCAGCAAGTCCCTCGCTCGCTGTGTGAGTGTGTCTGTCTGTCTGTCTGTGTGTGTCCCTTCCTCGCTGTTTGTGTGTACGTGTCACATCCTCACTGTATGTGTTTGTGTGTCCCCCCTTCACTGCGTGTCCCTCACTTGCTGTTTGAGTGTGTGTCACTCCATTGAATTGTGTGTATGGTTCTCTCTGTCGTTGTGTGTGCGTATCCCTCCCTCGCTGTGTCTGTGTGTTTATGTGTGTGTCCCTCCCTGTGTGTGTGTGTGTCTCCATCCCACGCTGAGAGTGTGCGGGTCCTCCTTCCTGTGTGTGTGTGCATATCCCCCTTCGCTTTATCTGTGTGTGTGTGTCCGTCCCTCCCTCGCTGTGTGTGTGTGTGTGTGTGTGTGTGTCCCCTCACTGTATCTGTGTGTGCGTGTGTCCGTCCCTCCCTCACTCTGTGTGGGTGTGTGTCCGTGTGTGTGTGTGTCCCTCCCTCGCTGTGTGTGCGCGTATCCCTCTCTTGCCCTGTGCGTTTGTTTGTGTGTGACCCTCCCTCGCTGTGTGTGCGTGTGTCTCACCCTCGCTGTGTTTGCGAGTGTCCCTCTCTTGCTCTGTGTGTGTGTGTCCCTCCCTCGCTGTGTGTGTGTCTCTCTCGCTGTGTGTATGTCTGTTTGTGTGCTTGTGCATGCACGTGTCCCTCCCTTGCTCTGTGTAAGTGTGTTTGTCCCTCTTGCTGTGAGTATGTGTGTCCCACTTGCAGTGTATGTGCATGTCCCACCCTCGCTTTGTGTGTGTGTGTCCCTCTGGCTGTGTGTGCACGTGTCACTCCCTCAGTGTGTGTGTGTGTTTGTCCCTCCTTTGCTGTCTGTCCCTCCCTCGTTATGTGTGTGTGTTGCTCCCTTGCTGTGTGTGTGCGTGTTCCTCCCACGCTGTGTGGGTCCATGCTCCCTCCCTCGCTGCGTGACTCCGCGTGTCCCTCCCTCGCTCTGTGTGTGTCCCTCCCTCACTGTGTGTGTTTGTGTGTCCCTCGCTCTCAGGGTATGTGTGCGTGCATGTCCTCCCCTCACTGTGTCTGTATGTGTGTCCCTCCCTCGCTCTATGAGTGTGTTCCTCCCTCGCTGTGTGTGTGTGAGTCCCTCTTACTGTTTGTGTGCATGTCCCTCCCTTGCTCTCTGTCTGTGTGTGTGTGTGTGTGTGTGTCCCTCCCTCGTTCTTTGTGTGTGTCCCTCGCTTGCTGTGTATGTGCGTGTCCCTCCCTTGCTGTGTATGTGAGAGTTTCCCCCCTTGCTCTGCGTGTGTGTGTGTCTCCCTCTTGGTGTGCGTGTGTGTGCTTTCCCCTCCCTCATTGTGTGAGCATGTGTCTCCCCCTGGCTGTGTGTGTACATGTCCCTCCCACGCTGTGTGTGTGTGTGTGTGTGTGTGTGTGTGTGTCCCTCCCTCCATCGCTGTGTGTGCGTGTCCCTCTTTCGCTGTGTATGCCTGTGTTTGTGTGCTTCCTCATGCACGTTTCGCTCTCTCGCTGTCTGTGTGTGTGTGTGTGTGTGTCCCTCCCTCGGTGTGTGTATGTGTGTCCCTCCCTTGCTCTGTGTTTGTGTCCCTCTTGCTGTGCCTATGCGTGCGTGGCCCTTCCTTGCTGTGTGTACATGTGTCACCTGCTCGCTGTGTGTGTGCACGTGTGTGCGTTCGTGGTCCCACCCTCTCTGTCTGTGTGTGTGTGCATGTCCCTCCCTCACTGTGTATGTGTGAGTTTCCCCCCTTGCTCTGTGTGTGTGTGTGTGTGTCCCTCTTGCTGCGTGTGGGTGTGCGTGTCCCTCTCTCGCTGTGTTTGTCTGTGCTTGTGTGCTTTCTCATGCGTGTGTCACTCCCTCGCTGTCGGTGTGTGTGTGTTCCTCCCTTGCTGTGTGTGTATGCGTGTTCTTCCCTCGCTGTGTATTATGAGTTATCCCCTTGCTGTGTGTGTGTGTGTGTGTGTGTGTCCCTCTTGGTGCATGTGTCTGTGCGTGGCCCTTCCTCGCTGTGTGTGCATGTGTCGCTCACTCGCTGTGTGTGTGTGTGTGTGTGTGTGTCCCTCTCTGTGTCTGCGTGTATTCCCCTCACCATAAGTGTGTGTGTTTGTCCCTTCCTCGTTGTGTGTGTGCGTCCCTCCCTCGCTGTGTGTGTATATGTCTCCGTCCCTCACAGTATGTGTGTGTCCCTCTCTCGCTGAGTGTCTGCCTGTATTCCCCTCACTGTGTGTGTGTGTCTGTGTGTATTTGTGCGTGTCCCTCCCTCGCTTTGCATGTGTGTAAATACCCTCCCCCTCGCAGTGTGTGTGTTTGTTCCTCCTTCGCTGGGTGTCCCTCCCTCATTGTGTGTGTGTGCGTCCCTCCCTTGCTGTGTGTGTGCGTGTGCCTCCCTTGCTGTGTGTGTGCGTGTCCCACTCTCGCTGTGTGTGTGTTTGTGTGTGTGTGTGTGTGTGTGTGTGTCCCTCCCTCGCTGTGTGTGTGCGTGTCCCTCCCTCGTTGTGTGTGTGCATGTTCCTTCCTCACTGTGTGTGTGTCTGTGTGTGTGTGTGTGTGTGTGTGTGTGCGTGTCCCTCCCACGCTGTGTATGTGCATGTCCCCTCCCTCATTGCGTGTCTCAGCGTGCCCCTCCCTCACTGTGTGTCCGCGCATGTCCTTCCCTCACTGTGTGTGTGTGTGTGTGTGTGTGTGTGTGTGTGTGTGTGTGTGTGTGTGTATGTCCCTTCGCTGCGTGCTTGTGCATGTCCCTGCCTTGCTGTGTGTGTGTGTCTCCCTCGCTCTGTGTGCCCCTACCTCAATGTGTGTGTGTGTGTCTCTTCCTCACTGCGTGTGTGCGTGTCCCTCCCTCGCTGTGTGTGTGTGTGTCCCTCCCTCGCTGTGTGTGTGCATGTCCCTCCCTCGCTGTGTGTGTGCGCGTGTCCCTCCGTCGCTGAGTGTGTGCGTGTCCCTCCCTCGCTGTGTGTGCGCGTGTCCCTCCCTCGCTGTGTGTGTGCGTGTCCCTCCATCGCTGTGTGTGTGCGTGTCCATCCCTCGCTGTGTGTATGCGTGTCCCTCCCTCGCTGTGTGCGTGCACGTTCCTCCCTCACTGTGTGTGTATGTCCCCATTCCTCACAGTGTGTGTGTGTCCCTCTCTCGCTGAGTGTCTGCCTGTATTCACCTCACTGTGTGTGTGTGTGCATGTCCCTCCCACGCTGTGTGCACGCGCACGTCCTTCCCTCACTGTGTCTGTGTGTGTGTCTATGTCCCTTCGCTGCATGATTGTATGTGTCCCTCCCTCGCTGTGTGTGTGTCTCCCTCGATCTGTGTGCCCCTCCCTCAATGCGCGTGTGTGTCTCTTCCTCGTTGTGTGTGCGTGTCCCTCCCTCGCTGTGTGTGTGCGTGTCCCTCCCTCGCTGTGTGTGTGCGTGTCCCTCCCTCGCTGTGTGTATGCGTGTCCCTCCCTCGCTGTGTGTGTGCGTGTCTCTCCCACGCTGTGTGCGTGCACGTTCCTTCCTCACTGTGTGTGTATGTCCCCATCCCTCACAGAGTGTTTATGGCCCTCTCTCGCTGAGTGTCTGCCTGTATTCCCCTCACTGTGTGTATGTGTGCGTGTCCCTCCCACTGTGTGTGTGTGTGTGTCCCTCCCTCCCACGATGTGTGTGTGCGTGAACCTCCCTCCATCGCTGTGTGTGCGTGTCCCTGTCTTGCTGTGTGTGTCTGTGTTTGTGTGCTTCTTCATGCATGTTTCGCTCTCTCGCTGTGTGTGTGTCCCTCCCTCGGTGTGTGTATGTGTGTCCCTCCCTTGCTCTGTGTTTGTGTCCCTCTTGCTGTGCCTATGCATGCGTGGCCCTTCCTTGCTATGTGTACATGTGTTGCCTGCTCGCTGTGCGTGTGTGCTTGTGTGCGTGCGTGGTCCCACCCTCTCTCTGTGTGTGTGTGTGCATGTCCCTCCCTCACTGTGTATGTGTGAGTTTCCCCCTTGCTCTGTGTGGTGTGTGTGTGTGTGTGTGTGTCCCTCTTGCTGCGTGTGGGTGTGCGTGTCCCTCTCTCGCTGTGTTTGTCTGTGCTTGTGTGATTCCTCATGCGTGTGTCACTCCCTCGCTGTTGGTGTGTGTGTGTGTGTCTTCCTCGATGTGCGTGTGTGTGTGTGTGTTTGTGTGTGGTCCCACCCTCGCTGTCTGTGTGTGCGTGTTCCTCCCTTGTTGTGTGTGTATGCGTGTTCTTACCTCGCTGTGTATTATAAGTTACCCCCTTGCTGTGTGTGTGTGTGTGTGTGTGTCCCTCTTGCTGCGTGTGTCTGTGCGTGGCCCTTCCTCGCTGTGTGTGCATGTGTCGCTCCCTCGCTGTGTGTGTGTGTGTGTCCCTCTCTCACTGTGTGTATCTGTGTTTGAGTGCTTCCTCATGCGCGTGTCGCTCCCTCACTGTGTGTGCGCGTGTGTGTGTGTGTGTGTCTCCCTCTCTCTCTGTCTGTGTGTGCGTGTCCCTTCCATTGCTGTGTGTGCGTGTATGTTCTTCCCTCGCTGTGTATTTGTGAGTTACCCCCTTGCTCTGTGTGTGCCTCTTGCTGTGCATGTGTGTGTGTGGCCCTCCCTCGCTATGTGTGCATATGTCTCCTCCCTCGCTGTGTGTGCGCGTGTCCCTCTCTTGCTGTCTGTGTGTGTGTTTGTGTGTCCATTTCCCTCACTGGCTGCGTGTGTGCGTGCCCCTCTTTCGCTGTGTGTCTGTAATTTTGTGCTTATGCATGTGCGTGTTCTTCCCTCACTGTGTGTACGTTTCCCCTCTTGCTGTGAGTATGTGTGTCCCTCTTGTAGTGTATGTGAGTGTCCTTCCCTCGCGCTGTGTATGTGTGTGTGTGTGTGTATGGATGTGTGTCCCTCCCTCATTGATTTTTTTTGGTTTCTTCCGTGTGTGTGTGCATGTGTGTGTGTGTGTGTGTGTGTTACTCTTGCTGTGCGTGTGTGTGTGTGTGTGTGTGTGTGTGTGGCTTTCCCTCGCTGTGTGTGCATATGTCTCCCCCTTGCTGTTTGTGCGCGTGTCCCTCCCTTGTGTGTGTGAGTGCGTGACCACCTTGCTGATTGCATGTGCCACCCTTGCCATGTCTGTGTGTCCCCTCTCGCTGTGTGTGCGTGTCGCCTCTCTCGCTGTGTGCATGTGTCCCACCCTTGCCATGCCTGTGATTGTCCCCTCTCACTGTGTGTGGGTGCCCGCTCTCAATTTCTGTGCACATGCGCTCCCCCTCGACATGTGTGTGCTTGTCCCTCCTTCGCGGTGTATGCGTGTCCCTCCCTTGCTCTGTGTCTGCGTGTATTCCCCTCACTGTAAGTGTGTGTGTTTGTCCCTTCCTCGCTGTGTGTGCGCGTCCCTCCCTCGCTGTGTGTGTATGTCTCCGTCCCTCACAGTGTGTGTCCGTCCCTCTCTCGCTGAGTGTCTGCCTGTATTCCCCTCACTGTATGTGTGTGTGCGTGTCCCTCCCATGCTGTGTGTCTGCATGTATCCCCCTCATTATGTGTGTGTGTGGGTAATTGTGCGTGTCCCTCCCTCGCTTTGCATGTGTGTACATGCCCTCAACCTCGTGGTGTGTGTGTTTGTCCCTCCTTCGCTGTGTGTCCCTCCCTCGTTGTGTGTGTGCGTGTCCCTCCCTCGCTGTGTGTGTGCGTGTCCCTCCCTTGCTGTGTGTGTGCGTGTCCCACTCTTGCTGTGTGTGTGTGTGTGTGTGTGTGTGTGTGTGTGTGCGCGTGTCCCTCCCTCACTGTGTGTGTTAGTGTCCCTCCCTCGCTGTGTGTGTGCATGTCCCTTCCTCACTGTGTGTGTGTCTCTGTGTGTGTGCGCGTGTCCCTCCCACGCTGTGTATGTGCATGTCCCCTACCTCATTGCGTATCTCAGCGTGTCCCTCCCTCGCTGTGTGTGCGCGCATGTCCTTCCCTCACTCTGTGTGTGTGTGTGTGTGTGTGTGTGAGTGTGTGTGTGTGTGTGTATGTCCCTTCGCTGCGTGCTTGTGCGTATCCCTCCCTCGCTCTGTGTGTGTGTCTCCCTCGCTCTGTGAGCCTCTACCTCAATGTGTGTGTGCGTGTCCCTCCCTCGCTGTGTGTGTGTTTCTTCCTCGTTGTGTGTATGCGTGTCCCTCCCTCGCTGTGTGTATGCGTGTCCCTCCCTCGTTGTGTGTGCGTGTCCCTCCCTCGCTGTGTGTGTGCGTGTCCCTCCCTCGCTGTGTGTGTGTGCATGTCCCGCCCACGCTGTGTGTGTGCGTGTCCCTCCCTAACTGTGTGTGTGCGTGTCCCTCCCTTGCTGTGTGTGTGCGTGTCCCTCCCTCGCTGTGTGTGTGCACGTTCCTTCCTCACTGTGTGTGTATGTCCCCATCCCTCACAGTGTGTGTGTGTCCCTCTGTCGCTGAGTGTCTGCCTGTATTCCCCTCACTGTGTGTGTGTGTGTGCGTGTCCCTCCCACGCTGTGTGTGTGCGTGTCCCTCCCATGCTGTGTGCATGCGTGTCCCTCCCACGCTGTGTGCGCGCGTGTCCCTCCCACGCTGTGTGCGTGCCTGTCCCTCCCACGGCTGTGTGTGCGCGTGTCCCTCCCACGCTGTGTGCGCGCGCACGTCCTTCCCTCACTGTGTCTGTGTGTGTGTGTGTGTATGTCCCTTCGCTGCGTGATTGTGCGTGTTCCTCCCTCACTGTGTGTATGTGTCTCCCTCGGTCTGTGTGCCCCTCCCTCAATGCGTGTGTGTGTTTCTTCCTCGTTGTGTGTATGCGTGTCCCTCCCTCGCTGTGTGTATGCGTGTCCCTCCCTCGTTGTGTGAGTGCGTGTCCCTCCCTCGCTGTGTGTGTGCGTGTCCCTCCCTCGCTGTGTGTGTGCGTGTCCCTCCCTCGCTGTGTGTGTGCATGTCCCTCCCACGCTGTGTGTGTGCGTGTCCCTCCCTCGCTGTGTGTATGCGTGTCCCTCCCTCGCTGTGTGTGTGCGTGTCCCTCCCTCACTGTGTGCGTGCACGTTCCTTCCTCACTGTGTGTGTATGTCCCCATCCCTCACATTGTGTGTGTGTCCCTCTGTCGCTGAGTGTCTGCCTGTATTCCCCTCACTGTATGTGTGTGTGCGTGTCCCTCCCATGCTGTGTGCGTGCGTGTCCCTCCCACGCTGTGTGCGCGCGTGTCCCTCCCACGCTGTGTGCGCGCCTGTCCCTCCCACGGCTGTGTGCGCGCGTGTCCCTCCCACGCTGTGTGTGTGGGTGTCCCTCCCACGCTGTGTGTGTGCGTGACCCTCCCACGCTGTGTGCGTGCGTGTCCCTCCCACGCTGTGTGCACACGTGTCCCTCCCACGCTGTGTGCGTGCCCGTCCCTCCCACGGCTGTGTGTGCGCGTGTCCCTCCCAAGCTGTGTGGGCGGGAGTTGCTCCCTCGCTCTGTGCGCGCGTGTCCCTCCCACGCTGTGTATGTGCATGTCCCCTTCCTCATTGCGTGTCTCAGCGTGTCCCTCCCTCGCTGTGTGTGCGCGCATGTCCTTCCCTCACTGTGTGTGTGTGTGTATGTCCCTTCGCTGTGTGCTTGTGTGTGTCCCTCCCTCGCTGTGTGTGTGTGTCCCCTTCGCTCTGTGTGCCCCTACCTCAATGTGTGTGTGTATCTCTTCCTCGTTGTGTGTGTGTGTCCCTCTCTCGCTGTGTGTATGTGTGTCCCTCCCTCGCTGTGTGTGCGCGTGTCCCTCCCTCGCTGTGTGTGTGCGTGTCCCTCCCTCGCTGTGTGTGTGCGTGTCCCTCCCTCGCTGTGTGTGTATGTCCCCATCCCTCACAGTGTGTGTGTCCCTCTCTCTCTCTGAATGTCTGCCTGTATTCCCCACACAGTGTGTGTGTGTGCGTGTGCGTGTCCCTCACGTGCTGTGTGCGCACGTGTCCCTCCCACGCTGTGTGTGCGCGCACGTCCTTCCCTCACTGTGTCTGTGTGTGTGTGTATGTCCCTTCGCTGCGTGATTGTGCGTGTCCCTACCTTGCTGTGTGTGTGTGTCTCCCTCGCTCTGTGTGCCCCTCCCTCAATGTGTGTTTGTGTTTCTTCCTCGTTGTGTGTGTGTGTCCCTCCCTCGCTGTGTGTGTGCGTGTCCCTCCCTCGCTGTGTGTGTGCGTGTCCCTCCCTCGCTGTGTGTGTGCGTGTCCCTCCCACGCTGTGTGCATGCACGTTACTTCCTCACTGTGTGTGTATGTCCCCATCCCTCACAGTGTGTGTGTGTCCCTCTCTCGCTGAGTGTCTGCCTGTATTCCCCTCACTGTCTGTGTGTGTGCGTGTCCGTCCCATGCTGTGTGCGCGCGTTTCCCTCCCAAGCTGTGTGCCTGCGTGCCCGTCCCAAGCTGTGTGCGCGCCTGTCCCTCCCATGCTGTGTGCGCACCTGACCCTCCCACGGCTGTGTCCCTGCATGTCCCTCCCACGCTCTGTGCGCACATGTCGCTCCCTCGCTGTGTGCGCGGGTGTCGCTCCCTCGCTCTGTGCACGCGTGTCGTTCCCATGCTGTGTATGTGCATGTCCCCTCCCTCACTGCGTGTCTCAACGCGTCTCTCCCTCACTGTGTGTACATGTCCTTCCCTCACTGTGCGTGTGTATGTGTATGTGTGTGTGTCTGTCCCTTCGCTGCGTATCCCTCCCTCGCTGTGTGTGTGCGTGTCCCTCCCTCACTGTGTGTGTGCGTGTCCCTCCCTTGCTGTGTGCGTGCGCGTTCCTTCCTCACTGTGTGTGTATGTCCCTCTCACGCTGAGTGTCTGCCTGTATTCCCCTCACTGTGTGTGTGTGTGTGTGTGCATGTCCCTCCCGCGCTGTGTGCACGCATGTCCCTCCTACGCTGTGTGCGCGTGCACGTCCTTCCCTCACTGTGTCTGTGTGTGTGTGTATGTCCCTTCGCTGCATGATTGTGCGTGTTCCTCCCTCGCTGTGTGTGTGTGTCTACATCGCTCTGTTTGCCCCTCCATCAATGTGTGTGTGTGTCGCTTCCTCGTTGTGTGTGCGTGTCTCTCCCACGCTGTGTGTGTGCATGTCCCTCCCACGCTGTGTGTGTGCGTGTCCCTCCCTCGCTGTGTGTGTGCTTGTCTCTCCCTCGCTGTGTGTGTGCGTGTCCCTCCCTCGCTGTGTGCGTGCACGTTCCTTCCTCACTGTGTGTGTATGTCCCCATCCCTCACAGTGTGTGTGTGTCCCTCTGTCGCTGAGTGTCTGCCTGTATTCCCCTCACTGTGTGTGTGTGTGCGTGTCCCTCCCACGCTGTGTGCGTGCGTTTTCCTCCCACGCTGTGTGCGCGCGTGTCCCTCCCACGCTGTGTGCGTGCCTGTCCCTCCCACGGCTGTGTGTGTGCGTGTCCCTCCCACGCTGTGTGCGCGCGCACGTCCTTCCCTCACTGTGTCTGTGTGTGTGTGTGTATGTCCCTTCACTGCGTGATTGTGCGTGTTCCTCCCTCGCTGTGTGGATGTGTCTCCCTCGCTCTGTGTGCCCCTCCCTCAATGTGTGTGTGTGTATCTTCCGCGTTGTGTGTATGCGTGTCCCTCCCACGCTGTGTGCGTGCGTGTCCCTCCCACGCTGTGTGCGTGTCCCTCCCTCGCTGTGTGTGTGCGTGTCCCTCCCTCACTGTGTGTGTGCGTGTCCCTCCCTCGCTGTGTGTGTGCATGTCCCTCCCACGCTGTGTGTGTACGTGTCCCTCCCTCACTGTGTGTGTGTGTGTCCCTCCCTCGCTGTGTGTGTGCGTGTCCCTCCCTCGCTGTGTGCGTGCACGTTCCTTCCACACTGCGTGTGTATGTCCCCATCCCTCACATTGTGTGTGTGTCCCTCTGTCACTGAGTGTCTGCCTGTATTCCCCTCACTGTATGTGTGTGTGCGTGTCCCTCCCACGCTGTGTGTGTGCGTGTCCCTCCCACGCTGTGTGCGTGCGTGTCCCTCCCACGCTGTGTGCGTGCGTGTCCCTCCCACGCTGTGTGCTCACGTGTCCCTCCCACGCTGTGTGCGCGCCTGTCCCTCCCACGGCTGTGTGCGCGCGTGTCCCTCCCACGCTGTGTGCGCAGGAATTGCTCCCTCACTCTGTGCGCGCGTGTCCCTCCCACGCTGTGCATGTGCATGTCCCCTTCCTCATTGCGTGTCTCAGCGTGTCCCTCCCTCGCTGTGCGTGCGCGTTCCTCCCTCACTGTGTGTGTATGTCCCTGTCCCACACAGTGTGTGTGTGTCCCTCTCACGCTGAGTGTCTGCCTGTATTCCCCTCACTGTGTGTGTGTGTGTGCATGTCCCTCCCGCGCTGTGTGCGCGCGTGTCCCTCCTACGCTGTGTGCGTGCACACGTCCTTCCCTCACTGTGTCTGTGTGTGTGTGTATGTCCCTTCGCTGCATGATTGTGCGTGTTCCTCCCTCGCTGTGTGTATGTGTCTACATCGCTCTGTTTGCCCCTCCATCAATGTGTGTGTGTGTCTCTTCCTCGTTGTGTGTGCGTGTCTCTCCCACGCTGTGTGCATGCACGTTCCTTCCTCACTGTGTGTGTATGTCCCCATCCCTCACAGTGTGTGTGTGTCCCTCTGTCGCTGAGTGTCTGCCTGTATTCCCCTCACTGTGTGTGTGTGTGCGTGTCCCTCCCACGCTGTGTGTGCGCGTGTCCCTCACACGCTGTGTGCGTGCGTGTCCCTCCCACGCTGTGTGCGTGCGTGTCCCTCCCACGCTGTGTGCTCGCGTGTCCCTCCCACGCTGTGTGCGCGCCTGTCCCTCCCACGGCTGTGTGCGCACGTGTCCCTCCCACGCTGTGTGCGCAGGAGTTGCTCCCTCGCTCTGTGCGCGCGTGTCCCTCCCACGCTGTACATGTGCATGTCCCCTTCCTCATTGCGTGTCTCAGCGTGTCCCTCCCTCGCTGTGCGTGCGCGTTCCTCCCTCACTGTGTGTGTATGTCCCTGTCCCACACAGTGTGTGTGTGTCCCTCTCACGCTGAGTGTCTGCCTGTATTCCCCTCACTGTGTGTGTGTGTGTGCATGTCCCTCCCGCGCTGTGTGCGCGCGTGTACCTCCTACGCTGTGTGCGTGCGCACGTCCTTCCCTCACTGTGTCTGTGTGTGTGTGTATGTCCCTTCGCTGCATGATTGTGCGTGTTCCTCCCTCGCTGTGTGTATGTGTCTACATCGCTCTGTTTGCCCCTCCATCAATGTGTGTGTGTGTCTCTTCCTCGTTGTGTGTGCGTGTCTCTCCCACGCTGTGTGCATGCACGTTCCTTCCTCACTGTGTGTGTATGTCCCCATCCCTCACAGTGTGTGTGTGTCCCTCTGTCGCTGAGTGTCTTCCTGTATTCCCCTCACTGTGTGTGTGTGTGCGTGTCCCTCCCTCGCTGTGTGTATGCTTGTGCCTCCTTCGCTGTGTGCGTGCGTGTCCCTCCCATGCTCTCTGCACGCGTGTCCCTCCCACGCTGTGTGCGTGCGTGTCCCTCCCACGCTGTGTGCGCGCCTTTCCCTCCCACGCTGTGTGCGCGCGTGTCCCTCCCACGCTGTATGCGTGCGTGTCCCTCCCACGCTGTGTGCACGCCCGTCCCTCCCACGGCTATGTGCGCGCGTGTCCCTCCCACGCTATGTGCACGCGTGTCACTCCCTCGCTGTGTGCGCGGGAGTCGCTCCCTCGCTCTGTGCGCACGTGTGCCTTCCACGCTGTGTATGTGCATGTCCCCTCCCATATTGCATGTCTCAGCGTGTCCCTCCCTCGCTGTGTGTGCGCGCATGTCCTTCCCTCACTGTGTGTGTGTGTGTGTGTGTGTGTGTGTGTGTGTGTGTGTGTGTGTGTCTTCGCTGCGTGCTTGTGCGTCTCCCTCCCTCGCTGTGTGTGTTTGTCTCCCTCGCTCTGTGTGCCCTTACCTCAATGTGTGTGTGTGTCTCTTCCTCGCTGTGTGTGTGCGTGTCCCTCCCTCGCTGCGTGTGTGCATGTCCCTCCCTCGCTGTGTGTGTGCGTGTCCCTCCCTCGCTGTGTGTGTTTCTCCCTCGCTCTGTGTACCCCTCCCTCAATGTGTATGTGTGTATCTCTTCCTCGTTGTGTGTGTGTGCCTCCCACGCTGTGTGTGCGCGTGTCCCTCCCTCGCTGTATGTATGTGTGTCCCTCCTTCGCTGTGTGTGTGCGTGTCCCTCCCATGCTGTGTGCGCGCGCGTTCCTCCCTCGCTGTGTGTGTATGTCCCCATCCCTCACAGTGTGTGTGTGTCCCTCTCTCGCTGAGTGTCTGCCTGTATTCCCCTCACAGTGTGTGTGTGTGTGCGTGTCCCTCCCGCGCTGTGTGCGCGCGTGTCCCTCCGACGCTGTGTGCGCGCGCACGTCCTTCCCTCACTGTGTCTGTGTGTGTTTATATGTCCCTTCGCTGCGTGATTGTGCGTGTCCCTCCCTCGCTGTGTGCGTGTGTCTCCCTCGCTCTGTGTGCCCCTCCCTCAATGTGTGTGTGTGTTTCTTCCTCTTTGTGTGTGCGCGTCCCTCCCTCGCTGTGTGTGTGCGTGTCCCTCCCTCGCTGTGTGTATGCGTGTCCCTCCCTCGCGGTGCGTGTGCGTGTCCCTCCCTCGCTGTGTGTGTGCGTGTCCCTCCCTCGCTGTGTGTGTGCGTGTCCCTCCCTCGCTGTGTGTGTGCGTCTCCCTCCCACGCTGTGTGCATGCACGTTCCTTCCTCACTGTGTGTGTATGTCCCCATCCCTCACAGTGTGTGTGTGTCCCTCTCTCGCTGATTGTCTGCCTGTATTCCCCTCACTGTCTGTGTGCACGCCTGTCCCTCCCACGCTGTGTGTGCACCTATCCCTCCCACGGCTGTGTGCGTGCGTGTCCCTCCCACGCTGTGTGCACGCGTGTCGTTCCCTTGCTCTGTGCACGCCTGTCTCTCCCTCGCTCTGTGCGCGCCTGTCCCTCCCACGCTGTGTATGTGCATGTCCCCTCCCTCACTGCGTGTCTCAACGTGTCCCTCCCTCACTGTGTGTACATGTCCTTCCCTCACTGTGTGTGTGTATGTGTATGTGTGTGTGTATGTCCCTTCGCTGCATATCCCTCCCTCGCTGTGTGTGTGTCTCCCTCGCTCTGTGTGTCCCTCCTTCATTGTGTGTGTGCCCCTTCCTCAGTGTGTGCGTGTCTCTTCCTCGTTGTGTGTGCATATCCCTTTCTTGCTGTGTGTGTGCGCATGTCCCTCCCTCGCTGTGTCTGTGTGTTCCCCTTCACAGCGTGTCTGTGCGTGTCCATCACTCGCTGTGTGTGTGTGTGTGTGTGTGTGTGTGTGTGTGTTTGTGTGTGTGTGTGTCCCTCCCTCGTTGTGTGTGCGTGTCCCTCCCTCGCTGTGCGTGTGTGCGTATCCTTCCCTCGATGTGTGTGTGTGTGTCTGTCCCTCGCTGTGAGTGTCCCTTCCTCGCTGTCTGTCTGTTTCCCTCCCTCACTGTGTGCGTGTGTCCCTCCCTCAAGTGTGTGTCCCTAGCTCTGTGTGTGCACGTGTCCCTCCCTCACTGTGTGTGTGCAGGTCCTCCCCTCACTGTTTGTGTGTCCCTCCTCCTGTGTGTGTGCGTGCCCCTCCCTCGCTATGTGTATGCATGTCTTCCCCTCACTGTGTGTGCATGTCCTTCCCTCGCTGTGTCTGTACGTAAGCATGCCCCCCTTTGCTGTGTGTGTCCGTGTCCCTCCCTCGCTGTGTGTTTGTGTGCCTCCCTCGATGTGTGTGTGTCCCAGCTTTGCTGTGTGTGTGCATGTCCCTTCCTCGCTTCGTGTGTGTGTGTCCTTCCCTCGCTGTGTGTGTGTGTGTGTGTGCCTCCCTCCCTGTGTGTGTGTCCCAGCCTTGCTGCGTGTGTGCGTGTCCCTCCCTTGCTTCGTGTGTGCGTGTCCCTCCCTCGCTTCATGTGTGTGCGTGTCCCTCCCTCGCTGTGCGTGTGCGTGCCCCTCCCTCGCTGTGTGTGCCCCTCCCTCGCTATGTGTGTGCCCCTCCCTCGCTGTGTGTGTGTGCCCCTCCCTCGCTGTGTGTGTGTGTGTGTGCCCCTCCCTCGCTGTGTGTGTGTGCCCCTCCCTCGCTGTGTGTGTGTGATCCTCCCTCGCTGTGTGTGTGTGTGTGTGTGTGTGCCCCTCCCTCGCCATGTGTGTGTGTGTGTGCCCTTCCCTCGCTGTGTGTGTGTGTGCCCCTCCCTCGCTGTGAGTCCCTCCCTTGATTTACGTGTGTGTGCCCCTCCCTCGCTGCGTGTATGCGTGTATCCCCCTCACTGTGTGTGTGTATGTCCTTCCCTCGCTGTGTGTCTGCGGGTATCTCACTCACTGTGTGTGTGTGCATGTCCTTCCCTCGCTGTGTGTCTGCGTGTATCCCGCTCACTGTATGTGTGTGTGCATGTGCTTCCCTCGCTGTGTGTCTGTGTGTATCTCCTTCACTCTATGTGTGTACATGTCCTTCTCTCGTTGTGTGTGTTCATGTCCTTCCCTCACTGTGTGTGTGTGCATGTTCTTCCCTATCTGTGTGTCTGCGGGTATATCCCTCACTGTGAGTGTGTGTGCATGTCCTTCCCTCGCTGTGTGTCTGCGGGTATCTCCCTCACTTTGTGTGTTTGCGTGTCGCTCCCTTGCTGTGTGTGTGTGTGTGTGTCCAAAATTTGCACCATCAATGGACCGGCCATCATAAATTGACTGCGGTATTCAGGAATGTGTGGTTTAAGTAAGTTCACCATGAGAAATGCAAGGTTTAATGTAGAGGTAGAGGGGTGGGTCTGGGTGGGATGCTCTTCAGAGATTTGGAATGGACTGGTTGGGCCAAATGGCCCGGTTGCACACGATGGCGATTCTATTCAGGTTCTTGTCCAGCCCTGTTAACCATCCCTGTCTCTTACACTTTGCCTTATCCCCAATATACTCCTTAACACTAATCTCCTCCAGACTCAAAAACACTCCTTGTCGATGTAACCTTCTCCAGTCCTTACAAAGATTGATATGTCTGTCACTTCTTCCTGATTTTAGAACCCTCCCTATAACTATTACCATTTGGTACAGCACTCCCAATCATTGTTCCCTCTTGAAACTCCCATAAACATTTGTATCTCTGAAAACTCATCTGGACAGTCTCAACTTCCCTTTGACAGTTACGTGCTGAGACCTGCTCTATATCAGTGAAGTAATTAAGTCTGGGCAGCACTCACTGTTATAATCTCCCTCCAGCCTTATCGCACTGAGGATCTGTAGAAGCTCTTTTCAAACTGACAGCCATCTCTGTGTCTGTAATCTCCTCCACTCCCCATAATACATTCTGTCTGAGCTCCTCTGTAGTCCATTAAATACTCCCTAACACTATCTGTATCAGTGTAACCTTCTCCAAAAACACAACCTTCCCTATCTGTTTAAATCCCTACACCAGTCCCTATCCCTCTCAGCTCCGTCTAACAATACAACCCTCCATGTTTGTGTATTCACCTTCAGTCCCTACTCACCTTCCTCTCTGTGTAACATTCTCCATGCATTTTTGCTTCAGTCTCATCAACTGTCCTTGTCAGTGTAACCTCTTCCAGACCCGAAAACTCTCCTCTTTTTGACTTACTCAGACCACACAACTCTCACTATCTATAACCTACTGCTGTCTGAGAAACCTACCTCTGCAAACTGCTCCAACTCTTCAACTCTCCATAAGCTCCTGCAACTCTTACATCCCTCCCTATCGACCAAATCTCTTCCAGTCCCTAAACCCCAACAGTCTGTGGAGACCCGACCACCATCCCTATCAGTGTGATCCTCTCAGGTCTCTGCAGTAATCCTGATCTGTCGAACTCACTCCATACCTGTGCCTCTCCCAATCCAGTCCCTACAAATCTATTTAACACCCTCCTGTCACTATCACCCCCATGTCAATGTAAGCTCCACCATTTACCCATCTCCATAACCTTGTCCAGCTCTTACACCACTATCTGTTTAAACGTCACCTTCCTCTTTAACTTCCTCCTGTTTTTGCTATGCTCCCTTATCTGTGAAACTGTTTCTGACCAAAAGTGCTATCACAGTCTACATAGAACATAGAACATAGAACATTACAGCGCAGTACAGGCCCTTCGGCCCTCGATGTTGCGCCGATCAAAGCACCCCTAACCTACACTAAGCCACTATCCTGCATATACCTATCCAATGCCCGCTTAAATACCCATAAAGAGGGAGATTCCACTACTGCTACTGGCAGGGCATTCCATGAACTTACGACTCGCTGAGTGAAGAACCTACCCCTAACATCAGTCCTATATCTACCCCCCCTTAATTTAAAGCTATGCCCCCTTGTAATAGCTGACTCCATACGTGGAAAAAGGTTTTCACTGTCAACCCGATCTAACCCCCTAATCATCTTGTACACCTCTATCAAATCACCCCTAAACCTTCTTTTCTCCAATGAAAACAACCCCAAGTGCCTCAGCCTTTCCTCATAGGATTTTCCTACCATACCAGGCAACATCCTGGTAAACTTCCTCTGCACCCGTTCCAGTGCCTCCACATCCTTCCTATAGTATGGCGACCAAAACTGCACACAATATTCCAGATGCGGCCGCACCAGAGTCTTATACAACTGCAGCATGACCTCAGGACTCCGGAACTCAATTCCTCTACCAATAAAAGCCAGTACGTCATATGCCTTCTTCACTGCACTATTTACCTGGGTGGCAACTTTCAGAGATCTGTGTACATGGACACCAAGATCCCTCTGCTCTTCCACACTACCAAGTAGTCTACCATTAGCCCAGTAATCCATCTTTTTATTACTCTTACCAAAGTGAATCACTTCACACTTAGCTACATTGAACTCCATTTGCCACCTTTCTGCCCAGCTCTGCAGCTTCTCTATATCCCGCTGTAACCTGCCATATCCTTCCTCACTGTCTACAACTCCTCCAACTTTCGTATCATCCGCAAACTTGCTCACCCAACCTTCTAACCCTTCCTCCAGGTCATTTATAAAAATGACAAACAGCAATGGTCCCAAAACAGATCCTTGCAGAACACCGCTAGTGACGGCACTCCAAGATGAACCTTTGCCATCAACTACTACCCTCTGTCTTCTTCCAGAGAGCCAATTCCTAATCCAAACCTCCAACTCACCTTCAATGCCATATCTCTGTATTTTCTGCAGTAGCCTACCATGGGGGACCTTATCAAACGCCTTACTAAAATCCATATATACCACATCTACCGCTTTCCCCTCATCTACCTCCTTAGTCACCTTCTCAAAGAATTCAATAAGGTTTGTGAGGCACGACCTGCCCTTCACAAAACCATGCTGACTATCCTTGATCACATCACTCTTATCCAGATGTGCATAAATCCTATCCCTTACAATTCTCTCTAAGACTTTGCCCACAACAGAAGTGAGACTCACTGGCCTATAGTTACTAGGATTATCCCTACTCCCCTTCTTGAACAAGGGAACCACGTTTGCTAGCCTCCAGTCCTCTGGCACTACTTCTGTCGACAAAGAGGACACAAAAATCAAGGCCAATGGCTCTGCAATCTCCTCCCTTGCTTCCCAGAGAATCCTAGGATAAATACCATCAGGCCCAGGGGACTTATCTATTTTCACCCTTGCCAGAATTTCCAACACCTCTTCTCTACATATCTCAAAGCCATCCATTCTACTTATTCGTGCCTCAGTATTTATATCGACAACAATGTCCTGTTCCTGAGTGAATACTGACGAAAAGTATTCATTCAGCGCCTCCCCAATCTCTTCAGCCTCCACACGCAACTTCCCATTACTATCCTTGATTGGACCTATTCCTTCCCTAGTCATTCTTTTATTCCTAACATACCTATAGAAAGCCTTAGGGTTTTCCCTAATCCTACCAACTAAGGACCTTTCATGTCCCCTCCTTGCTGCTCTTAGCTCTCTCTTCAGGTCCTTCCGGGCTACCTTATAACTCTCAATTGCCCCTATTGAACCTACACGCCTCATCTTTACAAAGCCCGCCCTCTTCCGTTTAACAAGGGATTCCAACTCCTTATTAAACCACGGCTCCCTCACACGACCCTTTCCTCCCTGCCTGATAGGTACGTACTTATCAAGGACACTCAATAGTTGCTCCTTGAACAAGTTCCACATATCAATTACGCTGAAAAAAATCTCTGAAAAAAAATCCAGGTTCCACAGCCTCCATAACCCCCAGAACCTAAGCCTTCCTATGTCTATAAACATCTTCAGTCACGACTACCCTGCATATCTCTGTTTGTTCTTCCAGTCAATACAAATATCTTTATCTCTGTAATCTGCTCAGCTCCCTAAGACAGTCCCTGTCTGTGATCCAACCCTGGCCTACAAGCATCTTTATCTCTGTAAACTTCTCCATCCCTCCCAACATTCCCATCTCCATGACCCCTGTCAGCCCTACAGCTCTCCACATTTCTGTAACCTCCTGTGGCTCTATGGTCCTCCCTCCCTGTGAAACCACCTCCAGGCCCCACATCCCTCCAAATCTGGGTCGTCTGCTCCAGATCAGACCATTGCTGTCTCTCGAAACACCTCCAATCCTGACAACTCTTCCCATTTTTTAAACCTCGTTCAGACCCCATACTTTCCAGCTTCCTGAATCCTCTTCCTGCATTGCAACCAAAACCACATGTTTATGTAATATGCACCAGTGCTTACACCCTTCCCAACTCAGTAACCACTTGCAGCCCAAACAAAACACCTAAATTGTGAAACCTCTCATTTCCCTACAATCCTCCCTCCCTCCCTCCCTCCTCAAATGAAACCACACAATTACTGAAGCCTCCTTTTGGCACTGCAACCCTCGTAACGTCTGCAAAATCCCCTTGGCTGATATCCCTCTATCTTTGTAACCCCCACCACCCTCCAGTGCCATTCTAGGGAACATGGCAGAGGAGGGAAGATTTGTAAAGTCCGAGCCATGTGACGGAGTTAGAATTCTGGGAATTACAGATTTGTCGAATGTCTGTGGTGTCCAGGTTATTGGCGAGGACTCTAAAGACAGGATTTATGACTACTTGGAAAACCATAGTTAAATTAGCCACAGTCAGTATGGGTTTGTGAGGGGTCAGGTCATGCCTTACAAACCTTATTGAATTCGTTGAGGATATGGCAGAATATGTTGATGGCTCATTCAGAAAAGAAGGATGATTGGGATACAGGGAAATCTGTCTGTCTGGATACAGGATTGGATGGCCCAGAGAAGACAGAGGGTGGCAGCAGATGGAGAGTATTGAGCCTGGAGCTCAGTGACCAGTGGGGTTCTGTAACAATCGGCTCTGGGACTCTGCTCTCTGTGGTTTTTATAAATGACTTGGATGTGGATGTTGGAGAGTGGGTTAGTAAGTTTACCAATAACATGAATGTTGGTGGAGTGGTGGGAAATGTGGAGGGCTGTTGTCGGTTGCAATAGGACATTGACAGGATGCAGAGCTGGGCTGGAAGTGCCAGATGGAGTCCAATATGGAAAAGTGTGAAGTGATTCATTCTGGAAGTTCTGTATTCAGCCCAAGACCATTCGGCCATGATTTCATGCCAACCATTTATCCAACTGTAAGATTAAAGTAAACTACAAAATACAGGGTGAAAGGCAGAATACTTGGCAGTGCGGAGGAACAGAGAGATCATGGGGTCCGTGTCCATAGATCCCTCATAATCGCCACGCACGTTGGTAGGGTTGTTAAAAAGGCATATGTTGTGTTGGCTCCCCTTCGAAGGGGATTGATTGTAAGAGCCGTGAGGTTTTACTGCATCTTTATAGCGTCCTGGTGAGACCACACTTGGAATATTGTGTTCAGTTCTGGTCCCCTGTTTACAGGAAGACTGTGCAAGGTTTAGAGAGTGTACACAGGAGATTTACCAAGATGCTGCCTGTAATGGAGGGCGGTTCTTACGAAGAAAGGTTGAGGGAGCTAAGGCTTTTTTCATTGGAGAAGGGGACGGGGCGACTTTGTGGAGGTGAACAAGATGATGAGAGGGACAGAGAGAGTGAATAGTCAGAGACTTTTCCTCCTGTGACATATATGGCTGTTACAAGGCAGCATAATTTTAAGGTGAATGGAGGATGGATAAGAGGATAGAGAATGGTAGGTGGTTGGATGGACAGCCAATGGTGGTAGTAAAATTAGACACATCTGGGACATTTAATAGATTCTTGGACAGACACATGGATAATAGTGAAATGAAGGGTATGTAGTTTACTTTAATCTTACAGTTGGATAAATGGTTGGCATGAAATCATGGCCGAATGGTCTTGGGCTGAACTGTTCTGCGTTCTGTGTTCTATCTGGTAAACTGGGTAATAATCTCAGATCACTGTAAAAGAATATGGCATTCAGGAGGAGCTAGTGAACTGGATAAAAAATTTGCTTGATGGTTGTAGACAGAGGGTGATGGGAGACATGTTGTTTTTCTGACTGGAGGCATGTGACCAGCGATGGAGTGGGTCCCCTGTTGTTTGTCATTTGAATAAATGGTTTGGATGGGAATATTGGTTTCCTGTTTTGGGTGACACTGAAATTGGTGGGAAATTGGACAGTGAAGGAAGTTATCTATGATCTAACAGGATGAACAGTACTGCTGGGATAGTGGGCTGAAGAATAGCAGATGGAGTTTAATTAAATAAATGTAAAGTGTTCCATTTTGGTGAAACAAGCCAGGGTGGGACTTGTACAGTTAATGTTTGGGCCCTGGATAGTGTTTTCAGTCAGAGATCCAGTGACCCAGGTACACATTTCTTTGAATGTGGTGTCACAGGTAGACAGGCTGGTGAAACAGGCGGTTGGGGTGGTTACCTTCATTGGGCAGAGCATTGAGAGTAAGAGTTGGGGTGTCATGTTGTGGCTGTAAAAGACATTGGTGGGGCCACCATTAAAACATTGTTGATCAGTGGGAGGAACTCATCTGGGTCACTCACCTCCTTTAGGGAAGGACATCAAATATTCTAAGTTAGTCTGGCTAACATGTGACTCCAGACCCACAGCAATATGGCTGACTCTGAGCAACCCTCTGGGTAATTAGCAGTGGGGTCAAAGAACGTTGTTCCAGGCAGTGACACCCAGACGCCATGAATGAATAAATAAAAATACTTATATCCCTCCCTATTCTGCTAACCCCTCCAACTGCAGCAATTCGTACTGGCTTTGTAACACCCTGACCACTCTCTGTAACACTCTCATCACCTCCTGCACCTTCACCTCTCCCTGGTCCTATTAGCTGAGGTTTTGGATACATTCTCTTGCAAAAATACCACTAGGCCGTCACTTCACCTGCTCACTGAATGCTCATCCCCTCCCAGAGCCCTCCTCTTGCGAGCAAACCCATTGCAATATATTAGCATTTATTCCTAAAGCACACTCTCACTTCAGGATTTTAAGTACTTTTTGGTGATCTTCTCAGCCTGATAATCTAGTATGATCCATTTTGTTCTGAGTGAGGGATCAGTGGGAATTTCTTGCTGAGGTTTTACTGTTTCAATCGAATGTCCTTTTGTTGAGTGTTTTGCATTGTTCCTTCAAATGTTTTCCACTGTTCATTTCCAGACACACATTTCAGTCTGTTTAGCCTATTTACCTTGGTCAATTCTCCTCTCAAACTCAGGTCTTGGGCTATTTTTGTTTTTAATTGTAGCTTGTTCTTTCTGTGATTCACTTTAAAACTTTCTATTTCTTTAAACTGCACTTTATCACAATTTCCCGAAGGATCTCTCCAGGTGACATTACTCATTCACGAAGTTTCATTACACGGTCGCTCTGCGATAGTTATGTCCCCAGCCAGTTGCACAATGTGCTTTTCAAAAAAAACACTGAAAAAAAATTAACCAAACTCCTCTTCTAATATCAATGTTGACTGTGTGATTGTCCCAGATTATACGAATATTGAAGTTTCCCAAAATTATCACAATGCCTTTGTTTAAAAATCCCATGAGTTCCTGTTAATTCAGTGATGAGCAATGAAATGCTGTTCGGTGGCTAAAACTGTTCTGCTGCTTGTGTCCTTGGAAAGTAGGAGCCAGAATTTATATTCAGACTGAATCTACTTCATGATCTGAGGCCAAATGCTTTCTCTGTAATGCCTTTGTTATCCATTATTGTTAGCGTTGCCCATTTTGCTTGAGTTTGCACAAGATTTCGAACCACTGAATATTTTTGTTCCCACTGTATCCATGTCTCCCTGGTGTCTAAATCTCTTTTATCTCTGTGTCATCGAACTTATTGCAGCAATGTTGTCAATTAAAAAAAACATAATATACTTTCTTCCAAATTTTCTGTCACAAATCTATTTGCTGATGTACAATTTTAGTTAAACTCTGTCCCATCCTGATCCTTTCCGCTTGTCTTCAGCCACATTCCCATGCTCTTCCATTGCTTCACCTTTTCCCTTTGGATTTGGAAAACTCCTTTCAACTGCATCCCCTCTGTCAGTTTAATGCCCTGTCCGTAAACAAACCGACCTGATTGGCCAGGACACTGGTCCCAGCACAGTTCCAGGGGAACAAACCTAATAGATTTTTTTAAAAATCAGGTATGGGATGTGTGAGTCTCTGGCTGACCAGCCTTTCTTGCCCAGCGCTAGAAGCCCTTGAACTGAGTAACTTGTTCGGCCATTTCAGAGGATAATTGAGAGGCAAACACTTTGCTGTATGTCGTGCAGACCACGTGAGGATGGGCAGATGTCCTTCTCTAAAGGACAAGTGTTTGGATTTGTTGTACATCAGTAATGGTTTCATACTTATTTGTGGATTGTTAATTATGATTTTTAAAATTACTTATTTCAAATGTCTCCTTTTCAGATGGTGGGATTCAAACCTGCCTCGCCTGAACATTAGCTGAGATTTTGGATACATTCTCTCGCAATAATACCACTAGGCCATTACTTCACCTGCTCACTGGATGCTCATCACTGAGCACTGATACAAGGCAATCATGAAGCTAAACCCATTCTTTCAACATAACTGTGTGATCCTGACATCTTCCAGCAATCTGGGACTATTACTTAATATCACTCCATTTTCCAGATCTCTGTGGAACTCAGTGCCATTCTCCATGTGTAACCCTCTCTGCATCTGTTATTAATTTCCCATTCTGTCTAATTCACTGACTCCTGTAGGTACTCAGGAAAGTCCTGACTCATTAGCCTTCCCAGCTGCTGGGTGGATTGTCCATCACCTCATTGGATGCAGTTGGTCTGCCAGAGAGAGACAAAGGGAAAGGAGATCTGAAACCTTCAATAAATCCTGTAGTGAGATAAGATCCCCCACAGTGCACAGAGCAAACAACAATGAGAGGGCCCCAAACATCTGTTAACACAACATGACATAGACACAGTGTTGGAGGGGAGTACAGTATTCACACACACCCCAGGCTCAATCACCGCCCCAATGTAAGTTCTGTTGTATTAAAACTCACTACTCTGCAACCTTCCTGATGAAGGGCTTTTGCCCTAAACATCGGTTTCGCTGCTCGTTGGATGCTGCCTGAACTGCTGTGCTCTTCCAGCACCACTAATCCAGTATTTGGTTTTCAGCATCTGCAGTCATTGTTTTTACCAACACTGTATCTATGGCATGTCTTGTGGTCCAGTGTCTTCAATAATTTTTAATTCCTATAACAGATCCTATCGCTGTAACCTCCTCCCTTCCCGATAGTCCCTCCACATATTTGAAATGTCCTGCATTCCAGACTTTCATCCCTATCGCTGTAACGTGCTTCAGTGTCTACAACATGTCTTATCTCAGTCGTCTCCTTGAATAAGGTAAAAACATGAACTGCAGATGCTGGAAACCGGAGTCTAGATTAGAGTGGTGCTGGAAAAGTATGGCAGTTCAGGCAATATCTGACGAACAGGAAAATCGACGTTTCAGGCAAAAGCCCTTCATCAGGGACAGAGGCAGGTGCCTGCAGTGTGGGGAGATAAATGAGAGGGGGGTGGGAATGGGGAGAAAGTAGCATAGAGTACAATAGATGAATGGGCTGGAGAAGAAGGTGATAGGTCAGAGTGGAGGATGGGGAAGGCAGCAAAGAGTACGATGGGGATGGGGGTGATAGATCAGAGAGGAGGGTGGAGTGGATAGGTGGGAAGGGAAATAGGCCATAAGGACAGGTCATGAGGGCGGTGCTGAGCTGGAAGGCTGGAGGTGGGGTGAGATAGGGGAAGGGGAAATGAGGAAACTGGTGAAGTCCACATTGGTGCCCTGGGGTTGAAGGGTTCCGAGGTGGATTGTGAGGCGTTCATCCTTCAGGCGTCGGGTGGTGAGGAAGCGGTGGTGGAGGAAGCCCAGGACCTGCATGTCCTTGTCAGAGTGGGAGGGGGAGTTGAAATGTTCGGTCACAGGGCGGTGGTGTTGATTGGTGCGGGTGTACCAGAGATGTTCCCTAAAGCGCTCTGCTAGGAGGTGTCCAGACACCCCAATGTAGAGGAGACCGCATCGGGAGCAACGGATACAGTAAATGATATTGGTGGATGTGCAAGTAAAACTTTGGCTTTGGAAGACACCTTTGGGGCCTTGGATGGTGTTGAGGGGAGAGGTGTGAGTGCAGTTTTTCCAATTCCTGCAGTGGCAGGAGAAGGTGCCAGGAAGGGAGGGTGGGTTTTGGGGGGCATGGAACTGACCAGGTAGTCAGGGAGGAAATGGTCTTTGCGGAAAGAGGAAAGGGGTGGGGAGGGAAATATATCCCTGGTGGTGGGGTCCGTTTGGAGGTGGTGGAAATAGCCGCGGAGGATTTGGTTTATGCGAAGGTTGGTAGGGTGGAAAGTGAGCACCAGGGGCATTCTGTCTTTGTTACAGTCGGAGGGGTGGGGTTTGAGGGCGGAGTTGCGGGATGTGGACGAGATGCGTTGGAGGGCATCTTTTACCACGTGGGAAGGGAAATACCGATGTCTAAAGAAGGAGGCTATCTGGTGTGGTCTGTGGTGGAAATGGCCGTCCTTGGAGCAGGTACGGCAGAGGCGGAGGAATTGGGAATAGGGGTTGGGAATTTTGCAGGCGGTAGGGTCGGAAGATGTGTAATCTTGGTAGCTGTGGGAGTCGGTAGGTTTGTAAAAAATGTCAGTGTCAAATCGGTTGTCATTAATGGGGATGGAGAGGTCCAGAAAGGGAAGGGAGGTGTCAGAGATGGTCCAGGTAAATTTAAGGTCAGGGTGGAATGTGTTGGTGAAGTTGATGTATTGCTCAAACTCCTCGAGGGAGCACGAGGTGGCGCCAATGCAGTCATCAATGTTGCGGAGGAAGATGTGGGGAGTGATGCCAGTGGAACTAAGGAAGATGGACTGTTCTACATAGCCAACAAAGAGACAGGCATAGCTGGGGCCCATACGGGTGCCGATGGCTACCCATATTGTCTGGAGGAAGTGGGAGGATTTGAAGGAAAAATTGTTAAGGGTAAGGACTAGTTCAGCCAAACGAATGAGAGTATTGGTGGAAGGGTACTGTTGTGGACATAGGGAGATGAAGAAACGGAGGGCTTGGCGGTCGTGGTCATCGTGGATGGAGGTGTAGAGGGATTGGATATCCATTGTGAAGATGAGGCGTTGGGGACCGGGGAAGCAGAAGTCTTCGAGGAGGTGGAGGGTGTGGATGGCGTTTTGAGCGAATGTGGGTAGTTCCTGGACTGGGGGATAGGACAATGTTGAGGTAGGTAGACATGAGTTCGATGGGGTCTGAGCATGCTGAGACAATGGGTCGGCCAGGGTGGTCAGGCTTGTGGATCTTGGGAAGGAGGTAGAACCAGGCAGGGGGGGGGGGGGGGGGATCCTGGACAATGAGGTTGGAAGCTGTCAGTGGGAGATGTCCTGAGGTGATGAGGTTCTGTATGCTCTGGAGATGACGGTTTGGTGATGGGAGGTGGGTCATCGTAGAGGGGGTGGTAGAAGGAGGTGTCTTTGAGTTGGAATCATGGCTTCAGTCAGTGCACCAGACTACCACTGCACTCCCTTTGTCTGCTGGTTTGATGCTGAGGTCGGGACTGGAGCAGAGGAAGGGGACGGCTGCACATTGTGAGGGTGAGAGTTTGGAGTGGGGGAGGGGGTAGATAGGTTGAGACGGTTAATGTCTCGGTGGAAGTTGGAAATGAAGAGATCGAAGGCAGGTAATAGGCTAGCGCGGGGTGTCCAGGTGGATGGAGTGTATTGGAGGGCAGCAAAGGGGTCCTCAGAAAATAGGCGGGAGTCTTCATTGTAAAAGTAAGCTCTGAGACGGAGGTGATGGAAGAAGTGTTCGATGTCACGGCGTGTATTAAATTAATTGATGTGTGAACGGAGGGGGATAAAGGTGAGGCCTTTGCTGAGGACTGATCATTCGTCCTCAGTGAGGGGGTGGTCAGGGGGAATGGTGAAAACGCGGCAGGATTGGAACCTGGGACCTGGCATAGGTGTGGAGCTGGGGGAGGCGGCGGAGGCTGTAACTGGAGTGGGGGTGGTGTTAGGGGGGATGGGGATAGAGTCATGAGCAGGGGTGGTGATCCGGTCAGGGTTCTGGGGGCAGGGATTGTGACGGTGGGACCTGAGAGTGGTGTCAGCAGAATGCAGATGAGTGGCGTTGGTGGGGGCAGAAGTGGTTGCAAGCACGGCAATGGGGGGGGGGGGGGGGACGTGGAAGTCACTGAGTGTGTGACATCAGCGATGATGTGAGGGGCTGAAGTGATGTCACTTGTGGTGTCTGAGGAATTTTGAGGGACTGAAATGGCATTTACTTTATTTTAACCAATAATTTCCTGTCACAAATCTGTTTGACAATGTCGTATTTTAATTAAACTCAGTCCCTTACTGTTTCTTTCTTTTGGTCTTCATTCACATCTCCATGGTGTTCCAATATTTCAACCTTTCTCTTTGGACTTGGGAATTTCCATTCACCTCAGACCTGTCCCCCTCCTCATCTGTGTCCATTTATAGCACACTGCATAATCCTGGTACCAGAGGAGCCTATCCCAATAAAATAGCTCAGTTCTCCCTGAGTACTGGTAGCAGTGCTCACTGGTCAGAACCACTTCTCTTGATACCATTGTGTGATCCTGACACCTTCCAGCACACTGCTGATATGACAGTTTCTCTCCATGTGGTATCCCTCATTGTGTGGGCCTAATTGCTGCCTCTGTCAGTGTCTCTCGCTCTTGCAGCTACTCCAGATCCTAAGCCAACAGCATTCTCCACTCCAGAGGGAAGCAACTGCACAGGCCATGGATGGAGACTGGGAATTTCCAGATCTCTGTGGGACTCAGTGCCATTCTCCATGTGTAGCCTTCATTGCATCAGTGTAATTTCCCATTCTGTCTATTTATCTGTCTCCTATAGGTATTCCTGATGTCCCTGACTCAGCAGAATTCCCAATTCCTGTCTCATCCATCACCACATTGAAGACAGTTGCTCAGCCAGAGAGAGATGGAGAGTGAAATCTGGAGCTTTCAGTAAATCCTGCAGATCGGTAAGATCACTCACAGTAAATAGCCAAGGGAGGAGTTCGTGGACTTTAATTCAGACCCTGAGGGCATGAGGTCAGAACAATGCTGGGCAAGGAACATGAGAAAATTCTCAGGCTTCATTATCACCATCTTGTCTGTAAAGTCATCTGTTCCACAGAACCCTCCCTATGTCTGTCAGTTTCTCCATTGTCTGTTTCATAGATACCCCTTCCCCTATCTCTATCAGCCCCTACTATCCTGCTTATCCCTGTAAGCTCCTCCGACCAGTACAACTCTCCAAGTTTCTGCCTTTGCCTTTAGTGCCGGGTTCTGTCACATCTCTCCTTAACTGAAGAAAAACAACTCTTCAGTTCCTTAAGCCATCCTGGTCAGTGTAGTCCTTTCCAGACCTGAAAAACCTCCCTGTCTTTGTGACTTCTTTGAACTCCTACTACGTTCATGATCTCTGTAACCTTCCCGTCACGACAACAAAAAAGCTCTGTACTTTAGAAACCCCCTCCAGCCGTTAGACTCCTCCTTTCTCTGGGCATGAAGCAGAGTGACCCTGCTTCTCTCAAAAATTAGTTTCTGCATTTCTAATGATACTATGAACTCTTCCTGTCTCTAAAACGCACTCAGTCTCTGTAAACTCTACTGGTCCCGATTGATGTAATTTCCTTCGGTAACTACAAACCTTTATACCTTTAACCTCCTCCAGACGCGACCACACAGTTTATTTCTAAAACCTCTATGAATGATAAAGTCATAAAGATGTACAATTTGGAAACTGACCCTTCGGTGCAATCCGTCCATGCCGACCAGATGTTCAAATTCAATCTCGTCCCACCTGCCAGCACCCGGCCCATATCCCTCCAAATCCTTCCTATTCATATACCCATCCAAATGCCTCTTAAATGTTGCAATTGTACCAGCCTCCACCACATCCTCTGGCAGCTCATTCCATACAGGAACCACCCTCTGTGTAAAAGTTGCCCCTTGGGTCTCTTTTCTATCTTTCCCCTCTCACCATAAACCTATGCCCTCTATTTCTGGACTCCCCGACCCCAAGGGAAAAGACTTTGTCTATTTATTCTATCCATACCCCTCATAATTTTGTAAACCTATGTAAGGTCACCCCTCAGCCTCCGACGCTCCAGTGAAAATAACCCCGGCCTGTTCAGCCTCTCCCTGTAGCTCATATCCTCAAACCTTGGCAACATCCTTGTAAATCTTTTCTGAACCATTTCAAGTTTTACAAACCTTTCCGATAGGAAGTCTACCAAAATTGCACGCAATATTCCAACAGTGGCCGAATCAATGTCCTGTACAGCGCAAAATGACCTCCCAACTCCTGTACTCAATACACTGACCAATAAAGGAAAGCATGCCAAATGCCGCCTTCACTATTCTGACTACCTGTTCCTCATTCAAGGAACTATGAGCCCACACTGCAAGGTACCTTTGTTCAGCCACACACCCTAGGACCTTACCATTAAGTGTATCAGTCTTCCTAAGAAATGCTTTCCCAAAATGCAGCACCTCGCATTTATCTGAACTTAACTCCATCTGCGAGCTCTCAGCCCATTAGCCCAGCTGGTTCAGATCCTGTTGTAATCTGAGGTAACATTCTTCGCTGTCCACTACACCTCCAATTTTGGTGTCATCTGCAAACTTACTAACTGTACCTCTTCTGCTTACATCCGAATCATTTATGTAAACGACAAAAAGTAGAGGACCCAGCAACGATCCTTGTGGCACTCCACTGGTCAGAGGCTTCCAGTCTGAAAAACAACCCTCCACCACCACCCTCTGTCTTTTACCTTTGAGCCAGTTCTGTATCCAAATGGCTAGTTCTTCCTGTATTCCATGAGTTCTAACCTTGCTAATCAGTCTCCCATGAGGGACCTTGTCGAATGCCTCACTGAAGTCCATATAGATCACATCTATCACTCTGCCCTCCTCAATCTTCTTTGTTACTTCTTCAAAAAACTCAATCAAGTTTGTGAGACATGATTTCCCACACACAAAGCCATGTTGACTACCCCTAATCAGTCCTTGCCTTTTCAAATGCATGTACATCCTGTCCCTCAGGATTCCCTCCAACAACTTGCCCACCGCCGAGGTCAGGTTCAACGGTCTGTCGTTCCCTGACTTGTCTTTACCACCCTTCTTAAACAGTGGCACCACTTTTGCCAACCTCCAGTCTTCTGGCACCTCACCTGTGACTATTGATGATATAAATATCTCAGCAAAAGGTCCAGCAATCACTTCTCTAGCTTCCCATAGAGTTCTCGGGTACACCTGATCAGTTCCTGCGGATTTGTTCACCTTTAACCATTTCAAGACATCCAGCACTTCCTCCTCTGTAATCTGGACGTTTTGCAAGATGTCACCATCTCTTTCTCTACAGTCGATATCTTCCATATGCTTTTCCACGGTAAATACTGATGCAAAATATTCATTTAGTATCTCCCCCATTTTCTTTGGCTCCACAAAAAGGCCGCCTTGCTGATCTTTGTGGGGCCCTATTCTCTCCCTAGTTACCCTTTTTTCCTTAATATATTTTTAAAAATCCCTTTGCATTCTCCTTAATTCTATTTGTCAGACCTATCTCATGTCCGCATTTGCCCTCCTGATTTCCCTCTTAATTATACTCCTACTTCCTTTATACTCTTCTAAGGATTCACTTGATCTATCCTGTCTATACCTGACATATGCTTCCTTCTTTTTCTGAACCAAACACTCAATTTCTTTAGTCATCCAGGATTCCCTATACTTACCAGCCTTCCCTTTCACCCTGACAGGAATATACTTTCTCTGGACTCTTGTAATCTCATTTCTGAAGGCTTCCCATTCTCCAGCCATCCCTTTACCTTCGAACATCTGCCGCCAATCGGCTTTCAAAAGTTCTTGCTTAATACCGTCAAAATTGACCTTTGTCCAATTTAGAATATCAACTTTTAGATCTGGTCTATCCTTTTCCATCACTATTTTAGAACAAATAGAATGATGGTCGCTGGCCCCAAAGTGCTCCCCCACTGACACCTCAGTCACCTGCCCTGCCTTATTTCCTAAGAGTAGGGCAAGTGTTGCACCTTTTCTAGTAGGTCCATCCACGGACTGAATCAGAAAAGTATCTTCTACACACTTAAAAAATTCCTGTCCATCTAAACCTTTAACACTATGACAGTCCCAGTCAATGTTTGGAAAGTTAAAATCCCCTACCATAACTACCCTATTATTCTTACAGATAGCTGAGATCTCCTTAGAAGTTTGTTTGGCAATTTCCCTTTGACTGTTGGAGGGTCTGTAATACAATCCTAATAAGTTGATCATCCCTTTTTATTTCTCAGTTCCACCCAAATAACTTCCCTGGATGTATTTCTGGGAATATCCTCCCTCAGCCCAGCTGTAATGCTATCCCTTATCAAAAATACCAATCCCCCTCCTCTCTTGCCTCCCTTTCTATCCTTCCTGTAGCATTTGTATCCTGGAACATTAAGCTGCCAGTCCTGCCCATCCCTGAGCCATGTTTCTGCAATTGCAATGCGATCCCAGTCCCATGTTCCTAACCATGCCCTGAGTTAAGCTGCCTTCCCTGTTAGGCCCCTTGCATTGAAATAAATGCAGCTTAATTTATTAATCCTACCTTGTCCCTGCCTGTCCTTCTGTTCTCATTTCTTGGCTCACTTCTGTTCTCAGTTGTACCCATCTCAGAACAAGTTCCCAAAATCTTCCCTGTGATTGTTACCACGTCCCATCCCTGCATTCCTCAAAATCCCTGGAAAGTCCTCCCATTTCAAAAACCCTCCCTGTATCTGTCAGCTGTTCCATCTTCCACAACCCTCCCTATCACTGTAAGACAGCCCCCCCTCGTCCCAGTTACTACAGCCCGCTGCATCACTAAATGCCAGTAGTCACTGTGCATCTCTATACACTTACTATCTATATAACCTCCTTCAGTCCCCACAGCTCTCCCTATCTCCATAAAATCCTTCGGTCCCCATGACTCTTCCTATCTATGTAACCTGAATCATTCCCCACAAGCCTCCCTAACTCCATAAACTTCAAAAGGCCCCAAAACCCTCCCGACCTCCAGAATCTCATCCAGTCCCGACGACCCTCCCGTTCAGAGTAATCTCCTTCAGTCCCCATGATCCTCCTGATCTGTGCAAACTCCTTCGGGCCCAACAGCCCTGCAGATCCCTTTGGCCCCTTTCAGGCCCCACAGCACTCCCTATCTCCATAATGTTCTTCAGTCAGCACTGCACTCTCTGTGTCCATAATCTAATACAGTCCCCACATCATTCCCTCCTTAATTCCAAAGCCTCTATTACTTGTTGAACCTGTAAGCTACCTTTTTCAGACTGAGAAAGAAGAACTCCCATAACCATTTCTGCTGCCAGTCTGAAACCAAACAGTGTCAGCCTGACAGTAGGTCGGGAGCTGAAATATGTTTGAAATGATATGTCAACATACAATAACTGGACCCTTAGAAACACATTTAATAAAAAGACAATGTGGATTTGAGCCTGTTGGATGGTATTTTTATTGGTGTGAGTATAAATGGCAGAGTAGATAAGGGTGAAGGAGTGGCTGTAGTGAGGATACGGTGTATTTGAATTCTCAGAAGCCTTTACACAAGTTTCAATAAGGGCTAAGGAGTAACTTGATAGAGAATAGGGCACCTTAACTATCAGGAGGTGGGTGAGATCTTGGACAAGATAGTGTTGTCAAACGTTACTGTGGAGAAAGACATGGAAGCTCGGGAACTTGGGGAAATAAAGAGTGATGTGTTGGAAAGAATCCTCAACAGAGAAGAGAAAGTGTTGGAGTCTTAAAACAAATAAAGGTCGATCAATCCTCAGTAGCTCATTATGTCTATCCTAGAATATTGTGGGAATCTAGGGAAGAGGTTGCGGTGTCCCTATCAGAGATATTTATATTATCCACAGACACATTGAGTTACCGGAAGACTGGAAGGTGGCTAATGTTATTCCATTACTTAAGGGTTGCAGGGAAAAGCAAGGAAATTACAGTCCTGTGAGCCCAGTGATGTGGAAGTTGTTGGAGGAGATTCTGAGAGAAAGGAGCTACATATATTTGGAAAGGCAAGGGCTGATTAGAGATAGTCAGCATGGATTTGTGAGTGGGAAACAGTGTTTCACAAACTGGATTGATTCTTCGAGGAGTTGGCCAAGAGATAGATGAAGGCAGAGCAGTCACCGTTGTCTACATGAGCTTCAGTAAAGCATTTGACAAGGTTCCAAGGGATGTAGAACATCTAGCCAAGAGGAAGAAGGAAGCACACTTAAGGTTGAGGAACCAAGAATCAGAAGCAGGCCTCTAGAGAGTTACATGGGCCAGCACGGTGGCTCAGTGGTTAGCACTGCTGCCTCACAGCACCAGGGAAGCGATTTTGATTTCAGCCCCAGGCAATTGTCTGTGTGGAGTTTGCACATTCTCCCCATGTCTGTGTGAGTTTACAATAGGTGCTCAGGTTTCCAAACCCAAAGATGTGCAGGTTTGGTGAATCAGCCATGCGTTTTTCAAGAAAGGGAATTGAGATAATCCTGGGAATCACAGACCTGTCAGTCTTCTCTCTGTGTTGTGCAAATTATAGGAGAGTACTCTGAGAGACGGGATTTGTGATTCCTTGTAAAACCATAGTTTGATTCGAGAAAGTCAGCATGTCTTTGTAAAGGACAAGCCATGCCTCACAAATCTTATTGAACCCTTTGAGAATGTGACAAAACATATTTATGGCTCATTGAGAAAGTACAGAGCATGGGATACAGGGAAACCTGCCAGTCTGGATACAGAATTCCTGGCCCATAGAAGACAGAGGGTGATGACAGATGGAAATCATTCAGCCTGGAGCTCAGTGACCAGTGGTTTTCTGCAGAGAGAGGTTACAGGACCGCTGCTCGTTGTGATTTTATGAATGACTTGCATGTGTGAGTGGAAGAGTGGATTAGTAAGTTTGCCAATCACACGAAGGTTGTTGGAATAGTGAAGAGTGTGGAGTTCTGTTGTAGGTTGAAACGGGACATTGACTGGACGTAGAGCTGGGCTGAGAAGTGGTAGATGGAGTCAAATCAGGAAAAGTGTGAAGTGATTCATTTTGGAAGGTGAGACTTGAATGCAGAATACAGGGATAAAGGCAAAATACTGGATAGTGTGGAGAAACAGATGGATCTTGGATTTCATGACCTGAGATCCGTCAAATTTGCCACACAAGCTGATAATGTTGTTAAGAAGGAATATGTTGTATTCGCTTTCATTAGCTGGGGGATTGAGTTTTAAAGCGTGAGGTTATGCTACAGCGCTATGCAGCCCTGTTTAGATCCCGATTAGAATATTGTGTTCAGGTTTCGTCTCTTCATTTCAGGAAGGATATGGAAGCTTTAGAGAGGGTAAAGAGGAGATTTACCAGGATTCTGCCTGGACTGGAGAGCATGTCTTATGATGAAAGGTTGAGGAAACTAAGGCTTTTCTCATTGGAATGAAGAAGAGTGCGCTGTGACTTGGTAGAGGTGAACAAGATGGTGTGAGGCATAGGTAGATTGAATAGTGAGAGACCTCTTTATTCCATGGCATACATGGTACCAGGGGCATAATTTGAGGGTGATTGGAGGATGGGTAAGGGGAGAATTCAGATGTAGGTCCTTTACACAGAGAGTGGTGAGTGGGTGGAATGGGACATTTTAACAGACTCTTGGATAGGCACGTGGATGATAGCAAAATGAAGGGTATGTAGGTTAGTTTGATCTTACAGTCGGGTAAAAGATGGGCATGGCATCGTGGCCGAAGGGTCTTGTGCTGTACTGTTTTGTGTTCTACGGTGCGTATGGTCAACTGGGTAATATGTTCAGATCAATGTAGAAGGATATGGCATTCAGGAGGAGCTAGTCAACTGGATACAAAATTGGCTTGATGGTAGGAGACAGAGGGTGATGGGAGACATGTTGCCTTTCTGACTGGAGACATGTGACCAGCGGTGGAGCGGGTCCCCTGTTGTTTGTCATTTGGATAAATGGTTTGGATGGGAATATTGGTTTTGTGGTAAGTAAGCTTCTTGGTTGACACAGAAATATGTGGCAAAGTGGACAGTGAAGAAGGTTATCTGTGATACAACAGGATGAACAGTACTGCTGGGATAGTGGGCTGAAGAATAGCAGATGGAGTTTAATTAGATAAATGTGAAGTGTTCCATTTTGGTGAAACAAACCAGGGTGGGACTTTTCCAATTAATGTTCGGGCCCTGGGTGGTGTTGTCAGTCAGAGACCCAGGAATGCAGGTAGACAGTTCTTTTAAAGTGGTGTCACAGGCAGACAGGTTGATGAAGCAGGCGTTTTGGATGGTTACCTTCTTTGGGCAGAGCATTGAGAGTAAAAGTTGGGACGTCATGTTGTGGCTGTACAGGAAATTGGTGTGGCCACCATAAAAGCGTTGTTGACCACTAGGAAGTACTCATCTGGTTCACTTACGTCCTTGAGAGAAGAACATCTGACATTCTAACCTGGTCTGGCCTGGACGTGACACCAGACACACAGGAATATGGCTGACTCTGTGCTATACTCAGGGTAATTAGCAGTGAAACCCTCATCCCATGACTGAATAAATAAAAATGCCTATATCCCTCTCTACCTCTGCAAACCCATCCAGCGGCAGCAATCCGTACCTGCTTTGGAACACCTTTCAGTCCATTTCCAATCTGTGTAACACTCTCACCACCTCCAGCACCTTCAGCTCGCCCGGTTCCTTTTGTGACATAAAACCTTGACAATTATTCCCTCTTCCATCTGATCTCCTCCTGCGAGCAGACCCTTTGCAATCCCTTTAAAACCTACTCCTTAAACGTTCTCTCACTTCAGGATTTTAAGTAATTTTTGGTGATCCTCTAAGCCCGATAATCTAATATTATCCTTTTTACTTGAGTGAGGGACGGATGGGGATTTGTTGCTGAGGATTTGTCTGTTTCAATGGAATGTCTTTTTGTTGAGTGTTTTACATTGCTCCTTCAAATGTTTTCCACTGTTCATTGACAGGCACATATTTCAGTCTGTTTTGCATGTTTACCTTGGTCAGTTCTCCTCTCAAACGCATGTTATTGGTTATTTTTGTTTCTAGTTGTAGCTTGTCCTTTCTGTGATTCACTTTAAAACTTTATATTACTTTAAACTGCACTTTACCACAATTTCCCAGAGGATCTCTCCAGGTGACATGACTCATTCACGAAGTTTCATCACACAATGGTCGCTCTGAGACAGTTATGTCCCTAGCCAGTTGCACAAATTGTTATTCAAAGAAACACTGAAAAATAATTCTCTGAACTCCTCTTCCAATATCACTGTTGTCAGTGTGACTGTCCCAGATTATGTGAATATTGAAGTTTCCCAAAATTATCACAACGTGTTTGTTAAAAAATTCCAATGAGTTCCTGTGCAATGCAGTGATGAGCAATGGAATGCTGTTCGGTGGCTAAAACTGTTCTGCCGCTTGTGTCCTTGGCAAGTAGTAGCCAGAATTTACATTCAGATGGACTCTACTTCATGATCTGAGATCAAATGCTTTCTCTGTAATGTCTTTCTTACCCATTATTGTTAGCGTTACCCATTTTGCCTGAGTTTCTGCAAGGCTGTGAACCATTGAATATTTATGTCCACCTTTTGTTCGCCCTGTAACCACGTCTCTCTGGTGTCTAAATCTTTTTTTTATCTCAGTGTCAGAAATCCATCTACCTTATTGATAAGACTTCGTCCCTTTAAAAAAATCATAATTTACTCTTTCCCACAATTTTCTGTCACAAACCTATTTACTGATGTTCAGTTTTAGTTAATCTCTGTCCCCATTCTGTTCCTTTCTGATTGCCTTCAGCCACATTCTAATGTTGCTCCAATGCTTCACCTTTTCTCTTTGCATTTGGAAAGCTCCTTTCACCTGGACCCTGTCCCAGCATTCTCTCTGTCAGTTTAAAGCCCTATCCATAAACCTACAGACATGATTGAATAGGTCACAGGCCCTAGCACAGTTCCATTAGGACCATCCTAATGGATTATTTTAAAAATCAGGTATGGTACGTGGGTGTCTCTGGCTGACCAGCCTTCATTGCCTATCCCTATCTGCCCATGAGCTGAATAGCTTGCTCGGCCATTTCAGAAGGCAATTGAGAGGCAAACACTTTGCTGTGGGTATGTAGTGCAGACCACGTGAGGATGATCAGATTTTGTTGTTGAAAGGGCAAGTGGGCGGCACGGTGGCTCAGTGATTAGCGCTCCTGCCTCACAGCACCAGCATCCCAGGTTCAATTCCAGCCCCGGGCGACTTTGTGGAGGTTGCACATTCTCCGCATGTCTGCGTGAATTGCCTCCGGATGCTCCGGTTTCCTTTTACTGTCCCAAGATGCGCAGGTCAGGCGAATTGGCCATGCTACGTTACCCCTAATGTTAGGTGTATTAGGTCGAGGGTGATGGGTCTGAGTGGGTAACTCTTGGGTCGAAAGGCCTGTTTCCACAGTGTAGGTAATCGAAGGGATTGTGTTTTTTGTACATCAGCAATGGTTTCATATTTGTTTATGGATTGTTAATTGATATTTTTAAAATTATTGATTTTAAATTCCACCATATCTTATGATGAGATTCAAAACTGCCTCCCCTGAGCATTAACTGAGGTTTTGGACAAATGCGCTAACAATAATGTTACTCTGCCATCACTTCACCTGCTCAGTGGTTGCTCATCCCTGAGCACTGATACATGAACCAAACCCATTCTTCTAACATGATTGTGTGATCCTGAAGCCTTCCAGCACTCCGGTGATATCACTTAGTCTCTCTCCATGTTATATCCCTCACTGTGTGGGTCTAATTCCTGCCTCTGTCAGCGTCTCTCACTCTTGCAGCTACTCCAGATCCTGGGCCAACAGAATTCTCCACTCCAGAGAGATGCAACAGTGCAGGCAAGGGATGGAGTTTGGGATTTTCCAGAAATCTGTGGGGCTCATTTCCATTCGCCTTGTGTAATCGTCACTGCATCAGTCTAATTTCCCATTCTGTCTATTTCCCTGTCTCCTGTATGTACTCAGGAAGTTGCTGACTCAATAGACTTCCCAAATGCTGTGTGTCTCATCCATCACCTCATTGAAGATGGTTGGTCAGCCAGAGAGACAAAGGGCAGGGAGATCTGGAGCCTTCAATAAATCCTGCAGTGAGGTAAGATCACACACAGTGCACAGAGCAGACGGCAATGAGAGGGCTGCAAACATTGGCTAACAAGACATGATATAGATAAGTGCTGGATGGGGAACACAGTATAGACACACCCCATGCTCAATCACCACATCTACTTTAACTTATGTTGCACTGAGAAAGCATCGGGAGTTCAGAGTTATCAATCCAGGCCTGCGCTGTCTTAGTGAGCATCAGGACAACAGAGGTTAAAGTCGGCTTCCAACGAGAAGTTGGGAATGCTGCCTGGGATCTTTCTGTTCTGTATTCTCCCTCCAGCACTGCACTAACACTCACTCCTCTGCAACACTGTGTCGATGGCATGACTTGTGCACCAGTGCCTTCAGTAATTTTTAACTCCCATAACAGTAGTTGTCCCTGTAACCTGCTCCATTACCGATAGTCGCTCCACGTATTTGAGACGAACTGCATTCCAGTCTACCATTCCTATCGCTGTTTCAGTGTCTACAACATGCCTTATTTTGGTACACTAATCCTCTGGAAACAAAGTAATACAGAACGAAAACAGAACCTGTGGTCCAACTCCTCAATGCTGCCCATGTTACCTCAACTGAATGAGTCTCATTTGCCTGCATTTGACCCTTATCTCTTCAAACCTTCTCCTCTCCATGTACCTGCCCAAATGTCTTTTCCATGCTATAATTGTTCTTTTTTCTCCCATATTCCGTCTATGCACCATCCTCTCTGGATAATGATCCCCCTCGGCTCCCTCTTTAAATTCTTTCTCTGTCTCACCTCCTGTTTATACCCTCCAGGTTTGGACTCACCTACCTTTGGAAATTCACCATTCTTAGGGTCACCCCGTGGCCTCCTCTGCCAAAGGGAAATATTTAGGGCAATGTTACAAGTATCTCCAACATATGAAACAAAGTGTTGGCCAATGATGGCAGATGTGCCAAATGCCACTTTCCCCACCCTGTCCACCTGTGAGGCCACTTCTGAGGAACAATGTAACTTGCACCCCCTGGTCTCTCTCTCTCTGTGTTCAAAACCCTTCCCAGATTCCTTCCATTAACTGTGTTAGTCATTCCTGGTTTGTCTTAACAAAATCCAACACCTGAATTAAACTCCATCTTTCATTCCTTGGCCCACTGGCCCAGTTGATCAAAATCCCCTTTGATAACCGTATTTACTGCCCACTACACCATTCATTTGATCATCAACACACTTTCGCACAATCACTCCTATATTTTCAACCAAATCGTTTATGGAGATGATGCACATCAGTGGACCCAGCCCTGATCCTTTCTTCAATAATGGAATAAAACCATATTCTTGTCATAGAGCCATACAGCATGGAAACTGACCCTTCAGTTGATACCCACCATAATCTAAAACTAAACTCTTCCCAGCTGCCTGTTGCTGGCCCATATCACTCCAACCCTTCCCTATTCACCTGTTTATCCAAATATCTTTTAAAAGTTGTAATTGTACCCACATCAAACCCTTTCTCAGGAAGTTAATTCCACACTCAAACCACCCTCTATGTGGCAAATTGCCCCATATCTTTTTTTTGAACATCTCTCTCCTCTAACCTTAAAAAATGTGGTCCGTCCTCTTGAGACTACCCCATTCTGAGGAAAAGGCAACGACCATAAAATTGATCTATAAATCTTTTTTTTTTCATAAACCTTTATAGCATCATGTCTCAACCTCCACGCTCCAGTGAAAAAAGACTCAGCCTATCCAGCCATTTTTCAGAACTCAAGACTTCCATACCCAGCAATATCCTGGTAAATCTCTTCTGAATGCCCTGCAGCTTAATAATATCCTCCCTGTTAACTGGGCGACCAGAACTGGACAGAGTATTGCAGAACAGGCCTCACAAATGTCTGTGCAATCTCAACATGACGTCCCAAATCCTCTATTCAATGGACTGAGCAATAGTCAGGCATGCCAAGCACTGTCATATCCATCCTGTGATGTAAGCTTCAAGGATTATGTCCCTGAACCCGGGGGTCCCTCTGCGCTAAAACACTAACCCAGGCCCTAAACATTGATTGTATAACCTCTACCCTTGTTTGTTTTACAAAATGCATTACCTCACATTTATTCAGATTGAATTCCATTTCTAGTTTTTCAGCCCGTTCACTCCCTTCATCAAGATCCCTTTGTAATCTCAGAAAACATCCTTCACTGTCCATGATGCCACCCTCCAGCCTGCCAGCCCATCACACATGGCTGTCAGTAGGACACATACCTTTGCTGGGGGCTCCACAATTTCTTCCCTAGCATCCCACAGTGTCCTGTGATACACTTAATCAGGATCTGGGACTTGCCATAGCTTTGTGTTTTAAAACCCCCTCCAGCACCACCTCTTCTATAACATGCACTCTTTTCAAGTCATAGAGATATACAGCATAGAAACAGACCCTTCGGTCCCCAACTCGTCCAGGCTTCACAGAAGATCTAAATAAATCCATTCCCTTTTCCAGCATTTGGCCCATATCGGTCTACACGCTTCCTCTTCAGATGCCCATCCAGGAATGTTTAAATGTTGTAATTGTATCAGTCTCCATTACTTTCTCTCTCAGCTCATTCGATACACACATACACACATGTGTGTGAAGAAGCTGTCCCTTTAGTCCCTCTGGAAACCATTCACCTCTAACCTTAAACTTATGCCCTCTAGTTTTGGACTCCCCAACTTCTGGGAAAAGGCCTTGAATGCTTCCCCTATCCATACCGCTCATGTTCATATCAGGACCTCTGTAAGGTCATCCCTCAGTCTCCGATTCTCCAGTGACAGTAACCCCAGCTTATTCAGCAACAACCCGGGCAATGTCTTGTTAATCTTTTCCGAGCCCTTTCAAGTTTCACAACATCCTTCCTTAGCAGAGAGACTGGAATTGCAGAGTACTCCAATTGTGGTCTAATGTATTACTCTTGTTCCATGAGTTCCCCAGTCTTTCTCCACAGTAAGTTCTGGAGTGAAAAAATTGTTTAGGATCTTATCAAATATCCTGCAGTTCCACACATCGATGGCCTCATTGATCTTTAATGGACACTGTTTTGTCCTGAGTTACTTATGCACTCTTAATATACTGATACAATCACTTTTGGATTCCCCTTTCCTTCTCTGCTGAGGCTATTTCATTCAGCCTTTCTCCATTCCTGTTTTCTACTCAGTGTATTCCTACAGCCCCTGTATATCCTCAGGGATTCCCTTGATCCAGCTGGCTATACCTGACATGTTGCCCCCTTTTCCTTCACCAGACTCTGCATAGACAGCCAGTGTTTCCGAATGCTCTCAGCATTGACCTGCACACAAACAGGAAAATGCTGGCGCTGATCACTTAATTTATCTCACTTTTAAAATATTCTCACTTGCCAAACTTCCCTTTCCCTGTAAATAATTCCCTTCCCCAAACACATTTTGAAAGTTCCTGGCTAATCCGATCAAGATTGGTCAGGCTCCATTTTATAACTTGCACTTATGGACCAGGCCTGTCTTTTTCCAAAGCTGTTTTCAAACTTCTAGAACTGTGGTCACTTTGGCAAAACGCTTTCCCACTCACATTTCAGTCCCTCTCCCGACCTTAATTCCCAAGTGGAGGTCAGGTTTTGCCCCTTTCTCTTTTCAGGCCATTTACATATTGATTGGGAGTTTTCTGGAACACAATTACCAAATTCCTCCCTTGCAAACACTGAACACTGGCAGTCCCAGTCTAGGTTTGGAAAGTTCAAAAACCGTACCATAACAGCCCTATTATTATGGTTGGTATTTAAGATGTCCCGACATATTTGTTCCTCAGTCTGCCACAGATTATTCAGGGTCAGCTGTCCGATCGTATCAAAGTGATGACCCATTCTTATTTCTCTGTTCCACTAACATAGCTTCACTGGGCGATCCCACAGGAATATCCTCTCTCAGTAATGCTGTGATGATTCATGCAATAAAAACCCACCACCACACGTCGTCTCTTGCCTCCCCTTCCTGTAGCATCTCTACCTTGAAACAATGAACTGCCAGTCCTGCCCATCCCTCAGCTGTGTTTCTGTAATAACTATAATATCCCAGTCCCATGTTCCAATCCATGTCCTGAGTTCATCTTCCTTAGCTGTCAGGCCCCTTGCAATGAAATAAATGCAGTTTAATCATCAGTTTTCCCCCATTCCCAGCTATGTTCTTGCCTTGCCCTGTCGGCTGAAATTGCTGTCTTTAACTCGTGTACCAGCCTCAATCTTCTTGCTGGCCTTACCTTTATTTAGGGTCCAAAACCCTGCCAGACAAGGTTATATCCTCTCAAGCAGCTCCAGCAATTCACCCCACCAGGATATGGGTCCCTCTCCCGCTCCCAGTTGAGGTGCCTTTCCCACCCTGTCTCCCTGTGCTGACACCTTCAGGGATCTATGGACTTGTCCATCAAGGTCCCTGTATTCCTCAGTAAGGACCTACTGTTCATTATGTCTGTACTTCGCTTCTCGTACCTCCCACAGAGTATTACCTCACTTCAATCAGAACTAAACTCTGCTTAGATTATCATCTGATCGACATCCGACTGCAGACGGAGACCATCCTCTTCACTGTGAACAACACCCTTACCTTTCATGTCATCTGCAAACCGACTAATGATACCTTCCGCTTTCACATCCGAGTTATTAATGTTCAATGGTTCCTGCACAGTTCCCTGTGGTACACACGGTGGTGAAAGTATTCTATCCACCAATTTTGCATCCAATTTGCCAACTTGCCTTGGAACCCAGTCCTTTTGGACCAGCCTTCAATGTTGGATCTTGTTTAAGGATTATTCAAGACCATGTAACCCACATCATCTGCACTGCCTTCATCAATATACTTCAGCATCATTTCAAAAAAACTTAACTAAATTCCTCAGACAGTATCTTCCTCTGCCAAATCAGTGATGACTAAACTGAGTTGATCCTTATCTTTGCAAGTGTCGATTCATCCTCACAATTGTGTCCAATAATGTCCCTCCCCCTGCTGTCAGACTATCTGCTCTATAATTACCTGGCCTACCCCTGCTGCCCTTCTTGAACAAAGGAACCACATTAGCGATCCTCCAGTCATTCAGCACTTCACCTGTGTCCAGAAAAGTATTATATTTATCCACCAGGGCCCCAACAATCTGTGTAATTAGCATGGGGTCAAAGAACGCTGGTCCAGGCAGTGACACCCACATCCCATGAATGAATAAATTAAAATACATATGTCCCTCCTACCTCTGCAAACCCCTCCAGCTGCAGCAATCCACACTGGCTTTGTAACATCGTTCAGGCCCTGACCACTCTCTGTAACAGTCTCACCACCTCCAGCACCTTCACCTCTCCATGTTCGTATCGTGTCAATAAACCTTGACAACGATTCCCCTTCCCATTGCCCTCCTCCTGCTAGCAGACCCATTGCAATCCATTTAAAACTTACTCTAAAACTCTCTCTCACTTCAGAATTTTAAGTACTTTGTGGTGATCTTCTCAGCCTCAAAATCTAATATGATCCATTTTGTCCTGAGTGAGGCACTGGTGGGGATTACTTGCTGATTTTGTGTCTGTTTCAGTGGAATGTCCTTTTGTTGAGTATTTTACACAGTTCCTTCAAATGTTTTCCACTGTTCATTTACAGGAACATATTTCAGTCTGTTTAGCCTGTTTACCTTGGTCAGTTCTCCTCTCCAACTTATGTAATTGGCTACTTTTGTTTCTAGTTGTAGATTGTCCTTTCTGTGATTCACTTTAAAACTTTATATTTCTTTAAACTGCACTTTATCACAATTTCCCAGAGGCTCTCTCCAGGTGACATTACTCATTCACTAAGTTTATCACACAAGTCGCTCTGAGACAATTACGTTCCTCGCCAGTTGCACAATGTGTTATTCTAAGAAACACTGAAAAATAATTCTCTGAACTCCTCTTCCAATATCACTGTTGTCAGTGTGATTGTCCCAGACTTTGCGAATATTGACGTTTCACTAAATGTTCACCATGCCTGTATTAAAAATTCCAGTGAATTCCTATTTATTGCAGTGGCGAGCCATGAAATGCTGTTTGGTGGCTGGTCTAAAACTGTTCTGCTGCTTGTGTCCTTGGCAAGTAGTAGCCAGAATTTACATTCAGGCTGACTCTACTTCATGGTCTGATGCCAAATGCTTTCTCTGTAATGCCTTTCTTACCCATTATTGTTAGCGTCGTCCATTTTGCCTGAATTTGCACAAGGTTGTGAACTATTGAATATTTATGTTCCACCTTTTGTTCACCCTGTAACCACATCTCTCTGGTGTCTAAATCTCTTTTATCTCTGTGTCACAAATCCATCTACCTTGTTGCAGAGACTTTGTCCATTAATAAAAAAAACATAATTTACTCGTTCCCACAATTTCCTGTCACAAATGGATTTGCTGATCTACAGTTTTAGTTAAACTTTGTCCCATCCTGTTTCTTTCTGTTGTCTTCGGTCACATTCCCATGCTGCTCTAATGCTTCACATTTTCTCTTTGGATTTGGAAAGCTCCTTTCACCTGAAGCCTGTCCCTGCATCCTCTCTGTCAGTTTAAAGCCCTGTCCATAAATCTACCAACGTGATTGGCCAGGACATTGCTCCACTGGATCTGTGCTGGGACCAATCTGAATGGAATTTTTAAAAAATCAGGTATGGGATGTGGGTGTCTCTGGCTGACTAGCCTTGATTGCCCATCCCTTGCTGTCCTTGAGCTAAGCAGCTGGCTCGCCCATTTCACAGGGTAATTGAGAGGCAAACACTTTGCTGTGGGTATGTCGTGCAGACCACATGAGAGTGAACTGTTGTCTTTCTCTGAAGGTCAAGTGTTTGGATTTTTATCAATACTTATTTATGGATTGTTAATTCCAATTTTTAAAACATATATTCATTTAAAATTCCACATGGTTAGAAGTTAGAAAGAAGAAGGGGTTGGTCAGTTTATTGGGACTGTATTGTAGACTGTTGTAGACCCAAAAGATACCAAAGGAGCAGCTGTGTAGAGAGATTGCAGATAACTATAGGAATAATAGAGGAGTGCAGGCTGGAGATTTTCATATTTCCTGTATTGACTGAGTATAAAAAGAACTGGCTGGAGGGCAATTTTTCAAATGTGTCGAAGGAAGTTTCCTAAATCAATATGCAGAGGGCCCTACTCTACTCAGGCAGGTGCAACACTGGACCTCCCCTCAGGAAACGAGGTCGGGCACGTGACTGAAGTGTCATTCAGAGAGCACTTTGGGTCCAGTGCCCACAACTGTCTTCGTTTTAACATAGTTATGGAGAAAGATCAGCAGGTCCACAGACTGAAGAGGAAAACTGGAACAGGGCCAGGATCCGGGCCATTCTGCAGGATGTGGCCAGCGTCAATGACGTGAATATAAAATTGCACAATGCCCAGTTATAATCCAACTCACTTTGGAAGCGCTGGTGATCACTGTAACAGATGAAAGGCTTAAACTAAATTTGTTTGATATTATATTCCATGACCCTGCCATCCTGTTGCTATAAATTATGTGCCTTAGGATTGTGCTCCACAACCACCTGATGAAGAAGCAGTGCTCTGAAAGCTAGTGCTTTCAAATAAACAGGTTGGACTGGAACCGAGTGTCGGGTGATTTTTAACTTTGTACACCCCCAGTCAGACACCGTCACCTCCACATTATGATTATAATCGATTGGGTGAATCTGTTTGAAGGAAAAGGAACAACTGGTAAATGGGAGGCTTTCCAAAGTGTGATCTCAAGAATCCAGGACCAATATGCCCCATTGGAGTGAAGGGAAAAGCTGGCAGGGTTAGGGATCCTTGGCTGATGAGGGATAATAAGGCTTTGGTCTTAAAATGAAGACTTCCGTATCTACATATTCTTAAAGACACGATCAATCTGTGGAGACCCTACAATCCTCTCAGTCCCTGTAATACTCCCAATCTGCAGAAGTCATTCCAATGCCTGTGACTCTTTCATACAGTTCCTACAAGACCCACTATCAATGTGATATCTTTTCATTGCCAGCACCCACCCTATCAATGTAAGCTCCTCCAGTGTCCCCATCCATCTACTCATTTCCACAATCTTCTCCAGCTCTTATAGGTGTAAACATCACCCTCCCCTACAACCCTTCCCACTCTGACCAAACTGAAGGGGTTACTAATGCTCCCTAATCTGTGAAACTGTCTCCAACCAAAATTTCTGTCTTTATCACTTGGCGAATCTGTCTGACTCCACACCCCCTTTATTTAAATAACCCAAGCCTTCCTGTGTCTAAAAATATCTTCAGTGACGACTACCCTCCTTACGTCTGTTTGTTTTTCCATTCTGTACAGCCTACTTTATCTCTGTACTCAGCTCCAGTCACCTGAAACATTCCTGTCTGTGTAAAACACTCCATCCTACCAACATCCTTATCCCTGTAAACTGCTCCATTCCTCCCAACCTCCCCATCTCCATGAACTCCTGTAGGCCCGACAGCTCTCCACATTTCTGTAACCTCCTGTGGCTCTATGCTCCTCCCTCCCTGTGAAAGCACCTCCAGTCCCCACAATTCTCCCAGTCTGGGTCATCTGCTCCAGATCAGACCATCGCTGTCTCTGTTACCTCATACAACTTTAGCAATGCCTCCTATTTGTGTCACTTCATTCAGATCGCATCCTCTCCCGCTTCCCGAAACCTCTTGCTGCCATCATAACCCTTGCTATTTAGAACATGGAATAGCACATTCCAGTACAAGCCCTTCCTCCCTCAATATTGTGCTGACCTTTTATCCTACTCAGAAGATGAAATGAACCTACATACCTTACATTTTACTATCATTGATGTGCCTATCCAAGAGTTGCTTAGATGTCTGTAATGACAATAAATGATAACTGGATGTTTAGAAACAATGGGAGCTGTATGATTTTATAAAAGGGGAATATTTTTAAATCTGTTGGATTCTATATTTTGATGTGACCATAAATGCAGAATAGATAAGGCTGGGGGAGGCTAGTTGCGGTAGAGGGACATTTGAAATTTCAGAAGCATTTTGACAAGTTTCAACAGGGGCGAAAACTTAGCTCGTGAGAGAATAGGGCTCCTGAAAGGTCAATGAAGCTGTCTGTGTGGAATCACTGCTGATGGGGGAGATACTGAACACATTTTGTTTTTGGATTTACTGTGGTGAAAGACATGGAAGTTCGGGAACTTGGGAAAATACATAGGGATGTCTTGAAAAGAGTGCACATTGGAGAACAGGAGGTGCTGGATGTCTTAAAATGCAAAAAGTTAGATAAAACCTTGGGACATGGTCAGATGTATCCCAGCGCCTTGTGAGAAGCGAGGGTGAAAATTACAGGGCCCCTTCCAGAGATATTTGCATCATCGACAGCTACTACGGACCAGTGAGACTGATGGCAGGGTGGTAAGTTGTTGGAGGAGATTCTGAGAGAAACGAACATCGTGCATTTGGAAAGGTAACGACAGATTAATGATCATCAGCATGGCTTTGTACACGGGAAATCATGCCTCAAACCTGAGTGTGGAGGGAGACAAGTGAGATGTCAAAGCAGAGCAGTACACGATGTCCACATGAACTTTATCAAGGCCTTTGACAAGGTTCTGCATGGCAGACTGGTTATTAAGTTTAGATCAGACATAACCAGGGAGCGCTCACCAACTGGATACAAAACAGATTGACGGTAGGAGACAGAGCATGTTCATAGAGGGTTGCTGCTCAAACTGCAGGCCTGTGACCAACGGTGCGCTATCGGGTTCGGTGCTGGGTCACTGTTGTGCATCATTTATATAAACAGTTTGGATGACAGTACATGAGTCATGGTGAGCAAGTTTGTGAGTTAGACTGAAATTGGTGATAAAGTGGACAGTGAAGAGGGTTATCGAAGAGTACAATGGGATCAACACTACTGCTGGACCAGTGACGTTAGGAATAACAGGTGGAGAAATGCACAGAGTTGTATTGTGGTAAAGCAGACCAGGCTGGACGTGTACAATTAATGTTCGGGCCCTGGGTACTGTTGTCAATCAGGGACACAGGTACAGTTGTTTGAAAGTAGCGTCACGGGTAGACAGGCTGGTGAAGCAGGCGTTTTGGGATGGTCACCGTTCATTGAGCAGAGCATTGAGAGTAGGAGTTGGGATGTCATGGTGTATCTGTACAGGACATTAGTGAGGCCACTATATAAGCATTGTTGATTATCTGGTAAAAATCAACTTGTTCACATATGTCCTTTAAGGAGGGATATCTGACATTCTTACCTGGTCTGGCTCACATGTGACTCCAGTCCCACAGCAATATGGCTGACTCTGAGCTGCCTCTGGGCAATTAGCAGGAGGGTAATGTATGCTGGTCCATCCGGTGACATCCTTAGGCCGTGAATGAATCAATGAAAAATACAGATGTCTATCCCTACCTTTGCAAACAGCTCTAGCTGCAGCAATCCGTACTGACTTTGTAACGTTGTTCAGGCCTTTGCCCCTCTCTGTAGCACCTTCAATTCTCCCTGGTCCGCTACTCTGATTAAACACTGACAATGTTTCCTCTTCCTACTGCACTCCTCCACATTTCTAAATGTTGGTTACTTCAGAATTGATCGGTTCTTTTTCATTTCTTAATCAAATCGGCCAAGACCGTCTGAAGTGGGGAAGGAGCATTGGGAAGGTGTCGAGCAACTCGAGACTTACTGTGGGGAAAACGGGAATCCAGGAGAAAACAGCACAAGGAGCGCGCTGTCATATCAACGCCCCACCCACCCCCTTTCCATGGCCACCTTCTGCCTCAAGTGTAACAGAGTCTGTGAAAGGCCACATCTGTACAGCCAATTCCAGACTCCCCCACCCCCACTGAGAGTTGGAGAGAGTCAGTCTCGTCTGTGAGCCACTGCCAAAGAGATGATGAGATAGGAAGGTTGAATCCCCTCACAATTATCCCAGTGCCTTTGTTACAAATTCAAACAATTCCCTGTTAATACAGTGCCTAATAATGTGCTATCACTCAGTAGGAAGAACTCATCTGGTTCACTGACCTCCTTTTGTGTGGAACATCTGACATTCTAACCTGGTCTGTCTAACATGTGACTCCAGACCTACAGCAATATTGCTAACTCTGAGCTGTCCTCTGTGTAATTTGCAGTGACACCCACATCCCATGAATGAATAAATAAAAATACATATGTCCCTCCCTACCTCTGCAAACCACTCCAGCTGCAGCAATTCATACTGGTTTTGTAACATCGTTCAGGCCCTGACATTCTTACAACCTCCGGCACCTTCACCTCTCCTTGTTCCTTTTGTGACATTAAACCCTGACACTGATTCCCCTTCCCAGTGCCCAACGCCTGCTAGCAGACCCTTTGCAATCCCTTTAACACTTACTCCTAAAACACTCTCTGACTTCAGGATTTTAAGTACTTTGTGGTGATCTTCTAAGCCTCATAATCTAATATGATACATTTTGTCCTCAGTGAGGGGCCAGTGGGAATTTCTTGCTGAGGTTTTGTCTGTTTCAGTGGAATGTTCATTTGTTGAGTGATTTATACAGTTCTTTCAAATGTTTTCCACTGTTCATTTACAGGCACATATTTCAGTCTGTTTCGCCTCTTTACCTTGGTCAGTTCTCATCTCAAACCCATGTCATTGGCTGTTTTTGTTTCTAGTTGTAGCTTATCCTTTCTGTGATTGACTTTAAAACTTTGTATTTCTTTAAACTGCACTTTATCACAATTTCCCTGAGGATCTCTCCAGGTGACATTACTCATTCACTAAGTTTGATCACACAACGATCACTCTGAGATAGTTATGTCCCTAGCCAGTTGCACAATTTGTTATTCAAAGAAACACTGAAAAAAAATTCTCTGAACTACTCTTCTAATATCACTGTTGCCAATGTGACTGTCCCAGATTATGTGAATATTGAAGTTTACCAAGATTATTACAAAGTTTTCGTTAAAAATATCCAATGAGTTCCTGTGTAATGCAGTGATGAGCAACAGAATGCTGTTCAGTGGCTAAAACTGTTCTGCTCCTTGTGTCCTTGGCAAGTAGTAGCCAGAATTTACATTCAGACTGACTCTACTTCATGATCTGAGATCAAATGATTTCTCTGTACTGCCTTTGTTATCCGCTATTGTTAGCGTTACCCATTTTGCCTGAGTTTCCACAAGGTTGTGATCCATTGAATATTTATGTCCACGTTTTGTTCGCCCTGTAACCACTTCTCTCTCCTGTCTAAATTTCTTTTATCTCTGTGTCACAAATCAATCTACCTTATTGAAGAGAGTTAAAAATCACACAACACCAGATTATCGTCCAACAGATATAATTGGAAACACACTAGCTTTCGGAGTGACGGTCCTTCATTAGGTGATAGTGGAGGGCTCGATCGTAACATAGAATTTATCGCAAACATTTACAGTGTGATGTAACTGACATTATACATTGAAAAATTGATTGTCTGTTCAGCCTTTCATCGGTTAGAATACAGTGATAGTTTCACTTCTTTCATGTGTAAATCACAAAACATTTTTTTAAAGTTACATTCTCAGGTTAGCTGTTAACAATGGTGATAGGTAGACAATATGTTGAATGTGTTAGCCACCTGTGTTCTCTGTCTATGCCCTGATGTTTAGATTGATTCGAATCTAAAAAGTGAGATAAGAATTTTACATAAATTCATGCAGTTTTTGAGCTCAGAGTTCGACATGAATGCATGCAGTTTTTGAGCAAAGTAGAATGTAACTCTGTAATTACAAATTCACCCCACAAAATATATGTGTGTCTGTGGGTTTTCGTCTGTCTGTGTGTGTCTGTCTGGGGTGGGGGTTGTGAGTGTGAGAAAGTCTGTGTGTAGTGAGTGCAGAGTGTCTTAAGTCTGTGAGGGGGTGCATGTGTGAGTGTGGGAGTGTGTGTGCCTATAAGGGTGTGTGTGTGTGTGTGTCTGTGTGCGCGTCTGTGTGTACCTGTGTCCGTGTGTATGTGAGAGTGTGTGTGTTTGTAGGAATATCTGTGTGTGTGTGTCGTGCAATGGTGATGACCTCTAATGTGACATGAACCCAAGGTCCCGGTTGAGGCCCTCCCTCTGGGTACCGAACTTAGCTATCAGCCTCTGCTCAGCCACTTTTTTCTCTGCTGCTTGTCAGGAAGTCCACCTTGGAGGATGGTCACCCGAAAGTCCGAGGCTGAATGTCCTGGACTACTGAAGTGTTCCCCAAATGGGAGGGAACCCTCCTGTCTGTTGATTGTTGTGCGGTGCCCATTCATCCATTGTCGTAGCCTTTGCTTGGTTTCCCCAATGGACCATGCCTCCGGGCATTTTTGCCTGCAATGTATTAGCTAGACAATGTTGGCTGAGTCACGTGAGTACCTGCCATGTACAAGGTAGGAGGTGTCCCCACATGCAATAGTGGTATCTATATCCACAATCTGACACGTCTTGCAGCGTCCACCATAACAGGGTTGTATGGAGTTGTCCTGAGGGCCATCCGCTTTATCCTCGGTTACAACGTCTTCACTGTCCACTATGCCACCCTCCAGCCTTTCCAGCACATCACACATTGCTATCAATGGTACAAATATCTTTGCTCGGGGCTCCACAATGTTCTGTGATACACTTAATCAGGTCCTGGGTTTTTCCATAGCTTTGTGTTTTAAAACCTTCTATAACATGCACTCTTTTCAAGTCATAGAGATGTACAGCATGGAAACAGACCCTTCGGTCCAACTCGTCGATGCTGTCGAGAAGATGTAAATAAATCCATCCCATTTACCAGCATTTGGCCCATGTAATTCTAAACCCTTATTATTCATATACACATCCAAATATCTCTTAAGTGTTGTCAGAGTATCAGTATCTGCTACTTTCTCTCTCAGCTGCGTGTGCATAAAAAAGCTGTCCCTTCAGTGCCGTTTAAACCATTCCCCTTTAACCTTAAACCTATGCCCAATAGTTTTGGACTCTCCAACCCCTGGGAAAATACCTTGAATGTTTACCAAATCCATACACCTCATGTTTATATAAACCTCTGTCAGGTCACCCCTCAGTCTCTGATGCTCCAGGGAAAATAACCCCAGCTTATTCAGCAACAACCCTGGGAACATATTGTAAATCTTTTCTGAACACTTTCAAATTTCACACCATCCTTCGTATAGCAGGGAGACTGGAATTGCAGAGAACTCCAAATGTGGTCTAATGTATTACTCTTGTTCCCTGAGTTCCCCAGTCTTAGACCACAGTACGTTCTGGAGGGAAAAATGTGTTTAAGGTCTTAGCCATATCCTGCTGTTCCACGTATCAATGGTCTCATTGATCTTTAAGGGACAGCATTTTGTTTCGAGTTACTCTTTTACTCAACATATTTATAAAATCACTTTTGGATTCTCCTTATCATTCTCTGCCAAGGCTAATGCATGTACCCTTTCTGCAATCCTGTTTTCTACCCAAAGTGTATTCCTACAGCCCCTGTGATCCTCAGGGATTCCCTTGGTCCAGCTGGCTATACCTGACATGTGTCCCCTTTTCCTTGACCGGACCCTCAAAAGACAGCCAGTGTTTCCGAATGCTGTCAGCATTGACCTGCACACAAACAGGAACATACTGGTGGTGATCGCTCAACTTATCTCACTTTTAAAATATTCTAACTTCTCAGACTTCCCTTTCCCTGCAAATAGACTCCCCAATCACCTTTTGAGAGTTCCTGGCTAATATTCCTGGTCCCTTTTTATAACTTGAACCTGTGGACCAGCCCTGTCCTTTTCCATCGCTATTTTCAAACTAATAGACTTAAGTCACTTTGGCAAAATACTTTCCCACTCACACCTCAGTCTCTTTCCCTCCCTTGTTATCCAAGGGGAGGTCAGGTTTTGCCGCTTTCTCTTTTCAGGCCATTTACATATTGATTGGGAGTTTTCTGGAACACAATTACCAAATTCCTCCCTTGCAAACACTGAACACTGGCAGTCCCAGTCTAGGTTTGGAAAGTTCAAAAACCCCAACCATAACAGCCCTATTATTATGATTGATATTTGAGATCTCTTGATATATTTGTTCCTCAGTCTGCCACTGATTATTCAGGGTCAGTAAGACAATCGTGTCAGAGCGATGACCCATTCTTATTTCTCAGTTCCACTAACATAGCGTCACTGGGTGATCCCACAGGAATATCCTCTCTAGGTACTGATGAAATGATTCATGCAATGAAAACCCATCACCACGCGTCCTCTCTTGCCTCCCTTTCGATGCTTCCTGTAGCATCTCCACCTTGAAAGAATGAGCTGCCAGTCCTGTCCCTCCCTCAGCTGTGTTTCTGTAATAACTATAATATCCCAGTCCCATGTTCCAATCCATGCCCTGAGTTCATCTTCCTTAGCTGTCAGGCCCCTTGCATTGAAATAAATACAGTTTAATTATCAGTTCCCCCTCCCCCAATTCCTGATATATTCTTGCCTGCCTTTTCTGCTGAAATTGCTGTCTTTAACTTGTGCACCAACCTCAATCTTCTTTCTGGCCTTATGACTGTTTAAGGTGCAACACCCTGCCGATTAGATTATATCCTCTCAAGCAGCTCTAACAATTCGCCCCATCAGGATGTGGGTCCCCCTCCTGTTCCCAGTTCAAGTGCCTTCCCCACCCTGTCAACATGTGCTGACACCTTCAGACATCCAGGGACTTGTCCACCAAGGTCCCGGTGTTACTCAGTTTTCTCGCAGGACCTACCCTTCATGATGTATATCCTTCGCTTATGAGACTTCCCACAGTGCATTTCCTCACAGTGATCAGAAGTAAACTCCATCTGCCATCACTCAGAGTGTGTACAACTCTGAGTATGACTAACTTCAGTCTCCCTAACCGTCCCTACCTCTAATTGTCGAGAGAATGCACAACCCTCCCTAATGCGTTAACCTCCTCCAGTCCCTCTCATGGACACCATCTACATAAGCTTCTCCTGTTCCTGACTATATTTTCCTCCTGTTCCAATAAACCCTTGTGAACGTTGTGACCTAGTCCAATCTCTGCAGTGCTCTGTATAATCAGCCTCACTGTGCCTAGAACCTGGCTTCAATTCCAGCCTTGGCCGACTGTCTGTGTGGACTTTGGATGTCCTCGCCCCGACTGTGTGGGTTTCTTCCGGGAACTCTCGTTTCCTGCCATAGTCCAACATTTGCATGATACGTGGATGGGCCATCATAAATTGACTCTAGTATTCAGGCAAGTGTGGTTTAGGTGAGTTCACCACGAGGAATGCAGGGTTTATTGGACAGGGAGAGGGATGGGTCTGGTTAGGATTCTCTTTAGAAGGTTGGTGTGGACTTGTTGGGCCGGAGGCGGGTTTACACAGTGTGGAGATTCTATTCAAGTTATTGTCCAGTCCTGTCAACTATGCCTGTCTCTTGAACCTTGCCTCATCCCCAATATTCTCCTTATATGTGTAATCTCCAACAGTTTCTAAAACATTCCTTAGCAATGTCAGCTTCTCCAGTCCTTACCACGATCGATATGACTGTCACCTCTTCCTGCTTTCAGAACAATCCGTATAACTATTGCCATTTGTTACATCACTCCCAATCACTGTTCCATCCTGAAACCCCCAAAAACATTTATATCTTTGAAAACTCATCTGGACTGTCTATACTTCCTTTTGACAATCCCGTTCTGAGACATTCTCTCTATCAAAAAAGTCATTAAGTGGAGGTAACTCTTATTCTTGCAACCTCCCTTCAGCTTTACAGCACTGAGGATCTGTAGAAGCTCTTTTCAAACCGACAGCCATCTCTGTGTCTGCAATCTCCTCCACTCCCCATAATACATTCTGTCTGAGCTCCTCTGTAGTCCATTAAACACTCTTTAACACTGTCTGTATCATTGTAACCTTCTCCAAAAACACAAACTTCCCTATCTGTGTAAATCCCTACAACAGTCCCTATCCTTCTAAGCTCAGTCTAACAATACAACCCTCCATGTTTGTGTATTCACCTTCAGTCCCTACATCCCTCCCTATCTGTGTAACCTTCTCTGTGCATTTTTGCTACAGTCTCTTCAACTGTCCCTGTCAGTTTAATATCTTTCAGTCTGAAAACTCCCCTCTCTTTAACTTTCTCAAGCCACACAACCCTCACTATCTGTGACGTACTCCTGTCGGAGAACCCTCCCTCTGTGAACTGCTCCAACTCTTCAACTCTCCATAAGCTCCTGCAGCTATTACAGCCCTCCCTCTCTACAAAACCTCTTCCAGTCCCTGTCTGTCTGTGGAGCCATCTGTCTGTGGAGACCCTACCACCATCCCAATCTGTGTTATCTTCTCAGGTCCCTGCAACACTCCCGATCTGAAGATCCCAATCCAATGCGTGTGCCTCTCCCGATCCTGTTCTTACAAGACTCATTAACAATGTAACATCCTCCCGTCACTTTCACCCACCCTGTCACTGTAAGCTCCCCCTGTATCTCCAAACATTTACTCATATGTATAACCTTCTCCAGCTCTTACCCCCATCTGTGTAAACATCACTCTCCACTCGAACCCTCCCTACCGCAGGAACTTCCTCCTGTTTGTGCTATGCTCCTTTATCTGTGAAACTGTCTCCAACCAATCTTGCTACCCAATCTCTCAAAAAGGAATCCAGATTCCACAGCCTGCATGTCTAAATAACCCCCAGAACCTAAGCCTTCCTATATCTATAAACATCTTCAGTCATGATGACCCTCCATATCTCTGTTTGTTCCACCAGATGATACAAACCTCTTTATCTCTGTAATCTGCTCAGGTCCCGAAAACAGTCCCTGTCTGTGTAATCCAGCCCTGTCCTACAAACATCCTTACCCCTGTAAACGTCTCTATCCCTCCCAACATTCCCATCTCCATGAACCCCCGTCAGCCCTACAGCTCTCCACATTTCTGTAACCTCCTGTGGCTCTATGGTCCTCCTTCCCTGTGAAATCACCTCCAGTCCCCACAACCCTCCCAGTCTGGGTCCTCTGCTCCAGATTAGACCATTGTTGTCTCTGTAAACACCTCCACTCCTGAAGACTCTTCCTATTTGTGTAACCTCGTTCAGACCCTATACTCTACAGCTTCCAGAATCCTCTTCCTGCATTTCAACCAAACCCATTTTTATGTAACAACCTCCAGTGCTTAAACCTCCTCGACTCAGTAACCTCTTGCAGCCCTAACAAAGCACCTAAACTGTGAAACCTCTCATTTCCCTTCAATCCTCACTCCCTCCCTCCCCAAATGCCTTCATCACCATGAAACCTCACAATTACTGAAGCCTCGTTTTGGCATTGCAACCCTCCTAATGTCTGCAAAATCCTCCTGTCCTGATATCCCTTCCTGACTCCACCACCCTCCAGTGCCCTTCTGGGGAACAAGGCAGAGGAGAGAAGATTTGTAGCGTATGGACCATATTACAGAGGTAGAATTCTGGAAATTACAGATTTGGTCCAATGTTTGTGGTGTGCAGATTATTTGCGAGGACTCTAAAGAGAGGACTTATGATTACTTGGAAAGCCATAGTTAAATTAGAGACAGCATGGGTTTGTGAGGGGCAGGTCATGCCTCACAAACCTTATTGAATTCTTTGATGATATGGCAGAATACGTTGATGGCTCATTCAGAAACGAAGGATGATTGGGATACAGGGAAATCTGTCTGTCTGTCTGGATACAGGATTGGATGGTCCAGAGAAGACAGAGGGTGGCAGCAGATGGACAGTATTGAGCCTGGAGCTCAGTGATTAGTGGTGTTCTGTAACAATGAGCTCTGTGACTCTGCTCTCTGTGATTTTTGTAAATGACTTGGATGTGGATGCTGGAGAGTGGGTTAGTAAGTTTGCCAATCACATGAAGGCTGATGGAGTGGTGGGTAATGTGGGAGGGCTGTTGTAGGTTGCAATGGGACATTGACAGGATGCAGAGCTGGGCTGGAAGTGCCAGATGGAGTTCAATCTGGAAAAGTGTGAAGTGATTCATTCTGGAAGGTCGAACCTGAATATAGAATACAGTGTTAAAAGGCAAAATACTTGGCATTGTGGAGGAACAGAGAGATCATGGCGTCCATGTCCATAGATCCCTCAAAGTTGCCACGCACGTTGATAGGGTTGCTAAAAAGTCATATGTAGTGTTGGCTTTTCTGAGCAAGGAGATTGATTTCAAGAGCCGTGTGGTTTTACTGCATCTTTATAGCAACCTGGTAAGACCACACTTGGAATATTGTGTTCAGTTCTCATCCCATCTTTACAGGAAGGATGTGCAAGTTTTAGAGAGCGGACACTGGAGATTTCCCAAGATGCGGCCTGGAATGGAGGGTGTGCAAGATTTAGAGAGTGTACACAGGAGATTTACCAGGATGCTGCCTGGAATGGAGGGCATTTCTTATGGAGAAAGTTTGACGGAGCTAAGGCTTTTCTCATTGGAGTGAAGAAGGGGGTGGGGTGTCTTGGTAGAGGTGAACAAGATGATGAGATGCACAGAGTGAATGAATAGTGAGGGACTTTTTCTCCTATGGCATAAATGGCTATTACAAGGCGTCATAATTTTCAGGTGAATGGAGGATGGATAAGAGGATAGAGAATGGTAGCTGGTTGGATGGACTGCCAATGGTGGTAGTAAAATTAGACACATTCGGGACATTTAATAGACTCTTGGACAGATACATGGACAATAGTAAAATGAAGGGTATGTTGGCTAGATTGATCTTACAGTCGGATAAAAGGTTGGCATACCAGCATGGCTGAAGGGTCTTGGGCTGAATTGTTCTGTGTACTATGTTCTGTCTGGTTAACTGGGTAATAAGCTCAAATCAGTGTAAAAGGATATGGCATTCAGGAGGAGCTAGTGAACTGGATACAAAATTTGCTTGATGGTAGGAGACAGAGGGTGATGGGAGACATGTTGTTTTTCTGACTGGAGGCATGGGGCCAGCGGTGGAGTGGGTCCCCTGTTGTTTGTCATTTGGATAAATGGTTTGGATGGGAATATTTGTTTCTTGGTAATTAAGGATTTTGGGTGCCACTGAAATTGGTGGTATAGTGGTCAGTGGAGAAGGTTATCTATGATACAACAGGATGAACAGTACTACTGGGATAGTGGGCTGAAGAATAGCAGATGGAGTTTAATTAGATAAATGTGAAGTATTCCATTTTGGTGAAACAAACCAGGGTGGGACTTGTACAGTTAATGTTCGGGCACTGGGTAGTGTTATCAGTTAGAGACCCCGGGATTCAGGTACACAGTTCTTTGAATGTGGTGTCACAGGTAGACAGACTGGTGAAGCAGGCGTTTGGGGTGGTTACCTTCATTGGGGAGAGCATTAAGAGTAAGAGTTGGGAAGTCATGTTGTATCTGTATAAGACATTGGTGGGGCCACCATAAAAACATTGTTGATCACTAGGAAGAACTCCTCTAGTCACTTACTTCCTTTAAGGAAGAGCACTAAATATTCTAACCTGGTCTGACCAACATTTGACTCCAGACCCACAGCAATATGGCTAACTCTGAGCTACCCTTTGGATAATTAGCAGTTGGATCAAAGAATGTTAGTCCAGGCAGTGACACAAACATCCCCTGAATGAATAAATAAAAATACATATGTTCCTCCTTACCTCTGTAATCCCCTCCAGCTGCAGCAATCCGTACTGGCTTTGTAACACCGTTCCGACCCTGACCACTCGCTGTAACACTCTCACCACCTCCAGCACCTTCACCTCTTCCTGTTCCTATTGTGTCAATAAACCCTGACACCGATTCCCCTTCCCACTGCCCTCCTCCTTCTAGCATACCTTTTGCAATCTATTTAACATTTACTCCGAAAACACTCTCTCACTTCAGGATTTTAAGTACTTTTTGGGGATGTTCGCAGCCTCATAATCTAGTATGATCCCTTTTGTCCGGAGTGCAGGACCAGTGGGGATTTCTTGCTGAGATTTATACTGTTTCAATGGAATGTCCTTCTGTTGAGTGTTTTACACTGTTCCTTCAAATGTTTTCTGCTGTCCATTTATAGACACATGTCTCAGTCTGATAAGCCTGTTTACCTTGGTCATTTGTCCTCTCACACACATGTAATTGGCTATTTTTGTTTCTAGTTGTAGCTTGTCGTTTCTGTGAATCACTTTAAAACTTAATATTTATTTAAACTGCACTTTATCACAATTTCCCGAAGGATCTCTCCCGGTGACATGACTCAATCACTAAGTTTCATTACATGGTCGCTTTGAGATAGTTATGTCCCTAGCCAGTTGCACAAAGTGTTTTTTCAAAGAAACACTGAAAAAAATTAATCGAAGGCCTATTCCAATATCAATGTTGACCGTGCGTTGTGCCAGATTATAAAATATTGAAATTTTCCAAAATTATCACAATGCCTTTGTTAAAAATTCCAGTGACTCCCTGTGTAATGCAATGATGAGCAATGGAATACTGTTCAGTGGCTAAAACTGTTCTGCTGCTTGTGTCCTTGGCAAGTAGTAATTTACATTCAGACTGACTCTACTTCATGATCTGAGGTCAAATGCTTTCTCTGTAATGCCTTTGTTATCCATTATTTTTAGTGTTATCCATTTTTCCCGAGTTTGTGAACCAATGAATATTTTTGTTCACCCTGTATCCATGACTCACTGGTATCTAACTCTCTTTTATCTCTGTGTCACAAATCCATTGACCTTATTACAGTGACGTTGTCCATTAAAAAAAATCGCTTACTCTTTCCCACAATTTTCTGTCACAAATCTTTTCACTGATGTACAATTTTAGTTAAACTCTGTCCCTTCCTGTTCCTTTTCTGCTTGTCTTCAGTCACATCCCCATGCTGCTCCGATGCTTCACCTTTTCTCTTTGGATTTGGAAAGTTCCTTTCACCTGAACCCTGTCCCAGCATCCTCTCTGTCAGTTTAAAGCCCTGTCCATAAACCTACCGACATGATCGGCCAGGACACTGGTCCCAGCACGGTTCCTGTGGGACCATCCTAATGGATTATTTATTAAATCAGGCATGGGATGTGGGTGTCTCTGGCTGACCAGCCTTTCATGCCCAGCCCTAGCTGCCCTTGAACTGAGTAACTTGCTTGGCCTTTGAAGAGGGTAATCGGGAGGCAAATACTTTGCTGTAGCTATGTCGTGCAGACCACGTGAGGATAGGCAGATGTCCTTCTCTGAATGACATAGCAGCCTGGGGTGCCTGCAGCAGTGTTTGTGCAGTGTGTCCAGGAAGCTTTTCTAACACAGTATGTAGATCGTCCAACCAGAGGGGAGGACATATTGGATTTGGTACTTTGTAACGAACCGGGACAAGTGTTGGGCTTGTTAGTGTGTGAACATTTTGGTGATCGTGACCACAATTCTGTGACTTTCACCTTGGTTATGGAGAGAGATAGGTGGGTGCAACAGGGTAGGTTTTACAATTGGGGGAAGGATAATACTATGCTGTAAGACAGGATCTGAGGAGCATAACTTGGGAGCATAAGCTGTCAGGGAAGGATGTCTAGGAAATGTGGAACTTTTTCAAGGAACAGATACGACGTGTACTTGATATGTATGTACCCGTCAGGCAGGGAAGAGATGGTCGTGTGAGCGAACCTTGGTTGATGAGGGAGGTTGAATGCCTTGTAAAGAGGAAGAAGGAGGCTTATATAAGGTTGAGGAAACAAGGTTCTGACAGAGCGTTGGAGGGATAGCCAGAAGGGATCTAAGAGAGGGTATGAAAATTCTTTGGTCGCTAGGATCAAGGATAACCCCAAGGCATTTTATGCGTATGTGAGAAACATGAGAATGACGAGAACGAGGGTAGGCCCGATCAAGGATGGTAGTGGGAGACGGTGTATTGATCGAAAGAGATAGGAGAGGTCTTGAATGAGTACTTTTCTTCAGGATTTACAAATGAGAGGGACCGTATTTTTGAAGATGAGATTATGAAACGGCCTGGTAAGCTAGAGGAGATACTTGTTAGGAAGGAAGATGTATGGGCATTTTGAAAAACTTGAGGATAGACAAGTCCCCCGGGCCTGACGGGATATATCCTAGGATTATGTGGGAAGCAAGAGAGGAAATTGCAGAGCCGTTGGCAATGATCTTTTCATCTTCACTTTCAATGGGGGTGGTACCAGGGACAGGAGAGTGGTGAATGTTGTGCCTCTGTTCAAAAAAGGAATAGGGATAACCCTGGGAATTACAGGCCAGTTTGTCTTACTTTGGTAGTAGGCAATGTAATGGAAAGGGTACTGAGGGATAGGATTTATGAGTATCTGGAAGGACACTGTTTGATTAGGGACAGCCAGCACAGAATTGTGAGGGGTAATCTTGCCTTACAAGTCTTATTGAATTCTTTGAGGAGGTGACCAAGCATGTGGATGAGGGTAGAGCAGTGGATGTAGTGTACATGGATTTTAGTAAGGCATTTGATAAGGTTCCCCATGGTAGGCTCATGTGAAAAATCAGGAGGCATGGGATACAGGGAAATTTGGCCAGTTGGATAGAAAACTGGCTAAGTCAGAGAGTGGTGGTAGATGGTAAATATTCAGCCTGGAGCCCAGTTACAAGTAGAGTTCCGCAGGGATCAGTTCTGGGTCCTCTGCTGTTTGTAATTTTTATTAATGACTTGGAAGAGGGAGTCAACGGGTGGGTCAGTAAATTTGCAGATGATACAAAGATGTGTGGAGTTGTGGATAGTGAGGAGGGCTGTTGTCGGCTGCAAATGGACTTAGATATGATGCAGAGCTGGGCTGAGGAGTGGCAGATGGCGTTCAACCCTGTCAAGTGTGAGGTTATGCATTTTCGAAGGACAAATTAGAATGCGGAATACAGGGTTAACGGTAGGATTCTGAGTAAAGTGGGGAAGCAGAGGGATCTTGGGGTCTATGTTCATAAATCTTTCAAAGTTGCCACTAAGGTGGAGAGAGCTTGTAAGAAGGCCTATGGTGTATTAGCGTTCATTAGCAGAGGGATTGAATTCAAGAATCGTGAAGTGATGTTGCAGCTGTATAGGAGCTTGGTAAGGCCACATTTGGAGTACTGTGTGCAGTTCTGGTCGCCTCACTTGAGGAAAGATTTGAAAGCGTTGGAGAGGGTGCAGAGAAGATTTACTAGGATGTTGCCTGGAATGGAGAAATTGTCATACGAGGATAGGTTGAGAGTGGTAGGCCTTTTCTCATTGGAACGTCGAAGGATGAGGGGTGACTTGATCGAGGTTTATAAGATGATCAGAAGAATAGACAGAGTAGACAGTCAGATATTTTTTCCCTGGGTAAAACAGAGTGTTACATGGGGACATAATTTTAAGGTGAAGGGTGGAAGGTATAGGGCAGCTGTCAGGGGTAGGTTCTTTACCCAGAGAGTGGTGGGGGCATGGAATGTGCTGCCTGTGGGAGTGGCAGTGTCAGAATCATTGGTGACCTTTCAGCGGCAATTGGATAATTACATGGATGGGTGGTTAAGCTAGGATAAATGTTCGGCACAACATCGTGGGCCAAAGGGCCTGTTCTGTGCTGTATTGTTCTATGATCTCTCTATGTTCTATACATTTCATTGGGCACTGGAGATTTCTCCACCATTACGCCTGTGAAAACATTTAATACCTCCTCTTTTTTGATCTGGAACCTCACCATCCCAACTGAAATCCCCAGCTACAATGTCTATCTACTGTGTGAATACACATGGGAAGTATTCATTGAAGACCTCACCTGCGTCCTCTGACTCCATGCACAGATTGTCCCTTTGGTTTCTCACAGGCCTCCCTCTTTCACTGGGAATCCTCTTATTCTCACGATGCTGATAAAATACCAGTGGCCTTTCTGCAATCGTATCTGCCAAATATATTTCATGACCATTGTTTGTCCCTCATTTTCCACAATCCCCTTGCACTCTCTATACTTGTGAAGGGCTTCACCTGATTTTATTGCACTGTATTTTCTTTATCAAACTCACGACATCACTTGATCAGTATTCCCTTGGACTTGCTGCCTTTGCTATTCACTCTTCAAGGAGCACACTGGCCCTGCGTTCTCACTGCATCACTTTAAAATACTCCACTTTCCTAATATGAACCCAACTGCAGGGAGATCCTCCCAGTCTCTGTTTGCCAGATGCTCTGTAATGATCGTGATACTGATAGGAGGCACAGTTGTGAGTGGTCAGAGAGGAGACTTTGTGGCTCCAGAAGAGATCACAGGATGGTGTGCTGCCTCCCGGGTACCAGGTCAAGGATGTCCCTGAGTTGTTATTGAACATTATGAAGGGGGAGGGTGAACATCTAGAGGTCATTGTGCTCATAGATCCACATGACGGAGGTAGACAAAGAGATGGGGTCCTGTGAAATGAGTACAGGGAGTCAGGTGAGAAGTTAAAAAAGCAGGATATTGACCTTAATGATCTCCAGATTACTCCCAGTGCCAAGTGCCAGTGAGGATAGAAATAGAAAGGTAGGCCGGATGGATGTGTGGCTGAGGAGCTGGTATAGTGGGCAGGGTTTTCAGTTCATGGGTCATTGGGATCTCTTCTGGGGTAGAGGGGACCTGTACAAAAGGGATGGTTTGCACTTGAACCAAAGGGGCACAAGTATCCCAGGGAGGAGATTAGCTAGTGTTACCCGGGAGGATTTAAACTAGTTTGGCAGGGAGTTGAGACTCTGAGTGTGAGAGAGACCATCGAAAAGTCAGGCGAAATACATCAGCCATCAAGAGCAAGTTACCTATTTAGGATATCCAGGGGCACATTCGAGGGAGGGAAAAGATATCTAGTTTAAAGGGATTTATTTCAACACATGAGGCCTGACTGGTAAGGCAGATGGGCTCAGATCATGGATTAGCTCTGGGGACTGGGAAATTATAGCCATAATAGAAACATGGCTGAGAGAAGGGCAGGACTGGCAGCTCAGTGTTCTAGGATAAAGAAACTACAGGTGTGACAGAAGGACAAGTAAGTGAGGAGGGGGAGTTGTCCTTTTGATTCGGAAGGACATAACAACTGTTCATCAAGACAATTCTGTTAAGCAGTAATCAAATGAGGCCAATAATTTAAAAGTTAGAAAGAAAGAGGGGATGGTCAGTCTGCTGGGATCGTGTTCTAGACCCTCAAATAGCCAGGAGGTACGAGAGGAGCAAATATGTAGTGAGTTTGCAGGTACCTATAAAAATAATAGTGTAGTATTGGATGGAGATTTTAACTTTCCCTGCATTGACTGTGTCACCCAGAGTGTAAAAGGCCCGTACTTGGTGGAATTTGTAAAATGTGTCCAAGAAATTTTCCTAAACCAAGACATAGAGGGCTCCATGCTACTCAGGCGGGTGCAACACTGGGTCTGTCATCAGAAAACGAAGTCAGGCAAATGACTGAAGTATCAGTCAGAAAGCACATTGCGTCCAGTCACCACAACTGTCTTTGTTTTAACATAGTTGTGGAAAACGATCAGACAGGTTGACAGATTTAGGTCTTAAACTGGAACTGGGCCAATATTGGGACCATTCAGCAGGGTCGAGCAGGGTTGATTGGGTGAAGGTAAAACTCACACAACACTAGGGTATAGTCCAGATGGTTTACAGAGGAACCTCGAGTATCTGAACGAGATGGGCGGGCGCTATTTCGTTTGGATAATTGATTATTCGGTTAATCGATTCAATACCTTTCCTCCGGGGCTCGGAGTTTTCAGTCCAGTCTGCTCCCTGTTCAGGTGACTAGGCAGCAGCAAGCCATGAGTGAGTCCCCACACCCTGTCAGACCCTAAAAACCCCGCTCGCCTCCAAACCCATCCAACACCGCCCCCACCCGCCCCTCAACGTCACCCCTCCAAACTGACTCAACAGTGAATCCTGCCCCCAAAACCGTCTGACACCACCCTCCACCGACGCCTGCTCCCACTTCCCAGACATATCCTACATTACCCTCAGCCTGTCTCCAAACCCGTTCAACACCACCCCTCACCCACCACACCCACCGTCCAATCCATGCCCCCGTAAGTGTTACCCAGGTAAGCACATAGTGAAGATGATGTTTGGTATGCTTTCCTTTATTGGTCAGAGCATTGATTATAGGAGTTTGGAGGTCATGTTGCAGCTGTACAGCACACTGCTAGGCCACTTTTGCAATATTGCATTCAGTTCTGATCTTTTTTCCTATTGGAAGGATGTTGTGAAACTTGAAAGTGTTTAGAAAGGTTTTACAAGGATGTTGATAGGATTGGAGGATTTGAGCTATCGGGAGAGGCTGAAACGACAGAGACTGTTTTCCGTGGAGCGTCAGAGGCTAAGGGGTGACATTCTTGAGGTTTATAAAATCATGAGGGGCATGGATAGGATAAACAGACAAGGTCTTTTCCCTGGGGTGGTGGAGACCTGAAATGGAGGGCGTAGGTTTAAGGTGAGAGATGAAAGATTTAAAAGGGACCTAAGGGGCAACCTTTTCACGCAGAGTGTGGTTATGTAGGGAATGTACTACCAGAGGAAGTGATGGAGGCTGGTACAATTGCAGCATTCAAAAAGCATTTGGATTGGTATATGAATAAAAAGGGTTTATTGGGATATGGGCCAAATGCTGGCAGATGGGACGAGATTAGGAAAGGATATCTGGTCGTCGCGGATGAGTTGGACCGAAGGGTCCGTTTATGTGCTGTATGTCTCCAGGTCTCTCTGGCTCTAAATATTTTCCACTGTTCATTTACAGCCTGACATTTCAGTCTGTTTCCCCTATTTACCTTGGTCAGTTCTCTCTCAAAATCATATAATCGTCTTTGTTACTGATGCTCGGGTGTGCTTTATGGTCACTTTAAAATGTCATAATCTCTTTGAAATCCGGTATAATTTCTTGGAGGATCTCGGTGTGATATTTTTCATTCACTCAGCTTCATCACCCAACGGTCGATCTGAGATAGTTACATCCCTAGCTATTTGCACAATGCGTTATTCAAAGAAACACTGACAAAAACATTCAAGGAGGATCACAGATAATATCACTCTTGCCAATGTGTCTGTCCCAGATTATACAAAGATTGAAGTCTCCAAAAGTTATCACACCAGCTTTGCTACAATTTCTAATGAATTCCTGTTTAATGCAGGGATGAGAAATGAAATACTGCAAGGCAGCATAAAAACCGTTCTCCTGCTTGTGTTTTTGACACATAGCACCCAGAATGTGAATTCAGGCTGATTCAGCTGCATAAGCTGAGACCAAATGCTTTCTCTGTAATGCCTTTATTATCCATTAGTGTCAGGGGTCCCATCTTGCTTTTCCATTCTGCCTGAGATCCTGTAAGGTTGTTTACTGTTGCATATATACGTTTTACCTTTTTTTTCAACTTGTAATCACGTCTGTCTGGTGATTAGGTCTCATTTATCTCTGTGTCCCAAGTCTATAACTTTATTGTAGATACTTTGTCCATTCCAAATCAAAACAACATTATAATTTCCTCTTCCCCACAATGCCCTGTCACGAACAAATTCATTAATGTACAGTTTTAGTTAAACTCTGTCCCTTCCTGTTCCTTTCTGCTTGTCTTCATCCACATTCCCATGCTGTTCCGAGGCTTCACATTTTCTCTTTGGATTTGGAAAGCTCCTTTCACCTAAACCCTGTCCCAGCATCCTCTCTGTCAGTTTAAAGCCTTGTCCATAAATTTACCAACATGATTGACCAGGACACTGGTCCCAGCAGTGTTGATTTTAATTCACTCATGGGACGTTGCTGTCTCTGTCTGGCAAGCATCTCAGGCCCACCCTGACCAGCCTTAGAGCTGAGTGGCTTGCCAGATAAGTACAGTGGGCATTTGAGCGTCAATCCCATTGCTCTGGGTCTGGATTCATATGTAGGCCAGACCGACAGCCAAAAACAGATTTGCTGACTGGGAAGGTATGAAGCAGTTAGATGAGTATCCCTGACACTGGCATTAAATTCTGGATAATCATTCGAGTGAGAGTAACACTAGGTCATTGCCTGCCCCATTGATTGCTCCCTCAACTCTGAGTACTGATCCTAGTGCACCTTCTTCCTGACAGTGGTTTGATCCTGATACCTTCCTGCACACTGGTGATATCTCTCAGTATCTCTCCATGTGATTTCTGTCACTGTGAGAGTCTAATTGCTGCCACCTTTTGCAGCTACGCCAGAACCTGAGCCAACAGAATTCACCACTCCAGAGAGATGCAACAGCACAGGCCAGGGATGGAGACTGAGATTTTCCAGATCTCTGTGGGATTCAGTGCCATTCTCCTTGTATAACCCTTGCTGAATCAGTCCAGTGTCGCATTGTGTCTGTTTCTCTATGTCCTGTAGGTACTCAGGATGCTCCTGACACAGCAGAATTCCCAATTCTTGTTTCGTCCATCACCACACTGAAGACAGTTGGTCAGCCAGAGAGAGGTGGAAAGTGAGATCTGGAGCCTTCAGTAAATCCTGCAGTGCGGTAAGATCACTCACAGTGAACAGAGCAGAATGTATTTAAGGGATCGAACTTTCGTCCAGAAAACATGACAGAGATACAGTGTTGAAGCACGAACACAGATCATGATGGTCCCAAGCTCAATCCCCACCCTCTTGTTTACTTTCATCTCTGCTGTACTGAGACTTCCTATGTGAATATATTAAGTTGACAGTTATCAACCCAGGCCTGTGCTGTCTGAGTGAGGATCAGTACAACAGAGGGAAAAGCAGGCCTCCCCCAAGGAGATGGCATTGAAACCTGGGATCTTTCTGTTCTACATTAACTCCTCATGCTGTCTCTTGTCGGCTGATAGAGTCATACAGCAAGGAGACATACCTTTCGGTCCAACTCATTTGTGCCAGTGAATGCTTGTAATTCCGATAAAATTTCCTATTTCTTTAACCTCCACCCCTCCCATAATCCTGCTGTACATTTGAAACCGACTCTACTTTTGACGACTTTCCCAATGTGTGAATTGCTCCAGTCTCGATAACATGCCCAACCTCAATAATCTCATCCTGCACGCAGTACAATAAACCCTATTTCTGTAGTCTTGCACAATACTTACAGTGCCTCCGTCTCTGTAAAATCATCCAGCCTGGACCGAAATACCCCCCTGTGTACCTTGCTTAAGCCCCAGGAGAACATGATATCACTGTAACCTTCTGCAGGCCAGATGACATTCCCTCGTCATGGCCTATAGCACCACACGCCCTCAGTAACCTTCTCCAATGCCTACCGACCTTCTTATCTGTATAAACACCTCCAGACCTTTTTCAAACCACAACAGCACTCCACATCTCTGTTTGGTCCTCCACTCTCTACAGCCCCCCCCCCCCCCAGCATCTCAAACATTCTCTTTTTGCATAAGTCTGCAATTTGGGTCAGCACGATGGCTCAGTGGTGAACAATGGTGCCTCAAAGCGCCAGGGACCCAGGTTCGATTCCAGCGTTGGGTGACTGTCTGTGTGGAGTTTGCAATTTCACCCTGTTTCTGCGTTGGTTTCCCCCTGCACCAGCCGTTTGAACTGTTGTTATCTGTATCCCCTCCAGCAGGCGCTGCTACACTCCTCACGTCTGTAACTGCATACAGACAATGCAGATCTTCCTATATATGTGACATCATCCTCCGCTGATAACTCTTATAGTTCCTCACAATATCTCACCTCCTCCATTCCCATTTGTGCTAGAGATCTCTAAAATTTATTTATTCTTGTTTAAACTTCTGATCACCTCAAATCTCTCCCTTTTTAAATTAGTAACCCCTTCAGCTTCTGTAACTCTCCATATAACTGTATTCAATAATCGTACAGGTTCACTTCCTAAATCTCTATCCTTACAATGGTCGCATGTTCTAAATTGGCACTTTTCATTCTCTTTATCCATTTCAAGGCTTCCAGCCCCGACAATCCCACTATTTGGAATGCTCCCATTCTCTGCACCTCCTCATGTCCTGAGGGACCTTGAACACCACCAGTGCTCCAAAAGTTTATATTCCGCCCAGTTACTGCAAGTCTTCTAACTCTGTAACATCCAACAGTCTCCACGACCATGCAACACTTGCTGGCTCTCAGTTTGTATTTGTTGAAGTCTACACATCTCTGTAAGCGGCTCAGAAAAAAGCCGTTTAGATTCCGTCATGGACAAGCCACAAGCTCCGTCATGGACAAGCCACAATCTCTCTATTTCCTTTGCCTTCTTCAGTGTCTGCACCACTCGCTGTATCTTCAAATAACGTTCATGAGTTGCTGCAGGTCTGCCTAGCTCCCCAGATAACCTGTTCCATCCCATACAGCTTGCTCAATCACTGTAACACCCTCTGCTCTGTCTAATCCTCCTCTTCCCCACTGTCTTCCAGGCACAACAGCGATTCTGTAAGAGAGCAGTGCGGAATGGGATGTTATAAATCTCAGCTGAGGCTGGAGTCTTACCATTAACCGGGAGTCACAAGGGAGAGAACCTGAGAGAGAGCAGTACAAAGCTGGAATATATAAATCAGCGAGGATCGGGGCCGACTGGGACTTGGAGTTGGAGATGCAGCAGAGCAGGAGGCTCGAAATCAGCACTGAGTCACAGAGGGAGTGACCATGTGAGGGGGCATCTTGGAGCAGAAGCTTGAGGCTCACTCACATCTAGGAGGTGAAGGCACCAAAGTGGGAGGGTATAAATCATCATTGAGGATTGAGGTCTAATAGTGCCTGGGAGTCACAGAGACGGTGACCATACGAGGGAGCAGAGTGGAGTGGGAGCTGGAGGATTACACGTACCTGGGAGTCAGAGAGACGGTGACCCTGTGAGGCAGCAGAGTGGATTGGGAGCTGGAGGATTACACATACCTGGGAGTCACACAGACAGTGGCCCTATGAGGGCGCAGAGTGGAGTGGGAGCTGGAGGATTACACGTCCCTGGGAGTCTTAGAGACGGTGACCCAGTGAGGGAGCAGAGTGGAGTGGGAGCGGGAGGATTAAACGTCCCTGGGAGTCACAGAGACGGTGACCCTGTGAGGAAGTAGAATGGAGATGGAGCTGGAGGATTACGCATCCCTGGCAGTCACAGAGATAACCTTCTGCTGCTGGAACCTGCCTGCACTGAGTTTGAAAGAAGTGCAAGAGCCATCACTGAAAAATCCGTAAGTTCACTGGATGATAATAAACCGTTATTAGTGACTGTCAGTTAATTGCTGTAAGCCAGCAAATTTATTTTTTCAACTTCTGAAGTAAGGATTGAGCTCAAAATATGAGGGAGATATGAAATTCTGATCCAGTACAATACATTCCTTCATTAAGCGACAGTTGAATTAGGGACTTAACCATATTGTGATGCCCTGGATGTTAACTTCATTCTAAGTCATTAAGTAAGTTACTGCAGACATGTTGCATGTTATGACATGCCAGCACATTTTTGTCAGAAAATGTGTTCTGTTACATTGGGAAGTCATAGCCCCTGCTGGTGTCCTAGATGTACACGAGGTCTTGAATATCAGACAGTGATGAGAGACTCTGTGATGCTGAGAGTTAGACGGATAGCACACACACAGAACAAATCACTCCGCAGACATGACTGCGTGGAATGAAAAAGGGAATGATGGATTAGGCAATCGAAGAGAAACACGAGAAAGTGAGGACTGCAGATGCTGGAGATCAGAGCTGAAAATGTGTTGCTGGAAAAGCGCAGCAGGTCAGGCAGCATCCAATAAACAGGAGAATCCACGTTTCGGGCATCAGCCCTTCTTCAGCCCTTTTCCAGCAACGCATTTTCAGCTCAGGATCGAAGAGAAACAGTCAGGGAATCCAGGAATAGACTGATATCTTCCTCCCAATTCAGTTTCCCATTTTGGAAACTGATGAAAGTGCTGGCTGCTCAGGGGAGTGTCGTCAGAGCCATGTCTGTGGCACCACAAACAGCCTGACTGTACAGGAGAGGAGGGAGAAGGAAGGAGGAGCAATAGTCACAGGGGAGACAGGAAATTGAAAAAAGTTTCAGAGTGTCTGTAATTCCAGGATGGTGGGGTTAATAATATCACTGTGTCTGCATTTATATTTATTAAATGGCGATAGATTGGGAAGCACTGTTGTTGAAAAGGACCTCGATGGCCTTAGTCATAAGTCACAAACATAATTCTTTCGGGGCAGAAAGTAAGTGATAGTTGTTTCTTCATGCAAAATGATTGAAGTGCCAGAGTTTGTGTATCTTTCCCAATAGTACTGTTTTGTTGAGGGAGTATTTGGTGCATTGTGTACATATTTGTTCTGCTTTATAAATAATGATCTCTTTGTCACTGAGACAGTCCAAAGGAGTTTCATCAAACTAAACCCTTGCATGATAGTATCATCAGGAGAGACTGCAGTAACTGTGTGTTTAATCTGTCGCGCTGTGAGGAAATAATAAATTGAGAATTGATGGTTATGGATGGACATTCATTATGCCTCAAATAGCTAAATGGGGTGGAAATTCCATACTTTTCATTGCATGTTTGATTCCCTATAGTTTACGTGCCTCTGCAGAGCCCCCATGTTGATTGACAGAGAGGTACAAGCTCTGAGTGAAGTCTGAACACTTTAATGCACAGTTACTGTGTAACACTGCGTTGAATGTCACTTCGCACACAATCCTGTCGGCACTCACAATAACTTCAGTCTGAAACAGTTAGCCATTCCGCACCAGCTTCTGACCTCCATGGAGACCAAGGGTATGCTCTCTTGGAGATGGAAGACAACTTGGAGAATGGCTAAAAAAAGTTGGCTTCAGTTTGACTGCCAGAAAAACATGTTAAAGTATCACTTACGTATTTTGAGGAAGTAAGCCATGTAGATCAATTTGGAGCAGTCCATCTGTTCAGGCCCTGCTCCATTTGTTTGTGATGTTGGAGCATTTCTGACATCTTCCTGTTCCACTGTTAGTGACTTGAGAAGCCAAATAACGTCTTCCTGTTCCTTTTTAATGACATCGGGAGTAAAATGGTTCTCTTTCTGATTCCATGTTAATGACGTGTGGGAGTGAGCAGATTTCTTCTCTTCCTGTGTAATAGGCAGGAGGGACTGAGTGGGCTATCCTACACCTTGTTCAATAATGTGATGGGCTGAATGACTTCTCCATATTCTTGTGAACCCAGACAGAGGTGCTGAATGAGCTCCTCTTTTTACTGTGGTAATGTACAGTGCTGTTATATGAATATTATCCTGGCTTTAGCAGCACAATATTGAACGTTGTCCTGGTCGTGTTGCACATGGACACAGACTGTTTCAAGAGCTGAAAGGGTTGTTCTGAACATTATGTAAACTTCAGTGAATATCAGTACGTCTGCTCAGTTTGGATTCAATGGGCTGAATAGCCTCCTTCCACATTCTATGATGATACACTGGAGATGGAAGGTTTGTGAAGGTTTGTAGCTCAGGTTAAGGTTTAGCGTGTAGGTTTGCTCGCTGAGCTGTAGGTTTGATATCCAGACGTTTCATTACCTCGCTAGGTAACATCATCAGTGTATTTCTTCTTTTTTAAAAAAAAAAGACAGATGAGTAAAGATAATATTTCAAGTGCAACATGACCCCTGTTCAGAACTGAAAAGTATGTTTTAATCCTTTGGCAAAAGTGAATGAGGGATGATGGGAAACAGGGCATGTGGAGGTGCAGTGCCACAGAGGAATTTAAAAAAAAGAAAAGCACAATTTCGACTGGGACAACACATCTATCCTGGGACAGGCTAAGCAAAGACATGTCAGAGAATTCCTAGAGGCCTGGCACTCCAACCACAACGCCATAAACAAACACATAGATCTAGATGCCATCTATGATCCCCTCAAAAAACGAACAGGAACTGACATCACCACAAACCCCCGGAACCCCATCCATGAGAAAGATATAAATAGAAAGTAGGAGACAACAGCTTCGCTTTACTAGGAGGTCGCCACTGATGATGTTACCTAGCCAGGTAATGACACGTCTGGATATCAAACCTACAGCTCAGCGAGCAAACCTACACCCTAAACATTGGAGATGCCTGGGCTGAGGGAGCTGCTCTGAGGATCTCCTACAGTGTTCTCCCAAAGCTGAGATGATTTTTGACCACAGATTGTGTTATGAATGACACCAAACAGTGGAGATGTCACAATCAATTCTCATTAAGTGCACTTTTGCTCAGGCTCCTTGATGTCATTCTCAGTCTAATACTGAATTTGTGCATCTTGCATTATTGTTCACTTCCCAGTGTATGTCTCTTCAAGTTGGACAGGGCATTGGAGCAGCTTGGACACACGTCTGAAACTTGCTCAAAAACAGAAATTGCTGGAGAATCTCAGCAGGTCTTTTTGCATCTGTGGAGACAAAGAAACAGAAATAATATTTCAAGTCCAGCGTGACCCCTGTTCAGACCTGAAAAGTACTTTTTAACCCCTTCGCAAAAGTGAATGAGGGATGATGGGAAACAGAGCATGTGGAGGTGCAATGCCACAGAGGAATGAGCTTTTAATTGCTGTGAAAGAGAAACAGATGTGAAATGGGTGTAAATTAAAGTGTGAATAGGAAAAATGGGTTGTCTCTACTGAGTGCAAGATAAACAAGGCACAGACAAGAGCATCGGGAGACCATGAAGATAGGGAGGCCAGGAAGCAGAATGCATGAAGAATGAAGAACAGCCATAATGATCCAGAGTCAAAGACTCTGCTAAGGTCACTCCCAGTTAAAAAGCTGTGGAACAAATGCTCAAGCACAACTCTCCATCGTCTGCACTCTCACCGATACCCCATTCACCCATAATTCCTGGGAATACTGGTTCACATTGTAGGATGCCGTTGAAATATCTTCACTTGAGCATTTTGAAAACTGTGATCTTTCATGAAATTGTCTCTCAATCTCCCTTTCTCGTTTTCCCAAAATAATTTCCTTTTTTTGTTATTTAAACTGATTTCATGTGCATGTGTGGGAAGTGTGGGTGTTCATGTGACTGTTTGAGTATGTCTGTTTTTGTGTGTGCCTGTGTATGTGCCTGTGTGTGAGCCGATGTGTGCGTGTGGGTGGAGAGTGTTGGAGTCTGTGTGTTTGTGCGTGTGTCGGCATTTGTCCGTGTGTGTGTGTGTCTGTGTCTGTCTGTGTGTGTGTTTCTGTGTCTGTGTGCGCGCGTGCGCGTGTGTGTGTGTGTGTGTGTGTGTGCGTTGAAATAGTGTGCTGCTGTAAAAGCACAACCGTCCAGGCAGCATCCAAGGAGCAGGAGAGTCAAAATATAGAGCATTATCCCTTCATTAGGAATGAGGCTTGTGAGCCAAGGGAGCTGAGGGATAAATGGGAGGGAATGGTGCTGGGGGAAGGTAGCTGGGAAGGCGATTGTTAAATGAAGGTGGTGAAAGTGATCGGTTAGAGTGGAGTGTGGAGTGGACAGGTGGGAAGGAAGATGAACTGGTAGTACAGTTCAAGAAGGAGGTGCAGAATTGGAGGTTTGGATCTGGAATAAGGTGGGGGGAGGGGAGATGACGAAACTGGTGGAATGTATGGCTGCGTATGTTTTGTGTGTGTTGTTTGTGTATGTCTGTGTGTAAGCACACGCACATGTATGTGTCCGTCAGCATGTGTACATCGCTGTGTATCTGTATGTGCGCCTATGTGTCTCTCTCAGCTATGTGTGTGTGGGGGGTGGCTGTGAGTTTGTCTGTGTGCGTGTGTATGTGAGTCTGTATTGAAAGAATGTAGTGCTGATAAAGAACAACCGTTCAGGCAGCATGCAAGGGACACTGAATGTATACAGACGGTGTGGATTGGCTTTTGACAGATCACCGAGTTGAGGGATGTCAGGGGTTAGCAGGAAAGTGGAGTTGGGCCCTGGAGTAGACCAGCCATACTCTTATTGAATGACAGTGAATGCTTGAGGGTCCGAATGGCCTACTCCTGTTCCCATTTCTCATGTCCTCATGTTATACTTTTGGAAAGCAACTGGTTATTTTCCTGGAAGTCATGCTGTACAATGTTGCATTCAAGGAGAGCAAAGGATTTGTTTGAGTTAACCCTGGGTGGGGTCTGGGAGCTGTATTCCCAGCGAATCTGGGTCTGTAACATGCCCCACATCTGGAGCAAAGGTTACAGAGAGGGGAAGCCTGGAATGAGGGATTGGTGGTGGGGGGTGTCACTTCCTGACACAGCCTGGATTTTCCAAGTACATTTCTGAAACTACACCTAACCATCGGAGTGGTCTTGATGTACGCCTGTGTAGCAGGCCGGAAGGGCTGAATTGAACATCAGAACACAGGACTGCGGACACGAGCTTGCGTATGTCTCTGTGTATCTGTTTGTGCATCTGTGTTTCTCTCTGCATCTGTGTGTGTGTGTGTGTGCGTTTGTATGGTTGTGTCTGTGTGGGTGTTGGGCTTCTGTGAGTCTGTCTGTGTGTGTCCGTGTGCAGCTGTATGAATGTCTGCGTGTTTGTATCTGTTTCTCTAAATGTGCACGCATCTGTGTATGTATCTGTGTTTGACTGCGTGTGTGTGTGTCTGCATCTGTGTGTCTGTTTCTGTTAGTGTGTATGTGTCTGTGTCTGAATCTATGCGAGAGTGTGTATGTCTGCATCTGTGTGTGCCTGTGTCTGTGAGCGTGTCTGTGTTTATGTGTGTGTGTATGTATATGTGCATGTGTGTCTGTGTGTACGTCTGTGTTTGGATGGTGCAGTGAGCTGCTTTCCTCTCTCTATCCCTCCCAAGTTGAATCCCTGATGACTTTCACCCTCCATTCCCACCTGGACAGTGGTATTAGGGAGGGGGGAAACTGAGACTGACAGCAACAGATAGCGCAGCCTGTTTGACAGCATCTGTGGACAGAAATGAAAGGACCCTTCGCCAGATCTCGCGTCAGGGGGATATTACATCACTTTAAGCACAATAGAGACTGCCAGACTCGCTCCACATTGATACACACAGATATACACACCCTAATACAGAGACATAGAGGCAGTCACTAATACACAGAAACAAGTACAGGCATGGAGTGTCTGTCAGTATTTCTCTTGCTCCAAAGTGACCTTGTCAACATTTCACTTACTCTGTCGATTGTGCATCAGTATTTAAGTCTGTCCTCAGGGAGTGTGTTAGTATTGCACTTGCTCACAATAGTGAGTGAGTCAGTATTTCTGTGTGGAGCATGACTGTAGGATAATTTCAATGTTTGCAGATACTAAACCTGAACGAATTATAAATTGTGTGAAGGACAGTGTGGAACTCCAGGAGGACAGTGACACATTGGTGTAGTTTTCAGGTTTACGGCAGATCAGGGTCAATGCAGAGCAGTGTGAGGTAATGTGCCATGGTTGGAATAACTCTGAAAGTCAACATAAAATATTCTGTACCATTATAAAGCGGGTGTAGGAGCAGAGGGCACTGGGTGTATATGAGCACAGATTATTGAAGATGTCAGGACAAGTGAGGAGAGCAGTAAATTAGTTTCAGTATCTCAACTGTTTACAGGAGGAGATGTAGGAGGGAGCCTTTGTGCTCCCTTCCCGGGAAGTGTTGGGGACGATGTGTTTTGAGCCCACCCTTCTGCCCACCGAGACCGTGGGGATTGCGTTTCTAGCAGCTCGATACGAAAGGGAGATGGCAGTAGGGCCATGGCTTCGAAGTTGTGCCGGGAAACAGAGCTGACAGTGGTTTAAAGTGAGCATTGTCCTTCACTGAACATTGCTCCTTACTCAGTCGGTAGGACGTGGATGTTTCAGAATCTCCACACGAGGTGTCCTGGTCCTCTCTGGCTCCTAGCAGGGTCTTCCCCAAATGGTGGGAGGAGGCGGGTGAGGGAACGGATATCGGGCACTCCACCACTCGGCTTGGCCCTTTCTGTCCTATTCCAGGCTGTTTCTCCTGGAATGGGAGAAAGGGAGGGAGTGAGGATGGGAGTGGGTGGCCCTGCTATTACTGCTGCTGCAGGTGGGGGACAGGGTGAGGTGTACGCTGGGAGTCAGTCCACAATGCTCTATCTGTGCCGTCTTATTGGTGGCGGGGTAATGTGGAGGGTGGCAAAGAGAAAGAGAGACTGCATGCAGTAGTGAGTGTGGTGGAGCATGAGCCTTGTTCGGGGTCGGTGCTATAACAGACATACAGTGAGTATGTGGGAGCAGAGAGAACACGGTGACCCTTATCCTGACAGAATGGCGAAGGTTATTGATGCTTGTCCTGTATTGGTGGACATTTCTTCAGACCGCAGATACTGCACTGAGCTGGGGGGTGAGCTCAGACCATGCTCAGTGGGTCTGGTAGTGTGTCCCACTCTGGGAAGAGAATGGTAATAGCCCATTCTAGCCCGTTCTAGCTCTGTACTAGCCCGTTCACCAGGACTTCTGTGTCTCTGTTGACTAACTGTGGTATAATTACTCATCATCTGTCACGCTCAGGGTAAACTGTTCGGGGCAGCTCCAGTCGGAGAAAGCTCAACCGTGTGCCCATTGTCCTTTTGAAGATGGCACTAGTGCCAGGGATCACAGAATATCTAGGGTCATGCGGGAGCTCGCGAGTACCTCCAACCATGAAGGAAAATCGAGCTGGCATTGAATGAGAGGGATGCCATGGGGTGGGGTCGAGAGTTAATATGGTGACAGCACAGAAGCGCTTCACAGGAGGCTCCCATGCACTGAGGATTGTCACCTGGATAGGGGACGAAACGTTTGCAAGACAAATTCCCAGCTCGGCGAACAGAACCACAACAATGAGCACCCGAGCTATAAATCTTCTCCCAAACTTTTAATATGGTGAGTTAGATGAGATATCACAGGAAACTAGCTCAGTCTCATACAGGTAATCCTTCTGTCATACTCAGTGAAAATGTCACTGTGATGAATTATTCTGCTGACCCGACTCAGTTTCAAAGCTGCAGAACAAATGTTCATCCAATACTCTCCATCATCTGAACTCACACCAATATCCCATTCAACCATCATTCCTGGAAGCACTGGCTCACATTGCAGGATACTGTCGAAATGCCTTCATTACAGCATTGTGGAACCTGTGAACCCATCGTTCCCTGACATTGTCTCTCAATCTGGCTCTCTCTGGCTATTCCCCAATCCCTTCCCATTTGTAGATACTTAAATTGATACCCCCGCCATCTCCATCTGGCAGTGATGTTCACACCCACAGCACCCCTGTGTCATGGCACAATAGAGATATGGAGCTGTAGATGGATGGGAGCTGCACATCCTGTCACTTCCAGTATGGGCTGCAATTTTCCCCACTCTGGGCAGTGATCTAACACAATGTTACTGAACAATGCACTGGGATGATGGACACAGTTCCACACACTGGTCGCATATCTCATCTAGGTTAATAGATCAATGCACTACTGTTGTCCGCGTACCTTTCCACTCTGGGGAGATTGTGGTTGTATTGCAGAGTACACCAGTCCGGTTTGCACAGTGCTCCCTCCTGAACACATATCTCATCTGCGCGTATACATCAATTTACTTCTATAGTGTGCAGAGTGTTCTGCTCTGGACTGATTGCAGGGTGCTGTTCAGCAGTACACTAGCCTGGTCTGCGCAGTGCTCCATGCCAAACAGATATCTCCTCTGGGTGTATGGTGTCTGGTCTGGTTCACCTGAGGTGGATTGAGAATGTGATATAACTAATCCTTTAAGTTGATATGGCAATGCCTTTATTTTTGTTCTCATTCATGTGATTGGACCCTCTAAATTCTGATTCCTCCAGCCAGTCCCATTCTTCAGTCTACTTCCATCGTTCGGCAACATGTTGTCGATGAGTCATTGTCCAGTTTTAATGTGAATAACTGTCGTGTCTGTTTCCCTGGCCTTTGGCCTTTCTCACCATGGAGCATCGGGATTCACCACGATAAACCTCAGTAAGGTCACTCCTCAGACTCAGCGCTCCAGGGAATACAGCCCCAATCCATTCATACTCTCCATGTAGCTCAACATCACTCACCACCACCAACCTACCCAACACTGTCAAAATACTTGGAAATCTTTTCAGCACGCTTTCAAGTTTAACAACATCTTTCCTATAGCAGTGAGAACAGAATTAAAGGCAGTATTACAGAAGTGGCTGAACCTAGCGTGTAGGCGAATGTGAGTATTGCAGATGCGGGAGATTAGAGTCAAGAGTGTTGGGCTGGAAAAGCACAGCAGGTCAGGCAGCATCTGAGGAGCAGGAGGACCGATTTTTTGGGCAAAAGCCTGATTTCTGATGAAGGACTGTGGACCAAATAGTCGAATTTTCCTGCTCCTCGAATGCTGCCTGACATGCTGTGTTTTTCCAACACCACAATCTGAACCCAGTGTATATCCCAGATGGCCTTCTTATTCTAAGACTGCAATTTCCCCTCCCACATGGTCAACGTTGCCATCCAGAACATCTCATCCACTTCCCGCACATGCGCCATTGAATACCACCCCTCCAAACTCAACAGGGAAAGGACACCCTGTTCCTCATCTACCATCCCACCAAACCTCTACATACAAAACATCATCCTCCACCATTTGCGCCACCTACAAACACACCCCACTACCAGAGATATATTTCCCTCCCCACCCCGATCTGCATTCCATACAGAACATTCCCGGCGTGACTGCCTTGTCAGGTCCATGCCACCCACCAAGCCCCCTCCACTCCTGGACCCTTCCCCTGCAACTGCAAGAATTGGAAAACCTGCATCCTCACCTCTGCCTCACCTCCCCCTCACCCCCTTCCCCTCACCCTCACCTCCACCTCAACGTCTCCCACTCCCACCCTCACCTCCCCCTCACCCTCACCTCCCCCTCAACTCCCCTCACCCTCACCTCCCCCTCACCCTCACCCTCCCCCATACCTCCCCTCACCCTCACCTCCTCCTCACCCTCTCCTCCCACCTCGCCCTCACCTCCCCTCCCACTCACGTCCCCCTCACCCACACCTCCACCCTCATCTGCCCCTCATCCTCACCTCCCCGACACCTCACCTCCCCTCCCCCTCACCTCTCCCTCCCCCTCCCCTCCCCCTCAACTCAACCTCATCTCCCCCTCACCTCCCCTTACCTTCACCTCCTGCTCACATCCACCTCATCTTCACCCTCACCTCCCCCTCACCCTCACCTCCCCCACACCTTCACCTGACCCATCACATTCACCAACCCCTCACCCTCACCTCCCTCTCGCCTCCCCCTCACCCTCACATCTCCCTCACCTCAACCTCACCTCCCGCCACCACCCCCTCACCCTCACCACCTCCTCACCTCCACCTCACGTTTACCCTCACCTCCCCCTCACCTTCACCTGGTCCCTCACACTACCCTTACCCTCACCCTCACTTCCCCTCACCTCCCCCTCACCTTTACCTCTCCCTCACCATTCCCTCACCTCCCCCTCACATCCCCCTCACCCTCACCTCCACCCACCAGCCCCTCAGCTCACCCTCACCTCACCTCCCCCTCCCCCTCACTCTCACCCCCCCCTCACCCTTACCCCCCTCATCCTCACCTCCCCCTCACCTCCGTCTGAGACCCCGAAGGATCCTTCCACATCCTTCGGAGTTTTACCTGTACTTCCACGTACGTTGCCTACAGTATCCGTTGCTCCTGATGTATACTCTACATTGGGAAGAAATGAAGCCAATGTGCGGAACACTTCAGAGAACATTGCTGGGGCATCGCACCAACGAACCCCACCACCCCATGGCTGAACACTTTAACTCCCCCTTCCACTCCGCCATGGACATGCAGGTCTTGGGTCTCCTCCACTGCCAAACCTTAACCATTTTACGCCTGGAGACGGAAAGACTCATCTTTTAACTTGGGACCCTGCAACCATATGGGATCAATGTGGATTCAACAGTTTTCTCATTTCCCGACCCTTCAACCTTTCTCAGCTCCAACCTTCCAAATCGGCATCACCACAAGACCTGTCCTACCTGTCCATCTTCCTTCCCATCTATCTGCCCCACCCTCCTCTCTGACATATCATCTCCAACCCCAACTTCATCTACCTATCACATTATCGGCTACCTTCCCCAACCCCATCCCCTTCCCATTTATCTCTCAGCCCCCTTGGGCCACAAGTATCGTTCCTGATGCAGCGCTTATACAACAAATGTCAATGCTCCTCTGATCCTGGCTGACCTGCTGTGCTTTCCCAGCACCACATTCTGGACTCTGATCTCCAGCATCTGCAATCCTCACTTTTTCCTTAAATTAACGTACCCAGAAATTTCCCCACAAAACATTTTATGCAGCTAGTTTGCTATTTTATCCCTGTCTCCTGCAGTGCTCTGGCAATACTCCGACAAACAAGGAAAAAGTAAAAAAGAAATTGAAAGATTTATAGTCAGTCCGTCAGTAACCCGCATCCATTCCATCGAGACCGTGTAAATATTCCCTTTTATTATGAGATGAAATGTTATGTAAGGAAGGGGTTAACTGAGTCTGTTTGTTCGGTGACTGTGATTAATGTCAGTCTCCATGGATACGAATTATCCCAGTGGAGACTTCCCAACTTTTAATGATAAATTGGCACCGTTCAATCTGTTATCACAAAGTATGAGCAGGAGCATCAGCGGCAGCAGTAACATGGATCAGCAGCTCCAGATAGAGAAGGGGAGGAGAGATCATAATCCGAGAACATTAGACTGGAATGTTCCAACAATGGATCAGAATCTGAGAGCATTGGACTGGAATGTTCCAACAATGGGCAGGAGTTTATCTGATTATGTTTGGTATCTTTCTTTTAATTATGATCAGCTTTCATTATCAGTGCGGATCCATACTGCTCTTCGCATTATTCAATATTTTTATTATCCTCTCCTGTCTATCGTTGGTGTCCCTGGTAAGTCTCATTGTCCAGCAATGTTTTTCTCGAGAACAGTTACGACTGCATTACTGTTCGTTCATATCGTCTTCACTTTTTGCCACTATTATTGTTCATGTTGAGACTCCGAATCCAGATATTCACTCTGCAGACCACTACTAACTGCATCAGGGAACGTGTTCAATTACTATCCCCTCCTTGATTCTGGCAGTGTTACTCATGTGTCTCTGTGTTGACCTTCTCAGTTTCAGATGTGAACCATTGTCTCCCTTCCCTTGTTATTTAAATATTTGGAGTGAAAGGTCATTGTCCTCTAATATGTTTACAAACTCCATTTCCATTTGGGGCTCCATCCCATCCCTGAAGAATTTATCATTTTTTATTCATTTCTGGGTCTTGGGCATGGCTGGTTGGCCAGCATTAATAGCCCATTCCTAGTTTCCCGTGAGAAGATGGTGGAGAGTTCTTGAATCGCTGCAATCCACTTACTGTGGGTTGACCCATAATGCCGTTAGGGAGGGAATTCCAGGATTCTGACCCAACGACTGTGAAGACAAACTGGTATATTTCCAAGTCAGGGTGGTGATTGGCTTGGAGGGGAACTTGCAGGTGGTGTTTGACGCAGAAGAATCAGCCATGAGCTGAATCCTGACACCATGCCCTGACCATTATTAACTTTAACTACTCACTGTTCCAGAATGAACTTCACTGGCTTAACCCATCTGCTGTTTGAACCTTGAGCTGTGAAATACAGGCTTAATGCTGACACTCTCGGGTTGAAACCTGTAGGAACAAATGTGATTCGAACTCAGATCAAAAGCCCATCTATCTGACATTCCTGTGCACGCTGATCGATATCACTATTGTGTCTGGCAAAGCCTTTATTTTAATATTCTTAAACACTTTAACTCATCTGTCCACGAAACTTCCCTCAGTCTCTCTGTGTCAATTATCCAAATCCCTGCCAGTTGTTCATATTTAACCTGGTTTCCTTCAAGTGAATTTTCTCTCAAGCATTGATTTTCACATTCAACCACCCCAAATGCACGCGCCCACCACACTCGCTCACTTACTCACTCACTCACACACTCGCTCACAGAGACACACATACACCTTATACTAGTCCAATGTAGATAGAAACCTTCCCCTGCTGTGTCTATTTGACATTGTACAGTTCCCATATGATAGTATAGGTTAGCAATGCTCCTCTTACTGGGCAGATAGTCCAGGTTTCTGAGAAATGTAATAGCACAGTCGGCACAGCTCTCCGTGTTTTTTTTAGATTAGATTACTTACAGTGTGGAAACAGGCCCTTCGGCCCAACAAGTCCACACCGCCCCGCCGAAGCGCAACCCACCCATACCCCTACATTTACCCCTTACCTAACACTACGGGCAATTTAGCATAGCCAATTCACCTGACCTGCACATCTTTTGGACTGTGGGAGGAAACCGGAGCTCCCGGAGGAAACCCACGCAGACACGGGGAGGATGTGCAAACTCCACACAGTTAGTCGCCTGAGGCGGGAATTGAACCCGGATCTCTGGCGCTGTGAGGCAGCAGTGCTAACCAGTGTTGGTCTTCTCCCAGTTTCTGTTGTTTGAAGTGTTCTTTGAAAATGTTTCAGAATTTGATGAAACAATCCATTTCAGCTAATCAAAAATAACTTTATTCAATATTCTCATTCTTGTAACCTTGCTCTCTAATGAGTCAATCATCCAGTTAGTGCCACTACCTATCTTTTCCTCGATATTTCCACATGTGCTCAGTTAATTAACTGCCTGTTTCTGTCTTTACTGTGAATCTCTCTGTCCCTCTGTATCTTTCCCTGGCCGTGGGTTTTGGCTCCGTAGTGTATCGAGTGCTGGCATTGTGAAGTTCAGAAACATTGAAACATTGTGTGTCAGGTTGCTGTTCATTTCCCAGTGTGTCTCATGTGGTGCTGCATGGACGTGGTGGGGGGGGCGGGGGTGTTATGTGTGTCAGGCTGTTGTTCTCTTCCTGGTGTGGCTCATGTGGTGCTCCGTGGATCGGGGTGGTGGGGGGCGAGGGGGGAGGGTGTTGTGCTGTTGTTCACTTCCCAGCGTGTCCCATATGGAGCTCCATGTTGGAAATCGGGGTGTGTGTCAGACTGTTGTTCACATCCTGGTGTGTCCCATGTGCTGCTCCATGATGGAAAAGCGGAGTGTGTGTCAGGCAGTTGTTCACAAGTGGTGTTCCATGGACGGGGTTGGATGGGTGTGTCAGGTTGTTGTTCACTTCCTGGTGTGTCCCATGTGCTGCTCCATGTTGGAAATGGGGGTGTTTATCGGTTTGTTGTTCACTTCCCGGTGTGTCCCATGTGCTGGTCCATATTGGAAATAGGACTGTGTAACGGTCTGTTGTTCACTTCCCGGTGTGTCCCATGTGTTGCTCCATGTTGGAAATAGGACTGTGTATCGGTCTGTTGTTCACTTCCCGGTGTGTCCCATGTGTTGCTCCATGTTGGAAATAGGACTGTGTATCGGTCTGTTGTTCACTTCCCGGTGTGTCCCATGTGCTGTCCATATTGGAAATAGGACTGTGTATCGGTCTGTTGTTCACTTCCCGGTGTGTCCCATGTGCTGGTCCATATTGGAAATAGGACTGTGTAACGGTCTGTTGTTCACTTCCCGGTGTGTCCCATGTGTTGCTCCATGTTGGAAATAGGACTGTGTATCGGTCTGTTGTTCACTTCCCGGTGTGTCCCATGTGCTGGTCCATATTGAAAATAGGACTGTGTATCGGTCTGTTGTTCACTTCCCGGTGTGTCCCATGTCCTGCTCCATATGGGAAATGGGGCTGTGTTTCAGGCTGTTGATCACTTCCCGGTGTGTCCCAAGTGGTGTTCTATGGACGGGGATAAGTGGGTGTGTCAAGCTGTTGTTCACAACACGGTGTATCCATTGTGCTGCTCCATGTTGGAAATGGGGCTGTGTATCGTTCTGTTGTTCACTTCCTGGTGTGTCCCATGGCTGCTACATGTTGTCAATGTGGCTGTGTATCGTTCTGTTGTTCACTTCCTGGTGTGTCCTATGTGCTGGTCCATATTGGAAATAGGACTGTGTATCGGTCTGTTGTTCACTTCCCGGTGTATCCCATGTGTTGCTCCATGTTGGAAGTAGGACTGAGTATCGGTCTGTTGTTCACTTCCCGGTGTGTCCCATGTGCTGCTCCATGTTGGAAATATGACTGTGTATCGGTCTGTTGTTCACTTCCCGGTGTGTCCCATGTGCTGGTCCATATTGAAAATAGGACTGTGTATCGGTCTGTTGTTCACTTCCCGGTGTGTCCCATGTCCTGCTCCATATGGGAAATGGGGCTGTGTTTCAGGCTGTTGATCACTTCCCGGTGTGTCCCAAGTGGTGTTCTATGGACGGGGATAAGTGGGTGTGTCAAGCTGTTGTTCACAACACGGTGTATCCATTGTGCTGCTCCATGTTGGAAATGGGGCTGTGTATCGTTCTGTTGTTCACTTCCTGGTGTGTCCCATGGCTGCTACATGTTGGCAATGTGGCTGTGTATCGTTCTGTTGTTCACTTCCTGGTGTGTCCTATGTGCTGGTCCATATTGGAAATAGGACTGTGTATCGGTCTGTTGTTCACTTCCCGGTGTATCCCATGTGTTGCTCCATGTTGGAAATAGGACTGAGTATCGGTCTGTTGTTCACTTCCCGGTGTGTCCCATGTGCTGCTCCATGTTGGAAATATGACTGTGTATCGGTCTGTTGTTCACTTCCCGGTATGAAATGCCGCTTCACCTAGCAGGTGTGTTTGGGGCCTTGGACAGTGAGGAGGGAAGAGGTGAATGGGCAAGTGTTGCAGCTTCTGCATTTGCATGGGAATTTGCCATGGGGGAGTGGGGAAGTGTCCGTGATGATGGATGATGTCACAGAGGGAATGGTTCCGATGAGATACTGACATTGGACGGGAGCAGAAGATCTGTTTGATGGTGCAGTCCGACTGAGGTGGTGGAAGCGGTGGAGGATGATTCTGGGAATGTGGATTCTAGTGCAGTAGGAAGTGTGGACAAGGGAAGATCTATCAGTGTTCTGGGAAGGAGGGGATGGAGTGAGGGCAATGCCGCGGGAGATGGAACAGTCACAGCTGAAGGCCCTGTCCCCCGGAGTTAGGGGATTTCTGGTTTGAAGGAAAAGGAAGTCACGTCACAGGTAGCTCACTGTAATATGACTTCATCAAACAGAAACAACAGAGAGGGAGAAACTAGGAGAATGGATTCAGCATCCACTGATTATGAGTTCACCCACATGCATAAGCTCCCCCTGAATAATTGAAAAAACAATACGTGTTAATTGAGGATTTCTGCCTCACATCTGATCTGAAGCGTGAGATGTGGATATAGACCCAGAGGAAGATCAGTGGGTATACATGGCCAGAAATTCAAACAGATATCCCATGATGCTCAGAAGTTACTGTTTCTGTTCAAAACGAAGGACTCGATAAAGAGATGAATCATACAGAGTTGGCAAAAGCTGTCAAGAATACTATTCAATCACAATTTTGTTGAGTGTAAGGCCAGATATAGGATGTTTATTTCAGGGACTATTAGCAATATTAGGCATGAATTTCAGCTGTGCTTCCTGAAATACCGCCAGAAACCCCTGCCATTGCTTCTCCATCCTCTTCCCTACGAGGCTCCACTTCCTGATTCCAGCTTCCCTCTCACCTTATGGTCCCTACCCACTTCATCTGAAGCCTTTTGATCAAGTCTATCTTCTCTCCGCTAGCACCAAGCTGCGTTTTGTGCTGCCACTTTGCCTCTGGTCTCAGTGCTGCTCGGGCCCTCCGTTCATGCTGTTTTACACCTCCCATTCACATCTCATTCCTGAAAATTTCCGTCTTGTAGTAAACCTTATTGAAAACACCTCTCTCCCTTCGCACTGAATTCACAGTTAATCCAAATTTCCAAATGTATACTCAGCCTTAATCTCACTCTGCAAAAGACAACTGCAAGCTGTCCCTGTGGTATTATAATTCCGTTTCTGACACAGATCTGTCCAGAGATACGTTTTCACTGTCGAGATCATCACCCCCTTTAGACAAACGAATTCAGGTTTTTGATTTCTTATTGGCACTAATAAGAGTTTCATACTGCCTTAGTATTGTAACATGGAGAAAAACAAATCATAGCATGAAGATTGTTTACCTGTCATTTTGAATACTGTTTCAAATTTGCAGTGCTTACTTTTCAATGCTTGTTCTTGAAATTAGTATCAAGTGGATTGTATGAGGTTGGGGGGTGTCATTATAGAAGTTTACACAATCATGAGAGGCATGGATAGAGTGAATAACCAAGGTACTTTTCCACAGGATAGGGGAGTTCAAACGTAGAGTACATAGCTTTAAGGTGAAAGGGAGAAGATTTAAAAGTAACAAAGGGGCAACGTTTTCACACATCGAATGATGTGTGTCTTGAATGAGCTGCCAGAGGAAGTGTGGCAGATGCAAGTACAGCTAAAACATTACAAAGACAGTTGGACAAGCATATGAATAGAAAATATTTAGTGGCATATGGGACACGTGTAAGCAGATGGGACTAGTTTAGTTTGGGAAACCTAGTCAGCATGGACAAGTTGAATCAAAGGGTCTGTTTGTGTGTGATATGCCTGTATGAATCTAGAAAGCGAGGAAAAGGGAAGAAAATGCATGATGTAAGTAAATTGGCAAGAAATACAAAAACAAGCACCTCGAGCTATTCCGAGTATATGAAGAGAGTTCAAAATGAGTGTGTGACCTTTGGAAGAAAGAAAGTGAGCAAGTATATTGAGGAAATTTAGAGAGTGCGACTGGGGACTGGCTACGGGGACAGGCAGATAATTTACACCAGTATTTTACATTATTCCTCACAGGGGAAGCCACTGTAATTATGTCAATAATAAAAGCAAGATGGTAATAGGCGAGAAGTTCTTGAACTGTCTCTAACATAAGGAACACGTTTTTAAACAACCATAAGACTAAGGGTAGGAAGGTCAGCAGTAATTTATAGCTGGTTTTAAAAGAAGTGGTTACAGAGTGACTGGTGGCGCCGTTTGAAGTATTCTATGACTCTCTGGATTACAGGAGAGCTCCAGAAAAGCTGAACTGACGTGGCAACTATCTTCAAGAAAGGAGCGAGACAAATGCAGGAACCATTTAGCCTCACCATTATTGCTGGGAATCTGCGAGAGTCTGTTATTTAGGAAGGAATTACAGGGCATTTAGAAAAGCTTCACGCAGAGTCAGTGTGGTGTTGTGAAAGGGAAACTATATTTTGCCATTAAAAATATGCGACATTTGTCTGGAGATCCCTGAGAATGTAACATGAGGACGTGATGAAGGGTGAATGGTAGACACGAGGCTTTCCAGAGATTTTCCACAAGGTATCAGAAAATAAAGGTTCTTACAGAGGATAGAAGCTCATAGAATGACGGGTAATGTATTAGCATGGGATGAAGATTTGTTAACACATAGAAATCGGAGAGTCAGGATTAATCGAACTTTATGACAGACATATCTACTGGATTTACACAGACATCAGTCCGACGGCTTCAGTTATTTACAATCTACACTGATAGCCTGATGGCGGGAGTTGAGTGCAAAATATATCCGAGTATGGGGGTGACACAGAGAACCAAAACCGCAGATCTTTATTGAATGATGATGAGGATTCACTAAAAAGGAGCAATACAAAGGGATTGGAGTGTTCCTGTGCATGAACCATAACGTCAGCATGCTGGCGCAGAAAGTAACTGAATTGGTTCATTAGGTGGGTTCCTGGGATGAAAGGGTTGAATTATTGAGTACATCTAAAATGGTGAGACGATAAGTCATTGTGTTTGAAATGAATGAGGGTGATATGACTGAAGTGTGCAAGATACCGAGGTGTCTTGACAGGGTAGATTTCGCGCAGGTTTTTCGATACCAGGGATGAGTCTCGAACTCGATGATATATATACAGAATAAGGTAAATCGATTTCAAACTGAGATGCAAAGAAACGTCTTCTTTCAGCATGTAGTGAAGTCTGGAATTCCCTAACCCAGATGGTGGTGGAAGCTGGAACACTGAATGTATTTACAGAAGGGGTGGATTCGCTTTGACATATCAATGAATTGAGGGATACAAGGGGTTAGCAGGAAAGTGGAGTTGAACCCTTGAATGACAGTGCAGGCTTGAGGGGCTGAATCGTCTGCTCCTGTTCCTATTTCTTACATTGTCGTGTTATGCTTTTAGAATGTCACTGGTTATTTTCCTGGAAGTCATGTTTACAATGTTGCATTCAGGGAGAGTCGAGGATTTCTTTGAGTTAACCCTCGAGTGGAGTATGTGGATTGTATTCACAGTGAATCTCAGTCTGTAACATGACCCAAATCTGGACCAGGAGTTACAGAGAGGGGGAGCCTGGAAAAAGGGATTGGGTGGCGGGGCTGACTTCCTGATCCAGCCTGGATTTTCCAAGTACAGATCCAAAAATACACCTAACCATCGAAGTGGCCTTGATCTGCTCCTATGCAGCAGGTCTGGAGGGCTGAATGGAACATCAGAACATAGGGCTGAGGGACACAAGTGGACCATTCGGACCTTTGACACTACTCCACCAGTAAGTAAGGTCCTGGTTCGTCTAATTGTGGTCGCAGCTACACTTTTCTCTCCGTGCAGCATTTCCCCTGACTGACCTGTCTATGGAAAATCAGATATAATATACAGATAAAGCGACCACAAACTTCTCCGAAAGAGAATTCCCACTTGAATGAATTCCCATTTGGAGAATTTCTTCTCATTTCTATTCTGACTGAGGTTGGAGTGTGTCACTGTTTCCTTTTATAGTCCCACTCCTCCACTGCTCACAACAAATTTTAACTGTACTCAGGTTTATGATATGGCTGGTGATAAAGGTCTCAGACTGGTTCAGTGACAGGAACAAGTCAGAACAAGGCAGATTTCTTTAGTCAGCCACAAGTAACCAATAGAACTAATGGAGGAGCATGGTGGATCTGTGGTTAGCACTGCAACCTCACATCAGCAAGGAGCTGTGTTCTATGCCAAACTCGGGCAACCTTCTTTGTGGAGTATGAACATTCTCCACACGTCTGCGTGGGTTTCCTCTCACAAGGATGTGGAGCTTAGAGTGGACTGGCTATGCTAGATTGCCCATCGTGCCCAGGGATATGGAGGTGAGGTGGGTTTGTCATGGGAAATACAGGGTTACATGGATATAGTCAGGGGACAGGACTGGGTGGGATGCTGTTCGGTGAGTCAGTGTGAACGCGATGGGCAGAATATCTTGTTTCCACACTGTCGACAATCAATGACAATGGCAACAAGTTTGGACTATACAAAAACCCAGTGGGAATCGACCTGATGCTCTCTCCGCAAGATTTTGTAAAAGATCAACTCCCATTTCAAGAGTAACCTGTTAAAGCCTACATAATATCAGCCCTTCACCCCAAGGAATACGTGAAGTTAAACATCTCTGTAAAGCTTCCGATGTAATTATCTCCTTTCTCAGTTAAGGAGACAAAAAAGCTCACACGCAGATGAGATTAATTTGTTTTCTCAGTGTTGAGAGTCTTTGGAACTCTCTTCCCCACAGAGTATTGGAGGCAGAGATATTTATTATTTTTGAGACACAGACAGAAGGTTCATAAATAACAATGGAATCTAGGATTATCAGGGAATTGGCAGGAATGAATGGTGTGGGGGAAATGATCACACTGCTCCAGAACATCCAGGAATATAATGCAAAACGAAATGATGATATAGACATTTCTTTTAAATGCTAACAGTGATAGGATAATGTTGCAAAGGACCATGGGGCTGTTCTGCCATTAGAGAGACCAGTCATGGTGTTTTAACCTGAGGTCCACCACACCTCAGGTGATGGGTTGAGGGTGAAAAAGCATCCCCTTCATGGGAACCTCTGTGAGTGTGGGGAATTGAACCTGCGTTGTTGGCCTTCCTCTTCATCGCAAACCAGCCATCCAGCCAACTAAGTGGGAGACAGTGTAACTGTTACAGACAGAAACAGTCAGAGACAATGCGCAAGAGAAACTTTCCTAACAAGGAAAAAGGAACAATTCAGATTACGGTCAAGATTACGGTTGAGGACAAAAATGTTATCTGCTGGAAATTATATTTTACAAAGAGACCAGTGTTCAGAAGCTGTCTTTGGGTGAATACAACAAGGGGAGACAAGTGAAATAACCAGAAGTACTAATTGTGATTTGATATCGATAACAATAAAATAGATGTATATTTTTGATTGACCTAAGTAAAATGTGCTTACCATTACCTAAATGTATAAATCTGATGGAATATATTGTTAGGAGAGTCTGTTCCCTTGGGAAATACCCTCAAACAGGCGCTTGAAGAAAACCGGGATAAAAGTGCCTGAGTGTCTCCTGCTCAGTGACACAAACCCAGGGGGTTGAATGACCGAACATTCCTGCAAAATGGAGCTGAGGAAACCATCAGATCAGCCACGATCTTATTAAATGCTAGAGCACGTTTGAAGGGCTGAATGGCCTCACGATGGATTTCAATTGTATGTGATATGAAAACATAAAACGTGCATCTCAACTCCTTCCCTTTTTTTGGTGCATACTGGGGCATTGACAATTGCCTGACAATGGGAATTATTTGGAACATTGTCTGGAACATTCCATAATCGGCTTTATCCAGAACATTCCATCATTGTGTGAGGGTGTTGTAAAAGCGAGACAGAAGAGAGAGAGAGAGAGAGAGAGAGAGAGAGAGAGAGCGAGAGAAGTTGTAAGAGTGGTGGAGCATGAGCCTTGTTCGGGGGTCGGTGCTATAATACAGAGACCCTTCTCCTGACAGAGCGGGGAAGGTTATTGATGCTTGTCCTGTCTTGCTGGACATTTCTTCAGACCGCAGACACTGCACTGAGCTGGGTGGGGATCTCAGACCATGTTCAGTGGGTCTGGTTGCGTGGGCCACTCTGGGAAGTGAATGGCTCACCTCTGTACTAGCCAATCCACCAGGATCTCCGTGCTCCAGTCAGCAAAACATGGTGTAATTTCTCCTTATCTGCTATGCTCAGGGTAAACTGTGCAGGGCAGCTCTGAACTGAGAAAGCTCAACCTTGTGTCTATTGGTCTTTTAAATCTGGCACCAGTGCCCGGGATCACAGAATATCAAGGGGTATCCGGGCAATATTGAGCACCTCCAGCCATGATGGGTGGGAGGATCGGGCGGCATTGAATGAGAGGGACACCATGGGGTGGGGGGTGGGGTAGTTAATGAGGTGATTTCAATAAGACAGCACCAGGAAGCTAGGTCAGCCTGGTGCAGACGATCCCTCTGTCACACTCAATGAAAATGAAACTGAGACAAATTATTGTTCAATTCAGCCCAATGAGAGGAAGAATCTGATGACTTCGCTCCTAGTCACAAAGCTGCAGGGCAAATGTTCATCCAAAACTCCATCGTTTGAACTCACATCCATATCCCGTTCACAATTCATTCCTGAGAATACTGGCTCATATTGCAGGATTCTGTGGAAATATCGTCATTTCAGTATTCTGAAACCTGTGATTCTCCATGAATTTGCCTCAATCTCACTTTCTCTCTCTTACAAAATCATTTTGTTTGTTGGTATTTAAACTGATTCCCCCGCCGTTTCTCTCTCTCTCTGGCAATGATGCTCACACCCACAGCACCCCCTTGTCATTGCACAATGGAGATAGTGAGCTGTAAATGGAAGGGAGCTGCACATCCTGTCACTTCTAGCCCAAGCTGCAAGTTTCCCCGCGCTGGGCAGGGATCTAACACAGTGTTACTGAGCAATGCACTGGGCTGGTGTACACAGTCCTACATGCTGGGAGGGTAACTGCTCCTGGTTTACAGATCAATGCAGTGGGGTGATGTACACCGCTCTATATGCTGGGATGGTAACTGCTCCAGTTTTACAGATCAATGCACTGGGGTGATGTACACAGTTCTACATTCTGAGAGGGTAACCGCTCCTGGATTACAGATCAATGCACTGGGGTGGGCTACAGAGTCCTACATGCTGGGAGGGTAACTGCTCCTGGGTTACAGATCAATGCACTGGGGTGGTGTACACAGTCCTACATGCTGGGAGGGTAACTTCTCCTGGTTTACAGATCAATACACTGCTGTGGTCTGCGTACCTTTCTGCTCTGGGTCGATTGTGGGTTGTATTGTACATTACACCAGCCCGGTCTGTGCACTGCTCCCTGCTGAACACATATCTCGTTTGTATTTATAGGTCAATGCACTGCTGAGGTCTGCACAGTGTTCCACTCTGGAATGAATCCAGAGTTTTATTCAGCAGTACACGAGCCTGGTCTGCACAGTGCTCCATGCTCAACAGCGTTCTCTTCTGGTGTGGTGATGTCTTGCCTGGTTTTGCGATATGGATTAGGAATGTGATATAACTAATCATTTCAGCTGATCTGGCTTTCCCGTTATTAATGTTCTCATTCATGTGATTGATCCTGCAAATTCTGACTCCTTCGGCCAGTCCAATTCTTTCATCTACCTCCATAGTTCGGCAGCATGTTATCTCGTGAGTAAAACTGTCCTGTGTATTTCCTTGGCCTTTGGCATTGCTCACACTGGAGAATCGGGATTCACTGCTATCAACCTCAGTAAGGTCAGTCCTTAGACTCAATACTCTAGGGAATATAGCCCAGTCCATTCATACTCTCTGTGTAGCTCAACATCACTCGCCCCCGCCCCCCAACACCATCAAAATACTTGTAAATTTTTTCTCCACCATTTCAAATTTAACAACATCTTTCCTATAGCAGTGAGAACAGAATTAAAAGCAGTATTACACAAGTGGCTGAACCTAGTGGGTAGGCGAAAGGGAGTATTGCAGATGCTGGAGATTAGAGTCGAGAGTGTGGTGCTGGAAAAGTACAGCAGGTCAGGCAGCATCGGAGGAGCAGAAGAACCGATGTTTCAGGCAAAAGACCGATTCCTGATGAAAGGCTTTTCCCTGAAACATCCAAATTTCCTGCTCCTTGGATGCTGCCTGACCTGCTGTGCTTTTTCAACACCAGACTCTGAACCCAGCATATAACCCAGATGGCCTCCTTTTGCCAAGAGAGCAATTTCCCCTCCCACATGGTCGACGGTGCCATCCAATACATCATATCTGCTTCCCGCACCTCTGCCTTCGAACGCCACACTTTGCAATGCAACAGGGAAGAAACACCCCTGTTCCTCACTTTCCACCACACCAAACATCGAGACATCCGCCCGCTTTGCGCCACCTACAAACAGACCCCGACCAGGCATATATGTCTCTTCCCATCCCGACCTACGTTCCATAGGAACATTCCCGGCCTGACTCCCTTTTCGGGTCCATGCCACTCACCAACCCACCATCCACCCTGGCACCTTCCCCTGCCACGGCAAGAATTGGAAAACCTGCACCCTCACCTCGGTCCAAGACACCAATGTGTCCCTCCACCTTCTTCAGAGTTTTACCTGCACTTCCACACACGTCGCCTACAGTATCCGTTGTTCCCAATGTCTCCTCTACATTGGGGAGATAGGACGCCAACCTGTGGAACACCTCAGAGAATATCTCTGGCAAACCCGCATCAACCAACCCTAACACCCCGTGGCTGAACACTTTAACTCCCCCTCCCACTCCATCATGGACATGCAGATCCTGGCACTCCTCCACCACTCATCTTCTGTCCTGGGACCGTGCAACCACATGGGATCAATGTGGAGTTTACCAGTTCTCTCATTTCCGCACCACCATCTTATCCCAGATCCAATCTTCCAACTCAGAACCTCCCTCATGACGTGTCCGACTCGTCCATCCTCCTTCCCATCTATCCACTCCACCCTCCTCTAACCTCAAATTCATCTACTTATCACATTTTCATCTACCTTCCTCCAACCCCATCTCCGTCCCATTTATCTCTCAGCACCATTGAGTCACAAACTTCATTCCTGATGAAGGGCTTAAACAAGAAATTTCGAAGCTCCTCTGTTACTGACTGACCTGCTGTGTTTTCCCAGCACCACATTCTCGACTCTGATCTCCAGCATCTGCAATCCTCGCTTTCTGCCTTGTGTTTATGGATCCAGAAATTGCCCCACCAGGCATCTTTTGCGGATGATCTGTTATTTTAACCCTGTCCCCTTTATACACAGGGTGGGACATATACAGCCCTGCAGTGCTCTGGCAATACCCCCACTTACAAGGAAAAAGTTTTAAAAAATGAAATATTTATAGTCCATCCATCAGTAACCCTCATCCATTTCATCCAGACTGAGTAAATATTCCCTTTTATTGTGATATGAAATGTTATGTATGGAAGGGGTTAACTGAACCTCTTTGTTCAGTGACTGTGAGTAATGTCAGTCTCCATGTTTTGTAATTATCCCAGTTGAAGTTTTCCATCTCCTAATGATAAATGGACTCCATCCAATGTGTTATCCCATACAAAGAGTGGGAGCAACACCGACAGCACAAACAGGGAATAGAAGCTCCAGAGAGAGGGGGAGGAGAGATGAGAATCTGAGAACATTAGACAGGAATGTTCCAACAATGGATCAGAATCTGAGAATATTGGACTGGAATGTTATAACAATGGACAGGAGTTTGTCTGGTTATGTTTGGTCTCTTTCGACACATTATAATTGATTGCCATTATCATTACGGATCAATTATGCTCTTCTCATTTTTTCAAAATATTTATTATCCTGTCCTATCTATTGTTGGTGTCCCTGGTAAGTCTCACCGTTCAGAGTTTTTTTTTCTGTAAACCAGTTATGACTGCAGTACTGTTCTTTCATATAGTCTTCACTTCCTGCCACCATTATTGTTCCTGTTGAGACTCCGAATCCAGATATTCACTCTGCAGACCACTTCTAACTGCATCAGTGAACGTGTTCATTTACTGTCTCTTCCGCCTTGCTTTTGGCGTGTTATTCATGGGTCTCTACGTTGACCTACTCACTTTCAGATGTGAACCATTGTCCCTCACCCTTGTTATTTAAATATTGGGAGCATGGAAATCATTGTACTCCATTATCTTTATAAACTGCATTTCCTTCCTGGGACATCATCCCATTCCTGGCCAATACCTTTTTTTGTAATTCATTTGTGTGACTTGGGCATCGCTGGCTGGTCAGTATTGATACCCCAGCTCTATTTGCCCTTGAGATGGTGATGAAGAGCTTCCCTCTTAAACTGCCTCAGTCCACATGCAGTGGGTGACACACAAGGCAGGGAATTCCAGGATTCTGACCCAACGACTGTGAAGGAACACCGGTATATTTCCAAGTCAGGGTAGTGAGCGGCTTGGATGGGAATTGCAGGTGGTGTTTGACACAGACGAATGACAACTTTGGTGACCCCTTTAGCTATGAGCTGATTCCTGACACCATGCTCTGACCATTATTACCTTAAACTACTCAATGCTCTTGAATACACTTCACTGGCTTCACCCATCTGCTGTTTGAACCTTGAGCTGTGAAATACAGACTTAATGATGACAACAATCTGCTGCTGACACTCCCCGGGTTGAAAGCAGCAGAAAAAAATCCGATTCAAACTTAGACCAAAATCACATCCATCTGTCCTTCATGTGTGCACACTGATCTACATCGCTATTGTGTGTAGCAATGCCTTTATTTTAATATTCTCAAACACTTCTTCTCATCTGTCCATGAAACTTTCATCAGTCTCTCTGTGACGATTATCCAAATCCCTGCCAGTTGGTCATAGTTAACCTGGTTTCCTTTAAATACATTTTCTCTTAAGCAATGATTTTTACATTCAACCACCTTACATGCACGCCCCCCAACACCCCCACCCACTCCTACAACCCCTCCCCCCCCCACCACCACCTCCCCGACACATACACACACACACCTTATACTGGTCCAATGGAGATAGAAACCTTCCGCTGCTGGGTGTATTTGATATGTGTACCATTCCCATGTGATAGGAAAGGTTAGCAATTCTCCCCGTCCTGGGCAGCTAATCCAGGTTACTGAGTAATACACTGGCACAGTCTGCATGGCTCTCCGTGTCGGTCTTCTCCCAGTTTATGTCATTTGAAGTTTTCTGTGAAAACTATTCAGAACTTGATGAAAGAAACCATTTGAGCTGATCTGAAAATACCTTTATTCCATGTTCTCATTCTTATAATTTTGTACTCTAAAGGTTTAATCCTCCAGTTCGTCCCACTACCTAGTCTTTTTCTCCATATTTCTACAACATGTTCTCAGTTAATTAACTGTCTGTTTCTGTCTTTAAAGTGAATCTCTCTATCCCTCTGTACCTTTCCCTGGCCTTGGTTATTGGCTCCCTCGTGTATCTAGTGCTGACATTGTGAAGCTCAGACACAATGAAATGGTGTGTCAGGCTGATGTTAACTTCCCGGTGTGTCCCATGTGGTGCTCCATGGACAGGGCTGAGCGTGTCGGGCTGTTGCTCACTTCCCAGTGTGTGATTAACTAGGAGAAAGTGAGGACTGCAGATGCTGGAGACCACATTTGAAAAGTGTGGTGCTGGAAAAGTGCAGCAGGCCAGGTAGCATCCAAGTAGCAGGAGAATCGACATTTCGGGCATAAGCCCTTCTTCAGGAATGAGGCTGGTTTGCCAAGCCTCCTGAAATCAAAGGTGGGGGGGGGAGTTTTGGGAAGGGACGCTGGGAATATGATAGGTAGAAGGAGGGGAAGGTGAGGGTGATAGGCCACAGAGGCCGTCGGGCCGGAGAGGTTTGGAGGAAGATTGCAGGTCAAGACGGAGGTGCTGAATCCGGGGGTTGGGACTGAAATAACGTGGGGGAGGCGAAATGAGGAAGCTGGAGAAATCTACATTCATCTACTGTGGTTGGAGGGTTCCTAGGTGGAAGATGAGGCACTCTTCCTCCAGGCGTCGTGTGGCCAGGATCTGGCGGTGGAGGAGGTGAAGGACCAGCATGACCTTGGCGGAGTGGGAGGGGCAGTTAAAGTGTTCAGCCACGGGGCCGTTGGGTTGGTTGGTGTGCGTGTCCCAGTGGTGTTCCCTGAAACGTTCGGCCAGTAGGCAGCCTGTATCCCCAATGCAGAGGAGACCACATTGTGTGCAGCGTATACAGTAAATGATGTGTGTGGAAGTGCAGGTGAATTGGTGACGGATATGGAAGGATCCATTGGGGCCTTGGAGGGAGGTGAGGGGTGAGATCTGGGCGCAAGGTTTGCACTTCTTGCGGTTGCTGGGGAAGGTGCCGGGAGTGGAGGTTGGGTTGGTGAGGGGGTGTGGAACTGACGAAGGAATCGCGGAGGGAGTGGTCTCTCCAGAATGCTGTTGGGGTGGGGAGGGAAATATATCCCTGGTGGTGGGGCCTGTTTGTAGGTAGTGGAAATGACGGAGGATGATACAAAAGGTTGGAGGGGTGGAAGGTGAGCACCAGTGGGGTTCTGTCCTGGTGGCGATTGGAGGGGCGGTATTCAAGGGCGGAGGAGCGGGAAGTGTAAGAGATGTGGTGGAGAGCATCGTCGAACAAGTCGGAGGGGAAATTGCAGTCTTTGAAGAAAGAAGCTATTTGGGTTGTTCGGTATTGGAATTGCTCCTCGTGGGAGCTGATGTGACGGAGGCAAAGGAATTGGGAACTTGGGATGGCGTTCTTATAGGGGGCAGGTTGGGAGGAGGTGTAATCTCGGTCGCTGTGGGTGTCGGTCGGTTTGTAGTAAATGTCTGTGTTGAGTCGGTCGCCCGAGATAGAAATGGAAAGGTCAAGGAAGGGGAGGGAGGAGTCTGAGATGGTCCAGGCAAATTTCAGGTGGGGTTGGAAGGTGATAGTAATGTGGATGAATTGTTCAACCTTCTCGAGGGAGTACGAGGTAGTGCCGATACAGACATCGATGCAGTGGAGGAAAAGGTGGGCGTGTGGTGCCAGTGTAGCTGCGGAAGATGGACTGTTCCACATATCCAATGAAGAAGCAGGCATAGCTGGGGCCCATGCGGGTGCACGTTGCTATCCTTTGGTTTGGAGGAAGTGGGAGAAATGGAAGGAGAAGTTGTTCAGAGTGAGGACCCTTTCAATCAGTCGGAGGAGGGTGTCAGTGGAAAGGTACTGTTTGGGTAAATGGGAGAGGAAGAAGCGGAGGGCTTGGATGCCTTCATGATGGCTGATGGAAGTGTATAGGAACTGGATGTCCATCATGAAGATAAGGCATTGGGGGCCGGGGAAGAGAAAGTCATGGAGGAAGTGGAGGGCGCGGGTGGTGTCCCAAACGGAGGTGGGGAGTTCTTGGACGAAGGGGGACAGGACAGTGTTGAGGTATGCAGAGATGAGTTCGGTGGGGTAGGAGCAGGCTGCGACAATGGGTTGTCCCGGGGCAGTTGGATTTGTGGATTTTGGGCAGGAGGTAGAAACGGGCAGTGCTGGGTTGTGGGACTATGAGGTTGGAGGCGGTGGATGGGAGATCCCCTGAGGAGATGAGGGTATGGATGGTCTGGAGTTGATGGGTGGTGATGGGAGATGGGTACATGGTCAAGGGGCAGTAGGAGGAGGTGTCTGCGAGCTTGCATCTAGCTTCTTCGGTGTAAAGATTGGAGCACCAAACTACCACTTGTCTGCTGGTTTGATGGTGAGGTTTGGATTGGAGCGGAGGGAGTGGAGGGTTGCAATTTCTGAGGGTGACACATTCCCGGTATGTTCCATGTGGTGCTCCATGTCCGGTGGGTGTGTGGGAGGGTGTATCGGCCTGCTGTCCACGTCCCGGTGTATCCCATTTGGTGCTTCATGTTGGATAGGGTTTTCAGCAGTTTTGACTCACGTCTTTGAAAGATGATCTGTGCCTGTCCACTGAACATCTGACATCTGTGTTTGTCTCTCTGATACGATCGTGTGGTCAGTAACACGAGGAAGCCCCTTAAGTATTATTGTAAAAGACCAGTTGTCCAACATCTCTTACAATGGTGTCACTTTAAAAAAAGGTTATTTGCTCTTCTTCTTTAAAGAGACATCTTCCATGTCGAACTGCCTTCTACTACCGGCTGAAGTAAACAACCTAGGAGGTTTTTCGGCTTTTTTTTTAAATCATGATGACAATGGTCAGCTCGCACAGGCCAGGATTTCCAGTTTTTCTGAGCTTTAACAATCACCAGGTGCCTGGGGTGGGAGAAGGGTTTTATGCTTCAGTAAATGATCCCAAGCTGCTATTCTCTCTGAAATCTAACTTGATGCTGTTTCCTCCTGGATTGGAGAACTGCATGGAAGACTGACTGGCCTTAGATGTGTCTTTTTGCCAAGGGATGAGTTTGTGGGATGTTAGTACATTGGAATAGTTCATTAGTAGAAGTTACTGTATCTATTATTCTGTTAAGATTTCCAGTAGTTAAGATATTCTACATTCCTCTTCTTTTTTGTATGTGTTTTCATTACAGTGCTTAAGTAAATTGTGTTTGCTTTACACTGTGTGGTTTGACCAACCGAATCACATCTGGAACACCAGTTTCACAGCTACAATTACTATAATACAAGGTTAGCGTCCAGGCTACCATCTTACAGTATGCTAAGGCAGTCTGGTCTGGTCCATAGCAAACTGGGCACTCTTGCCTGTTTCAAAATCGACAATTCCAAATTTGGTTCAGAATTAGAATCACTACAGTGTGGAAACAGGCCATTTGGTTCATCAAGTCCACAACAACCTTCTGTGAGAAAAGGAGAGATGATTACAACTTTAGCTTGGCATTCACATTTTGGTGGAAACGCCATCAGAATCTTTGGAAATGGGTAGAATTCAATTGTCGATGAGGCAGCTTGAACACGGAAAGGTATTGAAACAGTTTGAAATATGATTAAAAGTAGAATTAAAAGAAAAGGAGAGGAAGAGGAAAGACAGAAAAATAAAGAAGAAAAGTAGAAGGAGAGAGAGTTTCAACGTCAAAGCTAAGAATTTGAGAGGAAAGTCGAATTAGAAGGCAAAGATGAAGGAAGATGGTAGGCTGAGACGGGAGGATAGTGAGAAGGATGTGAAAGCCTTTTTAATTTCAAGTGATAAAGTGGATAAACGAACGCATTGACCAGTGACCATATCAATTTAGTTGATCCAAACAAAGCTGATAGATAAAAGAAGTGAGGTCATTGCATTCCTATCGGAGGAGGTATCTGTTCAGAATGAGGAGGTGAAGAAAGCCATCTGAAGTGCATATGAGCTTGGGCCAGAAGCCCTCAGACAGCATTTTAGGAATCTAAAGTAGCGTCCCTGGTTAAACATACATCCAGTTTGAAAGAATCAAAGTAATTTTGAAATGCGGATAAGGGCATTAAAAGCAGAGCAAACCTATGATACTCTTAGAGAGATCCTTACTTGGGAGGAGTTCAAACATCCACTTCCTGCAGTCTTGAGAACTCGTGTGGAAGAGCACAGAGTGAGAATGGCAAAATAAGCATCGGAAACGACTGATGATTTTCCGTTGGTACACAAATCAAAGTTTGGCTTCTGTTAGGGTTTGAGAAGAATGTGCAAGACCTTCTGAAAACATATACCTGTGAGAGTAAAGTTTACTGTTGTAGGCCAGGAGTCGCAGATAAAGAGGTTACAGCATTAAGAGGTACAGAGGCACGTAATTCGTTTGAGCTGAGACCTGAGGCATTTATTGTTGCTGCCATTCAATGTAGAAGTTATACAGGTGACAGGATGAGAACCCATACTTGCTGATAAGGTGTCAAGGCTTGGATGAAGAAAGGCAGAGGCGTTTTGTGACAGGAGTAAACTGACTGAAATAGAATGGAGTTGTGAACGTTCGCATACTTAGTGTCAATGCAATATGCATGTATTGTAGTCCACTATATCAATAAGAATAAGGGGTTTGAAATGAGGCCGTCTTTGTACATTGATGGTTCATTTTTTTTCAAAGGGGGAGTTATGACTATACTGTCACTTTAAACAGGTTATTTTCTCATGGCTATTTTTTGAAGAGAGGTCTTAAAGGCCAAACTGCTGCCTGAAAATGGCAGAAGTAAATAACTGAAGAGGCCTTTAGATTTTATTAAAATGGTGTTAACAAAGGAAGGGCAGTGGCCAGCCATCCCAGACCAGGTCTTCTCGTTTTGTTTTCAGCTGCAGCATTCAGAAGCTGCTGGTGCTCCCACAAGAGTTGGAAGTTCTAATACATGATCCCGATATGCTCTTTACTCTGAATGTTGCTTCCTCCTGGATTCGGGAACTGCACATGAGATTGGTGCGTGAATGTACCTTTTTGTCAAGAGGCATGTTTATGGGATGTTCCTGTATTAGAACAGTTAGTTAGTTAGGTGCTGTATCTATTGTTTGCATAAGTGTTCCAGTAGAGAAGCTATGCCCAATTGTTATTCTCTTTGATTGTGTTTTAACTATGCTTTTGAATTGATTGCATTTTGCTTAACGTTGAGTGGGTTGAGTAGTCACAACACATCTGGAGTATCAAATTCATAACTGTGTTTTAAAAATAGGAAAATATGTTGAGGGGGCCTGGACTGGTCCATAACACTTGCAGTGGAGGGGCTTCTATTTGTGTCCTGTTATTGAAAAATTAGAGGAAGTGCTGGGGATAGTTTGCTGGAGGTTGTGCTCTGAGCTGCCTCAGACATTCAGATACCCGAGGATTTGGTGACCCAACTCTGGATGGAGCATGGGGTCTGTAGTTACAACATCTGGGTCTGTAACGTGAACAAAAATTGGAGCACAGGCTGCAGAGAGGGGAAGCTCTGAAACCAGAGAGTAAGCGTGTCTGGGGAAAGGGATCTGTTGTACCCACCCTGCATTTTCCAAGACCAGCTTCCCAAGGGACACTTAACCCAGGAGCAGAGTGTGGGGAGACCCTGACTGAACAAGGAGCTGGTCACTTCCTTCAACACCACCTGCATCTTCACACCAGGGGGAGGACGGTGCTAGCAGTGGCTGTTAGGGTCACTTACAGTCTCACTAACACCTTGCAGAGCTGCAGCAATTCTTCCCTTCCCTTATATTCGATTCGGTTAGAAGTAAGTGCTGAAATTGCACTTGCCTTTCGCATTCCCTGCTGAACCTGCATGTGATTCTTCTGTGATATGCACAAGTACATCCCGATCCCTCTGCACATAAGCACTCTGAAGTTGCTTTCCATTTCCATACAAAGTTCGATTCCTCTTATCAAAATGGATAATCCCATACTTATCCACATTCAATTTTATCTGCAAGATGTTGGCCCGTTCATCTAAACTGTTAATTTCTATCTGTAAATTTTCTACATGTTCATTGTATCAATCTATTTTGCCACCTGTTTTAGTATCAGCTGAAAATGTTGTACTGTTTTCTATCCCCTCATCCAAGTAATACAATAGATGGCAAATAGTCGAGTCATGTGGCTTTAACTCCATAGAATCCCAAAAGGTGCCAACCAATAAACGAAACAACTATTCCATCTCTCTGTATTTTGTTGGCTCACTAGCCCTCGATTCAAGTGAATACCTTCCTCCCACACTCACGTCCTCTTATTTTGCAGATTAATATTTTGTGCAGCGATTTAATCAATGCTTTCCCAAATTCCAGATACTTTATGCCTCCAGGATCCCTATTGTCTACTTTGCTTGTCACATATCTAAAGAACTCGAACAAATAAATTCTTTAAAAAAAATGCTGATTCTGATTTATTCATTTTGACTTTGCAAATTCCCTGTTGTTAATCAATTAACAATGGATTCTCACAATTTCGCTTAATTCCCAACAATTTGCTCATTAATTTTATTCATTACTGAAGATGATTATCCTAATTCCTACCCTTTCTGTAACCTCTACGTTCCTTTTCCCGTGTTCCTGTGTAACAGGCACAAAGCTTTAAAAGATCTTCTCCAATCGGTGTGTTAGAGGCATGAGTGTCTGCATTAGATTGCATTAGATCAAAGGAAGCAGCTCAGAAAAATGCCAGATATTGTGGTAAGCAATGGATTCAGAAATATCTGGGACCCAGCTAAGGAGGATCAATGAACTGATAAGAAAATAATAAGAACAAGAATGCAAGCTAGCAAGAAACTTAAGGATGATCAAATGCTTCTCTCGATACTTGATGGGAAAGTGAAGGCAAAGACACGTGTGGAATGGTGAATATCCACTCAAGATTATTTCTTGCAGAGAACTAGGAAATTACAGAGAAACTAAACAGTTACTTTGATGTCTATCTTATTAGAGGCAAGATTAACTGATAGAGAAACTCACTTTGTGTTCTCCAGTGATTGACGAAATGAAAGATCACAGTGAAGCTCAGAAAGTTCACATAGAGAGACGAACTGACATAGGGGCATGGAGAAGTGCTGCCAGGCAAGGTTAGAGAGAATTCCAAGATGTTCTCCACGTACATTAATCAGAACAGAATAAGTAGGAAACAATTAGGGCCTTTAGAGACCAAGGGGGAACTCTGTGTGTGAAGCTGGAGAACATTGATCGATTCTTACATGAGAGCTCCATATGTGTTTCACTTGGGAGAAGGGGGATGCTAGGTCAGAATTCAAGAAGATGGATTGGGAAGCTCTTGAACAGATTGATATAAGATGCGAGCAGGGATTGGAGGCTTTGGATGGTATACAATTGGAATTATTGCAAGGTCTGGGTGAGTTGTATCACAGGCTGTTGTTGGAGACATCGGACAAAAGGCCCTGACTCAAATGTTGAAGTCGAATCTGGCCTCAGTGAAGCTGGAGATTCCAGATGACTGGAGAACAACCAATTTGATCCCACTTTATGGGAAGGGTGGTGGAAATAGACCGGGGAATTGTAGACCAGTCAGTAGTAGATCAGTGTTGGAGTGTTGGAGAAAATAGGAAAGGAGAAAATTGATCTTCATTTAGAGAGGCAAGGCTTAATCAGGGATAGTCAGCATGATGTCATCGGGGAAGCCATTCCAAATGAAATTTATTGTAGAGCTTCGAGCATGCTGTTTATATGGTTTTTCAACAAGGCCATTGACAAAGCCCCATGTGTGAAACTGATTTTAAAAAATAGTCATGATATCAAGGGTAACTTAGTGTGTCACATCAAACATTGTCTTAGTGTCAAGAGACAGAGGGAAGTGTCAGAAGGCTGTTTGTGTAACTGGAGACCAGTGTCTGCTGGTGTATCACAGGGATCAGTGCTCTGTCCCTTATTATGTGTAACATTCATAAATGATCGAGATGTGATTGTATAGGGGGTGTGGGGGAGTGTGATAATTATGTTTGTATTTGACACAAAGATTGACCGGGTGGTAGGCAGTGAAGAGGAAGGCCTTATGTCACAGGAAGATGCAGATGGAATGGTCAGATGGAAAGTAACTCTGATAAATATGAGTTGATGTACTTTGGACGAAGGAACCAAAAATAGGGGTATGCAATGAAAGGCAGCTCACTAGGAAGCTCAGAAGTTGTTTCTCCACAGATCCCTGAATGTGACTGCACAGGTTAACAAGTTAGGGAAAAAGTGAGGACTGCAGCACGGTGGCACAAAGTTAGCACTGCTGCTTCCCAGCGCCAGAGACCCAGGTTCAATTCCCACCTCAGGCGACTGACTTTGTGGCCTTTGCCCATTCTCCCCGTGTCTGCATGGGTTTACTTTCCCCAATCCAAGAATGTGCAGGTTAGGTGTATTGGTCATGTTAAATTGCCCGTAGTGTTAGGGGCAGGGTAAATGTAGGGGAATGAGTTTGGGTGGGTTGCACTTCGGCGGTTGTGTGTGGACTTGTTGGACTGAAGGGCCTGTTTCCACACTGTAAGTAATCTAAAAGATGTTTGAGATCAGAATCACGAAGTGTAGTTCTGGAAAAGCAGTCGGTCAAGCAGAATCCAAGGAACAGGAGAGTTGACCTTTCGAGCGTAAGCTTTTCATTAAGGAATGATGGCAACGTTCCTGATGAAGGAGTTCCTGGGGTCTGGTGAAGATGAAGAGCTTATTTTCGAAACATCGACTTTCCTGCCTGTCGGATGCTAGCTGACCTGCTGTTCTTTTCAAGCAACATCCTTTTTGACTGAGGTTAATAGGTTAGTTAAGAAGGCAGAGGAAACCGTACACAAAGCCTTCATTCACCAACATATAAATTGTCAGAGTTATATAAGTCTATGGTTAGGCCAAGATGGAATACTTTGTGTAGTTCTGGGATTGTGTACAATCTGGATGTGATTGTAGTGGTGGGATCAAAGGAGATTTACCAGGATGTTCCCTGGTATGGAGCATATTAGCTATGGGGAGAGGCTGGGTAAGCTTGGGTTGTTTACTTTGGAGCAGAGAAGGCTGAGGGAGAGATGATTCAAATGGATAAAATTCCGAGGGAGATTTTCAGAAAGACATTTGCTGAAGTCCCAAGCTCAGTGTGCAAAATAAAATCTTCTGGGATTGGAGCGAATATTTGGACATGGTTTCAGAATGGGACAGCTGGCAGGAAAGAGTGAGTAAAAGTTTTTTTTGGTTTTAATTTTGTGACCAGGTATATTTTACAGGATAAATACAACAAAATACAGCGAAAAGCTTCCAGGTGTTACCATAGAGTGGTGCCATTTTGAATAATTGAAGACAATGTAATAAACAGAGGATACAGCTTGAAGAGAGTTGTTGGGTTGTGAGCTAGCTCCTCACCATCGACCACCCCTGCAATCCAATCCCTCCATCACCATCTACACCAGACCCCAGGAACATTGAAGATGCTGATTATTAGGCACCATTTTTGCCTCTGGGCAGATGCTCCTCCATCAGCACCTCATTGCCCCCATGCCAGACCATTCCAATGTCAGAGACATGTCTCTTACTGCTAGACCCACCTCATCATTGTTATCATGGTGGCCTTCCACCAACCGCTACATCACCACCAGTTCAGGACCCAATCAGCAAAAAGTCTCCAATCCTCAGACATCACCGTTTGCTGCTGGGCCCTATCTCATCCACGTTGCCTCGACGGATGTAGCAGCTGCCAATTCCAGGTCCTGTGTTGCTCCGGAGAAGCAAGTAAGCGCTCACTCTCCTCCTCACTGGGCTCAGCTTGAAGTACAAAACCCTGCGTCCAGCTTGAGACCAGTAAGATTCAGAGAGAAAAGTGAGGGAGAAAATAAGAAAAAGGAAGCATATCAGAGTGTATAAGCTCCAGCAAACGAGCCCTTGGCCCGGAAACACCGGAATAAAATTATCCATTCATTGGAGATGAAGGTCCGTGGTGTATCTCAGGAATATGTTGTTGGGTCCCAGCTATTCGCAAACATCTCAAACATTTGGTTGACTGAATCAATTGCAATTTATCTCAGTCTGCTGTAGGAGAAACGTAATGAGGAGATTCTCGGCCAGGATGAGAATGCGGGAGGCTCACTGTTGAATGACCTACTCCTTTCCCGATGTTTCTGTGCAGTCTATGGGAAAGCTCTGTAAATGTTGTCACAAGCTCTCAGATGTTAGGAAGGAGGTCTCTGCAGGATCGACATGACTGTGTTTCCTGTTCCCTTTTCTGATACCGGCTGTTCTGTTCGGGTTATCCTTTAATACCTCGGAGCAATTTGACACAATTGAGTGTCTTGCTTGGCTGTTTCAGAGACCATTAAATGGTTTATCTCATGGCTATGCGTCTGGAATCACTTTGAGGCCAGACCAGGAAAGCATGGTAGATTCACTTCCTGAAAGTACACTGGGGAAGGAAATTGGTTGTTACAATCGACATCGTCTTCAAGGTCACTGTTAATGACACCAGATTTTAGATCTCGATATTTTATTAATTGTTTTTAACGACCACCAGCTGCCAGAGCATTAGTGTGGTCTGGATTAGTAATCTAGTGACATTTCCACAATAGCACCATCTCCACATGGGGACCTATCGGAAACCACAATGAATTGATATTTTTTTGTGCTGCTTGACAGCTCTGTCAAAAAGAACTCCCACCCATTTGACTGTCGTAATGGAGTTGAGGGGATGATAGTGGTCATACTGTAATTATTTTCCTCTTAAGGGACTTGTCATAGTAATTTTCCACATTGCCAGATAGATGTCAGAATAAGAAATGGAATGAAACAGCTTCCCCAGGGACAGGGCTTATTGTACATTGCCTGTATCGTATCTACTGTGTTCAGATGTTTCTTCATGTCACGTAGAGCGAATCAAATCTATGATTTGGTGAGCAACCTGACGAGGTGAGTTGAATCATAAACCCAACACTATTGGCTGAGTATGGTGTAGATACAAATCCTTGTACCGAAATGTTAGCATGGGAGCAAGGTAGATTATTGTAATATTAGCATGAGAGCAAGGTAGGTTATTCAAATGAGAAACAATGAGAGGGTCAGGGCTTTTCCTACAGACAGAGTGAGTGTTCCTCAATGCAGTCTCTGTTTGGTCTCCCCAGTATAAAGGAGACTGCATTGTGAGCAGCAATGACAGGAGACTGAATTGAAAGATTACAAGTGAAATGTTGCTTCATATGGAAGGTGTGTGTTGGGTTGTTAAGAAATGAGGAATGAGTCAGCGATCTTTTCAAATGCCCAAACATATTTATTCTTATATGTAGACTACATAGTCCCACAACTTGGAGAGAGTAAGTACTACACGTGCGGGAGGCCAAAGTTACTTAACTTGGAGCTGGATAAACACAGCAGACCAGACAGACTTAGAAGAGCAACAAAGGAAATATTTTGATCTTGGACCTTCCGTCATGACTGGTGAGGTGGAGGGGCGCCCAGAAATGGAGTGATGGGATATGGAAGAGTGAAGGGTAGGCATAATGGTGGTAGGTCCATGCAGTTATGGGGTTACTCTGATTGGTCAGTGGGAAGGGTGGAACGGATATGTGAGTGAGAAGATGGACTGGGTGGGTCTGGTCAGGGAGAAGGGACATGGGATAAGGCTGCAGGGGGAGGGATTTTGATGTTGCTCCTGTCACTATTGAGGCCATTGAGCTATCATCTCCAAAGGTAAAATCTCAGGTGGTGTTCCTCTGACAGTGGGCAGGCTAATGATGGGCATGTCCCCGGACGATTTGAATGGGGAATTAAAATGGAAGGTAACTGAAAAGTAGGGTTGGTTGTTGGGTGCAGAGCACTGGTGCTCCATACAGCCTGATCCTGCACCAAGCAAGTCTCTAACTCCCAATGTGGTCTCCACTCTATCAGGGAGACGAAAGGGAGACTTTGGAACATATTCATGGAGGATCTGCTCTCTACACGCTTTAACCAACTCAACATTCCAGCTGCCAACCATTTCAATTACTCCCACACACCCACCCGCCTTCAGCTCATCCAGCCACAGGTCCATCCTTGGCCTCCTCCACTGTCAGAGTGAGGCCAAACAGAAACTGGGAACACAACCTGATCTTTCAACTGGAGAGCTTACAGTTCAATGGGCTCAATATTGTCTTCACTGGCTTCAAAATCTCTCCACCAGCAGCCTTATCCCATGTTCCCCTTCCCTGAACTGACCTAAGCTTTCCATCATCCCATTTGTATATCCGCTGCACCCTTCCCCCTGACCAATCACAGTATCCCCCTACTTCCATTCCGTATCGCCATCTCACCTACCATTGCCCAGCCCCACGCCCCTCCCTCGATTTATTTCCTGGCTCCCCTTCCCCCATCCCAATTCTGATGAAGTCTTTCAGCCTGAAGCGTTGACTTTCCTGTTCCTTGGATGCTGTCTGACCTGCTGTGCTTTTTCAGCTTCATATATATTTGCTACACAGTTGGACGTTGAGACCTCCGCAGCAACTGATTTAGTTGTGATTTTTATACATTTTTAAATCTGTTTACTGAGAAGTTTATCTCAACATTCTCACTACAGGGTCAAGGAAAGACTCTCTTTATCACTAATGCTCCTGTCTGCTTCGAACTGATTTCCTTTGTTTTACCGTACTTTCAAGTCTGCTGTTTGTAATAGCATTGGAAATGTAGCACTTGTTATGCTGTAGCTTAATCACACCACGTCCAATATACTTCACAACTTCCATGTTCTTATACTCCACACACCTATTCATAAACCTAAGGATCCATTAAGACCTTCTATACAACAGTTTCAACTTGCCTGGCCACTTATAAGTATCTGCCTTCTGTGTCCCTCTCTCCTTAAACAGGCTGGTTACACTTACCAGTCCTCCCTCACTCCAAAGTTTCCCGAAAAATCACCAACAACGCCTCAACAATCACCTTCAGTATCTCATTAGAACTACGATGTGTTATCCAACTGGTCTCGCTGACTGATCCAACTTCACCTTCCCCAGCACCTTCTCCTTACTGGTGGTCACTATACTCAACTCTAACCCTTGATTGTCTTGAAGTTCTGGCATTTTGCTGATGTCTTTCACCGTGACGACCGTTGAAAAGTTTTAAATTCCTCTGCCATTCCATTGCTCCCCATAACTATTCAAGCTTCATTTTCCAACATTCCTTTGTTTGTTCTTTACACCCTGTCTTCTTTGTTATATCTCCAAAAATCTCTTTCAATGTTATTTTACATGATTAACAAGTGTAATATCAGATTTCACCCTCTCCTCCCATTTGCTGTTATTAGTTATCCGTGCTAGAATTTGTAGGCTTCGTAATCGTCTAGATTCTCAATAATCTTCACCACATTGTGCACATTTTCTTTTGTTTTGATGCTGTCCCTGAGTTCGTTATCATGCACGGCTGCCTTCTCTTCCACTGAATATCTTACTTCTTGCTTGAGATGAATTTCTGATGTGCTGCTGAATTATCTTCAGAAACTACTGCCATTGCTGCTTTACCATCTTCCTGTGCTCAGCTCCCCTTCCAATTAACTCTGGACAAGTTATCTCTCATGTCTTTATAGTTACATTACTCAATTATAAGCCATCTCAACTAAAAGTAAGCAATAGATGAAAACTGAAGGAGGGAGGTTTGAGACATGGGACACGAAGAACGATTGGAGGATTTATTAACTAGATGGAAAGACAGAGAGTGAGAGCGAGAGAGAGAGAGAGAGAGAGAGAAAATAGACGTGGAGATGTAAAAAATAGAGAAGTCTGCATGAGTGATAGAAGAAGATGTACTTCCGTATTTGGTTTGACAATTCCTGTGTGCTGTTGTCCTTTGTACAGTGTATGTGCAACAGATTAATAAGTTGAAATCCTGGGTTTGATGCCAGAACTTTTATCTCCAACAATATGACAGGCACCAGCTGTTGACAGAACCCAGCAGGTGAATGCATATGTTTCCCGGTAGAAAATTAATTAACTGAAACAAGTTGGAACATTACAAGCAGGAATGTGTAACCATCTCTGTGTAACCATATGAATCCATCTCTGCCTCCTGCTGAGGATAATACCCTCGTGCTGTGTCCACAATACAAGGTACCGAAAATCTTCCATAAATACTGTAGGACAGACTGATGGGTGAAAATAAGAAACTGTGCTTGATTAGAATTCATAAAGAGAACTTACTCAAAAAACTAATTAAATTGAAGGTTGGCAAGTTACTGCACGAAATGAGCTCCATCCCAGAGTTTTCAGGGAAGTGACATTACAGCTAGTAAAAAAGTTATGAAGTCATACAGGACCGAAACAGTCCAGCCAGTCCATGCTGACTATTCCAATTCCAAACTAACTTAGTCCCACCTGCCCGCACTTGGCCCATATGCTTCCAAACCTTTCCAATTCACTAACTTATCCAAATGTCTTTTAAATGTTTTAATGACAAGAAAGAAGTATTGATTACCCTCCAAAATTCTTTCGACTCTAGAATTCTGGTTCCTGCAGACTGGAAAGTAGCTATTGCAATCCTAAATATTTAAAACCGGAGAGAGAGGGGAAACAAAAAAAGTAAACGGGTACTTTGATGTCACGTCTGAGGAAAATATTAGAACATTCTGTGAGAAATTTTATAACTTGACACTTGGGAAATCATGGTGTGATTTGGCAGAGTCAGCTTTGATTTAGAAACCGGAAATCATCGTTGAGAAACCTGTGGAGTTTGCGTTAGTTGATGCATCCACAAAAGAGAACCAGTGGGAGTGATGTATTTGAATTTGCAGAATACTTTTTTACATTGTTGCTAGCAAGTGAACATAGGAAATTAGAGTACGAGGACAGGGGAGCTGGATATACCACATGGATTGAGGTTTGGTCAGTTGAAGCAATACAGATCTTCTTGCACTTTTATCGACTAAAGGCAGTTACTCATGGGATATCACATGTTTCGGTGTTTGAACCACAACAGTTTGCAAGGCATAGGAATGATTTGGATATGTGAAATAAACAGCATGCATCTCATTTTGCATTGATTAAATGGTACAAGGTGGAGAAGTGATGTTTTACAAAAGGACCTGAATGTCCTTGACCATGAGTCACCACAAATAGTACCTGCAAGGGCATTAAGTATTGAGCATCTTATATGACATACTGCCCTGCATTGTAATGTAAAGTAAAACCGTCTTCCTGTATTTGTAGGGCCTTGATGAGAGAATATTTGAGGCACTGTGAAGAGGTATGATCTCGTTTGTAAGGCATGATCTCATGAGCACAGGCACAGCTCAAACAAGTAAGAGCAGTCTAATCCATGAGATGATGACACCATGAGGAGACAGTAATGGAACTGAGAATTTAATCTGTAGTGCTATGAGACAGGGAGGGATGATTAAGTTGGAACGTGAGGGTTAGCGACGATCACATATTTGTAAAAGAGACACAGTTCGGGTGAGAAATAATTAACTTATTAGATTTATTGTCACATGTGCCTAAGGCCAGTGAAAGCTTTATTTGCGAGCAGTACAGGCAGATTACAGTAAGCAAGGACACACGGATAATAGGGTGAAAAATAAACTTGGACAGAGTTAGGCGTAGAGGTTACAATGCGCAGGACATTCATAAAACGACCAGCATGAACAACATGAACATTATTTGGAGTTACAGAGCCCATTCATGAGTCTAATATTGTATTCCTAATACATTGTATGCCTCAATGAACTCTCCCCGCATTAATGTGCCGTTAGGATGAGGTCCTACAAGACGAATTTAGGGAGTTAGGAACCAAGTTATAAAGTAGGACCTCAGAGGTAGTAATCTCAGGATTGCTAACAATGTCAAGTGCGAGTCAGAGTAGGAATGATCGAATTATCACTCAGAATGTGTTGCTTGAGAGATGGTGCAGGAGAGAGGAGTTCAGATATTTGGGACATTGAGACCAGTTCTGGGGGAGGTGGGATTGTTACAAATTGGACGGTCGACATCTGGGTAGGACTGAAGCCAATGTCCTCGGGGGTGCTTTTGCTAACGGTGTTGATGCAGGTTTAAACTAATGTGGCAGGGGATCGGGAAACAAATGAGGAGGTTGGTGAACAGAAAGCGGATAGCAATGAAATCCGCATGAGGGTAAGAGGAAGCAGGAAGCGGAGAATGAACATAGTGGGACTGGCAGTTTTAATGCAAGAAGTATAGCAGGTAAGGCAGATGAACTTAGGGTTTGGAATAGTACCTGGGAATATAATATTATTGCCATAGCTGAGACTTGGTTGAGGGAAGGTCGTGATTGGCAATTAAATATCCCAGGACATTAATGCTTCAGGCGGGATAGAGAGGAAGGTAAAGGGGGTGGAGGAGAAGCGTTACTGGCCAATGAAGATATCACAACTGTGCTGAAGGAGTGATCCATGTAAATTTCGAGCAGTGAGGCAATATGGGCAGAGCTCAGAAATAGAAAGGGTGCGGTAACAATGCTGGGATTGTACTTCAGGCCTCCCAACACCGAGCATGAGATTGAGGTACGAATATACAGATCGATCACAGAATGAAGTTGGAGCGACAGGACGGTGGTGATAGACTTTAATTTTCCCAACATTGACTGAGATTCACTTAGTGTTAGAGGTCTAGATGGAGCAGAATTTTTAAGGAACATCCAGGAGGGTTTTCTAGAGCAGCATAGAATTAGTTGATTTCGGGAAGCGGTCATACTAGACCTGGTGTTGGTAGATGAGCCCGCCCAGGCAGTTGAAGCTTCAGTCGGGGATTACATTGGGAATGATGATCACATTTCCGTGAGATTTACAATAGTCATGGACAAAGATGAGAGTGGTCCTTAAGCAATAGTGCTAATCTGGGGGATGGCCAATAATAGTAAAATTCGACAGGAGCTGTGGAACGTAGATTGGGAACAGTTGGATCAAGGGAAATCCACATTTGATATGTGGAAGGCATTTGAAGAGAGATTAATTAGTGTTCAGGAGAGATATGTTCCTGTGAAAATGATGAATAGAAATAGCAAGGTTAGCAATAGATACCACCACCAGGGATATATTTCCCTCCCCACCCCTTTCGGCCTTCCGTAAAGACCATTCCCTCCATGACTACCTGGTCAGGTCCACGCCCCCCTATAACGCACCGTCCCTTCCTGGCACCTTCCCCTGGCACAGCAGGAACTGAAAAACCTGCGCCCATACCTCCTCCCTCACCTCCATCCAAGGCCCTAAAGCAGTCTTCCACATCCATCAAAGTTTTACCTGCATATCCACTAATATCATTTATTCTATCCGTTTCTCCTGATGCAGTCTACTCTACATTGGGGAGACTGGACGCATCCTACCATAGCGCTTTAGGGAACATCTCTGGGACATCCGCACCAAACAACCACACTGCCCTGTGGCCCAACATTTCAATTCCCCTTCCCACTCTGCCGAGGACATGGAGGTCCTGGGCCTCCTTCACCGCCGCTCCCTCACTACCAGACGTCTGGAGGAAGAACGCCTCATCTTCCGCCTCGGAACACTTCAACCGCAGGGCATCAATGTGGACTTCAACAGTTTCATCATTTCCCCTTTCCTCACCTCACCCTAGTTCCAAACTTCCAGCTCAGCACTGTCCGCATGACTTGTCCTACCTGCCTATTTGCTTTTCCACCAATCCACTCCCCCCTCCCCCGCCCCCGATCTATCATCTTCATCCCCTCCCCCACTCACCTGTCATACTCTATGCTACTTTCTCCCCAGCCCCACCCTCCTCTCACTTATCTCTCCACGCTTCAGGCTCTCTGCCTTTATTCCTGATGAAGGGCTTTTGCCCGAAACGTTGATTTTACTGCTCCTCGGATGCTGCCTGAACTGCTGTGCTCTTCCAGCACCACTAATCCAGAATCTGGTTTCCAGCATCTGCAGTCATTGTTTTTACCTAGGAAAGCATAGAATTCAAGTGAGAAAGTGAGACTAGCTAAGCGGAAGAATGACTAGGTACATAATGTCTAGGTGAATGAAGATAGAGGAAGCCTTGGAAGACTTTTGTGAATGTGGGACCAATCTCAAATGAGGAATTAAGAGGGCTAAAAGGGGTCATGAGATATCCTTAGCATGGAGGATTAAGGAAATCCTCAAAGCTTTTTGTTCATATATAACGAGCAAGGGGGAAGTAGGGAAAGGGTGGACCCACTCAAGGACAATGCAGGAAAGATATGCTTGGAGGCAGAGAAAATGGATGAGATTCTTAATGAGTACTTTGCATCGGTATTCACCAAGGAGAGGGGCATTGTGGATGTTGAGGTTAAGGATAGACCTTTGATTACTCTAGGTCAAGTCTGCGTAAGGAGGGAGGAAGTGTTGTGATTTCCAAAAGGCATTAAGAAGGACAAGTCCCCAGATTTGAATGTGGTCTACCCCAGGTTACTGAGGGAAGCGAGAGTGACAATAGCTGGGGCTTTAACAGATATTTTTGCAGCATCCGTGAACACGGGGGAGGTCCCTGGGGAATGGAGAATTGCTAATGGTTTCTCCTTGTTTAAGGAATATCCAGGTAATTACAGACCAATGAACCTGATGCCAGTCGTAAGGAAGCTACTGTAGAAGATGCTGAGGGATAGGGTATATACCCATTTGGAAGAAAAGGACTTGTCAGTGATAGGTAGCATGGTTTTGTGCAGGGAAGGTCATGTCTTACAACTTAATAGAATTGTTTGAAGAGGTGACAAAGCTGATTGATGAGGGAAGGGATGTAGATGCCGTATAGATGGACTTTAGTAAGGCGTTTGATACATTTCCCCATGGTAGGCTGATGAAGAAGGTGAAGTCGCATGCGTGTTCTAGCTAGATGGATAAATAACTAATTAGGCAACGGGAGACAGAGTGTAATAATGGAAGGGGGCTTCTCAAAACTGAGATCTGTGACTAGTGATGTCCCACAGCGACCCGTGCTGAGACCATTGTTTTTTGTGATAAACATAAATGATGTGAGTTGTTTCATTCGTAAGTTTGCAGGTGACGCTAAGACTGATGGAGTAGCAAACAGTGAAGGGGACTGTCTGAGAATACAGCAGAATATAGATAGATTTGCGAGATGGGCAGAGAAATGGCAGATGGAGTTCAATCTGGACAAATACGAGGTGATACATTTTCGAAGTTTAAATTAAAGAACAAGCTATACAGTAAATATAAAATCCTTGGGAAAAAATGATGTAGAAAGACATCGAGGTGTTTAGGTCCATTGCTCCCTGAAGATAGCAAGGCAGATCAGTCGTGTGGTCAAGAAGGCATACGGCATGCTATCCTCCATTGGACCGGGAATTGAATATAAGAGTTGGTAGGTCATGAAACAGTTGCATAAGACTTTACTTCAGCCAGATTTGGAATGCTGCATACAGTCTGGAAGTCACATTAGCAAAACGATGTGGATGCTTTGGGGAGGGTGCATAGGCGTTCACCGGGAAGTTGCCTGGTAATGAGGGTGCCAGCCATGAAGAGAGTTTGAATAAATTCGGATTATTTTCATTAGGTAGTCGGCGGTTGAGGGGGGATCTGATCCCTGGATGGCGAGGGACATTGAGGTTCTGGTAAGGAAAATAAAGAAGGCCTACATTGGGTTTAAGATATTGGGCTCAAGTCAATCCTTAGATGACTATACAAAGAGTAGAAGTACCCTGAAGAGGGGAATCAGAAGCTCAGAAAAATGGCATGTCATGGATCTCTCTGAAAGTGTTAAAGATAATCCCAAGAGATTCTCTAACTATATCAAGAGTGGAAGAGTTGCTAGGGAGAGAATAGGTCCCCTTAATGATCAGCATGTTCTTCCTTGTGTGAAATCACCAGGAGGTTGGGGTAATTGTTTAATCAATATTTCTCCTTCATGTTTACTGAGGAGTAAATCATGCGTACTAAGGAAATAAGGGAAATAAGTGAGAATGTTTTGGACCACATGCAGAGTAGAGGGATTTGCTACCTTGAAGCACAATAAGGTGAATAAATGCCCTGGGCATGAACATTTCCATCCTAGGATGTTATGGGAGGCTAGGAAAGAAATTGCAGGGGCCCTTGTAGAGATTTTTTGCTTCTCCGTTTGCTAAGGAGTGGTTCCATTGCTTACGAAAGGTAGCAAAGACAAACCAGGGAGCTCTTGGTCAGTGAGTGTAATTTCAATGGTAGGTAAGTTGTTGGAGTGGATAATAAGAGACAGGATGACCCAACATTTAGAAATTCAAGGTCTGATAAGAAATAGTCAGCATGGAATTTTGTGCAGGAAATAATGTCTGACAAACCTTTTAAATTGATTCAAACAGGCAACCGCGAGAATACATAAGGATAGGACAATGGATGATCTGTATATGGACTTTCGTAAAACGGTTGACAAGGTCCCATACGGCAGGTTAGTTGGTGAGTTTAGGTGACATGCGATCCAGAGAGATCTAGCTAATTGGATTCAAAATTGGCTCGATGGTAGGAAGCAGAGGGTGATGGTTGAAGATTGTTTCTCAGACTGAAGGCCTATAGCTAATGGTGTGCCACAGGTGTCGGTGCTGAGACCTTTGTTATTTCAATAAATGTTCTGAATGTGAATATACAAGGCTTGATGAGGACCATAAGACATAGGAGCAGAAATTGAAATATTCAGACCATCGAGTCTGCTCCACTATTCAGTCATGACTGGTAAGTTTCTTAACCCCATTCTTCTACTTTCTCGCCATGACCCGTGATCCCCTTGACAATCAAGAACCTGTCCATCTCAGTCTTATATATAATCATTAAACGGCCTCCACAGCCTTCTGTGGCATTGAATTCCGTGTATTCACCACTCTCTGGCTGAAGAGGTTTCTCTTTATCTCAGTTTTAAAAGCTGTTCCTTTTACTCTAAGGCTGTGCCCTCGGGTCCTAGTCCATCCTACCAATGGAAACATCTTAACAACATTTATTCTATCCAAACTATTCAGTAAATGATATATTTCAATTAGATCTCCCCTCAGCCTTCTAAAATCCATTGAGTAAAGATCTAGAGCCCTCAAAGGTTCCTCGTACGTTAAACTTTACATTCCTGGGACCATTCTCGTGAAACGCCTCTAAACAAGTTCCAAGGCCAGTACATCTGTTCTGAGATAAGGGGCCCAACAATGCACAACACACTCCAAGTACTCCCAAGAAGGTTACTACATTTATGGATTATACAAAAATAAGGAGGTATCGTTGATAGCGATGAACGATATCAGAAATGAAAGAGGGATTTTAATCTGATGGGGAAGTGAGCTGAGGATTGGCAACTTGAGATAAGTCGGTGGTGTTACGCTTTGGAAAGCAAAACAAAGATAGGGCTAATACAGTAAATAGTTAGGTCTAAGGAGTATTGTGGAACAGAGGGACCATGGTCCACAAGTCCATCATTCACTGGAAGAGGCATCACGGATACACAGGGTGGTAAAGAAGGCATTTAGCATGCTGGCCTTCATCGTTCAAAGCACTGAATGTAGGAGTTGGGACATTATGCTACCATTCTGTAAGTCGTTGGTGAGGCCACACTTGGAGTATTGTGGACAGTTTTGGTCACCCTGTTCACCTGAAAAGAGTGCAAAGAAGTTTGACAAGGATGTTGTCAGGACTAATAGGCCAGCTTTATAGGGAAGGGGTGGGCCAGGTTCGGGTATCATCCCTTAGAATGTAGGAGAATGAGGGGGTGTTTTTATGTAGATGCATAATATCATGACGGCCATAGATAGAATGAATGCAAAGAGTCATTTTCCCACAGACGAGGGAGTGAAAACTACAGGGCATAGCTTTAAGGTGACAGGGGAAAGATTTAAGAAGAACCTGAGGGGCAACTTCATTATGCAGAGACTATTTTTGAAATGGAATGGGCTGCCAGAAAAAGTGGTTGAGGCAGGTACAATAGCAACATGTAAAAATGAATTGATACATAGATGGGGAGAGTTGAAAGTGATATGGTTCAAATGTGCGCAATTGAAATTAGTTGAGTGGGCAGCATGGTCAGCACAGACCAGTTTGGGCCGAAAGGCCAATTCCCATACTCGATCGCTCTATGACTCAATGACACTCCATTTAAGTCAGTGACACAGTGACACTGTGGGGTTACACCAACCAATACCACATCACTGTCAGGGGGGGCACTCTGGGCTACCCCAGCCCACACCACGTTACTGTTAGGGGGACACTCTGGACTATACCATCCCTCACCATATTGCTCTCAGGTGGACACTCGTTGATACAGCAGCCCACATCATCTCGCTAATAATGGCTAATAATTCCTGCAGATCCTCCTCAGGAAAAGGTACTGAGAAATGTGTAAGCCAGAAACTGGGATGTACTGTTACCCAAAGCCTTACCACCCCTCCACTGCGTGCAGAATACTGAGCGTTTGGTAGGGAAAGCCTGGCCCCATTCCCATGTAGTTGCACTGGGAACAGTAGTTTTGAAAACTGCCCCTACAACTACAGCATAGGGATTACCTACTTCCTTAAGATCAATGAAGTTAGTCATTTTGTCTTGGCTGAAAAAATAATATCCGGGTTTAGTATAGATAATGGAGGCGGCTTCCCAATAACAAACAGGCATTTGTGACGACCCTGAAAGAATGGGTAGTCCATAGCTACAAAATATGGTCGCTCTGGGCTCTTAGGAGAAAGTTGCTCAATAAAAAGTGTTGGGTCTTTCAGTAAGAGATGCAATTATTGTCCCATACGGTTCCTTCCATCCTACGATTGAGACGATGGAGGTGCTATTTGGGGTCTCATAGTGAAGGTGGGTGCCATTTCCAATACAACAAAGAGCCTGAATATCCACAATAACAGGGAAACACTCCCCCAGTAGACATATGTATGAGATGCGAGGTGCCACATGGAAGCAGTGGCGGTTGATACATTGGACCAAGGCACATGGAATAAAATTAGTCGCACTCATATAAGTACACCCCCATCCCATACAGTTGTAACAAATTGGATAGGCTTCCCGGACTTATTAGAGGAATTCCACAGGCAGCTGGCAGGTGGGGAAAAGTAAAAGAAAAGACAAATGGATGCTGACAATCTTCATGAAGAGGCAGAGGAAAAAAAAAAGCATGTTGCAGGTCGACAACAGTGAAACATTTAGCGTCTAATGGTACCAAGGCCATAATTTGAGCTGGATTTGGGACCAGGGCGTGCTCAGGCTGTGCAATACCATTGATAGCTCTTAAATCTGGAACCAGTCCATACTGTTCTGGCGTGCTAGATTTTTGGACATCTCCCTGGAGTCCCCGACTCCTTTGTTGCATTTCACAATGTATTCTTATTTGTATATTTTCGGGCTGGACTTGGACGATAGAGAGCGAGGGGTCGAGTCAACCCAGTTTGAATGTGAGGAAAGCCAAACGGAGAAAATACTCACATCTGGACAGCCAATTTCTCTACACTCAATAGTGGAGGACTGAAAACTCTTATACCATTGTGCGAAATCCGTCCATACCGAATCTGAGTCACGACACCAGATGAAGATATGGACCCCTGGCAATGTCTCTCGTTTCCGCGATTGGTCAATAAACGCTTGTAATTGGTCTGGCTGTTAAGATTTTACTCTTTATTTTTCATATGGCCGAGTCCAGAGAGTGCAGAAACACAGAGGTTACACACTTTTGCGTTCCTTGGAGGAGCTGTGCACAAAGCTTAAACCAAGGACATGATCAAATATTACATTTGGACAATTACCAAGCAATACACGATATTGATTTATGTGAAAGGTTCTTGGTTCAATGATATTTCCTGGAACCAACTTTATATTCCAACAATCAGGTCACCCTTATCTCACTAACAGAGCCATTGCACCAGCACCTAAAGGCCGGCGAAAACTGTCTTATCTAGCTGAGTTATTTCTATGCTTTAAAGGGCACATTTTCTGCTAAGCACTACTGAAGCAGACTGTTGTTAGTCACTTATTCAGAATTAGCAGTTAGTAACTTAAAAGCTATTATCTTCGGCTTTAGCAGAATTGTCAGTTTGCAGCCTTGAAGCCATTTTGTCATGTTATTTTCACCGAGAAGCCATCTTGTTGTCACCTAGGTTATGAAGAGCATCTGTTAAATGGTTGCCCCTGACTACAACCGGTCACCTCAGCCTGTATTCAGGTGTCAGATCCAAACCCGTCCCTCTGTAACAGGCTCGAGAGGCTGAATGGCCTCCTCCTATCCCTGTGTAACAGACTGCACAGGTTGAATGGCCTCCTCCTATCCCTATGAACAGAATAGAGAGGCTGAATGGCCTCGTTTCATCCCCCTATAACGCATGCAAGAGGCTGAATGGTCTCCTCCTGCCCCTCTGTAACAGTCCCTAGGCATTAAATGACACAGCAATTGGTGGATTATGAAAGGCCGGGAAACTGTATCGAATGAAGGTCACTCCATTCTCAGTTACAGAGACATAAAGAACACAGTCTACTCCAGGTGCTCTGTCAGTAACACCTCTTAGAGCTGCAGTAACACTTCTCCATGTTTTGAATAGTTCCCTTTGCATCTTTTCACCTCTTCAAGTGGGAATAGGCTAATGCTGGCTGAATGGCCTCCTCCTATCCCTCTGTAACAGGCGCATTGGGATAGAATTGCTTCCTCCATTCCTGAGTCGCCATCCCAATGCTTTGTCAAAGTTATGAACGGGTTTGATAACTGGGCACTTTTACACAGGAGTAGCCTCACACAAAATCATTTGGTAAGAAGTATTGTACCTTGGGTTAAAGCCTCTAAAAATTTCCCCTCCAGTTCTTTTTTTGTATTGCTATGATATTTTATTCCTGTCTCCTTTTATAAGCAGGGTGGGACTTATACAACCCTGCAGTGTTCCAGCAATACTCCCACATACGAGGAAAATGATTAAATAGATCGAAAGCTTTATGGTCCATCCGTCAGCAACTCTCATCCATTCCATCCAGACTGAGTAAATGCTGACTTTTATTTTGATATGAAAAGGGATGTAATGAAGGGGTTAACTGAGTCTGTTTGTTCAGCGACTGTGATTAATGCCAATCTCCATGGATTCTATTTATTCTAGTGGAGACTTCCCACCTTTAATGATAAATGGGCTCTGTTCAATTTGTTATCCCACAGTATGAGTAGGAGCGTCACCGACAGCACTAACAGGGATCAGCAGCTACATTAGAAGGGGAGGAGAGATAAGAATCTGGGAACATTAAACTGAAATGTTACAACAATGGATCTGAATCTGAGAACATTAGACTGGAATGTTCCAACAATGGACAGGAGTTTATCCTCTGATTTTTCTATTCTTTCTACATATTATGATGGGTTGTCATTATCATAGCGGATCTATTATGCACTTTGCATTATTCAATACTTTTATTATCCTCTCCTGTCTTTCGTTGGTGCCCCTGGTAAGTCTCACTCTCCAGCTATTTTTTCTATAAACCATTTATGACTGCGTTACTGTTCTTTCATAAAGTCGACAGGTCTTGCCACCATTATTGTTCCTGTTGAGACTCTGAATCCAGATATTCACTCCACAGATGAGAACTAACTGCATCACTGAACTTGTTCAGTTACTGTCTCTCCCCCCTCCCCGCTTTACCTCTGGTAGTGTTACTCATAGGTCTCTATGTTAACCTACTCAGCGGTGAATCATTGCCTGTGATTGCTCGCGGGGACTCAGCTGTGGAGCACAGCCTGGTCTTGGAGTTGGTGAAACTCTGAGAGAAGATTAATTCAGCGATGGAGGTGACCCGGGCCAGGCTTGAACCGATCTCAGTCATGCAGCAGCAGCGTGACCAGGAGATCCGGCGTCTCAGGCAGCACATCATAGAGGTGGAGCAACGGACTGCAGCTTCTGAAACCGTGTTGGAATCCTTGACGTGTCAGGTCCAGGCCCTGGAACAGCAGGTACGGGCTTTGGAAGAGCAGGTCGAAAATCAAGGCTGTCGGAAGAACATCTGCCTGGTCGGGCTGCAGGAACAGGAAGAGGGATACAAGCTGGTCAGCTTCTTGGAGCAATGTCTCCGCAGTTTTCGAAGCTGGGAGTCGGCCCGGGTTCGGGTGAGAGGGCCGACCGGTCACAGCGCACAGGCCCCCACCCGGTCCTAGTGTGAACCCAACAGTTACAGAGATAAGCAAACGGTGCTGGGAGGTGCCATAACCTCTGGTACACAAAGGATTGCGAATTATGCTTTTCCAATACTTTTCTGTGACTGTGATTGGAAGGTCTTTGTTGAGTTAAAAAGGCAGCTGAGGGGTGTAAATATCCAGTACTCTGTAAGATACATTTCAGTCATGGAGCATCGTGTTTAATGTTGACTCACCATAAAAAGCAAAGGACTTCCTGGAAACCTTATAATAGACTGGCTGGCTTGAATAATATGGACAATAATCTTTACTTTTTTTTTCTCTGTGGTTTACTTGTTCATCCTTTTTAAAGATATTTGTGGGTGTTCTACTTTTCTTCTTTTTTCGATGTCTTCTCCCTTCTATATCTCCTCCCGTTATCCTTTGATTTTATTTTTATCATTTCCTTTTCATTTCTCTCCCTGAGTATGGGATGGTGATGTGGTTGGGAGAAGCAGGGGGTGCTTTGTTTTGTAGTTTTTTTAACCAGGAGTACCGAGGATTAAAACATGGATAGGGCAGGTTGAGTGCACACTTTTAATTTTCTTGTTATAAGATGCTGTCAGGCTGTTGTAGACGAAGATGTTAGGAGTTTTGATCTGGTAGGTTTGGAAGTTGCATTTGTAAACTTATGCAAACTGTTTGCTGTTTTCCCTCTGCATGCTATGAGTGGGGTACATCTTCCCAGGATGTCACGTACTATTTCAGACGGATATGGCTAACCGTTCAGCATCTGGAATGTTAAGGGGAGTCATTCAGCAATTAAGAGTAAAAAGATGCTTTCAAGTCTGAAAAAAAAGAGGATTAATGTCGCCTTGCTGCAAGAAACACATCTAACCAGTAAGAAGCACTTCAAGTTACAGCAGGGAGTACAAAGAAGAACAAAGAACAAGCCTGAGTTGATCCAAATATGCTGTCTAAACCTGTCGGTCAATTCCTAAGCATCTGTATCCCTCTGCTCCCCAATTACTCAAGCATCTATACAGATGCATCTTAAATACATCTACTGTGCCTGCCTCTGCCACCACTGCTGGCAACACATTCCAAACGCCCACCACTGTCTGTATGAAGTACTTGCCAAGTGTATCCCCCTTAAACATTCCACCTCTCAACTTGAAAGCTTGACCTCTCGTTATTGAATGCTTCACAGAGGGGAAAAGCTTGTCTTTATCCACTCTTTCTATGCCCTTCATGATTTTATAAACCTTAAACAGGTCCCCCCTCAATCTCCCTATTTCTAATGAAAGTAAACCTAACCTACTCAACCTTTCTTCATAGCTAGCACATTCCATACTTTCCAGACAACATCCTCGTAAACGCTCCAAAGTGTCCACATCCTTTTGGTAATGTGGCGACCAGAACTGTACACAGTATTCTAAATGTGGCCAAACCAATGTCTTGTACAATGTGAGCATGACGTTCCAGCCCTTATACTCAATACCACGTCCAATGAAGGCAAGCATACTGTATGCATTCTTGACCACTCTATCCACCTATGAAGCAACTGTCAGGGTACAATGGACGTGCACTCCCAGATTTCTCTGCCCATCAACTTTTCCCAAGGCTCTGTCATTCATTGTACAATTCGCTCTAGAATTAGTCTTGCCTAAATGCATCACCAGACATTTGTCTGGATTGAAATCCATCTGCCACTTTTCTGCCCAACTCTCCAGTCTATCTATATCCTGCTGTATTGTCTGACAGTCCCTTATGCTTTCTGCCAATCCACCAATCTTCGTGTCATCTGCAAACTTGCTGATCAAACCCAGCAGTGCCCTCTTCCAGATCATTTATGTACATTACAAATAACAGTGGCCCCAACACTGACCCCTGTGAAATACCACTGGTCACATTTCTGCATTTCGAGAAACTCCCTTCAACTACTACTCTCTGTTTCCTGTTGCTCAACACGTTCTTTATCCACCTCGCTTGAAAACTCTGCACACCATATGACTTCACTTTCTCCATTCTCTACCATGGGGAACCTTATCGAATACCTTACTAAAATCCATGTATATGACATCAACAGCCCTTCCTTCATCTGTCAACTTGGTCACTTCCTCAATGACCTCTATTAAGTTGGTAAGGTACGATCTCCCCTGCACAAAACCATGTTACCTATCACTGATAATCCCATTCTTTTCTAAATATAAACAGATCCTATCCCTCAGTACCCTCTCCAGCAACTTTCCCAACACCGACGTCAGGCTCACTGGTCTGTAGTTATCTGGAATATCCCTGCTACCCTTCTTGTGCAAGGGGACAACATGAGCAACCCCACACTCGTCCGGCACCTCACCTGTATTTAAGGATGCCACAAAGGTATCTGTCAGGGCCCCAGCTATTTCATCTCCCGCCTCCCTCAGCAATCTTGGATAGATCCGATGCGGTACTGGCGTTTTGTCCACCTTAGTGACCTGTAGCCTACCCAACACATCTTCCCTACTTATGTCAACCTGATTAAGACTAATCAAACCTCTATCTCTAATCTCAACATTCATCATGTTCATCGACTCAGTGAACACTGATGCAAAGTAATCATTCAGAATTTCACCCATTCTCTCAGGTTCGGCCCACAGCCTTTTTTTTATTATCCTTAATGGACCAATCCTTCCTCTAGTTACCGGCTTGCTTCTTCTATAAGAATAAAATGCTTTGGGATTTTCCTTAATTCTGTTCGCTAAAGCTACTTGATGATCCCTTTTAGCCCACTTGAATCCTTGTTTAAGACTTGTCCTATCTTCTGATATTTCTCCAGGCCCATTCTGTTCTGAGCTGCCGAGAACTTATGTATGCTTCCCTTTTCGCCTTAGCTAGTTGTACAATTTCGCCTGTCATCCACGGTTCACGAATCATGCCCTTCCTATCCTTTGCCTTCAACGAGACATGCCTATCCTGCACTATCTTTAACCTTTCTTTGAAGGCCTCCCACATCTCAAATATGGACTTCCCTTCAAATAGCTGTGTCCAATCCGCATTTCCGAGTTCCTGGCTAATTTTGATATAATTGGCCTTGGCCCAGTTTAGTACTCTTCCCTTAGGAACACTCTTTACTTTATCTACGAGTGTTCTAAAACTTACAGAATTGTGGTCACTGTTCCCAAAGAAATCCCCCACCTACCACCTGCCCTGGCTCATTCCCAGTAGCAGGTCCAATATGGCTTCTTCCCTCGTTGAAATATTGACATACTGCTCTAGAAAGCTCTCCTGGACACTTCTTCCAAATTCTACCCCATCCAGACCACTGACGCTAAGTGTATCCCAGTCAATGTTGGGAAAATTAAAGTCTCCCATCACCACTACCATATTGCCTCTCCATCTTTCCATAATCTGTTTACCTGTTTGTTCTTCTACCTCGCGCTCACTGTTGGAAGGCCTGTAATACAGCTCCAACAGTGTAACTGCACCCTTCTTATTTCTCAGTTCCAGCCATAATTCCTCACTACCCAAGACCTCCATAGTGTGCTCCTTTAGCACAGCCGTGATATGACCAACTATGCAAATCTACCCCTTCCACACCACTTTTGCTTCCCCCTGTCCTGTCTGAAGTGTCTGTATCCTGAATATTTAATTGCCAATCATCATGCCCTTCCTTAAACCAAGCCTCTGTGATTGCAATAACATGATACGCCCAGGCACCAATCCAAGCCCTAAGTTCATCTGCCTTACACACTGTACGCTTTGTATGAAAGTAGGTGCATTTTATGCCAACAGTTTTTTGCACTCATCTGCTCTCTGCCTACTCTTCCCTTTATTAATGCCATCTACATAATTCTTGCAGTCTCCAGTCTCAACCTCACTGCCTACTTGCGTTCTCTTCTGGTTCCCAGCTTCCTGGCACATTAGTTTAAAAACTCCCCAACAGTAGGAGCAAAAACTTCCCCAAGGACATTGGTTCCAGTCTGGTTCAGATGTAGACTGTCCCTTTTGTAATAGTCCCACCTTCCCCAGAACCGGTTCTAATGTCCAACAAATCTGAACCCCTCCCTCCGACACCATCTCTCAAGCCATGTGTTCACCCTGCCAATTTCTTTCATTTCCACGCTGGCTAGCACGTGGCATTGGTAGTAATCCCGAGATAACTGCCTTTTAGGTCCTCCCCTTTTAACTTCTCTCCGACCTCCCTGGATTCTTCTTTCAGGACCTCATCTCATTTCCTACTTATATCGTTGCTGTATATATGCACCAAGACAACTGGCTGTTCACCCTACCCTTTTAGAATGCCCGACAGCCAATCAGTGACATTCCTGACCCGAGCACCTGGGAGGCAACACACCATCCAGGAGTCCCGTTTTCGGCCACAGAACCACCTATCTACTCCCCTCACAATAGAATCTACTCCGACTATGGCTCAAAGAGTATTTTTCCCGCCCTTCCGAACAGCAGTGCCTGACACAGTGCCATGATCTTGCAACTGCTGCCCTCCCCTGGTGAGCCATCTCTCCCAACATTTTCCAAAATGGTATACCTGTTTTTGGAGGGAGATGACTGCACTGCCTTCCTACCCTTTTTGGTCACCCTCCCTCAGCAATCCTGACCTGCGGTGTGACTAGTTCACTAAACATGCTATCCACGATCTCGTCAGCATCACGGAAGCTCCACAATGAGTTCATCCACAACTCCAGAGCCATCATGCGGTCAAACAATAGCTGCAGCTGGACACCCGTCTTGCAGGTGAAAGAGTCAGGAATGTCATATACGTTCCTAAGCTCCCACATCAAGCAAGAGGCACATGCCACGGGTCTGAGGTCCCCTGCCATTGGCAGCTTAGCTTTATATGAACTAACTAAACCCAAACAAACCACTTAAATATATGAAAAAGAAATATAAAGAAAAAATAATAGCTTAACCTTACCAAGTCTTCTGCTCCCGATTAGAGGAGGGGGCGGGAGGGTGATGCTACATGTGCAGTATCTCGGGTTTAGCCACTGCCCAAATATAAATTAAGCCCTTATCTTCCTGGCAGCCCTCGCTTCACCCTGCCTTCTCTCCTCACCGCTCTGTCTGAGTGTTCAGAAATGTGTTTTTTCTCATCCTTTAATTCGAAAAGCAGAGGGGTTACTAACTCTTCAAGAAAAATCTTCCATTTCAACTGTGAGACAAAATTAAGGATGAATATGGACGGTTATGATTCTTAAAGCTTTAATACATGGAGGTATGTATGGAAATTTGAATGTATCCTGCACCAGGCACATTCCCTCAATTTTTTAAAAGATGCACTCTCCAGGTTGATAGCCCTTGGGGATCGTCATACAGTAACAGGGGAGACTTTAACCAAAGTAGGGGAACTCAGAACCGTGGATGCCCCGGGGTCTTTCAGGATGTCCCCACAATCCAGGCAGTTGGTGGACCTGAACAGGGAGATGGGGTTGGTGGGTGTGTGGAGTTGTCTCCACCCTGAATGCTGTACGAGGATTGGCATTTTGTTTTACCCTATTGACCTTTTTGAATTCGGTGCTGTCCTGCAGAATTGGGAATATAGCCATTTCTGATCATGCAGTAGTGTACATGGAGGATAAGGTCGGTGGCGATGAGAAAAGCTCACAGCCCTGGCACATGTCTCCTTTATTCCTGAAGGATAGCAGGTTTATTGAATAATTTTCGGGGGAATTTAAAATTTTTTTGGGACATTTATTTGGGTCCAGTCAGTAATCCATCAGTGCTCTCGGAGACTGCCAAGGCCAATGCAAGGGATTTAATTGTTTCTTACTCAGTGACCCAGAAGTGGCAGGAGGCAGAGAAGCAGCGTTTGCTCTAGGCTTGCCTGAATGCAGCTGAAACAGCATCCCTTGCCAGACCAACTGCAACCAAGGTGCAGCAGATTACATCCTTCAGGGCTACTTTGAATGCTGGGCTCAACCAGACAGCAATGAGGGAAATCTCCTTTATGAAACAGAGATTATTTGAGGATCGTGATAAACCGGGTAGATATCTAACAGACTTGGCCAGAAAGAAGAATGCCGCCTAATCTATCACATCCATTATGAGAGGTCGCTGGTACTCTTACTTGCGATGCCAAAAAATACTTTCGAATATTACAAATTAATTTGAATTATGCCCAGGATATCAGAAACCACTGGAAACTGAACTTTATTGTTTTAACGCCGGGAAACCAATCAAACAATGAGAATTGAATGTGTCATGGGGAGTATATAAACCAGGTATTTTGAAACTTAATGGGAAAGCTAACTGGACAGCTAACATCTTGGCCTCAAATTAGAAAAGATGTTCTATCCAATATACTTTATTTACAGTTAAAAAAAGAAAGAAGGTGATCCAGGGAGATCAGCAGCTGGAAGACTGAAGACAGTGGGGAAGACAGAGACTGTGCCGTGTTCACATTAAGTTAATGTAACGGTTAATAAGTGGGTTAATATTTTCAGAGTTTTTCAGAGTTGCAGTCAGATAGTAAGCAGTTACGAAAAGCGGGTTCTGTACTTGTGTGAATAGTTGTTGTTTAGTGTTCGCTATTCGGGTTCATAAAATATATTGTTATTTTTCTTTGAATGGTGGAATTTGGGTGTTCTGTGTCACTCATGTTTTAACAGATTATGAGGCGAGGTAAGCTTTCTTTGGTGTTTGGTTTTTATAAACAGAGGAGCTCGACATCGGTTTCATAACAGTTTGGGGGCTTATCATTCAGGATTTGGACAGATGTGAACAGATTAAGGGTATGAAAGGTCCTAGCAGATTACAACACTTGGCAATTATTGTCCGAGATCTTTAAGTAAAACGTAGGTCAGAAAATTTGTTTCATTTTAGTTACTTGTGGATGATGAAACGTAAAATGAGAGAAATGTGTCTTAACACGACTAAAGAGGTTTTGGGGTTTGAAAATGAGTCCCAATTTGCCAAGAAAGTTTATAAACACAGAGAAAGGGTGTACAGTTAGAATTAGCTAATAGGTTAGAATTGGGTTTAACCCGGGGAAAAAGGGAAGCTGAAATTGCAATGGTGTTGATCGAGCACTTCAGTGTATCGGAGAAACTGACAGTGAGTGCTGTAGATTTAGAAAAAAGATAGATTGCAAATGCAGTAACTGGAGTTAGAAGATTAAGAAGTGAGACTAAAAGAAAGAGAGAAGAAAGGGAAAGAGAGATGGAAGAGAGAGAGAAAGAGAGAGAGGAAAAGAGAGAGAGAGAATTTGAACTTGAGAAGTTGTGAATTAATCAGCAAAGTCAAGTTAACAGGATAGAGATTAAAATAAAAGGTCGGGATATATATAGATATGTAAAAACATTGCCATATTTTGATAAGAAATATATAGCTGCCTTTTTTTATTTCATTTGAAAAATTGGATAGACAGATTGAGTGGTCAGAGAACATGTGGGTAAGGCTAGTTCAGACTAAGCTGGTAGGCAGAGCTAGTGAGGTATGTGCAGTGCTGTCAGATGAGGGGTGAAGAGGTTATGCAGACGCCCAACATGCTATTTTGAATGCTTATGAATTAGTACCAGCAGTATATAGAGAGCGATTCAGAAACATAATGATGCAACCAGGTCAGACTTATATTGAGTTTGAAAGAGTTCAACATAGTAAGTTTGATCGATGAGCATGGGCGTTAAAAATAGACAAGACATATAAGGCTCTGAGACAGATCATTCTGCTGGAGGAATTTAAACACTCACTTCCAGAGATGATCAGAGTTCATGCAGATGAACAGGAAGTGCAAGAATTGAGAAGAGTGGCAGAGATGGAAGGTCAATATGCGTTGGTGCATGAGCTGCAAATTAGCTTCTGATTGGATCACCCTCCTGTGAGGGATAGAAATTGGGAGAAGGGGCGATCCTACTCTACAAAACAAAGATTGAGAGCACACTTGGGATAGTTTACTTTAGGTTAATAAAGAAGCCCAAGAGAGTTGGAAGGAGGTGAAGGCCTCAGGTGTTTTCACAGTACCACAGTGGAATATATAGAATTACACTGCCGGTGGTTTAAGAAGTGCACTGGGAAAAGGTGTCTTCACTGTCATAACAAAAAGTCACAATGCTAGTCGTGGAAGAAAGGCACTGTGGGAAAAGATGTGGTCAAAGAGGCTAGTCTATGGCATTAGTGGAAGTATTAAAGGAAACCCCAAGAAAGTTTGAGGAGCTGCAGGAGAGTGCACAGCCTCGACAGGGGCTGGGTATGAAGTTACTATCTGATCTCTATAACGAATTCACCTCTGTGGGGCAAGTTTACTCAGAAAGAACAGGGGAGAAGGACAACCAGGTATAATTTTGGGGGAAACGGGATCTGCCCAGTCTCTAATATTCAAAAAATATGACGCTGGAAAAGCACAACAGGTCTGGCAGCATCTGAACATCGACATATCAGGCACAAGCCATTCATCTGGAAAGTGGCAGGGAGGGGAGGAGAAGGGGGGTAAAATATAAATAGGAGGATAGAGATGAGGCTGGGGTCAGGACAGTGGGAAGGCAATAGGAAATTGAAAGTGTGAGTGATCGTGATAGGTCGGAGAGGAGGGTGCAGTGGACATGTGGGAAGGGAGGTGGACAGCCAGGAGAGTTGAAGAAGGCGATACTGAGTTGAAGGTTTGGATCTGGGATGACTTTGGGAGAGGGGGGAATTGGAAACTGGTGAAGTCGACGTTGTTGCCATGTGGTTGGAGGGTCCAGGTGTCCAAGCACCTATCCGCTTCACTCTGCCCTCTGACATATCACCATCACTCCCCACCTGCATCTACCTATCCCGTTCTAAGTTACCTTCCCCAAAATCCACCCCCAACCACCTATGTATCTCTCAGAACCCTTTCCTCCCATCCTCTGTTTCCTTATGAACGGGTTATGCCTGAAACTTGGATTCTCGTGCTCCTCTGCTGCTGACTGACCTGCTGTGCGTTTCCAGCGCCACACCTTTCAACTGTGATCTCCAGCATCTGTCATCCTCACATTCTCTCACCCTCTAAAAGTAAGTGATGAAAGCATTTTCACTCTTTCTGACATGTTACCTGAGAGAGTGACCATTTGTGGAAAGGGAACATTAATGTCGAGCTCCACTGTGTAAGATCAGGTTGGAGATCCAAATCAAGATTGGGGACGTAACAGTGGGAGTGAGTAACAGACCGTCAGTTTCACAAATACCGTTTTATTCTTGAGAACAATTTAGCAGGATCCAAGGTGGAGGAAATTTTCTAGACTGTGTAATAACAAGATCTCACTGTCATAGATTGCAGCAAGAAGCAAAAAGTGAGGAGGAAGACAAAGGAGTGGAAGTTTAATTAGCTGGCCTGTTGTTTCTTGTAATGGTGCAGGAAAACCCTGAGCAGGTCAGGCAGAGGTGTTTAGTCCAGAAAGGCTAATGGCTTTACAACCGAAATTTACATTAATTGATGCATACTCAGAAAAAGAATCAGAATACATTGTTGAGCGTTAGCAACTTAAAGATAGGATCCTAAATGAAAATGGAGACCACGGCAGGTTAGTGCAGATGAGAAATAGGCCAAAGTTAACCAAATTGTTTTGGTGGTCGCATACAGACAGTAAATGTTATGGGTATCACATGAACTACCTGCAGGAGGTCGTCTAGTTATACCTGCAGGAGGTCACCTGGATGACTCAGACTCAGGTACAAAAGCATTTCTACTGGCCTGGAATGCACAAGAACGTGGTTACGTTTTTTTCTGTATATGTTATACGTGCCGAATGGTAGGTAAGCCACAGGCAGGACTAAAACCAGGGCCTTTGTTACCATTTCTTGCATTCGACAGACCTTTCACGAGGGTTATGACTAGTTGTGTAGGCCCCTTTCTAAAATAAAAGTGGAAACCAATATTTGCTGACCATAATGGATGTGTCTGTCAGACTACCAGAGGCAATTCCATTACAGAGTGTTAAGGCAAAAAGGGAGGTGGAGGGGTTGGTAGCTTTCTTTAATCAGTACAGGCTACCCAGAGAGTTTCCGTCAGTCCAAGGGAGTCATTTTGCCATTCGGCTGTTTAAGTAAATCATGGATAGCTTAGCAGACAGCACTTCAATTCAAGTGCATCCCATCCTGAATTGCAGTGAGCCGTGGAAAGTTGGCATTAGATGCTGAAAATCATGTTAACAGCATACTGTTAGGATTACCCGAATGTTTGGAATAAAGGTTTCCATTAAATTGTTTGTCATTCGAGATGCTCTGACCGAATCTACTCAGTTTACTCCCTTTAAGTTAATATTCGGACAAGAAGTGAGAGGTATTTTGAAATTAATTAAAGATAAATTAATTGGACTGAAGTCGGAGATCTCACACTTGGATCATGTAGCTGAGGTGAGGGAGAGATTAAATAGAGTATGTGAGTTAGCTAAACAGCACCTGAAGAGTGCAAAGCATACAATGAAGCAAGTGGCAGGTAACAACTATGAAATTTGATATTTTTTCCGTGGGGATGCCACCACTGGTAGGAAATCCCTTCAAAGCCACGTTTAATATCCCTTTCCAAATAGAGAAAAAGTAGAGTCCGGTAAACTATGTGGTAAAGATGCTGGATATAAAATAATGGTAGCTGGTATGCCATGTGTATACATTGTAGTCTTACTCATATAGAGATAAGGAACTGGGGAAACAGGTGTTAGTTACTGCCCCACAGAGTGAGGAATCAGACAGATGTCATGAGGTTTGATGTGACGCAAAATCATTTAAATCACAAGTAAGTCCTTGAGGAGTGGGGTAGGATAGGGAGCTATCTGTTGCAAAATCAATGAAGCAAGTTGATTTTTCATTGCAGCAGTATGAGGACATTTGCAGAACCAAGATGGAAGGACTTACACTTGTGTGTATGGATTGGAAGTAGAGAATGCTGTTCTGATAAACAACACCCCTGCAGGCTTAATCCTCACAAAGCCACTGAGGTCCAGAGGGAAGTGGATGCGATGCTCAATGAAGATGTCATTGAACCGAGTCAGACCGAGTGGAGAATGCTGATTCTGTTAGTTCCAAAACCTGATGGGGCTCAGCAATTTTGTGTGGACGATCAGAAGGTCAACGCTGAAACAAGATGAGACTCCGATCCAATACCAAGATTCAAATACTGCATATGTAAAGTTTGACATGCCACACACATCACAAAGTTGGACTTCCTGCATGGTTATTGGCATTTAACTTTATCAGAGGAAGTGAAATAAGTTTCTGCGTTTGTAACCTTAATCAATTCAAAGTGGTTCTCTTTGGAATGAATAATGCACCAGCCACATTCCAAAGACTCATGAACAGAGTTGTGGCCAGATTAACAAATTGTACAGTTTATCTGTTAGATGCAGTGATCTTTAGCAAGTCACGGAAAGATCATGTGTTACAGTTGGCAGAGCTAGTGGAACGATTACAAGAAGAAAACTGGCAGGAAACGTAAAGAAAACAGAATTTGCGAAAGCAGAGATGACGATCTTGGGACATTACATTGGAAATGGAAGATTGAGCCGATGGAACACAAAGACAAAGGACTTTTAGGAATTTCCACAACCATCCTCGAAGAAAGTGGAGCTTCGATTTTTGTGTCTAAGTGGATTCCCTTGGAAGTTTTTTCCAAACTTCAGCAGCGTCGTGGAACTGCTGATGGATTTACTGAAGAAGAACACGAAATGTTGGTGTATGGAACAATTCCTGCAGGCATTTGAGAATGCAAAAAGCGGCATTAACCACCGCACCAGTTTTAGCTACACCAAATATTTTGAAAGCCTTCAAAGTTGTGACTGCTGCTAGTGATATAGGGATTGGAGATGTATTGATGCAGGAACATGAGAATGGAATAGAATGGCCAATTGGCTACCAGTAAAAAAAAATGAACACCGACCGGAAAGAAAATGCTCCACTATTTAAAAAGGATTATTGAGTTTGGTACTGGCCTGACAACATTTTGTTGTTTATGTAACAAACAGGCTGTCGGAGACGAATGTACCACAATCCTCTTGTATTTTTTGGAAGATGTAAAGACTAAAATGTGAGAATATTTCATTGAAGTCTTACGTTTTTTAGATTACTTACAGTGTGGAAACAGGCCCTTCGGCTCTACAAGTCCACACTGACCCTCCAAAGAGCAATGCATCCAGACCCATGCCCCTACAATTACCCCTTCACCCAACACTACGGGCAATTTAGCATGGCCAATTCACCTAACCTGCACATTTTTGGCTTATGGCAGGAAACCGGAGTACCCGGAGGAAACCCACGCAGACACGGGGAGAACATGCAAACTCCACACAGACAATTGCTTGAGGCGGGAATTGAACCTGGTCTCTGGCGCTGTGAGGCATCAGTGCGAACCGCTGTGCCGCACTTTCAAAATATACATGGCGTGAGCCGTAAAGACGTGATATCAGATGTGTTATCGCAGATTTAAAGGAAAAAGTACAGATAAGATTTGACTCATGAATTACTGTGACAATGTGCGCAGTCTAGCAGGTCTGCTACATGAATGTAACTGACACTTTAACAGCACAAGCCCGAATGGTGTCTGGGTCTTGCTGCACATGGACACAGACTAGTATAGGAGCTGAGGGACGGGAAACAAATTATTGTGGAATCTTCAATGACCACACCTATTTCTGATCTTATGGTGGGGAGGATGGGGGTGGGGGCGGGGAGACATTGATGAAGAAGCTGAAGATGTTTGTGAAGAGGAAGCTACCCTGAGGATCTCCCACGGAGATGACCCAGGACTAAGATGATTGACAGCCACGAACAACAAACATCTTCCTTTGTGCTATGATTGACTCCAACCAGTGGGGAGTTTACTTTGATTCCCACGAAGTCCAGTTTTGTTAAGTACTTTGATGTCAATCTTAGTCAACCACTGCCTTGATATCAGGGCCAGTCACGTTTACCTGAACCCTTGTGTTCACGTCTTTCGATCATATCAAGAGGCCATGATATAGTAGCAGCAAGTGTTTTCTTCAAACAGATTGTATTGAATGTCAGGAAATCTCTGTTCCAGAGTGTTTGGGGAACTAGAAGACTAATTACTTGAGGAAGAGGAGGTAGATGCATATTGACCTGTTGGAGAGATGAGGGATGTGAAGAATCAGGCATTAAAGAGGATCTGAGAACAAGAGCAGGTCAGCCATGATCTTAGTGAAGGGCAAGTCAGGCTTGGGGGGGTGCTAGTGATGAACGAACTAGCCCTGTTTCTGATGTTCTCCCATTCTGTTATTGGAAAGTTAGTGGGTGTTATTTTCCTGGAAGTTCTGTTATTGAATATTGCAGTCAGGGAGACCAGAGGATTCTGTGAGCAATCCCTGGGTGAGGTCTGTGGACTGTATTCACTTTGAACCTGGGTCTATTTCATGACAAACAACTGAAGCACAGGTTGCAGAGGGGAAGCTCTGTAAAGAGAGATGAGGAGCCTCTTTCATACCCAGCTTGGGTTTTCAAGTCACATTTTCCAAACCACGTGGCACAGTCTTGAGGAATTGAATGGTTTCCTCTCTTTCTGTGCACCAGTTTATAGGGGCAAGTAGCCTCTAACTGCTCCTATCTACCAGGTTTGAGGGGCTGAATGGAACACAGAAACCTGGGACTAAGGAGCAAGAGTGGGTGATTAGATCCTGAGTCTTCTCTACCAGGCACTAATATGGTGGCTGATCAGGTTGCGGTCTCAGTCTCACTTTCCTGTCTGTATCCCATTATCCGTGACTCACTTTTCTGTCATATAATTAACTACCTGAGCTTTGCATCAATGTGAACATATGGCCACACTAAACTTCCGGTGAAGAGAATTCCCTCTCAGAAGTTCTTTTCAGAATTTCTCCTCATCCCTCTTAGCGAATCGGAGAGTCATGCAGAATGGAAACGGATCCGTTCGTCCAATCTGTCCACTCGGACTAGATAACCAAATCTGATCAAGTCCAATTTGCTAGTATTTGGTCAATATCCCTCCTGTATCAGACACATTTTCAATGTGCGATTGTAACCGCCTTTACCACTTCCTCTGACATCAATTTCCGTACACACACCACTCTCTGTGTGAAATATTTACCCTAAGGTGCTTTCTAAATCATTGCCCTTCTGCCTTCAGCCTATGCCCTCTTGTTCTAGACTCCCCTATCCTGGGAAATAAATAGTGACTATTCAGAATATCCATGCCACTGATGATTTTATAGACCTCTATAATATCACCCCACAGCCTCAGACTCCAGGGGAAAACACCTCAACCTAATCAGCCTCTCCCAAAAGCTGAAACTGTGCAGTCCTGGTACATCATTGTAAATGTTTTCTGGAGAAAACCGAATTCTACGCAATATTCTTAAAGTGGCCTCACCAACTTCCTGTACAGATGAAAAATGCCACCACAACTCCAGTACTCAATGCTCTGACTGATTAAGGTAAATATGCCAAATGTGTTCTGTCCCAGTCTGTCTACCTGCGACTCCACTTTCAAGGAACTATGCACCTGCAGCCCTAGGTCCCTTTGTTCGACAACACTCCCCAGGACCTTAAAATTAAGTGTAGAATTCCTGCCCTGACTTGCCTTTCCAAAATGCAAAACCTAGTACTTATCTAAATCAAACTTCATCTCTCACTCCTTATCCCTTTGTCCCATCTAATTGTGGTCTCGTTGTGATAATCCACTACACCACCGTTCTGATGTAATCTGGAAACTTATGCCTCCTATGTTCACACCGAAATCCTTGATATCAATGATAAAATGCAGTGAATTCAGTACCGATTCTTGCAGCACACTGCAGGCCACAAGCCTCCTAACCGTCTATCTTCAATCCAGTTGTGAATCTAATTTCCTAGCTTCCTCTGTATTCCCTGTAACCTACCAATCAGAATGTTATGAACACCTTGCTCAGGTCCATATAGAAAATGTCTATCAAGCTGCCTTCATCGATCGTCTTTGCCATCTCTTCATAAAACTCAATCAAGTTAATGAGACATGATTTCGCATGCAGCCTTGCCTTCCCAAACGTATGTAAATCCTATCCCTCAGAATCCCCTCCAACAACTTATCCACCACTGACATCAGACTCACCGGTTTATAGTTCCCGGCTTTTGTGTCACTGTTTTCTAGTCCCACTCCTCACTGCTCAGAACAAATGTTAAATGTTGGTGATAAGACCGATGATGTCGGTCTCAGACTGGAGCAGGGTCAGTTTTAGGAACAAATCAAGCTCGTTTCTTTCGTCTGTTAAAACATTACATTTATGATTCAGAGCAATGTTACTCAAACTATGATGGAAAGATGAATGGCAAAGTGTTTAGGTATTGCAAATATATAAACGATATTTCCCTGTGTAAAACACTGAGACACACACACTTACACACACACACACACACACACACACACACAAACACACACACACACACAAACCGATTAACAAAATCTCTGCAATTTCAACTTGAAAGAACTTTGTCCAAATATTAGTGTAATATGTAATGACAAAGGAAAAATTGAGAGATGGTCCAAAATGTTATTCTGCTTCTGAAAATATTCTACTCACACAAGCTGCTAGCAATTAGGGCGCATGGAATTAGGGGCAAAGTACTAGATTGGATTGAAAATTGGTTGGCTGACAGCAAACAAAGAGTCGTGATAAATGGCACCATTTTGGAATGGCAGGCAGTGACCAGTGGGGTACCACAGGGATCCGTGCTGGGACCGCAGCCTTTTACGACATATGTTCGTGATATAGAAGATGGTATCAGCAATAACATTAGCAAATTTGCTAATGATACTAAGCTGGGTGGCAGGGTGAAATGTGATGAGGATGTTAGGAGATTACAGGGTGACCTAGACAAGTTAGGTGAGTGGGCAGATGCAGTTTAATGTGGATAAATGTATGGTTATCCACTTTGTTGGCACGAACAGGAAAGCAGATTACTACCTCAGTGGAATCAATTTAGGTAAAGGGGCAGTACAGAGAGATCTAGGTGTTCTTGTACACCAGTCAATGAAGGCAAGCATGCAGGTACAGCAGGTAGTGAAGAAGGCTAATAGCATGCTGGCCTTCATAACAAGAGGGATTGAGTATAGAAGCAAAGAGGTGCTTCTGCAGCTGTACAGAGCCCTGGTGAGACCACACCTAGAGTACTGTATGCAGTTCTGGTCTCCAAATTTGAGGAAAGCCATCCTGGCTATTGAGGGAGTGCAGCGTAGGTTCACGAGGTCAATTCCTGGAATGGCGGGATTACCTTACACTGAAAGACTGAAGCGACTGGGCTTGTATACCCTTGAGTTGAGAAGACTGAGAGGGGATCTGATTGAGACATATAAGATTATGAAATGATTGGACACTCTGGCAGCAGGAAACATGTTTCCGCTGATGGGTGAGTGCCGAACCAGAGGACTCAGCTTAAAGATACGGGGTAAACTATTTAGGACAGAGATGAGGAGAAACTACTTCACCCAACGAGTGGTGGCTGTGTGGAATGCTCTGCTCCAGAGGGCAGTGGAGACCCAGTCTCTGGATTCATTTAAGAAAGAGTTGGATAGAGCTCTCAAAGATAGTGGAATCAAGGGTTATGGAGATAAGGCAGGATGAGGATACTGATTAGGAATGATCAGCCATGATCATATTGAATGGCGGTGCAGGCTCGAAGCTCCTGCACCTATTGTCTATTGTCTCTTGTCAATTAGATTTCATCCTGGAACAGTTGGACTTGGCTGAATTCCCTTCGCATTAGGCAGTGAGGACATTCCAATCAATTCTGGTCATGAACCCGCCAATAGTTAGAACAGTGGTTCAGTGGTTAGCAGTGCTGCCTTACAGCACCAGGAGCGTTGGGTCGATTCCAGACTTGGGTGACTGTCTGTGTGGAGTTTGCATATTCTTCTCTTCTCTGTGTGAGCTTCTATTGGGTGCGCCAGTTTCCTACCACACATCAAACTGTGGACTGATCATGGTAAATTGTACGGAGTGTTCGGGGATTTCTAGATTACGTGTCGGGGAATGGGCCAGGGAAGGTTACTCTTTGGAAGGTTGGTATGGACTTGTTAAGCCGAATGGCCTGTTTCCACACTATAGGAAATCTATAAAAATAATAACGGTAATGATGACTGTAGAGCTTTTTTTTAGCTCGCACACATTGCTGTGATGAGGAACAATGCGAGAGAGAGAGTGCAATAAGCCATTCCTTCTCGGGCAGAAAACACTTTCCCCCTCTCTGAGTTAATATCATCCTCTCCCAATCATGTGATGTCTCCTTGTACATTGTCTGAACTATGTCTCCATCACATTCCCTGTTCCATGTAGGTGCATCATTACTGCTGTCATGCACAGAGCCATACAATTAGCAGAAAATGGTCTCGGTCGATTTGAAGATATGTTTATTTGTCCCTGCATCATTAAAAAAATAAAATGTTTAATGTATTCAGAATACCTGTGTTAAAATGAATGCATTTTGTAACAAATACAGAAATTGCTGGAAAAGCTCAGCAGGTCTGTCAGCATCCAGATGCCTTTGAAGTGTTGTAGTTGTACCAGCCTCTACCACTTCCTCTAGCAGTTCATTCCATATGCACATCACCCTCTGTGTGAAAAGGTGCCCCTTAGTCCTCCTCAAAAACTTTACCCTCTCACTTGCATCCAATGCCCTCTGGTACTGGACGCCCCAACCTGGGTAAAACCATTGACTACTCACCCTCTCCATGACCATTCTGATTTTATAAACCTCTACTGCTGTGAAATGTGACTCCAATCAACACGACTAGCTGTACTTTCAGTCATCCCGGGCCTAAATTCTGAAATTCAATACTGACACATCTTCCTTCTCCATCAAGTCACAATACTAAATCCATTTTAATCAGTTTGTTCAGATGTATCATGAGACACTTCTGTGGCATTTACACCTAGACCTTTGTACTCGGAGGTAGGGACACTAGCACCACTCGGCAATACCCATAACATTATTCTCCTGTGTGTTTGCTCATCAGCCTGGTATGACATGCTGTGACATACCTCTGTAACAGGCAGCACTTTAATTCAGAACTTCTAGATCAGAGCTTGGAACACTAACACACATGTTCAGGAATTGTAATCAAATCCACAGCTCTGGCTCAGAGACAGTGGCACTACCCACCTACGCTACCGTACCCAGACTTTAGGTCATATTTCAAGTGTCAGCTTTCAGCTTGGTGTGGATTTATTATAATCAGGTTACCATTACTGGACTGCACATCACACTTTTTATTGTTAAACAAATGCAAAATATTTGTCTCAACTGTAGGATATTGAGTGCCCGTGCTGTGCCATCGAAATTAACTCGGAACATCTTTAATTGCTATTATCTGTAATTTACAATATTAGGTAAAGAAATCCTGCAGACACACTCTGCCCAATGAAGGGTCTCAAATAGATAATTATTACTGAACACCAGAGACGGAGAGATGATTATTTCTTGTCCTAAAACACCGATCGGCATGACCCAACTTTCATGTATCACTTGCCTCTTCCTGAAACCATGAAATGATTACTGCTCAGCCTCTCCTCCCCATTGACTGTGTTTGCAATCTGCCCCTCCTCCCCCTAACCACACAAGGCAAACCAAGCCCAGGGTCTTTGTGAAAATCAAGGCAGGAGTGTGCAGGCCTCCTGGAGAGGGGGAGGGAATTTTAAATTGAAGGGGGACGGTGGCATAGTGGTAATAACACTCACTAGGCTGAGGAGTGGCAGATGGAGTTTGGATTAGATTAATGTGAGGTATTCCATTTGATGAATCAAACAAGAGCAGGACAGAGAAACAGAGTTAAAAACAGAGAACTAGGCCATCGGATATAAATCATTAAAATTTGCATCTCATGTAGATAGTGTAGTTAAGAAGGTGTTTAACACACTTGTCTTCATAGGTCAGACCTTTGAGTATCGGAATGGGGACAGCATGTTGAGGTTGTACAGGACATTGGTGAGACACCTTCTGGAATACTGTGTCCAGTCTGGTCACCCTGCCCGCTCATTCCATAGGCACACCACCCTCTGGGTGAAAGCGCTGCCCCTTAGGTCACTTTTTAATGTTTCCCCTCTCACCTTAAAACTATTCCCACTAGTTTTGGACTCCCCTAATCTTAGAAAATACCTTGATATCAAATACTTTGATATTACTGACCTTGATATTATTAGACTGAAGAGGATTGAGAAGAGATTAACCTGGATGTTGCTGGGAAAGGAGGGATTGAGCTATAAGAGAGACTGGATAGGCTGGGACGTTTTTCACTGGAGAGTATGTGATCAAGGGGTAACTTAACAGAAGTTTTTAAAATAATGAAGGGTACAGATAAGCTGAAGGGCTGATGTCTTTTCCCTGGAGTTGGGGATTCAACACTCAGGGATATTTTAAGGTGCGATGAAAAATATTTACAAAAGTCATGAGAGTTAATTATTTTAGACAGAAGCTGGCATGTGTGTGGAATGAACTCCCAGAGGAAGTGGTGAAAGCAGGGACAGTTGCAACATTTAAAGGACATTTAGATCAGTACATCGATAAGACATCAGTTTGGATGGCGCTGTGAGTAGCTGCCCTCTCCCCTCCCCCTCTGAATAATCACTATTGGTTTTCACCATCTGCCAATGACTATGCAGTGGCGTGTGGAGGCCAGCAGAGGTTGGCATTGCAACACCTTAAGCACCACAGAAACTGCCAGACCTGCACCACACAGATACACACACGGGTATTGTTAGGGCACTGCGTGAAGCTCATCTGGTAATTTAAACTAAACATAAGGAGATGCTCAACTCAACTCGTAAACTGTTAAAATCTGAGTGACAGAGAACTCCTAAATTCCACTATTTAAATAAAAACATCAATTTATTTTATAGCTCTGAAAGTGAACATTTTACATCAACTATTCACAACTCTGAGACCCCAATCTCTTAACTGCCTATTACCCCACTCCGACTCTATAGCAATATATACTATTTCAAAAAGACACTTATTAAAACTACATCAACTTAATTTCAAAACCACACAGTAGCTGTTGTTTTCAATGTTTCCTTTTGGCTGTGGATCTCCCTTGGGTCATCCTCTTTCTTTTTACTGTGAATATGTTTCTTATGAAAACGTACCTTTGACAGAGTTTGTTTTCTAAATTCTCGGCATTTGCTCTGTTTGCAATTTTCAAAATGCCTGCATTCTTAATATCCACAACATCAGATCATTTTTTGAAAACCATAAATACAAACTTTATTTGCTTTTAGTGTCCTGGGGCAACATTTAAACGGATTGGTAAAATTCGAATTGTTGTCCAAAGAGCAACCAACTCAGGAATCTATTTCACAGCCAAATGTGACATATTTTCAGTTGTCATTGACACTCTGAGTCTCCATCCTTTCATCTAAACAGATGATTGGAAGATCTCAGTTCAGAACAGCATTCCCTCTGTCTTAAACGTACAGTGCGCTCTTTCAACTTCATAACATTAATACCATGATGTCAATGAAGATCAGCACAGCCTATCCGGATTTCTCTTGCTCCATGGTTTGTCAATGTTTCAATCACTGTGTCTGGTGTGTGTCAGGATTTTTGTTGGTCTGTTGACAGCATTCGACTCACTCTGTGGGAATATAGCAATATTTCACGTGCTCACAATCGTGTGTGGGGGGCAGGGTTTCAGTTGTTTCTTTGGGACTGTGACACTATGATAATCTCAATGTTTGTAGATGGCACCAAACCTGGAAGAACTGTGAAGTCTATGGAGGACAGTGTGGAAATCTAACAATACAATCACAAGTTGGTGAAGTTTTCAGGCAGATGGGGATCAATGCAGTGTGAGGTGATGCACTTTGGTAGGAAGGACATGGAAAGACAAAACAAAACAGGCTGCACTGTTATAAAGGGGCTGCAGGAGCAGAGAGCATTGCGTGTATTAAAGCACAGATTTTTGAAGATGTCACGACAAGTGGGGAGAGTCGTTACTATTATAGATTATTTTCAGTATCTGAGCTGTTTACAGGGGGAGGTGTAGGAGGGAGTCACCGTGCTCCCTTCCTGGGAGGTGGGGGTGACGATGTGTTGTGAGCCCAACCTCTTGCCCACCGAGACCGTGGGGATTCCCTTTGTACCAGCTCAACACAAAAGGGAGATGGCATCGGGGCCATGGCTTCTAAGCTGTGCCGGGGCGGAAACGGAGCTGCCAGTGGGTTTAAAGTGAGAATTGCCCTTCACTGAACATTGCTCCTTACTCGGTCAGTGGGACATGGATGTTTCAGAATCCCCACACGAGGCGTCCCGGTCCTCTCCGACTCCTACCAGGGTCCTCCCCACATGGAGGGGGGAGGGGGGTGAGGTAACGGATATCGGGCACTCCACCACCCGGATAGGCCCTTTCTGTCCTATTCCAGGCTGCTTCTCCTGGAACGGGAGAAAGGGAGGGAGGGTGGGAGTGGGTGGCCCTGCTGTTAGTGCTGGTGTAGATGTGGGGGATAGGGTCATGCTGAGGGGTCCGGAGGAAGTAGATCCACAATCTTGTATCCATGCAACATTATTAGTGTGTGTGTGTGTCGGAGGGAGTGGTAAAGTGGAGCGAAAGAGAGAGGGAGAGAGAAAGGGCCAGACAGAGAGAGACAGAGACAGAGAGAGAGATAGACAGAAGCTTCTGCATGCAGCAGTGAGAGTGGTGGAGCATGAGCCTTGTTAGGGGGTCGGTGCTATAACAGAAATACAGTGAGTATGAGGGAGCAGAGAGAATACAGTGACCCTTATCCTGTCGTGGGGGGGGGGGTGCGAAGGTTATTGATGCTTGTCCCGTATTGCTGGACATTTCTTCAGACCGCAGTTACTTCACTGAGCTGGGTGGGGAGCTCAGACCATGCTCGGTGGGTCTGGAGGTGTGCCCCCTCTGGGAAGAGAATGGTCCTCCTCTGTACTAGCCCATCTACCAGGACCTCTGTGCCTCTGTCGACAAACCGTGGTGTAATTGTCCCTTATCTGCCATGCTCGGGGTAAACTGTGCAGGGTAGCTCCAAACTGAGAAAGCTCAACCGTGTGTTCATTGGCCTTTTAAATATGGCCCCAGTGCCAGGGATCAGGGAATAACCAGGGGCACCCGGGTGATGGTGTGTACTTCCAGCCGTAAAGGGTGGGAGAATTGAGCCTTCCACATCCAAAGTTTTACTGCACATCCGCCAATATCTTTTATTGTATCCGTTGCTCCAGATGCTGTCTCCTCTGCATTGGAGAGACTGGATGCCTCCAAGCAGAGCACATTAGAGAAATCTCCGAGACACCCGCACCAATCAACCACACCGCCCTGTGGCCCAACATTTCAACTCCCCCTCCCACTCTGCCGAGGACACGGAGGTCCTGGGCCTCCTTCACACCCGCTCCCTCACTACCCGACACATGGAGGAAGAATGCCTCATCTTCTGCCTCGGAACACTTCAACCCCATGGCATCAATGTGGACTTCAACAGTTTCCTCATTTCCCCTTCCCCCACCTCACCTCAGTTCCAAACTTCCAGCTCAGCACTGTCCCCATGACCTGTCCTACCTGCCTTTCTCCTTTTCCACCTATCCACTCCACCTTCCTCCCTGACCTATCACCTTCATCCCCTCCCCCACACACCTATTGTACTCGATGTTATTTTCTCCCCACCTCCACCCTCCTCTCATTTATTTCTCAACCCTTCAGGCGCTCTCCCCTATACCTGGTGAAGGGCTTTTGCCCTGACGTCGATTTTACTGCTCTTCGGATGCTGCCTGAACTCCAGAATCGGGTTTCCAAAATCTGGAGTCATTGTTTTTACCTATGTAATGAGGTGAGTTCAAAGAGGTAACTCCAGGAAACTAGCTCAGCCTCGTGCGGACAATCTCTCTGTCACACTCAATGAAAATGTCACTGAGACAAATTATTGTTCGATTCAACCCAATGAGTCATAGACTCTGGTGACCACACTCCCAGTTACAAAGCTGCAGAACAAATGCTCATCTGACTTCACACCAATATCCTTTTTTCCCATCTTTCGTGGGAAAACTGGCTCATGTTACAGGATGCTATCGAAATGTCTACATTTCAGAATTCTGAAACCTGCGGACACATCATTCTGTCAGTCTTCCCATCTCTGTCTATTTCCCAAGCCCCTCCCATGTTTAAACTAATTCCCCCACCATCTCTCTCTGGCCGTGAGGTTCACACCCACAGCACCCCCTTGTCATGGCACAATGGAGATAGCAAGCTGCAAATGGATGGGAGATGCACATCCTGTCACTTCCAGCATGGGCTGCAAATTTCCAAATGCTGGGCAGGGATGTAACACAGTGTTACTGAGCAATGTATTGGGGTGGTGTATACAGTTCTACATGCTGGGAGGGTAACTGCTCCTGGGTTACAGATCAATGCGCTAGGGTGGTGTACACAGTCCTACATGCTGGAAGGGTAACTGCTCCTGGGTTACAGATGAACGCACTGGGGTGGTGTACACAGTCCTACATGCTGGGAGGGGAACTGCTCCTGGGTTACAGATCAATGTACTGGGGTGGTGTACACAGTCCAAATGTTGCGAGGGTAACTGCGCCTGGTTTACAGATCAACGCACTGGGGTGGTGCACACAGTCCTACATGCTGGAAGGGTAACTGCTACTTGGTTACAGATCAATGTACTGGGGTGGTGTACAGAGTCCTACATGTTGCGAGGGTAACTGCTCCTGCTTTCAGCTTAATTCAGATGTCATCACTGCATTGCTCGCTGTGCTGGTCAGACTGTTTGGTTGAGTTTTATAAATAATGCACTGCTGTGGTCTACACAGTGCTCCACTCTGAACAGATTGCTGGGTTGTACTGAGCAGTACATTGGCCTGGTCTACACACTGTTCCACGGTGAACAGATATCTTCTCTGGGTGTATGGTGTCTGGGCTGGTGCTGTGAGGTGGATTGAGAATGTGGTATAACTAAACCTTTCAGCTGATCTGGCAATGCCTTTAGTTCCAATTCCTGTGATTGGACCCTCCATCTCTCACCCCATTAATGTTACAGTGTGTCCATGCACAGGACATCATGTTGGTGGGGTGGGTAGGGGAGAAAGGTGATGGACAGGTCAAGGGTTTCCCCGAAAGGTGATGGACAGGTCAAGGAGTTCCCAGGAACGTTCTGTCCCCAACATTCTATAACTGACATTCCCTGGAACGTTCTATCGCTGACATTGTTTGTGAACAGCCGGACGTCAGTGAATTGAACAAACGATAAGATCCCGAGGGAAGAGATCCCATTCCAGGGAGAAGGAGACACTATTCCGAAGGCTCCTCAGCCATTTAAAGGGGTGAATACGTTTTCCCTGCGTTTACATTTCTTCCCGACACAGGATCGACCACAATTTAGACCAAAATAAGGAAATTCCCAAACTCAGTTTGTCTTCAGGAAACTTGGAGGGAATCCTTCAGGACAGTAACGTTTCCACCCGCCGTATTAGGAACTGGGAAGGAGTGACCTGTGTCTGCTCTTGAGTAATCGAGTGTGTGGGAATGTTCTAGAAACAATCTGTCCTTATGGATGTGTCTCTGTGTGCTTGCGGAGGGAGGGTTTCTTGTGGTTTATGTCACATTTTTGTCAGTAATTCCGACCTTCCCATTTGTTATTCCAGCTCCAATTATTTTAATAAATCCCTGAATACAAGCTCATATTTGAAAATCTCACTGGGTCCTCAATCAAACGGGTCCCTTTGCCTCCAGACTGATGGATAATGGGTTTGTTTTCCTTCCACATAGTTAACGGAGTGACCATCTACGTCCTGCTTTATAAAGATTGTGGATTGTCTCCATGTGTCAGACGTTACCTGGGGGCCATGGCAGCGGCGGATCTCCTGGTCATTATCCTCGACCTGATCCTGAGACACATTCCCATTGTTTTTCCGAATCAGTTTTTTTTCCTGTGGTACTCCGTCCCCGTGTGTAATATCCACGCCATCCTGCTTTATGCAGCCACTGATTGCTCTGTCTGGTTCACTGTCACTTTCACCTTTGATCGGTTTGTAGCTATTTGTTGCCAGAAGCTGAAAAGTAAATATTGCAGTGAGAAAACGGCGGCTGTGGTTCTGGGAGCAGTGACTGTGCTGAGCTGTTTAAAGAACATTTCATGGTATTTTATACTCACGGCTCACTATTGGCTGGTGAACACCCCCTGGTTTTGTGAGATAACAGACGAGCTTCTATTCTCCATTACCTGGATCACAATCGAGTTCCTCCACCACATTCTAACCCCGTGTGTCCCATTTTTCCTGATTCTGCTGCTCAATGTTCTCACCGTCAGACACATTTTAGTGACCAGCAGAGCCCGCAGGAGACTCCGCGCTCACACCATTGGGGACGCTCAGTCTGATACAGGAATGAGAAACCGAAAAAAATCCATCATTTTACTGTTTATGATCTCGGCCAATTTCATCCTGTTATGGTCAACGTTCATGCTGTATGCTTTATGGGCCCGGATGTATTATATTGGGTATTGGTCTCTGTATCTCGATTGGTTTGTGCAGGAATTGGGCTTCATGCTGCAGCTCCTCAGTTGCTGCACAAACACCGCGATTTACGCCGTGACCCAGACTAAGTTCAGGCAGCAACTGAAGAATGTGCTGAAATATCCCTTCACCCAAATTCATCCATCAATCAAATTCCCTCATTAATCAATCCATCCGAGATTTTCTCATTTCAGTTCAGTGTTGGAGTTCATTTCATTTTAATTCATCGATGGAGCAGCCTGTCGCTATGGTAACAGACTGAGGGTAGCGGTGCTTTGTCCATCCTTATCCCCCAGGGGGGTTCCTGGTATACATTTCAATGTTTCTCACAACTCAGGGGCTAGTGAGAAAAGGCACAATCCCACGAACTGTATCCATCACTTCCATTTGTAAAAAATAAAAATGTGCATTAAAGCGTGCTGAGCAGCAGAATGAATGATGTTGTTGTGTGTCTTTCTGTTGGAGAAGCTGAGCTGGAGAGAGACAGACTCAACCTCAACACCTGGTCCTCAGGGAAGGGGAGGGCACCGGTCCCTGAGCTCAGGAACTGGGATTAACTCCCTCTGTCGTTATCTTCACCCCTGGGTCTCCCACTCCAACTTGGCTCTCAGCAGAATTCAACTTGCTCCCTTTGTCGCTCTCCCTCCATATATGCCTCCCACTCTCACACAGCACTGGTATTTCTCTCTCCTTTTCCCATTTACACACTCAATTCCACTGTCGTTATCTTCCCCAATCTCATTCACTCTCTCTCCATTTTGCAATCATAACCTCCCAATGCTACGGACTTCCTCGAATCCTTCGGTGCAGGGTGAACAGAAGAGGGTAGTCGGTCTTCAGGCCGATGTTCAGGAACAGAGATTGGGACGACATGTCAGGCCATTGCTAGGGCAACAGTGTGGAGCTAGGGCCAAACGCCATTGCTCGGGGACATAGTGAGTGTGAGAACACCAGCCGTTAATGTGGGTAACAGGTGGAGAGGCACCATAGGCTGTGGCTTAGACGAGTTCAGCAGGATATCACAAACAGAACACATTGTGTGGGACATACTGTCTGTTACTCAGGGAATAGAATGGGGATGGGGTTAAAGGCCATTTAGAGGGGATCAACTGGTCAGTGTTCACAGACAGGAGCACAGTTTAACGTGTGTGAGGAGTGTGATGGTGGGCGACTGCGTGGGCGTGTGAGTGTGATGCTGGGCCAGTGTGTGAGCGAGTGAGCGTGATGATGGGGAATGCGTGTGGGGGTGAGCATAATGGTGGGGGTGGTGTGGGGGTGTGACTAATGGTGGTGGAGTGTGTGAGGGTAAGCGTAATGGTGGGGGCAGTGTAGTTCAGTGTATGTGATGGTGGTGGAGTGTGTGGGGGTAAGCGTGATGGTGAGGGAGTTATGGGGTGCTGTGTGTGAGTTTGGTAGAGTGTGTGGGTTGAGCGTGACGGTGGGGGCGGTGTCGGGCAGGGGGAGTGAGGGTGGTAGATGTGTTGGGGTGTGTGTGACGGTGAGGGTGATGTGGGGCATTGTGTGTGTTGGTGGTGGAGTGTTTTGGGGTGTGTGTGACGGTGAGGGTGGTGCAGGGCAGTGTGTGTGATGATGGCGGAGTGTGTGGCGGTAAACATGATGGTGAGGGAGGTATGACGTGGTGTGTGTGAGTGGGGTAGAGTGTGTGGGGATGAGCGCGACGGTGGGGCGGTGTGGGGCAGGGTGTGTGAGGGTGGTGGAGTGTGTGGGGTTTTGCGTGATGGTGAGGGTGTGGTGCAGTGTGTGTGATGGTGGTGGAGTCTGTGTGCGCGACCGTGATGGTGGGGGTCGTGTGGGGCAGTGAGTGTGATTGTGCTGGTGTGCGGGTGAGAGTGACGGTGGGGGTGGTGTGGGGTGTGTGTGTGATGGTGGAGGAGTGTGTGGGTGTGACCGTGACAGTGAGGTTACTACGGGGTAGTGTTTGCGAGGGTGGTGGAGTGTTTGGGGGCGTGATCGTGACGGTGGGTGTGGTGTGGGACATTTTGTGTGAAGGTGTAGAGGGCGTGGATGGGAGCGTGACAGTGAGTGTGGTCTGGGGCAGTGTGTGTGATGGTGGTGGAGTGTGTGGGGGTGAGCGTGATGGTGAGGAGGTATGGGGTGGTGTGTGTGAGTGTGTAGAGTGTGTGGGGATGAGCGTGACGGTGTGGGCAGTGTGGGGCAGCGTGTGTGAGGGTGGTTGAGTGTGTGGGGTGTAGCGTGATGGTGAGGGTGTGGGGCAGTGTGTGTGATGGTGGTGGCGTGTGTGGGAGTGAGCATGACGGTGGGGGTGGTTTTGGGCAGTGTGTGTGATGGTGGTGGTGTGGGGGGTGAGAGTGATGGTGGGGGTGGTGTGGGGCAGTGTGTGTGATGATGGTGGAGTGTATGGGGGTGAGCGTGATGGTGGGGGTGGTGTGGGGTGTGTGTGTGATGGTGGTGGAGTGTGTGGGGTTGAGCGTGACAGTGAGGTTACTATGGGGCAGCGTTTGCGAGGTTGGTGGAGTGTTTGGGGGCGTGAGCGTGACAGTGGGTGTGGTTTTGGGGCAGTGTGCGTGAAGGTGGTAGAGTGGGTGGGTGTGATCGTGACAATGAGGGTGGTGTGGGGCAGAGTGTCTGATGGTGGTGGAGTGTGTGGGAGTGAGCGTGAAGGTGGGGGCGTGTGGGGCAGAGTGTCTGATGGTGGTGGCAAGTTTGGGGTGAGCGTGACGGTGGTGTGGTGTGAGACAGCGTGTGTGAGGATTGTGGAGTGGGTCGGGTGAGCGTGACGGCAAGGGTGGTATGGGGCAGTGCCTATGGGTAAGCGTGATGGTGAGGGAGGTGTGGAGTGGTGTGTGTGATGGTGGTAGGGTGTGTGGGATTGAGTGTGATGGTGTAGGTTTTGGGGCAGTGTGTGAGACTGTGGTGGAATATGTGGCGGTAAGCGTGATGGTGGAACACCTCTGCTTTTCTTCATCCATGTCTCCACAACTTGTCAGCAAGTACGATTTCTCATCCTGTCACTTGTATAACTTCCAAATTAAATGGCAACAATAACTCTATCTGAACAGACTGGAACGTTACTCCCTAAATTTCTCTAAAAACGTTCAGGTGTTGTAATCAGTACACATATTTGTCTCAGACACGCTATGGGTAATTTAAATGCTGAAATGTTGTAACGCCAACACCAAACTCAAGGTAACCTTCCCAATTGTGAAATATTTCTGTTGATGTTTCCACCGGCCACTCCAACCACACTTTACATAATAGAGCACTTCTCATCTCTCTTATGGTCCTACTGAATGACATTTCTCCTCATGTCTCAGATTAAAGGTTTTACATGTTTCTGTACCTCTAAATGCTGTAACCCCATTCACCTGCTACTCCTGGCCTATGCCACTAAACCTTAGTCTCACAGGTATATATTTTAAGATCTTGCACATTCTTCTCAAGCCCGCCCAGAAGCCAAACTTTGTTTTATGGACCAAGTGAGAATCATTAGCCATTTTAGATTTTAATCATGCCATTTCAACTTTCTGCTCTTCCACACGAGTTGTCACGACTGCAGGAAGTGAATTTTTGAACTCCTCCAAAGTAAGGATCTCTCTAAGAGTGTCATCGATTGCTCTGTTTTTAATACCCTGACTCGCCTTTCAAAATTACTTTGCTTGATCCTTTCAAACTCAATGTATGTTTTACTAGGGATGCAATTTTACATTCTAAAACACTGTCTGTTGTTTCTGGCGCAAGCTCATATGCACTTCAGATGTCTTTCTTCACCTCCTCATACTGGCCAGATACCGCCTCCGATAGGGATGCAAATACTTCACTCTTTATACCTACCAGCTTTGTTTGGATCAACGAAATCCATATGATCAGTGGCCACTGCATTCGTGTAGCCACTTTCGCAAATGAAATTAAAGAGACTTATACATCTTTCTCATCACATTTAGACAATGCCTGGATGTATTTAAACAGTTCCCCATCAGACCTTTGGCTCATCCTCACTATCCTCCTCATCCAGCACAGCATCTACCTTCGTCTCCACCCTGCAAAGTCGACTTTCCTCTCAAATTGCTAACTTTTGCAGTTGAAACTCTCTCGCTTTCTGCCATTCTTCTTTCGTTTTCTGTCTTGCTTCTTCCTTTCTGTTTCTTTAAATTCTACTTTTAATCGTATTTCAAACTGTCTCAATTCCTTTTTATGCTCAAGGTGCCTCATCTGCAAATGAATTCTAGCCATTTCCCAAAGTTCTGATGGTGTTTCCAACAAAATTCTAATGCCAAGCTACAGCTGTAATTTTCTCTCCTTTTCTCACAGACAAACGCAAACCCAACTCCAGCCTGTCTGTCAATTCTAACAGCTTTGCCTTGCACACCTTTCGTAAAATCTCCACCTTCACTTCTTACACACCCAGAGGACTCTTACAGACAACATTAGCCATGACTACACAAAGCACTGTGCAAACCAACCGAATTCAAAACCCAAACCAAAAGACACTAACAACTACAAGACGCTGCCGTTGAGCCCAGCAATCTCCCTGTGCACATCCTCCCATCCCTGCTGGGTAGTTTACTCTTCGGAGGGTCGGTGTGGACTTGTTGGGCCAAATGGCCTGCTTCCACACTGTAGGGATTCTAATCCAGAACCTAATTTGGAATTATTGATTTCGAACTGGACAAGTGTCCCCAGTTTGCTTTGAATCAGAGCAGACTGCCTTAAAATAGTATAAGATGGTTGCCTGAACGCCGATCTCGGCTTATGCTAGATTATCAACTGTATGGAAAGAGGCCCTCCGGCCCAACAAATCCACACCGCAGACCAAACCACCCAACCCCACATTTATCCCTAACTAATGCACCTAACACGATGGGCAATTTAGCATGGCCAATTAACCTGATCTGCACATTGTGGGAGGAAACCAGAGCACCCAGTGGAAACCCATGCAGGCACAGGGAGAATATGCAAACTGCACACAGTCATAAGTGGAAATTGAACTCGGGTCCCTGGAGCTGTGAAGCAGCAGTGCTAACCACTGAGCCACCATGCCATCCCACTACGTTCTAGTAAAGGTAGATGGGAAATGGGTGTTCCAGATGTGATGCAGCTGGTCAACCCACTCAACTTTAAGCAAAACACAATTTATTTAAACACTCTAATAAAAACAGATACAAAAAGTAGAGGAGTTTAGAATAACTAATGAACTGTTCCAATGTACTAAAATCCCATAAACTCATCCCTTGGCAAAAAGATACATCCAAGAGCCTTGTCACAGCATTTTCAGAGATGTTCGAAACCTGGCCCTTTACAATAATACTGAAAGGGATTCCTCGTGTTACTGACTACACAATCAACTTAGAGGGACAAACACAGACGTCAGACGTTTAGTGGACAGGCACAGGCCATCTTTCAAATATGTGAGTCAAAGCTGCAACCCTTATTGAATATTCTGAAATTGCTTCACAGAACACTTCAAACAATCTTTTAGATTACTTACTGTGTGGAAACAGGCCCTCCGGCCCAACAAGTTCACACCGACCCGGCGAAGTGCAACCCACCCATGCCCCTACATTTACCCCTTACCTAACACTACGGGCAATTTAGCATGGCCAATTCACCTCACCTGCACATCTTTGGACTGTAGGAGGAAACTGGAGAACCCGGAGGAAACCCACACAGACACGGGGAGAATGTGCAAACTCCACACAGTCAGTTGCCTGAGGCGGGGAATTGAAACTGGGTCTCCGGCGCTGTGAGGCAGCAGTGCTAACCACTGTGCCACCGTGCCGCCCACACATAAACTGGGAGAAGATAACAGACCAACATGGAGAGCTGTGCAGGCCATGCTAGTGCATTGCTCAGTAACCTGGATTTTCTGCCCAGCACGGGGAGTATTGCTAACCTTTACTATCATTTGGGAACGGTACACACATCAAATACACACAGCAGCGGAAGGTTTCTATGTGTGTGTGTGTGTGTGTTGGGGGCATGCATTTGGGGTGGTTGAATGTAAAAATCATTGTTTGAGAGAAAATGCACTTGAAGGAAACCAGGTTAAATATGAACAACTGGCAGGGATTTGGATAATCGACACAGAGAGACTGAGGGAAGTTTCATCTACAGATGAGTTAAACTTCTTGAGAATATTTAAACAGAGACATTGTCAGAAAAAAATAATAATATAGATCAACGTGCACAGGAATATCAGATGGATGGGATTTGGGGATGAGTTCGAATCAGATTTGCTTCTGCAAGTTTCAAACCGAGAGTGTCAGCAGCAGATTGTTGTCATCATTAAATCTGTATTTCACAGCTCAAGGTTCAAACAGCAGATGGGTTAAGCCAGTGAAGTATATTCTGGAGCAGTGAGTAGTTAAAGTTAATAATGGTCACGACATGGTGTCAGGATTCAGCTCATGGCCAAAGGGATCACCAAAGTTGTGATTCGTCTGTGTCAAACACCACCTGCAAGTTGCCCTCCAAGCCACTCATCACCCTGACTTGGAAAAATACAGGTGTTCCTTCACAGTCGTTGGGTCAGAATCCTGGAATACCGCGTGGCTTCGAATCCCACCCTCGTCGCTGTCATCAACGGCATTTCAGTGCTGCTATTTTCCGATGATCATAGCTGTCATGTTGAATTTGGAGCTCCAATAGTCAGTTCATATGCATCGACGCTATTACAAAATCCCAAAGAATAGTAATTGAAATGTTGGTTGCATTGGGATAATGTAAAGGAGCGTGGTTTTCTTTTAAAGTCAAGTTGCTGTGAAAGTGTTTTCGTATGAAAGTCATTCAGGAAAATAAAATAACGAGAGCTGCGAAGTGCATGTTTATGCAAAGGGATTCTTAATGAACGTTTTGTCAGATGAAATCTGAAGGAGGTTGAGTAGAAGCAATTCATCCTGGTGAGAAGAGCACAGCGAGACAGCCCAAATTAATGGAGATACTTCAAAGGGGCAGGGCGTGGGTGTAGGGGCACTGAGAACTGGCTGTAAATGCCCAGTGGAGAATTGCCGCTGTGGGTGCCGTGCATGGGCACGGAGAGACTTACACATTGGTCTCGCCCTCGCCCCTTGCTCTCGCCATTGATGAATGCTGGACATAAGGCACAGATAAACACAAGATGTGGGAAACAAGCTCCCTCTCGTTATGCACACACTGGATGCATCACATTGAACTATGAACAACTGGAGAAATCAGCATGTTACCTATAGGGAGTGAAACTAAACTGTGGATCAATAACCGCAGATTCATGCAACATAAACATGAAAAATGATTTAAAATGTCGGGTGTAGGTTTGCTCGCTGAGCTATAACTTTGATATCCAGACGTTTCATTACTTGGATAGGTAACATCATTATCAGTGGCGACCTCCAATTGAAGCTAAGCTGTTGTCTCCTGCTTTCTTTTTATATCTTTCTCCTCGATGGGGTGCCTGGGGTTTCTGGTGATGTCATTTCCTGTTCGTTTTCTGAGGGGTTGATAGATGGAATCTAGATCTAAGTGTTTGTTTATGGCATTGTGGTTGAAGTGCCAGGCCTCTAGGAATTCTCTGGCATGTCTTTGCTTAGCCTGTTCCAGGATAGATGTGTTGTCCCAGTCGAAATAGTGGTATTTTTAATCCGTATGGATGGTTACGAAGGAGAGAAGGTCGTGTCTTTTTGTGGCTAGCTGGTGTTCGTACATCCTGGTGGCTAACTTTCTTCCTGTTTGTCTTACGTAGTGTTAGTGACAGTCCTTGTATGGAACTTTGTAGATGACGTTTGTTTTGTCCATGGGTTGAACTGTGTCTTTTAAGTTTGTTAGTTTTTGTTTGAGAGTGTTGGTGGGTTTGTGTACGACTAGGATTCCGAGGGGTCTGAGTAGTCTGGCTGTCATTTCTGAAACTTCTTTGATGTATGGTAAGGTGGTTAGGGTTTCTGGCTGTGTTTGGTCTGCTTGTCGTGGTTTGTTCTTGAGGAATCTGCGAACTGTATTTTTTGAGTATCTGTTCTTCTCGAATACGTTGTATAGGTGGTTCTCCTCTGTTTTCCGAAGTTCGTCTGTGTTGCAGTGTGTGGTGGCTCATTGGAATAGTGTTCTGATGCAGCTTCGTTTGTGTGTGTTGGCATGGTTGCTGGTGTAGTTAAGTATTTGGTCAGTGTTTGTCGGTTTTCTGTATACGCAGGTTTGTAGTTCTCCGTTGTCCTTTCTTTCTACTGTGACGTTCAGGAATGCGAGTTTGTTGTCGGTTTCTTCCTCCTTGGTGAACTTTATGCCTGTGAGGGTGTTGTTGATGATGTTAAATGCCTTTACTATCTTGTTTTGTTTTGTGATGACAAAGGTGTCATCTACGTAGCAGACCCAGATTTTTGGTTTCATTGTTGGTAGGGGTGTTTATTCTAGTCTTTGCATTACCGCTTCTGCTATGAATCCTGACAGCGGAGATCTCATGGGTGTGCCGTCGGTTTGTTTGTAGACTATGTTGTTGAAAGTGAAGTGGGTGGTGAGGCACAGGTTCACTTGCTTCATGATGTTTTCGTTGGTAATGTGATTGATGGTTGTTGGTGCGTCTGTGATGGCCTCTTCTAAAAGTGTGGTAAGTGTTTCCTTTGCCAGGTCGATGTTGATGAAGGTGAACAGTGCTGTTATGTCGAATGAGATCATTGCTTCTTCTTCCTCTATTTTGGTGTTTTTGATGATTTTTAGGAATTCCTGGGTGGAGTGGATGGAGTGCTGTGACTCTTCTATGAGGCATTTCAGTCTTGCGTGTAGTTCTTTGGCCCGTCTGTAAGTTGGTGTTCCGGGTAATGAGACTATGGGTCTGAGTGGGGCTCCTGGTTTATGGATTTTTGGTAGTCCAGTTCGACTTGGGCAACACCTTGATCCTGGGACAATCTAAGGAAAGACATACCAGAGAATTCCCAAAGGCCTGGCACTCCAACCACAACGCCATAAACAAACACATAGATCTACATGCCATCTATCAACCCCGCAGAAAACGAACAGGAAATGACATCACCACAAACCGCAGGAACCCCATCCAGGAGAAAGATATAAATAGAAAGCAAGAGACAACAGCTTCGCTTCACATGGAGGTCGCCACTGATGATGGTACCTAGCCAGGTAATGAAATGTCTGGATATCAAACCTACAGCTCAGCGAGCAAACCTACACCTTAAACCTCAACCTGAGTTACAAACCTTCACAAACCTTGCGATTTAAAGTGTCTTTATACGCATATCATTAATAGACATTTCGTTATAATACCCATCTGGTTGAAAGAAGAAGACACCACATTTCAAGATGGATGACAACGTTACCAATGTTGTTTTGAAATTGAGATCTATTTGATCATTTTACGCAGTGAACAAGTTCATTTTAAATAATGCAAACCACATTTTCTCACCTGGAATAAAAGTGTGATGTGAATACAAACTTTGTCCTTGCTAACTCGCAGTTACTCAACATGAAACATAGGATGTAATTTTTATTAAGCATACATCAATTAGCACCATTATCTTACTTCGGATTGACTGCAGTATGCACATCCGAACTAAGGTTTAAGAAAGAATGACTTTTGGAAATAATGATTCGGTTGTGACTAAAAATAATATTAGGTTCTCATGATGTGGATATTCCACCAATAGGTCCAGTGGTGGGAAGGTTCAGTGTGCAGTATTTCTATGGTGGTGTAGAAGTATGTGAGCAGCTAGGGATGGGAGCTCCCACTTCATTTGGAGCAGCGTCTTTTGACGTGGACCAGAGAGCATTGTGACATCAATCTTGGAGTTCCAACCACACCTGGAGCAGCTTTCATTGTCATGGAGCAGCAGGGAGCATTGAGGCATCAGGCTGGGAGTTCCAAACACAACTGGAGCAGTTTCTGTTGACGTGGAGCAGCAGGGAGCATTGGAACATCCGAATGCAAGATCTAACCTCATTTGGAGCAGCTTCAGTTGACATGGAGCAAGGAGCTTTGCGAGATCCGTCTGGGAGTTCCACTCTCACCTGGAGCAGCTTTTAATGACATGTAGCAGCAGGGAGCATTGGGACATCAGAGTGATACATCCAAACTCAACTGGACTGCTTCTCTTGACATGGAGGAGGGAACATTGGGACATCAGACTGGGAGCTCCAACCTCACAAGGACCAGCGTTTAATGACATGTAACAGCTGGGAGCATTGGGACATCAGAGTGGTAGGTCTAACCTCAACTGCACCACTGATAATGACATGGAACAGGGAGCATTGGGACATCAGACTGGGAGCTCCAACTTCAAGTAGAGCAGCTTCTATTGACATGGAGCAGCAAGGAGCATTGGAACGTCAGGTTGGGAGCTCCAACATCACCTGGCAAACCTTGTATTTACATGGAACAGGAGGGAGGATTGGGATATTAGTCTGGGGGAAAGGATATTCAACTATTTTAATCTAAAGTAAAATATGTTTCAACACCTCAGATGTTAATTGATTTATGAAGAATCTTTCCCGGGAAAATAATTAATTCTTTAGATAGTAAAGACAAGTCCTGCAAATATTCAACTCAGGAAAACGTATTGGTACAGAGAGAAATGGGAGTGATGCTTCATGTCTTTGTCTTTTCATTTCTGGACGACTCTGCACTGGATTACGTCATCGGAAGGACGTTTTCACTCATTTTCTGGAACTTCGGACAGGTCATTAACGTTATCTAAAGATGGAAATTAATGGGAATATGCGATGTCATGATTAGGCTGGAGTTTACCTCAAATTATGGTGAAAATGCAGCAAAGTCATTTGCAATTTCCAAGATCGGCAGTGACCTCATTAATTGGCTGATCAGATTGTGAATGCTCGTTGTTTTGAGGACAATTTGAAGTGAATCAATGATGGTGATTATCTTTGTTCTTTGTTCACCTTGTGACTGTTACTGTTATTGCTCATGTCCTTGTTAACACCACAGCTCTGTCACGTGTAAAATTTCAGCTGTGCATCTGGCCATTGGTGCAACCATTCGCATAGCTGGCTCCAGATCAGGCAGTTGTAAGTTCGACTTTTACTTTGCGAACGTGCATTGTGGAGATTCATCACAAATCCAACCTAATCACTTTTGTTATGCTGAGGTGAATAATATTTGAAATTTTCATTTCCACGAACGAAAGTTCTTTCACTGTCTTCGATCAGTTAAACATTACCAAGAGCTGTCAGAGTTAAAATCACACAGCAGCAGATTGTATCGAACAGAGGTATTTGGAAGCACCAGTGTTCCATGCACTGCTTCTTCATCAAGTATTTGTCAACTGTTGGAATCTAAAATGGCTTTGTGTGATTATGAAATTTATCCAGCCCAGTCCAACACCAACACCTCCAAGTCATGGGTACCGTCGACACCACGAACGGTCGGTTAAAGTCTAGATGATCTTCCAAAAGATCGCGCATATTGACACACACAAAAATTCCAGCAGAAAAACACGCACCTGATGAAGGAGCGGCTCTCCGAAAGCAAGTGCTTCCAAATCAACCTGCTGGACTGTGCCCTGATATTGTGTATATTTTAACTTTGTCTACTCAACTCAAACACTGGCACTTCCATATCATAGACAACATCAGTCATGTCCCACCGTTGTCAGAGAAGGCAATCCTGGAATAGCCCAATACATTGCTCATAGGGACGTTTTGTTTTCAGAAACCAACGCACTCAAACGCTGCAGCTCTGATGGATGAAAAGCACAGAAAAGAAATAGCTGAGACTCAGTTTTGACAATATTTTGAAATTCTTTGGAAAGTGGAATCAGAGGAGAACTGTCTGACTGTGCAGAGAGAGGGAAAACACTTTTCACTTCTTTGATGAGCAGGGATATTGACTGATCTAAGGCATGAAACAGATTCCTGGTAGAGCTGCGCTCTCTCCATCAGGAACAAGAAGTCCTGATTTCCTGAACGGAAATGAAACCCAGGCCACTCAGTTAAAGCGCTGAATACTAACCACTAGACCACCAGGGATGAGGGCAGAAGCCGTTGCACGTTTCTTCATAACACAGTTTTTAGAATTATGTCACTGCAGATATGTTTCCCCTCAAAAATGATTGAATTATGGAGTGTTTACAGCACAGAACTGGGTCCCTTCATCTCATTTCCCAGCACTTGGTCTGTAACCCTGTGAACTCTGACGTTTCACCTGAATGCTAATTTCTCTGGAACGTTTTAATCTCGTAAAACACAATAAGTGGGATTTAAGTTTGAGATGGGAACTGAACCCCATTTTTACCCTTAGACTGAAGCACGCAGACACATTTCCCCAAGTGTGACACAGGCCTCGGGAGAAAACAAGCAGAAAGTAAGATTTCACCGACTTGTCTGATGTTGTCCCATTTCAGAGTTCAACACCAATATCTCGTTACAGCAAAGAAAGGAAGCATTCAGCCCCTCCCGTCCCAGTGTTCCTTTTCCATTGTTTCCCCATTACTCTGTAGTTTATACTGCCTCACCTCGTTCTTGCTGCCAAACTTGATCACTGCTCACGCCCGCTATTTCCTGTCCTGCTGAACGGTTTGCCTCAAGTTCTTGGAATGAAAAACAGGAATGGCCTATTTCAAGCACTTTTCTAGTTTACAAGGAAAGTGTTATCACCACTGAGCAACCAAAGTGCCAGCTCAGAGAGAAGGTCTCATCCTTTAGAAACTGAAATGCAAAGATGATTGGATAGCCTCAGTATTGCAAACCAAGCAACAAGACCGGAATAGGGCAGAGGGGATCACGCACAGAAGGATGGGAGAATAGAATGGCGAATCCCATGATGTCCAGGGTGATTTTAACAGAAATCTTCCCTGGTAGTATAGTGATGAGGATTCAGTGATTTCACTGTCATGGCTTGTTAAAGGTTAACATTTTCAGTAATCAATATGAAATACTGCCTGATGTTTCGAAGCAGAATGCTGATGTGCAGCAGACAGAATCGTTTCCCTGCATGACATAATAAGAGAGCTCAGGAGAGCCAGGAAGAGACAGGAGAGCCAGGAGGATACATTAGAAGTTGTTGGCGGATAGGATCAGGGTTAACCCTAAGTCTTTCCATAGGTATGTCAGGAATAAAAGAATGATGAGAGTTAAATTATGGCCAATCAAGAATAAAAGTGGGAAGTTGTGTGTGGAGTCAGAGGAGACATGGGCAACACTAAATAAATATTTTTCGACAGTACTCACGATATAAAGTGAAAATGTTGGCGAGGAAGATACAGAGATACTTGCATCTAGACTCGAAGAGATTGAGGTTCACAAGGAAGAGGTATTAGAAACACTGTAGTGTGTGAAAATAGACAAGCCCCCTGGGCCAGATGGGATCTATCCTAGGATCCTCTGGGAAGCAAAGGAAGAGATTGCCGAGCCCGTGCCATTGATCTAGAAATCATCATTATCTGCAGGAATAGTGCCTGAGGACTGGAGGATTGAAAATGTGGTTCCCTTGTTCAAGAAGGGTAGTAGAGACAACCCTGGAAATTACAGACCAGTGAGTCTCACTTCAATTGTTGCTAAAGCTTTGGAAAAGATGATCAGAATAGGATTTATAATCATCTAGAAAAGAATAATCTGGTCAGGGACAGTCAGCATGGTTTTGTAAAGAGTAGGTCGTGCCTAACGAATCTTATGAGATTTTTGACAAAGTAACCAAACAGGTAGATGAGAGTAAGCAGGTTGATGTTCTGTATATGGATTTCAGCAAGGTGTTCGGTAAGGTTCCCACAGTAGGCGAAAATGCAAAATGCGGTGGAATGGGATTGTGGGAGACATAGCAGTTTGGATCAGTAATTGGCTCGCTCAAAGAAAACAGAGTGTTGAAGTTGATGCAACATGGTGTCCAGTTACTAGCGGCATTCCGCAAGGGTCGATGTTGGGTCCAGGGCTACTTGTCATTTTTATAAATGACCTGGATGAGGGCTTAGAAGGGTGGGTTTGTAAATTTGCGGACAACACTATGGTCGGTGGAGTTGTGGATAGTGACGAAGGATGTAGTAGGTTGCAGAGAGACATAGATAGGATGCAGAGCTGGGCTGAGAGGTGGCAAATGGAGTTTAATGTGGACAAGTGTGAGGTGATACACTTTGGACGAAGTAATCAGAATGCAAAGTACTGGGATAATGGTAAGATCCTTGGGAGTGCAGATGAGCAGAGAGATCTCAGTGTCCATGTACACAGATCCCTGAAAGTTGCCACCCAGATTGAAAGGGTTGTCAAGAAGGAAAACAGTGTTTTGGCCTTTATTAATAGAGGGATTGAGTTCTGGAATCAGAAGGTTATGCTGCAGCTGTACAAAGATCTGGTACAGCCACATTTGAAGTATTGTCAACGTTTCTGGTCACCGCATTATAAGAAGGATGTTGACGCTTTGGAAAGGGCGCAGAGGGGATTTTCTAGCATGTTGCCTGGTATGGAAGGAATGTATTATGAGGAAAGACTGAGGGCCTTGAGGCTGTCCTCGTTGGAGAGAAGACTGGGAGATGACTTAATAGAGACATACAAGATAATCAGAGGTTTAGATAGGGTGGACAGGGAGAGTCTTTTTCCAAGTATGAGGACGGCAAACACGAGGACCACAACTTTAAAGTGAGGGGAGATAGGTATAAGACAGGTGTCAGAGGTAGTTTCTTCACTCAGAGAGTAGTTAGGGCATGGAATGCTTTGCCTGTAACGGTGGTAGATTCGCCAAGATTAAGTGCATTTAAGTCGTCATTGGAGAGGCATATGGACGTACATGGAATAGTGTAGATGGGATGGGCTTCAGATTAGTATGATAGGGCTGCGCAACATCGAGGGCCGAAAGGCCTGTACTGCGCTGTAATGTTCTATGTTCTATATGCTACAGTTCCACATCAGCAATGTAATTTGCAATTGCCTGAAGTTCAATCAGTTTAAAACAAGAACGGAGGGGGCGTCAGGAAAACGGAAGGGGAATAGTGGTTTGTGAGAGTTAACTACATGCCTCGTGGAGCCAGGTTCAATGTAGATACTGAATATCGGTTTTCCTGTTTACCTTGGTATACTGATCACTACGGATCAATTACCCAATATTGTCTGCCCTTTGTGTGTTGTTTTTTGTACATTGCACCTCGGTTCAGTGCTCCGGGGGGACCACGCTTTTTTAAATGTGGCACATTTTACTCAGGTCGGTTTTGCAGCTTCATATTAAGGCCAACAATTTTAGGAACAAATGATCACCATTCAGACCACCAAGTCTGTTCCGCTATTGAATGGTTTCATATCTGATCTGATAACCTTGAACTGCAATTTTTTGCCTTTCGCCAGAATGCTTTATGTCTTTGCTGTTCGAAGATCTACCGATCTCAGCCTCATTACACCTAATGACACTTCCCCAACAGCCTTCTGCTATAAGAAAGTCCACTGATACAGAACTGTCTGAGAGAATAAGTACTTCTTCGTCTCTATTTTAATTGTGAGATCCGCATTCTAATACGAAGTTAAAAATCGCACAACACCAGGTTATAGTCCAACAGGTTTAATGGAAGCAATAGCATTTGGAGAGCTGTTCCTTCATCAGGTGGCTGTGGAGTACACAGTGGTAAGGTACAGAATTTATAGCGAAAGGTGACAGTGTAATGTCACTGAAATTATACATTGGAAAAATACCTTGATTGCTTGTTAAGTCTTCCATTTGTTAGAATGACTATGTAAGGTTCATTTCTTTCTTATTAAATCGAAAAACTTTCTTTTAACAGTTACATTCTCAGGTGGACTTAACCAATTAGTGTCAGCACAGATAATATGTTGAAGGTGTTAGTCCCTGTGTGCTGCGTCCATGCCATAATGTTTAGACTGACGCTAATCTAAAAAAAACAACATGCTGCAGACAAGAATGCCTTAAGACATGGTACATTGGTGAAGCTGCTCAGAGGCTACAGCAACGTAATGGGCGCTGCACATTAATCAACAGACAGGTGTGCCCCTTCCCAGTTGGAGAGCTCTTCAGTGATCCAGGACATTTGACCTCGGATCTTCGGGTGACAACCCTCAAAGGCGGTCTTCGGAACAGGCAGCAGCAAAAAGTACCCCCACAGAGACTGATAGCTAAATTCGGTACCCATGGTCATTGGGTTCATTTCACAGTACAGGTGATCCCATTGTCCTATCTACAAACAGAGACCCTCTTGCACACACACACACACACACACATATCCGTCTGTGGGGTGAATTTGTACTTGCAGAGTTAGATTGGACTTTGCTCAAAAACTTCATGAATCCATGTAAGTCTCTGGCAATTCATTTTTATAAGCTTGAATCAGTCTAACCATTTTGGAACAGACAGCAGCACACGGGGGCAGACACCAGTTGTTAAACTTCACCTGAGAATGAAACTTTAAAATAAAAAGGTTTTGCGCTTTGCATATGAAAGAAGTGAAGCTAACATGGTCATTCTAACAGATCGGAGACTTAGCTAACAATCAAGGTATTTTTCAATGTACAATTTCAGTTACGTCACACTGCAAACATATGCTATAAATTGTGTGTCTTACAACTGTGTACTCCACAATCACCTGATGAATGAGCAGTGGTCTGAAAGCTAGTACTTCCAATTAAACCTGTTGAACTATAACCTGGGGTTGTGTGATTTTCAAATTTGCATAGCCCAGTCCAAAACCGGCATCTCCAAGTCATTCGATACGAGGTGCTCTGGTCACAGAACTAAACTTTCTGCATCCAACTTATTAAATCCTTGAAAATACCTATATGTTTCAATAAGGATCATTTTGTAGTACTGAGTCTGAGCAGGCAAAGGCAACTTATTTCAGCATTTCTTCCCATTTGATTTCATCTCCGATATGAAATTCTCACTGACTCTGACAGAACTGCTACCTTTGCTGTTTTGTAATGTCAGGAACTCGTGTTCAATTACAGATTTCCAGTAGGAACAACAATTTTTTTTTCCCTGACTGGAAATCAACATTGGGAAATAGCAGTGAGACAGCTGCATTTCAGCACGTTCGCACCAAGGACGACATATGCAATGCTTGAAACTTTTCTTGATGACTTTGTTTTTGCCTGTTTTGTTCAGTTGAAAAATGACAGTTTTTGAGTTTTTAAAAGCATGGCAAATGGTCCTTCAGCCTGTTGCATTATTATCAGTTATCAAACATCTGGCTTGTAAACACAGTTTCCAGCACGTGACTCATCGCCTGGTGTGTTCGAACATTTCAAGTCTTAGATAAATTGTTATTCAATTTCTTAAGGGCTTAAGTGGAAGAAAAAACATCTCTGTGAACGAACAGTTCTGAAAGACAAACTCTTTCTCGGAGCCATTTGTCAGTTTTCCTCATGATGCTGCAGAAAATACTCCTGCGCTCACATCTGAATTGGTTTACCCTGTTTCTTCCTCAGCTTCCTCCTTCTTTCTATTAAATGGTTTAGACTCCAGTACAGACACATGGTGCAGGTTGTGGAAGTCACGTGTTTGCACTTTCATTGAGACACTGTCTCGCCGGGAGCTGCAGACCTTCCCCACACAGATTCAGAAGCACTGTCCTTCCTGTGACATTTCCCATTGAGAATGGAAGGACAGGCATTAATCACCCGCATTTGGAAACGGAGCGACAGTTTTAAAATATATACACTGCCCCAGCCAGGAATTGAGCTCCTAACTCCCGCTTAACATACGGCGACACTAACCACTATACTAACAAGGACAACAGTTTCAAAGGAGACACTTCAGCCTGTTGTGGTTGCATTTGTCAAAAGCAACTGCTTAACGACAATTTAGGCCAAAGCCTTACAGGTAATGGCAGAACATATTCACATCTGAATATTCCTTCAGGTTATAAGGGTTGCTGCCTCTCTGACCCTTACAGACAGTGTGTTCCAAAATCCAACACCCGTCGGCCTGTACCGCTTTTCCACACATCTACTTGAACCATTCTGTCTCTCTCCTTAAATCTCTGCCCCGCTGTGATCGTTCTTTCCATCGCTGGGAAACGCTTCTTTCAGTCTACCTTATCTATACCTCTCACAAACCCCTCTGCACTGTGACAAACAACCCCAGTCTGTCCTGTCTCCCTTCATGACTGAGACTCTTCTGCCCAGACACTATCCGAGAGAATCTCTCCTGCAACTCTCCCAGTGCGATCTCATCCCTGGACAATTCTAGCACTGAGCCGAATGAATATATTTCCATTCTGTAACAGCATCGAGGGTGGCTCTGCAGCATTTATTGCCTTCCGGTTTGGAGTCACGTGGACGCCAGACCAGATAAGGACGGTAGTTTCCTTCCCTCAAGGACATCAGTGAAACAGATGGGTTTTTAAGACAACGGATTCTTAATTCTCGGCATTTATTGCATTCACATACTATCATCGTCGTGGTGTGGTGGGGATCGAACCCGTCTCCATTGAACATTACCTGGCTTTGCTGTGTTAACAATCCAGCGAAAATACCACTCGGCTATCGCAGAAAACCCTCCTGGGGGATCTTTCCCAATAGAGTCACTTTTCCCCAATTATTCTCTATGCCCTTTCATTGAGCCTCACACTCCAATAATCTCTGGTCCATGTCAGTAAAAGCTGCTAAAAGAGAATTGATCTCACAGCCACGATATCCAAACGGATCAGGTGATTTGAAGGTTCCAATGAAGAGATTGGGGCATGGTCACCCAGCAACAGTGAGTGCAACGGCACAGACTGGATGGTATTAACGTGAAAGTGTATGTTAGATTGTGCAATGCCTCAGTCAAATGGGATGAGGGATGTAAAAGGGAGCTAGGGAGAGTGCGAGGGAAAGACATCTTCGAGAACTTTTGGGTTTAAATTCTGATATTTGAAACGCAGAACAACAAAATTCGATGGAAAAGAAATCATCACCTCGGAGAATACTATCTTGTAAAAAACGATTAATTTCTTACCGTGTTTCACCAAAAGTAAAGCTTCGAGAGAACGGACCGCTATGGTGTGGATTAGAGCCGAGGTCGCTGCAATCACAACGCAGAATGCGAACTCCTAAACGGTTACAGCATTCCACAGACCACGCTTGCAAACTGCAACCAGTATGGTAGCAGAGGAAATGTCAGGAAGAATGTACAATATCAGGACTTAGCGGCAGGCATGTGGGAACGCAAAATGAACCGAATCTTTAACTTTCGCATCCCCAGAGACTGTGGAGGTTCCATGAATGAGAGTACAGGAGAATGGGATTAATGAAACTCTCCAAACGTTTGGGAGAGTGCAGAATATAGTTGAAACGTATGCTTCAATAGCATTATATTTGAACATCAGCTACTTCATCACTTTGCCCACACAAGGCAGGACCAACTGCTGCATGCAATCACACATAATCCCAGTTCCAGACCCGGAATCAGACAAACTGTGTGAAGCAGCCACGAAGATCCAATTGGAAACTGGGATAGAATGACAGGAGAGAGGCGCATGTATTTCCGAGGTTGGGGCAGCTCCTGGTCAAAAGCGGGGCGGAAAGGAATACTTGCCCCCATTTATAACATTATGACCATAAACAGTACACGTTGCTGAGACAGCCGATTGGCGCATCCAAAGCGTGTGGAGACTTTAACTTTGGGGTGGCAATGTACGAAATTTCATTTTCCTGTTTGGATCAGTGGTTTTGACATTGGCATCTGCTTTTGTTCGCATCAACTCAGAATCAGCTTCTTGTTCCCAATAAATACTGCAACCTGGAGAGGGTGGTGTTGTGGTTATATAACAAACGAGTCATTCTTGGGGACTCACACACGGAACTGGTAATGTTAAAGTTCGATGAATAAAACCTGGAATGGACGCCTGACCTCAGGAACAGAGGACATGCCTTTAATTTCCTGCAATCCCATTCATGCATGTCACTTATACAGGAGATGCTACCATCTTTACCCAATCCTGCCTACTTGTGTCTCCAGGACCTGAACGAAATAGGTGACCCTTAATCCGAGAATGACGACCGTGTGGGAAAGCAGGCCATTCGGCCCTTCCAGTCGACACCATCTCTCTGAAGAACATCCTAGCAGACCCACATTTCATAACTATTCCGGTCCCCTTCATTTCCCATGTCTGATCCCAGTAACCTGCACACCTTCAGTCTGTGGGAGGAAACTCACACAATCAAAGAGAGAATGAGTAAACTGCACACAGTCACACGAGACTGTGATCTAATCCATGTCTCTCATGCAGCAAGATAGCAGCGAATCAGGAAGAACCACAAATGCTGTCCTGACCAGCGACATCCACACCCAGTGGGTATATCAGGAAGAATAAAAACACATTCACAACATGGTCAACGGGACTTACATCTGCGTGGACATGATTTCAACCAATCGTTCATCCTGGGGAGATACAAGAACAACGATATCACAGAGAAACCAGCGCAATGCGGGATTCAATTACCTGCTGAAGTGGAAACTCATCTACTCAGTCAAACTGGGGACAGACTATTCAACAATCCCGTGTATGGGAAGGGCTCAATGAGCAGATGAACCTCCAGAGTAACCAACAAGATTACATATCCCGGAAGGAGATCAACTAAACTGCCAACGCTGCTGTTAATCCCAACCAGCTGCCAGTTTCACAGCGTCAAAGTCATAGACTCATACAGCATGAAAACAGGCCTTTCACTCCTACCAGCTCACACTGAACATCATGCCAAACTAAACGAGTCGCATCTGACGGCTCTTGTAACTGCTGAGGGTTAATAATGCCCTTGTGATATTATTACTGCATTGTTAATATGTATGTCCAGATATAATTCTGTGGACACGGGTTCAAACACTGGCATGGCAGATGTTGGAATTTTATTTAAATATATACCTAGAGACTAATGATGATGTTGAATCAGTAGATCTGATTCACTAATGCCTTGCCAATCTGATCTGGCTGGTATGTGACTCCAGATCCATAATATCATGGTTGATTCTGAACTTCCCTCTGGGCAATAAATTATGTACTAGGCATGAATGAATAGCTTTTGTTAATCCCACTGATACTTTCCAATTCATTTATCGATCCAAATATCCTGTAAATATTGTAAATGTACTTTCATTCATCACTGCCTCAGGAAGTGATTTGCACACATAAACCATCCTCTGTTAAAAAAAAAATGCCTCTCATGTCTTATTTTAAATCCCTCTTTTCACTTTAAACATTTGCCCTCTGGTCTTGAAGTGCCCCTCCTTGGAGAAAAGACAGTTACAGTTAACTCTATCCGAACTCTCAATAATTTATAAATTTCTATCAGGTCGCCTTTCAAAACTCCAGTGCTCGAGTGAAAATATTCTCAGCCAATTCAGCCTTTCGTTATAACACAAACCTTCCCCACCAGCCATACGCTGGTATACTTGTTCTAAACCTACTCCAGCTGAATAATTTCCTTGCTATTACTGGGCGACAAGAACTGGACGCAGTCGTCCAGAAGACGCATCACCCAATGTCCTATTCAACTTCAACATGACGTACCAACTCCTACGCTCAAAGGACTGACCAACGAAGGCAAGATGACATTTTTTTTAACCATTCTGTCCATATATGAAGCAAATTAAAATGAATTATGTACTTGCATTCCTGGCCTCCGTGTTCCACAACACATGCATTGCCGGTCATTAAATGTATCAGCCCTACTAATATTTGATGTAGCAAAATGCAATACCTTCCATTTATCCAGATTGAACTTCATGTGACATTTTTCAACCGAAAGACGCAATGGATTAAGATCCTTCAGGAACCTTAGATCACCTTCTTTACAGTCTCCAATTCTGCTGTCCTTTGCAAGCTTATGAAGAATGGCTTCTATGAGTTCTATTGTTTTCTCATAAAGGTCAACGATTTTTACTTATTTGTCGTGGCCATCATTTAGCTGTTTGCAAATCAGGTTACAATTAGTCATGTAGTTAACCATGAGGAAGAAAGCCATAGACTGCAGGGAGATTGGAAACAATTGGCAAGAAAATGTGCTGAAAGGAATTTAATCCAGTGAAGTGGGTGAAAATGAATTTGAGGACGCACAATGAGAAAAGTGTGAATACTGAGTGGTTTAAAGTAATAAAAGAGAAATTGGAATAGACATTCACGAATGTTTGAAGGTGATTGGACAAGGGATTAACTGGTCTCGATGGGTTGGAGATACTTTCTGTTCTTGACCGCAGGTGGGAATATAAGAGCAGGGAAATGATGCTGGAACTTTAGCAACGGCCTATTCAAGATCAATAGACAGGGGAATCAGACGGACGGAAGTGCGTACTGCAGGTGCTGGAAATCAGAATCAAGATTAGAGTGGTGCTGAAGAAGCACAGCAGGTCAGGCAGCATCCGAGTTGCAGAAAAAAAATAACGTTTCGGGCAAACGCCCTTCATCAGGAATAAAGCTGGGAGCCTCGAGGGTGGAGCGATAAACGGGAGGACTGGGTCTGGGAAGAATTGAGCTGAGAGTGCAAGATGTGGATAGAGATGGGGTTAAAGGTGATAGGTTGGAGACGAGAGTGGAGCGGACAGGTGGAAAGGAAGATAGACAAGTGGGACAGGTCAGTAGGATGGTGCCAAGTTAGATATTTGGAGCTCGGATAAGGTGGCCGTGGGGGGATGAGGAAACTGGTAAAGACCACGTAGATACCCTGGGGTTGAGGGTCCCGAGGTGGAAGATCTGGCGTCTGGTGGTGAGGAAATGGCGGTGGAGGAGACCCAGGAACTGCATGTCCTTGGGAGAGTCGGGGGACGTGGTAATTGATGTTTTTGGTCATGGGGCGTTGGAGCTGAATGTTGCGGGTTCCCTGGAAATGTTCTCTGAAGCGCTCTCCGAGAATGTGTCTGTTGGCCCCAATGTAGAGGAGACCGCATGGCGAGCAACAGCTGCAATAAATGACATGTGTGGAAGTGCACACGGACATTTGATGGATGTGGAAGGCTCATTGGAGCCTTGGAAGGATGTGAGATGGAAGATGTGGGTGCAGGTTTTGCAATTCCTGTGGTGGCAGGGGAAGGTGCCGTGAGGGGAGGGTGGGTTTTTGGAGGGCGTGGATTTGACTAGGCACTCGTGGAGGAAAGAGTCTTTGTGAAAACTGGATAGGGGTGGGGAGGGAAATATAAATTTCCCTGTCACTGCAGGAATTGCAAAACCTGCACCCACATCTACCTCCTCACCTCTGTCCAAGACTCTAATGGAGGCTTCCACATCCATCAAAGCTTGTCCTGCACTTCCACACATGCCATTTCTTGTATACATTCCGCCTGATGCGGTCTCCTCTAAGTTGGAGAGAGGAGATGTGTTCTCACACAACACTTCAGAGAATATCTCCAGGATACCCGCTTTGAATCAACCTCAGTGCCCCATGGCCAAACATTTCAACTCCTCCTCCCACTCTCCCGAGGACATGAAGGTTCTGCGCCTCCTGTATCGCCACTGCCTCACGACCTGATGCCTGGAGGAAGAAAGCCTCATCATCTGCCTCGGGACACGTCAACCCCATGGAATCAATTTGGACTTCACCCGTTGCCTCATTTCCCCTCCCCCTACCTTACCCCAGTTCCTACCTTCCAGCTCAACACCATCCGCCTGACTTGTCCCACCTGTGCATCTTCATTCCCACCTATCCACTCCACCTACTTCTCTGACATATCATGTTCACCCCCCGCCTGCATCCACTTACAGCACTCTCAGCTGCCTTCTCCCCAGCCCCACCCCCTTCCTATTTATCTCTCCATCCCATGTGCTCCCAGTCTCATTCCTGATGAAGGGCTTTTGGCTGGAACTTCCATTTTTCCTGCACCTCAAATGCTGCCGGATCTGTTGTGCTTCTCGAACACCACTGTAATCTTGAGGGGAGTCAGTTGATTGAGAGGATTTTCAGATATTTTCTATTGTTGACCACAGGCTGTGGATGATAGCAGAACGTTAGCAACCACCAGTTTAGGGAACCGCGAAAGGACTGAGCACAAGTCTGGTCACCGCATAAATCAACATTTTTCTTCAAATTGTAAGATAAAAGATGGAAGGCTAAAGTATGCAACTTTGCCCATCAAGAACGTTTCATCAATGAGTTTCTCACTGATTCCTTTCCAAGTCAGGGTGCTATGGGCCTTGGAGGGGAACTTGAAAATGGTGGCGTTTCGTTGCATCTTCCAACCTTGTCCTTATAGTCAGTACAGCTGTTGAGCTTTGAAGGTTGTCAAAAATGCCCGAATGACATACTTCAGTCCATCTTATAGTTGGTGAACTCTGCTGCAATTGTGCCTTAGCGGTGAAGGGGATGAATATTGCAGGTGTTGAAGAGGGTACACTCAAGTGACTGCATTGTCGCGGACGGTGTCCAGTTCCTTAAGAGTTATTGAAGTTACACCCATCTAGACAAATGGAGAGAGTTATATTCCAAGTCTCATTTGTGCCTTGCAAACGATGTAGGATTCACAGAACAATGAGTTCAGTTTATAATCAAAAAATGTCTCAAGAACATGTTATTGTTGTCAAAGTGTTTATGTAGCCAGTTTCTATCAGCTTTTTCCCCCAAATTACAGCTCTGTGGACCATTACAAGGGGTAATTTGTTTACAGTAAAGTTATTGAATATCAATGAGATATGATTAAATTCTCATTTGTCAGAGTGATCATTACTCTATTTCGTCCTTGTGTGGAACAATCTGATTCCAGTCGGTGTCTGATTTCAAGTTCCAATTGCCGTCTGTGCCTGAAATTTCAACCATTTCTTCGCATAAATGTCTCCACCTGCCTTAATAATATGTAAGGACGTACAGGGGACAACAGAGATTAATGAACTTGTTGTGAACACTGGAGAAAATGGAGCTTCGTGGAATGATTGGTTAGGCTGGGATTATTCTCCTTGAAACAAAGGAGAGTGAGGGGAGCTCTATAATCACATAGTAACATTTATTAACGTTCAATATTCATGGGATCTTGACAGGGTAGATACGGGCAGGTGGTTCACCCTCTGGTATGAGGAGAGCACCAGAGGACATGAACTCAGAATTAGATATTGCCTATTTAATTCAGAAATGAGGAGGAATTTCTTTGCTCAGGATCCAGTGAATCGGTGGAACTCCTTGCTCAAATTGTTGTTGAGGCTGAGTTGTTGTGTATTTTCAAACTGTGCCAGACAGATATTTAACCAGAAAGATGATGAAGCTTTGTCGTGGCAATGCTAGAGAATGGAGTTGAGGATGATCATATCAGCCATGAATTCGTTGAATGGTGGAGCAGACTCAATGGGCTGAATGGCCGACTTCCAATCCGACATCATTTGGTCTAACGCCTTATTTTATTGATGCCTTTAGAATTCTGAGGGGATGGGATGAAGTGATAGAAAAGGTTTCTCAAACTGATCAGACAGATCAGGAACTAAGCTCATAAGTTCATGAACAAGAAATGTGCTGTGGCCTGGATACAACAAATGGCACTGGGCACACCGCAGATGGGTATGTGCAGATGTTGTGATTGCTAAAGAAAATTGGAAGATCTAATATTGTTGCCAACTTGGTGATCACGCTGGATGATGGATCGCGGTATGATTCACACAGCAGAAGCTTGTGAAAGAATGAATGATTGGTTTCATTGGAAAAGTTTTCTGCGGTTCCAATTCAAATGACTGTTTAAAATACTGATCGGAACTTTGTGTGGAGTATTACATTAAAATTTACTAGCCCACTGGATAAACTATTGCACCCGATCTCTTCTTATTTGTTCCCCTTTCAATCGATGTAAGTTCATAGAAAGTCAAGATGGAATGAAAGGAGAATAGAAACGTTTGCCCTCCTTTTCATTATCCCAATGTAACTTTCAACATAACCAAATTGCTCTACTTCGACTTTGATGAGGTATCAATTTATCACAATTCTCCGGTGCAATGAAGGGCAAGAGGAAGATTCTCCGTCTAAAGTATCCTAAAGATGCGAGGCACAAAGGGAAACCACAGCTGCGTTTCATAGAAGTAACAGCCAGAATAGGATTTAAATCCACACCAGCACAATGGAAGAGCAAGCCGTCGCCTGAACCCCTGGGAGACTACAGCCCATTGCCAAGGGGCTCACATGTGACCCCGTCAAGATCACATATGGTGCACCTCGGGGATGAGAAATTCCCTGACAGGAATCGAATTCACACCATTATGTTTCTGCTTTCAGCGGAATAATAATACCAGCAAAATCCAAGGAATTGACCTCGTCCTTGGAATGAATTCCTTGTCCTTGATTTATTCCGAGCTGGAACAGTCTCAGAATGACCCAGCAAGCATGAAATTCCCGTGATGTTCACACGCACATTTCGTCTTGACGCATAATTTCTTCAGACAGTTTCTCTCTCACGTGAAGAAGTATATATGGAGAGAGAAGTGAAGGTGATGTTTTAGCTCGATGGCCTTTCTCATATGGCTGAACCTGAACTGGGTAAAATTCCCGGAAATGCAGTGTTGTTCGTTTCATTTTATTAATTTTGCTCCAACTTCACTCTGTTCATTCCAATGATCGGAAGTGAATTGGATTTGTATGATTGGAACGCTCAATCTTGTGTTCCGAATTTTGCTCCGAATTTATTTCAGCTTAAAGAAAATACTGATGAGAAAAACAGAAGGTTGAACTACAAAACAGGATGCCAGTTTTGATGCTCAGTTCCTTTGGCAGATTTCAGTGGGTACCAAATGACCCAACATCATGGCGATCATCTTCCCATCTTTAAGGCAAGGGATTAAAGCAGGAAATCGATCTCCAAGAGACGGGTCACTTCCATTCATTGTGGAATAGCTTTCCATGATAATATAAAAAATCTGCTCAGTTCCATTTATAATGCTTCATTTGGAATATTAATATAAATCTTTCAAAACTCTGAATTTTTTGCTGGATCTTACTCAGCTGCAGACGTTTCCGATATTTCTTTGCATCTGAAGTCGTCCAAATTAGACATTGTTTCCTCGCACCTTCTACCACCTACACCCTACTTTTACACTTTTATCTGGCCACAGGCTGTCTCGCTCCTGGTGAAACTCACTGCTTGTGTGTCTCTAAATGTGCCTTTCCAAATATTTTGGAAACGGATTCTCTGAGTGACAGAAATTTTGCTCCCATTATTTCTTTGTCCGACATCGATGGTTTTGAAATCTTGACTTTCAGAAATTTATGAATTTGAAAAATTGAATTTACCACATATTGACTCCCTCCAAATCTCAAATACTCTGGAAAACTTCCATTCGTTTTCCTTGGTTTAGTTTCAAATTTTTCAAAACACAAATAAATAAAACTCCATCCCCACTGAATGCCGTCAGCATCGGCTCCAATATCTTAGCAGCCCAGTAAACTCTGGCAGTGTCCTCTCTGATAGAATCACAGATTCCCTACATTGCAGAAAGTGCAGTTCAGCCAATCGAGTCTGTAGGGAGACTCTGAACAGCAACACAACCAGACCGAGCTCCCGTCTCTATCCCCGCAGGCCTCTGGCTTGCGATTTCAAATAAACCTGCTGGAAAAAAACCTGGCATCGTGTGACTGCTGACCATATCACTGCGTTACCCATGGCTAACTCACTTAACTTACTGAATTCGCTCCCTGGACACATCAGCGCAATTTAACATGGCCAATCCACCTAACCTACAGGCTTAACAGCAGTGAGAACCACTGAGCAAATGTACCATCACATTGAACACTATCTGTATCATGTGTAATGGCTTTACACACTCGCAAGTCCGCCTAGTGAAAGCAAGCTGCGCCCACTGACCCGAATTCAATGCATCCAAACGCGGTTCGACGCTGTACAACCTCATTAGTGCTGCTGGAAATGGTTCTGCACTCAGATCTGAATGGGTTTACTCTGTTTTCTTCCTCAGATTCCTTCTTTAAATAAACATATCAGTCAGGAACAACTCCATATAATGGTTTTCATTGCAACACAAACGAAATGTGCAGTTTGCAGAAGTTACATGTTTGCACGTTCACCGAAACTCTCTCTCCCCAGGAGCTGCAGTCCTTCCCCAGCTGATTCAGACAGCACTGTCCTTGCTGTGACATGTCCCCCGCAATTTCATCAACAGATGCCTAAGGGAAAGATAATGGAATGAGGACATGCCGCACCCCAAAGGACTAGCCACACTACCATACATCAAGAGCATTTGCGATCTGACAGCCAGACTACTGCGACCACTAGGACTCATAACAGCACACAAATCAACAGCCACTCTCAGACAACAACTCGCCAGAATGAAGGACTCGATACCCAGCATGAGCAAAACCAACGTAATGTACAAAATCCCATGCAAGGACTGCACAAAACACTACATAGGACAAACAGGCATACAGCTAACGATCCGCATCCATGAACACCAACTATCCATGAAACGACACGACCAGCTATGCTTCGTAGCCACACACGCACATGACAAGCAACATGAGTTCGACTGGGACAATACTACTAATATAGGACAAGCCAAACAGAGAACAGCCAGGGAATTCCTAGAGGCATGGCACTCATCCACAGATTCAATCAATAAGCACATCGACCTGGACCCAATATACCAGCCACTGCAGCGGACAGCTGGAACTGACAACCGGAAGCAGCAGATACAAATCACTATAAATGCCAGAGGAAACATCACAGAAGCGCTTCACAGGAGGCTCCCAAGCACTGAGGATGTCCACTAGACAGGGGACGAAACATCTGCAACAAAAATTCCCAGCTCGGCGAACAGAACTACAACAACGGGCACCCGAGCTAAAAATCTTCTCACAAACTTTGAAAATGCTTTATGTTTATTGGAACACAAATATGCTTCTCTCTTTATAAATGGAAACATTTATTCTGTAACTATTGCTCAGTTATTACAATATCAGTAAAACATTGAGAGAACGTTTATAGTCCATGACTGACAAGAAAATGTGCCTCAAAGAGTGTGGGATTATAACAGATAGACGGTATGGATATATTAACAGAGAATTGTACCTTAGAGACAACGAGGACTGCAGATGCTGGAGAATTCAGTGTAGATAAAGTGTGGCGGCGGAAAAGGCACAGCACGTCAGGCAGCATCCGAGGAGCAAGAGAGTCAACATTTCACGCAGGACCCTTCTTCAGGACTGGGGAGGTGGAAGGGGGATGAAAGACAAATCGGTGGTGGGAGTGAGGCTGAGGGAAAGGTAGGCAATAGGTGAATGAACGTGGGAGGTGATAGTGAAAGGTCGGTGGGGAGTACAGAGAGGATCATTAGGTCCCCTCGAGAGGGCTGACCTGAGTCATAAGGTTGGATCTGGGATCTGGGTTGGGGAGGGAAGATTTGCAAATTAATTAATCCAATGTTCATGCCATGCGTTTGTCGGCTCCCGAGGCAGAAGATGAGGTGTTCTTGGCAACATCCTGCTTAATCTCCTCTGAACCCTCTCCAGCTTAATAATATCAGTCCAATAACAGAACGCCACAGAGTACTATAGAAGAGGATTTATCAATGTCCAGCGCAATCTCAGCATGATTTCCCAAATTGTAAAATCAATGGCCTGAGCAATAAAGGCACCTTAATCAGTCTCTCTATATGCTGCAAAGAAATGGACCCGTACCCCGGCTCCCGCTTTTCTACAGCACTATCACTGCACTACCATTAAATATATCAGCCCTCCCCTTGTTTGTTTGACCAAAATGCAATACCTCACATTTATCCAAGTTAAAATCCATCTGCCACACCTCAGCCCAGTGAGTGATATTACTGCCCCCTCCCCACCCTTCAGATTTAGAAGACCCTCCCTCTCTATAAGGCCTACGAACACCAGCCTTGACTTTCCCAAAACGCAGAGCTTGGTTTGACTTGCGCAGGCATAGGGTAGAGTGGGTAAGGAGAGTCTGGAAAGGAAACAGTTGCCTTGTATCAATGGATCATTTTAGGGAGAGGGAAGCCACATGTTATAAGTTGGAAATAGTGACCAGTGTTTGTTGTGCTCTTTCGCCATCTTACGCCATCTAGTATTGGGATTGTACAAGATAATACATGGCTTGGAAAGGGTGGATGCTAGGAAATTGTTTCCGTTAGGTGAGGAGACTCGGACCCGTGGACGCAGCCTTAGAATTAGAGGGGGTAAATTCAGAACAGAAATGCGGAGACATTTCTTCAGCCAGAGAGTGGTGGGCCTGTGGAATTCATTGCACTGTGGAGTGCAGTGGAGGCCGGGACGCTAAATGTCTTCAAGGCAGAGATTGATAGATTCTTGTTGTCTCGGGGAATTAAGGGCTACGGGGAGAATGCAGGTAAGTGGAGTTGAAGTGCCCAGCTGCCATGATTGAATGGTGGAATGGACTTGATGGGCCGAATGGCCTTACTTCCACTCCTATGTCTTATGGTCTTATGGTCTTATGTTTCAGGATACTTCATAGTGCAGACTGTGTTTACAGGATTTCTTTCCCAAATGTTGCAGATTATAGACAATAGCCATTTAAGCTGGAAATCATAGCCAAGCAATTAAAGATGTTCATAGTTTATCTCAATAGCAAAGCACATGATCTCAACATCCTACAGTTGAGGCTAATAACTTTAATTTGTTTTACAATGAGAAAAGTTGCCTGTGACTTTCAGTAATGATAATCAGAATTTAATAAATCCACACAGTGCTGAAACCTGACACTGAAAATATGATCAAATTCTGGGCCGGGTTTAAGTCTTGTGTCGTGGATATCACCTCTGCTCATGTGCCAGAGTTCTGGATTCGATTCCAGTCAATGAACTTGTGGTAGTGTCACAATCTCTGGAACAGATGATCTGGATTCAAGTTCTGCCTGTTGTGGGGGTATGTCACAGCATGTCAGAACAGGCTGATGAACACACAGGGGAATCATGTTGCAGCTTTAGGGGCTATTGCTGAGTGGTGGTAGTGTCCCTACCTCTGAGCTTAAAGGTCGAAGATCAAATACCACAGAGATGTTTAACCCTATGTCGGAACTTAGATTAGATTTGCTGCAATGTGGAAACTGTTCCTTCAGTTCAACAAATCCACACTGACCCTCCGAGGAGCAACCCATCCAGATCCATTTCCCTCTGATTAATGCACCTAACTCTATGGACAATTTAGCATGGCTAATCTACCTGACCTGGATTATGGGAGGAAACCAGAACACCTGGAAGAAGCCCACGCAGACACTGCGCAAACTCCACAAAGACAGTCACCCAAGGCTGGAACACGTTGAATAAAATGGTTTTAGAATTGTGACTTGATAAAACGAAAGGTTGTAAGTATTACATTTCTGAATTTTGGCCAGTGAAAACTGAAAACACAGCGATTCGTGTTGACTGGAGTCACATCTGCACTTTCTAGAGCATTATAAAATCATTGGAAGGATGAATAGTCAAGGTTTATTTCCCAGGGTAGGGCTGTCCGAAACTACAGGGCATAGGTTTAAGGTGGGAAGAGAAAGATTAAGAGGGACCTAAATGTCAACATTACCACGCAGAGGATGGTGTGATTATGGAATGAACTGCCAGAGGAAGTGTTGGAGACTGGTACAAGCACAACATTTAAAAGGCATGGGTATATCAATAGGAATGGTTTAGAGGGATATGGGACAAATATGGCAAATAGGATGAGATTAATTCAGAATATTGGGCCGGCTTGGATGAGTTGAAGGAACTCTCTCTCGGCTGTACATCTCCATGATTTGTTAATTCAATTGATCAAGGTCACTTTGTAATCTTAGACTATTAACCATTATACAAACCCCATCCAATATACAACCAATCCTGACGTAATATTTAAATTTTCTAATCACGCCTTCTGTAATTCTCATCTAAATCATTAATATAAATGAAACAAAAACGTGAATCCAACACATGTGCTTCACGACTGGTCCCATGTTTCCAGTTCGAGAAACAACCCTCTACAAGCACCCTATCTCCAGCCATTAAAAAGGTACATACACAGAAACATACGCATACAACCCTCCACCAACACCCTGTATCCTGCCATTAAACAGTTTTACAGAGAAACACAGACACACAAACCTCCAACACGACTCAATCTCTCGCCATTTAGCAGATATGCACAGAAACACACGCAAAAATCTCCACCACCACCCTGTCTCTTGCCATTAAACAGATGTAAACAGAAAGGCAGGCACACACACACACCCTTAACCACTACTCTGTCTTCTGTCATTAAAGAGATATATGCAGAAACAACCACACACGAACCCAACCCTCCACCACTACCCTGTCTTCTGCAATTAAGCAGATATACACAGAAACACGCACATGCATCCCTCCACCACTACCCATCTCCTGCCGTTAAACATGTATATGCAGAAATACACATATACAACCCTCCTCCACCACCCTGTCTCCAGCCTTTAAACAGATCTAAACAGAAACACACACACAACCCTCAACCACCACCCTGACCCCTGACATTAAGCAGATAGACACAGAAACATACACACAAAACCCTCAACCACCAACCTGTCTCCTGCCATTAAACAGATATGCACAGAAACACACACACACCCTCCAACACCCTCCTGTCGCCTGCCATTATACAGTTATACACAGAAACACGCACAGAAAACTTACCACCACCACCCTGTCTACTGTCATTAAGAAGATATATACAGAAACACACACACAACCCTTCACCACCACCCTGGCTCCTGTCATTAAACAGATATACACAGAAAGACACATGCACAGCCCTCCATGTCCACCCTGTGCCCTGCCATTAAGCAGATATACACAGAAACACACAACACATGCACACAGAGCCATATTGAGACACAGACAGGAGAGAGATCATTTTTGATTGAAACATGGATCAAGATTTACAGTGGGAAGGGGGGAATTGTTTTGAGAAACATATCAGGATGGAGCGAACAGCAAAGTAGACTTCATGGGCTAAATGGCCTTATTTCAATTTCCTATGCTGTGTGGCCTTAAGACGGCAGGAATATTTTCCCAAGTATGCAATGGAGGCTGAGTTTGATAAATACTTTACTGAAGGGTCAATTGGACTGTGGGATAGGTTTGAGGGGCTGCAAGGTCTACATCTGTTCCTATTTGTTGTCCCCTTATTTCTGAAAAGAGGAAGTGACTTGCTGTGAGGTTAACACACTTTAAAATTAAAACATCTCCCATTTACACTTGAGATTGAGTTGTTTTTTCTCTCCTTTGGAATGTGCGATCTGTGGCACTGTCATCCCCATGGAACAGTGAAGTCTGGGTCATTGAAGATATTCAAGGCTGACCGTAACAGAACTTTGATGGATAGCAGAATCAATGTTTAATGGGAACAGACAGGAGAGGGGTGATCAGCTGCAATCAGACCAGCCATGATGTTTCTAAACTGAGCAGCAGGCTGGAGGGGCCGAATGGTCAACTGCCTCTCCTACCTCACACATTGTTCTGTCAATTGATCCATCGAGGCTCGTGCGAGATAAGGAGGAATGTCCCTTTCAGCCAGTCAGAATCGTTACAGTAAGACATGCTGAGGCCATTCTGCCCCTCTATAGGGATACACAGGAATAGAATGCAGTCTTTTAACCCATTGACTAAATTATACTGCAGAGGAGGAGGCCACACAACCTTTTTGGGCAGTTACATAGAAACAGGGGAACCGTGGTTAGCTAGTCAGAAATACAGATTACTGATAATTACTTGTTTCCAACTTGGAAAGCTATAACTAGTGGAATTCCTCAGGGATCAGTGTGTGTTTATCAACAGTTTACAATCTCGGTTAATGCCTTGAATGAAGTGGCTGAATGGACTGAAGATCAGTTTGCTCATATATCAGGATAAACATTCAATAAGATGTCAAGTGGAGGCAGAACACCTGCAATGGGATACTGAGAGGGAGGTTAGTGAGTAAACCTGCGACAAAACAATCAGTACAATGTGAGTGACTGGAACTTTGTATTTTGGGGAAATGGCAAAACAGCAGTCAACAATCTAAATGGAGAGAGAATGCGAAACTTGGTGGTATAGAAGGATTTGTGCGTCTTAGTACATGAATCGCATCAATTTACTCTGAAGATGCAGCAAGTGATTTGGAAGGTAAACAGAATGATGCTGTTTCGTGCAAGGGGTATCGGGTTTGGTCTTAGCAATGTTTTTCTGTACCAGTACAAGGCATTGCTGAGAAAACATCTGATGTACTGTCTTAAGTTATGATTCCCTAAACTGATAAAAAAAGCAAAATTGCTTTCAAATCTTTCAAGGATGTTTCTCTTTACTCGGCGTTGTGATGAAGGCATTGTGTTATGAAGGATTGACAATTTAGGCCTGAGCTTGAGATATGTTCTTATTGACCATATAAGATCATGAGGACAGTCCAGCTGGTGAATACCTGATTAATCTTTCCTCTTGTGAGGGAGAATAAAACTGGGAAAGTAATTTAAGAATAAAACAGGTTCAAAGGAAAGGTCATTGGAACAAAAAAGTTAACTATGATCACTCTTCATGCATGCTGACAGACCTGCTGAGCTTATCCAGCAATTTCTGTATTTGTTTAAGATTAGGACACATGCATTTTAACACACTTATTGTGAAGACATTAAACGCCTTATTTTTATATTACGCAGGAACATATAAACACATCTTTAAATCAAGTAGGACCAATTTTTGTTAATGAAGTGATTCTGTGCATGACAGCCCCATTGATGCACCTGCATGGAGCAGGGAATGTGATGAAGTCATACAGTTCAGACAATACACTAGGAGAGAGCACATGGTCCAGTTTGGGGTCTGATAACATTACTGATTCAACTCAGAGAGAGAAAAGTGTAACCTATCTGAGAAGGAACTGTCTATTGCTCCCTTTTGTTTCCCTGTCCCTCATCACAACAATGTTTGAGAGGTAAAACAAAAGCCTAGTCGGTTTTACCACTCATGAAGCATTACTGATGAGAATCTCCCCACTGCTTGAAAGAAAGGTAATTCAGACAAATCCAACTGTTCCAGGAAGGAATCACATTGTCAAAAGCTTGTGTGAGCAGAATAACTTCAGAAGTAATTATTCAGACTCGATAGAGAGGGGGACAGACAGGAGATTCTGTGACTGCAAAAGGTAATCCGGGATGGTGTGTAGCCTCCCACGTGCCAGGGTCCAGGATTTCTTCGAGTGGGTGCAGTATATTCTCAAGGGGTCGGGGGAGCAGCCGTGCGTCATTGTGCAGTTGGTACAAATGACTTAGGTAGAAATAGTGATGAGATCCTACAGAGTGATTATAGAGAGTTCGGGAAAAGGATAAAAGCCATGACCATGACCGCAGTAATCCCCATTGTCTTCCAGTGCTATGTGCTAGTGAGGATAAGAGCAGGAGGGTACAGCAGATGACTGTGTGAGTAAAGAATTGGTGCAGGGGCAGTGGTTTAGATTTTTAGATCATTAGAATCTTTTGTGGGGCAAGGGTGACCTGTTCAATAAGGATGGGTTATACCTGAACTGGAAGGGGACCAATATTCGGGCAGGCAGATTTGGTAGTGCTACAAGGGAGGGGTTCGAAAAGCTTGGCTATGGTTGTCGGGGGGCGTGGGATCCTCAACAGCAGGGAAAACAAGTGCGAGGCTGGAAGGCGATACAGTAATGAGAAGCAGTAAAGTGAAGAGATAGGTTAGGCTGGAGCACGGCAGGGAGCCTGTTGGATTAAATTGCATCTGTTTCAATGCAAGAGGTATTGCATTGAACTCTAGAGTGGATAGGTACATGGGACTGGGATATAATCGCCAATACAGAAACACGGTTAACGGAGGGCCAGGACTGGCAGCTTAATGTACCAAGGCACAGGTGCTTTAGGTGGGACAGAGATGGTGGAAGGAGGGGAGGGGGAATTGCATTTCTGATTAAGGTGAATATCACAGCAGTGATCAGATTTAAAATAACTGACGGATCATCCAGGGAGGCTTTGTGGGTGTAGCTAAGAAATAAGAAGGGAATGGTGACATTATCGAGATTGTAATGTAGTCTCCCGAACAGTAAGCAGGGATTAAAGGAACAAAAGTACGTAGAGAGATTGGGGAAACTTGCAGAACCAATAGGATTGCCATATGAGGAGATTTTAATTTTCCTAACATACACTGGGACTGACATAGAACTAAGGGCTTTGACGGGGGGAATCTATTAAGTATGTTCAGGAATGTTTATGGAGAGAGGCCTACTAATGAACGGGCAAAATCTGACCTACTCTTGGGACATAGAGCAGGACAGGTGACTGAGGTGATAGTGGGGGAGCACTTTGGAACCAGTGCGAATAGTTCTATTAATTTTGAAATAGTTATGGAGAGGGACAAAATTGGTCATCAGTTCAAGTTCGAACTTAGGGCAAGGTGAATTTTGATGGAATCAGAGAGCAACTTGTCGGCAAAGGGACCTCTAACAACTGGGAGGCCTTTAAAAGTGAGATAGATAGAGTTAGAGGTCTCTACGTTCCTGTGAGGGTGAAGGGCAAGGTTGATAGCAAAAGAGATCCCTGGATGACAAGTGATATTGAGACGTGGCTCAGGTTCAGGCTGCTGGTATCAAGGGATTGCCTGGAGGTATATAAGGGATACAGGAGTTTACCGAAGAAGGAGAAGATCAGGGTGAATCGAAAGAGGTTATTTAATAATATTAAATAAAGGAGAATCACTACAGTGAGAATATGACCCCTCAAGGACCAAAGTGGACATGTGTATGTGGAACTGCAGGAGATGGGCAAAGTTCTCAGTTAGCATTTCTCCTATGTGTTGATCATGGTTAAAGACATAAAGACTTGGGAGCTTGAGAAGTTAGTGGCGATATTTTTGGGATAGTCCATATCATAGTTGAAGACATGTTAGATGTATTAGAATGTATGCAGGTGGATAAATCTCCTGGTTCTGACCAGATGTGTCAAAGAACAAGGCAGGAGGCTGGAGATGAAACTACAGGGACCACTGGCTGATATTTTTACATCATCGTTACGTATGGGTGAGGTCCCATAAGACTGGAGGGTAGTGAATGTTGTGCCCTTATTCGAGGAGAGAAGCCAAGAAAAACCTGGGAACTATAGACCAGTAAGTTGCTGATGAGAGTGAGGGAAGTTTTCAGAATCTGCAGCAGGACCTTGATTAGCTGGGGAAGTGGGCAGAGAAATAGGGAAATGGAGTTTAACATAGGTAAGTGTGATGTCTTCTATTTTGGAAAGTTAAAGCAAGGTTGGAATTTCATGGTGAATGACAGGGGCTTAAGCAGTGTACTATAACAGAGGGTCTTTGGAATTCAGGTGCATGGTTCTCTGAAAGTGGAGTCACTGGTAAGGAGGGCAGTGAAGAAGGATTTTGGCACACTGGCCTTCATCAGTCAGGCCACTGAGTTTTGAATTTGGGAGGTTATGCTGCAGTTATAGCGAGTGTTGGTGAGGCCGCACTTGTAGTGTAGTGTTCCGTTTTGGTCACATTGCTATCGGAAGGATGTTGTTAAACTGGAAAGAAAACAGAAAAAATTTACAAGGGTTTTGCCAGGACCCAATCATCTGAGTTACAGGAAGGTGTTGGACAAGCTAGGAAATTTATCTTTAGAGCATAGGTGACTGAAGAGGAGGGGGTCCTTAAAGGGTGGCACAGTGGCTCAGTGATTAGCACTGCTGCCCCACAGCACCAGGGACCCAGGCCTTGGGCGACTGTCTGTTTAAAAAGCACTTAGACAAGTACATGAATTGGAAAGATTCAGAAGCATGTTGGTCAAATGCAGGGAAACGGGGTTAGAGTAGATGGACATTGGGTCAGCATGGACCAGTTTGGGCTAAAGGGCCTGTCTTTCTGCTGTAGGTCTCTATGACTCTATAAGTTGAATAACATTTGTGCCAAACGCTCATTTTTCCTTTTGTCATGAGTTTGAATAGTTCTGGCACAAAGTTCTTTCAAGTTAATGTTGCAGAGATATTGCTTTTCAGTTTGTTATCAAACGTGTATATGTGTGTGTGTGTGTGTGTGTGAGAGAGAGAGAGAGAGAGAGAGATATCAATTTACATACTTGCAATATCCTCTCATCACTCTTTTTTTCCATCATAGCTTGAGTAAGTTTGTTTTGGTCATAAATGTGCTGTTTTAGCAGATTAGGGAAATCTGCCTGACTTGTTTCTAACACTGACCCTGACACCCTCTGAGAACTATACCCTTGGCCATATAACCAACTTAGTTATATTTAAATTTGTTTGTGACCAGTGGAGGAGAGGAACTAGAAAAGGGAAAAGTGACCCAAAAACACAGAGATTTATGGATTCAATGAACCAAATATCAGTGTAGAGATTATCTGAGGGATAAGATTAACATGCACTTAGAAAGACAAGGACTGTTTTAAGGATAGTCAACATGGCTTTGTGCGATGGAAATCATGCCTCATTAATATGATTGAGTATTTTGAAGAGGTGACAATGACTGTCAAAGGCACTGTGTTGTACATTGTTTACACAAACTTCAGCACGGCGTTGGCTGAGGTTCCTCATCGTAGATAGATTACTAAGGTTAGATCACATGGAATCCAGTGGTCAGCACGTAGCGTCGTTGAGACCCTTCGGGAAAAGGAGAGGGCGGATCCTGTCGAGCGGTTCCCTGAGCAGACTGTCAAAGCCATTTGGCAGAATGCCTCATCGCCAGAACTTTCCAACAAGCACCAAGACGTGGCTTGGCTGGTGGTGAGAAGGGCTCTGCCTGTGAGATCCTTTATGCACGCCCGGACTCTCTGCCGCACCGCACGCTGCCCTCGAAGTGGCTGCGGGGGGGACGAGACTGTCACACACCTCCTTCTGGAATGTGCCTATGCAGAGGAAGTCTGGAGAGGAATGCAGTGGTGCTTGTCGAGGTTCGTCCCGAGCAGCGCCATGACGCGGGACTCCGTGCTCTACGGCCTGTTCCCCGGGACTCACACCGAGACGAACATTAACTGCGCCTGGAGGATCATCAACTCGGTGAAGGACGCTCTCTGGGCGGTCCGAAACCTGTTGATCTTCCAGCTGAAGGAGTTGACCCCGACCGAGTGTTGCAGACTGGCACATTCCAAGGTCCAAGACTACGTGTTGAGGGACGCGCTGAAGCTTGGGGCAGCTGCTGCCAAGGCGCGGTGGGGAAAGACCACCGTGTAAGATCGGCCTGCCGAAAGAAGAACAGGGGGCCCATACAGACGTTTTTTTGGACTCTGCTGATGCCTCAGCCAAATATATGTATATATACAAGATTGAAAAAATGCACAGGATTGTAAAGGACAAGAATAAAGTCGAATCTGTGTTTGTAAATATGGACATATGTACGGCATGATCCAATGTACAGACCATCAAATCATTTATGAATAAAGTATATTTTTGAAATAAAAAAAAAAATCACATGGAATCCAGGGAAAGCTAACCAATTGAAGATAATGGATTTTTTTCCAGACATTGGGTTTGTGTCCATAAGTAGTGTTATGCTGAAAGAATCAATGGTGAGCTCACCATTTTTCATCGTGTACATAAATGACTTGGATGTGAATATCGGAGGCACGGTTAGTAAGTTTACAGATAACATCAACAAAGTGGTGCAGAGGACAGTGAAGGAGATGAGCAGAACGGCACCCTTGATCATCAAAGGGCAAAGGACTGGCAGATGGAGTTTAATTTAGATATTTGTGAGGCTTTGCATTTTGGCAAATTATTGCAGGGTAGTGCGCTGGGGAATGTTGCTGAACAAAGAGATCCCGTATGGGTGCAGGTTCATACTTCCTTGAAAGTGGAATTGCAGGTGGACAGGGTGTTGAAGAACACGGTTGGAATGCTTGCGTGAATCGGTCAGAACATTGAGTATAGGAGTTGACGTGGCATGTTGCGCCTGTAGAGGATGCTGGTGAGACCACCTTAAGAATACTGAGCACAATTCCTTTGGCTGTGCTGGTGGGAGGAATTAGAGACGGCGCAGCGAAGGTTTATCAGGATTTTCCGGTACTGGAGGGTTTGTGCTTCAGGCTGAGGATGTACAGGTTAACGCTTTTCCCCCTGGATAAGCAGAGGCTGAAGGGAGACAGAAAAGTGGTTTATAAAATCATGAGGGTCATGGATAGTCTGAAGGCCAAGGTCTTTTTGCCAGGGTAGGGAGGGTCCAAAATTAGACGGCATAGGTTAAAAGTGAGAAGGGAATGATATAGACTGGGCCTTAGGGATAACATTTTCATGCTGAATGTGGAGCAGTTGCAGAAGATTCTGTCAGAGAAAATTGTGAAAGCGTGTACAGATACACATTTAAAATATATTGGGATAGGAGAATAAATAGGAATGATTCAGAGGGATATGGGCCAAATGGTGGCAAATGGGACGAGATTAGATTACGATATCTGGTTGGCGTGGGCAAGCTGGAATGAAGGATCTGTTTCCATGCTGTATGACTCTCTGATTCTGTAAAAGGGATGAGGGAAAAGTCTAAAAAGGGCTTTTTGAGTGGGAATTCTCTTCCCCCGAAGCTTGAGGTGACTCTTTGTTGACATTTAGATTAGATTACTTTACAGTGTGGAAACAGGCCCTTCGGCCCAACAAGTCCACAACCACCTATACCTCTACATTTACCCCTTACCTAACACTACGGACAATTTAGCATGGCCAATTCACCTGGCCTGCACCTCTTTGGACTGTGGGAGGAAACCCACACAGACACGGGGAGAATGTGCAAACTCCACACAGTCAGTCGCCTGAAACAGGAATTAAACCCGGGTCTCTCGCGCTGTGAGGTAGCAGTGCTAACCACTGTGCCACTAAAGCTCAGTTAGTAAAGAGGTGATAATGGGATAGAGACAGGAAAGTGGGGCTGAGACCACAACCTGATCAGTCACAATCTTAGTGCTTGGTGGAGGATGGTCAAAGTGTCTAATTCCCCACTCCAGCTCCCAAATTCCATGTTCTTATATTCCATTCAGTCCCTCAAACCTGCTAGAGAGAAGCAGTTAGAGAGGCCACTTACTGCTATCACCTGGTGCACAGGAACAGAGGAGACTATTCTGCCCCTCAAGACTGTCACACACGGTTTGAGGTGATTTAGGAAATGTAATTGGAAAAGCCAGGCTGGGTATGAAAGGGGCCCGTCATCTCTCTTGACAGAACTTACCATTTCCTGCAACTTGTGCTTCATTTGTTGATCATGTTGTAGACCCAGATTCACTGTGCATACATCCCCCATACCTCACCCAGCGATCGTTCACAAAATCCTCTGCTCTCCCTGACTGCAACATTCAATAACAGACCTTCCAGGAAAATAATACACACAAACAGAATGTGAGAACATCACAAACATGAGCTGGTTAAACGCCACCATGCCTGCCTTGCCCTTCACGATGATCATGGCTATTCTGTCCTCTGTCTTAAATCCTCTTTAATGCCCGATACCTCATAGCTCTCACCTCACTGACAGGTCAAATCCACCTAACCTATATTTAAATAGTTTCATAGAACATAGAACATCAAACAGTACAGCACAGTACAGGCCCTTCGACCCTCGAAGTTGCACCAACCTTTTGTCCTACTCTCAGATCAGACTAACCTACATATCCTTCATTGAAATATCTTCCATGTGCCTTAGATTCGCTTACATGTTCCTAATGTGCCTGACTATATGACCACTGCTGGCCGTGCATTTCACGCACCCACCATTCACTGTGTCAAAAACCGACTTCTGACATCTCCTCTAAACCTTCCTCCAAATGATGCCTTCTTGTGATAGCCATTTCTGCCCTGGGAAAAAAAAGTTTCTGGCTATCCAATATATGATGCCTCTCAACATCGTGTACATCTCTATCAAGTTATATCTCATCATTCTTCCTTCCAATGAGAAAAACCCTAGCTCCCTCAAACATTCTTCATACGACCTGCACTCCAGGACAGCCAGCATCCTGGTAAATTTCCTCGGCACCCTTTATAAAGCTTCCACATCCTTCCTATAATAGGGTGAATAGAATTGAAGAAAATATTCCAAGTGCAGTCTAACCAGGGCTCTATTGAGTTGCAGCAAACCTCTGCAGCTCTTAAAGTCAATCCTCCTGCTAATGAAAGCTAACACACCATTCATCTTCTTAAAAGTCCAATTAATTTGGGTAGTAACTTTGAGGGATCCATGGACATGGGTCCCAAGATCCCTCTGTTCCTCCATACGCCTATAAACCTGTATTCTACATTCAAATTTGAGCTTCAAAAGGGATCACTTCACACTTTACCAATTTGAACTCCATCGGCTACTTCTCAGCCCAGCTCTTTATTATGTCAATGTCCCATTGCAACCTACAACAGCCGTCCACACTATGTATCACTCCACAAACCTTTGTGTTGTCCGCAAACTTACTAACCCAGCCAGCCACTTCCACATCCAAGTCATTTATAAAAATCACAATGAGCAAAGGTCTCAGAACTACTCCCTGCGGGACACCACAGGTCCCTTGCATTGATCTCGCTCCCCTAACTCTCTGTGTAAGAGAATTCCTGTTATTCACTACCATCTGTTTGAAGAAAACATTCTCCGCTTTGACACCATGACTTATTGATACGAACAAAAGAGGAAACACTTGGGCTCAAGTAATAGGGACTGGCCCGGAACACAAGACAATATTTGACTGAGGATGACATCAAGGAGCCTGAGCAAAATCGCACTTAATGAGAATTAATTGTGAGCTCTCCACTTTTTGGAGTCATTCACAGCACAAGGGAAGATGTTTATCATTGATGGACATCACTCATCTCAGCCATGGGACACAACTATAGAGATCCTCAGGGTAGCTCCCTCAGCTCAGGCATCCCCAGTTGGTCATTATAGAATCCCTACAGTGCGAAAGAAGGCCATTCATCCCATTGAGTCCAAACTGAGCTGAAGTGGGTATATTCACTGAAGTTTACATAACGTTCAGAACAAGTTGTCTGTCTTCAGCTCTTGAATCAGTCAGTGTCCAAGTGCTACAAGATCCGGAAAACGCTCAATGTCGTGCTGTTAAAGTCTGAGTAACATTTATGTAACAACACTGTACATTTCCCCAGTAAATGGTGAAGCTCATTTAGCTCCTCAATCTGGGTTCACAAAAATATGGCGAAGTCATTCGCCCATCAAACTATTACAAGATGTATGATAGTTTACTCAGTCCCTCCTGCCTATTACACAGGGACAGAAGGAATCTGCTCAGTCCCATGCATCATTTACACGGGATCAGAAAGAGATTATTTCACACCTAGAGTCACTGACATAGGAACAGGAAAAGGTCGTTCGGCTTCTCAAGCCACTAATACAGGAACAGGAAGGTGTCAGAGATGCTCTAACATCACAAACAAATGTAAGAACTGCACAGATAGACTGCTCTGACCTGGTCCACATGGTTTAATTACTCATAGTACATATGTGCTACTTTAACATGGATTTCTGGCAGTGGGAATGAAACCAAGTTTTTTAAACATTCTCCAAGGTGTCTTCCATCTTCAAGAAAGCAAACCCATGGTCTCCATGGAGGTCAGACGCTGATGAGGAATGGTTAACTGTTTCAGAATGAAGTTATTGTGGCTGCTGACAGGATTGTGTACAAAGTGACATTCAATGCAGTGTCACACAGTAACTACACACTAAAGTATTCAGAATTCATTCGGAGCCTGTACCTCTCTCACAAACAACATGGGGGCTCTACACAAGCACTTAAACTATCGGGAATTAAATATCCAAATAAAAGTATGAAGCTTTCACCCTATTCAGATGTTTGGAACATCATGAGTATCCATCCATAACCATCAAGTTTCTACTTTGTTATTCTCTCACAGTGCCACAGATTAAACACATAGCTCCTGCACTCTCTGCTGATTGTACCATCATGCCAGGGTTTAGTCTGGTGAAAGTCTTTAGTCTCGGTGACAAAGTGATCATTATTTATAAAACAGACCAAATGTGTATACAATGCACCACATACTCTCTCAAAAAACACAAGCATTGGGAAAGATACATGTACTAACTCTGATACTTCAATCATTTTGTATGAAGAGCTACATATAATTTACTTCCTGCACTGTAAGAATTCAGTTAGTGACTTATGACCAAGGACATCCAGGTCCTTTTCAACAAAAACACTTCCCAAACTCTCACAATTAAAAAAAATACATATGTGAATTATGATATTTGTTGTTCCCATCTGAATTATTTTTATACCTTTGAACAGCTATTGCTCAAAAACTGATTCTGCTGATACCCACCAAGCCCTCAGTCCAGAGAAAAACACTGCTCTTCTCGTATCTCCATTGTCCAATTTTTAATCCATCTCATATATATTCCACCTCGACCTACCCATGGACACTAACATTCCCCACTCACCTGTATTGAACCATGTCGAACATGTTCTGAAATTCAAAAACTCCACTCCCACTGGTTCTTAATTGTCGATGTCACAACGGACAATCTGCACAAATTCCAGCAGGTTTATCCAAGATCATTTCCCTTTCCTCAGTCTAGGAATCTAACAAATAAGATCATTATTTGCCAAACGTCTGGGTGTCACAATCCTTATAAAATTTTCCAATGTTTTAATCACAGCTGACATCAAGCTATTTAGTTTTCTTTTTGCCCTCTCCGTCCTGTTTTAAATGTTGAGGTTTGCAATAGCTGCTTTCCAGTCTACAGTATCCTTTCCGGAATCTAACCAGATTTGAAGAATTATCCGTAATTCTTTCACTAGATCAGTTGTCACCTGCACAATACTCTGGGTTGAAGATCATCACATGCAACAACATCCCAAACTTCAATTCGATTAGATTTTCAAAAGCATACTCTTCATTAATTCTAATTTCGTGCAGTTTCTAATCAGCTCCATCGGCCAATACTTATAATTACTGAGAAATAGATTTCCTAGTATTTCACTCTGGTTCATAGTATTTCTGGAAGTTAGTTTCTGTACATTCCGCTGTGGAGATTGAGCCATTGTATTCCTCTCAGCAAGCAGGTGTCTTCTGTCAGCCGTTATATATTGGAGGATTGCCCTTCAGAGATGCTGGGTGTATAACCCACTCTGTCTGGAAAGTTCCAGAATCAATCCAGTTTTCTTCATCGTGAGTGTCAGCACAGGCCTGTCCCTTGTCTTCGATCACAGGTTATACTGAAGGAGGGGGCACAGCTCAGTGAGCGCATCATTTTTGAAACAAGCTGGTTTCAAACTTTACACCTGAATGGGTCCAGTGTAGAAAAGTGCTCCTGGAAATCCCAGACAGAATAGTGCAGTTCCCTGCTCCCCACTGCTGACAGAGCTTGCCTTCTGTGTAGTCTCCACTCCATTTGTTTACCATGGACCCAGACACTCTGTAAATGCATTGTCCAGAGTGATGTCACCAGACTCGCGTGTCTCCCTGAATGAACCCAGCAGCTGACAATATAAACCCGGGGAAAGCATCCACAGAACCTCACCTGATTTTCTAATGATAGCAGCAAGTCAATTTTCCCACACCCGTGGTACACCTATTCAATGTTGAAAATGCCTCCGTCTCCTCAGTTTCTCCTCCTGGCTGAGAAAGCTGTTACATCTTCACCCAGTCGCACATTAACAGTTCCTCTTGCCAAAGAAGCAGTTGACACTATAACATTACGTTTCTCTATATCTCAGTAACTATAAGTATTGGCCGATGGAGCTGATCATCACACTCAGAGAAGAGAGATAGAGGGAACATGACTCACGTTAAGCAGGGACATCTCAAAATAGATATGATATTCAGGAATATGCGAAAAGGGGAAATGTTAGAATAGCTTTCCATTCTATTCTCCTTCCAGTCCATCATCAGTAATCCCTTTTCTTGCTTTTCCTTTCATTCTCTCTCTCTCTCTCTCGCTCTCTCTCGCTCTTCCTGGACATTTCCCCATCCATTCAACACAAATCTCCCGCTCACCCTTCCAACCATCTCTGGTATAATAATTTTATTTACCAGTTACATTCAGTTTTGACAGGGTCAGTGAAGTCAAAACATTATCTGTGTTTCTCCCGACGGACTGCCATACCTGCTGAAATTCTTCAAAATTCTTTCAGACGCTGGAGAATGTTATTTCAGATCTCCAGCGTCTGAAAGTTCCTTGGTTTATTCCCCTTTAATGTTGTTGTTTCCCAGAATGCCAGCATCACTGGCAAGGGCAGCATTTGTTGTCCATCCTAACTGCCCTTGACCACGCGGCCATTTGTCAAGGCAATATGGAGGCAGTCACATTGTAGTGGGTCTGAAGTGACACTTAGTGCAGACGGACCAAAAATGTTAGGTTTCTTTACCAAAGGTTTTCAGTAAAATAAGAAAGGAAATCCTGATGGTTTATGGTTGCCACGAGTGAAATTAGGTTTCATTCCAATTTTTGTCATTCGAATTTAAGTTTAGTCATCTGCTGTGGTAGGATTTCAAACAATGCTTTTAGAGTCATACCCTATGCCTCTGAATTACACAGTCAATGACATTGTTACTCTGATTCAGAGTCCCTGTTGTGAAGTAACTGTGGTGACAAGAGCAAGTTTGTGGTCAAAATATTTGTAACTGCAAGAGAGGTCAGATGAGAACTGGAGCCATATAATCTGCCGTTAACAAAGGGGTAGATGATGGCGAAGTAAGCAAGAGACCTCAAGCAGAGTTGGAGAGTGGGAATATCATTTAGGTGTGTGTCGGCAAGTTTGATGACACAGAGAATAAGAAGATATAAAACAGTTCACGGTAAAAAGGAGGCTCGAGGTTCTGAGCAGTCTTTTTCCTTCTCAGATGTTTATGAGTAAGTAGTTTGTAAATGCATGAAAAGGAAGTGACTGAAAGGTTATGCATTTGCTAAATATAATAAACCAGAATAGCAATAACATTCAGCATCATTTATCGAATTGACAGAGATAAGCTTGCTCGGAACACTAACAATAGCGAGGATGTGATAGTATCCAGCTTGAATACTCATCAGTACGGCTCATATCCGCAACCCTAACCGTGGCCAATCCTGAGAAAGATAGTAAAGACCCGAGGATAAACTCCTGTCCATTGTTGGAACTTTCCAGTTTAATGTTCTCAGATTCTGTTCCACTTTTGGAACGTTCTGACGTACTCAGATTCTGATCTCTGTCTCTTTCTCTGGAGCTGCTGATCCCAAACTTGTTGAGGTTGACTCTGCCCCGAATACTATGTCATAAAAAGCCGAAAGAAGCCCCTATTTATGGAAGAGGCTAACCCTCCAGTAACACAATCAAGTCCAGGAAGACTGATACTAATCACAGTCACTGAACAAACAGCTCCAGGTAACTCTTTTCATGACAACCCTGATCTACCACAGTAATACTTGGTCTTCATGGGATGTTGATATCGCTGACAATTGGGCTAGTGGCACATCACCAGTTATAACATTGGAGGTGAGGAGCAAGGGATGATGCTTTCTCTTCACAATCTCGATGGGTTATGCAGTGTTTTGGCAGAATAAGAGTTGCTGTCTCCTGAGGCCGTCTCTGTCTGATCACCAGGCCTGCTGCATCTTTTCGTTTTACTTATTTATGTTTAACTTTGACATTTATCTGGCCAGAATTAAATGGCTTGGATGGCTTTAGACATTTCTGAGAGACTACTACAGTGCCATAAACGGCGTAGACACGGTCCATTCCTTGTAGATCTTGTAGCTGTGGCCTGGTCCTGTGGAGTGAGAGTCAAACTCTCACAGAACCAGGATTCTTAGTTTTACCTCTCGCCAATTATTGCTGGGGTCTCAGCAGGGTTGGAAGGCAGTAAATCTCTCCCGGCTGCTTCACTCTCTTTCTGATATTTCTCTCGGAATTGTCGTTTGATGATCTTTCCTCCTGGATCGGAGAACTGCATGTTTCCTGAATTTGTTTTTCTGAATTTGTGTTTATTGGAAATACCATATTACAGCAGTTCCTCTAAAGTAGTTAAATAACCCATTATTCTGCTAAGTTTTCCAACAGAATTAAGTTATTCCAAGTTCCTCTTCCTTTTGTTGTATTCTAAAGACAGTGTTTGAACAAATTTTGTTATGTTTAATGTCGAATATTTTGACCAAGTGAATTGTATCTGGAACACAGCAACTCACATTTACCAGCAGAATGGGCTAAGCTAGAAGAGTGACAGTTATGTCAAGAATTATATCGGATACTCAATACACCTCACAGATCCCGCCCAGGCACATATAAGCCTGGATGAGATACCTGCTCAGCATGAAGCACTGCGTAGACCAGGCTAGTGTCATGCTCAGCAGAAGATCGAACATTGTTTAGAGCTCACCAGTTCACTACTTATGTGTCTAACTGATCTATAAACCTGGACTCAATGATCTGTTCAGCACATGGCGCTGTACAGAACACATAATGGCATTGTTCTATACACACGGACTGGGTATCTGTGCAGCATGGGGAGCTGTGCAGTGAATAGCAGTGAATTTATCTATTAATCTGGAGTAGTTACCTGCCCAGCACATATATAGCTGTGTACAGCAACTACTGAATTGTTGAGTAACACTATGTTAGATCGCTGCACAGTGACTGGAAGTGACAGGATGTGCAACTCCCATCCATTTACAGCTCCATATCTCCATGGCGTCAAGACAAGGGGTGCTGTGGGTGTGAAACGTACTGCCAGACAGAGGCCATGAAACAGTTGAAATACCACCAAATGGGAGGGGCTCGGTTGAAAGAGAGGGGGATATTGAGAGAGAATATAAGAGAAGGATCTGATGGTAGATTTAAAAATTGTGAAATAAAAACATTTCGATGGCATCTTTCAATATGGGCCTCTGTTTCCAGGAATGATGGGTGAACCGGATATTGGTGTGAGTTCGGATGTTGCAGTACATTGGATGAGCATTTGTTCTGCAGCTTTGTAACTGGGAGCAGGGTCAGCAGTCTTCGACTCATTGGGCTGAATCTGATAATCATTTGTCTCAGTGTCATTTTCATTGAATGTGACAGAGGGATTGTCTTTCCAAAGCCGAGCTAGATTCCTAATGCTATCTTATCGATCTCACCTTATTTACTACCCACTCAACCCCATGATGTCCCTCTCATTCAATGCCAGCCCAATTCTCAAACCCATTTTGGCTGGAGGTACTCACTATCGTCTGGATATCTCTGGATATTCTGTGATCGATGGCACTGGTGCCATCTTCAAAAGGCCAATTGGCACACGGTTGCGCTTTCTCAGTTTGGAATTGCCCTGCACAGTTTACTCCAAGCATGGCAGATAAGGGGCAATTACACCACGATTTGTCGATACGGGCATGGAGGTCCTGGTGGATCAGCTAGTACAGAGTTGAACCATTCTCTTCCCGGGGGAGGCAGCACCACCAGACCCACCGGGCATGGTCTGAGCTCACCACCTTCTCAGTGCAGTATGTGCGGTCTGCAGAAATGTCCAGCAATACAGAACAAGCATCAATAACCTTCTCCTCTCTGTCAGGATAAATGTTACCATATTCTCTTTGCTCCCTCACACTCACTGCATATCTGTTACAGCGCCATCCCCAGAATAAGGCTCCATCACTCTCATGACTGCATGCAGCACCTTGTAACTCTCTCTCTCACTTATGCAACACCCCCACATTGTTAGAAAATGTTCTGGAGAGTTTCTAGAATTCTCTGGATAATGTAGTTTGTGCAATGTTCGAGACAATTTTCAAATTAATACACAACTTCAGCAAAATGTTCGTCCCCAATGTGTAACACATCAACGGAAGGAGCAGAGTTTTACTTTTTAATAAAAATCACTCAGGACGAAAGTGTGTCATGAGGCCATTAAGCCTCTCGAATGTACTCCACTATTCAGACAAAGGGAGCACCTAAACACTTGAAGACTCACTCTCTTCTTGAAGACAGGCGCCACATTGGAGGTTCTCAAGTTTTGCTGGAACACTCCAGCCATCCAGAAAGTTATGGAATATTTCACACAGTGCCACCAGTCACTCTGAAACCACTTCTATTAAAACCAGTTTTGAATTGCTGACGACCTGTTTACCCTTGGTCTTATCCGTTGAGAAAAGCCTTGTTTGTTTTATTAGATACAGGACAAGAACTTCCATCTGACTACAATTTTGTTTATATTATTGAAACTTTTTGTGACTTCCCCTGTGAGGAACGATTTAAAATAATGTTTTAAATTATCTGCCTGTTCCCTGAAACCAAATCCCCAGTCACATCCTCCAGGTATCCCACATATTCTTTCCTGCCTTTCTTCCAAGGGTCTCACACACACATCATGAACGTTTTGTATTTGATATGGGAAAACTCTTGCGGATAGTTTTTTTTTTCATGTTTCTTGCCAGTTTTGGAATTTTTTTCTTGGCATTTTACTTTATACTAACTGCTTCTGGTTCCAAAAATAAACTTCCCAAAGCTGGCGGATGCTAGAGCTCCCCAATCTGAATTCTTTAGTTTGTGATTGATTAGTATCCTGCACAGCCTTTGTGCATCATGGTTGGTTCATCTTCACATCTTCATATCACCTTTTGTTTTGATCAGAGTCAATCATTGCTGAGTGTTATGAAATATCTGATTAAATGTCTCCCCCACATAACTACTGACCTTCACCTGGGTCTATTTTCACATTCCGTTTTAGACAATATATAAGACATAGATCTGCAATTGAAATGCTTGGCTCTTCTCAATCATTCAGGGGGAGCTTCTGTATGTGGCTGAACACATGATCAGTTGAGAGTGACTTCATTCTTCCAGTTTCTCTGGCTCCGTCATTTCTGTTCGATGATGTCACATTCCAGTCGGAAGCTTCCTACATGTCATCATTTTCTCTGAAACGAGAAATCCTCTCATTCTGCTGGACTGAAAATTCAACTGTGACTGTATCATCTCCTTCACTTCTGCCCTCACTCTGTCCTTCCTCACCCAGAATAATGATGGATCTCGCCTTGTCCTCACTTCCTCCTGCACTCGAGTCCACATTCACAGAATCATCCTCCGTCACTTGCACCACATCCAGTGGGACAGCACCATCAAACACATTTCACAGGGACCATTCCCTCTGTGACACCCTCCATCACCACGATCACAACCCCTCCCTCCATGTCACCTTAGCATGCAATTACAGAGCTGCAACACTTGCCCATTCACCTCTTCCCTCCTCAGTGTCCAAGGCCCCAGTCACAACTTCCAGATGAAGCAGCATTTCACTTGTACACTTTCAATCCAGTCTCCTGTCATTGCTGCTCACAATGCAGTCTCCTTTACATTAGTGAGCCAAACAGAAACTGCTTTGAGGAACACTTCCAGACTGTCTGTAGGAATGACCCTGTTCTTCTGATTGCTCCCCAGTTCAATAAACTACATTGCTCTCCAGCTAATGAGAATTCTTTGAAGAGGTAACGAGCAGGTAAGATCAAGGAGAGCCAATTGGAGTTACCTATGTAGACTTCTGGAAGGCCTCTGATAAGGTACCATGCAGGAGGCTGCAGAGTAAGATAAGGGCCCATGGTGTTAGCGGCCAGGCACTAACATGGATGAAGTTGGCTGTCTGGCAGAAAGCAGAGAGTGGGGTAAAATTGTCCTTCTCAGAATGGCAGCGGGTGACGAGTATTGCTCCACAAGGATCAGTGGTGGGACCACAACGTTTCTCTTTATAGGTTAATGATCTGGATGGCAGAACTGAGGGCACTTTGGCTATGCTTACAGATGATGAAAAGATAGGTGGAGGGGCAGGTAGTATTGAGCAGGCAGGAAGACTGCAGGAAGATTTTGACAGTTTAGGAGAGTGGGAAAATGAGTGGTAGATGCAATATAATGTGGCAGAGTGTGAGGTCATGAATTTGGTATGAAGAATACAGGTATGGACTATTTGCTAAATGGGAAGAAAATTGAGAAATCGAAAGTGCATAGGGACTTGGGACTCCAAGTCCAGGATTCGCCAAAGATAAACTTGCAGTTTGAGTCAGTAGATAAGAAGGCTATACTAATTTGTCATTCATCCAGAGAGGACTAGAATATAGAGATGGGGATTCGGAGGCTTTCTAATGCTCTGGTCAGACCACAGTTCCAGTATTTTGTGCGTAATTCCTCAGGAAGAATGCATTGGCCTTGGTGTGTGTCCACAGGAAGTTCACGAGAATAATCCCAGAAATGAAAAGCTTAACACATGAGGAACGTTTGAGGACTCTGTGTTTATACTTGATGGAGATGAGAAGGATGGCGGGATAGAACATAGAACAGTACAGCACAGAACAGGCCCTTCAGCCCACGATGTTGTGCCGACCATTGGTCCTCATGTATGCACCCTCAAATTTCTGTGACCATATGCATGTCCAGCAGTCTCTTAAATGTCCCCAATGACCTCACTTCCACTACTGCTGCTGGCAACGCATTCCATGCTCTCACAACTCTCTGTAAAGAACCCGCCTCTGACATCGCCTCTATACTTTCCTCCAACCAACTTAAAACTATGACCCCTCGTGTTAACAATTTCTGCCCTGGGAAAAAGTTTCTGGCTATCAACTCTATCTATGCCTCTCATTATCTTGTACACCTCAATTAGGTCCCCTCTCTTCCTTCTTTTTTCCATTGAAAAATGTTCGAGCTCAGTCAACATCTCTTCGTAAGATAAGACCTCCATTCCAGGCAGCATCCTGATAAACCTCCTCTGAACTCTCTTCAAAGCATCCACGTCTTTCCTATAATAGGGCGACCAGAACTGGACGCAGTATTCCAAGTGTGGTCTAACCAAAGTTTTATAGAGCTGCAACAAGATCTCACAGCTCTTAAACACAATCCCCCTGTTAATGAAAGCCAAAACACCATATGCTTTCTCAACAACCCTGTCCACCTGCGTGGCAATTTTAAGGGATCTATGTACTTGCACACCAAGATCCCGCTGTTCCTCCACAATGCTAAGAATCCTGTCTTTAATCCTGTACTCAACGTTCAAGTTCGACCTTCCAAAGTGCATCACTTCGCATTTATCCAGTTTGAACTCCATCTGCCACCTCTCAGCCCATCTCTGCATCCTGCCAATGTCACGCTGCAGCCTACAACAGTCCTCTATACTGTCAATGACACCTCCAACCTTTGTGTCATCTGCAAACTTGCTGACCCATCCTTTAATCTCCTTATCCAAGTCATTAATGGAAATTACAAACAGTAGAGGCCCAAGAACAGAGCCCTGTGGAACACCACTCACCACTGACTTCCAGGCAGAATACTTTCCTTTCACTACCACTCGCTGTCTTCTGTCGACCAGCCAATTCTGTATCCAGACAGCTAAATGTCCCTCTATCCCATTCCTCATGACCTTCTGAATGAGCCTACCATGGAGAAACTTATCAAATGCCTTACTGAAGTTCACATACATCACATCCACCGCTTGACCCTCATCAACGTATCTCGTCACATCCACAAAGAACTCAATACGCTTTGTGAGGCATGACCTGCCCCTCACAAAGCCGTGCTGACTGCCTTTAATCACGCCATGCTCTTCCAGATGGTCATAAATACTATCCCTCAGAATCCTTTCTAACATCTTGCAGACGACAGACGTGAGACTGACTGGTCTGTAATTGCCGGGGATTTCCCTGTTTCCTTTCTTGAAGAAAGCATCTGATTGAAACTCACAGAATACTGAATAGCCTGGACACAGAGGACTTTGGGAGGACGTTTGCCCTGGCAGGAGAGCCAAGGACCTGAAGGCATAGGCTTAGAGCAAAGGGAAGACCCTTTCCAACAGAGATAAGATGAAACTTCTTGAATCAGATAGTTTTGAAACTGTGGAATTCCTTACCACAGAAGAGTGTGGAAACCAGATCATTTAGTATATTTAAAACAGAGACAAATATGTTCTTGATTGCCAAGGCTACTGAGAGAAAGCAGGGAAATGAGTTTCAAAATCGATCAGTCATGATCGAATGTTGGAGCAAACTTGATGGGCTGAATGGCCTAATTTCTGCTCCTAAAGTCTTGTGAGATAAAGTTTTCCAGTCCTGGGTGGCACAGTGGTTCAGTAATTAGCACTACTGCCTCACAGCACCAGGCCCAGGGGTTCGATTACAGCCTCGGATGAGTACCTGTGTGGCGTTTGTACATATCTGCGTGGATTTCTTCTGACATTTCAAAGATGTGCATGTTAGGTGAACTGGCCATGCTAAATTGCCTTTGATTAAGACTCAACCACAATTTGCAACTTTTTTCCCTGATAATCCCTCAGGCTCCCATTACCATGAAGCCAATCTATGGTTCAGTGATAAGTATGGGTGGCATGTCAGGGTAAGAACCATGTGTACTTAAACCTGATGACAACTCATTAAAGCTACTGCACTTACTGCTTACATTAACACACAACAGAACTAACATCTGATAGAGAGGGCGCAATGATCCATTCTATTGAAACCAACTCAGAATTGCTGCTGACCTGCCTACCCTTACCCTTATCTGTTTGTTCGAAACGCTGTTCCTTTTTTAGAAACGGTTCAAGAACTTCCCTCCTATTAACATTTTGTTTATATCATTGAGATACTAACAGTTCCTTCCCCTGTGAGGAACGATGTAACACGCGGGTATAAATTAGCTGTCTGCTCACTTTAACCAGTTCCCCAGTCACACCCTCCAAATGTCCTCAATATACTTTCCTGACTTCATTTCTACCTAAGGTCACACACTCATATTGAAAGTTTTTTTTATAAACACGGAAAAGTTTGTGATGCTTGTTTTTGTATTTCCTGCCAATTTGATTACTTTTTTTTCTTTCCTTTTCCTCACTTTTTAAATTCATAGTCATATAGCGCACAAACAGACATTTTGGTCCAACTTGTCCATGCTGACCAGGTTTTCCAAACTAAACTAGCCCCATCTGCTTGCATTTCCCCCATATGCCTATAAACATTTCCAATTCATACGTTTGTCCTAATGTCTTCGAAATGTTGAAGCTGTACTTGCATCTACCACTCTTCCTCTGCAGCTCATTCCATACACACATCATCCTCTATGTGAAAACGTTGCCCCTTCGTCCCTTTCAAAGTTCCTCCCTTCCACCTTAAAGCTATATCCTCTATGTTTTAACTCTCCTATGCTGTGGAAAAGACCTTGGTTATTCACCCTTATCCATGCCTCTCATGAATTTATAAGTTTCTATAATGTCACCCCTCAAACTCCTACACTCCATCTGATACTAGCTTCAAGAACAAGCATCTGTAAATTTGAAACAGCATTCAAAATGACAGGTAAACAACACTCACCCAAACTTCATACTGTGATTTGTTTTTCTCCATATTTCAACACTAAGGCAGCATGCAACTTTTACGAGTGCCAATAAGAAGTATAACACCTGAATTCCTTTGTCGAAAGGGGCTGAGGATTTCTACAGTGAAAATGTATCTCTGGCCAGATCCATGTAAGAAAGTGAATTCCAATACCACACTGTCAGCGTGCGGTTGCTTTTACCAGAGTGAAATGAAGGCTGAGTATACTTTAGGAAATTTGCAGCAAAGTGTGAATTCAGGGCAAAGGGGGAGAGGTGCTTTCAATAAGGAAACTTTCCAAGAAGGAAACTTTCCGGAATGAGATGTGAGTGTAAAACGGCAAGAATGGAGAGGCTGAGCCACACTGAGACCAGAGGCAAAGTGGCAGTACTAAACACAGCTTGATGTCTGTGCAGGGAAGGTAGACTCGATCAAAGAGCTTCAGGTGAAGTGGGGAGGGACCATAATGTGAAAGAATGTGCTCTGTACTTGGAAAGGGAGAACCTGGAATCAGGAAAGGGAGACAAGCAGGGAAGAGGATGGAGCAGCAATGGCAGGGGTTTCTGGGATAATTCAGGAAGCACAGCTGAAAGTCATGCCCAGCATCTGAAATAAACATTCTACATCTGTCCCTACAGTAATACTCATCAAATTGTGATTGAACAGTATCCTTAGCAAGTTTTGGCAACAATGGGTGATCCATATTCTTATCAAGTCCTTCTTTTTGAACTGAAACAATAATTTCTGAGCATTGTGGGATATCTGCTTGAATGTCTGCCCATGTACACCCACTGATCTTCCTCTCGGTCTACTTCCACATCCAACTTCAGGCCAGATGTGAGACAGAACCCACAATTTAGACGTCTGGTTATTTTCAGGGGTCCTTCTGCAAGTGGTTGAACACATGATCAGGGGAGGCTGACTCCATTCTCTCAGTTTCTCCAACTCTGTTGTTTCCGTTTCATGATGCCACATTCCAATAAGCTGCGCATGACGTGAGCTATTTTCCTTCAAAACCAGAAATCCCCTAAATACAGTGCTGCTGCCATGTTCCAGTGAAGCACAACCGAAGCTCGAGTAACACCTCACTTTACACTTTGGTATGTTACAACCGGTAGGTGTTAATATTTGATCCCGTAACTTCACAGCCTAAACCCCATTATGGCCTTTCTCCAGTTTTCATTCATTCTCCCTTTTGGTTTCCCCATGACCTTGTGTGGTTGTGTCGTCTTTATCTTGCACACAATCGAGGGAAACCGTTTCCCCCAATCACGTATTAATTGAAATCCGTTTTACATCATCTTCTCGTAAAAGCCCGTTTATCTTTTGCAAAAGATAAACGGGCTTTTACGAGAAGATGATGTAAAATGCCCTCTATCCCCCATCACCCATCCCCCACCTCTGGCAAGGGATTATAAAGCTCATTTTCCAATCCTTTTCAGTTCTGAAGAAGTGTCACACTGGACTTGAAATGCTAACTCTGTATCTCTGTCTCTGCAGATGATACCAGACCTGTTGAATTTCTCTAGAAATGAATAGGTTCAGAACAAATTTTCAATTTAACAAATAATTATGGATACTGTAAATAAAAAGGCAAACATTTCTGGAGAAACTGGGATCTTTGTAGAAGGGTCACTGGACGCGAAGGATTAACTCAGCTTTCACTGCACAAGATGCTGCCGGACCTAGAGCCATAGAGATGTACAGCATGGAAACAGACCCTTCCGTCCAGTGTGTTAAAGCTGCCCAAACGCCCTGTCCAACACGGAGCGCCATACACCAGGAAGTGAACGATAACACAAGGTGCACCCATTCATTGGTTCTGGAACTACAAAACGCTGACGTCAATGACTCTACAGAGCTCTTAATCCTGGTCAGGAAGAGAAACAGTGGGAAACACATTCACATCAAACAAAGATGATGACATTACGGGGATGGAAAAGATTCAGATGAATTTGTTAAAGAGTTTGAATATTGTAAAAAATTGGAGGCGTGACACCGGGGAGTGACCTAACTGAATGAAAATATGGAAATGGAAGTATTGCCGCACCGAAACCAGGTTATGTCGCTGAGTACAGGGCTGATTGGGTGTGAATTGGGGGTCAGTCACTACAATTGAATTGCAGATATTTCAACTCAAACTGGACATTTTTGTGATGATGTAGATCAAAGCAGCAGGAGCAGAAGCAGTTCAATCACCACCTGTAACTTTTTTCCCCGGGATAATCCCTCAGTCAATCATTACCATCATCCGATCTATGGTTCAGCGACAAGTGTGGGTGAACATGCCAGAGTTAGAACCATGTGAACCTCAACCTGATTACAACCCATTAACGCTAATGCACTTGAATGGTTGCATTCCAAACAGCAAAACTAACACCTGACAGAGTGGGTGAAATGATCGCCAGACCAACAGATGAGATCTAAACTCTGCCGTCCTGCCATATCCAATTATAAAGGTCAATGCACTCTTAAACAACTCACTGGAGGAGAGGACTCCACAGATATCCCAATCCGAAATAATGGAACAGACTTGTACCTCAGTGTACATGATAAGGATGTAGTATCTGCACCATCCTCAGCCAGAAATGTTGATTCGATGATCCACCTCACCTCATCATGCCCACAGAATCATAGATGCCAGTCATCACCCAATTTGATTGGCTGCAAGTGACATCAAGAAATAGCTGAACACAGTAGATACGATTGAGGCAATGGGCCCTGACACCATTCCTCCAATAGGACTGAAGACATGTGCTGCACAACAAGCCGTGTCCCTGGGGAAGCTGTTTCATTCCATCTCCAACTCTGACGTCTCCCTGGCAAAGTAGAAAATTACTCATCTATGTCCTGTCCCCTACGAGGGGAATAATCTCAAACTGGCCATTTACCACGCGCTCAGTCCCATCGCTATAGTGAAATTGGTGGGAGTTCTTTTTGATAGAGCTATCAAGCAGCACAAAAATAACCAGCTCAGTGTGGTTTTTGATAGGTCTTCATGTGGAGATGATGCTGTTGTGGAAATGTCACTGGATTACTAATCCAGACCAAACTCATGATCTGGCAGATGGTGGAAGTTAAAAGCAATTAATAAAATGATGAGATCTAAAATCTGGCGTCAGTAACAGTAACACTGAAGCCAATGTCAATTGTAAATACCAATTGCCTTCCTCTAAGTACTTTCAGGAAGTGAATCTCCCGTGCTTTCCTGGTCTGGTCTAAAAGTTACTCCAGACACTCAGACATGTTATACACTCTTCAATGGTCTCTGAATCGGCCAAGCAAGACGCTAAATTGTATCAAACTGTTCCAATTTCTTAATGGATAAAACCAGACAGGACATCAGCCCTCGGTATAGGAATAGGGAATGGAAAACATAGTCTTGTTGATGCTGCAAATGTCTCCTTCCTAACATCTGAGAGTTTGTTAAAAAGCTTTCCCACAGACTGCACAGAAACATCCAGAAGGGAGTAGATCATTCAACACATTAAGCCTTTCCCGTTCTAGTTAATGGAGAAAATCTCCTCAATGCAGTTTTCCACATACAATGTTCATATCCCTTTAGTATGTTTAAACATAGGGATATATAAAATAAAACCTGCTGTAATCCCTTTGGTACATCAATTTTGCTCCTCCAGTCTAAATACAGGCAGTTCTCCGATACTGTGTGTTTATCAAACCCGACTTCAATGCAACACGATTCGTGAATTGTGCAACTTTCCTTATAAAGCGAGTTCACGATCACTGGGACACGATTCCTTCCCTGGCAACAGCTTAACAGCAAATCCCAGCCTCAGGATCCTCTGACTGCAAAATACACCCTCAGCGTGTTCAGCTAAAACATGAATGTAATCCGCTCTGTAGGCCTTGAACCTGAGACTGAAACTGGGAATTGCAGTCAACATTGAGAAGAAACTTTATTTTAAACTGGGGGAGAATCTTGATGCGAACTGGAATTCCACATCTGCATCATGTGGTCAGTCAGCTTGCGCGCTTCCTGGTGCAGAGTTTGGTGAAAGGTGAAAGGCTGTAGTCAGCTGTTGTTGTGTGAAAGTGTTACATTTACTGCACTATTACATTACAATATATCATTTGAAAATTTACGTACACTGCTATCGTTTGAGTTTGGCTGACCTATTTTTGTTTTGATTTTTCCTGATAGTATTAGGGCTTCGCCCATTATCCTCTTTTCCCCCATAGGTCCCATTATTTATATTGCATCGTTTTCTATCTTCGGTGTTCCACAGGAACGCAGTTGCTGCATTAGTGGAGAACCAATAATTGAAATGATCGCTGATTCCCGCCTCAGGCAACTGTCTGTGTGGAGTTGGCACATTCTCCACGTGTCTGCATGGGTTTCACCGGGTACTCCAGTTTCCTCCCACAGTCCAAAGATGTGAGGATAGGTGAAATGACCATGTTAAATTGCCCATAGCGTTAGGTGAAGGGGTAAATGTAAGGGAATGGGTCTGGGTGGGTTGCTCTTCGGAGGATTGGTGTGGACTTGTTGGGCCGAAGGGCCTGTTTCCATACTGTAAGTAATCCAACCTAATCTAACACACTATCTCCACAACATACTCCTGCTCTCCCCCCATCCCTTTCGTGTCTTGAAATCCCTATTTATATTCAGTGCCTTAACTTCTACAGCCTTATGTGGTATAGAATTCCCCAGGTTCACAGTGTCTGAGTGCAGAAATTTATTCTCACCTCAGTGCAGAGTGGCCTGCCTGCACATAACAAGGGCCCACAGTATTTAGACCTCCCAGCCAGGGGAATTATCATCCCTGCTTCCAATCTGTCTCACTTTCTCAGAATTTTATATATCTCACTGAAATCTCCACTCATTTTCCTAAACCCCATTGGATACATGCCCAATCAACTCAACTCTGCTCCAACAACAAGCCTGTCATCCCAGAGACCAGTCTGGTCATGCTTCACTGCTCTCCCTCAATGTCAGGTTTGTCCTTTATTAGGTAATGAGACCAAAACTGCACACAATACTGCACAATGTTCGAGATGGGGCTTCATCAATTCCCTGTACAGTTATCCTTACTCGTGGACTCAAATCCCTTTGAAATGAAGGTCAATACACCATCTACCTTCCTAACTGCATTCAGTGTCCAAAATCAAGCAACCACCTCTGTACTGTCAGAAAGGTAGCACGATCTATTTTAATTCCACTTTCTTACATGAAATCCGAAGCTATAAATGTTATGATACTTCAAGTGCTGGCTCAATTGTTTTTTAATTGTTGTGAGCTTACCCATTACAACTACCCTCTCAGGACGTTTATTCCTGACCCCAACACCCTCTGGGTGTAAAACAATCCTCAAATCCTTTATCAACCTCAAACCCGTGACTTGAAAGGTGTGCTCCCTTGTTCTTGGCCCTCTGACTAAAAGGAACAGCTGCTGCCTATACATCCTGTCCATGCTCCTCATAATCTTATCGTACTGAATCACAATCAACAACACCGCCCCGTGGCCCAACATTTAATCTCCCCCTCCCACTCTGCCGAGGACGTGGAGAACCCGGGGCCTCCTTCACCGCCGCTCCCTCACCACCAGACGCCTGGAGGAAGAACGCCTCATCTTCCACCTCGGAACACTTCAACCCCAGGGCATCAATGTGGACTTCAACAGTTTCCTCATTTCCCCGTCCCCCACCTCACCCTAGCTCCAAACTTCCAGCTCAGCACTGTCCCCATGACTTGTCCAGACTTGTCCTACCTGCCTATCTGCTTTTCCACCTATCCACTCCACCCTCCCCTCTCTGACCTATCAACTTCATCCCCTCCCCTACTCATATATTGTACTCTATGATACTCTCTCCCTACCCCCACCCTCCTCTAGCTTATCTCTCCACGCTTCAGGCTCTCTGCCTTTATTCCTGATGAAGGAGTTTTGCCCGAAATGTCGATTTCGCTGCTCCTTGGATGCTGCCTGAACTGCTGTGCTCTTCCAGCACCACTAATCCAGAATCGTACCAGAAGATTGCTGGGTGGCAAAAGTTATTCCCTTGTTCAAGAAAGGGAATAGGGTTAACCTTGGAAATTAGATTCCAGTCAGTCTTAGGTCTGTGGTGGGCAAAGTATTGGAGACGATTCTGCGAGGCAGGATTTATGACTATTTGGAAATCAATAATTGAATGAGAGATATTCAGCATGGCTTTGTGAGGGGCAGGTCATGCATTCTTACTGAATTCTTTGAGGATGTGACAAAATAGGTTGATGATGGTAGAGCAGGGGATTTTAGCAAGGCGTTTGATAAGGTTTGATTAGACTTGATTCCCTACAGTGTGTAAACAGGCCCTTCGGTCCAACAAGTCCACACCGACACTCCAAAGAGTAACCTACCCAGATTCATTTCCCTCTGACTAATGCACATAACACTATGGGCAATTTAACATCACCAATTCACCTGGTCTGCACATCTTTGGACTGTAGGAGGAAACCCGCACAGACACGGAGAGAATATGCAAACACGATACAGACAGTCGCCCGAGACAGGAACAGAACCCAAGTCGCTCGTTGTGTGAGGCAACAGTGCTAACCACTGAGACACCGTAGAACCCCTAGTAGGCTCATGGTAGGCTCATTCTGAAAGTAAGGATGAATGGGATACAGGGAAAACTGCCTGTATGAATACATGATTTGCTGTCCCATAGAAGACAGAAGGTGGTGATAGATGGAATATATTCAGCCTGGAATTGATGACCAGTGGTTTTCAGAAGGGATCAGTTCAGGGAACTCTGCTCTTTGTGACTTTTATAAGTGACTTGGATGAGGAAGTTGAAAGGTGCGTTAGTAAGCTTGCCGATGACAGGAAGGTTGGTGGAGTTGTGCGTAATGTGGAGGACTGTTGTAGGGTGCAAAGGGTCATTGATAGGATGCAGAGCTTTCCTGATTAGTGGCAAATGGAGTCCAACCGTGGAAGTGTCAAGTTATTCACTTTAGAATGTCGAATTGGCATGCAGAATGCAGGGTTTAAGGAAGGATTCTTGGAAGTGTGGAGGAACAGAGGGATCTTGGGATCCATGTCCATAGACCACTCGAAGATGCCACACAGGTTGACAGAATTGTTAAGAAGGCGAATGGTGTGTTGGCTTTCATTTGCAGAGTGATGAGTTTAAGAGCCATGAGGTTATGCTGCAGCACTATAGAGTTCTGGTTCTACCACACGGAGTATTCACTTCTGGTTGCCTCATTATAGGAAGGATGTTCAAAGTTTGTGAGAAGATTTGTAGCTCAGGTCCTCGTTGTTGTGGTTCTGTTCACCGGGCTGGGAATTTGTGTTGCAGACGTTTCGTCCCCTGTCTAGGTGACATCCTCAGTGCTTGGGAGCCTCCTGTGAAGTGCTTCTGTGATCTGTCCTTCAGCATTTGTCGTGGTTTGAATCTGCCACTACCGGTTGTCAGTTCCAGCTGTCCGCTGCAGTGGCCAGTGTATTGGGTTCAGGTCGATGTACTTATTGATTGAATCTGTGGATGAGTGCCATGCCTCTAGGAATTCCCTGGCTGTTCTCTGTTTGGCTTGTCCTATATTAGTAGTATTGTCCCAGTCAAACTCATGTTGCTTGTCATCTGCGTGTGTGGCTACGAAGCATAGCTGGTCGTGTCGTTTCATGGCTAGTTGGTGTTCATGAATGCGGATCGTTAGTTGTCTTCCTGTTTTTCCTATGTAAAATGTTGTGCGGTCCTTGCATGGGATTTTGTACACGACATTGGTTTTGCTCATTCTGGGTATCGGTTCCTTCGTTCTGGTGAGTTGTTGTCTGAGAGTGGCTGTTGGTTTGTGCGCTGTTATAAGTCCTAGTGATCACAACAGACTTCACAAATACAGACAAGAAATTGCGCGCCAAAAATCGTTAATTTCAAAAACCACCAATCAGTAATGGACCCGGACCACAGAACAGGCCGTCACCATTGGACAGAACAGGATCTCACACATCGCAAAAAAGGCACTAAAAGAAAAAAGGGCCAAACTAACACACCACACACATACCTGGTTTAGAAACCTCTCCCACAGACAGCTCACAGACACAGCAAGAACGATAGTGGCCAAGGGACTCAACTACAACCACAGCGACGCCAGGACAGCATATTTCCTAGCAGCACTAGAATGCACATTCAGGAACAATGGACTGACAGAAGAGACACAACAAACAGTGAGACAAAGTATCGTACCTCTGATAACAAGGAAAAGACAAACACATAAGCTCAACACCAAGGAGAGGGAAGCACTAAAAGCACTAAGAAACGATAAGAATATAATCATACTACCAGCAGACAAAGGCAGAATGACGGTCATCCTCGACAAAGCAGAGTACATCCAAAAAGTGCAACAACTACTTGCAGATACCAGCACCTACCAAAATAGGGAGTTTGACCCCACCCCACAGCTCCCCAATAGGATAAACAACACACTGAGGAACCTACAAAAAATGGATAGATAACCAGGTTTGACCTACAACGAATGAACCCTGAAAGCAACAACACCCCCAGATTCTATGGACTACCTAAAGTGCACTAACCAGACATCCCACTCAGACCAATAGTATCACTACCAGGGACACCATCACACAAACTGGCTAAAGAACTACAGCAGAAACTGAAACACCTGATCAGCAGATCCAGACACTCTGTACAATCGACACAGGAATTCTTGGACATCATCAGAAATATACACATAGACAAGGAAGAAACTATGGTCTCATTCGATGTAACGGCACTGTTCACCTCTATCGACAAAACCCGAGCCATTGAAACAATAGCCAACCTGCTGGACATACAGAACAGACAACAGGACGTTGAACCTATCAACAAAGACGGCATACTCAAACTACCGGACATGGGCCTCACAACACACTTCACATTCAACAACCAAATATATGAACAAATCAACAGCACACCCATGGGTTCACCCATCTCTGGACTCATAGCAGAAGCAGTAATGCAAAGTTTAGAACAAACAGTCTTACCGCAAATTCAAGCCAAAGTCTGGGTCAGATATGTGGATGACACCTTTGTAATCATTAAAAACACAGAAATAGAGAAACACACTGGATCATCAACGCCATACTCACAGGAATCCGATTCACTACAGAGGAAGAAAAGGACAACCAACTCCCATTCCTAGACATGATGGTACAGAGAACACCGAACGGAGAATTCACCACAAGGTTATACAGGAAAGCCACACACACAGACCAAGTCCTAAACTACGAAAGCAACCATCCCGACACACACAAAAGAAGTTGCATCAAGACACTGTTCAAAAGGACCACAACACACTGCAGTACACCAGAACTGCAAAAAGAGGAAGAAGAACACTTATATAATGCATTCGCCAAAAACGGATACCCGTGCAATTTCATCAACAGACGCTAAGGGAAAGACAACGGAATGAGGACATGCCGCAACCCAAAGGACTAGCCACACTACCATACATCAAGAGCATTTACGAACTGACAGCCAGACTACTGCGACCACTCGGACTCATAACAGCACACAAACCAACAGCCACTCTCAGACAACTCACCAGAACGAAGGACCCGTTACCCAGCATGAGCAAAACCAACGTAGTGTACAAAATCCCATGCAAAGACTGCACAAAACACTACATAGGACAAACAGGCATACAGCTAACGATCTGCATCCATGATCACCAACTAGCCACGAAATGACATGACCAGCTATCCTTAGTAGCCACAACACGCAGATGACAAGCAACATGAGTTTGACTGGGACAAACCAAACAGAGAACAGCCAGGGAATTCCTAGAGGCATGGCACTCATCCACAGATTCTATCAATCAGCACATCGACCTGGACCCAATATACCAACCACTGCAGCGGACAGCTGGAACTGACAACTGGAAGTGGCAGATTCAAACCACTATAAATGCCGGAGGAAAGATCACAGAAGCGCTTCACAGGAGGCTCCCAAGCTCTGAGGATGTCACCTCGACAGGGGACGAAACGTCTGCAACACAAATTCCCAGCTCAGTGAACAGAACCACAACATAGGAAGGATATGGAAACTTTAGAGAGGGTGCAGCGGAGATTTATCAACATACTGCCAGAACTGGAGGGAATGTCTTATGAAGAAAGGTTGAAGGAACTCGGGCTTTTCTCTTTGGAGTGATAGAGGATAAGAGACGGCTTGATAGACGGCGTTCTTGTACCTCATACTGTGACACTGTGTTTTAGGCGTTTCCGCCAGGAGAATTATCATCCCTGCTTCCAATCGGTCTCGCCCTGTCAGTGTTTTACATACCTCACTGAGATCGCCACTGATTTTCCTAAATCTCATGTAATATAGGCCCAGTCATCCCAAACCCTGCTCTCACAACAAACTTGTCATCCCAGAGATCAGTCTGGTTATCCTTCACGGCTTTTCCTCAATGTCAGGTTTGTCCTTTATTAAGGAAGGAGACCAAAACTGCACACAATACTGCAAAATGTTCAAGATGCAGTCTCACCAAGTCCCTGTACAGCTGCAGTAGGACACATTTACTCCTGGACGCAAATCCCCCTGAAGTTAGGTCAACACACCATAAATCTTCGTAACTGCTTTCTGTTCCTGCAATATTACTTTCAGTGATTGGTGTGCAGAGAGATCCAGGTCCTTTTCAACATTACAGCTATCCCCGTGGTGGATCTTTGTACACTGGGCAGAGTGGCAATGCTATCCCCTGTATTGACTACAGGCTTCAGAACTCACTGCCCTGCATGGACCTCGGATCTCTGCGCAGAAGAAAGCAAATAATGGAGCATAAGTCCCTCTATAGATCAACATTTTTCAACCAATACCTTTTCAAATGGTAGGCTGATGTTCTCGTTTTCTATCAAAGTCCACAACATCACATCTCCCCACATTACTCTTCATCTGCTACAATTTTGTCTATTCATTCCACTTGTCTCAATCAATTTGGAGGGTTTTTTTTAACATCGTCTTCATGAAAAAAACTCCAAAAGACCCTGATCTCTAACTCAGTGCTGACCATCCAGTTAAAGCAGACCATCTCACATAGGCTCATGAAATCGATTTTCCCAGTATTACCATTCGCTTGGGTTAACACAGTTTAGATGCAACTTGAATCTGTCCATTTTACTGCAGTACCCACAAAATTGTATGTCTAATTGCCTCTTTTATAACATACCCAACATCTGTATTGCAGCTTTGATGTACAACTCCCATCTTTTCCTTGCTGTTTCTAAGCTCCACCTTAGCAGATTCTGTGGAATCTGATCCACGTGGGGTCTGGGAAGATAAATGGTTGATTCAGGGAGATAGTTGGTGAGGCCAATGTACACCGTGAGATCATCTTGTCACACCTTACCTGTTCTTCTTAAGTGTCACTGTGATATTTTCTCTAGATGTCCCGTAATGCCGGTGGAGAATTGAAGGAGAATGGTCTCTCAGCAATGCTGTGTATTCTCCCAGACAGCTGAGATAGTTCTAACCTGGGTGGGAACCTTACAGCAGGCTGGTACAGTGTTGCTGCTGCTGCACAGGTTCTTAGTGAGATCACATATGGTGTAGTGTTTACAGATTTAGTCGCCTCACTGAGGAAAGGATTTTGTTACACTGGACGCAGCTCAGAGATGGTTCCCTCGTCTGATTCCAGCAATGCCGGTGTTAGCTTATAAAGAAAGGATGTTCAGGTTGATCCAGTGCCCATTGGGCTTTACAGGAATGGAAGATGATTTTATTTTTGGTTAGAACACAGGAAGGAGTCAAAAACAGAGGCCAATTACACAGCAAAGGGAGAAATACATTCTGTATCTCCATTCTGTTACACAGGTACAGCAGAAGGATACTCAGGCCTTCGACCCTGTTAGACCAGAACAGGACGAGGTTATTCAGCCCCTAGAGCCTGATATACAGTTACAGGAGATGGTCAATCAGCTACTCGTGTCGACAACACTGGGCCTAGAATAGGCCATGCAGCACCAGTAGCCTGTTACACAGCAACAGGATCAGTCCATTCAGCTTCCTCGAGTCTGTAATACAGGAACTGGAAGAGGTCCTACAGTGACTGGAAATTGGTACACTGGGATAACAGGAGGCTATTCAGCCCCATGGAGCATGTTGCATGGGAATTGGATAACGATGAAAACTTTATGAGACTTCTTATTGGAAATGAGGAAGAAGTTCACGTTGCATGTTGGGGTTTGGGGACAGGAGACTAAATACACCCTTGGCCCCATTTTAGGGATGCGGGAGTAGACTATGTAACAACTCCAGCCTGGTTTTGCGGAATGTGAGGAGACAACTTCAGCCCTTCAAATTATTACATAGCAACACGAAGATTGCATAAGCCCTCCAGCCTCTTACACGTTAAGAGTATGCCATCAACATGATAACGTAGGGCCATCAATTTTGTACACAAGGAAGAGCGTTAGTCCAATCAGACACCCATATCTCCTAAAGATCAATCAGACCAGGTCATTTCAAGCCATTTGCGAATCATACAGGACTGGAGGGAACGTTGAGATTATCGAGAGGTAAGAACTTAAATGATCACCTCCACGATGGAATAAAAAGTATTGAGAAAACTTTCTGAATTTAAGAAAGATTCTTAGACTATATTATTCAGGAATTAATGGCAGAATGTTTGCAAAGTCAAAACCAATCCATCAGAGTCAACATAATGTTGTGAAGGATAAATCGTACTTCAATTATTTACTCGAGTTCGTTAAAGATGTGACAAGCAAGATGGATATTGAGAACCTGGAGATATAGTACTTGGTCTTCCAGAAGGCATTTCATAAAGTGTGCACAAAAGATTAATCTGCAGAATAAGGCCATGTGATTAGAAGTAGCCTTTAGCTTGGAGACTGGATTGGGGAACCAACAAAATGCAGTGAGATGGAATAAATGGGTCATTTTCTGTTTGGCAAAATGCAACTTTCTGTCACCAGGCCCCAACTAATGGCAATCTGTACTATTACATATTTGCAGAGATAGACAAGCTAGAACCAAATTTTCAGATGACACGAGCATAGGTGTGAAATTGCAATGAAGATGTAAGAAATTTTGTAATGGATGTGGATGGTTTGGGCCAACATTTGACAGATGAAACTGAACAACTGATAGTATGAGTCTATCATTTTTGTCAGTGCAACAGATAGGAAACTTATTATTCAAATAGAGAGAATAACTTCAGAGTGTTTAGGTTTAGAGGAATCTGAGTGTCCTCATACATGTCACAGAAATCTCAGATGTAGGTACAGCAGGACGTGAGAAGCAAGAGAGGAAATTGCAGCACGGTTGGCAACGATCTTCTCGTCTTTACTGGCAACTGGGGTGGTACCAGGGGACTGGAGAGTAGCGAATGTTGTGCCCCTGTTCAAAAAAGGGAATAGGGATAACCCCGGGAATTACAGGCCAGTTAGTCTTACTTCTGTGGTAGGCAAAGTAATGGAAAGGGTACTGAGGGATAGGATTTACGAGTATCTGGAAAGACACTGCTTGATTAGGGACAGCCAGCACGGATTTGTGAAGGGTAGGTCTTGCCTTACAAGTCTTATTGAATTCTTCGAGGAGGTAACCAAGCATGTGGATGAGGGTAGAGCAGTGGATGTAGTGTACATGGATTTTAGTAAGGCATTTGATAAGGTTCCCCATGGTAGGCTTATGCGGAAAGTCAGGAGGCATGGGATAGAGGGAAATTTGGCCAATTGGATAGAAAACTGGCTAACCGGTCGAAGTCAGAGAGTGGTGGTAGATGGTAAATATTCAGCATGGAGTCCAGTTACAAGTGGAGTTCCGCAGGGATCAGTTCTGGGTCCTCTGCTGTTTGTAATTTTTATTAATGACTTAGATGAGGGAGTCGAAGGGTGGGTCAGTAAATTTGCAGATGATACAAAGATAGGTGGAGTTGTGGACAGTGAGGAGGGCTGTTGTTGGCTGCAGAGGGACTTAGATATGATGCAGAGCTGGGCTGAGGAGTGGCAGATGGAGTTCAACCCTGCCAAGTGTGAGGTTGTCCATTTTGGAAGAACAAATAAGAATGCAGAATACAGGGTTAATGGTAGGGTTCTTGGTCAGGTGGAGGAGCAGAGGGATCTTGGGGTCTATGTACATAGATCTTTGAAGGTTGCCACTCAGGTGGATAGAGTTTGTAAGAAGGCCTATGGAGTATTATCGTTCATTAGCAGAGGGATTGAATTCAAGAGTCGTGAGGTGATGTTGCAGCTGTACAGGACTTTGGTTAGGCCACATTTGGAGTACTGTGTGCAGTTCTGGTCGCCTCACTTTAGGAAAGATGTGGAAGCTTTGGAGAGGGTGTAGAGAAGATTTACCAGGATGTTGCCTGGAATGGAGAGTAGGTCGTACGAGGCTAGGTTGAGAGTTCTCGGCCTTTTCTCGTTGGAACGGCGAAGGATGAGGGGTGACTTGATAGAGGTTTATAAGATGATCAGAGGAATAGATAGAGTAGACAGTCAGAAACTTTTTCCCCGGGTACAACAGAGTGTTACAAGGGGACATAAATTTAAGGTGAAGGGTGGAAGGTATAGGGGAGATGTCAGGGGTGGGTTCTTTACCCAGAGAGTGGTGGGGGCATGGAATGCGCTGCCCGAGGGAGTGGTAGAGTCAGATTCATTGGCGACCTTTAAGCGGCATTTGGATAGGTACATGGATGGGTGCTTAATCTAGGATAGAAGTTCGGCACAACATCGTGGGCCGAAGGGCCTGTTCTGTGCTGTATTGTTCTATGTTCTATGTTCTAAAGGGAAGTGCAGTTTTGGCATTTTTTATAAAAGAGCAGATTTTAAAAGGAGGGAGGCGCAACTGGAGTACACGGCACAGTTTTGGTGCCCAGACTGCAGGAGGGATGCAGCTGCCATGGAGGTAGTTCATAAGTGGTTAACAATTTGATTCCAGAGATGATGAGTTTTTCTTCTGAAGAGAGATTGAGCAGTTCAGGCCGATACTGTCTGGAAATTAGAAGAATGAGAGGAGATGTCACTGAGATCTGGAGGATGCTAAAGGTGATTGATAGTATTGATGTCGATTAGATCGTTCCTCATGTCGGCAATCCAAAACAAGAGATCAGAGTTTTAGGATTAGGCAGAGCAGACCAAAAACAGGGGTAAGGAAATTTTACTTCTCTCAAAGGGTTGTTCACTGCAAATGAGAAGGCACTTAATTCACTGCTCCAGAGTGCAGTAAAGGCTGGGACATTGAGTAAATGACCGGATATGAAGAGCGTGCAGGAAAGTGGAACTGAGGCAGCAATGATATCAGACATGATTTTAATCAATGGCAGAGCAGGCTCAGGGGCTGAATTGCCGACTAATGCACCTCGTTCTTATTCAGCCTTTTGAATGTGTTATACCGGAATGCGGAGGACTGGTTATCAAACAGGAAGCAGGCAGTCTGGGTAAATCAGTCTTAATTACTTTGTCAGAATGTAACCAGTAAGGTCACCCAGTGATGAGTACTAGGTCTTCAGCTATTTACAAACTCTATCAATGATTTGTAGTACTAGAACAAATGTTCTATCACTAAGTTTGGCGATGTCACTAAGATAAGCAGGACATTAATTTATGAATGGAGGGTCTGCAAACGTATATTGACAGGTAAATTCAGTGGATAATGGTTAGGCAGGACGAATTCAATGTAACATATAATCTGTATGTTTTTTCAAGAAGAATGGTAGACAGTATACTATCAAAATAGAGAGAGATTACAGGACTTAGTGATACCGTGTGTACTGGACGGTTCGCTCTGACACGTTCAGACATGGGAAGTGCTGCTCCATCTCCCTGATGGTCTATACCTTGATGTTCCCAGGGCCCCATTGCTCTCATTCATCATATATATCCTCTGTTGCAGAATTATGGTATTGATGTCGACATGATGGGCGATGATGGATATGTCACCCAGTCCTGCATGGAAAGCTCCGGATCATAGAAGATTAATTAAACAGTGACCCTTATAGCCTCTGGCAGCACCGTCCTCCCCCTGGTGTGAAGCTGCAGGTCATGTTAAAGGAGGTGATACCGCTCTGTGGCCAGCTCCTTGTTCAGTCAGGGTTCCCTCACACTTTGCTCCTGGATTAAGTGTAGTTTAGGAAGGTGTTCCTGGAAAACCCGAGGTTGATACAGGGGACCCCTTTCTCCAGACACATTCATTGTGTGGTTTCTGAGCTTCCCCTGTCTGCACCCTCTGATCCATTTGGTGTTCATGTTGCAGACCCAGATGCTGTAACTGCAGTCCCCATGTTCCATCCAGAGTTGGGTTAAAAATCTTCAGGTGTCCCTGAATGACTGAGGCAGCTCACAGCACAACCGCCAGCAAACCATCCCTAGCCCCTCCACTAACTTTTCAATAACAGGTGTCAGTCACAAGCCCCTCAGTTACACGCTTTTTGGACCAGACCAGGCCAGACCACTCAGATATTTTAAGAAGGCAGCCTAGACCCTAACATCTCCTTATTTTAACCTTAGATGTAAAGTGCGTGTTCCAGATGTGTTGTGACTGGTCAACCCTCTCAACGTTAAGCAAAACGTAATCCATTCAAACGCTCTAGTTAAAACAGAATCAAAGAGAAGAACAATTTGCGATAGCTTCTTTACTGGAATACTTATGCAAACAATACAAACACTACATTCCACTAATTAACTGTGCTAATACAGGAACATCCCATAAACATACCCTTTGGCAAAAAGGTAAATTCAAACACAGAATCATACTTGCAGTTCTGTAATCCAGGAGGAAGCAACTTCAAGAGAGTTTTCAGGGAGAATAGGAGCTAGGGATAATGTATTGAAACTTCCAATCCTTCTGGGATCCCAAGCAGATTCTGAATGCTGCAGCGAAAATAAAAACGAGAAACCTGTCTGAGAGAGCTGGCCGTTGCCCTTCCATTGTTACCAGCGTTTTAATGAAATCTAATGTAACCTCGGTTACTTACTTCAGCCATTTTCAGTCGGCAGTTCGGCATCTCTGCCTTTACGACCTCTCTTCAAAAAAAAACAAGGGAAAATAACCTTTTCAAAATGACAGTATTGTCACACCTCGCCCTTTGACAAAGTGAACCATCAATACACAATGACAGCTTCATTTTAAACCCATTATTTTACTATATTAGTAGACTACAATGTGTATATATGACATTGACACTAAGCATGCAAGCATTCACAACTCTATGCTATTTCAGTCAGTTTATTCCTGCCACAGAACGCCTTTGTCTTTCTTCATTCAAGTCTCGACAACTTGTCAGCAAGTATGGTTTCTCGTCATGTCACCTGTATAACTTCCAAATTGAATAGCAGCAATAAATGTTTGCACATTCTCCCCATGTCTGCGTGGGTTTCCTCCGGGTGCTCCGGTTTCCTCCCACAGTCACAAAGATGTGCAGGTCAGGTGAATTGGCCATGCTAAATTGCCCTTAGTGTTAGGTAAGGGGTGAATGTAGGGGTATGGGTGGGTTGCGCTTCAGCGGGTTGGTGTGGACTTGTTGGATCGAAGGCCCTGTTTCCACACTGTAATGTAATCTAATCTAATAACCTCTATCTGAACAGACTGGAAGTTTTCTCCAGAAATTTCTCCAACAACGTTGAGGAGTTATGATCAGTGTATTGATTTGTCTCAGATTGGCAATTTAAATGCTGAAATGGTGCAACATCAACACCAAGCTCAAGGCCTCCTTCCCAATTGTGAAATATTTCTGCTGATGATTTCACCGGACACTCCCACCATGCGTTACATAATGGAGCAAATCTCATCTCTCCAATAGTCCTTCTGAATGACATGGCGTCTCATCTCTCAGCATCAAAGATTTACATGCCTCTGTACCTTTTAATGCTGTAACCTGCTAGGCCTGGTCTATGCCAGTAAACCTTACTCTCACAGGTATAGGTTTTAAGAAGATCTCGCACATTTATTTCTATCCCTCACAGAAACCAAATTTTGATTTATGGGCCAACTGATAATCATCAGCCATTTCCACTTCTAATCTTGCCATTGTAACTCTCTGCTCTTCCACACGAGTTCTCACAACTGCAGGAGGTGAATTTTTGAACTCCTCCAAAGTAAGAATCTCTTAAGACTGTCAAAGGTTGCTCTGATCTTACTACTCTTATTCACCTTTCAAAATGACTGCGTTTGATTCTTCCTCTCCTTTTCTTTTAATTCTACTTTTAATCACATTTCAAATTGCTTCAATTTAATTTAGGATTCAAGCTGCCTCATCTTTAATTGAATTCTAGCCATTTCCAAAGACTCTGATGGTGTTTCCACCAAAATTAAAATGCCAACCGATAGCTGTAATTATCTTTCCTTATCTCGCAAACCTAACTCCATCTTGTCTGCCAATTCTTACAGCTTTGCCTTGCTCACATTTTGTAAAATCTCCAATTTCACTTCTTCCACACCCAGACAACTCTTAGAGACAGAAAGGACCATTAGCAACAAAGCATTATTCAAACAACCCGAATTCAACACCCGGAACAAAAGACACCAACAACGACAAAACACCGCCTTTGAACGCAACAATCTCTCTGCACACATTCTCCGCCTCCCCACGTGGGTTTACTCTCAGTTTTCCTCCCAAAGCCCAAATATTAGATTACTTAGAGTGTGGAAACAGGCCCTCCGGCCCAAAATGTCCACACTGACCCTCCGAAGAGCCACCCTCCCATTCCGCTACACGCAATTAGTGATTCTAATCCTGAATCCCATTTGGAATTGTCGATTTCGAACAGAGAAAGAGTCCACAGTTTGCTATGGATCTGACCAAACTGCCTTAAATTACTTTCAGATGGTATCCTGGACACCAACCTTGTCTTATCGCAAATGTAGATGTGAGATGTGATGCAGCTGGTCAAACCACTCAAATTTAAGCAAAACACGATTTATTTAAACACTTGAATAAAAACATATACAAAAAGAAGAGAAGTTTAGAATAACTTAACTACTGGAAATCTTAACAGAATAATAGATACAGTACTTCCCACTAATGAACTGTTCCAATGTACAAACATCCTATAAACTTGTCCCTTGGCAAAAAGAGGCATCATAGGTCATTCAGTCTCGAAAGCAATTCTCCAATCCAGGAGGAAACAGCATCAAGACAGATTTCAGAGAGAATAGCTACTCGGGATTATTTACTGAAGCATCCAACCCTTCTCACACCCAGGCATCTGGTCATTGTTACTGCTCAGAAAAATTTGAAAGCCTGGTCTGTGCGAACCTCCCATTGTTATCAATATATTTTTTTAAAAAAACCTAAAAGCCTCCTAAGTTATTTACTTCAGCGGTTTGCAGTAAGTAGTTCGGCCTTTAAGATCTATCTTTAAAGAAAAGGAGCAATTAATCTATTTTTAAAGTCACAGCATTGTCAGAGATGTTAGATGCCTGGTCCTTTACAATAATACTCAAGGTGCTTCCTTGAGTATTATTGTAAAGTGAGCAACAGCCCAAAACACTCTCCCTGAACATGGAAACACCACATTGGACACACCGAGTAGTGAACAACAGCCGACTCACACAGCCCGGTCCATGGAGAACCACATGGGACACACCAGGAAGTGAACAACAGCCCTATACACATTCCCCTGCTCATGGAACACCACATGGGACACACTGGGAAGTGAACAACAGCCCGACACACACACCCCTGTCCATGGAGAACCACATGGGACACACCGGGAAGTGAACATCAGCCTGACGCACACCATGTCACTGTTTCTGAACTTCACAATGCCAGCACTCTATACACAAGGGAGCCAGAAACCCAGGCAATGGAAAGGTACAGAGGGCCAGAGAGATTCACATGAAAGACAGAGACAGACAGTTAATTAACTGAGAACATCTTGTGGAAATATGGAGACAAAGACTGGGTAGTGGGACTAACTGGATATTGAAGCCTTCGAGAGCAACATTACAAGAATGAGAACATTGAATAAAGGTATTTTCAGACCAGATGGAATGGGTTGTTTCATCACAGTCGTTGGGTCAAAATCCTGGAATTCCCTCCCTAAAGGCGTTGTCGGTCAATCCACAGCACGTGGACTGCAGCGATTCAAGAAGGCAGCTCACAAACACTTCTCAAGGGCAACCAAGAATGGGATATTAATTCGAGCCAGCCAGTGATGCCCAAGACCCACAAAGGAATAAAAAAAAGAGGTTGGCCAGGGATGGGATGGAGTCCCAGGAAGTAAATTGAGTTTGTAAACACAATAGAGGATAATGACGTCCACACTCCCAATATTTAAACAACAAGGACAGTGAGGAAATGGTTCACATCTGAAATTGAGTCGAGCTTAAAAATGTGTTGCTGGAAAAGCGCAGCAGGTCAGGCAGCATCAAAGGAGCAGAAGAATCAACGTTTCGGGCAAAAGCCCTTCTTCAGGAATTGAGTCGGTCAACATAGAGACCCATGAGTAACACTGCCAGAAGCTAGGCGGGAGGCAGTATTTGAACAAGTTCCATGATGCAGTTTATAATGTTCTGCAGAGTGAATATCTGGATGGAAGGTCTCAACATGGAAATTAATAGTGGCAAGAAGTGAAGATTACATGAAAGAACAGTAACGCAGTCATAACGAGTTTATAGAAAAAAAAATATCTCGACGATGAGACTTACCAGGGACACCAATGATAGACAGGAGAGGATAATAAATATATGGAATAATGAGAAGAGCAAAATAGATCCGCAATGATAATGACATCCGATCAAAATATATAGAAAGAAACCAAACATTATCGGATAACCCCCTGTCCATTTTTGATACATTTCAGTCTAATGTTCCCAGATTCTGATCCAGTGTCGGTACATTCCAGTCTAATGTTCTCAGATTCTAATCCATTGTTGGAGCATTCCAGAATAATGTTCTCAGATTATGATCTCTCCTCCCCTTCTCCATCTGATGCTGCTGATCCCTACCAGTGCTGATGGTGATGCTCCCGCTCATACTACGGGATAACACACCGAATAGAGCTCATTAAAAGATGGGAACTCTCCACTGGGAGAATTAGGATCCATGGAGACTGACATTAATCGCAGTCACCAAAAAAACAGGCTTAGTTAGCCCCTTCATTACATAACATTTCTTATTCATACTGAAAGGGAATATTTACTCAGTCTCGATGGAAAGGATAAGGTTACTGACGGACGGACTATAAATCTTTCAATTTTTTTAAAAACAAGAACCAGACTAGAACCACCATGAACCCAGAGGTGATATGTGTTCAGCATGGAGCACTGTGCAGACCAGGCTAGAGCACTGCTGAATACCAACCTGCAATCAGTCCAGAGTGGAATACTGAGCAGACCTCAGCAGTGCATTGATCTATAAACCCAGATGAGACATGTGTTCAGCAGGGAGCACTACGCCAACCAGACTAGTGTATTGTGCAATACCACCCTCAATCTACCCGGAGTGGAAAGGTATGCTGACCACAGCAGTGCATTAATCTATAAACTCAGGTGAGATACGTGACCAGGGTGTGGAACTGTGTCCACCACCCCAGTACATTTCTTGTAACACTGTATTGGATCAGTGAGGTACTTGCGGTGCATGCTGGAAGTGAAAGGATGCGCAGCTCCCATCCATTTACAGCTCCATATCTCCATTGTGCCATGACACAGGGGTGCTGTGGGTTTCAATGTCACTTCGAGAGAGAGATGGTGAAGCAATCACTTTAAGTATCAACAAATGGGAGGGGTTTGGGGGATAGACAGAGAGAGGGAGATTGAGAGACAATGTCATGGAAGGATGTGTTCCCAGGTTCCACAATGCTGAAATGAAGAAATGTTGATGGTATTCTGCAACATGAGCCAGTGTTTCCAGGAATGCTCGTTCCAGGATATTGGTGTGAGGTCAGATGATGGAGAGTATTGAATGAGCATTTGTTCTGCAGCTGTGTAACTGGAAGTAGGGTCAGCATAAACATCGACTCATTGGATTGAATCCAACAATAACTTGTGTCAGTAACATTTTCACTGAGTATGACGGAGGGATTGTCCACACGAGGCTGAGCTAGTTTCCTGGTGCCATCTTATCGAACTCATCTCGTTAACTACCCACCCCACTCCATGGGGTCCGTCTCATTCAATGACAGCCCAACTCTCTCACCCACCATGGCTGGAGGTACTCACCATCATCTGCATGACCCCAGGTATTCCATGATCCTTGGCACTGGTGCCATCTTTAAAAGGCCGATGGTCACAAGTTTTGAGCTTTCTCAGTTTGGAGCTTCCCTTGCACTACTTACCGAGCATGGCAGGTAAGGGGCAATTACACTACGATTTGTTAACAGGGAAATCAAAGTCCTGGTAAATGGGCAAGTACAGACGGGGGCCATTCTCTTCCCAGTGGAGTCTACACCACCAGACCCACCGTGCATTGTCTGAGCTCACCACCCAGTTCAGTGCAGTATCTGAAGAAATGACCAGCAATACAGGACAAGCATTAATAACCTTCCCCGTTCTGTCAGGATAAGGGTCACTGTATTCTCTCTGCTCCCTCACACTCACTGTATATCTGTTATAGCACCTTCCCCCGATCAAAGCTCATGCTCCACCACTCACAGTGCAGCATGCAGCACCTTTCCTCTCTCTCTCTTTCTCTCTCTCCACTCCCCCCCCTCCCCCACAACTCCACTTCACGCCCCACACTAATGAGACTGCATGGATAAAACACTGTATACTGAATCCCTCTGGACACCTCACCATGTCATCCCTCCCCACCTGCACAGGCACTAACAGCAGGGCCACCCAATCCCACCCTCACTCCCACCCTCCCTTTCGTCCATTCCTGGAGAAACAGCCTGGAATAGGACAGAAATGACCAAGCCTGGTAGTGTTGTGCCCGATATCCATCCTCTCACCGCCCCCGCACCCCCACCCCCACCCCCCACCCCCCCCTCACTCCCTCACTCTGCAACATGATGAGAATCCTGGTACAAGCCTGAGAGGACTGGGATGCCTCGTGTGGAGATTCTGAAACATCCACGTCCCACCGACTGAGTAAGAAGCAATGTTCAGTGAAGGTCAATTCTCACTTTAACCCCACTGACAGTGCCGTTTTCCCCGGCACAACTGAGAAGCCCTGGCCCTAATGCCATCTCCATTTTGTGTCAAGCTGGTACAAATCGAATCCCCTCGGTCTCGGTGTGCAGGACAGTGGGCTCACAACACATCGTCACCACCACCTCCCAGGAAGGGAGCACAGAGGCTCCCTCCTACACCTCCCCCTGTAAACAGCTCAGATACTGAAACTAATCTGTGATAGTTACTGCTCTCCCCACTTGTCCTGATATCACATACACCCAGAGCCCTCTGCTCCCCCTCAGTGCCTTTAAAATGGTACGAAACGTTTTATATTGACTTTCAGAGTTATTCCTACCAATGTGCATCACCTGACACTACTCTGCATTGATCTTGATCTGCCATAAACCTGAATACGAGACTAATGTGTCACTCTCAGGCTGGAGAACTGGGAAGAAATGCTGGAAAATAATCCGCTGCCTTTAATCATTTTGTAGTTTTAAGAAGAGGGCAGTCACACATTATAGGCGGGAAAGAGTGATTAGTGCTTTTGATCCAGAAAATATGCTCTTTCTTCGTTTGTGGTGTTCAGTGATAAGTATCTATTCCAGATCTTTTATGGTGCAGAGTGCGTCTTCAGGATGTTTTTCCTTCATATTACAAACATCCGATAATAGCCACTTAAGGTGGAAACCAAAGCCAAACAATTAAACAGTCAAACAGTTCATCACGAAGGCAGAGCACATAAACTCAACGTCGTACATTTGAGGTGAGTACCTTTCATCTGTTGAAAAACGTAATTCATTGAACTGTGTAATTGAGTAAAGTGAACCAAATTTTAATTAATCCACACTGAGCTGAAAGCTGACATTTAAAATATGACTCAAAATCTGGGAATGGTTGAAGTCTTGTACAGTGGCCCATGCCTCTGAGCCAGAGCTCTGGGTTATATTGCAATACCTGAACTCGCGCAGTAATGTTTATTACTCTGGACCAGAAGGTTTGGATTCAAGTCCTGCCTGTCACGGAGGTATGTCACAGTATTTCAAAACAGGCTGATGAATAAACACAGAGGTGAATAATGTTGCAGCTTTAGGGGCTATTGCCAAATGATGGTAGTTTTCCTACCTCTGAGCTCAAAAGTGTAGATTCAAATTCCACAGAAGTTTTTCATAATGTGGCTGAACAAGTTGATTAAATAATTTTAGAATTGTGATGTGTTGGAGAAGGAAGAGGTGTCAGCATTGAATTTCAGAAGTTAAGTCCGGGATGACTGAAAGCACAGCCATTCGTTTTGATTGGACTCACATTTGCACATTTTAGAGGTTTATAAAATCATGAAGACCATGGATAGGTTTGAATAGTCAGGTTCTTTACCCCAGTGTAGGGAAGTCCAAAACTAAAGGACATAGATTTAAGGTGAGATGAACAAGATTTAAAAGGAACCTAAGGGGACTATTTTCACACAGAGGGTGGCGCGTGCATGCAATGAGCTGCCAGATGAAGTGGTGGAGGCTGTTACAATTACAACATTTAAAAGGCATCTGCATGGGGACATGAATTGTAAAGGTTTAGAGGGATACGGAACAAATGGTGGAAAATGAAACTAAGTTAATTTATGACATCTAGTTGGCACGAATGACTTGAACCAAAGGGTCTGTTTCTGTGCCGTGTACCTCTATGAATCACCAATCCAATTATTAAAGCTCTTTGTAATCTTACGTAACCTTCTTCACCTTCCACTATATAACTAATCTTGTTATCAGCAGTAAACTTGCTCACCATGCCTTCTATAATTCTCATCTAAATCATTGCTATAAATGATAACCAAAAGTTGATCCTGCACCAATCCCTGTGGAACGCCGCTGGTCACAGGCCTCCAATCCCAAGGACAACCTTCTCCACCAACCTTCGCCCCCTGCCAATAACCCAAAACACACACACATGCAGACATACAGAGACACTGACACATTTCGGTGCTTAAGACAGAGATAGATATAAGCGGAGCAATGGTTACAGTGAAAATGTGGAAGAATTTGGATGAGCCAAATGTCAGCCATGATCGAACAGCAGATCAGACTCAATGGACCAAAAACTGTGGTTCTGCACCAATGTCATATGCTCTATGGTTTATGCTGTCTGGAATGTGGACCCAAAAGAGCACTGGAGGCTGAATTTGATAAAAACTTGACGGAACACAGTAAATGGGAATGTGGGATAGGTTAGAGGGGCTGAATGGTCTATGTATTACCTATTGGTTGTGCCTTCATGTTTTTTTTTTAAAAGAGAAGCTGACTGTGAGGTTCATACACTTTTAAATTTAGATGTTCTACTATTTAAGATTGAGATAAGGATGTTCCTATCGCCTTAGGGAAGAGCTGTCTGTGGCATTCTCAACCTGAGGGAACAGTGAAGACTGGGCCATAGTGTCAAACAGTCATAGAGATGTACAACACAAACAGACCCTTTGGTCCAAGTCATCCATGCCGACCAGATATCCCAACCCAATCTAGTCACACCTGCCAGCACCTGGCTTACATCCCTCCAAACTCCTATTCATATAGCCATTCAGATGCGTTTTAAATATTGCAATTGTACCAGATTCCATCACTTCCTCTGGCAGCTCATTCCATACACGTACCGCCCTCTGCGTGAAAAATGTTGCCGTTTAGGTCTCTTTTACATCTTGCTCCTCTCACCCTATACCTATGCCCTCCTGTACTGAACTCCCCCACCTAGGGGAAAAAAACATTGTCTCTTTATCCTATCCATGCCCCTCATGATTTTGTAAACCTCCATAAGGTCACTGCTCAGCCTCCGATGCTCCATGGAAAACAGCCCTAGCATACATAATCTCTCACTATAGCTATAATCTTCCACCTCTGGCAACATCCTTGTAAATGTTTTCTAAACCCTTTCAAGTTTCACAACATCCTCCCGATAGGAAGGAGACAGGATTGCACGCAATATTCCAACAGTGGCCTAACCAATGTCCTATACAGCTGCAACATGACCTCCCAACTCCTGTACTCAGTACTCTGACCAATAAGGGAAAGCATACCAAACACCTTCTTCACTATCCTATCCACCTGCGACTCCACTTTCAAGGAGCTATGAACCTGCACTCCAATGTCTCTTTGTTCAGCAACACTTCCGAGTGTAAGTCATGCCATGATTTTCTTTCCCAAAATGCAGCACCCCACATTTATCGAAATAAAGCTCCATCTGCCACTTCTCAGACCATTGGTTCAACTGATTAAGATCTCATTGTTATCTGAGATAACCTTCTTTGTTGTCCACTACATCTTCAATTTGGATATCATCTGCAAACTTCCTAACTATACTTCTTATGCTCACATCCAAATCAGTTACGTAAATGACGAAAAGTAGTGTGTGTGTGGTGGGGGTGGGGGGGGGGGGGGGGGGGGTGGGCATTGAAGATATTCAAGGCTCACCTTGACTGACCTTTGTTGGACAGGAGTGTCAGTGTTTAATGGGAATAGACAGCAAAGGTGTTTTCAGCCGCAAACAGGCCAACCATGATCTGTATAAACTGAGGAGCTGTCTGTTGTTCTGTCACTGCACCCCTTGAGGCTGTTACAGAGGGAGAGGAAACCCCATTCAGCCAGTCAGTATCACTGCAATGAGGTAGGAGGAACCCCACTCTGCCCCTCGAAAGAGATAAACGGGAATAGAATGAAGGATTCAGTCACAGTGCAATAGAGATATACATCAGGGAAACACACCCTTTGGTCCAACTCATCTGTGCCAACCAGATGTCTTCATTTGCCATCATATCCGCCTGAATCATTCCTTTCCATAAACCCATCTGAATGACTTTTAAATGCTGTAATTATACCAGCCTCCAACACTTCCTCTGGCAGCTCTTTCCACACACACACCATACACTGAACAAGTTGTCCCTTAGATCCCTTATATATCATGCCCCTCTCACCTTAAAACTATGCCCTGTCGTTCTGGACTCCCTTACCCAAGGGAAACGACCTTGCATATTTGCCCTATCAATGCTCCTCATGGTTTTATAAACCTCTAAGGCCACCTCTCAAAGTAACCAGTTTTTTTTTTAATGTGTAGTGACTGCAGCAATTATTCAACACAGCATCAACAAGCAACAATGAAATTAGTGAGGAGGATTATTGGTAATGTTGATAAGTGGACACATGTTAATCAGGCTATAGGGAATCTCCCCCCTTCTCAGTGTCTAAAGATCAAAATTGAGCACATGACTGATATTCTAGAATGATTCTATTGCTGCATCAGTAAGACAGCATGTTTGACCGGATAGCGATCCCCCCAAATGTTATTCTGTTCTCATCTTTTAGAACATAGAACAATACAGCACAGAACAGGCCCTTCGGCCCACGATGTTGTGCCGAACCTCTAACCTAGATTAAGCACCCATCCATGTACCTATCCAAATGCCGCTTGAAGGTCGCCAATGATTCTGACTCTACCACTCCCACGGGCAGCGCATTCCATGACCCCACCACTCTCTGGGTAAAGAACCCACCCCTGACATCTCCCCTGTACCTTCCACCGTTCACCTTAAATTTATGTCCCCTTGTAACACTGTTGTCCCCGGGGAAAAAGTTTCTGACTGTCTGCTCTATCTATTCCTCTGATCATCTTATAAACCTCTATCAAGTCACCCCTCATCCTTCGCCGTTCCAACGAGAAAAGGCCGAGAACTCTCAACCTATCCTCGTACGACCTACTCTCTATTCCAGGCAACATCCTGGTAAATCTTCTCTGCACCCTCTCCAAAGCTTCCACATCTTTCCTAAAGTGAGGCGACCAGAACTGCACACAGTTCTCCAAATGTGGCCTAACCAAAGTCCTGTACAGCTGCAACATCACTTCACGACTCTTGAATTCAATCCCTCTGCTAATGAACGATAATACTCCATAGGCCTTCTTACAAACTCTATCCGCCTGAGTGGCAACCATCAAAGATCTATGTACATAGACCCCAAGATCCCTCTGTTCCTCCACCTGACTAAGAACCCTACCATTAACCCTGTATACCGCATTCTTATATGTCCTTCCAAAATGGACAACCTCACACTTGGCAGGGTTGAACTCCATCTGCTACTCCTCAGCCCAGCTCTGCATCATATCTAAGTCCCTCTGCAGCCGACAACAGCCCTCCTCACTGTGCACAACTCCACCTATCTTCGTATCATCTGCAAATTTACTGACCCACCCTTCAACTCCCTCACCTAAGTCATTAATAAAAATTACAAACAGCAGAGGACCCACAACTGATCCCTGCGGAACTCCACTTGTAACTGGGCTCCAGGCTGAATATTTACCATCTACCACCACTCTCTGACTTCGACCGGTTAGCTAGTTTTCTATCCAATTGGCCAAATTTCCCTCTATCCCATGCCTCCTGACTTTCCGCATAAGCCTACCATGGGGAACCTTATCAAATGCCTTACTAAAATCCATGTACACTACATCCACTGCTCTACCCTCATCCACATGCTTGGTCACATCCTCGAAGAATTCAATAAGACTTGTAAGGCAAGACCTACCCTTCACAAATCCGTGCTGGCTGTCCCTAATCAAGCAGTGTCTTTCCAGATACTCGTAAATCCTATCCCTCAGTACCCTTTCCATTACTTTGCCTACCACAGAAGTAAGACTAACTGGCCTGTAATTCCCGGGGTTATCCCTATTCCCTTTTTTGAACAGGGACACAACATTCGCTACTCTCCAGTCCCCTGGTATCACCCCCGTTGCCAGTGAAGACGAGAAGATCATTGCCAACGGTACTGCAATTTCCTCTCTTGCTTCCAACATAATCCTAGGATATATCCCGTCAGGCCCGGGGGACTTGTCTATCCTCAAGTTGTTCAAAATGTCCAACACATCTTCCTTCCTAACATGTATCTCTTCTAGCTTATCAGTCCGATTCACACTCTCCTCTTCAACAATACGGTCCTTCTCGTTCGTAAATACTGAAGAGAAGTACTTGTTCAAGACCTCTCCTATCTCTTCCGACTCAATACACAGTCTCCCACTACTGTCCTTGATCGGACCTACCCTCGTTCTCGTCATTCTCAGGTTTCTCACATACGCATAGAATGCCTTGGGGTTATCCTTGATCCTATCCGCCAAGGATTTTTCATGCCCTCTCTTAGCTCTCCAATCCCTTTCTTCAGGTCCCTTCTGGCTATCCTGTATCCCTCCACTGCTCTGTCTGAACCCTGTTTCCTCAACCTTATGTAAGCCTCCTTCTTCCTCTTTACTAGACATTCAACCTCCCTCGTCAACCAAGGCTCCCTCACACGACCATTTCTTTCCTGCCTGATCGGTACATACATATCAAGGACACGTCGTATCTGCTCCTTGAAAAAGTTCCACATTTCCACCACATCCTTCCCTGACAGCCTATGCTCCCAACGTATGCTCCTCAAATTCTGTCTTACAGCATCGTAATTTCCCTTCCCCCAGTTGTAAAATCTTCCTTGTTGTGCGCACCTATCTCTCTCTCCATAACTAACGTGAAAGTCACAATTGTGGTCACCATTACCAAAATGTTCACCCACTAACAAGCCCACCACTTGTCCCGTTTCATTACCGAGTACCAAATCCAATATGGCCTCCCCTCTGGTTGAACACTCTACATACTGCGTTAGAAAAGCTTCCTGGACACTGCACAAACACCGCCCCATCCAATCTACTTGATCTAAAGAGCTTCCAATCAATATTTGGGAAGTTGAAGTCGCCCATGTCTACGACCCTGTGGCTTCTGCACCTTTCCAAAATCTGTTTCCCAATCTGTTTCTCCACATCTCTGCTGCTATTGGGGGGCCTATAATAAACACCCAACAAGGTGACTGCACCGTTCCTATTTATGTCTTCAGCCCATACGACCTCCAGAGGCAGATCCCCCTCAAACTTCCTTTCTGCAGCCATTAGACCATTTCTAATTAGCAATGCCAGCCCCCTCCTTTTTTACCACCCTCCCTAATCTTACTGAAACATCTGTAACCAGGAACCTCCAACAGCCATTCCTGTCCCTCATCTATCCATGTTTCCGTGATGGCCACAACATCGTAGTCCCAGGTACCGATCCACGCCTTAAGTTCACCCACCTTATTTCTGATACTGCTTGCGTTGAAGTATACGCACTTGAGCCCATCTGTGTCCGCAAGTAGTCCCTGTCAGTGCTACCTTCTCCACAGCCTCCCTACAGTCTTGGGCATCCTGACACACAGCTAGCTTACTTGCTGGACTACAAGTCCGGACCCCATCCCCTTGCCAAATTAGTTTAAACCCCCCCGAAGTATGCTAGCAAACCTACCCCCCAGGATATTGGTGCCCTTCTGGTTCAGGTGCAACCCGTCCTGTTTATACAGGTCCCACCTTCCCCAGAATGCAGTCCAATTGTCCAAATATCTGAAGCCCTCCCTCCTACACCATCCTTGCAGCCACGTGTTCAACTGCACTCTCTCCCTATTCTTTGCCTCTGTCACGTGGCACCGGCAACAACCCAGAGATGACGACTCTGTCTGTCCTAGCTTTTAGCTTCCAGCCTAACTCCCTGAGCTCTTGAATGACCTCCCCACCCCTCTTCCTACCTATGTCGTTGGTGCCAATGTGTACCACGACTTCTGGCTGCACACCCTCCCCCTTAAGGATTCTGAAGACACGGTCCAAGACGTCTCAGACCCTAGCACCCGGGAGGCAACAAACCATCCGAGAGTCTCGCCCATGTCCACAGAACCGCCTGTCCATCCTTCTAACTAGAGAGTCCCCTATAACTAGCACTCTCCTCCTCTCCCCCTTTCCCTTCTGAGTCTCAGAGCCACTGACCTCTTCACTGCAGCTTACACCTGCAAGGCTGTCCCCCCCAACAGTTTCCAAAGCTGCATACTTATTTTTTAGGGGAACGACCACAGGGGAACCCTGCACTGCCTGCTTCTTCCCCTTCCCACCTCTAACTGTTACCCAGCTACCTCTGTTCTCCGGTGTAACTATGTCCCTGTAGCTTCTATCGATCACCCTCTCAGCCTCTCGAATAATCCTCAGAACACACCCACTCAAATACTAATCACTTACCTTCCCGCCCAGCTATGCGCTCCAACCTCACTTCCGCTGCTGGCTACAGGTAAGTAATTTTGAATCAAACTGTCTTACCTTAGCTGTAGTCTCCCGGGTTCGCTTTTCCTCGGCCGCTGCTCCCACTCAAATAAACTTTTAAACTCTCAGGGATCAGGAACATTCACAGTACGAACTCCACCTGATTATCTGACAACAAATGGCCGGAAGGAGGATCACTGAGATCAGAAACAAATCGACAACCATCTACACAGCATAGCAGGAGGCCATGCAACATTTCTAGGCTGCTACACAGGAACAGGGAGTCCTGGTCAGCTACCAGGAAATACCGAATAGAGATAATTACTTATTTTCAGGTTGGAAAGTTGTCATTAGTGAAATTCCTAGGGGATCAGTGTGAGTTTATCAACGGATTACAATCTAGAATAATGATTTGGATGACGGGGCTCAATGGATTGGAGCGCAATTTGCCCTCACACCAGGATAGTCATTTAATAAGATGTCAAGTGGAGACACAGTGTCTGCAGTGGGATACAGACAGGGGAGGGTCGGGAGCAAACCCTCAACAAAAAAAAAGTACAATGTGGATGATGGGAAGTTTGTGTTATGGATGAAGCATGAAACAACAGTAAATTGTATAACTGGAGGCAGAATGCAGAACTCGGTGGTACAAAGGGATTCCAGTCGAGGATTCACTGGAATCGCCCCACGACCTGAAGTTAAGGGAAGTCAGCTCAATCCACCTGTTCCAGGAAGCAATCCCATTGTCAGCAGCTTGTAGGAGCAGAATAGCTATATAAGCTAAATGATATTTGTAGCAATCACTCATGTTTCATTTGGTCAGTTCTTTCAAGTTAACGCTCTGCAGACACTCTATTTTTCAATTTGTCATCAAGCCTGTGCACGTGTCAGTATTTTTAGAGAGGGAAACATCGATGCACAGATTTGCAATATTCAAACCATTTGTCATTCATATTTCCATCGTAGTTTGACTAACTTTGTTTCAGTCATAAACTTGTGAATTTTAGCAGATAAAAGAATCCTGCCTGACTTTTTCCTAACCCTCATACTCTCTGAGACCTATATTGTTGGTCACATCACCAACCCGGTTGCAGAAACATTTACAGTGAGCAGCAGAAGTGTGTGTCGAGGAAGGGGAATAATGTCCTGAACTATCGATCAGTGAGCCTGACATCATTGGTGGCCATGTTGTTGGAGAGCATTGGGAGGGTCAGGATTTACATGTATTTACAAATGTAACAGCTGATGAAGGATAGTCAACATGGCTTTGTACATGGGAAATCATTTCTAACAAAGTTAATTCCATTTTATGAAGGGATGACAAAGAAGATTGGTGAGGGCAGTGTGGTAGACGCTGTCCATATAGACTTCAGCAAGGCATTCCACAGGATTCCGCATGGCAGACAAGTTAGTAAGGTTAGGTCATAAATAGATCCAAGATAAGCTAGCCAAATGATGACAAAATTAGAGGGTGGTAGAAGACTGCTTTTCAGACAGAAGTCATATGACCAGTGATGTGCCGCAAGGAGCAGTCCTGAATCCACTGCTTTTCATTATTTATATAAATGATTTGAATGTGAATACTCGCCTGTCTATTATGTTGACAGATTACATTAAAATTGGAGGTGCAGTGGCCAGCAAGGTTTACCTCAGAGTACAATGGGACCTTGATCAGATTGACCAATGGACCAAGGAGTGACAAATGGAGTTAAATTTAGATAAATGTGAATTGTTGCATTTTGGTAAGGTAAAACAGGACAGGACAAATACAATTAATGGTGAGGTCCTGGGGAATGTTGTTGAACAAAAGTGTGCAGGCTCATAGATCCTTGAAAGTGGAGTCGTAGGTAGACAGGGTGGTGAAGGTGGGGTTTGTTATGCTTGCCTTTATTGATCAGCGCATTGAGAATGTGAGCTGGGAGTTCATCTAGCGACTGGGCAAGATGTTGGTGAGGCCAGATTGAGAATACTGTGTTAAATTCAGTTTGCTCTGCTACAGGTAGGATGCTGTTAAACTTGAGAGGGTGCAGAAATGATTTACAAGGATATTGCCGGACAAAGAGTGATGAGCGACAGGGAGACAAACTGGGGCTTGTTTCCTCTGGAGCATTGGAGGCTGAGACGTGACATTATAAAGGTTTATAAAAGCATGAAGAAAATAGATAATCTGAATAGCCTAGGTCTTTTTTCCAGGACAGGGGAGATCAAAATTATCGGACAAAGGTGACAGGAGAAAGATAGTAAAGGGACAATATTATCATGCAGATTGTGGTGTGTGTATGGAATGACCTCTCAGAGAAAGTGATGGAGGCTGGTACAGTTACAACATTTAATAGGCATCTGGATATGCATATTAATAGGAACGATTTAGAGGAATATGGACCTAATGCTGGCAAATGGAATTAGATCAGATTGGGATGTCTGAGTTATGTGGACAGTTCTCCGTACTTTATGACACTGTAAGAGAGATGAGGAGAAATTCTAAAAGGACCTTTTGAGTCGGAAGTCTCTTCTCCAGAGGTATGTGTTGCCTCTTTTCTCACATTTATCAAAAGCTGAGTTCGTTAAATATTTGACAGAGAAGTGAGTCACAGATAATGGGATACAGACAGGAAAGTGGGGCTGAGACCATAACCTGATCAGCCACAATTTTAGTGCTTGGTGGAGAAGGTTCATAGTGTTTAACGATCTAACCCTGGTCCTGTTCTGATGTTCCATTCAGACCCTTCAAACTGCTAGACAGGAACAATTGGAGGGCACTTACTGCTATACCTCCCCTGACTCTCTGGAATAGAGAATTCCTGACATTCACTACCCTCTGTGTGAAGAATTCACTGCCTGCTCCTACACCATGACCTATCAATATGAGCGATAGAATACAAGGGCATACCAAAGAGCGACTGGCCCTGATATCAAGGCAGTATTTGATTGAAGATGACATCAAGGAGCCGAAGTAAAATTGCACTTCATCAGAATCTATTGTAAACTCTCTAGTGTTTGGAGTCTTTCACAGCACAATGGAACATGTTTATCATCTCAGCCATGGAACATCTCTGCAGGAAATCCTCAGGGTACCTAACTCAGCCCAGGCAAACCCAGATTGTCAGCAAGGAATCCCTGCTGTGTGGAAGCAGGCCATTCATCCCATTGAGTCCAAATCAATCAGAAGTGGGGATATTTACTGTATGTTACACAATATTCAGAAAGCTTCGTAATCCCTGACCTCATGATGCAGTCTGTGTCCATGTGCAACAAGACTGTGAGAACGTTCAAGCCTGTGCTATTAAACTTTCGGCAACATTCATGAAAAAGCCCTGCACATTTTCACAGTAAATGGAGGAGTTAACTCAGTACCTCAATCTGGCTTCACAGGAATATGGGAAAGTCATTCAGTCCATCAAAACTACTGGACAAGAAAAGGGAGAGCCCATTCAGTCCCTCCTGCCGTTACACAGGAAGACAAGGAGTCTGCTCACTCCCACAAATCACTTACAGGAGTCAGAAAGTGACCATTTCACATCTGGAATCAGTTACAAAGGAACAGGAATAGATCATTCAGCTTCGCATGTCGCTAACACAGGAAGAGGAAGGTGTCAAAGATGCTCCAACATAACAAACAAATGGAGCAGGGGCTGCACAGATGGACTGTTCCATGGCATTCCTCATGGCTTCATTACTCATAGTACATTCGTGTTATGCTAACATGGTTTTCTGGCAGTGGAACTGAAATGATTTTTTCAACCAGTTTAAAAGGCATCTTCTATCGCTGAGAGAGCAGACCTACATCCTATCTGAAAGTCAGACGCTGTTGGAGAATATCTAACTGTTTCAGAATGAAGGTATTGTAGCTGCTGACAGGATTGTGAAACATGCAATGTGGAGTGGAGTGCCACAGAGTAACTGTGCATTACAGTGTTCAGAGTTCATTCAGAGCCTGTACCTCTCTGTTAATAGAAATTAAGTCTCTGCACAGGCACATAATCTAATAGGAATTTATCATCCTATGGAACGCATGGAATTTCCCACCTTATCAATGGCTGTTTTGGACATAATGAGTGTCCATCCATAACAATCAAGTTTCAACTTCGTATTCTCTCACAGTGCTACACGTTAAACACATATTTACTGCACTCTCTCCTGATGGTACCATCATGCCAGGGTTCAATGTGGTGAAACTCCTTTGCACTATCTTGGTGACGTGGAGATCATTATTTATAAAACAGACTCAGTCTGTACGCAATACCCCAAATACTCTTTCAACAAAACGCTACTATTGAGTGAGGTCTATTTACTGTGGTACTTCAAGTATTTTGCATGAAAGACCAAATATCATTTTCAGTTATAATTACTTCTGTCCCATCTGGATTCTATTAGTGACTCATAACGAATGACATCCAAATCCTTTTCAACAACAGCACATCCCAACCGCTCACCATTCAAAAAACTTAAATGAGAATCATTAACTTTGTTGTTTCCATCTGAATCATGTTATGTCTTGCGAATAGCTATTCCCCAAGCACTGATCCTTCTGATACCCCACAAGCCTTCCACACAGAGAAAAACACTACTGTCTTCATTTTGCCCATTATCTAATTTTTGATCCATTCTGTGTGTTCCACCCCTACCTACACATGGACTCTAACATTCCCCACTCACCAGTATTCAACTGTATCAAACTTTTTTCTCAAGATTCAAAAACTCCAATCCCATTGGTTGTCAAATGTCGATATCACAACGAATAATCTCCACAACTACGGTAGGTTTATTAAAGATCATTTACCTTTCCTGAATCTAGGCCGAATGTAAATATATCGTTATTGTCCCAGTGTCTAATTGTCACATTCCTTATAAAAGGTTACAATGTTTTTGTCACAGCTGACATCAAGCTATTTAGTTTTCTGTTTGCCCTTTCCGTCTCGTTTTAAATATTTAGGGGAACAATAGCCGCTTTCCAGTCTGCAGGATCCCTCCAGAATCTAACCAGCTTTGAAGAATAATCAGTAATTATTTCAGTAGCTCTGTTGCCGCTTCTTCAATACTCTGGGATGTAGCTCATCAGATCCAATAACATACCAAGCTTCAATTCGAATAGATTTTCAAAGACATACTCTTCATTAATTCTAATTTCGTGCACCTTCTAATTTTCACCAGGTCCCCTCTTCCCTACTATTTCTGGAAGTTAGTTTCTACATAATCCTCCGTGGAGATAGAACCAATGTATTCCTCACAGCAGGCTGATGGCTTCCATCAGCTCGTGTTGTATCGGAGGACTGCACTCCAGATATGTCATTCACTTGTGCCTGGAAATTTTCAGAATCAGTCCAATACACTTCAAGATGACGTATATGTCACCCACTCTTACCTGGAAAATTCCAGAATCAATCCAGTTCACTTCATCGTGAGTGGAAGCACAGCCCTGTCCCTGCTGTGAGTTTACAGGCTATATTGAAGGAGGGGAAACAACTCAGTGACCACTTCATTTTTGAAATACGCTGGTTTTACATTTTACACTTGGAATGGGCCGAGCTTAGACAAATATTCCTGAAACCCTTCCCTGTTTATGGAGCTTCCCTTCTGTGTAGTTCGACTCCATTTGTTTACCATGGACCCAGAACATTCTGTAAATGCAGTGCTTATATCTCGTCCAGAGTGGGGTCACCATACCATTGGGTCTCTCTGAATGGAAGCGGCAGCTGATACCGCAAACCCGAGAAAAGCGTCCACAGAACCTCCCTTTATTCCGTAATGACAGAAGAAGTCAAATCCCCACACACACGGTGCACGCATTCAGTGTTGAAAATGCTTCTTTTCTTAGCAGAAAAAAAGTTACACCTCTGCACAGTCCTACATTTACAGTTCCCTTCTTCAAAAAAATCATTTGACAATGTAACATTCCCTTTCTTTGTATCTGAGCAACTATAAGGGCAGCACCAGTATTGGTTGCAGAGTCGATCATCACACTCAGAGGAGAAAGACAGATGGAATTTAACTCAATGTAAACAGAGACGCATCTAAATTGACATAATATTCAGGAATATGGGAAAAGGGGAAATTTTAGAATAAGCTCCCATTTTATTTTCCTTCTGGTTCATTATCAGCAGTCTCTATGTTTGCTTTTCATTTTCTCTCTCTTTCTCGCTGGACATTTCTACATCCACTCAATTAACGTCTCCCTCACTCATCCGGCCATCCCTGACAAAAATGATATGATTTCCCCGTTGCTTTCAGTTGTGATATAGGGTCACTAGGCTCTAAACTTCATCTGTTTTTCTCTTGACAGAGGCCGTCAGACTTGCTGAGATTCTCCAACACTTTCAGACGCTGGAGAATTTTCTTTCAGATCTCCATCATCCACGGTTCCTTGGTTTATTTCATCTTTAATGCTGTCATTTCACAGGATGTCAGCATCACTGGTAAGGGCAGTATTTGTTATCTGTCACTAATTGCCGTTGACTGCGAGACCATTTGTAAAGACAATATGGAGCCAATCTTTTTTGTCACACTTAGTTTCTTTACCAAAGACTATCAGTGAAATAATAAAAGAAATCCTAATTGTTTATGGCTGTCATTTGTAAAATGAGATTTTATTCCAATTGTTCCCATTCAAATTTATCTTCTGTCATCGGCTGTGGAAGGATTTGAAACAATGCATTCAAAGTCATAACTTGTACCTTTGAATTACACGGCCTGTGACATTATTACTCTGATATGAGGTCCCTATTATGAAATAGGTGGTTTTCCAAGACCAAGTTTGTGGTCAAAATATTTGTAACTGGAAGAGTGGTCAAAAAAGAAGTGGAGCCATAAAATCAGAAGTTAACAAGGGGGAAGACGATGGCTTATGCAGCAACAGCATTGAGGCAGAGGTGGAGACTGGGAATATTACTGAGGTGGGTGTAGACAGGTTTGATGGCAGAGAGAATATAGAGACATAAAACCGTTTAGGGCAAACGGAAAACTCAAGGGTCGGAACAGTCTTGTTCCTTCTTCGGTGCTTATGAGTGAGGAGTCTGAAATTGATGGAAATGAAGTGGAGTTTGTGACTGAAACTGAAGATAGCAGATTATGTATTTGTTAATATAAATAACAGTAATAGCAATAACCCTCACCATCGTTTATCAAATTGACAGAGATAGGCTTACTAGGAACACCAACAATAGCAAGGATGGGATAGTAACCTGCCGGAATAATCATCAATTCATTAATTCTACTGGAAAACCTAAAAGAATTATAGGTTATTTAACTACTCCGCAGTAACTGCTCCGATATTGTGACATCCCATAAGCATACACTTGTCAAAAAGCAAATTCAGGAAACAGATCGTCTCACATGCATTTCTCCAATCCAGGAGGAAAAAAACATCAAAAGCCAATTCTGATGGCTCGTATCCACAGCTCTAACCATGGCCAATCCCGAGAAAGATAATAAAGACCATCAGATAAACTCTTGTCTGTTGTTATACCATTCCAGTCTAATGTTCTCATTTTCTGAGCCATTGTTGGAACTTTCCAGTCTGTTGTTCTAAGATTCTCTTTCTTTCCCTCTCCCTATAACTGCTGAGCACAATCGTCTTGAGGATGACACTGCCGCTGATACGATGACATAACAGGTTGAAGGAAGCCCCTTACTAGAAGAAGAGGGAAACTGTCTAATGACACAGTTAGGATCCATGGAGACTGACTTCAATCACAGTCACAAACAGCTCCATTAAACCCTTTTCACTACAACTCTCATATGTCACCACAATACTTGGTCTAGTTGGGATGTTGACATCGTTGACTACTGGGTTAATAGCACATCTCCAATTGTAAAGTTAGAGGTGAGGTAGAGTGATCATGATTTGTATTCACCAGCTCAATGATCCTACTATGATTTGGCAGGATGGGAATTGCTGGGGTCCCAAGGCCGTCTGTGGCTGATCACCAGGCCTGCTACATCTTTTCGTTTTATTTACCCATATTTAACTTTGACATTTATCTTACCATCATTTAACGGCTTAGGTGAGGTTAGGCATTTTTTGAGAGGCTCCTGCAGTGGCATAGACGGTGTAGTTACAGTCCATTCCTTGTGGTTCTTGCAGCTGCGGCCTGGTCCTGTGGAGTGAAGGTCAAACTCTCACGGAACCAGGATTCTTAATTCTACATTTCACCAGTTATTGCTGGGGTCTCAGCAAGGTTGGAAGCGTGGAAATCTTTTCTGGCTGTTACACACGCTCTCTGAGATTTTTCTCAGAATTGGCTTTTGATGTTTTCTTTCCTCCTGGATTGGACAACTGCATGTGAGACGATCTGTTTCCTGAATTTGCTTTTTGACAAGTGTATGCTTATGGGATGTCACTATGTTGGAGCAGTTACTGTAGTCATGATTCGGAGATGCCGGTGTTGGACTGGGGTGTACAAAGTTAAAAATCACACGACACCAGGTTATAGTCCAACAGGTTTAATTGGAAGCACACCAGCTTTCAGAGCGACGCTCCTTCATCAGTTGATTGTGGAGGGCTCGATTGTAACACAGAATTTAGAGCAAAAATTTGCAGTGTGATGTAACTGAAATTATACATTGACGAATTGATTGTCTGTTAAGCCTTTCATCTGTTAGAATACAGTGATAGTTTCACTTCTTTCATGTGTAAATCACAAAACACTTTTTTAAAAAGTTGCATTCTCGGGTTAGCTGTTAACAATGGTGATAGCTAGACAATATGTTGAAGGTGTTAGCCCCCTGTGTTCTCTGTCGATGACCTGATGTTGAGATTGATTCCAATCTAAAAAGTGAGATAACAGAGTTTTACATAAATTCATGCAGTTTTTGAGCTTTTATGTAATGATAAGCATATTTTACAAAAAACAATAAAAAATATACACTTATTTTTAGGTTATAAATATTCAACTTCAATTAATAATTCTTGTTATTTCACTTGTCTCATCTTATTGTTTTCAGCCAAAGACAGCTTCTAACCACTTGGCTCGTTGTAAAATACAATTTCTAACAGAGAACGCTTTCATCCTTAGTCGTTATCTTGACTTTTATCTGGACTGCACCTTTACCTTATTATGAAAGTTTCTCTTTTCCTTTGTCTGTGACTGTTTCTGTCTGTAACAGTTATACTGTCTCCTACTCAGTTGGCTGGACGTCTGGTTTGTGATGCAGAGGGAGGCCAACAGCACAGATTGAGTTCCTCACAATGACAGAGATTACCGTGAAGAGGAAGCTCTCTCAACCTTACCCCATCCCCCGACGTATGGTGACTCTCAGGACAAACTACCATGAGTGGTCTCTCTCTAATGGCAGAGCAGCCCCATGGTCCTTTGATACTGTATTCTATCATTGTTTCATTTCAAATTTTTATCTATTTTATCATTTTGTTTTGCATTATGTTCCTGGATGTTCTGGACCAGTGTCATTTGTACCGCTGTCAGAATTTCCCACACACTGCACATTCCTCAATAATCCTTGACTTCGTTGCTATTTGTGAAGCTTCTGTCTGCTCCTCAAAAACATTGGATATCTCTGCTTCCAATGTTCGGTGGGGAAGAGTGTTACAAAGACTCACAACACTGAGAAAACAAAACCTTAACTCATCTGTGTGTAAGGTTTTTTTATGTCTCCTTACCTGAGAAAGGATATAATTACTTTGGAAGCAGTTGAGAGCTGTTTCACTTCAAGTATTCCAGGGATGAAGGGCTTATATTATGGAGACTTTAACAGGTTAGACATGGAATGAGAGCTGGTCCTATTGAAACATACAAAACCTTGAGGAGAGGCGATCAGGTAGATTTCCATTGTATGTTTGTATAGTCAAAACCTGTTATCATTGTCATAGAACCACTACAGTGAAGAAGCCGGACATTCTGCCCATTGAATCCACACCTACCCACTGAATAGCATCCAACCCAGACCTGCCCCGCATGTAACCCTATATTTCCCATTACTAACCCACCTAACATACACATCTCTGGGCACTATAGCATGGCCAAACCACTCTAAGCTGCACATCTTTGGACTGTGAGACGACACTGGACCATTGGGAGGAAACCCACTCAGGCACAGGGAGAATGTTCAAACTCCACATAGAGGGTTGCCCAGGATTGGAACTGAACACAACTCTTTGGTGATATGAGGCAGCAGTGCTAACCACAGATTCACCATGCTCCTCTGTTAGTTATATTAGTTACATACATCTATGTTATATTATATCGAGGATGGCTTCGGCTGATTGTCCATAGGCAGGTGAATCAGGGAAAATGGCGTATGGAGAGCAAAGTGCAGCTGGGAACACAATGGGATAAGCCACGACCTTAATTTACTAGTCGAGTAGTGTAAAAGGGCCGAATGGCCCACTCGTGTCTCTCAGCTCTGTGTTCCGATGTTCTATTCAGCCCTTCGGACCTGCTACACAGGAGCTGATCGTAGCCACTCCAATGGCTTGGTGTAGTTTTGGAAATGCACTTGGAAACTCCAGGTTTGGTCTGGAAGTGACCCCTACCCCCAATCCTGTATGCAGGCTTCCCCTCTCTGTAACTTCTTCTCCAGATGTAAGTCATGTCCCAGACCCAGATGCGCTGTGAATACCACCCCCATACCCCACCCAAGGTTAACTCAACAAATCCTCTGCTCTCCCTGAATGCTACATTGTACAACACGACTTTCAGGAAAATAGCCAGTTACTTTCCAAAAGCATAACGTATGGAATTAATAAATAGGAACAGGAGTTAGCCATTCAGTTCCTCAGTCTAGCCCTCTCATTTAATAAGGACATGGCTGATCTACTCCAGTGCTCAACTCCACTTTCTTGCTGACTCCTTGCATCCCCCCATACCTCTCTGGGTTAGTGAATTCCAGACATTCATTATCTTCTGAGAAAATACATCACTCTGCATCTTAGATTGACATTGATGTTCTCCATATTCGGTATGTATGTCCTCGAGTTCGAGACTCCCCTCAGGAGAGGAAACAACTTCTCAACATTTACCTCCTCGAGCCTCTTCTGTGTCTTGTATTTTTCAGCAATATCACTCCTCATTCATTTAAACCCCAATGAATGATCACGTCACTGTTTTAGAGATTCTCAATAATTCAAACCTTTCATCCCAGGAAGCTGCCTAATGAACCAACCTAGTTACTTACTATATCAGCATGCTGATTTTATGTTTCATACACAAGAAGACTCCAATCTCTTTGTACTGCTCCTTTTCTGGAAGTCGTCTCCATGAACTAACAGCCTGCCTTTTGATTCTCACTGTCATTCACAAACTCAGATGCATATTGCACTCAGCTCCTGCCATCAGGCCATCAGTATAGATTGTGAATAACTGATGCCATTGGACTGATATTTGTATACTCCAGCAGATATACCTTTATCATGAAGAATCATTAATCCTGACTCTCCGATGTCTATGTGTTAATCAATCATCATCCCATGTTAATACATTATCCATCATCCTACGAGCATCTGTTTTGTGTAAGAAATCTTATTTTGTAATACCTTGTGGAAAATCTCTGGAAAGCCTGGTTTCTACCAGATCCCCTTTATTAAGTCCGCTTGTTACATTCTCAGGCATTTCCAGAAACTCTTTGCATGATTTTACAGGACAAAGTATAATTTCCCTTTCACAAAACCACACTAACTCTGTGTGAAGCTTTTCTAAATGTCCCTGCTGGCCAGGATTTCAAATTAAGCTCGTCCCACTTGCTTTCATTTGGCCCCATATGCCTCTAAATGTTTCCCATTCATATGTTTGTCCAAATGAGTTTTAAATATTTTAGCTTTGCATGCATCGCATCTACCACTCTTCCTCTGGCAGCTCATTCCATACTCACACCACCCTCTGTGTAAAAACGTTGCCCCTGCGTCCCTTGTAAATTTTCCCTCTTTCACCTTAAACCTATGCCTTCTAGGGCTGAACTGCCCCATCATCTGGAAAAGACCTTGGCTATTCACCCTATTCATACCCCTCATGATTTAAGAAACTTCTATAATGTCACCCCTCAACCTTCTACACTCCATCCAAGACTAACTTCAAGAACAAGCAGAAAAAAATCACTGCAAATTTGAAGCAATATTAAAAAGACATTTGAACAATACCCAGCCCAAACTTCATACTATTATTTAATTTTCTCCACATTACAATACTAAGACAGCATGAAACGCTTACCCATGCCAATAAGAATTCAAGCATCTGAATTCCTTTGTCGAAGGGCGGTAATGATCTCGACAGAGAAAACGTATTTGTGGCCAGATCTTGAAAATAGCACATTGTCAACATTCTCCCTCCTCGACTCCCTATGACCGTGTGTGGTTGTGACTTCAAAATCTTGTACTGAGTAGAGAGATCCCCCTTCCCCCATTCACATCTTAATTTAAACCCGTTTTACATCACTTAATCGTTCACCACTGCTAAAACCCCACTTATCTTTGCCACACCCTCTTTCCCCTGTCATCCATCCCCTGCCTCTGGCAAGTGATTAGTAAGCCCATTTCCAATCGTTTTAAGTTCTGAAGAAGTGTCACATTCGACTTGAAATGCTAACTCTGATTCGCTGTCTCTGCTGATGCTGTCAGACCTGCTGAGGTTCTCCAGAAATGAATACGTGCAGCACAAATTTTCAATTAAACAAATAACTATGGACAATGGAAATAAAATACAAAAAATGCTGGAGAAACTGGGAGCTTTGTAGAGGCTTACTGGACTGAAAGTGTAACTGCATTCACTCCAGTAGATGCTGCAACATTTTCAGCAATTTCTGTTTTCGAACAATTTCCAAAGAAGTTTGTGAAAGATGCTCAAACATCCAGTCCAACATGAAGCGCCGTACATTGGGAACTGAACGATAATGCATGGTGACAAGTTCCTTGACTCTGAAACTGCATAAGACTGGCATCACTGACACTATAGAGCTCTTAATCATGGTCAGGGAGAAAATCAGAAGGAAACACATTCACTTCAAATACAGAAGATGTAATTATGGAAAGGAAAAGATACAGATTAATACCTAAAATGGATTGAGTAAAGGTAACAAATTGGAGGCGTGACGACAATGAGAGACTTTCAGCACAATGAGAATATGAAAATGGAAGTATTTCCGCATCAGAAACTTGGTGAGGTCACTTAATACTGGGCTGATGGGTGAATGGGTCTCATTGAACTGAGGGACAGTCAGTTGAGTTACATTTTAGACTTTTCAGCTTAAACTTGGTTATCATCTGATGCTGTAGACCACAGCAGCAGCAGAAACAGAATTGTATTCAAGGAAAATCTGTAACATTTTACTCAGGATAATCCATCAGTTTACCATTACCATCAAGCCGATCCATGGTTCAGTGATGAGTGTGGGTGAACATGCCAGGGTCGGAATCATGTGTACCTAAACCTGATGACAACACATTAAAGCTACCACACTTGACTGGTTACATTCCAAACAGCAGAATTAACGTCTGATGGAGAGGGGGAAATGATCCCACGAATAACAGATCAGATCTAAGCTCTGTCATGCTCACACATCCAAGCATAAATATTGATGGGCTATTAAACAATTTACTGGAGGAGAGGACTCCACAAATATCGGAACAGCTCTGTACATCAGTGAAAAAGTCAAGCCTGCACTACCCTCAGCCAGACGTGTTGAGTTGATAATCCAGCTCACCCTCATCATGATGCCCACAGAATCACAGATGCCAATCTTCAACCAATTTGTTTCACTGCACATGATATGAAGAAACAGCTGAACACAATTGTTACAACAAAGACAATGGTCCCTGACACCATTCCTGCAATAGGACTGAAGACTTGTGCTGCAAACCAAGCTGTGCCCTTGGGGAAGCTCTTTCATTCCAGCTCCAACTTTGACATCTCCATGGCAATCTGGCAAATTACTCAACTATGTCCAATCCCCGAAGACGGAAATAACTGCAATCTGAGCATTTACCACCACTTCAGTCCCATCACGACAGTCACATTGGTGGAAGTTCGATTTGACAGAGCTATCAAGCAGCACAGAAATAACCAGCTCAGTGTGGTGTCTGATAGGTCCCCATGTGGAGGTGTTGCTATTGTGGAAATGTCACTGGATTACTAATCCAGAACAGGCTAATGCTCTGTCAGCTGGTGGAAGTTAAAAAAATTAATAAAATATCGAGGCCTAAAATCTGGTGTCAGTAATAGTGATCTAGTGTCCAATGTTGATTGTAAACATCAATCTCCTTCCCCAATGTACTTTCAGGAAGTGAGTCTCCCATGCTTTCCTGGTCTGGCCGAAACGTGTCTCCAGACACACAGACATGTGATAAATGTTTCAATGGTCACTGAAACGGCTAAGCAAGGCAATCAATTGTGTCAATCTGCTTCATTTTCTATAAAGTCAATTCCCATTCACTGTTACGCGATTCGTTGCTGGGTACCAGCTGAACAGCTAAATGCAGCCTCAGGATCCTGTGTCTGCAAAATGTACAATCAATGTGTTCAGCTAAAACAGGACGACAATCCGCTCTGGAAGCCTTGAAACTGAGCCTGATACTGGGAATTATGGTCTACATTTAGGAGGAACTTTATTTCAAACGGGGGGTGGGGGGGCGGTGGTGGGAGATTCTTCAGGAGAAATGGAATTCTGCATCACGTGGTCAGTCAGCTTGCGCACTTTCTGGTGAAGAGTGTGGTGAAAGGTATGCTGTTGTGGTTAGTGTCTGTTGTGTGAAAGTGTTAAATTTACAAGACGGTTTCATTGCAATATGTGAATTAAAGATTTATTTAGACAGTGCAAATGTGTGTGTAAGACTAAATGTAATTTTTGTTTTTTACTGATAATTTGGGAGGTTCGCCCCTTCCACTCCTTTTTCCATAAATCCCATTATTAATACTGCACGATATTCTACAACACAGTGTTGCACAGGAACACAGCTACCGCTTTATTAGAGAACAACCTAGAATGATAGCTGATCTTCTATTTTCACACCACACTCCTGCTCTCTCCCTATTTCTTTAGTTTCCAGAAATCCTTATGTATATTTAGCGCCTTGGCTTCGACAGCCTCATCTGGGAGAGAGATCCCTCAGGGTACCATCTCTGAGTGCAGACATTAATTCTCATCTCAACGCAGAGTGGCCTGCATGAAGCTAGAACTGTGGCCCCTTGTTTTCGACATCCCAGCCTGCTTCCAATCTGTCTTACACTGTCAGGGTTTTATATATTTCAACGAGATTGCCACTCATTTTCCTAAACCGCATGGAATATAGGCCCAGTTGCCCTAAACTCTGCTCCCAAAACGAGCCTGTAATCCCAGTGATCAGTCTGGTCATCCTTCGTTTCTATCCCTCAATGTCAGGTTTATCCTTTATTAAGTAAGGTGACCAAAACTGCACACAATACTGCACAATGTTCGAAATGGGCTCCCACTAAGGCCCTGTACACCTGCAGTAAATGATCTTAACTCCTGTATTCAAATCCCCCTGAAATGGAGGTGAATATGCCATTTATCTGCCTAACTGCTTTCTGCTCCTGCACTATTGCTATCAGTGACTGGTGTACAGGGAGATCCAGATTCTTTTCCATGTTACAGCTCCCCATTTCTGGGCCTATATACACTGGTAAGCGTGCAAATGCCATTCCCAGTATTGACATCTGATTTTAGAACTCACTGCCCTACATGGACTCGGAGGCTGCGTAGAAATAAACAAAAATGCAGCTTAATTTCCTTTATAGAGCAACATTTTTCAACCACTCCCTTTTCAAATGAGAGGCTGCCATTCTATTGTTCCCATCAAAGTACACAACATCTCATCTCTGCCATTGCTCTCCATCTGCTCGGTATATGCCCAGTCATTCCACTTTTCTCAATCACGTTGGAGTTTTTTTACATCTTCCTCACCCACTCACAAGCTGACATTGTTTAGTGCTGTTAGCAGACTTCGTAATATTGCATTTGAGCCCCTTTACTTAACATATGATGTGTATTGGAAATAGTTGGAACCCAAATCCCGATACTTGCTATATCCTCCAAGCCTTCCATTAAAAAAAAACATGGTTTTATTCCTACTCAGTGTTTCCTGCCAGCTCTGCCCTTCGAAAACCATGACCATGTATTAGCCCCACACCCACAGAATTCGAATTTGCATAATAGGCTTGGGGCTTTACCAAAACCATTTCTGAAATTCGAATCATATTGCATTAATACTTTCTCCATAATTTTGCTAAAAGCCAATTTTTCAAATATGATTACCATTTCATAAATCTCTGTTGACTTTGTCTATACTCATTACTTTCAGTCCAATACTTTCTCTAAAACTGTTTAGTTGCTAATTTCATTCTATTCCCTTTTTTTCGCAAGACGAAAGTTCCAGAGTATTGCTGGGAAGTTTTATTTTTTGTTTTGTTTTTCTTCTGTGAAGACATAACCGAAGCATTTGCTCCATATTTCTGCTATTTCCCTGTCTTCAATTATCTGGTATCAGACTGAAAGAAAGCTGCACTTTTTTCTCTTAATTTTGTTATTGACATATTTTCAGAAGATATTACAAGTTCACTCATATAAACTTTGATAAGATATTCTTCAGAAATCTATCAATTCATATCTTAAGCTACTCAGTGATTGACCTTCCACAGCCATACAATTACAGAAGCACAGACTCTGTACTATCAGAAATACAGCACGGTCTACATTAGTCCCACTTTCCAACACAAGACCCGTAGCCATGAACCTTATGGCATTTCAAGTGCACAACCGTGTATTTTCCAATGGTTTCGAGGTTACCATGACAACTCCCCTCTCAAGAATCGCATCCCAGAACCCAACACACTCTGGGTGAAAAACAGTCATCAAATCCACACTAAACCTCAAATCCTTCACTTTAAAAGTGACGAAAAGGAACAACTGCTGTCTATCCACCGTGTCAATGTCCCTCGTCATCCTACTCTTCTGAATCACGGACCCCTCAGCCTTCTCTCCTCCTAATTAAACAACCCGAGCTTATCCAGTCTCTGTCCATGGCTGATATGAACCATCCCAGGGAACATCCTAGGCAATCTGCTCTGCACCCCCACTCGTGCAATCACATCTTTCCTGTAATGTGGTTCCTAGAACTACACACAGTTTTCCATCTTGGCCTCACCAAAGTTCTGCATAGCTCTTATAAGCTATGCCACTTTGTATTAAGGCTGTATTTACGCTCCCCTATGCTTTCTCAAATTGTGTATTAACCGGTGCAGTCACATTCAGGGATGTGTGGAGAAGCACCCTCTGAGCTTCCTAGTGTGCTGCCATTCATTGAGTCCTCCGCTGTCTGGTTCCTTCTACCAAAGAGCATCACCACATATTTAACAGGGTTACATTCTATCTGCCATTGATCTACCCATCTGACCATTCCATCTGTATCTTCCTGTAACGTAAGGCCTTCCTCCTCACTAGGAGAAAGTGAGGACTGCAGATGCTGGAGATCAGAGTTGAAAAATGTGTTGCTGGAAAAGCGCAACAGGTCATGCAGCATTAAAGGAGCAGGAGAATCGACGTTTCGGGCATTAGGTCCTTCTTCAGGAATGAGGAGGGTTTGCCAAGCAGGCCAAGATAAAAGGTAGTGAGGAGGGACTTGGGGGATGGGTGTTGGGAATGAGATAGGTGGAAGGGAGGTTAAGGTTAGGGTGATAGGACGGAGAGGGGGTGGGGGCGGAGAGGTGGGGAAGAAGATTGCAGGTCAAGAAGGTGGTGCTGTCTCCGAGGCTTTGGACTGAGAAAAGGTGGGGGGAGGAGAAATAAGGAAGCTTGAGAAATCTGCATTCATCCCTTGTGGTTGGAGGGCGGAAGATGAGGCACACTTCCTACAGGCGCCGTGTTGCCACGGTCTGGCGATGGAGGAAGCCAAGGATCTGCATGTCCTTGGTGGAGTGGGAGGGGGAGTTAAAGTGTTCAGCCACGGGGCGGTTGGGTTGGTTGGTGTGGGTGTCACAGAGGTTGTCTCTGAAATGTTCCGCAAGTAGGTGGCCTGTCTCCCCAATGTATAGGAGGCCACATCGGGTGCATACCTTTTCTTCCTCCTCACTGCCAATCACCGGGTCAATCTGCGTATCAAACACAAATTTACTTATCACACTCCCCACCCCTCATCCATATTCACAGCTGCATCATTTATGAATATCACAAATGATAAGGTTTAAAATCACAAGATATCAAGTTATAGTCCAACAAGTTTATTAGGAGGCATTAGCTTTCGAAGCGCTGCTTCTTCATCAGTGGTTGTGCACTTTGATGACGAAACAGCACTTCAAAAGCTAGTGCTGCTGAATAAACCTGTTGGACTATAAAATGGTGTTCGCTTTGTCTACCACAGTCCTACACCAGCACCTCCGAATCACAAATAATAAGGGACGCAGCACTGATCCCCAGGGTTCACCATAGGACACTAGCCTGCAGTCATACAAACAGCCCACTACCACCCAACTACCGACCACTAAAGTTGATTTGGATGCAACTTGGCAAGTCACTAATGAGTCCATCCTGTTCCATGGTCATTCTGTTCCGCTGGACACTCTTGGAGAATATCTGGGAATTCTCCCTAATCTTGCCTTGCCAACAGGTTTCCATGTCCCTGGGTTAGCTAGTCCCGTACGTGTGCACAAATTTCCTCCTTACTGTAGTCTTACATGACCTGTCCCTTATGTTGCCATTATTTGCCTTGAATGTGGATTAGACAGCCAGAGAAACATCCTGTTAACTTCCAACTTGTCATATGTTTTGCGAATTTTCTAAATTTCACTGAGATACATCTCTCATCCTTTGAAACGCTAGAGAACACAAGCCGAGTTTCCTCATCACGCAATCTCATTATCTGAGGGATTAATCTGGAGAATGTCCTTTGCACTTCCTCTGCTGTCAGAATATTCTTTCTCAGATGCGGTCACCGAAGCTGTACACAATACTCCAGGTACAGTCTCACCAACACGCTGTGAAACTACTTCAACATTTCTTTACATCTATATTTCGACCTCCAAGTGGTAGCTCGTGCACCACTCGCAGCACCTCCTTTCTATATCCCACTGTCAAAACAATTTGATGAATTTCTGTCCCTGTCTGATTTGCTTGAATGTGTCATGGTCACCATTTCCTCATTCAGATGTCATTTGTTAAGTAATAACAAATAGAAATTCATTTGTTTTCTTTCTTGGTAAATGCATTTTAATATAACTGTTTTGACTCCTCATTTTTCTGCTGTAAATCAATCAGCTTAGCAGAGCTAAGAATACTTGCATGTTTTCCTACTTGCTCTTTCTCTGTTCTACCTACCTGATCAAAGAAGGTTCCAGATAACTCTCTGTCACCTTCCTTATCTGTGCCTTTGATGTCTCCTGCATAAACCCGCACTCTGGCGATCTTGAAAATTCCTGGATAAATATTCTCCAGGTCTTCAGTTGCCTGCGTCTCCACTGGCTTTTCAACTAGAGTAGGCAGCACGCCTACTGGTGAATCAGCTATATCATTTGCAAGGACAAATTGTATACCTGAAGCTGAGAGTTTGGGGTCCAGTACTCCTACCAGACATTCTCCACTCTTCTCTGGACTCTCCAGCCTCACTTTGCACAATTGAGCACTTTTTGACTCACCATGAATTCCTGTTATCAGTACCTTCTCTGGCAATAGTCTCTCAGGAGTGCATATCTCCTCATCCCTCAGCATTACACACTGAGAAGATCCGGTGTTCCTTAATGTTGGAACCTCCTCACCTATTACTCCTGGCCTATGTGAATAAACTTTACCCTTGTATGTACATTTTTAAGCAGATCTGCCACGTCCTCCTTAATCAACTTCTGATCATCTTGCACATTCTACTTCAGTTGTCTAATTTCCATTGTGGTATTTTTACGAGTCCAAAAAAACTACCATACGTGTCTGGTTTTCCTACATCTGGCTTTATCCTAGCCCACCAATACTGTGAGTTTGTGTGGCGCTCTTTATTTAAATGAAAACACCGGAAATTTTTAACTTCTTTGTCCCCCTCAAGGGTTTCTTTTTTTAACTTGTCGGAAATTATGCTTATGATCTTCACTGAGATCTGCCTCTCCCAATCCACGTGAGGATATCTCTTTGTTCCAATTTCTATCCCTCATGGCTGGAAATTTATTCTGGAAGCCAAAACGAATTTATGGACCAGTTCATACTCATCAGTCATTTCAGCAGCTAACCTTGTTGTTTTAACTCTCTGCTCTTCTACAAGTTTGCACAAAGTCAGGCAGTGAATTTTTGAATTCCACCAAAATATTTATCTCTCTCAAGTTATCATAGGTTTGCCTGATTTATAAAGCTTTTATCCATCTATCGAAATTACTCTGTTTGATCCTTTCAAAGCAAATGTAGGTATGACCAGAGTCCCTCTTAGATCCCTGAAACGTTGCCTATAATCTTCTTGTACAAGCTCATACGCAGTTAAAATGACATTTTTATTTCCTTATACTCCCCAGATAGCTCCTCTGATAGGGATGCGAATACCTCACGAGCCCTACCTACACGTTTCTTTTGGATCAACTAAACCCATATTGCCTCTGGCCACTGCATTTGTTTCGTCACCCTTTCAAATGAGTTGCAAAATACTTGTCCATTCTTCTCTTCAAATTTAGTCAATGCTTGAACATACTTAAACAGTTTCTCATTGGGCTTCTTACTACCAGGGACTTGTTCACCCTCACTCTCTTCCCCACTAACCCTAATCTCTGGCGTTATGTCCAGCCTTTTATGCTGACGTTCCATTTTTTTTGTGTCAGTTTTTGCTGTTCAAAAGCTCTCTTTCTTTCTCCTCTGTTGCTGTTGTCTCTTTTCTCTCTCATCTGCTGCTCACTTTTCCCCCTCTCTTCTGTTTTTAATCGAACCTCAAACTGTTTCATTTCTGCTGTCCTTTCCTTATCTCTCGCCTCAAACACGAGCTGGTTTATTTGCAATTGAATTCTTGCTACCTCTGTAGATTCTGATGGTTTCTACAGCAAGTTTAATTGACGAGCTACTGCTGTAACTATGTCTCCTTTCCTCAAAGAAGCAGAAAGTTCCAATTCCAGCCTCTGTGCTAATTATTGGAACTTGGTCATGTTCACTTTTTTTGCAAACCTTTCAAAGTCACTGCATCCATATCCAGAAAATGTTTGGCGACTGAAAGAGCCATTACTAACTCAAGCTTTGTCTACCCAACAAAACCAACGCCCTAAAAAAAGACACAAGCACCTCACACTCACTGTTTAAAATGCCGCAAAGAGCACCAATCTGTTATGGACTTGGCTCGACCACTCAAAACGTTCTAAAGCAGGCAGCCGACAGCATAACCTCGCATCTTGTTTCGGTAAGTGTAAAATGAAAACAGAACAGAGTAAGATAGCTAGGTTATCTACTAGATTTTAAAACAGACAAAAACTTTAATCAAAAAATTACGCAATGAAACACAAAGAACAGAATGAAGAACCCTACAGAACTCAACCTATTCAACTAGAATTAATTATGCTGTTCCGAATATACGCAACAGTCCCAATAGGCAAACTCCCTTTAAAAACCAGTATAAATGGAACACATGCTTACAGGTTGAAGTTGAAGAGCAAAAAAAGAGAGCGTTTCCACACAGCTCCCTGTTGAACTTCCCAGCTCAAGCCTCAAACAGAAAACTGCTCTGCTCAGCTCAGCTAGTTCAGCTAAAAAGAGCTGACCACTCCCCTTTCATTATACAGGTCACTTCTAAAGCATGACAACTTTGGCCTGAAGTCTCATCTGCTTTCATATAAATAAAAGGCCTCTGAAAATCCTTTTCATGTCTGTAACAAACCAGACTGACTGGAGTCAGGCCCCGTTTTATTGCCCTTCTGAAAAAAAATCAAGGACAATGTCTTTGAGCCAAAGAACAGCTTTTAGACAAAAGGGACGATCTTTGAGACAGAGAAGACAAGCTGGTGTTTTGTACGGAGGTCACAATCTTGTGGGAATGGTTAACTCTATCAGAGTGTGACTGCTGACAGATTTGTGAACAACATGATGTTCAGTACAAGATGACTCACCAACTGCACTTGAGTAGGTGAGAATTCATTCAGAACCTAGAGCTCTCTCGCAAACTATATGGGGGCTCCACAGAACAATGCAAACTGTGAAAGAGCTATAGGCTCCTACAGCACAGAGACATGCCCTTTAGCCCAAACTGATTCATGTTGACCAAGATGTCTATCCATGCTAACCTCATTTCTCTGCACTTGGCCCATATTATTCTCATTATTTTCTATCTATATACTTGTCCAAATGTGAAAACGTCTATCGGGAAAAGCATGTTATAGTTTCATTCTATCAATATTTTGTTTTGGAAATCATGAGTGTTATTCCATAACGCTCAAGTTTTAATGCAATCAGTTTTTATTCTTATGTAAAGATACAGATTAAACAATCATTTCCCGCACACCCTCCTCACGGTACCTTCACTGCACGGATTAATCTGGTGAAACTCCTTTACACTGTCTCATTGTGGCAAGGTGATCATTCCTCATAGAGGAGAGAAAATCTGTTCACAGTGCCCCAAGTACTGTCTCAAGAACACTCTACAACTGCAGGAAGTGTGTCTTTACTCTTATACTTTCATCATTTTGCAATGAAGGGCACCACACATTTACTGTCCTGATTACTTACTGCTCCGTATGAATTCTGTCAGTGACTCATGACCAAGGACATCCAGCTCCTTTTCACCAAGAGCACTTCCATCATCTTACCTGCTCATAAATACAAAATGAGAAGGATGGTATGTTTTGCCAAATAATTTCTTTGCCTTATGAAGCTTTCCACACCAACAGTAACATCACTATTGCCACTGTAGATTGTTAGAGATGCTGAGGAGGCAATGGTCTAACTGTATGATCTCTGGAATATTAATTAAAGGACCCGGGTTTTGACCCAGACCCTGGATTCGAATTCCACCTTGGCAAATGTTGGAATTTGAATTCAATAAAATATCAGGAATTAAGAATCAAATAAAACAATGAAAACATTGACAATTGTCCTACCTGGCACCGCCATGCCCTTCAGTGAAGGAGATCTACCATCTTCATCTGGTCAGGCCTTCCATGTGTTTCCAGACGCACAACAATGGTGTTAACTCTCAGATGCAGTTTGAAATGGCCAAGCCAGCCACTCAGTTATATCAGTCGCTCCAATGTCTCAAAGAAATGAAACCGGGCGGACCTCAGCACTGACTGCTTACAGCCCATGGACTGCACTAGTCTGCAAGGCAGCTTACCAACACCTTCTCAAGGACAATGGGGAAAGGAAAATAATACTGGTTCAGAATCCCATTAATGAATAATGGGAAGAGATACAAAGGGACATAACTCACTTTAAACAGTGACTTTGATGTATACCTTACATGGTCACAATATTCAGTAACATGTGAACGGGAGAAAAATAAATAAGGTTAATCTCGTTTTTTTCCATCCCACGTGATCATCAACAATCCCTTTGTTTGATTCATTCCCTCTATCTTTCCATTCCTCTATCCATTCTACTTAGTCCTTCTCTCCTTCACAACAGACATTCCTGTCACCAACATCAATCACACTATTTCCCAGCTGCGTTCAGTTCTGATGTCTGGTCATTGGACTGAAAATGCCAATGCTGTTTTTTCTCTCAACCTCAGGCTGCTAAATTTGTTAAGTTTCTCTGGTACTTTCTCGTTCTTTTTGATTCTGATCTCTTGCATCATTCTTTGTTTTATTGAACCGTTACTGTTGTTATTACATGGGATGTCTGCATTGCTGACAGGGGCAGTACTTGTTGACCTGACTAAATACCCTTTACGGTGAGGTCATTCCCGAAGGTAGGACAGAGCCAAGCACGTACTGTGGGCCTAATGTCAATCTTAAGCCATACCAGATAACAATGCTAGATTCCTTTTCTAAACGACATCAGTGAAATAGATAAACTTATAGATAAAATGCTGGTGATGGTATGTTTAGTAGTGAAACTTGCTTTTATTTCCAATTCCTGTCATTTGAATTTTCGTTCTGACATCATTTGTGGTATGATGCGAAACAGTGCCTTTCTGTGTAATAACCTGTGCCTCTGAATTACATTTCTTGCATCATTAGTACCCTGACATAGTGTCCTTGTCATGAAGTTACTTTAGAGACAAGAACAAGGTAGTGATCAAAATATTTGCAACTGAAATCGTGCTTCGAGGAGAGCTGGAACCAGAAAGGCAGAAGTAATGGTTTATTAAGCTTCAGTATTGATGCGAAGATGATGACTGGGGGTATTATCGAGCTGGCAGTGGATAGGTTTTGTGATGGACTGAATACCGTGACATAAATGAATTCAGGGCAAACATGTACTTCGGATTGTGAACAGTCTTGTTCTCAGATGTTTGTGAGGGAGGAAGTGGGGGCGGTTCTGAAATTTGTTGATAATCAATGGAATTTGCATTTGAAACTGAAGACAACAGTTTCCATCTTTGCCAAATATAGATAACAGAAATAGCAATGAAGTTTGCCATGGTTTATGGGATGAGTAAATGGATAGAGATGAAGAGACTTACCAGGAACACCAACAATAGCGAGCATGGGATAGTAACCAGCCTGGATAATCATCAGTACACCGTATATCCAATCTGATAATGTCGACCAATACCAGGAAAGATAGAACAGTCCCCCTTACAAACTCCTGACAATTGTTGCAGCATTCCAGTCTAATGTTAGCAGATTCTCATCCATTAATTGAACATTCCAAACTATTCTCAGATGTTTACCTCTCCTCTTCCTGTCTCTGCAGCTGCTGATCCCTGTTAGTGGTGGAGGTGATGTCTCTGCTACTACAATGGGACAACGCATTGCAAGAAGCTCCTTACTAATAGGAGAGGGAAAACATCCAGTGACATCATTAGGATCCATGGAGACTGACATCAATTACAGTCACTGACCGAACAAAACCAGTTAACTCCTTTCAGTATGGTAGATCCATAGAACATAGAACATAGATGAATACAGCGCAGTACAGGCCCTTCGGCCCTCGATGTTGCGCCGATCAAAGCCCACCTAACCTACACTAACCCACTATCCTCCATATACCTATCAATGCCCGCTTAAATACCCATAAAGAGGCACAGTCCACCACTGCAACTGGCAGGGCATTCCATGAACTTACGACTCGCTGAGTGAAGAACCTACCCCTAACATCAGTCCTATATCTACCCCCCCTTAATTTAAAGCTATGCCCCCTTGTAATAGCTGACTCCATACGTGGAGAAAGGTTCTCACTGTCAACCCTATCTAACCCTCTAATCATCTTGAACACCTCTATCAAGTCACCCCGAAACCTTCTTTTCTCCAATGAAACCAACCCCAAGTGCCTCAGCCTTTCCTCATAGGATCTTCCTACCATACCAGGCAACATCCTGTTCCAGTGCCTCCACATCCTTCCTATAGTATGGCGATCAAAACTGCACACAATATTCCAGATGCGGCCTCACCAGAGTATTATACAACTGCAGCATGACCTCAGGACTCCGGAACTCAATTCCTCTACCAATAAAAGCCAGTACGCCATGTGCCTTCTTCACTGCACTATATACCTGGGTGGCAACTTTCAGAGATCTGTGTACATGGACACCAAGATCCCTCTGCTCTTCCACACTACCAAGTATCCGACCATTAGCCCAGTACCCCATCTTTTTGTTACTCTTACCAAAGTGAATCACCTCACACTTAGCTACATTGAACTCCATTTGCCACCTTTCTGCCCAGCTCTGCAGCTTCTCTATATCCCGCTGTAACCTGCCACATCCTTCCTCACAGTCTACAACTCCTCCGACTTTCGTATCATCCGCAAACTTGCTCACCCAACCTTCTAACCCTTCCTCCAGGTCATTTATAAAAATGACAAACAGCAATGGTCCCAAAACAGATCCTTGCGGAACACCGCTAGTGACGGCACTCCAAGATGAACCTTTGCCATCAACTACTACACTCTGTCTTCTTCCAGCCAGCCAATTCCTAATCCAAACCTGCAACTCACACTCAATGCCATATCTCTGTATTTTCTGCAGTAGTCTACCATGGGGGACCTTATCAAACGCCTTACTACAATCCATATATACCACATCCAACGCTTTCCCCTCATCTACCTCCTTAGTCACCTTCTCAAAGAATTCAATAAGGTTTGTGAGGCACGACCTGCCCTTCACAAAACCATGCTGACTATCCTTGATCACATTATTCTTATCCAGATGTGCATAAATCCTATCCCTTACAATTCTCTCTAAGACTTTGCCCACAACAGAAGTGAGACTCACTGGCCTATAGTTACTAGGATTATCCCTACTCCCCTTCTTGAACAAGGGAACCACGTTTGCTAGCCTCCAGTCCTCTGGCACTACTCCTGTAGACAAAGAGGACACAAAAATCAAGGCCAATGGCTCTGCAATCTCCTCCCTTGCTTCCCAGAGAATCCTAGGATAAATACCATCAGGCCCAGGGGACGTATCTATTTTCACCCTTGCCAGAATTTCCAACACCTCTTCTCTACATATCTCAAAGCCATCCATTCTACTTATTCGTGCCTCAGTATTCATATCGACAACAATGTCCTGTTCCTGAGTGAATACTGACGAAAAGTATTCATTCAGTGCCTCCCCAATCTCTTCAGCCTCCACACGCAACTTCCCATTACTATCCATGATTGGACCTATTCTTACCCTAGTCATTCTTTTAATTCCTAACATACCTATAGAAAGCCTTAGGGTTTTCCCTAATCCTACCAACTAAGGACCTTTCATGTCCCCTCCTTGCTGCTCTTAGCTCTCTCTTCAGGTCCTTCCGGGCTACCTTATAACTCTCAATCGCCCCTATTGAACCTTCACGCCTCATCTTTACAAAGGCCGCCCTCTTCCATTTAACAAGGGATTCCAATTCCTTATTAAACCACGGCTCCCTCACACGACCCTTTCCTCCCTGCCTGATAGGTACGTACTTATCAAGGACACTCAATAGTTGCTCCTTGAACAAGTTCCACATATCAATTACGTTCTTGCCTTGGAATCTACTTTTCCAATCCACACATCCTAAGTCATGCCTCACCGCATCATAATTTCCCTGCCCCCAGCTATAACTCTTGCCCTGTAGTACACACTTACCCTCTCCATCACTAGAGTAAAAATCACCGAATTGTGGTCACTGTCCCCAAAGTGCTCACCTACCTCTCGTTCTAATACCTGGTCTGGTTCGTTTCCCAGAACCAAATCCAGTATGGCCTCACCTCTTGTTGGCTTATCTACATATTGTGTCAGGAAACTCTCCTGCACACATTGGACAAACACTGACCCATCTTACGAACTTGAGCTATAGCTTTCCCAATCAATATCAGGAAAGTTAAAGACCACCAAAACAACCACCCTATTATTGTCACTCTTCTCCTGAATCATCTTCGCAATCCTTTCTTCAACGATTCTAGGACTATTAGGAGGCCTGTAAAAGACTCCTAACAGGGTGACCTCACCTCTCCTATTCCTAACCTCAACCCAAACTACCTCAGATGGCAAATCTTCGTCCATCGTCCTTTCCACCGTTGTAATACTATCTTTGACAAGCAAAGCCACACACCACCCCTCTTTTACCCCCACCTCTGACCCTACTAAAACATTTAAACCCTGGAACCTGCAACAGCCAATCCTGTCCCTGATCTAGCCATGTCTCCGTAATAGCCACAACATCGAAGTCCCAGGTACCAACCCACGCTGCAAGTTCACCTACCTTATTTCGTATACTTCTGGCATTAAAGTATACACACTTCAAGCCACTCTTCTGTTTACAGGCACCCTCCTTTAAGATTGATGCCATATTCCTAACCTCCCTACACTCCAGGTCCTGCACCCTAAAGCTACAGTCTGGGTTCCCATGCCCCTGCAGAGTTAGTTTAAACCCCCCCCCAAGAGCATTAGCAAACCTCCCCTCAAGGATACTGGTGCCCCTCAGGTTCAGGTGCAGACCATCCGTTTATAGAGGTCCCACCTTCCCCAGAAAGAACCCCAGTTCGCCAAATACCTGAATCCCTCCCTCCTGTACCATCTCTGTAGCCACGCATTTAACTGTTCTCTCTCCCTATTCCTCGACTCTCTATTACGTGGCACAGGTAACAAACCAGAGACAACAACTTTGTTCGTTCTAACTCTGAGCTTCCAACCTAGCTCCCTAAAAGCCTGTCTAACATCCTCAGCACTCCTCCTACCTATGTAATTGGTGCCAATATGGACCACGACTTCAGGCTGCTCCCCCTCCCCCTTAAGGACCCGGAAAACACGATCAGAGACATCACGTACCCTTGCACCTGGGAGGCGACATACCAAACGTGAGTCTCTCTCGTTCCCACAAAACCGCCTATCTGTGCCCCGAACTATCGAGTCCCCAATTATTATTGCTCTGCTCTTCTCCACCCTTCCCTTCTGAGTAGCGGGGACAGGCTCCGTGCCAGAGGCCTGAGCCCCGTCACTTACCCCTGGTAAGTCGTCCCCCCCACAAGTATCCAAAATGGTATACTTGTTCTTGAGGGGAACGGCCGCAGGGGGTTCTGCCTCCCGAATGATCCGAAGTTCATCCAACTCCAGCTCCAGTTCCCTAACATGGTCTTGGAGGAGCTGGAGATGGGTGCACTTCCTGCAAGTGTAATCAGCAGGGACGTCCATGGCATCCCTCACCTCATACATGTTGCAGGAGGAAACAGCTGGACTGGATTGAATGTTGACATCACTGGCTATTAGTCACGTGTCCATCACCCATTGCTCTCGTGAATTTATCGCAGGCTAGATGATTCTGCTGCATTGTCCGTTTGCAATACTGTCACAGCCTGAACCTCCCCCACCACCACCCTCAAAAACCTCAATCTCGATGTTGTTCCTGTGCTGATCGCTCCTTGACTAGAACAGGCACCAGCCAATATATTTACAGTGGATATATTTGCACTCCAATACACAGGAAATATGTATTTGCATGGGCATTCCTTTAATTGATCTAATAAGGCAATTTTAAAAATCTTCAACACTCAGCTGACAAACACCTTAACACACATATTGGCTCCAAGCAGAAAGACTGACATTGTTTGAATTCAGTCCAAAGCCAAATGTGGCATATGTTGTCACAAAGCTGGTCGCTTTACAAGGTTATGTTATCCTTGAGTTTTCTTCTTCAGAGAGGTTCTAAACGACCCAAGATTCCAATATGTCTGAATTTTGAAAGGTTCATTTGTTTACAGCTAATTGGTAATGCCTCAGGCTGAATGCTTTCAAGACATTAAATAAAAACTTGTTTAATAAAGTCGATGTGGTCACCTCTGTCGTTGGGCAGATCGCTTAAGTTTGGGGGTAAGTTGAGTCAGTGTCACTGTTGAATTTGGACACTCTCCCCCTCCTTCTGCCTTTCCGATCTCATAACCTGTAAGCTTTTGTATCAGATTTACTGTTTGTGATAAACCGTTTGTTTATTGGGATTGTTGCAACTATTTTGGAACAACATCCTAAAGTCGGGATTGCCTATCGGTTGGATAAGATAAGTTAGTTGGGTATTCTATGTTTAGTTCATGTGCTTCATTCCATAATTTGGTAAATAAAGTCTGTTTGTTTAAAACTCGGCACTCTGACCAGCTAATTCACTCTGGGAATATCCACTATACACTAATCTTCAACAAATTGCAAAGTTATGGTCTAGGCTACCTGCTTAAAAATGTTCTGAGGGGTCAGATCTGGTCTATAACAGATTGGGGGTGGCTTTGCTGAATTTAGACAGCGAGTGGCAGGTGTTCGTGTCTCATTTTAGTGTGTTGATTTTGTGAGTAAACGGAGATTCAGAAAGCAATAGCTCTTGCAGTCACAAAGGATGTTTTGGAGGTGGGAGAATTGATCTGGGGAGTCTTACAAAATGCACATAAGTCCCAGTTGCGGGAATTAGTAGACAAGCTGGAGTTGAAGCTACCTCCTAATGTGAGGAAATATGGGATGATTGCAGCAGTAGCTCAGCATACAATTTGCAGGAAACTACATTGGGGTCTGTAGAAATGACTAAACTTCAATCGCAAATAAAGAAGCTTTAATGAGAAGCAGAAATGAAGCAGTTTGAGGTACGACTAAAATTAAAATAGAACGAATAGGTTTAATCCTGTAAAGACAAAAAAAGAATGGCTTTAGCAGGAGGGAAACAAAGAGAGAGCGCGTTTGTACTTTGAGATGGACGCTGGGAATGGAAATTCAGCTGAAAACAATGGAGATGAAGGCTGAAGGTAAGGTTAGTGAGGAACAAGGTAAGGATGAGCAAAGACATGGTAGTCAAAAGCCTAGTGAGAAACTTTTTAAGTATATTCACGCCTTGACTATATTTGATAAGTAAGATATGGAAAACGTTTTCATTGAATTTGAAAAAGAGGCTGAAAATTGCAGTGGACAGTGGCCATGTGGGTATTGTTGATCCAAGCCAATCTTTGTCGGTAGAGCTCGTGAGGTATTCACAACACTATCAGAGAAGGGAACTGGGGAGTAAAAGGAGGTAGAGGAAATGCATATGATCTTGTGCCAGAAGCCTACAGACGACGTTTCAGGAATCTAAGGAGGGTTCCTGGTCAAACTCATATTCAGTTTGAAAGGATCAAACAAAGTAATTTTGATAGATGGACAAGAGCTTTAAAAAGAAAGCAAATCTACGATGCTCTTCGAGAGACAATGAATTTGCTGGAGTTCAAAAATTCACTACCTGACATAGTGCAATCTCATTTGGAAGAGCTGAGAGTTAAAAGGGCAAGGCTGGCAGCTGAAGTGGCTGATGATTATGAATTGGTCCATATAATACGGTTTGGCTTCCAGAATCAATTTCAGTACATGAGGGATAGAAATTAGGGAAAAGAGAAATCCTCAAGTCGAAAGGGAAAAATAGATCTCAATGAAGGTCATAAGGATAACTTAACATAGGGTAAAAAGGAAACATTTGAAGAAAACAAAGAAGTTAAAAAGCTCGGTGTTTTCATTGCAACAAATTAAGTCACATGAAATTATTGTGTTAGTGAGTTCAGAAAAAAAAACACAGATGGAGGAAAACGGGATAAGCCTGGGAGTTTTGTTGGAGAGGTAACAAAAAGCACAGTGGAAACTAGAAAACTGTATCAGAGTGTATCAGAGATTTGTTAAGGTGGAAGTGGCACATCTGCTTAGAAAATACACCTGCAAAGGGAAAGTTTATTGACATAGGGCGTGTGAAGAAGATGCAGTATTAAGGGGCACAGAATCCGCTCAGTCTGTGATGCAGAACGATAAGGAGATATGTACTCCTGAAGGACTATTTCCAGAAGAGGTCCGGCTAATGGGAATTCACCTTGAGACAAAACGTGCAAAATTATGTAAAGCGAGGATGGAGTGTACAGAAATGTGTGGAGAAATTGCGGTAAGCGTATGGACAAACTCTCAGCTCCATGCATCCAATTTATCCTTGCAAAAAATGTATCTGATTCACCGGTGGGAATACTGTCGACGCTGGTTGAAAAGCCAGTGGAGAAGCAGGCAAGTGGAGCAATGCAGGGGTCTTAACCTAGAAACTTTCCTGATTGTGGGATAATAAGGTCATAATGTCACCAGGAGAAACAGGAGAGATCAAAAATGTAAACACAAGGAAGCTGAAGTGGCATTAACAGGCATTTTGTTCCATCAGGTAGTTGAGACAAAACAAGAACAAATAGGGCATCATGCAAATATTTTTAGCTCAGCTAAACAAATTGAGTTACACCAGGAAGATAAAAAGGTTAAAACAGTTGTATCAAAAAGCATTTACGTTAGAAATTTTGAATGTATCCCTGAGTGTTATTACCCTAAAATGATGTCCAAATAAGGAAATGGAGATGATTACATATTCAAGGAGATGAGAAATCTGCAGAAGTTCATCAAATCTTATTTCAAATAGGAGCCAGAAAGAAGGTGAAGCGAATGGGATATGAGCTACCACCTAGAGGTCACTCAAGAATGAGAAAAACATAGGCTGAAATACAGAGACATTTTTACAGGTCTGGACTGCAACAGAATGTAGTTGAATTTTGCTTGTCATACATGTCAGGTAATTGGAAAACACAAGCGATAATAAAACCTGCAGTATTTTAAAACTATTCCAGCTTTTGAGGAACCTTTTCCAATAGACTTAATTGATCGGCTAGGTCCCCGACCTCAAACAAAAAAATTGGGCACCAGTATTTGTTAACAATAATGGATGCATCAACTAGATTTCCAGAGGCTATCCCGAGATGCAATATCACAGCCAGAAGAATTGCAGAGGAATTAACCTTTTTAAAGAGTTACGGACTACCAATACAGATACAGTGAGATCAAGGTTCAAACTTCACATCCAAATTACTCACTATAATGTCATAGGAATAAAGCAATTCTAGTCGACATCGTACTATCCAAAATTGCAGGGACCGCTAGTAAGGTGACATCAAACATTAAAGACCATGTTGAGGGTTTATGGTCAAGGTTATCTTGATGATTAGGGTAAGGGAATCCCATTTGTGTTTTATGTGAAATTGGATGCACCAAATGAACCCAGAGCAAATTCACTCCATTCGAAGTAGTTTCTGGGCATTAAATGAGAGGACCGTTAAAATTGATTAAACAGAAAATTGTAAATCAGAATTCAAACGTCACACAGTTGGACTAGGTCTGAAATTTTAGAGAATGATTAATAGCGCTGAGATAAATTATTAAGTTCGCTCCCTGAGAAAAATTTTAATGACCAGAAAGAGTTATTCCTATCACATGGGGATATATGCAGATATTAACTTGTAAGTACTAACCTAATTGTGCATAATGTAGCTATAAGAGGTGCTGTTACGCTTAAGCAACATCCTTACAGGGATAATTCTTTAAAGTTGGCACAGGTTCAGAAGGCGATTTAACGCATGCTCTAAAACGACATAATCAACATGTCTTACAGTGACTGGAAATCACCCATTGGCATGGTGCTAAAGCCAAATGTTCCCCAACGATTATCGTAACGTCAATGTAGTAAAAAAAAATATTGATGTGTACCCAGTTCCATGGTTGGAAAACTGTGTTGAAAATGAGGGACAAGCAACTTACATTTTGTATGAAAAACGTACCGGACGAATTTCGGGAACGAACAAAAAAATTGCCAGAATATCCAAAATGTGCTTTACATTGATTGTCCTGGTGATTTTTAGTGACTCATGGAAGGAATACTTACAGCATATATCAGACTTGTTCTACCGAATTCGGAAGGCAGGCTTGGTGGTAAACATAGCGAAAAGTGAATTTGTCAAAGCAAAAGTCGTCTTCCTTGGCCGTGCCATTGGACATAGATAAACAGTCCCTGAGTTGTAAACATTGAGGTAGTTTGGGAATTTCCCGTACCTTCGACAAAAGGAGCAGTTCATGGGACTGAATGGATTTCATCGAATGTTTGTGCCTCATTTTCGCAGTCTGGTTGCTCCACTCACTGAATTGTTAAAGAAAGGCAAGACTTTTCAGTGGACAGAGAACTGTCAGAAGGCATTTGACATGAAATATGTGTTAGCAACTGCCCCACGATCAGCAACACCTGATTATGAAAAACCATTCAAGGTGGCTAGAATTGCGAGTGATGTGAGTATTGGTGCTGGGCTCTTGCAGCATGATGATGACAAGAGAGAAAGACCTATTGGGTATTTCTCCAAGAAGTAGAACGTTCATTTGCAGAAATATTCAACAGTTCAGAAAGAGACTGTGAGCTTTGTGCTGACACAAAGTGTCAGTGTTTCTAATTGTATTTCAGTGTTTATATTGCCAGCAACGTATCTGAGAATTTGTTTGGAGAAATTTAAGGACAAAAGTGCTGAACTGTTTAGCTGGAGCCTGTTGTTTCAGACATTCAATTAGAAAATTGTCCTCAGGGCAGATCTTGAAAACATGATTGCCAATGCATTGTTGAGACTTGAGTGACAAATGGATCCACTTAATGATGGGAGTACCACACAGTGAATCCGGATGGAGTTGTGCACATTTGCACGTTTATAGTAAATGAATGTACATGCAATTTTTAAAGTATGAACTCTACTTTTGGAGTTTTGAAAACCGAAGCCATCTTTGGGTATTAAATTGTATATCTGGGGAGCAGTCACATAGGCGGTCTCTTCATAAGGTTATGTTGTGTTTGAATTGTCTTCAGAGAGGTTCTAAATGATCCAATGTTCCAACATGTCTCAATATTAAATGCTTCTTTGGGGTCCTTTTGTTTTTACCTCACAGATTATGCTTCGGAATGAAGGCTTTCAAGTCTTAAAAAAAAAACTGTTGTAATCAAGGGGATGTGGCCAGCTTTCAGCTGCATGGGTCAGTTCAATTCGAGGGTTAGTTGAGTCAGGGTCACTGTTGAAACTGGATGCTGTTCCCCTCCTTCTGCCCTCTGACTTCGTAACATATAAGGTTTTTTTGGTGTAATTTTTACTCTTTGTGCTCAGGGGTATATTTATTGGGATTAATAAGTAATTTGGTTCAGCATCATTAATTAAATTGTGCCTGTCAGAATTGATAGGATGAATTATTCAGGTACAGTATTTTCAGTTCGTTGTGCTTCATTCCTTACTTTTGTAAATAAATTTTGTTTCTTTTAAAGTCGGCAGTCGGGCCAGCGAACTCACTCTGAGAATATACAATATACACTTAACTTCAACTATCTGGAAAGACACTGCTTGATTAGGGACAGCCAGCACGGATTTGTGAAGGGTAGGTCTTGCCTTACAAGTCTTATTGAATTCTTCGAGGAGGTGACCAAGCATGTGGATGAGGGTAGAGCAGTGGATGTAGTGTACATGGATTTTAGTAAGGCATTTGATAAGGTTCCCCTTGGTAGGCTAATGCGGAAAGTCAGGAGGCATGGGATCGAGGGAAATTTGGCCAATTGGATAGAAAACTGGCTAACCGGTCGAAGTCAGAGAGTGGTGGTAGATGGTAAATATTCAGCCTGGAGCCCAGTTACAAGTGGAGTTCCGCAGGGATCAGTTGTGGGTCCTCTGCTGTTTGTAATTTTTATTAATGACTTAGATGAGGGAGTCGAAGGGTGGGTCAGTAAATTTGCAGATGATACAAAGATAGGTGGAGTTGTGCACAGTGAGGAGGGCTGTTGTCGGCTGCAGAGGGACTTAGATATGATGCAGAGCTGGGCTGAGGAGTGGCAGATGGAGTTCAACCCTGCCAAGTGTGAGGTTGTCCATTTTGGAAGAACAAATAAGAATGCAGAATACAGGGTTAATGGTAGGGTTCTTGGTCAGGTGGAGGAACAGAGGGATCTTGGGGTCTATGTACATAGATCTTTGAAGGTTGCCACTCAGGTGGATAGAGTTTGTAAGAAGGCCTATGGAGTATTATCGTTCATTAGCAGAGGGATTGAATTCAAGAGTCGTGAGGTGATGTTGCAGCTGTACAGGACTTTGGTTAGGCCACATTTGGAGTACTGTGTGCAGTTCTGGTCGCCTCACTTTAGGAAAGATGTGGAAGCTTTGGAGAGGGTGCAGAGAAGATTTACCAGGATGTTGCCTGGAATGGAGAGTAGGTCGTACGAGGATAGGTTGAGAGTTCTCGGCCTTTTCTCGTTGGAACAGCAAAGGATGAGGGGTGACTTGATAGAGGTTTATAAGATGATTAGAGGAATAGATAGAGCAGACAGTCAGAAACCTTTTACCCGGGTACAACAGAGTGTTACAAGGGGACATAAATTTAAGGTGAAGGGTGGAAGGTATAGGGGAGATGTCAGGGGTGGTTTCTTTACCCAGAGAGTGGTGGGGGCATGGAATGCGCTCTCCGAGGGAGTGGTAGAGTCAGATTCATTGGCGACCTTTAAGCGGCATTTGGATAGGTACATGGATGGGTGCTTAATCTAGGATAGAAGTTCGGCACAACATCGTGGGCCGAAGGGCCTGTTCTGTGCTGTATTGTTCTATGTTCTATGTTCTAAAGGGCAACATTGTGGTCTGGGCAACGTGCTAAAGAATGTTTTGAGGGGTCGGGCCTGGTCCATAACAATGTACAATAACTTTGATAATGAACAGTCATGAATTAATGAGTCAGTGACAAAATAAATATGATAATTGTTACGAGACAGAAAGGGCTGCAACCAGTCACTGAGGAGACCTGAGGGGTGGACAGTAATATCTTCCAATCACGAATATTCAGCCATCACTGTTTCTGACAAATTGAATGAAATGCAATGCCAAGCAATATAACAGATGACCTTTGTTAAATGGAATGCTGAGCAACAATGTGAATAGAACAGGACAATTTTACATGTGATGTTCAGAATTATATCTTATATACAGAATGCGTAATCACAGGTTAGACAGGTTGTTATCTGGACGGGATATTCAGAAATAAAAACAGACACATATAACAAAATATAGCACATTGCAGCGCAGTGCAGGTCGTTTATGAAACCGCAAGGCTAATAAAGGAATATAGATTCATGGAGAGTAGAGTATTACAGCACAGCACAGTCCATTTATGGAATCACTTGGTTAATGCCGGACATTTGACCAATACAACACACAACACGAAAGCAAAGTACAGCCCCTTGATGGAGCACTCGGATAATGAAGGAAGTTAGACTGAAAGAATATACAATATTACATCGCACTGCAGGCCCTTTATGGTACCATTCGGCTAATACGGGACATTAGATCAATACAACATAGCACATTACAGTGCAGTACAGGCCCTTTAAGGTAAAACTCGGCTAGAAAAGGAAGTTAGACTGATAGAATATACAGTATTACATCGCAGTACAGGCCCTTTATTGTACCATTCGGCAAAAAACGGAGATTAGACGTATACAACATAGCACATTGCAGCGCAGTACAGGTCCGTAAAGGAACAGCTCATCTTATAAAGGAAGTTAGACAGACAGAATATACAGCATTACAACGTAGTACAGGCCCTTTATGGTACCGTTCGGCGAATGCTGGACATTAGAACAATACAACACAGAACACTGAAGCACAGTATAGCCCCTTGATGGAGCACCGAGGCTAATGAAGGAAGTTCGACAGATAGAACACACAGCATTACAGATATGTGCAGGCAATTGATGGTACCGTTCCGCTAATACCGAACATTAGATCAATACAACATAGCACATTACAATGCAGTACAGGCTCCTTAAGGAACAGCTCAGCTAATAAAGGAAGTTAGACGGACAGAGTATACAGCATGACATCACAGTACAGGGCCTCTATGGTACCATTAGGCTAATGCGGGACATTAGACGTATACAACATAGCACGTTGCAGCGCAGTACAGATCCATTGTGAAACCGCTCGGCTAGGAAAGGAATCTAGATTCATAGAGAGTAGGGAATTACAGCACAGCACAGTCCATTTATGGAATCACTCGGCTAATGTCGGACATTTGACCAATACAACACAGAACACTAAAGCACAGTACAGCCTCTTGATGGAGCACCTTGGCTAATGAAGTAAGTTAGACTGATAGAACACACTTTACAGATATGCACAGCTACATTATGGTACCATTCAGCTAATACCGGACTTTAGACCAACACAATACATCACATTTCAGCGCAGTACAGTTCCTTTATGCAACCGCAGTCCCTCTAAGGAACAACTAGGCTAATAAAGTATTTAGACAGATAGAACGTACACCATTACAGAGCAGTACAACCCCAATATGGGACAATTTGGTTAATAATGGACTTGAGACCAATACGGCAGAGACCTTTACAGCACAGAAAAGGTCCTATATGAAACCACTCGGCTAACACCAGACATTAGACCAATACAGCACAGAACACTGAAGCACGGGACAGCCCCTTGATGGAGCAACTCGGCTAATGAAGAAAGATAGGCTGATGGAGCACACAGCATTACAGATATGTACAGGCACTTTATGGTACCATTCAGGTAATACGGGACATTAGATCAAGACAAAATAGCATATTTCAGCGCAGTACAGGCCCTTTAAGGAACGGCTCAGCTTAAAAAGAAAGTTAGACTGTCAGAATATACAGCATTACATCGGAGTACAGGCCCTTTATGGTACCGTTCGGCTAATGCTGGACATTAGAACAATACAACACAGAACACTAAAGCACAGTACAGCCCCTTGATGGAGCACCGAGGCTAATGAAGGAAGTTAGACAGATAGAACACACAGCATTACAGATATGAACAGGCGCTTGATGGTACCATTCGGCTAATACCGGACATTAGATCAATACAACATAGCCGATTACAGCGCAGGACAGGCCGTTTATTGTACCATTCGGCTAATACAGGACATTAGACCGATACAACATAGCACATTGCAGTGCAGTACAGGTCCTTTATGAAATCGATGGGCTAATAAAGGTATATAGATTCATAGAGAGGAGGGAATTGCAGCACAGCACAGTCCATTTATGGTACCATTCGGCGAATACCGGACATGAGATGAATACAACATAGCACATTACAGCGCAGTACAGGCCCTGAATGGTACCATTTGGCTAATGCGGGACATTACACTAATACAACACAGAACACTGAAGCACAGTACAACCCCTTGATGGAACCCCTCGGCTAATGAAGGAAGTTAGACTGATAGAACACACAGCATTACGGAGATGAACAGGCACTTTATGGTACCATTCGTCTAATTTCGGACATTAGACCGATGCAACATAGCACATTACAGCGCAGTACAAGCCCTTTAAGGAACAGCTCAGCTAATAAAGGAAGTTAGATTGACAGAACGTGTCGCATGACATCGCAGTTCAAGCCCTTTATGGTACCATTAGGCTAATGCGGGACATTAGATCACTACAACAGAGCACATTACAGCACAGTACAAGCCCTTTAAGGAACAACTCAGCTCATAAAGGAAGTAAGACTAATAAAACATACAGCATTACAGCGCAGTACAGGACATTTATGGTAACGTTCGGCTAATGCGGGACATTACAATAATACAACACAGAACACTGAAGCACAGTACAGCCCCTTGATGGAGAACCTAGCCTCATGACGGAAGTTAGACTGATAGAACACACAGCATTACAGATATGAACAGGCACTTTATGGTACCATTCGTCTAATACTGGACATTAGACCTGGACAACATAGCACATTACAGCGCAGTACAGGCCCTTTAAGGAACAACTCAGCAAAAAAAGGAAGTTCGACTGACAGAAAGTGTAGCATTACATCGCAGTACAGGCCCTTTGTGATACCATTAGCCTCATGCGGGACATTAGATCAATACAACATAGCACATTAAAGCACAGTACAGGCCCTTTAAGGAACAACTCGGCTAATCAAGGAAGTTAGACTAATAAAACATACAGCATTACAGCGCAGTACAGGCGCTTTATGGTATCATTAGGCTAATACAGATCATTAGACCTAGAAAACATAGCACATTGCAGCGCAGTACAGGTCGTTTATGAAACCGCTCGGCTAATAAAGGAATATAGGTTCAAAGAGAGTACAGACTTACAGCACAGCACAGCCCATTTATGGCACCATTCAGCGAATACCGGACATTAGATGAATACAACACAGCACAATACAGGGCAGTACAGGCCTTATAAGGAACAACTCGGCTAAGAAAGGAAGTTCGACTGACAGAACGTGTAGCATTACTTCGCAGTACAGGCCTTTGTGATACCATTAGCCTCATGCAGGTCATTAGATCAATACAACATAGCACATTACAGCACAGTACAGGCCCTGTAAGGAACAACGAGTGACAGAACATATAGCATTACATCGCAGTACAGGCCATTTATGGTACCGTTCGGCTAATGCGGGACATGAGATCAATGCAACACAGAACATTGAAGCACAGTACAGCCCCTTGATGGAGCACCTCGGCTAATGAAGGAAGTTAGACTGATAGAACACACAGCATTACAGATATGAACAGGCTCTTTATGGTACCATTCGGCTAATACTGGACATTAGACCTTTGCAACATAGCACATTACAGCGCAGTACAGGCCGTTTAAGGAACAGCTCAGCTAATAAAGGAAGTTAGACTGATAGAATACAGAGCATGACATCGCAGTGCAGGCCCTTTATGGTACCATTAGTCTAATGCGGGACATTAGACCGATGCAACATAGCACATTGCAGCGCAGTACAGGTCGTTTATGAAAACGTCTCGGCGAATAAAGGAATATAGGTTCAAAGAGACTACAGACTTACACCACTGTGCAGTCCATTTATGGCATCATTCGGCGAATACCGGACATTAGATGAATGCAACATAGCACAATACAGCGCAGTACAGGCACTTTAAGGAGCAACTCAGCTAATAAAGGAAGTTAGACTAATAAAACATACAGCATTACAATGCAGTACAGGCCCTTTATGGTACCGTTCGGCAAATGCAGGACATTACACCAATACAACACAGAACACTGAAGCACAGTACAGCCCCTTGATGGAGCACCTTGGCTAATGAAGGAAGTTAGACTGAAAGAACACACAGCATTACAGATATGAACAGGCACTTTCTGGTTCCATTCGGTTAATACCGGACATTAGACCTATACAACATAGCACATTACAGCGCAGTACAGGCCCTTTAAGGAATAGCTCAGTTAATAAAGGAATATCGGTTCAACGAGAGTAGAGAATTACAGCACAGCACAGTCCATTTATGGGACCATTCAGCGAATACCGGACATTAGATGAATACAATATAGTCCAATACAGCGCAGTACAGGCCCTTTAAGGAACAACTCGGATCATAAAGGAAGTTAGACTAATAAAACATACAGCATTACAGCGCAGTACAGGCACTTTATGTTACCATTCGGCTAATACAGACCATTAGACCTAGAAAACATAGCACATTGCAGCGCAGTACGTGTCGTTTATGAAATCGCTCGGCTAATCCAGGAATATAGGTTCAAAGAGAGTAGAGAATTACAGCACAGCACAGCCCATTTATGGCACCATTCGGCGAATACCGGACATTAGATGAATACAACATAGCACATTACAGCCAAGTACAGGCCCTTTAAGGAACAGCTCAGCTCATAAAGGAAGTTAGACTGACAGAACGTATAGCATTACATCGCAGTTCAGGCCCTTTATGGTACCATCAGGCTAATGCGGGACATTAGACCTATGCAACATAGCACATTGCAGCGCAGTACAGGTCGTTTATGAAACCTTCCCGGCTAATAAAGGAATATTGGTTCAAAGAGAGTAGAGACTTACAGCACAGCGCAGTCATTTATGGCACCATTCGGCGAAAACCGGACATTAGATGAATACTACATTGCACAATACAGGGCAGTACAGGCCCTATAAGGAACAGCTCGGCTAATAGAGTAAGTTAGACAAATAAAACATACAGCATTACACCGCAGAAGAGGCCCTTTATGGTACCGTTCGGCTAATGCGGGACATTACACCAATACAACACAGAACACTGAAGCAACGTACAGCCCCTTGATGGAGCACCTTGTCTAATGAACGAAGTTAGACTGAAAGAACACACATCATTACAGATATGAACAGGCACTTTACAGTAACATTCGACTAATACCGGACATTAGACCTCTACAACATACCACATTACAGCGCAGTACAGGACCTTTATCGTACCATTAGGCTAATGCGGGGCATTAGATCAATACAACATAGCACATTACAATGCAGTGCAGGCCCTTGAAGAAACAACTCAGCTAATGAAGGAAGAAAGACAGAAAGAATATATATCATTACATCGCAGTACAGGCCCTTTATGGTACCATTAGTCTAATATGGGACATTAGACCTATGCAACATAGCACATTGCAGCACAGTACAGGTCGTTTATGAAACCTTCTCTGCTAATAAAGAAATATAGGTTCAAAGAGAGTAGAGAATTACAGCACAGCGCAGTCCATTTATGGCACCATTCGGCGAATACCGGACATTAGATGAATACAAATTAGCACAATACAGCGCAGTACAGGAACTTTAAGGAACAACTCGACGAAAAATGATGTTAGACTAATAAAACATACAGCATTACACCGCAGTACAGGCCCTTTATGGTACCGTTCGGCTAATGCGGGACATTACACCAATACAACACAGAACACTGAAGCACAGTACAGCCCCTTGATGGAGCACCTCGGCTAATGAAGGAAGTTAGTCTGAAAGAACACACAGCATTACAGATATGAACAGGCACTTTCTGGTTCCATTCGGTTAATACCGGACATTAGACCTATACAACATAGCACATTACAGCGCAGTACAGGCCCTTTAAGGAATAGCTCAGTTAATAAAGGAATATCGGTTCAACGAGAGTAGAGAATTACAGCACAGCACAGTCCATTTATGGGACCATTCAGCGAATACCGGACATTAGATGAATACAATATAGTCCAATACAGCGCAGTACAGGCCCTTTAAGGAACAACTCGGATCATAAAGGAAGTTAGACTAATAAAACATACAGCATTACAGCGCAGTACAGGCACTTTATGTTACCATTCGGCTAATACAGACCATTAGACCTAGAAAACATAGCACATTGCAGCGCAGTACGTGTCGTTTATGAAATCGCTCGGCTAATCCAGGAATATAGGTTCAAAGAGAGTAGAGAATTACAGCACAGCACAGTCCACTTATGGCACCATTCAGCGAATACGGGACATTAGATGAATACAACATAGCACAATACAGCGCAGTACAGGTCCTTGAAGGAACAACCTGGCTAATAAAGGAAGTTAGACAATGAAACATACAGCATTACAGCGCAGTACAGGCCCTTTCAGGAACAACTCAGCTAATAAAGGAAGTTAGACTGATAGAATATACAGCATTACATCGCAGTACAGGCCATTTATGGTACAATACTGCTAATGCGGGACATTAAACCAATACAACACAGAACACTGAAGCACAGTACAGCCCCTTGATGGAGCACATCGGCGAATGAAGGAAGTTATACTGATAGAACACACAGCATTACAGATATGAACAGGCACTTTATGGTACCATTCGGCTAATACCGGAGATTAGATCAATTCAACATCGCACGTTACAGCACAGTACAAGCCCTTTATGGTACCATTCGGCTAATACCGGACATTAGACCTATAAAACATAGCACATTACAGCGCAGTACAGGCTCTTTAAGGAATAACACAGCTAATAAAGGAAGTTAGACTGACAGAACCTATAGTGTTACATCGCAGTACAGGCCCTTTATGGTACCATTAGCCTCATGCGGGACATTAGATCAATACAACATAGCACATTACAGCACAGTACAGGCCCTTTAAGTAACAACCTGGCTAATAAAGGAAGTTAGACTAATAAAACATACAGCATTAGAGCGCAGTACAGGCCCTTTATGGTACCATTCGGCTAATACCGAACATTAGACCTAGAAAACATAGCACATTGCAGTGCAGTACAGGTCCTTTATGAAACCCCTCGGCTAATAAAGGTCTGTAGATTCACAGAGAGTAGGGAATTACAGCACAGCACAGATCATTTATGGTAACATTCGGTTAATACCGGACAATAGATCAATACAACATAGCACATTACAGCGCAATACAAGCCCTTTCTGGTACCATTCGGCTAATACCGGACATTAGACCTATAAAATATAGCACATTACAGCGCAGAAAAGCCCCTTTAAGGAACAACTCTGCTATTAAAGGAAGTTAGACTGACAGAAGGTATAGCATTACATTGCAGTACAGACCATTTATGGTACCATTAGCCTCGTGCGGGACATTTGATCAATCCAACATAGCACATTACAGCACAGGTCAGGAAGTTAGATTAATAAAACATACAGCATTACATCGCAGTACAGGCCCTTTATGATGCCATTCGGCTAAAGCAGGACTTTAGACCAATACAACACAGAACACTGAAGCACAGGACAGCCCCTTGATGGAGCACCTCGGCTAATGAAGGAAGTTAGACTGATGGAACACACAGCATTACAGATATGAACAGGCACTGTATTTTACCATTCAGTTAATACCGGACAATAGATCAATACAACATAGCACATTACAGCGCAATACAAGCACTTTATGGTACCATTCAGCTAATACCGGACATTAGATAAATACAACATAGCACATTACAGCACAGTACAGGAAGTTAGACTAATAAATCATACAGCATTACAGCGCAGTACAGGCCCTTTATGGTACCATTCGGCTAATACAGAACATTAGACCGATAAAACATAGCACATTGCAGCGCAGTACAGGTCCTTTATGAAACCGCTTGGCAAATAAAGGTCTGTAGATTCACAGAGAGCAGGGAATTACAGCACAGCACAGATCATTTATGGTAACATTCGGCTAATACCGGACATTAGATCAATACAACATAGCACAATACAGCGCAGTACAGGCCCTTCAAGGAACAACTCGGCTAATCAAGGAAGTTAGACTAATAAAACATACAACATTACAGCGCAGTACAGGCCCTTTATGGTACCATTCGGCTGGTGCGGGACATTAGACCAATACTACACAGAACATTGAAGCACAGTACAGCCCCTTGATGGAGCACCTCGGCTAATGAAGGAAGTTTGACTGATAGAACACACAGCATTGCAGATATGATCAGGCACTTTATGGTACCATTCGGCTAATACCGGACATTAGATCAATACAACATGGCACAATACAGCGCAGTACAGGCCAATCAAGGAACAACTCAGCTAATCAAGGACGTTAGACTAATAAGACATACAGCATTACATCGCAGTACAGGCCCTTTATGATGCCATTCGGCGAAAGAAGGACATTAGACCAATACAACACAGAACACTGTAGCTCAGTACAGCCCCTTGATGGAGCACCTCGGCTAATGAAGGACGTTAGACTGAGAGAACACACAGCATCACAGATATGAACAGGCAATTTATTTTATCTTTCGGTTAATACCGGACATTAGGTCAATACAACATAACACATTACAGCGCAGTACAAGCCCTTTCGGATACCATTCGGCTAATACCGGACATTAGACCTATAAAACATAGCACATTACAGCACAGTACAGGCCCTTTAAGGAACAACTCAGCTATTAAAGGAAGTTAGACTGACAGAACGTATCGCATTACATCGCAGTACAGACCCTTTATGGTACCATTAGCCTCGTGCGGGTCATTAGATCAATACAACATAGCACATTACAGCACAGTACATAAAGTTAGACTAATAAATCATACAGCATTACAGCGCAGTACAGGCCCTTTATGGTACCATTCGGCTAATACAAAACATTAGACCTATAAAACATAGCACATTGCAGGGCAGTACACGTCCTTTATGAAACTGCTCGGCTAATAAAGAATATAGATACATAGAGAGTAGGGAATTACAGCACAGCACAGACCATTTATGGTACCAATCGGCTCATATCGTACATTAGATCAATACAACACAGCACAATACAGCGCAGTACAGGCCCTTCAAGGAACAGCTCGGCTAATCAAGGAAGTTAGACAAATAAAACATACAGCGTTACATCGCAGTACAGGCCCTTTATGGTACCATTCGGTTAATACCTTACATTAGACCTATACAACATCGCAAATTACAGCGCAGTACAGTCCCTTCAAGGAACAACTCGGCTAATCAAGGAAGTTAAACTAATAAAACATACAGCATTACATCGCAGTACAGGCCCTTTATGATGCCATTCGGCTAAAGCAGGACATTAGACCAATACAACACAGAACACTGAAGCACAGTACAGCCCCTTGATGGAGCACCTCGGCTAATGAAGGAAGTTTGACTGATAGAACACACAGCATTACAGATATGAACAGGCACTTTCTGGTACCATTCGGCTAATACCGGACATTAGATCAATACAACATGGCACAATACAACGCAGTACAGGCCCTTCAAGGAACAACTCGGCTCATCAAGGAAGTTAGACAAATAAAACATGCAGCATGACAACGCAGTACAGGCCGTTTATGATGCCATTCGGCTAAAGCAGGACATTCGACCAATACAACACAGAACACTGAAGCACAGTACAGCCCCTTGATGGAGGACCTTGACTAATGAAGGAAGTTAGACTGATAGAACACACAGCATTAAAGATATGAACAGGCACTTTATGGTGCCATTCGGTGATTTCCGGACATTAAATCAATACAACATAGCCATTACAGCGCAGTACATACCCTTTTGGGTGCCATTCGGCTAATACCCGACATTAGACCGATACAACATTGCACATTACAGCGCAGTACAGGCCCTTTAAGGAACAGCTCAGCTCATCAAGGAAGTTAGACTGATAGAACATACAGCATTACATCGCAGTACAGGCCATTTATGGTAACATTAGGCTAATGCGGGACATTAGACCGATGCAACATAGCACATTGCAGCACAGTACAGGTCGTTTATGAAACCGCTCGGCTAATAAAGGAATATAGATTCAAAGAGAGGAGAGAATTACAGCACAGCACAGTCCATTTATGCCATCATTCAGCGAATACCGGACATTAGGTGAAAACAACATAGCACAATTCAGCGCAGTACAGGCCCTTTAAGGAACAGCTCGGCTAATAACGGAAGTTAGAGTAATAAAACATACAGAATTACAGCGCAGTTCAGGCCCTTTATGGTTCCATTCGGCTAATACCGGACATTAGACCTGTACAATATATCACATTACAGTGCAGTACAGGCCCTTTAAGGAACAACTCAGCTAATAAAGGAAGTTAGACTGATAGAATATACAGCATTACAGTGCAGTACAGGCCCTTTATGTTACCATTCGCCTAATGCGGGACATTAGACCAATACAACACAGAACATTGAAGCACAGTACAGCCCCTTGATGGAGCACCTCGGCTAATGAAGGAAGGTATACTGATGGAACACACAGCATTACAGATATGAACAGGCACTTTATGGTACAATTCGGCTAATACCGGACATTAGACCTATACAACATAGCACATTACAGCGCAGTACAGGCCCTTTAAGGAACAGCTCAGCTAATAAAGGAAGTTAGACTGACAGAACATATATCGTTACATCACATTACAGGCCCTTGATGGTACCATTAGGCTCATGCGGGATATTAGATCAATACAACATAGCACATTACAGCGCAGTACAGGCCCTTTAAGCAACAACTCAGCTAATAAAGGAAGTTAGACTGACAGAACATATATCATTACATCACATTACAGGCCCTTGATGGTACCATTAGCCTCATGCGGGACATTAGATTAATACAACATTGCACATTACAGCGCAGTCCAGGCCCTTTAAGGAAGAACTCGGCTCATAAAGGAAGTTAGACTAATAAAACATACAGCATTGCAGCGCAGTACAGTTCCTTTATGGTACCATTCGGCTAATACAGAACATTACACGTATAAAACATAGCACATTGCAGCGCAGTACTGGTCATTTATGAAACCGCTCGGCTAATAAAGGTATATAGATTTATAGAGAGTAGGGAATTACAGCACAGCACAGTCCATTTATGGTACTATTCGGCTAATACCGGACATTAGATTAATACAACATAGCACAACACAGCGCAGTACAGTCCTCGGCTAAAGGAGGACATTAGACCAATACAACACAGAACACTGAAGCACAGTACAGCCCCTTGATTGATCACCTCGTCTAATGAAGGAAGTTAGACTGATAGAACACACAGCATTACACATATGAACAGGCACTTTATGGTACCATTCAGTTAATACTGGACCATTAGATCAATACAACATAGCCCATTACAGCGCAGCACAGGCCCTTTAAGGAACAACTCAGCACATAAAGGAAGTCAGACTGACAAGAACGTACAGCATTACATCGCTGTACAGGCCCTTTTTGGGACCATTCAGCTAAGACCGGACATTAGACCTATTGCAGCGCAGTACAAGTCCTCTCTGAAACCGCTCGGCTCATAAAGGAATATAGATTCCAAGAGATTAGAGAATTACAGCACAGCACAATCCATTTCTCGAATCACTCTTCTAACGCCGGACATTAGACCAATACCACACAGAACACTAAAGCACAGTTCAGCCCCTTGATGGAGCACCTCGGCTAATGAAGGAATGGTACCATTCGGCTAATACCGGACATTAGAACTATGCAACACATCACATTACATCGCAGTACAGGTCCTTTACGCAACCGCTGGCCCTATAAGGAACAACTCAGGTAATAAACGATGTTAGACAGATAGAACTTACAGTATTGCTCCCACGCGGAAGTTGAACATATCATCCACTTTACCTTCACCTTCCACCCCGACCTGAAATTCACCTTGACCATCTCAGACTCCTCCCTCCCCTTCCTAGACCTTTCCACTTCTATCTCGGACGACCAAATCAACTAAGACATTTACTATATACCGACCGACTCCCACATCTACCTAGACTACACTTCCTCCCACCCTGCCCCCTGTAAAAACGCCTTCCCATATTCCCAATTCCTTTGTCTCCGCTGCATCTGCTCCCAGGAGGACCTGTTCCAATACCATACAACCCAGATGGCCTCCTTCTTCAAAGATCGCAATTTCCCCCCAGACATGATCGACGATGCCCTCCACCGCATCTCCTCCACTTCCCGCTCCTCCGCCCTTGAGCCCTACCCCTCCAAACACCACCAGGACCAAACCCCACTGGTCCTCACCTACCACCCGACAAACCTCCATATGCATCGTATCATCCGTCATTTCCGCCACCTCCAAACGGACCCCACCACCAGGGATATATTTCCCTCCCCTCCCCTATCAGTGTTCCAAAAATACCACTCCCTCCGTGACTCCCTCGTCAGGTCCACACCCACCACCATCCCAACCTCCACTCCTGGCACCTTCCCCTCCAACCGCAAGAAATGCCAAACTTGCGCCCACACCTCCCCCCTTACCTCCCTCCAAGGCCCCAAGGGATCCTTCCATATCTGCCACAAATTCACCTGCACCTCCACACACATCATTTACTGCATCCGCTGCACCCGATGTGGCCTCCTCCATATTGCGGAGACAGGCCACCTGCTTGCGGAATGTTTCAGAGAATACCTCTGGGACATCCGGACCAACCAACCCAACCACTCCGTGGCTCAACACTTCACCTCCCCCTCCCACTCCACCAAGGACATGCAGGTCCTTGGACTCCTCCATCGCCAGACCATTGCAACACGACGGTTGGAGGAAGAGCGCCTCATCTTCCGCCTAGGGACCCTCCAACCACAGGGGATGAACTCGGATTTCTCCAGTTTCCTCATTTCCCCTCCCCCGACCTTGTCTCAGTCAAATCCCTCGAACTCAGCACCGCCTTCCTAACTTGCAATCTTCTTCCTGACCTCTCCGCCCCACCCCCAGTCCGGCCTATCACCCTCACCTTGACCTCCTTCCACCTATCACATTTCCAACGTCCCTCCTCCCTACCTTTTATCTTAGCCTGCTGGACACACTTTCCTCATTCCTGAAGAAGGGCTCATGCCCGAAACGTCGATTCTCCTGCTCCTTGGATGCTGCCTGACCTGCTGCGCTTTTCCAGCAACACATTTTCAGCTAATGTCTGTATTAGCCGAATGGTACCATAAAGAGCCTGTACTGTGTGCTGTAATGCTGTATGTTCTATGACTCCTACTTGCTTTATTAGCCGAGCAGTTCCCTAAAGGACCTGTACTCCGCTGTAATCTTCTGTGTTGTAATTGTCTAATATCCGGTATTAGCTGAGTGATTACATAAAGGGCCTGTACTGTGCTGTAATTATCTACATTCTATGAATCTATATTCCTTTAATAGCCGAGCAGTTCCCTAACGGCCCTGTACTGTGCTGTGATGCTGTATGTTCTATGAGTCTAATTTCCTTGATTAGCTGAACAGTTCCCTAAATGACCTGTACTGCGCTGTAATGTTCTATGTTGTATTGGTCTCATGTCCGGTATTAGCCGAGTGATTCCATAAAGGGCCTGTACTGTGCTGGAATTCTCTACGTTCCATGAATCTATTAACCTTTATTAGTCGAACGGTTCCCTAAAAGACCTGTATTGCGCTGTAATGTTATATAGTGTAATGGTCTAACGTCCAGTGTTAGCTGAGTGGTTCCATAAAGGGCCTGTACGGCGCTATAATGCTGTATGTTCTTTGACTCTAACTTCCTTTATTAGCTGAGCGGTTCCATCAAGGGGCTGTACTGTGCTGTAATGTTCTATGTTGTATTGGTCTAATGTCCGGTATTAGCCGATCGGTTCCATAAAGGACGTGAACCGTGCTGTAATGCTGTATGCTCCATTTTTCGCCAGGTTTGCTGTTCCCTATATGAGACATAGAGTGTGCTGCTCTCCTTATTAAACACAGGGAATACTGTACTCTGTATTATGCGCAGGCACTGGTTTTTTCTAAAATAGAAACAGTGACTGCTGTTCTCTATACCATGCACAGGGATAGCGGTTCTCCATATTGTACGCACGGTCTGTTGATCTCTATATTATGCACAGGGACTGCTGTTCTCTATATTACACAGAGGGACTGCTGTTCCATATAGGTGACAGAGGGACTGCTGTTCCCTATCTGAGCTCAGGGTATGCTGCTCTCTTTATTAAAAAGAGGGAATGCTGTTCTCTATATTATGCACAGCCAATGGTGTTCTCTCAAATGGACGCAGGGAATGCTGTTCTGTTTATTATTCACAGGCTCTGCTGTTCTCTAAAATAGGCACAGGGTCTGTTGTGCTCAATATTACACACAATGACAGCAGTTCTCATTATTCCACATAGAGACTGCTCTTCTGTACAATGTACGCATGACCACAGTTCTCTATATTTTACACAGGGACTACTGTTCTCCACATTATAATCAGGGACTGTTGTTTTCTAAATTATTCACAGGGTTTGCTGTTCTTTAAAAAAAAGGACACAGGGACAAGTGTTCCCTATATTATACGCAGCGACAACTGTTCTCTATATTCTATGTAGCGACGGCTGTTCTCTACGCTGAACACAGGGACTGCTCTGCCCTACAGGATATGCAGGACTGCTGTTCTCCACATTTTACAAGGAGACCAATGTTCTCTTCCATACCCTCAGGGACAGATTTTCTCTATATTATACGCACCGACTGCTGTTCTCTAGATGAGACACAGGATCTGCTCTTCTCCACAATATACAGAAGGACTACTGTTCTCCACATTATAAAAAGGGTATGCTGTTCTCTACATAATGCACAGGGACTGCTGTTCTATATATTATACACAGGGACTGCTGTTCTCTCTATTCTATGGAGCGACGGCTGTTCTCTGCAATGTACACAGGACTGCTATTTTCTATATTCTAAACTGCTGTTTATTAAACACAGGGACTGCTGTTCTCTATATTGTACACAGGGAAAGCTGTTCTCTGTTTTATACACAGTGAGTCATGTTCTCTATGTTATACACAGGGATTGCTGTTCTTTATATTGTACAAAGGCTCTGCTGTTCTCTATATTAACTTTGTTATACACAGGGACTGCTGTTCCCACTCATACATGTGCACGGTTGTTCTGTAGAATTGACACAAGTACTGCTGTTCTCCATATTATACACAGGTAAGGCTGTTCTCGATATTTCACAGACGGACTCATGCTCTCCATGATATACACAGGGACAAGTATCTCCATATTATTCACAGCAACTGCTGTTCGCTATATTATGCACAGGGATTGCTGTTCTCTTTATTAAACACATGGACTGCTGTTCTCTATAATAGAGAACATAGGGGACATAAATTTAAGGTGAAGGGTGGAAGGTATAGGGGAGATGTCAGGGGTGGGTTCTTTACCCAGAGAGTGGTGGGGGCATGGAATGCGCTGCCCGTGGGAGTGGCAGAGTCAGAATCATTGGCGACCTTTAAGCGGCATTTGGATAGTTACATGGATGGGTGCTTAATCTAGGATAGAAGTTCGGCACAACATCGTGGGCCGAAGGGCCTGTTCTGTGCTGTATTGTTCGATGTTCTATGTTAAAGAGACAGGAACTGCTGTTCACTCCATTATACACTAGGACTGCTGTTCTCTAGAATAGGCACATGAATTGCTGTTCTCTCCATTATACACAGGACTGCTCCTCTGTATAATAAACACAGAGACTGTCATTCTCTCTGTCATACACAGGTTCTGCTCTTCTCTTTATTAAACACAGTGACTGTTATTTTCTACATTATATTCAGAGACTAGTGTTCTCCACAATGTACAATGGGTGAGTGGGGGAGGAGATGAAGGTGATAGGTCAAGGAATAGAGCGTGGAGTGGATAGGTGGAAAAGAAGACAGGCAGGTCGGACAAGTCAAGGAGACAGTAACTGAGCTGGAAGTATGAAACTAGGATGATGTGGGGGAAGGGGAAACGAGGAAGCTGTTAAAGTCCACATTGATGCCCTGGGGTTGAAGTGTTCCGAGGCGGAAGATGAGGCGTTCTTCCTCCAGGAGACTGGTGGTGAGGGAGCGGCGGTGAAGGAGGCCCAGGACCTCCATGTCCTCGGCAGAGTGGGAGGGGGAGTTGAAATGTTGGGCCACGGGCGATTTGGTTGATTGGTGCGGGTCTCTCGGAGTTGAACCCTAAAGCGCTCTGCTAGGAGGCGCCCAGTCTCCCCAATGTAGAGGAGACCACATCGGGAGCAACGGATACAATAAATGATATTGGTGGATGTGCAGGTGAAACTTTGATGGATGTGGAAGGCTCCTTTAGGGCCTTGGATAGAGGTGAGGGAGGACATGTGGGCACAGGTTTTACAGTTACTGCAGTGGCAGCGGAAAGTGCCAGAATGGGAGGGTGGGTCGTAGGGGGGTGTGGACCTGACCAGGTAGTCACGGAGGGAACGGTCTTTGTGGAAGGCGGAAAGGGGTGGGGAGGGAAATATATCCCTGGTAGTGGGGTCTTTTTGGAGGTGGCGGAAATGTCGGTGGATGATTTGGTTGATGCGAAGGTTTGTAGGGTGGAAGGTGAGCACCAGGGGCGTTCTGTCCTTGTTACGTTTGGAGGGGTGGGGTCTGAGGGCGGAGGTGCGGGATGTGGACGAGATGCGTTGGAGGGCATCTTTAACCACGTGGGAAGGGAAATTGCGGTCTCTAAAGAAGGAGGCCATCTGGTGTGTCCTATGGTGGAACTGGTCCTCCTGGGAGCAGATACGGCGGAAGAGGAGAAATTGGGAATACCGGATGGCATTTTTGCAAGAGATAGGGTGGGAAGAGGTGTAATCCAGGTAGCTATGGGAGTCAGTGGGTTTGTAAAAAATGTCAGTGTCAAGTCGGTCGTCACTAATGGAGATGGAGCGGTCCAGGAAGGGAAGCGAGGTGTCAGAGATAGTCCAGGTAAATTTAAGGTCAGGGTGCAATGTGTTGGTGAAGTTGATGAATTGCTCAACCTCCTCGCCCGAGCACGAGGTGGTGCCAATGCAGTCATCAATGTAGCAGAGGAAGAGGTGGGGAGTGGTGCCGGTGTAGTTACGGAAGATCAACTGTTCTACACAGCCAACAAAGAGACAGGCATAGCTGGGGCCCAAACGTGTGCCCATGGCTACGCCTTTGGTCTGGAGGAAGTGGGAGGATTCAAAGGAGAAATTGTTAAGGGTGAGGACCAGTTCGGCCAAACGAATCAGAGTGTCAGTGGAAGGGTACTGTTGGGGACGTCTGGAGAGGAAAAAACGGAGGGCTTGGAGGCCCTGGTCATGGGGAATGGAGGTGTAGAGGGATTGGATATCCATGGTGAAGATAAGGCGTTGGGGGCCATGGAAACGGTCGTCTTGGAGGAGGTGGAGGACGTGGGTGGTGTCTCGAACGTATGTGGGGAGTTCCTGGACTAGGGGGGATAGGACCGTGTCAAGGTAGGTAGAGATGAGTTCAGTGGGGCAGGAGCATGCTGAGACAATGGGTCGGCCAGGGTGGTCAGGCTTGTGGATCTTGGGGGGTAGGTAGAACCGGGCAGTGCGGGGTTCCTGGACTTTGAGGTTGGAAGCTGTGGGTGGGAGATCTCCTGAGGTGATGAGGTTCTGTATGGTCTGGGAGATGATGGTTTGGTGATGGGGGGTGGGGTCATGGTCGAGGGAGCAGTAGGAAGAGGTGTCCTCGAGTTGGCGTTTGGCTTCAGCGGTGCAGAGGTCAGTGCGCCAGACTACCACTGCGCCCCCTTTATCCGCTGGCTTGATGGTGAGGTTGGGATTGGAGCAGAGGGATAGGAGGGCTGCGCGTTGTCAGGGTGAGAGGTTGGAGTGGGGGAGGGGAACGACAGGTTGAGGCGGTTAATGTACCGGCGGCTGTTGGAAATGAAGAGGTCGAGAGCAGGTAATAGCCCAGCGCGGGGTGTCCAGGTGGATGCAGTGTGTTGGAGGTGGGCGAAGGGGTCCTCGGAAGGTGGGCGGGAGTCCTGATTGTGAAAGTAACCTCGGAGGCGGAGGCGACGGAAGAATAGTTTGATGTCACGTCGTGTATTAAATTCATTGATGCGTGGACAGAGGGGGATGAAGGTGAGTCCTTTGCTGAGGACTGATCGTTCGTCCTCAGTGAGTGGGAGGTCTGGAGGGATGGTGAAAACTCGGCAGGGCCGGGAGCTGGGATCTGGTGTGGGTTTGGAGCTGGGAGTGGGGTCGGAGCCAGTACCTGGAGTGGATGTGATGGTGGGGGGAATGGGGGTGGAGGCATGAGCAGGGGTAATGTTGCCCTCGGGGTTCTGGGGTGTGGGTATAGTGAAAGTGGGGTCTGTGGGGGCCGTGTCAGCAGAGTGCAGGTGAGTGGCGCTGGTGGGGTGGAAGTGGTGGTGATCATGGCAGTAGGGGTGGCGGGAGTCACTGAGCATGTGGCATCAGCGATGATGTGAGGGCCGGAAGTGGCTGTGGGAGTGGCCATGATGTGGGCGGAAGTTACATCATCACTCAGCGTGGGAGTGGCAGCTGCGTCAACCGCATGGCTAATGGCGTTTCAGAGGCCAGGGGAATCTTCTGGAATGGTTGAGGAGCGCTGGTTATGGAGGTGGGTGGATAAAAGTTTGTTGTACTTACAGTTTTTGATGTTTGAGATGGAATTGAAATACTGTATGTTGGAAACGCCATTAGCCATGCGGCTGACGCAGCTCCCACCCCCACACTGAGTGATGATGTCACCCCTACTGCCATGATCACCACCACTTCCACCCCCATCAGCGCCACTCACCTGCATTCTGCTGACACGGCCCCCACAGACCCCACTGTCACTATACCCACACCCCAGAACACCGAGGGCAACATTACCCCTGCTCATGCCTCCACCCCCATTTCCCCCACCATCACACCCACTCCAGGTACTGGCTCCGACCCCACTCCCAGCTCCACACCCACACCAGATCCCAGCTCCCGGCCCTGCCGAGTTTTCACCATCCCTCCAGACCTCCCACTCACTGAGGACGAACGATCAGTCCTCAGCAAAGGACTCACCTTCATCCCCCTCCGTCCACGCATCAATGAATTTCATACACGACGTGACATCGAACAATTCTTCCGTCGCCTCCGCCTCCGAGCTTACTTTCACAATCAGGACTCCCGCCCGCCTTCCGAGGACCCCTTCGCCCACCTCCAACACACTGCATCCACCTGGACACACCGCACTGGCCTATTAACTGCCCTCGACCTCTTCATTTCCAACTGCCGCCGGGATATTAACCGCCTCAAACTGTCGTCCCCCCCTCCCCCACTCCAACCTCTCACCCTGACAATGCGCAGCCCTCCAATCCCTCTGCTCCAATCCCAACCTCACCATCAAGTCAGCGGATATAGGGGGCGCAGTGGTAGTCTGGCGCACTGACCTCTACACCACTGAAGCCAAACGCCCATTCGAGGACACCTCTTCCTACTGCTCCCTCGACCATGACCCCACCCCCCATCACCAAACCATCATCTCCCAGACCATACAGAACCTCATCACCTTAGGAGATCTCCCGCCCACAGCTTCCAACCTCATAGTCCAGGAACCCCGCACTGCCCGGTTCTACCTCCTTCCCAAGATCCACAAGCCTGACCACCCTGGCCGACCCATTGTCTCAGCATGCTCCTGCCCAACTGAACTCATCTCTACCTACCTTGACACTGTCCTATCCCCCCTAGTCCAGGAACTCCCCACATACGTTCGAGACACCACCCACGCCCTCCACCTCCTCCAAGACTTCCATTTCCCTGGCCCCCAACGCCTTATCTTCACCATGGATATCCAATCCCTCTACACCTCCATTCGCCATGACCAGGGCCTCCAAGCCCTCCGTTGTTTTCCTCTCCAGACGTCCCCAACAGTACCCTTCCACTGACACTCTGATTCGTTTGGCCGAACTGGTCCTCACCCTTAACAATTTCTCCTTTGAATCCTTCCACTTCCTCCAGACCAAAGGCGTAGCCATGGGCACACGTATAGGCCCCAGCTATGCCTGTCTCTTTGTTGGCTATGTAGAACATTTGATCTTCCGAAATTACACCGGCACCACTCCCCACCTCTTCCTCCGCTACATTGATGACTGCATTGGCGCCACCTCGTGCTCCCGCGAGGAGGTTGAGCAATTCATCAACTTCACCAACACATTGCACCCTGACCTTAAATTTACCTGGACTATCTCTGACACCTCGCTCCCCTTCCTGGACCTCTCCATCTCCATTAGTGACGACCGACTTGACACTGACATTTTTTACAAACCCACTGACTCCCATAGCTACCTGGATTACACCTCCTCCCACCTTATCTCTTGCAAAAATGCCATCCCGTATTCCCAATTTCTCCGCCTCCGCCGTATCTGCTCCCAGGAGGACCAGTTCCACCATAGGACACACCAGATGGCCTCCTTAATAAGAGACCACAATTTCCCTTCCCACGTTTTTAAAGATGCCCTCCAACGCATCTCGTCCACATCCCGCACCTCCGCCCACAGCCCCCACCCCTCCAACCGTAACAAGGACAGAACGCCCCTGGTGCTCACCTTCCACCCTACAAACCTTCGTATCAACCAAATCATCCACCGACATTTCCGCCACCTCCAAAAAGACCCCACCACCAGGGATATATTTCCCTCCCCACCCCTTTCCGCCTTCCGCGAAGACCGTTCCCTCCGTGACTATCTGGTCAGGTCCACACCCCCCTACGACCCACCCTCCCATTCTGGCACTTTCCCCTGCCACCGCAAGAACTGTAAAACCTGTGCCCACACGTCCTCCCTCACCACTATCCAAGGCCCTAAAGGAGCCTTCCACATCCATCAAAGTTTCACCTGCACATCCACCAATATCATTTATTGTATCCGTTGCTCCCGTTGTGGTCTCCTCTACATTGGGGAGACTGGGCGCCTCCTAGCAGAGCGCTTTAGGGTTCATCTCCGAGACACCCGCACCAATCAACCAAACCGCCCCGTGGCCCAACATTTCAACTCCCCCTCCCACTCTGCCGAGGACATGGAGGTCCTGGGCCTCCTTCACCTACGCTCCCTCACCACCAGACTCCTGGAGGAAGAACACCTCATCTTCTGCCTCGGAACACTTCAACCCCAGGGCATCAATGTGGACTTCAACAGCTTCCTCATTTCCCCTTCCCTCACCTCATCCTAGTTTCAAACTTTCAGCTCAGTTACTGTCTCCTTGTCTTGTCCGACCTGCCTATCTTCTTTTCCACCTATCCACTCCACCCTCTCCTCCTTGACCTATCACCTTCATCTCCTCCCCCACTCACCCATTGTACTCTATGCTACTCTCTCCCCACACCCACCAATCTGTGCTTATGTCTCCATGCTTCAGGCACACTGCCTTTATTCCTGATGAAGGGCTTTTGCCCGAAACGTTTATTTCGCTGCTCGTTGGATGCTGCCTGAACTGCTGTGCTCTTCCAGCACCACTAATCCAGTATTTGATTTTCAGCATCTGCAGTCATTGTTTTTACCTTCTCCACGATGTCCAGAGGCACTGCTATTCTCTGCATTGCACACATGGACTGCTGTTCTTGAGATTGTATATCGTGAGTGCTGTTGTCTGCATTGTGCGCAGGGACAGCTGTTCTCTATAGTATATACAGGAACTGTCTCTATGTTATTCTCAGGGACTGATGTTTTCTGCATTGTACAGAAGGACTGCTATTCTCTACATTATAGGTAGGGACTGCTGTTCTGTGGAATAGACACAGGTACAGCTATTCTCTATTTTGTACATGGCGACTGCTGTTCCCTATAGTATACACAGGGACTGTTGTTCTTTAAAATAGATATAAGGACTGTTGTTCTTTATATTAAAGATAGTGAATGCTGCTCTCTGTATTATACACAGATACTGGTGTTCTCTATTTCATACACAGGGACAGCTGTTCTCTTCATTAAACACAGGAAGTCATGTTCTTTATATTAGACACAGCGTCTGCTTGTCTCTATATTATACAAAGTAACTGTTGTTCCCTACATTAGTCAAAGGACAGCTGTTCCCTATATATGACACTGAGACTCTACATTATACAGAGTTCTCTACATTATACAGAGGCAGTGCTGTTCTCGAAAATAATCACAGAAACTGCTGTTCTGTTAAAGACAGGGACTGCTGTTCCCGACATTGTACACAGAGACTGCTTTTCTCTATATTATACACAGGGACTGCTGTTCTCTGTATTATACAGAGGGACTGCTGTTCACTATAAGATACACATGGACTACTGTTTTCTGTATAATACAAAGGGACAGCTGTACTCTATATTATGCTTATGAAATGTTGTTGTCTATTTTGCACACAGGGACTGTTGTTCTTTATTTAATGCACACGCACCACTGTTCTCTATATTATGCACAGGGACTGCTGTTCTCCTATATTATTGTTCGCTATATTATACACGGTGACTCATATTATCTATATTGTGCACAGGGACTGATGTTCTCTATATTATATACAGATAGTGATGTTCTATATATTATACACAGGGATGGCTGTGCTCTTTATTAAACACAATGATTCATGTTCTTTACATTAGACACAGCAGCTGCCATTCTCTCTGTTATGCACAGGGTCTGCTGTTCTCGATATTGTACAGAGAGAGAGTGCTTTTCTCTATATTATACACAGTGACTGCTGTTCTCTAGATTGTACATATGAACTACTGTTCTCCATATAAGACACAAAGAATGCTCTTCTCTCTGTTATACGTATGAACTGTTTTTCTCTATATTTCACACAGGCACTGCTGTTCTCTAAAATAGACACAGGGACTGCTGTCCTCTATATTATGTACAGACATTGGTGTTCTCTATATCATACACAGGACAGCTGTTCTCTTTGATAAACACAGGGACTGCTGTTCCCAGCATTGTTCACAGAGACTGCTTTTTCTCTATATTATACACAGTGACTGCTGTTCTTTAGATTTTATACACGGACTGCCATTCTCTATGTAAGACACAGGGAATGCTATTCTCTATATTATTCATATGAACTGCTTTTCTCTATATTTTACACAGGGAGTGCTGTTCTTTGTACACAGGCACTGCTGTCCTCTGTATTAGACACAGGGAATGCTGTCCTCTATATTAGACACAGGGACTGCTGTTGTCGATATTATGCATAGCTACAGCTATACTCTATATTATACACTGTGACTGTTATTCTCTATATTTCACAAAGGAACTGCTGTTCCCTATTTTAGAGATAGAAACTGCTGTTCCCTATATTATGTACAGGAAGTGCTGTTCTCGAAAATAATCACAGGAACTGCTGTTCTCTATATTATACACAGGACTGCTGTTCTCTTTATTAAACACAGGGTCTGCTGTTTTCGACATTGTACACAGAGAGTGCTTTTCTATATATTATACACAGTTACTGCTGTTGTCTCAGTTATACATATGGACTACTGTTCTCTATATAAGACACAGCGCTCTTCTCTATATTAAACGCATGAATTGCTGTACTCTGTATTGTACACAGGAACTGTTGTTCTTTATATTGTGCACAGATACTGCTGTTCGCTAGAATAGACACAGGAACTGCTGACCTCTGTAATTATGCACAGGGGCTGCTGCTCTCCACATTTTGCACAGGGATAGCTGTTCTCTGTATTATACACAGTGCCTCATATTCTCTATATTGTACACAAGGACTGCTGTTCTCTACATTATACACACACACAATGATGTTTTCTGTACTATACACAGGGAAGGCTGTACTCTTCATTAAACAAATGGAGTCATGCTCTTTATATTAGACACAGCAACTGCTGTTCTCTATATTATACATATGAACTGCTGACCTATATATTGGGCACAGTGACTGAAGTCGTCTATATTGTACACAGGTATTCTCTAAATTATACACAGGGGTTGCTGTTCTCTACATATGCACAGTTATTGTTGTTCCCTATATGGGTCACAGGGACAGCTTTTCCCTGCATGAGACAGAGAGACTGCTGTTGCCTACATTATACACAGGTAGCGCTGTTCTCAAAAATAATCAAGAAACTGCAGTTCTTTATATTATACACAGGACTGCTGCTCTCTTTTTTAAGATGGGGCTGGTGTTCTCGACATTGTACACAGTGACTTCTTTTCTCTATATTATACACAGGGACTGCTGTTCTTTGTACCATACAGAGGGACTGCTATCCTCTCTATTATACATAGGACTGCTATTTTCTGCATGATACTGCAGGAAAGCTGTTCTCAATATTATACACAGAGACTGCTGTTCTCATTATTAAACATTGGGAATGCTGTTCTCGAGATTGTACACGGAGACTGCTGTTCTCTGTATTATACAGAGAGACTGCTGTTCTCTATATTATGCAAAAGGACTGCTGTTTTCTGTACGATACATACGAAGTGCTGCACACAGGGACTACTGTTCTTTAAACAATATGCAGGCACTGACTGCTGTTCTCTATATTATACACAGGGACTGCTGTATTCTAAAATAGACGCAGGGACGATTGTTCTCTATATTATACACAGGGACAGCTTTTCTCTATATTGTACGCATTGACTCATGTTCTCCATATTGTGCACAGGGACTGCTGTTCTCTATATTATGCACAGGCACTGGTGTTCTCTATATTGTGCACAGGGAAAGCTGTTCTCTTTATTAAACACAAGGATTCATGTTCTTTATATTAGACACAGCATCTTCTGTTCTCAATATTATACACAGGGACTGTTGTTCTCCATATTGTACACAGGGACTGCTGTTCTTTATATTATGCATAAGCACTGCCGTTCTCTCAAATACACATGGAGACTGCTATTCTCTATATTATACACAGGGACTGCTGTTCTCATAATTAAACACAGGGACTGCTGTTCTCGAGATTGTACACAGAGACTGGTTTTCTCTATATTATACACAGAGACTGCTGTTCTCCATATTACACCCATGGATTGCTGTTCTCTGTATTATATAGAGGGACTGCGGTTCTCTATAATTTACAGAGGGACTGATGTTGTCGATGTTGCACAGGGGGACTGCTGTTCATTATATAATGCACAGGCACTGTTGTTCTCTAAAATAGACAGGGGGACTGTTTTTCTATAAAATAGACACATGGACTGTGGTTCTCTATGTTATACACGAGGACTGCTGCTCTCTATATTACACACATGAATAGCTGATCTCTATGTGTATACACAGTAACTCATGTTCTCTATATTGTACACCGTGACTGCTGTTCTCTATATTTCACACAGACACTGGTGTTCTCTATTTTATACACAAGAATGTCTGTTCTCTTCATTAAACACAGTGATTCATGTTCTTTACATTAGACACAGCATCTTCTGTTCTCTATTATACGCAGGGACTGCTGTTCTCCATATTCTACACAGGGACTACTGTTCCTTATATTATACACAGGCAATGCTGTTCTCTGAAGTAGACACAGGCACTGTTGTTCTGTAAATTATACACAGAGACTGCTGTTCTCATTACTAAACATAGGGACTGCTGTTCTAGAAATTGCACAGAGACTGCTTTTCTCTATATTATACACAGTGATTGCTGTTCCCTGTATTATGCAGAGGGACGACTGTTCTTTGTATAAGACACAGGGAATATTCTTCTCTATATTATGCTTATGAACTGCTGTTCTCTATATTATACACAGGAACTGCTGTTCTTTGTTTTGTGCACAGGCACTGTTGTTCTTTAAAATAGACGCAGGGCCTGCTGTCCTCTATGTTATACACAGGGACTGCTGCTCTCTATATTATGCACAGGGATAGCTGTTCTCCATAATATACACAGAACCTGGTGTTCTCTATATTATACATTGGGACTGCTGTTCTCTTTGTGAAACACAGGGAGTCATGTCCTTTATATTAGACACACTGTCTACAGTTCTCTATGTTGTACACATGGACTGTTGCTCTCGACATTGTACACAGAGAGTCTTTTTCTCTCGAGCATACATATGGCCTGCTGTCACCTATATTCGATGCAGGGGCTGCTGTTCCCTATATTATGTACAGTGATTGTTGTTCCCTAAATTAGACACAGGGACACCTGTTCCCTATATGAGACAAAGAGACTGCTGTTCTCTACATTATACACAGGCACTGCTGTTATCGACATTGTAGACAGACACTGTTTGTCTCTATAATAAACACAGGGACTGCTGTTCTCTGTATTATACAGAGGCACTGCTGTTCTCCATATTGTACACTGGGACTTCTGTTCTTTTTATTATGCATAGGCACAGCTGTTATCTGAAATAAACACAGGGACTGCTGTTCTCGATGGTATACACATCATCTGCTGTTCTAATTATTTAACACAGGGACTGCTGTTCTTGACATTGTACACAGAGACTGCTTTTCTCTATATTATACACAGGGACTGCTGTTCTCTATATTATTCACAGACATTGGTGTTCTCTATATTGTACACAGGGACTGCTGTTCTTTATATTATACATAGGGATTGCTTTTTTTTGTATTATACAGGAGGACTGCTGTTCTCTGTATTATACACAGACACTGGTGTTCTCCATATTACACACAGGTACGGTTGTTCTCTTTGTTAAGCACAGGGATTCATGTTCTTTGTATTAGACACAGCATCTGCTGTTCTCTGTATTATACATATGAACTGCTGTCCTCTATATTTTACACAGGGACTGCTATTCTTTGTATTGTGCACAGGTTGTTCTCTAAAATAGACACAGGTGCTGCTGTCCTCTATATTAAACGCAGGGGCTGCTGCTGTCTACATGACACTCAGGGATTGCTGTTCTCTATATGGTACATTGGGACTGGCATCCTCTATATTATACACAGGGATTGCTGTTCTCTTTATTAAACACAGGGACTGCTGTTCTCTACCACACACACAGGCAGTGCTGTTCTCTACATTGTACGCAGTGATGGCTGTTCTCTACATGAGACACCAGGACTGCTGTTTTTTAGATTAGATTAGATTAGATTAGATTAGATTACTTACAGTGTGGAAACAGGCCCTTCGGCCCAACAAGTCCACACCGCCCCGCCGAAGCGTAACCCACCCATACCCCTACATCTACATTTACCCCTTACCTAACACTATGGGCAATTTAGCATGGCCAATTCACCTGACCTGCACATCTTTGGACTGTGGGAGGAAACCGGAGCACCCGGAGGAAACCCACGCAGACACGGGGAGAACGTGCAAACTCCACACAGTCAGTCTACAATGTGCTCAAGGACTAGTGTTCACCAGATCATATATTGGCACTGCTGTTTTATACATTATACACGGGGATTTTTATTGTCTACATTATACCTGGGGACGGCTATTCTCTATATTTTACACAGTGACTGCTGATCTCTTCCAGACACTCAGGGACTGCTGTTCTCTATATTACACAGAGGGATTGCTGTTCCCTATATGAGATACATGGACTGCTGTTCCCTATCTGAGCACACGGTCTGCTGCTCTCTTTATTTAACAAAGGGAATGTTGTTCTCTATATTATACACAGACTGTGCTGTTCTCATTATTACACACAGGGATTGTTCTTCCCTACGATGTACGCATGACCACAATTCTCTACATTTTACACTGGGACTACAGTTACAATCAGGGACAGCGGTTCTCCATAATATACACGGGAACTACTGTTCTCCACATTCTAATCATGGAAGCTGTTTTATACATTATTCACAGGGTATATTGGTCTCTAAATCATGCACAGTTATTGCTTTTTTATATATTATTCACTAGCCCTGCAGTTCTCTAAAATAGACACAGGGACAAGCGCTCTCGATATTAAACACAGGGATTGTTGTTCTCATTATTAAAATAGGCACTTCAGTCCTCTTTATTAAAAACAGGCACTGCTGTTCTCTATATTGTATAGGGATGGCAGTTCTCTACACTGTACACAGGGACTGCTCTTCCCTACAATGTACGCAGGACCTCTGACCTCTACATTTTACGCAGGGACTACTGTTCTCTTCCATACCCTCAGGGACATCTGTTCCCTACATTAGATGTATCGACTGCAGTCCCCTAGAAGAGAAACAGGATCTGCTGTTCTCCACAATATACGCAGGGACTACTGTTCTCACATGATCAACAGTGTTTGCTGTTCTCTATATAATGGACAGGGACTGCTGATCTATATATTATGCACAGTGACTGCATGTACTTTATATTCTGCACAGGCACTGCTGTTCTCGAAAATAGGCACAGGGACTCCTGTTCTCTGTATTCTACACTGGGACTACTCTTCTCTATATGATGCATATGGACTGTGGGTCTCTATATTATACACAGATATACCTGTTCTTTATATTATTCACAGTGACTCAACTACTTTATATTGTGCACAAGGACTGTTGTTTTCTATAGTATACACAGGCACTGGTGTTCTCTTTATTACACACAGGGACGGTTGTTCTCAATATTTGACACAGGCACTGCTGTACCCTATATTCTACACTTGAACTGCTGTTCTTTCCATTGCATGCAGGGATTGCTGTTCTCGACATTGTTCACAGGAATTTGTGTTCTCTCTATAATGCACAGTATCTGCTGTTATCCATATTGTATTTAGTGACTGATGTTCACTGTAATAGACACAGGGACCAGTGGTCTCCATATTACACACAGGAATTGCTGTTCTCTATAATAGACGCAGGGACTGCAGTTCTCTATATTATACACAGGACTACTCCTCTGTATAATAAACACAGAGACTGTCATTCTCTCTGTCATTCACAGAGACTACTGTTCTCTATATTATGTTCAGAGACTAGTGTTCTCCACAATGAACAGAGGCACTGCTATTCTCTACATTGCACACATGAACTGCTATTTTCTATAGTATACACAGTAACTGTTCTCTATATAGGGACTACTGATTTCTGTATTGTACAGAAGGACTGCTATTCTCTACATTATGCATAGGGACTGCTGTTCTGTGGAATAGACACAGGTACAGCTGTTCTCTACATTGTACTCAGGAACTGCTGTTTTCCGTATTATACAGAGCCTGCTGTTCGCCATATTACACACAGTTTCTGCTGTTCTCTGTAGAGTACAGAAGAACTGCTGTTCCCCACATGATACATAGGGACTGCTGTTCTCTACAATATACACAAAGACTGCTGTTCTCCACATTGTACCCAGAAACAGCTATTTTATACATTTCAAACAAGGATTGCTGTTCGCTATATTAGATACAGGGACTGCTGTTCTCCATACTGAATACAGGGGCTGCTGGTCTGTGCAATGTATACAAGGACTACTGTTCTCCACAGCTATTTTATACATGACAAAAGGGGATTGCTGTTCCCAATATTAGACATAGGGACTCCTGTCTCTGAATTATACGCAGAGTTTGCTGTTCTCCATATTATACACAGGGACTGCTGTTCTCTCTTATACACGGGCACTGTTGTGCTCTGTAATAGACACAAGGACTGCTGTTCTCCATATTATGTAAGGCTGTTCTCTATGTTAGACACATGGACTCCTGCTCTCTATATGACACACAGGGACACATGTTCTCTATATTACGCACAGGGACTGCTGTTTTCAGTATTATACACTGTGTGTGCTTTTCTCTATATATTTTATGTAGGGATTGCTGAACTCTTCAGTGTATGCAGGACCCCTGTTTTCGACATTCTGAACAGCTGCTTATTAAACACAGGGACTGCTGTTCTCTACCAGACACTCAGAGACAGCTGTTCTCTACACTATACACGAGAATTGCTGTTTTCGACATTAGACATATGATCTGCTGTTCTCTACAATATACACAGGGACGACTGTCCTCCACGTTAGAAACAGGCACTGTTGTTTCCTACATTATTCTCAGGGCTTGCTGTCCTCGATATTACACACAGTGACTACTGGTTCCTATATTATACACAGGGACTGCTGTCCTCTACATTATACACAGGGACTGCTGTTCTCAATATTATGTACAGGCACTGGGGTTCTCTAAAATAGGCACAGGGTCTGCTGTCCTCTAAACGAGGTACAGGGACTGCTCTTCTCCACATTATACACAGGCACAGCTGTTCTCCATATTGTACATAGGGATTGTCTACCACACACGCAGACCGTGTTATTTGCTACATTATACACAACGAGTGCTGTTCTCTTCATGGGACACAGTGTGCTCCAGGACTAGTGTTCACAGGGAGAAAGTGAGGACTGCAGATGCTGGCGGTCAGAGCAGAAAAATGTGTTGCTGGAAAAGCGCAGCAGGTCAGGCATCATCAAAGGAGCAGGAGAATTGATGTTTCGGGCATAAGCCCTTCTTCAGGAATGAGGAGGGTGTGCCAAGCAGGCTAAGATAAAAGGTAGGGAAGAAGGGACTTGGGGAGGGGCATTAGGAAAGCGATAGGTGGAAGGAGGTTAAGGTGAGGGTGATCGGCCGGAGAGGGGGTGGGGGCAAAGAGGTCGGGAAGAAGATTGCAGGTCAAGAAGGCAGTGCTGAACCCGAGGGTTGGGACTGAGATAAGGTGGGGGCAAGGGAAATGAGGAAGCTGGAGAAATCTGCATTCATCCCTTGTGGTAGGAGGGTTCATGTGTGGAAGATGAGGCGTTCTTCTTCCAGGCGTCGTGTTGCCATGGTCTGGCGATGTAGGAGGCCAAGGACTTGCAAGGTCTTGGTGGAGTGGAAGGGGGAGTTAAAGTGTTCAGCCACGGGGCGGTTGGGTTGGTTGGTGTGTGTGTCCCAGAGGTGTTTTCTCTGAAACATTCTGCAAGTAGGCAGCCTGCCTCCTCAATGCAGAGGAGGCCACATTGGGTGCAGTGGATGCAGTAAATGATGTGTGTGAAGGTGCAGGTGAATTTGTGATGGATATGGAAGAATCCCTTGGGACCTTGGAGGGAAGTGAGGGGGGAGGTGTGGGCACAAGTTTTGCATTTCTTATGGTTGCAGGGGAAGGTGCCGGGAGTGGAGGTTGGGTTGGTGGGGGGTGTGGACCTGACAAGGGAGACACGGAGGGAGTGATCTTTCCGGAACGCTGATAGGGGAGGGGAGGGAAATATATCCTTGTTGGTGTGGTCTGTATGGAGGTGGCGGAAATGATGAAGGATGATAGGATGTATCTGGAGGTTGGTGGGGTGGCAGGTGTGGACCAGTGGGGTTCTGTCCTGGTGTCGATTGGAGGGGCAGAGTTCAATGGCGGAGGAGCGGGAAGTGGAGGAGATGTGGTGGAGAGCATCATCAAACACGTCAGGGGGGAAATTGCGGTCTTTGAAGAAGGAGGGCATCTGGGTTGTTCGATATTGGAATTGGTCCTCCTGGGAGATGCGGCAAAGGCGAAGGAATTGGGATTATGGAATGGCGTATTTACAAGGGGCAGTGTGGGAGGAGGTGTAATCTAGGTAGCTGTGGGAGTTGGTCAGTTTATAGTATACGTCCGTGTTGAGTCAGTTGCCCGAGATAGAAATGGAGAGGTGTAGTTACATTGAATGTAAGAGAAAAGCTATACTCATTACATTAACACGTGCAGTTTGCTTCATGGAATAAATGTTTGTTTGTTTGAATCAATGCGTTAAGCTTGTGGCATTGAACGAATGAGAGTAGCTCTACTCATTGAATTATCGCGTGCAGTCTGTTTCATTGAATGAATGAGTGCAGTTTGATTCACTAAATAAGTGAGCTATGTTTGTTTCATTGAAACAATGAATAAGGTTTGATTCATGAAATCAATGATTGGAGTTTGATTCAATGACTCAATGAATTCAGTTTATTTCATTGAATGAAAGTGCCACATTGAATGAATGAGAGAAGCTCTATTCATTGAATTAACACGTGCAGTCTGTTTCATTGAATGAGTGTCTGCAGTATGTTTCATTGATTCAACGCGCTAAATTCGTGGCTTTGAATGATCGAAAGAAGCTCAACTAATTGAATTAGCATCTGCTACTTGTTTCATTGAATGAATGAGTGAAGCTTGACACATTGAATGAATGGCAGAAGCTCTACTCATTGAATTAACACGTGCAGTATGTTTCATTGAATGAAAGCGTGCATTTTGTTTCATTCAATGAATGTCTTTTGCTTGTGGTATTGAATGAATGGCAGAAGCTCTACTCTTTGAAGTAACACGTGCAGTGTGTTTCATTGAATGAATAATTGCGGTTTGATTCATTAAGTAAATGAGTTAACTTTGTTCCATTGAATCTAAGAATACGGTTTGATTTATTGACGGAAGGATTGCAGTTTGACTCAATGATTATATGAATGCAGTTGGTTTCATTGAATGAAAGCGTTAAGCTCAAGACATTGAATAAACGAGAAAACCTATACTCATTTAATTAACACGTGCAGTCTGTTTTATTGAAAGAATGCCTGCAGTTTGTTTCATTGAATGAATGTCAACAGCTTGATTAATTGAATTTGCAATTTGCAGTTTTTCTTATCGAACGAATGCTTTCAGTTTGATTAATTGAATGAATGCAGTTAAATTCACTCCGTAAATGATTGAAGTTTGTTTCATTAAATCAATAAATTATATTTGATTCTGTGAATCAATGATTGAAAATATGATTCAATGATTCGGACAATATCATTGAATGAATGCGTGCAGTTTGTGTCATTCAGTTAAAGCGTTAAGCTCGAGACATTGAATGAAAGAGAAAAGCTCTACTCATTGAATTAACACGTGCTGATTGTTCCATTGAATGAATGAGATAAGCTTGACAAATTGAATGAGTGAGATAAACTCTACTCATTAAATTAAAAAGTGCAGTCTGTTTGATTGAATTAATGCATGCAGTTCGTTTCATTGAAAGAACGCGTGCACTTTTATTCATTGAATAAATGAATGAATGAAGCAGTTAGATACACTCCATAAATGAGTGAAGTTTGTTTCATTAAATCAATGAAGTATATTTGATTCTTTGAAACAATGATTGAAGATTGATTCAATGCATGCATGAATGCAGTTTGTTTCTTTGAATTAAAGCATTAAGCTCGATACATTGAATGAACGAGAGAAGATCGATTCATTGAATTCACATTTGCAGTTTGTTTCATGGAATAAATGCGTGCAGTTTGTTTGATTGACTCAATGTGTTAAGTTTGTGGCATTGAATGAATGAGAGTAGTTCTACTCATTCAATTATCACGTGCAATCTGTTTCATTGAATGAACGAGTGCACTTTGTTTCACTAAATAAGTGAGCTACATTTGCTTCATTGAAACAATGAATAACATCTGATTCATTGAATCAATGATTGGAGTTTGTTTCAATGACTCAATAAATGCAGTTTGTTTCATTGATTGAAAGCGTGAAGTTTGAATCATTGAATGAATGATAGAAGCTCTACTCATTTAATTAACACGTGCAGTCTGTTTCATTGAACGAGTGTCTGCAGTATGTTTCATTGATTCAATGCCTTTAATTCGTGGCTTTGAATGAACGAAAGAAGCTCTACTCATTGAATTAATTCGTGGCTTTGAATGAACGAAAGAAGCTCTACTCATTGAATTAACATGTGCAGCCTGTTTCATTGAATGAGTGTCTGCAGTATGTTTCATTGATTCAATGCCTTTAATTCGTGGCTTTGAATGAACGAAAGAAGCTCTATTCATTGAAGTAACACGTGCTGTTTGTTTCATTGAACGAATGAGTTAAGCTTGACACATTGAATGAATGAGAGCAGCTGTACTCATTGAATTAACACGTGTAGTCTGTTTCATTGAATGAATGCGTGCAGTTTGGTTCATTGAATGAGTGGCAGGAGCTGTACTTTTTGAATTTAAACGTGCAGTGTGTTTCATTGAATGAATGAATGCAGTTTGATTCTCTCAGTAAATGAGTTATGTTTGTTTCGTTGATTCGGTGAATACGGTTTGATTCGTTGACTCAATGAATGCAGTTTGATTCACTAAATAAATGAGTCAAGTTTTTTTTTCATAAAATCAACGATTCTTTAAATCAATGATTGAAGTTTGATTCAATGAATGAATGCGGGCAGTTTGTTCCATTGAATTAAAGCGTTAAGCTCCAGACATTGAATGAAAGAGAGTAGCTCTACTCATTGAATTAACACGTGCAGCTTGTTTCATGGAATAAATGCGTGCAGGTCGTTTGATTAAATCAATGCGTTAAGCTTGTGGCATTGAATGAATGAGAATGAAACACACTGCACGTCTTAATTCAAAGAGTCGAGCTTCTGCCATTCATGCAATGAAACAAACTGCCCGAATTCATTCAATGATGCACTCCATAATGGAGTTAGATTCACTCCATAAGTGAGTGAAGTTTGTTTCATTATATCAATGAATTATATTTGATTCTTTGTATCAATGATTGAGGTTTGATTCAATGAATGAATGCGCGCAGTTTGTTTCATTGAATTAAAGCGTTAAGCTCGAGACATTGAATGAATGAGTGAAGCTCTACTCATTTAATTAACACGTGCAGCTTATTTCATGGAATAAATATGCAGTTTGTTTGATTGAATCAATGCGTTAAGCTTGAGGCGTTGAATGAATGAGAGTATATCTCCTCATTGAATTATCAAGTGCAGTCTGTTTCATGGAATGAATGAGTGCAGTAGGATTCACTAAATAAGTGAGTTTAAGTTTGTTTCATTGAAAAAAATGAATATTTGATTCATTGAAAGAAGACGTGAAGTTTGAATCAATGCGTTAAATTCATTGCATTAACTGAACGAAAGAAGCTCCACTCATTGAATTAACGTGCTGTTTGTTTCGGTGAACGAATGAGTTAAGCTTGACACATTGAATGAATGCAAGAAGCTCTACGCATTGAATTAACACGTGCAGTCTGTTTCTTTGAATGAATGCGTGCAGTTATTTTCATTGAATCAATGTGTTTTGCTGGTGGCATTGAATGGTTGGCAGAAGCTCTACCCTTTGAATTACCACATGCAGCCTGTTTCCTAGAATGAACACATGCTGTTTCATTCACTGAATGAATGGCAAAACATTGATCTATTGGATTAGCACTTACAGTGTTTCTCATTGAATGAATGTTTGCAGTTTGATTCATGCAATGAATGAATGAATGCTGTTGGCTTCACTAAATAAATGAGTCAAGTTTTTCTCATTCAATCAATGAATTACATTTGATTCTTTGAATCAATGATTGAAGTTTGATTCAATGAATGAATACAGTTTGTTTAATTGAATTAAAGCGTTAAGCTGGAGACATTGAATGAATGAGAGAAGCTCGACTCATTGAAGTTTGTTTCATGGAGTAAATGCGTGCAGGTTGTTTGATTGAATCAATGACTTAAGCGTGTGGCATTGAATGCATGATAATAGCTCTACTCATTGAATTATCACGTGCAGTCTGTTTCATTGAATGAACGAGTGCAGTTTGATTCACCAAATATGTGAGTTAAGATTGTTTCAATGATTCAACGAATGCCATTTGTTTCATTGAATCAATGCGTGGCATTGAATGAACAAGGCAGATGTCTCGAGCTCAACGCTTCCATTCAATGAAACAAACTGCATTCATTGAGTCATTGAACCAAAGTTATTCGTTGTTTCAATGAAACAAATTTAAGTCACTTATTTAGGGAATCAAACTGCACTCGTATATTAATGAAACAGACTGCACGTGACAATTTAATGAGTGGAGGAACTCATTCATTCAATGTCTCAAGCTTAACACTAATTCAATGAAACAAACTGCATTCATCCATTGAATCAAACTTCAATCATTGATTCAAAGAATCAAACATAAGTCATTGATTTAATGAAGTGAATGGAGTGAATCAAACATTCATTCAATGAGAAACACTGAAAGTGCTCATCCAATGAATCGAGCTTTGCCATTTTTTCAATGAAAGAAACTGCACACGTTCATTCAATGAAACAAACTGCATTCGCTCCAGCATTGAATCAATTGTAATCATTGTAATCATTGAGTCAATTAATCAATCCGTATTCATCGATCCAATCAAACAAACTTAAATCATTTACTTCACATCTTAAAATGCACTGATTCATTCAATGAAACACACTGCACGTGTTAATTCAAAGGGTAGAGCTTCTGCCAATCATTCAATGCCACCAGCAAAACACATTCATTCAATGAAACAAACTGCACACATTCATTCAATGAAACTGCACGTGTTAATTAATTAAGTGGAGTTTCCTTCGTTCATTCAATGCTATGAATTTAATGTATTGATTCAATGAAACAAACTGCACACACTCATTCAATGAAACATGTTAATTCAATGTGTCAAGCATTTTGTCAAGCAATTCAATGAAACAAACTGCATTGACTGAATCATTGAATCAACTACAATCACCGATTCAATTAATCAAACCGTATTCATTGTTTCAATGAAAAAAACTTATCTCAGTTGTTTAGTGAATCAAATTACATGCATTCATTCAATGAAACAGACTGCACGAGTTAATTCAAAGAGTAGACCTTCTGCCATTCATTCAATTCCATGGGTTTAACGCATTGATTCAATGAAACAAACTGCACAAATTCATTCAATGAAACAGACTGCACGTGTTAATTCAATGAGTAGATCTTTTCTCGGTTATTTATTGTCGAGCATCGCACTTTCATTTAATGTAACAAACTACATCCATTCAATCATTGAATCAAACTGCAATCATTGAGACAATGAATCATCAAAGGAGCAGGAGAATCGACGTTTCGGGCATAAGCCTTCTTCAGGAATGAGGAGGGTGTGCCAAGCAAGCTAAGATAAAAGGAAGGACTTGGGGGAAGGGCAATGGGAATGCGATAGGTGGAAGGAGGTTAAGGTGGGAGTGGGGGCGGGGTTAATTGTGAGGGCAGGGTGAGTCGTGGGGGTGGAGATCGGCGCAGGGGCAGGGATCGGCGCGGCGGCGGGGATCCGCACGGTGGCGGGGATAGGAGTGGGGGCGGCGATAGGAGTGGGGGCGGGGTTTGGCGCGGGGGCGGGGTCGGAGTGGGAGCGGGGTTGGAGTGGGCGCGGGGTTGGAGTGGGGGCGGGGATCAGCGCGGCGGCGGAGATGCATTCGGCGTGGTCGTTGTGCAGGCGAGTGACGTCAGGGGGGATGGAAGTAGATGCTGCGATGGAAACTCCGGGGGCGGAAGTGGCTGCGGCAAATGCAGAGACGGTGTTGTTTCCGGTTGTTGTGGACCCCATGGAGACCGCGAATCTGTCGGCGATGGTCTTCCTGGCGATCGTGGAAGCGGTTGTCTGGGCGGCGATAGCGGAGGCTGCATGGTCGGTGGGGGCGGAAGTGACGTCATGACTCGCAGCGGCGGTTACTGCAGCGGCCGCGTGGTTAATGGCGCCCGAGCGGTTCCGCAGGCCAATGGAAGATTCTGGAACGGCTGAGGAATCCGGAGTGTGGGGGTAAGTACATGAAAGGTTTTGGTACTTACTGTCTTTAATTTCCGATTTGGCTAGAAGGAACTGTTTGTTTAGTGTATGGATTCTTCTGTGGATGAAGATGAGTAGAGGACCTTTGCAGGTTTCTGAGAGTGTTGGCCTGAGCTGGGATAGGACTGGAGCGGAGGATCCAGAGGGTCGTCTATTGCTGGAAGCTTCGGATTTGTTGTACATACTGGTTGTCCTGGTTGGCTACTAATTTTGTTGGTTTGAACGTAGTCTGCATTCCATGCAGGGTCAGTTCATTCCGTAGACAGGTGCTGAGGAAGGAGATCTAGTTGTGGTAGCGAGTCTGTTTGAGGACATGGCTGAAGAGCTTCAGGGCAGAGGAGATGACCTGGGGGGTGCAGTGAGAGAGAGACTCACTGAGATCCTTGTAGAGGGAGTAGGAGAGCTTCTTCAAGGAAGGCATCCTTGCAAGAGGATTCGCAGTAGGTTAAAATCAACGAGGAGAAAGCGAGGACTGCAGATGCTGGAGATCAGAGCTTAAAAATGTCTTGCTGGAAAAGCGCAGCAGGTCAGGTAGCATTAAAGGAGCAGGAGAATTGACGTTTCGGGCATAAGCCCTTCTTCAGGAATAAGGAGGGTGTGCCATGTAGGCTAAGATTAAAGGTAGGGAGGAGGGACTTGGGAGAGGGGCGTTGGAAATGTGATAGGTGGAAGGAGGTTAAGGTGAGGGTGATATGCCGGAGAAGGGCTGTGTCATTGAACGAATGAATGCATGCAGTTTGTTTCATTGAAAGAATGTGTTCCGCTCGTGGCATTGAAAGAATGACAGCAGATCTACTCTTTGAACTTACACCTGCAGTCTGTTCCATGCGTGCAGTTTCTTTCATTGAATGAATGGCAAAAGCTCGATTATTGGATTAGCACTCGCAGAGTTTCTCATTGAATAAATGCTTTAATTGTGATTCTTTGAATAAATGAATGCAGTTGCCTTCATGAGTCAAGTTTTTTCATTGATGACTGATGACATTTCATTTTTTGAATCAGGTAATGAATAACTGCAGTTTATGTCAGTGAATTAAAGCGTTAATGACGAAACACGTGCAATTTGTTTCATGGAAGAAATGTGTGCAGTTTGTTGAAATAAATCAATGTGTTAAGCTTGTGGCATTGAATGAATGAGAGTAGCTCTACTCATTGAATTATCACATGCAGTCTGTTTCATTTAATGAAGGAGTGCAGTTTGATTCACTGAATAGGTGCGTTATGTTTGTATCACTGGAACAACAAATACCGTTTGATTCATTGAAGAAATGATTGAAGTTTGATTCAAAGATTCAATGAATGTAATTTGAAATCGGTAAGCATGACAAATTGAATGAGTGAGAGAAGTTCTACTCATTGAATTAAGACGTGCAGTCTGTATCATTGAATGTATACGTACAGTTTGTCCCATTGAATGAATGCGTTTTGCTAGTGGCATTGAATGAATGGCAGGAGCTCTACTCTTTGAATTAAGACATGCAGTGTTTTTCATTGAATGAATGGGTGCAGTTAATGGGTTATGTTTGATTCATTGACTCAATGTTTGCAGTTTGATTCAATGATAGAAAGAATGCAATTGGTTTCATTGAATGAAAGCGTTCAGCTCGAGACATTGAAGAAACGGGAAAAACTCTATTCATTGAATTAACACGTGTAGTCTGTTTCATTGAATGAACGCGTGCAATTTCTTTCATTGAATAAATGGCACAAACTCGATTCATTGGATTAGCACTTGTAGTGTTTCTAATCGAATGAATGTTTGCAGTTTAATTCATTGAATGAATGAACGCAGTTAAATTCACTCCATAAATAAGTGAAGTTTGTAAAATTAAATTAATGAATTACATTTGATTCTTTGAATCAATGATTGAAATATGAATCAATGAATGAATGAATGCAGTTTGTTTCATTGAATGAAAGTTAAAAGCTCTACTCATTGAATGAACACGTGCAGTTAGCTTCATGGACTAAATGTGTGCAGTTTTTTGATTGAATCAATGCATTTTGATTGAATCTTGTGGCATTGAACGAATGAGAGTACCTCTACTCATTGAATTATCATGTACAGTCTGTTTCATTGAATGAACGAGTGCAGTAGGATTCACTAAATAAGTGAGTTTCGCTTGTTCCATTGCAACAATCAATATGGTTTGATTCATTGAATCAATGATTGTAGCTTCATTCATTGATTCAGAGAATGAAGTTTGTTTCATTGATTTAAAGCGTTGAGCTTGACATATTGAATGAATGAGAGAAGCTTGACTGATTGAATTAAAAACGTGCAGTTTGGTTCAAGGAATGAATGTGTGGCAGTTTGTTTGAGACAATGCGTGAAGCGTGAGACATTGACTGAATAAGAGTAGCTCTACTCATTGAATTGTCATGTGCAACCTCTTTTATTGAATGAACGTGTGCAGTTTGATTCACTAAATAAGTGTGTTAAGTTTGTTTCATTAAAATAATGAATAAAGTTTGGTTCATTGAATGATTGAAGTTTGATTCAATGAATCAATGAATGCAGTTTGTTTCATTGAATTAAAGCGTTGAGCTTGACAAATTGAATGAATGGGAGAAGCATTGAATTAAGACCTGCCGTCTGTATCATTGAATGAATGAGTGCAGTGCGTTTGATTGAATGAATGGGTGCAGTTTGAGGCACCAAACAAATGAGTTAAGCTTGATTGAATCGATTCATACTGTTTGATACATTGACTCAATTGTTGCAGTTTGTTTCAATGATTGAATGAATGCAGTTGGTTTCGGTGAATGAAAGGGTTAAGCTCGACACATTGAATAAACGAGATAAGATGTACTTATTGACTCAACACGTGCAGTCTGTTTCATGGAATGAAGGCAAGTATATGTTTCATTGAATGAATGCGTGCAGTTTCTTTCATTGAATGAATGGCAAAAGCTCATTTCATTGGAATAGTACTTGCAGTGTTTCTCATCGAATGAATGATTGCAGTTTGATTCATTGATTGAGTGAATGCAGTTAAATTCACTCTATAAGTGACTGAAGTTTGTATAATTAAATCAATGAACTCTATTTGATTCTTTGAATCAATGATTAAAATATGAATCAATGAATAAATTAATGCAGGTTGTTGAATTGAATTAAAGCGTTAAGCTCGAGGCATTGAATGAAAGAGAAAAGCTCTACTCATTGAAGTAACACGTGCCATTTGATTCATGAACTAAATGTGTCCAGTTTGTTAGATTGTATCAATGCGTTAAGCTTGTGGCATTGAACGAAGGAGAGTACCTCTACTCTTTGAAATATCTTGTGCAGTCTGTTTCATTGAATGGTCGAGTGCAGTAGGATTCACTAAATAAGTGAGTTGCGTTTGTTCCATTGAAACAAGGAATAAGGTTTGATTCATTGACTCAATGATCGTAGATTGATCCAATGATTCAATGAATACATTTTTTTTCAATGAATGAAATCGTTGAGCTTGACACATTCAATGAATGAGAGAAGCTCTCTCATTGAATTAACACATGCAGTTTGGTTCTTGGAGTGAATGTGTGCAGTTTGTTGAGACAATCTATGAAGCTTGATGCATTGAACGAAAGAGAGAACCTCCCATTGAATTGACAAGTGCAGCCTCTTTCATTGAATGAACGTGTGCAGTTTCAGTCACTAAACAAGCGTGTTAAGTTTGTTTCATTGAAACATTGAATTACGTTTGATTCACTGAATCAATCATGAAAGTTTGATTCAATGAATCAAGAATGCAGTTTGTTTCATTGAATAAAAGCGTTAAGCTTGACACATTGAGTGAATGAGAGAAGCTATACTCTTTGAATTAACATGTGTAGTTTGGTTCATGGAGTGAATGTGTGCACTTTGATTGAAACAATGTGTGAACCTTGTGACACAGAGAGAATGAAAGTAGCTATATTCATTGAATTGACAAATGCAGTTTGCTTCATGAACTAAATGTGTGCAATTTATTGGATTGAATCAATGCGTTAAGATTGTGGCATTGAACGAATGAGAGTACCTCTCCTCATTGAATTATCATGCGCAGTCTGTTTCATTGAATGAACAAGTGTAGTAGGATTCACTAAATAAGTGAGTTAGGTTTGTTCGATTGAAACAAGGAATAAGGTTTGATTAATTGAATCAATGAATGTAGTTTGATTCAATGATTCAATGAATGCAGTTTATTTCATTAAATGAAACTGGTGAGCTTGACACATTGAATGAATTTGAGAAGCTCTACTCATTGAATTAAGACGGGCAGTTTGGTTCGTGTAGTGAACGTGTGCATTTTGATAGAGACAATGCGTGAAACTTGTGCCATTGAATGAATGAGAGTAGCTCTCCTCATTGAACTGACAAGTGCAGCCTCTTTCATTGAATGAACGCATGCAGTTTGGTTCACTAAATAAGGGAGATATGCTTGTTCCATTGAAACAAGGAATATGGTTTGATTCATTGAATCAATGATTGTAGTTTGTTTCAATGATTCAACGAATGCAGTTTGTTTCATTAAATGAAAGCATTAACCTTGACACATTGACTGAATGAGAGTACCACTACTCATTGAATTATATGTGCTGTCTGTTTCATTGAATGAACGAGTGTAGTCGGATTCACTAAATAAGTTGGTTAGGGTTGTTCAATTGAATCAAGGATTAAGGTTTGTTTCATTGAATCAATGATTGTAGTTTGATTCAATGATTCAATGAATGCAGTTTGTTTCATGAAATGAAAACGGTGAGCTTGACACATTGAATGAATGAGAGAAGCGCTACTCATTGAATTATTACGGGCAGTTTGGTTCATGGAGTGAATGTGTGCAGTTTGATTGAGACACTGTGTGAAGCTTGTGACATTGAATGAATGAGTAGCTGTATTCATTGAATTGACAAATGCAGTTTGCTTCATGAACTAAATGTGTGCAATTTGTTTGATTGAATCAATACGTTAAGAGCACCTCTACACATTGAATGTGCAGTCTGTTTCATTGAATGAACGAGAGTAGTAGGATTCTCTAAATGTGTTAGGTTTGTTCGATTGAAACAAGAATAAGGTTTGATTCATTGAATCAATGATTGTAGTTTGATTCAATGATTCAATGAATGCAGGTTGCTTCATTTTATGAAAGTATTAAGCTTGACACATTGACTGAATGAGAGTCAATTGAAATCTACTCATTGAATTCAGACGTGCAATCTGTATCATTGAATAAATGAGTTGAGTTTGCTCCATTGAATGAATGCATTTTGCTCGTGGCATTGAATGAATGGCCGGAGCTCTACTCTTTTAATAAAGACATACAGCGCATTTCATTGAGTGAATGGGTGCAGTTTGATTCACGAAGTAAATGAGTTAAGTTTATTTGATTCAATCCATTATTACTGTTTGATTCATTGACTAAATAATTGCAGTTTGATTCAATGATTGAATGGATTCAGTAATTGAATGAATGCAGTTAGTTTCATTGAATGAAATTGCTAAGCTCGAGACACTGAAGAAACAAGAAAAACTGTACTCATTGAATTAACACGTGCAGTCTGTTTCATTTAATGAATGCATGCAGTTTGTATCATTGCATGAACGCGTGCAGTTTCTTTCATTGAATGAATGGCAAAAGCTAGATTCATTTGAATAGGACTTGCAGTGTTCCTCATCGAATGAATGTTTGCAGTTTGATTCACTCCACAAATGAATGACGGTTGTACTATTAAATCAATGAATTACATTTGTTTCTTTGAATCAATGATTGAAATAAGAATCAATGAATGAATGTATGCAGGTTGTTTCTTTGAATTAAAACGTTAAGCTCGAGGCATTTAATTAAAGAGAAAAGTTCTACTCATTGAATGAACATGTGCAGTTTGTTTCATGGACTAAATGTGTGCATTTTTTTTGGTTGGATCAGTGCATTAAGCTTGTGGCTTTGAAAGAACGAGAGAACCTCTATTCATTGAATTATTATGTGCAGTCTGTTTCATTGAATGAATGAGTGCAGTAGGATTCACTAAACAAGTGAGTTACGCTTGTTCCATTGAAACAAGGAATAACCGTAGTTAGATTCAATGATTCAATGAATGCAGTTTGTATAATTGAATGGAAGCGTTGAGCTTGACACATTGGCTGAATGAGAGAAGTGCTCTCATTGAATTAACACGTGCAGTTTGGTTCATTGAGTGAATGTGTGTAGTTTGATTGAGACAATGTATGAAGCTTGTGACATTGAGAGAATGAAAGTAGCTGTATTCATTGAAGTGACAAATGCAGTTTGCTTCATGAACTAAATGTGTGCAATTGTTGGATTGAATCAATGCGTTAAGAGTACCTCTACTCATTGAATTATCATGTGCAGTCTGTTTCATTGAATGAACGAGTGTAGTAGGATTCATTAAACGAGTTAGGATTGCTCGATTGAAACAAGGAATAAGATTTGATTCATTGAATCAATGATTGTAGTTTGATTCAATATTTCAATGAAAGCAGTTTGTTTCATTGAATGAACGTATGCAGTTTGGTTCACTAAATAAGGGAGATAGGTTTGTTCCATTGAAACAAGGAATAAGATATGATTCATTGAATCAATAATTGTAGGTAGATTCAATGATTCAACGAATACAGTTTTTTTCATTGAATGAAAGCGTTAAGCTTGACCCATTGAATGAATGAGCGAAGCTCTACTCATTGAATTAAGACGTACAGTCTGTATCATTGAATAAATGAGTGCAGTTCGCTCCATTGAATGAATGCATTTTGCTCGTGGCATTGAATGAATGGCCGGAGCTCTACTCTTTTAATTAAGACATACAGTGCATTTCATTGAATGAATGGGTGCAGTTTGATTCACGAAGTAAATGAGTTAATTTTGGTTGATTGAAACCATTAATACTGTTTGATTCATTGACTCAATGATTGCAGTTTGATTCAATGATTGAAAGAATACAGTTGGTTTCTTTGAATGAAAGTGCTAATCTCGAGACATTGATTAAACAAGAAAAGCTGTACTCATTGAATTAACACGTGGAGTCTGTTTCATTTAATGGATGCATGCAGTTTGTATCATTGCATGAACGCATGCAGTTTCTTTCATTGAATGAATGGCAAAAGCTAGATTCATTGGAATAGGACTTGCAGTGTTCCTCATTGAATGAATGGTTGCAGTTTGATTCATTATTTGCATGAATGCAGTTTGATTCACTCCACAAATGAGTGAAGTTTATAAAATTAAATCAATGAATTACATTTGTTTCTTTGAATCAATGATTGAAATATGAATCAATGAATGAATGAATGCAGGTTGTTTCTTTGAATTAAAACGTTAAGCTCGAGGCATTTAATGAAAGAGAAAAGCTCTACTCATTGAATGAACACGTGCAGTTTGTTTCATGGACTAAATGTGCGCAGTTTGTTTGATTGAATCAATGTGTTAAGCCTGTGGCTTTGAACGAATGAGAGAACCTCTAGTCATTGAATTATCATGTGCAGTCTGTTTCATTGAATGAATGTGTGCAGCATTATTCACTAAATAAGGGAGTTACGTTTGTTCGATTGAAACAAGGAATATGGTTTGATTCATTGAATGAATAGTCGTAGGTTGATTCGATGAATGCAGTTTGTATAATTAAATTGAAGCGTTGAGCTTGACACATTGAATGAATGAGAGAAGCTCTCTCATTGAACTATCACGAGCAGTTTGTTTCGTTGAATAAAAGCGTTAAGCTTGACACATTGAGTGAATCAGATAAGCTCTATTCATTGAATTAACACGTGCAGTTTGGTTCATGTAGTGAATGTGTGCAGTTTGATTGAGACAATGCATGAAACCTGTGGCATTTAATGAAAGGCCATTGCTCGACTCATCGATTTGGCAAGTGCAGCCTCTTTCATTGAATGAGCGTGTGCAGTTTCATTCACTGAATAAGCGTGTTAAGTTTGTTTCATTGAAACATTGAATATCGTTTGATTCACTGAATCAATCATTAAAGTTTGATTCAATGAACCAAGAATGCAGTTTGTTTCATTGAATGAAAGCGTTAAGCTTGACACATTGAATGAATGAGAGAAGCTATACTCATTGAATTAACACGTGCAGTTTGGTTCATGTAGTGAATGTGTGCAGTTTGATTGAGACAATGCATGAAACTTGTGGCATTAATGAAAGGCCATTACTCTACTCATCGATTTGGCAAGTGCAGCCTCTTTCATTGAATGAGCGTGTGCAGTTTCATTCACTAAATAAGCTGCTAAGTTTATTTCATTGAAACATTGAATAACGTTTCATTCATTGAATCAGTCATTAAAGTTTGAAGCAAGGAATGCAGCTTGTTTCATTGAATCAAAGCGTTAAGCTTGACACATTGACTGAATGAGAGTCGCTCTACTCATTGAATTGACAAGTGCAGCCTCTTTCATTGAATGAACATGTGCAGTTTCATTCACTGAATAAGCGTGTTAAGTTTGTTTCATTGAAACATTGAATATCGTTTGATCCACTGAATCAATCATTAAAGTTTGATTCAATGAATCAAGAATGCAGTTTGTTTCATTGAATGAAAGTGTTAAGCTTGACACATTGAATGAATGAGAGAAGCTATACTCATTGAATTAACACGTGCAATTTGGTTCATGGAGTGAATGTGTGCAGTTTGATTGAGACAATGTGTGAAGCTTGTGACATTGAATGAATGAGCAGCTGTGTTCATAGAATGGACAAATGCAGTTGCCTTCATGAACTAAATGTGAGCAATTTGTTTGATTAAATCAATGCGTTAATCTTGTGGCATTGAACGAATGAGAGTACCTCTTCTCATTGAATTAGCATGTGCAGTCTGTTTCATTGAATGAAAGAGTGCAGTAGGATTCACTAAATAAGTGAGTTAGGTTTGCTCGATTGAAACAAGGAATATGGTTTGATTGATTGAATCAATTATTGTAGTTTGATTCAATGATTCAATGAATGCACTTTGTTTCATTAAATGAAAACGGTGAGCGTAGCACATTGAATGAATGAGAGAAGCTCTACTCATTGAATTAAGACGGGCAGTTTGGTTCATGGAGTGAAAGTGTGCAGTTTGATAGAGACAATGCCTGAAACTTCTGGCATATAATGAAACGCCCTCGCTGTACTCATTGATTTGACACATGCAGCCTCTTTCATTGAATGAACGTGTGCAGTTTCATTCACTTCGTAAGTGTGTTACGTTTATTTCATTTAGACATTGAATAACGTTTGATTCACTGAATCAATCATTGAACTTTGATTCAATGAATCAAGAATGCAGTTTGTTTCATTGAATGAAGGAGTTAAGCTTGACACATTGAATGAATGAGTGAAGCTCTACACATTGAATTAACACGTGCAGTTTGGTTCATGGAGTGACTGTGTGCAGGTTGTTTGATTGAATCAATGCGTTATGCTTGTGGCTTTGAAAGAATGAGAGTACCTCTACTCATTGAATTGACAAGTGCAGCCTCTTTCATTGAATGAACGTGTGCAGTTTCATTCACTAAATAAGCGTGTTAATATTTTTTTCTTTGAAACATTGAATAACGTTAGATTCATTGAACCACTCATTAAAGTTTGATTCAATGATTCATTGAATGCAGTTTTTTTCATTGAATGAAAGCGTTAAGCTTGACACATTAAATGAATGAGAGAAGCTCTACACATTGAATTAACACGTGCAGTTTGGTTCATGGATTGAATGTGTGCAGTTTGATTGAGACAATGTGTGAAGCTTGTGACATTGAATGAATGAGTAGCTGTATTCATTGAATTGACAAATTCAGTTTGCTTCATTAATTAAATGTGAGCAATTTGTTTGAGTGAATCAAAGCGTTAAGCTTATAGCATTGAATGAATGAGAGTAACTCTACTCATTAAGTTATCATGTGCAGTCTGTTTCATTGAATGAACGAGTGCAGGAGCATTCACTAAATAAGTGAGTTAGGTTTGTTCAATTGAAACAAGGAATATGGTTTTATTAATTGAATCAACGATTGTAGTTTGATTCAATGATTCAATGAATGCAGTTTGTTTCATTAAATGAAAGCATTAAGCTTGACCCATTGAATGAATGAGAGAAGCTCTACTCATTGAATTAAGACGTGCAGTCTGTATCATTGAATAAATGAGTACAGTTTGCTGCATTGAATGAATGCATTTTGCTCGTGGCATTGAATGAATAGCAGGAGCCATTTAACTCTTTGAATGAAGATGTGCAGTGCATTTCATTGAATGAAAGGGTGCAGTTTGAATCACGAGGTGTATGAGTTAGGTTTGTTTGATTGAATTAAAGCCTTTTCGCTTGACACATTGAATGAATGAGAGAAGCTCTACTCATTGAATTAACACGTGCAGTTGTTTCATGGAGTGAATGTGTGCAGTTTGATTGACACAATGCGTGAAACTTGTGGCGTTGAATGAATGAGAGTGGCTCTACCCATTGAATTGTCAAGTGCAGTCTCAATGAATGAACGTTTGCAGATTTATTCACTAAATAAGTGAATTAAGTTTGTTTCATTGAAACAATGAATAACGTTTAATTCATTGAATCAGTGATTGAAGTTTGATTCAATGAATTAATGAATGCTGTTTGTTTGATTGAATAAAAGCATAAAGCTTAACACATCGAATGAAAGAGAGAAGCTCTACTCATTATATTAAGACGTGCAGTCTGTATCATTGAATGAATGCGTGCAGTTTGTTCCATTGAATGAATGCGTTTTGCTCGTGGCATTGAATGAATGGCAGGAGCCATGTAACTCTTTGAATGAAGACGTGCAGTGTATTTCATTGAATGAATGGGTGCAGTTTGATTCAGGAAGTCTATGAGTTCAGTTTGTTTGATTGACTTAAAGCCTTTTCGCTTGACACATTGAACGAATGAGAGAAGCTCTACTCATTGAATAAACATGTGCAGTTTGGTTCATGAAGGGAATGTGTGCAGTTTGTTTGACACAATGCGTGCAACTTGTTGCATTGATTGAATGAGGGTAGTTTTACTCATGGAATTGAGAAGTGCAGTCTCATTCATTGAATGAACGTGTGCAGTTTGATTCACTTTATAAGCGTGTTAAGTTTGTTTCATTCAAAAAATGAATAACGTTTGATTCATTGAATCAATGATTGAAGTTTGATTCAATGAAGCAATGAATGCAGTTTGTTTGATTGAATAAAAGAGTTAAGCTCAACACACGGAATGAATGAGAGATGCTCTACTCATTGAATTAAGACCTGCAGTCTTAATTTCATTGAAGGAATATATGCACTTTGTTTCATTGAATGAATGCGTTTTGCTCGTGGCTTTGAATGAATGGCAGGAGCCAGTTAATTCTTTGAATGAAGACTTCCAGTGTAGTTCATTAAATGAATGAGTGCACTTTGATGCACGAAGTATATGAGAAAAGTCTGTTTGATTGACTTAAAGCCTTTTAACTTGATACATTGAATGAATAAGAGAAGCTCTACTGATTGCAGTTTGGTTCATGCAGTGAATGTGTGCAGTTTGTTTGACTCAATGCGTGAAACGTTTTGCATTGAATGAATGAGAGTAGCTCTACTCATTGAATTGTCAAGTGCAGTCTCTTTCATTGAATGAACGTGTGCAGATTGATTCACTAAATAAGTGAGTTAAGTTTGTTTCATTAAAACAATGATTGAAGTTTGATTCACTGAATTAATGAATGCAGTTTGTTTGATTGATTAAAAGAGTTAAGCTGAACACGTTCAATGAATGAGAGAAGCTCTACGTGCAGTCTGTATCACTGAAAGAATGTGTGCAGTTTGTTTCATTGAATGAATGTGTTTTGCTCGTGGCATTGAATGGATAGCAGGAGCCTTTTAACTCTTTGAATGAAGACGTGCAGTGTATTTCATTGAATGAGTGGGTGCAGTTTGATTCAGGAAGTGTATGAGTTAAGTTGGTTTGATTGACTTAAAGCCTTTTATATGCCACATTGAAAGAATGGGAGAAGCTCTACTCATTGAATTGACACGTGCAGTTCTGTTCATGGAGTGAATGTGTGTAGTTTGATTGAGACAATGCGTGGAACCTGTGGTGTTGAATGAATGAGAGTAGCTCTACTCATTGAATTGTCTAGTGCAGTCTCTTTCATTGAATGAACGTGTGCAGATTGATTCACTAAATAATTGAGTAAAGTTTGTTTCATTGAAACAAACTTTTGATGCATGTTTGATTCAATGAATTAATGAATGCAGTTTGTTTGATTGAATAAAAGCGTTAAGTTTAACTCATTGAATGAGTGAGAGAAGCATTACTCATTGTATTAAGATGTGCAGTCTGTATCATTGAATGAATGCGTGCAGTTTGTTTCATTGAATGAATGTGTTTTGCTCGTGGCATTGAATGAATGAATTAAGACGTACAGTGTATTTCACTGAATGAAAGGGTACGGTTTGATTCAAGAAGTATATAGGTTAAATCTGTTTGATTGACTTAAAGCTTTTAGCTTGACACATTGAATGAATGACAGAAGCTCTACTCATTAAATTAACACGTGAAGTTTGGTTCATGGAGGAATGTGCGCAGTTTGATTGATTCAATGCGTGAAACATGTTGCATTAATTGGATGATAGTAGCTGTACTCTTTGAATTGTCAAGTACAGTCTCTTTTAATGAATGAACGTGTGCAGATTGATTCACTAAATAATTGAGTAAAGTTTGTTTCATTGAAACAAACGTTTCATTGAAGCAAATTGTTTCATTGAAACAAACTTTTGATGCATTGAAACAATGATTGAAGTTTGATTCAATGAATTAATGAATGCAGTTTGTTTGATTGAATAAAAGCGTTAAGTTTAACTCATTGAATGAATGAGAGAAGGACTACTGACTGTGTTTGATGTGAATGTGTTTCCCTCTGGTTTTGTCCCTGACCATGAGGAAGATTGCTGTAGTGTCAGTGATGCCAGCCTTATGTAGTGTCAGAGCCAATGGATTTGTGCACGTGGTGTGATTGTTTACTTCCGGGTGAATGGTGCTCCATGTTGGACAGGGCGTTTAAGAATCATTGACATACGTCTGTGGAACTTGATCAAAAACAGAAATTGCTGAAGAAACTTAGCAGGTGTGGCAACATTTTCTAGAGTGAAAGTAGAGTTGATTTTTCATGAGCAGTGACCCTTCTACAAAGCTCCCGCATTTCTCCAGCAATATTTGTATCTTTATTTTCAGTGTCCACAGTTATTTGTTTAATTGAAAATTAGTGCCTATTCAATTCTGGAGAAAGTCAACAGGTGCGGCAGCATCTATAGAGCCAGGGAGACAGAGTTAGCATTTCAAGTCCAGTGTTACACTTCTTCAGAACTGAAAAGAATTTGAAAATGGGCCTTTTAATACTGTGACGGGTGTGTGTGGCGGGGAAAAAGAGGATGTGGTAGAAGATAAATGGGCTCTTAAAAGTGGTGAACGTGAGGATGATGTGAAACGGCTTTAAATTAAGATGTGGTGGATGAAAGTGGATTTCTCTATTAGGTGCAAGATAAGGAAGACACAACCAGCAAGGTCATGGGGAAACCAGGAGGGAGAATGTATGTAAAATGGATAACAGCCATAATGGCGTCAGACTGTGAAGTTATGAAATTGTATACAGGCTGTAACGTACAAAAGTGTAAAGTGGGGTGTTACTCGAGCTTGGGTTGTGTTTCATTTGAACATTGCAGCAGCCCAGGACTGAAAAGTTAGTATGAGAGCAAGGGAGGTTCTTGAAATGGGAAAGAACTCTAAGAGAGTCAGAGTCATTCCAACAGACAGAATGGAAGTGTTCCTCAGTGCAGTCTCTGTTCGGTTCCCCTCAGTGTAAAGGAGACTGCATTGTGAGCAGCAATGACAGGAGACCAGATTGAAAGAGTACAAGTGAAATGTTACTTCACCTGGGAGGTGTGACTGGGGCCTTGGACAGTGAGGAGGGAAGAGGTGAATGGGCAAGTGTTTCAGCTTCTGCATTTGCATGGGAAGGTGCCATGGGGGAGTGGGGAAATATTCGGGGTGATGGAGGATTCCTGTGTGAAATGCTGACAGTGGAGGGGAGGGGAAGATCTGTTTGATGGTGCTGTCCTGTTGGAGGTGGTGAAACTGGCGGAAGATGATTATATGAATGTGGAATCTAGTGCAGTGGGCAGTGAGGACAAGGGGAGGTCTATCATTGCTCTGGGAAGAAGGGGCTGGGAGAAGCGCGGGTGATGGGACAGTGACAGCGGAAGGCATTGTCGACTGGAGTTAAGGGATTTCTGGTTTGAGGGAAAAGGAGGTCACGTCAGCAGCAGCTCACTGGAATGTGTCATCATCAACCAGAAACAATAGAGATGGAGAAACTGGGAGAATGGAGTCAGCCTCGGCTGATCATGTGTTCATCCACATTTAGAAGTTCTTCCTGAATAATTGAAACGAACCAGACATTTAAGTTGATGATTTCTGTCTCACATCTGGGCTGAAGCGGGATTTGAAAATAGACCCAGAGGAAGGTCAGTGGGTGTTCAAAAAGAAGGACTCGATAAGAAGATGAACCAAAATCTTTAAGGATACTATTCAAACAGAAATTGAAGAGCATTAGTGTAGGGCCAGAATTCGGAAGTTTATTTCAGGAACCATAAACAGATGCTAGGCATGAATTTCAACTGTGCTTCCTGAACTAACCCACAAGTACCCCTGCCATTGCTGCTCTATCCTCTTCCCTTCTCATCACTCCTTCCTGATTCCAGGTTCCCCCTCTCCAATTACAGGGCACATTCTCTCACATTATAGAAAGCAAGCAAAAGGGGAGAAAATACATGATGTAGTAAATTGGCAAGAAATATAAAAGTAAGCATCCCAAGCTTTTCCGTGTATATGAAAACAATGTTCAAGATGAGTGTGTGACCTTTCGGAGAAAGAAATTGACGAATGAGTATTGAGAACATTTGGAGGGCATGGATGGGGAACTGGCTATCATTGCTCACAAGGGAAGTTATTGTAAATATTTCAATCATATAAACAAACTGATAGTGGGGGAAGATCTTGAACTGTTTCTAACAAAAGGAATAAGGTTTGTAACAAGCAGATAAGGCTAAGGGTAGCCAGGTCAGCAGTAATTCATAGATGGTTTTTAAAAAAACCACTTACAGATTGACTGGTAGCACCGTGTGAAATATTCCACAACACTCTGGATTACAGGGGTGTTCCAGTGAAACTGGAGACCCTCCAATGTGGCACCTGTCTTCAAGAAAGGAACGAGACAGAAAGCTGGAACCATTTATCCTCACCATTATTGCTAGGAATCTGCGAGTCTGTTAGTACAGAAGGAATTGCAGGGCATTTAGAAAAGCTCCACACAGAGACAGCATGGTTCTGTGAAAGGGAAAGTATATTTTGTCTGTAAAATCATGCAAAGATTTTCTGCAGATCCCTGAGAATGCAACAATCGGACGTGATGAAGGGGGACTGGTAGACATGAGGCTTTCCAGAGATTTAACAGGAGGTATCACAAATTGAAGGTTCGTACACAAGACAGAATCTCATAGTAGAGTGGATATTGTATTAGCATAGCATGAAGGTTGGTTAACACATAGGAGTTGGAGAGTCAGGATTATTCGATCTTTCTGTCAAATATGTGTCTACTGGATTACCACAATTATCAGTCCAACAGCTTCCGTTATTGACAACTATCCTGATAGCCTGATGGAGAGAGCTGAGTGCAATATACATCCGAGTTTGGGGACAACACTGAGAACCAAAAGGCAGGCTGTTATTTAATGAAGAGGACTCCCAAACTAAAGAGCAGTACAAAGGGATTGGAGTGTTCCTGTGAATAAACCATAAAGTCAGCATGCTGACGCAGCAAATAACTAGTTTAGTTCATTAGGCAGGTTCCTGGGATGAAAGGGTTCAATTATTGAGTTCATCAAAAATGGTGAGGCGATTATTCATTGTGGTTGAAATGAATGAGGGTGATATTACTGAAACGTACAAGATACAGAGGGGGCTTAACAAGGTAGATGCTGAGAATATGGTTCCACACCTGGGCAGAGTATCGAACTCGGGGACATAGAAACAGAATAAGGGATATTGATTTCAAACTTGGATGTAATTAACTGTCTTCTCTCAGAAGGTAGTGAATATCTAGAATTCGCTAATGCAGAGAGTTGTAGAGGCTGGGAGACTGAATGTATTTACAGATGGTGCGGATTGGTTTTTGACACCTCAGCGAGTTGAGGGATACAAGGGGTTAGCAAGAAAGTGGAGTTGAGCCACTTATTGAATGTTCTTTTTGAATGCTCATATTAAATGACAGTGCAGGCTCGAGGGGCTGAATGACCTACTCCTGTTCCCTTTCTTATGTTCTTATGTTATGCCTTGGAAAATAACTGGTTATTTTCGTGGAAATCGTGTTGTACAATGTTGCATTGAAGGAGAGCAGAGGATTTGTTTGAGTTAATTCTGGGTGAGGTAAGGGAGCTGTATTCGCAGCGAATCTGGGTCTGTAACATGACACATATTTGGAGCAGACGTTACAATGAGGGGAAGTCTGGAAAGAGGGTTTGGCGGGTGGGGGCTCACTTCCTGTCCAGTTTGGATTTTCCAAGAACATTTCCGAAACTACACATAACCATCAGAGTGGCCTTGATCTGCTCCTGTGTAGCAGGTCTGAAGGGCTGAATGGAACTTCATAAGACAGTGCTGAGGGACAAGAGGGGGCCATTCGGCCCTTTGGCACTACTACACCAGTAAATAAGTTCGTGGATCATCTCATTGTTGTCCCAGGTGCACTTTTCTCTCCATGCACACTTATCCCTAATTTACATGTCTATGGAAAATCAGACAAAGCCAGCCTCGATCTAATATAAAGACCTGGCCATCCCAAACATTGGGGAAACAGAATTTACACTTGAATGAAATCCCACTTTGTGAGTTTCTCTTCACTCCGGTTCTGACTGAGGTTGGAGGGTTTCACTTTTCCTTTCCTAGTCCCTCTCCTCCACTGCTCACAACAAATTTAAAATGTAACTAGGTTGGTGATATGGCCGATGATAAAGGTCTCAGACTGGGTCAGGTTCAGTGATAGAACATGTCAGGCGATTTCCTTTCGTCAGCCACAAGTAACTAATAGAACTAATGGAGGAGCATGGTGGATCTGTGGTTAGCACTGCAACCTCACATCCCGAAAGAGCTGGGTTCAATTCCAAACTCGGGCGTCCCTCCATGTGGAGTTTGAACATTCTCCCTGTGTCTGGATCTGTAATATGACACATATTTCATCCCAGTGCTCCAGTTTCCTCCAACATCCAAAGATGTGCAGCTTGGAGTGGATTGACCATGACAGATTGGGTGGGATGCTGTTCGATGGGTCGGTGTGGATTCGATGGGCAGAATGTCCTGCTTCCACAATGTCGAGGTTCTATAACAATGGCAACAAGTTTAGACCATAAAAACACCCAGTGGGTATCTACCTGATCCATTCTGCTGAAGGTGTTGTACGTTTCAATGAGATCATCTCTCTTCCTATGTGTAACCTGTTAAAGTCTCCATAATATAAGGCATTCATCCCTGGAATATATGAAGTGAAACATCTCTGAACTGCTTCCGATGTCATTATATCCATTCTCATGCAAGTAGACGAAAAGTAACCTCACACCCCAGATGATTTTTATTTTTGTTTTCACAGAGTGCTGTGAGTCTTTGGAACTGTCTTCCCCGCAGAGCATGAGAGGCAGATATATTGAATATTTTTGTGGGGCAGACAGCAAGGTTCATAAGTAACAATGTAGTCAAGAATTATCGAGGAATGGGTAGAAATAGAACATAGAACATAGAAAAGTGCAGCGCAGAATAGGCCCTTTGGCCCTTTGTGCCGAGATTTAATCCGAATGTAAAATATAGTAAATTAACTGACACACCCCTCAACTTAACTTCTATCTATGTGCACGTCCAGCAGTCGCTCAAATGTCCCCAATGACTCTGCTTCCACCACCACAACTGGCAACGCATTACATGCATTCACAACTCTCTGCGTAAAGAATCTACCTCTGACGTTCCCTTTATACCTTCCTCCTAATATCTTCAAACTATGACTTCTCATACCAGTCAATCTTGCCCCTGGGAAAAGTCTCTGGCGATTGACTCTATCTATTCCTCTCATTATTTTGTACACCTCGATCAGGTCTCCTCTCTTCCTCCTTCTCTCCAGAGAGAAAAGTCCGAGCTTATTCAACCTTTCTTCATAAGGTAAGCCCTCCAGTCCAGGCGGCATCCTGGTAAACGTTCTTTGCACTCTCTACAAAGCCGCTGTATCTCTCCTATAGTAGGGTGACCAGAACTGGACACAATATTCCAAGTGTGGTCTCACCAGTGACTTGTAGAGCTGGAGTAAAACCTCACCTCGATCCCCCATTAATGAAAGACAAAACATCATTTGCTTTCTTAACAACCCTTTCCACTTGAGTGACAACTTTGAGGGATCTATGCACTTGAACACCCAGATCCCTCTGTTCCTCCACAACGACAAAAATCCAGTCTTTAATCATATATTCAGCATTCCAGTTCAACCTTCCAAAACGCATCACTTCGCATTTATTGAGGTTGAACTCCATCTGCCATTTCTCAGCCCAGCTCTGCTTCCTGTCTATGTTGCGCTGCAGCCTGCAGTAGCCCTCTATACTATCGATGACACCTCCAACCTTTGTGTCATCTGCAAATTTACTAATCCACCCCTCAACCTCCTCATCCAAGCCATTTATAAAAACTACAAAGATCAGAGGCCCAAGCACAGAGCCCTGCACGACCCCACTTAACACTGACCTCCAGGCAGAATACTTTTCATCCACAACCACTCTCTGCCGTCTGTCAGCCAGCCAATTCTGAATCCAGATAGCCAAATCTCCCTGTATCCCATACGTTCTGGATTTATGAATGAGCCTACCATGGGGAACCCGATCAAATGTCTTGCTGAGTTCCATATACACCACACCTACTGCTCGACCTGTCTTGACACCTCTTCAAGAACCCAATAAGATTTGTGAGGCATGACCTGCTACTCACAAAGCCATGCTGACTGCCTTTAATTACACTATGCTTTGCCAAATAGTCATAAATCCTATCCCTCAGAATTCTTTACAAAACCTTTCTCACCACAGTCATAAGACTGACTGATCTGTAATTGCCAGGGATTTCCCTATTACCCTTCTTGAAAAGAGGAACAACATTTGCCTCCTTCCAATCCTCGTTACTGTTCTTGTGGAGAGTGAGGAGGCAAATATCATTGCCAGCGACTTAAGAACCTGCTTCCTCCCTTTCCAGAGCAGCCGAGGATAAATAGGATAAATCTGCTCTGGCCCTGGAGCCTTATCAATCTTAATGTCTTCCAAAATTTCTAGTACAGCAACTTCATCAATCTTGACCTTTTTTTAAGATTAGATTACTTACAGTGTGGAAACAGGCCCTTTGGCCCAACAAGTCCACACCACCCCGCCGAAGCGTAACCCACCCATACCCCTACATCTACATTTACCCCTTACCTAACACTATGGGCAATTTTAGCATGGCCAATTCACCTGACCTGCACATCTTTGGACTGTGGGAGGAAACCGGAGCACCCGGAGGTAACCCACGCAGACACAGGGAGAACGTGCAAACTCCACACAGTCAGTCACCTGAGGCGGGAATTGAACCCGGGTCTCTGGCGCTGTGAGGCAGCAGTGCTAACCACTGTGCCACCGTGCCGCCCGGTCAAGACTGTGTCCCAGCTCCTCGAAGTTTTCATTTACAACATATTCCCTTTGGCGAAAACCGAAGCAAATAAAACTCATTTAGGGCATACCTGAAGAAGGGCTTATGCCCGAAGCATCGATTCTCCTGATCCTTGGATGCTGCGTGGTATGCTGTGTTTTTCAAACACCACATTTTTCAACTCTGGTCTTCAGCATCTGCAGTCCTTACTTTCTTCCCCTATCTGCTCAGACCCCAGGCACAAGTTCCCTACGCTATCCCTGATCGGCCCTACCTTCTCCCTTATCATTCTCTTATTCCTCACATACGATTAAAATGCCTTTGTGTTCTCCCTAATCCTTCTTGCCAAGCCTTTCTCGTGCCCCCTCCTAGCTCTCCTCAGTCCAATTCTGAGCTCCTTTCGAGCAATACTGTAATCTTCTAAAACTGTGATAGACCCTTGCTGCCTTCTTCCTTTTCATGAGAAGTTCCTCTGTTCTCGTCCTCCAAGGTTCCTTAATCTTACCCCTTCTTACCTGTCTCAGAGGAACAAATTTGTGTATCACTCGCAACAACTTCTCCTTAATTAGTCTCCACATGTCTGCTGTGCCCTTTCTGTGGAACAATTTCTCCCAGTCCGTGCTTCCCAACTCCTGTCTGATAGCGTCATAATTTCCTTTTTCTCAATTAAATATTTTCCTTCAGTAACTGTTCCTTTCACTCTCCAAGGCTATGCTAAATGTGAGGCCGTTGTGATCACTCTCGCCGAAGTGTACTCCCACTGCAAGATCTGACACCTGTCCTGGCTCGTTGCAAAGCACCAAATCCAATATGGCCGCTCCCCTCGTCGGTCTGTCTACATACTGAGTAAAGAATCCCTCCTGAAGACACCTGACAAAAACGGCTCAATCCAGACCATCTACACTTAGAAGGTGCCAGTCGATTTTGGAAAAGTTGAAATCACCCATACCAACAACCCTGCTACTTCTGCATTTTTCCAGAATCTGCTCACCTATGAGATCTTCAATCTCTCTACTGTTATTAGGTGGTCTATAGAAAACCCCCAATGAGGTGGCTGTTCCCTTGCTGTTCCTAACTTCCACCCATACTGACTCAGTAGACAAACCTTCCTCAACAACCTTCGTTTCTGCAGCTGTGATGCACTCTCTTATTAGCAATGCTATACCCCTCCTCTTTTTCCACCCTTCTTGTTCTTTCTAAATGTTCGAAACCCTTGAACATCAAGCAACCATGCCTGCCCCTGTGAAACCCACATCTATGTCATGGCAATGACATCGTAGCCCCAAGTACTGATCCATGCTCTAAGTTTGTCACTCTTATTTCGGACACTCCCTGCATTAAAGCAGACACACTTTAACCAATCGTTTTGTTTCATCACGTGAGAAACCTTCCTGACAGATTCAATATATCCTGTCCCTCTCTCGTATGAAACTGACCCCCTCTTAGACATGTGGCTCTGATTCCCACCCCCACCCCTCACGAAACTAGATTAAACCCTCCAGAATCACACAAGCAAATCTCCCACCAAGGCCATTTGTGCCCCTCCAGTTCGGGTGCAACCCGTCCTTCATGTTCAGGTTTTATCTTCCCGGGAAGGTATCCCAATGGTCAAGATATTTGAAGCCCTCCGTCCTGCACCAGCCTCATAGCCACGTGTTAAGCTGCATTTGCTGACTGTTCCTCATCTCAATATCTCGTGGCACCGATAGCAAACCTGAGATCATAGAACATAGAACATAGAACATAGAACAATACAGCACAGAACAGGCCCTTCGGCCCACGATGTTGTGCCGAACTTCTATCCTAGATTAAGCACCCATCCATGTACCCATCCAAATGCCACTTAAAGGTCGCCAATGATTCTGACTCTACCACTCCCACGGGCAGCGCATTCCATGTCCCCACCACTCTCTGGGTAAAGAACCCACCCATGACAACTTCCCTATACCTTCCACCCTTCACCTTAAATTTATGTCCCCTTGTAACACTCTGTTTTACCCGGGGGAAAAGTTTCTGACTGTCTATCTATTCCTCTGATCATCTTATAAACCTCTATCAAGTCACCCCTCATCCTTCGCCGTTCCAACGAGAAAAGGCCGAGAACTCTCAACCTATCCTCGTACGACCTACTCTCCATTCCAGGCAACATCCTGGTAAATCTTCTCTGCACCCTCTCCAAAGCTTCCACATCTTTCCTGAAGTGAGGCGACCAGAATTGCACACAGTACTCCAAATGTGGCCTAACCAAAGTCCTGCACAGTTGCAGCATCACTTCACGACTCTTGAATTCAATCCCTCTTCTCATGAACGATAATACACCATAGGCCTTCTTACAGACTCTATCCACCTGAGTGGCAACTTTCAAAGATCACTACTCAACCCGTCCTGTTCTAGAGCTTCCAACCTACCTCTCTGTAGTCACTTTTCAGATCCTCAATCCCTTTCCGCACCCACTGAAAAACTTCCCAGAATTCCTTCGCTCCTCTGTTCTATCAGCTAATAGAGGCCATGACACCTGAGGTAAGTCTTTCAAACGGTTAGACTCACCTTCCCAGAATTCCTTCGTTCCACTCTCGCAGCTCTTGGCAAATGGTGCAGTGTGGGGGAATGTGCAGCATGGGAAAATTCTGACAGTGGTACCAAATTACACTGCTCCAGAACATCCGGCAAAATGAAATGATAATCTAAAAAACACTTTACAAAGCTAACAGGCAGAGAATAAAGTTCCAAAGCACCATGGCGCTGCTCTGTCATTAGAGAGAGACTACTCGTAGTGGTTTATCCTGAGGTCAGGTGGATAGAGTTTGTAAGAAGGCCTATGGAGTATTATCGTTCATTAGCAGAGGGATTGAATTCAAGAGTCGTGAAGTGATGTTGCAGCTGTACAGGACTTTGGTTAGGCCACATTTGGAGTACTGTGTGCAGTTCTGGTCGCCTCACTTCAGGAAAGATGTGGAAGCTTTGGAGAGGGTGCAGAGAAGATTTACCAGGATGTTGCCTGGAATGGAGAGTAGGTCGTACGAGGATAGGTTGAGAGTTCTCGGCCTTTTCTCGTTGGAACGGCGAAGAATGAGGGGTGACTTGATAGAGGTTTATAAGATGATCAGAGGAATAGATAGAGTAGACAGTCAGAAACTTTTTCCCCGGGTACAACAGAGTGTTACAAGGGGACATAATTTTAAGGTGAAGGGTGGAAGGTATAGGGGAGATGTCAGGGGTGGGTTCTTTACCCAGAGAGTGGTGGGGACATGGAATGCGCTGCCCGTGGGAGTGGTAGTGTCAGATTCATTGGCGACCGTTAAGCGGCATTTGGATAGGTACATGGATGGGTGCTTAATCTAGGATAGACGTTCGGCACAACATCGTGGGCCGAAGGGCCTGTTCTGTGCTGTATTGTTCTATGTTCTATCACCCCACCTCGGGTGATGACGTGAGGTTGAGAGAGCGTCCCTTTCATGGTAACCTCTGTCAATGTGGGGAACAGAACATGCACTGTTGGCATCCCTCTGCATCACAATCCAGCCGTACAGCCGAGTGAGTGGGAGACAGTGTAACTGTTACTGACAAAAACAGGCACAGGCAAAGTAAAACAAATCTTTCATAACAAGGAAAAAGGTAAAATTTAGATAACGGTCAAGATAACGGCTGAGGATAAAAGCGTTCTCTGCTATAAATTGTATTTTATAATGATACAAGTGTTTAGAAGCCAGCTTTGGCTGAATACAATAATGTGAGACAAAAAAATTAACCAGAATTACTAATTGTAATTTGCTATCAACAACCATAAATAAGTGTATATTTTTGATTGGTCTGTGTAAAACATCTAACCATTACATAGAAGTATAATGCTGATGGAATATATTGCTCACAGATTCCGTTCCCATAGGAAATGCCCTCGAACAGGCGCTTGAAGAAAACCGGGGTAAATATGCCCGAGTGTCATCTGGATCAGCCACGATCTTATTAAATGCTGGAGCATGTTTGAAGGGTTGAATGGCCTCATGATCGATTTTTATTGAATGTGATTCAAAAAAGGTACATCTCTACTCCTTCCCATTTATTTGTAACTTACTGGGGCAAAGACATTTTCATGAAAATCGGAATTATTTGGAACATTATCTGGAATATTCCATATTTGCCATTCTCCACAATATTATTTCACCATGTGTGGGTGTTGCAAAGGCGAGAGAGAGAGAGAGATGGGAAAGGTTTGGTATGCCACAGTGAGAGTGGTGGAGCATGTGCCGGGGTCGGTGCTATAACAGATATACAGTGAGTGTGGGGGAGCAGAGAGAAAAATGTTACACTTATCCTGACAGAACCGGGAAAATTACTGATGCTTATCCTGTATTGCTGGCCATTTCTTCAAACCACAGATACTGCATTGAGCTGTGTGGTGAGCTCAGACCATGCTCGGTGGGATTGGAGGTGTGGCCCACTCTGGGAAGAGAATAGTCTTTCTTTGTACTACCACATCCACCAGGACCTCTGTGCCCCTGTCGCCAAACCGTGATGTAATTGCCCCTTAACTGTCATGCTCGTGGTAAACTGTGCAGGGCAACTCCAAACTGAGAAAGCTCAACCGTGTGTTCATTGGCCTTTTCAAGATGGCACAAATGCCAGGAATCACGGAATATCCAGGACTCTCAGGGCCTTGATAAGTACTTCCAGCCATGATGGGTGGGAGAATTGGGCTGATGGTGAATGAGGGAGACCATGGGGTGGGGTAGGTAGTTAATGAGATGAGTCCGATAAGATAGCACCAGGAAACGAGCTCGGCTTTGTACATACAATCCCTCTGTCACGGTCAATGAAAATGGCACTGAGACAAATTTTGTTAATTTCAGCCCAGTGAGTCGAAGACTCTGCTGACCCCACTCCCAGTTACAACGCTGCAGAATAAATGCTCAGGCGATATTTTCCATCATAAGAAAAAGACACCAGCATCCCCTTCATCAATCATTCCTGGGAATACTGGCTCATGTTGCAGGATGCTGCCGAAATATCTTTATTTCAGCATTCTGAAATCTGTGATCTTACATAATTTTTTTTTCCATCTCCCTTTCTCTTTTGTCCTAAAATCCTTTTGTTTGTTTGTACTTAAACTGATTCCCCCGCCTTCTCTCTCTGGCAGGGATAATGGAAGAGGGAATATGGACTATGGAATAAGGACTCTGTATCAGAGTGATAATATCACTGGACGGGTAATTCAGAGGCACAGGCTATGACTCCAAAGGCACTGTTTAAAATTCTACCACAGCTGACAACAGAGCTTAAATTCGAATGACAACATTTGGAATTAAATCTAATTTCAGTCATAGAAAGCAGAATTTATTTTTTTATTTTTCACTGATAGCGTTTGGTAAAGAAACTGAACATTATTTCCCAGTCTGCACTAAGTGTGTCTTCAGACTCACGACAATGTGGTTGTGGTTGGCTCCATATTGTCTTGACAAATTACCTCACAGACAAGGGGAATTAGTGATGGACAACACCTGCTGCCCTTGCCAATGATGCTGACATCCCATGAAACAACAGCATTAATGATGATATAAACCAAGGAACTGTAGATGCTGGAGATCTGAAATAAAATTCTGCAGTCTGAAAGTATTGGAGAATCTCAACAGGTATGGTAACCTCTGTGAGGAGAAACACAGAAAACGTTTCCAGTCCAGTGACCCTGCTTCACAACGGAAAGCAACTGGGAAATAATATTATTTATTATAAAGATCAAAGAAAATTTACAGCCCAGGAACAGGCCCCTCGTCCCTCCATTGCTGAGCCGATCCAAATGTACTGTCTAAACCTGTCAGTCAATTCGTGAGCATCTATATCCCTCTGTTCCCCACCTACTCATGCAGCTGTCCAGTCGCACGTTAAATGAATCTACCGTGCCTGCCTCTACCAACTCTGCTAGCAACACGATCCAAACGCCCACCACCCTCTGTTTGTAGCACTTGCCGCGTGTGTGTCCCTTAAACATTCCACCTCTCACTTTGAAAGCACGACCTCTCGTTATTGAATCCTTTACCCTGAGAGAAAGCCTGTCTCTATCCATCCTCTCTATACACTTCATGACTTTGTGAACCTCAATCTCCGTTTTTCCAATGAAAATAATCCTAACCTACTCAACATTTCTTCACAGCTAGCAGCTTACAGACCAGGCAACGTCCTTGTAAACAGTCTCTGCACCCTGTCCAAAGCGTCCACATTCTTTTGGTAATGTGGTGACCAGAACTGGACATTAAATTCTAAATGTGGCCGAACCAATGTCTTGTACAATCTTAACATGATTTGCCAGCTCTTATACTCAATACCCCATCCAATGAAGGCAAACATACTATATTCGTTCTTGACCACTCTATCCACTGTGCAACAACTTTCAGGGTTCAATGGACCCGCACTCCTAGATCTCTCAGCCCATCAACGTTTCCTAAGGCTCTTCCGTTCATTCTATAATTTGCTCTAGAATTAGTCTTCTTTAAATGCATCATCTCACATTTGTCTGGATTAAACTCCGTCTGCCACTTTTCCGTCCAACTCTCAAGTCTGTCTATATCCTCCTACATTCTTTGACAGTCCATTATGCTTTCTGCTACTCCACCAATTTTCGTGTCATCTGCAAACTTGCTATTCTTACCAACATTGTCCTCTTCCAGATCATTTATGTATATTACAAACAACAGTGACCCCCCCCCCCCCCCCCCACACACACACACACATACACTGACCCAATCCTGGTATCAGGGATGATTGAATTGGAGGGAGAGTTAGCGGCAAGGTTTGAAATGAATGGATGGAGAAATGCCAGAAAGAGAGAGAAAAAAATGAAAAGCGAGCAAAGGCATTCTTTTCATCAACTGGAAGGAAAATAAAATGGCAAGTTATTCTTACATTTTCCTTTTCCCATATTCCTGAAAATCACGTCGATTTAGGTATATCCCAGTTTAAAATGAGTTATTTTCCTATTGACTCTCTTCCCTGAGTGTGATGATCAACTCCATCAGCACTACTGGTGCTGCCCTTATAGTTGCTGAGATAAACAGAAATGCAATATTCTGTTGTGAACTGCTTGTTTGTAGAGAGTAACTGTTACTATGGCACTGTGCAGAGACGCAACGGCTTTTTCAGCCAGGAAGAGAAACTAAGGAGGTGAATGTATTTTCAAAACTAAATGGGTACACGATGGTTGTGGGGAATTTCCTGTCCTTTGAAAGTCAGTTGAGTTTCTGTGGATGCTTTTCACAGGTATGTGTTGTCAGCTGCTGGGTGTGTTCAGGGAGACCCGAGGGTCTGGTGACACCACTCTGGACACTGAATTTACAGAGTGTCTGTGTCCATGGAAAACAAATGGAGCTGAGACCACACAGAAGCGAAGCGCTGTCAACAGGGAGGAGCGACGCACAGCACTATCCTCCCTGTGAATTCCAGGATTATTTTCCTAAGCTGGACCCATTCCAGGTGTAATGTGTGAAACCGGTCTTTTTTTAAAATACGAGTTGCTCACTGGCCTGTGACCCCTCCTTCAGTGTAGTCTGCAGGCTCACACCAGGGACAGGATTGTGCTGACACTCACCGTGAAGGGAACTGGATTGAATCTGGAACTTTCCAGGCTGGAGTGTGTGACTTATCCGTCATCTCTGGAGTGTAGTCCTCTTATACATCACTAGCTGACAGAAGCTATTTGCGCACTGAGAGTAATGCATTGGTTCTGCCTCCACAGAGGAAGGTACGGAAACAAATGAGGAAACAGAGTGGCAACTGTAAAAGGTGAACGACAGAAAATTAGAATTAATAAAAAGTATGTCTTTGAAAATATCATTGAAGTGAAGATTTGTCAAGTGATGCATCTGATGAGCTACTTGCATGAGTACTGAGGAGGTGGCAACGGAGCTAGTAAAAGAATTATTGATTATTTTTCAAAGCTGCTTGGATTCTGGAAATGATCCTACAGACTGGTAAGCAGCTATTGTGAAACTAAATAATTTAAACAGGACGGAGAGGGCAAGCAGAAAACTGTAGAGTGGATAGCTGAATGTCAGCTGCAAGGAAGAAACATCATTGTAACCTTCCGTAAGGAATATGAATACTTAACATTTGGAGAATAATGATATGATTTGGTAGAGTCAGCCTAGATTCAGGAAAGGGCAATGATCTTTGATAAACCTGCTGGGGTTTGTAGAGATTGTCCGCTGTGACATCAACAATTGAGAACCAGTGGGAGTGGAATATTTAAACTTTCAGCAGACGATTGACATGGATGAATAAGGGTGATTGGGGAATGTTAGTGTCCATGGGTAGGTAGGGGTGGAATATATACCATGGATTAACAATTGGTTAATGGAGTTAGGAGAAGAGTATTGTTTTTCTCTGGACTGAAGACTCGTTTGGTATCAGATGAATCACTGTTTGGACAATAGCTGCTCACAAGGTACAAAAATAATTCAGATTTTAACGACAACCATTATCAATAGCTTTTATATTTATTAAATGGCGATAGATTGGGAAGCACTGTTGTTGAAAAGGACCTCGATGGGCTTAGTCATAAGTCACAAACAGAATTCTTTCGGGGCAGGAAGTCAGTGATAGGTGGTTCTTCATGCAAATTGATTGAAGTGCCAGAGTTTGTGTATCTTTCCTAATGGTACTGTTTTGTTGAGGGAGTATTTGGTGCATTTGTTCTGCTTTATAAATAATGATCTCTTTGTCACTGAGAGAGTCCAAAGGAGTTTCACCAGACTAAACCCTTGCATGATAGCATCATCAGGAGAGAGTGCAGTAACTGTGTGTTTAATCTGTCGCGCTGTGAGGAAATAATAAATTGAAAATTGATGGTTATGGACGGACATTCATTATGCCTCAAATAGCTAAATGGGGTGGAAATTCCATACTTTTCATTGCATGTTTGATTCCCTATAGTTTACGTGCCTCTGCAGAGCCCCCATGTTGATTGACAGAGAGGTACAAGCTCTGAGTGAACTCTGAACACTTTAATGCATAGTTACTGTGTAACACTGCGTTGAATGTCACTTCGCACACAATCCTGTCGGCACTCACAATAACTTCATTCTGAAACAGTTAGCCATTCCGCACCAGCTTCTGACCTCCATGGAGACCAAGGGTATGCTCTCTTGGAGATGGAAGACAACTTGGAGAATGGCTAAAAAAACGTTGGCTTCAGTTTGACTGCCAGAAAAACATGTTAAAGTATCACTTACGTATTTTGTGTAATTAAGCCATGTCGATCAATTTGGAGCAGTCAATCTGTTCAGGCCCTGCTCCATTTGTTTGTGATGTTGGAGCATTTCTGACACCTTCCTGTTCCACTGTTAGTGACTTGAGATGCCAAATAACTTCTTCCTGTCCCTTTTTAATGACATCGGGAGTGAAATGGTTCTCTTTCTGATTCCATGTTCGTGACGTGTGGGAGTGAGCAGGTTTCTTCTCTTCCTGTGTAATAGGCAGGAGGGACTGAATGGGCTATCCTATGCCTTGTTCAATAATGTGATAGGCTGAATGACTTCTCCATCTTCTTGTGAACCCAGACAGAGGTGCTGAATGAGCTCCTCTTTTTACTGTGGTAATGTACAGTGCTGTTATATGAATATTATCCTGGCTTTAGCAGCACAATATTGAACGTTGTCCTGGTCTTGTTGCACATGGACACAGACTGTTTCAAGATCTGAAGGGGTTATTCTGAACATTATGTAAACTTCAGTGAATATCCCTACGTCTGCTCAGTTTGGATTCAATGGGCTGAATAGCCTCCTTCCACATTCTATGATGATACACTGGAGATGGAAGGTTTGTGAAGGTTTGTAGCTCAGGTTAAGGTTTAGGGTGTAGGTTTGCTCGCTGAGCTGTAGGTTTGATATCCAGACGTTTCATTACCTCGCTAGGTAACATCATCAGTGTATTTCTTCTTTTTTAAAAAAAAAGACAGATGAGTAAAGATAATATTTCAAGTCCAACATGACCCCTGTTCAGAACTGAAAAGTATGTTTTAATCATTTTGCAAAAGTGAATGAGGGATGATGGGAAACAGAGCATGTGGAGGTGCAGTGCCACAGAGGAATTTAAAAAAAAGAAAAGCACCATTTCGACTGGGACAACACATCTATCCTGGGACAGGCTAAGCAAAGACATGTCAGAGAATTCCTAGAGGCCTGGCACTCCAACCACAACGCCATAAACAAACACATAGATCTAGATGCCATCTATCAACCCCTCAAAAAACGAACAGGAACTGACATCACCACAAACCCCAGGAACCCCATCCATGAGAAAGATATAAACAGAAAGTAGGAGACAACAGCTTCGCTTTACTTGGCGGTCGCCACTGATGATGTTACCTAGCCAGGTAATGACACGTCTGGATATCAAACCTACAGCTCAGCGAGCAAACCTACACCCTAAACATTGGAGATGCCTGGGCTGAGGGAGCTGCTCTGAGGATCTCCTACAGTGTTCTCCCAAAGCTGAGATGATTTTTGACCACAGATTGTGTTATGAATGACACCAAACAGTGGAGATGTCACAATCAATTCTCATAAAGTGCACTTTTGCTCAGGCTCCTTGATGTCATTCTCAGTCTAATACTGAATTTGTGCATCTTGCATTATTGTTCACTTCCCAGTGTATGTCTCTTCAAGTTGGACAGGGCATTGGAGCAGCTTGGACACACGTCTGAAACTTGCTCAAAAACAGAAATTGCTGGAGAATCTCAGCAGGTCTAATTGCATCTGTGGAGACAGAGAAACAGAAATAATATTTCAAGTCCAGCGTGACCCCTGTTCAGAACTGAAAACTACTTTTTAACCCTTTCGCAAAAGTGAATGAGGGATGATGGGAAACAGAGCATATGGAGGTGCAATGCCACAGAGGAATGAGCTTTTAATTACTGTGAAAGAGAAACAGATGTGAAATGGGTGTAAATTAAAGTGTGAATAGGAAAAATGGGTTGTCTCTACTGAGTGCAAGATAAACAAGGCACAGACAAGAGCATCGGGAGACCATGAAGATAGGGAGGCCAGGAAGCAGAATGCATGAAGAATGAAGAACAGCCATAATGATCCAGATTCAAAGACACTGTTGAGGTCACTCCCATTTAAAAAGCAGTGGAACAAATGCTCAAGCACAACTCTCCATCGTCTGCACTCTCACCGATACCCCATTCACCCATAATTGCTGGGAATACTGGTTCACATTGTCGGATGCCGTTGAAATATCTTCACTTCAGCATTCTGAAAACTGTGATCTTCCATGAATTGTCTCTCAATCTCCCTTTCTCGTTTTCACAAAATAATTTCCTTTTTTTGGTATTTAAACTGATTTCATGTGCATGTGTGGGACGTGTGGCTGTGCATGTGACTGTTTGAGTATGTCTGTTTTGTGTGTGCCTGTGTACGTGCCTGTGTGTGAGCCTATGTTTGCGTGTGGGTGGAGGGTGTTGGAGTCTGTGTGTTTGTGCGTGTGTCGGCATGTGTCCGTGTGTGTGTGTGTGTGTCGGTGTCTGTGTCTGTCTGTGTGTGTGTTTCTGTGTCTGTGTGCACGTGTGTGTGTGTGTGTGTGTGTGTGTCTGCGTGTGTGCGTTGAAATAGTGTGGTGCTGTAAAAGCACAACCGTACAGGCAGCATCCAAGGAGCAGGAGAGTCAAAATATCGAGCATTATCCCTTCATTAGGAATGAGGCTTGTGAGCCAAGGGAGCTGAGGGATAAATGGGAGGAGACGGTGCTGGGGGAAGGGAGCCGGGAAGGCGATTGTTAAATGAAGGCAGTGAAGGTGATAGGTTAGAGTGGAGTGTGGAGTGGATAGGTGGGAAGGAAGATGAACTGGTAGTACAGTTCAAAAAGGAGGTGCAGAATTGGAGGTTTGCATCTGGAATAAGGTGGGGGGAGGGGAAATGACGAAACTGGTGGAATATATGGCTGCGTATGTTTTGTGTGTGTGTGTAAGCGCATGCACATGTATGTGTCCGTCAGCATGTGTACATCGCTGTGTATCTGTATGTGCGCCTATGTGTCTCTCTCAGCTATGTGTGTGTGGGGGGTGGCTGTGAGTGTGTGTGTGTACGTGTGTATGTGAGTCAGTGTCGAAAGAATGTAGTGCTGATAAAGAACAACCGTTCAGGCAGCATGCAAGGGACACTGAATGTATACAGACGGTGTGGATTGGCTTTTGACAGATCACCGAGTTGAGGGATGTAAGGGGTTAGCAGGAAAGTGGAGGTGGGCCCTGGAGTAGACCAGCCATACTCTTATTGAATGACAGTGCATGCTTGAGGGTCCGAATGGCCTACTCCTGTTCCCATTTCTCATGTCCTCATGTTATACTTTTGGAAAGTAACTGGTTATTTTCCTGGAAGTCATGCTGTACAATGTTGCATTCAAGGAGAGCAAAGGATTTGTTTGAGTTAACCCTGGGTGGGGTATGGGAGCTGTATTCCCAGCGAATCTGGGTCTGTAACATGCCCCACATCTGGAGCAAAGGTTACAGAGAGGGGAAGCCTGGAACGAGGGATTGGTGGTGGGGGGTGTCACTTCCTGACACAGCCTGGATTTTCCAAGTACATTTCCGAAACTACACCTAACCATCGGAGTGGCCTTGATGTACTCCTGTGTAGCAGGCCGGAAGGGCTGAATTGAACATCAGAACACAGGACTGCGGGACACGAGCTTGCGTACGTCTCTGTGTATCTGTTTGTGCATCTGTGTTTCATTCTTCATCTGGGTGTGTGTGTGTGTGTGTGTGCGTTTGTATGGTTGTGTCTGTGTGGGTGTTGGGTTTCTGTGAGTATGTCTGTGTGTGTCCGTGTGCAGCTGTATGAATGTCTGCGTGTTTGTATCTGTTTCTGTGAATGTGTACGCATCTGTGTATGTATCTTAGTTTGATTGCGTGTGTGTGTGTCTGCATCTGTGTGTCGGTTTCTGTGAGTGTGAATGTGTCTGTGTCTGAATCTATGCGAGAGTGTGTATGTCTGCGTCTGTGTGATCCTGTTTCTGTGAGTGTGTCTGTGTTTATGTGTGTGTGTGTGTGTATGTATATGTGCATGTGTGTCTGTGTGTGCGTCTGTGTTTGGATGGTGCAGTGAGCTGCTTTCCTCCCTCTATCCCTCCCAAGTTGAATCCCTGATGACTTTCACCCTCCATTCCCACCTGGACAGTGGTATTGGGGAGGGGGGAAACTGAGACTGACAGCAACAGATAGCGCAGCCTGTTTGACAGCATCTGTGGACAGAAATGAAAGGACCCTTCCCCTGATCTCGCGTCAGGGGGATATTACATCACTTTAAGCACAATAGAGACTGCCAGACTCGCTCCACATTGATACACACAGACATACACACCCTAATACAGAGACATAGAGGCAGTCACTAATACTCAGAAACAAGTACAGGCATGGAGTGTCTGTCAGTATTTCTCTTGCTCCACAGTGACCTTGTCAATATTTCACTTACTCTGTCGATTTTGCATCAGTATTTAAGTCTGTCCTCAGGGAGTGTGTTAGTATTGCACTTGCTCACAATAGTGAGTGAGTCAGTATTTCTGTGTGGAGCATGACTTTAGGATAATTTCAATGTTTGCAGATACTAAACCTGAACGAATTATAAAGTGTGTGAAGGACAGTGTGGAACTCCAGTAGGACAGTGACACATTGGTGCAGTTTTCAGGTTTACGGCAGATCAGGGTCAATGCAGAGTAGTGTGAGGTAATGCGCCATGGGTGGAATAACTCTGAAAGTCAACATAAAATATTCTGTACCATTATAAAGCGGGTGTAGGAGCAGAGGGCACTGGGTGTATATGAGCACAGATTATTGAAGATGTCAGGACAAGTGAGGAGAGCAGTAAATTAGTTTCAGTATCTCAACTGTTTACAGGAGTAGATGTAGGAGAGAGCCTTTGTGGTCCCTTCCTGGGAAGTGTTGGGGACGATATGTTATGAGCCCACCCTTCTGCCCACCGAGACTGTGGGGATTATGTTTGCAGCAGCTCGAAACGACAGGGAGATGGCAGTAGGGCCATGGCTTCGAAGTTGTGCCAGGAAAACAGAACTGACAGTGGTTTTAAGTGAGCATTGTCCTTCACTGAACATTGCTCCTTACTCAGTCGGTAGGACGTGGATGTTTCAGAATCTCCACACGAGGTGTCCTGGTACTCTCTGCCTCCTAGCAGGGTCTTTCCCATATGGTGGGAGAAGGCGGGTGAGGGAATGGATATCGGGCACTACACCACTCGACTTGGCCCTTTCTGTCCTATTCCAGGCTGTTTCTCCTGGAATGGGAGAAAGGGAGGGAGTGAGGATGGGAGTGGGTGGCTCTGCTATTACTGCTGGTGTAGGTGGGAATAGGGTGAGGTGTCCGCTGGGAGTCAGTCCACAATGCTCTATCTATGCCGTCTTAATGGTGGGGGGGGGTTAATGTGGAGGGGGGCAAAGTGAAAAAGAGACTGTATGCAGTAGTGAGTGTGGTGGAGCATGAGCCTTGTTCGGGGTGGTGCTATAACAGACATACAGTGAGTATGTGGGGGCAGAGACAACACGGTGACGCTTATCCTGACAGAATGCGGAAGGTTATTGATGCTTGTCCTGTATTGGTGGACATTTCTTCAGACCGCAGATACTGCACTGAACTGGGGGGTGAGCTCAGACCATGCTCAGTGGGTCTGGTATGTGGCCAAATATGGGAAGAGAGTGGTCCTCCTCTGTACTAGCCCGTTCAACAAGACTTCTGTGTCTCTGTTGACAAACTGTGGTATAATTACTCGTTATCTGCCACGCTCAGGGTAAACTGTTCAGGGCAGCTCCGAACGGAGAAAGGTCAACCGTGTGCCCATTGCCCGTTTGAAGATGGCACCAGTGCCAGGGATCACAGAATATCTCGGGTCATGCGGGTGTTCGTTAGTACCTCCAACCATGATGGAAAATCGAGCTGCCATTGAATGAGAGGGATGCCATGGGGTGGGGTAGAGAGTTAATATGGTGACAGCACAGAAGCGTTTCACAGGTGGCTCCCAAGCACTGAGGTTGTCACCTGGACATGGGACAAAACGGTTGCAAGACAAATTCCCAGCTCGGCGAACAGAACCACAACAACGAGCACCCGAGCTTTAAATCTTCTCCCAAACTTTTAATATGGTGAGTGAGATCAGATATCACAGGAAACTAGCTCAGTCTCATACAGGTAATCCTTCTGTCATTCTCAGTGAAAATGTCACTGTGATGAATTATTCTGCTGACCCGACTCAGTTCCAAAGGTGCAGAACAAATGTTCATCCAATACTCTCCATCATCTGAACTCACACCAATATCCCGTTCATCCATCATTCCTGGAAACACTGGCTCATATTGCAGGATACTGTCGAAATGCCTTCAATACAGCATTCTGGAACCTGTAGACACATCGTTCCATGACATTGTCTCTCAATCTCGCTCTCTCTGTCTATTCCCCAATCCCTTCCCATTTTTGATACTTAAACTAATACCCCGGCCATCTCTCTCTGGCAGTGATGTTCACACCCACAGCACCCCTGTGTCATGGCACAATAGAGATATGGAGCTGGAGATGGATGGGAGCTGCACATCCTGTCACTTCCAGTATGGGCTGCAATTTTCCCCACTCTGGGCAGTGATCTAACACAATGTTACTGAACAATGCACTGGGATGATGGACACAGTTCCACACACTGGTCGCATATCTCATCTAGGTTTATAGATCAATGCACTACTGTTGTCCGCGTACCTTTCCACTCTGGGTAGATTGTGGTTGTATTGCAGAGTACACCAGTCCGGTTTGCACAGTGCTCCCTCCTGAACACATATCTCATCTGCGCTTATAGATCAATGTACTGCTATAGTGTGCAGAGTGATTGCAGACTGCTGTTCAGCAGTACACTAGCCTGGTCTGCGCAGTGCTCCATGCCAAACAGATATCTCCTCTGGGTTTATGGTGTCTGGTCTGGTTCACTGAGGTGGATTGAGAATGTGATATAACTAATCCTTTCAGTTGATATGGCAATGCCTTTATTTTTGTTCTCATTCATGTCATTGGACCCTCTAAATTCTGATTCCTCCGGCCAGTCGCATTCTTCAGTCTACTTCCATCGTTCGGCAACACATTGTCGATGAGTAATTATCCAGTTTTAATGTGAATAACTGTCGTGTCTGTTTCCCTGGCCTTTGGCCTTGCTCACCATGGAGCATCGGGATTCACCACGATAAACCTCAGTAAGGTCAATTCTCAGACTCAACGCTCCAGGGAATACAGCCCCAATCCATTCATACTCTCCATGTAGCTCAACATCACTCACCACCACCAACCTCCCCAACACTGTCAATATACTTAGAAATCTTTTCTGCACGCTTTCAAGTTTAACAACATCTTTCCTATCGCAGTGAGAACAGAATTAAAGGCAGTCTTACAAAAGTGGCTGAACCTAGCGTGTCGGCGAATGTGAGTATTGCAGATGTGGGAGATTAGAGTCAAGAGTGTGGGGCTGGAAAAGCACAGCAGGTCAGGCAGCATCTGAGGAGTATGAGGACCGATGATTTGGGCAAAAGCCTGATTTCTGATGAAGGACTGTGGACCAAAAAGTCGAATTTTCCTGCTCCTCGGATGCTGCCTGACTTGCTGTGCTTTTCCAGCACTACACTCTGAACCCAGTGTATATCCCAGATGGCCTTCTTATTCTAAGACTGCAATTGCCCCTCCCACATGGTCAACGATGCCATCCAGAGCATCTCATCCACTTCCCACACCTCCGCCATTGAATACCACCCCTCCAAACTCAACAGGGAAAGGACACCATGTTCCTCATGTACCATCCCACCAAACCTCCACATACAAAACATCATCCTCCACCATTTGCGCCACCTACAAACACACACCCCCACCAGGGATATATTTCCCTCCCCACCCCGATCTGCATTCCATACAGAACATTCCTGCCGTGACTGCCTTGTCAGGTCCATGCCACCCACCAAGCCCCCTCCACTCCTGGACCCTTCCCCTGCAACCACAAGAATTGGAAAACCTGCATCCTCACCTACCCCTCAACTCCCCCTCACCTCCCCTTCACCTCATGCTCACTCTCACCTCCCCCTCACCTCCCCCTCACCCTCACCCTCACATCCCCCTCACTTTCACCTGCTCCCTCACCCTCACCTCCACTCCCCCTCACCTTCACCTGCCCCATCCCCTCACCTCCCCTCCCCCTCACTTTCCCCTCACCCTCATTCCACCTCACCTCCCCCTCACCTCCTCCTCATCCTCACCTACCCCTCACCTCCCCCTCCCCTCACCTCCCCCTCACCCTCACCTCCCCCACACATTCACCTACCCCTCACCGTCACCTCCCCTCCGCCTCACCTCCCCATCAACCTCACCTCCACCTCACCGTCACGCTCCCCCACCCTCACCTCCCCGTCACTCTCACCTCCCCCTCAGCTCCCCTCACCCTCACCTCCTCCTCATCCTCACCTACCCCTCACCTCCCCCTCCCCTCACCTCCCCCTCACTCTCACATCCCCCACACATTCACCTACCCCTCACCGTCACCTCCCCTCCGCCTCACCTCCCCATCACCCTCACCTCCACCTCACCGTCACCCTCCCCCACCCTCACCTCCCCCTCACTCTCACCTCCCCCTCAGCTGCCCTCACCATCACCTCCCCCTCACCCTCACGCTCCCCCTCACCTTCCCCTCGCCCTCACCTCACCTCCCCTCACGTCCCCCTCACCCCACCCTCCACCATCACCTCACCATCACCTCCCCTACACCTCACATCCCCCTCACCCTCACTCTCTCCTCACTTTTCCCTCGCCCTCACCTCGCCTCCCCTCACGTCCTCCTCACCCCCACCACCACCCTCACCACTCCCTCACCCTCACCTCCCCTAGCCCTCACCTCCCCCTCACCCTCACCTACCCCTCCCCCTCCCCTCCCCTTAACTCAACCTCATCTCCCCCTCACCTCCCCCTTACCTTCACCTCCTCCTCACATCCACCTCACCTTCACCCTCACCTCCCCCTCATCCTCACCTCCCCCTCATCTTCACCTGCCCCATCACACTCACCTACCCGTCACCCTCACCTCCCTCTCACCTCACCCTCACCCTCATCTATCCCTCACCTCAACCTCACCTCCCCCCAGCACCCCCTCACCCTCACCTCCTCCTCACCTCCACCTCACGCTTACCCTCACCTCCCCCTCACCTTCACCTGGCCCCTCACACTCCCCTTACCCTCACCCTCACTTCCCCTCACCTCCCCCTCACCTTTACCTCTCCCTCACCTTTCCCTCACCTCCCCCTCACTCTCATCTCCCCTCACATCCCCCTCACACTCACCTCCCCCACCAGCCCCTCAGCTCACCCTCACCCCACCTCCCCATCACCTCTCCCTCACCTCCCCCTCATCTTCACCTCACCCTCACCCTCACTCTCACCTCCCCCTCACCCTTACCCCCCCTCATTCTCACCTCCCCCACACCTCTGTCTGAGACCCCGAAGCATCCTTCCACATCCTTCGGAGTCTTACCTGCACTTCCACATAAGTTGCCTACAGTATCCGTTGCTCCTCGTGTATCCTCTACATTGGGAAGAAAGGAAACCAATGTGCGGAACACTTCAGAGAACATTGCTGTGGCATCGCACCAACGAACCCCACCACCCCATGGCTGAACACTTTAACTCCCCCTTCCACTCCGCCATGGACATGCAGGTCTTGGGTCTCCTCCACTGCCAAACCTTAACCATTTTACGCCTGGAGACGGAAAGACTCATCTTTTAACTTGGGACCCTGCAACCATATGAGATCAATGTGGATTCAACAGTTTTCTCATTCCCGACCCTTCAACTTTTCTCAGCTCCAATCTTCCAAATCAGAATCACTCCATGAGCTGTCCGAACTGTCCATCTTCCTTCCCATCTATCTGCCCCACCCTCCTCTCTGACATATCATCTTCAACCCCAACTTCATCTACCGATCACATTATCGGCTACCTTCCCCAACCCCATCCCCTTCCCAGTTATCTCTCAGCCCCCTTGGGCCACAAGCATCATTCCTGATTCAGCGCTTATACAACAAATGTCAATGCTCCTCTGATCCTGGCTGACCTGCTGTGCTTTCCCAGCACCACATTCTGGACTCTGATTTCCAGTATCTGCAATCCTCACTTTCTCCTTTCAGTTAACGTACCCAGGAATTTCCCCACAAAACATTTTATGCAGCTAGTTTGCTATTTTATCCCTGTCTCATGCAGTGCTCTGGCAATTCTCCCACAAACAAGGAAAAAGTAAAAAAGAAATTGAAAGATTTATAGTCAGTCCGTCAGTAACCCTCATCCATTCCATCGAGACTGAGTAAATATGCCCTTTTATTATGATATGAAATGTTCTGTAAGGAAGGGGTTAACTGAATCTGTTTGTTTGGTGACTGTGGTTAATGTCAGTCTCCATGGATTCGAATTATCCCAGTGGAGACTTCCCAACTTTTAATGATAAATGGGCACCGTTCAATGTGTTATCGCAAAGTATGAGCAGCAGCATCATCGGCAGCAGTAACATGGATCAGCAGCTCCAGATAGAGAAGGGGAGGAGAGATCATAATCCGAGAAAGTAGACTGGAATGTTCCAACAATGGATCAGAATCTGAGAGCATTGGACTGGAATGTTCCAACAATGAGCAGGAGTTTATCTAATTATGTTTGGTATCTTTCTTTTAATTATGATCAGCTTTCATTATCATTGCGGATCCTTTATGCTCTTCACATTATTCAATATTTTTATTATCCTCTTTTGTCTATCGTTGGTGTCCCTGGTAAGTCTCATTTTCTAGCAATGTTTTTCTTTAAAACAGTTACGACTGCATGACTGTTCGTTCATATCTTCTTCACTTTTTGCCACTATTATTGTTCATGTTGAGACTCCGAATCCAGATATTCACACTGCAGACCACTACTAACTGCATCAGGGAACGTGTTCAATTACTATCCCCTCCTTGATTCTGACAGTGCTACTCATGAGTCTCTATGTTGACCTTCTCAGTTTCAGATGTGAACCATTGTCTCCCTGTCCTTGTTATTTAAAATTTGGAGTATGAAGGTCATTGTCCTCTATTATGTTTACAGACTCCATTTCCATTTGGGGCTCCATCCCATCCCTGAAAAATTTATCGTTTTTTATTCATTTCTGAGTCTTGGGCATGTTTGGCTGGCCAGCATTAATAGCCCATTCCTAGTTTCCCGAGAGAAGATGGTGGAGAGTTCTTGAATCGCTGCAATCCACTTTCTGTGGATTGACCCATAATGCCGTTAGGGAGGGAATTCCAGGATTCTGACCCAACGACTGTGAAGGCAAACTGGTATATTTCCAAGTCAGGGTAGTGATTGGCTTGGAGGGGAACTTGCTGGTGGTGGTTGACACAGACAAATCCCAACTTTAGTGATCCATTTGGCCATGAGCTGAATCCTGACACCATGCCCTGACCATTATTAACTTTAACTACTCACTGTTCCAGAATGAACTTCACTGGCTTAACTCATCTGCTGTTTGAAGCTTGAGCTGTGAAATACAGACTTAATGCTGACACTCTCGGGTTGAAACCTGCAGGAACAAATGTGATTCGAACTCAGATCAAAAGCCCATCTATCTGACATTCCTGTGCACGCTGATCGATATCGCTATTGTGTCTGGCATTGCCTTTATTTTAATATTCTTAAGCACTTTAACTCATCTGTCCACGAAACTTCCCTCAGTCTCTGTGTCAATTATCCAAATCCCTGCCAGTTGTTCATATTTAACCTGGTTTCCTTCAAGTGAATTTCCTCTCAAGCATTGATTTTCACATTCAACCACCCCAAATGCACGCGCCCACCACACCCACTCACTTACTCACTCATTCACACAATCGCTCACACAGACACACACACATACACCTTATACTGGTACAATGTAGATAGAAAACTTCCCCTGCTGTGTCTATTTGATATTGTACAGTTCCCATATGATAGTAAAGGTTAGCAATGCTCCTCTTGCTGGGCAGATAATCCAGGTTTCTGAGCAATGTAATAGCACAGTCGGCACAGCTCTCCGTGTTGGTCTTCTCCCAGTTACTGTTGTTCGAAGTGTTCTTTGAAAATGATTCAGAATTTGACGAAAGCAATCCATTTCAGCCAATCTAAAAATAACTTTATTCAATATTCTCATTCTTGTAACCTTGCTCTCTAATGAGTCAATCCTCCAGTTAGTGCCACTACCTATCTTTTCCTCGATATTTCCACATGTGCTCAGTTAATTTACTGCCTGTTTCTGTCTTTACTGTGAATCTCTCTGTCCCTCTGTATCTTTCCCTGGCCTTGGGTTTTGGCTCCCTAGTGTATCGAGTGCTGGCATTGTGAAGTTCAGAAACATTGAAACATTGTGTGTCAGGTTGCTGTTCACTTCCCAGTGTGTCTCATGTGGTGCTGCACAGATGTGGTGGGGGATGTGATGTGTGTCGGGCTGTTGTTCTCTTCCTGGTGTGTCTCATGTGGTGCTCCCTGGACGGGGTGTGGGGTGTTATGTGTGTCGGGCTGTTGTTCACTTCCTGGTGTGTTCCATGTGCTGCTCCATGGATGGCGGGATGGGTGGGTGTTGTGTATTGGGCTGTTGTTCACTTCCCAGTGTGTCCCATGTGGTGCCCCATGGATAGGGGTGGTGGGGGGCGAGGGGGGAGGGTGTTGTGCTGTTCTTCACTTCCCGGCGTGTCCCATATGGAGCTCCATGTTGGAAATAGGCGTGTGTGTCAGGCTGTTGCTCACAAGTGGTGTTCCATGGACGGGGTTGGGTGGGTGTGTCAGGTTGTTGTTCACTTCCTGGTGTGTCCCATGTGCTGCTCCATGTTGGAAATGGGGGTGTTTATCGGTCTGTTGTTCACTTCCCGGTGTGTCCCATGTACTGCTCCATATGGGAAATGGGGCTGTGTGTCAGGCTTTTGTTCACTTCCCGGTGTGTCCCAAGTGGTGTTCTATGGACGGGGATAAGTGGGTGTGTCAAGCTGTTGTTCACAACACGGTGTATCCCATGTGCTGCTCCATGTTGGAAATGGGGCTGTGCATCAATCTGTTGTTCACATCCCGGTGTGTCCCATGGCTGCTCCATGTTGGCAATGCGGCTATGTATTGTTCTGTTGTTCACTTCCCGGTGTGTCCCATGTGCTGGTCCATGTTGGAAATAGGACTGTGTATCGGTCTGTTGTTCACTTCCCGGTGTGTCCCATGTGCTGGTCCATGTTGGAAATAGGACTGTGTATCAGTCTGTTGTTCACTTCCCGATGTGTCACATGTGTTGCTCCATATTGGAAATACGACTGTTTATCGGTCTGTTGTTCACTTCTTGGTGTGTCCCATGTGTTGCTCCATGTTGGAAATAGGACTGTGTATCGGTCTGTTGTTCACTTCCCGGTATGTCCCATTGCTGCTCCATGTTGGAAATAGGACTGTGTATTGGTCTGTTGTTCACTTCCCGGTGTGTCCCATTGCTGCTCCATGTTGGAAATAGGACTGTGTATCGGTCTGTTGTTCACTTTCCGGTGTTTCCCATGTGTTGCTCCACATTGGAAATAGGACTGTGTATCGGTCTGTTGTTCACTTTCCGGTGTTTCCCATGTGTTGCTCCATATTGGAAATAGGACTGTGTATCGGTCTGTTGTTCACTTCCTGGTGTGTCCCATGTGTTGCTCCATATTGGAAACAGGACTGTGTATTGGTCTGTTGTTCACTTCCCGGTATGTCCCATTGCTGCTCCATGTGGAAAGGCGGGTTGTGTATCGGTCTGTTGTTCACTTCCCGGTATGTCCCATGTGCTGGTCCATATTGGAAATAGGACTGTGTATCGGTCTGTTGTTCACTTCCCGGTGTGTCCCATGTGCTGTTCCATATTTGAAATAGGACAGTGTATCGGTCTGTTGTTCACTTCCCGGTATGTCCCATTGCTGCTCCATGTGGAAAGGCGGGTTGTGTGTCGGTCTGTTGTTCACTTCCCAGTGTATCCCATGTGCTGCTCCATGTTGGAAATGCGGCTGCATGTCGGGCTGTTGTTCACTTCCCGTTGTGTCCCATGTGCTACTCCATATTGGAAATGGGGGATGTGCATCGGTCTGTTGTTCACTTCCCAGTGTATCCCATGTGTTGCTCCATGTTGGAAATGTGGGGGGCGGGGGGGAAGTGTGTACTGGTCTGTTGTTCACTGCCTGGTGTATCCTATGTGGTGCTTCATGTTGGATAGGGGTTTCAGCAGCTTTGACTCACATCTTTGAAAGATGGTCTGTTCCTGTCCACTAAACGTCTGACTTCTGTGACTGTCCCTCTGAGTCGATCACGTGGCCACTAACACGAGGAAGCCCCTTGAGTATTATTGTAAATGTCCAAGGACCTTACATCTCTGACAATGCTGTCACTTTAAAAAAAGATTTTTTTTTGCTACTTTTCTTTAAAGAGAGATCTTAAAAGCCGAACTGTCGACTACAAACGCCTCAAGCAAATAATTTAGGAGGTTCTTAGGTTTTGTTTTTAAATAGTGATAACAATGGCCAGCTCTCACAGGCCAGACTTTCCACTTTTTCTGAGCTGTAACAGTCACCAGGTGATTGGGGTCAGAGAAGGGATGGACGCTTAAATAAATGATCCTTTCCTGCTATTCTCTCAGAAATCTGTCTTGATGCTGTTTCCTCCTGAATTGGAGAATTGCATGCAAGACTGAAGGGCCTTGGATGTGTCTTTTTGCCAAGGGATGACTTTATGAGTTGTTAGTTCATTTTAACAGTTCATTAGTAGAAGGTACTTTATCTATTATTCTGTTAAGGTTTCCGATAGTTAAGTTATTCCAAACTCCACTTCTTTTTACGTATTTTTATTCGAGAGATTAAATAAATTGCATTTTGCTTAAAATGATTGGTCTGACCAGCCGCATCACAGCTGGAACACCCATTTCACAACTACCTTTACTATAAGACAAGCTTGGCATCTAGGCTACCATACTAAAGTATTATAAGCCCGTCTAGTGTGATCGGTAGCAAACTTGGGATTCTTGCCCTGTTCGAAATCGACAATTCCAAACTGGGTTCAGAATTATAATCCCTACAGTGTGAAAATAGGTCATTTGGCCCATCAAGTCCACACCAACCCACCGAAGAGTGAGCCACCGTGACCCATTCCCCTTCCCAATACTCGATATTTACCAATGACTATTGCAACTAACCTGCACATTCCTGAAAAGAACGGGCAATTTAGCAAGGCCAATTCACCTAATTTGCGCATCTTCGAGCTGTGGGAGAAAAATGGAGCACCCGGAAGAAACCCACGTGGGGATGGGAGAATGTGCTCAGGGAGATTGTTGGGCTCAATGCCGGCATCTGGATGGTTGAGTGTCTTTTGTTCCGGGTGTTGAATTCGGTTGGTTTGAACAGTGCTTTATGTAGTAATGTTTTTTTTCTGTCGAGAAGAGAGTCCTCTGAGTGTGGAAGAAATGAAGTTGGAGATTTTACAAAAGGTGAGCAAAGTAAAGCTGTTAGAATTGGCAGACACGCTGGAGTTGGGTTTGTGTTTGTCTGTGAGATAAGGAGAGATAATTACAGCTATAGCTTAGCATTAACATTTTGGTGCAAACACCACCACCTTTGGCTGGAATTCATTTGCAAATGAGGCAGCTTGAACACAAAATAGAATTGAGACAGTTTGGAATACGATTAAAAGTAGAATTAAAAGAAAAGGAGAGAAAAAAAGACAGAAAAAGAAAGAAAAAAAGCATAAAGAAAGAGAGTTTCAAAAGTGAGCAATTTGAGAGGAAAGTCGACTTTGCAGGGTAGAGATGAACGGAGATAGTAGGCTGAATGAGGACGATATAGGGGTCATAGTTTTAAGCTGTGTGGCAGAAAGTATAGAGGGGATGTCAGAGGCGAGTGCTTTACGCAGAGATGTGTGGGAGCATGAAATGCGTTGCCAGCAGCAGTTGCGGAAGCGAGGTCATTGGATATATTTAAGGGACTGCTGGACATGCATATGGTCACAGGTACTTGAGATTCGTATATTAGGTTTACGGTACATGAGGATCAATGGTTGGCACAACATCGTGGGCTGAAGGACCTGTTCTGTGCTGTACTGTTCTATCTTCTATGATAGTGAGGATTAGCAACTCTACGGTAGCCAAAGGCCTGATGGGGATCTGCTTAACTATGTACAGGCATTGTCTGCATTTGATGAGAATGATGGGGAAGCCTTTTTATATTTCATTTGAGAAAATCGTTATGCGAATGCGGTGGTCAGTCACCATGTGGATTTATTTGATCCAAACAAAGCTGGTAGGTGTAAGGAGTTAGGTACTTGCATCCCTATCGGAGATGGCATCTGGAGATATGAGTAGGTGAAGCAAGCCATCTTAAGTGCATACGAGCTTGTGCCAGAAGCCGACAGACAGCGTTTTAGGAATCTAAGAAAAGGGACCCTGGTGAAAGGTACATTGAGTTTGAAAGAATCAAACAAAGCAATTTTGAAAGGTGGGGAAGGTGTTAAAAGCAGAGCAAACCGATGGCACTCTTAGAGAGATCCTTACTTTGGAGGAGTTCAAAGATTCACTTCCTGCAGTTGTGAGAACTCGTGTGTGAGAGCAGAGAGTTAAAATGGCAAGATTAGAAGCTGAAATGGTTTATGAATATCAGTTGGTACACAAGTCAAGGTTTGGTTTCTGTGAGAGATTGAGAAAAATGTGCAAGATCTTCTTAAAACATGTACCTGTGAGAGTAAAGTTTATTGGCATAGGCCAGGAGTCGCAGGTAAAGGGGCTAGAACATTAAGAAATACGGAAGCATTTTTGAAGTTGAGACATGAGGCGACATGTCATTGAGAAGGACGATTGGAGAGATGAGATTTGCTCCATTATGTAATGTGTGATTGGAGTGTCCGGTGAAACCATCAACAGAAATATTTTACAATGGGGAAGGAGGCCTTTAGCTTGGTGTTGTCGTTACAACAATTCAGCACTTAACTTGCAAATAACATGCCGAGACAAATTTACATACGATCATAACTCCTAAACGTTTGTGGACAAATTTTGGGACAAAACGTTTGGCCTGTTCAGACAGAAGTTATTATTGTGGCATTCAGTTTGGATGAAGAAAGATGGAGGCGTTCTGTGGCAAGAGCAAACTGACTGAAATAAAATGGAGTTGTGAATGCTTGCATGCTTAGTGTCAATGCAATATATATGCATTGCAGTCTACTAATACAATAAGAATAGAGAGTTTAAAATGAGGCCATCATTGTATATTGTTTTTTTTCAAAGGGAGATTTGTGACGAATCTGTAACTTCAAAATGGGTATTTTTCTCTTGAAGTTTTTCTTTTGTAGAGAGGTCTTCAAGGCAGAGGTGACGAAACGCCTGCTGACAACGGCTGAAGTAAATAACTGAGGAGGCCTTTAGGTTGTTTTGTTTGCCTTCAATCCCAATAATTTGCCCAATACTTTCCATTCCCTAGTGAAGTTGGTTATTCTAAGTTCTTCCCTTTCTATAACCTGCAAATTCTCTTTCAATTCCTGTCATAAAGGCACAAATCTGGAAAAGATCTGCTCCAATTCCTGTGTAATATGAATGAGTGGCTGATTGGACTCATAATGTTCAATGTTTGATCAGGGATCGTCAGCGTGAAGTCATCAGACGGAAGTCATACCGAACGAATTTTATTGATTTATTTCGGAGAGGTCATTTATATGGTTTTTCAGCCAGGCCTTTGACAAAACCCCTCGAGGGAAACTGATGAAGGAAGTACAATTTCATGATATCAAAGATAACTTGGTAAGTGGCATTCAAAATGTCTTCGTGACAGGAGACAGAGAGTGGTGGGAGAAGGCTGTTTGTGTATCTGGAGACAAGTGCCCTGCTGTACCACAGGTATCAGTGCTGTGTCCCTTATTGTTTTGGTATTCATAAATGATATAGCTGTGAACGTGGAGGGCGGTGGGGAAGTGCGATAAATACGTGTATGTTTCATACAGTAATTGGCCGGGTGGTTGCCAGTGAGGGGATATGTCTTAAGTTACAGGAAGATACAGATGGAATGGTTAGATGGGTGGATCAATGGCAGATGGAAGGTAACCCTGATAAATATAAGGTGATGAACTTTGAAAGAAGGAACTAGACAGGGGAGTACTCAATGAATTGCAGCACACGAGGAAGCTCAGAGGGTGCTCCACCACACATCCCTGAATGGGATTGGACAGGGTAATAGGTTAGTCAAGAAGTCACATGCGACAGTGAGAATAGCTTTTATTAATCGAGACATAGATTGCAAAAATTATACTGGATTGTGGGTAAGCCAAGATGGAATACTGTGTCTAGTTGTGGAGTCACATTGTAGGAAGGATGTGATTGCACTGGAGGGCTGCAGTGGAATTTCACGAGGATGTTCCCTGAGATGGAGCATATCAGCTATGGAGAGAGGCTGGGTAAACTCGTGTTGTTTACTTTGGAGCAGAGAAGGTTGAGCTGACCTGATTCAGAAGGATAAGATTGCAAGAGGCATGGACAGGGTGGATAGACAGCAGCTGTTCCTTTTAGTCAAAGGTCCAAGAACAAGAGGCAGACTTTTCAAGTGAAGGGTGTGTGGTCTAGAGAGGATTTGAATGTTGTTTTTCATCCAGATGGGGGTTGGGATCAGGAATAAACTTCCTGAGAGGGTAGTTGTGACGGGAAATCTCACAACCGTTAAAAAGTAATTGGATCAACACTTGAAGTATCATAAAATTTATGGCTTTGGATCTCATGGAAGAAAGTAGGACTAATGTAGATCATGTTTTTTTTAACGGAACAGATTCTATGCTTCTGTGATTGTTTCGTTGTGGAAGAAAAAGCAGTGAGGAAGATAGTCTGTTGACCTTCATTTAAGGAGGATTTGTGTACAGGAATAAGGGTGTGTCACTGTACCTGTGCAGGAATTTCGGCTGCCATCAGGTTTAGCTACATATTGTTCTGACTCTGGCATGTTCACCTACACTCGTCAGTGAACCATAGATCAGCTTGATGCTAATGGTAGTCTGGGGGATTATCCTGAGGGAAAAGTTATAGATTATGATTGAATGCAATTCTGCTGCTGCGGTGGCCTACATCACCACATGAATGCCCCGTTTGAGTTGCAATATCTGCAATTCAATTCTACTCACTGTCCCCCAGTTCACACTGAGACTTATTCACACATCAGCCCTGTGCTCAATGACCTACTCTGGTTTCTGCTGTGGTTCCACTTCCATTTCCATATTCTCATTCTGCTGAGTGTCTCTCCCTGATGTCATTCCCTCCGATTTATTACCTTCCTTAAACCCTTTAACATATTCACCGGATTTGTTTTTCCATTCGCATAATATCATCATCTATGTTTGATGTGAGTGTCTTTCCCTCCCCCTGGCCATGAGTAAGAGCTTTGTAGTGTCAGTGATGCCAACGTTATATTGTTTCAGAGCCAATGAATGTGCGCACCTTGTCCACTTCCCGGTGTACGGAAGGACTCATGTAGGAAAGGGCATTCGAGTAGCTTTGAGACACGTCTGTGGAACCTTTTAAAAAACAGAAATTGCTGAAGAAATTAACCAGGTCTGGCAACATCTTGTGGAGTGAACGTAAAGTTGATCTTTCAGGTCCAGAGATCCTTCTACAAAGCTCCCAGTTTTTCCAGTAATATTTGCAATTTTACTTCCAGTATCCATAGTTATTTGTTTACTTGAAAATTTGTTCTGTGCCTATACTGTGTCTGTTGCGTTTCTCCATTTCTGGAAAAACTCAACAGGTGTGGCGGCATCTGCAGAGACAGAGAAACAGAGTTCGCGTTATACGTCTCGTGTGACAATTCTTCAGAACTGAATAGGATTGGAAACTGGGCTTTTTAATCCCTTGAAAGAGGTGAGGGGGTGGGTGATGGGGAAAAGAGGGCATGGCAAAAGATAAAACGGGCTTTTAGCAGTGGTGGACCAGCAGACGATGAACACACAAGTTCATAGGGAGGCCAGGAGGGGAAGTGCATGAAAAATGGAGAACAGCCATAATAGTGTTTAGGCTGTGAAGTTATGGAATTGAACATCAAACCCCTACAGGCGCTAACGTATCAAAGTGTAAGGCCAGGTGTTACTCGAGCTTGGGTTGTGCTTCATTGAGACATTGCAGCAGCACATGAACGAAATGTTTGCATGAAAGCAAGGCAGATCATTGAAATGGGAAGCAGTGAGATTGTCAGGATTATTCCTCCAGAGTGGGAGTTTTCCTAAATGTAATCTGTTTGGTCTCCCCAGTGTAAAGGAGACTGCACAGTGAGCAACAATGATAGGAGACTGGATTGAAAGAGTACAAGTGAAATGCCGCTTCACCTGGGAGGTGTGTTTGGGGCCTTGGACAGTGAGGAGCGAAGAGGTGAATGGGCAAGTGTTGCAGCTTCTGCATTTGCATGGGAATTTGCCATGAGGGAGTGGGGAAGTGTCAGTGATGATGGATGATGTTACAGAGGGAATGGTCCCGATGAGATACTGACATTGGACGGGAGCAGAAGATCTGTTTGATGGTGCAGTCCGACTGAGGCGGTGGAAGCGGTGGAGGATGATTCTGGGAATATTGTTTCTATTGCAGTAGGAAGTGTGGACAAGGGGAGATCTATCAGTGTTCTGGGAAGGAGGGGATGGAGTGAGGGCGATGCCGCGGGAGATGGAACAGTCACAGCTGAAGGCCCTGTCACCCGGAGTTAGGGGATTTCTGGTTTGAAGGAAAAGGAAGTCACGTCACAGGTAGCTCACTGTAATATGACTTCATCAAACAGAAACAACAGAGAGGGAGAAACTGGGAGAATGGATTCAGCATCCACTGATTATGAGTTCAGCCACATGCACAAGCTCCCCCTTAATAATTGAAAAAACAATACGTGTAAATTGAGGATATCTGCCTCACATCTGATCTGAAGCGTGAGATGTGGACATAGACCCAGAGGAAGATCAGTGGTTATACATGGGCAGAAATTCAAACAGATATTCCATAATGCTCAGAAGTTACTGTTTCTGTTCAAAATTAAGGACTCGATAAAGAGATGAATCATACAGGGTTGGCAAAAGCTGTCAAGGATACTATTCAATCACAATTTTGTTGAGTGTAAGGCCAGATTTAGGATGTTTATTTCAGGGACTATTAGAAATATTAGGCATGAATGTCAGCTGTGCTTCCTGAAATACCGCCAGAAGCCCCTGCCATTGCTTCTCCATCGTCTTCCCTACGAGGCTCCACTTCCTGATTCTAGCTTCCCTCTCATCTTATGGTCCCTACCCACTTCACCTGAAGCCTTTTGATCAAGTCTATCTTCTCTCCGCTAGCACCAAGCTGCGTTTTGTGCTGCCACTTTGCCTCTAGTCTCAGTGCTGCTCAGGCCCTCCATTCATGCTGTTTTACATCTCCCATTCACATCTCATTCACGAAAATTTCCGTCTTGTAGTAAACCTTATTGAAAACACCTCCCTCCCTTCGCACTGAATTCACAGTTAATCCAAATTTCCAAATGTACACTCAGCCTTCGTCTCACTCTGCGAAAGGCAACTGCAAGCTGTCCGTATGGTATTATAATTCCGTTTCTGACACAGATCTGGCCAGAGATACGTTTTCACTGTCGAGATCATCATCCCCTTTAGACAAACGAATTCACGTGTTTGATTTCTTATTGGCACTAATAAGAGTTTCATACTGCCTTAGTATTGTAACATGAAGAAAAACAAATCATAGCATGAAGATTGTTTACCTATCATTTTGAATACTGTTTCAAATTTGCAGTGCTTACTTTTCAATGCTTGTTCTTGAAATTAGTATCAAGTGGATTGTATAAGGTTGGGGGCTGTCATTATAGAAGTTTACACAATCATGAGAGGCATGGATAGAGTGAATAACCAAGGTCTTTTCAACAGGATAGGGGAGTTCAAACGTAGAGTACATAGCTTTAAGGTGAAAGGGAGAAGATTTAAAAGTGACAAAGGGGCAACGTTTTCACACAGAGAATGATGTGTGTCTGGTATGAGCTGCCAGAGGAAGTGTGGTAGATGCAAGAACAGCTAAAACATTACAAAGACAGTTGGACAAGCATATGAATAGAAAATATTTAGTGGCATATGGGACACGTGTAAGCAGATGGGACTAGTTTAGTTTGGGAAACCTGGTCAGCATGGACAAGTTGAATCAAAGGGTCTGTTTGTGTGTGATATGCCTGTATGAATCTAGAAAGCGAGGAAAAGGGAAGAAAATGCATGATGTAAGTAAATTGGCAAGAAATACAAAAACAAGCACCTCAAGCTATTCCGAGTATATGAAGAGAGTTCAAAATGAGAGTGTGACCTTTGGAAGAAAGAAAGTGAGCAAGTATATTGAGGAAATTTAGAGAGTGTGACTGGGGACTGGCTACGGGGACAGGCAGATAATTTACACCAGTATTTTACATTATTCCTCACAGGGGAAGGCACTGTAAGTATGTCAATAATAAAAGCAAGATGGTAACAGGCGGGAAGTTCTTGAACTGTCTCTAACAAAAGGAACACGTTTTTAAACAACCATAAGACTAAGGGTAGGAAGGTCAGCAGTAATTTATAGCTGGTTTTTTAAAAAGTGGTTACAGAGCGACTGGTGGCACCGTGTGAAGTATTCTATAACTCTCTGGATTACAGGAGACCTCCAACCAAACTGAACTGATGTGGCAACTATCTGCAAGAAAGGAGCGAGACAAATGCAGGAACCATGTAGCCTCACCATTATTGCTGGAAATCTGCAAGTGTCTGTTATTTAGGAAGGAATTACAGGGCATTTAGAAAAGCTTCACGCAGAGTCAGTGTGGTTTTGTGAAAGGGAAACTATATTTTGCCTATAAAATCATGCAACATTTGTCTGGAGATCCCTGAGAATGTAACATGCGGACATGATGAAGGGGGAATGGTAGACACGAGGCTTTCCAGAGATTTTCCACAAGGTATCAGAAAATAAAGGTTCTTACAGAGGATAGAAGCTCATAGAATGACGGGTAATGTATTAGCATGGGATGAAGATTTGTTAACACATAGAAATCGAAGAGTCAGGATTAATCGAACTTTATGACAGACATATCTACTGGATTTACACAGACATCAGTCCGACGGCTTCAGTTATTTACAATCTACACTGATAGCCTGATGGCGGGAGTTGAGTGCAAAATATATCCGAGTATGGGGATGACACAGAGAACCAAAACCGCAGATTTTTATTGAATGATTATGAGGATTCCCTAAAAAGGAGCAATACAAAGGGATTGGAGTGTTCCTGTGCATGAACCATAACGTCAGCATGCTGGCGCAGAAAGTAACTAGATTGGTTCATTCGGCAGGTTCCTGGGATGAAAGGGTTGAATTATTGTGTTCATCTAAAATGGTGAGGCGATTATTCATTGTGTTTGAAATGAATGAGGGTGATATTACTGAAGCGAGCAAGATACCGAGGTGTCTTGACAAGGTAGATTTTGCGCATGTTTTTCGACACCAGGGAGGAGTCTCGAACTCAATGATATCGATACAGAATAAGGTAAATCGATTTCAAATTGAGATGCAAAGAAACGTCTTCTTTCAGAATGTAGTGAAAGTCTGGAATTCCCTAACCCAGATGGTGGTGGAAGCTGGAACACTGAATGTATTTACAGAAGGGGTGGATTCGCTTTGACATATCAATGAATTGAGGGATACAAGGGTTTAGCAGGAAAGTGGAGTTGAACCCTTGAATGACAGTGCAGGCTTGAGGGGCTGAATAGTCTGCTCCTGTTCCTATTTCTTACATTGTCGTGTTATGCTTTTAGAATGTCACTGGTTATTGTCCTGGAAGTCATGTTGTACTATGTTGCATTCAGGGAGAGTCGAGGATTTCTTTGAGTTAACCCTCGAGTGGGGTATGGGGACTGTATTCACAGTGAATCTCGGTTTGTAACATGACCCAAATCTGGAGCAGGAGTTACAGAGAGGGGGAGCCTGGAAAAAGGGATTGGGTGGCGGGACTGACTTCCTGATCCAGCCTGGATTTTCCAAGAACAGATCCAAAAATAAACCTAACCAACGAAGTGGCCTTGATCTGCTCCTATGTAGCAGGTCTGGAGGGCTGAATGGAACATCAGAACATAGGGCTGAGGGACACAAGTGGACCATTCGGCCCTTTGACACTACTCCACCAGTAAGTAAGGTCCTGGTTCGGCTAATTGTGCTCTCAGCTGCGCTTTTCTCTCCGTGCACCATTTCCCCTGACTGACCTGTCTATGGAAAATAAGATATAATACACAGATAAAGCGACCACAAACTTCTCCGAAAGAGAATTCCCACTTGAATGAATTCCCATTTGGAGAATTTCTTCTCATTTCTATTCTGACTGAGGTTGGAGTGTGTCACTGTTTCCTTTTATAGTCCCACTCCTCCACTGCTCACAACAAATTTTAACTGTACCCAGGTTTGTGATATGGCTGGTGATACAGTTCTCAGACTGTTCAGTGACAGGAACAAGTCAGAACAAGGCAGATTTCTTTAGTCAGCCACAAGTAACTAATAGAACTAATGGAGGAGCATGGTGGATCTGTGGTTAGCACTGCTGCTTCACATCACCAAGGAGTTGTGTTCTATTCCAAACTCGGGCAACCTTCTATGTGGAGTATGAACATTCTCCACACGTCTGTGTGGGTTTCCTCCCACAAGGATGTGGAGCTTAGAGTGGACTGGCTATGCTAGATTGCCCATCGTGCCCAGGGATATGTAGGTTAGGTGGGTTTGTCATGGGAAAAAAAGGATTACATGGATAGAGTCAGGTGACAGGACTGGGTGGGATGCTATTCGGTGAGTCAGTGTGGACACGATGGGCAGAATGTCTTGTTTCCACACTGTCGACAATCAATGACAATGGCAACAAGTTTAGACTATACACAAACCCAGTGGGAATCTACCTGATGCACTCTCCGCAAGGTTTTGTATAAGATCAACTCCCATTTCAAGAGTAACCTGTTAAAGCCTACATAATATCAGCCCTTCACCCCAAGGAATACGTGAAGTGAAACATCTCTGTAAAGCTTCCAATGTAATTATCTCCTTTCTTAGTTAAGGAGACAAAAAAGCTCACACGCAGATGAGATTAATATGTTTTCTCAGTGTTGAGAGTCTTTGGAACTCTCTTCCCCACAGAGTATTGGAGGCAGAGATATTGATTATTTTTGAGTCACTGACAGAAGGTTCATGAATAACAATGGAATCTAGGATTATCAGGGAATTGGCAGGAATGAATTGTGTGGGCGAGATGATCATACTGCTCCAGAACATCCAGGAATATAATGCAAAACGAAATGATGGTATAGACATTTTTTTCAAAATGCTAACAGTGATAGGATAACGTTCCAAAGGACCATGGGGCTGTTCTACCATTAGAGAGACCAGTCGTGGTGTTTTAACCTGAGAGTCACCTCACCTCAGGTGATGGGTTGAGGGTGAAAAAGCATCCCCTTCATGGGAACCTCTGTGAGTGTGGGGAATTGAACCTGCGTTGTTGGCCTTCCTCTTCATCGCAAACCAGCCATCCAGCCAACTAAGTGGGAGACAGTGTAACTGTTACAGACAGAAACAGTCAGAGACAATGCGCAAGAGAAACTTTCATAACAAGGAAAAAGATACAATTCAGCTAACGGTCAAGATAACGGTTGAGGACAAAAATGTTATCTGCTGGAAATTATTTTTTTATCAAGAGACCAGTGTTTAGAAGCTGTCTTTGGGTGAATACAACAAGGTGAGACAAGTGAAATAACCAGAAGTACTAATTGTGATTGGATATCGATAGCCATAAAATAAGTGTATATTTTGATTGACCTAAGTAAAATGTGCTTACCATTACCTAAATGTATAAAGCTGATGGAATATATTGTTTGGAGAGTCTGTTCCCTTGGGAAATACCCTCAAACAGGTGCTTGAAGAAAACCGGGATAAAAGTGCCTGAATGTCTCCTGCACAGTGACACAAACCCAGGGGGTTGAATGACAGAACATTCCTGTAAAATGGAGCTGAGAACACTATCAGATCAGCCACGATCGTATTAAATGCTAGGGCACCTTTGAAGGGCTGAATGGCCTCAACTCCTTCCCTTTTTTTGGTGCATACTAGGGCATTGACAGTTGCCTGACAATGGGAATTATTTGAAACATTATCTGGAACATTCCATAATCGGCTTTATCCAGAACATTCCAACATTTTGTGGTGGTGTTGTAAAAGCGAGAGAGAGAGAGAGATAGAGACAGAGAGAGAAGTTGTAAGAGTGGTGGAGCATGAGCCTTGTTCGGGGGTCAGTGCTATAACACAGTGACCCTTATCCTGACAGAATGAGGAAGGTTATTGATGCTTGTCCTGTATTGCTGGACATTTCTTCAGACCGCAGACACTGCACTGAGCTGGGTGGTGAGCTCAGACCACGTTCAGTGGGTCTGGTTGTGTGGGCCACTCTGGGAAGTGAATGGCTCACCTCTGTACGAGCCCATCCACCAGGATCTCCGTGCTCCAGTCAGCAAAACATGGTGTAATTTCTCCTTATCTGCTATGCTCAGGGTAAACTGTGCAGGGCAGCTCTGAACTGAGAAAGCTCAACCTTGTGTCTATTGGCCTTTTAAATCTGTCACCAGTGCCCGGGATCACAGAATATCAAGGGGTATCCGGGCAATATTGAGCACCTCCAGCCATGATGGGTGGGAGAATCGGGCGGCATTGAATGAGAGGGACAACATAGGGTGGGGGCGGTGGGGTAGTTAATGAGGTGAGATCAATAAGTCAGCACCAGGAAGCTAGGTCAGCCTCGTGCAGATGATCCCTCTGTCACACTCAATGAAAATGTAACTGAGACAAATTATTGTTCAATTCAGCCCAATGAGAGGAAGAATCTGATGACTTCGCTCCTAGTCACAAAGCTGCAGGACAAATGTTCATCCAAAACTCCATCGTTTGAACTCACACCAATATCCCGTTCACAATTCATTCCTCAGAATACTGGCTCATATTGCAGGATTCTGTGGAAATATGTTCATTTCAGTATTCTGAAACCTGTGATTCTCCATGAATTTGCCTCAATCTCTCTTTCTCTCTTTGCCAAATTCCTTTTGTTTGTTGGTATTTAAACTGATTCCCCCGCTCTCTCTCTCTCTCTCTCTCGCTCTGGCAGTGATGTTCACACCCACAACACCCCCTTGTCATGGCACAATGGAGATAGCGATCTGTAAATGGAAGGGAGCTGCACATCCTGTCACTTCCAGCATTGGCTGCAAGTTTCCCCGCGCTGGGCAGGGATCTAACACAGTGTTACTGAGCAATGCACTGGGATGGTGTACAGAGTCCGACATGCTGGGAGGGTAACTGCTCCTGGTTTACAGATGAATGCACGGCGGGGGGGGGGTGTTCACAATCCTTCATGCTGGGAGGGTAACTGCTCCTGGTTTACAGATCAATGCACTGGGGTAGTGTACACAGTCCTACATTCTGGGAGGGTAACTGCTCCAGGTTTACAGATCAATGCAGTGGGGTGATGTACACCGCTCTATATGGTGGGATGGTAACTGCTCCAGGTTTACAGATCAATGCACTGCTGTGGTCTGCGTACCTTTCCGCTCTGGGTAGATTGTGCGTTGTATTGTACATTACACCAGCCTGGTCTGCTCAGTGCTCCCTGCTGAACACAGAGCTCGTCTGTGTTTATAGATCAATGCACTGCTGATGTCTGCACAGTGTTCCACTCTGTGGAACGAATCCAGAGATTTGTTCAGCAGTACACAAGCCTGGTCTGCACAGTGCTCCATGCTCAACAGCGTTCTCTTCTGGTATTGTGGTGTCTTGCCTGGTTCTGCGATGTGGATTCGGAATGCGATATAACTTATCATTTCAGCTGAACTGGCTTTCCTTTTATTATTGTTCTCATTCATGTGATTGATCCTGCAAATTCTGACTCCTTCGGCCAGTCCCATTCTTTCATCTACCTCCATAGTTCAGCAGCATGTTATCTCGTGAGGAAAACTGTCCTGTGTATTTCCTTGGCCTTTGGCATTGCTCACACTGGATCATCGGGATTCACTGCTATAAACCTCAGTAAGGTCAGTCCTTAGACTCAATATTCTAGGGAATATAGCCCAGTCCATTCATACTCTCTGTGTAGCTCAACATCACTCGCCCCCGCCCCCCAACACCGTCAAAATAATTGTAAAATATTTCTGCACCATTTCAAATTTAACAACATCTTTCCTATAGCAGTGAGAACAGAATTAAAAGCAGTATTACACAAGTGGCTGAACCTGGTGGGTAGGCGAAAGGGAGTATTGCAGATCCTGGAGATTAGAGTCGAGAGTGTGGTGCTGGAAAAATACAGCAGGTCAGGCAGCATCGGAGGAGCAGAAGAACCGATGTTTCAGGCAAAAGACCGATTCCTGATGAAAGGCTTTTCCCTGAAACATCCACATTTCCTGCTCCTTGGATGCTGCCTGACCTGCTGTGCTCTTTCAGCACCAGACTCTGAACCCAGCATATAACCCAGATGGCCTCCTTTTGCCAAGAGAGAAATTTCCCCTCCCACATGGTCGACGGTGCCATCCAATACATCTTATCTACTTCCCGCACCTCTGCCTTTGAACCCCGCACTTTGCAATGCAACAGGGAAAGAACACCCCTGCTCCTCACTTTCCACCACACCAAACATCCAGACATCCTCCCGCTTTGGGCCACCTACAAACAGACCACACGAACAGGCATATGTGTCTCTTCCCATCCTGAACTACGTTCCATAGGAACATTCCCGGCGTGACTCCCTTGTCGGCACCATGCCACTCACCAATCCACAGTCCCCTCCTGGAACCTTCCCCTGCCACGACAAGAATTGGAAAACTTGCACCCTCACCTCAGTCCAAGACACCAATGTATCCCTCCACCTTCTTCAGAGTTTTACCTGCACTTCCACACACGTCGCCTACAGTATCCGTTGTTCCCAATGTCTCCTCTACATAGGGGAGATAGGACGCCAACCTGTGGAACACTTCAGAGTATATCTTTGGAAAACCCGCATCAACCAACCCTAACACCCCGTGGCTGAACACTTTAACTCCCCCTCCCACTCCATCATGGACATGCAGGTCCTGGCACTCCTCCACCACTCATCTTCTGTCCTGGGGCCGTGCAACCACATGGGATCAATGTGGAGTTTACCAGTTCTCTCATTTCCGCACCACCATCGTACCCCAGATCCAATCTTCCAACTCAGAACCTCCCTCATGGCATGTCCTACCCGTCCATCTTCCTTCCCATCTATCCACTCCACCCTCCTCTAACTTCAAATTCATCTACTTATCACATTCTCATCTACCTTCCTCCAACCCCATCTCCGTCCCATTTATCTCTCAGCACCATTGAGTCACAAACTTCATTCCTGATGAAGGGCTTAAACAAGAAATTTCGATGCTCCTCTGTTACTGACTGACCTGTTGTGTTTTCCCAGCACCACATTCTCGACTCTGATCTCCAGCGTCTGCAATCCTTACTTTCTGCCTTGTGTTTATGGATCCAGACATTTCCCCACCAGGCATCTTTTGCGGATAATCTGTTATTTTTTCCCACAGGGTGGGACATATACATCCCTGCAGTGCTCTGGCAATACCCCGACATACAAAGAAAAAGTTTAGAAAATGAAATATTTATAGTCCATCCGTCAGTAGCCCTCATCCATTTCATCCAGACTGAGTAAATATTCCCTTTTATTGTGATATGAAATGTTAGGTAAGGAAGGAGTTAACTGAACCTCTTTGTTCAGTGACTGTGAGTAATGTCAGACTCCATGTTTTGTAATTATCCCAGTGGAAGTTTTCCATCTTCTAATGATAAATGGACTCCATTCAATGTGTTATCCCATAGTATGAGCGGGAGCATCACCGACAGCACTAACAGAGAACAGAAGCTCCAGAGAGAGAGGGGAAGGAGAGATGAGAATCTGAGAACATTAGACAGGAATGTTCCAACAATGGATCAGAATCTGAGAATATTGGACTGGAATGTTATAACAATGGACAGGAGTTTATCCGGTTATGTTTGGTCTCTTTCGACACATTATGATTGATTGCCATTATCATCACGGATCAGTTATGCTCTTCTCATTATTCAAAATATCTATTATCCTCTCCTATCTATCGTTGGTGTCCCTGGTCAGTGTCACCGTTCAGAGTTTTTTTTTCTGTAAACCAGTTTTGACTGCATGACTGTTCTTTCATATAGTCTTCACTTCCTGCCACCATTATTGTTCCTGTTGAGACTCCGAATCCAGATATTCACTCTGCAGACCACTACTAACTGCACCAGGGAACGTGTTCATTTACTGTCTCTTCCTCCTTGCTTCTGGCGTGTTACTCATGGGTCTCTACGTTGACCTACTCACTTTCAGATGTGAACCATTGTCCCTCACCCTTGTTATTTAAATATTGAGAGCGTGGAGGTCATTGTACTCTATTATCTTTATAAACTGCATTTCCTTCCCGGGACACAATCCCATTGCTGGCCAATATCTTTTTTTGTAATTCATTTGTGTGACTTGGGCATCGCTGTTTGGTCAGCATTGACACCCCAGCTCTATTTGCCCTTGAGAAGGTGATGGAGATCTTCCCTCTTAAACTGCCTCAGTCCACATGCAGTGGGTTGACACACAAGGCAGAGTATTCCAGGATTCTGACCCAACGACTGGGAAGGAACACCGGTATATTTCCAAGTCAGGATAGTGAGCGGCTTGGACGGGAAATTGCAGGTGGTGTTTGACACAGACGAATCACAACTTTGGTGACCCCTTTAGCGATTAGCTGATTCCTGACACCATGCTCTGACCATTATTAACTTAAACTACTCACTGCTCCCGAATACACTTCACTGGCTTAACCCATCTGCTGTTTGAACCTTGAGCTGTGAAATACAGACTTAATAATGACAACAATCTGCTGCTGACACTCCCCGGGTTGAAAGCTGCAGAAAAAAATCCGATTCAAACTTAGACCAAAATCACATCCATCTGTCCTTCATGTGTGCACACTGATCTACATCGCTATTGTGTGTAGCAATGCCTTTATTTTAATATTCTCAAACACTTCTTCTCATCTGTCCATGAATCTTTCATCAGTCTCTCTGTGACGATTATCCAAATCCCTGCCAGTTGGTCATAGTTAACCTGGTTTCCTTTAAGTACATTTTCTCTCAAGCAATGATTTTTACATTCAACCACCTTACATGCACGCCCCCCAACACCCCCACTCCCTCCTACACCACCTCACACCCCCCCCCCTCAAACACAGACAACACACGCGCGCGAGCACACACACACACACACACACACATAACGGACACACAGACACACACACACACATATCTTATACTGGTCCAATGGAGATAGAAACCTTCCGCTGGTGTGTGTATTTGATGTGTGTACCATTCCCATGTGATAGTAAAGGTTAGCAATTCTCCCCATATTGGGCAGATAATCCAGGTTAGGTAAAAACAATGACTGCAGATGCTGAAAATCAAATACTGGATTAGTGGTGCTGGAAGAGCACAGCAGTTCAGGCAGCATCCAACGAGCAGCGAAATCAACGTTTCGGGCAAAAGCCCTTCATCAGGAATAAAGGCAGTAGATTCCCAAGATCCACAAGCCTGACCACCCTGGTCGACCCATTGTCTCAGCATGCTCCTGCCCCACTGAACTCATCTCGACCTACCTTGACACTGTCCTCTCCCCCCTAGTCCACGAACTCCCCACATACGTTCGAGACACCACCCACGCCCTCCAACTCCTCCAAGACTTCCGTTTCCCTGGCCCCCAACGCCTTATCTTCACCATGGATATCCAATCCCTCTACACCTCCATTCGCCATGACCAGGGCCTCCAAGCCCTCCGTTTTTTCCTCTCCAGACGTCCCCAACAGTACCCTTCCACTGACACTCTGATTCGTATGGCCGAACTGGTCCTCACCCTTAACAATTTCTCCTTTGAATCCTCCCACTTCCTCCAGACCAAAGGCGTAGCCATGGGCACACGTATGGGCCCCAGCTATGCCTGTCTCTTTGTTGGCTATGTAGAACAGTTGATCTTCCGTAATTACACCGGCACCACTCCCCACCTCTTCCTCCGCTACATTGATGACTGCATTGGCGCCATCTCATGCTCCCGCGAGGAGGTTGAGCAATTCATCAACATCACCAACACATTTCATCCTGACCTCAAATTTACCTGGACTATCTCTGACACCTCGCTCCCCTTCCTGGACCTCTTCATCTCCATTAGTGACGACCGACTTGACACTGACATTTTTTACAAACCCACTGACTCCCATAGCTACCTGGATTACACCTCTTCCCACCCTATCCCTTGCAAAAATGCCATCCCGTATTCCCAATTTCTCCGCCTCCGCCGTATCTGCTCCCAGGAGGACCAGTTCCACCATAGGACACACCAGATGGCCTCCTTCTTTAGAGACCGCAATTTCCCTTCCCACGTGGTAAAAGATGCCCTCCAACGCATCTCGTCCACATCCCGCACCTCCGCCCTCAGACCCCACCCCTCCAACCGTAACAAGGACAGAACGCCCCTGGTGCTCACCTTCCACCCTACAAACCTTCGCATCAACCAAATCATCCACCGACATTTCCGCCACCTCCAAAAAGACCCCACCACCAGGGATATATTTCCCTCCACACCCCTTTCTGCCTTCCGCAAAGACCGTTCCCTCCGTGACGACCTGGTCAGGTCCACACCCCCCTACGACCCACCCTCCCATTCTGGCACTTTCCCCTGCCACCGCAGGAACTGTAAAACCTGTGCCCACACCTCCTCCCTCACCTCTATTCAAGGCCCTAAAGGAGCCTTCCACATCCATCAAAGTTTCACCTGCACATCCACCAATATCATTTATTGTATCCGTTGCTTCCGATGTGGTCTCCTCTACATTGGGGAGACTGGGCGCCTCCTAGCAGAGCGCTTTAGGGAACATCTCCGAGACACCCGCACCAATCAACCAATCCGCCCCGTGGCCCAACATTTCAACTCCCCCTCCCACTCTGCCGAGGACATGGAAGGTCCTGGGCCTCCTTCACCGCCGCTCCCTCACCACCAGACGCCTGGAGGAAGAACGCCTCATCTTCCGCCTCGGAACACTTCAACCCCAGGGCATCAATGTGGACTTCAACAGCTTCCTTATTTCCCCTTCCCCCACCTCATCCTGGTTTCAAACTTCCAGCTCAGTTACTGTCTCCTTGACTTGTCCGACCTGCCTATCTTCATTTCCACCTATCCACTCCACCCTCTCCTCCTTGACCTATCACCTTCATCTCCTGCCCCACTCACCCATTGTACTCTATGCTACTCTCTCCCCACCCCCACCCTCCTCTAGCTTAGCTCTCCATGCTTCAGGCTCACTGCCTTTATTCCTGATGAAGGGCTTTTGTCCGAAACGTTGATTTCGCTGCTCGTTGGATGCTGCCTGAACTGCTGTGCTCTTCCAGCACCACTAATCCAGATAATCCAGGTTACTTAGCAATACACTAGCACAGTCTGCATGGTTCTACGTGTCGGTCTTCTCCCAGTTTCTGTCATTTGAAGTGTTCTGTGAAAACTATTCAGAACTTGATGAAACAAACCATTTGAGCTGATCTGAAAATACCTTTATTCAATGTTCTCATTCTTATAATTTTGTACTCTCAAGGTTTAATCCTCCAGTTCGTCCCACTACCTAGTCTTTTTCTCCATATTTCTACAACATGTTCTCAGTTAATTAACTGTCTGTTTCTGTCTTTAAAGTGAATCTCTCTATCCCTCTGTACCTTTCCCTGGCCTTGGTTATTGGCTCCCTCGTGTATCTAGTGCTGACATTATGAAGCTCAGAGACAATGAAATGGTGTGTGTCAGGCTGATGTTCACTTCCCGGTGTGTCCCATGTGGTGCTCCATGGACAGGGCTGAGCGTGTCGGGCTGTTGCTCACTTCCCAGTGTGTGATTAACTAGGAGAAAGTGAGGACTGCAGATGCTGGAGACCACATTTGAAAAGTGTGGTGCTGGAAAAGCGCAGCAGGCCAGGCAGCATCCGAGTAGCAGGAGAATCGACATTTCGGGCATTAGCCCTTCTTCAGGAATGAAGCTGGTTTGCCAAGCCTCCTGAAATAAAAGGTCGGGGGGGGGATTTTGGGGAGGGACGCTAGGAATACGATCGGTGGAAGGGGGGTGAGGGTGATAGGCCAGAGAGGCGGTCGGGCCAGAGAGGTCGGGAGGAAGATTGCAGGTCAAGAGGGAGGTGCTGAACCCGGGTGTTGGGACTGAAATAAGGTGGGGGGAGGCGAAATGAGGAAGCTGGAGAAATCTACATTCATCTATTGTAGTTGGAGGCTTCCGAGGTGGAAGATGAGGCACTCTTCCTCCAGGCGTCGTGTGGCCAGGGTCTGGCGATGGAGGAAGCCAAGGATATGCATGACCTTGGCGGAGTGGGAGGGGCAGTTAAAGTGTTCAGCCACGGGGCGGTTGGGTTGGTGTGGGTATCCCAGAGGTGTTCCCTGAAACGTTCCGCAAGTAGGCAGCCTGTATCCCAAATGCAGAGGAGACCACATTGGGTGCAGCGTATACAGTAAATGATGTGTGTGGAAGTGCAGGTGAATTGGTCACGGATATGGAAGGATCCATTGGGGCCTTGGAGGGAGGTGAGGGGTGAGATATGGGCGCAAGGTTTGCACTTCTTGCGGTTGCAGGGGAAGGTGCCGGGAGTGGAGGTTTGCTTGGTAGGGGGGGGGTGTGTGGACATGACGAGGGAGTCGCGGAGGGAGTGGTATCTCCGGAATGCTGTTAGGGGTGGGGAGGGAAATATATCCTTGGTGGTGGGGTCTGTTCGGAGGTGGCGGAAATGACGGAGGATGATACAAAAAGTTGGAGGGGTGGAAGGTGAGTACCAGTGGGGTTCTGTCCTGGTGATGATTGGAGGGGCGGTGTTCAACGGCGGAAGTGCGAGAAGTGAAGGAGATGTGGTGGAGAGCATCGTCGAACAAGTCGGAGGGGAAATTGCAGTCTTTGAAGAAAGAGGTCTTTGGCTTGTTCAGTATTGGAATTGGTCCTCCTGGGAGCTGATGCGGTGGAGGCAAAGGAATTGGGAACATGGGATTGCGTTTTTATAGGGGCAAGGTGGGAGGAGGTGTAATCTCGGTCGCTGTGGGTGTCGGCCGGTTTGTAGTAAATGTCTGTGTTGAGTCGATCGTCCGAGATAGAAATGGAAAGGTCTTGGAAGGGGAGGGAGGATTCTGAGTCGGTCCAGACAAATTTGAGGTCCGGTTGGAAGGTTTTAGTAAAGTGGATGAATTGTTCAACCTTCTGGTGGGAGCATTAGGTAGCGCCGGTACAATCGTCGATGCAGCGGAGGAAAAGGTGGGGGGGGAGTGGTGCCAGTGTAGCTGCGGAAGATGGACTGTTCCACATATCCAACGAAGAAGCAGGCATAGCTGGGGCCCATGCGGGTGGACATTGCTATCCTTTGGTTTGGAGGAAGTGGGAGGATTGTAAGGAGAAGTTGTTCAGGGTGAGGACCCGTTCAATCAGTCAGAGGAGGGTGTCAGTGGAAGGGTACTGTTTGGGTAAATGGGAGAGGAAGAAGCGGAGGGCTTGAATGCCTTCGTGATAGCGGATGGAAGTGTATAGGGACTGGATGTCCATCGTGAAGATAAGGGTTTGGGGGCCGGGGAAGAGAAAGTCATGGAGGAGGTGGAGGGCGCGGGTGGTGACCCGAATGTAGGTGGGGAGTTCTTGGACTAAGGGGGACAGGACAGTGTTGAGGTATGCAGAGATGATTTCGGTACGGTAGGAGCAGGCTGAGACAAAGGGTTGTCCCGGGGCAGTTGGATTTGTGGATTTTGGGCAGGAGGTAGAAACGGGCGGTGCTGGGTTGTGGGACTATGAGGTTGGAGGCGGTGGATGGGAGATCCGCTGAGGAGATGACATTATGGATGGTCTGGAGATGATGGTTTGGTGGTGGGTGATGGGTACATGGTCAAGGGGCAGTAGGAGGAGGTGTCTGCGAGTTTGCATCTAGCTTCTGCGGTGTAAAGATTAGTGCACCAAACTACCACTGGTCCTCTCTTGTCTGCTGGTTTGATGGTGAGGTTCGGGTTGGAGCGGAGGGAGGGGAGGGTTGCGATTTCTGAGGGTGACACACTTCCCGGTATGTTATATGTGGTGGTCCATGTTCGGTGGGTGTGTGGGAGGGTGTATCGGCCTGCTGTCCACGTCCCGGTGTATCCCATTTGGTGCTTCATGTTGGATAAGGGTTTCAGCAGTTTTGACTCACGTCTTTGAAAGATGATCTGTGCCTGTCCACTGAACGTCTGACATCTGTGTTTGTCTCTCTGATACGATCGTGTGGTCAGTAACACGAGGAAGCCCTTTGAGTATTATTGTAAAGGACCAGTTGTCTAACATCTCTTACAATGGTGTCACTTTAAAAAAAGGTTATTTGCTCTTCTTCTTTAAAGAGACATCTTCAAGGTCGAACTGCCTGCTACAACCGGCTGAAGTAAACAACCTCGGAGGTTTTTCGGCTTTTTTTTAAAAAATCGTGATGACAATGGTCAGCTCGCACAGGCCAGGCTTTCCAGTTTCTCTGAGCTTTAACAATCACCAGGTGCCTGGGGTGGGAGAAGGGTTTTATGCTTCAGTAAATGATCCCAAGCTGCTATTCTCTCTGAAATCTGTCTTGATGCTGTTTCCTCCTGGATTGGAGAACTGCATGGAAGACTGTCTGGCCTTGGACGTGTCTTTTTGCCAAGGGATGAGTTTGTGGGATGTTAGTACATTGGAACAGTTCATTAGTAGATGTTCGTGTATCTATTATTCTGTTAAGATTTCCAGTAGTTAAGTTATTCTACATTCCTCTTCTTTTTTGTATGTGTTTTTATTAGAGTGCTTAAATAAATTGTGTTTGCTTTACACTGTGTGGTTTGACCAACCGAATCACTTCTGGAACACCAATTTCACTGCTACCTTTCCTATAAGACAAGGTTAGCGTCTAGGCTACCATCTTACAGTATGCTAAGGCAGTCTGGCCTGGTCCATAAAAAACTGGGGACTCTTGCCTGCTTGAAAATCGACAATTCCAAATTTGGTTCAGAATTAGAATCACTACAGTGTGGAAACAGGCCATTTGGCCCATCAAGTCCACAACAACCTTCTGTGCGAAAAAGAGAGATTATTACAGCTTTAGCTTGGCATTCACATTTTGGTGGAAATGCCATCAGAATATTTGGAAATGGGTAGAATTCAATTGTCGATGAGGCATCTTGAACACGGAAAGGTACTGAAACAGTTTGAAATATGATTAAAAGTAGAATTAAAAGAAACGAGAGGAGGAAGAAAGACAGAAAAATAAAGAAGAAAAGTAGAAGGAGAGAGAGTTTCAACGTCAAAGCTAACAAACAATTTGAGAGAAAAGTCGACTTAGAAGGCAGAGATGAAGGTAGATGGTAGGCTGAGACGGGAGGATAGTGAGAAGGATGTGAAAGCCTTTTTAATTTCAATTGAGAAAGTGGATAAACGAATGCATTTACCAGTGACCATATCAATTTAGTTGATCCAAACAAAGCTGGCAGATAAATAAAAGTGAGGTATTTGCATCCCTATCGGAGGAGGTATCTGATCAGAATGAGAAGGTGAAGAAAGCCATCTGAAGTGCATATGACCTTGGGCCAGAAGCCCAAGGAATCTAAAATAGCGTCCCTGGTTAAACATACATTCAGTTTGAAAGAATCAAAGTAATTTTGAAATGCGGATAAGGGCATTAAAAGCAGAGCAAACCTATGATACTCTAAGAGAGATTCTTACTTTGGGGGAGTTCAAAAATCCACTTCCTGCAGTCTTGAGAACTCGTGTGGAAGAGCAGAGAGTTACAATGGCAAAATAAGCATCGGAAATGACTGATGATTATCTGTTGGTACACAAATCAAAGTTTGGCTTCTGTAAGGGTTTGAGAAGAATGTGCAAGACCCTCTTAAAACATATACCTGTGAGAGTAAAGTTTACTGGTGTAGGCCAGGAGTAGCAGATAAAGAGGTTACAGCATTAAGAGGTACAGAGGCATGTAATTCGTTTAAGCTGAGACATGAGGAGATATGTCATTCAGTAGGACGATTGGATTGATGAGATTTGCTCAATTATGTAACGTGTCGTTGGAGTGTCCGGTGAAACCATCAATAGATTTATTTCACAATGGGGAAGGAGGCCTTGAGCTTGGTGTTGGTGTTACAACATTTCAGCATTTAAATTGCCAATAACGTGTCTCAGACTAATCGATATATTAATCGTAACACCTAAATATTTTTTAAGAAATTTAAGGAGAAAACTTCCAGTCTGTTCAGATGGCATTTATTGTTGCTGCCATTCAATGTATAAGTTATACAGGTGACAGGACAAGAAACCGTACTTGCTGATAAGGTGTCAACGCTTGGATGAAGAAAGGCAGAGGCGTTTTGTGACAGGAGTAAACTGACTGAAATAGAATGGAGTTGTGAATGTTCGCATACTTAGTATCAATGCAGTATGCATGTATTGTTGTCCACTATATCAATAAGAATAAGTGGTTTGAAATGAGGCCGTAATTGTATATTGATGGATCATTTTTTTTCAAAGGGGGAGTTATGACTATACTGTTACTTTAAACAGGTTATTTTCTCATGGCTTTTTTTTTGAAGAAAGGTCTTAAAGGCAGAGGTGCCGAACTGCTGCCTGAAAATGGCAGAAGTAAATAACTGAAGAGGCCTTTAGATTTTATTAAAATGGTGTTAACAAAGGAAGGGCAGTGGCCAGTCATCCCTGACCAGGTCTTCTCATTTTGTTTTTAGCTGCAGCATTCAGAAGCTGCTGGTGCTCCCACAAGAGTTGGAAGTTTTAATACATGATCCCGATATGCTCTTCTCTCTGAAAGTTGCTTCCTCCTGGATTCGAGAACTGCACATGAGATTGTTGCGTGAATTTGCCTTTTTGTCAAGAGGCATGTTTATGGGATGTTCCTGTATTAGAACAGTTAGTTAGTAGAAGGTGCTGTATCTATCGTTTGCATAAGTGTTCCAGTAGAGAAGCTGTGCCCAATTGTTATTCCCTTTGATTGTGTTTTAACTAGGCATTTGAATTGATCGCATTTTGCTTAACGTTGAGTGGGTTGACTAGTCACAACACATCTGGAGTATCCAATTCATATCTGTGTTTTAAAAAAAGGAAAATATGTTGAGGGGGTCTGGACTGGTCCATAACACTTGCAGATGAGGGGCTTTTGTTTGTGTCCTGTTATTGAAAAATTAGTGGAGGTGCTGGGGATAGTTTGCTGGAGGTTGTGCTCTGAGCTGCCTCAGACATTCAGGGATACCCGAGGATTTTGTGACCCAACTCTGGATGGAGCATGGGGTCTGTAGTTACAGCATCTGGGTCTGGAAAGTGAACAAAAATTGGAGCATAGGCTGCAGAGACGGGAAGCTCTGAAACCACGGAGTAAGCGTTTCTGGGGAAAGGGATCTTTGTACCCACCCCGCATTTTCCAAGACCAGCTTCCCAAGGGACACTTAACCCAGGAGCAGAGTGTGAGGAGACCCTGACTGAACAAGGAGCTGGTCGCTTCCTTTAACACGACCTGCATCTTCACACCAGGGGGAGGACGGTGCTACCAGTGGCTGTTAGGGTCACTTACAGTCTCACAAATACCTTGCAGAGCTGCAGCAATTCTTCCCTTCCTTTATATTCAATTCGGTTAGAAGTAAGTGCTGAAATTGCACTTGCCTTTCGCATTCCCTGCTGAACCTGCATGTGAGTCTTCTGTGATATGTACAAGTACACCCCGATCCCTCTGCACATAAGCACTCTGAAGTTGATTTCCATTTCCATACAAAGTTCGATTCCTCTGATCAAAATGGATAATCCCATACTTATCCACATTCAATTTTATCTGCAAGATGTTGGCCCGTTCATCTAAACTGTTAATTTCTATTTGTAAATTTTCAACATGTTCATTGTATCAACCTATTTTGCCACCTGTTTTAGTATCAGCTGAAAATGTTGTACTGTTTTCTATCCCATCATCCAAGTAATACAATAGATGGCAAACAGTCGGGTCATGTGGCTTTAACTCTATAGAATCCCAAAAGGTGCCAACCAATAAACGAAACAACTATTCCATCTCTCTGTATTTTGTTGGCTCACTAGCTCTCGATTCAAGCGAATACCTTCCTCCCATACTCACGTCTTCTTATTTTGCAGATTAATCTTTTGTGCAGCGTTTTAATCAATGCTTTCCCAAATTCCAGATACTTTATGCCTCCAGGATCCCAATTGTGTACTTTGCTTGTCACATATTTAAAGAACTCGAACAAATAAATTCTTTAAATAAATGCTGATTCTGATTTATTCCATTTTGACTTTGCAAATTCCCTGTTGTTAATCAATTAGCAATGGATTCTCACAATTTCCCTTAAATACCAACAGTTTGCTCACTAATTTTATTCATTACTGAAGATGATTATCCTAATTCCTACCCTTTCTGTAAACTCTACGTTCGCTTTCCCGTGTTCGTGTGTAACAGGCACACAGCTTTAAAAGATCTTCTCCAATCGCTGTGTTAGAGGCATGAGTGTCTGAATGGAATAATTCTATTCCTGGTTTACACACTCAAAGGGCTGAATCCCCACATCGTGTTCCTACATTATAGTATCAATGGACGGAACATCCTGATTTACATTTTCAAGACCTGTTTCTCCTCCTCCTGACGATACGTCAGAAGCTTGAGGTCTTGCGAAATCTTCCTGTTGCGGTGTAACCTTTTGAGGAGCTGAAGTGTCTCTTCGTATTCTTTCATAACAGGCTCATACTGAACAATCATTTCCGGCATCCCTGAAATGGGATCAAGGGAGTGATTGGTCTTCTCGTGTTTCCATACAACAGATACATGTGTGAATGAACTCTTCCTTTCCATAACAAGTCTCAAATAATGTTATACCCTGCTCTAATTCTCATGCTGAATGACCCCTTCCATTCTCTTCCAGTTCCTGTGTTACAGAGTTGAATGGACTGATCTTGTTTCTGTGTAACAGGATAGTTGTGCTACACAGCCGACTCTGGGTCCAGTCTTAAAGGATCGAGGAGCTGATTGGTTTCCTCCTGTAATTGTATATCAGGTTCCAGGGGTTGAACAGCCTCATCCTGTTCTGGTGTAACAGGGTCAAAGGATTGAATATCCTTCTGCTGTTCCTGTGTAACAGACCGGAGAAGTGGATTGGATTCCTCCACTGGCTGTGTAATTGTCTTCCGTTGCTGACTCCTTCTGGTGCTCTATGTAAAAATACGATCACCTTTCATTCTCATAAACTCCAATGGGTATTGTATCAACCTGATCATCCTTTCCTTATAAGTTCACACCTTTATTGAAGCAATCAGTTGAGGGAACCATCTCTGAGCTGCTTACAATATAATAACATCCTTTCTTTAGTGAGGAGACTCAGTGTGCCCACCAGACTCCAGATGTGATCTCACTAGAATACTGTACAGCAGCAGCAACATTTTACCAGCCTGCTCTAAGGTTCCCACCCAGTTTAGAGCAGTCTCAGTTGTCTGGGGGAAATACACAGCATTGTTGAGAGACCATTCTCCTTCTCTTCTCCACCAGCATAACGGGAGATCTAGTGAAAATATCACAGCAACTCTTGAGAAGAACGAATAACGTGACGAGACTACTTCAATGTCCACAAAAGCCTCACAAAATGTCTCCTATGAATCTCCAATTAATCTCCCCAGAGGCCACATTGCTCAGATTCCAGAGAAACTGGTCACGTGGAGCTTAGAGACAGCAAGGGGAAGCAAACATTGATGAAAGTTATATATCAAAGTGTAAGCTGCAATACAGAGGTTGGCTATGTTATAAAACAGGGAAATATACATGTTGGGTTGTGGGTACTACAGTGATAATGACCAGCTTTAAGCTGCAGCTAAACTGTGTTAACCTATATGAATGCTAATGTTGGGAAAAATGGATTTCATGACCATGTTTGAGATGGTTTCCTTTAACAGTATGTTGAGCACTGAGGTAGAGGTCAGGCGGTTTTGGAATTGATGTTGTGTGAACAGAAGAGCCATTTGAAAACACTACTGTAAAGGAAGTGCTTGGAATATTAATCATAATGTATTGAATTTTATATGAGGTCTGAATACAAAAGATTTTCTTTAAAATTGGGATTATAAACCTGAGTCATGCAAGTGATGAATGTATGAGGGGCAAATTAGCTTCAGTAAATTGGAGAAGTACATGAAAAGGATTTACTGGCAGACAGGCAATGGTTGGTGTTTAAATAAACACTGTAGCATGTCCAATATATACATACCCACCACAGGGCAAACAGCAAAAGGGTAAGGTGACTGACCCATAGTTAACAAAAGAATTTAAAGTTTGCATTCGATCAAAGGAAGCAGATCAGAAAAATGCCAGATATTGTGGTAATCAATTGACTCAGAAATATCTGGGACCCAGCTAAGGAGGATCAATGAACTGATAAGAAAATAATAAGAACAAGAATGCAAGCTATCAAGAAACTTAAGGATGACCAAACGCTTCTCTAGATACTTGATGGGAAAGTGAAGGCAAAGACACGTGTGGAATGGTGAATATCCACTCAAGATTATTTCTTGCAGAGAACTAGGAAATTACAGAGAAACTAAACAGTTACTTTGATGTCTATCTTATTAGAGGCAAGATTAACTGATAGAGAAACTCACTTTGTGTTCTCCAGTGATTGACGAAATGAAAGGAGCTCACAGTGAAGCTTAGAAAGTTCACATAGAAAGACGAACTGACATTGGGGCATGGAGAAGTGCTGCCAGGCAAGGTTAGAGAGAATTCCAAGATGTTCTCCACGTACATTAATCAGAACAGAATAACCAGGAAACAATTAGGTCCTATTAGAGACCAAGGGGGCACTCTGTGTGTGAAGCTGGAGAACATTGATCGATTGTTACATGAGAGCTCCATATGTGTTTCACTTGGGAGAATGAGGATGCAGGGTCAGAATTCAAGAAGATGGATTGGGAAGCTCTTGAACAGATTAATATAAGATGCGAGCAGGGATTGGAGGCTTTGGCTGGTATAAAATTGGAATGATTGCCAGGTGTGGGTGAATTGTATCACAGGCTGTTGTTGGAGACAAAGGACAAAAGGCCTGACTCAAAAGTTTAATTCGAATCTGGCCTCAGGGAAGCTGGAGATTCCAGATGACTGGAGGACAACTAATTTGATCCCACTTTATGGGAAGGGTGGTGGAAATAGACCGGGGAATTGTAGACCAGTCAGTAGTAGATCAGTGTTGGAGTATTCGAGAAAATAGGAAAGGAGAAAATTGATCTTCATTTAGAGAGGCAAGGCTAAATCAGGGAGAGTCAGCATGATGTCATCGGGGAAGCCATTCCAAATGAAATTTATTGTATAGTTTCGAGCATGCTGTTTATATGATTTTTTCAACAAGGCCATTGACAAAGCCCCATGTGTGAAACTGATTTTTAAAAATAGTCATGATATCAAGGGTAACTTAGTGTGTCACATCAAACATTGTCTTAGTGTCAAGAGACAGAGGGACGTGTCGGAAGGCTGTTTGTGTAACTGGAGACCAGTGTCTGCTGGTGGACCACAGGAATCAGTGCTCTGTCCCTTATTATGTGTGGCATTCATAAATGATCGAGATGTGATTGTATAGGGGGTGTGGGGGAGTGTGTTAATTAAGTTTGTATTTGACACAAAGATTGGCCGGGTGGTTGGCAGTGAAGAGGAAGGCCTTATGTCATAGGAAGATGCAGATGGAATGGTCAGATGGAAAGTAACTCTGATAAATATGAGGTGATGTACTTTGGACGAAGGGACCAAAAATAGGCGTATGCAATGAAAGGAAGCTCACTAGGAAGCTCAGAAGTTGTTTCTCCACAGATCCCTGAATGTGACTGCACAGGTTAACAAGTTAGGGAAAAAGTGAGGACTGCAGCACAGTGGCACAATGGTTCGCACTGCTGCTTCCCAGCGCCAGAGACCCAGGTTCAATTCCCGCCTCAGGCGACTGACTGTGTGGCCTTTACCCATTCTCCCCGCGTTTGCATGGGTTTACTTCTCCCAATCCAAGAATGTGCAGGTTAGGTGAATTGGCCATGTTAAATTGCCCGTAGGGGCAGGGGTAAATGTAGAGGAATGTGTTTGGGTGGGTTGCACTTCGGCGGGTGGGTGTGGACTTATTGGGCTGAAGGGCGTGCTTCCACACTGGATGTAATCAAAAGATGTTTGAGAATCGCGAAGTGTAGTTCTGGAAAAGCAGTCGGTCAAGCAGAATCCAAGGAACAGGAGAGTCGAACTTTCGAGTGTAAGCTTTTCATTAAGGAATGATGGCGACGTTCCTGATGAAGGAGTTCCTGGGGTCTGGTGTAGATGAAGAGCTTATCCTCGAAACATCGACTTTCCTGCTTCTCGGATGCTAGCTGATCTGCTGTTCTTTTCTAGCAACACACTTTTTGACTGAGGTTAATAGGTTAAGAAGGCAGAGGGAACCGTAGACAAAGCCTTCATTCACCAACATATACATTGTCAGAGTTACATAACTCTATGGTTAGGCCAAGATGGAATACTTTGTGTAGTTCTGGGAATGTGTACAATCTGGATGTAATTGTAGTGGAGGGATCAAAGGAGATTTACCAGGATGTTCCCTGGTATGGAGCATATTAGCTATGGGGAGAGGCTGGGTAAGCTTGGGTTGTTTACTTTGGAGCAGAGAAGGCTGATGGAGAGGTGATTCAAATGGATAAAATTCCGAGGGAGATTTTCAGAAAGACATTTGCTGAAGTCCCAAGCTCAGTGTGCAAAATAAAATCTTCTGGGATTGTAGCGAATATTTGGACATGGTTTCAGAATGGGACAGCTGGCAGGAAAGAGTCAGTAAAAGTTTTTTTTGGTTTTGATTTTGTGACCAGGTGTATTTTACAGGATAAATACAACAATATAGAGCGAAAAGCTTCCACGTGTTGCCACAGAGTGGTGCTATTTTGAATAATTGAAGACTGTAATAAACAGAGGATACAGCTTGAAGAGAGTTGATGGGTTGTGAGCTAGCTCCTCACCATCGACCACCCCTGCAACCCATTCCCTCCATGACAGCTAAATCACCATCTACACCAGACCCCAGGAACATTGAAGATGCTGATTATTAGGCAATATTTTTGCCTCTGGGCAGATGCTCCTCCATCACCAGCTCATTGCCCCCATGCCAGACCATTCCAATGTCAGACAGATGTCTCTTACTGCTAGACCCACCTCATCGTTGTTAGCATGGTGGCCTTCTACGAACCGCTACATCACCACCAGTGCAGGACCCAATCCTCAGACATCACCGTTTGATGCTGGGCTCTATCTCATCCACGTTGCCTCTACGGATGCAGCAGCTGCCAATTCCAGGTCCTGTGCTTGCTCCGGAGAAGCAAGTATGCGCTCACTCTCCTCCTCACTGGGCTCAGCTTGAGGTACAAAACCCTGCGTCCAGCTTGAGACCAGTAAGATTCAGAGAGAAAAGTGAGGGAGAAAATAAGAAAAAGGAAGCATATCAGAGTGTATAAGCTCCAGCAAACGAGCCCTTGGCCCGGAAACACCGGAATAAAATTATTCTTTCATTGGAGATGAAGGTCCGTGGTGTATCTCAGGAATATGTTGTTGGGTCCAAGCTATTCGCAAACATCTCAAACATTTGGTTGACGGAATCAATTGCAATATATCTCAGTCTGCTGTAGGAGAAACGTAATGAGGAGATTCTCGGCCAGGATGAGAATGCGGGAGGCTCACTGTTGAATGACCTACTCCTTTCCCGATGTTTCTGTGCAGTCTACGGGAAGGCTCTGTAAAGGTTGTCACAAACTCTCAGATGTTAGGAAGGAGGTCTCTGCAGAATCGACATGACTGTGTTTCCTGTTCCCTTTTCTGATACCGGCTGTTCTGTTCGGGTTATCCTTTTATACCTCGGAGACGTTTGATACAATTGAGTGTCTTGCTTGGCTGTTTCAGACACCATTAAAGAGTTTATCTCATGGCTGTGCGTCTGGAATCACTTTGAGGCCAGACCAGGAAAGCATGGGAGATTCACTTCCTGAAAGTACACTGGGGAAGGAAATTGGTGTTTACAATCGACATTGACTTCAAGGTCACTGTTAAGGACACCAGATTTTAGATCTCGATATTTTGTTAATTGTTTTTAACTACCACCAGCTGCCAGAGCATTAGCCTGGTCTGGATTAGTAATCTAGTGACATTTCCACAACAGCACCATCTCCACATGGGGACCTATCGGAAACCACAATGAACTGGTATTTTTTGTGCTGCTTGACATATCTGTCAAAAAGAGCTCCCATCCATTTGACTGTCGGAATGGAGTTGAGGGGATGATATTGGTCATACTGTAATTATTTTCCTCTTAAGGGACTTGTCATAGTAATTTTCCACATTGCCAGATAGATGTCAGAATTAGAAATGGAATGAAACAACTTCCCCAGGGACAGGGCTTATTGTACATTGCCTGTATCGTATCTACTGTGTTCAGATGTTTCTTCATGTCACGTAGAGCGATTCAAATCTATGATTCTGTGAGCACCCTGACGAGGTGAGTTGAATCATAAACCCAACACTTCTGGCTGAATATGGTGTAGATACAAATCCTTGCCTATTGCACTGATGTGCAGGGCTGTTTCATGATTTAGGATGGGGACATATGTATGACCCTGTCCTGCAGTGAGTTGATTAATCCATTTATGACTGAGTGTGGTAGGACTGCTGAGCTTCAATCTGATCTGTTACTCTTGGGATCATTGCGACCTCTCTATCAGATGTTAGTTCTGCTGTTCGGAATGTAACCAGTCAAGTGTGGTATCTTTACCGGGTTGTCATCAGTTTTAATTACACATGGTTCTGACCCTGGCACGTTTACCCACACTCGTCTCTGAACTGTAGCTCAGCTTGATGGTAATGTTAGACTGAGGGATTATTCGGGTCAAAAAGTTGCAGACTATAGTTAAATATAATTCTGCTTCTGTTGTTGCTGTGGTCTGCAGCACCACATGGAATACACAGTTTGAGCTGCAATATCTCTCATACAGTTCTGCTGCCTGCTCCCCAGTTCACACCGAGACCCATTCACCCATCAGTCATGTACACAGTGACCTACTCTGGTTTCTGACGTTGTAGACGTTCAATTTTTTTTTTCATTCCATGGTGTCACACTTACATTTTGTCTCATTCCCCAACACGCTTTAATATATTCATCTGAATCCTTTCCCTCTCTTTCTGTGTTTAGAGTGAATACATCTCTCTCTTTTTCTCTCCCTGACTAAGAGTAAGAGCTCTGTAGTGTCAGTGATGCCAGCCTTCCGTAGTTTCAGAACCAATGAATTTGTGCATCTTGTGTTATCTTTCACTTCCCGGTATATGGCGCTCCAGGTTGGACAGAGGGTTTGAGCAATATTGATACACATCTTAGAAACCTCTTGAAAAACGTAAATTGCTGGGGAAGTTAAGCAGGTCTGGCAGCATTTGTGGAGTGAAAGTAAAGTTAATCATTGGTTTCAGTGATCTTGCTTCAAGCCTCACAGATTGTTTTTTTTTGTTCTGGTTTCAGATTGCTTGTATCCATGGTTATTTGTTTTATTGAAAATGTGTTTTGTTCATTTCTGGAGAAACACAGCAGATCTGCAGCATGTATGGAGACAGAGAAACAGAGTTAGCGTTTCAAGTCCAGTGTGACACTTCTTCAGAACAGAAAATGATTGGAAACTGGGTTTTTTAATCCTTTGCCAGAGGTAGAGGGGGGGTGACGGGAAACAGACGGTGTGGAGGCGCAATGTCACCGACGAATACATATTTGTTTGTAGTAGAAGAGAATAAAATGTAAAATGAGTATAAATTCGATTGTAAAGGGGGGAATTGCATTCCTTAATTGAGTGCAAGATAAACGATTCACAAACAGGTCAAGTTCATGGGGAGACCAGGAGAAGGAATTCATGAAAATTGGGGAACAGACACAATGGCATCAGGCTGTGAAGTTATGGAATTGAATATTAATTCCTACAGGCTCTAACTTACCAAAGAGTAAAGTGAGGTGTTACTTGAGCTTGGGTTGTGCTTCACTGGAAGATTGCAGCAGCCCAGTACCGAAATGTTAGCATGAGAGCAAGGTAGATTATTGTAATATTAGCATGAGAGCAAGGTAGGTTATTCAAATGAGGAACATTGAGAGGGTCAGGGCTTTTCCTACAGACAGAGTGAGTGTTCCTCAATGCAGTCTCTGTTTGGTCTCCCTAGTATAAAGGAGACTGCATTGTGAGCAGCAATGACAGGAGACTGAATTGAAAGATTACAAGTGGAATGTTGCTTCATATGGAAGGTGTGTGTGGGTTCTTAAGAAATGAGGAATGAGTCAGCGATCTTTTCAAATGCCCAAACATATTTCTTCTTCTATGTAGACTACATAGTCCCACAACTTGGAGAGAGTAAGTACTACACGTGCGGGAGGCCAGAGTTAATAAACTTGGAGCTGGATAAACACAGCAGACCAGACAGAATTAGAAGAGCAACAAAGGCAATATTTTGATTTTGGACCTTCCGTCATGACTGGTGAGGTGTGAGGGGGGCCCAGAAATGGAGTGATGGGATATGGAAGAGTGAAGGGTAGGCATAATGGTGGTAGGTCCATGCAGGTATGGGGTTACTGTGATTGGTTAGTGGGCAGGGTGGAACGGATATGTGAGTGAGAAGATGGACTGGGTGGGTCTGGTTAGGGAGAAGGAACATGGGATAAGGCTGCAGGGGGAGGGATTTTTATGTTGCTCCTGTCAATATTGAGGCCATTGAGCTATCAGCTCCAAAGGTAAAATCTCAGGTGGTGTTCCTCTGACAGTGGGCAGGCTAAGGATGGGATATGTCCCCGGACGATTTGAATTGGGAATTAAAATGGAAGGTAACTGAAAAGTCGGGTTGGTTGTTGGGTGCAGAGCACTGGTGCTCCATACAGCCTGATCCTGCACCAAGCAAGTCTCTAACTCCCGATGTGGTCTCCTCTCTATCAGGGAGACTTTGGAACATATTCATGGAGCATCTGCTCTCTGCACGCTTTAATCAACTCAACATTCCGGCTGCCATCCATTTCAATTAATCCCACACACCCACCCGCCTTCAGCTCTTCCAGTCACAGGTCCATGCTTGGCCTCCTCCACTGTCAGAGTGAGGCCAAACAGAAACTGGGAACACAACCTGATCTTTCAGCTGGAGAGCTTACAGTTCAATGGGCTCAATATTGACTTCACTGGTTTCAAAATCTCTTCACCAGCAGCCTTATCCCATGTTCCCCTTCCCTTAACTGACCTACGCTGTCCATCTTCCCATTTGTAAATCCGCTGCACCCTTCCCACTGACCAATCACAGTATCCGCCTACTTCCATTCTGTATCGCCATCTCACCTACCTTTACCCAGCCCCACGCTCCTCCCTCGATTTATTTCGTGGTTCCCCTTCCCCCATCCCAATTCTGATGAAGTCCTTCAGCCTGAAGCGTTGACTTTCCTTTTCCTAGGATGCTGTCTGACCTGCTGTGCTTTTTCAGCTTCATATATATTGGCTACACAGTTGGACGTTGAGACCTCCAAAGCAACAGATTTAGTTGTGATTTTATACATTTTTTACTCTGTTTACTGACAAGTTTATCTCAACATTCTCACTACAGGGTCAAGGAAACAGTCTCTTTGTCACTAATGCTCCTGTCTGCTTCGAACTTATTTCCTTTGTTTTACCGTACTTTCAAGTCTGCTGTTTGTAATAGCATTGTAAATGTAGCACTTGTTATGCTGTTGCTTAATCACACCACGTACAATATACTTCACAACTTCCATGTTCTTATACTCCACACATCTATTCATAAACCTAACTGGTCTCGCTGACTGATCCAACTTCACCTTCCCCAGCACCTTCTCCATACTGGTGGTCACGATACTCAACTCTAACCCCTGATTGTCTTGAAGTTCTGGCATTTTGCTGATGTCTTCCACCGTGAAGACCGTTGAAAAGTTTTAAATTCCTCTGCCATTCCGTGGCTTCCCATAACTATTCAAGCTTCATTTTCCAACATTCCTTGTTATATCTCCAAAAATCTCTTTCAATGTTATTTTACATGATTAACAAGTGGAATATCAGATTTCACCCTCTCCTCCCATTTGCTGTTATTAGTTATCCGTGCTAGAATTTGTAGGCTTCGTAATCGTCTAGATTCTCAATAATCTTCACCACATTGTGCACATTTTCTTTTGTTTTGATGCTGTCCCTGAATTCGTTATCATGCACGGCTGCCTTCTCTTCCGCTGAATATCTTACTTCTTGCTTGAGATGAATTTCTGATGTTCTGCTGAATTATCTTCAGAAACTACTGCCATTGCTGCTTTACCATCTTCCTGTGCTCAGCTCCCCTTCCAATTAACTCTGGACAAGTTATCCCTCATGTCTTTTTAGTGACATTACTCAATTATAAGCCATCTCAACTAAAAGTAAGCAATAGATGAAAACTGAAGGAGGGAGGTTTGAGACATGGGACACGAAGAACGATTGGAGGATTTATTAACTAGATGGAAAGACAGAGAGCGAGAGCGAGAGAGAGAGAGAGAAAAAAAAAATCGACGTGGAGATGTAAAAAATAGAGAAGTCTACATGAGTGAGAGAAGGAGATGTACTTCCGTATTTGGTTTGACAATTCCTGTGTGCTGTTGTCCTTTGTACAGTGTATGTGCAGCAGATTAATAAGTTGAAATCCTGGGTTTGATGCCAGAACTTTTATCTCCAACAATATGACAGGCACCAGCTGTTGACAGAACCCAGCAGGTGAATACATATGTTTCCCGGTAGAAAATTAATTAACTGAAACAAGTTGGAACATTAGAAGCAGGAATGTGTAACATCCATCCCGGTAAGAATGAAAGATTATATTAGGGAATGCCAGAAAGGGGCAGGAGACAGAGGGTACGTTTAGAGAATGGGAACATAACATCTCAAATGAAAATTAAATTACATATTAATATTTTATAAATTTTGCACATCGCATGCATCATTTTTATGAACGATGTCTCTTGTTCATTCTGAATATATTTCACACATATGAACAATCTTATCTATCTGCACACACACTGATCAATCATTGTTCAGCCATTCCATTTCAAATTATTCTGTTTTGTTTACATTGTCACTTGCCATTCTTTCTTCCGAATATATTCCGTTTATTTCACTGCATTTTATTTTATTCTGTCTGTTTTAAGAAGTCATTGGGGACGGAGGGGATGTCAGTTTACTCCTCATTAGTCTCCACAGCCACTCACTTCTATCTCTTTCTGTTTCTTAACCCATGAAAAATATGTACTGTGTCTGACCCTGTAATCCCAATAAACAGGTCAGTTTTAAACAGAACATTTACTTTTGCGCTAAGGCTACAAAAAAAATCTAAAAATGAAAAGGCATACAAACTGTGCAATAAGATGTTTGCATCTTTACAAACAGATTATAGAATTGCATTGTATAAATGATAAACAATTAACTGGTAAGAGCTGTGAGAGTAAAATCCAGAGAAAACCGTATTTCTTGTGTATGTTCAGGGCAGTTGTGCCCAGAGACAATTTTTATTAGATTAGATTAGATTACTTACAGTGTGGAAACAGGCCCTTCGGCCCAACAAGTTCACACCGCCCCGCCGAAGCGCAACCCACCCATACCCCTACGTCTACATCTACCCCTTACCTAACGCTACGGGCAATTTCGTATGGCCAATTCACCTCACCTGCACATCTTTGGACTGTGGGAGGAAACCGGAGCACCCGGAGGAAACCCACGCAGAATGTGCTAACTCCACACAGTCAGTTGCCTGGCTCCACAGTCTGGCGCTGTGAGGCAACAGTGCTAACCACTGTGCCACTGTGCCGCCCACAAAACTTTTTTGTTGGAAGTTGTTGTGGTGGAGGAGACTTCAGTGTAGTAACAACATCTCAAATGGCTCTGTGTACTGATGATTATTCAGACAGGTTACTATTCCATCCTCGCTATTGTTGGTGTTCCTGATGAGTCTTTCTCTGCACATTTACTAATTCTCTAACCCGTTGTGAATGTCATAATTTTCTCTGTAATGTATATTTCGCAACAATCCAAATTATTGTCTTCGCTTTCAATTACAAACTCCATTTCTATTCCATCAATTTCATATCCTTCAATTACAAATATCCGAGGAGAAACAAAAGTGCTCATAACCACGATTTCCCCATTTTGTCCTGAACTGATTTATATCTCAATATTCTGTCGACCACAAAACTTGTCCACGATCACCTTCACAATATCTCCAGTCTTCACTTCTGCGACAATGCTGTTTCTCAAGAAAACAGCATCCACACCTTTCCAGTTGTAATTCTCTTCTGGCAATTCTTCTCGTTACACATATTTTGATCACAAACTTTTTCTTACCTTGACCTGGACCTAGGCCAGGTGCAAAGTGTGAAGACAGTTTGATTCTATAATGAGGTGGTCACAGCTTTGTGTCACCTGTTTCAGCATAACCTGTAATCTCGCACGTGGGAGAGGACTATTCTGACAGTGAACAGGAAGTTCATCCACTTTATTAACACCTTCCACCCCGACCACAAATTTACCTGGACCGTCTCAGACTCCTCCCTCCCCTTCCGTGACCTCACCATCTCTATCTCCGTCGAACGACTCAACACGGACGTATACTATAAATCGACTGACTCCCACAGCTACCAAGATTAAACCTCTTCCCACCCTGCCCCCTGTAAAAACGCCACCCCATATTCCCAATTCCTTCGTCTTCGCTGCACCTGCTCCCAGGAGGACCAATTCCAATACCAAACAACCCAGATGGCCTCCTTCTCCAAAGACTGCAATTTCCCCTCAGACGTGGTTGACGATGCTCTCCACCGCATCTCCTCTACTTCCCACTCCTCCGCCCTTGAACCCCGCCCCTCCAATCGCCAACAGGACAGAACCCCACTAGTCCTCATCTACCACCCCACCAACCTGCAGATACATCGGATCATCCTTCGTCATTTCCGCCACATCCAAACGGATCCCACCACCAAGGATATATTTCCCTCCCCACCTCTATCAGCGATCCGGAAAGAACACTCCCTCCACGACTCGCTTGTCAGATCCACAACCATCCACCAACCCAACCTCCACTCCCGGCACCATCACCTGCAACCGCAAAAAATGCAAAACTTGAACCCACACCTCCCCCCTCACTTCCCTCCAAGGTCCCAAGGGATCCTTCAATATCCATCAGAAATTCACCTGCACCTCCACACACACCATTTATTGCATCCGCTGCACCCGATGTGGCCTCCTATACATTGGGGACACAGGCCACCTACTTGCCGATCGTTTCAGAGAACACCTCTGAAATACCTGCACCAACCAACCCAACCGCCCATGGCAGAACACTCTAACTCCCCCTCCCAATCCGCTAAGGACATACAGGTCCTTGGCCTCCTCCATCGCCAGACCATGGCAACATAACGCATGGAGGAGCAGCGACTCATCTTCCGCCTAGGAACCCTCCAACCACAAGGGATGAATGCAGATTTCTCCAGCTTCCTCATTTCCGCTCATCCAATCTTTTCTCAGTCCCAACCCTCAGACTCAGCACCGCCTTCTTGACCTGCAATCTTCTTCCCGACCTCTCCGTCCCCACCCACTCTCCAGCCTATCTCCCTCACCTTCACCTCCTTCCACCTATCACATTCCCAACGCCCCTCCCCCAAGTCCCTCCTCCCTACCTTTTATCTTAGCCTGTTTGGCACACCCTCCTCATTTCTGAAGAAGGGCTTATGCCCGAAACGTCGATTCTCCTGCTCCTTTGATGCTGCCTGACCTGCTGCGCTTTTCCAGCAACACATTTTAAGCAGTGACCAAGAAGTGACAGTTGCGTTGAACTGTTTTGATTCTGGAACTTTCTGAGCAGAAGTGGGTGTCACGTCCATCATCTCCCAATTGCATGGCTCCAATGTATTCACACAGTGATGGAATCCATCTCTGCCTCCTGCTGAGGATAATACCTTCGTGCTGTCTCCACAACAGAGGGTACCGAAAATCTTCCAGAAATACTGTAGGACAGACTGACGGGTGAAAATAAGAAACTGTGCTTGATTAGAATTCATTAAGAGAACTTACTCAAAAAACTAATTAAATTGAAGGTTGGCAAGTTACTGCACCAAATTATCTCCATCCCAGAGTTTTCAGGGAAGTGGCATTACAGCTAGTAAAAAAGTTGTGAAGTCATACAGGACCAAAACAGTCCAACCAGTCCATGCTGACTATTCCAATTCCAAACTAACTTAGTCCCACCTGCCTGCACTTGGCCCATATCCCTCCAAACTTATCCTATTCACTAACTTATCCAAATGTCTTTTAAATGTTGTAATGACAAGAAAGAAGTATTGATTCCCCTTCAAAATTCTTTCGACTCTAGAATTCTGGTTCCTGCAGACTGGAAAGTAGCTATTGCAATCCTAAACATTTAAAACCGGAGAGAGAGGGGAAACAAAAAAAAGTAAACGGGTACTTTGATGTCACGTCTGAGGAAAATATTAGAACATTCTGTGAGAAATTTTATAACTTGACACTTGGGAAATCATGGTGTGATTTGGCAGAGTCAGCTTTGATTTAGAAACCGGAAATCATCGTTGAGAAACCTGTGGAGTTTGTGTTAGTTGATGCATCCACAAAAGAGAACCAGTGGGAGTGATGTATTTGAATTTGCAGAATACTTTTTTACATTGTTGCTAGCAAGTGAACAGAGGAAGTTAGAGTACGAGGACAGGGGAGCTGGATATACCACATGGATTGAGGTTTGGTCAGTTGAAGCAATACAGATCTTCTTGCACTTTTATACACTAAAGGCAGTTACTCATGGGATATCACATGTTTCGGTGTTTGAACCACAACAGTTTACAAGGCATAGGAATGATTTGGATTTGCGAAATAAACAGCATGCATCTCATTTTGCATTGATTAAATGGTACAAGGTTGAGAAGTGATGTTTTACAAAAGGACCTGAATGTCCTTGACCATGAATCACCATAAATAGCACCTCCAAGGGCATTAGGTATTGAGCATCTGATATGGCATGCTGCCCTTCATTGTAATGTAAAGTAAAACCGTCTTCCTGCATTTGTACGGCCTTGATGAGAGAGTATTTGGGGCACTGTGAAGAGGTATGATCCCCTTTGTAAGGCATGATCTCATTAGCACAGGCACAGCTCAAACAAGTAAGAGCAGTCTAATCCATGAGATGATGACTCCATGAGGAGACACTAATGGAACTGAGAATTTAATCTGTAGTGCTATGAGACAGGGAGGGATGATTAAATTGGAACGTGAGGGTTAGCGACGATCACATATTTGTAAAAGAGACACAGTTCAGATGAGAAATAATTAACTTATTAGATTTATTGTCACATGTGCCTAAGGTCAGTGAAAGCTTTATTTGCGAGCAGTACAGGCAGATTACAGAAAGCAAGGACACACGGATAATAGGGTGAAAAATAAACTTGGACAGAGTAAGGCGTAGTGGTTACAATGCGCAGGACATTCATAAACACGATCAGCATGAACAACATCAACATTATTTGGAGTTAAAGAGCCCATTCATGAGTCTAATATACTATTCCTAATACATTGTATGCCTCAATGAAGTCACCTCGCATTAATGTGCCGTCAGGATGAGGTCCTACAAGACGGATTTAGGGCGTTAGGAACCAAGTTAAAAAGTAGGACCTCAGAGGTAGTAATCTCAGGATTGCTAACAATGTCAAGTGCTAGTCAGCGTAGGAATGATCGAATTATCACTAAGAATGTGTGGCTTGAGAGATGGTGCAGGAGGGAGGGGTTCAGATATTTGGGTTATTAAGACCGGTTCTGGGGGAGGTGGGATTGTTACAAATTGGACGGTCTTCATATGGATAGGACTGAAGCCAATGTCCTCGGGGGTGCTTTTGCTTACGGTGTTGATGCAGGTTTAAACTAATGTGGCAAGGGATCGGGAAACAAATGAGGAAGTTGTTGAATAGAAAGCGGATAGTAACTAAAGCCTAAGGAACCAGATAATGAAATCAGCATGGCTGAGGGTAAGAGGAAGCAGGAAGCGGAGAATGAACATAGAGGGACTGGCGGTTTTAATGCAAGAAGTATAGCAGGTAAGGCAGATGAACATAGGGTTTGGAATAGTACCTGGGAATATAATATTATTGCCATTGCTGAGACTTGGTTGAGGGAAGGTCGTGATTGGCAATTAAATATCCCAGGACATTAATGCTTTAGGCGGGATAGAGAGGAAGGTAAAGGGGGTGGAGGAGAAGCGTTATTGGTCAAAGAAGATACCACAACTGTGCTGAAGGAGTGATCCATGTAAAATTCGAGCAGTGAGGCAATATGGGCAGAGCTCAGAAATAGAAAGGGCGCGATAAAAATGCTGGGATTGTACATCAGGCCTCCCAACACCGAGCATGAGATAGAGGTACGAATATACAGATCGATCACAGAATGAAGTTGGAGCGACAGGACGGTGGTGATAGATTTTAATTTTCCCAACATTGACTGGGATTCCTTTAGTGTTAGAGGTCTAGATGGAGCAGAATTTGTAAGGACCGTCCAGGAGGGTTTTCTAGAGCAGCATAGAATTAGTTGAATTCAGGAAGCGGCCATACCAGAACTGGTGTTGGTAAATGAGCCCGCCCAAGCAGTTGAAGTTCAGTCGGGGATTACATTGGGAATAATGATCACATTTCCGTGAGATTTACAATAGTCATGGACAAAGATGAGAGTGGTCCTTAAGGAATAGTGCTAATCTGGGGGATGGCCAATTTCAGCAAAATTCGACAGGAGCTGTGGAAAGTAGATTGGGAACAGTTGGATCAAGGGAAATCCACATTTGATATGCGGAAGGCATTTGAGGAGAGATTAATTCGTGTTCAGGAGAGATATGTTCCTGTGAAAATGATGGATAGAAATAGCAAGGTTAGGAAACCAAAAATACCACCAGCAGGGATATATTTCCCTCCCCACCCCTTTCTGCCTTCCGCAAAGACCGTTCCCTCCGTGACTACCTGGTCAGGTACACGCCCCCCTATGACACACCCTCCCTTCCTGGCACCTTCCCCTGCCACAGCAGGAACTGCAAAACCTGCACCCACACCTCCTCCCTCACCTCCATCCAAGGCCCTAAAGGAGTTCTTCCACATCCATCAAAGTTTTACCTGCATATCCACTAATATCATTTATTGTATCCGTTTCTCCTGATGCAGTCTCCTCTACATTGGGGAGACTGGACGCAACCTACCATAACGCTTTAGGGAACATCTCCGGGACATCCGCACCAAACAACCACACTGCCCTGTGGCCCAACATTTCAATTCCCCCTCCCACTCTGCCGAGGACATGGAGATTTTGGGCCTCCTTCACCGCCGCTCCCTCACTATCAGACACCTGGAGGAAGAATTCCTCATCTTACACCTCGGAATACTTCAACCCCAGGGCATCAATGTGGACTTCAACAGTTTCGTCATTTCCCCTTTCCTCACCTCACCCTAGTTCCAAACTTCCAGCTCAGCACTGTCCACATGACTTGCCCTACCTGCCTATCTGCTATTCCACCTATCCACTCCCCCCTCCCCCCCCGCCCCCGATCTATCACCTTCATCCCCTCCCCCACTCACCTGTCGTACTCTATGCTACTTTCTCCCCACCCCCACCTTCCCCCTACTTATCTCTCCACACTTCAGGCTCTCTGCCTTTATTCCTGATGAAGGGCTTTTGCCCAAAACGTTGATTTTACTGCTCCTCGGATGCTGCCTGAACTGCCGTGCTCTTCCAGCACCACTAATCCAGAATCTGGTTTCCAGCATCTGCAGTTATTGATTTTACCTAGGAAACCATAGAATTCAAGTGAGAAAGTGAGACAAGCGAAGCAGAAGAATGACTAGGTACATAATGTCTAGGTGAATGAAGATAGAGGAAGCCTTGGAAGACTTTGGGAATGTGGGACCAAGCTGAAATGAGTAATTAAGAGGGCTAAAAGGGGTCATGAGATATCCTTAGTGTGCAGGATTAAGGAAAACCTCAAAGCTTTTTGTTTATATATAACGAGCAACGGGGAAGTAGGGAAAGGGTGGACCCACTCAAGGACAATGCAGGAATGATATGCTTGGATGCAGAGAAAATGGATGAGATTCTTAATGAGTACTTTGCATCGGTATTCACCAAGGAGAGGGGCATTGTGGATGTTGAGGTTACGGATAGACCTTTGATTACCCTAGGTCAAGTCTGCGGAAGGAGGGAGGAAGTGTTGTGATTTCCAAAAGGCATTAAGAAGGACATTAAGTGTAGAAGTACCCTTAAGAGGGGAATCAGAAGCTCAGAAAAATGGCATGTCATGGATCTCTCTGAAAGTGTTAAAGATAATCCCAAGAGATTCTCTAACTATATCAAGAGTGGAAGAGTTGCTAGGGAGAGAATAGGTCCCCTTAATGATCAGCATGTTCTTCCTTGTGTGAAATCACCAGGAGGTTGGAGTAACTGTTTAATCAATATTTCTCCTTCATGTTTACTGAGGAGTAAATCATGTGTACTAAGGAAATAAGTGAGAATGTTTTGGACCACATGCAGAGTGGAGGGATTTGCTACCGTAAAGCACAATAAGGTGAATAAATGCCCTGGGCATGAACATTTCCATCCTAGGATGTTATGTGAGGCCAGGAAAGAAATTGAAGAGGCCCTTGTAAAGATTTTTTGCTTCTTCGTTTGCTAAGGAGTGGTTCCATTGCTTACGAAAGGTAGCAAAGACAAACCAGGGAGCTCTTGGTCAGTGAGTGTAATTTCAATGGTAGGTAAGTTGTTGGAGTGGATAATAAGAGACAGTATGACCCAACATTTAGAAATTCAAGGTCTGATAAGAAATAGTCAGCATGGAATTTTGTGCAGGAAATAATGTCTGACAAACCTTTTAAATTGATTCAAACAGGTAACCGCGAGAATACATAAGGGTAGGACAATGGATGATCTGCATATGGACTTTAGTAAAACGATTGACAAGGTCCCATACGGCAGGTTAGTTGGTGAGTTTAGGTGACATTGGATCCAGAGAGATCTAGCTAATTGGATTCAAATTGGCTCGATGGTAGGAAGCAGAGGGTGATGGTTGAAGATTGTTTCTCATACTGAAGGCCTCTAGCTAATGGTGTGCCACACGAGTCGGTGCTGAGACCTTTGTTATTTACATAAATGTTCAGAATGTGAATATACAAGGCATGATGAGGACCATAAGACATAGGAGCAGAAATTGAAATATTCAGACCATCGAGTCTGCTCCACTGTTCAGTCATGACTGGTAAGTTTCTTAACCCCATTCTTCTACTGTCTCGCCATAACCCTTGATCCCCTTGACAATCAAGAACCTGTCCATCTCAGTCTTACATATAATCATTAAACGGCCTCCACAGCCTTCTATGGCATTGAATTCCGTGGATTCACCACTCTCTGGCTGAAGAGGTTTCTCTTTATCTCCGTTCTAAAAGCTGTTCCTTTTACTCTAAGGCTGTGCCCTCGGGTCCTAGTCTATCCTACCAATGGAAACATCTTAACAACATTTATTCTATCCAGACTATTCAGTAAATGATATATTTTAATTAGATCTCCCCTCAGCCTTCTAAAATCCAGTGGGTAAAGACCAAGAGGCCTCAAAGGTTCCTCGTACGTTAAGCTTTACATTCCAGGGACCATTCTCGTGAAACGCCTCTGAACAAGTTCCAAGGCCAGTACATCTCTTCTGAGATAAGGGGCCCAAAACTGCACAACACACTCCAAGTACTCCCAAGAAGATTACTACATTTATGGATGATACAAAATTAGGAGGTATCGTTGATAGCGATGAACGTTATCAGAAATGAAAGAGGGATTTTAATCTGAATGGGAAGTGAGCTGAGGATTGGCAACTGCAATTACATACAGATAAGTCGAAGGTGTTACACTTTGGAAAGTAAAATAAATATAGGGCTAATACAGTAAATAGTTAGGTCTAAGGAGTATTGTGGAACAGAGGGACCATGGTCCACAAGTCCATAATTCACTGGAAGAGGCATCACGGATACACAGGGTGGTAAAGAAGGCATTTAGCATGCTGGCCTTCATCGTTCAAAGCACTGAATGTAGGAGTTGGGACATTATGCTACCATTCTGTAAGTCGTTGGTGAGGCCACACTTGGAGTATTGTGTACAGTTTTGGTCACCCTGTTAACCTGAAAAGCGTGCAAAGAAGTTTGACAAGGATGTTGTCAGCTTTATAGGGAAGGGGTGGGCCAGGTTCGGATATCATCCCTTAGAATGTAGGATAATGAGGGGGTGTTTTTATGTAGATGCTTAATATCATGACGGCCATAGATAGAATGAATGCAAAGAGTCATTTTCCCAGAGATGAGGGAGTGAAAACTACAGGGCATAGCTTTAAGGTGAGAGGGGAAAGATTTAAGAATAACCTGAGGGGCAACTTCATTATGCAGAGAATGTTTTTGAAATGGAATGGGCTGCCAGAAAAAGTGGTTGAGGCAGGTACAATAGCAACATGTAAAAAATGAATTGATACATAGATGGGGAGAGTTGAGAGTGATATGGTTCAAATCTGCGCAATTAGAATTAGTTGAGTGGGCAGCATGGTCAGCACAGACCAGTTTGGGCCGAAGGGCCAATTCCCATACTCGAAATCTCTATGACTCAATGAAACTCCATTTAAGTCAGTGACACAGTGACACTGTGGGGTTACACCAACCAATACCGCATCACAGTCAGGGGGGGCACTCTGGGCTACATCAGCTCACACCATGTCACTGTCGGGGGATACTCTGGGCTACACTGGCCCACACCACGTTACTGTCAGGGGGACACTCTGGACTATACCATCCCACACCATATTGCTCTCAGGGGGACACTCGTGGATACAGCAGCCCACATCATCTCGCCGTGCAGTGGTTTCTATCATTTGATTGTCGAAGGTGCAGATGTTATCTACCTGCTTGGTAATGTTCTCTATGAGGTCAGTAATCCCCATCATACACTTGCCCTTTACTATGGAACAAACCCGATACGCTTTGCCATGTAGATAGTCGAGGTCGTACCGGTTTTTCTGGGAAGACAGACGTGATTATGAGAACATGCTAAATCCAAGCAGTCTCCTTGTCCAAGCGGGTGAGACCACAAATAAGATAGTTTCAATTTTTATGGCGAATAATTCCTGCAGATCCTCCTCAAGAAAAGGTACAGAGAAAAGTGTAAGCCAAAAACTGGGATGTACTGTTACCCAAAGCCTTACCACCCCTCCAATGCGCGCAGAATATTGAACGTTTGGTAGGGAAACCCCGGCCCCATTCCCACGTAGTTGGACTGGGAACAGTAGTAATGAAAACTGCCCCTACAACTACAGCTCAGAGGTTACCTACTTCCTTCAGAACAATGAAGTTAGTCATTTTGTCTTGGCTGAAAAAATAATATCCGGGTTTAGTATAGATAATGGAGGCGGCTTCCCAATAAGAAACAGGCATTTGTGACGACCCAGAAAGTATGGGTAGTCCATAGCTACAAAATATGGTCGCTCTGGGCTCTTAGGGGAAAGTTGTTCAATAAAAAGTGTTGGGTCTTTCATTAAGAGATGCGATTATTGTCCCAGACGGTTCCTTCCATCCCACGATTGAGACGATGGAGGTGCTATTAGGGGTCTCATCGTGAAGGTGGGTGCCATTTCCAATACAACAAAGAGCCTGAATATCCACAATAACAAGGAAACACTCCCCCAGTAGACATATGTATGAGATGCGAGGTGCCACATGGAAGCAGTGGCGGTTGATACATTGGACCAAGGAACATGGAATAAACTTAGTCGCATTCGCATAAGTACACCCCCATCCCATACAGTTGTAACAAATTGGATAGGCTTCCCGGACTTATTAGAGGAATTCCACAGGCAGCTGGCAAGTGGGGAAAAGTAAAAGTAAAGACAAATGGGTGCTGACAATCTTCATGAAGAGGCAGAGAGAAAAAAAAGCATGTTGCAGGTCGACAACAGTGAAACATTTAGCGTCTAATGGTACCAAGGCCACAATATGAGCTGGAATTCGGACCAGGGCGTGCTCAGGCTGTACAATACCATTGATAGCTCTTAAATCTGGAACCAGTTCATACTGTTCTGGTGTGCTAGAATTTTGGACATCTCCCTGGAGTCCACGACTCCTTTTTTGCATTTCACAATGTATTCGTATTTGCATATTTTCGGGCTGGATTTGGCCGATAGAGAGCGAGGGGTCGAGTCAACCAAGTTTGAATGTGAGGAAAACCAAACGGAGAAAATACTCACATCTGGACAGCCAATTTCTCGACACTCAATAGTGGAGGACTGAAAGCTCTTATGCCATTGTCCGTAATCCATCAATACCGAATATGAGTCACGACACCAGATGAAGATATGGACCCCTGGCAATGTCTCTCGTTTCCGCGATCGGTCAATAAAGACTTGTAATTGGTCTGGCTGTTAAGACTTTACTCTTTATTTTTCATACGGCCGAGTCCAGAGAGTGCAGAAACACAGAGGTTACACACTTTTGCCTTCCTTGGAGGAACTGTGCACAAAGCTTAAACCAAGGACATGATCAAATATTACATTCGGACGATTACCAATCAATACACGATATTGATTTATGTGAAAGTTCTTTGGTCCAATGATATTTCCTGGAACTAACTTTATATTCCAACAATCAGGTCACCCTTATCTCACTAACGGAGCCATTGTACCAGCACCTAAACCTGTCTTATCTAGCTGAGTTATTTCTATGCTTTAAAAGGCACATTTTCTGCTAAACATTACTGAAGCAGACTGTTGTTAGTCACATATTCAGAATTAGCAGTTCGTCACTTAAAAGCTATTATCTGCGGCTTTCGCAAAATTGTCAGTTTGCAGCCTAGAAGCCATTTTGTCATCTCATTTCGTACTTATATCGGTGCTGTATAGATGCACCAAGACAACTGGCTGTTCACCCTCCCCTTTTAGAATGCCCTACAGCCAATCGGTGACATCCCTGACCCGAGCACCTGGGAGGCAACATACCATCCGGGATTCACGTTTTCACCCACTGAACCACCTGTCTACTCCCCTCACAGTAGAATCGACTATTACTATGGCTCAAAAAGTCTTTTTCCCGCCCATCTGAACAGCAGTGCCTGACACAGTGCATGATCTTGCAACTGCTGCCCTCCCCTGGTGAGCCATCTCTCCTGACAGTATCCAAAACGATATACCTATTTTTGGAGGGAGATGACTGCACTGCCTTCCTACCCTTTTTCTGTAATTTGATCACCCATTCACTGTCTCCCTCAGCAATCCTAACCTGCGGTGTGACTAGATCACTAAACGTGCTATCCACGATCTCGTCAGCATCACGGATGCTCCACAATGAGTTCATCCACAACTCCAGAGGCAACATGCGGTCAAACAATAGCTGCAACTGGACACCCGTGTTGCAAGTGAAAGAGTCAGGAATGTCATACACGTTCCTAAGCTCCCACATTAAGCAAGAGGCACATGCCACGGGTCTGAGGTCCCCTGCCATTGACAGCTTAGCTTTATATGAACTAACTAAACCCAAACAACGCACTTAAATATATGAAAAAGAAATGTAAAGAAAAAATAAAAGCTTTACCTTACCGAGTCTTCTGCTCCCGATTAGAGGAGGGGGTGGGAGGGTGATGCTACATGTGCAGTATCTCGGGATTAGCCACTGCCCAAATATAAATTAAGCCCTTACCTTCCCGGCAGCCCTCGCTTCACCCTGCCTTCTCTCCTCAATGCTCTGTCTGAGTGTTCAGAAATGTGTTTTTTCTCATCCTTTAATTCGAAAAGCAGAGGGGTTACTAACTCTTCTAGAAAAATCTTCCATTTCAACTGTGAGACAAAATTAAGGATGAATATGGACAGTTATGATTCTTAAAGCTTTAATACATGGAGGTATGTATGGGAATTTGAATGTATCCTGCACCAGGCACATTCCCTCAATTTTTTAAAAGATGCACTCTCCAGGTTGATGGCCCTTGGGGATCGTCGTACAGTAACAGGGGAGACTTTAACCAAAGTAGGGGAACTCAGAACCGTGGATGCCCCGGGGTCTTTCAGGCATGTCCCCACAATCCAGGCAGTTGGTGGACCTGAACAGGGAGTTGGGGTAGGTGGGTGTGTGGAGTTGTCTCCACCCTGAATGCTGTACGAGGATTGGCTTTTTCTTTGCCCTATTGACCTTTTTGAATTCGGTGCTGTCCTGCAGAATTGGGAATATAGCCATTTCTGATCAAGCAGCAGTGTACATGGAGGATAAGGTCGGTGGCGATAAGAAAAGCACACAGCCCTGACACATGGCTCCTTTATTCCTGAAGGATAGCAGGTTTATTGAGTAATTTTTGGGAGAATTTAAAAATTGTTTGGGACATTTATTTGGGTACGGCCAGTAATCCGTCAGTGCTCTCGGAGACTGCCAAGGCCAATGCGAGGGATTTAATTATTTCTTACTCAGTGACCCAGAAGTGGCAGAAGGCAGAGAAGCAGCGTATGATCTAGGCTTGCCAGAATGCAGCTGAAACAGCATTCTTTGCCAGACCATCTGCCACCAAGGTGCAGCAGATTACAGCCCTCATCGCTACTTTGAATGCTGGGCTCAACCAGACAGCAATGAGGGAAATCTCCTTTATGAAACAGAGATTATTTGAGGATGGTGATAAACCGGGTAGATATCTAACAGACTTGGCCAGAAAGAAGAATGCCGCCTAATCTATCACATCCATTATGAGAGATCGCTGGTACTCTTACTTGCGATACCAAATATTACTTTCGAATGTAACCAATTAATTTGAATTATGCCCAGGATACCAGAAACCACTGGAAACTGAACTTTATTGTTTTAACGCCGGGAAACCAATCAAACAATGAGAATTGAATATGATATGGGGAGTATATAAACCTGGTATTTTGAAACTTAATGGGAAAGCTAACTGGACAGCTAACATCTTGGACTCAAATTAGAAAAGATGTTCTGTGCAATATACTTTATTTACAGCAAAAAAAAACAGAAAGAAGGTGATCCAGGGAGATCATCAGCTGGAAGACTGAAGACAGCGGGGAAGACAGAGACTGTGCCGTGTTCACATTATGTTAATGTAACGGTTAATAAGTGGCTTAATATTATCAGAGATTTTCAGAGTTGCAGTCAGACAGTAAGCAGTTAAGAAAAGCGGGTTCTGTGCTTGTGTGAATAGTTGTTGTTTCCTGTTCGCTATTCGGGTTCATAAAATAGATTGTTATTTTTCTTTGAATGGTGGAATTTGGGAGTTCTCTGTCACTCATGTTTTAACAGATTATGAGGCGAGGTAAGCTTTCTTTGGTGTTTGGTTTTTATTAACAGAGGAGCTCGACATCGGTTTCATAACAGTTTGGGAGCTTATCACTCAGGATTTGGACAGATATAAACAGATTAAGGGTATGAAAGGTCCTAGCAGATTACAACACTTGGCAAATATTGTCCAAGATCTTTAAGTAAAACGTAGGTCAGAAAATTTGTTTCATTTTAGTTACTTGTGGATGATGAACCGTAAAGTGAGAGAAATGCGTCTTGACACTACTAAAGAGGTTTTGGGGTTTGAAAATGAGTCCCAATTTGCGAAGAAAGTTTATAAAGACAGAGGAAGGGTGTACATTTAGAATTAGCAACAGGTTAGAATTGGGTTTAACCAGGGACAAAAGGGAAGCTGAAATTGCAATGGTGTTGATCGAGCACTTCAGTGTATCGGAGAAACTGACAGTGAGTGCTGTAGATTTAGAAAAAAGATAGACTGCAAATGCAGTAACTGGAGTTAGAAGATTAAGAAGTGAGACTAAAAGAAAGAGAGAAGAAAGGGGAAGAGAGATGGAAGAGAGAGAGAAAGAGAGAGAGGAAAAGAGAGAGAGAGAATTTTAACTTGAGAAGTTGTGAATTAATCAGCAAAGTCAAGTTAACAGGATAGAGATTAAAATAAAAGGTAGGTATATATATAGATATGTTAAAACATTGCCATACTTTGATAAGAAGTGTATGGCTGCCTTTTTTATTTCATTTGAAAAATTGGATAGACAGATGGAGTGTTCAGAGAACATGTGGGTAATGCTAGTTCAGACTAAGCTGGTAAGCAAAGCTAGTGAGGTATGTGCAGTGCTGTCAGATGAGGGGTCAAGAGGTTATGCAGATGCCCAACAGGCTATTTTGAATGCTTATGAATTAGCACCAGCAGTATACAGAGAGCGATTCAGATACATAATGATGCAACCAGGTCAGACTTATATTGAGTTTGAAAGAGTTCAACATCGTAAGTTTGATCGATGAGCATGGGCGTTAAAAATAGACAAGACATATAAGGCTCTGAGACAGATCATTCTGCTGCAGGAATTTAAACACTCACTTCCAGAGATGATCAGAGTTCATGCAGATGAACAGGAACTGCAAGAATTGAGAGGAGTGGCAGAGATGGAAGGTTGGTGCATGAGTTGCAAATTAGCTTCTGATTGGATCTCCCTCCTGTGAGGGATAGAAATTGGGAGAAGGGGCGATTCTACTCTGCAAAACAAAGATTGAGAGCACACTTGGAACAGTTTACTTTGGGTTAATAAAGAAGCCCAAGAGAGTTGGAAGGAGGTGAAGGCCTCAGGTGTTTCAACAGTACCAGAGTGGAATAAATAGAATTACACTGCCGGTGGTTTAAGAAGGGCACTGGGAAAAGGTGTCTTCACTGCCATAACAAAAAGTCACAATGCTAGTCGTGGAAGAAAGGCACTGTGGGAAAAGATGTGGTAAAAGAGGCTAGTCCATGGCATTAGTGGAAGTATTAAAGGAAACCCCGAGAAAAGTTGAGCAGCTGCAGGAGAGTGCACAGCCTGGGCAGGGGCTGGGTATGAAGTTAGTATCTGATCTCTATAAAGAATTCACCTCTGTGGGGCAACTTTACTCAGAAAGAACAGGGGAGAAGGACAACCAGGTATAATTTTGGGAGAAACGGGATCTGCTCAGTCTCTAATATTCAAAAAATATGGCGCTGGAAAAGCACAACAGGTCTGGCAGCATCTGAACATTGCCATATCAGGCACAAGCCCTTCATCTGGAAAGTGGCAGGGAGGGGAGGAGAAGGGGGGGTAAAATATAAATAGGGGGATAGAGATGAGGCTGGGGGCAGGACAGTGGGAAGGCAATAGGAAAATGAAACTGTGAGTGATCGTGATCGGTCGGAGAGGAGGGTGCAGTGGACATGTGGGAAGGGAGGTTGACAGCCAGGAGAGTTGAAGAAGGCGATACTGAGATGAAGGGTTGGATCTGGAATGAGTTTGGGAGAGGGGGGAATTGGAAACTGGTGAAGTCGACGTTGTTGCCATGTGGTTGGAGGGTCCAGGTGTCCTCGCACCTATCCGCTTCACTCTGCCCTCTGACATATCACCATCAATCCCCACCTGCAGCTACCTATCCCCTTCCAAGCTACCTTCTGCAAAGTCCACCCCCACCCACCTATGTATCTCTCAAAACCCTTTCCTCCCATCCCCTGTTTCCTTATGAAGGGGTTATGCCTGAAACTTGGATTCTCCTGCTCCTCGGCTGCTGCCTGACCTGCTGTGTGTTTCCAGCGCCACACCTTTCAACTGTGATCTCCAGCGTCTGTCATCCTCACATTCTCCCAGCCTGTAAAAGTAAGTGATGAAAGCATTTTCACTCTTTCTGACATGTTACCTGAGAGAGTGATCATTTGTGGAAAGGGAACATTAATGTCGTGCTCCCCTTTGTTAGATCAGGTTGGAGATCCAAATCAAGATTGGGGACGTAACAGTGGGAGTGAGTGACAGACCGTCAGTTTCAGAAATACCGTTTTATTCTTGAGAACAATTCAGCAGGATCCAAGGTGGGAGGGACACTTCCTATGGTGGAGAAATCAAAGGAAGACCAGGGAATTGAGGAGTTAAAAGACAAATAATCAGGAAATTTTCCAGACTGTGTAATAACAAGATCTCACTGTCATAGATTGCAGCAAGAAGCAAAAAGTGAAGAGAAAGACAAAGGAGTGGAAGTTTAATTAGCTGGCCCGTTGTTTCATGTAATGGTGCAGGAAAAACCTGAGCAGGTCAGGCAGAGGTGTTTAGTCCAGAAAGGCTAATGGCTTTACAACCGAAATTTACATTAATTGATGCATATTCAGAAAAAGAATCAGAATACATTGTCGAGCGTTAGCAACTTAAAGATAGAATCCTAAATGAAAATGGAGACCACGGCAGGTTAGTGCAGATGAGAAATAGGCCAAAGTTAACCAAATTGTTTTGATGGTCGCATACAGACAGTAAATGTTATGGGTATCACATGAATGCCTGCAGGAGGTCACCTGGATGACTCAGACTAAGGTAGAAAAGCATTTCTACTGGCCTGGAATGCACAAGGACGTGGTTACAGTTTTTCTGTATATGTTGTACGTGCCGAATGGTAGGTAAGCCACAGGCAGGACCAAAACCAGGGCCTTTGTTGCCATTTCTTGTGTTCGACGGACCTTTCATGAGGGTTATGACTAGTTGTGTAGGCCCCCTTTCTAAAATAAAAGTGGAAACCAATATTTGCTGACCATAATGTATGTGTCTGTCACTCTACCAGAGGCAATTCCATTACAGAGTGTTAAGGCAAAAAGGGAGGTGGAAGTGTTGGTAGCTTTCTTTACTCAGTACGGGCTTCCCAGAGAGTTTCCGTCAGTCCAAGGGAGTCATTTTCCCATTCGGCTGTTTAAGTAAATCATGGATAGCTTAGGCAGACAGCACTTCAAATCAAGTGCGTCCCATCCTGAATTGCAGTGAGCCGTGGAAAGTTGGCATTAGATGCTGAAAATCATGTTAACAACAAACTGTCAGGATTATTCAAATGATTGGAATAAAGGTTTCCATTAAATTGTTTGCCATTCGAGATGCCCTGACAGAATCTACTCAGTTTACTCCCTTTAAGTTAATATTCGGACAAGAAGTGAGAGGTATTTTGGAATTAATTAAAGATAAATTAATAGGATTGAAGTCGGAGATCTCACACTTGGATCATGTATCTGAGTTGCGGGAGATATTAAATAGTGTATGTGAGTTTGCTAAACAGCACCTGAAGAGGGCAAAGCATACAATGAAGCAAGTGGCAGGTAACAACTAGGAAATTTGATTTTCTTTTCCGTCGGGATGCCACCACTGGTAGAAAATCCCTTCAAAGCCACGTTTAATGTCCCTTTCCAAATGGAGAAAAAGTAGAGTCAGGTAAACTATGTGGTAAAGATGCTGGATATAAAATAATGGTAGCAGGTATGCCATGTGAATACATCATAACCTTATTAATATAGAGATAACTGGGGAAACAGGTGTTCGTTACTGCCCCACAGAGTGAGGAATCAAAGTCAGATGTCATGAGGTTTGATGTGACGCAAAATCCTTTAAATAACAAGGAAGTCCTTGAGGAGTGGGGTAGGATAGGGAGCTACCTGTTGCAAAAGCAATGAAGCAAGTTGATTGTTCATTGCAGCAGTATGAGGACATTTGCAGAACCAAGATGGGAGGACTTACACTTTTGTGTATGGATTGGAAGTAGAGAATGCTGTTCTGATAAACAACACCCCTGCAGGCTTAATCCTCACAAAGCCACTGAGGTCCAGAGGGAAGTGGATGCGATGCTCAATGAAGATGTCATTGAACCGAGTCAGACCGAGTGGAGAATGCTGATTCTGTTAGTTCCAAAACCTGATGGGGCTCAGCGATTTTGTGTGGACGATCAGAAGGTCAACGCTGAAACAAGATGAGACTCCTATCCAATACCAAGATTCAAATACTGCATATGTAAAGTTTGACATGCCACACACATCACAAAGTTGGACTTACTGCATGATTATTGGTATTTAACTTGATCAGAGGAAGTGAAATAACTTTCTGCGTTTGTAACCTGAATCAATTCAAAGTGGATCTCTTTGGAATGAATAATGCACCAGCCACATTCCAAAGACTCATGAACAGAGTTGTGGCCAGATTAACAAATTGTGCAGTTTATCTGTTAGATGCAGTGATCTTTAGCAAGTCACGGAAAGATCACATGTTACAGTTGTCAGAGCTAGTGGAACGACGACAAGAAGGAAAACTGGCAGTAAACGTAATGAAAACAGAATTTGCGAAAGCAGGGTTGACGTTCTTGGGACATTACATTGGAAATGGAAAATTGAGCCAATGGAACACAAAGACAAAGGACTTTTAGGAATTTCTACAACCATCCTCAAAGAAAGTGGAGCTTCGATTTTTGTGTCTAAGTCGATTTCATTGGAAGTTTGTTCCAAATTTCAGCAGCGTCGTGGAACTGCTGATGGATTTACTGAAGAAGAACACGAAATGTTGGTGTATGGAACAATTCCTGCAGGCATTTGAGAATGCAAAAAGCGGCATTAACCACCGCACCAGTTTTAGCTACACCAAATATTTTGAAAGCCTTCAAAGTTGTGACTGCTGCTAGTGATATAGGGATTGGAGATGTATTGATGCAGGAACATGAGAATGGAATAGAATGGCCAATTGGCTACCAGTAAAAAAAAATGAACACCTCCCGGAAAGAAAATGCTCCACTATTTAAATAGGATTATTGAGTTTGGTACTGGCCTGACAACATTTTGTTGTTTATGTAACAAACAGGCTGTCGGAGACGGATGTACCACAATCCTCTTGTATTTTTTGGAAGATGTAAAGACTAAAATGTGAGAATATTTCATTGAAGTCTTATGTTTTTTAGATTACTTACAGTGTGGAAACAGGCCCTTCGGCCCTACAAGTCCACACTGACCCTCCAAACAACAATGCATCCAGACCCATGCCCCTACAATTACCCCTTCTCCCAACACTACGGGCAATTTAGCATGGCCAATTCACCTAACCTGCACATTTTTGATTTTTGGAGGAAACTGGAGCACCCGGAGGAAACCCACGTAGATACGGGGAGAACATGCAAACTCCACACAGACAATTGCTTGAGGCGGGAATTGAACCCGGGTCTCTGGCACTGTGAGGCATCAGTGCTAACCACCATGCCGCAATTACAAAATATACATGGCGTGAGCCATAAAGATGTGATAGCAGATGTGTTATCGTAGATTTAAAGGAAGAAGTGCAGATAAGATTTGACTCATGAATTTTACTGTGACAATGTGCACATTCTAGCAGGTCTGCTACATGAATGTAACTGACACTTTAACAGCACAAGCCCGAATGGTGTCTGGGTCTTGCTGCAAATGGACACAGACTGGTTCAGGAGCTGAGGGACGGGAAACAAATTATTGTGGAATCTTCAATGACCATTCCTATTTCTGATCTTATGGTGGGGGGATCTGGGTGGGGTCGGGGAAACATTGATGAAGAAGCTGAAGATGTTTGTGAAGAGGAAGCTACCCTGAGGATCTCCCACGGAGATAACCCAGGACTAAGATGATCGACAACCACGAACAACAAACATCTTCCTTTGTGCTATGATTGACTCCAACCAGTGGGGAGTTTACTTTGATTCCTACTAAGTCCAGTTTTGTTAACTACTTTGATGTCAATCATAGTCAACCACTGCCTTGATATCAGGGCCAGTCACTCTTACCTGAACCCTTGTGTTCACGTCTTTCGATATCAACAGGCCATAAACAGGCAGCAAGTGTTTTCTTCAAACAGATTGTATTGAATGTCAGGAAATCTCTGTTCCAGAGTGTTTGGGGAGCGAGAAGACTAATTACTTGAGGAGGAGGAGGTAGATGAATATTGACCTGTTGGAGAGATGAGGGATGTGAAGAATCAGGCATTAAAGAGGATCTGAGAACAAGATCAGGTCAGCCATGATCTTAGTGAAGGGCAAGTCAGGCTTGGGGTGCGGGGGGCTAGTGATGAACGAACTAGCCCTGTTTCTGATGTTCTCCCATTCTGTTATTGGAAAGTTAGTGGGTGTTATTTTCCTGGAAGTTCTGTTATTGAATATTGCAGTCAGGGAGACCAGAGGATTCCGTGAGCAATCCCTGGGTGAGGTCTATGGACTGTATTCACTTTGAACCTGGGTCTATAACATGACAAACAACTGAAGCACAGGTTGCAGAGGGGAAGCTCTGTGAAGAGAGATGAGGGGCCTCTTTCAAACCCAGCTTGGGTTTTCAAGTCACATTTTCCAAACCACGTGGCACAGTCTTGAGGGATTGAATGGTTTCTTCTCTTTCTGTGCACCAGTTTATAGGGGAAAGTAGCCTCTAACTGCTCCTATCTATCAGGTTTGAGGGGCTGAATGGAACACAGAAACCTGGGACTGAGGAGCAGGAGTGGGTGATTAGATACTGAGTCTCCTATACCAGGCACTAAGATGGTGGCTGATCAGGTTGTGGTCTCAGTCTCGCTTTCCTGTCTGTATCCCATTATCCGTGACTCACTTTTCTGTCATATATTTAACTACCTAAGCTTTGCATCAATGTGAACATATAGGCATACTAAACTTCCGGTGAAGAGAATTCCCGCTCCAAAGGTCGTTTCAGAATGTCTCCTCATCCCTCTTATAGAATCGGAGAGTCATGCAGAATGGAAACGGACTCGTTAGTCCAATCTGTCCACTCGGACTAGATAACCAAATCTGATCAAGTCCAATTTGCTAGTATTTGGTCAATATCCCTCCTGCATCAGACACATTTTAAATGTGCGATTGTAACCGCCTTCACCACTTCCTCTGACATCAATTTCCGTACACACACCACTCTCTGTGTGAATCATTTACCCTAAGGTCCCTTCTAAATCATTGCCCTTCTGCCTTCAGCCTATGCCCTCTTTTTCTAGACTCCCCTATCCTGGGAAATAAATAGTGGCAATTCAGAATATCCATGCCACTGATGTTTTTATAGACCTCTATAATATCACCCCACAGCCTCATACTCCAGGGGAAAACACCACAGCCTAATCAGCCTCTCCCAAAAGCTGAAACTGTGCAGTCCTACTACATCATTTCTAATGTTTTCTGGAGAAAACCGAATTCTACGCAATATTCTTAAAGTGGCCTCACCAACTTCCTGTACAGATGAAACATGCCACCACAATTCCTATATTCAATGCTCTGACTGATTAAGGTACATGTGCCAAATGTGTTCTGGCCCAGTCTGTCTACCTGCGACTCCACTTTCAAGGAACTATGCACCTGCAGCCCTAGGTCCCTTTGTTCGACAACACTCCCCAGGACCTTAAAATTAAGTGTATAATTCCTGCCCTGACTTGCCTTTCCAAAATGCAAAACCTAGTATTTATCTAAATCAAACTTCATCTCTCACTCCTTATCCCTTTGTCCCATCTAATTGTGGTCTCGTTGTACTCTGAGATAACCCACTACACCACCGTTCTGATGCAATATGTAAACTTACTAATATGCCTCCGATGTTCACACCGAAATCCTTGATATTAATGATGAAATGCAGTGAATTCAGTACTGATTCTTGCAGCACACTGCAGGCCACAAGCCTCCTAACCGTCTATCTTCAATCCAGTTGTGAATCCAATTGCCTAGCTTCCTCTGTATTCCCTGTAACCAACCAATCAGAATGTTATGAACACCTTGCTCAAGTCCATATAGACAATGTCTATCAAACTGTCTTCATCAATCGTCTTTGCCATTTCTTCATAAAACTCAATCAAGTTAATGAGACATGATTTCGCATGCAGCCCTTGCCTTCCCAAACGTATGTAAATCCTATCCCTCAGAATCCCCTCCAACAACTTATCCACCACTGACATCAGGCTCAGCCGTTTTTTACTTCCCCGGCTTTTGGGTCACTGTTTCCTTTTCTAGTCCCACTCCTCACTGCTCAGAACAAATGTTAAATGTTGGTGATAAGACCGATGATATCGGTCTCAGACTGGGGCAGGGTCCGTTTTAGGAACAAATCAGGCTAGTTTCTTTCATCTGTTAAAACATTACGTTTATGATTCAGAGCAATGTTACTCAAACTATGATGGAAAGATGAATGGCAAAGTGTTCAGGTATTGCAAATATATAAACGATATTACCCTGTTTAAAACACTGAGACACACACTTACACACACACACACTTACACATACACTTACACACACACACATACACACACACATACACACACAGACATACACACACAGACAAACCGATTAACAAAATCTCTGCAATTTTAACTTGAAAGAACTTTGTCCAAATATTAGTGTAACTCATGACAAAGGAAAAATTGAGAGATGGTCCAAAATGTTATTCTGCTTCTGAAAATATTCTACTCACACAAGCTGCGAGCAATTAGGGTGCATGGAATTGGGAGCAAAGTACTAGATTGGATTGAAAATTGGTTGGCTGATAGGAAACAAAGGGTAGTGATAAATGGCTCCATTTCGGAATGGCAGGCAGTGACCAGTGGGGTACCGCAGGGATCCGTGCTGGGACCGCAGCTTTTTACGACATATGTTAATGATATAGAAGATGGTATCAGCAATAGCATTAGCAAATTTGCTCATGATACAATAGACAATAGACAATAGATGCAGGAGTAGGCCATTCTGCCCTTCGAGCCTGCACCGCCATTCAATATGATCATGGCTGATCATTCCTAATCAGTATCCTGTTCCAGCCTTATCTCCATACCCCTTGACTCCACTATCTTTAAGAGCTCTATCCAATTCTTTCTTAAATGAATCCAGAAAGCTGGGTGGCAGGGTGAAATGTGATGAGGATATTAGGAGATGTCAGGGTGACCTAGACAAGTTAGGTGAGTGGGCAGATGCAGTTTAATGTGGATAAATTTATGGTCATGCACTTTGGTGTCAAGAACAGGAAGGCAGATTACTACCTCTGCGGAATCAATAGAGGTAAAGGGGCAGTACAGAGAGATCTGGGTGTTCTTGTACACCAGTCAATGAAGGCAATCATGCAGGTACAGCAGGTAGTGAAGAAGGCTAATCGCATGCTGGTCTTCATAACAAGAGGGATTGAGTATAGAAGCAAAGAGATGCTTCTGCAGCTGTACAGGGCCCTGGTGAGACGACACCTAGAGTACTGTGTGCAGTTCTGGTCTACAATATTAAGGAAAGGCATTCTGGCTATTGAGGGAGTGCAGCGTAGGTTCACGAGGTCAATTCCTGGAATGGTGGGATTACCTTACACTGAAAAACTGAAGGGACTGGGCTTGTTTACCCTTGAGTTGAGAAGACTGAGAGGGGATCTGATTGAGACATATAAGATTATGAAAGGATTGGACACTCTGGCAGCAGGAAACATGTTTCCGTTGATAGGTGAGAGCCGAACCAGAGGACACAGCTTAAAAATACGGGGTAGACCATTTAGGACAGATATGAGGACAAACCTCTTCACCCAGCGAGTGGTGGCTGTGTGGAATGCTCTGCCCCAGAGAGCAGTGGAGACCCAGTCTCTGGATTCATTTAAGAAAGAGTTGGATAGAGCTCTCAAGGATAATGGAATCAATGGTTATGGACATAACGCAGGAAGAGGATACTGATTAGGAATGATCAGCCATGATCATATTGAATGGTGGTGCAGGCTCGAAGGGCTGAATGGCCTACTTCTGCACCTATTGTCTATTGTCTATTGTCAATGAGATTTCATCCTGGAAAGGTTGGACTTGGCTGAATTCCCTTCGCTTTAGGCAGTGAGGACATTCCAATCAATTCTGGTCATGAACCCGCCAATAGTTCGAACAGTGGCTCAGTGGTTAGCAGTGCTGCCTAACAGCACCAGGAACGTTGGGTCGATTCCAGCTTTGGGTTGATTCCAGCCTTGGGTGACTGTCTGTGTGGAGTTTGTACATTCTTCTCTTGTCTGTGTGAGCTTCTAATGGGTGCTCCAGTTTCCTACCACACATCAAACTGTGGACTGGTCGTGGTAAATTGTTCGGAGTGTTTGGTGATTTCTAGATTACGTGTAGGGGAATGGGCCTGGGAAGGTTACTCTTTGGAAGTTTGGTATGGACTTGTTAGGCCGAATGGCCTGTTTCCAGGCTATAGGAACTCTATAAAAATAATAACGGTAATAATGACTGTAGAGCTTTTTTTTTTAGCTTGCACACATTGCCGTGATGAGGAACAATGCGAGAGAGAGAGTGCAATAAGCCATTCCTTCTTGGGCAGACACCACTTTCTCCCTCTCTGAGTTAATATCATCCTCTCCCAATCATGTGATGTCTCCTTGTACATTGTCTGAACTATGTCTCCATCACATTCCCTGTTCCATGTAGGTGCATCATTGCTGCTGTCATGCACAGAGCCATACAATTAGCAGAAAATGGTCTCGGTCGATTTGAAGATATGTTTATTTGTCCCTGCATCATTAAAAAAATAAAATGCTTAATGTATTCAGAATACCTGTGTTAAAATGAATGCATTTTGTAACAAATACAGAAATTGCTGGAAAAGCTCAGCAGGTCTGTCAGCATTCAGATGCCTTTGAAGTGTTGTAGTTGTACCAGCCTCGACCACTTCCTCTAGCAGCTCATTCCATATGCACATCACCCACTGTGTGAAAAGGTGCCCCTTAGTCCTCTTCAAAAACTTTCCCCTCTCACTTGCATCCAATGCCCTCTGGTATTGGACGCCCCAACCTGGGGAAAAACTCTTACTCCTCAGCCTATCCATGACCATTCTGATTTTATAAACCTCTACTGCTGTGAAATGTGACTCCAATCAACACGACTAGCTGTACTTTCAGTCATCCCGGGCCTAAATTCTGAAATTCAATACTGACACATCTTCCTTCTCCATCAAGTCACAATACTAAATCCATTTCAATCAGATTGTTCAGATGTATCATGAGACACTTCTGTGGCATTTTCACATAGACCTTTGTACTCGGAGGTAGGGACACTAGCACCACTCGGCAATACCCATAACATTATTCTCCTGTGTGTTTGCTCATCAGCCTGGTATGACATGCTGTGACATACCTCTGTAACAGGCAGCACTTTAATTCAGAACATCTAGATCAGAGCTTGGAACACTACCACACATGTTCAGGAATTGTAATCAAATCCAGAGCTCTGGCTCAGAGACAGCGACACTACCCACGACACTACCATACCCAGACTTTAGGTCATATTTCAAGTGTCAGCTTTCAGCTTGGTGTGGATTTATTATAATCAGGTTACCATTACTGGACTGCACATCGCACTTTTTATTGTTAAACAAATGCAAAATATTTGTCTCAACTGTACAATATTGAGTGCCCGTGCTGTACCATCGAAATTGACTCGGAACATCTTTAATTGCTATTATCTGTAATTTACAATATTAGGTAAAGAAATCCTGCAGACACACTCTGCCCAATAAAGGGTCTCAAATAGTTCATTATTACTGAACGCCAGAGACGGAGAGACGATAATTTCTTGTCCCAAAAACACCGATCGGCATTACCCAACTTTCATGTGTCACTTGCCTCTTCCTGAAATCATTAAATGATTACTGTCCAGCCTCTCCTCCCCATTGACTGTGTTTGCAATCTGCCCCTCCTCCCGCTGACCACACAAGGCAAACCAAGCCCAGGGTCTTTGTGAAAATCAAGGCAGGAGTGTGCAGGACTCCTGGAGAGGGGAAGGGAATATTAAATTGAAGGGGGACGGTGAGATCGTGGTTATAACACTCACTGGTCTGAGGAGTGGCAAATGGAGTTTGGATTAGATTAATGCGAGGTATTGGATTTGATGAATCAAACAAGAGCAGGACCTATACTATTAAAAACAGGGAACTAGGCCATCGGATATAACTCTTTAAAATTTGCATCTCATACAGATAGTGTGGTTAAGAAGGTGTTTAACACACGTGTCTTCATAGGTCAGACCTTTGGGTATCGGAATTGGCACAGCATGTTGAGGTTGTACAGGACATTGGTGAGACCTCTTCTGGAATACTGTGTCCAGTCTGGTCACCCTGCCCACTCATTCCATAGGCACACCACCCTCTGGGTGAAAGCGCTGCCCCTTAGGTCACTTTTTAATGTTTCCCCTCTCACCTTAAAACTATTCCCACTAGTTTTGGACTCCCCTACTCTTAGAAAATACCTTGATATCAAATACTTTGATATTACTGACCTTGATATTATTAGATTGAAGAGGATTGAGAAGACATTAACCTGGATGTTGCTGGGAAAGGAGGGATTGAGCTATAAGGAGAGACTGGATAGGCTGGGACGTTTTTCACTGGAGAGTATGAGATCAAGGGGTAACTTTACAGAAGTTTTTAAAATAATGAAGGGTACAGATAAGCTTAAGGGCTGATGTCTTTTCCCTGGAGTTGGGGACTCAAAACTCAGGGATGTTTTAAGGTGTGACAAAAAATATTTACAAAAGTCATGAGAGGTAATTATTTTCGACAGAAGCTGGCATGTGTGTGGAATGAACTCCCAGAGGAAGTGGTGAAAGCAGGGACAGTTGCAACATTAAAGGACATTTAGATCAGTGCATCGATAAGACATCAGTGTTAGTCTTACTTCTGTGGTAGGCAAAGTAATGGAAAGGGTACTGAGGGATAGGATTTTCGAGTATCTGGAACGGCACTGCTTGATTAGGGACAGCCAGCACGGATTTGTGAAGGGTAGGTCTTGCCTTACAAGTCTTATTTAATTCTTCGAGGAGGTGACCAAGCATGTGGATGAGGGTAGAGCAGTGGATGTAGTGTACATGGATTTTAGTAAGGCATTTGATAAGGTTCCCCATGGTAGGCTTATGCGGAAAGTCAGGAGGCATGGGATAGAGGGAAATTTGGCCAATTGGATAGAAAACTGGCTAACCGGTCGAAGGCAGAGAGTGGTAGTAGATGGTAAATTTTCAGCATGGAGTCCAGTTACAAGTGGAGTTCCGCAGGGATCAGTTCTGGGTCCTCTGCTGTTTGTAATTTTTATTAATGACTTAGATGAGGGAGTCGAAGGGTGGGTCAGTAAATTTGCAGATGATACAAAGATAGGTGGAGTTGTGGACAGTGAGGAGGGCTGTTGTCGGCTGCAGAGGGACTTAGATAAGATGCAGAGCTGGGCTGAGGAGTGGCAGATGGAGTTCAACCCTGCCAAGTGTGAAGTTGTCCATTTTGGAAGAACAAATAAGAATGCGGAATACAGGGTTAATGGTAGGGTTCTTGGTCAGGTGGAGGAACAGAGGGATCTTGGGGTCTATGTACATAGATCTTTGAAGGTTGCCACTCAGGTGGATAGAGTTTGTAAGAAGGCCTATGGAGTATTATCGTTCATTAGCAGAGGGATTGAATTCAAGAGTCGTGAGGTGATGTTGCAGCTGTACAGGACTTTGGTTAGGCCACATTTGGAGTACTGTGTGCAGTTCTGGTCGCCTCACTTTAGGAAAGATGTGGAAGCTTTGGAGAGGGTGCAGAGAAGATTTACCAGGATGTTGCCTGGAATGGAGAGTAGGTCGTACGAGGATAGGTTGAGAGTTCTCGGCCTTTTCTCGTTGGAACGGCGAAGGATGAGGGGTGACTTGATAGAGGTTTATAAGATGATCAGAGGAATAGATAGAGTAGACAGTCAGAAACTTTTTCCCCGGGTACAACAGAGTGTTACAAGGGGACATAAATTTAAGGTGAAGGGTGGATGGTATAGGGGAGATGTCAGGGGTGGGTTCTTCACCCAGAGAGTGGTGGGGGCATGGAATGCGCTGCCCGTGGGAGTGGTAGAGTCAGATTCATTGGCGACCTTTAAGCGGCATTTGGATAGGTACATGGATGGGTGCTTAATCTAGGATAGAAGTTCGGCACAACATCGTGGGCCGAAGGGCCTGTTCTGTGCTGTATTGTTCTATGTTCTATGTTCTATGTTCTATCAGTTTGGATGGTGCTGTGAGCAGCTGCCCTCTCCTCTCCCCCTCTGAATCATCCCTATTGGTTTTCACCATCTGCCAATGCCTGTGCAGTGGCATGTGGAGGCCAGCAGAGGGTGGCATTGCAACACTTTAAGCACCACAGAAACTGCCAGACCTGCACCACACAGATACACACAGAGACACACACAGGTATTGTTAGGGCACTACGTGAAGCTCATCAGGGAATTTAAAATAAACATAAGGAGATGCTCAACTCAACTCGTAAACTGTTAAAATCTGAGTGACAGAGAACTCCTAACTTCCACTGTTTAAATAAAAACATCAATTTATTTTATAACTCTGAAAGTGAACATTTTACATCAACTATTCACAACTCTGAACCCCCAACCTATTAACTGCCTATTACCCCACTCAGACTCTATAGCAATATATACTATTTCAAAAAGACACTTATTAAAACTACATCAACTTAATTTCAAAACCACACAGTAGCTGTTGTTTTCAATGTTTCCTTTTGGCTATGGATCTCCCTGGGTCATCTTCTTTCTTTTTACTGTGAATGTGTTTCAGATGAAAACGTACCTTTGACAGAGTTTGTTTTCTAAATTCTTGGATCTGTGTTGATGGCATTTGCTCTGTTTGCAATTTTCAAAATGCCTGCATTCTTAATATCCACAGCGTCAGATCATTTTTTGAAAACCATAAATACAAACTTTATTTGGTTTTAGTATCCTGGGGCAACATTTAAACGGATTGGTAAAATTCGAATTGTTGTCCAAAGAGCAACCAACTCAGGAATCTATTTCACAGACAAATGTGACATATTTTCAGTTGTCCTTGACACTCTGAGTCTGCATCCTTTCATCTACACAGATGATTGAAGAGAACAGCATTCCCTCTGTCTTAAACGTACAGTACACTCTTTCACGTTCATAACATTAATGCCATGATGTCAATGAAGATAAGCACAGCCTATCCGGATTTCTCTTGCTCCATAGTTTGTCAATGTTTCAATCACCGTGTCTGGTGTGTGTCACGATTTTTGTTGGTCTGTTGACAGCATGTCATTATTCGACTCACTCTATGGGAATATACCAATATTTCACGTGCTCACACTCGTGTGTGGGGGGCAAGGTTTCAGTTGTTTCTTTGGGACTGTGACACTATGATAATCTCAATGTTTGTAGATGGCACCAAACCTGGAAGAACTGTGAAGTCTATGGAGGACAGTGTGGAACTCTAACAATACAGTCACACGTTGGTGAAGTTTTCGGGCAGATGGGGATCAATGCAGTGTGAGGTGATGCACTTTGATAGGAAGGACATGGAAAGACAAAACAAAACAGGCTGCACTGTTATAAAGGGGTTGCAGGAGCAGAGAGCGTTGCGTGTATATAAGAACAGATATTTGAAGATGTCACGACAAGTGGGGAGAGTAGTTACTATTACCGATTAGGTTCAGTATCTGAGCTGTTTACAGGGGGAGGTGTAGGAGGGAGCCTCCGTGCTCCCTTCCTGGGAGGTGGTGGTGACGATGTGTTGTGAGCCCACCCTCCTGCCCAGCGAGACCGTGGGGATTCCATTTGTACCAGCTCAACACAAAAGGGAGATGGCATCACGGCCATGGCTTCTCAGCTGTGCGGGGGGGGGGGGGGGGAGAGGGGGAACGGAGCTGCCAGTGGGTTTAAAGTGAGAATTGCCCTTCACTGAACATTGCTTCTTACTCGGTCGATGGGACGTGTATGTTTTAGAACCTCTACACGAGGTGTCCCGGTCCTCTCCGGCTCGTACCAGGGTCCTTCCCACATGGAGGGGGGAGGGGGGTGCGGGAACGGATATCGGGCACTCCACCACCCGGCTTGGCCCTTTCTGTCCTATTCCAGGCTGTTTCTCCTGGAATGGGAGAAAGAGAGGGAGGGAGGGTGGGAGTGGGTGGCCCTGCTGTTAGTGCTGGTGTAGGTGTGGGGGACGGGGTCATGCTGAGGGGTCCAGAGGGAGTAGATCCACAATGTTGTATCCATGCAACATTATTAGTGTGTGTGTGTGTGGGAGGGGGTGGTAAAGTGGAGAGAAAAAGAGAGGGAGAGGGAAAGAGACAGACAGAGAGAGACAGAGACAGAGAGAGAGAGAGAGACAGAAGCTTCTGCATGCAGCAGTGAGAGTGGTGGAGCATGAGACTTGTTAGGGGGTCGTTGCTATAACAGATATATAGTGAGTGTGAGGGAGCAGAGAGAATACAGTGACCCTTATCCTGTCGGGGTGGGGGGAGGGCGAAGGTTATTGATGCTTGTCCTATATTGCTGGACATTTCTTCAGACCACAGTTACTGCACTGAGCTGGGTGGGGAGCTCAGACCATGCTCGGTGGGTCTGGTGGTGTGTTCCCCTCTGGGAAGAGAATGGTCCTCCTCTGTACTAGCCCATCTACCAGGACCTCTGTGCCCCTGTCTACAAACCATGGTGCAATTGTCCCTTATCTGCCATGCTCGGGGTAAACTGCGCAGGGTAGCTCCAAACTGAGAAAACTCAACCGTGTGTTCATTGGCCTTTTAAATATGACCCCGGTGCCAGGGATCAGGGAATAACCAAGGGGCACTCAGGTGATGGTGTGTACTTCCAGCCATGAAGGGTGGGAGAATCGGGCTGGATTTGAATGAGAGAGATACCATGTGGTGGGGTGGGTAGTTAATGAGGTGATTCTGGATTACTGGTGCTGGAAAAGCACAGTGGTTCAGACAGCATCCGAGGAGCAGTAGAATCGACGCGCCGGAACATTAACTACTGCAAACTATCTACCCCCCCTCCACTCCAACCTCTCACTGTCACAACGCGCAGCCCTCCAATCACTCTGCTCCAATCCCGACCTCACAAACAAACCAGCAGATAAAGGGGGCGCAGTGGTAGTCAGGTGCACTGACCTCGACACACACACAGAGGGAGCACCACACACACACACACACACATACACACACACACAGAGGGAGCACCACACACACACACACACACACACACACACACACACACACACACAGACACACACACACACACGCACACACACACACGCACACACGCACACACACAGATTGCCCGAAACGTCGATTTCGCTGCTCGTTGGATGCTGCCTGAACTGCTGTACTCTTCCAGCACCACTAATCCAGTATCTACACCGCTGAAGCCAGGCGCCAACTTGAAGACACCTGCTCCTACCGCTCCCTTCGCCATGACCCCATCCCATCACCAAACCATCACCTCCCAGACCATACAGAACCTCATCACCTCAGGAGATCGCCCACCCACAGCTTCCAACCTCATAGTCCGGGAACCCTGCACTGCCCGGTTCTATCTCCTTCCCAAGATCAAGAAGCCTGATCACACTGGCAGACCCATTGACTCAGCTTGCTCCTGCCCCACTGAACTCTTCTCTCCCTACATCGTCACTGTCCTATCCCCGCAGTCCAGGAATTCCCAACATTCGTTCAAGACACCACCCACGGCCGCTACCTCCTCCAAGACATCCGTTTCCCCCACCCCCAACGCCTTACCTTCATCATGGATATCCAAACCATCTACACCTCCATCTACCAGGACCAGGGCCTCCAAGCCATCCGTTTCTTCCTCTCCCGACGTCCCCAACTGTACTCTTCTACAGACTGTCTCATTTGTTTGGCCAAACTTGTCCTCATGTTTAACAATTTCTCCTTCGAATCATCCCATTTCCTACAGAGCATAGGGGTAGCCTTGGTCACCTGTATGGGCTCCAGCTATGCCTGTCTCTTTGTTGGCTAAGTAGAACAGTCGATCTTCCGTAATTGCACCGGCACCACTGCCCACCTCTTGATGACTGCATTGGCGCCACCTCATGCTCACATGAGAAAGTTGAACAATTCATCAATTTCACTAACACATTCAATCCGGACATTAAATTCATCTGGATCATCTCTGACACCTCCCTCCCCTTCCTGGACCTCTCCATCCCCATTAATGACGACCGACTTGACATTGACATTTTTTACAAACCCACCGACTCTCACAGCCACCTGGATTACACCTCTTCTCACCCTTCCTCCTGCAAAAATGCCACCCTGTATTCTCAATTCCTCCACCTCCGCCGTATCAGCTCCCAAGAGGACTAGTTCCACCACAGAGAACACCAGATGGCCTCCTTCTTTAGAGACCGCAATTTCCCTTCCCACGTGGTTAAGGATGCCCTCCAATGCATCTCGTCCACATCCCGCACCTCCGCCCTCAGACCCGACCCCTCCAACCGTAACAAGAACAGAACCCCCCTAGTTCTCACCTTCCACCCTACAAACCTTCGCATAAACCAAATCATCCACTGACATTTCCGCCACCTCAAATGGACCCCACCAACAAGCTATATTTCCCTCCCCACCCATTTCCGCCTTCTGCAAAGACCGTTCCTTCCGTGACTACCTGGTCAGGTCCACGCACTCGTACAATCCACCTGGCACCTTCCCTGCCACCGCAGGAATTGCAAAACCTGCGCCCAAACCTCCTCCCTCACCTCCATCGAAGTCCCTAAAGGACCCTTCCACATCCAAAGTTTTACCTGCACATCCACCAATATCATTTATTGTATCCGTTGCTCCAGATGCGATCTCCTCTACATTGGGGAGACTGGGCGCCTCCTAGCAGAGCACTTTAGAGAAATCTCTGGGACACCCGCACCAATCACCCACACCGCCCTGTGGCCCAACATTTCAACTCCCTCTCCAACTCGGCCGAGGACATGGAGGTCCTGGGCCTCCTTCACACCCGCTCCCTCACCACCCGACACATGGAGGAAGAACGCCTCATCTTCTGCCTCAGAACACTTCAACCCCAGGGCATCAATGTGGACTTCAACAGTTTCCTCATTTCCCCTTCCCCCACCTCACCCCAGTTCCAAACTTGCAGCTCAGCACTGTCGCCATTATCCGTCCTACCTGCCTATCTCCTTTTCCACCTATCCACTCTACCTTCCTCCCTGACCTATCACCTTCATCCCCTCCCCCACACACGTATTGTACTCTATGTTACTTTCTCCCCACCCCCACCCTCCTCTCGTTTATCTCTCAACCATTCAGGCACTCTCCCCTATACCTAGTGAAGGGCTTTTGCCCTAACGTCGATTTTACTGCTCTTCGGATGCTGCCTGAACTGCTGTGCTCTTCCAGCACCACTAATCCAGAATCGGGATTCCAAAATCTGCAGTGTTTGTTTTTACCTAGTTAATGAGGTGAGTTCAAAGAGATAATTCCAGGAAACTAGCTCAGCCTCGTATGGACAATCTCTCTGTCACACTCAATGAAAATGTCACTGAGATTCAACCCAATGAGTCATAGACTGGTGACCACACTCCCAGTTACAAAGCTGCAGAACAAATGCTCATCTGACTTCACGCCAATATCCTTTTTTCCCATCTTTCGTTGGAAAACTGGCTCATGTTACAGGATGCTATTGAAGTGTCTACATTTCAGAATTCTGAAACCTGTGGACACATCATTCTCTCAGTCTCCCCATCTCTGTCTATTTCCCAAGCCCCTCCCATGTGGTGATATTTAAACTAATTCCCCCACCATCTCCCTCTGGCCGTGATGTTCACACCCACAGCACCCCCTTGTCATGGCACAATGGAGATAGCGAGCTGTAAATGGATGGGAGATGCACATCCTGTCACTTCCAGCATGGGCTGCAAATTTCCAAATGCTGGGCAGGGAACTAACACAGTGTAACTGAGCAATGTATTGGGGTGGTGCACCCAGTCCTACATGCTGGGAGGGTAACTGCTCCTGGGTTACAGATCAATGTACTGGGGTGGTGCACACAGTCCTACATGCTGGGAGCATAACTGCTCCTGGGTTACAGATCAATGTACTGGGGTGGTGTACACAGTCCTACATGCTGGAAGGGTAACTGCTCCTGGGTTACAGATCAATGTACTGGGTGGTGTACACAGTCCTACATGTTGCGAGGGTAACTGCTCCTGGTTTCAGCTAAATTCACATGTCATCACTGCATTGCTCACTGTGCTGTTCAGACTGTTTGGTTGAGTTTTATAGATAATGCACAGCTGTGGTCTACACAGTGCTCCACTCTGAACAGATTGCTAGGTTGTACTGTGCAGTACCGTAGCCTGGTCTACACACTGTTCCACGGTGAACAGATATCTTCTCTGGGTGTATGGTGTCTGGGCTGGTTCTGTGAGGTGGTTTGAGAATGTGGTATAACTAACCCTTTCAGCTGATCTGGCAATGCCTTTAGTTCCCACTCCTGTGATTGGACCCTCCGTCTCTCACCCCATTAATGTTACAGTGTGTCCAGGCACAGGACATTATGTTGGTGGGGTGGGTAGGGGAGAAATGTGATGGACAGGTCAAGGAGTTCCCCGGGACGTTCTGTCCCTGATATTCTATAACTGACATTCCCCAGAACGTTCTATCCCTGACATTGTTTGTGAAGGCCAGACGTCAGTGAATTGAACAAATGATAAGATCCCGAGGGAAGAGATCCCGTTCCATGGAGAAGGAGACACTATTCCGAAGGCTCCTCAGCCAGTTAAAGGGGGGAATACGTTTTCCCTGCGTTTACATTTCTTCCCGACACAGGATCGATCACAATTTAGACCAAAATACAGAAATTCCCAAACTCCGTTTGTCTTCAGGAAACTGGGAGAGAATCCTTCAGGACGGTAACGTTTCCACCCTCCGTATTAGGAACTGTGAAGGAGTGACCTGTGTCTGCTCTCGAGTGATCGAGTGTGTGGGAATGTTCTAGAACCCATCTGTCCTTATGGATGTGTCTCTGTGTGCTTGGGGAGGGAGGATTTCTTGTGTTTTATGTCACATTTTTGTCATTAATTCAGATCTTCCCATTTGTTATTCCAGCTCCAATTATTTTAATAAATCCCTGAATACAGGGACACATTTGAAAATCTCACTGGGCCCCCGATCAAACGGGTCCCTTTGACTCCAGACTGATGGATAATGGGTTTGTTTTCCTTCCTCACAGTTAACGCAGTGACCATCTACGTCCTGCTTTATAAAGATTGTGGATTGTCTCCATGTGTCAGACGTTACCTGGGGGCTATGGCAGCGGCGGATCTCCTGGTCATTATCCTCGACCTGATCTTGAGACACATTCCCATTGTTTTTCCGATGCAGTTTATTTTCCTGTGGGACTCCGTCCCCGTGTGTAATATCCACGCCATCCTGCTTTATGCAGCCACTGACTGCTCTGTCTGGTTCACCGTCACTTTCACCTTTGATCGGTTTGTAGCCATTTGTTGCCAGAAGCTGAAAAGTAAATATTGCAGTGAGAAAACGGCGGCTGTGGTTCTGGGAGCAGTGACTGTGCTGAGCTGTTTAAAGAACATTTTCTGGTATTTTGTACTCACGGCTCACTATTGGCTGGCGAACATGCCCTGGTTTTGTGAGATAACAGACGAGCTTCTACTCTCCAGTGTCTGGATCACAATCGAGCTCCTCCACCACATTCTAACCCCGTGTGTCCCATTTTTCTTGATTCTGCTGCTCAATGTTCTCACCGTCAGACACATTTTAGTGACCAGCAGAGCCCGCAGGAGACTCCGCGCTCACACCAATGGGGACGCTCAGTCTGACACAGAAATGAGAAACCGAAAAAAATCCATCATTTTACTGTTTGTGATCTCGGCCAATTTCATCCTGTTATGGTCAACGTTCATGCTGTATTCTTTATGGGCCCGGGTGTATTATATTGGGTATTGGTCTATATATCTCGATGGGTTTGTGCGGGAATTGGGCTTCATGCTGCAGCTCCTCAGTTGCTGCACAAACACCGCGATTTATGCCGTGACCCAGACTAAGTTCAGGCAGCAACTGAAGAATGTGCTGAAATATCCCTTCACTCAAATCCATCCATCAATCAAATTCCCTCATTAATCAATCCATCCGAGATTTTCTCATTCCAGTTCAGTGTTGGAGGTCATTTCAGTTCAATTCAGCGATGGAGCAGCCTGTCGCGATGGTAACAGTCTGAGGGTAGCGGTGGTTTGTCCATCCTTATCCCCCAGTGGGGTTCCTGGGACTCATTTCAATGTTTCTCACAACTCAGGGGCTAGTGAGAAAAGGCACAATCCCACTAACTGTATCCATCACTTCCATTTGTAAAAAATAAAAATGTGCATTAAAGCGTGCCGAGCAGCAGAGTGACCGATGTTGTTGTGTGTCTTTGTGTTGGAGAAGCTGAGCTGGAGAGAGACAGACTCAGCCTCAACACCTGGTCCTCAGGGAAGGGGAGGGCACCGGTTCCTGAGCTCCGGAGCTGGGATTAACTCCCTCTGTCCTTACTTTCCCCTCTGGGTCTCCCACTCCAACTTGGCTCTCAGCAGAATTCAACTTGCTCCCTTTGTCGCTCTCCATCCATATATGCCTCCCACTCTCACACTGCACTGGTATTTCTCTCTCCTTTTCTCATTTACACACTCAATTCCACTGTCGTTGCCTTCCCCAATCTCATTCACTCTCTCTCCATTTTGCAATCATAACCTCCCAATGCTACTGACTTCCTCGAATCCTTCGGTGTAGGGGAAGCAGAAGAGGGTTGTCGGTCTTCAGGCTGATGTTCAGGAACAGAGATTGGGACGACATGTCAGGCCATTGCTAGGGCAACAGTATGGAGCTAGGGCCAAACGCCATTGTTCGGGGACATAGTGGGTGTGAGAACACCAGCCGTTACTAGGGGTAACAGGTGGAGTGGCACCATAGGCTGTGGCTGAGACTGGATCAACAGGATATCACAAACAGATCACATTGTGTGGGACATACTGTCTGTTACTCAGGGAATAGAATGGGGATGGGGTTAAAGGCCATTTTGAGGGGATCAACTTGTCAGTGTTCACAGACAGGAGCACAGTTTAAGGTGTGTGAGGAGTGTGATGGTGGGCGACTGCGTGGGCATGTGAGTGTGATGCTGCACGAGTGTGTGAGCGAGTGAACGTGATGATGGGGAATGTGTGTGGGGGTGAGCATAATGGTGGGGGTGGTGTGGGGGGTGTGACTAATGGTGGTGAAGTGTGTGAGGGTGAGCGTGACGGTGGGGGAGATGGGGGCAGTGCGTGAGATGGTGGTGGAGTGTGTGGGGGTAAGCATAATGGTGGGGGCAGTATAGTTCATTGTATGTGAGGGTGGTGGAGTGAGTCGGGGTGACCGTGACGGAGGGGGTGATGTGGGGCAGTGTGTGTGATGGTAGGGGAGTTGTGGTGGTGAGCGTGTCGGTGGGGATGGTGCAGGGCAGTGTGTGTGAGTGTGGTAGAGTGTGGGGGTGAGCGTGACGGTGGGGATGGTGCAGGGCAGTGTGTGCGATGGTGGTGGACTGTGTGGCGGTAAGCGTGATGGTGAGGCAGTTATGGGGTGGTGTGTGTGAGTGTGGTAGAGTGTGTGGGATTGAGCGTGACGGTGGGGGCGGTGTCGGGCAGAGGAAATTAGGGTGGTAGATGTGTTGGGGTGTGCGTGATGGTGAGGGTGATGTGGGGCATTGTGTGGGTTGGTGGTGGAGTGTTTTGGGGTGTGCATGACGGTGAGGGCTTGGGGAAGTGTGTGTGATGGTGGTGGAGTGTGTGCGAGTGAGCATGGTGGTGGGGGAGGTGTGGTGCAGTGTGTGTGATGGTGGTGGAGTCTGTGTGGGCGACCGTGATGGTGGGGGTGGTGTGGGGCAGTGTGGGTGATGGTGTTGGAGTGTGTGGGGGTGAGCGTGATGGTGAGGGAGGTATGGGGTGGTGTGTGTGAGTGGGGTAGAGTGTGTGGGGATGAGCATGATGGTGGGGGCGGTATGGGGCTGGGTGTCTGAGGGTGATGGAGTGTGTGGGGTTTAGCGTGATGCTGAGGGTGTGGGGCAGTGTGTGTGATGGTGGTGGAGTCTGTGTGGGTAAGCGTGACAGTGGGTGTGGTGTGGGGCAGTGTGTGTGCTGGTGGTGAAGTGTGTGGGGGTGAGCGTGAAGGTGTGGGTGGTGTGGTGCAGAGTGTCTGATGGTGGTGGCAAGTTTGGGGTGAGCGTGACGGTGGTCTGGTGTGAGACAGCGTGAGTGATGGTGGTGGAGTGTGTAGAGGTGAGCATGGCGAGGATGATTTTGGGCAGTGTGTGTGATGTTGGTGGTGGGTGTGGGGCTGAGCAGGAAGGTGGGGATGGTGCAGGGCATTGTGTGTGATGGTGGTGGAATGTGTGGGAGTGAGCATGACGATGGGGGTGGCGTGGGGCAGTGTGTGTTATGGTGGTGGAGTGTGTGGGGGTGAGTGTGACGGTGCGGGTGGTGTGGGGCAGTGTGTGTGATGGTGGTGGAGTGTGTGGGGGTGAGTGTGACGGTGCGGGTGGTGTGGGGCAGTGTGTGTGATGGTGATGGAGTGTGTGGGGGTGAGTGTGACGGTGCGGGTGGTGTGGGGCAGTGTGTGTGATGGTGGTGGAGTGTGTGGGGGTGAGTGTGATGGTGCAGGTGGGGTGGAGAATTGTGTGTGATGGTGGGGGAGTGGGTGGGGGTGAGCGTGACGGTGGGGGTGGTGCAAGGCAGTGTGTGTGAGTGTGGGTAGAGTTTGTGGGTGTGAGCGTGACGGTGCGGATGGTGAGGGGCAGTTTGTGTGAGGATTGTGGAGTGGGTGGTGGTGAGCGTGACGGCACGAGTGGTGTGTGGCAGTGTGTGTGATGGTGGTGGAATGCCTGAGGGTAAGCGTGATGGTGAGTGAGGTGTGGGGTGGTGTGTGTGATGGTGGTAGAGTGTGTGGGATTGAGTGTTTTGGTGGAGGTTTTGCGGCAGTGTGTGAGACTGTGGTGGAATGTGTGGCGGTAAGCGTGATGGTGGAACGCCTCTGCTTTTCTTCATCCATGGCTCCACAACTTGTCAGCAAGTACGATTTCTCATCCTGTCACTTGTATAACTTCCAAATTAAATGGCAACAATAACTCTATCTGAACAGGCTGGAAGGTTACTCCCTAAGTTTCTCTAAAAACGTTCAGATGTTGTAATCAGTACACATATTTGTCTCAGACACGCTATGGGTAATTTAAATGCTGAAATGTTATAACGCCAACACCAAACTCAAGGTATCCTTCCCAATTGTGAAATATTTCTGTTGATGTTTCCACCGGACACTCCAACCACACTTTACATAATGGAGCACTTCTCAACTCTCTTATGGTCCGACTGAATGTCATTTCTCCTTATGTCTCTGATTAAAGGTTTTACATGTTTCTGTACCTCTTAATGCTGTAACCCCATTTACCTGCTACTCCTGGCCTATGCCACTAAACCTTACACTCACAAGTATATATTTTAAGATCTTGCACATTCTTTGCAAGGCCTCCCAGAAGCCAAACTTTGTTTTATGGACCAAGTGAGAATCATTAGCCATTTCAGATTCTAATCATGCCATTTCAACTTTCTGCTCTTCCACACGAGTTGTCACGACTGCAGGAAGTGAGTTTTTGAACTCCTCCAAAGTAAGAATCTCTCTAAGAGTGTTATAGATTGCTCTGTTTTTAATACTCTGACTCGCCTTTCAAAATTACTTTGCTTGATCCTTTCAAACTCAATGTATGTTTTACCAGGGATGCAATTTTACATTCTAAAACACTGTCTGTTGTTTCTGGCGCAAGCTCATATGCACTTCAGATGTCTTTCTTCACCTCCTCATACTAGCCAGATACCGCCTCCGATAGGGATGCAAATACTTCACACCTTATACCTACCAGCTTTGTTTGGATCAACGAAATCCATATGGTTAGTGGCCACTGCATTCGTGTAGCCACTTTCGCAAATGAAATTAAAGAGACTTATACATCTTTCTCATCACATTTAGACAATGCCTGGATGGATTTAAACAGTTCCCCATCAGACCTTTGGCTCATCCTCACTATCCTCCTCATCCAGCCCAGCATCGACCTTCGTCTCCACCTTGCGAAGTCGACTTTCCTCTCGAATTGCTAACTTTTGCAGTTGAAACTCTCTCGTTTTCTGCCATTCTTCTTTCGTTTTCTGTCTTGCTTCTTCCTTTCTGTTTCTTTAAATTCTACTTTTAATCGTATTTCAAACTGTCTCAATTCCTTTTTGTGTTCAAGCTGCCACATCTGCAAATGAATTCCAGCCATTTCCAATGATTCCGATGGTGTTTCCAACAAAATTTAAATGCCAAGCTACAGCTGGAATTATCTCTCCTTTTCTCACAGACAAACACAAACCCAACTCCAGCTTGTCTGTCAATTCTAACAGCTTTGCCTTGCACACCTTTCGTAAAATCTCCACCTTCACTTCTTACACACCCAGAGGACTCTTACAGACAAAATTAGCCATGACTACATAAAGCACTGTGCAAACCAACCGAATTCAAAACCCAAACCAAAAGACATTAACAACTACAAGACGCTGCCGTTGAGTGCAGCAATCTCCCTGTGCACATTCTCCCGTCCCTGCTGGGTAGTTTACTCTTTGGAGGGTCGGTGTGGACTTGTTGGGCCAAATGGCCTGCTTCCACTCTGTAGGGATTCTAATTCTGAACCCAATTTGGAATTATTGATTTCGAACTGGATAAGTGTCCCCAGTTTGCTTTGAATCAGAGCAGACTGCCTTAAAATACTGTAAGATGGTTTCCTGGACGCCGATCTTGTCTTATGCTAGATTATCAACTGTATGGAAAGAGGCCCTCCGGCCCAACAAATCCACATCGAAGACCAAACCACCCAACCCCACATTTATCCCTATCTAATGCACCTAACACTATGGGCAATTTAGCATGGCCAATTCACCTGATCTGCACATCTTTGGATTGTGGGAGGAAACCAGAGCATCCAGTGGAAACCCATGCAGACACAGGGAGAAAGTGTCAAATGCACACAGTCACAAGCGGAAATTGAACCCAGGTCCCTGGAGCTGTGAAGCAGCAGTGCTAACCACTGAGCCACTGTGCCACCACACTACCTTCTAGTAAAGGTAGATGTGAAATGGGTGTTCCAGATGTGATGCAGCTGGTCAACCCACTCAACTTTAAGCAAAACAGAATTTATTTAAACACTCTAATAAAAACAGAGACAAAAAGTAGAGGAGTTTAGAATAACTAATGAACTACTAATGAACTGTTCCAATGTACTAAAATCCTATAAACTCATCCCTTGGCAAAAAGATACATCCAAGGGCCTACAGATATGCATGCAGTTCCCCAATCCAGGAGGACACAGCATCAAGACAGAGTTCAGAGAGAATAGCAGCTCGGGATCATTTACTGAAGCATCCAATCCTATCTCCGACTGCAAACACCTGGTGACTGTTATAGCTCAGAAAAACTGGAAAGCCTGGTCTATGAGAGCTGGCCATTGTTATCCATATGCATTTTAAAAAATTCTAAAAGCCTCCTAAGTTATTTACTTCAGCCGTTTGCACTGGGCTCTTCGGCCCTCCAGATCTCTCTATAACTCAAATGAGATAATAACCTGTTTTTTTAAAGGGACAGCATTGTCAGAGATGTTCGATACCTGGCCCTTTCCAATATTACTGAAAGGGATTCCTCGTGTTACTGACTACACAATCAACTCAGAGGGACAAACACAGACGTCAGACGTTTAGTGGACAGGCATAGGCCATCTTTCAAATGCGTGAGTCAAAGCTGCAACCCTTATTTAACATTCTAAACACTTCAAACAACATTTTAGATTACTTACTGTGTGGAAACAGACCCTTTGGCCCAACAAGTCCACACTGCCCCGCCCAAGCGCAACCCACCCATACCCCTAACCTAACACTACGGGCAGTTTAGCATGGCCAATTCACCTAACCTGCACAGCTTTAGACTGTGGGAAGAAACCCACGCAGACATGGGGAGAATGTGCAAACTCCACACAGTCAGTTGCCTGAGGTCAGGAATTGAACCCAGGTCTCCAGCGCTGTGAGGCAGCAGTGCTAACCACTGTGCCACCGTGCCGCCCACACTTAAACTGGGAGAAGATGACAGACCAACATGGAGAGCTGTGCAGGCCATGCTAGTCTATTGCTCAGTAACCTGGATTATCTGCCCGGCATGGGTAGTATTGCTGACCTTTCCTATCACATGGGAATGGTACACACATCAAATACACACAGCAACGGAAAGTTTTACACACAGCAACGGAAAGTTTCTATCTCCAATGGAGCCGTATTAGGTGTGTGTGTGTGTGTGTGTGTGTGTGTGTGTGTGTGTGTGTGTGTGTGTGTGTGTGTGTGTGTGTGTGTGTGTGTGTGTGTGTTTGGCATGCATTTGGGGATGGTTGAATGTAAAAATCATTGTTTGAGAGAAAATGCACTTGAAGGAAACCAGGTTAAATATGAACAACTGGCAGGGATTTGGATAATTTTGATAATCGACACAGAGCGGCTGAGGGAAGTTTCATGTACAGATGAGTTAAACTGCTTGCGAGTATTTAAACAGAGACATTGCCAGAAAAAAAATAGTGATATAGACCAACGTGCACAGGAATATCAGATGGATGGGACTTGGGGATGAGTTCGAATCAGATTTGCTTCTGCAAGTTTCAACCCGAGAGTGTCAGCAGCAGATTGTTGTCATCATTAAATCTGTATTTCACAGCTCAAGGTTCAAACAGCAGATGGATTATGCCAGTGAAGTATATTCTGGAGCAGTGAGTAGTTAAAGTTAATAATGGTCAGGGCATGGTTTCAGGATTCAGTTCATGGCCAAAGGGATCACCAAAGTTGTGAATCGACTGTGTCAAACCCCACCTGCAAGTTGCCCTCCAATCCACTCATCACCCTGACTTGGAAAAATACCGGTGTTCCTTCACAGTCGTTGGGTCAGAATGCTGGAATGCCTTCCCAACGGCATTATGGGTCAACCCACAGCACGTGGAATGCAGCGATTCAAGAAGGGAGCTCACCACCACCTTCTCAATGGCAAATAGGAATGGGCTATCAATACTAGCCTTCCAGAGATTCCGAAGTCCCAGAAATGAATTTTAAAAAAATATTGGCCAGGGACGGGATGGAGTCCCAGGAAGAAAATTGAGTTTGTAAACATAATGGAGGGAAATGACCTCCACACTCCCAATATTTAAATAGCAAGGACAGTGAGACAATGGTTCACATCTGAAACTGAGTAGGTCAACACAGAGACCCATGAGTAACACTGCCAGAATCAAAGAGAGGATAGTAATTGAACTAGTTCCCTAATGCTGTTAGTAGTGGTCTGTGGAGTCAATATCTGGATTCAGAGTCTCAACATGAACAATAATAGTCACAAGTAGTGAAGACTATATTAAAGAACTATATGATGACGGAGTCATAACTGGCTTCTGGAAAAAAAAAGACCTGGCTGGACGGTGAAACTTACCAGGGACTCCAACGATAGACAGGAAAGGATAATAAATATATTGAATAATGAGAAGAGCATAATAGATCCGCCATGATAATGACAAACAATCATAATATATCGAAAGGGATGAAACATCATTGGATAAACCCCTGTCCATTGTTGGAACATTCCAGTATAATGTACTCATGTTATGATGTCTCCTCTCCCTCTCTCTGGAGCTGCTGATCCCTGTTAGTGCTGTCGATGATTCTCCTGCTAATACTATGGGATAACACATTGTACGGAGCCCGTTTATCATTAAATGATGGTAACTCTCCATTGGGATGATTATAACCCATGGAGGCTGACATTAATCACAGTCACTGAACAAACAGGCTCAGTTAACTCCTTCCTTACATAACATTTAATCTCGTAATAAAAAGGAATATTTACTCAGTCTCGATGGAATGGATGAGGGTTCCTGACGGACGGACTATAAATATTCCTTTTTTAAGAAAAATAAATTCCTTGTATGCGGGAGTATTGCCAGAGCACTGCGGGGCAGTATATGTCTCACTCTGTTTATAAAGGAGACAGGGCTAAAATAACAGAGCAGCTGCATAAGATGTCACTTGGGGAAATTTCTGGATACATTAATGCAAGGGAAAAAAAGTGAGGATTGCAGATGCTAGGGTCAGAGTCTAGAATGTCATGCTGGAAAAGCACAGCAGGTCAAGCAGCTTAAGAGGAGCATTGACATTTCTTTTGTAAGTCCTTCATCAGGAATGAGGCCTGTGGCCTAAGGGAACTGAGCGATAAATGGGTTGGGGAAGGTAGCTGAGACTGTGAAAGATAGATAAAGTTGGGGTTGAAGGTGATTTCTCTGAGAGGAGGGTGAGGCAGATAGATATGATAGAAGATGGAGACGTTGAACAGGTCATAGGCGATGCTGATCTGGGAGGTTGGAACTGGGATAAGTTGGAGGAAAGAGAAATGAGAAACTGGGGAAATCCATATTGATCCCATGTGGTAGTAGGGTCCCAACGCAAAAGATGAGTCTTTCTTCCTCCAGGCGTCGTGTGGTTAAGGTTTGGTGGTGGAGGAGGTCCAGGACCTGCATGTCCATGTCCCAGTGGGAGGGGGATTCAAAGTGTTCAGCCACGGGGTGGTAGGGCTGGTTGGTACGTGTGTCCCAGAGATGTTCTCTGAAGTGTTCCGCACATTGGCGCCCGGTCTCCCCAATGTCGAGGAGACATCTGGAGCAATGGATAGTGTAGGCGACATGTGTGGAAGTGCAGGTACACCTCCGAAGGATGTGGAAGGATCCTTTGGGGTCTCAGACGGAGGTGAGGGGGAGGTGAGGATGCAGCTATTCCAATTCTTGCGGTGGCAGGGGAAGGTGCCAGGAGTGGATGGTGGGTTGTTGGGTGGCGTGGACCTGACAAAGGAGTCACGCCGGGAATGTTCTTTATGGAACGCCGAACGGGGTTGGGTAGGAAATATATCTCTCGTGGTGAGGTCTGCTTGTAGGTGTCGCAAATGGGGAGGATAATGCATTTCATCTGGAGGTTTGGTGGGACGGAAGGTGAGGAACAAGATGTTCTTTTCCTACTGAGTTTGGAGGGATGAATTTTGAAGGCAGTGTTACGGGAATTGGGTGAGGTGCTCTGGATGGTATTGTCGACCATGTGGAAGGAGAAATTGCTGTTTTTGAAGAAGGGGGGGATCTGGGATATACATTGGGTGAAGAGTGTGGTCCTGGAAAATCACAGTGGGTCAGGCAGCATCCGAGGAGCAGGAAAAATCGACGTTGTGGGCAAAAGTACTTCATCAGGAATCACACTTTTGCCTGGAGCATTGAATCTCCTGCTCCTCGGATGCTGCCTGATCTGCTATGCTTTTCAAGCACCGCACTCTCGACTCTAATTTCCCGCATCTGCAACACTCACATTCGCCTACACGTTAGGTTCAGCCAATTCTGTAATACTGCCTTTAATTCTGTTCTCACTGCTGTAGGAACGATGTTGTTAAACTTGAAAGCGTGCAGAAAAGATTTCAAAGTATATTGAGAGTGTTGGGTAGGTTGGTGGTGGCGAGTGATGTTGAGCTACATGGAGAGTATGAATGGTCTGGGGCTATATTCCCTGGAGCGTTGTTTCTGAGGAGTGACCTTACTGAGGTTTATCGTGGTGAATCCCGATACTCCACGTTGAGCAAGATCAAATGCCAGGGAAACAGACACGACAGTTCACATTAAAACTGGATAATTACTCATCGACAACATGTTGCTGAACGATGGAGGTAGGCTGAAGAAATGGACTGGCCGGAGACATTAGAATTTGGAGGGTCCAATCACATGAATGAGCGCAAAAATAAAGGCATTGCCATATCAACTGAAAGGTTTAGTTATATCACATTCTCAATACACCTCAGCGAACCAGACCAGACACCATACACACAGAGGAGACATCTGTTTGGCATGGAGCACTGCGCAGACCAGGCTAGTGTACTGTGCAATGCAACCACATTTTACCCTAAGTGGAAAGGTATGCAGACCACAGCAGTGCATTGATCTATAAGCCCAGATGAGATATGCGACCAATGTGTGCAACTGTGTCCATCATCCCAGTACATTGTTCAGTAACATTGTGTTAGATCCCTGCCCAGCGTGGGGAAACCTGCAGCCAGGATGTGCAGAATCCATCTATTTTCATCTCCACATCTCCATTGTCTCATGACACAGGGGTGACGTGGGTTTGAAAATCGCTGCCAGGGAGAGATGGCGGGGGAATCAGTTTAAGTATCTTACAATGGGATGGAATTGGGGAATAGACAGAGAGAGCGAGTTTGAGAGACAATTTCATGGAAGGATGTGTTCACAGGTTCAAGAATTCTGTAATGAAGACATTCGACAGTATCCTGCAACATGAGACAGTGTTTCCAGGATTAATGGGTGAAACAGATATTAGTGTGAGCTCAGATGATGGAGAGTATTGGATGAGCATTTGTTCTGCAGCTTGGTAACTGAGTCGGGTCAGCAGAATAATTCATCACAGTGAAATTTTCACTGAGTATGACAGAAGGATTATCTGTATGAGACTGAGCTAGTTTCCTGGTGATATCTCATCTAACTCACCATATTAACTACCGCCCTCACCCCATGGCGTCCCTCTCATTCAATGCCATCTCGATTTTCCTTCATGTTTGGAAGCACTCACGAACGCCCGCATGACCCCAGATATTCAGTGATCTCTGATACTGGTGCCATCTTCAAAAGACCAATGGGCTTTCTCCTTTTGGAGCTGCACCGAATAGTTTACCCTGAGCGTGGCAGATAACAGGCAATTACACCACGGTTTGTCAACAGAGACACAGAAGTCCTGATGAATGGGCTAGTACAGCGGAGGACCATTCTCTTCCCAGAGTGGGTCACACTACTAGATCCACCGAGCATCGTCTGAGCTCACCCCCCAGCTCAGTGCAGTATCTGCGGTCTGAAGAAATGTCACGCAATACCGGACAAGTATTAATAACCTTCCACGTTCTGTCAGGATAAGGGTCACTGTATTCTCCCTGCTCCCTCACACTCACTGTACATCTGTTATAGCACCTACCCCCGAACAAAGCTCATGCTCCACCACACTTACAACTGCATGCAGTCTCTCTTTGTCTCTCCCCCCCCTCCACTTTACCCCCCCCCCACCACTAATAAGACGGCATAGATAGAGCACTGTGAACTGACTCCCACCGAACACCTCACCATGTCCCCCACCTACAGCAGCACTAACAGCAGGGCCACCCACTCCCATCCTCACTCCCTCCCTTTCTCCCATTCCAGGAGAAACAGCCTGGAATAGGACAGAAAGGGCCAAGCCGAGTGGTGGAGTGCCCGAGATCCGTTCCCTCACCCGCTTCCTCCTACCATATGGGGAAGAACCCTGCTCGGAGCCAGAGAGGACCAGGACCTTTCGTGTGGAGATTCTGAAACATCCGCGTCCCACCGACTGAGTAAGGAACAATGTTCAGTGAAGGACAATTCTCACTTCAAACCACTGTCAGTTCTGTTTCCCCTGGCACAACTTAGAAGCTGTGGCCCTGATGCCATCGCCCTTTTGTATCGAGCTGGGACAAATGCAATCCCCATGGTCTCAGTGGGCAGGAGGGTGGGCTCATAACACATTGTCACCACTACCTCCCAGGAAGGGAGCACAAAGGCTCCCACCTACACGTCTTCCTGTAATCAGCTGAGTTACTGAAACTAATTTACTGCTCTCCTCACTTGTCCTCACATCTTCAATAATCTGTGCTTATATACACCCAGTGCCCTCTGCTCCTACACCCGCTTTATAATGGTACAGAATATTTTATGTTGACTTTCAGAGTTATTCCAACCATGGCGCATTACCTCACACTGCTCTGCATTGACCCTGATCTGCCGTAAACCTGAAAATTACACCAATGTGTCACTGTCCGACTGGAGTTCCACACTGTCCTTCACACACTTTGTAATTCGTTCAGGTTTAATATCTGCAAACATTGAAATTATCCTACAGTCATGTTCCACACTGAAATACGGACTCACTCACTATTGTGAGCAAGTACAATACTAACATACACCCTGAGGACAGACTTAAATACTGATGCACAATCGACAGAGTAAGTGAAATATTGACAAGGTCACTGTGGAGCAAGAGAAATACTGACAGACACTCCATGCCTGTACTTGTTTCTGTGTATTAGTGACTGCCTCTATGTCTCTGTATTAGGGTGTGTGTATCTGTGTGTATCAGTATGAGGCGAGTCTGGCTGTCTCTATTGTGCTTAAAGTTATGCAATATCCCCCTGACACGAGATCAGTGGAAGGGTCCTTTCATTCCTGTCCACAGATGCTGTCAGACCTGCAGCGCTATCTGTTGCTGTCAGTCTCTGCTGCCCACGTCCCCCTACCGCCCACACCACTGTACAGGTGGGAGTGGAGGGTGAAAATCATCAAATATTCAGCTTGGGAGGGATAGAGGAAGGAAAGCAGCTCACAGCACCATCCAAACACAGATGCACACGCAGACGCACACGCAGACACACATGCACATACACATACATACACACACACACACACACTCACTCACCAAAACAGGCACACACAGACGCAGACATACACACGCACGCATAGATTCAGACACAGACACATACACACTCACAGGAATAGACACACAGATGCAGTCACACACACACGCAGTCAAACACAGATACATATACAGATGCATATACATTCACAGAAACAGACACACACACGCACACACACATACAGCTACACACAGACACAGACATACTCACAGAAATCCAACACCCACACAGACACAACCATACAAACATACACACACACCCAGATGAAGAGAGACACACAGATGCACAAACAGATACACAGAGACGTACGCAAGCTCATGTCCCGCAGTCCTGCATTCTGATGTTCAATTCGGCCCTTGCAGCCTGCTACACAGGCGTACATCAAGGCCACACCGATGGTTAGGTGTACTTTCGGAAATGTACTTGGAAAATCCAGGCTGTGTCAGGAACTGACCACCGCCCACCCCCAATCCCTCTTTCCCAGCTTCCCTTCTCTGTAATTTCTGCTCCAGATGTGGGGCATGTTACAGACCCAGATTCGCTGGGAATACAGCTCCCATACAGCACCCAGAGTTAACTCAAACAAATCCTCTGCTCTCCTTGAATGCAACATTGTACAACTCGACTTCCATCAAAATAACCACTTACTTTCCAAAAGCATAACATGAGGACATGAGAAATGGGAACAGGAGTAGGCCATTCGGACCCTCAAGCCTGCACTATCATTCAATAACTGTACTACCTGTTCATCTTCATTCACACCTATTCACTCCACGCTCCGCTCTAACCTATCACCTTCACCACCTTCATTTAACACTCGCCTTCCCAGCTACCTTCCCCCAGCACCATCCCCTCCCATTTATCCCTCAGCCCCTTTGGCCCACAAGCCGCATTCCTAACGAAGGGATTATGCTCGATATTTTGACTCTCCTGCTCCTTGGATGCTACCTGTACGGTTGTGCTTTTTTAGCACCACACTCTTTCAACACAGACACACGCACGCACAGAGACACAGAAACACACACACAGACAGACGCAGACACCGACAGACACACACGCACACACACATGCCAACACAAGCACAAACACACAGACACAAGCACTCCCCACACACGCACACATAGGTTCACACACTGGCACAGACACTGGCACACACACAAGCAGACATACTCAAACAGTCACATGCACACCCACACTACCCACACATCCACATGAAATCAGTTTAAATACCAAAAAAAACGAAATTATTTTGGGAAAACGAGAAAGGGAGATTGAGAGACAATTTCATGGAAGATCAGAGTTTTCAGAATGCTGAAGTGAAGATATTTCAACGGCATCCTACAATGTGAACCAGTATTCCTAGGAATTATGGGTGAATGGGATATCGGTGAGAGTGCAGACGATGGAGAGTTGTGCTTGAGCATTTGTTCCAATGCTTTTTTAACGGGGAGTGACCTCAGCAGAGTCTTTGACTCTGGATCATTATGGCTGTTCTTCATTCTTCATGCATTCTGCTTCCTGACCTCCCTATCTTCATGGTCTCCCGATGCTCTTGTTTGTGCCTTATTTATCTTGCACTCAGTAGAGACAACCCATTTTTCCTATTCACACTTTAATTTACACCCATTTCACATCTGTTTCTCTTCCACAGTAATTAAAAGCTCATTCCTCTGTGGCATTGCACCTCCACATGCTCTGTTTCCCATCATCCCTCATTCACTTTTGCGAAAAGATTAAAAAGTACTTTTCAGTTCTGAACAGGGGTCACGCTGGACTTGAAATATTATCTCTGTTTCTCTGTCTCCACAGATGCAATTAGACCTGCTGAGATTCTCCAGCAATTTCTGTTTTTGAGCAAGTTTCAAAGACGTGAGTCAAAGCTGCTCCAATGCCCTGTCCACCTTGAAGAGACATACACTGGGAAGTGAACAATAATGCAAGATGCACAAATTCAGTATTAGCCTGAGGATGACATCAAGGAGCCTGAGCAAAAGCGCACTTAATGAGAATTGATTGCGACCTCACCACTGTTTGGTGTCATTTACAGCACAATCTGTGGGCATCAATCATCTCAGCCGTGGGAGATCACTGCAGGAGATCCTCAGAGTAGCTCCCTTAGCCCAGGCATCTCAAAGGTATCATCATAGAATGTGGAAGGAGGCTATTCAGCCCATTGTGTCCAAACAGAGCAGACGTAGGGATATTCACTGAAGTTTATATAATGTTCAGAACAAGTAGTCCCCCTTCTGCTCTTGAAACAATCGGTGTCCATTTGCAACAAGAACAGGACAACATTCAATATTGTGCTGTTAAAGCCAGGGTAACATTCATATAACAGCACTGTACAGTTCCACAGTAAAAGGAGGAGCTCATTCAGCACCTCAGTCTGGGTTCACAAGAATATGGAGAAGTCATTCAGCCCATCACATTATTGAACAAGGCGTACGATGGGCCATTCTGTCCCTCCTGCCTATTACACAGGAAGAGAAGAAATCTGCTCACTCCCACACGTCACTTACACGGAATCAGAAAGAGACCATTTCACATGCAGAGTCATTAAAAAGGAACAGGAAGAAGACATTTGGCTTCTCAAGTCACTAACAGTGGAACAGGAAGGTGTCAGAGATGCTCCAACATCACAAACAAATGGAGCAGGGCCTGAATAGATGGATTGCTCCAAATTGATCCACATGGCTTAATTACTCAAAATACGTAAGTGATACTTCAACATGTTTTTCTGGCAGTCAAACTGAAGCCAACTTTTTTTAGCCATTCTCCAAGTTGTCTTCCATCTCCAAGAGAGCATACCCTTGGCCTCCATGGAGGTCAGAAGCTGGTGCGGAATGGCTAACTGTTTCAGAATGAAGTTATTGTGACTGCTGGCAGGATTGTGTGCGAAGTGACATTCAACGCAATGTCACACAGTAACTGTGCATTAAAGTGTTCAGACTTCACTCAGAGCTTGTACCTCTCTGTCAATTGACATGGGGGTCTGCAGAGGCGCGTAAACCATCGGGAATCAAGCATCCAATGAAAAGTATGGAATTTCCATCCAATTCAGCTATTTGAGACGTAATGTGTGTCCGTTCATAACCATCAAGTTTCAATTTATTGTTCTCTCGCAGAGCTACAGATTAAACATATAGTATTATACTCTCTCCTCATGGTACCATCATACCAGGGTTTAGTCTGGTAAAACTGCTTTGGACTGTCTTGGTGACAAAGAGATAATTACTTCTAAAGCAGACTAAATCTGTACACAACGCACCAAACGCTCTGTCAACAAATCACTACCATTGGGAAAGATATATTAAATCTGGCACTTCAATCATTTCGCTTTTGCCCCGTAAGAATTCTGTTTGTGACTTATGACCAAGGACATCCAGGTCCTTTTCAACAATAAATACAAATGTTATTGATGATGTTTTTTTGTTAATATCTGAATTATTTTTATACCTTGTGAGCAGCTATTGTCCAAACAGTGATCCATCTGATACCAAACAAGTCTTCAGTCCAGAGAAAAACAATACTCTTCTCGTATCTCCATTACGCAAATTTTAATCCATGGTATATATTCCACCCTTGCTACCCATGGACACTAACATTCCCCAATCACCCTTATTCATCCATGTCAAACGTCTGCTGAAAGTTTAAATACTCCACTCCCACTGGTTCTCAATTGTTGATGTCACAGCGGACAATCTCCACAAACCCCAGCAGGTTTATCAAAGATCATTCCTGAATCAAGACTGACTCTATCAAATCATATCATTCTTCTCCAAAGGTTAAGTATTCACATTCCTTACGGAAGGTTACAATGATTTTTCTTCCTTGCAGCTGACATTCAGCTATCCACTCTCCAGCTTTCTGCTTACCCTCTCCGTCCTGTTTTAATTATTTAGTTTCACAATAGCTGCTTACCAATCTGTAGGATCCTTTCCAGAATCCAAGCAGCTTTGAAGAATAATCAATAATTCTTTTACTAGCTCCGTTGCCACCTCCTCAGTACTCATGCAAGTAGCTCATCAGATGCATCACTTGACAAACCTTCACTTCAATGAGATTTGCAAAGACATACTTTTTATTAATTCTAATTTTCTGTAGTTCACCTTTTACAGTTGCCACTCTGTTTCCACATTTGTTTCCGTACCTTCCTCTGTGGAGACAGAACCAATGCATTTCTCTCAGTGGGCAAATGGCTTCTGTCAGCTAGTGATGTATCGGCAGACTGCACTGCAGAGATGATGGATAAGTCACACACTCCAGCCTGGAAAGTTCCAGAATCAATCCAGTTCCCTTCACGGTGAGTGTCAGCACAGTTCTGTTCCTGGTTTGAGGCTGCAGACTTTCCTGAAGGAGGGGCCACAGGTCAGTGAGCAACTCGTATTTCAAAAAAAAACGGTTTCACACATTACACTTGGAATGGGTCCAGCTTAGGAAAATATTGGTGGAAATCCCAGAGAGGAGAGTGCCGTGCATCGCTCCTGCCTGTTGACAGAGCTTCCCTTCTGTGTGGTCCCTGCTCCATTTGTTTACCATGGACCCAGACACTCTGTAAATGTAGTGTCCAGAATGGGGTCACCAGGCCCTCGGGTCTCCCTGAATAAACCCAGCAGCTGACAAAACATACCTGAGAAAAGCATCCACAGAAACTCCACTGACTTTCAAAGGGCAGGAGAAAGGCACCAATGGTGCACCCATTTAGAGTTGAAAATACATTCATCTCCTTAGTTTCTCTTCCTGGCTGAAAAAGTCTCTGCACAGTCCCACAGTAACAGTTCCTCTCTCCAAACAAGCAGTTGACAACAGAATATTGCATTTCTGTTTATCTCAGCAACCATAAGGGCAGCACCAGTATTGCTGATGGAGTTGATCATCACACTCAGGGAAGAGAGTCAATAGGAACATAACTCACTTTAAACTGGGATATACCTAAATCAATGTGATATTCAGGAATCTGGGAAAAGGAAAATGTAAGAATAACTTGCCATTTTATTTTCCTTCCAGTTGATCATCGGAATGCCTTTCCTCGTTTTTCATTTTTTCTCTCTCTTTCTGGCCATTTCTCCATCAATTTATTTCAAACCTTGCCCCTAACGCTCCCTCCAACTCAATCATCACTGATACCAGGATTGGGTCAGTGTTGGGAGGCACTGTTTGTAATATACTTAAATGATCTGGAAGAGGACAATGTTGGTACGAACAGCAAGTTTGCAGATGACACGAAGATTGGTGGAGTAGCAGAAAGCATAATGAACTGTCAAAGAATACAGGACGATATAGATAGACTGGAGAGTTGGACGAAAAAGTGGCAAATGGAGTTTAATCCAGGCAAATGTGAGGTGATGCAGTAATCAAGACTAATTCTAGAGTGAATTATAGAATGAACGGAAGAGCCTTGGGAAAAGTTGATGGGCATAGCGATCTGGGAGTGTAGGTCCATTGTACCCTGAAGGTTGTTGCACAGGTGGATAGAGTGGACAAGAACATATATAGTATGCTTGCCTTCATTGGATGGGGTGTTGAATATAAGAGCTGGCAAGTCATGTTCAAATTATACAAGACATTGGTTCGGCCACATTTAGAAAATAGAGTTCAGTTCTGGTCGCCACATTACAAAAAGGATGTGGAACTTTGGACAGGGTGCAGAGACTGTTTACGAGGATGTTGCCTGTTCTGTAAGGTGCTAGCTATGAAGAGAGGTTGAGTAGGTTAGGATTATTTTCATTGGAATAAAGGAGATTTATGTTCACAAACTCATGAAGGATATAGACAGGGTGGATAGAGACAAGCTTTTTCCCAGTGTGAAGGTTTCAATAACGAAGGGTCGTGCTTTCAGAGTGAGAGGTGGAATGTTTAAGGGGGATACACACGGCAAGTACTTCACGCAGAGGGTGGTGGGCGTTTGGAACGCGTTGCCAGCAGAGGTGGTAGAGGCAGGCACGCGAGATTCATTTCAGGTACGACTGGACAGATGCATGAGTAAGTGGGGAGCAGAGGGATACAGATGCTTAGGAATTCACCGACAGGTTTAGACAGTACATTTGGATCGGCTCAGGCTTGGAGGGCCGAAGGGCCTGTTCCTGGGCTGTAAATTTTCGTTGTTCTTTATTATAAATAATATTATTTTCCCGTTGCTTTCCGTTGTGAAGCAGGGTCACTGGACAGGAAACGTTATCTGTGTTTCTCCTCACAGAGGCTGCCATACCTGTTGAGATTCTCCAACACTTTCAGACGCTGGATTATTTTATGTCAAATCTCAACCATCCACAGTTTCTTGCTTTATTTCACCTTTAATGCTGTTGATTCACGGGATGTCAGTATCAATGGTAAGGACAGCATTTGTTGTCCATCACTAATTGCCCTTGTCTGTGAGATAATTTGTCAAGACAATATGGAGCCAACCACATTGTCGTGAGTCTGAAGACACACTTAGTGCAGACTGGGCAATAATGTTCAGTTTCTTTACCAGAGGCTATCAGTGAAAAATAAAAAATAAATCCAGATGGTTTCTGTTTTCCATTAGGTTTAATTCCAAATGTTGTCATTCGAATTTAAGCTCTGTTGTCAGCTGTGGTAGGATTTTAAGCAGTGCCTTTGGAGTCATAGCCTGTGCCTCTGAATTATCCGTCCAGTGATATTATCACTCTGATATAGAGTCCTTATTCCATAGTCCATATTCCCTCTTCCATTATCCCTGCCAGAGAGAGAAGGTGGGGGAATCAGTTGAAGTACCAACAAATGAAAGGATTTTGGGACAAAAGAGAAAGTGAAATGGAGAAAAAAATTCATGTGAGATCACAGGTTTCAGAATACTGAAATGAAGATATTTCGACAGCATCCTGCAACATGAGCCAGTATTCCCAGGAATGATGGATGAAGGCGATGCTAGTGCCTTTTCAAATGATGGGAAATATTGGCTGAGCATTTATTCTGCAGCTTTGTAACTGGGAGTGGGTCAGCAGAGTCTTCTACTTACTGGGCTGAAACTAACAATAATTTGTCTCAGTGCCATTTTCAATGACCGTGACAGAGGGTTTGTATGTACATAGCCGAGCTAATTTCCTGGTGATATCTTATTGGACTCTCCTCATTAACTACCTACCCAACCCTATGATCTCCCTCATTCAACACCAGCCCGATTCTCCCACTCATCATGGCTGGAAGTACTTACCAAGGCCCTGGTAGCACAGGATATTCCGTGATTCCTGGCATTTGTGTCATCTTGAAAAGGCCAATGGGCACACGGTTGAGCTTTCTCAGTTTGGAGGTGCCCTGCAAAGTTTACCCTGAGCATGGCAGATAAGGGGCAATTACATCACGGTTTGTCGACAGCGACATGGAGGTCCTGGTGGATGTGGTAGTACAGAGGAAGACTATTCTCTTTCTAGAGTTGGCCACACCTCCAGTCCCACCGAGCATGGTCTGAGCTCCCCACACAGCTCAGTGCAGTATCTGTGGTCTGGAGAAATGCCCAGCAATGCAGGACAAGCATCAATAACCTTCCCAGTTCTGTCAGGAAAAGGGTAACAGTATTCCCTCTGCTCCCCCACACTCACTGTATATCAGTTCTAGCACCGACCCCGGCACATGCTCCACCACTCTCACTGTGGCATACCAAACCATTCCCAACTCTCTGTCTCTCTCTCTCTCTCGCCTTTGCAACACCCACACATGGTGATAGAATATTGTGAACAATGACGATTGTGGAATATTCCAGATAATGTTCCAAATAATTCCTATTTTCAGGAAAATGTCAGTGCCCCAGTAAGTTACAAATAATGGGAAGGAGTAGAGGTGTACTTTTTTGAATCACATTCAATTAAAATCCATCATGAGATCATTCAGCCCTTCAAACGTGCTCCAGCATTTAATAAGATCGTGGCTGATCCAGATGACACTCGGGCATATTTACCTCGGTTTTCTTCAAGCGCCTGTTCGAGGGCATTTCCTATGGGAACGGAATCTGTGAGCAATATATTCCATCAGCATTATACTTCTCTGTAAAGTTCAGATGTTTTACACAGACCAATCAAAAATAAATACTTAATTATGGTTATTGAGTGCAAAATACAATTAGTAATTCTGGTTATTTCACTTGTCTCACCTTATTGTATGCGGCGAAAGCTAGTTATTAAACACTTGTCTCATTATAAAATACAATTTATATCGGAGAACGCTTTTATCCTCAGCCATTACCGTCACCATTATCTAAATTTTACCTTTTTCTTTATTATGAAAGTTTCTCTTTACTTTGCCTGTGCCCGTTTTTGTCAGTAACAGTTACACTGTCTCCCACTCAGTTAGCTGTATGGTTGGATTGTAATGCAGAGGGATGCCGACAGTGCATGTTCGGCTCCCCACCTGACAGAGCTTGCCATGAAGGGGACGGTCTCTCAACCTCACCCCATCACCCAAGTTGAGGTGACTCTCAGGATAAACCACCACGAGTGGTCTCTCTCTAATGACAGAGCAGCCCCATGGTCCTTTCGAACTATAATCTGTGACTGTTAGCTTTGTAAAGTGTTTTCTAGATTATCATTTCATTTTGTCTAATGTTCTGGAGCAGTGTCATTTTGTACCACTGTCAGCATTTCCCCATGCTGCACATTCCTCCCCACCGACCCCCCACCCCCATTTGCCAAGAGGTGCGAGGGAGGAGCGAAGGAATTCTGGGAAGGTGAGTCTAACCATTAGAAAGACTTACCCCATGCGTCGGGGCCTCCATTTGCTGATAGGAGGGAGTTGCAAAGGAATTCTGGGAAGTTTTTAAGTGGGTAAGGAAAGGGATTGAGGATCTGAAAAGTGACTAAAGAGAGTTAGGTTGGGAGCTGAAGAACAGGACGAGTTGAGTAGCGATGTTAGGTTTGCTACCGGTGCCACGAGATAGTGAGATGAGGAACAATCAGAGAATGCAGCTTAACACATGGCTGTGAGGCTGGTGCAGGAGGGAGGGCTTCAGATATTGGGATACCTTCTGGAGAAGATGAAACCTGTACATGAAGGACGGGTTGAGCCCGAACTGGAACGGCACAAATGGCCTGGGTGGGAGATTTGCTTGTGTGATTCGGGAGGGTTTAAACTAGTTTCACGTGTGGTTGGGGTGGGAATCAGAGCCACATGTCTGAGAGGGGGTCAGTTTCAGGCGAGAGATGTACAGGATACATTGTATCTATCAGGAAGGTTTCTCACGCGATGAAACAAAACAATCGGTTAAAGTGTGTCTGCTTTAATGCAAGGAATGTCCGAAATAAGAGTGACAAACTTAGAGCATGGATCAGTACTTGGGGCTATGATGTTGTGGCCATAACATAGACGTGGGTTTCCCTGGAGCAGGCATGGTTGCTTGACGTTCCAGGGATTAGAACATTTAGAAAGAACAAGGAGGTTGGAAAAAGAGGAGGCGTGTAGCATTGCTAATAAGAGAGTGCATCACAGCTGCAGAAACGAAGATTGTTGAGGAAGGTTTGTTTACTGAATCAGTATGGGTGGAAGTTAGGAACAGCAAGTGAACAGCCACTGCATTTGGGGTTTTCTATAGACCCACCTAATAGCAGTAGAGAGATTGAAGATCTCATAGGTGGGCAGATTCTGGAAAAATACAAAAGTAGTAGGGTTGTTGGTATGGGTGATTTCAACTTTCCCAAAATCGACTGGCACCTCCTAAGTGTAGATGGTTTGGATGGATCCGTTTTCGTCAGGTGTGTTCAGGAGGGTTTCTTTACTCAGTATGTAGACAGATCGACGAGGGGAGGGGCCATAATGGATTTGATGGTCTGCAACGAGCCAGGACAGGTGTCAGATCTAGCGGTGGGAGAACACTTTGGTGAGAATGACCACAACTGCCTCATATTTTGCATAGCCTTGGAGAGTGAAAGGAGCAGTTACTGAGGGAAGATATTCAATTGAGAAAAAGGAAATTATGATGCTATCAGCCAGGATTTGGGAAGTTCAGACTAGGAGCAATTGTTCCACAGAAAGAGCACAGCAGATATGTGGAGACAATTGAAGGTGCAGTTGTTGCGAGTGATGTACACATTTGTTTTTCTGAGACAGGTAAGAAGGGGTAAGATTAAGGAACCTTGGAGGACGAGAATAGAGGAACTTCTTATGAAAAGGAAGAAGGCAGCAAGGGTCTATCACAGTTTCAGAAGAATACAGTATTGCTAGAAAGGAGCTCAGATTTGGACTGAGGAGAGCTAGGAGGGGGCACGAGAAAGGCTTGGCAAGAAGGATTAGGGAGAACCCAAAGGCATTTTAATCGTATGTGAGGAATAAGAGAATGATAAGGGAGAAGGTAGGGCCGATCAGGGATAGCGTAGGGAACTTGTGCCTGGACTCTGAGCAGATAGGGGAAGCCCTAAATGAGTTTTTTGCTTCGGTTTTCCCCCAGGAAAGGGAACTTGTTATAAATGAAAACTTCGAGGAAATGGGATACAGTCTTGACCAGGTCAAGATTGATGAAGTTGATGTGTTAGAAATTTTGGAAAACATTAAGATTGATAAGTCTCCAGGGCCAGAGCAGACTTATCCTATTTAGCCTCGGCTGCTCCGGGAAGGGAGGAATGAGGTTGTTAAGTCTTTGGTGAGGATATTTGCCTCCTCACTCTCCACAGGAGTCGTAACGGAGGATTGGAAGGAGGCAGATATTGTTCCTCTTTTCAAGAAGGCTAGTAAGGAAATCCCTGGCAATTACAGATCAGTCAGTCTTACGACTGTGGTGAGCAAAGTCTTGGAAAGAATTCTGAGGGATAGAATTTATGACTATTTGGCAAAGCATAGTGTGATTAAATGCAGTCAGCATGGCTTTGTGAGTAGCAGATCATGCCTCACAAATCTTATTGTGTTCTTGAAGAGGTGTCAAGACAGACTGAGCAGTAGGTGGTGGTGTCCATGGACTTCAGCAAGGCATTTGATAGGATTCACCATGGTAGGCTCATTCATAAAGCCAGGAAGTTTGGGATACAGGGAGATTTGGCTATCTGGATTCAGAATTGGCTGGCTGACAGAAGGCAGAGAGTGGTTGTGGATGAAAAGTATTCTGCCTGGAGGTCAGTGATAAGTGGGGTCATGCAGGGCTCTGTTCTTGGGCCTCTGCTCTTTGTAGTTTTTATAAATGGCTTGGATGAGGAGGTTGAGGGGTGGATTAGTACATTTGCAGATGACTCAAAGTTTGGAGGTGCCGTTGATAGTATCAATGGGTATTGCAGGCTGCAGTGCAACATAGACAGGATGCAGAGCTGGGCTGAGAAATGGCAGATGGAGTTCAACCTGGATAAATGTGAAGTGATGCATTTTGGAAGGTCGAACTGGAATGCTGAATATAGGATTAAAGATTGGATTTTTGGCATTGTGGAGGACCCGAGGAATTTGGGTGTGAAAGTACATAGATCCCTCAAAGTTGCCACCCAAGTGGATAGGCTTGTTAAGAAAGCATATGGTGTTTTGTCTTTTATTAGCTGGGCATTGAGTTAAAGAGCCACGATGTTTTGCTGAAACTCTACAAGTCCCTGGTGAGACCACACATGGAATGTTGCGTCCAGTTCTGGTCGTCCTACTAAAGGAAAGATACAGCGGCTTTGGAAAGGGTGCAGCGAAGGTTTACCAGGATGCCGGGGGGCTTGTCTTATGAAGAAAGTTTGAATAAGCTCAGACCTTTCTCTCTGGAGAGAAGAACGAAGAGAGGAGACCTGATCTAGGTGTACAAAATAATGAGAGGATTACCCAAAGACCTTTCCCCGAAATAGGATTGACTGGTACGAGAAGTCATAGTTTGAAGATATTAGGAGGAAGGTATAAAGGAAACAAAGTTTGTGAGAAGATTTGTAGCTTGGGTGCTCGGTTATCAACAAACACATCGACCTGGACCCAATATACCGGCCACTGCAACGGACAGCTGGAACTGACAACCGGAAGCGGCAGAAACAAACCACCAGAAATGTCGGAGGAAACATCACAGAAGCGCTTCACAGGAGACTCCCAAGCACTGAGGATGTCACCTAGACAGGGGACGAAACGTTTGCAACACAACCTCCCAGCTAAGCAAACAGAACCAGTATAAAGGAAACGTCAGAGGCAGATTCTTTACGCAGAGAGATATGAATGTATGGAATGCGTTGCCTGTTGTGGTGGTGGAAGCAGAGTCATTGGGGACATTGAAGTGACTGCTGGATATGCACATGGATAGCAGTGAGTTGAGGGGTGTGTAGGTTAATTTACTATATTTTACATTAGAATTAAATCTCGGCACGACATCGTGGGCCAAAGGACCTGTTCTGCGCTGTACTTTTCTGTGTTCTACGTTCTACTCCTGCCCATTCCCCGACAATCCTTGACTACATTGTTACTTGTGAATCTTGCTGTCTGCGCCACATCAATATTCCATATCTCTGCCTCTCATGCTCTGCGGGGAAGACAGCACTCTGAGAAAACAAAAATAAAAATCACCTGGGGTGTGAGGCTCCTTTTTGTCTACTTACATGAGAATGGATATAATTACATCTGAAGCAGTTTCACTTCATATATTCCAGGGATGAATGCCTTATATTATGGATACTTTGACAGGTTACTCATAGAAAGAGAGATGATCTTATTGAAACGTATAAGACCTTCAGCAGCTTGGATCAGGTAGGTACCCACTGGGTGTTTTTATGTTCCAAACTTGTTGCCATTGTTATAGAACCTCGGCAGTGTGGAAGCAGGACATTCTGCCCATCGAATCCACACCGACCCATCGAACAGCATCCCACGCAATCTGTCATAGCCAATCCACTCCAAGCTGCACATTTTTGGATGCTGGAGGAAACTGGAGCCCTGGGATTAAACCCACATAGACACCGAGAGAATATTCAAACTCCACACGGAGGGACGCCCGAGTTTGGAATTGAACCCAGCTCTTTGGGGATGTGAGGTAGCAGTGCTAACCACAGATGCTCATCCATTATTTCTATTAGTTACTTGTGGCTGACTAAAGGAATCTGTCTGACTTGTTCTATCACTGAACCTGACCCAGTCTCAGACCTTTATCATCGACCATATCACCAACCTGGTTACATTTAAAATTTGTTGTGAGTAGTGGAGGACTGGGACTAGGAAAGGAAAAGTGATACCCTCCCGAACTGGAGTGAAGAGAAATTCACAAAGTGGGATTTCATTCAAGTGTAAATTTTCTTTCCCAGATGTTTGGGATGGCCAGGTCTTTATATTGCATTGTATTGCTTGCTTTGTCTTATTTTCCATAGACAGGTGAATCAGGGATAATGGTGCATGGAGAGAAAAGTGCACCTGGGACCACAATGAGATGATCCTTATTTGCTGGTGGAGTAGTCTCAAAAGACCGAATGGCCCCCTCTTGTCCCTCAGCACTGTCTTCTGAAGTTCCATTCAGCCCTTCAGACCTGCTACACAGGAGCAGATCGAGGCCACTCCGATGATTAGGTGTAGTTTTGGAAATATACCTGGAAAATCCAGTCTGGACAGGAAGTGAGCCCGCACCCCCCAATCACTCTTTCCAGGCTTCCCTCACTGTAACTTCTATTCCAGATATGTGTCATGTTACAGACCCAGATTCGCTGCGAATACAGCCCCCTTACTTCACCTAGAGTTAACTCAAACAAATCCTCTGCTCTCCTTGAATACAACATTGTACAACACGACTTCCAGGAAAATAACCAGTTATTTTCCAAAAGCATAACATAAAAACGTAAGAAATGGGAACAGGAGTAGGCCATTCCGCCCCTTGAGCCTGCACTGTCATTCAATAAGAGCATGGCTGATCTACTCCACGGCTCAACTCCGCTTTCCTGCTAATCCCTTGTATCCCTCAACTCGCTGATATGTCAAAAACCAATTCACCCTATCTGTAAATACATTCAGTGTGCCAAGTCTCCACAACTCTCTGCGTTAGCAAATTCTGGATACTCACTACAGTTAATTATATACCAGTATGAAATCAATATCCCTTATTCTGTATCTCTGTCCCCGAGTTCGATACTCTGCCCAGGGGTGGAACCATATTCTCAGCATCTACCTTGTTAAGCTCCTCTGTATCTTATACGTTTCAGTAATATAACCCTCATTCATTTCAACCACAATGAATAATCGCCTCACCATTTTTGATGTACTCAATAATTGAACCCTTTCATCCCAGGAACCTGCCTAATGAACTAAACTGGTTACTTGCTGCGTCAGCATGCTGACTTTATGGTTTATTCACAGGAACACTCCAATCCCTTTGTACTGCTCTTTAGTTTGGGAGTCCTCTTCATTAAATAACAGCCTGCCTTTTGGTTCTCAGTGTTGTCCCCAAACTCGGATGTATATTGCACTCAGCTCTCTCCACCAGGCTATCAGGATAGATTGTCAATAACTGAAGCAGTTGGATTGATAATTGTGGTAATCCAGTAGACACACCTTTGACATAAAGATCTATTAATCCTGACTCTCCGACTTCTATGTGTTAACCAAACTTCATCCTATGCTAATATAGTATCCATTAAACTATGAGATTCTGTCTTGTGTAACAACCTTCATTTTGTGATACCTCGTGGAAATCCCTGGAAAACCTCATATCTACCAGTCCCCTATCATCACGTCTGGTTGTTATATTCTCAGTGATTTCCAGAAAATAAATTGCATGATTTTATAGATATAGATTTCACAGAACCATGCTGACTCTGTGTGAAGCTTTTCTAAATGCCCTGCAATTCTCAGCAATAATGGTGAGGCAAAATGGTTCCAGCTTTCTGTCTCTTCCTTTCCTGAAGACAGGTGCCACATTGGAGGGTCTCCAGTTTCACTGGAACACCCCTGTAATCCAGAGAGTTGTGAAATATTTCACACGGTGCCACCAGTCACTCTGTAAGTGTTGCTTTTAAAATCAGCTATGAATTACTGCTGACCTGGCTACCCTTAGCCTTATCTGTTTGTTAAAGACCTTGTTCCTTTTGTTAGAGACAGATCAAGAACTGCCCTCCTGTTATCACTTTGTTTATATCATTGTAATATCTACAGCACCGACCCTTGTGCGGAATGATGTAAAATACTGGTGTAAATTATCTGCCTGTTTCCAGTCGCCAGGTCCCCATTCACAACCTCCAAATGTCCTCAATATGCATTCCTCACTTTCTTTCTCCGAAAGGTCACACACCCAGCTTGAACTTTTTTCATATACACAGAAAAGCTCGGGATGCTTGCTTTTATGTTTCTTGCCAATTTACTACATCATGTATTTTCTCCCCTTTTCCTATAATGTGAGAGAATGTGTTCTCTAATTGGATAGGGGGCACCTGGTATCAGGAAGGAGTGATGAGAAGTGAAGAGGATAGAACAACAATGGCAGGCGTTTCTGGGGGTAAATCTGGAAGCACAGCTGAAATTCATGCCTAGCATCTTTTTATGGTCCCTGAAATAAACTTCCGAAATCAGACCCGACACTAATGCTCATCAATTTGTGATTGAATAGTATCCTTCACAGCTTTTAGTTCATCTTCTTATCGAGTCCTTCTTTTTGAATACTCACTGACCTTCCTCTGGGTCAATTTCCAAATCCCGCTACAGACCAGATGTGAGACAGGAATCCTCAATTTAAATGTCTAGTTTGTTTCAATTATTCAGGAGAAACTTCTGCATGTGGATGAACACATGATCAGCGGAGGCTGACGCCATTCTCCCAGTTTCTCCATCTTTGTTTTTTCTGGTTGATGATGCCGCATTCGAATGATCTGCCGCTGACGTAACCTCCTTTTCCCTCAAACCAGAAATCCCTTAACTCCAATGGACAATGCCTTCAGCTGTCACTGTCCCATCACCACTCTTCTCCCAACCCCTTCTTCCCAGAGCAATGATAGACCTCCCCTTGTCCTCACTGCCCACTGCACTAGACTCCACATTCATGTAATCATCTTCCGCCAGTTTCACCTCCTCCAACAGGACAGCACCGTCAAACAGATCTTCCCCTCCCCTCCACTGTCAGCATTTCACACAGGAACCCTCCATCACCCCGAATATTTCCCCACTCCCCCATGGCACCTTCCCATGCAAATGCAGAAGCTGAAACACTTGCCCATTCACCTCTTCCCTCATCACTGTCCAAGGCCCCAGTCACACCTCCCAGGCGAAGTAACATTTCACTTGTACTCTTTCAATCTGGTCTCCTGTCATTGCTGCTCACAATGCAGTCTCCTTTTCACTGAGGGGAACCGAACAGAGACTGCACTGAGGAACACTTCCATTCTGTCTGTTGGAATGACTCTGACTCTCTCAGAGTTCTTTCCCATTTCAAGAACCTCCCTTGCTCTCATACTAACATTTCAGTCCTGGGCTGCTGCAATGTTCAAATGAAGCACAACCCAAGCTCGAGTAACACCCCACTTTACACTTTTGTACGTTACAGCCTGTAGGAGTTAATATACAATTTCATAACTTCACAGCCTGACCCCATTGTAGTTGTTCTCCATTTTACATACATTCTCCCTCCTGGCTTCCCCATGACCTTGCTGGTCGTGTCTTCCTTATCTTGCACCTAATAGAGAAATCCGCTTTCATCCATCACATCTTAATTTAAAGCCGTTTCACATCATCCTCTCGTTCACCACTTTTAAAAGCCCATCTATCTTCTACCACATCCTCTTTTCTCCCGTCACACACACCCCACCTCTGTCAATGTATTCAAAAGCCAATTTTCAAATTCTTTTCAGTTCTGAAGAAGTGTCACACTAGATTTGAAACGCTAACTCTGTTTCTCTGGCTCTATAGATGCGGCCACAACTGTTGACTTTCTCCAGAATTGAACAGGCACAGAACAAATTTTCAACTAAACAAATAACTATGGACAATAAAGCTACAAATATTGCTGGACAAACTGCGGGAGCTTTGTAGAAGGGTCACTGTTCATGAAAAATCAACTCTACTTTCACGCCAGAAAATGCTGCCACACCTGCTAAGTTTCTTCAGCAATTTCTGTTTTTGATCAAGTTCCACAGACGTGTGTCAAAGATTCATAAACGCCCTGTCCAACGTGGAGCACCATACATCCGAAAGTAAACGATCACACCACGTGCACAAATCCTTTGGCTCTGAAACGACATAAGGCTGGCATCACTGACACTATAGCACTCTTCGTCATGGTCAGGGACAAAACCAGAGGGAAATACATTCACATCAAACACAGATTATGGGAATGGAAAAGATTCAGATGAATATGTTAAAGTGTTTGAGTAATATAACAAAATGGCGGTTTGACACTCGGGAGACACCCGAACAGGATGATAATGTGAAAATGGAAGTCTTACCAAATCAGAAAACAGGTTAGTCACTGAGTACAAGGCTGATGAGTGAATGAGTCTTGGTGTGAACTGGAGGAGTCAGGAGAATTAAATTACAGATATTGCAGCTCAAACTGGGCATTCATGTGGTGCTCCAGATTTCAGCAGCAGCATCAGAATTGTATTCAAATAAAATGTGCATTTTTTTCACTGGGATAATCCCTCAGTCTACCATAACCATCAAGCTGATCTATGGTTCAGTGACGAGTGTGGATGAACATGCCAGAGTCAGAACCATGTGTACCTAAACCTGATTACAACCCATTAAAACTACCACATTTGACTGGTTACATTCTAAACAGCAGAGCTAACATCTAATGTAGAGTGAAATTATACCGATACAAGCAGATCGGGTCTAAGCTCTGCCATCCAGCATCATCCAGACATAAGTGTTGATGGACTGTTAAACAACTCACTGGAGGAGAGAACTCCACAAATATCCCCATACTACAGAAGAGAACTGCCCTGTACATCAGTGTAAAAGACAAGGATGCAGTATCTGCAATATCCTCAGCCAGAAGTGTTGAGTCGATGATACACCTCACCCTCATCATGATGCCCATAGAATCACAGATGCCAGTCTTCAACCAATTCGATTTGCTGCACGTGACATGAAGAAACAGCTGAACACAGGAGATACGACAAAGGCAATGGGCCCTGACACCATTCCTGCAATAGGAGTGAAGACTTGTGCTGCAAAACAAGCCATGTCCCTGGGGAAGCTGTTTCATGCCAGCTCGAACTCTGACATCTCCCTGACAATATGGAAAATTACTCAGCTATGTCCAGTCCCCTAAGAGGAGAATAATTACAATCTGACCAATTAACACCCCCTCAGTCCCATCACGACAGTCAAATTGTTGGGAATTCTTTTTGATGGAGCTGTCAAGCAGCACAGAAATAACACGCTCAGTGTGGTTTCAGGTAGGTCCCCATGTCGAGATGGTGCTGTTGTGGAAATGTCACTGGATTATTAACCCAGACGAGGCTAATGCTCTGCCAGCTGGTGGAAGTTAAAAACAATTAATAAAATACCGAGATCTAATATCTGGTGTGAGTATAAGTGACCGTGAAGCCAATGTCGATTGTAAACACCAGTTTCCTTCCCCAATGAACTTTCAGGAAGTGAATTACCCGTGCTTTCCTGGTCTGGCCTAAACGTGACTCCAGACACACAGACATGTGATAAACTCTTCAATAGTCTCTGAAACTGTCGAGCAAGACACTCAATTGTATCAAACCACTCCGAGATATTAAAGTATAACCCGGACAGAACAGCCGGCACTAGTCTCAGTATTGGAAAAGGGAATGGATTACACAGTCCTGTTGATCCTGCAGTGGCCTCTTTCCTAACATCTGAGAGCTTGTGACAACATTTACAGAGCTGTCCCACAGACTGCACAGAAACATCAGGAAAGGAGTAGGTCACACAACACATCGAGCATTCTCCATTCTAGCTCATGGAGAAAATCTCCTCAATGCAGTTTTCCTCACAGTGTGTTCATATTCCTTAGTATATTCAAACATCCTGACATATAAAATAGGAACTGCAGTAATCGCTTTGGTCCATCAAGTTTGCTCCTCCATTCAATATACAGGTAGTTCTCCAATAATGCGTCCTCATTAAGCATGATTTGGCTGCAACACAATTCGTGAATGGCTCCCCTTTCTTTATATAGCGAGCTCCTGTTCACTGTGATGTGATTCCTTGCTGAGCACCAGCTGAACAGAAAATCCCAGCGTCAGGATCCTCTGTCTGCAAAATGTACCCTCAGTGTGTTCCGCTAAAACAGGAATGTAATCCACTCTGCAAGCCTTGAAACTGAGCCTAAAACTGGAAATTGTAGTCTACACTTAGAAGGAACTTTATTTCAAACCAGGGGAGAATCTTGGGGAGAACTGGAATTCATGTCGGCATCACGTGGTCAGCCGTGTCATATGCTTTCTTGTGAAAAGCTTGTTGAAAGTTAGAGTGCTGTAGTCAGTAACTGTGTTAAAATGCTATATTTACAGCACTATGTCATTAAAATATAAGAGTTAAAGATTTAATAGGACTGTGCTATCATTTGTGTTAGGCTATTATTTTTTACTGACATTACCCTCTTTTCCCCACAGGGCCCATTATTTATATTGCACCATTTTCTATAAGACAGTTTTCCACAGGAACACAGCTTCCTTGTTAACAGAGAACTACTTGGAATATTCGCTGATCTTGCAATTCCACACCATATTCCTGCGCTGTTCCCATTCCTTTATTGTCTTGAAATACTGATTTATATTCAGTGTCTTGTCTTCCACAGTCTTGTGTTGTCACGAATTCTCGAGATTCGCCATTCTTTGAGTACAGAGATTTATTCTCATCTTAATGCGCAGTGGCCTGTCTGTACCTAATACTGTGGCCCCTTGATTTAGACATCCCTGCTTCCATACTGTCTCGCCCTATCGGAGTTTTATATATTTCACTAAGATCTCCACTCATTTTCCTAAACCTCATGAAACACAGGCCCAGTCGCCCCAAACTCTGGTTCCACAGCAAGTCTGTCATTTCAGAGATCACCTGGTCATCCTTCGTTGCTCTCCCTCAATGTCAGGTTTGTCCTTTATTAGATTAGGAGACCAAAACTCTACACAATACTGCACAATGTTCGAGATGGGGTATCACCAATGCCCTGTCCAGCTGCAGTAATACACGCTTTCTCCTTTACTCAAATCCCCGTGAAATGAAGGTCAACACACCATTTATCTTCCTAACTGCTTTCTGTGATCATAACCAAACAATCACAGAAGCATAGACTCTGCACCGTCAGAAAAGCAGCACGACCTACATTCGTCCTACTTTCTTACATGAAATCCGTAGCGTAATTGTTATGTTACTTCAAGAGCTGGCTCAATTACATTTTAATGGTTGTGAGGTTACCCATCAGAATTCCCCTCTCAGAAAGTTTATTCCTGACCCCAACACCCTCTGGGTGAAAAACAATCTTTAAATCCTCCCTGAACCTCAAACACTTCACTTTAAAAGTGTGCTCCCCTGTTATTGACCCTCTAACTAAAAGGAACAGCTGATGTCTATCCACCCTGCCCGTGCCCCACGTAATGTTATCTTACTGAATCATATTCCCCGCTGCCTTATCTGCAGAAAATTAACCAAGCTGAGTTTATCCAGCCTCTCTCCATAGCTGATATTCTCCATCCCAGGGAAGATCCTAGTGAATCTCCTTTGCACCACCTCCAGTGCAATCATATCCTTCTTGTAATGTGGCTCCCTGAACTGCACACAGTATTCCAACTTAGCCTAACCAAAGTCCTGTGTAGCTTTTACAATCTGCGTTTCGATGAATAATGGCTATGCCGATAGTCGCCTGTGATTTCTAAACTAATCTATTTACCTAACCTGTCCAGTCCCATTCAGGGATGTATGGAGAAGCACCCTCTGAGCTTCCTAGTGTGCTGCCAGTCCTCCCCTGTCTGGTTCCTTCTTCCAAAGTGCATCACCTCATATTTATTAGGGTTACATTCCATCTGCCATTGATCTGCCCACCTGACCATTCCATCCACACCTTCCTCTAAACATAAATCCTTCCTCCTCACTGCCAAGCACCCAGCCAATCTTATGTCAAACACACACTTATTTTTCACTCTCCCCACCAGCCCACTCCATATTCATGTCTACATCATTTATAAATAACAGAAGTAATAAGGGACATAGCACTGATCCCTGTAGCACACCAGGGAACACTGGTCTCCAGACACAAAAACAGCCTTCTCCCACCACCCTCTGTCTCCTGCCACGAAGACAATATGAATGTCACTTACCATGTTACCCTTGATATCATGAGATTGTACTTTGACCCCGTGGGGCATTGTCAAAGGCCTGGCTGCGAAACCATATAAATGTCCTCTTCGAAATTAATCAATAAAACTTCTTCAGCATGACTTCCCTCTGGTGACTGCATGCTGACTATCCCTAATCAAACATAGCCTTTCTAAATTAAGATCATTTTTATCCTTCCGTATTTTCAAAAATAGTTTCCGTGACACTGATCTGATACTCACTGATCTCGAGTTGCCTTGTCTATCTTCACCAGCCTTCCTGTGAAGGGTGCCCCGCCCCCCACCCCCCCACCGCACCCGTCCTCTAGCCCTTCTCCTTTGACCAGAATCTACTGAAACATTTGAATCAGAGCCTTTCATCCCTTGTCTCCCACTGCAGCCTGTGTTACAACTCATCCAGACCTGGGGACGTCTCGAATTTTATACCTGCCAAAACCATCAATCCCTGCTGGCATCTTATATCAACCAGCTCAAGAGCTTCCCAGTCCAGTCTTCTTGAAATAATTACCTACCTCCTTCTTCTTCCAAGTAAAACGGATGTCAAGCTCCCATGTCACAATCTACCAATGTTCTCCAGCTTCACACACAGATTGCTCCCTCATTGAGTCACCATTCCCTTTTGCTATTTACACCTGGGAGGGACATATGCATATTGTACGCCTTACAGTGTTTCTATAAGTAACAGACATTGCCTGTCTTTCATTAAGTCTTTTTCATGTACTTTTCAAATTTACTGAAGCCACCTTATCCCCATACGTTCATGGCTTGCATGACTCAGAAATATACACGCAATTTAAGAAACAAAACCTGCTTTGTATTCAGATGTCGTGTAAAATTATATTTTTTTAGGATCACAATTCCATAAAGCTCCTTAACACCAACGTTTTGAATTAGCTCTCCTGGTCACACAACACCAATTCCAAAATCACCTGATCTCCAGCTGGGTGCTCAACCCAATCCATTAAAGTAATCTATCGCATACATGTTCATGAAATCCATTTTCCCAGCATTAACACGCACTTCGGTTAATACTATTCAGATGCAATTTGAAGCTGTCCTTTATTACTGCAGTACCCACAAACGTGTGCAGCTAATTTCCTAATTTATAACATACCCAATATTTATATTGAAGCTTTCACTTTGAAATATAGCTCCTTTCAATATTTTCTTCTCCTTGCTGTTTCTAACTGCCACCTTAGCAGATTCTACGGAATCTGAGTAATTTGGGCTCTGGGGAGATTAACGGTAAACTCAGGCGAGATGTTTGGCGAGGCAAGTATCAACATTGATATTGTCTCACCACACCTTTCCAGTTCTTCTCAAGTGTCATTGTGACATTATCACTAGATCTCCCATTATGCTGTAGAGTAGAGACGGACAATGATCTTTCAGCATTGCTGTGTGTTCCCTAGAGAGCTGAGACTGCTCTAAGTCGGGTGGGAACCTTACAGCAGGCTGGTAAAGTGTTGCTGCTGCTGTACACAATTTTAATGGGATCATATCTGGTGTAGTGGGCACAGATTTAATCTCCTCACTGAGGAAAGGATATTGCAATTAACTCAGAGATTATTCGCTACAGTGTGGAAACAGGTCATTTGACCCATTGACTCCACACTGATCCTTCGAAGATCATCTCATCCAACCACACCACCACCTTCCCACACCTCCACCCCCCCCCCCCCCCAACGCATCCAATCCCTGTAACTTGTATGACTGATGAGCGTAGCCTGCACATCCCAGGACGTGATGGGTAATTTAGCATGGCCACTCCATCTAACCTGCACATCTTGGGACTGTGGGAGGAAACTGGAGTACCCGGAGAAAACCCACGCTGACATTCGGAGAATGTGCAAACTGCACATGGACAGTCAACTGAGGCTTAAATTGACCCTGGATCGTTGGTGCTGTGAGGCTGCACTGCCAACAACTCAATTACCCAGTGTAGTCAACACAACATGCCTGCACAATTCAGCCCTCGAAATGCGACGAAACAGCAGGGTGATTCCATAAGTCCCCAAACCTTCATTGAACAACAGGAGGAGGACATTGAGATCTTGAGCGGCTTGTTCAGGAACAGGAGTTGGACATGCACGCCATAGAAACCATAATGTTGGAGCACCAGACGGATAATCAGCCCATTGAGACTATAATGTAGAAACACCTGGAGGAATTCACCCCATCGAGACTGTAATGTTGGAACACCAGACGGATAATCAGCCAATCAAGACTATAATGTTGGAACACCAGGAGGACATTCAGCCCGTCGAAACTATAATATAGGAATCATGATTCGAAGATGCCAGTGTTGGACTGGGGTGTACAAAGTTAAAAATCACACAACACCAGATTATAGTCCGACAGGTTTAATTGGAAGCACACTAGCTTTCGGAGCGATGCTCACAATCACCTAATGAAGGAGCGTCGCTCCGAAAGCTAGTGTGCTTCCAATTAAACCTGTTGGACTATAAACTGGTGTTGTGTGATTTTTAACATGATGTAGGAACACCGGGAGGACATTCAGCCCATCGAGACTATAAGATAGGAACACCAGGAGGACATTCAGTCCATCATGCATGTAAAACAGGAACAGAATGTGTCCAATCAGCCACTCATTCCTCTTCCAACGCAATTGGAGCAGATCTTTTACAGCCTTGTTCCTGTTACACAGGAATTGAAAAGGAATGTAGGGGTTATAGAAAAGAAAGAAATTAGAATAACCAACCACACTAGAGAGTGGAAAGTATTGATCAAACTGCTGGTATTGAGATGAAATTTTTAGAATCTGTTCGAAGGAATTAGTAACGGGAGGTTTTCAAAGTCAAGCCACAATCCATCACAGTTAATTTGGTTTTATGAGGGATAAATCATATTTGAATGATTTGACTAACATCTTTTTTACAAAAGTGACAAACCAGATGGATAAAGGGGATCCTATAGATGTATTATAACTGGACTTCCAGACAGCATTGCAGAATGTATCACAAAAAGATTAATATGCGAAACAAGATCACCTGGGGTTGGGAAAGAAAATTGCTAGGAGAGAGCATTGCCGAACAAATAAAAGCCATGATATGGAGATGTTGATTCTGGACTGGGTTGGACAAGGTCAAAAGTCACACAACACTCTGTTACAGTCCAAAAGATTTATTGGAAAACACAAGCCTTCGTAGCGCTGCACCTTCATCTTTTGTTAGTGCGAGAGGAAGATCTTAGACAGGGTTTAGAAGGAAAAGATCAAAAGGCTGTACAGCTCATGCACATGAATTGAACACATGCAAGATGGCTCCTAAACCTTTAATCAGTTAGAATGGAGGTGGAGGTTTTGATTGATTAATATGTAAATCGCAAAAAGTCTTTCAAGTCACTGCTTCGAGAGACCTTCATGTATTATCGATGTAAAGAAGGTGAGCCCTCTGGTCAGAAAATGTATTTTAGGGATGAGGCATTGTTTGGAGTCTGTCTGTGTCTTCACATGGAGTCAGACTGGGTTCATTCCCAACGTAATAATTTATAAAATACACTTGACGGACTGTCTACAAATTGCATGTTTGTTGAACAAAATAGAATGTATTTGTAAACACAAATGTGCATGTACAAATTCACTCCACAGATTTACATATGTGTGTGTGTATGTGTGTGCATGTGAGAGAGGGCGGGTGACTGTGCCAAGGGGAGAGAGAAATAGACAGTATGTATGTGAGGGAAAGTGTGTACATGAGTGTGGGAGAGAGAGAGAGGGTGTGTGCATATGCGCGCGTGTGACGTACAGAGTGCGCATATGAGAGAGGGGAAGTTTGAGTGTGTGTGTTTGGAGCGGATCGGGAGACTGTGCTTCAGTGTATGTAAAAGGGGAGAGTGAGACTGTGTAGTTGTGCAGGCTAAGACACAGATATGACAGATCCCTTTTACATATGACACAGATATGACAGATCCGTGGTTTCAGAACTTTCCTTTCTGGAGCCTCTGCTCCATTCGTTGTTCATGTTACAGACCCAGATGTTGTAACTACAGTCCCCATGCTCCACCCAGAGCTGGGTCACCAAATCCTCAGGTCTCCCTGAATGTCTGAGGCAGCTCACAGCACAGCCTCCAGCAAACCATCCCCAGCCACTTCACGAACTTTTCAATAACAGGAGACAGTCAGAAGCCCCTCAGCTACAAGTGAGAGACCTGGCCTTTCACAATGATATTCGAGGGGCTTCCTCGTATTAATGACCGCACCTTTAGCTGAGAGGGACAAACACAGGCGTTCAGTGGACAGACGCAGACCAAGTTTCAAAGACATTTCTCAAAGCTGCTGAAACCCTCTGGTCAAACATGAAGCACCACATGGGACACACCAGGAAGTAAATAACAGCCTGACACACAGTATTTAATCGTTTCTGCGTTTCGCAATGCCAGCACTCGATACACTAGCCAGGCAAAAACCAAGGCCAGGGAAAGATACAGAGAGAGATTCACATGAAACATAGAAACAGGCAATTCATTAACTGAGAACATGATGTGGAAACATGAAGGGAAAGACAGGACAGAGGAGTGTGTCTAACTGGATGAGGTAGTCCTTGGTGCATTCAATCACAAGAATGAGAACATAAATAAATCATTGACGTTTGAGTCGAAAGTGTCTGTGACATCTAATGCTGAATCTCCCGCACAGAATCAGCCCAGACACCATAAACTGGGACAAGATAACAGCCCAGCATGGAGAACTGTGCAGACTATGCCAATGTATCGATCAGTAGGCTAGACTATGTGCCTAGCATGGGAAGTATTGCAAACCTTTGTCAGTATATTGCTGCTCCACTTGCACTGGATGTCTGCCTAGCATGGGAAGATTTGCTGCCCATACTGCAAGTGACAGTAAGTGGTACTCCCACAAATTAATGCCCCTGTATCTCCATGCTGCAGCTCAAGGCAAGGGGTTTTATGTACGCATGCGTGTGTGGGTCTGAGGATTTGAAGATATGAAAATCATTGTCTGAGAGAGAATACACATTTTCTATATGAACAACTGTCAGAAATTGGAATCATGGGTAGAGAGAGACGGAGGAACGTTCATGGACAGATATGGAAATGCTTCAGAATATTAAAGTAAACGCATTGCAGGACCCGATAACAACGTAGATCAGAGTGCACAGGAATGACATGTTGTATGGGATTTTGGTGTGAGTTCATATACAAGCCATGGAGTATTGCCTCAGATTTCCTTCTGCAGGTTGAAAGCTGGGAGAGTTAGTAGCAGATTATTGGTTTCATTAAGACTGTATTTCATTGCTCAACTTTCTAAGAGCAGATGGGATGAACCAAAGAAATATATTCTGAAGGTGTTAGTATTTGAAAATAAGAATGCTCACGGTCTGGTGTCAGGGATCAGGTCATGGCCAAAGGAAATATTACAGTTGAGACTCGTCTGCTTCAGACATCGATATTGGCCAAGGAAGAAATGGAGTCGGAGGAAGGAAATTGAGTTTATAACTACAACAGAAGATGGTGACCACCCTACTCTGAAAACCTAAGTAAAAACAGAAGTGGTATCATGAATCAAGGTTCGCAGCTGAATTTGAGTAAGTCAACACAGAAGTCTATGAGGGACACTGCGAGAAGCAAAGAGCGAGTGAGTGAAGAAACAAGCTCCCTGATGCAGTTAGAATATCTGCATTGAGAGTCTCAGCAGGAATAATAACAGCAACAAGCGGAGTTGAGTCATGAAAAGAACAGTGTTACATTCAAACCCGATTTATAGATTTAATGATTGAACATGAGACTTACCAGGGGCACCAATGAAGCCAGGGTTGGATAATAAAAATAATGAACAATGTAAAGTACCCATATGATCTGACGTGGTAACGACAATCGATCGTAATATGTAGAAAGATACCAAACTTCCCAGGATAAACTCCTGTCTATTATTTGAACTTGCCAGTCCATTGATCTCAGATTCTGATCCATTATTGCAACATTTTGTCTAATGCTCTTAGATCCTGATCTCTCCTCCCCCACTCTGGAGCTGCTGATTCCTGTTCGTGCTGTCAATGATACTTCCACTCATACTATGGGATAACACATTGAACGGAGTCCATTTATCATTACAAGCTGGAAACCCTCCACTGGGATAATTAGAATCCATGGAGACTGACATTAACCACAGTCACTGAACAAACAGGCTCAGTTAACCCCTTCCTTACATCACTTTTCCTATCCCAATAAAAGGGAATATTTACTCAGTCTGGCAGAACAGATGAGGATTGCTGAGGGATGGACCATCAATCTTCCAGTCTTTTTAACCTTTCCTGCTTGGATGTGGAAGTATTGCCTGAACACTACAGGGTTATATATGTTCCACCCTGTTTATAAAAGGAGATAGGAATAAAATAACAGACCAGCTGCATAAGATGATGGGTGGGCAAGTTCCCAGAGACCTTAATCTAGGGTACAATATTTATTGCCCATTGACTTTGTGTAGTGCTGCAACTGGTTTAACGTGCACTGTCGTTATTTTTTTTTCCATGAACTTGAGACATCATTCAGAGCATCGAGACTGCTGCGCAGGAACGGGGGGAAGCAATTCTGTCCCCATTGTGCCTGTTACAGAGATAGGAAGAGACCATTCAACCTTTCGGGCCTGTTAGAGTGAGATAGGAGGAGGCAATTCCTTCCAATCGTGCCATTCAGCATCTTGAACCTGTTACAGAGGGACAGGAGGACGCTATTCAACCTCTTAGGCTTGTTACAGATGGACAGGGGGAGACCATTAAGTCTCTCGAGTCGGTTACACAGGGACAGGAGGAGACAATTCAGCCTCTCGAGGCGGTTACAGAGGGACAGGAGGAGACCAAGCTTGTTTCGGCAACAACTTTGAAAAGCTGCTTGGGAGATGCTAATGGCAGGAAAGTGGGAGGCATTCACACATGAAATTAGAGAGTCTAGCGACAGTATGTTCCTGTTCATGAACAGGGTAAGACTGGTAGGTGTAGGGAATGCTGGATGGCTAGCGAAATTGAGGCGGTGGTTAAGGAAGAGAAGGAAGCATACGATAGGTGTAGGTAGCATGGATCGAGTAAGTTCTTCGAGGTGTACAAGGGCAGAAAGATTATACTCCAGAGGGAAATCAAAAGGACAACATGGGGACATGTGATAGCTTCAGTAAAAAGTGTAAGGGAGAGTCCAAAGAGATTCTGCAAATACGTGAAGGTCAAATGAGTAACTCAGGAGAGAACAGGTCTGTTTAAAGGTCAGCAAGGCCACCTATTTGTGGAACCATAGGAGATAGGCGAGTTACTAAATGAATAATTCAAATCAGTATTTACCCTGAAGAAGAATATGGAAGTTAGAGAACTTGGGAAATAAGCAGTGACATCTTGAAACATGTCCATATTACAGAAGTGGAGGGGCTGGAAATCTTAAAATGCGTAAAGGTTGATAAATCCCTGCGACCTGATCATTGTATTTGGAAGGGCAAGGACTGAGTAGAGATACTCGACATGGCTTTATGCATGGGAAATCTTGTCTCTTTAACCTGAGCAAGTCTTTTGAAGATGTGATAAAGAAGATTGATGAAGTGGAGGTTGGCTATAATGACTTCAGTAAGGCATTCGCCCAACTGGTTAGCAAAGTTACATCACAGAATCCAGGGAGAGCTGAGGGCAATTGGCTGTACGGTAGGAGACAGAGATGGTGGGGAAAGTTGTTTTTTGGACTGGAGGGCTGTGCCCCGCAGTGTGCACAAGGATCCAATGGACTTTGCCATTCACAGAAATGATATGGAAGTGAGTTTAATAGGGATGGTAAATGAGTTTGAAGACAAACACGAAAATACTGATAAATACAAATCATTCCCTCAGTGTAGAGAGGGCACAGATATTTCTCCACATGAGAATGTTCCACTCTGAGAGGTGTAGTGGTCAGTGAAGATGGTTAAGCCAGAGTACAATGGGATCGTGATCAGATGGGCGAAAGGGCTGAGGAGTGGCAGACGGAGTTTATTTTAGACAAACAGAAGGTGTAGCATTCGGTAAGTCAAATCAAGGCAGCACTTATGGGTAGGATCCTGGGAAGGGTTGACAAACACATATGCTAATAGAAATTATTGAAGTCCTGCAGTGTGGAAACAGGCTCTTCAATCCATCATGTCCACACTGACACTCCAAATAGTATACCACCATACACACCCATGCATTATCCCGGTTACTCTACATTTTCCACAGCTAATTCACCTAACCTACACAAGCCTGGATACTGCAGAACAACTTAACAAGGCTACTGCACAGAATCTGTGCATTATTGGACCGTGGGAAGAAAGCCAAGCTCCAGGAGAAAAACCACGCCGACACAGGGAAAATGTACAAATCGCACACAATCTCCAAAGGGTGGGATTGAACCCGAGTCTTTGGTGCTGTGAGCCAGCAGTGCTGACCACTGAACCACCATGACCTCTCAGTGATCTGCTCAGAGCTACTGCATTCTCTCACTTTCTCTGGAACATTCACATCTGTTCAGATGTTGCTGAATTTCAGTGGGGACCTCAAATATTTCCCCCTTTACCCTCAGCCGAGGATTCACCCCTTCCCAAACTCTGATGGTCAGGGCGTTCTGCTGTAACTGACCCATCTCCTGCACTTCAGCCCTCACCTCTTCCCCTCCTTCCCAGATCAATTCATCCATTAATACAGCAGTATGCACAATACTTGCCGAGCTAAAATAAAACAAAGAGCTGTGGATGCTGGAGACCTGAAACAAAAACTGTTCTGATGAAGAGACCCCAGATTTTATGTGCTAGCTCTGCTTTCTTCCTACGAATGCTACGAGACTCACTGAGTTCTGCCACAAATTTCTTGCAAAACTAATTCCTTTTATATCGTGTACAAAATTTGCCCTTCAGTTTTGCCTTCGATTTGTTTCACCTTGCTGTTTCTAAGCTCCATCCAAACTGTTCCTGAGTAATCTGAGCACCGTGGGCTGTGGGGTGATAAATGGAACATTCATTCAGTGAGATGTTCCCTGAGACCTTTCTTGAAGTTAATACAATCTAGCTGCCTCTTGTTTCTCATTCTCAATGGGAATGATGAGATTCTCCCTGGGTCTCCCCTTGTGCTGACGGAGTGGAGAAAGACATTGATCTCCCGTCAATGTGGTCCATTCGGCCCGATGGCTAGGTCTGCTCTAACCTGGAGGGGGGCAACCTTAGATCAGGCAGGCTTTATCTGGTGTCATGGCCACCACTCCTGGTCCTGAGGGAAGTGGAAGTCCTGCCTGTTACCCTCCCCACCCAGGAAGAGCTCCATTCCCCTGGTCACAATGTGGGTTTGAGGAGGGCAGTAATGTCCCCCTGCCAGCTACATATAGGCTCAATATCAGGTGGTGTGCAGGATAGCTCCACACAGACTGTGCTTGTCCCAGTGCACTATGGGCTTTCAAAGATGGCACTTGTTCCCTGGATGCTATTTACTTCCTAGATCTCTGGTGAGCTGAGAGGTGGTGTGGGAATGGTGTGCTATAAGAGTGGGGGGAAAGCCAACTTATCTCTCACTCTTTGGGCTTGAACACCAATTAATGTGGGGAGTTTGGTAAAATCCATTCACCCACACAGTGGGAATTACTCCCCAAACTCAACTCAACTAGCACTTTAAACAAAAACAAGATTAATTATTAACATTAATCCATAAGAACACAAGGCAGGAGTACGCCATCTGACCCCTCAAACTGGCTCCACCATTTAATAAGATCAGGGTGGATCTTTCATAGACTCAGCGCCACTTACTCGCCCTCTCACCATTACTCATAATTCATTTACTGTTCCAAAATCTACTTTTGCCTTAAAAACATTCAGCAAAGTAGACTCAACTACTTCACTTAGCAAGGAATTCCAAGATTCAGGTGAAGATGTTCCTTCTCAACTCAGTCCTAAATCTGCTCCCTCTCATTTTGAGGCTATTCCCCTTAGTTCTAGTTTCACCCAACAATGGAAACAACCTCCCTGCTTCTATCTTATCTATTCCCTTCATAATCTTATGTTTCCATAAGTCCCCCACTCATTCTTCTAAATTCCAATGAGTATAGTCTCAGTCTACTTAATCTCTCCTCATTATTCAATGCTCTCAAATCTAGAATCAACATAGTGAACCTCTGCTGCACCCAAAACAGTGCCAGCACGTTATTTCTCAAGTAATTCGGCCAAATCTGTACAACGGACACCAGATGTGGCCTCACCAGCACAATATCAAGCGATAACATAACCTCCTGTTTATGAAGTGCATCCCTCAAGCAATGAAGGATAATGTTCAATTTGCCTTCTTAATTATCTGCAAAACAATATTTTGTGATCCCTGCACAATGATACCGAGCTCCCTCTGCACAACATAATGCTGCAACGTTTTCACCATTTAAAAATAGTCCTTTTTACACTAAATCCTCCGAAGATGGATAACACAACAGTGTACTCCCATTGCCAGACCTTTGCCATGGCACCGAGTCTGTGTATATCACTCGGCCTGATCTAGCCTGATTTGCCTTTCCAAAATCCAACAGCTCACAGTTATCTACATCTGCCATTCCTCACTCCATTGGCCCATCTGATTAAGATCCTGTTGTATTCTAAACTGACGTTCTTCACTGTCCACTACACCTCCAATTTTGGCGTCTTCTGTAAACCTCATGACCATACCTCATATATTCACATCTAAATAATTTACATAAGGACTCAATATCCATCCTTGCAGCACACTGCTGATCACAGCCCTCCAGTCCACAAAGCAAACCTCCATCATCCCGCTCTGTCTCATACCGGCAAGCCAATTTTGAGTCCAAATGGCTATTTCTCCCGAGATTCCATGTTATCTAACCTTCCTAATCAGTCTGCTTTCTGGAAACTTGTTCAATATCTATATAGACAACATCCACAGTCTGTCTTCATCAATCTTTTCTGTCACTTCAAAAAAACTCAAAACAAGCTAGTGAGACACGATTGTGCACGCACAAAGCCACATTGACTCTTCCTAATCATTCCTTATCTTTCCAAATACATGTATATCCCGTCCCTCAAAATCCCTTCCAACAACTTGCATGACACTGACTTCAGGCTCACTTTTCTCTTGTTCCGTGGCCTCTCCTTACCACCTTTTTAAAAATAATGGTACCTCACCTGTCGCTATCAATGATCCAAATATCTTAGAGAGGAGCCCAACAATCACTTCCCCAGCTTTCCAGAAATGTCTTGGATACACCTGATCAGGTCCCAGGGCTTTATCCACCTTGATGCAACTTAAGGCATCTAGGACCACATCCTCTGTAACATGGACACTTTTCAAGTTATCACTGTTTATTTCTCCAAACTCTCGAGCTTCCATATCCATCTCCCTTTAAAAATGCCGTAATATACTCGCATATCTTTCCCACCCCCGTGGTGCCATAGACAGCCTTGTTGATCTTAAAGGGGTCCTATTCGCTGGTCTAGTTAATTTTTTCTTTGTGATATATTTGTTTGATCTCTTTGGATTCTCCATAAGGAATGACTGGCAAATGGGAGTCTTTTAAAAGTGTAATCTCAAGAATCCAATATGCCCCTGTTAGAGTGAAGGGAAAAGCTGGCAGGTTTAGGGATCCCTGGCTGATGAGGGATAATGAGGCACTGTTCAAGAAAAAGAAAAAGGCACACATTGTCTTCAATTTTTCCATATCTATGTAAACTCTTCCAGTTCTAAGGACACGATCACTCGGTGAAGACTCGACAATCCTCTCAGGTCCCTGCAGCACTCCCAATCTGCAGCACTCGCTGAAAGCCTGTGATTCTATCGATCCAGTTCTGACAATCTGCAGAAATAGACCTTCCTATATCTATAAACACCTTCAGTCACGACTCCCCTCCATATCTCTGTTTTGTCCTCCAGTCTGTACAACTCACTTTATCTCTGTAATCTGCTCCATTCACTGAAAACCCTCCCTGTCTGTGTGAACTGTTCCATCCTATCAACATCCTCCTTCATGTAAACTGCTCCCTCCCTCCCAACCTCCCCATCTCCGTGAACTCCTGCACGCCTTGCAGCTCTCCACATTTCTGTAACACCCTGTGGCTCTATGATCCTCCATCCCTGTGAAACCGCCTCCAGTCCCACAACCCTCCCAGTCTGAGTCATCTGCTTCAGATAAGCCCATTGCTGTTTCTGTTACCTCCGACAATCCTAGCAAACTCTTCCTAATGTATCTATTCATTCAGATCCCATCCTCTCCAGAATTCCTGCCATTGTACCCTCCCCATTTTGAACAAAGAACAGTACAGAACATGCACAGGCCCTTCGGCCCTTGATAATGTGCCGATTTTGTATCCTACTCTAAGATCAAACTAACCTGCAGACCATTCACAGAAGAAAAGAACAAAGAAAATTCCAGCACAGGAAGAGACCCTTCGGCCCCCCACGCCTGTGCAGATCCAGATCCTCTGTCCAAACCTGCTGCCTACTTCCTAAGGAACTGTATCCTTTTGCTCCCTGCCCATTCATGCAGCTGTCTAGATACATCTTAAATGACGTTATTGTTCCCGTCTCTACCACCTCCGCTGGCAACGCGTTCCAGGACCCCACCACCCTCTGCATAAAGACCGTTCCACGTTTAGCTGCCCTAAACCTTTCCCCTCTCACTTTGAAGTCATGACCCCTAGTAATTGAGTTCCACACTCTGTGGAAAACTGTTTCTTCTTATCCACCCTATCTGTACGTCCCATGATTTTGCAGATCTCAAACAGGTCCCCAGTCAACCTTTGTCTTTCTAATGAAAATAATCAGAATCTATTCAAACTTTGTTCATAGCTAGCCCCTTCCATACCAGGCAACATCCTGGTGAACATCCTTTGCACCCTCTCTAAAGCATCCACATCCTTTTCGTAATGTGGTGAGCAGAACTGTATGTAACATTTCAAATGTGATCGAACCAAAGTCCAATACAAGTGCAACATGATCTGCCAACTCTTTTACTCAATATCCCCGTCCAGTGAAGGAAAGCATGCTGGATGCCGCCTTAACCAATTTACTGTCCTGCGTTGCCACCTTCAAGGAACAATAGATCTGAATACCCAGATCTCTCTGTACATCAATTTTCCCCAGGACTTCTCCATTTAGTTTGTTCTTGAATTGGATATTCTGAAATGCATCACCTCGCATTTGCCTGGAATGAACTCCCCATCTGCCATTTGTCTGCCCATCTATCCAATCGATCTGTTGTATTCTCTGACTATCTCCATCACTATCTGCTACTCCACAAATCTTAGTGTCATCTGTAAACGTGCTAATCAGGCAACTGATACCTTCCTCCAAATCATTTATGTATATCACAAACAACAGTGGACCCAGCACACATCCCCGTGGAACATCACAGGGCACAGGTCTCCATTTTGAGAAATTCATTTTACTGTAATCCATGTGCATATCCAAAAGTTAATTAAATGTCCCTAATGTTGCTCTCTCTACCACCAACACTGGCACCGCATTCCACATATCCACCACTCTCTGTGTAACGTACGTACCTCTGACATTTCCCATAAACCTTCCTCCAAGTACCTTAAAATTATGCCCCCCACGTTATAGCCATTTTCACAATGGGAAAATTCTCGGGCCATCCACACTGTGTATGCCTCTCATCATCTCGTACATCTCTTATCATCTCGTACACCTCTATCAAGTCAGTTCTCATCCTTTTTCATTCCAATAAGAAAAGCCCTGGCTTCCCAAACATTTCATCATTAGACCTGCACTCCAATTCAGAAATCATCCTGATAAATTTCTGCACCCTCTCCAAAGCTTCCACATCTTTCCTATAATGAGGCGACCAGAACATAACACAATATTCCAAGCGTGGACTATCCAGGGCTGTATAGAGCTGCTGCATAATCTCGCAGGTCTTAAACTCAATCCCTTGCTAATGAAAGCTAACACATCACATGCCTTCTTCCCACCCCTATCAACTTGACTGGCATCTTTGAAGGATCTATGGATGTAGACCCCCAATGATCTTCTGTTTCTCCACACTACCAAGAATCCTGCCTTTAACCCAGTAGACGTTTTCTGCAGAATCCTTCAATCTTAAACCCTCCCTATTTTGGTACCTTCCTCCAGTCCCCACAAAACTCATAAACTGTGAAAAGTCTTCCCGTCCCTACAATCCTCCTTAGCTCTGTAACCTCTTTTATTGACGTGAACCCTTTAGCCACTTCAGTATTACTAATAACTGCAAAATCCTCCAATCTTGATATTCCTCCCGAACTCTGTAATCCCCACCATCCTCCAGTACCCTTCTAGGGAACATTGCAGAGGAAGGAAGAGTTGTACAGACCGGGTCATGTTGCAGAGGTAGGAAGGGTTGCAGAACCTGGAGGATGGTACAAATGTAGGAAGGGACGGGATCCTGCAGGAAGTTAGAGGGTGCGGGATTCATATAACCTGCAGGATGGGACCGAGACGGCGTTGTGGAACTTGAAGGATATTTTAGTCTAAATGACTCATTTATTTTTGATTAGACTATTGGGCTGATCTTGATGACCAAATTTTGCAGATGTTTACCAGAATTAGCTGTGCACAGCTTCAGATTCGCAGGCTGGGAAAGGTGAGGTTCAGATATGAATCTATTTGCCCATTCTATCTGTGTGCCTGACACTGACCTGGTGCTGCTCTGGTAGAAAGCACTCTCCTTGCATCTGGTGACCTCCAGATCGACAGGACTGACCAGAGCTCACCTCATCAAAATCTTCGTTTAGAATGTTCTTTTTTTTGTTTATTTTCAAGTGACAGTTTCGTGAGATGCACGAATTGGGGGGATTCCATTTTAAGAGAATGAAACCTTTATCTTTGGAGTTTGGGAAGCCTTCAAAAATGAGATAACGGCTTTCCAGAGACGGTATATAGTATTCCTGTTAGAGTGGAAGGAAATGCTGGTGGGTGTAGGGTATGCTGGATGACAAGAGAACGAAGGTTTTGGTTAAGAAAAAGAAGGAAACATTTGTCAGGTATAGACATGAGAAATCACGTGAATCCTCAGACTATAAAGGCAGGAGGAGTATACTGAAGAGGGAAATGGAGGGTAAAAAGGGGACATGACATAGCTTTGACAAATAGTGGTAAGGAGTATTCAAATGGTTTTTATAAATACACAAAGGACAAGAGTTTAACTAGGGAAAAAACACGGCCCCGACAAAGATCAGCAAGGCAGCCTTTGTGTGCAGCCGGAAGAGATGGGGGCGATACTAAATGAGTGTTTTGCATCAGTGTTTACTATGGTGAAGGAAATGGAAAATATAGAATGTGGGGAAATAGATGGTGACATCTTGAAAAGCGTCCATGTTAAAGAGGAGGCGATGCTGGATGTCTTGAAATGCATAAAAGCACATAAATCCCCAGGATCTGATCAGGTGTACCTTGCAACTCTGTGGGAAGCTAGGGAAGTTATTGATGGGCCCCTTGCTAAGAAATTTGTATCATCGACCATCACAGGTGAGGTGCCAGAAGACTGGATGTTGGCTAACGTGGTGCCACCGTTTAAAAAAAGGTGGTGAGGGAAAGCTAGCGAACTATAGACCAGTGAGCCTGACATCAGTAGTGGGTAAATTGTTGAAGGGAATCCTGCGAGAAAGGATTTACATGTATTTAGAAAGGTAAGGAGTGACTAGGGATAGTCAGCATGGCTTTGTGTGTGGGAAATAATGTCTCAAGAAATTGGTTGCGTTTTTTGAAGAAGTAACAAAAAGGATTGATGAGGGCCAATCATTGGATGTGATTTCTATGAACTTCAGTGAGATGTTTGAAGCAGTTCCTCATGGGAGATTGGTTAGCAAGGTTAGATCTCATGGAATACAGGGAGAACTAGCCATTTGGATACAGAACTGGCTCGAAAGTAGAAGACAGAGGGTGGTGGTGGAGGGTTGCTTTTCACACTGGAGGCCGAATGGTGTGCCACAAAGATCGGTGCTGGTGCCACTACTTTTCGTCATTATATAAATGATATGGACGTGAACATAGGAGGTACAGTTAACAAGTTTGCAGATGACGCCAAAATTTGATACATAGTGGACTGTGAAGAAGGTTACCTCAGATTACAACTGGATCTTGATCAGATGTGCAAATGAGCTGAGGAGTGACAGATGGAGTTTAATTTGCATAAATGTGAGGTGCTGCATTTTGGGAAAGCGCATCTGAGCAGAAGTTGTACACTTAATGGAAAGGTCCTAGGGAATGTTGCTGAACAAAGAGACCTTGGAGTTCATAGCTCCTTGAAATTAGAGTTGCAGGTAAGCGGATAGTGAAGAAGGTGTTTGGTATGCTTTCCTTTATTGGTCAGAGCATTGATTATAGTAGTTTGGAAGTCATGTTGCAGCTGAACAGCACACTGGTTAGGGCACCCTAGTTGTAAAATTCCAGATCAGCACTGTCTCCTTGACTTGTCCGGACTTGTCCTACCTGCCTATCTCCTTTTCCACCTATCCACTCCACCCTCTCCTCCCTGACCTATCACCTTCATCCCCTCCCCCACTCACCCATTGTACTCTATGCTACTTTCTCCCCACCCCCACCCTCCTCCAGCTTATCTCTCCACGCTTCAGGCACACTGCCTTTATTCCTGATGAAGGGCTTTTGCCCGAAACGTCGATTTTGAAGCTCCTCGGATGCTGCCTGAACTGCTGTGCTCTTCCAGCACCACTAATCCAGAATCTGTTTCCCAGCATCTGCAGTCATTGTTTTTACCTCATAAAATATTCCCTGTCTACGTAAACTGCCCCAATTCTACAATGAGAAACCTCACTATCCTTTTGATCACTTGTGTTCCTTTCAGATCTCCCTGCATTTTTCCTGACTTCATTTCACGTTATAACTCCTCTAACTCATATGTTACTCCCCATCTCTGTGATATTCTTCAGTTACTGCAATTCTCATTCTTTATCTACAGAGCTTCCAATCCCCCTGATCGATGTAAGGTTATTGATCCCTTGCAGCATGCTTAACACCTGTAGCAGCCTTCAACACCTCAAAGCATCCGGTCGCTGTAACCTCCTCAAATACTACAGTTCACTGTCCTTGTAATATCTTCCAGTGTCTGCAACCCTGTTGATTTCTGTAACCTCCTCCAGAATAGCACTCCACATCTCTGTGTAACTGATGGGTATGCTGCAAACCTGCCTTCACAGTCCTCACTAACTCTCTGAACTCCTGCAGCTCTACAACCCTCAGTACTTCTGAATCCTCCAATCCCTCCACCTCTCCCTGGCTGTGTGAACTAATCCAGCCCCTTCACCCCTCCCTATCTCACTCACTCCTGCAGCTCCAACTATTGTCCATGTCAGTGTAATTCCCAGCACCGACAATCCTCCTGGTCTCTATAAACTCCTGCGGTTCCAAATACCACCACAATCTGTGTAATCTCCAGTCCGTCCAATCCTCCTGGTCTCTATAAACTCCTGCGGCTCCAAATACCACCCCAATCCGTGTCATCTCCAGTCGGTCCAATCCTCCCTTTCTCTATAAACGCCTGTATCTCCAAATACCACACCATCTGTCTACTCTCCAGTGCCTATAACCCTCCCTTTCTCTAAAAACTTCTGTTGCTGCAAATACCACCTTTATTTGTGTAATCTCCAGTCCCGACGACCCTTCCAATCTCGCTATCTCCAGTAGCTCCAATTACCACCATTATCTGTGTAATCTCCAGTCCCAACAACCGCACCCCCACCCCCCACCCCCACCGTCTCTGTATCTCCTGTAGCTCCAACGACCACCCCTATCTGTGTAATCTCTAGTCACTGTATTCTTCCCGATTTCTGTAACTCCTTCAGGACTGCTAATCCTGTAACTCACCTTGACATCTTTCAACCGGACAACCTATCTGATCTTTAATCACCAACAGTGAACTCAAACCACCCGAACTCTGTTACATCCTCCCGTCTCTACAACCCAGCTTTTCTCTGTTAGCTTCTCTGGTGTCTGTATTCCCCTTTATCTCCGATTGCAGATGCTTGCTCAGGGAAACAATGTCTCAGTACAGAATATGACAGAATCTGTAGGAACACAAGAATCTTCGGTTCAACCTTCTCTACCTCTTCTCATCAATATCCCTCCACTTTGAAGATCAGCCTGGTGAACCTTCTCTGGGCTGCCTCCAATGCAAGGACATTTTCCCTCCAGATAGGGCACAAAACCTGTTCACAGTATCCTCACTGAGCTAATTGGATTCGTCTATAGTTGTTACAAGCCTTCCCTATTTTTATTCTCCATTCCCTTTGGAATCAATGCCAGCATTCCATTTGCCTTCTCTATGACCTGCTGCTACCTTTCTGAGATTTATACACAAGGATTCCCACGTTACTCCATGGTGTAGCTTTCTGCAGTTGATCTGAAACCAAGTGACAGAAATAATCAGGAAAGTGTTGGAATGTATGGTAAACAATATGCCAGAAATGATAACTGCACACTTAGAAACCTATGGAAAAAGCACAGTCCATAACACCATCATTTATAGGAGTAGAATTAGGCCATTCGGACAATCGGGTCTATTCCACGATTCAATTATGTCTGAATAGTATCTCAACCCCATTCTCTCACTTACTCCCTATAACCTTGATCTCCTTACTCAGAAAGAACCCAGCTATCTCTGAGTTAGATACACGAAATCACTTCGCACCCACAGTCCCATGAGGCAGTCAGTTCCACAGATCCATCGCCCTCTGGCTGAATAAATACCTTCACATCTCTTTTTTTTAAAAGATCCCCTACAGCCTGGAAACAGAGCCTTGGGGTCAACCAGTCCACACTGACCCGCCGAATACTAATCTACCTAGATCCATTTCCCTCTGACTATGTTATATGTGCACTGTAGCATAACCAATTCATCTGACTTGCACATCTTTGGACTGTGGGAGGAAACCGGAACACCTGGAGGAAACCCATGCAGAAACGGGGAGAATGTGCAAACTCCACACAGACTGTCGCCTGAGGCTGGAATTGAACCTGGGACCCGTGGCGCTGCGAGACAGCAGTGCTAACCACTGAACCACTGTGCCACCCCTTGAGCCACCGTGCCGCCCTCTATTCTAAGGAGTCGTCCCTTCACTCTGAAGCTGTGCCCTTAGCTCCTAATCTCTCCTCTTGTGGAAACATCTTCTCCCCGTCCACTCCATCCAGGCCCCTCAGTATTCTGTAAGTTTGAATCAGATTCTGACACAGCGTCTGAAACTTCATCAAGTGCAGACCCAGAGATTTCACCTGCTCCTTATATGGCACGAATTTCATCCCTGGGATCTTTCTTGGAAACCCATTTCTCGTACCCCTTCACATCCTTTGTCCAGACTCTGAATGAATAATGTGTAGAGTGTGGTCCCAATACTGACACCTGCGGTGCTCCCCCCATCACCAGTTCCCATCGTGAAAAAGACCCCTTTCTTCACACTCTCTGTCTTGTGTCAATCAGACAAATCCTCCATTCATGCTCAGCATGTTGTTCTGAGACGGAAATTTCATTTCACACACACTGCTGGATTTATTTTTCTGTCTGGCTGTAAACAGCAGAGTTTCACCATTACCTCCCCATCTGTAATTCCCCGGAGAAGCTGTCTTCCTGACCCACTGCAGGCCTTTATGTTTTGGGACAGACACAGTGCTGGGAGGATGGAGTGTGGCTTGGAGGGCACCTTGGAAATGCTGGTGTTCCCGTGCACCGGGACCTCCTGTCCTTCCAGGGTATAGTGGTTCCGGGTTTGGGAAGTGCTGTTGAAAGAACCTTCCTCAGTGACATCAATGCTACTTGTAGATCATTTATTCCTTCCTTCATCCATTCATGAACATGAGCTTTGTTGGCTGAGCCAGCGTTCATTGTTGATTGGGAGTTGTCCCTGAGAAGATGGTGGTGAGCTGCCTTCCTGAGCCATTGCACCAGCCGTTGGAACTGTTGTTATGTGTCCCCTCCAGCAGGCGCTACAACACTCCTCAAGTCTGTAACTGCATACAGACAATGCAGCTCTCCCTTTCATATTTGACACCATCCCTGATTTATAACTCTTATAGTTCCTCACAATATCTCACCTCCTCAATTCCCATCTGTGCTCTAAAATTTCTTTATTCTTGTTTAAACTTCTGATCACCCAAAACCTCTCCCTTTTTAAAATTGTAACCCCTTCAGTTTCTGTTACTTTCCATAAAAATGTAATCAATGACAGCACAGCTTCCCTTCCTAAATCTCTATAATTGCAATGGTTGCATGTGCTAAATTTGGCCATTTTCTTCCTCCTTATACATCTGAGGACTTACAGCCCCGACAATCCCACTATTTGGAATGCTCCCATTCTCTGCACCTCCTCATTTCCTGAGGTTCCTTGAACACCACCAGAGCCCCAAAGGTTTATATTCCCCCCAGTTACTGCAAGTCTTCTCACTCTGTCACAGCGGATTTCTCCAGCTTCCTCATTTCCCCTCCCACCACCTTTTCTCAGTCCCAGCCCTCAGAATCAGCACCGCTTTCTTGACCTGCAATCTTCTTTCCGTCCTCTCCGTCCCCACCCCCTCTCCGGCCTATCACCCTCACCTTGACCTCCTTCCACCTATCGCATTCCCAACACCCCTCCCCCAAGTCCCTACTCCTTACCTTTTATCTTAGCCTGCTTGGCACACCCTCCTCATTCCTGAAGAAGGGCTTATGCCTGAAACATCGATTCTCCTTCTCCTTTGATGCTGCCTGACCTGCTGCGCTTTTCCAGCAACACATTTTTAAGCTCTGATTTCCAGCATCTGCAGTCCTCACTTTCTCACTCTGTCACACCCAAGTCTGTCACATCCAAGTCTCCAGGACCAGACAACGCTTGCTAGATGTCAATTTGCTTTTGTTGAAGTCCGCACATCTCTTTAACCAGTTCAGAAAAAGCCCTTTAGGCTCTACAAAGCTCCGTCATGAACAAGCCACCATCTCTCTATTTCCTTTGCCTTCTTCAATGTCTGCAACTCTCGCTCTATCTTCCAGTAAACTTCTTTAGTTGCTGCAGGTCTGCCTAGCTCCCCAGATAACCTGTTTCATCCTATATAGCTCGCTCAATCACTATAACACCTTCTGCTCTGTCTAATCCTCCTCTTTTCCAATGTCTTCCAGGCACAACAGCAATCCAGCGTGGGAGCAGTGTGGAATGTTATAAATCTCAGCTGAGGCTTGAAGTCTACCATTACCTGGGAATGTCAACGGAAGAGAACATGAGAGAGAGCAGCACAGATCAGGAGAATATAAATCAGCAGTGAGGATCGAGGCCGACAGGGACATGGAGTTGGAGAAACAGCAGAGCAGGAGGCTCGAAATCAGCACCGAGTAACAGAGGGAGTGACCATGTGAGGGATCAGAGTGGAATGGGAGCTGGAGAATTACACATACCTGGGAGTCACAGAGACGTTGACCCTGTGAGGGAGCAGAGTAGAGTGGGAGCTGGAGGATTACACATACCTGGGAGTCTCAGAGACGTTGACCCTGTGAGGGAGCAGAGAGAAGTGGCAGCTGGAGGATTACATTTACCTGGGAGTCACAGAGACGTTGACCCTGTGAGGGAGCAGAGTGGAGTGGGAGCTGGAGGATTACATGTACCTGGGAGTCACAGAGACGTTGAATCTGTGAGGGAGCAGAGTGGAGTGGGAGCTGGAGGATTACACACACCTGGGAGTCACAGAGATAACTTTCTGTGGCTGGGCCTTGTCTGCACTGGGTTTGAAAGAAGTGCAAGATCCATCACAGAAAAAGCTGTAAGTTTATTGGCTGATAATAAACTGTTAATAGCGACTGCGTGTAAATTGCTATATGCCAGCAAATTTATTTTTTTCAAATTTTGAATGCAGGATTGAACTCAGAAATAAGAATAAAACGTGAATATCTGAGCCAATATGATAAAGTAATCTCAGTAAGCCACTGTTGGATAATGGGCTTACCCCTAATGTTATTTCCCTGATGTTAATGTTACACTCAGTAAATAATTAAGTAAGATGAGGTAACTTGCAGTTTAGGACATAGTAGCACATGTTTGTCAAATGGAAAATGTGTTCTGTGACATTGAAAATTCGCAGGCCCTCTGGTGTTCTAGATGAACACAGGGTCTTGGAGCTCAGACAGCAACTGGAGATTCTGCGGGACATCTGTGACGCTAAGAATTAGGTGGATAGCAGATACAGAGAGAGAGGATCACCCTGCAGACATGACAGACTGGAATAGGAAGGGAATGGTGGACTACGCAATCGATGAGAAACAGTCAGGGAATCCCGGAATAGCCTGATGTCTCCCTCCCAATTCAGTTCTCAGTTTGGAAACTGATGAAGGTGCTGCCTGCTCAGGGGAGAGCAGTCAGAGTCATGTCTGTGGCACCATGAGCAACCTCACTTTACAGGAGGGGAGGGAGAAGGAAGGAGGTGCAGTAGGCACAGGGGAGACAGGAAAGTGAAGAAGGTGTCAGTGTGTCTGTAATTCCAGGATGGTGGTGAGAAGAATGTCACTGTGTCTGCAGGACATTCGTCTGGGGGACAGTGAGCAGTCAAAGGTCATCTCCATGTTGGTAGGAATGACCTGGGTAGGAAGGGTGAAATGGTCTGGGAATCAGAATTTAGGGATCTAGGTGGATGGTTAGCAAGCAGAACCTCAAATGTAGCAATACCTAGAATACTCCCAGTGGCGTTTACAAGTGAGAACAGAACTCTGAGTTTTAGGTAAATGAGAGTGTGACTGGAACGATCATGCAGCAGGAAGGGCTTCAGATTCCTGAGACACTGGGACTTGTTCTGGGGAAGGCAGCAACTGTGCAAGCTGGATGGGCTAACGTGACAGAGCTGGAACAGAATTCCTTCTGGGGTGGGTGGGAGTGATTGAAAATAACTTGGCGTGTGGATGGGGTCCAAACTGAAATAGTAGAGGAGACTACCAGGATTCTCAAAATAATGGGAGATACAGCTGGTACTAATTTACAACAACAAGTTTAACAGTGGAAGATGGAGTGAGAAAGAAAGCCTTAATCTGAGGTACTCTGCATGGATGTGAATATTCAGAGTCTGAGGAGTTCCAAATGCAGATTGGTGTGTGGAAATCTGATGGACTGATTACCGAGAGCTGGCTCAAGGATGTCAGGACTGGGTGGACAGAGCGAGGGGGACAGAGAAAGGGGGACGGGGGGGACAGAGAGAGGAGGACATAGAGAGAGGCGGGTGGGAGAGAGGGGGGTCGGAGAGAGGCGGGTGGGAGAAAGAGGAGGACAGAGAAAGGGGGAACAGAGAGCGCGGGACAGAGATGGGGGGACAGAGAGAGAGGGGGACAAAGAGGGCAGATAGAGAGAAGCGGGTAGGAGAGAGAGGGGTACAGAGAGAGGGGGTCAGAGAGAGGGGGAGTTAGAGGGGGTCAGAGGGAGAAGGACAGAGAGAGTGGCACAGAGAGTGATGGAGATAGAGGGGGTCAGAGAGAGAGGGGGGGACAGAGGGGTGGACAGAGAGAGGGGGATGGGGGACAAAGAGAGGGGGGCAGAGAGAGAGGCGGGTGGAAGAGAGAGGGGGTCAGAGAGAGTCAGGTGGGAGAAAGAGGGGGACAGAGAGAGGGGGAACAGAGAGAGTGGGACAGAGAGAGAGAGAGGGGGACAGAGAGAGAGGGGGACAAAGAGAGGGGTTAGAGAGAGGCGGGTGGGAAAGAGAGGGGGACAGAGAGAGAAGCACAGAGAGAGGGCGACAGAGAGAGAGGGTGACAAAGAGATGGCGACAGAGAGAGGATGACAGAGAGAAAGGGGGACAGGGAGAGAGGGTGAGAGAGAGAGAGGGGTCAGAGAGTGGGGGCCAGAGAAAGAGGAGGGCAGAGAGAGAGTGGGCGAGAGAGAGAGAGAGGGGGACAGAGAGAGAAGGGGACAGAGGGAGAGTGGGTCAGAGAAAGAGGGAGAGAGAGAGAGGAGGGCAGAGAGAGAACGACAGAGTGAGGGGGGCAGAGAGAGGGGGAGAGAAAGAGGAGGCAGAGAGAGAGGGGGTCAGGGAGAGGGTGACAGAGAGAGGGGGGCAGAGAGAGAGTGGGATAGAGAGAGGGGGGACAGAGAGAGAGGTGGACAGAGAGAGGGGGACAGAGAGAGAGGGGACAGAGAGAGAAGGGGTCAGAGAGAGAGGGGGGACAGATAGAGAGGGGGACAGAGAGAGGGGTGACAGAGAGAGTGGGACAGAGAGAGAGGGGGACAGAGAAAGGGGGACAGAGAGAGAGGGGGGCAGAGAGAAGGGTGTCAGAGAGGGAGGGGCAGAGAGAGAGGGGGGTCAGAGAGAGGGGGACAGACTGAGAGTTGGACACAGAGAGGGGAGGACAGAGAGAGAGGGGGAAAGAGAAAGAGGGGGACAAAGAGAGGGGTGACAGAGAGAGGGCGCAGAGAGAGAGGGGGCAGAGAGAGAGGGGGCAGAGAGAGTGGGCAGGGAGAGGGGGACAGAGAAAGGGTGACAGAGAGAGGGGGACAGAGAGAGAGGGGGACAGAGAGAGAGGGGTTCAGAGAGAGGGCGACAGAGAGAAGGGGGCAGAGAGAGAGGGGACAGAGAGAGAGGGGGACAGAGAGAGGTGTGACAGAGAGAGGGGGCATAGACAGAAGGGGACAGAGAGAAAGGGGGCAGAGAGAGGATGAGAGAGAGAGAGAGGGTGACAGAGAGAGAGGGGAACAGAGAGAGTGGGGGCAGAGAGAGTGGGCGACAGAGAGAGGGCAGAGAGAGAGGGGGGCAGAGAGAGGACGAGAGAGAGAGGGGGACAGGGAGAGAAGGGGAAAGAGAGAGAGGGGGACAGAGAGAGAGGGGGAGAGAGAGGGGGACGGAGAGTGGGGGACAGAGAGAGGGGGCCAGAGAGTGGGGCAGAGAGCAGGGGAGAGAAAGGGGACAGAGCGAGTGGGACAGAGAAAGGGGGACGGGGGGGACAGAGAGAGAGGGACAGAGAGAGAGGCGGGTGGGAGAGAGAGGGGGTCGGAGAGAGGCGGGTGGGAGAAAGAGGGGGACAGAGAAAGGGGGAACAGAGAGCGCGGGACAGAGATGGGGGGACAGAGAGAGAGGGGGACAAAGAGGGCAGATAGAGAGAAGCGGGTAGGAGAGAGAGGGGGACATAGAGAGGAGGTCAGAGAGAGAGGGGGACAGAGAGAGGGCGAAAGAGAGGGCGAAAGAGAGAGGGGGACATAGAGAGAAGGGGACAGAGAGAGAGGGGACAGAGAGAGGGGGAGAGAGAGAGAGAGAGGGTGACAAAGAGAGAGGGCGACAGAGAGAGTGGCGGACAGAGAGGGGGGCAGAGAGAGAGGGGGAAGAGAGATGGCGACAGAGAGAGGACGACAGAGAGAGAGGGGGAGAGAGAGAGAGAGAGAGGTTCACAGAGAGAGAGGGGAGAGAGAGAGGGGGGGACAGAGAGTGGGGGACAGAGAGAGGGGGCCAGAGAGTGGGGCAGAGAGCAGGGGAGAGAGAGGGGACACAGCGAGTGGGACAGAGAAAGGGGGACGGGGGGGACAGAGAGAGAAGGGACAGAGAGAGAGGCGGGTGGGAGAGAGAGGGGGTCGGAGAGAGGCGGGTGGGAAAAAGAGGGGGACAGAGAAAGGGGGAACAGAGAGCGCGGCACAGAGATGGGGGGACAGAGAGAGAGGGGGACAAAGAGGGCAGATAGAGAGAAGCGGGTAGGAGGGAGAGGGGGACATAGAGAGGAGGTCAGAGAGGGAGGGGGACAGAGAGAGGGCGAAAGAGAGGGCGAAAGAGAGAGGGGGACATAGAGAGAAGGGGACAGAGAGAGGGGACAGAGAGAGGGGGAGAGAGAGAGAGAGAGGGTGACAGAGAGAGAGGGCGACAGAGAGAGTGGCGGACAGAGAGGGGGGGCAGAGAGAGAGGGGGGCAGAGAGATGGCGACAGAGAGAGGATGACAGAGAGAGAGGGGGAGAGAGAGAGAGAGGTTGACAGAGAGAGAGGGGAGAGAGAGAGAGGGGGACAGAGAGTGGGAGACAGAGAGAGGGGGCCAGAGAGTGGGGCAGAGAGCAGGGGAGAGAGAGGGGACAGAACGAGGGGGACAGAGAGAGGGGGATGGGGGGGACAGAGAGAGGGGGACAGAGAGAGAGGCGGGTGGGAGAGAGAGGGGGTCGGAGAGAGGCGGGTGGGAGAAAGAGGGGGACAGAGAATGGGGAAACAGAGAGCGCGGGACAGAGATGGGGGGACAGAGAGAGAGGGGGACAAAGAGGGCAGATACAGAGAAGCGGGTAGGAGAGAGAGGGGGACAGGAGAGGGGGTCAGAGAGAGGGGGAGTTAGAGGGGGTCAGAGGGAGAAGGACAGAGAGAGTGGCACAGAGAGTGATGGAGATAGAGGGGGTCAGAGAGAGAGAGGGGGACAGAGGGGGCGGACAGAGAGAGTGGGACGGGGGGCCAAAGAGAGGGGGACAGAGAGAGGGGGGGACAGAGAAAGGGGGAGAAAAAGAGGGGGCAGAGAGAGAGGGGGTCAGGGAGAGGGTGACAGAGAGAGGGGGGCAGAGAGAGAGGGGATCAGAGAGAGGGGTGACAGAGAGAGTGGGACAGAGAGAGAGGGGGGCATAGAGAGAGGGGGCAGAGAGAGAGGGGGCAGAGAAAGGGGGACAGGAGAGAAGGGTGCAAAGAGAGAGGGCGACAGAGAGAGAGGGGGACAGAGTGAGAGTGGGACACAGAGAGGTGGGGACAGAGAGAGTGGGGACAGAGAGAGAGGGGCAGAGAGAGAGGGGTCAGAGAGAGGGCGATAGAGAGAGGGGGTGACAGAGAGTGAGTGGGAGAGAGAGAGAGGAGCAGAGAAAGGGGTACAGGAGAGAAGGGTGCAAAGAGAGAGGGCGACAGAGAGAGAGGGGGACAGAGTGAGAGTGGGACACAGAGAGGTGGGGACAGAGAGAGGGGAAACAGAGAGAGTGGGACAGAGAGAGAGGGGTCAGAGAAAGGGGGACAGAGAGAGGGGGGGCAGTTAGAGGGGTTTCAGAAAGAGAGGGGCAGAGAGAGAGGGGGACAGAGAGAGAGGGGGCAGAGAGAGAGGGGGCAGAGAGAGTGGGCAGGGAGAGGGGGACAGAGAAAGGGTGACAGAGAGGGGGGCTGAGAGAGATGGGTGTCAGAGAGAGAGGGGAACAGAGAGAGAGGGGAACAGAGAGAGGGGAGGACAGAGAGAGGAGGACATAGAGAGAAGGGGACAGAGAGAGAGGGGAGCAGAGAGAGGGGGAGAGAGTGAGGGCGTCAGAGAGAGGGGGGAGAGAGAGAGGGGGACTGAGAGAGGTGTGACAGAGAGAGGGGGCAGTGAGAGTGGGGCAGAGAGAGAGGGGGCAGAGAGAGCGGGTCAGAGAAAGAGGGGGACAGAGAGAGGGCGAGAGAGAGGGGGTGAGAGAGAGAGGGAGACAGAGAAAGAGGGCGACAGAGAGAGTGGCGGACAGAGAGAGAGGGGGGCAGAGAGAGAGGGCGACAGAGAGATGGCGACAGAGAGAGAGAGGTTGACAGACAGAGAGGGGAATAGAGAGAGAGGAGGGCAGAGAGAGAGGGGGCAGAGAGAGGGCGAGAGAGAGGGGGGACAGAGAGAGAAGGGGAGAGAGAGAGGGGGGGACAAGAGAGGGAGACAGAGAGAGAGGAGGGCAGAGAGATAGGGGGACAGAGAGAGAGGGCGACATAGAGCGGGGGAGAGAGAGAGGGTGACAGAGTGTGGGGGACAGAGAGAGGGGGCCAGATAGTGGGGCAGAGAGCAGGGGAGAGAGAGGGGACAGAGCGAGGTGGACAGAGAAAGGGGGACGGGGGCGACAGAGAGACGGGGACAGAGAGAGAGGCGGGTGGGAGAGAGAGGGGGTCAGAGAGAGGTGGGTGGGAGAAAGAGTGGGACTGAGAAAGGGGGAACAGAGAGCGCGGGACAGAGATGGGGGGACAAAGAGAGAGGGGGACAAAGAGGGCAGATAGAGAGAAGCGGGTAGGAGAGAGAGGGGGACAGAGAGAGGGGGTCAGAGAGAGGGGGAGTTAGAGGGGGTCAGAGGGAGAAGGACAGAGAGAGTGGCACAGAGAGTGAGGGAGATAGAGGGGGTCAGAGAGAGAGGGGGACAGAGAGAGGGGGGACAGAGAGAGGGGGGACAGAGAGAGGGGGACGAGGGGACAAAGAGAGGGGGACAGAGAGAGAGGCGGGTGGGCGAGAGAGGGGGTCAGAGAGAGTCAGGTGGGAGAAAGAGGGGGACAGAGAATGGGGAAACAGAGAGAGCGGGACAGAGAGAGGGGGGACAGAGAGAGAGGGGGACAAAGAGAGGGGCACAGAGAGAGAGGGCGGATAGAGAGAGTGGGTGACAAAGAGATGGCGACAGAGAGAGGATGACAGAGAGATAGGGGCACAGAGAGAGAAGGCGACAGTGAGAGAGGGATCAGAGAGTGGGGGACAGAGAGAAAGGAGGGCAGAGAGAGGGGTGCAGAGAGAGGGGGACAGCGAGAGAGAGATGATGGCAGAGAGAGAGGACGACAGAGAGAGGGGGGCAGAGAGATAGAGGAGGGCAGAGAGAGGGGACAAAGAGAGAGGGGGAGAGAAAGAGGGGGTAGAGAGAGAGAGAGGGGGGCTCAGAGAGAGGGAGACAGAGAGAGGCGGGCAGAGAGAGAGTGGGACAGAGAGAGAGGGGGACAGAGAGAGAGGTGGACAGAGAGAGGGGTGGACAGAGAGAAGGGGTGCAGTGTGAGAGGGGTCAGAGAGAGGGGCGGACAGATAGAGAGGGGGCAGAGAGAGCGAGGGGGCAGAGAGAGAGGGGACAGAGAGAGGGGAACAGAGAGAGAAGGGGGCAGAGAGAGGTGTGTACAGAGAGAGGTGGGGACAGAGATAGAGACGGGACAGAGAGAGAGGGGCACAGAGAGAGAGAGGAGGCCAGAGAGAGGTGGGGACAGAGAGAGGGGGTGCAGAGTGAGAGGGGTCAGAGAGAGAGGGGGGACAGATAGAGAGGGGGCAGAGAGAGCGAGGGGGCAGAGAGAGAGGGGGACAGGGAGAGGGGAACAGAGAGACAACGGGCAGAGAGAGGAGTGTACAGAGAGAGGTGGGGACAGAGAGAGAGAGATGGGACAGAGAGAGAGGGGAACAGAGAGAGAGGGGCACAGAGAGAGAGGGGCACAGAGAGAGAGGGGCAGAGAGAGAGGGGGCAGAGAGAGGGGGGCAGAGAGAGAGGGGGCAGAGAGAGGGGAACAGAGAAATGGGTAGAGAGAGAGAGGGGGGCAGAGAGAGAGGGGGACAGAGAGAGGTGGGGACAAAGAGAGAGGGGACAGAAAGAGAGAGGGGGACAGAGAGAGAGGGGCACAAAGAGAGAGGGGCAGAGAGAGAGGGGTCAGAGAGAGGGCCACAGAGAGAGGGGGTGACAGAGAGTGAGGGGGAGAAAGAGAGAGGAGCAGAGAGAGAGTGGGTCAGAGAGAGGGGTGACAGAGAGATTGGGGGACAGAGAAAGGGGGGCAGAGGGAGAGGGGGGCAGAGAGAGGGGCGTCAGAGAGAGAAGGGCAGAGAGAGAGGGGGTCAGAGAGAGGGCGACAGAGAGAGAGGGGGACAGAGTGAGAGTGGGACACAGAGAGAGAGGGGCAGAAAGAGAGAGGGGCAGAGAGAGAGGGGGGGCAGAGAGAGAGGGGGCAGAGAGAGAGGGGGGCAGAGAGAGAGGGGGCAGAGAGAGAGGGACAGTGAAATGGGTGGGGGGGGGCAGAGAGAGAAGGGGACAGAGGGAGGTGGGGACAGAGAGAGGGGGTGCAGAGTGAGAGGGGTCAGAGAGAGAGGGGGACAGATAGAGAGGGGGACAGATAGAGAGGGGGACAGAGAGAGGGGGGGCAGATAGAGAGGCCGCAGAGAGAGCGAGGGGGCAGAGAGAGGGGGGCAGAGAGAGAGGGGGCAGAGAGAGGGGGACAGAGAAATGGGTAGAGAGAGAGAGGGGGGCAGAGAGAGAGGGGACAGAGAGAGAGAGGGGGACAGAGAGAGAGGGGTCAGAGAGAGGGCGACAGAGAGAGGGGGTGACAGAGAGTGAGGGGGAGAAAGAGAGAGGAGCAGAGAGAGAGGGGGTCAGAGAGAGGGCGACAGAGAGAGAGGGGCAGAGAGAGAGGGGGTCAGAGAGAGGGCGACAGAGAGAGAGGGGGACAGAGTGAGAGTGGGACACAGAGAGGGGAGGACCGAGAGAGGGGGAAATAGAAAGAGGGGGACAGCGGGAGGGGTGACAGAGAGAGTGGGTCAGAGAGAAGGGGGAGAGAGAGAGTTGGACAGTGAGAGGCTTGACGGAGTGAGGGGGACAGAGAGAGAGGGGGACAGAGGGAGAGGGGGTCAGAGAGAGGGCGATAGAGAGAGGGGGGCAGGAATAGGGGGGAGAGAGAGAATTGGACAGAGAGAGGTGTGACAGAGTGAGAGGGGCAGAGAGAGAGGGGCAGAGAGAGAGAGGGGGTAGAGAGAGCGGGTCAGAGAGAGAGGGGGACAGAGAGAGGGCGAGAGAAAGAGAGGGACATAGAGAGAAGGGGACAGAGAGTGAGGGGGCAGAGAGAGTGGCGGACAGAGAGAGAGGGGGGCAGAGAGAGAGGGCGACAGAGAGATGGCGACAGATAGAGGATGACAGAGAGAGAGGGGGGAGAGAGAGAGGTTGACAGAGAGAGAGGGGAACAGAGAGAGTGGGGGACAGAGTGAGTGGGCGACAGAGAGAGGAGGGCAGAGAGAGAGGGGGGCAGAGAGAGGGCGAGAGAGAGGGGGGATAGAGAGAGAAGGGGACAGAGAGAGAGGGGGCAGAGAGAGGGGGAGGGGGGGGCAGAGAGAGAGGCGGAAAGAGAGAGGGGTGCAGAGAGAGAGGGGGAAAGAGAGAGGAGGACAGCGAGAGAGGGGGACAGAGAGAGAGGGCGACAGAGAGAGGGGCAGAGAGTGAGAGGGGGACAGAGACTGGGGTATAGAGAGGGGGACAGAGAGTGGGGGACAGAGAGAGAGGGCCAGAGAGTGGGGGGATTGAGAGAGTGGGGGACAGAGAGAGGGGACAGGGGGAAGAGAGTGAGGGGGCAAAGAGAGGGCGACTGAGAGTGGGGCAGAGAGCAAGGGAGAGAGAGGGGACAGAGCGAGGGGGACAGAGAGAGGGGGACGGTGGGGACAGAGAGAGGGTGACAGAGAGAGAGGGTGACAGAGAGAGGGGGAACAGAGAGCGCGGGACAGAGACGGGGGACAGAGAGAGAGGAGGAACCAAGAGGGCGGATAGAGAGAGGCGGGTGGGAGAGAGAGGGGGACAGAGAGAGGGTGACAGAGAGAGGTGGGCAGAGAGAGGGGGAGTTAGAGGGGGTCAGAGGGAGAAGGACAGAGAGAGTGGCACAGAGAGTGGGGGAGATTGCGGGGGCCAGAGAGAGAGGGGGACAGAGAGAGGGGGACGGGGGCACAAAGGGAGGGGGACAGAGAGAGAGGCGGGTGGGAGAGAGAGGGGGACAGAGAGAGGGTGAACAGAGAGAGGGTGAACAGAGAGAGCGCGACAGAGAGAGAGGGGACAGAGAGGTGGGGGGACAGAGAGAGAGGCGGGTGGGAGAGAGTGGGGGACAGAGAGAGGGGCAGATAGAGGGGGCAGAGAGGGGGGCAGAGAGAGGCGGTCAGAGAGAGGGGAACAGAGAGTGGGGGACAGAGACAGAGGACAGCGAGTGGGGGAGATAGGGGTGGTCAGAGAGAGGGACAGAGAGAGAGGGGACATAGAGTGAGGGTCAGAGAGAGGGGTACAGAGTGGGGGAGAGAGAGGGGTCCAGAGAGAGGGGCACAGAGAGTGGAGGGAACAGAGAGGGGGCAGAGAGAAGGGAACAGAGAGAGGGGGACAGAGAGGCGGCAGAGAGGGGGATAGAGGGAGCGGGACAGAGAGTGAGGCGGGTGGGGGAAAGAGGGGATCAGAGAGAGGGGGAACAGAGAGTGCGGGACAGACAGAGGGGATAGAGAGAGGGTGACAGAGAGAGGAGGCAGAGAGCGGGGGAGAGAGAGAGGCGGGTGGGAGAGAGTGGGGGTCAGAGAGAGGGCGACAGAGAGAGGAGGACAGAGAGTGGGGGAGATGGGGCGGTCAGAGAGAGAAGGGAGCAGAGAGATGGCGACAGAGAGAGGGTGACAGAGAGAGAGGGGGCAGAGAGATGGGGTGAGAGAGTGGGGAACAGAGAGAGGGGGACAGAGAGAAAGAGGCAGAGAGAGGGGGACAGAGAGAGGGGGACAGCGAGTGGGGGAGACAGAGGGGTTCAGAGACAGTGGGACAGAGAGGGGGGACAGAGAGAGGAGGGCAGAGAGAGGGTGACAGAGAGAGAGGACAGAGAGTGGGTGAGATAGAGTTCGTCAGAGAGAGGGGACAGAGAGAGAGGGGACAGAGAGAGAGGGGGGCAGAGAGTGGGGCAGATGGAAGGGGGAACAGTGAGGGGAGTCAGAGAGAGGGAAACAGAGAGAGGGGGACAGAGAGAGAGAGCGGACAGAGAGTGAGGGTCAGAGAGAGGGGTACAGAGTCGGGAAGAGACAGGGGTCCAGAGAGAGGGGGGACAGAGATGGTGGACAGAGAGAGGGGGAACAGATAGGGGGGTGTGCAGAGAGGGAGAGGGGGACTGAGAGACGGTGACAGAGGGAGGGGGAGATAGAGGGGGACAGAGGGAGGGGGAGATAGAGGGGGACAGACAGAGGGGGGGACAGAGAGAGAGGGGACAGAGAGAGGGAAACAGAGAGAGGGCAACAGAGAGAGGGCGACAGAGAGAGGGGGAGAAAGAGGGGCACAGAGAGATAGGGGGACAGAGAGAGAGGGGACAGAGAGAGAGGGGACAGAGAGAGGCGACAGAGAGAGAGTGAGATAGAGGGGGACAGAGAGAGAGGGGGACAGAGAGAGAGGGGACAGAGAGAGGGAAACAGAGAGAGGGCAACAGAGAGAGGGCGACAGAGAGAGGGGGAGAAAGAGGGGCACAGAGAGATAGGGGGACAGAGAGAGAGGGGACAGAGAGAGGGCGACAGAGAGAGGGTGAGATAGAGGGGGACAGAGAGAGAGGGGACAGACAGAGAGGGGGACAGAGAGTGGGGTGACAGAGACGGGGGGACAGAGAGAGATGAGCATAGACTGGGGGAGAGAGTGGGGGTCAGAGAGAGGGGGACAAAAAGAGGGGGAGGTAGAGGGGGTCATAGAGACATGGGGACAGAGAGAGGAGGAGATAGAGGGAGTCAGAGGGAGGGGGACAGAGAGAGAGGCTCAGAGAGTGGGGGAGATAGAGGGGGTCATAGAGAGGGGGCAGAAAGAGGGTAAGATAGAGGGGGACAGAGAGAGGGGGACAGAGAGAGGGGGGATGCAGGGGGTCTGAGAGAGGCAGACAGAGGGAGGGGCACAGAGATTGGGGGAGATAGAGGGGTACAGAGGGAGGGTCACAGAGAGTGGGGGAGATAGAGGGGTCAGAGAGAGGGGGACAGAAAGAGCGGGAGGTAGAGGGGATCAGAGAGAGGGGGACAGAGAGAGGGGCACAGAGATTGGGTGAGATAGAGGGGGACAGAGAGAGAGGGGACAGAGAGAGGGGGACAGAGAGAGGGGGGAACAGAGAGAGAGGGAAAGAGAGAGGCGGGTGGGAGGGAGAGGGAGGCAGAGAGAGGGTGACAGAAAGAGGGGCAGGTAGTGGGGGTCAGAGAGAGAGGGACAGAAAGAATGGGAGTTAGAGGGGGTCAGAGACACACGGGGACGGAGAGAGAGGAGGAGATAGAGAAGGTCAGAGGGAGAAGGACAGAAAGAGGGTCAGAGAGAGTGGGGGAGGTAGAGGGGGTCAGAGAGAGGGGGACAGAGAGAGGGGCAGAGAGAGTGGGGGAGGTAGAGGGGGTCAGAGAGAGGGAGACAGAGAGAGGGGGAGATGTAGGGGGTCAGGGAGAGGGGGACAAAGGGAGGGGCACAGAGAGTGGGGGAAATAGAGGGGACAGAGACAGAGGGGCAGAGAGATGCGGGCAGGTAGAGTTGTACAGAGTGAGGTGGTCAGAGAGAGAGGGGAACAGAGAGAGGGGTAAAGAGAGAGGGGGCAGAGAGACGGAGCAGAGAGAGGGGGGAGCAGAGAGAGGGGGAAAGAGAGAGGCGGGTGGGATGGAGAGGGGGCAGAGAGAGGGCGACCGAAAGAGGGGCAGGTAGTGGGGATCAGAGAGAGATGGACAGGGAGAGGGGTGCAGAGAGTGGGGGAGATAGAGGGGGTCAGAGAGCAGGGGACCGAAAAAGTGGGAGGTAGAGGGGGTCAGAGATAGGGGCACAGAGAGTGGGGATATAGAGGGGAACAGAGAGAAAGGGGGAAGAGAGAGAGGGGTAGTGAGAGATGGGGCAGAGAGAGTGGGATAGAGTGAGGGGGTCAGAGAGAGAGGGGGACAGAGAGAGGGAAAAAGAGAGAGGGGGCAGAGAGAGAGGGGGGCATAGAGAGGGGGGCAGGAAGAGTGTGGCATAGAGAGGGGAGTATAAAGGGGGGGAGACAAAGAGGGGGGATAGAGAGAGGGGTGTGGGAGAGAGAGGGGGACAGAGAGAGGGGGACAGATAGATGGTGTGATAGGGGGTCAGAGGGAGAGGGACAGAGAGAGGGGCACAGAGAGTGGGGGAGATAGAGGGAGTCAGAGAGAGAGGGGGACAGAGAGAGGGGGAACGGGGGGGACAGAGAGAGGGGGACAGTGAGAGAGGCGGGTGGGAGAGAGAAGGGAACAGAGAGAGGGTGACAGAGAGGGGGGATAGAGAGAGGCGGGTGGGAGAGAGAGGGGGACAGAAAGAGGGGGAGATAGAGGGGGTCAGATGGAGAGGGACAGAGAGATGGGCACAGTGAGTGGGGGAGATAGAGGAGGTCAGAGAGAGGGGACAGAAAGAATTGGAGGTAGAGGGGATCAGAGATAGGGGCACAGAGAGAGGAGCACAGAGATTTGGGGAGATAGAGGGGAACAGAGAGAGAGGGGGCAGAGAGAGAATGGTAGAGTGAGGGGGTCAGAGAGAGAGGGGGACAGAGAGAGGGGAAAAAGAGAAAGGGGGGCAGTGAGAGGGCGACAGAGAGAGGGGGAGATAGAGGGGGACAGAGAGAGAGGGGGACAGAGAGAGTGGGGCAGAGAGAGGTGGACAGAGATAGAGGGACAGAGAGAGGGGGGACAGAAAGAAGGGGGACAGAGAGAGAGATGGGCACAGAGTGGGGGAGAGAGAGGGGGTCAGAGAGAGGGGGACAGAAAGAGAGGGAGGTAGAGGGGGTCAGAGAGACATGGGGACAGAGAGAGGAGGAGATAGAGGAGGTCAGAGGGAGGGTGACAGAGAGATAGGGAACAGAGAGAGGGGGACAGAGAGAGAGGGGGGAAAAGGGGGGGATAGAGAGAGGCGGGTGGGAGAGAGAGGGGGACAAAGAGAGGGGGAGGTAGAGGGGGTCAGAGGGATAGGGACAGAGAGATGGGCACAGTGAGTGGGGGAGTTAGAGGAGGTCAGAGAGAGAGGGACAGAAATAATTGGAGGTAGAGGGGATCAGAGATAGGGGCACAGAGAGAGGGGCACAGAGAGTTGGGGAGATAGAGGGGAACAGAGAGAGAGGGGGCAGAGAGAGAGGGGTAGAGTGAAGGGGTCAGAGAGAGAGGGGGACAGAGGGAGGGGGAGATAGAGGGGGACAGAGAGAGGTGGACAGAGAGAGTGGGGGCAGAGAGAGGTGGACAGAGAGAGGGGGGACAGAGAGAGAGGGGGGCATAGAGAGGGGGGCAGAAAGGGGGACACAGAGAGGGGGGAACAGAGAGAGGGGCAAAGAGAGAGGCGGGTGGGAGGGAGAGGGGGCAGAGAGAGGGCGACAGAAAAAGGGGCAGATAGTAGGCGTCAGAGAGAGGGGGACAGAGAGAGGGGCTCAGAGAGTGGGGGAGATAGAGGGAGTCAGAGAGAGGGGGACAGAAAATGTGGGAGATAGAGGGGGTCAGAGAGAGGGGGAAAGAGGGAGGGGGAGATAGAGGGGGTCAGAGAGAGGGGGACAGTAGCAGAAGGAGGTACAGGGAGGGGTTCAGAGAGTGTGCCACAGAGGGCGGGGCACAGAGATTGGGGAGATAGTCGGGGACAGAGAGAGTGACAGAGAGAGTGCGGCAGAGAGAGTAGGGGGCAGAGAGTGTGGGACAGAGTGAGGGGGTCAGAGAGAGAGTGGGGACAGAGAGAGAGGGACAGAGATAGGGGGCAGAATCAGGGGGGCATAGAGAGTGGGGTATAGAGAGGGGGTCAGAGAGACCGGGGAACAGAGAGAGGGGGAAAGAGAGAGGTGGTGGGAGGGGGACAGAGGGAGGGGGAGAGAGGGTGGGGCACAGGGAGTGGGGGAGATAGAGGCGGTCAGAGAGAGGGGACAGAAAGAGTGGGAGGTCGAGGGAGTCAGAGAGAGGGGGTCAGAGAGAGGGCGACAGAGAGAGGGGCACAGAGAGAGGGGCACAGAGAGAGGGGCACAGAGAGTGGGGGAGATAGGGGGGAAAGAGAGAGGGGACAGAGAGGGGGGGACAGAGAGACGGGGAGATAGAGGGGGAGAGAGAGAGGGGGACAGAGAGAGGGGGAGATAGAGGGGGTCAGAGGGAGGGGGAGAGACGGTGGGGCACAGGGAGAGGTGGAGATAGAGGGGGTCAGAGAGAGGGGGACAGAGAGGGGAAGATAGATGGGGACAGAGAGAGGGGGACAGAGAGTGGGGGACGGGGGGGGAGAGAGGGGTGACAGACAGTGGGGGACAGAGAGAGGGGTGACAGAGGGAGGGAGAGATAGAGGGGGACAGAGAGAGAGGGGGATAGAGAGAGTGGGGGCAGAGAGACGGGGACAGAGAGAGGGGGGACAGAGAGAGAGGGGGCAGAGAGAGAGGGCGACAGAGAGAGGGCGACAGAGAGTGGGGGAGATAGAGGGGGACAGAGAGAGAGGGTGACAGAGAGAGAGGGGGCAGAGAGAGAGGGGGCAGAGAGAGACGGACAGAGAGAGGGGCTCAGAGATTGGGGGAAATAGATGGGGTTATTGAGAGGGGGACAGAAACAGGGGGAGATAGAGGGGGACAGAGAGGGGGACAGAGAGAGGGGGGATGTAGGGGGTCACAGAGAGGGTGACAGAGGGAGGGGCGCAGTGAGTGGGGGAGATAGAGGGGTCAGAGAGAGAGGGACATAAAGGGCGGGATGTAGAGGTGGTCAGAGAGAGGGGGACAGAGAGAGATGCACAGAGAGTGGGGTAGATAGAGGGTGTCAGAGAGAGGGGGACAGAGAGAGGGGAAGATAGATGGGGACAGAGAGAGGGGGACAGAGAGTGGGGGACAGAGAGGGGGGAGAGAGGGATGACAGAAGAGGGGGACAGAGAGAGGGGAGACAGAGCGAGGGGGAGATGGAGGGGTACAGAGAGAGAGGGGTACAGAGAGAGGAGGCAGAGAGAGGGGGAGAGAGAGGGGGGACAGAGAGAGAGGGGGCAGAGAGAAAGGGCGACAGAGAGCGGGCGACAGAGAGAGGGCGACAGAGAGTGGGGGAGATAGAGGGCGACAGAGTGAGAGGGTAACAGAGAGAGGGGGACAGAGAGTGGGGGACGGGGGGGGAGAGAGGGGTGACAGACAGTGGGGGACAGAGAGAGGGGTGACAGAGGGAGGGAGAGATAGAGGGGGACAGAGAGAGATGGTGACAGAGAGAGAGGGGGCAGAGAGAGAGGGGGCAGAGAGAGACGGACAGAGAGAGGGGGACAGAAACTGGGGGAGATAGAGGGGGACAGAGAGGGGGACAGACGGGGGGGGGGGCACAGTGAGTGGTGGAGATAGAGGGGTCAGAGAGAGGGGGACAGAAAGAGAAGGTGGTAGAGGTGGTCAGCGAGAGGGGGACAGAGAGAGGGGCGCAGAGAGAGGTGCACAGAGAGTGGGGGAGAGAGAGGCAGAGAGAGATGCGGGCAGGGAGGCGGTCAGAGAGAGGGGAACAGAGAGAGGGGGTCAGAGAGAGGGGGACAGAGAGAGGAGCGCAGAGAGTGGGGGAGATAGAGGGGAACAGTGAGAGAGAGGGGGCAGAGAGAGAGAGGGGTAGAGAGACATGGGGACAGAGAGAGTGGGACAGAGTGAGTGGTCAGAGAGAGAGGGGGTCAGAGGGAGTGGGAGAGAGGGTGGGGCACAGGGAGAGGGGGAGATAGAGGGGGTCAGAGAGAGGGGGACAGAGAGTGTGGGTCAGAGGGGGGGAGAGAGGGGTGACAGACAGTGGGGGACAGAGAGAGGGGTGACAGAGGGAGGGAGAGATAGAGGGGGACAGAGAGAGAGGGGGATAAAGAGAGTGGGGGCAGAGAGACGGGTACAGAGAGAGGGGGGACAGAGAGAGAGGGGGCAGAGAGAGAGGGCGACAGAGAGAGGGCGACAGAGAGTGGGGGAGATAGAGGGGGACAGAGAGAGAGGGTGACAGAGAGAGAGAGGGGCCAGAGAAAGAGGGCGACAGAGAGTGGGGGAGATGGAGGGGGACAGAGAGAGAGGGTGACAGAGAGAGAGGTGGGGCAGAGAGAGAGGGGGCAGAGAGAGATGGACAGAGAGAGGGGCTCAGAGATTGGGGGAGATAGAGGGGTTCAGAGAGAGGGGGACAGAAACAGGGGGAGATAGAGGGGGACAGAGAGGGGGACAGAGAGAGGGGGGATGTAGGGGGTCACAGAGAGGGGGAACAGAGGGAGGGGCTCAGAGATTGGGGGAGATAGAGGGGTTCAGAGAGAGGGGGACAGAAACAGGGGGAGATAGAGGGGGACAGAGAGGGGGACAGAGAGAGGGGGGATGTAGGGGGTCACAGAGAGGGGGAACAGAGGGAGGGGCACAGTGAGTGGGGGAGATAGAGGGTGTCAGAGAGAGGGGGACAGAGAGAGGGGAAGATAGATGGGGACAGACAGAGAGGGACAGAGAGAGGGGAGACAGAGGGAGGGGGAGATAGAGGGGTACAGAGAGAGAGGGGTACAGAGAGAGAGGGGGCAGAGAGAGGGGGAGAGAGAGGGGGGGACAGAGAGAGAGGGGGCAGAGAGAGAGGGCGTCAGAGAGAGGGCGACAGAGAGTGGGGGAGATAGAGGGGGACAGAGTGAGAGGGTGACAGAGAGAGAGGGGGCAGAGAGAGAGGGGGCAGAGAGAGACGGACAGAGAGAGGGGCTCAGAGATTGGGGGTGATAGAGGGTGTCAGAGAGAGGGGGACAGAAACAGGGGGAGATAGAGAGGGACAGAGAGTGGGACAGACGGATGGGCACAGTGAGTGGTGGAGATAGAGGGGTCAGAGAGAGGTGGACAGAAAGAGCAGGAGGTAGAGGTGGTCAGAGAGGGGGACAGAGAGAGGGGCGCAGAGAGAGGTGCACAGAGAGTGGGGGAGATAGAGGGGGACAGAGAGAGAATGGACAGAGAGAGGGGCAGAGAGAGATGCGGGCAGGGAGGCGGTCAGAGAGAGGGGAACAGAGAGAGGGGGACAGAGAGAGAGGGCGCCGAGAGAGGGGGGCATAGAGAGGGGGTCAGAGAGAGGGGGACAGAGAGAGGGGGACAGAAAGAGGAGCGCAGAGAGTGGGAGAGATAGAGGGGAACAGTGAGAGAGAGGGGGCAGAGAGAGAGGGGTAGAGAGACATGGGGACAGAGAGAGTGGGACAGAGTGAGGGGTCAGAGAGAGAGGGGGACAGAGAGTGAAAAAAAGAGAGAAGGGGCAGAGTGAGAGGGGGCAGAGAGAGGGTGACAGAGAGGGGGCAGAGAGCGGGGGAGAGAGGGAGGGGACAGAGGGAGGAGAACAGGGAGAGGTGGACAGAGAGAGAGGCGGGTGGGAGAGAGAGCGGGACAGAGAGAGAGGGCGCTGAGAAAGAGGGGGGAAAAAGGGAGGATAGAGGGAGACGGGTGCGACAGAGAGGGGGCAGAGAGAGGGCGACAGAGAGAGGGGGTCAGATAGAGGGGGAATAGAGAGGGTGGACAGATAGAGGCGAGACAGAGATGGGGGACAGAGAGAGGGGGAACAGATAGAGCAGGGGACAGAGAGAGAGAGAGGGGACTGAGAGACGGTGACAGAGAGGGGACAGAGAAAGGGTGACAGAGAGAGGGTGGCAGAGAGAGAGGGGGAAAGAAGGAGGGGGATCAGAGAGAGGGGGACAGTGGGAGGGGGGACAGAGAGACGGTGACAGAGAGGGGGCAGAGAGAGGGCGACAGAGAGAGGGGGACAGATAAAGGGGGAACAGAGAGAGGGGGAGAGAGAGAGGGGGCAGAGAGAGGGGTGACAGAGAGAGGGGGGACAGAGAGCGGGGGAAAAGAGGGAAGGGTTGACAGAGAAACGGTGACAGAGAGGGGGCAGAGAGAGGCGACAGAGAGAGGGGGACAGAGAGAGGGGGCAGACAGAGGGGGGAGAGAGAGAGGAGGACAGAGCGAGGGGACAGCGAGTGGGGGAGATAGAGGTGGTCAGAGAGAGAGGGGACAGAGAGGGTGGACAGATAGAGGTGGGACAGAGAGGGGAGACAGAGAGAGGACTGCAGAGAGTGGGGGGGATAGAGGTGGTCAGAGGGAATGGGTCAGAGAGAGAGAGGGACAGAAAGAGGGGGGACAGAGAGAGAGGGGGCAGAGAGTGGGGCAGATAGAGGGGGGCAGAGAGAGGGGGACAGAGAGAGGGGGGCAGAGAGAGGGGGACAGAGAGAGATGGGGCAGAGAGCAGGGTAAAGAGAGAGAGAGAGACGGGTGGGAGAGAGAGGGGGGCAGAGAGTGGGGGAGATAGAGGGGGTCAGAGAGAGGGGGACAGAGAGAGAGAGGCGGGCAGAGAGAGAGGGCGCAGAGTGAGGGTACAGAGCGAGGGGGCAGGGGAGAGAGGGGGTCAGAGAGAGGGAAGACAGGGAGAAGGGAGACAGAGAGAGGGGTTACAGAGAGAGGGGGACAGAGGGAGGGGGACCGAGAGAGGGGGACAGAGAGAGGGGGACAGAGGGAGGGGGACAGAGAGACGGTGACAGAGCGAGGGGGACAGAGAGAGGGGGACAGAGAGAGTGGGACGGGGGGGGACAGAGAGAGGGGGACAGAAACAAAGGGGACAGAGACAGGGGGGACAGAGAGAGGGGGACAGAGAGAGGGGGAACAGAGAGAGGGGGGACAGAGAGAGGGGTGACAGAGAGAGGTGGACAGATAGAGACGGTACAGAGAGTGGGAGAGAGAGGGTGACCAGAGAGGGGGGCCAGAGAGAGGTGGACAGAGAGAGGAGGGAAAGAGAGGGGGGGGCAGTGAGGGGGTAAAGAGAGAGGCGGGTGGGGGGGAGTGGGGTCAAAGAGATGGCGACAGAGACAGGGGGACAGACAGTGGGGGAGATAGATGGGGTCAGAGAGAGGGGCGTCAGAGAGAGGGGGACAGAGAGAGAGAGGCGGGCAGAGAGAGGGTACAGAGCGAGGGGGCAGGGAGAGATGGGGTCAGAGAGAGGGAAGACAGAGAGAGGGGAGACAGAGAGAGGGGAGACAGAGAGAGGGGGTACAGAGAGAGAGGGGGCAGAGAGCGGAGGGAGAGAGAGGGGGCAGAGAGGGGGCAGAGAGAGAGGGGGGACAGAGAGAGGGGGACAGAGAGAGGGGGACAGAGGGAGGGGACAGAGAGAGGAGGACAGAGAGAGTGGGAAGGGGGGGACAGAGAGAGGGGGACAGAAACAGAGGGGACAGAGACAGGGGTGGAACAGAGAGAGGGGGACAAGAGAGTGGGACAGAGAGAGGGGGACAGAGAGAGGGGGACAGAAAGAGGGGGACGGGGGGGGGACAGAGAGAGGGGGACAGAAACAAAGGGGACAGAGACAGGGGGGACAGAGAGAGGGGGACAGAGAGAGGGGGAACAGAGAGAGGGGGGACAGAGAGAGGGGTGACAGAGAGAGGTGGACAGATAGAGACGGTACAGAGAGTGGGAGAGAGAGGGTGACCAGAGAGGGGGGCCAGAGAGAGGTGGACAGAGAGAGGAGGGAAAGAGAGGGGGGGGGGCAGTGAGGGGGTAAAGAGAGAGGCGGGTGGGGGGGAGTGGGGTCAAAGAGATGGCGACAGAGACAGGGGGACAGACAGTGGGGGAGATAGATGGGGTCAGAGAGAGGGGCGTCAGAGAGAGGGGGACAGAGAGAGAGAGGCGGGCAGAGAGAGGGTACAGAGCGAGGGGGCAGGGAGAGATGGGGTCAGAGAGAGGGAAGACAGAGAGAGGGGAGACAGAGAGAGGGGAGACAGAGAGAGGGGGTACAGAGAGAGGGGGCAGAGAGCGGAGGGAGAGAGAGGGGGCAGAGAGGGGGCAGAGAGAGAGGGGGGACAGAGAGAGTGGGGACAGAGAGAGGGGGACAGAGGGAGGGGACAGAGAGACGGTGACAGAGCGAGGGGGACAGAGAGAGGAGGACAGAGAGAGTGGGAAGGGGGGGACAGAGAGAGGGGGACAGAGAGAGGGGGACAGAGAGAGGGGGACAGAGAGAGGGGGAGATAGAGGGAGTCAGAGAGAGAGGGTGGCAGAGAGAGGGGGGGACAGGGAGAGAAGGGGGCAGAGAGAGGGGGGCAGAGGGAGGGCCAGAGAGAGGGCGGACAGAGAGAGGCGGGGACTGAGAGAGAGAGCGGGACAGAGAGAGGGGGCAGAGAGAGATGGTGGCAGAGAGAGAGCGGAAAGAGGGAGGGGGCAGAGAGAGGGTGACAGAGAGAGGGGACAGCGAGTGGGGGAGATAAAGGGCGTCAGAGATGGGGGACAGAGAGAGAGGGACAGATAGAGGCGGGATAGAGAGGGGTGACAGAGAGAGAGGGGACAGAGAGGGTGGACAGATAGAGGCGTGACAGAGAGGGTGGACAGAGAGAGGAGGGCAGAGAGAGGGTGACAGAGAGAGGGGGACAGAGAGAGGGGTACTGAGTGGGTGTGAGAGCGGGGAGTCAGAGATTGGGGGGATGGAGAGAGTGGGGAACAGAGTGAGAGGGGGACAGAGACAGTGGGGCACAGAGAGAGGGGGACAGAGAGAGAGGTGGGTGTGAGGGAGAGCGGGACAGAGAGAGAGGGGGACAAAGAGACGGGGGACAAAGAGGGGGGATAGAGGGAGGCGGGTGGGAGAGAGAGGGGGTCAGAGAGAGGTTGGTGTGAGAGAGAAGGTGTCATAGAGAGGCGGGTGGAAGGGAGAACGGGACAGAGAGCGGGGGGGGACCGAGAGAGGGGGGGGGGACAAAGAGGGGGGATAGAGGGAGGCTGGTGGGAGAGAGAGGGGGTAATAGAGAGGGCGACAGAGAGAGTGGGACAGAGAGTGGGTCAGATAGAAGGGGTCAGAGAGAGGGGACAGAGAGAGAGGGTGACAGAGGGAGGGTGACAGAGAGACGGTGTCAGAGACAGGGGACTGTGGGGGGGGACAGAGAGAGGGAGTCAGAGAGAGGGAGACAGAGAGTGGGGGAACAGAGAGAGCGGGACAAAGAGAGATGGGGACAAAGAGGGTGGAGAGAGGGGGACATAGAGTGGGGGTCAGAGAGAGGATGATCGAGAGAGGGGGACAGAGAGTGGGTGAGATAGAGGGGGTCAGTGAGAGGGGGACAGAGAGAGGGGGAAACAGAGAGTGGGGGAACAGAGAGAGCGGGACAGAGAGAGATGTGGACAAAGAAGGGGGGAGAGAGGGGACAGAGAGTGGGGGTCAGAGAGAGGATGATCGAGAGAGGGGGACAGAGATTGGGTGAGATAGAGGGGGTCAGTGAGAGGGGGACAGAGAGAGAGGGGGACAGAGTGGGGGTACAGAGAGGGCGGGACAGAGAGAGATGGGGACAAAAAGGGGGGAGAGAGAGGGGGACAGAGAGAGGGAGGTCAGAGAGAGGATGATCGAGAGAGGGGGACATAGAGTGGGTGGGATAGAGGGGGTCAGTGAGGGGGGACAGAGACAGAGGGGGACAGAGAGAGGGGGGACAGAGTGAGGGGGAACAGAAAGAGGGGGAACAGAGAGAGGGGGAACAGAGAGAGGGGGGTCAGAGAGAGGGGGGACAGAGAGAGTGGACATATTGAGGCCGGACAGGTGAGGGACAGAGAGAGGGGGACGGGGGGACAGAGCGACAGTCACAGAGAGGGGGCAGAGAGAGGGCGACAGAGAGAGGGGGCAGAGAGGGGGGAACAGAGAGAGGGGGGAATAGAGAGAGGGGCGATACAGAGCGGTAGAGAGAGAAGGAGGGGGGCACAGGGGGGCAGAGTTATGGGGACAGAGGGAGGGTGGAAAGAGCGACGGAGACAGAGGGGGCAGAGAGTTGGCGACAAAGAAAGGGTACAGAGAGAGGGGGCCAGAGAGAGGGGGGACAGAGAGAAGGGAGGACAGAGAGATAGGGTCAGAGAGGGGGGGAGAGAGAAAGGGGGGGCAGAGAGACGGGGACAGAGATGGTGGACAGAGAGAGAGGGACAGAGGGTGGGGGTACAGAGAGCGCGGGACAGAGAGAGGGGGACAGAGAGAGGGGGCAGAGGGAGGGGGGACAGAGAGACGGTGACAGACAGAGGGCAGAGAGAGGGCGACAGAGTGAGGGGTCAGAGAGCGGAGGAGAGAGAGGGGAACAGAAAGATGGGGGACAGAGAGAGAGGGGGGACAGAGAGAGGGAGGAGAGAGAGACGGGGACGGGGGGAACAGAGAGAGGGGGACAGAGAGAAGGGGGTACAGAGAAAAGGGGGTCAGAGAGAGGGGGTCAGAGACACGGCGACAGAGAAAGGGGAACAGAGAGAGGGGGACAGAGGGAGGGGGAAAGAGAGAAAGGGGGGACAGAGAGAGAGAGACAGAGGGGGGGACAGATAGAGGGGGAACACAGAGCGGGGGAGAGAGAGAGGGGGGACAGAGAAAGGGGGGACAGAGAGAGTGGCACAGAGAGAGAGGCGGGACAGAGAGGGGGCAGAGAGTGAGCGACAGAAAGGGTGGGGTAGAGAGGGGGTGACAGAGATGGGGGGACAGAGAGAGGTGGACAGAGGGAGGGGGGCAAGAGAGAGCCGGTGACAGAGACGGGGCAGAGGGAGGGCGACAGAGCAAGGGGGTGCAGAGAGACAGGGGAGAGAGAGAGGGCACCGAGGTGGGCAGCAGAAAGACGGTGACTGAGAGGAGGCAGAGAGAGGGCGACAAGGGGGGGGGGGTTGGCAGCGAGAGAGGGGGACAGAGAGAGGGGGGACAGAGAGAGGGGAAACAGAAAGAGGGGGAACAGAGAGAGGGGGAACAGAGAGAGGGGGGACAGAGCGAGAGGGACAGAGAGACGGTGACAGAGAGGGGACAGAGAGACGGCGACAGAGAGACGGCGACAGAGAGAGGGGGGACAGAGAGAAGGGGGGACAGAGAGAGGGGGGTCAGAGAGACGGGGTCAGAGAAAGGGGGACAGAGAGAGTGGACATATTGAGGCGGGACAGGGGGAGCAGAGAGAGGGGGATGGGGGGACAGAGAGACAGTGACAGAGAGGGGGCAGAGAGAGGGCGACAGAGAGAGGGGGCAGAGAAGCGGGAATAGAGAGATGGTGACTGAGAGGGGGCAAAGAGAGGGCGACAGAGAGGGGAGGACGGGGGACAGAGAGAGGGGTCAGAGAGAGGGGTACAGAGAGATGGGGACAGAGAGAGGGGGAACAGAGAGAGGGGGAACAGAGAGAGGGGGGACAGAGAGAGGGGGGCAGAGGGAGGGGGGCAGAGGAAGGGGGGCAGAGGGAGGGGGGACAGAGGGAGTGGGGACAGAGGGGGGAACAGAGAGCGGGGGGATCATACAGAGTGGGACACAGAGAGAGGGAAAACAGAGAGAGGGGGGCACAGAGACGGCGACAGAGGAGGGGGCAGAGAGAAGGGGGGACAGAGAGAGGGGGGTCAGAGAGACGGGGGTCAGAGAAAGGGGGGACAGAGAGAGTGGACATATTGAGGCGGGACTGGGGGAGCAGAGAGAGGGGGATGGGGGGACAGAGAGACAGTGACAGAGAGGGGGCAGAGAGAGGGCGACAGAGAGAGGGGGCAGAGAAGGTGGAATAGAGAGATGGTGACTGAGAGGGGGCAAAGAGAGGGCGACAGAGAGGGGAGGACGGGGGACAGAGAGAGGGGTCAGAGAGAGGGGTACAGAGAGATGGGGACAGAGAGAGGGGGAACAGAGAGAGGGGGAACAGAGAGAGGGGGGACAGAAATAGGGGGACAGAGAGGGGGGGACAAAGAGAAGAGGGACAGAGACAGGGGGACAGAGAGAGGGGGACAGAGGGAGGGGGGACAGAGAGAGGGGGACAGAGAGAGGGGGGACAGAGGGAGGGGGACAGAGTGAGGCGGTGACAGAGACGGGGCACAGAGAGGGAGAAAGAGCAAAGGGGTGCAGAGAGAGAGGGGACAGAGAGAGGGGACCAAGGGGGGCGGCAGAGAAACGGTGACTGAGAGGGGGCAGAGAACGGGTGACAAAGAGGGGGGGACGGGGGGGACAGAGAGAGAGGGGGACAGAGAGAGGGTGGACAGAGAGGGAGGGACAGAGAGACGGTGACAGAGAGGGACAGAGAGATGGCGACAGAGAGAGGGGGGGCAGAGAGAAGGGGGAACAGAGAGAGGCGGACAGAGAGAGGGGGGACAGAGAGAGGGGGGACAGAGAGAGGGGGGACAGAGAGTGTGGACATATTGAGGTGGGACGGGGGACAGAGAGAGGGGGACGGGGGACAGAGAGACAGTGACACAGAGGGGGCAGTGAGAGGGGGTCAGAGAGAGGGAGGGACAGAGAGTGGGGGAACAGAGTGAGCGGGACAGAGAGAGATGGGGACAAAGAAGGGGGGAGAGAGAGAGGGGGACAGAGAGTGGAGGTCAGAGAGAGGATGATCGAGAGAGGGGGACAGAGAGTGGGTGAGATAGAGGGGGCCAGTGACAGGGGGACAGAGAGAGAGAGGGGGACAGAGAGAGAGAGGGGACAGAGAGAGGGGGGACAGAGAGAGGTGTACAGAGAGAGGGTGGAAAGAGAGTGGGGGACAGAGAGAGGGAGGGACAGGGGGGGCAGAGAGAAGGCAGACAGAGAGAGGGGGACAGAGGGAGAGGAGACAGAGTGAGCGGGGACAGAGAGAGGGGGTCAGAGAGAGCGGGGACAGAGAGAGGGGGACAGAGGGAGGAGGTACAGAGGGAGGGGGACAGAGAGAAAGTGACAGAGAGGGGGCAGAAATAGGGCGACAGAGAGGGGGCAGAGAGATGTGGGACAGAGAGAGGCGTGACGGGGGGCAGCAGAGAGAGAGGGGATAGAGAGAGAGAGGGACAGAGAGAGAGGGGGACAGAGAGAGGGGAAACAGAGAGAGGGGGAACAGAGAGAGGGGTACAGAGAGAGTGGGGTCAGAGAGGGGGATAGAGACAGTGGGACAGAGAGACGGGGACAGAGAGAGGGGGGTCAGAGAGAGGGGGATAGAGAGAGGGACAGAGAGACGGTGACAGAGCGCGGGCAGAGAGCGGGGAAAAGGAGAGGGTTGATAGAGAGCGGGGAGAGAGAAGGAGGGGGTCAGAGGGGGTGCAGAGAGAGGGGAACAGAGGAAGGGGGTACAGAGAGAGGGGACAGAGTGAGCGGGGACAGAGAGACGGTGACAGAGATGGTGGACAGAAAGAGGGGGGACAGAGAGATGGGGACAGGGAGAGGGGGACAGAGGCAGGGGGGACAGAGAGCCGTGGACAGAGAGAGGAGGGACAGAGAGGGGGGCACAGAGAGAGGGGACAGAGAGAGGGGAGACAGAGAGACTGTGACAGAAAGCGTGCAGAGAGAGGGCGACAGAGAGAAGGGGGACAGAGAGATGGGGACGGGGAGAGGGGGACAGAGGCAGGGGGGACAGAGAGCCGTGGACAGAGAGAGGAGGGACAGAGAGGGGGGCACAGAGAGAGGGGACAGAGAGAGGGGAGACAGAGAGACTGTGACAGAAAGCGTGCAGAGAGAGGGCGACAGAGAGAAGGGGGACAGAGAGATGGGGACGGGGGGTGGAACAGAGAGAAGGCGGACAAGAGAGAGGGGGACAGAGAGACAGGGATGGGGGGGACAGAGAGAGGGGGGACAGAGAGAGAGGGGATAGAGAGACGGGACAGAGAGAGGGGGACAGGGGAAGGAGGGAAACAGAGAGGGGGTGACAGAGAGAGGGGGGGGGGGGGGGGGGGGGGGGGGGGGGGGGGGGGGGGGGGCAGGGGGGGGGAGAGAGAGGGGGGGACAGAGGAGAGAGGCGGGACGGAGAGAGTGGGAGAGAGCGGGGTTCAGAGAGGCGGGGGACAGAGAGAGGGGGTGGGACAGAGGGGGGGTCAGAGAGACGGGGGACAGGAGGGGGGCAGAGGGGGGGGGACAGAGAGAGGGGGGCGGACAGAGAGAGAGAGGGGGGACAGGAGAGAGGGGGAGGACAGAGAGAGGGGGGGCAGACAGAGAGAGAGGGGGACAGAGAGAGGGGGGACAGAGAGAGGGGGACAGAGAGAGGGGGGACAGAGAGAGGGGGGGCAGAGAGAGGCGGACAGAGAGAGGGGGACAGAGAGGGGGGGCAGAGAGAAGGGGACAGGGAGGGAGGGGGATAGAGAGACGGTGACAGAGCGGGGGCAGAGAGCGGGGGACAAGGAGAGGGGGGATAGAGAGCGGGAGAGAGAGAAGGAGGGGGGCAGAGGGAGGCAGATAGAGTGGGACAGAGGGAGGGGGGACAGAGCGAAGGTGACAGAGAGGGGGCAGAGAGAGGGCGACAAAGAGAGGGGACCAAGAGAGGGGGACAGAGAGAGGGGGACAGAGAGAGAGGTCAGAGAGCGGGGGAGAGAGAAGAGGGGGCAGAGAGACGGGGACAGAAATGGTGGACAGAGAGAGGGGGTACAGAGAAATGGGGACAGAGAGTGGGGGACAGAGGGAGGGGGTACAGAGAGAGCGGGACAGAGAGAGGGAGGACAGAGAGAGTGGACAGAGGGAGGGGGGACAAAGAGACGGTGACAGAGAGAGGGCAAAGAGAGGGCGACAGAGAGAGGGGGACAGAGAGCGGGGGAGAGAGGGGGGGAACAGAGAATTGGGGGACAGAGAGAGGGAGACAGAGAGAGGGAGAACAGAGAGACGGTGACGGGGGGAACAGAGAGAGGGGTGACAGAGAGAAGGGGGGACAGAGAGAAGGGGGACAGCGAGAGGGGGACAGAGTGACGGGGACAGAGAGAGGGGGACAGAGGGAGGGGGGAACAGAGAGGGGGGACAGACAGAGGGGGAACAGAGAGAGGGGACAGAGAGAGGGGGGAGACAGAGAGGCAGAACTGAAAGGGGGGCAGAGAGACGGTGACAGAGAGGGGGCAGAGAGAGGGCGACAAAAAGGGTGGGGTAGAGAGGGGGGGACAGAGATGGGGCACAGAGAGCGGGGGAGAGAGAGAGGGGTCGGAGAGAGGGGTGACAGAGAGAGCTGGGGACAGAAATAGGGGGACAGAGAGGGGGGGACAAAGAGAAGAGGGACAGAGACAGGGGGACAGAGAGAGGGGGACAGAGGGAGGGGGGACAGAGAGAGGGGGACAGAGAGAGGGGGGACAGAGGGAGGGGGACAGAGTGAGGCGGTGACAGAGACGGGGCACAGAGAGGGAGAAAGAGCAAAGGGGTGCAGAGAGAGAGGGGACAGAGAGAGGGGACCAAGGGGGGCGGCAGAGAAACGGTGACTGAGAGGGGGCAGAGAACGGGTGACAAAGAGGGGGGGGACGGGGGGGACAGAGAGAGAGGGGGACAGAGAGAGGGTGGACAGAGAGGGAGGGACAGAGAGACGGTGACAGAGAGGGGACAGAGAGATGGCGACAGAGAGAGGGGGGGCAGAGAGAAGGGGGAACAGAGAGAGGCGGACAGAGAGAGGGGGGACAGAGAGAGGGGGGACAGAGAGAGGGGGGACAGAGAGTGTGGACATATTGAGGTGGGACGGGGGACAGAGAGAGGGGGACGGGGGACAGAGAGACAGTGACACAGAGGGGGCAGTGAGAGGGGGTCAGAGAGAGGGAGGGACAGAGAGTGGGGGAACAGAGTGAGCGGGACAGAGAGAGATGGGGACAAAGAAGGGGGGAGAGAGAGAGGGGGACAGAGAGACGGGGACAGAGAGAGGGGGGTCAGAGAGAGGGGGATAGAGAGAGGGACAGAGAGACGGTGACAGAGCGCGGGCAGAGAGCGGGGAAAAGGAGAGGGTTGATAGAGAGCGGGGAGAGAGAAGGAGGGGGTCAGAGGGGGTGCAGAGAGAGGGGAACAGAGGAAGGGGGTACAGAGAGAGGGGACAGAGTGAGCGGGGACAGAGAGACGGTGACAGAGATGGTGGACAGAAAGAGGGGGGACAGAGAGATGGGGACAGGGAGAGGGGGACAGAGGCAGGGGGGACAGAGAGCCGTGGACAGAGAGAGGAGGGACAGAGAGGGGGGCACAGAGAGAGGGGACAGAGAGAGGTGAGACAGAGAGACTGTGACAGAAAGCGTGCAGAGAGAGGGCGACAGAGAGAAGGGGGACAGAGAGATGGGGACGGGGAGAGGGGGACAGAGGCAGGGGGGACAGAGAGCCGTGGACAGAGAGAGGAGGGACAGAGAGGGGGGCACAGAGAGAGGGGACAGAGAGAGGGGAGACAGAGAGACTGTGACAGAAAGCGTGCAGAGAGAGGGCGACAGAGAGAAGGGGGACAGAGAGATGGGGACGGGGGGTGGAACAGAGAGAAGGCGGACAAGAGAGAGGGGGACAGAGAGACAGGGATGGGGGGGACAGAGAGAGGGGGGACAGAGAGAGAGGGGATAGAGAGACGGGACAGAGAGAGGGGGACAGGGGAAGGAGGGAAACAGAGAGGGGGTGACAGAGAGAGGGGGGACATAGAGACGGGAACAGAGAGACGGGGGGACAGAGAGAGGGACAGAGAGGGTGGACAGAGAGAGTGGTACAGAGAGAGAGGCGGGACGGAGAGAGTGGGAGATAGCGGGGTTCAGAGAGGCGGGGAACAGAGAGAGGGTGGACAGAGGGGGGTCAGAGAGACGGTGACAGAGAGGGGGCAGAGGGGGGGGGACAGAGAGAGGGGGCGGACAGAGAGAGAGAGGGGGACAGAGAGAGGGGAGGACAGAGAGAGGGGGCAGACAGAGAGAGAGGGGGACAGAGAGAGGGGGGACAGAGAGAGGGGGACAGAGAGAGGGGGGACAGAGAGAGGGGGGGCAGAGAGAGGCGGACAGAGAGAGGGGGACAGAGAGGGGGGGCAGAGAGAAGGGGACAGGGAGGGAGGGGGATAGAGAGACGGTGACAGAGCGGGGGCAGAGAGCGGGGGACAAGGAGAGGGGGGATAGAGAGCGGGAGAGAGAGAAGGAGGGGGGCAGAGGGAGGCAGATAGAGTGGGACAGAGGGAGGGGGGACAGAGCGAAGGTGACAGAGAGGGGGCAGAGAGAGGGCGACAAAGAGAGGGGACCAAGAGAGGGGGACAGAGAGAGGGGGACAGAGAGAGAGGTCAGAGAGCGGGGGAGAGAGAAGAGGGGGCAGAGAGACGGGGACAGAAATGGTGGACAGAGAGAGGGGGTACAGAGAAATGGGGACAGAGAGTGGGGGACAGAGGGAGGGGGTACAGAGAGAGCGGGACAGAGAGAGGGAGGACAGAGAGAGTGGACAGAGGGAGGGGGGACAAAGAGACGGTGACAGAGAGAGGGCAAAGAGAGGGCGACAGAGAGAGGGGGACAGAGAGCGGGGGAGAGAGAGGGGGAACAGAGAATTGGGGGACAGAGAGAGGGAGACAGAGAGAGGGAGAACAGAGAGACGGTGACGGGGGGAACAGAGAGAGGGGTGACAGAGAGAAGGGGGGACAGAGAGAAGGGGGACAGCGAGAGGGGGACAGAGTGACGGGGACAGAGAGAGGGGGACAGAGGGAGGGGGGAACAGAGAGGGGGGACAGACAGAGGGGGAACAGAGAGAGGGGACAGAGAGAGGGGGGAGACAGAGAGGCAGAACTGAAAGGGGGGCAGAGAGACGGTGACAGAGAGGGGGCAGAGAGAGGGCGACAAAAAGGGTGGGGTAGAGAGGGGGGGACAGAGATGGGGCACAGAGAGCGGGGGAGAGAGAGAGGGGTCGGAGAGAGGGGTGACAGAGAGAGCTGGGGACAGAAATAGGGGGACAGAGAGGGGGGGACAAAGAGAAGAGGGACAGAGACAGGGGGACAGAGAGAGGGGGACAGAGGGAGGGGGGACAGAGAGAGGGGGACAGAGAGAGGGGGGACAGAGGGAGGGGGACAGAGTGAGGCGGTGACAGAGACGGGGCACAGAGAGGGAGAAAGAGCAAAGGGGTGCAGAGAGAGAGGGGACAGAGAGAGGGGACCAAGGGGGGCGGCAGAGAAACGGTGACTGAGAGGGGGCAGAGAACGGGTGACAAAGAGGGGGGGACGGGGGGGGACAGAGAGAGAGGGGGACAGAGAGAGGGTGGACAGAGAGGGAGGGACAGAGAGACGGTGACAGAGAGGGGACAGAGAGATGGCGACAGAGAGAGGGGGGGGGCAGAGAGAAGGGGGAACAGAGAGAGGCGGACAGAGAGAGGGGGGACAGAGAGAGGGGGGACAGAGAGAGGGGGGACAGAGAGTGTGGACATATTGAGGTGGGACGGGGGACAGAGAGAGGGGGACGGGGGACAGAGAGACAGTGACACAGAGGGGGCAGAGAGAGGGCGACAGAGAGAGAGGGAGCAGAGGGGGGGGACAGAGAGTGGGGGACAGAGGGAGGGGGGACAGAGAGATGGTGACTGAGAGGGACAAAGAGAGAGCGACAGAGAGGGGAGGACGGGGGGGAAAGAGAGAGGGGTCAGAGAGGGGTACAGAGAGATGGGGACAGAGAGAGGGGGAACAGAGAGAGGGGGACAGAGAGAGGGGGCCAGAGAGGGGGACAGAGAGGGGGAAAACAGAGAGCGGGTGGGTCAGAGAGAGTGGGACATAGAGAGGGGGAACAGAGAGAGGGCAGAGAGACGGCGACAGAGAGTGGGCAGAGAGAGGGCGACAAAGAGAGGGGACAGTGAGGAGGGGGCAGAGAGAGGGGGACAGAGAGAGGTGGGCAGAGGGAGGGGGGCAGAGGAAGGGGGGACTGAGAGATGGTGTCAGAGAGCGGGCAGAGAGAGGGCGACAAAGAGAGGGGAAAGTGAGGGGGTGAAAGAGAGAGGGGGACAGAGAGAGGGCGCAGAGAGCGGGGGGTACAGAGACAGAGGGAGACAGAGAGCGGGGGGTACAGAGACTGAGGGGGACAGTGAGGGGGGGACAGAGAGAGGGGGAAAAGAGAGGGGGACAGAGAGATGGGACAAAGGGGGGCAGAGAGAGGGGACAAAGAGAGGGCGGACAGAGAGAGGGGGAACAGAGAGAGGGGGCAGAGAGACGGTGACAGAGAGGGGGGGACAATAGACAATAGACAATAGACAATAGATGCAGGAGTAGGCCATTCTGCCCTTCGAGCCTGCACCGCCATTCAATATGATCATGGCTGATCATTCCTAATCAGTATCCTGTTCCAGCCTTATCTCCATACCCCTTGACTCCACTATCTTTAAGAGCTCTATCCAATTCTTTCTTAAAAGAATCCAGAGACTGGGCCTCCACTGCCCTCTGGGGCAGAGCATTCCACACAGCCACCACTCTCTGGGTGAAGTAGTTTCTCCTCATCTCTGTCCTAAATGGTCTACCCCGTATTTTTAAGTTGTGTCCTCTGGTTCGGCACTCCCCCATCAACGGAAATATGTTCCCTCCTGCCAGAGTGTCCAGTCCTTTCATAATCCTATACGTTTCAATCAGATCCCCTCTCAGTCTTCTAAACTCAAGGGTATACAAGCCCAGTCGCTTCAGTCTTTCCGTGTAAGGCAATCCTGCCATTCCAGGAATTGACCTCGTGAACCTACGCTGCACTCCCTCAATAGCCAGAATGTCTTTCCTCAAATTTGGAGACCAGAACTGTACACAGTACTCCAGGTGTGGTCTCACCAGGGCCCTGTACAGCTGCAGAAGCACCTCTTTGCTTCTATACTCAATCCCTCTTGTTATGAAGGCCAGCATGCTATTAGTCTTCTTCACGACCTGCTGTACCTGCATGCTTGCCTTCATTGACTGGTGGACAAGAACACCCAGATCTCTCTGAACAGCCCCTTTACCTAATTGGATACCATTGAGGTAGTAATCTGCCTTCCTGTTCTTGCCACCAAAGTGGATAACCAGACATTTATCCACATTAAACTGCATCTGCCATGCATCTGCCCACTCACCTAACTTTTCCAGGTCACCCTGTAATCCCCTAACATCCTCATCACATTTCACCCTACCACCTAGCTTTGTGTCATCAGCAAATTTGCTAATGTTATTGCTGATACCATCTTCTGTATCATTCACATATATTGTAAAAAGCTGCGGTCCCAGCACGGATCCCTGCGGTACCCCACTGGTCACTGCCTGCCATTTCGAAATGGAGCCGTTAATCACTACCCTTTGTTTCCTATTAGCCAACCAATTCTCTATCCGATCTAGTACTTTGCCCCCAATCCCGTGCGCCCTAATTTTACTCACTAACCTCTTGTGTGGGACTTTATCAAAAGCTTTCTGAAAGTCCAGGTACACTACATCCACTGGATCTCCCTCGTCCATCTTCCGAGTTACATCCTCAAAAAATTCAAGAAGATTAGTCAAGCATGATTTCCCCTTCATAAATCCATGCTGACTCTGTCCTATCCTGTTACTATTATCCAGATGTGCCGTAATTTCATCCTTTATAATAGACTCCAGCATCTTTCCCACCACTGAGGTCAGACTAACTGGTCTATAATTTCCTGCATTCTCCCGCCCACCCTTCTTAAAAAGTGGCACAACATTAGCCGCCCTCCAATCCTCAGGAACCGACCCCGATTCTATTGAACTCTGGAAAATAATCACCAGTGCATCCACGATTTCACGAGCCACCTCCTTCAGTACCCTGGGATGCAGGCCATCAGGTCCCGGAGACTTATCAACCTTCAGACCTAACAGTCTCTCCAACACCAAATCCTGGCAAATAGAAATTCCCTTAAGTTCAGGTCCTTCAGCCACTGTTACCTCAGGGAGATTGCTTGTGTCTTCCCCAGTGAACACAGATCTGAAGTACCCATTTAATTCCTCTGCCATTTCTTCGTTCCCAGTAATATATTCCCCTGCTTCTGTCTTCAAGGGCCCAATTTTTGTCCGAACCATTTTTTTTGCCTTGGACATACCTAAAGGGCGAGAGGGGGACAGAGAGAGGGATGCAGAGAGAGGGGGGACTGAGAGAGTGGGGACAGAGAGAGGGGGGACAGAGATAGGGGGACAGAGAGAGGGGTCAGAGAGGGGGGCAGAGGGAGGGGGGACAGAGGTAGGGAGGACAGAGGAAGGGGGGACAGTGAGATGGCGACAGAGAGGGGGCAGAGAGAGGGCGAAAAAGAGAGGGGAAAGTGAGTGGGGACAGAGAGAGGGGGACAGAGGGATGGGGACAGAGGGAGGGGGACAGAGAGAGAGCGCAGAGAGCGGGCGCTACAGAGTCAGAGGGGGACAGAGAGCGGGGGGTACAGAGACTTGGGGGACAGAGAGAGGGGGGACAGAGAGAGGGGGAAAGGATAGGGGGGACAGAGAGAGGGAGACAAAGGGGGGGCAGAGAGAGGGCGCAGAGAGACGGTGACAGAGAGGGGGCAGAGAGTGGGCGACAGGGAAAGGGGGACAGAGAGAGGGGGACAGAGTGAGGGGGACAGAGAGTGGGGGACAGAGAGACGGGGACAGGGGGGGACGGGGGAACAGAGGGAGTGGGAACAGAGAGAGGGGGACAGAGGGAGCGGTGATAGAGAGAGGGGGACAAAGACCGGGGTGTCAGAGTGAGGGGGACAGAGAGAGGTGAGTTAGAGAGCGGGGGAGAGAGAAGGAGGGGGGACAGAGAGAGGTAGGCAGAGAGACGGTGACAGAGATGGTGCAGAGAGAGGGCGACAAAGTGAGGGGACAGAGGGAGGGGGACAGAGAGACGGGGACGTGGGTGCGGGGGGTACAGAGAGGGTGGGGACAGAGAGAGAGGGACAGAGAGACAGGGACAAAGAGGGTGGGCAGAGAGAGGGTGTGACAGAGAGAGGGGTACAGAGAGAGGGGTGCAGAGAGAGGGGAGACAGAGAGAGGGGGGGACAGAGGGGGGGGGACAGAGAGAGGGGGGGACAGAGAGAGGGGGGACAGAGCGAGAGGGGGACAGAGGGAGAGGGGAACAGAGAGCAGGGGGAGAGAGCAAGGGAGATAGAGGGGATCAGAGAGAGGGGGACAGAGAGAGGGCACAGAGAGTTGGGGGAAGGAGAGAGTGGGGACAGAGGGTGGGCGGGGGGGGAAGGAGAGGGAGAGGACAGAGAGAGGAGGGACAGAGGGGGGATAGTAAGAGATGGGGACAGAGAGACAGGGACAGGGGGGACAGAGGGAGTGGTGACAGAGAGGGGGCAGAGAGAGGGCGGCAGAGAGAGGGGGACAGAGGGGGGGGAGAGAGAATGGGTCAGATAGAGTGGGTCAGAGAGAGGGGGGCAGAGAGAGGGGGAGAGACAGATAGGGGGCAGAGAGAGAGGGGGCAGAGAGAGAGGGAACAGAGAGAGACGGGTGAGAGAGTGAGGGGGCAGAGAGAGGGCGACAGAGAGAGAGGGGGCAGAGAGCGCGGGGTACAGAGACAGAAGGGGACAGAGAGAGAAGGACAGAGAGAGAGGGGTCAGAGAGAGGGGGGACGGGGGGCAGAGAGAGGGCGACAGAGAGAGTTGGCAGAGAGTGGGGGAGAGAGAGGGGGACTGAGAGTGGGGGACAGAGAGAGGGGGACAGAGTGAGGGGGAGAGAAGGGGTCAGAGAGCGGGGGACAGATAATGGGCGGATGCAGAGAGTGGGGGACAGAGGAGGGCAGGGGGGACGGGAGGGAGAGGACAGAGAGAGGAGGCACAGAGAGGGGGCACAGAAAGAGAAGGGGAACAGACAGAGGCGGGACAGAGGAGGGACAGACGGGTGGGGCAGAGTAGGAAGGGACAAAGAGGGGGGACAGAGAGACGGGGACAGAGAGACGCACACAGAGATTGGGGACAGAGAGAGAGGGGGCAGAGAGAGAGGGGGGACAGAGAGAGAGGGGGACAGAGAGAGAAGGGGACAGAGAGAGAGGGGGCAGATAGAGAGGGGGGACAGAGAGAGAGGGGGGATAGAGAGAGAGGGGCACAGAGAAAGGGGGACTGAGACCGAGGTCACAGAGAGAGAGGGGACAGAGAAGGGGTGGGCAGTGAGAAAAGGCACCATCCCACTAACTATATCCATTACTTCCATTTGTAACCAATAAAAATGGTGATTAAAGCGTGCCGAGCAGCAGAGTGACCGATGTTGTTGTGTGTCTTTGTGTTGGAGAAGCTGAGCTGGAGAGAGACAGACTCAGCCCCAAGTCCTGGTCCTCAGGGAAGGGGAGGGCACTGCACCCTGAGCTCAGGAGCTGGGTTTAACTCCCTCTGACCCCCCACTCTAACCTGGCCTCCCCATTTGCTCTCCCCGACTCTTTCTCCTCAATTCTCTCCCTCTCTCTCGTTCTGCACACTCTCTCTTTCTCACCACCTCTCCCTTTTACTCTCCCTCATCCCCTTCTCTCTCACACCCCCCCAACCCCGGTCTCTCCATCTGCCTTCACTCCTCCCTGTCCCCCTCTCACCCCCCCTCCTGCCGTCTCTGTCTCCCTCCCACAATTCCGTCTCTACCCAATGTTCCATCCTCCCACCTCCCACATCCCACCCCCACCCCCCACACGCAGCCTCACCACCATCAACCCCCCAGACTGTGGGTCAGAGGGAGAGGGAAGAACCAGGGAGACAGAGTGTGTCAGAGAGAGAGGGAGGGAAGGAGAGATATTCAGTCAAAGAGAAACGATGGGAGGTGGGGAGAGAGAGACACCGAGGGAGGGGGATCCAGAGTGAGAAAGGGGGAAGAGAGAGTGAAGGAGCAGGGAGAGAGAGGGGCAAGAGAGAGAGTGGGTGAGACGGAGAGAGAGAGAGAGAGACAGGGGAGGAGATAATGAGAGGGGTGAGAGAGAGGCTTGAGAGAGGCAGGGTGAGAGAGGTGGGAAGAGAGGGGGAGAGAGGGGAGAGAGAGAGGGGGGAGAGAGTGTGGGCAGAGAGAGTGGGGGGAGAGAGAGTTCGGGGAGAGAAAGTGGGGGAGAGAAAGAGGGGAAGGAAAGAGAGAGAGGGGAGAGAGCGCAGAGAGAGAGAGGGAAGAGAGATCAGAGAGAGAGAGGGGGGAGACAGAGTGGGATAGAGAGGAGGGGAGGAAGGAGGGAAGAGAGAGGCGCAAAGAGAGAGGAGGGGGATGAAGAGTGGAGAGAGGAGGGAAGAGTGAGGCGCGAAGAGAGAGGAGGGGAGAGAGGAGGTGTATTGAGAGGAGGGAAGAGAGAGGAGGGGAGCAAGGGGGTGTCAGAGAGGAAGGAAGAGAGAGGAGGGAGAAGATAGGAGGGGGAGAGGAGGGCGTGAGAGAGGTGAGAGGGGGAGGGGGTAGAGAGAAGAGGGAGAGAGGGTGAGAGAGAGAGAGAGTGTGGGAGCGAGAGGGGAGGCTGTGCATGTGGAGGGAGAGTGAGAGGGGATGGAGAATAAGAGGGGAGGGAGAGTAAGTGGGAGGGAGAGTAAGGGGAGGGAGAGTGAGTGGGAGGGAGAATGAGAGAGGAGGGAGAGTGAGAGGGGAGGGAGAGTAAGAGGGGAGGGAGAGTAACAGGGAGGGAGAGTGAGTGGGAGGGAGAGTGAGAGGGGAGGGAGAGTAAGAGGGGTGGGAGATTAAGAAGGGAGGGCGAGACAGTGGATGGAGAGAGTGGGGAGTGGGAGAGAGAGGGGAGGGAGAGGGAGAGGGGAGTGAGAGTGAGTGGGAGGGAGAGTGAGAGGGGAGGGAGAGTGAGAGGGGAGGGCGAGAGCGAGGGGAGGGCAAGAGAGACAGGGGGAGTGTGAGAAAGAGGAGAGCGAGAGAGAGGGAGGGGAGAGCGAGAGAGAGGGCTGGGAGAGAGGGGAGAGCGAGAGAGGGAATGGAGGGAGACGGGAGAGAGAGGGGAGGGAAAGAGTGGGGAGGGCGAGTGAGATGGGAGGGTGAGAGAGAGGAGGGTGAGGGGGGAGGAAGAGACAGTGGGGAGGACGAGAGAGAGGGGAGGTAGAGAGAAGAGAGGGAGAGAGAGGGGAGGGAGAGAGAGGGGAGGGTGAGAGAGAGGCGGTGAGAAAGAGAGAGAGTGAGTGAAAGAGAAAGCGTGAGTGAGAAAGACACCGCGGGTGAGAGAGAGGGGTGAGAGAGAGGGGGTGGGGGTGAGAGAGAGAGAGAGAGAGAGAGAGTGGTGAGAGAGAGAGGTGTGAGAAAGTGAGATGGGAGAGAGAGAGGGCTAGAGAGAGAGGGGGTAAGAGAGAGAGGTGGTGAGAAAGAGAGAGAGTGAGTGAAAAAAGAGTGTAAGTGAGAAAGAGAGAGCGTGAGTGAGAAAAAGAGTGGTTGAGAGAGAGGGGGTTGAGAGAGGGGGTGGGGGCGAGACGGGGTGAGAGAGAAGGGGTGATTGAGAGAGAGAAATTGGGGAGGGGGTAATAGAGAGAGTGGACTGAGAAGGAGAGGGTGAGAGAGAGAGTAGGTGAGAGAGAGGGGTTGAGGGAGAGGAGTGAGAGGGGGAGGGGTTAGGGAGAGTGAGGGGTAAGAGAGAACGTGTGTGGGGGGTTGAGGTGGTGAGGGGGGTGCGAGAGAGTGGGGTGAGAGAGAGGGATGAGAGCGAGAGGGGGTGAGAGAGGGGGTGGTGAGAGAGGGTGTGAGAGTGGGGGAGAGATAGGGGAGAAAGAGGGGGAGAGAGGGTGGAGAGAGAGAGTGGGGGAGAGGGGGTGGAGAGAAAGGATGTAGGGTGGGGGAAAGGGGGAGAGAGGGGAGGAGAGGGAGAGGGGAGCGAGAGCGCGGGAGGGCAGAGAGAGAGGGGGGTGAGACAGAGGGGGTGAGGGAGTGGAGGTGAGAGAGAGGGGGTGTGTGAGAGAGAAGGGGTGTGAGAGCGAGAAGATGTATGAGAGAGAGAGAAGGGGTGTGAGAGAGAGAAGGCGTGTGTGAGAGAGAAGGGGTGTGAGAAATAGGGGTGGAGAAAGAGAGAGAGACGTGAGGTGAGAGATAGAGAGTGGGGTGAGAGAGTGAGGGTGCGTGACTGACTGAGGGAGATGGAGGGGGAGAGAGAGGGGAAAGAGAGGGGGGTGTGGGTAAGAAGGGGTTGAGAGAGAAGGGGTGATTGAGAGAGAGAAAGTGGGGGGTAAGAGAGAGAGTGGAGTAACAAGTAGAGGGAGTGAGAAAGAGTGCGTGAGAGAGAGGGGGTGAGCGAGAGGCATCAGAAGGGGTGGGTTTAGAGAGAGAGAGCGCTGGGTAAGAGAGAAAGAGTGTGAGAGAGGGAGGGGGTGAGAGAGGGAGGAGGGGTGAGAGGGGGTGAGAGAGAGAGGTGTGAGAGACAGGGGATGTGAGAGTGAGGGGGTTTGCGAGAGGGGGTGGTGAGAGGGGGGTGAGAGACACAGGGATTGAGAGAGAGGGGTGAGAGAGAGGGGTGAGTGACAATGGGTGATTGAGAGAAAGAACGTGGGGAGAGAGGAAGAGGGAATGTGGGGTGAGAAGGAGAGGGTGTGATTGAGGCAGTGTGTGAGAGAGAGGAGATGAAAGAGAGGGGTGAGGGGTGGGGGTTAAAGAGAGAGCGCAGGTAAGAGTGAAAGGGTGTGAGACGGCGTGAGAGAGAGGGGTGAGACAGGGGATGAGAGAGAGGGGGGTGAGAGAGAGAGGGTTTGAGAAAGAGAGAGGGCGTGAGAGATTGGTGGTATGAGAGAGTGAGGGGATGAGAGAGTGAGGGTGGTTAAGAAAGGGGTTGAGAGAGGGGTGAGAGAGAGGGGGGTGAAAGAGAGAGGAAGTGAGAGAGACAGGTGAGAGAGAGGGGGTTAGAGAGAGGGGTTGAGAGAGAGGGGTGAGAGAGAGGGGGCGAGAGTGAAGGGGTTTGAGAGAGGGGGTGGTGAGAGAGAGGGAATGAGAGAATGTGAGTGTGGAAGAGAGGGGTGAGAGAGCGAGGGGTGAGAGAGAGGGGTTCAGAGAGAGATGGAGTGAGAGAGAGAGAGAGGGGATTGAGAGAGAGAGGGATGAGAGAGTGTGAGGGTGGAAGAGAGGAGGTGGGAGAGAGAGGGAGTGAGAAAGAGAGAGATGGGTGAGAGGGCGGTGAGAGGAGAGGTGGGAGTGAGTGACAGAGAGGGGGTGGGAGAGATAGAGGGGGTGAGAGAGAGGAGGTGAGAGAGAGGGAGCGAGAAGGAGAGAGAGGGGATGAGAAAGAGGCAGAGAGATCGTGGGTGAGAGGGAGGGGTGAGAGAGCGAAGGTGTATGAGAGTGTGTTTGAGAGACGGGGATGTGAAAGAGATTGGGGTGGGAGAGAGAGGGGTGATGGAGAGAGAGGGGAGCGAGAGAGGGGAGTGAGAGAGAGATGGATGAGAGTTTGATGGGTGTTGAGAGAGGGGTTGGTAAGGGGGGGTGAGAGAGAGGGAATGAGAGAGAGAGGGGTGAGAGAGAGGTGTTGACAGAGAAAGAGAGGGGTGAGAGAGAGAGAGGGGTGAGAGAGAGGAAGGTGGGAGAGAGAGAGTGGGTGAGAGAGAGGGGTGAGAGACAGATGGGATGAGAGATTGAGGGGGTTGAGAGAGGGGGTGAAGAGAGGGGGGGTGAGAGAGAGATGGATGTAAGAGAGAGAGAGAGGTTGAGGGGGGTGAGAGACTGAGGGGGTTAGAGAATGAGGGGATGAGAGATTGAGGGGTATTGAGAGAGGGGGTGGTGAGAGGGTGGTGGTGAGGGGGGTGGTTAGAGAGAGAGGGAGTGAGAGAGAGAGGGGTGAGAGAGGGGTTGACAGAGAAAGAGAGTATTTGAGAGAGAGTGGTGAGAGAGAGAGGTTGAGAGAGAAAGAGAGGGGTGAGAGAGAGAGGGGAAGAGAGAGAGAGAGGGGGTGAGCGAGATGGTTGAGAGGGGGAGGGGTTCGAGAGAGAGTGCGGGGTAAGAGAGAAAGGGAGAGGGGTGAGGGGGTGAGAGAGGGAAGAGGGTGAGAGGGGGTGAGAGAGGGGTCAGAGAGAGGGGATGAGAGAGGGGTGGTGAGATACACAGAGAGTGAGAGAGAGGTGTGAGAGAAAGGGGGTGAGAGACAAGGGGTATTTGAGAGAGATAAAGTGGGAAGTGGGTTAGAGAGAGAGAGTGGAGTGAGAAGGAGAGGGTGTGAGATAGAGAGTGGGTGAGAGAGAGAGGTGAGAGAGCAAGGGGTGAGAGAGGAGGTGAGAGAGAGGTGTTGAGAGCGAGGGGGTGAGAGAGAGGAAGTGAGAAAGGGGGTGAGAAGCGGGGTGTGAGAGAGAAGGAATGTGAGAGAGAAGGTGTGTGAGACAGAAAGGGTGGGAAACAGAGAGAGAGGTGGGCTAAGAGAGAGAGTGGGGTGAGAGAGTGAGATGGGAGTGAGAGAGAGGTGGTGTGAGAGACAGGGGAGAGAGGGGCTAGAGAGTTGGGTACAAGAGAGGGGGTAGAGAGAGGGGGAGAGAGAGGGGAGAGGGAGAGGTGGAGAGATATGAGTTGAGAGAGAGGGCGTGAGAGAGAGAGAGAGAGTAAGTGTAAAAGAGAGAGTGTAAGTCAGAAAGAGAGGGGGTGAGAGAGCGAGGGGTGAGAGAGAGGGGGTGGGGTGAGAAGGGGTTGAGAGAGAAGGGGTGAGAGATGGAGGGGACGGGACAGAGAGAGAGAGATGAGAGAGGGGTGAGAGAGTGAGATGGGAGTGAGAGGGGGTGTGAGAAAGGGCTGTGAGAGAGAGGGAGTAAGAAAGAGGGAAGTGGGAGAGAGAGAGTGGCTGAGAAACAAGGGTTGATTGAGAGAGAAAGTGAGGAGGGGGTAAGAGAGAGAGTGGAGTGAGAGTGGGTGAGAGAAAGGGGTGAGAAGCGAGGGGTGAGAGAGAGGGGTTGAGAGAGACGGGTGTGAGAGAGAGAGGGGTGGGAGAGAGAGAGGGGGGTGAGAGAGAGAGAGAGCTGGGCGAGAGGGCGGTGAGAGGGAGAGGGGGGAGTGAGTGACGGGGCGGGGAGAGAGAGGCATTAAGAGAGAGAGGGAGTGAGAGACGGAGTGACAAGGAGAGAGAGGGGATGAGAAAAAGGCAGAGAGATGGTGGGAGAGAGGGTGGGGAGAGAGAGCGAGTGTGTGTGAGAGTGTGTGTGGGGGGATGTGAAAGAGATTGGGATGGGAGAGAGAGGGGTGACGGAGAGAGAGAGGGGAGAGAGAGAGGGGGTGATAGAGAGGAGGTGAGAGAGAGGCAGCGAGAAGGAGAGAGAGAGGATGAGAAAGAGGCAGAGAGATGGTGGGAGAGAGGGAGCGGTGAGAGGGCGAGAGTTTGTGAGAGTGCGTGCGAGAGAGAGAGATGTGAAAGAGATTGGGGTGGGAGAGGGAGGGGTGATTGAGAGAGAGGGGAGAGAGAGATGGGAGTGAGAGAGAGATCGATGAAAGAGAGAGAGGGGTTGCGATAGAGGGCGGTGAGAGACTGAGGGGTGAGATGGTGAGGGGATGAGAGATTGAGGTGTGTTGAGAGAGGGGGTGGTGAGAGGGGGTTTGGGAGAGAGAGAGGGAGTGAGAGAGAGCGCGGTGAGAGAGAGAGTGGTGAGAGAGAGGTGTTGAGAGAGAAAGAGAGGGGTGAGAGAGAGAGGGGAAGAGACAGAGGATGTGAACGAGAGGGGTGAGAGGGGAGGGGTTAGTTTGAGAGAGCGCGGGATAAGAGAGAAAGGGAGAGCGGTGAGGTGGTGAGAGAGGGAGGGGGTGAGAGGGGTGACAGAGAGAGAGCTGAGAGAGAGGGATGAGAGAGTGAGGGGGGTTGAGAAAGAGGGTGGTAAGAGAGGGGTGGTGAGAGACACAGGGAGTGAGAGAGAGGTGTGCGAGAGAGGGGGTGAGAGAGCGAGGTGTGAGAAAGAGTGGTTGAGAGAGAGAGAGGGGGCAAGAGAGAGAGGGGGGCTGAGAGTGAGGGGGTGGGGTGTGAGGAGAGGGGTAGGGGAGAGAGAAGGGTGAGAGAGTGAGAGGGTGGAAGAGAGGAGGTGTGGGAGAGAGAGGGGGTGAGAGAGAGAGCTGGGTGAGAGTGTGGTGAGAGGGAGAGGTGGGAGTGAGTGACACAGAGGGAGTGGGAGAGAGAGGGGTGAGAGAGAGGGGGTGAGAGAGGGAGCAAAAAGGAGAGAGGGGGATGAGAAAGAGGTAGAGAGATGGTGGGAGGGAGGGAGGTGGTGAGAGAGCGAGGGTGTGTGAGTGTGTGTGTGAGAGAGGGGGATGTGAAAGGCATTGGGGTGGGAGAGAAAGGGGTGACAGAGAGAGGGGAGAGAGAGGGGGTGAGAGAGAGATGGATGTGTGAGAGAGAGGGGTTGAGAGAGAGTGGGGTGAGAGACTGAAGGGGTGAGAGAGTGATGGGATGAGAGTTTCAGGGGTGTTGAGAGTGGGGGTGGTGGGGGGGGTGAGAGTGAGAGAGTGAGAGAGGGGTGATAGAGGGGTTGACATAAAAAGAGGGGTGAGAGAGAGTGGTGAGAGAGAGGGGGTGAGAGAGAGGGTGTGAGAGAATGTGGTGAGAGAGGGAGGGGTTGAGAGAGAGGGAGGTGGGAGAGAGAGGGAGAGGGTTGAGAGAGAGGGGGGTGTGAGAGAGAGAGGGGTGAGAGAGTGAGAGATGGGATGAGAGTGTGTGTGCGAGAGAGGGGGATGTGAAAGAGATTGGGGTAGGAGAGAGAGGGGTGATGGAGAGAGAGGGGAGAGAGGGGGGTGAGAGAGAGATAGAAGTTTGAGAGAAAGGGGGGTGAGAGACTGAGGGGGTTAGAGAGTGAGGGGATGAGAGACTGAGGGGGTTGAGAGAGGGGGTGGTGAGAGAGACGGGTGAGAGAGAGAGGGAGTGAGAGAAAGGGGTAAGAGAGAGAGGGGGTGAGAGAGAGAGAGTGGGGTTTTGAGAGAGGGTTGAGAGAGTGAGGGTGTGAGAAAGTGAGGGGATGAGAGAGTAAGGGGGCTGGAGTGGGGGGTGCTGAGAGAGAGTGAGGGGTGAGAGAGAGAAGGGTGAGAGAGAGAGAGGGTTGGGGGAGAGAGAGAGGGGGTGAGAGAGACGGGTGAGAGAATGAGAGGGTGGAAGAGAGGGGGTGGGAAAGAGAGGGAGGGCGAGAGCGAGAGCTGGTTGTGAGGGTGGTGAGAGGGAGAGGTGGGAGTGAGTGACAGAGAAGGGGTGGGAGAGAGGGGGCTGAGAGAGAGCGGGGGTGAGAGAGAGGGACTGAGAAGGAGAGATAGAGGGGATGAGAAAGAGGCAGAAAAATGGTGGGAGAGATGGAGGGAGTGAGAGAGCGAGTGTGTGTGAGAGTGTGTATGAGAGAGAGGGGTTGTGAAACAGATTGGGGTGGGAGAGAGGGGTGAGGAAGAGAGGGGGGGTGAGAGAGAGGGGGGTGAGAGAGAGTTGGATGTGAGAGAGAGCGAGGGATTGAGAGAGAGGGGGATGAGAGACTGAGGGGGTGAGAGAGGGAGGGGATGAGAAGAGATGGAGAGTGAGAGTGAGGGGTGAGAGAGTGACAGACAGAGAGAATGATAGAGCAAGAGTGAGAGAGAAGAGGTGAGAGATAGGGTGGACTGAGAGAGAGGGAGAGAGAGAGTGAGAGTGACAGACAGAGAGAGCATGAGCGACAGAGAGAGAGAGCACGAGGGAGAGAGAGCGAACGAGAGAGACCGTGAGATAAGAGAGAGAGGGAGGCAAGAGAGAGGGAGAGTGGCAGGGAGAGAGAGAGAGAGCGTGAGAAGAGGGTGAGAGAGTGAGAGAGACTGCGAGAGGAACAGAGCGAGCTGAGGAGTGAGAAAGAGAGAATGCGAGAGAGAGAGAGGGGTGAGAAGGGGTAGCGAGAGAGAGGGGTGAGAGAGGAGTGGAGAGAGGAGAAGAGAGAGGGGGCGAGGGGGGAGGGAGAGGGAGAGGGGGCGATATTGGGGGCAGAGAGAGGGCGCAGAGAGGGGTGAGAGAGAGGGGGAGAGAGGGGGAGAGAGTGGAGGAGAGGGGAGAGAGGGGGGACAGAAGGGGAGAGAGGGGGGAAGAGGGAGGTATTGACAGAGAGGGGGAGAGAGAGGAATTGAGAGAGGGGATGAGATAAAAGGGGTGTGTGCGAGAGAAGGGGTGTGAGAGAGAAAGGGTCGGAGACAGAGGGGGTGGGAGAGAGAGAGAGACGTAGGGGGAGAGAGTGAGAGTGGGGTGAGAGAGTGAGATGGGAGTGAGAAAGAGGCGTTGTGAGAGATGGGGGAGAGTGGAGGTAGAGAGTGGGGGGCAAGAGAGGGGACAGAGAGGGGGAGAGAGAGGGCAGTGAGAGAGGGGTTAAGAGAGAGATGGTGAGAGAGATGGGGAAAATTAGGGGTGAGAGAGAGAGAGACGCGGTCTAAGAGAGAGAGAGTGGGGTGAGAGAGTGAGTGTGGGGTGAGAGAGTGAGATGGGAGTGAGAGAGAGGGGTGTGAGAGACAGGAGGAGAGAGGGGGTAGAGAGTGGGGGGCAATAGAGGGGGTAGAGAGAAGTGAGAGAGAGGGAGAGAGAGGAGTTGAGAGAGAGAGCGTGAGAGAGAGAGTGGGTGAGAAAGAGAGAGAGTGAGTGAAAAAGAGAGAGTGTAAGTTAGAAAGAGAGAGCGTGAGTGAGAAAGAGAGCGGGTGAGAGAGCGAGGGGTGAGAGAGAGGGGGTGGGGTGAGAAGGGGTTGAGAGAGAAGGGGTGAGAGACAGAGGTGATGGGACAGAGAGAGAGAGACTTTTATGAGAGAGAGAGGGGTGAGAGTGAGGGGGTTGAGAGAGGGGATGGTGAGAGAGGGGTGGTGAGAAACACAGGAAATGAGAGAGGTGTGAGAGAGAGGGGGTGAGAGACAAGGGGTGATTTAGAGAGAGAAAGTGGGGAGGGGGTAAGAGAGAGAATAGAGTGAGAAGGAGAGGGTGGGAGAGAGAGAGTGGCTAAGAGAGAGGGATGAGACAGCGAGGGGTGAGAGAGCGGAGGTGAGAGAGAGGGGGTGAGAGAGAGAGAGCTGGGTGAGAGGGCGGAGAGAGGGAGAGGTGGGAGTGAGTGACAGAGAGGAGGTGGGAGAGAGAGGGGTGAGAGAGAGGGTGTGTGAGAGAGAGAGTGAGAAGGAGAGAGAATGGATGAGCAAGAGGCAGAGAGATGATGGGAGAGAGGGAGGGGGTGAGAGCACGAGGGTGTGTGAGAGTGTGTGTGAGAGAGAGAGGGGGGATGTGAAAGAGATTGGGTGGGGGAGAAAGAGGGGTGACGGAGAGAGGGGAGAGAGAGAGGGGGTGAGAGACTGAGGGTGTGAGAGAGTGAGGGGATGAGAGATCGAAGGGTGTTGAGAGAGGGAGTGGTGAGAGAGGGGGTTGAGAGAGAGAGGGAGTGAGAGAGAGGTTTGAGAGAGAAGGGTTGACAGAGAAAGAGAGGGGTAAGAGAGAGAGGGGTGAGAGAGACGTTGTGAGAGAGAGTGGTGAGAGAGGGGTTTAGAGAGAAAGAGAGTGGTGCGAGAGAGAGGGGAAGAGAGAGTGGGTGAATGAGAGGGTGAGGGGGGAAGGGTTAGAAAGACAGTGCGTGGGACAAGAGTGAAAGGGTGTGAGAAAGGGAGAGGGTTGAGGGGGTTAGAGAGGGAGGAGGGGTGAGTGTGGGTGAGAGAGAGAAAGGGTGAGAGAGGGGATGAGAGAGTGAGTGGGGTTGAGAGATGGGGTGGTGGGGGAGAGACACAGGGAGTGAGAGAGAGGGGTGAGAGAGAGGGTGTGAGAGACAAGGGGTGATTGAGAGAGAGAAAGTGGAGAGGTGGTAAGAGAGAGAGTGGAGTGAGAAGGAGAGGGTGTGATTGAGAGAGTGGGTGAGAGAGAGGGGGTGAGCGAGAGGGGTGAGAGGGGGAGGGGTTAAAGATAGAGCGTGGGGTAAGAGAGAAAGGGTGTGAGAGAGGGTGAGTGAGGGACGGGTAAGAGTGGGTGAGATAGAGGTGTGAGAGAGAGGGATTGAGGGACAGGGGGGTGAAAGACTGAGGTGGTGAGAGGGTGAGGGGATGGGAGATTGAGGGGTGTTGAGAGAGGGGGTGTTGAAGAGGGGGTGGTGAGAGAGGGGGTTGAGAGAGAGAGGGAGTGAGAGAGAGGGATGAGAGAGAGGGGTTGACAGAGAAAGAGAGGGGTGAGAGAGTGGTGAGAGAGAGGGGTTGAGAGAGAAAGAGAGGGGTGCGAGAGAGAGAGGAAGAGAGAATGGGTGAGCGAGAGAGGGGAGGTGAGAGAGAGAGGGAGTGAGAGAGAGGGGTGAGAGAGAGGGGTTGACAGAGAAAGAAAGGGGTGAGAGAGGGTGTAAGAGAGAAAGAGAGGGATGAGAGAGAGAGGGGAAGGGAGAGTGAGGGGGTGTTGAGCGAGGGGTCGGTGAGGGTGGTGAGAGAGAAAGGGGGTGAGAGAGAGAGAGTGGTGAGAGAGCGGGGTTTAGATCGAGAGGGGTTGAGAGAGAGAAGGGAGTGACAGAACGAAGGGGGGTGAGAGAGTTAGAACATAGAACATAGAACATTACAGCGCAGTACAGGCCCTTCGGCCCTCGATGTTGCGCCGATCAAAGCACCCCTAACCTACACTAAACCACTATCCTGCATATACGTATCCAATGCCCGCTTAAATACCCATAAAGAGGGAGAGTCCACTACTGCTACTGGCAGGGCATTCCATGAACTTACGACTCGCTGAGTGAAGAACCTACCCCTAACATCAGTCCTATATCTACCCCCCCTTAATTTAAAGCTATGCCCCCTTGTAATAGCTGACTCCATACGTGGAAAAAGGTTCTCACTGTCAACCCGATCTAACCCCCTAATCATCTTGTACACCTCTATCAAATCACCCCTAAACCTTCTTTTCTCCAATGAAAACAACCCCAAGTGCCTCAGCCTTTCCTCATAGGATTTTCCTACCATACCAGGCAACATCCTGGTAAACTTCCTCTGCACCCGTTCCAGTGCCTCCACATCCTTCCTATAGTATGGCGACCAAAACTGCACACAATATTCCAGATGCGGCCGCACCAGAGTCTTATACAACTGCAGCATGACCTCAGGACTCCGGAACTCAATTCCTCTACCAATAAAAGCCAGTACGCCATATGCCTTCTTCACTGCACTATTTACCTGGATGGCAACTTTCAGAGATCTGTGTACATGGACACCAAGATCCCTCTGCTCTTCCACACTACCAAGTAGTCTACCATTAGGCCAGTAATCCATCTTATTATTACTCTTACCAAAGTGAATCACTTCACACTTAGCTACATTGAACTCCATTTGCCACCTTTCTGCCCAGCTCTGCAGCTTCTCTATATCCCGCTGTAACCTGCCATATCCTTCCTCACTGTCTACAACTCCTCCGACTTTCGTATCATCCGCAAACTTGCTCACCCACCCTTCTAACCCTTCCTCCAGGTCATTTATAAAAATGACAAACAGCAATGGTCCCAAAACAGATCCTTGCGGAACACCGCTAGTGACAGCACTCCAAGATGAACCTTTGCCATCAACTACTACCCTCTGTCTTCTTCCAGAGAGCCAATTCCTAATCCAAACCTCCAACTCACCTTCAATGCCATATCTCTGTATTTTCTGCAGTAGCCTACCATGGGGGACCTTATCAAACGCCTTACTAAAATCCATATATACCACATCTACCGCTTTCCCCTCATCTACCTCCTTAGTCACCTTCTCAAAGAATTCAATAAGGTTTGTGAGGAACGACCTGCCCTTCACAAAACCATGCTGACGATCCTTGATCACATCACTCTTATCCAGATGTGCATAAATCCTATCCCTTACAATTCTCTCTAAGACTTTGCCCACAACAGAAGTGAGACTCACTGGCCTATAGTTACTAGGATTATCCCTACTCCCCTTCTTGAACAAGGGAACCACGTTTGCTAGCCTCCAGTCCTCTGGCACTACTCCTGTCGACAAAGAGGACACAAAAATCAAGGCCAATGGCTCTGCAATATCCTCCCTTGCTTCCCAGAGAATCCTAGGATAAATACCATCAGGCCCAGGGGACTTATCTATTTTCACCCTTGCCAGAATTTCCAACACCTCTTCTCTACATATCTCAAAGCCATCCATTCTACTTATTCGTGCCTCAGTATTTATATCGACAACAATGTCCTGTTCCTGAGTGAATACTGACGAAAAGTATTCATTCAGTGCCTCCCCAATCTCTTCAGCCTCCACACGCAACTTCCCATTACTATCCTTGATTGGACCTATTCCTTCCCTAGTCATTCTTTTATTCCTAACATACCTATAGAAAGCCTTAGGCTTTTCCCTAATCCTACCAACTAAGGACCTTTCATGTCCCCTCCTTGCTGCTCTTAGCTCTCTCTTCATGTCCTTCCGGGCTACCTTATAACTCTCAATTGCCCCTATTGAACCTTCACGCCTCATCTTTACAAAGGCCGCCCTCTTCCGTTTAACAAGGGATTCCAACTCCTTATTAAACCACGGCTCCCTCACACGACCCTTTCCTCCCTGCCTGATAGGTACGTACTTATCAAGGACACTCAATAGTTGCTCCTTGAACAAGTTCCACATATCAATTACGCTCTTGCCTTGGAATCTACTTTTCCAATCCACACATCCTAAGTCATGCCTCAACGCATCATAATTTCCCTGCCCCCAGCTATAACTCTTGCCCTGTAGTACACACTTATCCCTCTCCATCACGAGAGTAAAAATCACCGAATTGTGGTCACTGTCCCCAAAATGCTCACCTACCTCTCGTTCTAATACCTGGCCTGGTTCGTTACCCAGAACCAAATCCAGTATGGCCTCACCTCTTGTAGGCTTATCTACATATTGTGTCAGGAAACTCTCCTGCACACATTGCACAAACACTGACCCATCTAACGAACTTGAGCTATAGCTTTCCCAATCAATATCAGGAAAGTTAAAGTCTCCCATAACAATCACCCTATTACTGTCGCTCTTCTCCTGAATCATCTTCACAATCCTTTCTTCAACGATCCTAGGACTATTAGGAGGCCTGTAAAAGACTCCTAACAGGGTGACCTCACCTCTCCTATTCCTAACCTCCACCCAAACTACCTCAGATGGCAAATCTTCGTCCATCTTCCTTTCCACCACAGTAATAATATCTTTGACAAGCAAAGCCACACCCCCCCCCCTCTTTTGCCCCCACCTCTGACCCTACTAAAACATTTAAACCCTGGAACCTGCAACAGCCAATCCTGTCCCTGATCTAGCCATGTCTCCGTAATAGCCACAACATCGAAGTCCCAGGTACCAACCCACGCTGCGAGTTCACCTACCTTATTTCGTATACTTCTGGCATTAAAGTACACACACTTCAAGCCATTCTTCTGTTTACAGGCACCCTCCTTTAAGATTGATGCCATATTCCTAACCTCCCAACACTCCAGGTCCTGCATCCTAAAGCTACAGTCTGGGTTCCCATGCCCCTGCAGAGTTAGTTTCAACCCCCCCCAAGAGCACTAGCAAACCTCCCCCCAAGGATACTGGTGCCCCTCAGGTTCAGGTGCAGACCATCCTGTTTATAGAGGTCCCACCTTCCCCAGAAAGAACCCCAGTTATCCAAGTACCGAAATCCCTCCCTCCTGCACCATCCCTGTAGCCACGCATTTAACTCTTCTCTCTCCCTATTCCTCGACTCTCTATCACATGGCACGGGTAACAAACCAGAGACAACAACTCTGTTCGTTCTAACTCTGAGCTTCCAACCTAGCTCCCTAAAAGCCTGTCTAACATCCTCAGCACTCCTCCTACCTATGTCATTGGTGCCAATATGGACCACGACTTCAGGCTGCTCCCCCTCCCCCTTAAGGACCCGGAAACCACGATCAGAGACATCACGTACCCTTGCACCTGGGAGGCAACATACCAAACGTGAGTCTCTCTCGTTCCCACAAAACCGCTTATCTGTGCCCCGAACTATCGAGTCCCCAATTATTATTGCTCTGCTCTTCTCCACCCTTCCCTTCTGAGTAGCGGGGACAGGCTCCGTGCCAGAGGCCTGAGCCCCGTCACTTACCCCTGGTAAGTCGTCCCCCCCACAAGTATCCAAAACGGTATACTTGTTCTTGAGGGGAACGACCACAGGGGGTCCCTGCACTGGCTGCTTCCTCCCAGTCCCCCTCACTGTCACCCATCTATCTGCCATCTTTGGAGTTACTACTTCCCTATAGCTCCGATCTATGACCCCCTCTGCCTCCCGAATGATCCGAAGTTCATCCAACTCCAGTTCCAGTTCCCTAACACGGTCTTGGAGGAGCTGGAGATGGGTGCACTTCCTGCAAGTGTAATCAGCAGGGACGTCCATGGCATCCCTCACCTCATACATGTTGCAGGAGGAACATTGCACTGCCTTCACTGCCATCCCTCTAAAGCTAACCTTTATTTTAAACAAAAAACTGGGTCTAAAGAATACAACAAGCAAAATTCGGCACTTACCTCCTTACCACAACGGATCTTATTATTAGGTTAGAGGAGGAGGGCGGGTGGGAGGGTGGGTGGGTTCGTAGGGTGTGAGCGAGTGGGTGTAATAGAAAGGGGGAGAGAGAGTGGAATGAGAGAGCGGCTGAGAGAGAGGGGGCAGTGAGAGAGAGGGGCTCAGAGAGAGGGGGGTGCAAGAGAGGGTGGGTGAGTGCGGGGGGGGGGCTGAGAGAGAGAATGGCTGAGAAAGAGAGATGGGCTGAGAGAGAGGGGGAGAGATAGGGAGAGTGTGGCAGAGGAGGAATGAGAGTAGGAGGGGGAAAGAGGGACGGGATGAGAGAGGGAGGGTGAGAGAGAGGGGTGTGAGATAGAGGAGTGAGAGAGAGGAGTGAGAGAGGGGGAGAGAGGGGGAGAGAGGGGGAGAGAGTGGGATAGAGTGGGAGAGAGGGGAGAGGCGGAGAGAGAGGGGGAGAGAGGGAGGTTGTGAGAGTGGAAGTGTGTGAGAGAGGGACGGGATGAGAGAGGGAGGGCGTGAGAGAGAGCGGTGTGAAAGAGAGAGAGGTGAAAGAAAGAGGGTGAGAGAGAGAAGTGAGAGAGGGAGAGAGAGAGGGGGAGAGAAGGAAAGAGAGTTAGAGTGGTGAGGGAAAGAGGGGTGACAGAGAGCGCGGTTTGAGAGAGAGGGGGTGTAAGAATGGGGTGAGAGAGGGGGTGAGAGGGATAGGTAGGTGAGGGAGTGTGTGGGGGATGGGGGTGAGAGAGGGGGTGGGAGGGGGGTGAATGAGGTGGGGGGATATAGAGGGGGTGTGAGGGGGTTTGGGAAAGAGAGAGGTGTGTGCGAGAGAGCTGGGTGAGAGGGGATGAGGGGGGCTGAGAGAGAAAGGTGGGTGAGAGAGAGAGTGAGGGTGAGAGAGAGGTTGGTGAGAGATGGGGAATGAGAGTGGGGAGGATGAGAGAGAGGGGGTTTGAGAGAGAGAGACGGGAATGAGAGAGAGGCTGTGAGAGAGAGGGGAAGAGAGAGAGAGGGTGAGAATGAGGGGGGAGACAGAGAGGGGTGAGAGAGAAGGAGTGAGAAGGAGAGAGAGGGGATGAGAAAGTGATAGAGAGAGGGTGGGAGAGAGAGGGGTGAGAGAGTGGAGTTGAGATAGAGAGGGGTTGAGAGAGAGAAGGGGTGAGAGAAAGAAGGGCGGTGAGAGAGAGGGGAGTGAGAGAGAGGGGTGAGAGAGCAGTTGAGAGAGAGGGGTTGAGATGGGGGAGAGAGGTTGAGAGAGAGGGGGTGAGAGAGGGGTTGAGAGAGAGGGGTTGAGAGAGAGGGGTTGAGAGAGAGACGGGGGAAAGAGGGGGTGAGAGAGATAGAGGGTTAGAGAGAGACGGAAGGAGAGGGATTGATAAAGATAGGTTGCGAGAGAGAGGAGGTTAGGGGGAGGACAGAGAGAGAGAGACGGAGAGAGAGAGCGACAGACAGAGAGAAAACAATAGACCAAGAATAAGAGAGAAGAGGTGAGAGAGATATGGTGGACTGAGAGAGAGAGAGTGAGAGTGACAGACAGAGAAAGCATGATAAACAGAGAGAGAGAGAGAGCATGAGCGAGAGAGAGTGAACGAGAGAGACCATGAGATAAGAGAGAGAGAGGGAGGCAAGAGAGAGGGAGAGAGGCAGGCAGAGAGAGAAAGCGTGAGAAGAGGGTGAGAGAGAGAGAGAAAGAGCAAGAGGAAGAGAGCGAGTGGAAGAGTGAGAGAGAGGATGTGTGAGAGAGATGGGGGGTTGAGAGAGGAGGGGAGAGAGGAGGAGAGAGGGGGTGGCCGAGGGGAGGGGAGAGAGAGGGGCAAGGAGAGGGAGAGGGAGAGGGAGAGGGGGCGGGATTGGGTGCAGAGAAAGTGCACAGAGAGGGGGGAGAGAGAGGGGGCAGAGAGAGGGGGAGAGAAGAGTGAGAGAGAGGGAGAGAGAGGGGGAGAGAGAGGGGAGAGAGAGATGGCGGAGAGAGGGGGAGAGAGTGGATGAGAGGGGGGAGAGAGGGGATGTGAGAGAGGGGAGAGAGAGGGGAAGAGAGAGGGGAAGAGAGAGAGGATGTGAGAGGGGGGTGAGAGAGAGGTGTTGAGAGAGAGGGGGTGAGAAAGTGGACTTGAGAGAGGGGGTGAGAAACAGAGGTGTGAGAGAGAAGGGTCGTGAGAGAGAAAGGGTGGCAGACAGAGGGGGTGAGAGAGAGAGAGAGAGACGTGGGCTAAGAGAGAGAGAGTGGGGGGAGAGAGTGAGATTGGAGTGAGAGAGAGGGGCTGTGTGAGAGACGGGGAAGAGGGGGGTAGAGAGTGGGGTCAAGAGAGGGGAGACAGAGAGAGGGGGAGAGAGAGGGGAGAGAGGGGGGAGAGAGAGGAGTTGAGAGAGACGGGGTGAGAGAGATAGAGGGGTGAGAAAGAGAGACAGAGAGTGAAAAAGAGAGAAAGTGTAAGTGAGTAAGAGACAACACGAGTGAGAAAGAGAGCGGGTGAGAGAGAAGGGGTGAGAGAGGAGGAGAGGTGAGAGGGGGTTGAGAGAGAAGGGGTGAGAGACAGAGGTGGTGGGACAGAGAGAGAGAGACTGTGGTGAGAGAGATGGGTGGTAAAGTGAGATAGGAGTGAGAGAGAGGGGTGTGAGAGAGGGGTAAGAGTGAGGGAGTGAGAGAGAGGGAGTGTGAGAGAGAGGGAGTGTGAGAGAGAGGGGTAAGACAGCGAGGGGTGAGAGAGAGGGGTTGAGAGAGAGGGGGGGTGAGAGAGGGGGTCGAGAGAGAGGGGGGTTGGGGGTGAGAGAGAGCGCAGGGTAAGAGAGAAAGGGTGAGAGAGAGGGATGGGGTGAGGGGGTGCGAGAGGGAGGAGGGGTGAGAGGGGGTGAGAGAGAGAGGGGTGAGAGAGAGATTGCGGTGAGGGAGAGAGAAGGAGGGTGAGAGAGAGAGAGGGGAGTGAGAGAGAGGGGGTTGAGAGAGAGAGGAGTGATAGAGCGATTGAGAGAGAGTGGGGTTGAGAGAGAGGGGGGATGAGATGTTGAGAGAGAGGGTTAGAGAGAGGCGAGAGAGAGGGGTTGAGAAAGATGGGTTGAGAGAGAGAGGAGGTGAGGGGGAGGACTGGGAGAGAGAGAGACGGAGAGAGAGCACGACAGACAGAGAGAACGATAGAGCAAGAGTGAGAGAGAAGAGGTGAGAGAGGTAAGGTGGACTGAGAGTGAGGGCGAGAGAGAGACAGACAGAGAGAGCATGAACGAGAGGGAGAGCGAGCGAGAGAGATCGTGAGATAAGAGAGAGGGAGGCAAGAGAGAGTGAAAGAGACAGGGAGAGAGAGAGAGCAAGAGGAAGAGAGCGAGCGGAAGAGTGAGAGAGAGAGGATGCGAGAGAGGGGGTGAGAGAGGAGGGGAGAGAAGAGGGGAGAAGGGGGAGAGAGAGGAGGGAGTGAGAGGGGAGGGGGGAGAGAAGGGAGAGTGAGAAGGGGAGAGAGAGGGGGAGAGAGAGGGGGAGAGAGATGGGGGAGAGAGGGTTGTGAGGAGGAGAGAGTGGAGGAGAGGGGAGAGATGGGGTGAGAGAGAAGGGGGTAGAGAGAGGGGTTGAGAGAGGGAGAGAGGATGAGAGAGAGGGGTTAGAGAGAGAGGGTGAGGGGGGTGGAGAGAGAGGGGTGGGTGAGGGAGAGGGGTGAGTGAGAGAGGGCGATGTGAGGGGGTGAGAGAGAAAGGGTGAGAGACAAAGGGGGAGAGAGTGGGTAAGAGAAAGACTGGAGGTGAGACAGAGAGTGGCTGGGAGAAAGGGCATGGGAGAGAGAGGGTTTGAGAGAAATGGGGTGAGAGTGAGATGGGGTGGGAGAGAGAGGGAGTGAGAAGGAGAGAGAGGGGATGAGTAAGAGACAGAGAAAGGGTGGTAGAGAGGGAGGAGGCGAGAGAGAGAGTGGTAAGAGAGAGAAGGGGTGTGAGAGAGAGTGCGGGTGAGGATGTAAGAGAGAGGGAGAGAGTTTGGGAAAGAGAGAGGAGTGAGAGAGAGTGGGTGAGGGGGTGAGAGAGAGGGGTTGAGAGAGAGAGGCGTGTGAGGGGGGGAGGTTGAGAGAGCGAGAGAGAGAGAGGGTGAGAGAAGAGGAGGATGAGGGGGATGAGAGAAAGAGGGTGAGAGAAACGGGTTAAGAAGAGGGGGTGAGAGAGAAAGGGGTGAGAGAGAGGGGTGAGAAAGGGAGAGAGAGTTGAGAAAAGGAGAGAGGGGGAGAAAGAGAGGGGAGAGAGAGGGCTGAGATGAGAGAGAGGGGAGAGAAAGAGATAGGGTCAGAGAAAGAGTGAGGGGGTGAGAGAGAGGATGTGGCAGAGAGTGTGGGAGAGAGAGGGGTGAGAGAGAGGGATTGAGAGAAGGGGGAGGGATAGACAAGGGGTGAGAGAGAGAGAGAGGGGTGAGATAGACAGCGAATGATGGGTTGAGAGAGAGAGACAGAGAGAGAGAACGAGTGAACGGATGAGAGAGTTAGAGGGTGTGAGGGAGATGGGGTGAGAGAGTGAGCGCTAGAGAGAGACAGAGCAAGAGCAGGGAGGAGGGAGGAAGAAAGGGGTCAAAAGAGAGAGAAATGGCGCGAACGAGAGAAAGAGGGTGCGAGAGAGGTGGTATACAGAGAGAGAGAGAGAGAGTGGGGGTGTGAGACAGAGCGCGAGAGGGGAGAGGTATGAGAGAGAGAAAAGGGGAGCGAGAGACAGAAGGCAATAGAGCGAGAGAGAGAGAGAGAGGGATGAGAGAGAGAGTGGGGGAGAGAGAGGGGTGAGAGAGAGAGAGGGGTGAGAGAGAGAGACAGAGAGGTGGGCAACAGGGAGAGGGTATGAGCGGGGGAGATAGAGTGGAGGTGTGAGAGAGAGAGCGGGAGTGAGAGAGAGAGTGTAAAGGGTAGAGAGGGTGAGGGGTGACAGAGAGAGAGGGGTGAGAGTGAGAGAGCAGGGTGGAGAGAGAGGGGGTGAGAGAGAGCGAGGGGGAGAGAGATAACAAGGTGAGAGAGAAAGGGGGTGTGAGATAGGGGCTGAGAGAGAGAGAGGGCTGAGAGAGACGGGGTTGAGAGAGAGGCAGTGAGAGAGAGGGGGGTGAGGGAGATAGTTAGTGGTGAGAGAGAGAAGGAGTGAGAAAGAGAGTGGGTGAGAGAGAGGGGTGACAGAAAGGAGTGAGAGACAGGGAGAGAGAGAGGGAGAGGTGGTGGAGAGACGGAGGGGGGTGAAAGGGTGAGAGAGTTAGTAGGGTGTGAGAGAGAGGGGCAGTGAGAGAGAGGGGCTAAAAGAGTCGGGTGTGCAAGAGAGAGTGGGTGAGAGCAGGAGGGGCTGAGAGAGAGGGGTGAGATAGGGAAAGTGTGAGAGAGGAGGAATGAGAGTGGGAGGGGGAAAGAGTGACGGGATGAGAGAGGGTGAGAGAGAGGGGTGTGAGAGAGAGAGGGGTGAGAGAGAAAGGTGAGAGGGGGGAGAGAGGGGGAGAGAGTGGGAGAGGGAGAAGAGGGGGAGATAGACGGGGAGAGAGGGAGGGTGTGAGAGTGGGAGGGTATGAGGGAGGGACGGGATGAGAGAGGGAGGGCGTGAGAGAGAGGGGTGTGAGAGAGAGAGAGAGAGCGGTGAGAGAGAGGGTGAGAGAGAGGAGCGAGAGAGGGAGAGAGAAGGTAAGAGAAATAGAGGGGTGACAGAGAGAGAGGTTTGAGAGAGAGAGGCTGTAAGAGGGGGTGAGTGGGGTGAGAGGGCTCGGTGGGTGAGGGGGTGTGTGGGTGATGGGAGTGGGAGAGGTGGTGGGAGGGGGGTGAGGGAGGTGGAGGGGAGATAGAGGGAGTGTGGGGGTGGGAGAGAGAGAGTTGGGTGAGACAAAGCTGGGTAAGAGGGGGTGAGGGGGCTGAGAGAGAGAGAGGTTGGTGAGAGAGAGAGTAGGGTTCAGAGAGAGGTTGGTGAGAGATCGGGGTGGAAGAGAGCGCAGGTGTGAAAGAGAGAAGGGGTGAGATCGAGACAGGCTGAGAGAGAGATAGAGAGAGGGTGGGGGGTGAGAGAGGTGAGTGAGAGAGAGGGGTTGAGAGAGAGGGGTGAGAGAGAGAAGGGTGAGGGAGAGAAGTGGTGTGAGAGAGATCGGTGTGGAAGAGAGAGCGGGTGAGAAAGAGATGGGAGTGAGAGAGAGAAACAGGCTGAGTTAGAGAGAGGGGTGTGAGAGAGAGAGGATGAGAGAGAGGGGGTGAGAGGGAGGTAAGAGAGAGAGGGGGGTGAAAGAGAGAGAGGGGCAGAGACAGAGAGGACCTGAGAGAGAGGGGGTGAGATCGAGTGAGGGGAAAGGGAGAGAGGGGTGGGAGAGAGAGAGGGTGAGAGAGAGAGGCGCGTGAGAGAAGGTGTGAGAGAGAGATCAGGGTGGGAGAGACTGGGGAGAGACTGGGGAGAGAGGGAGGGGGCTGAGAGAGAGAGGGCTGAGAGAGAGGGATGAGAGAGATGGGTGAGAGAGAGAGGGGGTGTGAGAGAGATCAGAGTGGAAGAGAGCGCGGGTGAGAAAGAGTGGTGGTGAGAGAGAGGGAGACAGGCGGAGAAAGAGAGGGTGAGAGAGAGAGGCGTGAGAGAGATGGGGTAAGAGAGAGAGAGGGGAGAAAGAGAGAGAAGGGTGAGTGGGTGAGAGAGAGAGGGAGGATGAGAAACATCGGGGTGGGGGAGAGAGCGGGAGAGAAAGAGAAAGGGGTGAATGAGAGTGGGGGATAGAGAGGGGTGAGAGAGAGACGTAAGAGAGAGACAGGGTGAAAGAGAGAGGGGTAAGAGAGAGGGGTAAGAGAGAGAGGGGTAAGAGAGAGAGGGGTGAGAGAGAGGGGTGAGAGAGGGATATGAGGGGAGTGATAGACAGGGGGCTGAGAGAGAGGGGTGAGGGAGAAGGAGAGTGGTAAGAGTGGGAGGGGGTAAGAGGGTGAGAGGGCTAAGAAAGAGAGGGGATGAGAGAGAGGGGTGAGTGAGAGAGAGGGTTGTGAGAGTGAGGGGGTGAGAGAGAGGGGGTGTGGGAAAGAGGGGTGAAAGAGAGGGGTGTGTGACAGAGGGGGGTGAGAGAGAGAGGGATGAGAGAGAGAGAGAGGTGTGTGAGAGAGAGAGGGGTGAGAGAGAGAGGGGGCCTGAGAGAGAGCGGGTGAGAGAGAACAGGTGAGAGAGAGGGGTTGAGAGAGAGAGGGGTGAGAAAGAGAGAGAGAGAAGGGTGAAAGAGTGAGAGAGGCTGAAAGAGAGGGCCTGAGAGAGGAGGGATGAGAGAGGTGGTGAGAGAGTAGGGGTGAGAGAGAGAGGGTGTGAGAGAGAAGGGGTTTAGAGAAAGGGGGATGAGAGAGACGTGTGTGAGAGAGACGGTGTAAGAGAGAGAGAGGGGTGAGAGAGAAAGGGTGTGAGAGAAGGAGGTGAGAGAGAGGGTGAGAGTGAGAGGCGAGAGAGAGGGGGGTGAAAGAGAGAGAGGGGGTGAGAGAGAGAGGGCCTGAGAGAGAGGGGGTGAGATAGAGAGAGGGATAAGAAAGAGAGGGGTGGGAGAGAGGGTGAGAGAGAGAGGCGTGAGAGAGAAGGTGTTTGAGAGAGATCAGGGTGGGAGAGACTGGGGAGAGAGGGGGCGGCTGAGAGAGAGAGAGGGCTGAGAGAGAGGGGGTGAGAGATCGGGTGAGAGAGAGAGGTGAGAGAGAGGGGTGTGAGAGAGGGGGTAAGAGAGTGAGAGGGCTAAGAAAGAGAGGGTGTGAGAGAGTGAGAAAGGGTGAGGGGGTGAGAGAGAGAGGGATGACCGATAGAGCGGGGTGAGGGAGAGAGGGTGAGAGAGAGAGGGCGTGAGAGAGAGAAAGGGTAAGGGAGAGAGGTTTGAGAGAGGGCTAAGAAAGAGAGGGTGTGAGAGAGTGAGAAAGGGTGAGGGGGTGAGAGAGAGGGGAGAGAGAGAGGGATGACAGATAGAGCGGGGTGAGGGAGAGAGGGTGTGAGAGAGAGAGGGCGTGAGAGGGAGAGGGGTGAGAGAGAGATGTGAGAGAAAGGGGGTGTGAGAAAGAGGGGTGAAAGAGAGGGGGTCTGACAGAGAGGGGGTGAGAGAGAGAGGGGTGAGAGCGAGGGGTGAGAGAGAGTGGGTGGGAGAGGGGGCGGTGAGAGAGGGGGTGAGAGAGAGAGGGGTGAGAGACAGGTGTGAGAGAGAGGGGGGTGAGAGAGAGAGGGGGTGTGACAGAGAGAGGGGTGTAAGTGAGAGAGCGGGCTGAGAGCGAGAGAGGTGAGAGAGTGAGGGATACGAGAGGAGAGAGAGAGGATGACAGATAGAGCGGGGTGAGGGAGGGGGGGTGAGAGAGAGGCGTGAGAGGGAGAGAGGGGTGAGAGAGGGTTGTGAGAGAGATGGGTGAAAGTGAAGGGGGTGTGACAGAGAGGGGGCGGTGAGAGAGAGGGGTGAGAGAGAGGGTGAGAGAGGGGGTGAGAGAGAGAGGGGAGACAGAGAGGGGTAAGAGAGAGATGTGTGAGAGAGGGGTAGGAGAGAGAGAGGGGTGAGAGAGTGAGAGGGGCTGAAAGAGAGTGCCTGAGAGAGGGAGGGTGAGCCAGGCGGTGAGAGAGAGAGAGGTATGAGCGAAAGAGGGTGTCAGAGAGAGGGGGGTGAGAGAGAGGGTGAGAGAGAGGTACGTGAGAGAGAGAGGGGTAAGAGAGAGAGGGGAGAGAGAAAGGGTGAGAGAGAGGTGAGTGAGAGAGAGAGGGTGAGAGAGAGAGAAGGGTGAGAGAGAGAGAAGGAGGTGAGAGAGAGGGCCTGAGAGAATGGGTGAGAGAGACAGGGTGAGAGAGAGATAGTGAGAGAGATAGAGGTGTGAGAGAGAGGGTGCGAGAGTGAGGGGTGAGGGAGAGAGAGGGGTGAGAGAGTGAGAGGGGCTGAAAGAGAGGGCCTGAGAGAGGGGTGAGAGAGAGCGATGAGAGAGAAGGGGTGAGAGAGAGAGCGTGAGAGAGAGAGGTGTGAGAGAGAGGGCCAAGAGAGAAAGGGGTGAGAGAGAGGGGATGTGAGAGAAATCGGAGTGGAAGAGAGAGCTGGTGAGAAAGAGAGAGGGGGTGAGAGAGAGACAGGCAGAGAAAGAGAGGGTGTGAGAGAGAAATTGAGAGAGAGAGGCGTGAGAGAGAGGGGGTAAGAGAGCAAGAGGGGAAGAGAGAGAGAAGGGTGAGAGGGTGAGAGAGAGGGAGGATGAGAAAGATCAGGATGGGTAGAGAGCGAGTGAGAAAGAGAAAGGGGGTGAGTGAGAGTGGGGGAGAGAGAGGGGGGAGAGAGTGGGGGAGAGAGAGGGGTGAGAGAGACGGATAAGAGAGAGAGGGGTAAGAGAGCGGGGATGAGAGAGAGGGGTGAGAGAGTGGGGTGAGAGAGAGGGTGTGAGAGAAAATGAGAGTGGTGAGTGGGAGGGGTTAAAAGACTGAGAGGGCTAAGAGAGAGAAGGTGTGAGAGAGAGTGAGGGATGAGAGAGAGGGGGTGATGGAGAATGGGTGAGAGAGAGAGGGTGAGAGAGAGAGGGTGGGAGGAGAGGGGGTGAGAGAGAGAAGTGTGTGAGAGAGAGAGGGAGGTGAGAGAGAGAGGTCTGAGAGAGAGGGGGGTGAGAGAGTGAGAGGGGCTGAAAGAGAGGGCCTGAGAGAGGGGTGAGAGAGAAGGGGTGAGAGAGAGAGGGGGGTGAGAGAGAGAGGGATGAGAGAGTGAGGGAGCTGAAAGAGAGGGCCTGAAAGAGGGGTGAGAGAGAGGGGAATGAGAGAGAGGGTGTAAGAGTGAGGTGTGTAAGAGAGAGAGGGGTAAGAGAGAGGGGGGTGACAGAGAAAGGGTGTGAGAGAGGTGTGTGTGAGAGAGAGAGAGCGGTAAGAGAGAGAGGGAGTGAGAGAGAATGGGTGAGAGAGAGAGGGTGAGAGAGAGAGGGTGGGAGGGAGAGGGGGTGAGAGAGGTGAGAGAGTGCGAGGGGTGAGAGAGTGAGAGGGGCTGAAAAAGTGGGCCTGAGAGGGTGGGGTGAGAGAGGTGGTGAGAAAGAATTGATGAGAGAGAGAGAGGTGTGAGAGAGAGGGTGTGAGAGAGAGGGGAGTGAGAGAGAGAGAGGGGTGTGAAAGAGAGAGTGGTGAGAGAGACGGTGGGGTGTTAGAGTGAGGGGGTGAGAGAGGGGGGTGTGAGAAAGAAGGGTGAAAGAGAGAGGGGGTGAGAGAGAGAGAGAGGGGGTGAGTTAGAGAGCGAGTGTAAGAGAGCGCGGGTGTGAAAGAGAAAGGGGGTGAGAGAAAGAGACAGGCTGAGAGAGAGGGTGAAAGAGAGGGGGTGCGAGAGACGATTGAGAGAGAGGAAGAAAGAGGGAAACGAGTAAGAGAGAGAGGGTGTGAGAGAGAGGGGGTTGAGGGAGAAAGAGGGGTGAGGGAGGGAGAGGGGTGAGGGAGAAAGAGGGGTGAGGGAGAGAGAGGGGTGAGGGAGAGAGAGGGGTGAGGGAGAGAGAGGGGTGAGGGAGAGAGGGAGTGCGAGAGTAATCGGGGTGGAAGAGAGAGAGGGTGAGAAAGAGACGGAGTGAAAGAGAGACAAGCTGAGAGAGAGAGAGGGTGAGACCGAGTCGACTAAGAGAGAAAGGGGGCTGAGAGAGGGGGGCGTGGGAGACAGGGGCTGAAAAAGAGGGGGTGAGAGTGAGGGAATGAGAGAGAAGGGGGTGAGAGAGAATGGGGGAGAGAAAAGGGTGTGTGAGGGAGGGGAGAAAGAGAGAGGGAGAAGGGTAGAGGGGGTAAAGAGACGGGGAGAGAGAGGGTGGAGAGGGGCAAGAGAGAGAGGGTGAGAGAGAGAGGCGTCAGAGAGAAGGTGTGTGAGAGAGATCAGGGTGAGAGAGACTGAGGAGAAAGGCAGGGGGCTGAGAGAGAGAGAGGACTGAGAAAGAGGGGTGAGAGAGAGGGGTGAGAGAGACGGGTTGAGAGACAGAGGGTGAGGGAGAGAGGTGTGAGAGAGAGAGGGGTAAGAGAGAGGGGGAAGTGAGAGAGATCAGAGTGGAAGAGAGAGCTGGTGAGAGAGAGGGAGGGGTGAGAGAGAGACAGGAAGAGAAAGAGAGGGTGAGAGAGAGGTGTGTGAGAGAGAGAGGGGTAAGAGAGAGAGGGTTGAGAGAGAGGGGGTTGATAGCGAGAGGGTGAGAGAGAGAGAGGAGTTGAGAGAGACAGTGTTTGAGAGAGAGATAGGTGAGAGTGAGAGAGGGGAGAGAGAGAGAGAAGCGGTGTAAGAGAGAGAGGGATGAGAGAGAGAGGTGAGAGAGAGAGAGGGGGCCTGAGAGCGAGAGGGCGAGAGAGAGGGGATGAGAGAGAAGGGGTGAGAGAGAGAGGTGTGAGAGAGAGACGTGTGAGAGAGTGAGAGGGCTGTAAGAGAGAGAGGGGGAATGAGAGAGAGAGGGTGAGAAAGAGGTGGGTGAGAGAGAGGTGTGTGTGAGAGAGAGGGTAAGAGAGAGGGGTGAGAGAGAGAGAGAGGGTGAGAGAGAGGGATGAGAGAGATAGATGAGAGAGTGAGGGAGGGGTGAGTGAGATAGGTGAGAGATAAAGAGAGGGGTAGGAGAGACAGAGGGCGAGAGAGAGGGTGAGAAAGAGGAATGTGAGAGAGACGGGGGTTGAGAGAGATGGGTGTGAGAGTGTGGGCTGAGAGAGAGGGTGAGAGAGAGGGGTGTGTGTGAGAGAGAGAGGGGCTGAAAGAGAGGGCCTGACAGAGAGGGGGTGAGAGAGAAGGGGTGAGAGAGAGAAGGCGAGAGAGAGGCGAGAGAGAGGTAGACGGGTGTGTGAGAGAGGGGGGATGAGAGAGAGGGTTGAGAGAGAGAGGGTCAGAGAGAGAGAGGAGTGTGAGAGAGAGACAGGGGGTTGGGAGAGAGGTGTGTGAGAGAGAAGGGGGTGTGAGAGAGCTAAAGGCTGAAAGAGAGGGCCTGTAAGGCGGGGGTGAGAGAGGGGGTGAGAGAGAGAAGGGGTGAGAGAGAGAGGGTGAGAGAGAGTGGGATGAGAGAAAGACAAACGGGTGAGAGTGAGACACGGGTGAGAGAGAGAGAGAAGCGGTGTGAGAGAGAGAGAGGGGTAAGAGAGAGAGGGGCGTGAGAGAGATAGTATGCATGAGAGAGAGAGGGTGCGAGAGAGGGGGTGAGAGAGAGGTGTGAGAGAGAGACGGGAGAGAGAGAGAGAGGGGTCAGGGAGTGAGTGGAGCTGAAAGAGAGGGCCTGAGAGAGGGGTGAGAGAGAGGGGTGAGAGAGAGCGGGCGTGTGAGACAGATCGGTGTGGAAGAGACAGCGGGTGAGAAAGAGAAAGGGGGTAAGTGAGAGTGGGTGAGAGAGAGGGGGTGAGACAGATAGGTAAGAGAGAGAAAGGGGTAAGAGAGAGAGGGGAAAGAGAGTGAAGGAAGAGAGGGTGAGAGAGAGAGGGAGGATGTGAAAGATCGGGGTGGTGGAGAGCGCGGGTGAGAATGAGAAAGGGGGTGAGTGAGAGTGGGGGAAAGAGATGGGGAGAGTGGGGGTGAGAGAGAATGAGAGTGGTGAGAGTGGGAGGGGGGAAGAGAGTGAGAGGGCTAAGAAAGAGAGGGTGTGAGATTGAGAGAGAGTGTGGGGTGAGAGAGAGAGGAGAGAGAGGGGATCACAGATAGAGTGGGGTGAAGGAGAGAAGGCGTGAGAGAGAGAGAGGGGTTAGAAAGAGGGGATGAGAGAGACGGGGTGAGAGAGAGACAGGGATGAGAGAGAGGAGATGAGAGAGAGAGGGTGAGAGAGAGAGGGGTGAGATGGAGAGCGTGAGAGAGAGGAGATGAGAGAGAGAGGGGTGAGAAAGAGGGGTGAGAGAGAGAGCATGAGAAAGAGAGGGATGAGTGAGAGAGAGGGGTGTGAGAAAGGGGGGTGAAAGAGAGGGGGGTGTGACAGAGAGGGGACATTGAGAGAGAGGAATGAGAGAGAGGGTGAGAGAGAGAGGTGTGTGAGAGAGGGGGGAAAGAGAGAGGAGTGAGAGGGAGTGGTGAGAGAGAGAAGGTTGTGAGAGAGATGGGGTTGAGAGAGACGAATGAGAGCGAGAGGGGCTGAAAGAGAGGGCCTGAGATAGAGGTTTATAGAAAGAGAGGTGAGAGAGAGAGAGAGTTAGGGATAAGAAAGGGACTGGTAGGAGAGCGGGAGGGTGAGAGAGGTGTGAGAGAGGGGGGGTCAGAGAGAGTGTGAGAGAGACGTGTGTGTAACAGAGAGGGGTAAGAGAGAGAGGGTTGAGAGAGAGGGGGTTGAGAGCGAGAGGGTGTGAGAGAGGGGGGTTGAGAGAGAAAGGCGTTGAGAGAGAGATGGGTGAGAGTGAGAGAGGGGTGAGAGAGAGAGAAGCGGTGTAAGAGAGAGAGAGAGGGATGAGAGAGAGAGAGAGAGGGGTGAGAGAGAGACAGGGACTGAGAGAGACGGTGAGAGAGAGGGGATGAGAGAGAAGGGGTGAGAGAGAGAGGTGTGAGAGAGAGAGGTGTGAGAGAGTGAGAGGGCTGTAAGAGAGAGAGATGAGTGAGAGAGAGAGAGGTGTGAGAGAGAGGGGGAATGAGAGAGAGAGGGTAAGAGAGAGAGGGGTGAGAGAGAGAGAGGGTGAGGGAGAGAGTGGTTAGGGAGAGAAGGGGTGTGAGAGAGACCGCGGTGGAAGAGAGTAGGTTAGAAAGAGTCAGTGGGTGACAGAGAGACAGTCTAAGAGAGTGAGGGGTGAGAGAGAGAGAAGGGTGAGAGAGAGGGTGTGTGAGAGAAATCAGGGTGTGGAGGGTGAGAGATGGGTTGAGAGAGAAGGGGTGAGAGAGAGAGGGTGAGATAGAGAGGTAAGAGAGAGAGAGGCGTGAGAGACTGAGAGAAAAGATGCGTGAGAGAGGGGGGAAGTGAGAAAGAGAGAGTGAGAGTGCGGTTTGTGTGTGAGAGAGAAGCAGTGTGGGAGAGACAGGTAAGAGAGAGAGGGGTAAGAGGGACAGGGATGAGAGAGAGGGCGTGAGGGAGAGCAGGGTGTGGGAGAGAGAGTGAGAGAGGTGTGTGTGAGAGAGAGGGTTAAGATAGAGAGGGAGTGAGAAAGAGAGGGTGAGAGAGAGAGAGAGGGGTGAGAGAGAGAGGTGTTAGAGCGAGAGGGTTAAGAGAGAGAGGGGTGAGGTAGAGAGGGGGTGTGACAGAGATCGGGGTGGTAGAGAGAACAGGTGAGAAAGAGACAGGGGGTGACAGAGAGACAGGCTGAGAGAGAGAGTTGTGAGAGAGAGGGGTAAGAGAAAGAGGGTGAGAGAGAAAGGGTGAGAGAGGGGGTGAGAGAGAGGGGGTAAGAGAGAGTGGGGGAGAGTGAGAGGGGCTGAGAGAGAGAGGGGCTGATAAAGAGAGGGTGAGAGAGACGGTGTGAGAGAGAGAAGCTGAGAGAGAAGTGTGAGAGAGAGAGACGGGTAAGAGAGAGAAGGGTGAGAGAGAGAGAGGTGAGAGAGAGTGGTGAGAGAGTGAGGGTGAGAGAGAGGGGTGAGAGAGAGGGGTGAGAGGGCGGGTGAGAGAGGTGTGTGTGTGTGAGAGAGGGCTGAGAGAGAGAGGGATCAGAGAGAGGGGGATCAGAGACAGGGGGATGTGAGACGGACTGAGAAAGAGGGTGAGAGAGAAAGGGTGAGAGAGACAGGGGTGAGAGAGAGGGGGTGAGAGAGAGAGGGGGGGTGAGAGAGAGAGGGGGTGTGAGAGAGAGGGGGTGAGAGAGACGGGCTGAAAGAGAGGGCCTGAGAGGGAGTGGGTGAGAAAGGGTGTGAGAGAGAGAGGGTGAGAGAGAGAGGGATGTGAGAGTGAGAGGGGGTTGACAGAGAGAGAGGTTTGTGGGAGAGGGTGGAGAGGGAGAGGAGAGAGAGAGGGAGGGGAGAGAGAGAGGGGGTGAGAGAGGGGGAGAGAGAGAAGGGGTGAAAGAGAGAGGGTGAGAGAGATGGGTAAGAGAGAGAAGGGTGAGACAGAGAGAGGGGCGAGAGTGAGAGGGGTGAGGGAGAGAGGTGAGTGAGAGAGGGGGTGTGAGAGAGATCCGCGTGGAAGAGAGAGCAGGTGTGAAAGAGGCAGGGGGTGAAAGAGAGACAGGCTGAGAGAGAGAGAGAGGGTGAAAGTGGGTGTTAGAGAGAGGGGACAAGAGAGAGGGGGTGAGAGAGAAGGGGTGTGAGGGAGATGTAAGAGGGGGTGAAAGAGAGAGACGGGCAAGTGAGAGAAGGGTGAGAGAGAGAGAGAGAGGATTGAGAGAGAGAGGTGAGAGAAAGGGGTGAGGGAGAGAGGGGGTGTGAGAGAGATCGGGGTGGAAGGGAGAGCGGGTGAGAAAGAGACAGGGGGTGACACAGAGACAGGCTGAGAGAGAGAGAGGTGTGAGAGAGAGGGCTGAGAGAGAGAGTGAGAGAGAAAAGTTGAGAGAGAGGGGTGAGAGAGAGTGGGTAAGAGAGGGGGTGAGAGAGAGAGGGTGAGAGAGAGAGAGAAGAGGTTGAGAGAGAGAGGTGTGTGACAGAGAGGGGGTGAGAGAGAGGGGCTGAAAGAGAGGGCCTGAGAGAGCCGGGGTGAGAGAGGGGTGAGAGAGTGAGGGTGAGAGAGAGGGGTGAGAGAGAGAGAAGGGTGAGAGAGAGAGAAGGGGGTGAGAGAGAGGGCCTGAGAGAAGGGGTGAGAGAGACAGGGTGTGAGAGAGATGGTGAGAGAGATAGAGGTGTGAGAGAGAGGGTGCGAGAGTGAGGGGTGAGGGAGAGAGAGGGGTGAGAGAGTGAGAGGGGCTGAAAGAGAGGGCCTGAGAGAGGGGTGAGAGAGAGCGATGAGAGAGAAGGGGTGAGAGAGAGAGCGTGAGAGAGAGAGGTGTGAGAGAGAGGGCCAAGAGAGAAAGGGGTGAGAGAGAGGGGATGTCAGAGAATTCGGAGTGGAAGAGAGAGCTGGTGAGAAAGAGAGAGGGGGTGAGAGAGAGACAGGCAGAGAAAGAGAGGGTGTGAGAGAGAAATTGAGAGAGAGGCGTGAGAGAGAGGGGGTAAGAGAGCAAGAGGGGAAGAGAGAGAGAAGGGTGAGAGGGTGAGAGAGAGGGAGGATGAGAAAGATCAGGATGGGTAGAGAGCGAGTGAGAAAGAGAAAGGGGGTGAGTGAGAGTGGGGGAGAGAGGGGGGAGAGAGTGGGGGAGAGAGAGGGGTGAGAGACGGATAAGAGAGAGAGGGGTAAGAGAGCGGGGATGAGAGAGAGGGGTGAGAGAGAGGGGTGAGAGAGAGGGTGTGAGAGAAAATGAGAGTGGTGAGTGGGAGGGGTTAAAAGACTGAGAGGGCTAAGAGAGAGAAGGGGTGTGAGAGAGAGTGAGGGATGAGAGAGAGGGGGTGATGGAGAATGGGTGAGAGAGAGAGGGTGAGAGAGAGAGGGTGGGAGGAGAGGGGGTGAGAGAGAGAAGTTTGTGAGAGAGAGAGGGAGGTGAGAGAGAGAGGTCTGAGAGAGAGGGGGGTGAGAGAGTGAGAGGGGCTGAAAGAGAGGGCCTGAGAGAGGGGTGAGAGAGAGAGGGGGGTGAGAGAGAGAGGGATGAGAGAGTGAGGGAGCTGAAAGAGAGGGCCTGAAAGAGGGGTGAGAGAGAGGGGAATGAGAGAGAGGGTGTAAGAGTGAGGTGTGTAAGAGAGAGAGGGGTAAGAGAGGGGGGGTGACAGAGCAAGGGTGTGAGAGAGGTGTGTGTGTGAGAGAGAGAGCGGTAAGAGAGAGAGGGAGTGAGAGAGAATGGGTGAGAGAGAGAGGGTGAGAGAGAGAGGGTGGGAGGGAGAGGGGGTGAGAGAGGTGAGAGAGTGCGAGGGGTGAGAGAGTGAGAGGGGCTGAAAATGTGGGCCTGAGAGGGTGGGGTGAGAGAGGTGGTGAGAAAGAATTGATGAGAGAGAGAGAGGTGTGAGAGAGGGGGGTGTGAGAAAGAAGGGTGAAAGAGAGAGGGGGTGAGAGAGAGAGAGGGTGAGTTAGAGAGCGAGTGTAAGATAGCGCGGGTGTGAAAGAGAAAGGGGGTGAGAGAAAGAGACAGGCTGAGAGAGAGGGTGAAAGAGAGGGGGTGCGAGAGACAATTGAGAGAGAGGAAGAAAGAGGGAAACGAGTAAGAGAGAGAGGGTGTGAGAGAGAGAGGGTTGAGGGAGAAAGAGGGGTGAGGGAGCGAGAGGGGTGAGGGAGAAAGAGGGGTGAGGGAGAGAGAGGGGTGAGGGAGAGAGAGGGGTGAGGGAGAGAGGGAGTGCGAGAGTGATCGGGGTGGAAGAGAGAGAGGGTGAGAAAGAGACGGAGTGAAAGAGAGACAAGCTGAGAGAGAGAGAGGGTGAGACCGAGTCGACTAAGAGAGAAAGGGGGCTGAGAGAGGGAGGCGTGGGAGACAGGGGCTGAAAAAGAGGGGGTGAGAGAGAGGGAATGAGAGAGAAGGGGGTGAGAGAGAATGGGGGAGAGAAAAGGGTGTGTGAGGGAGGGGAGAAAGAGAGAGGGAGAAGGGTGGAGGGGGTAAAGAGACGGAGAGAGAGAGGGTGGAGAGGGGCAAGAGAGAGAGGGTGAGAGAGAGAGGCGTCAGAGAGAAGGTGTGTGAGAGAGATCAGGGTGAGAGAGACTGAGGAGAAAGGCAGGGGGCTGAGAGAGAGAGAGGACTGAGAAAGAGGGGTGAGAGAGAGGGGTGAGAGAGACGGGTTGAGAGACAGAGGGTGAGGGAGAGAGGTGTGAGAGAGAGAGGGGTAAGAGAGAGGGGGAAGTGAGAGAGATCGGAGTGGAAGAGAGAGCTGGTGAGAGAGAGGGAGGGGTGAGAGAGAGACAGGAAGAGAAAGAGAGGGTGAGAGAGAGGTGTGTGAGAGAGAGAGGGGTAAGAGAGAGAGGGTTGAGAGAGGGGGGGTTGATAGCGAGAGGGTGAGAGAAAGAGAGAGGAGTTGAGAGAGACAGTGTTTGAGAGAGAGATAAGTGAGAGTGAGAGAGGGGTGAGAGAGAGAGAAGCGGTGTAAGAGAGAGAGGGATGAGAGAGAGAGGTGAGAGAGAGAGGGGGGCCTGAGAGCGAGAGGGCGAGAGAGAGGGATGAGAGAGAAGGGGTGAGAGAGAGAGGTGTGAGAGAGAGACGTGTGAGAGAGTGAGAGGGCTGTAAGAGAGAGAGGGGGAATGAGAGAGAGAGGGTGAGAAAGAGGTGGGTGAGAGAGAGGTGTGTGTGAGAGAGAGGGGTAAGAGAGAAGGGTGAGAGAGAGAGAGGGTGAGAGAGAGGGATGAGAGAGATAGATGAGAGAGTGAGGGAGGGGTGAGTGAGATAGGTGAGAGATAAAGAGAGGGGTAGGAGAGACAGAGGGCGAGAGAGAGGGTGAGAAAGAGGAATGTGAGAGAGACGGGGGTTGAGAGAGATGGGTGTGAGAGTGTGGGCTGAGAGAGAGGGTGAGAGAGAGGGGTGTGTGAGAGAGAGAGAGGGGCTGAAAGAGAGGGCCTGACAGAGAGGGGGTGAGAGAGAAGGGGTGAGAGAGAGAAGGCGAGAGAGAGGCGAGAGAGAGGTAGAAGGGTGTGTGAGAGAGGGGGGATGAGAGAGAGGGTTGAGAGAGAGAGGGTCAGAGAGAGAGAGGAGTGTGAGAGAGAGACAGGGGGTTGGGAGAGAGGTGTGTGAGAGAGAAGGGGGTGTGAGAGAGCTAAAGGCTGAAAGAGAGGGCCTGTAAGGCGGGGGTGAGAGAGGGGGTGAGAGAGAAGGGGTGAGAGAGAGAGGGTGAGAGAGAGTGGGATGAGAGAAAGACAAACGGGTGAGAGAGAGAGAGAAGCGGTGTGAGAGAGAGAGAGGGGTAAGAGAGAGAGGGGCGTGAGAGAGATAGAATGCATGAAAGAGAGAGGGTGCGAGAGAGGGGGTGAGAGAGAGGTGTGAGAGAGAGACGGGAGAGAGAGAGAGGGGTCAGGGAGTGAGTGGAGCTGAAAGAGAGGGCCTGAGAGAGGGGTGAGAGAGAGGGGTGAGAGAGAGCGGGCGTGTGAGACAGATCGGTGTGGAAGAGACAGCGGGTGAGAAAGAGAAAGGGGGTAAGTGAGAGTGGGTGAGAGAGAGGGGGTGAGACAGATAGGTAAGAGAGAGAAAGGGGTAAGAGAGAGCGGGGGAAAGAGAGTGAAGGAAGAGAGGGTGAGAGAGAGAGGGAGGATGTGAAAGATCGGGGTGGTGGAGAGCGCGGGTGAGAATGAGAAAGGGGGTGAGTGAGAGTGGGGGAAAGAGATGGGGAGAGTGGGGGTGAGAGAGAATGAGAGTGGTGAGAGTGGGAGGGGGGAAGAGAGTGAGAGGGCTAAGAAAGAGAGGGTGTGAGATTGAGAGAGAGTGTGGGGTGAGAGAGAGAGGAGAGAGAGGGGATCACAGATAGAGCGGGGTGAAGGAGAGAGGGCGTGAGAGAGAGAGAGGGGTTAGAAAGAGGGGATGAGAGAGACGGGGTGAGAGAGAGACAGGGATGAGAGAGAGGAGATGAGAGAGAGAGAGGGTGAGAGAGAGAGGGGTGAGACGGAGAGCGTGAGAGAGAGGAGATGAGAGAGAGAGGGGTGAGAGAGAGGGGTGAGAGAGAGAGCATGAGAAAGAGAGGGGTGAGTGAGAGAGAAGGGTGTGAGAAAGGGGGGTGAAAGAGAGGGGGGTGTGACAGAGAGGGGACATTGAGAGAGAGGAATGAGAGAGAGGGTGAGAGAGAGAGGTGTGTGAGAGAGGGGTGAAAGAGAGAGGAGTGAGAGGGAGTGGATGAGAGAGAGAAGGTTGTGAGAGAGATGGGGTTGAGAGAGACGAATGAGAGCGAGAGGGGCTGAAAGAGAGGGCCTGAGATAGAGGTTTATAGAAAGAGAGGTGAGAGAGAGAGAGAGTTAGGGATAAGAAAGGGAGTGGTAGGAGAGCGGGAGGGTGAGAGAGGTGTGAGAGAGGGGGGGTCAGAGAGAGTGTGAGAGAGAGGTGTGTGTAACAGAGAGGGGTAAGAGAGAGAGGGTTGAGAGAGAGGGGGTTGAGAGCGAGAGGGTGTGAGAGAGGGGGTTGAGAGAGAAAGGCGTTGAGAGAGAGATGGGTGAGAGTGAGAGAGGGGTGAGAGAGAGAGAAGCGGTGTAAGAGAGAGAGAGAGGGATGAGAGAGAGAGAGAGGGGTGAGAGAGAGACAGGGACTGAGAGAGAGGGTGAGAGAGAGGGGATGAGAGAGAAGGGGTGAGAGAGAGAGGTGTGAGAGAGAGGTGTGAGAGAGTGAGAGGGCTGTAAGAGAGAGAGATGAGTGAGAGAGAGAGAGGTGTGAGAGAGAGGGGGAATGAGAGAGAGAGGGTAAGAGAGAGAGGGGTGATAGAGAGAGAGGGTGAGGGAGAGAGTGGTTCGGGAGAGAAGGGGTGTGAGAGAGACCGCGGTGGAAGAGAGTGGATTAGAAAGAGTCAGTGGGTGACAGAGAGACAGTCTAAGAGAGAGAGGGGTGAGAGAGAGAGAAGGGTGAGAGAGAGGGTGTGTGAGAGAAATCAGGGTGTGGAGGGTGAGAGATGGGTTGAGAGAGAAGGGGTGAGAGAGAGAGGGTGAGATAGAGAGGTAAGAGTGAGAGAAGATAAGAGGGAGAGGCGTGAGAGACTGAGAGAAAAGATGCGTGAGAGAGGGGGGAGTGAGAAAGAGAGAGTGAGAGTGCGGTTTGTGTGTGAGAGAGAAGCAGTGTGAGAGAGACAGGTAAGAGAGAGAGGGGTAAGAGGGACAGGGATGAGAGAGAGGGCGTGAGGGAGAGCAGGGTGTGGGAGAGAGAGTGAGAGAGGTGTGTGTGAGAGAGAGGGTTAAGATAGAGAGGGAGTGAGAATGAGAGGGTGAGAGAGAGAGAGAGGGGTGAGAGAGAGAGGTGTTAGAGCGAGAGGGTTAAGAGAGAGAGGGGTGAGGTAGAGAGGGGGTGTGACAGAGATCGGGGTGGTAGAGAGAGCAGGTGAGAAAGAGACAGGGGGTGACAGAGAGACAGGCTGAGAGAGAGAGTTGTGACAGAGAGGGGTAAGAGAAAGAGGGTGAGAGAGAAAGGGTGAGAGAGGGGGTGAGAGAGAGGGGGTAAGAGAGAGTGGGGGAGAGTGAGAGGGGCTGAGAGAGAGAGGGGCTGATAAAAAGAGGGTGAGAGAGACGGTGTGAGAGAGAGAAGCTGAGAGAGAAGTGTGAGAGAGAGAGACGGGTAAGAGAGAGAAGGGTGAGAGAGAGAAAGGTGAGAGAGAGGTGTGAGAGAGTGAGGGTGAGAGAGAGGGGTGAGAGAGAGAGGTGAGAGAGAGAGAGAGAGGATTGAGAGAGAGAGGTGAGAGAAAGGGGTGAGGGAGAGAGGGGGTGTGAGAGAGATCGGGGTGGAAGGGAGAGCGGGTGAGAAAGAGACAGGGGGTGACACAGAGACAGGCTGAGAGAGAGAGAGGTGTGAGAGAGAGGGCTGAGAGAGAGAGTGAGAGAGAAAAGTTGAGAGAGAGGGGTGAGAGAGAGTGGGTGAGAGAGAGGGGTGAGAGAGAGAGGGTGAGAGAGAGAGAGAAGAGGTTGAGAGAGAGAGGTGTGTGACAGAGAGGGGGTGAGAGAGAGGGGCTGAAAGAGAGGGCCTGAGAGAGACGGGGTGAGAGAGGGGTGAGAGAGTGAGGGTGAGAGAGAGGGGTGAGAGAGAGGGGGTAAGAGAGAGTGGGGGAGAGTGAGAGGGGCTGAGAGAGAGAGGGGCTGATAAAGAGAGGGTGAGAGAGACGGTGTGAGAGAGAGAAGCTGAGAGAGAAGTGTGAGAGAGAGAGACGGGTAAGAGAGAGAAGGGTGAGAGAGAGAGAGGTGAGAGAGAGGTGTGAGAGAGTGAGGGTGAGAGAGAGGGGTGAGAGAGAGGGGTGAGTGGGCGGGTGAGAGAGGTGTGTGTGTGAGAGAGAGGGCTGAGAGAGAGAGGGATCAGAGAGAGGGGGATCAGAGACAGGGGGATGTGAGACGGACTGAGAAAGAGGGTGAGAGAGAAAGGGTGAGAGAGACAGGGGTGAGAGAGAGGGGGTGAGAGAGAGAGGGGGGTGAGAGAGAGAGAGGGGGTGTGAGAGAGATGGGGTGAGAGAGACGGGCTGAAAGAGAGGGCCTGAGAGGGAGTGGGTGAGAAAGGGTGTGAGAGAGAGAGGGGGTGAGAGAGGGGGAGAGAGAGAAGGGGTGAAAGAGAGAGGGTGAGAGAGATGGGTAAGAGAGAGAAGGGTGAGACAGAGAGAGGGGCGAGAGTGAGAGGGGTGAGGGAGAGAGGTGAGTGAGAGAGGGGGTGTGAGAGAGCTCCGCGTGGAAGAGAGAGCAGGTGTGAAAGAGGCAGGGGGTGAAAGAGAGACAGGCTGAGAGAGAGAGAGAGGGTGAAAGTGGGTGTTAGAGAGAGGGGACAAGAGAGAGGGGGTGAGAGAGAAGGGGTGTGAGAGAGATGTAAGAGGGGGTGAAAGATAGAGACGGGCAAGTGAGAGAAGGGTGAGAGAGAGAGAGAGAGAGGATTGAGAGAGAGAGGTGAGAGAAAGGGGTGAGGGAGAGAGGGGGTGTGAGAGAGATCGGGGTGGAAGGGAGAGCGGGTGAGAAAGAGACAGGGGGTGACACAGAGACAGGCTGAGAGAGAGAGAGGTGTGAGAGAGAGGGCTGAGAGAGAGAGTGAGAGAGAAAAGTTGAGAGAGAGGGGTGAGAGAGAGTGGGTGAGAGAGAGGGGTGAGAGAGAGAGGGTGAGAGAGAGAGAGAAGAGGTTGAGAGAGAGAGGTGTGTGACAGAGAGGGGGTGAGAGAGAGGGGCTGAAAGAGAGGGCCTGAGAGAGACGGGGTGAGAGAGGGGTGAGAGAGTGAGGGTGAGAGAGAGGGGTGAGAGAGAGGGGGCAAGAGAGAGTGGGGGAGAGTGAGAGGGGCTGAGAGAGAGAGGGGCTGATAAAGAGAGGGTGAGAGAGACGGTGTGAGAGAGAGAAGTGTGAGAGAGAGAGACGGGTAAGAGAGAGAAGGGTGAGAGAGAGAGAGGTGAGAGAGAGGTGTGAGAGAGTGAGGCTGAGAGAGAGGGGTGAGAGAGAGGGGTGAGAGGGCGGGTGAGAGAGGTGTGTGTGTGTGAGAGAGGGCTGAGAGAGAGAGGGATCAGAGAGAGGGGGATCAGAGACAGGGGATGTGAGACGGACTGAGAAAGAGGGTGAGAGAGAAAGGGTGAGAGAGACAGGGGTGAGAGAGAGGGGGTGAGAGAGAGAGGGGGGTGAGAGAGAGTGGGTGTGAGAGAGAGGGGGTGAGAGAGACGGGCTGAAAGAGAGGGCCTGAGAGGGAGTGGGTGAGAAAGGGTGTGAGAGAGAGAGGGTGAGAGAGAGAGGGATGTGAGAGTGAGAGGGGGTTGACAGAGAGAGAGGTTTGTGGGAGAGGGGGGAGAGGGAGAGGAGAGAGAGAGGGAGGGGAGAGAGAGAGATGGGGTGAGAGAGGGGGAGAGAGAGAAGGGGTGAAAGAGAGAGGGTGAGAGAGATGGGTAAGAGAGAGAAGGGTGAGACAGAGAGAGGGGCGAGAGTGAGAGGGGTGAGGGAGAGAGGTGAGTGAGAGAGGGGGTGTGAGAGAGATCCGCGTGGAAGAGAGAGCAGGTGTGAAAGAGGCAGGGGGTGAAAGAGAGACAGGCTGAGAGAGAGAGAGAGGGTGAAAGTGGGTGTTAGAGAGAGGGGACAAGAGAGAGGGGGTGAGAGAGAAGGGGTGTGAGAGAGATGTAAGAGGGGGTGAAAGAGAGAGACGGGCAAGTGAGGGAAGGGTGAGAGACAGAGAGAGGATTGAGAGAGAGAGGTGAGAGAAAGGGGTGAGGGAGAGAGGGGGTGTGAGAGAGATCGGGGTGGAAGGGAGAGCGGGTGAGAAAGAGACAGGGGGTGACACAGAGACAGGCTGAGAGAGAGAGAGGTGTGAGAGAGAGGGCTGAGAGAGAGAGTGAGAGAGAAAAGTTGAGAGAGAGGGGTGAGAGAGAGTGGGTGAGAGAGAGGGGTGAGAGAGAGAGGGTGAGAGAGAGAGAGAAGAGGTTGAGAGAGAGAGGTGTGTGACAGAGAGGGGGTGAGAGAGAGGGGCTGAAAGAGAGGGCCTGAGAGAGACGGGGTGAGAGAGGGTGTGAGAGAGATAGGGTGAGAGAGAGGGGTGAGAGAGAGAGGGTGAGAGTGAGGGTGAGAGAGAGAGGGTGAGAGAGATGGGTAAGAGAGAGAAGGGTGAGACAGAGAGAGGGGTGAGGGAGCGAGGGGGTGTGAGAAAGATCGGGGAGGAAGAGAGAGTAGGTGTGAAAGAGTCAGGGGGTGAAAGAGCGAGAGGGTGAAAGTGGTGGTGAGAGAGGGGGTGAGAGAGAAGGGTGTGAGAGAGATTTAAGAGGGGGGTGAAAGAGAGACGGGTAAGAGAGAGAAGGGTGAGCGATGGAGAGGGTTGAGAGAGAGAAGGGTGTGAGAGAGATCGGGGTGGAAGAGAGCGCGGGTGAGAAAGAGACAGGGGATGACAGAGAGACTGACTGAGAGAGAGGTGTGAGAGAGAGAGGGGTGAGAGAGAGAGGGTGTGAGGGTGGGGTGTGAGAGAAGGGGTGAGAGAGAGAGGTGTGAGAGAGAGGGATACGAAAGAGAGAAGTGTGAGAGAGAGAGGCGTGAGAGAGAGAGGGTGTGAGAGAGAGGGGTAAGAGAAAGACTGTGAGAGAGAAAGGGTGAGAGAGAGGGGGTGAGGGGGAGTGGCTGAGAGTGAGAGGGGCTGAGAGAGAGATCAGGGTGGAAGAGACTGGGGGAGAGAGAGGGGGGCTGAGAGAGTGAGAGGTGTGAGAGAGAGGTGGGTAAGAGAGAAGGGTGAGAGATAGAGAGGGCCTGAGAGAGTGAGGGTGAGAGAGAGGCGTGAGAAAGAGGGTGTGAGAGAGATGTGTGTGAGAGAGAGGGGTGAGAGAGAGAGGAAGCAGAGAGAGAGGGATGAGAGTGAGAGGGTGAGTGTGAGAGGGGCTGAGAGAGAGATCAGGGTGGGAGAGACTGGGGTGAGAGAGAGGGGCTGAGAGAGGGGCTGTGAAAGAGAGGGATGAGAGAGAGAAGTGTGAGAGTGAGAGACGGGTAACAGAGAAGGGTGAGAGAGAGTGGTGAGAGGGGGGGGAGAGAGGGGGGTGAGGGAGAGAGCGTATGTGACAGAGATCGGGGTGGAAGAGAGAGCGGGTGTGAAAGAGACGGAGTGAGAGAGAGACAGGCTGAGAGAGAGAGGGTGAAAGAGAGGGGGTGAGAGTGAGGGGGTGAGAGAGAGGGGTGAGAGAGAGGTGTGAGAGAGAGAGGGTTGAGAGAGAGAGGGGGTGTGAGAGAGATCGGAGTGAAAGGGAGAGCGGATGAGAAAGAGACAGGGGATGACAGAAAGACAGGCTAAGAGAGAGAGAGGGTGAGAGAGAGGGGTAAGAGAGAGAGGGGTGAGAGAGAGATGTAAGAGAGAGAGGGGTGAAAGAGAGAGGGGGTGAGAGAGCGCGGGCCTGAGAGAGATGGGGTGAGAGGGAGGTGCTGAGAGAGAAAAGGTGAGAGAGAGAGAGGGTGAGTGTGACAGAGATGTGTGTGAGAGGGAGAGGTAAGGGAGAGAGAGGTGAAAGAGAGAGGGGGTGATAGAGATCAGGTTGGAAGAGACTGGGGAGAGAGAGGGGGGCTGAGAGAGAGGGAGAGGGCTGAGAAAGAGTGAGGATGAGGGAGAAGAGTTTAGAGAGTGAGGGTGAGAGAGAGTGGTGTGTGTGAGAGAGAGAGGTGAGAGAGAGGGGTGAGAGAGGGAGAGGGGTGAGCGAGAGGGTGTGTGAGAGAGATCAGGGTGGGAGAGACTGGGGAGAGAGAGGGGCTGAGAGAGAAGGGGTGAGAGAGAGGGGTGTGAGAGAAGGGGTGAGAGAGAGAGGTGTGAGAGAGAGGGGTAAGAAAGAGAGAAGGGTGAGAGAGAGCGGAGAGAGAGAGGGGGAGAGAGAGGGGGGTGAGGGAGAGAGCGTATGTGAGAGAGATCGGGGTGGAAGAGAGAGCAGGTGTGAAAGAGACGGAGTGAGAGAGAGACATGCTGAGAGAGAGAGAGGGTGAAAGAGCGGGGGTGAGAGTGAGGGGGTGAGAGAGAGGGGTAAGAGAGAGAGGGGTGAGAGAGAGAGGGTTTGAGAGAGCGCGGGCCTGAGAGAGACGGGGTGAGAGAGAGGTGCTGAGAGAGAAAAGGTGAGAGAGAGAGAGGGTGAGTGTGACAGAGATGTGTGTGAGAGAGAGAGGTAAGGGAGAGAGAGGTGAAAGAGAGAGAGGGGTGATAGAGATCAGGTTGGAAGAGACTGGGGAGAGAGAGGGGGGCTGAGAGAGAGGGAGAGGGCTGAGAAAGAGGGGTTGAGAGTGAGGATGAGGGAGAAGGGTTTAGAGAGTGAAGGTAAGAGAGAGTGGTGTGTGAGAGAGAGAGGTAAGAGAGAGGGGTGAGAGAGGGAGAGGGGTGAGAGAGAGGGTGTGTGAGAGAGATCAGGGTGGGAGAGACTGGGGAGAGAGAGCGGCTGAGAGGGAGGGGTGTGAGAGAAGAGGTGAGAGAGAGAGGTGTGAGAGAGAGGGGTAAGAAAGAGAGAAGGGTGAGGGAGAGAGGGGTGAGAGAGAGAGGGTGTGAGAGAGGGGTGTGACAGAAGGGGTGAGAGAGAGGTGTGAGAGAGAGGGATACGAAAGAGAGAAGTGTGAGAGAGAAAGAGGGGTGAGAGAGAGAGTGTGTGAGAGAGATTGGAGTGGAAGAGAGCGCGGGTGAGAAAGAGGGGGGTGAGAGAGAGACAGGCAGAGAGAGAGGGTGATACAGAAGGTGAGAGAGAGGCGTGAGAGAGGGGGTGAGAGAGGGGGTAAGAGAGAGTGAGTGGAAAGAGAGTGAGGGGGAGAGGGTGATAGCGAGAGGGGGATGAGAGAGATCAGGGTGGGAGTGAGAGCGGGTGAAAAAGAAGAGAGGTGGTGAGAGAGAGTTGGGGAGTGCAAGTGGGGAGAGAGTGGGGCAGAGAGTGGGGAGAGGGGGATAAAGGGGGAAGGGGGAGTGAGAGGGAGAGAGAGAGGGTGAGAGAGGGGTGAGAGAGAGGGGGAGAGAAAAAGGTGAGAGAGGCCAGAAAGAGTGGGGAGAGAGGGGTGGGGAAGGGGATCAGAGAAGGGGAGAGAGGGGTGTGAGAGAGGTATGAGAGAGAGAGCGAGAGAGAGAGGGGGAGAGCGGGAGAGAGAGAGGTTGATAGAAAGGGGGTGAGAGAGGGGTGAGAGAAGGGGAGAGGGAGAGAGGAGGTGGAGGAGAGAAAGGGAGAGAGGGGTGACTGAGAGGTGGAGTGAGAGAGGGGGAAGAGAGCACAAGAGGGGCAGAGAGAGGGGAAGAGAGTGAGAGGCGGTTAGAGAGTGAGGGTGCGAGATAGATGGGTTGAGAGTGCGAGGGGGTGTGAGCGAGAGGGGTTGAGAGTGAGGGGGGTGAGAGAGACGGGTGAGCAAGCGAGAGAGGGTGGAGCGAGGGAGAGGGGCAAGAGGGGGGGCGAGAGAGAGAGAGACGTGCAAATGAGCGGGAGGCAGGGGACGGAAATGAGACAGACAGTCTGAGAGCGAGAGAGTGCATGAGAAGGGGACGAGAGAGAGACAAAGAGAGAGAGTGAGAGAAAGATAGAGAGGAGGCAGAGCATGACAGGGAGAGATAGAAGGCGATCCAGTGACAGAGGGATGAGAGAGAGAGGGATGCAAGGGAGAGAGAAGTCGGGTGAGAGAGAGAGTTTGGGTGGAGAGTGAGTGAGGGGGTGAGAGAGAAAGAGAGGGTGAGAAAGAGAGAATGAGAGTGAGGGGGTGAGAGAGAGGGAGAGAGAGAGTCAGAGAGATGTCTCAGTGAGGACTAGTACAGCAGAGGTGAAAGCAGGTCCCTCACAAGATGATGTGAATGAAGCCTAGAATGTTGCTGTTCCTTACCCAGCTCTGTGTCTATGTCCTGTTTTCCAGGTCTGAATACAGAAGGCCACAAACCCCTCCCTGTGCTGTTTACAGTGAGTGATCTTACCGGCTGCAGGATTTTCTGAAGGCTTCGGACCTCCCTCTTCATGTCTCTCTGACTGACCAACCGTCTTTGATGTGGTTATGTACGAGACAAGAGTTAGGAATTCGGCTGAGACAGGAACATCCTGATGACCTACAGGAGACAGAGAAACAGACAGAATGGGAAATTAGACTGATGCAGTCAGGGTTACACATGGAGAATGGCCCTAAGTCCCACAGAGATCTGGAAAATCCCAGTCTCCATCCCTGGCCTGTGCTGCTGTGTCTCTCTGGAATGAGGAATTCCATTGGCTCAGGATCTGGAGTAGCTGCAAGAGTGAGAAACGCTGACAGAGGCAGCAATTAGACCCACACAGTGAGGGATACCACATGGAGAGAGACTGAGTGATATCACCAGAGTGCAGGAAGGTATCAGGTCACACAATGGTCATGATGAAAGGGTTGTGATTCGTGGTGCAAGGGGATCAGTACTCAGTGACAGGTGAGCTCCGAGTGGGACAGGTGATGGCCTCGTGTTATTCTCACCCGACTGTTCATCCAGATGTTAATGCTGGGGTCCAGTATAACCATCTAACTGCTTAATATCCTTTTAGGAAGGAAATCCATTATAGACAGCGGGTTAGGCCTACACATGATCCAGACCCAGAGCAGTGGGGTTGACTCTAAACTGATCTCTGTAATCATCCAGCAAGGCACTCAGCTCAAGGGCAGCTCGGGGTGGGAATGCGATGCTGGCCAGCCAGAGAGAGCAACATCCCATGAGTGAATTAAACACAACACTGCTGGGAGCAGTGTCCTGGCCAATCATGTCGGTAAGCTCATGGGCAGGACTTTAAGCTGACAGAGACGATGCAGGGCCGGGGTTCACTTGAAAGGAGCTTTCCAAATCCAAAGAGAAATGGCAATGTAGCTGAAGACAAACAGAAAGGAACAGGAAGAGGCAGAGTTTAACTGAAACTGTACATCAGTGAATTGGATTGTGACCAGAAATTGTGGAAAGAGTCAGTCGTAATGTTCTTTTTTGGACTGGTTAAAGTCTCTGCAATAAGGTGGATGGACTGGGGCACAGAGATAAAAGAGATTTAGTGGTGACACGGTGAACAAAAGGTGGAACATGAATATTTTATTGTACACCTTATTGAGGGGTGTCAGGGAGTGCAGGACGGGTAACCCTGACAGTAATGGGTAACAAAGGCATTACAGAGAAAGCATTTGGCCTCAGATGATGCAGATGAATCAGCCTGAATGCAGATTCTGAGTAACACGTGTCAAAAACACAAGCAGCAGAACAGCATTTCATTGCTCAACCCTGTTACACATTCCAATGTATTCCTGTGTAATGCAAAGGCACTGTGATCATTTTGGGAGACTTCAGTCTTTGTATAATCTGGGACAGTCACATCAGCAAAAGTGATGTTTTCCGAACTCCTCTTTGAATGTTTCTGTCAGTGTTTCTTTGAATAACACGTTGTGCAAATGGCCAGGGAGGTGACTATCTCAGATCGACCGTTGGGTGATGACGCTGAGTGAAGGAGTATTGTCACACTGAGATATGACATGTGTTTGAGAGGAGAACTGACCAAGTAAAACAGGGGAAATGGCTGGAAATGGACAGTGGAAAACATTTACAGTCATAGAGATGGAAAGCACAGAAACAGGGGCTTCGGTCCAACTCATCCACACCACTCACATATCCGAACATAATCTCGTCAAATTTGCCAGCACTTGGCCCAAATCCCTCTCAACTCTTCCGGTTCTTATACCCATCCAGATGCCTTTTAAATGCAGTAATTGTACCAGTCTCCACCACTTCATCTGGCAGGTCATTCCATACACGCAACACCCTCCATATCAAAAAATTGTCACTTACGTTCCTTTTATTTCTTTCCCCTCTCATCCTGAACCTAGGCCCTCCAGTTCTGGACTACCCCACCCCAGGGAAAAGATCTTGTCTGTTAAACCTAACCATGCCTCTCATGGCTTTATAAACCTCCATATGGGTTTCCCCTCAGCCTCAGACATTCCAGGGAAAATATCCCCAGCCCATTTAACCTCTCCCTTTAGCTCAAATCCTCCAATCCTGTCAACGTCTTTGCAAATCTTTTCTGAACCCTTTCAATTTACACAATATCATTCTGACAGGGAGGAGGCAAGAATTGCATGCAATAAGCCAAAACTGGCTTATCCAATGTCCTATGCAGCCAGAACGTGACCTCCCAACTCCTCTACTCAATGCACTGATCAGTAAACACAAGCAAACCAAACACCTTCTTCACGATCCTATCGACCCACAATTCACCTTTCAAGGAACAATAAACCTGCACTCCAAGGTCTTTGTGTTCAGAAACACTCCCTGGGACCTTAACATTAAGTGTATCAGTCCTGCGAAGAGTTGCTTTTCCAAAATGTAGGCAACTCCCATTTATCTAAATTAAACTCCATCTGACACTCCTCAGCCTATTGGCCCATCAGTTCACGATCCCGTTGTAATGTGAAGTAACATTCTTCACTGTCCACTACACCTCCAATTTTGGTGTCATCTGCAACCTTACTAACTATACCTGCTATGTTCACATTCAAATCATTCATATAATTAATGGAAAGTAGTGGATGCAGCACCGATCCTTGTGGCACTCCACTGGTCACAGGTCCCCAGTCTGAAAAAACAACCCTCCACAACCACCCTCTGTCGTCTACCTTCGTGCCAGTTCTGTATCCAAATGGCTGGTTTTTCCTGTGTTCCGTGAAATCTATCCTTGCTCTCCAATCTCCCATGTGGAAAATTTTCGAATACCTTATTGAAGTCCAGATCACTCACATCCACAACGCTGCCCTCATCAATCCTTTTGTTACTTCTGCAAAAAATTCAATATCTTGAGACATGATTTCCCACGTACAAAGCAATGCTGACTATCCCCAATTAGACATTGCCTTTCTAAATACATGTAATTCCTGTCCCTCATGTATCCGTCTTTCAACGTGCCCACGACTGACGTCAGGCGAACCAGTCTGAAGTTCCCTGGCTTGTCCTTACCACCCGTCTTAAACAGTGGCACCATGTTAGCCCAACCTCCAGTCTTCTGGTACCTTACCTGTGTCTATCGATGATACAATTATTTCAGCACGGGGCCCAGCAATCACTTCTCTAGCTTCCAACAGAGATCGAGAGTATACCTGATAAGTCCTGGGGATTTATCCATCTTTAACCATTTCAAGACATTCAGCACTTCCTCCTCTGTAATATAGACATTTTGCAAGATGACACCATCTATTTCCCAATGCTATTTCCCAAACTATCATTCGATTCTATATCTTCAATGTCCTTCTCGACAGGAAATACTTGTTCAGTTTCTCTCCCATCTCCTGCAGCTTCACGTGCAGGCTGGCTTGATCTTTGAGGGGCCATATTCTCTCCCCAGTGACCCTTTGGCCTTCATGTATTTGTAAAAGCTCTTCGGATTCTCCTTAACCCAAACTGATAAAACAATCTCATGTCCCCTTTTTGCCCTCCTGATTTCCCTCTATACCTACACAACGCTGCAATCTCCCCCTCCCTGACTGATCCCTACCCAAAAGTGCCATCTCACCCCTCCCTGACTGATCCCTACCCAACACTGCAATCTCCCCCTCCCTGACTGATCCCTACACAACACTGCAATCTCCCCCTCCCTGACTGATCCCTACCCAACACTGCAATCTCCCCCACCCCGTACTGATCCCTACCCAACACTGCAACCTTCCCCTCCCATTTTTGAGTGCGACCAGCAGCTAAGGTAAGACAGTTTGTTTTAAAATTACTTACTGGTAGTGGGCAGCGGTGTTTTTTTTTCTCTTCACTGAAAGAGCGGGAGCAGCACGAGGAAGTGACGATGACCAGAGGGGCAGCCGAGACCCGGAAGCTGGTGTAGCGTAAGCTTACCTGGGTAGGTTTTTTTTTCCTATAAAAGCGCGCAGGTGTAAAACCCGAGGCAGTATGGAGGTAGTGTCTGCCACCCGCCCTCCTCCTCTAACCAAATAATAAGACCCATTGTGGGAAGTAGGTAAGTGCTGTATTTTGCTTGTTCTATTCTTTAGACCCAGTTTTTTTTAAAAAGAAGGTTACATTTAGAGGGATGGCAGTGAAGGCAGTGCAATGTTCCTCTTGCAACATGTTTGAGGGATGCCATGGTCGTCCCTGCTGATTACGCTTGCAAAACGTGCACCCATCTCCAGCTCCTCCAAGACCGTGTTAGGGAACTGGAGCTGGAGCTGGATGAACTTAGGATCATTCGGGAGGCAGAGGGGGTCATAGATCGGAGCTTGAGGGAAGTAGTAACTCCAAACATTGCAGACAGTTGGGTGACAGTGAGGGGGACTGGGAGGAAGCAGCCAGTGCAGGGACCCCCTGCGGCCGTTCCCCTCAAAGTACCGTTTTGGATACTTGTGGGGGGGACGACTTACCAGGGGTAACTAATGGGGCTCAGGCCTCCGGCACGGAGCCTGTCCCCATTGCTCAGAAGGGAAGGGTGGAGAAGAGCAGAGCAATAGTAATTGGGGACTCGATAGTTCGGGGCACAGATAGGCGGATTTGTGGGGGCGAGAGAGACTCACGTTTGGTATGTTGCCTCCCAGGTGCAAGGGTACTTGATGTCTCTGATTGTGTTTTCCGGGTCCTTAAACAGGGAGTGGGAGCAGCCCCAGGATTGGTCCACTACATAGGTAGGAGGAGGGCTGAGGATGTTAGGCAGGCTTTCAGGGAGCTAGGTTGGAAGCTCAGAGTTAGAACAAACAGAGTTGTTGTCTCTGGTTTGTTACCCGTGCCACGTGATAGAGAGTTGAGGAATAGGGAGAGAGAACAGTTAAATGCGTGGCTACAGGGATGGTGCAGGCGGGAGGGATTCCGGTATTTGGTAACTGGGGTTCTTTCTGGTGAAGGTGGGACCTCTATAAACAGGATGGTCTACACCTGAACCTGAGGGGCACCAGTATCCTTGGCGGGAGGTTTGTTAGTGCTCTTAGGGGGGGGGGGGTTTAAACTAACTCTGCAGGAGCATGGGAACATAGACTGCAGCTTCAGGGTGCAGGACCTGGAGTGTAGGGAGGTTAGGAACATGGCATCAATCTCAAAGGAGGGTGCCTGTAAACAGGAAAGTGGCTTGAAGTGTGTACACTTCAATGCAAGAAGTATACGAAATAAGGTAGGTGAACTCGCAGCGTGGGTTGGTACCTGGGACTTCGATGTTGTGGCTATTATGGAGACATGGGTAGAACAGGGACAGGATTGGCTGTTACAGGTTCCAGCATTTAAATGTTTTAGTAGGGTCAGAAGTGGGGGTGAAAGAGGGGGAGGTGTGGCATTGTTTGTCAAAGATAGTATTACAGCAGTGGAAAGGACGATCGATGAAGACTCGCCATCTGAGCTAGTTTGGGCTGAGGTTAGAAATAGGAAAGGTGAGGTCACCCTGTTAGGATTATTTTACAGGCCTCCTAATAGTCCTAGAAGCGTATAAGAAAGGATTGCAAGGATGATTCAGGAGAAGAATGAAAGTAATAGGGTGGTTGTTATGGGGGACTTTAACTTTCCTGATATTGACTGGGAAAGCTATAGCTCGAGTTCGTTAAATGGGTCGGTGTTTGTCCAGTGTGTGCAGGAGGGTTTCCTGACACAATATGTAGATCGGACAACAAGAGGTGAGGCCATATTGGATTTGGTTCTGGGTAACGAACCAGTCCAGGTGTTAGAATTCGAGGTAGGTGAGCACTTTGGTGACAGTGACCACAATTCGGTGACTTTTACTTCAGTGATGGAGAGGGATAAGTGTGCACTGCAGGGTAAGAGTTATAGCTGGGGGCAGGGAAATTATAATGAGGTGAGGCATGACTTAGGATGCGTGCCTTGGAAAAGTAGGCTTCAAGGCAAGGGCATAATTGATATGTGGAGCTGGTTCAAGGAGCAACTATTGAGTGTCCTTGAAAAGTATGTACATGTCAGGCAGGGAGGAACGGGTCATGTGAGGGAGCCGTGGTTTAATAAGGAATCCCTTGTTAAGTGGAAGATGGCTGCCGATGTAAAGATGAGGCGTGAAGGTTCAATTGGGGCGATTGAGAGTTATAAGGTAGCCCGGAAGGACCTGAAGAGAGAGCTAAGAGCAGCAAGGAGGGGACATGAAAGGTCCTTAGTTGGTAGGATTAGGGAAAATCCTAAGGCTTTCTATCGGTATGTCAGGAATAAAAGAATGACTAGGGTAGGAATAGGTCCAGTCAAGGATAGTAGTGGGAAGTTGCGTGTGGAGGCTGAAGAGATTGGGGAGACACTGAATGAATACTTTTCGTCAGTATTCACTCAGGAACAGGACATTGTTGCCGATGTGAATACTGAGTCACAATTAAGTAGAATGGATGGCTTTGAGGTATGTAGGGAAGAGATGTTGGAAATTCTGGAAAGGGTCAAAATAGATAAGTCCCCTGGGCCTGATGGCATTTATCCTAGGATTCTCTGGGAAGCAAGGGAGGAGATTGCAGAGCCATTGGCCTTGATTTTTATGTCCTCGTTGTCTACAGGAATAATGCCAGAAGACTGGAGGATAGCAAATGTGGTTCCCTTGTTCAAGAAGGGGAGTAGGGATAACCCTAGTAACTTTCGGCCGGTGAGTCTCACTTCTGTTGTGGGCAAAGTCTTAGAGAGAATTGTAAGGGATAGGATTTATGAACATCTGGATAGGAATAATGTCATCAAGGATAGTCAGCATGGTTTTGTGAAGGGCAGGTCGTGCCTCACAAACCTTATTGAATTCTTTCAGAAGGTGACTAAGGAGGTGGACGAGGGGAATGCAGAAGATGTGGTGTATATGGATTTTAGTAAGGCGTTTGATAAGGTTCCCCATGGGAGGCTACTGCAAAAAATACGGAGGTATGGCATTGAGGGTGAGTTGGAGGTTTGGATTAGGAACTGGATGGCTGGAAGAAGACAGAGGGTAGTAGTTGATGGTAGTGGGCTAGTGTAGGTTAGGTGGGCTTGGATTGGCGCAACATTGAGGGCCAAAGGGCCTGTACTGCGCTGTATTCTTCTATCTTCTAACTTCATAGAAAAGGCTGGAGATGTTGCAGAGAGGTGAATGCAAGTCTGGAGATGTCACAGAGAGAGGAAAACCAGGCCGAAGATCTTACAGAGAGAGGAAAGCAGGCTGGAGATGTTACAGAGAGGTGAATGCAAGTCTGGAGATGTCAAAAACATAGGAAAGCAAGGCTGGAGATGTTACAGACATAGGAAAGCAAGGCTGGAGATGTTACAGAAATAGGAAAGCAAGGCTGGAGATGTTACAGAAATAGGAAAGCAAGGCTGGAGTTGTTACAGACGTAGGAAGGCAAGGCTGAAGATGTTACAGACAGGGGAACGCAAATCTGGAGACGTTGCAGAGATAGAAATGCTAGGCTGGAGATATTACTTAGACAAGAATGTAAGGCTGGAGATAGGAAATCGTTGTGGTAATGTTACAGAGAGAGGACAGTAAGTCTGGAGATGTTACAGAGATATGAAAGCAAGTCTGGAGATGTTCCAGAGAGTGGGTAGCAAGGCTGGAGATGTTAAAAAGACCTCTCCATTTCTATCTCGGGTTACCGACTGAACATGAACATTTACTATAAACCGACCGACTGCCACAGCTACCTAGATTGCACCCCTCCCATCCTGTCCCCTGTAAAAATGCCATCCTATATTCCCAATTCCTTCGCCACCCCCGCATCTGCTCCCAGCAAGACCAGTTCCAACACTGAAAAACCCACCTAGCCTCCTTCTTCAAAGACTGCAATTTCCTCTCAGACGATTTTGATGATGCTCTCCACCGCATCTCCTCCACTTCCCGCTCCTCGGCCCTTGAACTCCGCCCCTCCAATCGCCCCCAGCACAGAACCCCACTGGTCCTCACCTACCACCCCACCAACCTCCACAAACATCGTATCATCCGTCGTCATTTCCGCCACCTCCAAACGGACCCCACCACCAGGATATATTTCCATCCCCACCCCTATCAGCGTTCCGGAAAGACCACTCCCTCCGTGACTCCCTCGTCAGGTCCACACCCCCCCCCCACCAAACCAACCTCCACTCCCAGCACCTTCCCCTGCAACCGCAAAAAAATGCAAAATTTGCGCCGACACCTCCCCCCTCACTTCCCTCCAAGGTGCCAAGGGATCCTTCCATATCCATCACAAATTCCCCTGCACCTCCACACACATCATTTACTGCATCCGCTGCACCCAACATGGCTTCCTGTACATTGAGGAGACAGGCCGCCTACTTGCGGAACGTTTCAGAGAACACCTCTGGGACAACCGCACCAACCCAACCCAACCACCCCGTGGCTGAACAATTTAACTCCCACTCTCACTCCGCCAAGGACATGCAGGTCCTTGACATGATCCATCGCCAGACCATGGCAACACGACGCCTGGAGGAAGAGTGCCTCATCTTCCGCCTAGGAACCCTCCAACCACAAGGGATGAATGCAGATTTCACCAGCATCCTCAATTCCCCTCCCCCACGTTATCTCAGTCCCAACCCCCTGACTCAGCACCGCCATGTTGACCTGCAATCTTCTTCCCGACATCTCCGCCCCCACCCCCTCTCCGGCCTATCACCCTCACCTTAACCTCCTTCCACCTATCGCATTCCCAACGCCCACCCCCGTGTCCCTCCTCCCTACCTTTTATCTTGGCCTGCTTGGCACACCCTCCTCATTCCTGAAGAAGGGCTTATGCCTGAAACTTCAATTCTCTTGCTCCTTCGATGCTGCCTGACCTGCTGCGCTTTTCCAGCAACACATTTTTCAGCTCTGATCTCCAACATCTGCAGTCCTCAATTTCTCCTCCGATGTTCATAGATAGGAAAGCAAGACTGGAGATGTTACAGCGATCGGAAAGCAAGTCAGGAGATGTTACAGAGATAGGAATGCGAGGCTGGATATGTTACAGAGAGGGAAAAGCAAGCCTGGAGATGTTACAGAGAAAGGAAAGCAAGGCTGCAGATGTTACAGAGATTGTAAAGCAAGGCAGGCAAAGTTACAGAGATTGTAAATCAAGGCAGGAGATATTACAGAGATTGTAAATCAAGGCAGGAGATGTTACAGAGATTGTAAAGCAAGGCAGGAGATGTTACAGAGAGAGGAAAGCAAGGCTGCAGATGTTACAGAGATTGTAAAGCAAGGCAGGAGATACTACAGATTGAGAAAGGCAAGGCTGGAGTTACAACAGAAATAGAACAGCAAGGCTGGAGATGTTACAGAGAGTGAATAGCAAGGCTGGATATATTACTGAGACAAGAAAGCAAGTCAGGAGATGTTACAGAGATAGGAATGCCAGCCTGGAAATGTTAATGAGATAGGAAAGCAAGGTAGGAGATGTTACAGCGAGAGAGGAAAGCATGGCTGGAGATGTTACAGAGATAAGAAAGCAAGTCTGGAGATGTTACAGAGATAGGAACGCAAAGCTGGAAATGTTACAGAGATAGGAAAGCAAGGCTGGAGATATTACTGAGACAGGAATGCAAGGATGGAGATGATACAGAGATAGGAAAGCATTTTGGTAATGTTACAGAGAGAGGAAAGCAAGGTTGGAGAGGTTAAAGAGATAGGAATGCAAGGCTAGCGATGTTTCAGAGAGTGGAAAGCAAGGCTGGAGATGTTACAGAGAAAGGACAGCAATGTTAGAGATGTTAAAGGGATAGGAAGGTGAGGCTGGAGATGTTAAACAGAGAGGAATGCAAGCCTGGCGATGTTACAGTGATAGGAAAGCAAGGCCGAAGATGCTACAGAGAAAGGAAAGCAAGGCTGGAGTTGTTACAGAGAGTGGAAATAAGTCAGGAGATGTTACAGAGATAAGGAAAGCAAGTCTGGAGAGGTTACAGAGATAGGAATGCCAGGTTGGAGATGTTAATGAGATAGGAAAGCAAGGATGGAGATGTTAATGAGAGAGGAAAGCAAGGATGGAGATGTTATAGATATAGGGAAACAAGTCTGGAGGTGTTACAGAGAGTAGAAAGCAAGGCTGGAGATTTTACAGAGATAGGAAAGCAAGGCTGGAGTTATTACAGAGAGTGTAAGGCAAAGCTGAAGATGTTACACAGATAGGCAAATAAGTCTGGAGATTTTGAGGAGAGTGAGGGAAGCAAGGCTGGAGATGTTACAGAGAGTGAATAGCAAGGCTGGAGATATTTTTGAGAAAGAAAAGCAAGGCTGGAAATGTTACAGAGATAGGAATGCAAGACTGGAGATGTTAATGAGATAGGAAAGTAAGGTAGGATATGTTACGGAGAGAGAGGTAAGCAAGGCTGGAGATGTTACAGAGAGTGGAAAGCAAGGCTGGAGATTTTACAGTGATAGGAAAGCAATGCTAGAGATGTTACAGAGAATGGAAAGTAAGGCTGGAGATGTTACAGAGATAGGAAAGCAAGGCCAGAGATGTGACAGACATAGGAAAGCAAGGGTCGAGATGTTGCAGAGATATGAAAACAAGTCTGGAGATGTTACAGAGATAGTAAAGCAAGGCTGGAGATGTTTCAGAGAGAGGAAATCAAGGCCGATGATGCTACAGAGATAGGAAAGCAAGGCTGGAAATGTTACAGAGATAGGAAGGCAAGGCTAGAGACTTTACAGAGAGAGGAAAGCACTCTGGTAATGTTGCAGAGATAGGAAAGCAAGGCTGTAGATGTTACAGAGATAGGAAAGCAAAGCTAGTGATGTTACAGAGAGTGAAAGGCAAGGCTGGAGGTGTTACAGAGAAAGGGCAGCAAGGTTAGAGATGTTACAGGGATAGGAAAGTGAGGCTGGAGATGTTACAGAGAGAGTAATGCAAGCCTGGCGATGTTACAGAGATAGGAAAGCACGGCCGGAGATGTGACAGACATAAGAAAGCAAGGGTTGAGATGTTACAGAGATATGAAAACAAGGCTGGAGATGTTGAGGAGAGTGAGGAAAGCAAGACTGGAGATGTTACAGAGATAGGAAAGCATGTCTGGAGATGTTACAGAGATAGGAAAGCATGTCTGGAGAGGTTACGGAGATAGGAATACAAGGCTGCAGATGTTAAAGAGATTTGAAAGAAAGGCTGGAGATGTTACAGAGATAGGAAAGTAAGGCTGGAGATGTTTCAGAGTGGAAAGTATGGCTGGATATTTTACAGAGGGAGGAAAGCAAGGCCGCAGATGCTACAGAGATAGAAACGCAAGGCTGGAGTTGTTACAGAGAGTGGAAAACAAGTTTGCAGATTGTCCAGAGATAGGAAAGCAAGTCTGGAGAGGTTACAGAGATAGGAATGCCAGGCTGGAGATTTTAATGAGATAGGAAGGAAAGGTAGGAGATGTTACAGAGAGAAGAAAGCATGGCTGGAGATTTTGCAGAGAGTGGAATGCAAGTCTGGAGAACCTATACTGGGTGGGACATTTCAAATCCACCACCCAGAGGGGCTCAGCAGCAGCACTGCTGATCGACATGGTTGGGTCCAAAAGGTCATAGCTGCTTGACTGAGTCTGCACCGGGTCGGGACGGAAGGACTGACAGGGAGAAACATACTTTACCTCATCGTCTCCAAACTACCGACTGTGGACACATTGATGATGGCCATATTGGGAACACTCACTACAACACACAGTATTTCTGGAGACAAAGCCCCAGTTTCATATTGTGAATAATGTGTGTGTGTGTGAGTTTGTGTGTGTGTGTGTGTGTGTGTGTGTGCATGAGCGCACATGTGAGAGATGCTATCACCATTCTAAACGGAACAGATTGAAGAGATCTAGAACTCAACACTCTCCTGTGTGAGGTGATGTGGGTCATTACCGACAGAAGCAGATTTTTACTCCTGCATAATCTTCACTGTCCATGCCTGGCATATACTCCACTTTACCCTGACCATCAGGCCAAGGGATAAACCTTAGTTCAATAGAGAATACATGAGGGCTAGACAAGAGCAGCACCAGTTACACCTCAAAATGAGGTGACGTTACCACTTCCTCACTAAATAGCATAAACAGCTAGTGACAGATATATCTAACCAACAAATCATAACTAATCTCTGCAATCCTGTCACATGCAGTCGGGTTGAATTGTGTGGTCAATCAATCAACTCAATAGAGAAAGAGGATCCCCACATACCACCTTCAGAAAAGCTAAGGCTGAATCATTCACAATAATGTTCAGACAAGTATCGATGGGATGATCTATTTTACTCCCCTCCATATGGCATTCTTCAGCTCATTCGATTCACTGTATGTGGTATCTACAAACGGCTGGAGGGATTGGGGAATGCAAATGTTGTGGGGCCTGATAACATTCCAATCAAGCTGTTCCTGCTGGGATACAGCACTGGGACCTACCTGACAATGTGGGAAACTATCCGGGTGTGAGTTCAATGATATGGTCCGTCCAGTTCTGGATAATTGTAATCACTGGGATATTGCTAGGTGGGTGTTCAGTGATGGTGGCATTGAAGATTGGAAGATATGGGTGTGTCCGGGTGTGTCCTGTAGACACACAGACAAAACATCACAAAACATCAGGCAATCAATGATTGCCCCATTGCTCCAAACCCAATCATTAATAAAGTGATGAAGCTGTCATCTACAGTGGGATCAAGCAGCACTTCCTCAACACCAACCTGATCACTGAAGCTCAGTTTGGGCTCTCATCCCTTGGGCTCATTGAACCCTGGGTTTAATGATGCACAACAAGAAAACACACAGCTGAAATCTAGAGGGGAGGCGACAGTGACTGCACTTAACATCATCATAACTGCATTTGACCAAATGTCATATCCAGGATTAACGGCAAAACTGGAGCAAATAGGAATCATCTGCATGCCTGAATTTATATCTGAAAGGAAAGTGGCTGGAGTTGGTGGGGAGCAGACGTCTCAGCTCCAGGACAGCTCTGCAGCAGTTCCTCGGGAGAGGGATTTCTGAGTAAACCTGTAGATAAAAATTGGAAAGGTAAGACACCATACACCTACAGGATGATAGGGCTGCTCTCTCGTTAATCAGACGACTGGTGGCAGTTTCACTAGACAGTCATCATGCCTCAAGTAAGGGAGAGGTTGAGTAGGACAGTCCTTTAGTCACTCCAGTCAGTGAAGGAATTAAATCCACACTGTTAGCATTAATATCTAGCTGTCCAATTGATTGAGCTCCCTCAGATTCATGGGGAAGAAACTGTAACATTATTCTGCTCAGATATGTTGTTAGACACCTCTGGAGCAGGTGGAACTAGAAGAAAGCTTCCTAGCTCAGACAGAGGGACAGTATCAGTGAGCTCTCAGAGTGCTCTCTGCCCCAGGCTCAATCATAAATGACCATCTCTACACTGTACAGTCACAAATAGGGATGTTTGCCAATGATTGGACAATGTTCAAATCCATTCGTGATCTACTCAGATACTGCCGCAATCCTTATCCAAATGCAACAAGGACCTGGAGATATGAAGGAGTTTGCTTAACAGTGACAAGTACCATTTCCATTACACACGTGCCAGACAATGATTACCTCTAACAATAGAAAATTGAACCATACCTTCCAATATTCAATGCCACCACCATCACTGAACACCCACCTAGCAATATCCCGGGGATTACCGTTATCCAGAACTCGACTGACCATATAATTTCATTCCCATTCCTGTGAAGGGTTTATACTAAAACGTCGACTCTCCTGAACCGCAGATGCTGCCTGACCTGTTGTGCTTTTTTCCAGTGCCATAAATTGATTGGCAACAAGAATATGTCAGGAGCTAGGAATCCTGCCGAAATAACTCACCTTGTGGTTTCCGAAAGCCTGCACGCCATCTATAAGACACACGTTGAATGTGTGTGATGGAATAGCCCAATTTGCCTGTGTGAGTGCAGCTTCAACCCTCACCCACTGACACTCAGTAGCAGTAATGCCTGCCATCTACACGGTGCTCTGCAGAAATTTACAAGGCTCCTTCCAAGGCTCCTCCCGAAACTAAGACCATCAAGAAGGACAAGGGAAGCAGACACATGGGATCATCACCATGTTCACGTTCCATTCCAAGCCACCCACCATCCTGATTGGGAAGCATATTGCGGTTCTTTCAGTGTCACTATTTCAACGTCCCTCTGTAATGCACATCTACAGCACATGGACTGCAATGGGTTAATGCAGCAGCTCTCCCCCACCTTCTCAAGGGCAATACGGGATGGGCAATAAATACCATCCCAATCATATTCTATGAATAAATTCAAATGAAAAATATTGTCATGTCCAATGCTGGACACTGTGCTTTGGGTTTTGTCTGCTCAGGCTGGTGAGGTCCAGGCAGCAACTTGCTTTTCGTGAACAGTTGAAGGAAAATGATGTTTGAAACAATCTGTCCATCTCTCAGATGCATGGTCCACATACCAAGCATCACACAGGCACTGACATTCATATGCCACATGACTGAGCTCTGAGATAGACAGAAGCAATTCAAAATGTACTGCTATCAGACTGTAGCATGTTTAAACACACTGATATTGTTGCCACGAAAATGATTATGAGTGCGCATTAACAGGGAGAAAGTGAGCACTGCAGATGCTGGAGATCAGAGTCAAAAAGTGTGGTTCTAAAAAAGCACACCCGTTCAGGCAGCATCTGAGGAACAGGAAAGTCGACTATTCGCTCACAATATTAATATAAGGGAAAATAATTGTATATTTTCAAAGTCCTTGTACTTAATAATAATGTGGTCTTGGTAGTGGTAATGAGACTCATCATTTCAATGTTCCTTACTGTGAGTTGGGCACTGTTTTCATCATATTGCTGTTATAAAACTGAACTGAATAAAGCGGGGATGTAATGTTTATTGGACAATCTAAAAGTTGGTATTAATAAAGGTTATCAAAACTTCAGCAAAGAGACTTTACTGTTCAATGTGAGAACAATTCTGCAAACATTTACACAGATTTCCAGCTCAAGTCACACACAAGGATGTTGGGCTGGGATCATACTGTCCATCAATGGAGCTGCACAATTCTGTTTGGATACTGACGTTGTGGGGCTAACATACACTGGATATGGTTTATGAGGTATTCAATGTAAGATGCCATGTGCTGCAGGAGCCCACTACCTTTATCACACCTTCATTCAGGATCGGGTCTAAGTTATAGGATTACAGAGTTTAGGTGGCACACAGAAGAGATATATTTGCAAGACATGGTTGCTTACAGGTCATTGTTACAAATGTTGAACTGTGTCTCGACCAGTGCTATGTTCTAGTCCATTGACCAGCCTGCACCGCACACATCTTCCAGTTGTTCAGGTATGTCTTTAACCAATGTGTTGTGAGGCATTGTGTGAGTAACAGCCCAGCTCCAGTTTGGAAGCTCTCTGAGCAGATTGTGAAGATGGCCAGTGTTTGGAGGTCGTGGTGAGGGCCAGTAACACTGTGTCTGAATTCAGACTTTTTTTTCTCAAAGTCATTTTCAACAGCTTTGCTGCCTGCAAGATGGTGTGTTCACTGATCTGAACATGAATCAGCTGTTCACGACAGTCACTGAATTGTGTAATAGTTAGCTGTGTACTCTTGTATCTTAATTATTGTTCACTTCAACTGTTTTCAATGGAAAAACAACGATTTTTGGTTAATTTTAAAATAGGTAAGAAACAAAGTGATATTAACTCTTCAGTATACAAAATGTAAAATTGACCTGCTGTATATTTCCTTAGAATAATCAAGCAACAGTCAAATATTGCTTCTGAAGCAGGATAATGTGAACAGGACTATGTCCCAGGCAACATCACCATTCTCTCTGGTAGGATCTGACCCACTGACAGGACCACAGCCAGGCTGAGGGGGCAGCTCCTTGGTATAAAGTCAATACAGTGCTCAGCATTGATGCTGGATCATGTGGCTGCGAGACTGCTCTGTGGCAGGTTATGGGGAATCAATAAAAGGGAAACATAGCATTGACCACATCGCCACCAATCTGCCTACTGCAGATACACTTCTCCATTTCATATATCGGTAAGAATGGTCACTGCACAATGGGAAGCAAGGGTTATCTTCACATATTTCAAACCCTCCTCACCATGATATAAAGCCGTCTGGGCAATGAATGGGACAAACTTTAAACAGACTGAGCAACAAATGACGATGCATCCATAAGACACAATGGGCCATTGGCAGCAGCAGAATCAAAATCTGTACAAATCAGTCTACAAACTCACAGCCCGACATACCTCCCACTGTACAGTACCTGTCATGGCCCCAAATACCACCCACTGTTCAGTAAGCATCACGGCCCCCACATACCACCCACTGTACAGTAACCATCACAGGCTGACATACCTCCCACTGGACAGTAACCGTCACGGCCCGACATGTCTCCCAATGTACAGTATCTGTCACGGCCCGACACACCTCCCAATGTAGAGTAACCATCACGGCCCGACATACCTCCGACTGTACAATAACCATCACGGCCCGACATACCACCCACTGTACAGTAACCATCACGGCCCGACATACCTCACACTGTACAGTAACCATCACAGCCCGACATACCACCCACTGTACAGTAACCATCACGGCCCGACATAACTCACACTGTACAGTAACCATCACGGCCCGACATACCTCCCAATGTACAGTAACCATCAAGGCCCGACATACCTCCCACTGTACAGTACCTGTCATGGCCCCAAATACCACCCACTGTTCAGTAAGCATCACGGCCCCCACATACCACCCACTGTACAGTAACCATCACAGGCTGACATACCTCCCACTGGACAGTAACCGTCACGGCCCGACATGTCTCCCAATGTACAGTATCTGTCACGGCCCGACACACCTCCCAATGTAGAGTAACCATCACGGCCCGACATACCTCCGACTGTACAATAACCATCACGGCCCGACATACCACCCACTGTACAGTAACCATCACGGCCCGACATACCTCACACTGTACAGTAACCATCACAGCCCGACATACCTCCCACTGTACAGTAACCATCACGGCCCGACATACCTCACACTGTACAGTAACCATCACGGCCCGACATACCTCCCAATGTACAGTAACCATCACGGCCCGACATACCTCCCAATGTACAGTAACCATCAAGGCCCGACATACCTCCCACTGTACAGTAACCATCACGGTCCGACATAACTCCCACTGTACAGTAACCATCACGGCCCGACATACCTCCCACTGTAAAGTAACCATCACGGCCCGACATACCTCCCAATGTACAGTAACCATCACGGCCCGACATACCTTCCACTGTACAGTCACCATCACAGCCTGACGTACCTCCCACTGTACAGTAACCATCATAGCCCGACATATCTCCCAATGTACAGTAACCATCATAGCCCGACATACCTCCCACTGTACAGTAACCGTCACACCCCGGCATACCTCCGACTGTACAATAACCGTCACGGCCTAACATACCTCCCACTGTACAGTAACCATCACACCCCGATATACCTCACACTGTACAGTAACCATCACACCCCGACATACCCCCCCCCCCCCCCCCACTGTACAGTAACCATCACGGCCCGACATACCTCCCACTGCACAGTAACCATCATGGCCCGACATACCTCCCAATGTACAGTAACCATCACAGTCCGACATACCTCCCACTGGACAGTAAGCGTCGTGGCCACAAATACCTCCCAATGTACAGTAAGCATCACGGTCCGACATACCTCCCACTGTAAAGTAACCATCACGGCCCCAAATACCTCCCACTGTACAGTAACCGTCACGGCCTAACATACTTCCCACTGTACAGTAACCACCACAGCCCGACATACCTCCCACTGTACAGTAACCATCACAGCCCGACATACCTCCCACTGTACAGTAACCATCACGGCCCGACATATCTCCCACTGTACAGTAACCATCACGGCCCGACATATCTCCCAATGTACACTAACCATCACGGCCCGACATACCTCCCACTGTAACAGCAACCATCACACCCCGACATACCTCCCACTGTACAATAACCATCACGGCCCGACATACCACCCACTGTACAGTAACCATCACGGCCCGACATACCTCACACTGTACAGTAACCATCACAGCCCGACATACCACCCACTGTACAGTAACCATCACGGCCCGACATAACTCACACTGTACAGTAACCATCACGGCCCGACATACCTCCCAATGTACAGTAACCATCAAGGCCCGACATACCTCCCACTGTACAGTACCTGTCATGGCCCCAAATACCACCCACTGTTCAGTAAGCATCACGGCCCCCACATACCACCCACTGTACAGTAACCATCACAGGCTGACATACCTCCCACTGGACAGTAACCGTCACGGCCCGACATGTCTCCCAATGTACAGTATCTGTCACGGCCCGACACACCTCCCAATGTAGAGTAACCATCACGGCCCGACATACCTCCGACTGTACAATAACCATCACGGCCCGACATACCACCCACTGTACAGTAACCATCACGGCCCGACATACCTCACACTGTACAGTAACCATCACAGCCCGACATACCTCCCACTGTACAGTAACCATCACGGCCCGACATACCTCACACTGTACAGTAACCATCACGGCCCGACATACCTCCCAATGTACAGTAACCATCACGGCCCGACATACCTCCCAATGTACAGTAACCATCAAGGCCCGACATACCTCCCACTGTACAGTAACCATCACGGTCCGACATAACTCCCACTGTACAGTAACCATCACGGCCCGACATACCTCCCACTGTAAAGTAACCATCACGGCCCGACATACCTCCCAATGTACAGTAACCATCACGGCCCGACATACCTTCCACTGTACAGTCACCATCACAGCCTGACGTACCTCCCACTGTACAGTAACCATCATAGCCCGACATATCTCCCAATGTACAGTAACCATCATAGCCCGACATACCTCCCACTGTACAGTAACCGTCACACCCCGGCATACCTCCGACTGTACAATAACCGTCACGGCCTAACATACCTCACACTGTACAGTAACCATCACACCCCGATATACCTCACACTGTACAGTAACCATCACACCCCGACATACCCCCCCCCCCCCACTGTACAGTAACCATCACGGCCCGACATACCTCCCACTGCACAGTAACCATCATGGCCCGACATACCTCCCAATGTACAGTAACCATCACAGTCCGACATACCTCCCACTGGACAGTAAGCGTCGTGGCCACAAATACCTCCCAATGTACAGTAAGCATCACGGTCCGACATACCTCCCACTGTAAAGTAACCATCACGGCCCCAAATACCTCCCACTGTACAGTAACCGTCACGGCCTAACATACTTCCCACTGTACAGTAACCACCACAGCCCGACATACCTCCCACTGTACAGTAACCATCACAGCCCGACATACCTCCCACTGTACAGTAACCATCACGGCCCGACATATCTCCCACTGTACAGTAACCATCACGGCCCGACATATCTCCCATTGTACAGTAACCATCACGGCCCGACATACCTCCCACTGTAACAGCAACCATCACACCCCGACATACCTCCCACTGTACAGTAACCATCACGGCCCGACGTACCTTCCCACTGTACAGTAACCATCATGGCCCGACATATCTCCCAATGTACAGTAACCATCACGGCCCGACATATCTCCCACTGTACATTAACCATTACAGCCTGACATATCTCCCACTGTACAGCAACCATGACAGCCCGACATACCTCCCACTGTACAGTAACCATCACAGCCCGACGTACCTTCCCACTGTACAGTAACCATCACAGTCCGTCATATCTCCCGCTGTACAGTAGCCATCACGGCCCGACATACCTCCCAGTGTACAGTAACCATCACATCCCGACATACCTCCCACTGTACAGTAACCATCACATCCCGACATACCTCCCACTGTACAGTAACCATCACATCCCGACATACCTCACACTGTACAGTAACCATCACAGCCCGACATACCTCCCACTGTACAGTAACTATCACAGACCAACCTATCTCCCACTGTACAGTAATCATCACGGTCCGACATACCTCCCACTGTCCAGTAACCATCATGACCCGACATATCTCCCACTGTACAGTAACCACCACAGCCCAACCTATCTCCCACTGTACAGTAATCATCACGGTCCGACATACATCCCACTGTGCAGTAACGATCGCAGCCCGACATATCTCCCACTGTACAGTAACCATCACAGACCGACATATCTCCCACTGTACAGTAACTATCACAGCCCGACATATCTCCAACTGTACATTAACCATCACGGTCCGACATACATTCCACTGTACAGTAACCGTCAAGGTCCGACATACCTCCCACCATACAGTAACCATCACACCCCGACATACCTCCCACTGTACAGTAACCGTTACGGTCCGACATTCCTCCCACTGTACAGTAACCATCACGGCCCGACATACCTCCCACTGTAGTGTAACCGTCACGGCCTGACATACCTCCCACTCTATGGTAACCTTCAAGAGCAGCACGGTGGCTCAGTGGATAGCACTGCTACCTCACAGCACCATGGTCCTGGGGTGACTGTCTGTGTGGAGTTTGCACGTTCCTCCCCCAGTCCAAAGATGTGGAGGTCAGGTGAATTGGACATAATAAATTGCCATAATAATAAAGTGTTAGGTGCTTTAGTCAGAGGGAAATGCGTCTGGGTGGGTTACTCTTCGGAGGGTTGGTGTGGACAGGTTGGGCCGTAGGGCCTGTTTCCACACTGTAGGGAATCTAATCTACTCTCCAAGGTTCAAGTCGTGAGCATGATGGAATAATCACTTGTCTGAATGAGTGCAGCTCCATCAGTATTCTAGTACGGACTTAATAGCAACAGGCAACACAGTTGTCTGGGGAGGATCATGTCTCACAAACTTGATTGATTATTTTGAGGAAGTGACAAAATTGATTGATGAGGGCATGGGGCTGGATGCTGGCCGTCTGGACCTTAGCAAGGCCGTTGATATGTTTCCTTATGGCAGGCTCGTACGGAAGGTGAAGTGAAATGGGATCCGCCGCCAGTAAGGTGGATAGAGAACTGCTTGGTCATAGAAGACAGAGTAGTGGTGGAACAGTGTTTTTGTGACTGGAGATCTGTAAATAGATTGGCAGAGTTGCAGATTGTGAGGATGATTGCCAGAGAATACAGCAGGATGTAGGTCAGCTGCAGACTTGGACAGAGAAAACACAGATGTAACTTTATCTGGACAGTTGCGACGTGATGCATTTCGGAAGGTCTAATGCAGGAGAGAAGTATAAAGTTGATGGAAAAACTACTGATTGCATCAGCATCCAAAGGGATCTTAGTGTACAGCTCCACACTTCCCTGAAAGTGGTAACACGGGTGGATAGGGTGATCAAGAAGACTGAACATAGAACATAGAACAATACAGCACAGAACAGGCCCTTCGGCCCACGATGTTGTGCCGAACTTCTATCCTAGATTAAGCACCCATCCATGTACCTATCCAAATGCCGCTTAAAGGTCGCCAATGAATCTGACTCTACCACTCCCTCGGGCAGCGCATTCCATGCCCCCACCACTCTCTGGGTAAAGAACCCACCCCTGACATCTCCCCTATACCTTCCACCCTTCACCTTAAATTTATGTCCCCTTGTAACACTCTGTTGTACCCGGGGAAAAAGTTTCTGACTGTCTACTCTATCTATTCCGCTGATCATCTTATAAACCTCTATCAATTCACCCCTCATCCTTCGCCGTTCCAACGAGAAAAGGCCGAGAACTCTCAACCTATCCTCGTACGACCTACTCTCCATTCCAGGCAACATCCTGGTAAATCTTCTCTGCACCCTCTCCAAAGCTTCCACATCTTTCCGAAAGTGAGGCGACCAGAACTGCACACAGTACTCCAAATGTGGCCGAACCAAAGTCCTGTACAGCTGCAACATCACCTCACGACTCTTGAATTCAATCCCTCTGCTAATGAACGATAATACTCCATAGGCCTTCTTACAAACTCTATCCACCTGAGTGGCAACCTTCAAAGATCTATGTACATAGACCCCAAGATCCCTCTGTTCCTCCACCTGACCAAGAACCCTACCATTAACCCTGTATTCCGCATTCTTATTTGTTCTTCCAAAATGGACAACCTCACACTTGGCAGGGTTGAACTCCATCTGCCACTCCTCAGCCCAGCTCTGCATCCTATCTAAGTCCCTCTGCAGCCGACAACAGACCTCCTCACTGTCCACAACTCCACCTATCTTTGTATCATCTGCAAATTTACTGACCCACCCTTCGACTCCCTCCTCTAAGTCATTAATAAAAATTACAAACAGCAGAGGACCCAGAACTGATCCCTGCGGAACTCCACTTGTAACTGGACTCCATGCTGAATATTTACCATCTACCACCACTCTCTGACTTCTACCGGTTAGCCAGTTTTCTATCCAATTGGCCAAATTTCCCTCTATCCCATGCCTCCTGACTTTCCGCATAAGCCTACCATGGGGAACCTTATCAAATGCCTTACTAAAATCCATGTACACTACATCCACTGCTCAACCCTCATCCACATGCTTGGTCACCTCCTCGAAGAATTCAATAAGACTTGTAAGGCAAGACCTACCCTTCACAAATCCGTGCTGGCTGTCCCTAATCAAGCAGTGTCTTTCCAGATACTCGTAAATCCTATCCCTCAGTACCCTTTCCATTACTTTGCCTGCCACAGAAGTAAGACTAACTGGCCTGTAATTCCCGGGGTTATCCCTATTCCCTTTTTTGAACAGGGGCACAACATTCGCTACTCTCCAGTCCCCTGGTACCACCCCAGTTGCCAGTGAAGACGAGAAGATCATTGCCAGCGGTACTGCAATTTCCTCTCTTGCTTCCCACATAATCCTAGGATATATCCCGTCAGGCCCGGGGGACTTGTCTATCCTCAAGTTGTTCAAAATGTCCAACACATCTTCCTTCCTAACAGGTATCTCTTCTAGCTTATCAGTCCGTTTCACACTCTCCTCTTCAACAATACGGTCCCTCTCGTTCGTAAATACTGAAGAGAAGTACTTGTTCAAGACCTCTCCTATCTCTTCCGACTCAATACACAGTCTCCCACCACTGTCCTTGATCGGACCTACCCTCGTTCTCGTCATTCTCAGGTTTCTCACATATGCATAGAATGCCTTGGGGTTATCCTTGATCCTATCCGCCAGGGATTTTTCATGCCCTCTCTTAGCTCTCCTAATCCCTTTCTTCAGGTCCCTTCTGGCTATCCTGTATCCCTCCACTGCTCTGTCTGAACCTTGTTTCCTCAACCTTATGTAAGCCTCCTTCTTCCTCTTTACGAGACTTTCAACCTCCCTCGTCAACCAAGCCTCCCTCACACGACCATTTCTTTCCTGCCTGATCGGTACATACATATCAAGGACACGTCGTATCTGCTCCTTGAAAAATTCCCACATTTCCACCACATCCTTCCCTGACAGCCTATGCTCCCAACGTATGCTCCTCAAATCCTGTCTTATGGCAAACTTGCAGACATGTATCGGAGCATGCAGTATGAAAATTAGCAGATCATGTTTCAGCTGAAAAGAATCTTAGTTCGAGGTACATTTACAACATTGTGTACAGTACTGGTTGCCACACGATATGGAAGTGCTGGAGAGGGTATGGAACAGTTTTACCAGCATGTTGTCTGTTTTGGAGCGTATTAGCCAGAAGGAGAAATTGAACACACATGGATCGTGTGCACCTGGGCATCATTGGCTATGGGGCTACCTGATAGATATTTGCAAAATTATCAAAGGCATAGATAGAAGGACAGTTAGAGGCTTTTTCCCCCAGAGTAGAAATATCAATTAATCAGGACCGTAGATTTTAGGTAAAAGAGAGAAAGCTCAGGGCATGTAATAGGTAAGTTTTTTTTTGCTTTTGGACAGAATGTGAAAGTGCCTGGAATGCACTAATACAGGGGAAGAAGTCAATATAGCAAGGTTTAAGAGGCATCTTGGCACAAATATGAGTAAGTAGGGAACAGAATGACATGGGCTGCTCACTCCGTGTTTGTACACACTCAATGCTGCTGCAAGAACACTGTGCTCAGGGACACACACCCAGCTCATGGACGGTCCCTCTGGGGTGCTCACTCCATGTTTGTACACACTCAATGCTGCTGCAAGGGCACTGTGCTCAGGGGCACACACCCAGCTCATAGACCGTCCCTCTGGGCTGCTCACTCCGTGTTTGTACACACTCACTTTGAGATGACTTGAATGCTCACAGAATGATTGCCTTGCCTTCCCCTCCTCTCAGCAGTGTTTCCCCACAGCCTGAGCTCCCGGGCTCACCCGTCTGCTCTATTGTCTTCGTGTTTAGCACAGACACAAACCCAGGAAGCTTTGTCCAGAGTCAGTCACGGTGCCCAGCACAGTGAGTCACGGGGAGTCTCAGATCCCAGTCTGGGAGTTTGGGCACAGTCAGTCAGCCTCTTGTGGTTGTTAGGGTCAGGATCCTTCCCTGTGATGGGGTGAGGAGCTGAAATTTAGGGAGCCTGCTATCCCTCTTCTGCTCTCGTGTGGGGGCTTCCTGCCGAAATTTGACAATTACCAAGCGGTATTAAGGGAGGTGGAATTGTTTGTAACAGCTGGTGCAGACCGAAAGAAGGTGCTGCATTCAGTGAGAGTGGGAGAATATGAGGATGTGGGTGCACTAACAGAGAGACAGCGAGGGCGAGCTCACAAATGGTGGTACTTACCCTGGTGGAATGGAGAAGGTCACGGACCTCCTTCCAACACTGCTGGGCATTCTCCACGAAGGCTGGCGCCTCACTGACACAGGGATCAACCTCCAACCAAGCTGGCAGAGTATCGTATCATGGCCTCCCCTGCCAGTCCTGGAGGAAGATAATGTCCCTCTCGTGCACCATGCCATCCACCAGAACCTCAGCGGCTTGGTCTCAAAGTGAAGCCCCAGTTTTACCCCCTCTGCCATGTCTTGGGGAGTTTCGGATTGACAAACTAAAAGTGTAATGACTTTTTACTAATGGCACCTGGAACAGGGAGGCCGATGCATTCTGGGATATCCAGGCAGTGGGCAGTTGTTATGACTAAGGGGAATATCATCGCGTTAGTGTCAGTTGAGAAGTTAACCACGGGCAGGGAGGGTAGTTAGTGAGGCAGATTGGGGATGATATCATGAGAAAATGCACTTCACCTTGTGGAGAGAAATCCTCCATAAAACCTGACTAAAGTGAGACTTGACCAAATCATAAGATGGTTTAGGCCTCTGTCTGTCTGGATCAAAGAAGGCATTCAGTGTGAAACATTGGGAGCAACAAACTTGGAGTGGAGAATTAAACAGGAGATTCAAATCCTTAAAAAGGGGTAACACAATGTTCCAGACTGTTAAAAGGAGCCTGGGAAAATCCCCTGCCTTATAGTTACCTACATTATCTAATCCTCACTGGATGCAGGAATGGTGCTGGAGGCCTGGAGAATGGCTAATACCACAACTTTGTTTAATGTGGACTGACTGTATAGGTCGCTGCTGGAATTCTGAGACATTGGATAAACGGTCACTGAGGAAGTCCCAGGGACTCCAGGACAGTCGGTCTGGATTTGTTCAAGGAAGATCGTGTGTAATTAATCCTACTGTATCGGTCTGAGGCATTAACTTGGAACTGCATTTGAATTCTTTGGATTGACGAGAGTTTCCATGGCAGATTGTTTAAAAACAGAAACTATGGGGTCCAGGTGAACGGAGCAAACAACCCAGAGAAGTTCAAGGCAAGGCATTCGGGGACATCAACAATAGAGAGGAATGTAGAATAAATGAGAGCATAGTTTTTGTGCGCAGATAAATGAGGGTAGCTGGAAACATCAATAATCTCGTTAATGTAGCAAATAGCATCATTTCCTCTATCAGCCAAAGGGCAGTATTTCAGAGCAGGAAGCTTATGCAGGAACTGTATAAATAATGAATTCACTCACAGCTTGGGGACTGTGTGCAGTTCTGGTCACCCCATCACATGGAAGGATGGATTTGAACTGGAGAGAGTACAGAGGAGATTCTTCACCCTGTGGAAGTGGAAGTGCAGTTCTGAGAAAAGATAGGAATGGAGGATGCTGAGAGGAGATTTGGTTGGGGTGCACATGCTGTCAGGGGCCTGGGTAGAGAGGGAAATAATATTTTGTTCCTGTTGGTAAACTGCTTTACCAGTGGTGAATATTTAATATAATTGATTGAAATATTAGAAAAGTGGTCAGGAAAGTTGTTATTTCACCCATTCAGGATCTGGGAGTCACACATGGAAGTGGAGTAGAGGCAGAAACTCTCAAACCATTTTAAAAAGGTGCCGGGATCTGCAGCTGAAGTCCTATAGTATCCGGGGAGACAGAACTAGGACTTTAAAACACAACGTTACTTATTGTCAAATGCAGACAGTGGACAGATTGATCTTGTCTATACTGCTATTTTCTGAAGTTTTCGAGGGTTACCAATATCTGATAGAATCAATACGCAGAGATGAGGGGTGAGGGCAGGGAGGAGCAGTGTGAATTGATTAGGATCACAATAATACTGATCCCATCGATTATACACAACGCTACTTCACTGTGATGGCCTATTTATCCTTCCTGTAGAAATGGGGAAAATCTTTGATTATTCAAATCTCATGGTCACACTATAGCCCCATCTCCATAATCCCAGCTCAATCTGACCTGGATCACACTATTTAAAGCGAATATTTCACTGGCCTTGTTGAAAGGTTCCCAGCTTCATTCTTGCACCACTGAATGCTGCTCTTAGTCAACTAACGTTTCTCAATCTCAATTATTACACATCATTCTCTACTATCATCCTGAACGCTACAATAAAATTATCGCTATGCCCCAAAACATTCCCCTACTGACACTGGATCCACTTGCCCCACCTCTTTCCCAAGGATCAGGTCCAATAGTACATGCTCTCTTGGGCTGGACACATACTCCTGAAGTGAGCTATCCTCCATATAATCCAGGGATACTGGCCCCTCATGACCCTGCACAACCACTAACTCAGTCAATTTCTGGATATATTAAGTTTCTCAGTATAACTAATCTGTAGTATTGTCATCGCGCTCAAATGACCCTGAATATTTATTCTCTCCACCCTTTCCAATGGTTGCTGGCTGACAGACTGTACCTCACAGGTTAATTGTACACTTTATGTTCTGTAGCTCCAGCCAAATTCATTTTGTCCTTCGATGGATCTTCTTTCTCTTGGACCCCTTAACTAACGCTAATCTAAACCAATACTTCTACCTTTCTTCCATTCCCTTCCCTTCTATTATTTTGGAATCCTTTATACCCAGCAATATTTAGCAATACCCAGCAATACCCAGCAATCTCTCCCCTGCTCTCTGCCCAACTCTCTGGCCCCCTCTCTCTGTCCCCCACTCTGTCCCCCTCTCTCTCTCCCCTCTCTCTGTCCCGCTCTCTCTCTGTCCCCTTCTCTCTCTGTCCCCCTCTCTCTCTCGCCCTCTCTCTGCCCCCCTCTCTCTCTGTCCCCTTCTCTCTCTGTCCCCCTCTCTCTCTCGCCCTCTCTCTGCCCCCCTCTCTCTCTGCCCTCTCTCTGTCGCCCACTGTCTCTGTCCCCCACTCTCTCTGTTCCGCTCTCTCTCTGTCAACCTCTCTCTCTGTCCCCTCTCTCTCTGTCATCCTCTATCTGTCGCCATCTCTCTGTCGCCCTCTCTCTCTGCCCCCCCTCTCTCTTGCCCCCCTCTCTCTCTGTCCGCCACTGTCTCTGTCGCCATCTCTCTCTGTCACCCTCTCTCTATCTCTCAGCCTCTCTCTGCCCCCTCTCTCTCTGTCCACTTCTCTCTATGCCCCCCTCTCTCTGTCACACCTCTCTCTGTCCCCCTCTCTCTGTCCCCTCTCTGTCTGCCCCCTCTCTCTGTCGCCTTCTCTCTGAACCCCTCTCTCTCTGCCCCCTCGCTCTCTCTGCCTCCTCTCTATTTTCCCCCCTCTCTCTGTCACCCTCTATATCTGTCCCCCTCTCTCTCTGACCCCTCTCACTCTGCATCCCTTCTCTCTGTCCACCCCTCTCTCTGTCCACCTCTCTCTCTGTCCCCCTCTCTCTCTGTCCCACTCTCTCTCTGCCCCCCTCTCTCTGTCTCCCTCTCTCTGACCCCCTCTCTCTCTCTCTACCCCCTCTTTCTCTCCCCCTCTCTCTTTGTCCCCTCTCTCTGCCCTCCTTTATCTCTCTGCCCCCCTCTCTCTGTCGTCCTCTCTCTCTGCCATCATCTCTCTCTCTGTCCCCCTCTCTCTGCACCCCTCTCTCTCTGCCCTCCTCTCTCTCTGTCCCCCACTCTCTGATCCCTCTCTCTCTGTCGCCTTCTCTCTCTGTGCCCCTATCTCTCTGTCATCCTCTCTCTGTCGCCATCTCTTTGTCACCCACTCTCTCTATCCGCCCTCTCTCTCTGTGCCCCTCTCTTTGTCCCCCTCTCTCTCTGTCCCCCTCTCTCTCTGTCCCGCTCTCTCTGTTTCCCCATTCTCTGTCCCCCTCTTTCTCCCACCTGACTCTCTCTGACCCCCTCTCTCGCCCACCCGCCTCTCTCTCTGTCCCCCTCTCTTTGTCCCCTCGTCCCCCTCTCTCTGTCCCCACTCTCTCTGTCCCCCCTCTCTCTGACCCCCTCTCTCTCTGACCCGCTCTATCTCCCTCACTCTCTGTGCCAATCTGTCCTTCTCCCTCTGACCCCCTCTAACTCCCCCTCTCTCTGGACCGCTCTCTCTGTCCCCCACTCTGTCCCCCTCTCTCTCTCGCCCTCTCTCTGCCCCCCCCTCTCTGTCCCCTCTCTCTCTGCCCCCCTCTCTCTGTCGCCTTCTCTCTGAACCCATCTCTCTCTGCCCCCTCGCTCTCTCTGTCCCCCTCTCTATTTTTCCCCCCTCTCTCTGTCACCCTCTATATCTGTCCCCCTCTCTCTCTGACCCCTCTCACTCTGCATCCCTTCTCTCTGTCCACCCCTCTCTCTGTCCACCTCTCTCTCTGTCCCCCTCTCTCTCTGTCCCACTCTCTCTCTCTGCCCCCCTCTCTCTGTCTCCCTCTCTCTGACCCCCTCTCTCTCTCTCTACCCCCTCTTTCTCTCCCCCTCTCTCTTTGTCCCCTCTCTCTGCCCTCCTTTATCTCTCTGCCCCCCTCTCTCTGTCGTCCTCTCTCTCTGCCATCATCTCTCTCTCTGTCCCCCTCTCTCTGCACCCCTCTCTCTCTGCCCTCCTCTCTCTCTGTCCCCCACTCTCTGATCCCTCTCTCTCTGTCGCCTTCTCTCTCTGTGCCCCTATCTCTCTGTCATCCTCTCTCTGTCGCCATCTCTTTGTCACCCACTCTCTCTATCCGCCCTCTCTCTCTGTGCCCCTCTCTTTGTCCCCCTCTCTCTCTGTCCCCCTCTCTCTCTGTCCCGCTCTCTCTGTTTCCCCATTCTCTGTCCCCCTCTTTCTCCCACCTGACTCTCTCTGACCCCCTCTCTCGCCCACCCGCCTCTCTCTCTGTCCCCCTCTCTTTGTCCCCTCGTCCCCCTCTCTCTGTCCCCACTCTCTCTGTCCCCCCCTCTCTCTGACCCGCTCTATCTCCCTCACTCTCTGTGCCAATATGTCCTTCTCCCTCTGACCCCCTCTAACTCCCCCTCTCTCTGGACCGCTCTCTCTGTCCCCCACTCTGTCCCCCTCTCTCTCTCGCCCTCTCTCTGCCCCCCTCTCTCTCTGCCCTCTCTCTGTCGCCCACTGTCTCTGTCCCCCACTCTCTCTGTTCCCCTCTCTCTCTGTCAACCTCTCTCTCTGTCCCCCTCTCTCTCTGTCATCCTCTATCTGTCGCCATCTCTCTGTCGCCCTCTCTCTCTGCCCCCCTCTCTCTTGCCCCCCTCTCTCTCTGTCCGCCACTCTCTCTGTCGCCGTCTCTCTCTGTCACCCTCTCTCTCTCTCTCAGCCTCTCTCTGCCCCCTCTCTCTCTGTCCACTTCTCTCTATGCCCCCCTCTCTCTGTCACACCTCTCTCTGTCCCCCTCTCTCTGTCCCCTCTCTCTCTGCCCCCCTCTCTCTGTCGCCTTCTCTCTGAACCCCTCTCTCTCTGCCCCATCGCTCTCTCTGCCCCCTCTCTATTTTCCCCCCTCTCTCTGTCACCTTCTATATCTGTCCCCCTCTCTCTCTGACCCCTCTCACTCTGCACCCCTTCTCTCTATCCACCCCTCTCTCTGTCCACCTCTCTCTCTGTCCCCCTCTCTCTCTGTCCCACTCTCTCTCTCTGCCCCCTCTCTCTGTCTCCCTCTCTCTGACCCCCTCTCTCTCTCTCTCTACCCCCTCTTTCTCTCCCCCTCTCTCTTTGTTCCCTCTCTCTGACCTCCTCTATCTCTCTGCCCCTCTCTCTCTGTCGTCCTCTCTCTCTGCCATCATCTCTCTCTCTCTGTCCCCCTCTCTCTGCACCGCTCTCTCTCTGCCCTCCTCTCTCTCTGTCCCCCACTCTCTGATCCCTCTCTCTCTGTCGCCTTCTCTCTCTGTGCCCCTATCTCTCTGTCATCCTCTCTCTGTCGCCATCTCTTTGTCACCCACTCTCTCTATCCGCCCTCTCTCTCTGTGCCCCTCTCTTTGTCCCCCTCTCTCTCTGTCCCCCTCTCTCTCTGTCCCGCTCTCTCTGGTTCCCCAATCTCTGTCCCCCTCTTTCTCCCACCTGACTCTCTCTGACCCCCTCTCTCGCCCACCCGCCTCAATCTCTGTCCCCCCTCTTTGTCCCCTCGTCCCCTTCTCTCTGTCCCCACTCTCTCTGTCCCCCCTCTCTCTGTCCCCCTCTCTCTCTGACCACCTCTATCTCCCTCACTCTCTGTGCCACTCTGTCCTTCTCCCTCTGACCCCCTCTAACTCCCCCTCTCTCTGACCCTCTCTCTCTGACCCCCTCTCTCTCCTACCCGCTTCTCTCTATCTGCCCTCTTTGTCCCCCTCTCTCTTTGTCCCCCCATCTCTGTCCCGCGCTCTCTGTTCCCCCTTTCTCAGTCCCACTCTTTCTCCCACCCACCTCTCTCTGACCCCCTCTCTCTCCCACCCGCCTCTCTCTCTCTGTCCCCGTCTCTAGGTCGCCCCCGTCCCCCTTTCTCTGTCCACTTCGCTCTGTACCCTCTCTCTCCCCTGCTCTCTGCCCCACTATCTGGCCCCCTCTCTCTGTCCCCCACATTCTGTCCCCCTCTCTCTCTCCCCCGCTCTATACCCCACTCTCTGTCCCCCTGTCGCTCTCTCCCCCTCTCTCTGTCGCCCTTTCTCTCTGTCCGCCTATCTCTCTGCCCTCCTCTCTCTCTGTCTCCCTCTCTTGTCCCCCTCTCTCTCTCTCCCCTTCTCTCTCTGTCTCCCCTCTCTCTCGCCCTCTCTCTGCCCTCTCTCTCTGCCCTCCTCTCTCTCTATTCCCCTCTCTGTCTGTCAACCTCTCTCTCTGTCGCCATCTCTCTGTCGCCCTCTCTCTCTGCCCCCCTCTCTCTCTGTCCGCCACTCTCTCTGTCGCCCTCTTTCTCTGTCTCCCTCTCTCTCTCTCCCCCTCTCTCTGCCCCCCTCTCTCTCTCCCCTTCTCTATATGTCCCCCTCTCTCTCTCGCCCTCTCTCTGTCCCCCACTTTCTCTGACCCGCTCTCTCTGCCCCCTCTCTCTCTGCCCCACTCTCTCTGCCCCCTCTCTCTGTCACACATCTCTCAGTCCCCCTCTCTCTCTCCCCCTCTCTCTCTGCCCCCCTCACTCTCTCCCCCATCTCTGCCCCCCTCTCTCTCTGTCCCCTTCTCTCTATGTCCCCCTCTCTCTCTGTCCTCCCATCTCTCTGTTCCCCTCTCTCTCTGTACCTCTCTCTCTCTGTCGCCCTCTCCCTGAACCCCTCTCTCTCTGCCCCTCTCTCTCTGACACCGATCTCTCTCAGCCCCCCTCTCTGTCACCCTTTCTCTGTCCCCCTCTCCCTGCCCACTCTCTCTGCCCCCTCTCTCTCTGCCCCCTCTCTCTCTGTCCCCCTCTCTCTCTGCCCCTCACTTTCTGAAACCCCTCTAACTGCCCCCTCTCTCTCTGTCCCCTTTCTCTGACCCCTCTCTCTCTGTCCCACTCTCTCTGTTTCCCCTCTCTCTGACCCCCTCTCTGCTCCTCTCTCTCTCCACTCACTCTCTGTCACCCCCTCTCTCTATCGCCCTCTCTCTGACCCCTCTCTCTCTGCCCCTCTCTCTCTGTCCCCACTTTCTCTGTCCCCACCTCTCTGTGTCCCACTCTCACTCTGTCCCCCCTCTCTCTGTTGCCCTCTCTCTTTGCACCCTTCTCTCCTGTACCCCTTTCTCTGCCCCCTCTCTCTCTTCCCCCTCTCTCTATGCCCCCCTCTCTCTCTGTCCCACTCTCTCTGTCACCCCTCTCTCTGATCCCCTCTCTCTCTGCTCCTCTCTCTCTGTCACCCCTCTTTCTGACCCCCTCTCTCTCTGCTCCTCTCTCTCGCTCCCCCACACTCTCTGTCACCCCCTCTCTCTGTCGCCCTCTCTCTGACTCCTCTCTCTGCCCCCTCTCTCTCTGCCCCTCTCTCTCTGTGCCCCTCTCTCTCTGTTCCCCCCCTCTCTGATCCCCTCTCTCTCTGCCCCCTCTCTCTCTGTCCCCCCTCTCTCTGTCCCCCTGTCTATCTGTCCCCCCTCTCTCTGACCCCTCTCACTCTGCCCCCCCTCTCTCTGTCCCCCTCTCTCTCTGTCCCCCTTTCTCTCTGTCCCACCCTCTCTCTGCCCCCCTCTGTTGCCCTCTCTCTGACCCCCTTTCTCTCTGACCCCCTGTCTCTGCGCCCTCTCTCTGCCCCCCTCTCTCTGCCCCCCTCTCTCTGTCACACCTCTCTCTGTCCCCCTCTCTCTGCCCCCCTCTTTCTGCCCGCCTCTCTGTCACCCTCTCTCTGACCCCCTCTCTCTCTGTCCCCCTTTCTCTCTGACCCCATCTCTCTCTGACACCCTCTCTCTCTGCCCCTCTCTCTCTGACACACCTCTCTCAGCCCCCTCTCTCTCTGTCCCCCTTTCTCTGTCCCCCTCTCTCTCTGTCCCACTTTCTCTGTCACTCCTCTCTCTGACCCCCTCTATCTCTGCTCCACTCTCTCTCCCCCCACTCTCTGTCACGCCCTCTCTCTGTCGCCCTCTCTCTGCCCCTCTCTCTCTGTGCCCCTCTCTCTCTGTAACCCCCTCTCACTGCCCCGACTCTCTCTGCCCCCTCTCTCTGTCCCCCTCTATCTCTCTGTCCCCTTTCTCTCTGTCCCCACCTGTCTCTGTCCCCCTCCCTCTGCCCCCTTTTTTCTCTGTACCCCTTTCTCTGTCCCACTCTCTCTGCCCCCCCTCTCTCTGCCCCCCTCTCTCTGTGCCCCTCTCTCTCTCTCCCACTCTCTCTGACCCCCTCTCTCTGCCCCTCTCTCTCTGTCCCCCTCTCTCTCTGCCGCTCTCTTTCTGAAACCCCTCTAACTGCCCCCTCTCTCTCTGTCCCCCTTTCTCTGACCCCTCTCTCTCTGTCCCACTCTCTCTGTTTCCCCTCTCTCTGACCCCCTCTCTGCTCCTCTCTCTCTCTCCCACTCACTCTCTGTCACCCCCTCTCTCTATCGCCCTCTCTCTGACCCCTCTCTCTCTGTCCCTCTCTCTCTGTCCCCACTCTCTCTGTCCCCACCTCTCTGTGTCCCACTCTCACTCTGTCCCCCTCTCTCTCTGTCGCCCTCTCTCTTTGCACCTTTCTCTCCTGTACCCCTTTCTCTGCCCCCTCTCTCTCTTCCCCCTCTCTCTATGCCCCCTCTCTCTCTGTCCCACTCTCTCTGTCACCCCTCTCTCTTATCCCCTCTCTCTGCTCCTCTCTCTCTGTCACCCCTCTGTCTGACCCCCTCTCTCTCTGCTCCTCTCTCTCGCTCCCCCACACTCTCTGTCACCCCCTCTCTCTGTCACCCTCTCTCTGACTCCTCTCTCTGCCCCCTCTCTCTCTGCCCCTCTCTCTCTGTGCCCCTCTCTCTCTGTTCCCCCCCTCTCCCTCTGACCCCTCTCTCTCTGCCCCCTCTCTCTCTGTCCCCCCTCTCTCTGTCCCCCTGTCTATCTGTCCCCCCTCTCTCTGCCCCCTCTCACTCTGCTCCCCCTCTCTCTGTCCCCCTCTCTCTCTGTCCCCCTCTCTCTCTGTCCCACCCTCTCTCTGCCCCCCTCTGTTGCCCTCTCTCTGACCCCCTTTCTCTCTGACCCCCTCTTTCTGCCCCCTCTCTCTGCCCCTCTCTCTCTGTCCCACCCTCTCTCTGCCCCCTCTGTTGCCCTCTCTCTGACCCCCTTTCTCTCTGACCCCCTCTCTCTGCCCCCTCTCTCTGCCCCTCTCTCTCTGTCCCCCTCTCTCTGCCCCGCTCTCTCTGCCCGCCTCTCTGTCACCCTCTCTCTGACCCCCTCTCTGTCTGTCCCCCTTTCTCTCTGACCCCATCTCTCTCTGCCCCTCTCTCTCTGACACCCTCTCTCTCTGCCCCTCTCTCTCTGACACACCTCTCTCAGCCCCCCTCTCTCTGTCCCCCTTTCTCTGTCCCCCTCTCTCTCTGTCCCACTTTCTCTGTCACCCCTCTCTCTGACCCTCTCTATCTCTGCTCCACTCTCTCTCCCCCCCCACTCTCTGTCACGCCTCTCTGTCGCCCTCTCTCTGAACCCTCTCTCTGTGCCAATCTCTCTCTCTGCCCCTCTCTCTCTGTTCCCCTCTCTCTCTGCCCCCTCTCTCTCTGTCCTCATCTCTTTCTGTACCCCCCTCTCACTGCCCCCGTCTCTCTCTGCCCCCTCTCTCTGTTCCCCTCTATCTCTCTGTCCCCTTTCTCTCTGTCCCCACCTGTCTCTGTCCCCCTCCCTCTGCCCCCTTTTTTCTCTGTACCCCTTTCTCTGTCCCCCTCTCTCTGCCCCCCTCTCTCTGCCCCCCTCTCTCTGTGCTTCTCTCTCTCTCCCACTCTCTCTGACCCCCTTTCTCTGCCCCCTCTCTCTCTGTCCCCTCTCTCTCTGTCCCCCTGTCTATCTGTCCCCCTCTCTCTGACCCCTATCACTCTGCCCCCCCTCTCTCTGCCCCCTCTCTCTCTGTCCCCCTCTCTCTCTGTCCCACTCTCTCTCTGCCCCCCCGTCGCCCTCTCTCTGACCCCCTATCTCTCTGACCCTCTCTCTCTGCCCCCTCTCTCTCTTCCCCTCTCTCTCTGCCCCCTCTCTCTGTCACACCTCTCTCTGTCCCCTCTCTCTGCCCCCTCTCTCTGCCCGCCTCTCTGTCGCCCTATCTCTGACCCCCTCTCTCTCTGTCCCAATTTCTCTCTGCCCCTCTCTCTCTGACACACCTCTCTCTGCCCTCTCTCTCTCTGTCCCCCTTTTTTCTGTCCCCCTCTCTCTCTGTCCCACTCTCTCTGTCACCCCTCTCTCTGACCCCCTCTATCTCTGCTCCCCTCTCTCTCCCCCCTCACTCTCTGTCACCCCCTCTCTCTGTCACCCTCTCTCTGAACCCTCTCCGTCTGCCAATCTCTCTCTCTCTGCCCATCTCTCTCTGTGCCCCTCTCTCTCTGTTCCCCTCTCTATCTGTCCCCTCTCAGTCTGTCCCCACATCTTTCTGTACCCCCCTCTCACTGCCCCCGTCTCTCTCTGCCCCCTTTCTCTGTTCCCCTCTATCGCTCTGTCCCCTTTCTCTCTGTCCCCACCTGTCTCTGTCCCCCTCTCTCTCTGTCCCCTTCTCTCTCTGTCCCCTCTCTCTCTGTCCCCACCTCTCTCTGTACTCCCCTCTCACTGCCCTCCTCTCTCTCTGTCCCCTCTCTCTGTCCCCCTCTCTCTCTGCCCCCTCGCTCACTCTGCCCCCTCTCTCTCTGTCCCCCTCTCTCTGTCCCCCTCTCTATCTGTCCCCCTCTCTCTCTGACCCCTTCTCTCTCTGTCCCCTCTCTCTCTGTCCCCCTCTCTCTGTCCCCATCTCTCTCTGTCCCCCTCTCTCTCTATCCTGCTCTCTCTCTGCCCCCCCTCTCTCTGTCGCCCTCTCCCTGACCCCATCTTCTCTCTGCCCCCTCTTTCTCTCCCCCACTCTCTTTGTCCCCTCTCTCTGCTTTCCTCTCTCTCTCTGCCCCCCTCACTCTGTCGTTCTCTCTCTCTGCCCTCCTCTCCCTCTGTCCCCTTCTCTCTCTGTCCCCCTCTCTCTCTCTCGCCCACTCTCTGACCCCTCTTTCTCTGTCACCCTCTCTCCCTGTCCCCCTTTCGCTCTGTCATCCTCTCTCTGTCGCCATCTGTTTGTCACCCTCTCTCTCTGTCCGCCTTCTCTCTGTGCTCCTCTCTCTGTCCCCCTCTCTCTCCCACCCGCGTCTCTCTAACCCTTCTCTTTGTCCCCTCTCTCTCTGTCCCCCTCTCTCTCAGTCCCGCTCACTCTCTGTTCACCCTCTCTGTCCCCCTCTTTCTCCCACCTGACTCTCTCTGACCCCCTCTCTCTCCCACCCGACTCTCTCTCTCTGTCCCCCTCTCTTTGTCCCCCCGTCCCCCTCTCTCTGTCCGCCCCCTCTGTCCCCCTCTCTCTCTCTGACCCCCTCTATCTCCCTCACTCTCTGTGCCACTCTCTCTGTCCTTCTTCCTCTGACCCCCTCTAACTCCCCCTCTCTCTGACCCGCTCTCTCTGTCCCCCTCTCTCTCCTACCCGCTTCTCTCTATCTGCCCTCTTTGTCCCCCTCTCTCTGTGTCCCCCCATCTCTGTCCTGCGCTCTCTGTTCCCCCTTTCTCTGTCCCCCTCTTTCTCCCACCCGCCTCTCTCCGACCCCCTCTCTCTCCCACCCGCCTCTCTCCCTGGCCCCATCTCTCTGTCCCCCCCATCCCCCTCTCTCTGTCGCCCTCGTTCTGTCCCCTCTCTCTCCCCTGCTCTCTGCCCCACTCTCTGGCCCCCTCTCTCTGTCCCCCACTCTCTGTCCCCCTCTCTCTCTCTCCCCTCACTCTCTGTCAACCTCTCTCTCTCTCCCCCTCTCTCTCTGTCATCCTCTCTCTGTCGCCATCTCTCTGCCCCCCTCTCTCTGTGCCCCCCTCTCTGTCCGCCACTCTCTCTGTCGCCCTCTTTCTCTGTCACCCTCTCTCTCTCTCCCCCTCTCTCTGTCCCCTCTCTCTCTGTCCCCTTCTCTCTATGTCCCCTCTCTCTTTCGCCCTCTCTTTCGCCCTCTCTCTGTCCCCCTCTCTCTCTGACCTCCTCTCTATGTCCCCCTCTCTCTCCTACCCGCTTCTCTCTATCTGCCCTCTTTGTCCCCCTCTCTCTCTGTCCCCCCATCTCTGTCCCGCGCTCTCTGTTCCCCCTTTCTCTGTCCCCCTCTTTCTCCCACCCGCCTCTCTCCGACCCCCTCTCTCTCCCACCCGCCTCTCTCCCTGGCCCCATCTCTCTGTCCCCCCCATCCCCCTCTCTCTGTCGCCCTCGTTCTGTCCCCTCTCTCTCCCCTGCTCTCTGCCCCACTCTCTGGCCCCCTCTCTCTGTCCCCCAATCTCTGTCCCCCTCTCTCTCTCTCCCCTCACTCTCTGTCAACCTCTCTCTCTCTCCCCCTCTCTCTCTGTCATCCTCTCTCTGTCGCCATCTCTCTGCCCCCCTCTCTCTCTGCCCCCCTCTCTGTCCGCCACTCTCTCTGTCGCGCTCTTTCTCTGTCACCCTCTCTCTCTCTCCCCCTCTCTCTGTCCCCTCTCTCTCTGTCCCCTTCTCTCTATGTCCCCTCTCTCTTTCGCCCTCTCTTTCGCCCTCTCTCTGTCCCCCTCTCTCTCTGACCTCCTCTCTATGTCCCCCTCTCTCTCCTACCCGCTTCTCTCTATCTGCCCTCTTTGTCCCCCTCTCTCTCTGTCCCCCCATCTCTGTCCCGCGCTCTCTGTTCCCCCTTTCTCTGTCCCCCTCTTTCTCCCAACCGCCTCTCTCCGACCCCCTCTCTCTCCCACCCGCCTCTCTCTCTGTCCCCCTCTCTCTGTCCCCCCCCGTCCCCCTTTCTCTGTCCCACTCGCTCTGTCCCCTCTCTCTCCCCTGCTCTCTGCCCCACTCTCTGGCCCTCTCTCTCTGTCCCCCACTCTCTGTCCCCCTCTCTCTCTCCCCCTCTCTCTGTCCCCTCTCTCTCTGTCCCCTTCTCTCTATGTCCCCTCTCTCTTTCGCCCTCTCTTTCGCCCTCTCTCTGTCCCCCTCTCTCTCTGACCTCCTCTCTATGTCCCCCTCTCTCTCCTACCCGCTTCTCTCTATCTGCCCTCTTTGTCCCCCTCTCTCTCTGTCCCCCCATCTCTGTCCCGCGCTCTCTGTTCCCCCTTTCTCTGTCCCCCTCTTTCTCCCAACCGCCTCTCTCCGACCCCCTCTCTCTCCCACCCGCCTCTCTCTCTGTCCCCCTCTCTCTGTCCCCCCCCGTCCCCCTTTCTCTGTCCCACTCGCTCTGTCCCCTCTCTCTCCCCTGCTCTCTGCCCCACTCTCTGGCCCTCTCTCTCTGTCCCCCACTCTCTGTCCCCCTCTCTCTCTCCCCCTCTCTCTGTCCCCCTCTCTCTCTGTCCCCTTCTCTCCCTGTCCCCCTCTCTCTCTCGTCCTCTCTCTGCCCCCCTCTCTCTCTACCCTCTCTCTGTCGCCCACTGTCTCTGTCCCCCACTCTCTCTGTTCCCCTCTCTCTCTGTCAACCTCTCTCTCTCTCTCTCCCCCTCTCTCTCTGTCATCCTCTCTCTGTCGCCATCTCACTGTCGCCCTCTCTCTCTGCCCCCCACTCTCTATCTGTCCGCCACTCTCTCTGTCGCCGTCTCTCTCTGTGTCACCCTCTCTCTCTCTCTCATCCTCTCTCTGCCCCCTTTCTCTCTGTCCCTTTCTGTCTATGCCCCCTCTCTCTGTCACACCTCTCTCTGTCCCTCTCTCTCTGTCCCCTCTCTCTCTGCCCCCTTCTCTCTGTCGTCCTCTCTCTCTGCCCCCTCTCTCTGTCACCCCTCTCTTTGTCCCCCTCTTTCTCTTTCCCCCTCTCTCTCTGTCCTCCCCTCTCTGTGTCCAACTCTCAGTCTGTCCCCTTCTCTCTGACCCCCCTCTCTCTCTGCCCCTCCCTCTCTGACACCCTTCTCTCTGCCCCCCTCTCTCTCTGTCCCCCTCTCTCTCTGTCCCACTCTCTCTGTCACCACTCTCTCTGTCCCCCTCTCTATCTGTCCCCCTCTCTCTCTGACCCCTTCTCTCTCTGCCCCCTCTCTCTCTGTCCCCCCTCTCTCTGTCCCCCTCTCTCTCTGTCCCCCCTCTCTCTATCCCACTCTCTCTCTGCCCCCTCTCTCTGTCACCCTCTCCCTGACCCCCTCTCTCTCTGCCCCCTCTTTCTCTCCCCCTCTCTCTGCCCCCTCACTCTGTCGTTCTCTCTCTGCCCTCCTCTCTCTCTCTCCCTCTTTCTCTGACCCACTCTCCCTCTGTCCCCTTCTCTCTCTGTCCCCCTCTCTCTCTCTCGCCCACTCTCTGCACCGTCTCTCTCTGCCCTCCTCTTTCTCTGTCCCCCACTCTCTGAACCCTCTCTCTCTCTCACCCTCTCTCCCTCTCCCCTTTCTCTCTGTCGTCCTCTCTCTGTCGCCATCTCTTTGTCATCCTCTCTCTCTGTCGCCCTCTCTCTGTGCCTCTTTCTCTGTCCCCCTCTCTTTCCCACCCGCCTCTCTCTAACGCCTCTCTTTGTCCCCCTCTCTCTCTCTGTCCCGCTCTCTCTGTTCCCCCTCTCTCTGTCCCCATCTTTCTCCCACCTGACTCTCTCTGACCCCCTCTCTCTCCCACCCGCCTCTCTCTCTGCCCCTCTCTTTGTCCCCCATCCCCCTCTCTCTGTTCTCCCCTCTGTCCCCCCCTCTCTCTCTGACCCCCTCTATCTCCCTCACTCTCTGTGCCACTCTCTCTGTCCTTCTCCCTCTGACCCCCTCTAACTCCCCCTCTCTCTGACCCACTCTCTCTGTCCCCCTCTCCTACCCGCTTCTCTCTATCTGCCCTCTTTGTCCCCCATCTCTGTCTGTCCCCCCATCTCTGTCCCGCGCTCTCTGTTCCCCCTTTCTCTGTCCTCCTCTTTCTCCCACCCGCCTCTCTCCGACCCCTCTCTCTCCGACCCGCCTCTCTCTCTGTCCCCCTCTCTCTGTCCCCCGCGCCCCCCTTTCTCTGTCCCCCTCGCTCTGTCCCCTCTCTCTCCCCTGCTCTCTGCCCCACTCTCTGGCCCCCTCTCTCTGTCCCCCACTCTGTCCCCCTGCCTCTCTCCCCCTCTCCCTGTCCCCCTCTCTCTCTGTCCCCTTCTCTCTCTGTCCCCCTCTGTCTCTCACCCTCTCTCTGCCCCCTCTCTCTCTGTCCCCTTCTCTCTCTGTCCCCCTCTCTCTCTCGCCCTCTCTCTGCCCAACTCTCTCTCTGCCCTCTCTCTGTCGCCCACTCTCTCTGTCGCCCACTGTCTCTGTCCCCCACTCTCTCTGTTCCCCTCTCTCTCTGTCAACCTCTCTCTCTCTCCCCCTCGCTCTCTGTCATCCTCTATCTGTCGCCATCTCTCTGTCGCCCTCTCTCTCTGCTCCCTCTCTCTTGCCCCCCTCTCTCTCTGTCCGCCACTCTCTGTCGCCGTCTCTCTCTGTCACCCTCTCTCTCTGTCCACTTTTCTCTATGCCCCCCTCTCTCTGTCACACCTCTCTCTGTCCCCCTCTCTCTGTCCCCTCTCTCTCTGCCCCCCTCTCTCTGTCGCCCTCTCTCTGAACCCCTCTCTCTCTGTCCCCCTCTCTCTCTGTCCCTTCTCTCTCTGTCACCCTTTCTCTGTCCCCCTCTCCCTGCCCACTCTCTCTGCCCCCCTCTCTCTCTGCCCCCTCTCTCTCTGCGCCCCTCTCTCTGTCACCCCTCTCTTTGTCCTCCTCTTTCTCTTTCCCCCTCTCTTACTGTCCTCCCCTCTCTGTGTCCAACTCTCAGTCTGTCCCCCTCTCTCTGCCCCCTCTCTCTCTGCCCACCTCTCTCTCTGCCCGCTCTCTCTCTGTCCCCCTCTCTCTCTGTCCCACTCTCTCTGTTACCCCTCTCTCTGATCCCTCTCTGTCTGCTCCTCTCTCTCTCCCCCGCACTCTCTGTCACCCCCTCTCCCTGTCGCCCTCTCTCTGACCCCTATCTCTCTGGTCCTCTCTCTTTCTCTCTGCCCCTCACTCTCTGTGCCCCTCTCTCGCTCTGTGCCCTCTCTCTCTGTCCCCACCTCTCTCTGTCCCCCCTCTCTCTGCCCCCCTTTCTCTCTGTACCCCATTCTCTGTCCCCCTCTCTCTGCCCCCTCTCTCTCTGCCCCCTCTCTCTCTGCCCCCTCTCTCTCTGCCCCCCTCTCTCTCTGTCCCCACCTCTCTCTGTACCCCCCTCTCTCTGCCCCCCCTCTCTGTCTGTCCCCCTCTCTCTGTCCCCCTCTCTCTCTGCCCCCTCGCTCTCTCTGCCCCCTCGCTCTCTCTGCCCCCTCTCTCTATGTCCCCCATCTCTCTGTCCCCCTCTCTATCTGTCCCCCTCTCTCGGACCCCTCTCACTCTGCCCGCCTCCCTCTGCCCCCTCTTTCTCTCCCCCTCCCTCTTTGTCCCCTCCCTCTGCCCTCCTCTCTATGTCTGCCCCCCTCTCTCTGTCCCCCACTCTCTGTCCCCCTCTCTCTCTCTCCCCTCTCTCTCTCCCCCTCTCTCTGTCCCCCTCTCTCTCTGTCCCCTTCTCTCCCTGTCCCCCTCTCTCTCTCGTCCTCTCTCTGCCCCCCTCTCTCTCTACCCTCTCTCTGTCGCCCACTGTCTCTGTCCCCACTCTCTCTGTTCCCCTCTCTCTCTGTCAACCTCTCTCTCTCTCTCCCCCTCTCTTTCTGTCATCCTCTCTCTGTCGCCATCTCACTGTCGCCCTCTCTCTCTGCCCCCCACTCTCTCTCTGTCCGCCACTCTCTCTGTCGCCGTCTCTCTCTGTGTCACTCTCTCTCTCTCTCTCATCCTCTCTCTGACCCCTTTCTCTCTGTCCCTTTCTGTCTATGCCCCCTCTCTCTGTCACACCTCTCTCTGTCCCCCTCTCTCTGTCCCCTCTCTCTCTGCCCCTTCTCTCTGTTGTCCTCTCTCTCTGCCCCCTCTCTCTCTGCGCCCTCTCTCTGTCACCCCTCTCTTTGTCCCCCTCTTTCTCTTTCCCCCTCTCTCTCTGTCCTCCCCTCTCTGTGTCCAACTCTCAGTCTGTCCCCTTCTCTCTGACCCCCCTCTCTCTCTGCCCCTCCCTCTCTGACACCCTTCTCTCTGCCCCCCTCTCTCTCTCTGTCCCCCTGTCTCTGTCCCCCTCTCTCTCTGTCCCACTCTCTCTGTCACCCCTCTCTCTGTCCCCCTCTCTATCTGTCCCCCTCTCTCTCTGACCCCTTCTCTCTCTGTCCCCTCTCTCTCTGTCCCCCCTCTCTCTGTCCCCCTCTCTCTCTGTCCCCCCTCTCTCTATCCCACTCTCTCTCTGCCCCCTCTCTCTGTCACCCTCTCCCTGACCCCCTCTCTCTCTGCCCCCTCGTTCTCTCCCCCTCTCTCTGCCCCCTCTTTCTCTCCCCCTCTCTCTGCCCTCCTCTCTCTCTCTCCCTCTTTCTCTGACCCACTCTCCCTCTGTCCCCTTCTCTCTCTGTCCCCCTCTCTCTCTCTCGCCCACTCTCTGCACCGTCTCTCTCTGCCCTCCTCTTTCTCTGTCCCCCAATCTCTGAACCCTCTCTCTCTCTCACCCTCTCTCCCTCTCCCCTTTCTCTCTGTCATCCTCTCTCTGTCGCCATCTCTTTGTCATCCTCTTTCTCTGTCCCCCTCTCTTTCCCACCCGCCTCTCTCTAACGCCTCTCTTTGTCCCCCTCTCTCTCTCTGTCCCGCTCTCTCTGTTCCCCCTCTCTCTGTCCCCCTCTTTCTCCCACCTGACTCTCTCTGACCCCCTCTCTGTCCCACCCGCCTCTCTCTCTGCCCCTCTCTTTGTCCCCCATCCCCCTCTCTCTGTCCCCCCCTCTCTCTCTGTCCCCCTCTCTCTGTCCCCCTCTCTCTCTGCCCCCTCGCTCTCTCTGCCCCCTCGCTCTCTCTGCCCCCTCTCTCTATGTCCCCCCTCTCTCTGTCCCCCTCTCTATCTGTCCCCCTCTCTCGGACGCCTCTCACTCTGCCCGCCTCCCTCTGTCCCCCTCTTTCTCTCCCCCTCCCTCTTTGTCCCCTCCCTCTGCCCTCCTCTCTATGTCTGCCCCCCTCTCTCTGTCCCCCCTCTCTGCCCTCCTCTCTCTCTCTCTCTCTCTCTCTGTCCCCCTCTCCCTCTGTCCCCTTCTCTCTCTGTCCCCCTCTCTCTCTCGCCCTCTCTGCACCCCTCTCTCTCTGCCCTCCTCTCTCTCTGTCCCCCACTCTCTGACTCCTCTCTCTCTCTCACCCTCTCTCCCTGTCCCCCTTTTTCTCTGTCATCCTCTCTCTGTCGCCATCTCTTTGACACCCTCTCTCTCTGTCCGCCCTCTCTCTGTGCCCCTCTCTCTGTCCCCCTCTCTCTCCCACCAGCCTCTCTCTAACCTTCTCTTTGTCCCCCTCTCTCTCTGTCCCCCTCTCTCTGTTCCCCCTCTCTCTGTCCCCCTCTTTCTCCCACCTGACTCTCTCTGACCCCCTCTATCTCCCACCCGCCTCTCTCTCTGTCCCCCCCTCTCTGTCCCCCCTCTCTCTGCCCGCCTCACTCTGTCCCCCTCTCTCTCTCCCCCCTCTCTCTCCCCCTCTCTCTCCCCCGCTCTCTGCCCCCTCTCTGCCCCCTCTCTCTCTCTGACCCCTCTGTCTCCCTCTCTCTCTGACCCCCTCTATCTCCCCACTCTCAGTGCCCCTCTCTCTGTCACTCTCCCTCTGTACCCCTCTATCTCCCCTCTCTCTGTCCCCGTCTCTCTCCCACCCGCCTCTCTTTGTCCGCCCTTTTTGTCCCCCCTCTCTCTTTCCCCCTCTATCTCCCCCACTCTCTGTGCCCCTCTCTCTGTCCCCCTCTCTCTCACACCCGCCTCTCTCTAACCCCTCTCTTTGTCCCCCTCTCTCTCTGTCCCGCTCTCTCTGTTCCCCCTCTCTCTGTCCCCCTCTTTCTCCCACCTGACTCTCTCTGACCCCCTCTCTCTCCCACCCGCCTCTCTCTCTGTCCCCATCTCTTTGCCCCCCTGTCCCCCTCTCTCTGTCCCCCTCTCGCTCTCTCCCGCTCTCTCTGTTCCCCCTCTCTCTGTCCCCCTCTTTCTCCCACCTGACTCTCTCTGACCCCCTCTCTGTCCCACCCGCCTCTCTCTCTGCCCCTCTCTTTGTCCCCCATCCCCCTCTCTCTGTCCCCCCCTCTCTCTCTGTCCCCCTCTCTCTGTCCCCCTCTCTCTCTGCCCCCTCGCTCTCTCTGCCCCCTCGCTCTCTCTGCCCCCTCTCTCTATGTCCCCCCTCTCTCTGTCCCCCTCTCTATCTGTCCCCCTCTCTCGGACGCCTCTCACTCTGCCCGCCTCCCTCTGTCCCCCTCTTTCTCTCCCCCTCCCTCTTTGTCCCCTCCCTCTGCCCTCCTCTCTATGTCTGCCCCCCTCTCTCTGTCCCCCCTCTCTGCCCTCCTCTCTCTCTCTCTCTCTCTCTCTGTCCCCCTCTCCCTCTGTCCCCTTCTCTCTCTGTCCCCCTCTCTCTCTCGCCCTCTCTGCACCCCTCTCTCTCTGCCCTCCTCTCTCTCTGTCCCCCACTCTCTGACTCCTCTCTCTCTCTCACCCTCTCTCCCTGTCCCCCTTTTTCTCTGTCATCCTCTCTCTGTCGCCATCTCTTTGACACCCTCTCTCTCTGTCCGCCCTCTCTCTGTGCCCCTCTCTCTGTCCCCCTCTCTCTCCCACCAGCCTCTCTCTAACCTTCTCTTTGTCCCCCTCTCTCTCTGTCCCCCTCTCTCTGTTCCCCCTCTCTCTGTCCCCCTCTTTCTCCCACCTGACTCTCTCTGACCCCCTCTATCTCCCACCCGCCTCTCTCTCTGTCCCCCCCTCTCTGTCCCCCCTCTCTCTGCCCGCCTCACTCTGTCCCCCTCTCTCTCTCCCCCCTCTCTCTCCCCCTCTCTCTCCCCCGCTCTCTGCCCCCCTCTCTGCCCCCTCTCTCTCTCTGACCCCCTCTGTCTCCCTCTCTCTCTGACCCCCTCTATCTCCCCACTCTCAGTGCCCCTCTCTCTGTCACTCTCCCTCTGTACCCCTCTATCTCCCCCTCTCTCTGTCCCCGTCTCTCTCCCACCCGCCTCTCTTTGTCCGCCCTTTTTGTCCCCCCTCTCTCTTTCCCCCTCTATCTCCCCCACTCTCTGTGCCCCTCTCTCTGTCCCCCTCTCTCTCACACCCGCCTCTCTCTAACCCCTCTCTTTGTCCCCCTCTCTCTCTGTCCCGCTCTCTCTGTTCCCCCTCTCTCTGTCCCCCTCTTTCTCCCACCTGACTCTCTCTGACCCCCTCTCTCTCCCACCCGCCTCTCTCTCTGTCCCCATCTCTTTGCCCCCCTGTCCCCCTCTCTCTGTCCCCCTCTCGCTCTCTCCCCTCTCTCTGTTACCCCTCTCTCTGTCGCCCTCTCTCTGCCCCCCTCTCTCTGTCCCCCTCTGTCAACCCTCTCTCTGTCCCCATCTCTCTGTCCCCCTCTCTCTGTGTCCCCCTCTCCCTCTGACCCTTCTCTCATTATGTCCTCCCCTATTTCTCTCTCTCCCTCCCTCACCTTATCTCTCCCTTCCCTCTCTCTCTGTCTCTCCCTGCTCCTTCACTCTCTCTCCATCTTCTCTCACTCTCGATCCCCCTACCTTGGTCTCTCTCTCCCCACCTCCCTCCGTTTCTCTCTGACTCAATCTCTTTTCTTCCTGTCCATCCGTCCCTCTCTCTCTCTGACACACTCTATCTCCCTGGTCTTTCCCTCTCCCTCTGACCCAGAGACTGGGAGTTGGTGGTGAGCCTGCGTGTTGGTGGGGGGGGGGGTGAGCGGTGTGGGGGTGAGATGCTCGAGAGATGTGGGAAGTGAGAGGTGGGGAAAATGGAGTAGAGACGGAATTGCGGGAGGGAGTCAGAGACGGCAGGAGAGAGAGAGATTGAGGGTGAGGGGGAGAGAGAAGAATGGAGGCAGGTGGAGAAACTCATGTTGGGGGTGTGAGAGAGAGAGGGGGAGAGTGAGACAGAAAGAATAGTGGAGGCAGGTGGAGAAACCGGGGTTGGCAGGGGGTTTCTGAGAGGGGACCAGAGAGAGTGAAAGGGAGAGGTGGTGAGAAAGAGAGATTGTGCAGAGAGAGAGGGAGAGAAATGACGAGGAAAAGGGGGGTGTGAGGAAAAGTGGAGTACAGGTTGGAGTGGGGGGTCAGAGGGAGTTAACCCCAGCTCCTGAGCTCAGGGCGCGGTGCCCTCCCCCTCCCTGAGGACCAGGACTTGGGGCTGAGTCTGTCTCTCTCCAGCTCAGCTTCTCCAACACAAAGACACACAACATCGGTCACTCTGCTGTTCGGCACGCTTTAATCAACATTTTTATTGGTTACAAATGGAAGTGATGGATACAGTCAGTGGGATGGAGCCTTTTCTCACTGGCCCCTGAGTTGTGAGAAACATTGAAATGTTTACCTGTAACCCTCCTGGGGGATAAGGATGGACAAACCAGTGCTACCCTCAGTCTGTTACCATAGCGACAGGCTGCTCCATCGCTGAAACACTGAACTGAAATGAGAAAATCCCGGATGGGTTGATTAATGAGGGAATTTGATGGATGGATGGATTTGGGTGAAGGGATATTTCAGCACATTCTTCAGCTGCTGCCTGAACTTAGTCTGGGTCACGGCATAAATCGCGGTGTTGGTGCAGCAACTGAGGAGCTGCAGCATGAAGCCCAATGTCTTCACAAAGGGATGGAGATACACAGACCTATACCCAAAATGCCACATCCGGTTCCATATAGAATACAGCATGAACGTTGACCATAACAGGATGAAATTGGCCGAGATCACAAACAGTAAAATGATGGATTTTTTTCGGTTTCTTATTTCAGTGTCAGACTGAGCGTCCCCATTGGTGTGAGCGCGGAGTCTCCTGCGGGCTCTGCCGGTCACTAAAATGTGTCTGACGGTGAGAACATTGAGCAGCAAAATCAGGAGAAATGGGACACACGGGGTTAGAATGTGGTGGAGGGACTCGATTGTGACCCAGACAATGGAGACTAGAACAGCGTTATTTACATCACAAAACCAGGGGGTGTTCCACAGCCAATACTGAGCCTTGAGAATAAAATACCAGGAAATGTTCTTTAAACAGCTCAGCGCAGTCACTGCTCCCAAAACAACAGCCGCCGTTTTCTCACTGCAATATTTACTTTTCAGCTTCTGGCAACAAATGGCCACAAACCGATCAAAGGTGAAAGTGACGGTGAACCAGACAGAGCAGTCAGTGGCTGCATAAAGCAGGACGGCGTGGATATTACACACGGGTAAGGAGGACAGGAAATAAAACTGTTCCCGATAAACAATGGGAATGTGTCTCAGGATCAGGTCGAGGATAATGACCAAGAGATCCGCCACTGCCATGGCCCCCAGGTAACGTCTGACACATGGAGTCAATCCACAATCTTTATAAAGCAGGACGTAGATGGTCACGACGTTAACTGTGAGGAAGGAAAACAAACCCATTATCCATCAGCCTGGAGGCAAAGGGTCCCGTTTGATCGGGGACCCAGTGAGATTTTCAAATGTGTCCCTGTATTCAGGGATTTATTAAAATAATTGGAGCTGGAATAACAAATGGGAAGATCTGAATTACTGACAAAAATGTGACATAAACCACAAGAAACCCTCCCTCCACAAACACACAGAGACACATCCATAAGGGCAGATGGTTTCTAGAACATTCCCGCACACTCGATCACTCGAGAGCAGACACAGGTCACTCCTTCCCAGTTCCTAATACGGAGGGTGGAAACGTTGCTGTCCTGAAGGATTCTCTCCCAGTTTCCTGAAGACAAACGGAGTTTGGGAATTTCTGTATTTTGGTCTAAATTGTGTCGATCCTGTGTCGGGAAGAAATGTAAACGCAGGGAAAACGTATTCACCCCTTTAACTGCCTGAGGGGCTTTCGGAACAGTGTCTCCTTCTCCCTGGAATGGGATCTCTTCCCTTGGGATCTTATCATTTGTTCAATTCACTGACGTCAAGCCGTTCACAAACAATGTCAGGGACAGAACGTTCCGGGGAATATCAGTTACAGAATGTCAGGGACAGAACTTTCTGGGGAATGTCAGTTATAGAATGTCAGGGACAGAACGTTCCGGAGAATGTCAGTTATAGAATGTCGGGGACAGAACGTCCGGGGAATGTTAGTTATAGAATGTCAGGGACAGAACGTTCCGGGGAATATCAGTTATAGAATGTCAGGGACAGAACGTTCCGGGGAATGTCAGTTGGAGAATGTCGGGGACAGAACGTTCCGGGGAATGTCAGTTATAGAATGTCAGGGACAGAACGTTCCGGAGAATGTCAGCTATAGAATGTCGGGGACAGAACGTTCCGGGGAATGTCAGTTATAGAATGTCGGGGACAGAACGTTCCGGGGAATATCAGTTATAGAATGTCAGGGACAGAACGTCCGGGGAATGTTAGTTATAGGATGTCAGGGACAGAACGTTCCGGCGAATGTCAGTTATAGAATGTCGGGGACAGAACGTTCCGGGGAATGTCAGTTATATAATGTCGGGGACAGAACGTTCCGGGGAATATCAGTTATAGAATGTCAGGGACAGAACGTTCCGGAGAATGTCAGCTGTAGAATGTCGGGGACAGAACGTTCCGGGGAATGTCAGTTATAGAATGTCAGGGACAGAACTTTCCGGAGAATGTCAGTTATAGAATGTTGGGGACAGACCGTTTTGGGGAGCTCCTTGACCTGTCCATCACCTTTCCTCCCTACCCACCCCACCAACATGATGTACTGTGCCTGGACACACTGTAACATTAATGGGGTGAGTAACTGAGGGTCCAATCACAGGAATGGGAACTAAAGGCATTGCCAGATCAGCTGAAATGGTGAGATATACCACATTCTCAATCCACCTCACAGAACCAGCCCAGACACCATCAACCCAGAGGAGATACCTGTCACCGTGGAACACTGTACAGATCAGATCAGGGCATTGATCGATAAACCCGGACGAGATATCTGTCCAAGACGGGGAGATGTGCAGACCACAGCAGTGCATTGATATATAAACCCAGACTAGATATCTGTCCAGGGCGGGGAGCTGTGCAGACCACAGCAGTGCATTGATATATAAACACAGACTAGATATCTGTCCAGGACGGGGAGCTGTGCAGACCACACCCGTGCATTGATCTATAACCCAGGACTAGATATCTGTCCAGCACCGAGAGCTGTGCAGTCCACAACAGTGTACGAATGTGCAAATTGAAACAAATATCAATCCAGCATAACGAGCTACACAGACCACATCATTGCATTATCTATAAACCTCAACCAGTTAGTCTGCCCAGCACAGCGATCTGTGCAGTGATCACTCGTGAATTAATTTGTAAACCAGGAGCAGTTACCCTCCCAGCATGTAGGACTGTGTACACCACCCCAGTGCATTGATCTGTAACCCAGGAGCAGTTACCCTCCCAGCATGTAGGACTGTGTACACCACCCCAGTGCATTGATCTGTAAACCGGGAGCAGTTACCCTTCCTCCATGTAGGAATGTGTACACCATCCCAGTGCATTGATCTGTAACCCAGGAGCAGTTACCCTCCCAGCATGTAGGACTGTGTACACCACACTAGTGCATTGATCTGTCAACCAGGAGCAGTTACCCTCCCAGCATGTAGAGCTGTGTACACCACCACAGTGCATTGCTCAGTAACACTGTGTTAGATCCCTGCGCAGTGTGGGGAAGCTTGCAGCCCATGCTGGAAGTGACAGGATGTGCAGCTCCCACCCATTTCCAGCTCCATATCTCCATTGTACCATGACAAGGGGGTGCTGTGGGTATGAACATCACTGCCAGAGAGAGATGGCGGGGGAATCAGTTTAAATATCACCACATGGGAGGGGGTTGGGGTATAGACAGAGAGGGGGAGACTGAGAGACAGTGTCATGGAAGGATGTATTCCCAGGTTTCAGAATGCAGAAATGTAGACAATTCGATAGCATCCTGTAACATGAGCCAGTCTTCCCAGGAAAGATGGGAGAACGGGATATTGGTGTGAAGTCAGATAAGCATTTTTCTGCATCTTTGTAACTGCAATTAGTTTCAACAGAATCGATGACACATTGGGCAGATTCTAACAATAATTTATCTTTGCTTGATTTTCCTTGAGTGTAACAGAGGGATTGTCCGCACGAGGCTGAGCTGGTTTCCTGGTGCTATCGTATCGGACTCACCTCATTAACGAACCACCCGACCCATGGTATCCCCCTCATTCAATACCGCCTGATTCTCCCACCCATCATGGCGGGTGGTACTCACCATCGCCCGGATGTCCCTGGATATTCCGTGATCCCAGGAACTGGTGCCATATTTAAAAGGCCAATGGGCACACGGTTGAGCTGTCTCAGTTAGGAGCTGCCCTGCACAGTTTACGCCGAGCATGGGGGAAAAGGGACAATTACACTACGGTTTGTCGAAAGGGGCACAGAGGGCCTGGTGGATGGGCTAGTACAGAGGGGGACCATTCTCTTCCCAGAAGGGGCCACACCACCAGACCCACCGAGCATGGTCTGACCTCCCCACCCAGCTCAGTGCAGAATCTGCAATCTGAAGAAATGCCCAGCAATACAAGACAAGCATCAATAACCTTCCCCACTCTGTTAGGATAAGGGTCACTGTATTCTCTCTGCTCCCTCACACTCACTGTGTATCTGTTATAGCATCGACCACCGAACAAGACTCATGGTCCACCACTCTCACTGCTGCATGCTGCACCTTCCCCCTTTCCGTCTCTCTCCCTCTCTCTCTCTCTCTCTCTCTCTCTCTCTCTCTCTCTCTCCTTCCCTCCACTTAACTCCCCCCCCCACATTAATAACACTGCATGGATACAACACTGTGGACTGACTCCCACCTGACACCTCACCATGACCATGTCTCCCACCTACACCAGCACGAACAGCAGGGCCACCCACTCCCACCCTCCCTCTCTCCTTCCCTTTCTCCCATTCCAGGAGAAACAGTCTGGAATAGGACAGGAAGGGCCAAGCCGGGTGGTGGAGTGCCCGATATCCGTTCCCTCACCCCCTTTCCCCCACCATGTGGGAAGGACCCTGGTACGAGCCGGAGAGGACCGGGACACCTCGTGTGGAGATTCTGAACATCCACGTCCCAATGACCGAGTAAGGGGCAATGTTCAGTGAAGGGCAATTCTCAATTTAAACCCACTGGCAGCTCCGTTTCCCCCCGACACAACTTAGAAGCCGTGGCCCTGATGCCATTTCCCTTTTGTGTCAAGCTGGTACAAATGGAATCCCCTCGGTCTCGGTGGGCAGGACAGTGGGCTCACAACACTTCGTCACCACCACCTCCCAGGAAGGGAGCACTGAGACTTCCTCCTACACCTTCCCCTGTAAACAGCTCAGATACTGAAACTGATCTGTGATAGTAACTGCTCTCCCCACTTGTCCTGACATCTTCAACAATCTGTGCTCATATACACCAAGGGCCGTCTGCTCCTGCAGCCCCTTTATAATGGCACAGCCTGTTTTATATTGTCTTTCATTGTCCTTCCTACCAAAGTGCATCACCTCACACTGATTTGCATTGATCCCCATCTGCCATAAACCTGAACACTACACCAACGTGTGATTGTCCTGTTAGAGATCCACACTGTCCTCCATAGACTTTACAATTCTTCCAGTTTGGTCTTATCTACAAACATTGTGATTGTCATAGCATCACAGTCCCCATGAAACAACTGAAATCCTGTCCCACTCACGAGTGTGAGCTAGTGAAATACTGCTATATTCCCAATACTGCTATGTTTAATTTAAGTTACCAGATGAGCTCAATGTCATGTCCTAACAATTCCTGTCAGTGTATTTGTGTATCTCTGTGTGGGGCAAGTCTGACAGTCTCTGTGGTGCTGAAAGTAATGCAATGCCACCCTCTGCTGGCCTCCAAACGCTACTGCACAGGCATTTTCAGAGGGTGAAAACCAACAGGTATTCATTCAGAGATGAGGAGGGAGAGGGCAGCTGCTCACAGCACCATCCAAACTGATGTCTTATCCATGTACGGATCTAAATGTCCCTTAAACATTGTAGCTGTCCTTGCTTTCACCACTTCCTCTGGAAGGTCATTCCACACCCAAGCCAGCTTCTGTCTAAAATATTTACCTCTCATGACTTTTGTAAATCGTTTTCCTCGCACCTTAAAATATCCCTCAGTTTTGAATCCCCAACTCTAGGGAAAAGACATCAGCCCTTCAGCTTATCTGTACCCCTCATTATTTTGTAAACTTCTGTGAAGTTACCCCTTAATCTCATCCTCTCCAGTGAAAATAGTCCCAGCCTACCCAGCCTCTCCTGATCGCTCACCCCTCTCGTTCTTGATCACTCTCTCCATTCCTAGCAACATCCAGATTAATCTCTTCTGAACCCTCTCCAGCTTAATAATATGAAGGTCAATAACATTAAAGTGAAAAGTCAATGTATTTTATAAGTGTAGGGGACACCACAACTAGAGGGCATCGGTTTAAGGTGAGAGGGAAACATTTAAAAGTGACCTAAGGGGCAGCTTTTTCACCCAGAGGGTGGTGTGCCTATGGAATGAGTGGGCAGGGTGACTAGACTGGACACAGTTTTCCAGAAGAGGTCTCACCAATATCCTGTACAACCACAACATGACGTCCCAATTCCGATACTCAAAGGTCTGACAAATGAAGACAAGTGTGCTATACACGTTCTTAACCACACTATCTATGTGAGATGCAAATTTTAAAGGATTATACCTGACGGCCTAGGTCTCTGTTCTAAAACACTGCCAAAGGCCCTGCTTTTAATTGTATAGGTCCTGCTCTTGTTTGATTTACCAAATCCAATACCTCGCATTAATCCAAACTAAACGCCACTTGCCACTCTTCAACCCAGTGAGTGATATTACCACCTACTCACCTTCCCCGTTTAATTTTAAAATTCCTTCCCCTCTGCAGGATGGCTTGATTCCGGGCTTGATTTTCACAAAGACCCTGAGCTTGGGTTGCCTTGTGTTGTTAGGGGGATGAGGGACTGATTGTAGACACAGTAAATGGGGAGGAGAGACTGGACAGTAATCAGCTGCCTTGTATCATTTCATGGTTTGAGGAAGAGGGCAGTCACACATGAGAGGTGGGTAATACTGATCCGTATTTTGGGGCCAGAAATTATGGTCTTTCTCTGTCTCTGTCTATTCGAGACCCTTCATTGGGCAGAGTGTGTCTGCAGGATTTCTTTCCCTAATATTGCAGACTACAGATATTAGCGATTAAATATGGTCATAGTTAATTTCGATGGCACAGCACGTACACTCAACATCTTGCAGTAAAGACAAATACCTTGCATTTGTTTAACAACACAAAGTGTTTTGTGTACTTCAATAATGGTAACCTGATTACAATAAATCCATACAAAGCTGAACGTTGTTACTTAAAATATGACAGAAAATTCGGGTATGGTAGTGTAGTTGGTAGTGTCCCTGCCTCTGAGCCAGAGCTCTGCATTTTATTCCAGTACATGAACGTATATGGTAGTGTTCCTCACTTTGAACTAGAAGGCCTGGATTCAAGTCCTGCCTGTTGCAGAGGTATGTCCCATCATGTCAGAACAGGCTGATGAACAAACACACAGGAGAATAATGTTACAGCTTTATGGGTTTTGCCGAGTGGTGCTAGTGGCCCTACCTCTGAGCACAAAGGTCTAGGTGTAAATCCCACAAAAGTGTCTCATAATACATCTGAACAAACGGATTAAAATGGATTTAGAATTGTGACTTGATGGAGAAGGGAGCGGTGTCAGTATTGCATTTCAGAATTTAGGCCCGGGATGACTGAAAGTACAGCCATTCCTGTTGATTGGAATCACATTTCGCAGCAGGAGAGGTTTATAAAATCAGAATGGTCATGGATAGGGTGAGTAGTTAGGGTTTTTCCTCAGGTTAGGGGTGTTCAAAACTAGAGGGCATTGGTTAAAAGTGAGAGGGGCAAGGTTTTGAGGAGGCCTAAGGAGCATCTTTACACACAGAGGGTGGTGTGCGTATGGAATGACCTGCCAGAGGAAGTGATGGAGGCTGGTACAACTACAGCATGTAAAAGGCATCTGGATGCTGACAGACCTGCCAAGCTTTTCCAGCAATTTCTGTATTTGTTGCAAAATGCATTCATTTTAACACAGTCATTCTCAATAAAGTAAACATTTTAGTTTTTAATGACGCAGCAACATATAAACATATCTTCAAAGCGACCAAGGCCATTTTCTGCTAAGGGTATGGCTCTGTGTATGACAGCAGCAATGATGCTCCGACATGGAACAGGGAATGCGATGGAGACATAGTTTGGACAATGTACAAGGAGACCTCACATGGTCCAGTTTGGGAGAGGATGGCATTACTGTGTGATTCAACTCAGAGGCAGAAAATGTAATCTTCCTGAGAAGGAATGGCCTATTGCACTCTCTCTCCTTCATTGTTACTCATGACAGCAATGTTTGCGAGCTTAAAAGAACAACTCTACAGTCATCGTTACCATTCTTATTTTTATAGAATCGCGGCAGTGTGGAAACAGGCCCTTCGGCCCAATAACTCCACACCAAACTTCCAAAGAGTAAACTTCCCAACTCGTTCCCCTATATTTACCCCTGATGAATGCACCTAACCTAGAAATCCCTGAACACTATGGACCATTTAGCATGGCCAATCCACCGAACCTGCACAGCGTTGGACTGTGGGAGGAAATTGGAACACCCATTAGAAGCTCACACAGACAAGGGGAGAATGTACAAACCCTACACAGACAGTTGCCCAAGTTTAGAATCAAACCCGGGTCCCTGATGCTATGAGGCAGCGGTGCTAACTATTGAGCAACCATGCTACTCTTTGGGCGATCTCTGACCAGAATCCATTGGAATCTCCTCACTGCCTAATGCTCAGGGAATTCAGCCAAAGCCAACTATTCCATGATGATATCCCATTGCTAGCAGCCGTGTGAGTAGAATATCTTCAGAAGCAGAATAACATTTTGGGCAATCTCTCAGTTTTTACTTTTGTCGTGAGTTACACTAAGATTTAGACAAAGTTCTTTCAAGTTAAAATTACAGAGATTTTGTTTATCGTTGTGTGTGTGTGTGTGTGTGTGTGTGTCAGTGTTTTAAACAGAGAAATATTGATTATATAATTGCAATACCCAAACAGTTTGCCATTCATCTTTCCATCATAGTTTGAGTAACATTGCTCTGGATCATAAACATGTTGTTTTAGCAGATTAAAGAAACTAGCCTGACTTGTTCCTAAAACTGACCCAGACCCAGTCTGAGACCGATATCATCGGCCACATCACCAACCTGGTCATATTTAACATTTGTTGTGATCAGTGGAGGAGTGGGACTAGAAAAGGAAACAGTGACCCCAAAAGCTGGGGAACTATAGAGCCTGATGTCAGTGGTGGGTAAGTTGTGAGAGGTGATTCTGAGGGATAGGATTTACATACATTTGGGAAGGTAAGGGCTGATCGGGGTAGGTAACGTGTCTTTCTGTATGGGAAATCATGTCTCATCAATTTGATTGAGTTTTATGAAGAGGTGACAAAGAAGATTGATGAAGGCAGTTTGGTAGACATTGTCCACATGGATCTCAGCAAGGTGTTCATAACATTCCGATTGGTAGGCAGATGAGTAAGGTTCGGTCACATGGGATACTGAGGAAGCTCGTCATAATTGGCTTGAAGGAAGAGGCGTATGTTTCAGACTGGAGGCTTGAGAGCAGCAGTGTGCTGTAAGAATCAGTACTGAGTTCACTGCATTTCATCATTTATGTCAGGGATCTGGATGTGAATATTGGGTCCATAGTTCGTAAGGTTACTGATGACATCAGAAAGGTGGTGTAGTAGATTATTTCAGAGTACAACGAGACCACAATTAGATGGGAAAATGTTGCAAGGAGTGACAGATGACATTTAATTTAGATAAACACGAGGTTTTGTATTTTGAGAAGACAAATCAGGGCAGAAATTATACACTTAATGGTAAGGTCCTGGGGAGTGTTGTAGAAAAAGTGACCGAGTGCTGCAGGTACATTGTTCCTTGAAAGTGGAGTTGCAGGTAGACAGAGTGGTGCTGAACACATTTGGCACTTTTGCCTTAACCAGTCAGAGCATTGAATAAGAGTTGCATCTGTAAAGGATGTTGGTGCGGCCACTTTAAGAATACTGCATACAACTTGTTGGTCTGCAGAAAAGATTGACACAGATGTTCCAGGATTGGAGGATTTGAGCTTTAGGGAGAAGTTGATTAGGTTGAGGTGTTTCTCCCTGGAGTGGCAGAGGCAGAAGGGTGACATTATAGTGGTATATAAAACCATTAGGGGCATGTACATTCTGAACAGGCACTTTCTGTTTCCCAGGGTAGGAGAGCCCAGAACAAGAGGGCATAGGTTGAAGGCGAGAGGGCGAATGATTTAGAAGGGACTTTAGGGTAAATGCTTCACACATAGAGTGGTGTGTGTACAGAACGTGCTGTCAGAGGAAGTGCTGAAGGCGGTTACAATCGCACATTTAAAAAGTATCTGAGAGGAGGGATATTGGCCAAATGCTGGCAAATGGGACTTGATCAGATTTGATATCTGATCAGAGTGAACAGATTGGACTAACGGGTCTGTTTCTGTTCTGCATGACTGTCAGATTCTATAAGAGGGATGGTGAAAAATTCTAAAAGAACCTTTCAAGTCAGAATTCTCTTCACTGAAAGTTTATTGTGCCTCTATGTTCACATTGATTGAAAGCTGCTTTAGTTAAATATTTGACAGGGAAATGAGTCATGCATAATGGGATACAGACAGGGAAGTGAGGCTGAGACCACAACCTGATCAGCCACAATCTTAGTGCCTGGTGGAGAAGGCTCAAAGTATCTAATGACCCACTCCTGCTCCTCAGTCCCATTTTTCTGTGTTCCATTCTGCCTACCAAACCTGTTAGACAGGAGCAGTGGGAGGCTACTTATTGCTATAAACTGGTGCACAGAAATAGAGGAGATCATTCAGCCCTTCAAGACTATCACACACGCTTTGAGGTGATTTAGGAAATGTAATTGGAAAGCCCAGGCTGGGTATGAAAGAGGCCCCTCAACTCTCTTTACAGAGCTTCCCCTCTCTGCAACTTGTGCTTCATTTGTTGGTCATGTTGTAGACCCAAATTCAATGTGAATACAGTCCACATACCTCACCAATCAATGGCTCACAAAATCCTCTGGTCTCACTGACTGCAACATTCAATAACAGAACATTCATGAAAATAACACCCACTAACTTTCCAATAACAGAATGTGTGAATATTAGAAAAGGGACAGGTAATTCACTCCCAAAGCCTGCCTTGCCCTTCACTAAGATCATGACTAATCTGTTCTTGGTCTCAACTCCTCTTTTAAACCCAATTCCTCATAGCCCTCATCTCTCAATATCCATCGACCTCCTCTTCAAATGCTTTCAGTCATCTAGCTCCCCGAGCACCCTTGAGAACAAATATCCTGACATTCAATCCCACCTGTTTGAAGAAAACACTTGCTGCTCCTATATCATGGTTTATTGATGTGAACAAAAGAGGTTGACTCAAGGGTTCAGGTAAAAATGACTGGCCCTGATATCAAGGCAGTGGTTGACATCTGTTGACATTAAGGAGCTGAGCAAAACTGGGCATAATGGGAATCAGAGTAACCTCTCCAGTGTTTGGAGTCAAACATGGCACAAAGGAAGATGTTCATCATCTCAGTCCTGGGTCACCTCTGTGGGAGATCCTCAGGGTAGCTTCCTCTTCACAAACATCTTCAGCTGCTTTATCGATTTCTCCCCACCCCCATCCTCCGCAACATATGATCAGAAATGGGGATGGTCACTGAAGATTCCACAATGTTCAGAATGTTTTGACCCCGTCATCTCCTGAACTGGTCTGTGTCCATGTGCAGCAAGACCCAGGCTCCATTGAGGCTTGTGCTGTTAAAGTGTCTGGAACATTCATGTAACAGCACTGCCTGACACTGCACATTGCCATAGTAAAACAAGAGTTCATTCAGCACCTAACGCTGGTTTCACAGGAATATGAGGAAGCCATTCAGCCCATTGACCCTACTGGAGATGAACAGGGACAGCCCATTCAGTGCCTCCAGCCGATTACTCAGGAAGAGAAGGAGTCTAGTGTGATGGACTACACCAGAGCCCGTCGAAAATATTTGACGGCAATAGCCTAGACTTTTATGTTTTCTTATTTTAAAGGAAATGTAAGCTGTCTGTCCCAGATACAATGTGACTGGTCAGACTACTCGGTGTGAAGCAAAACACCATCTACTAAAACATGAAAGATACGATGAAACCAAAGAAAGAGGAATTTAGAATAACGTAATTCTATTGGCTAAGTTAACAGAATAATAGATCTAGGAACTATTACTAATGAACTGTTCCAATATAGGGAAATCCCATAAACACAGCTCCTGGCAAAAAGAAATATTCAGACACAGAATGTCACAAATATTTCTCCAATCCAGGAATTAAAAACAGCATCAAGAGAAACTTCAGAGAGGGTAGCAACCAGGAAAGATTCACTGAAGCTTCCAACTCTGTGGAGACCCCAATAGTTTCTGATGTTACTGAGAAACCAAAACCCAGTGATCCTAACCTGTGAGAGCTGGTCACACCCATTCAGGCTGCATTAAAATTAACCTAAGCACTCCCTCACTGTTTACTCAAGTGGTCTGAACTCGCCAGCTTGGTAACGATCATTCAATCTCTCTCTGAAAAGAAACCAGGACAAAATAACCTCTTGAAGCTACAGCATCACCGCACTTTCAGCACATCGAGCTGTCAACAGGAACGAGGGGTAACCCAAACAGACCCTTGGCCCTGAGCAATCGGACGAGGAAGAAGCCAGTCAGTCCCTTGAGTCACTTCAACAGCAATAAGATGAGGCCATTCAGCCCCTTGAGTCACATCCACATCAACAAGTGGAGGCCATTCAGCCCCTCGAGCCACTTATACAGGAACAGGAGGAGGCCATTCCCGCCTCAACGCACTTACACAGGGACAGAATGAGGTAATTGATGCTAATTCCTGATGAATGGCTCGTGCCCGTAACGTCGATTCTCCTGCTCCTCGGATGCTGCCTGACCTGCTGTGCTTTTCCAGGAATCCACTCTCTACTCTGATCTCCAGCATGGGCAGTCCTCACTGTCTCCTAATTGATGCTCTAACATGATGAATAAGCGGAGCAGAGGCTGCACAGACAGACTGTTCTGCGTTGTTCCTCCTGGCTCCATTGCTTATGATACACATGTGGGACTTTAACGTGGTTTTCTCGCTGTGAGGACTGAAGCCATATGTTTTGTGTGAAGTCTCAATAAGGCATCTTCCATCTCCGAGAAGCCAGCTTGGTGTTCTCTATGGAGAGCAGAAGCTGGTGGGAATGGCTACCTGTTTCAGAAGGAAGGTATTGTGGCTACTGAACATGGCGTTCAGTACGGGAAAGTTAATTAAGGCACATAAACAATTAGCAAAGCCACGTTAGACTGATGAATGGACTCTCTAAGTTCAAATCATGCTGATCTTGTTCATGTTGACCTTGTCTAGTGCACGTCCTGTTCCGTGTAACCTGTATGCCTTACTCTGTCCAAGTCTATTTCCACCCTATGATCTGTCTTGCCATGCTTACTATGATCTGCCTCCACTGCTCATAAACAAAGTGTTTCCCTGTACTGAGGTACACGTGGCAATAAATCAAACCAATCAATCCTGGGTAAAGTATGGAATTTCTCACCCTATCAATGTCTCTTTTGGAAATAAGTGATCGCTTCCGCTCTTCATGTTTTAGCATAGCCATTTCTTCATCTCACACAGCTCCACAGTCTTCACTCTATCCCCATGTTACTATCACCTATGTCTGGGGTAAGGAGATCATTCCTTACAAGGGAGATCAAATCCGTAGAGAGTGCCCCAAAAGCTCTCTCAGCAAGGACCTACAACAGCAGGAAGATGGCTTTACTTATGTACTCGAATCATCCTAAAATGAAGGACAGCAAACCATTGACTGCACCCGTTACTTATACAGGGTTTGATTCAGAACAGTCAGCATAGATTTGTGAGTGGGACAAAATGCTTCCCAAATTTGTTAGAGTTCTTTGATGTCGTGACCAAGAAGGTTGACGAGGGCAGAGTGGTAGACGTAGTGTCAATGGATTTCAGTAAGGGCCTTTGATAAGGTTCACATGGCAGGCTGCTCTGGAAGGTTCCATCACGTGGAATGCTGGGGGAACTGGCCAATTGGATACACAGTTGGCTTGATGGTGGGAAGCAGAGTGTTTAATGGAAGGATGATGGTCAGACTGGAGGCTGGGTCCATAGCTGTTTGTTATCCATGATTTGGTTGAGAATGTACAAGGTATGATCAGTAAGTTTGCAGGTGATTCTAAAATAAGTGGTAGCGTGATCAGTGAGGAAGTTTATCAGAAATTGCAGCATTACCTTAATCAAGTGGGGAAGTGGGCAGTAAAATGGCAAATGGAAATTAATGTAGATGTGTGAGGTCTTGCATTTTGGAAACTCAAATTAAGGTAGGAGTTTCATAGTGAATGGGAGAGCCTTAAGGGGTGTAGTGGGCAGAGAGACCTTGGTGTTCAGGTGCACGGTTCCCTGAGAGGGGAGTCACATGTAGACAGGGCAGTGAAGAAGGGTTTTGACACACTGGCCTTCATCAGGCATGACATTGAGTATAGAAGTTTGGAATTTATGTTGCAGTTACCCAGGACATTGGTAAGGCCGCACTTGGAGTATTCTGTTCAGTTTTTGTCACGTTGTTTTAAGGAGGATGTTATGAAATTAGAAAGAGTACAGGCAAAATTTACAAGGACGTTGCCAGGACCCAATGGTCTGAGTGTAGGGAGCGGTTGGACAAGCTCGGACCTTTTATTTAGAGTGTAGGAGTTTGGGGGGGGGGGGGGGCGCTTGTAGAGCTGTATACGATCGTGAGGGTTTATGGATAGGGAGAATGATCTCAGTCTTCTTCCAAGATTTAGAGAATGGAGGACTAGAGAGGATCAGTTCAAGGTTAGAGGGGAAGGAATATAAGGGAAGCTGAGGGGCCAGTTCATTACACAGAGGGTTGGTACGTGGATGAGTTGCCAGCAGATGTGGTTGAAGGGGTGTGTGCATTAACAACATTTCAAAAGCATTTGGATAAATATGTGGATAGGCAAGGACTAGAAGGATATGGGCCAACTGCGGGAAATGGAGTTCGTGTGAATGGACATTTACAAGGTGGAGTCGAACCCCTCTGTTACTTAAACCCAAACACCCTGAAAAGCTCAACTAACCTTGTAATCTGTTAAAAAAGGAGGGACACAAATCTCATACAATACACTATTTTTAAAATAATTAACAAGTTAGTTTCTTAACTTTAATTGTGAACACTACACAACAACTATTCACAAACACAAGCCCCTCTTAGCTACTTACTATCTGACTCCAACTCTGTAAAAATCTGCTGTTTCAACAACCAACATATTAAGTGTTACAATCTCAAGACCACACAGTCTCTATCTTCCCCGCTGTGTTCACTCTTTCAGCTGCTGATCTCCCTGGGTCATGTTTTTTTTTAACTGCAAGTCGGTTTTACATGAACATGTGTCTTTGATAGAGAGTGTTTGAGATGGTCAGTTAGCACTTCTGCTCTACAGCAGTTACACTGATGTTGGATATCAACAGCTCTCCCTCTAGTGTTCAAAATGCTGGGTTTATCTCCTTCCCATGATACAACAATTCACATAATTTGATTGCTTTCCAGGTATCCAAACAATAATATTTGAATTCCGTTGGCTTAAGGTATTCTGAGCGTTATTTAAAATCCTTGGTAATATTTGAATTGGTGTCAAAACAGCCATTTCTTACCTAATTGTTACATGTGGAACAGCCTGACCTTTAGCTGGCATCTATGGCTGTACTTTCTATTCAGTAAAACCCGTTCTGTCTTAAAGTGACCAGACATGCTTTCAGCTTCATAACACCTCCCCCCCCCTCAGAAAAAAAATGAACCATCAGAATGAAAAGATAACGTCATTTATTTTCCTCTAATTCTTAATCCCATTATTATTAAATTCAAAAGTATTAATCTCTGTTATGCCATTCATACTAATTCTGCATTAATATATAACACTGGAATAAGTCAAATCTTATCTATGCTTAGTCCTTTAAATCCTCGATAACACATCTGCTATCACATATTTAGGATCCACAGCATATACATTCTGTAAGTTTAAAGTCGGTAAGATAAGACTCCAATGAAACAGTCTCCTATTCTGGTCTTTAAATATTCCAGAAAATGCGAGAGAATTGTGGTTGTCCACAACCATCTCCGACAATTTGTTTGTCATATAAACATTAAAATATTGCCAGGACAGTACGAATCATTCTTTTTCAATGATGGAGATTTTGTAATTATTTCTGGTGAATATTGAGTTTTTTTCGACAAGTAGCTAATTGGCCATTCAATTCCATCATCATCTCACTGTATCAATACATCGCCGACACCTATATCCCGAGCACCACATACAATTTTCAAGGGGTTTCAAAATATTTGGTGCAGATAAAACTTGTGCGGTAATTAATCCCACTTTAAAATTTTCAAATGCCTCCTGGCATTGTACTGTCTACCACAATTCTGATTCCTTCTTTAATAAATCCATCAGTGGTGCCAATACGCTGCTGAAGTTTGGAACAAACTTCCGATAGAATCTACTCAGTTACAAAAATCGAAGCATCTCTTTCTTCTAGGATGGTCGTGCAAATTCCTCAAAGCCCTTTGTCTTTGTGTTCCATGGGGTCAACCTTCCATGTCCAATGTAATGTCCCAAGGACATCACCTCTGCCTTCGCTAATTCTGTTTTCTTTAAGTTTGTTACCAAGTTTGCTTCTTGTAATCGTTCAACATGCTCTGCCAACTGTAACATGTGAGCTTTCAATCACTTGCTAAAGATCACTATATCATACAGATAAACTGCACAATTTGTTCATCTGGCCACAACTCTGTTCCTGAGTCTTAAATGTGGTGGGGAATTAATCATTCATATGAAAAACTCGGTAAAGTTTTGTTATATCCAGTATCTTTGCGAGATAGTTTAACTGACTCAACATTTTATTTTTAATTTGAAAGAGACCACGAAAACTGGCTTTGACGAGATTTCCTACCACTGGTAGAATTAATAATACATCATTCCCGTATCAAGATTGGGGAAGTAACGGTGAGAGTGAGTGACAGAGTGTCAGTTCCAGGAATTCAGTTTGTTCTTGGGAACGATTTAACAGGATACAAGATGGGAGAGGTACCCCCTGTGGTGGTGAAGTCAAAGGAAGACTAGGGAACTAGGGAATTGAAAGAAAAATACTCAGGGATTTTTCCAGACTGTGTCGTAGCATGATCCCATAAGTTACAGCAGGAAGGAAAAATAAAAGAAAAAGACAAAGGAGTTGATGTTCAATTAACTGACACCCTGTTTGATGTAACAGTGCAGAAAAAAACCTGAACAGGCAGAGGGTCAGGCATGGATGGGAAATCGTCAAAGTTTCAGAGTTTTTATCTGCCACCTGCTTCACTCTATGTTGTGCCCTTTTCAGGTGCTGTTCACATAACTCACCTACTCCATATAATCTCTCCCTCAACTCACATACATAATCCAAGTGTGAGATCTCTGACTTCGGTCCTGTCAATTTATATTTAATTTATTTCAAGGACCTCTCACTTCATGTACGAATATTAACTCAAAGAAAGCAAATTGAGTTGATTTATTTGGGGCATCTCCGATAGCAAGCAATTTAATGGGACACCTTTATCCCAATCATTCAGGCAACTGTGACAGTACGCTGTTAACATGGTCTTCAGCATCTGATGCTAACTTCCCAAGGCTCCCTGGGATTCAGGATGGGACGCCCTTGATTTGAAGTGCTATATGCCTAATCTACCCATGACTTCCTAAAACAGCTGAGCGGTACAATGAGACCCTTTGTCTGACTGAATCTCTCTGCGTAACCCACAGTGAGTAAAGAAAGCTAACAACTCCTCCACCTCGCTTTTTGCCTTCGCACTCCATAATGGAATTGCCTCCGGAAATGTGGGAGACAAATACATTATCATCAGCAAATATTGTTTTCCACTTTTATTTCAGAAAGGGGAGCTACACAATTAATCATAACCTACGGGAAAGGTTCTTCGAATACAGGAATTGTCAACAGAGGTGCTGGTTTTATTACTTCCTGTGACTTACCTACCATTTGGCATGTATGACATGTAAAACCAAAAATAACCACGTCCTTGTCCATTCCAGGCCTCTAGAAATGCATATGTACCTTAGCCTAAGTCTTCTGTACACCGAGGTGACCTGCAGTTAGTTCATGTGCTAACCGTAACACTGTGTGCTACCGGTAACGCAATGTGTTGCACTTCGGCCCATTTCCCTTCTGCACGAACCTGTTGTGGTCTCCATTTCGATTTTAGGATTTTATCTTTAAGTTACTAACGTTCGACAATATATTCTATTCCTTTTCTGTGTGCGTGTGTATGTGTAAGTGCGTGTACATATCTGTTGTAAGTCCATTCGCCTTTCAGGTCGTAACACTTCTGCCTGACCCTCTGCCTGTTCAGGTGTTTTCCTGCACCGTGGCATCAAACAGGGTGTCAGTTAACTGGACATCAACTCCATTGTCTTTTTCTTTTGTTTTTCTTTCCAGCTGTAACTTATGACAGTGGGATCTTGTTACTACACAGCCTGGAAAAAATCCTGAGTATTTTTCTTTTAACTCTCCAGTTCCCTAGTCTTCCTTTGACTTCTCCACTACAGGGGTGTCTCTCCCACCTTGTATCCTGTTAAATCATTCCCAAGAACAACCTGCATTCCTGGAACTGACAATCTGTCACTCAGCATCCAAGGAGCAGCGAAATCCACGTTTCGGGCAAAAGCCCTTCATCAGGATGAAGGGCTGATGAAGGGCTTTTGCCCGAAACGTCGATTTCGCTGCTCGTTGGATGCTGCCTGAACTGCTGTGCTCTTCCAGCACCACTTATCCAGTATTTGGTTTTCAGCATCTGCAGTCATTGTTTTTACAAATCTGTCACTCACTCTCACTGTTACTTCCCCAATCTTGATTTGGCACACCAACCTGATGATACACAAGGGCAAGCTTAATTTCTGTCCCCATTCAACAGATTATTACGCTCTTGAGTACCATGTCAGGAAGAGTGAAAATACTTCTATCACTTACTATTAGAGGCTGAGAGAAAGTGGGGACTGGAGATGCTGGAGATCAGAGTTGAAAAGTTTGGGGCTGGAAAAACACAGCAAGTCAGGCAACATCCGAGGGGCAGGAGAATCGATATTTTAGGCACAAGTCCTTCATCAGGAAAACAGGGGGTAAGGGAGGGGTAAGTGGTTGTGAAATAAATAGAAGGGTGGGAGTGGAGCTGGGTGGAAGGGAGCTTGGAAGCTGATAGGTAGATGTAGGTGGGGTGTGATGTTGATAGGTCAGAGAGGAGGGTGAAGTGGATAGGTGGTAGGACAGTTGAAACCGTCAAACTATTCAACATCAACGTTGACTTCACCAATTTCCAAATCGCCCCGCCCCCAACCTCATCCCAGATCCAAACGTTGAACTTAGAACCGACCTCTTGCACTGCCCTAACTGTCCATCTTCCTTCCCACCTATCCCCTCCGATATATCACGATCACTCCCACCTACATTTCCTATCACCTTCCCAAAGACCCTCCCACCAGCCCAGCTCCTAACCTACAATTTATCTTTCAGCCCCCTTGTCCCCCCGCCACATTATGCCTGATATGTCGATTGTCTTGCTCTTCGGATGCTGCCTGATCTGTTGTGCTTTTCCAGTGCCCCAACTTCTCAACTTTTAGAGACTGAGCAGATCCTGTATCTTACAAAGTTATTACTTCTTGTCCTTCTCCCCTTGTTCTTTCTGAGTAAACTTCAACGACAGAGGCGAATTCTTTATAGAGATCAGGCAATGCCTCCATACACAGCCCCTGCCTCGGTTGTGCACTGTCCTGCAGCTCGTCGGCTCCACTTGGGGTCTCCTTTTCCAGTTTAACTCATGTCACTGGTTTAACCTCTTCCACACACCTTTTCCCAAAGTGCCTTCCTTCAACCCCCAGTACTGTGTGTCCCAGCTTACTGCAATGAAAACACCTTTTCCCAGTGCCCTCCTTAAACCATCGGCACTAGCATTGTTTGTGTTTCATTCCCTGTGAGAACACCTGAGGCCTTCACCACCTTTCAACCCCCTTGGGCTTTTTCTTTCACCTGTGGTAAATTATTGCTCGTGTGTTTTACTCGTTTTGTAGCTCTCCATCAATGTCAGGTCTGTCCTTTATCAGGTAAGGAGACCTAAACTGCACACAATACTGTACATGTTTGAGATGGGGTCTCACCAAGGCCCTGTCCAGCTGCAGTAAGACACCCTTACACCTGGACTCAGATCCCCCTGAAATGAAAGTCAACGCGCCATTTACCTTCCAAGTGCTTTCTGTTCCTGCAAAAATACTTTCAGTGACTAGTATACAGGGAGATCCAGATCCTTTACAATATTAAAGGTACCCAACTATGGGTCTATGTACACCGGTAAGTGTCCCAATGTCATTCCCAGTATTTTCTGGCTTCAGAGCTCACTGCCCTGTATGGACGGCGGAGGTCAGTGAAAAATGAAATGAAAAGAAGCATAAGTCCCTTTATAGCGTAACATTTTTCAACCTTTTCAAATGGTAGGCTGCCATTCTATTTTTCCCATCAAAGAGCACAACGTCACTTCTAGCCACATTGTTCTTCATTGCCTCACATTTGCACAGACACTTCACTTCCCTCAGTCACCTTGGACCTTTTTTGACATCCTCCTCACCCACTCACAATCTGACATCAATTAATGCCATCAACAGGATTGGAAATATTGCGTTTGATTCCCTCTGACAAAAGTTTGGTGTGTATTTTAAATAGCTAGGGCCCAAGCACTGCATCCTGCTACACCCCCGAGTCCTCTGCTCTAAAGAAAAACATTGATTTATTCCTACTCACTGTTTCCTGTTAGCTCTCCATTGTAAAACCATGCCCTTCTGTTAGCCCCAATCCCATATGATTCAAATTTGCATAGTAGGCTTGGGGCTTGATAAAAACGCTTTCTGAAAATCCAATCGTATTGCATTGATTGCTTCTCCATAGTTTTGATGAAAGTCAGTTTCTCAAATATGATTCCCATTTGATAAATCTCTGTTGTTTTTTTCTCCGCCCACTGCTTTCAGTTAAAATACTTTCTCCATTGCGTTTATTTGGTAATTGTATTCTATTCCCTTTTTCTCTCTCACCCTTGTGCAAAAACGTGTTCTGAAACCCATCGATTTCTGTCTTAAGCTTTTCAATGATTGACCTTGCACAACCATGTACTCATAGAAGTATAGACTCTGCACCGTCAGAAAAACAGCACGGTCTACATTAGTCCCACGAGCTGGGAATGTGATGACACTTCAAGAGGTCGTCCAAGTACTTTGTAACAGCTCTGAGGTGACCCGTGACAATTCCCTCTCTGGTTGTACATACCAGACCTCAAAACCCTCTCGGGGAAAAAAACGATCCTCAAGTCCCCTCCAAATCTCAAACACTTCACTTTAAGAATTCATCCTGGTGAATCTCCTCGGCAACCACTCCAGTACAATCACATCCTTCCTGTAATGTGGTTTCCAGAATTACACACGGTATTCTATCTTGGCCTAACCAAAGTTCCACATAGCACTTATAATCTGTGCATCGATGAATAAAGGCTATGCTTACACTACCTTTGTTTTTTGAACTTGTGGATTAACCTGTCCCGTCACATTCAGGCTCCTTCTGAGTTCCCTCGTATGCTGCCATTCACTGAGTACTCTGCTGTGTGCTTCCTTCTTCCAAAGTGCATCACCTCATAGTTATCAGGGTTGCATTCCATCTGATATTGATCTGTCCATCTGTATCTTCCTGTAACATGAGACCTTCCTCCTCACTGCCAACCACCCGGTCAATTGTTGTATCAAACACAAACTTAGTTATCACACTCTCCCCATCCCTCGTCTATTTTCACAGATCACCATTTATGAATATCACAAATAATAAGGTTATAGATCACACAACGCCAGGTTATAGCCCAACAGGTTTATTCAGAGGCACTAGCTTTTGAAGCGCTGCAGGTAGTTGCGAGGTTTGAAACCTCATGCCTCGGAATACGCCTGGTGTTGTGTGATTTTTAACTTTGCCCACCCCATTCCAATACTGGAATCTCCGAATCACAAATAATAAGGGACACAACATTGATCCCTATGGTGCCCCATTAGACACCGGCCTCCTGTCACACCAACAGGCTTCTACCACCACCCTCTGACTCCTACCACTAAAGTTGATTTAGATGCAACTTGACAAGTCACTAATTACTCCTACGTATTCCCTGGTTATTCTGTTCCACTTGACACACTTGTTGAATACCTGGGGGTTCTCCCTAAACTTGCCCTGCCAGCAGATTTCCATGCCCCTGTATTAGTCAGTCCTCTCCGAGTGAAGAGTTTCCTCCTTATTGCAGTCTTAAATGGCATGTCCCTTATTCTGGTGCCTAAAATGTAGAGTGGGCAGCCAGAGAAACATCCTGTTTATTTCCACCTTGTCCTATGTTTCGTCAACTTTCAAAATTTCACTGCGATCACCTCTCATTCTTTGAAACCTTAGAGTACACAGGCCGAGTTGCTGCATCAATCAATCTCACTATCTGAGGGATGAATCAGGAGAATGTCCATTGCACTTCCTCTGTGGTCAGTATAATCTTTCTCAGATTAGGTCACCAAAACTGTATACATTACTCCAGGTACAGTCTGACCAATCCTGTACACATACTCCAGATACAGTCTCACCAACCCTGTACATAATAAACCAGGCATAGCATTACCAACCCTGTACACAATACTCCAGGTATAGACGCACCAATCCTGAACACAATAACCCAGGCACAGTCTCACCAACCCTGTACACAATAGTCCAGGTACAGTCTCACCAACCTTGTACACAATACTCCAGGCACAGTCTCACCAACCCTGTACACAATACTCCAGCTACAGTATCACCAACACTGTACACAATACTCCAGGTACAGTCTCACCAACCCTGTACACAATACTCCAGGTACAGTCTCACCAACCCTGTATACATACTCCAGGTACAGTCTCACCAACCCTGTACACAATACTACAGGTACAGTCTCACAAACCCTGCACACAATAATCCAGGTATAGTCTCACCAACACTGTACACAATACTCCAGGTACAGTCTCACCAACCCTGTACACAATAGTCCAGGTACAGTCTCACCAACCCTGTACACAATATTACCGGTACAGTCTCACCAACCCGGTACACAATAATCCAGGTACAGTCTCACCAACACTGTACACAATACTCCAGGGACAGTCTCACCGACACTGTACATAATACTCCAGGGACAGTCTCACCAACCCTGTACACAATAGAGCAGGAAAAGTCTCACCAACCCTGTACACAATAGTCCAGGTACAGTCTCACCAACCCTGTACACAATATTACCGGTACAGTCTCACCAACCCGGTACACAATAATCCAGGTACAGTCTCACCAACCCTGTACACAATACTCCAGGTACAGTCTCACCAACCCTGTACACATACTCCAGGTACAGTCTCACTAACCCTGTACACAATAATTCAGGTACAGTCTCACCAACACTGTACACAATACTCCAGGGACAGTCTCACCAACACTGCACACAATACTCCAGAGACAGTCTCACCAACGCTGTACACTATAGTCCAGGAAAAGTCTCACCAACCCTGTACACAATATTCCAGGTACAGTCGCACCAATCCTGCACACAATGATCCAGGTATAGTAGCACCAACCCGGTACACAATAGTCCAGGTAAAGTCTCAACAACCCTGTACATAATACTCCAGGTACATTCTTAACAATCCTGTACACAATAGTCCAGGTACAGTTACACCAACCCTGTGGACAATACTCCAGGTACAGTTACACCGACTCTGTACACAATAGTCCACATACAGTCTCACCAACCCTGTATACAATATTCCAGGTACAGTCTCACCAACCCTGTACACAATACACTAGGTCGAGTCTCACAAACACTGCACGCAATACTCCATGTACAGTCTCACCAACCGTGTACACAATGCTCCAGGTAGAGTCTCACCAACCCTGTAAACAATACTCCAGGTACAGTCTCACCAACACTGTACACAATACTCCAGGTACAGTCTCACCAATACTGTAAACAATACTGCAGGTACAGTCTCACCTACCCTGTACACAATACTTCAGGTACAGTCTCACAACCCTGTACAAAATAGTCCAGGTACAGTCTCATCTGCCCTGTACACAATACTCCAGGTAGATTCTCACCAACCCTTTACACAATACTACAGGTACAGTCTCACCACACCTGAACACAATACTCCAGGTACAGTCTCACCAGCCCTGTACACAATACTCCAGGTACAGTCTCACCAACACAGTACACAATACTCCAGGTACAGTCTCACCAACCCTCTACACAATAGTCCAGGTACAGTCTCACCAACCCTGTACACAATACTCCAGGTAAAGTCTCACCAACACTGTACACAATACTCCAGGGGCAGTCTCACCAACCCTGTACACAATAGACCAGGAAAAGTCTCACCAACCCTATACACAATACTCCAGGTACAATCTCACCAATCCTGTACACAATAGTCCAGGTACAGTCTCACCAACCCAGTAAACAATATTCCAGGTACAGTCTCACCAACCCTGTACACAATAGTCCAGCTACAGTCTCACCAATCCTGTACACAATATTCCTGGTACAGTCTCACAAACGCTTACACAATACACCAATTAGAGTCTCACCAACCCTGCACACAATACTCCAGGTACAGTCTCACCAACCCTGTACACACTACTCCAGGTAGAGTCTCACCAACCCTGTACACAATACACCAGGTACAGTCTCACCAACCCTGTACACAATACTACAGGTACAGTCTCACCAACCCTGTACATAATACTCCAGGTACATTCTCACCAACCCTCTACACAATAGTCTAGGTACAGTCTCACCTGCCCTGTACAAAATACTCCAGGTAGAGTCTCACCAAACCTGTACACAATACTCCAGATACAGTCTCACCAGCCCTGTACACAATACTCCAGGTACAGTCCCACCAACCCAGTACACAATACTACAGGTACAGTCTCACCAACCCTGTACACAATACTACAGGTACAGTCCCACCAATCCTATGCACAATTCTACAGGTACAGTCTCACCAACCCTGTACACAATAATCCAGGTACAGTCTCACCAACCCTGTACACAATAGTCCAGGTACAGTCTCACAACATTGAACACAATACTCCAGGTTCAGTCTCACCGATCCTGTACACAATAGTCCAGGTACAGTCTCACCAACCCAATAGACAATACTCCAGGTACAATCCCAACAACCCTGTACACAATACTCCAGGTACAGTCTCACCAACCCTGTACGCAATACTCCAGGTACAGTCTCACCAACCCTGTACACAATACTCCAGGTACAGTCCCACAAACACTGTAAACAATACTCCAGGTACAGTCTCACCAACCCTGTACACAATACTCCATGTACAATCTCACAAACCCTGTAACAATACTCCAGGTACAATCTCACCAACCCTGTACACAATACTCCTGGTACAGTCTCACCAACCCTGTACACAGTACTCCAGGTACAGTCTCACCAACCCTGTACACAGTACTCCAGGTACAGTCTCACAAACACGCTGTGAAACTACATCAACATTTCATTGCATCGATATTCTGACGGTTTTAATTGAAGGAGAACCCAATTTTAACTTTCCAATTACTTAATTCCGAAGTTATTAAGTATGATTTCCTTTTAAAATGCGCACTGATTCTCTCCAATGTTGTTGTTAATTTCTACATATCCAGTAACACATCCTGTCTCATAGATTCGAAAAGTGTCTCTACAATTGTCAAGTAACTTGATCTGCATTTCTTTGCACTATCACTTTTTCAGTGTCTGGATGCCCGAATCCATTCCATTCATCTACCTATCGTGTTTGGATCACGTTTATTACCTTCCATTTGTCTACAATGGCTTTCCATCCTCTTTAGAATGCACAGGAAAATAAAACAGTCATCGCCAGTGTGATTAATACTTCTACTGGTGATTTATTTCTGACATTTTGAGTGCATCTATTTCGCCAGTCTTAGCAATGCTCAATCCAGCTCCATGTTCAAGTACTACCTTGTTACTGATATGAATTGACTTTATGCCTTTAGCTCCTGAGGCCAATCTGATCACTTGGTATTTCTGGGTGATTTTCTGGCTCTTCCTCCATGAAGACAGATGCAAAGTAACTGGTTATTTCTCGGCCATTTCCCTGTTCTCCACAATGACCTCTTCTCTCCCGATTACAAATTTCCACATTTGACCATGTTTTTATATTGTTTCCTTTGAAAGACAGATCGTAGATTGATGCAGTCCTTGAGTTCCTGTTTGTTACCATGCATGTTTGCTTTTTGATTTCCTTATCAGTTTCATGTCCCTCCTTTACTGGATTCTACATTTCTGACATTTAACATGTTTCCACAATGTCTGCATTTCCTCTGATGTCACTTCTTATGATTAATATAATGTCTAATTTGTTATATTAACCATCATTAAGTCACTTTCTCACTCTTGGGTGTTTGTACGTTAAAGAAATTGGCTTTTGTTTCAGAATTTGCAGTATTTGTATAAACTAGATATATCCAAGAACATTGTAAGAGGATAGAGAAGAAATTGTGGGGGCTTGGCAGATATTTTTACATCATCGCTGGCCATGAGTGTGGTCCCAAATGACTGGAGGACAGGGATTGTTGTGCCCTTATTCAAGAAGGGCGACAAAGAAAAACCTGGGAACTCTAGACCAGTAAACCGGACATCTGTAGTGGGTAAGGTACTTAAGAAGATTCTGAGACATAAGATAAACGCATATTTGGAAAGGCAGTGACTAGAAGCAGTCAGCACAGCTTTGTGTATGGGAGATCATGGCTGACAAATTTATTAGCGTTCTTTGATGAAGTGACCGGCAACGTTGACGAAGGCAGGGTCGTATATGTAGTCCAATTGATTTTAGTAAAGCCTTCAATAAGGATTCACATTGTACGCTTCTCTGGAAAGGTAGATTGCATGGAATGGAGTGGGAACATGGCAAATTAGATACAAAATTGTCTTGATGGTAGGGAGCAGAGAGTAATAGTGGAAAGGATTCTTGTCGGACTGGAGGCCTGTCACTAGTGGTGTGCCTCAGTGGTCGGTGCTGGGACCATTACTGCTTGTTATATGTATAATGATTTAGTTTAGAATGTACAAGGGATGATTAGTAAGATTGCAGATGACACTAAATAATGTGGTCTCGTGGATATTGAGGAAGGTTATCAGAGGTTGTAGCAGGACCTTGATCAGTTGGGATGTGCGCCAAGAAATGGCAAATTGAGTTGAATATGTACACATGTGAGATCTTGCATTTTGCAAAGTCAATTCAAGGTCAGAGTTTCATCATGAATGGTTGGGCCTTTAGGGTGTAGTGGAACAGACGGACCGTGGAATTCAGGTGCAAGGTTCAGAATGTTGATTCAGAGATAGATAAAGCAGTGAAGAAGGTTTTTGTCACACTGCCCTTCATCAGTCTGGGTATTGAATACCGAAGTTGGGGAGTTCTGTTGCAGTTATACAGAATGGTGGTGAGGCTACACCTGTAGCGTTATGTTTAGATTTGTTCACTTTGCTCTTGGAAGGATGTTATTAAACTGGAAAGAGTGCACAAGGACTCTATTGTCTGGATTTTAAGGAGAGGTTGGACAAGCTAGAAATTTTTAACCTTAGGGTGTATGAGACTGATGGCGATCTGACAGAGTGTATAAGATCATGGGAGGCATGAACAGAGTGAACGCACTCAGTCTTCTTTCCCTAGGGTTGGGCAATCCTGGACTAGAGGGCATCAGCAGAAGGTCAGAGGAGAATGAATAAAAGGGAACCTGAGGAGCAATTTTTTTACACACAGGGTGGTATGCATATGGAATGAGCTGCCAGTGGAAGTGGTTGAAGTGCGTACATTAACAACATTTAACAGGCATTTGGACAAATATTTGGTTTAGGAAAGGATTGGAAGGATACTGGGCAATAGCAGGGAAATGGGATTAGTGTAAATGAACATTTTGTTTGGAATGGACCACTTAGGGCCGAATGGAATATTTTTGTACTGTAGGTCTCTATGACTCAAACAACCATTCCTTGTCTCTCACTGAATGTTATATTTTATTTCTCTCCAATTCACTGAAACTAACTTGACCCTTTAGCCTCCAGGCTTCCTCGATGTTTGAGTATAATGTTCAAAATTTCTATATTGCATCACAATTCCTCAAAGCTGCTTCAGCGCACGGTTAGTAATTAGTTCTCCTGACCACACAACACCAAATCCGAAATAACCTGCCCTCTAGTTTGGTTCACAACCTCCTCTCCAACTCCCTGATATCCACTTATGAAATTTATTTTTTACAACATGAGCAGTCACTTAGGTAACGCAGTTTTGATGCAAAGTGACACCATCCATTATTACTGCCGCACCCACGATTATTTGTTACTCATTAACAGGATGAGGGCGTCGCATTTATAACCAGCATTTATTGCCCATGCCAGACGGCAGTTAACAGTCAACAGCGTTGCCTTGGGTCTGGAGTCACATGTAGGCCAGACCAGGGAAGGACAGCAGTTTCCTTCCCTATAGAATAGCAGTGAACCAGATGAGTTTTTCCAACAATCAACAATGGATTCATGGTCTTCATAAACCATTCATTCCAGATACTTATTGAATTCACATTCCGTCATCTGCCATGGCAGGGTTCGAACTCGGGTACTCAGAACATTACCTGGATCTCTGAGCTAAGATACCAGCGATAATATCACTATGTCATTGCTTCACCTTACATACACTTGCATATCCAATTTCCAGTTTGTGCGACAGTTTTGGTCTCGATATATAACACACCAATGTTTGCTTCTCCTTGCTATTTGTAAGATCCACCTAAACTGATTCTGTGTGATCTGAGGGACAGCGTCTGAAAAGTTATTAGTGATAGACCTGGACAAGACGTTTGGGGAGGCCCACCTGGACGCTTAGATTATCTGAAGAATTGGTCAGCAATACAGGAAAAGCATCAATATCCTCCCTGCTCTGCCAGGATAAGAGTCATCGTATTCTCTCTGCTCCCTCACACTCACTGTATATCTGGTTTAACACATATCCCTGAGCAAAACTCACGCTCTATCTCCAAATAAGGCTCAAGCACGACCACTCTCACTATTGCATTCAGCACATTCCCTCCCCCACTTTATCTGTCACTGGCCCAGTAGCCCCGCACACTAATAGCACTGCATGGATACAACACTCCCTCTGGAAACCTCAGACTTCCTCTGAAAAACTCACCCTTACCCCCTCCAGCACTAACAGCAGGGACACCCACTCCTACTCTCATTGCTTCTCTCGTCTTCTCCCATTCCAGGAGAAACAGCTTGGAATTGGACAGCAAGTGCCAAGCCGATGGTGGAGTGCCCGGTATCCGTTCCCTCAGCCTCCTACCCTGACATGTGTGGAGCATCCTAGAAAGAGCTAGAGAGGACCAGGAGGCCTTGTGTGCAGATTCTGAAACGTCCACGTCCAACCAACTGAGTAAGGTGCAATATTCAGTAAAGAACAATTCTCAATTTAAACCAACTGTCAGTTCCAAACTCATCTCTCTCACTTGCAAAAGAACAGATATCCCATTGCACAGAGATGCAGGCATTGAAATACACAGAAGTATTGGTAAACACCACAATATACTAACATGCACAATGCATACAAGGAGATAGGCATACACACACATAGAATCACACCGAGACATATACAGTCACACACAAAAATGACAGAAACACAGATAGAAACACACAGTCTGATACACAGACAGACAGACGTAGTCACAAAAATATCCCACACACAAACACACACACACACACAGACACACACAAAGACACAGACAGTAGCGTCATTAAGACACAAATAAATAAGTTTTTGGTTTATGAGAAGATCAAGGATTCTAGGGAGAAGGTAGGGGAGTGATTTTGAGGAAGTTTTAAGAAATGATTGAATGGCATGTCAGACTTGATGGGCCAAATGGCCTAATTCTGTTCCTTTCTTTAATGCTTGTGTGGTGTTATGCTATAAGGTATTCTCTTCCTGAGACAGCCGCAGATGCTGGGTTTGATACAGATTTGACTGGAAAGAGTCAGTGGAAATGTGGGACAGAGTTGGAGGGCGGAATGGTTTCTGTCTATTCCTAATTATGTATCCTTCTATCCGAAAAGGGGCAGTGAGTTGATGTGAGGATAACACCGTTTTAAAATAATTGATCCCATAATGAAATAAGGATGTTGTGCTACGTGTGATGTCTTCATCCTCAGGGAGCAATGAAGGCTTGGTTATTGAAGATATTCAAGGCTGAGATCGACTGATCTTTGCTGGACAAAACAGTCAATGTTTATTGGGAACAGACAGGAGTCGGATGGTCAGACACAATCGGATCAGCCCTAAGGATTCTGAATGGTGCAGCCGAATTGTCAACTGCCGCCCCTATCCAATGTGTTGTTCCTTCAATCCAGCTCTCGATGCTGTTACAGAGATATACTGTTGCCTCTCCCCTAAGTGCTGTTTCCTCAATCCACCACCCGAGTCTGTTACAGGGTAGGGCACCACCCCATTCAGCCACATAGGATCTTTACAATGATTTGGGAGGAGACCATTCTGGCCCTCGAAGGAGTTACACAGGAACATAGCAAGAAGCAATTCAGCTCATTGAGTACATTATGCAGCCCAGGAGGAGGCCATTCAACCCACCTGAACTGCTGCAGAGGAACTGGGTTGCTTTCGCAGTAGGGATAAATGCATATTTTTACAAAACTGTAACTAGTTTTGCCTCAGAGATCACTGTAGGGTCATCAATGATCAATATTCTATTTAAATATCTGGATGAAGGGACTAAATGGATCAAAGCTGAATTACCTTGTACACCTAGATGATCATTCAACATATCTTCAAATGGAGGTAGTGAATCTGCATTGTGATATAGACAGGGAAGGTTAGTGAGCAAACCTTCAGCAGAAATAATATAACGTGAGTTGTCTATTGTGGTAGGAAGGATAGAACAGCAGGAAACAATTTAAATGGAGGGAGATCGTAGAACTCTGTGATGCAGATGTTTCTTATATTCCTGGTACATGAATCATATGAAACCTGTCTGCAGATGTAGCAAGTCAAATGGAAGGAAAGTGGAATGATACTGTTTGTGGCAACGGGTATTAGGTTTAATCAGGAATGTTTTACTGCATCTGTGCAGGGCATTGCTGAGACCACATCAGATACACTGGGTGCAGTTTTGATCCTCTACACTAAAAAAACGGATATAATTCCTTTCGAAGGTGTTCAAAGATGCTTCCCTTTATTCCTTCATGAAATGAAGGCCTTTTGTTATCGGGGATTATCTGCTAAGGACTGAGATGGGAAATCTTATTGAAGCACGATTTTCATAAAAGTGTTTCAGCTGGATACATATTTTCTCTTCTTAAGGAGACTAAAGTTAGAGAATTTTTAATGAATGTGAATTGTTGATATAAACGCAAATATTATGAAGATATCAACCCATTTATAAAAATTACGCAGACACATTTGATGTCATCAAATTATAAAGTGGGCACTTTTATTTGCTAATGAAAGGCAACGTGCACAACAGTAATGATGCACCTGCATACAGCATACAGTCTATTATCATCTATTCCAGAGAATGTTCACGTAGATCGCACATGGTCCAGTTTGGTGTTCAGTTGACATTACAGTATTTTTCCACACAGAGAGGGAGAAAAATATTACCTGCCTCAGAAGCAGCAGCCGATTAGTCTCTCTCTCTTACTTTGTTCTGCCTGAAAACAAGGTGTAAGAGCAGAAAATCCCTGAGTCATCTTTACCTTTTGTGGAGGATTCCTGATGCGGAATCATAGGAATCTCTCCACTGCCCGAAGCAAAGGGAGTTCAACCAAATTCAACTGTTCCGGGAAGGCATGCGCATCCCCACACATTTGTGTGAGCAGAATAACTTCAAAGGCAGAGAAACATTTGGGACACTCGATCATTTTACCATTCGTTCAGAGTTCAACTTCCTGTGTTTCACATTTTTCTAGAAAATATACCCAGTCTGATACCTATTTTATTGGCCACAGCACCCAACTGGTTGCATTTAAAATTTGCTTTCACTAGTACAGGCATGGGAAAAGACATCAGTGACCTCGAACATTGGTCAGAATACCCAGAGATTCTCAAAGGGCTGTTAATGTTTGTGATGACTGGATATTTCCATTTATTCAAAATTGTGTATAGTAAACATTTGACAGATAAATGAGTGTAGGAAAATGGTACACAGACAGAACAGTGCTGCTGAGACCATCATCAGATCATAGTGTGTGGTGGAGCAGTGACACCGTGTCTGATGACCCACTCTTGCTCCACAGTCCCTCACAGCTCCTGCACAGGAGCAGATGGAGGTCACTTGCTCCAAATACCTGGTCCACAGTAACACAGGATCTCATTCAATCCCTAGAGACTGTTACACAAGGTTTGGTAAGTGTTGTAAAATGTTATTTGGAAATCCAGTCTGGCTTCGAAAGATGCCTCTGGTTTCCTCACAAAGTGCCTCCTCTCTGCAACTTGTACTTCATTTGTTGGTCGTGGTCTAGACCAAGATCCATTATGAATAAAGGCCCATACCTCACCCAGAGCTTAATCAAAAGTGCTTTGCTCTTTCTGATTGCAACATTCCATAACAGAACGTCGAGGAACATTACAACCATTAACTTTGTAATGACAGAAAATATGAACATAAGGGACAAGATCAGGCAATTCGGACTGCCAAGCCATTGTATATGATCATGGCTGACCTACTGTTAGCATTAACTCCTCTTCAATACCCAATCCATCACACCCGCGAGTTCTCTGACAGGTCAAAAATACATCTATCTCCTCTTTAAATACTTTCAGTGATTAAGCTCCCTTAACTCACCAGCCCATATAATTTCAGACATTGATTTCCCTCTATGAGAGGAAAAAGACTCCCCTCACAGACACTGTCACCTCTTGATATGAACAAGAGATGAACACGGGGGCTCAGGAAAGGGTGAATGGCCTTGATATCAAAGCAGTATTTGACTGAGGGTGTCATCGGGACCATCGACTGATTTGAGTTTAATGGGAATCAGATGTTCCCTCCCTACTGGTTGGGCTCTTTCAGAGCACAAAGGAAGATGTTTGTGGGCGGTGGCTGACAATCTTCTCAGTCCCAGGACATCTGTTCAGGAGATCCTCAAGTTCACTTCCTCAGCAGAAACATCTTCAGCTCCTTCATCAACGTCTACGCGCCCACACCCCTGGCACCACTCTCCCCCCATCCATCATAAGATCAGAAGCGGGTGATCACTGAAGATCACACAATGTTCAGAACATTTTTTTCCTCCTCAGCTCCTGAACCAGTCTCTGTGTCCATGTGCTGCAAGACCTGGATAGCAGTCAGGTTTGTGCTGTTAAAGTGTCGGTAATATTCATGTAACACCACGAAGGAGAAATTGAGGACGGCAGATGCTGGGGATCAGAGCATAAAAATGTGTTGCTTGAAAAGCGCAGCAGGTCAGGCAGCATCAAAGGAGAAGGAGAATCGACGTTTTGGGCATAAGCCCTTCTTCAGGAAATGTAACAGCACGGCCAGACACTGCACATTTCCACAGTTAAAAGAGGAGCTCATTCAGCACCTCAAGCTGGTTACATGGATATATGGTAGCCATTCAGCCCATCGAAACGACTGAAGAAGAAGAGGGACAGCCATTCAATTGTGCTGCCTGGTCCCCAGAAAGAGGAGGGCTCTGGTCAGTACATTGAGCTGTTGAACAGGAACAGGCAGAGCCCAATCAGACCCTTGATACTATTCTATGGAAGCAGGACGAGGCCATTCAGCCCCTTAAGACATTTATACAGGAACATGTGGGTGTCATTGATGCTCCAACCTGAAAAAGCAATGGAGCAGAGAATGCACACATAGACGGCTCACGATGTTCCTCGTTGCTCCATTGCCTGTGCACCACATGATATTTTAACATGTTTCGCCGGCAGTGAGGAAGGAAGCCAAATGTTTTGTACCAAGTGTCAAAGAGGCATCTTTTATCTCTGAAGACAGAGCCATGCTCTCCATGGAGGTCAGAAGCTGATGGGAATTGTTAACTGTTTTAGCAATAAGGTATTGAGGACCCTGTCGGGATTGTGGACTACATGACGTTCATAATGTGGGGAGAGGTTAGTCAAAGACTGACCCTCTCTCTCTCAATCGAAATGGGGAGTGACGTGGGGTGAGAGAGACGTTCCCAGAGGCTTTTAAACTATCGAGAATCATGTAAACCTAGTAATAAACAAGCCATGGAATTTATCACCGTATCACTATCTGTTTGGAATATATGAGTGACTGTCTATCCCCCTAAGGTTGAATGCAATCACCTCTTATTCCCTCAAAGCTCTACAGATTAATCCTCATGCATTCCCGATGGTACAATCATCCCAAGAATGAGTCTGGTGAAACTCCTTTACACTCTTTCTGCCAAGAGGATTATTCCTTATAAAAGAGAGAAAATCTGCCCACAATACTCCAACTACTGTCTCAACAACACTTTCAGGGTTGATCGCAATAATTCTGTTCCCTTACTTAGCTGTCTCAGCTTGTTTCCTGTGCTGTAATAAGCCATTACTTCTCTCCACATTGCGATTGATGTGGAATTTAGAAATTCTGTACGTCTGTACTTCAGCATCAATAAAGTCATCACCAGAGGTGCCGATGAGATGAATATCACTCTCAGAGAGAGACTCAATGAGAAAGAATTCACTCGAAACAGGGAATGATCGCCTACCTGAAAGGAAATGACTTGCAGGAACATGGAAATCAGGCAGTGGAAGGGAGCGATCTTTTCTTTTGTTTTGCCCTCACGGGATGTGTGCAGCCCTGGTCAAACCAGTATGGTATGCTGATCCTAAACTGAGTACCTAGTTCAGCGTTCCACAGGACAACACAGAGTAAAACACACAGTAGTGGGTTTGCAGTCACACAGAGACCTGACCTGGGAAGGATGACCCATTGACTACTCTACAGGGCATGAGGCAAACAGATAGGATTTGGTAAAACAAGTGGTGATGAATTAATTTGCATTCCATCAACTTCCTTCATGAGACACCAAAAGATTATTATTCTGTACCACTTGATTATGAGTCAATGACTTGACCACCATGCACTGTCTGTCCATCTGAAGATTCTGTGGAGAGAACAAATTAACCATCTTAAGTGCAAATATTTTGTGACGTAAGCAAAATCAGAAGAGTCTTGAAACGTTTATATCTGGATTTACCAAAGACACAAATGATGAATTATTCTGCAGTTGCACTGAGGCTGAGAAGGAGACTGAGATATCCTGATAGTGGCCTTGGGCAGGATTGGTGAGTGGGGAGAATATGTAGGAATGCAAATCTGAAAGGAGGAACAAGATCTTTGAGTTTAAGAACAGTCTGGTTTCTCCTCGCATATTGTTGAGTAAGTTGTGAATAGTAATTTGATAATTATAATTTGTAAGGAATAAAATTTTTGACTTTATCTGAAAATGATGACTTCCAAATTCTAAAATTTGAACGTGAACAGCAATGTAGTTCAACTCAGCTTAATGGTCAGATGGAATGACTTACCAGGAACACCAACTGTTGCGAGGATGGGATAATAGCCACCTTGAATAATCCAAAGGATATCTTCGACCCATGGTGCTAATGATATCCAAGGATGAGAAAGGTAGTAAAGACCCAACGATAAACCCCTGTCTGTTATTGTAATATGCCAGTCTAATGTTCTCAGATTCTGATCCATTATTGGAACATTCCAGTCTAATGTTCTCAGATTCTGATCTCTCCTCCTCCTGTCTCTCGAGATGCTGATCCCTGTTAGTCCAGTCATTGATGCTCCCACCCATACTGGGATAGCACATTGAACCGAGTCTTTCATTAATAGAGGAGGCAAACCCTCCAGTGACACATTTACGATCCACGGAGACTGATATCAATCACAGTCACTGAATAAATAGCTCCAGCCAACGCCTGTCAATTCAATATTGTTTAATTAAAAATTCAAAACAATGATTCAAACTTCCGCATTCTGGATGGGATATGTGAGGGTGACTGATGGAACAAACCTTGAGGCTGGTAGATCAATTGAGTGCAACCATTCAATCTGACTTGGATGCAGGAGAAATGTCATAAATTTCTCAGAATGTAAACATGCTTCTCTCTTTATAAATGGAAACATACATCCTGGAACTACTGACCAAGCATTATAATTTCAATAAAACATTGTGACAATTTTTATAGTTCATGACCTGAGGGGAATGTTTGTCTGAGAAACATGAGGTTATAACAGACAAATGGCATGGCTATGTTAACAGAGAATTGAACGTGACAAATGTAATTCAGATTGTTATTCCAGTTTCAGAGAGAGGCAGATGAGGCCTGTGCTATTGATGTTATCGATGTTAGTGAATTGTGATGAAATGTCATTTACTGGACTTCAATTATAGTGTGATTATGGTATTGTGGAGGAGACAGAAAACAGAGAGAATTGGGATACATGGCAGTTCAGACTGGAGGGAGGGACAACAATATTCACCAGTCATCAGTATTGGAATGTTACCCTTTATAACTCATATGAAGAACAGATTCAAGAATACATTTAAAGTTTGGAATGAGGAGAAAAATCTGTTTATTGAACACAAAATACAGGAAAAAATGATTTTCTGTCCAGATTAAACTATGGAAAGTACACAGAGATAAGATACACTCATTATATTGAGCTACATAAATTGAAAGGTGCATTTAAAAACCACGGAAGTGGTGTGAAATCTTCCTCAATCATTATTTGGCCCACAGCTGAGATGCTGATTTACCCTCAAACAGTGATCCACCTCATTGAGATTCTCTGGCGCAGTATCTCAGTATTGAGCAGAATTCTCAGTCCCTGCTGCTGATCAGCCAGTCTGTTTAAATTTAACTATCTTCTTACTGTAAAACAAAATCACTTGGCCTTTCGGACTCTGTTTAACTGTCAGCAACTCAGCTCTGTGATATTATTGAAGATAAATGCTCTGGAACCACAGCCAGTATCCGCATAGTGCTCACAGGGTATGGCACGAGATAAAGGCCTTGCAGTCTGTGAAAATTTCTAAATAAAATTTCCATTTTCTGCCCGTTCCTGTCTATCTCCCCTCATGCTGTCTTCTAATCTATCCAACTCACTCTCGTTTAGCATCCCTCCAATCACTCCCTGTTTCCAAATTGTGCAGTTGTACAGCTTGATATTCGACTGGTACAACACAACTATTATAGGACAAGCCAAACAGAGAACAGCCAGGGAATTCCTTGAGGCATGGCACTCATCCACAGATTCTATCAACAAGCACATCGACCTGGACCCAATATACCGACCACTGCAATGGACAGCTGGAACTGACAACCGGAAGCAGCAGAGACAAACCACTATAAATGCCGGAGGAACGATCACAGAAAGGCTTCACAGGGGACTCCCAAGCACTGAGGATGTCACCTAGACAGGGGACGAAACGTCTGCAACACAAATTTCCAGCTTGGCGAACAGAACTACAACAACGAGCACCCGAGCTTCAAATCTTTTCACAAACATCATGGACATTTTGGAGAAATGGATAGAGCAGGGACAGGTCTGATCGTTGGAGGGTCCGGGGTTTATATGCTCCATTAAGATCAAGGAAGGTACTAAAAGTGGCGGAGGGGGGGTGGCATTGTTAATCAAAGACAATATTACGGTGTCAGAAAGGATGTTTGATAAAGACTCGTCCACTGAGTTAGTATGGGAAGAGGTTAGAAACAAAAACGGAGAGGTCACCCTGTTGACAGTTCTATATTGCCCGCTGAAAAGTTCCAGAGATGTAGAGTAAGGATTATAAAGATGACACTGTATAGGAGGGAAAATAACAGAGTAGTTGTTATGGAGGACTTTACCTTTCCAAATATTGACTGGAAACGCTACAGTTCAATTAACTTACATGGGTCAGTTTTTGTCCAATGTGTGCAGAATGGTTTCCTGACCGAGTATGTACATAGTTCAACAAGGTACAAGGCCAAATTAGATTTGGTACTGGGTAATTAACCATACCAGGTGTTAGACTTGGAGGTAGGTGAACGCTTGGCTGATAGTGACCACAATTCAGTTATGTTTACCTCAGCGATGGAAAGGGACAGGTGTATACCGCAGGGCAAGTTTTATAGCTGGGGGAAAGGCAAATGTGATGCGATTAGGAAAGGTTTTAGGATACATAGGATGGGGAAGGAAACTGCAGAGGATGGGTACAATTTAAATGTGGAGCTTTTTCAAACAACAGCTACTGTGTGTCCTTGATAAGTTTATTCCTGTCAGTAAAAAAGGAAGTGGTAGAGCGAGGCTGCTGTGGCTTATTAAGAAGTTGAATCTCTTGTCAAGAGGAAGAAGAAGGCTTATGTAAAGATGAAACTTGAAGGCTCATTTCGGATGCTTGAGAGTTTCAAGTTATCCTGGAAAGACTTAAAGAAAGAGATAAGAATAGCCAAGAGAGAGCATGAGAAGTCTTTGGCAAGTAGGATCCAGGAAAACCCTCAAACTTTGTATCAGTATGTCAGGAATAAAAGAATGACCAAATTAAGATTAGGGCCAATCAAGGACAGTAGTGTGAAGTGTGTGTGTAGTCCAAGGAGATAGGACAGGCACTAAATAAATATTTGAATCAGTATTCACATTGGAAAGACAATGATGTCGAGGCCTATATGGAGTAAAGGCTATTAGACTAGATGGGTTTGAGCTTCGTAAGGTGGAGATGTTAGCAATTCTAGAGAGTGTGAAAATAGATAATTCCCGTTGGCCAGATGGGATTAATCCTAGGATTCTCTGAGAAGTTAGGAAGAAGGTTACACAACCATTGGTTCAAATCTTTACATCGCCATTTTCTACAGGAATAGTGCCAGAAGACTGGACGGAAGCAAATGATGTTCGTTTGTTCAAGAAATGGAGAAGAAACAACGCTGGTACTTATATACCAGGCTTACTTTGGTTATGGGTAAAGTGTTAGAAAAGAGTATAAGAGATAGGATTTATTATCATCTAGAACGGAATCATTTGATCAGGGATAGTCAAGATTTTGTGAAGGGTATATCATGCTTCACAAATGTTATTGAGTTCATTGAAAAGGTGACCAAAAGGTGGATGAGGGTAAAGTGGGGTATAAGGATTTCAGTGAAACATTTGATAAGTCCCCCATGTTAGGCTATTGCAGAAAATATGGCGAGTGTGGTGTTGGAAAAGCAGAACAGACGAGGCAGCGTCCAAGGAGTAGGAGAGTCGATGTTGCATTTGCAAGCCCATCATCAGGAATCAGTGTTGTGGTCTCCAGCAGCTGCAGTCTTCACTTTCTCCTAGCACCTCGGATGCTGCCTGACCTGCTGTGCTTTTCCAGCAACACACTTTCGACTCTGATCTCAAACATCTGTAGTCCTTACTTTCTCACAGGAAATACGGAGACGTGGAATTGAGGGTGATTTAGCGGTTTGGATCAGAAATTGGATAGCTGAAATTTGATGGGGAATGTTCATCCTGGAGTTCAGTTGCTAGTGGTATACTGTAAAAGTGTGTTTTGGGGCAAATGTTGCTTGTCTTTTTGACAATGACCTTAATAAGAGAATGGAAGGATGAGTTAGTAAATTTACGGTTCGCAGGAAGGTCGGTGGAGAGATGGGTAGTGCTGAAGAATGTTGCAGGTACTGAGCTGTAATGTTCTATGTTTATGGACCTACAATGGGCTGAATAGCTTCCTTCTGTGATGTAACAATTCTGAGGTACTCTGACCCACAATAAAAGCTTTTGGTGCCTGGAGAGACAAGCTGCTCCAGTAAAGGACACACACTGCACAGTCATCCATCATCTCTTCATGTTCTCTGATATACAGTGGCCTCAAAATATCTTCCCAAACAAATAGATTGATTCAAATTCACGCAGTCAGAAGGACGTTCACCCGAGGGCATTGCCATCAGAAAATTTACTGAATAATAAGATTTCAGAATAACACAAATAATAAAATAATATCACAGCAGCATAACCATTGGCAGTAGAGTAAAAACTTACAGTTGCAAATAGTTCCAAGTTCAACATTGTGTTCAGTTTTGGTAACCTTGCTATAGGAAGGATGGAATTAAACTGAAACTTTACAAGGATGTTGCCAGGACTCAAGTGTCTGAGTGTTAGGGAGAGGTTGGATAAGCTGGGACATTTCTCGTTGGAGCGCAGGAGACTGATGGGTAGCATGAAGTGCTTTGAGAGTCTAGTCATGGCCCACATCAGTTCCAGTCTCCCAGCCTGCCTTGATCCCCTACAATTTTCCTACCAGTGGAATGGGTCCATAGCGGCGCCATATCCCTGGAACATCTGGAAAACAAGGACACCCACATCATATTCCTGCTCATTGACTATAGGTTCACCTTCAACCCCATTATTCCCTTCAGAATAATTACAAAACTCCCTGACCTTAGTCTCGGCTCCACCCTCTGAAATTGGATCCTCAGCTTTCTGACCTAAAGTGCACAATCAGTGAAAATAGGTAAGTGTGTCTCTTCCATGAAAACATTCAACACTGAAATCCCAAAGGGTGTGTTCTCAGCCCCCTACTATACTCCCTGTACACCCACGACTGTATTGCCAAATTTTAAACGAATGCCATCTACATGTTCACTGATGACACCATCATAGTAGGACAGGTATGTAATGATGGCAAGTCAAAATACAGAACGGAAATAGAGGACTTAGTGATGTGCTGCACTGAGACCAACTTCTCTTTCAACGTCGGCAGAACTAACCAACTGATCAATGACTTCAGAAAGAAAGGAGGAGAACATGCCCTCATCTGCATCAATGGAACTGAAGTTGAAAGAGTGTAAAGCATTAAGTTGCTTGGAGTGAAGATAACCAACTTCCCATGTCGATGTGACAGCCGAGATGGCACAAGAACGCCTCTTCTTTCTCTGGCAGCTCAGGACATTTGACATGTCCACAAGGACCCTCACAAATGACTACAAATGCACCACTGAGAGCAAATTATCTGGGTGCATAATGACCTGGTGTGGCCACAGCCCTGCCCAGGACAGTAAGAGAAATGACAGAACGTTGTGTGCACAGCCCATGCCATCACGGAAACCAATGTCCCATCCATTGTCTCCATTTACACAGCTCGCTGCCACGGAAAGGCTGATAACATGCTCAAAGACCCATCGCACTCTGGATCTCCTAATATCTTTTCTACCATGCAGACAATACAGAAGCTTGAACACACAAACCAGCGGTTCATGAACAGCATCTTCCCAGCCATTATTAAACTAAGGAATGGAATCTCTAACTCAAATTATTCTGGTCTTGCTCACATTGATGTTGCCTATTGCATGCTCTTTCTGGTGTAGCCTGTATGCCTCAGTCTAAGTTTTTCCTTTAACCTATGATCTGTATGTCCTTGCTTATTGTAGGAGCGAGATTCCCCAGCTCGGGTCAAAGACTCTGGAGGCAGACAGGGCACAGGCACGGAATGGACTTTAATTCAAGCAAAACCTGGTTCATGCTGGGAGAATACCAAAGCATCTTTCTGGAATCTGGCTTTGACATGAGAAGACAATCCTTTCCTTAATATTTAGCTCAGATCAGAAGGGAAATCACTGACCTACTTCGATTTTACAGTAAAAAGACAGTATTTTTATACGTCCTGTGTTGCAATGATCGTACACAACCTTGTCAGTGTCCCCCAACCCCCTTTCTGCAGAACCAATCTTGTGAAACAACCGATCAATGATCGACACTCCCAGGGACATCCCGAGGTTCTTATTTGCTTCGGATGTTTAACGTTTTTTTGTTTGTTATCTCTAGTCCTTGGGATCTTTTTATAATGAATTCCAAAGTTAGTGGCTGCACTTTTTTGGAGTCATACCCCTCATTGTTTATTCTGAAGGATTGCATGAATTCTATTCTCCAATGGGCAGGCTATCTCTTATCAAATTCCGTGATCACATTTTACATTAAAAAGCAGATTCTGACACAAAATTCGTAATATCACTATTTTTTCTACTGTTAAGCTTTTTCTTAGCGAATTAGACAAGACATGCCGGGCATCTCCTTAAGGTTTATAATTAGGTTGAAATCTGTGTCCATGATTATTTACCAAATGTTTCACTCGGACTTATTACTATTGTAAACAGTTTCAAAGGCAAAGTTAGCTTTTGAAAGATAAATTGGGTTGCTGTTTTTTTGGATGAAAAGAATCCTTACTGAGATCAGAATGAGTTACATTTTGTAGTGATTCTTCAACGATTTTGTGCTACAATTTCATTATTTCATCTGTGTTCTGTTACAAATCATCATTTTTTTTTTAAAAAAGAACCTTCTTTATCACTATGTTAGCATATTTCAGAATCTTGCGAATCAGATTATCCTTTCTTTTGCCTTAGAATACTTCCCTTTTCAAAGGCCCTTTTTTCACTAATGCTGAAGCAATCTATTTTAATTTCTGGCTATTTTGTGGCCCCTCAGAAACAGAAAGCTGAAGTAGACTTTTAAATTTCGGCAACTCCATGTCTCTAAAAAAAGGCAGCTCCAACTCTCACTATGATCTGCCAGAACCGTGTATAAACAAAGAGTTTCACTCTACTTAGACACATGCGACAATGAATCCTATCAAATCAAATGAAACCAAATCGCATGATTGAGAGAGAGAAATTGTCACAAGGTCAATACACCCAGATGAAACCTCTGAAGCCTGCCACATCCGGCCAAAAATCGTGATAGACGATTAAACAACTGACTGATGGAGACGGCTCCACAATTATCCCCATTCTATCAATGGATCAGCTCTGCACATCAGTGTAAAAAACAAGGAAATAGTATCTGTACCATCCTAGCCAGGGGTGTTGAGTCGATGATTCAACTCACCGTCATCATGATGCCCACAGAATCACAGATGCCAGTCTTCAACCAATTTGATTCGCTGTACGTGACATGAAGAAACAGCTGAACACAGTAGACACGACAAAGTCAATGGGTCCTGACCCCTTTCCTGCAATAGGACTGAAGGCTTGTTCTGCACAACAAGCTGTATCCCTGGGGAAAGCCGTTTTATTCCAGCTCCAACTCTGACACCTCCCTGGCAATGTGGAAAATTACTCAGCTATGCCCAGTTCCCAAGCTGGGAATAATTACAATATGACAAATTACAACCCCCTCAGTCTCATCTCGATAGTCAAATTGGGAGTTCTTTTTGATAGAGCTGACAAGCAGCACAGAAATATCCTGCTCAGTGTGATTTCCGATAGGCCCCCATGTGGAGATCGTGCTGTTTTGGAAAAGTCACTGGATTAATAATCCAGACCAGGCTAATGCTCTGACAGCTGGTGGAAGTTAAAACAATTAATAAAATATCGAGATCTCAAATCTGGTGTCAGTAACAGTGACCTTGAAGTCAATGTCGATTGTAAACACCAATTTGCTTTTCCAATGTATTTTCAGGAAGTGAATCTCCTGTGTTTTCTTGGTCTAGCCTAAAAGTGACTCTAGACACACAGACATGTGATAAACTCTTCAATGGTCTCTGAAAAGGCCAAGCAAGACACTCTATTGGATCGAACTGCTCCAAGGTCTTAAAGGAAAAAACCGGACAGAACATCCAGCCCCAGCCTCAGTATGGAAAAGGGAACGGGAAACACAGTCCTGTTGACCCTGCAGAGACCTCTTTCCTAACATCTGTGAACTTGTGACAACATTTTCAGAGCTTTCCCAGAGACCACACAGAAACATCGGGAATGGAATGGGCCATAAAGCACATTGAGCCTGCCCCATTCTAGTTATTGTCTGAATATCTCCTCAATGCACTTTCCCCACACACTGTGCACAGCACTTAATGTGATTAACCTTGTGAAACTATAAAATAGGAACTGCGGTAGTGCCTTTGGCCTGTCGACTTTGCTATCCAATTCAATATAATGACGGCTGACCCTTTATTTCTACACCACACTCCTGCTCTCTCCCCCAACCTTTAGGTGTCTAGACATCTTTATTAGTCTTTAGTGCCTTGTCTTCCACAGCCTTATGTGAGAGAGAATTCTCAGGTTCACCATTCTCTGAGTGCCAACATTTATTCTTACCTAAATGCAATGTGACCTGTCTGTACCGAATACCGTGGCCCCTTGTTTTAGACGTCCCAGCCAAGAGAATTGTCATCACTGCTTCCAATGTATCTAACCCTGTCAGTGCTTTATATATCTCACTGAGATCGCCACTCATTTTCCTAAACCCCATGGAATACAGGCCCAGTCGCCCCAAACTCTGCTCCACAAAAAGTCTGTCATCCCAGAGATCAGTCTGTTCATCCTTCACTGCACACCCTCAATGTCATGTTTGTCCTTTATTAGGTACGGAGACCAAAGCTGCACACAACGCTGCACAATGTTCGAGGTGAGGTCTAACCAAGGGCCTGCTTTCAGTGACTGGTGTACAGGGAGATCCCAGATCCTTTTCAATGTTACAGCTCCCCACTTGGTGGGTCTGTGTAAACTTGTCTGTGTGCCAATGTATTCCCAGTATTGGCTTCTGTCTTCAGAACTCACCGCCCTGCATGGAACTCAGATGTCTATCCAAACAATAACACAAGAAAAGTGCAGTTCCCTTCATAGATCGATATTTCTCAACCACTCCCTTTTCCAATGGTTGTCTGGAATTTTAGTTTTTCCCAACAAAGTAGACAACATCACATCTATCCACACTGCTCTTCATCTGCCACGTATTTACTCATTCACTCCATTTGTTTCAATCACCTTGAAGTCTTTTTCACATCCTCCTCACTTTTAAAAATCCTAGTTCCATCAGCAGACTTGGAAACTTTGCACTTGTGTTCCCTCAACGAGATGTTTGAGATGTATTGTGAATATCTGGCGCCCCAGCACCAATCATTGCGATGCCTCATGAGCTTTCCAAACTGAAAATCATCCATTTATTCCTACTCATTGTTTCCTGTCAACACTCCCATTTTAACACCATGTTCATATATTACCCCCTATTCCATGTGCTTTTACTTTGCACACGAGGCATGGGACTCTATTAAAATTCTTGCTGAAAATCCAAGTTCAGTGCCTGTATTGTTTTTTTTCTGTAATTAATCTACCAGTCAGTTTCTCAAATATGTTTCCCATTTCATCAATGTGTGTTGTTTATTTTATATGCCCATTATTTTCAGTTCCAATAATTTCTCCAAATTAGTTTATTTACTAGTTTCATTCCACATCATTTTCTCCTCAGACTCAGGTTTTCTCCTATTGCTGGGAAGTCTTTGTTTATGTATTTATCTGAGAACGCAGAAGTGAAGTAGCTGTGTCATGTTTCTCTGTTCTCCATTCTCCATTCCCTGGTTTCACTCTGTAAGGAAGCTGAAACTTTGACTAAAAAGAACAGCTGTTTTCTATTCACCCTGTCCATGCCCCTTGTAATCTTAAACCTGACTTACTTATCCGCTCAACTTCCTCTGCACCAAAATAAATAACTTGAGCTTACCCAGCCTCTCTCCACAGCTCATATCGTCCATCCCAGGGAGCATCCTGGTAAATCTCTTCTGCACCTCATCCAGTACAATCACATCCTTCTTGTAATGTGGCTCCAAAACTGCACACAATATTTCATTTGGCCTTACCAAAGTGCTATATAAAAACTCGGATAATCTTTGGGTCAATGAATAAAGGCTTTATCTACAGTCATGCTGAACTCATCAATTAGCATATCCAGTCACATTCAGGGATGTGTGGAGAAGCACGCTCTGTGCTTCCTAGTGTGAAGCCGTTCTTTGAGTCCTCCCCTGTCTGGTTCTTTATTCCAAAGTGGATCACCTCATATTTATCAGGGTTACATTCCATCTGCCATTGCTCTGTCCATCTGCCCATTTTATCTGTATCTTCCTGTAACTTAAGACTTCCCTCCTCACTGTCAACCACCTGGCCAATCTTTGTGTCAAACACAAACTTACTTATCACACTCCCCCTACACACTTCACATTCATATCACTTATGAATACCACAAATAATAAGGGACACAGCACTGATCTCTGCGGTACACCCGGGGAAATTGGGCTCCAATCACACAAACACCCTTCTGCCATGACGTTGAGTTGGGATGCAACTTGCCAAGTCACTAATAGGCCCTACATGTTCCCTGGTTGTTCTGTTCCACTTGATATACGTGAAGAATATCTGGGGATTCTCCTTCATCTTGCCCTGCCCCTATGTTAGTCAGTCCTCTCCGAGGGAAGAATTTCCTCCTTATTATGGTCTTAAATGGCATATCCCTTATCCTGTCATTATTTGCTTTAAATATAGAGTAGACAGCTAGAGAAACATCGTATTTATTTCCACATTATCACATGTATCATAGATTTTTGAAATTCCACTGCGATCACCTCTCATGCTTTGAAACTGGAGAGGTCGCAAGAAAAGTCTCCCCATCAGAAACTCTTGTCATCTCAGGAATTAATCTGGTGAATGCCCATTGCACGTACTCTGTGATTAGTGTAATCTTTCTTAGGTTAGGTCACCAACACTGGACTCAATACCTCAGGTACCCTCGCACCAACACTCTATGCAAATGCTTCATGATGTCTTTACCTCTAAAGTCCGATTCCCTTAATCAAACTCCAACATAACTTTACCTTTCCAATTGCACGTATTCCTCCAAATACCATCCACACTAATTGCATTTACGAACTCACTGTGTGAGATATAGAGGCATAGAGATGTACAGCATGGAAACAGACCCTGCAGTCCAATCGGTCCATGTCTAGCAGATATCCCAACCCAATCTAGTCCCACCTGCCCGCACCCGGCCCATATCCCTCCAAACCCTTCCTATTCATATAACCATCCAAATGCCTTTTAAATGCTGCAATTGTACCAGCCTCCAACACATCCTCTGGCAGCTCAGTCCATATACGTACCACCGTTTGTGTGCAAAAGTTACCCCTTAGGTCTCTTTACCATTTTGATTTAGATTAGATTACTTAAAGTATCGAAACAATTCCACACCGACCCGCCGAAGCACAACCCACCCAGACCCATTCCCGTACTTTTACTCCTTAACCTAACACTGCAGGCAATTTAGCTAACCTGCACATTTTGAATTGTGGGAGGAAACCAACACAGACATGGAGGAGAATATGCAAACTCCACACAGAGAGTCCACACAGCCTGAGGCGGGAATTGAACCCGAGTCTCTGGCATTGTAAAGCAGTATGGCTAACCACCGTGCCACCCAATAACTTTCTACTCTCACTCTAAACCCTTTAGTTCTGGACTCCCCAACCCTATCCTCTCCATGCACTTCATAATTTTGTACATCTCTATAAGGTCAACGCTCAGACTCCAACGCTCAAGGGAAAACAACCCCAGCCTGTACAGCCTCTCCTTATACCTCAAATCCTCCAACCCTGTCAATATCCTTGTAAATCTTTCCTGAACCCTTTCAATTTTCACAACATATTTCCGATTGAAAGGAGACCAGAATTCCACACAATATTCCAAAAGTGGCCTAACCAGTGTCCCGTACAGCCAGAACATGACCTCCCAACTCCAATACTCAATACTCTGACGAATAAAGGAAAGCAACCCAAACACCGCCTTATCTACCTACGACTACACTTCCCAGGAGCCATGAACGTGCACTCCAAGGTTTCTTTGTTCAGCAACACTCCCCAGGACCTGGCCATTAAGCGTATAAGTCCTGCTAAAATTTGCTTTCCCAAAATGCAGCACCTCGCATTTATCTGAATTAAACTCCATCTGCCACTTCTCAGCTCATTGGCCCATCTGGTCCAGATCATGTTGTACTCTGAGGTAGCCTTTTTCGCTGTCCACTACACCTACAATTTTGTTGTCATCTGCAAACCTACTAACAGTACCTCTTACGCTCGCATCCAAATCATTTATGTCAATGACAAAAAACTGAGGACCCAGCACTGATCCTTGTGGTACTCCACTGGTCACAGGCCTCCAGTCTGAAAAACAACCCTCCACCTCCACCATCTGTCTTCAATCTTTGAGCAAGTTCTGTATCCAAATGGTTAGTTTTCCCTGTATTCCATTAGATCTAAACATGCTAACCAGTCTCCCATGGAGAATCTTGTCGAACGTGTTACTGAAGTCCATATAGATCACATCTACCGCTCTGCCATCTTCGTTACTTCTTCAAAGAACTCAATCAAGTTTGTGAGGTATGATTTCCCATGCACAAAGCCATGTTGACTATCCCTAGTCAGTCCTTGTCTTTCCAAATGCATGTGCATCCTGTCCTTCAGGATTCTGTTCAACAACTTGCCCACTACCGACATCAGGCTCACTGGCCTATAGTTCCCTGGCTTGTCCGTACCTCCCTTCTTAAACAGTGGCACGACGTTTGCCATAACCAGTCTTCTGTCACCTTTCCTGTGACTATCAACGGTACAAATGTCTCAGCAAGAAGCCCAGCAATCACTTCTCCAGCTTCCCACAGATTTGTAAGGTACACCTGTTCAGATCCTGGGGATGTATCCACCTTTACCAGTTTCAAGACATCCAGTACTTCATCTTCTGTAATATGGACATTTTATCAACGTGTAACCATATATTTCCTGACATTCTATATCTTGCATATCCGTTTCCACTGTAAATACTGATGCAAAATACTCGTTTGTTATCTCCCCCATTTTCTGTGGGTCCACACAAAGGCTGCTTTGCTGATCTTTGAGGGGCTCTATTCTCTTCCCGGTTATGATTTTGTCATTAATGTATTTGTAAAATCCCTTTGGATTCTCCTTAATTCTACATGCGAAAGCTATCTCATGTCCCCTTTTTGCCCTCCTGACCTCCCTCTTAAGTATGCTCCTACTGCCTTTATGCGCTTCTCTGGATTCGCTCGATCTATCCTGTCTATACCTGATGTATGCTTCCTTCTTTTTATTAATCAAACTCTTTAGTTAGCCAGCATTCCCTATGCCTACCAGCCTTTCCTTTCATCCTAACAGGAATATACCTTCTCTGGATTCTTGTTATTTCATTTCTGAAGTCTTCCCATTTTCCAGCCTTCCGTTTACCTGTGCACATCTGCCCGCAATCAGCTTTTGAAAGTGCTTGCCAAATACCGTCAAAATTGGCCTTTATCCAATTTAGAACTTCAACTTTTAGATCTGGTCTATACTTTTCCGTCATTATTTTAAATCTAATATAATTATGGTAGCTGGCACCAAAGTGCACCTCCACTGACACCTCAGTCATCTGCCCTTTTATATTTCCCCAGAGTGTGTCCAGTTTTGCACCTGCTCTAGTAGGTTCATCTACATACTGAATCAGAAAATGTTCTTGTACATACTTAACATGAGCAGCAATTCTGTCCAACCTGGCTCAATGACCAGATAGAATGACTTACCAGGAACACCAACTATAGCAAGGATAGGATAGTAACCAGCTTGAATAACCATCAGTACATCATAGATCCGAAATGCTAATGATATCCAAGGTTGAGAAAGGAAGTAAAGACCCAAGGATAAACTCCTGTCCATTGTTGGAACATTCCAGTCTAAAGTTCTCAGATTCTGATCCATTGTTGGAACATTCCAGTATAATGTTCACAGATTCTGATCCATTGTTGGAACATTCTAGTTTAATGTTCTCAGATTGAGGTCTCTCCTCCCCTCTCTCTGTGTCTGCTGATGCAAGTTAGTGCTGTCACTGATGTTCCCGCTGATACTAAGGGATAACACATTGAACCGAGTCCCTAATTAATAGAAGAGGAAAGCCCTCGAGTGACACATTTCGGATGCACGGAGACTGACATCAATCACAGTCAGTGAACAAATAACTCCCGTTCACCCATTTCAATTCAACACTTTTTTATTAAAATTCAAAATTATGATTACAATTTACACATTTTGGATGGGATATGTGGGGGTGACTGAGGGAACAAATGTTGGGTCTGGTAGAACAATCATGTGTAAGCATTGAACCTGCCTTGGATATGGTAGCAGTGCCAGAGGTTTATCAGAATATAAGCATGCTCTTGCGTTTCTAAATTGAAACATACATTTTGTATCCACTGATCAGGCACTGCAATATCAGTACGACATTGAGAAAACTTTTATCTTCCATGATCTGAGAAGAAAATATCCCTAAGACTATGGGCGGTTATAACAGACAACGACGTGGTTATGTTAACAGGGAATCGTACCGAAGAGACAATGGGGACTGCAGATGTTTGAACATTCAGTGTAGGCAAAGCATGGCGATGGAAAAGGCACAGTAAGCCAGGCAACATCCGTTTAGCAAGAGAGTCGACGTTTCAGGCAGGACCTTTCTTCAGGACTGGGGAGGGAGAAGGGGGCTAAGTGAAACTGGGTGATGGGGTGAGGCGGGGGAAAAGATAAGTGATAGGTGAGCGAAGATAGGAGGTGATAGTGATAGATTGGTGGGGAGCGTGGAGCAGATGGTGGGAAGGAAGATGGACATTATGTCTCCTCGAGAGGGCAGATGTGAGTCCGGGGGTTGGATCTGGGATCTGCGTTGGCCAGGGGAGATTTGTACATCAGTGAATCCAATGTTCATGCCATGTGTTTGCTCGCTTCCGAGGCAAAAGATGAGGTTTTACTGGTATCACCCTGGTAAATCTCTTCTGAACCCTCTCCAGCTTAATAATCTCCTTCCTGTAACAGAACTGCACACAGTACATCAGAAGAGGCTTTATGAATGTCCTGCACAACTTCAGCATGACTTCCCACTTCTAACCTCAAAGGTCTGAGCAATGCAATAACCTTAAACACCCTGCGCCACAAACTTCAAAGAATTATACCCGCGCCCCTGGATCCCTCTTTTCCATATAACTACCAAAGCCCAACATTAATTGCGAAAGCCCTGCCCTTGTTTGTTTTACCAAAATGCAAAGCCTCACATGTATCCATGTTAAACACCATCTGCCACACATCAGCCCAGTGAGTGATATTACTGCCCCCTCATACTTCCCCTTCGGATTAAAATGACACTCCCCTCTCCAGAATGCCTACAGACACCAGCCTTGAGTTTCCCAAAGACCCAGAGCTTGGTTTGCCTTGCACAGGCAGAGGGAGGAGTCGGTAAGCAAAAGCTGGAAAGGAAACAGTTGCCTTGTATCAATGAATGATTTTAGGAGAAAGGAAGCCACATGTTTGAGATTTGAAATAGTGACCGATATTTTGGGAACAGAATTATGCTCCTTCCTCATCTCTGGTGTTCAGTATTGATATCGAGTCGAGATCATTCATAGTGCACAGTGTGTTGCAGGATTTCTTCAACAAAAAGAACAGACTACTGACAACAGCCTTTTAAACCAGAAATGGTAGCCAAACAATTAAAGATCTTCATAGTTTATCTCAATGGCACAGCAAATGCACTCAACATCCTATAGTTAAGGCGAATAACTTGTACTTTTTTCAATGAAAAATGTCCCCTGTATAATTTGGTAATTTTAACCAGAATTTGATAAATCCATTCACTTAAAATATGACCCAAAATCTGAGCATAGTTTAGGCCTTGATTAATGGATGGTGCCCACTTTTCTGAGGCAGAACTCTTGATTCGATTCCAGTCCATGACCGTCTGGTAGTGTCCCTATCTCTGGAGAAGATGGTGCATATTCATGTCCTGTGGAGGTGTGTCACAGCGTGTTACAATAGGCTGATGAACAAGCACACAAGAGCATCATGTTGCAGCTTCAGCGGCTATTGCTGAATGATGGTCGTCTCCCTATCACTGGGCCGAAAATTCCAGTTTCAAAGCCCACAGAGCTGTTTCACATTATGTCTGAACAAGTTGATTAAGCTCTTTTTGGAATCGTGCCTTGATGGAGACAGATCATCTGAAATGGGACACAGGCAGGGGGAGGGCAGAGCGTCTGCAATTGGATACAGATAGTGGGAGGGCAGAGCATCTGCAATGGGATACAGATAGGGAAGGGCAGAGCATCTGCAATGGGGTAGAGACAGGGGAAGGGGAGAGAATCTGCAATGGGATAGCGACAGGGGAAGGGCAGAGAATCTGCAATGAGATACAGAGAGGGGAGGGTAGGGCGTCTGAAGTGGAATACAGACAGGGCGAGGGCAAAAAGCGTCTGCAATCGGATACAGACAGGGGGAGGGTAGGGCGGCTGCAATGAGATACAGCCCGGGGAGTGCAGAACGTCTGCAATGGGACACAGACTGGCTTTAGGCAATGGCATACAGAGAGAGGACAGTTACACACACACACACATGATGGGAATTTTCTGTTTTGAGGAAAAGACAAAACAGCAGAAAATTATTTAAATGCAAGGAGAATGCAGAACTTAGTGCTACCGAGGGATTTATGTGTTCTTGCACATGACTCACATCAAATTACTCTGAAGATGCAGCAAGTGATTTGGAAGGTAAATGGAATGATTCTGTTTCGTGCAAGGTGTGTTGGGGGTGGTCTTAGCAATGTATTTTTCTGCATCAGTACAGGGCATTGCTGAGATCACATCTGAAGTATTATGTGTCGTTATAATTGCCTAAACTGAAAAAAAAATTGCTTTCGAAACGTTTCAAAGTTTTTTCTCTTTACTCATTCTTGGGATGAAGGCATTCCGTTATGAAGAATTAACAGTTCGGCCTGGGAATGAGGGTTGTTGTATTGACCATAAAAGTTCTTGAGAAGAGTATAGTTGGTGAATACCGGATGGGAATTTCTTCTTGTGTCGGAGAATAAAACTGGGGAAATAATTTAAGAATAAGTCAGTTTGAAAGGTAAGGTCATTGGACTGAAAAATTGAACTCTGATTTCTCTTCATATCTGACGCCAGGCAGTCTGAGCTTTTCCAGCAACTTCTGTATTTGTTTTAGAATAGAACATATTCATTTTAACACAGATATTGTGAAGACATGAAACGCTTATTTTTATATTATGCAGGCACATATTAACAGATCTTCAAAGCAAGTACTGCCATTTATTGTTAATGAATTGATTCGGTGTAGCACAACAGCAATGATGCACTGACCTGGAGTCGAGAATGTGACGGTGTCATATAGTTCAGACAATGTTCAAGGAGAGCTCACATGGTCCAGCTTGGGATCTAATAACGTTATTGATTTAACTTAGAGATGGAAAAATATAGCCTATCTGTGAAGGAACTGTCGATTGCTCTCTTTCTGTTTCCCTGTCGCTCATCACAGCAACGTGTGGAAGTGAAAAAAAAAACAGTCGCCTTTCCCACTCATGGAGGATTCCTGATGATGATTCATTAGAATCTCCCCACTGCCTGAAGCATAGCAATTCAGCCAAATCCAACTGTTTCAGGAAGAAATCTCATTGGCAGAAGATTGTGCGAGCAGAATAACTTCTGAAGTAATTATTCAGACTCGAAAGTGAGGGTGACAGTCAAGAGATGCTGTGTCTGCAAATGGGAATCCGGGATGGTGTTTAGCCTCCCACGTGCCAGGGTTCACGATGTCGCAGAACGGCTGTCGAACGTTCTCACCGGGGTGAGGGAGCAGCCAGAAGTCATTGTGCACATTAGTACAAATGACACAGGTAGACATAGTGATGAAGTCCAGAGTGAATATAGAGAGCTTTAAAAAAGCATAAACGAAAGGACCGCGACAATGGTAATATCCAGTTTATTTCCAGTGCTCCGTGCTAGTGAGGACAAGAACAGGAGGATATGGCAGATGAATGGGTGGCTAAAGGGGGCAGATTTAGATTTTTGGATCACTAGGATCTTTTGTGGGGCAGAGGCGATCTGCTCGTGAAGGACGGGTTGTACCTGAACTGGAAGGGGACCAATATCCTGGCAGGCAGGTTTGCTAGTGCTGCAAAGAGGGTTTCAACGAGTTGGGTTGGGGTTGGGGAGGGGTGGGATCCTCAACAGCAGGAAGGCAGGTGTGAGACTGGAAAGAGATGCAGTAGTCAGAAACAGTAAAGTGAAGAGACAGGTTAGGCTGGAACACGAAAGGGAGCAAGGAATGTCTATTGGATTAAGTTGCAACTGTTTCAATGCAGGAAGGCTGACAGGTAAGGCCGATGAAGTCAGGGTGTGAATAGGTATGTGGGACTTGGATACGATAGCCATTACAGAAACATGGCTAAGGGAAGGACAGGACTGGCAGCTTAATGTACCAGGGTACAGGTGCTTTATGCTGGACAGAGACGGAGGAAGGAGGGGACGGGGAGTTACATTTTGATTCAGGCGAGTATCACACCAGTAATCAGAGATAAAATAATTGACGGATCATCCAATGATGATTTGTGGGTGGAGCTAAGAAATAAGAAGGGAATAGTGATAGTATTTGGGTTGTTCTAGAGGCCCCCAAATAGGAAACAGGGAATTAGGAGAATAAAAATATGTGAAGAGATTGGGGAGACTTGCAGGGTCAATGGGATTGCCATAGTAGCAGATTTTAATTTCCTAACATAGATTGAGAATGACCTAGAATTAAGGACTAGATGGGCTGTACCTATTAAGTGTGTTAGGAAAAGTTTCCTCAAGCACTAAGTAGAGGGTGCAAGTCGGGAAGGGACGAAACTTGACCTATTCTAAGAACTAGAGCAGGACAGGTGACTGAGGTGACAGTGGGGGACCACTCTGGGACAAGTGACCATAGTTGTATTAATTTTAAAATAGTTATGGAGAAGGACAAAACTGGTCCACATGTTCAAGCTCTAAATTGGGGCAAGGCGAATTTTCGTGGAATTAGACAGGAGCTTGTAGGGGTTGGTTGGAGGGGTTTGTTTGCAGGCGAAAGGACTTCTGGCAAGTGGGAGGACTTTAAAAGTGAAATGTCTACAGTTCAAGGTCTATATGTTCCTGTCAGGGTAAAAGGCAAGGTTGAGAGGAATAGGGAACCCGGGATGTCAGGAGATATTGAGGCTTTGACAAGCAAAAAGGAAGCGTGGCTCAGGTCCATGCAGCTGGGATCAAGGGAATCCGTGGCGGTGTGTCAGCATTTCACAGAGACCACTCCTTCTGTGGCACCCTCCATCATCCCGAACACTTCCCCACACAACCATGGCACCTTCCCATGTAAATTCAGGAGCTGCAACATTTCCCCATTCACCTCTTCCCTCCTCACTGTCCAAGGCCCTAAACACACTTTCCAGGTAAAGCAGCATTTCACGTATACACTTTCAATCCAGTTTCCTGTCATTGCTGCTCACAATGCAGTCTCCTTTACACGAGTGAGCCAAAGATAAACTGTTTTGAGGAACATCTCCTCTCTGTCTGTAGAAATGACCCTGGCCTACTGATTGCACCCGATTTCAATAACCTACATTGCTCTCATGATTATGAGAATTCTTTGAGAAGTTAATGATGGGTTGGACCAGAGAGAGATACCTATCTGAACTTCCAGAAGGCCTCTGATATGGTACCGCACAGGAGGCTGCAGAGTAAGATAAGTGTCAGAGACCAGGTACGAGCATGGATAAAAGGTTGGCTCTCTGGCAGGATGCTGAGTGAGGATAAAATTGTCCCTGTCAGGACGGCAGCCGGTGACTACCAGTGTTCCTCAAGAGCCAATTTTGGGACCACAACGTTTCAATTTATAGGTTAATGAGCTGAGTGGCGGGGCAGAAGGCATTCTGGCTACGTTTGCAGATGATGCAAAGAGAGGTGGGGGTCATGTAGTGTTGAGGAAGCAGGGAGCCTGCAGAAAGATTTCGACAGTTTAGGAGAGTGGGAAAAGAAGTAGCAGATAGAACACAATGTGGGAAAGTGTGAGGTAATGCACTTTGATATGAAGAATACAGGCATGGACTATTTACTAAATGGGAAAAGAAATCAGAAATCTGAGTAACAAAGGGACATAGAACATAGAACATAGAACAATACAGCACAGAACAGGCCCTTCGGCCCACGATGTTGTGCCGAACTTCTATCCTAGATTAAGCACCCATCCATGTACCTATCCAAATGCCGCTTAAAGGTCGCCAATGAATCTGACTCTACCACTCCCTCGGGCAGCGCATTCCATGCCCCCACCACTCTCTGGGTAAAGAACCCACCCCTGACATCTCCCCTATACCTTCCACCCTTCACCTTAAATTTATGTCCCCTTGTAACACTCTGTTGTACCCGGGGAAAAAGTTTCTGACTGTCTACTCTATCTATTCCACTGATCATCTTATAAACCTCTATCAAGTCACCCCTCATCCTTCGCCGTTCCAACGAGAAAAGGCCGAGAACTCTCAACCTATCCTCGTACGACCTACTCTCCATTCCAGGCAACATCCTGGTAAATCTTCTCTGCACCCTCTCCAAAGCTTCCACATCTTTCCGAAAGTGAGGCGACCAGAACTGCACACAGAACTCCAAATGTGGCCTAACCAAAGTCCTGTACAGCTGCAACATCACCTCACGACTCTTGAATTCAATCCCTCTGCTAATGAACGATAATACTCCATAGGCCTTCTTACAAACTCTATCCACCTGAGTGGCAACCTTCAAAGATCTATGTACATAGACCCCAAGATCCCTCTGTTCCTCCACCTGACCAAGAACCCTACCATTAACCCTGTATTCCGCATTCTTATTTGTTCTTCCAAAATGGACAACCTCACACTTGGCAGGGTTGAACTCCATCTGCCACTCCTCAGCCCAGCTCTGCATCATATCTAAGTCCCTCTGCAGCCGACAGCAGCCCTCCTCACTGTCCACAACTCCACCTATCTTTGTATCATCTGCAAATTTACTGACCCACCCTTCGACTCCCTCCTCTAAGTCATTAATAAAAATTACAAACAGCAGAAGACCCAGAACTGATCCCTGCGGAACTCCACTTGTAACTGGACTCCATGCTGAATATTTACCATCTACCACCACTCTCTGACTTCGACCGGTTAGCCAGTTTTCTATCCAATTGGCCAAATTTCCCTCTATCCCATGCCTCCTGACTTTCCACATAAGCCTACCATGGGGAACCTTATCAAATGCCTTACTAAAATCCATGTACACTACATCCACTGCTCTACCCTCATCCACATGCTTGGTCACCTCCTCGAAGAATTCAATAAGACTTGTAAGGCAAGACCTACCCTTCACAAATCTGTGCTGGCTGTCCCTAATCAAGCAGTGTCTTTCCAGATATTCGTAAATCCTATCCCTCAGTACCCTTTCCATTACTTTGCCTACCACAGAAGTAAGACTAACTGGCCTGTAATTCCCGGGGTTATCCCTATTCCCTTTTTTGAACAGGGGCACAACATTCGCTACTCTCCAGTCCCCTGGTACCACCCCAGTTGCCAGTGAAGACTAGAAGATCATTGCCAACGGTACTGCAATTTCCTCTCTTGCTTCCCACATAATCCTAGGATATATCCCGTCAGGCCCGGGGGACTTGTCTATCCTCAAGTTGTTCAAAATGTCCAACACATCTTCCTTCCTAACAGGTATCTCTTCTAGCTTATCAGTCCGTTTCACACTCTCCTCTTCAACAATACGGTCCCTCTCGTTCGTAAATACTGAAGAGAAGTACTTGTTCAAGACCTCTCCTATCTCTTCCGACTCAATACACAGTCTCCCACCACTGTCCTTGATCGGACCTACCCTCGTTCTCGTCATTCTCAGGTTTCTCACATACGCATAGAATGCCTTGGGGTTATCCTTGATCCTATCCGCCAGGGATTTTTCATGCGCTCTCTTAGCTCTCCTAATCCCTTTCTTCAGGTCCCTTCTGGCTATCCTGTATCCCTCCACTGCTCTGTCTGAACCTTGTTTCCTCAACCTTATGTAAGCCTCCTTCTTCCTCTTTACTCGACATTCAACCTCCCTCGTCAACCAAGCCTCCCTCACACGACCATTTCTTTCCTGCCTGATCGGTACATACATATCAAGGACACGTCGTATCCTTGAAAAAGTCCCACATTTCCACCACATCCTTCCCTGACAGCCTATGCTCCCAACGTATGCTCCTCAAATCCTGTCTTACAGCATCGTAATTTCCCTTCCCCCAATTGTAAAAACTTCCTTGTTGTGCGCACCTATCTCTCTCCATAACGAAGGTGAAAGTCACAGAATTGTGGTCGCCATCACCAAAATGTTCACCCACTAACAAGCCCACCACTTGTCCCGGTTCGTTACCGAGTTCCAAATCCAATATGGCCTTCCCTCTGGTTGGACAATCTACATACTGCGTTAGAAAAGCTTCCTGGACACACTGCACAAACACCGCCCCATCCAATCTACTTGATCTAAAGAGCTTCCAATCAATATTTGGGAAGTTGAAGTCGCCCATGACTACGACCCTGTGGCTTCTGCACCTTTCCAAAATCTGTTTCCCAATCTGTTTCTCCTCATCTCTGCTGCTATTGGGGGGCCTATAATAAACACCCAACAAGGTGACTGCACCTTTCCTATTTCTGACTTCAGCCCATACTACCTCCAGAGGCAGATCCCCCTCAAACTTCCTTTCTGCAGCCGTTATACCATTTCTAATTAGCAATGCCACCCCCCCTCCTTTTTTACCACCCTCCCTAATCTTACTGAAACATCTGTAACCAGGAACCTCCAACAGCCATTCCTGTCCCTCATCTATCCATGTTTCCGTGATGGCCACAACATCGTAGTCCCAGGTACCGATCCACGCCTTAAGTTCACCCACCTTATTTCTGATACTCCTTGCATTGAAGTATACGCACTTGAGCCCATCTCTGTGTCTGCAAGTAGTCCCTGTCAGTGCTACCTTCTCCACAGCCTCCCTACAGTCTTGGACATCCTGACACACAGCTAGCTTACTTGCTGGACTACAAGTCCGGATCCCATCCCCCTGCCAAATTAGTTTAAACCCCCCCGAAGAGTGCTAGCAAACCTACCCCCCAGGATATTGGTGCCCTTCTGGTTCAGGTGCAACCCGTCCTTTTTATACAGGTCCCACCTTCCCCAGAATGCAGTCCAATTGTCCAAATATCTGAAGCCCTCCCTCCTACACCATCCTTGCAGCCACGTGTTCAACTGCACTCTCTCCCTATTCTTTGCCGCTCTGTCACATGGCACCGGCAACAACCCAGAGATGACGACTCTGTCTGTCCTAGCTTTTAGCTTCCAGCCTAACTCCTTGAGCTCTTGAATGACCTCCCCACCCCTCTTCCTACCTATGTCGTTGGTGCCAATGTGTACCACGACTTCTGGCTGCACACCCTCCCCCTTAAGGATTCTGAAGACACGGTCCGAGACGTCTCGGACCCTAGCACCTGGGAGGCAACAAACCATCCGAGAGTCTCGCCCATGTCCACAGAACCGCCTGTCCGTCCCTCTAACTAGAGAGTCCCCTATAACTAGCGCTCTCCTCTTCTCCTCCTGGGACTTGGATTCCAAGCCCAGGATTCGCCTTAGATAAACTTGCAGGTTGAGTCAGTTAAGAAGAAACATGCAATGTTTTCAATCATCTCGAGACGAGTAGGACATACTGGTGGGGATTCTGAGGCTTTCTAATGCTCTGGTCAGACCACATTTCCAGTAGTTTGTGCCTCATACCTCAGGAAGGATTTTTAGCCTTGGTGTGTGTCAAGCGAAGTTTCACCAGAAATGAAAAGCTTAACACATGAAGAACGTTGGAGAACTCTGGGTTTCTACTCAATGGAGATTAGAAGGATGAGGGGGGATCCAGTTGAAACTTACAGAATACTGAATGACCTGGATACAGACAAAATTGGGAGGCCGTTTGCACTGGCAGGAGGGCGCAGGCTTAGAACAAAGGGAAAATCCATTAGAATGAGGATGCAATGAAACGTCTTTAGTCAGAGAGTGGTGAAATTGTGGAATTCCTTACCACAGAAGGCTGTGGAAACCGGATCATTTGGCACCAACGATATTGCCAGGAAAGGGACTGAGGATCTGAAAAGTGACCACAGAGAGTTAATTTGGAAGCTGAAGAGCAGGACGAGTAGAGTAGTGATCTCTGGTTTGATACCAGTGGCACGAGCTAGTGAGATGAGGAACACTCAGGGAATTCAGATTTACACGTGGCTGCGAGGCTGGTGCAGGAGGTAGGGTTACAGATACCTAGACCATCGGGATACCTTCTGGGTAAGGTGGGACCTGTACATGAAGGACGCGTTGCACCTGAACTGGAGGGGCAAAAATGACCTGTTTGGGCTGTTTGCTTGTGTGATTCTGGCGGGTTTCAACTAGTTTGGCAGGGGGGTAGAAATCAGACCACATGTCTGAGAGGGGGTTAGTTGCAGACGGGACAGTGACAGGGTATATTGAACCTATCAGGAAGATTTCTCACGCGATGAAACAAAAGGATCAGGTAAAGTCCGTCTGCTTTAATGCAAGGAATGTCTGAAATAAAAGTGACAAATTTAGATCATGGATCAGTACTTGGGGCTTCAATGTCATGGCCATAACCGAGACTTATGTTTCACGGGGGCAGGGATGGTTGCTTGATGTTCCAGGGTTTAGAATGTTTAAAACTCTTTAGGGGTGGCGCGGTGGGGCAGTGGTTGGCACTGCTGCCTCACAGCACCAGAAAACCGGGTCCAATTCAATTGGAGGACAGTGTTGAGAGGGATCCCACAGGGATATGTCCTTGGGCCTCTGCTCTTTGTAGTTTTTATAAGTGACTTAGATGAGGACGTTATGGGGTGGGTTAGTTAATTTGCCGATGACACAAAGGTTGGAGGTGTCATTGATAGTATTGAGGTCTTGTGTAGTCTGCAGCACGACATAGACAGGATACAGAGCTGGGCTGAGAAATGGCAGATGGAGTTCAACCTGGTTAAATGTGAAGTGATGCATTTTGGAAGGTCAAATTCGAATCCTGAATATAGCATTTAATACGGGATTCTTGGCAGTGTGGAGGGACAGAGGGATCTGGGCGCACAAGTGCATAGATCCCTCAAAGTTGCCACCCAAGTGGATAGGATGTCAAGAAAGCATATGCTGTTTTGGCTTTGATTCACAGGGGGATAGAGTTTAAGAGCAGTGAGGTTTTGCTGCAGCTCTAACAAGTCCCTGGTGAGACCACACTTGGAATATTATGTCCACTTGTGGACCCAATACTATAGGAAAGATACAGAGGCTTTGGAGAGGGTGCAAAGAAAGTTTACCAGGATGCTGTCTGAACTGGAGGGATGCTTTATGAAGAAAGGTTGAGCAAGCTTGGACCTTTCTCTCTGGAGACAAAGAGGAAAGAAGAGATCCGATCGAGGTGTACAAAATAGTGAGAGGAATAGAGAGAGTCAATACCCAGAGACTTTTCCCAGGGTAGGATTGACTAGTATGAGAAGTCATAGTTTGAAGATATTAGGAGGAAAGTAAAAGGGAGACGTCAGAGGTAGATTCTTTACGCAGAGAGTTGTGAATGCATGGAATGCATTGTCAGCTCTGTTGGTAGAAGCAGAGTCATTGGGGACATTTATGCCACTGCTGGACATGCACATTGGTAGCACTGAGTTGAGAGGTGCGTAGGTTAAATTACTACATTTTACATTAGGCTTAATTCTCGGGACAACATCGTGGTCCAACTTGCCCGTTCTGTGCTGTACTGTTCTATGTTCTATGTTCTATTTAGTATACTTAAAACAGACTCAGATAAGTTCTTGATTGACAAGGGGATCAAAGATTACTGAGAGGAAGCGCAACCCAAGCTCGAGTAACACCTCACTTTACACATTGGTACGTTACAGTCTGTAGGAGTTAATATTCAATTCCATAAATTCCCAGCCTGAATCCATTATGGCTGTTCTCCATTTTCCGTACATGCTCTCTCCTGGGGTCCCTAAGTTCGTGTCTTGTTTACGTTCCATTCAACAAAGAAAATCAATTTCTAATATTTACACATTAATTTACACCCATTATATATCTGTGTCTCTTTCACCACAACTTCAAGTCAATTTGGCTTTCACACTGGGCCTCCAAACATTCTTTCCCACCTCTGCCAAGATACTAAAGCGCTCACTTTCCAATCCTTTACATGTCTGAAGAAGATTTACACTGGACTTGAAACATTAACATTGTTTTTCTGTCTCTGCAGATGTTGCCAGACCCACTGAGTTCCTTCAAAAATGAAGTTACAGAATCCATTTTCAATATAGCTCACTGGGTGCTTTGAGGAACAGTCACAGAACCCGAAGGATTGCCTCTGCTTTCACTCCACAGATGCTGTCAGACCTGTCAGTGTCTTCAGCAATTACTGTTTTTAAATAAATTTCAAACATGTGTGTCAAAGCTGCTCACACGCCCTGTCCAACATGGATCGCCATACACCGGGAAGTGAATGATAACGCAAGGTGTACAAATTCATTTGCTCTGAAACTCCATAAAGCTGTCATCACCGACACTACAGAGCTCTTAACCATGGTCATGGAGAGAAACAGAGGGAAACATATTCGCTTTAAAGAGAAGATGGCATTACTGGAGGGGAAAATATTCAGGTTAAAACGTTAAATGCTTTTGAGGAATGCGACAAATCGGAGGCATGGCATCATAAAGATACCCTAACAGGATGATAATTTTAAAAAAAATAGAAGCGTTCCCACATCAGAAACCAGGATAGGGCACTGTGTACAGGGGAGAAGGGTGACCGGGTCCCCATGCGAATTGAGGACAGGCAGCAGAATTGTGTTGCAGATATTGCAACTCAAACTGAGCATTCATGTGATGCTACACATCATAGCAGCTGTAGTAGCAGCAGCAGCAGTAGAATTATATTCAACCACAATATAATCTCTCAGTCTACCATGACCATGAAGCCGATCCCCGTTTCAGTGATGTGTGTGGGTGAACATGCCACGGTCAGAACTATGTGTACCTAAACCTGATGACAACCCATTCAAGCTACCGCACTTACTGCTTACATTACCAAACAGCAGAACTAACATCTGATAGAGAGGGCGCCATGACCCCAAGACTGTGACCACTTCTTTTAAAACCAGCTGTGAATTACTGCCTGTCTACTCTTCTTCTTATTTGTTAGAAAAATCCTTGTTCCTTTTGTTAGAGACGGTTCAGGAACTTCCCTCCTATTGCCATTTTGTTTACATCATTGATATACTTACTGTACCTTCCACTGTGAGGAATGATGCAAAACATGGGTGTAAATTATCTGTCTCTTCCCTGTAGCCAATTCTTCAGTCACACCCTCCAATTATCCTCAGTATACTTTCCTAATTAATTTCACCTAAGGTCACACACTCATCTTGAACGTTTTTATATTCTCGGTAAAGCTCATGCTGCTTGTTTTTGTATTTCTTGCCAATTTACTGCATCATGTCTTTTCTCCCGTTTTCCTCACTTTCTAGATTGATACAGTCATATAGCGCACAAACAGACCCTTTGGTCCAAATTGTCCATGCTGATCAGGTTTTCCAAACTAAACTAGTGCCATCTGATTGTATTTTGTCCATGTGCCTCTATCCTTTTCCCATTCATATGTTTGTCCTAATGAGTTTTAAATGTTGTAGCTGTACTTGCATCTCCCATTCTTCCTCTGACAGCTCATTCCATATACACACATCACCCTCTGTGTGAAAACATTGACCCTTCGTCCATTTCAAATCTCCCTTCTTTCACCTTAAACCTATGCCATCTATGGTTGAACTCCCCCATCCCGTGGAAAAGTCCTTGGCTATTCACTTTATTCATACCTCTCATGATTTTATAAGCTTCTACTATGTCACCCCTCAACCTCCGACACGCTATCTGACACTAACTTTACGAACAAACATTTAAAGATAGGCACTGCAAATTTAAGACAGTATTCAAATGACAGGTAAATAACACTCAACCCAAGCTTCATACTGTGATTTGTTTTTCTCCACGTTATAATATGAAGGCAGCAGGAAACTGTTACGAGTACCAATAAGAGGTCAAACACCTGAATTGCTTTGTTCAAATGGGATGACGATCTCTACAGTGAAAGCGCATCACTAACCTGAACGATATTAGAAGGGGAATTCTTGTACCACACGGTCAGCGTGCAGTTGCGTTTAGCAGAGTGAGATGAAAACTGAGTATACCTTTTGAAATTTGCATCACAGTGTGAATTCGGTGCAAAGCTGTTTTCAATAAGGTTTACTCAAAGAAGGAAACTTTCCGAGTGAGATGTGTGGGAGGTGTAAAATGGAGAGGCCGAGCCACACTGAGACCAAAGGCAAAGTGGCAGCATGAAACGCAGCTTGATGCTATTGCAGAGAACGTAGGCTTGATCAAAGAGTTTCAGGTGAAGTTGGGAGGGACCATAATGTAAGAGAATGTACTCTGTAATTTGAGAGGGAGAACCTGGAATCACGAAGGGGACACGAGCAGGGAAGAGGGTGGAGCAGCAATGACAGCGGTTTCTGGGGGAATTCAGGAAGCACAGCTGAAATTCATGCCTAGCATCTGCTTCTGGTCCCTGAAATAAGCATCCTAAATGTGGCACTCCACTTATGCTCATCAATTGTATCCTTGAGAGCTTTTGTCAACCATGGGTGCTTCATCTTCTTATCGAGTTCTTCTTTTTGAACAGAAACAATAATTACTGAGCGGTTTGAGATATCTGCTTGAATGGCTGCTCATGTATACTCACTGACCTTCCTCTATTTTCACATTCCGCTTCAGACCAGATGTGAGGCAGAAATCCTCAAATTAGATACCTGGTTCTTTTCAATCATTCAGAGGGAACTTCTGCCTGTGGCTGAATACACGATCAGCAGAGGCTGACTCCATTCTCCCAGTTTCTGCATCTCTCTTGTTTCTGTTTGACGATTCCACATTCCTGTGTGCTGCGTCTAATGTGACCTCCTTTTCCATCAAACCAGAAATCCCCGAACTCTGGTGGATAGGGCCTTCAGCTATGACTGTCACATCTCCCACGGTGTTGCCCTCAATCCGTCCCCTCCACCCCAGAACAATGATAGATTCCTCCTTGTCCACACTTCCTCCTGCACGAGAATCCACATTCACATATTCATCTTACGCCATTTCCACAATCTCCAGCAGGACAGCATCATCAAACACATCTTCCCCTCCCACACACTGTCAGTATTTCACAGCGACCATTCCCTCTGTGTCACCGTCCATCACCCCGAACGTTTACCCACTCCCCCATCGCACCATCCCATGCAATTACAGAAGCTGTAACACTTGTCCATTCATCTCTTCCCTCCTCACTGTCCAAGGCCCTAAACATAGCTTCCAGGTGAAGCGGCATTTCACTTATAAACTTTCAATCTGATCTCCTGTCATTGCTGCTCATAATGCAGTCTCTTTATATTGGCGAGACCAAATAGGGATTGATTTGAGGAACACATCCACTCTGTCTGTAGAAATAACTCTGACCTTCTCATTGCTTCCCGTTTCAATAACTTACCTTGCTCTCATGTTAACATTTCAGCCCTGGGCTGCTGCAATGTTCCAAGGCAACACAACACAAGCTCGAGTAACAACTCACTTTACACTTTCATACGTTACAGACTTTTGGAGTTAATGTACAATTTCCAATCCTTTTCAGTTCTGAAGAAGTGTCATACTGGACTTGAAAAGCTAACTCTGTTTCTCTGTCTCTGCAGGTGATACCAGACCTGTTGAGTTTCCTAGAAATGAATAGGCTCAAACATGTTTTGAATTAAACAAATAACTATGGATACTGGAAATGAAAATGCAAAAATTGCTGGAGAAAACGGGAGCTTTGTAGAAGCGTCACTGGTCCTGAAAGATTAACTCTGCTTTCACTCCACAAGATGCTGCCAGACCTGCTGAGTTTCGTCAGCAATTTCATTTTTTGAACAAGTTCCATAGACGTGTGGTAAAGCTGCTCAAACGCCTTGTCTAACACAGAACGCCGTGCACTGGGAAGTGACCGATAATGCAAGGTGCGCAAATTCCTGGATCTGAAACTGCAGAAGGCTGGAATCACTGATACTGCAGAGCTCTTAATCATGGTCAAGGCGAGAAACAGAGGGGAACGCATTCACATCAAACACAGAAGATTGCATTGGGGGATTGGAAAAGATTCAGATGCGTATGTGAAGGGGTTTGAGTAAAGTAACAAATTGGAGGCGTGATACCAGGGAGAGCAGAATGAGAATAGGAAAATGGAAGTGTTACCACATCAGAAACCAGGTTAAGACACTGAGTACATGGCTGATGGGAGAATGGTGTCTTGATGTGAACTGGGGGATCGTCAGTAGAATTGAATTGTTCATATTGGAGCACAAACTGGGCATTCATGTGGTGCGTTAGAATCACAGCAGCAGCAGAATTGTATTCAACTACGATCCACAACATTTTCCCCAGGATAATCCCTCAGCCTATCATTACCATTAAGCTGATCTATGATTCAGCGACGAGTGTGGGTGAACATTTTCGGGTCGGAACCATGTATACCTAAACCTGATGACAATCCATTAAAGCTACCGCACTTGACTGGTTATATTCTTAACAGCAGGACTAACATCTGATACAGAGGACGAAATGATCCCAAGACTAACAGATCAGATCGAAGTTGTGCAGTGCTGTCACATCCAGACATAAAAGATGATGGACTATTAAACAACTCACTGGAGGAGATGACTCCATAAATATGATCATCCTAAATAACGGGACAGCCCTGTACATCAGTGTAAAAGACATGGTTGTATTATCTGCACCGTCGTCAGCCAGAAGTGTTGACTTGATGATCCACCTCACCCTCGCCATGCTGCCCGCAGAATCACAGATGCCAGTCTTTAGTCAATCTGATTCACAGTATGTGACATGAAGAAACAGCTGAACACATTAGATACGACACAGACAATGGGCCCTGACCCCATTCCTGCAATAGGACTGAAGACTTGTGCTGCACAACAAGCCGGGTTCCTGGGGAAGCTGTTTCATTCCAGATCCAACTCTGACATCTCCCTGGGAATGTGGAAAATTACTCAGCTATGTCCAATCCCATAACAAGGGAATAACTACAGTCTGACCATTTACCACGCCCTGCATCCCATCGCAATAGTCACATTGGTGGGGGTTCTTTCTGGCAGATCTATCAAGCAGCACAGAAATAATCTGCTCAGTGTGGTTTCAGATAGGTCCCCATGTGGAGATATTACTGTTGTGGAAATATTAATGGATTACTAATCCAGACCAGGCTAATGCTCTGGCAGCCGGTGGAAGTTATAATTAATAAAATATCGAGATGTAAAACCTGGAGTCATTAACAGTGACCTTGAAGCCAATGTCGATTGTAAACACCAATTTCCTTCCTCAATGTACTTTCAGGAATTGAATCTCGGGTGCTTTCCTGGTCTGACATAAACGTGACTCGATACATAGATATATGGAAAACTCTTCAATTGTCTCGGAAACGGCCAAGCAAGACACTCTATTGTATCAAACTGCTCCGAGGTCTTAAAAGATAAAGCCGTACAGATCACCCGGCACCAGCCTCAGTATTGGAACGGGAAACAATATCCTATTGACCCTGCAGAGACCTCCTTCCTAACATCTGTGAGCTCGTGGCAACATTTACAGAGCTTTCCACTGATTGCACAGAAACTTCGGGAAAGGAGTAGGTCATTCAACACACTGAGCACCCTCCATTCTAGTTTATGGTAAAAATCTCCTCAATTCAGTTTTCAACACGCATATCCTTTAGCATGTTTAATCATCGGAACACATTATTAAGAACTACTGTATTTGCTTTGGTTCATAAATTTTGATCCTCCATTCGATATACAGGCAGTTATCCAATAAAGGTGTGTTTATTAAACGCAATTTCACTGCAACACAATTAGTGAATTGTGCCCCTTCTTTATAAAGCGAGCTCCCGTTCACTGTTATGGGAGTCCATCTCTGGCATCAGCTGAACAGCAAATCCCAGCCTCAGGATCCCTCTGTCTTGCAAAATGCACCCTCAGTGTGTTCAGATAAAGCTAGTCTGTAATCCGCTCTGCAAGCATTGAAACTGAGCCTGAATGTGGGATTTGTAGTCTACATTTTGAAGGAACTTTATTTCAAACCGGGAGGGGAATATTTTGGAGAGAACTGGAATTCCGCATCATGTGGTCAGTCAGCCCGCGCATTCAAAAAATAGAGGGTATAGGTTTAAGGTGCAAGGGGAAATATTTTAGATGGAACTTCAAGGCAATGATTTCATACAGAGCGAGGTGTGCATATGGGATTATCTGCCAGAGGAATTGGTGCGGTCTGGCAGCTTGATGGGTATCTGAATAAGGAGGTATAGAGGAATTTTGAGCCAAATGCTGACAATTTAGACTCGATCAGATTGGGATGTCTGATCAGTTCGGAAAAACTTGCATGCTACATGACTCTATAAGTGGGATGAGGAGACATTCTAAACAGGCATTTCAAGTGGGAATTCTTTTCCCCACAAGTTTGAGATGTTGACATTGATTCAAAGCTGAGTTAGTTAAATATTTGACAGAGAAGTGAGTCATGGATAACGGGATACAGTCAGGAAAGTGGGGCTGTGACCATCACCTGATCAGCCACAATCTTAGTGCCTGGTGAAGAAGGCTCAAAGTGTCTAATGACCCACTACTACTCCTCGGTCCCATGTTTCTGTGTTCCATTCAGCCCCTCAAATCCGTTAGACAGGAGCAGTTAGAGGTTACTTACTGCTATACCCTGATGCACAGAAACAGAGGAGATCATTCAGCCCCTCAAAACTGTCACACACAATTGGGGCTGATTTGGAAAATGTAATTTGAAAACCCAGGCTGGTACGAAAGAGGTCGCTCACCCCTCCCTGCAACTTATGCTTCATCTGTTGGTCATGTTGTAGACCCAGTTTCACTGTGAATACATCCCCCATACCTCAACCAGAGATCGTCAAGACAATCTGGCAACATTCAATAACAGAGCTTCCAGGAAAATAACACCCTCCACTTTCCAATAATAGAATGTGAGGACGCCACTAAACAGGGGTATGTCATTCATCCACACGCACCCCCGCACCCCCTACCCAGCATGTATTCATCCACAATAAGATCATACGGTCTACTACCCTCTTTCATGTCCAATTCTTCACAGCCCTCACCTCTGACTGGTCAAAACGCACTCCCTGCACCCACACTGTGACCTATTTATATGAGCAAAAGATGTGAATACAAGGGCTCAGGGAAGAGTGACCGGCCCTGACATCAAGGCATCATTTAACTGATGTTGGACTCAAGGAGCCTGAGCAAGATTGCACTTAATGGGATTGAGTTGCAAACTCTATGGCCTAACCAATGGCATGTTTAACTCATATTATGTCGCCTCGATGAATGAATACTATGCCTGCAGTACCGTGTGATTTCTGAAGTGGCTATTGCACTGTCCAGTCACATTCAGGGATGTGTGGAGAAGCACCCTCTGACCTCCTGAGTGTTCTGCTATTAATTGAATTCTTCCATGTCTGGGTCCTTCTTCCAAAGTGCATCACCAAATATTTATCAGGGTTCCATTCCATCTGCCAGTGATCTGACCATCTGATCATTCCACCAGTATCTTCCTGTAACACAAGGCCTTCCTCCTCACTGCCAACCACCTGGCCAATTTTTTTTTCAATCACAAAATTACTTATTACACTCAGTCCCCACCCGCACCCCCTCCACATTCACATTTACATAATTTATGAATACCACAAATAATTAGATACACTGCACTGCTCGCTGTGGTACACCACCAGACACTGGTCTATCTCTACCACCTTTCCAGTAACTTGGGACAACATAGATGTTCTCCAGTTCTCTAGCACCTCCCTTGTGTGGTCAGATTTGACTTAAGCATTTAGGTCAGGACATTTCCTCTCTTGTCTCCAACAGCATCCTGCAACACAACTCATCTGGACTTTACATCATCCAAAACAATCAATCCCAACTTGCATCTTATATAAATTAGTTCGAGAGCTTCCCAGTCCATCTTCTTGAATTCTGTACCTGCATCTTTCTTCTCCCAACTAAAACAGATGCGAAGCTCTCATGTCACAGGCTATCAATGCTCCCCAGTTTCACATACTGATTACCCCCTTGGTTTCGAAATGGGTCCTATTTGTTCCCTGGTTATTCTGTTCAGCTTGATGTTTTTGTACAACATCTTGGGTTCCCCCTGACTTTGCCTGCTGCACTTCTCCATGCCCCTATGTTAGTCAGTCTGCAGTGGGTGAATTTTCTAAGTTTCCCTGAGATCACCTCTCATTCTTTGAAACAGTACAGAACACAGGTATAATCCCATCCACACTGCATGCAGTCTGTGCAGAACGCCTTTACTTCGATATTCTAAATTCCGTTAAATGAAGGCCAACTTCACTTATAACCTTCCATTTCCGAAAGTCGCCCCCGACCCACGTTGGTTCAATTTTATTTACTATTCACTTGCTGAACTCTTAAACATCCACCTGAATGTCGAACTATATCACATCCAATAGTCCTCCATTATCTCCCCCTACAAGAAAAATCTTCTGATGTATTCCTGATGAAGGGCCTTTGCCCAAAATGTTGATTTTACTGCTCCTCGGATACTGCCAGAACTGCTGTGCTTTTCCAGCACCACTCTAATCTAAACTCTGGTTTTCAGCATCTGCAGTCATTGTTTTTACCGAAGAAACATCTGCAAACCATTGCAAAAAAGGTTTGTTAACATTGATTATTCGGGTGAGATCCAAGATGGTGGCGATCCAGTAGGCCTGCCCTGCTGAGCTCTGCACCAGAACCAAGACAAAGTGATGCATTCATCCGCTATTTCTTCCCTAATGTTGTAATATCGGTTGTTTTTGATCCCCAGTATTGTTCTATGCCATTCTAAGTGAGTAAGGAAAATGACGAAGGGAGAAGGACCGGATCGCACTGACGAAGGGAGAAGAACCGGATACGTCCTCGGCTGTGACGTCGGCCTCTGCGAACGCCCCAGGGGACTTATCTGTGGAGTCGAGCCTGATCTCGGAGTTCAAAGCCTGCGAGAGAACATTGTTTCAGCGATTGAGGAGACCCGAACCAGGCTGAAACTGACCTCAGCCAAGCTGCAGAAGTAGAACCATGAGACCCAGTGTCTCGGGCCGCGCATCGTCGAGGTGGAACTGCGGACTGCAGCTATGGAAACCATAGCAGAATCCTCGGTGGGTCGGGTCTAAGCCCTGGAATGGTAGGTAAGGGCCTTAGTAGAGTAGGTCAACGACCTTGAAAATCGGGGCAGTCAGAAGAACATCAGCCTGGTCGGGCTGCCGAAACAAGAAGAAGGCCAGCTCGTCAGCTTCTTGGAGCAATGGCTCATACAATCTTTGAAGCTGGAAGTCAGGGGCAGACTGGGTGCGGGTCGAGTGGGCCCAGTGGGTCACAGTGTGCAAGACCGGATCAGACCAGCACCCCCACCCAGTCCAATTGCAAGTCCAGCACGATAGAGAGAAAAATTTGCTGTCAGCTTCTCGAGCTCTGAGGAAGGATCCATCGGCTTTGACCTGCAAAGCATCACGAATTATATTTTTCGAAAACCTTTCTACTGCTGTGATCCGCAAGAGGCAGGCCTTTGATAAGGTAAAAAGGAGCCTGAGGGATGTGAATATTCTGGTAAGATATCTGGTAATATTATGTTTCAGCCATAGAGGGTCTGGGTTTAATGTTGACTCACTGGAAAAGTCAAAGGACTTCCTGTACACATTAAAATAGACTGGCTGGTTGCAATAATATGGATGATATTGTTCTCTTTGATTTCTCTGGGGTTTGTCTGGTTTACATCTTTTTTTAGTGTGTGGAAGTCATATGTTTCCTTTTCTCTCTCTTCTCCTTTCTTCCTCCATTCCCATTATCCTTTGTTTTCCTATCATTTGCTTTTCGTTTCTCTCACTTAGATCGGAATGAGAAAGGGGGTTTGGGGATGGTGGGGGTGGTTACATTTTGTTTCACCGGGACTGCCTCGGGTCGAAATATGTATAGGATGGATTGAATGCCCACTTTTAATTTTCTTGTTGTAAGATGCTGCAACTTTTTTTAAACTTTGTTTTGCCTGGGTTTGGCGAGCGGCTTCAGCTAGGAGGAGCCATGGGGGATTAATGGGTAATATGAACACCCTCTGCAGGAAGGGGGAATGTCTCCACTTATTTGTGTTATATGCTGGTTTATTTCAGAAATAGTTGTTAGAAGTTTGGATTTGGTTGTTATTTTAGTTATATTTTCAAGATGGTATGAACTGTTTACTGCTTTCACTTGATGCGCTATAAATGGGTTTCTTCTTCCAGCGGGTTATAGGCTGCTTCAGATGGCTATGGCTAACCGCTCGTTTAAATGGTGCACCTGGAACGTGAAGGAGAGTCACTCACTGATTAAGAGAAAAAAGATACTTTCAAGCCTCAGAAAGGAAGAGGTCAATGTAGCCTTGCTACCAGAAACACATCTAACTGATAAGGAGCACTTAAAGTTACAACAGGGAAATTTTGGCCCGGTGTTTATTTCATCCTTTAATTCGAAAAGTAGAGGAGTAGCTTCACTCATTCATACAAACCTTCCACTTCAGCTGCTTGACCAAATTAAGGACAAACGTGAGTGGTTTCTTATCCTTAAAGCTTTAATACATGCAGGGGAATATGGGACATTGTATAATATTGCCCCCAGCACACCCCCTCAAATTTCAAATGGATGCGCTCTTCAGGTTGATGACCATTGGTGAACATCATACAATTAAAGGAGAGACTTGAACCGACTTTTGGACCCCAAAGTGGATAGGATGTCAAGGGTTCTCACGGGTATTTTCCCGCCATCAAGGCAGCTGGTGGACCTGAACAGGGAGCTGCGTTGGTGGACGTTTGAGATGTCTTCAACCTGAAGTTAGGGGCTTTATCTTTTTTCTAACCCACAAAAGTGCTATACCAGGATTGACATATTTTTTGCCCCATTGGCCTTTTTAAATTCGATGCTGCCCTGCAAAATTCTGATCATGCAGCAGTGTACGTGAATGTTAAGGCCGATGGCGATGGCACAGGCTCGCAGCACTGGCGCATGGATCCTTGCCTCCTGAGAGATAGCAAATTCACTGAGTACCTTTCGCGGGAATTGAAGTTTTTATTGGGACATTAACTTGGGTACGGCCAGAAATCCATCTGTGTTCTGGAAACTGCCAAGGCCTATGCAAGGGGTTTAATTATTTCTTACTCGGTGACCCGGAAGCGGCAGAAGGGAAAGCAGTAGCGTATGCTTAAGGCTTAAATGAAGGCAGCTGAGACAGCATACTTTGACAGACTGTCTGTAACTAAGTTGCCGCAGATTACAGCCCTCCGGGCTAATCTGAACACTGCGCTCACCCAAACAGCAAAGAGGGAGATTTCCATTGCGAAACAGAGGTTACTCGAGTATGGAGCTAAACAGAGAAGGTACTTGGCGCACTTAGCCAGAAAGAAGAGTGCCCCCAATCTATTACATCCATTAGATAGGGTGCTGGCACTATCACCAATGATCCGAAAAGTGTTAATGCAACATTCAGAAAGTTCTACTCTGCGTAGCTCCAATCAGAGGATTGTGCAGACAGATTAGTGAAGACAGAGTCCTTTTTTAAGACCGTGGACCTCCAGGTGTAACTTCAGAGCAGGAGTCTCTTTTGAATGCCCCTCTGACAATCCAAGAGATACAGGATGCGGTAAAGCAGCTCCAGAGTGGCAAAGCACCGGCCCAGATGGCTTGCGGAGTGAGATTTATAAGGAGTTCATAGACAAGATGGCTGGGCCAATGTTGGATATATTCAATTATTCTTGTAGACAGGACAGCCTCCCATCCTCTCAGAGAATAGCAAATATTTCTCTTATTCTCAAGAGAGGGAAATCCCCAGAGGATTGCCTGTTCGTATAGGCCTCTGATGTTATTAAAAATGTGGACTTTAAAATTTTGTCTAAAATGCTAGCTTTGAGGCTGAAGAAGATCTTGTCCTTCATTGTGAAAGAGGAACAGACAGGTTTTATTAGGAGTCACAAGTCCCCTATTAATATCAGGAGAGTGCTAAATATGGTTCAATGTGTGCCAGCAAGGTCGATTCAAGGCTTGGTAGTCTCGCTGGATGCAGAGAAAGCATTTGATTGGGTTTAGTGGCCATACGTCTTTTATGTCTTGGAACCGTTTGGCCTTGGAGGTGTCTTTGCATGGTGGATGGCAGAATTATATAGTGACGCTAAAGCAGCTGCAGTTCTCACTAATGGTATAATTTTAGCATTGGCAGAGACAGCCGACAAGGGTGCCACTTTCGCCATTATGATTTGTATTGGTGATTGAGCCGTTGGCAGAGGACACCCTTAGGGGCCCCAATATAACTGAACGGGCGGTAGAGTCAGAAGGCATTACAACATCCTTACACAGATGGCGTTCTTCTCTTTCTACCTAACCCGATGATATCTTTGCCCCATTTAATAGAAGTGATTGATTTATTTGGATCTTTCTCGCTGTGTAACATCAATTTTATGAAATTGGAGGCCATGCCTGTCGAGGTGTTATTCGAGTACCTGATCATGGGAGGTGCAATCCGATTCCCTTTCAGATGGTCACAAGCAGGTTTCCTCTATTTAGGCATTTTTGTCACAGCAGCCTTCGGTGAATTATATAAAGCAAACTTCACGCAGGTGCTCGAGAAGATAAGACAGGACCTTCAGCTCTGGGAAGATATTCCAATATCCTGATTGGGTAGAATACCTCCGGTTAATAGGAATGTACTTCTTTGTTTCTTCTATCCCACGCGAATGGTCCTTTTGATGCTCTCCAGGTTGGTGCTATGGAGGCTTTACAGTTGGTTAAGCTTGTTCATCTGGCACGATAGGTGGCCTCTTATGAAGCTCGCCAAATTGCAGCTTCTGCAGGAGATGAAGGGTGTGATTGTCTGGACTTTAAGAAATACCCACGAGGTTCCCTGCAATCGGATGTGGCTGATTGAGCTGGCAAAGACCTGCTGTCAGTTTGGCTGGACATTGAGGTATCCCAGGCAAAATGTCCCCTCATTAATCTGTTGTTCGTGGGCAAGATGAGAACTGTTATGGACCATTGCAGAAATCCAATTGTCCTTAAAATAGTTAAAGCCTGGAAAATGATGCGACAAAGTGATGGCAATTTACAAAAATAAACTTCCCCTTTTATTCCCATTGTAGGATTGGTCGGATTTCAGCTGGGATTGATGGATTATGGCTTTCGGCTCTGGGAGTCCAGAGGAGTTTCCTGTTTGGGAGAATTATTTGACGTGGTGGTCATGATGGTTTTCGAGCAGCTGAGCCAGAAATATGAGTTACCTTGGAAGGGCCACTTTCGTTACTTTCAGATGAGGAATTTTAGACAGAAAAAAAAACTACATTCATGGTTAGTCCCCATAGGTCGGAAATGGAGAGAAGTGCGCTTCGGTCCATAGGTGCTCTCTCGGTCAGCACCCTCTATCATTTATTAAGAGGTAGTGTCTCAAAGGATATAGAGTGGCTGCATGGAATCTGGGCTCAGGAATTGTGGGTGGAGATCTCACCAGAGGAGTGGGAAGATGTTTGGGAGACCGTAAGGAAGATTTCAATTTGCAATAGGACGGAGGCTATGCAGTTGAAGGTACTACACAGCGTTTAATTGACACCGGAGCAGCTTGTCACATTTAAGACAGGAGCATCCCCAATATGCCCCAAATATCCAATAGATGTTGGTATACTTACTTATTGTTTGTGATCATGCCACAAGCTTCGTAGGTATTGGTGCACTATAGCAAGTGTTTTGGAAGGGGTTTTGGGTACCGAGGTCAAGGCGAACCCTCCTCTTGGGTTCGTTGAACCTTCCCTCTTTGGACTTGCATAGGAATAAATTGGTTCGTATTCTTTCATTTTGTGCGAGGAAGAACATTCTGATGAACTGGGTTCCAGGAAACCTCCCAGGACTCTGATTGTGGTGTAAATTAGTTATGGAGCCCACCTCCCTGGACTTCCTTATGAGTATGGGCATCAGAAAAATGAACATTGTTATAAGACGTGGCGGCCCTATTTCAACCATTTAGACATGGTTTTGTTGGCTATATTGGTCAGGACATTTATGTAACAGTGAGGGCTCTGAGAGGAAGAATTCTGAAAAAATACGGGTATGGCAATACATGCTACCGGTGATGAGGAACTTTGGTAGGATTGTGCTGGGTGTTGCAACTTCATGTAATTGAATTTAATTTGCATTGGTTCAGCTCGGTTTAATCTATGTTTTGTTTTGATTTTGTTTTGATATCAGCCCATTGATTTTGTGCACAGGGAAGATAAAGTCTCCATTCAGCCACTCATGCCTCTTATACAGTAACCAGAGTAGGTCATTTCACACCATGTGTCAATTATACAGGATTGGAGGGAATGAAGAGAATATATAGAGGTGAGAATTCAAGCTGATCACATTCACGATGGAATATAAAGTAGTGAGAAAACTGCTTTACTTTAAGAAAATTGTTAAAATCGTTTATTCAGGAATTAATGGAAGGACATTTGCCGAGTCAAACCACAATCTATCAGAATCAACATAATTTTATAAAGGATAAATCGTATTTTCATTATTTATTTGAGTCTTTAAGAGTGTGAAAAGCAAGCTGCATAATGGGGATCCTGGAGATGTAAAATCAGGACTTGCAGAAGACATTGAATAAGGTGTGCACTAAAGATCAATCTGCAGAATAAGATTGCATATGGTTCGAAGTAATTTATTCGCTTGGATATAGGATTGGTGAAACAAAGAATTGCAGTGAGATGGAATAACTGGTTCATTTTCTCTTTCCAAAAATACCATAGGGCTCAGTCCCCAGGCTCCAACTATTAGCAGTCAATACTATCACTTATTTGAGGGGATGGATATGCTATAATCAGTTTTTCAGAAGACACTGACTCAGGTGATAAATTGTAATGAATGGTTAAGGATAGGTTGGGCCATTATTTGGCAGATGAAATGAAACAATGAAAAGTATGAGGCCGTTTTGGTCTGTGTAACAGAAAGGCAACTTACTATCCAAACAAAGGGAAACTATGTAGTGCTTAGGTCCAGAGGGATCTGGTATCCTCATCCATATCGCAAAAAACACAGATGCAGGTGTAGCAGATAATGAGCTGAAAATGTGTTGCTAGAAAAGCGCAGCAGGTCAGGCAGCATCCAGGGAACAGGAGAATCGACGTTCTGGGCATAAGCCCTTCTTCAGGAAGCCCTCATTCCTGAAGAAGGGCTTGTACCAGAAACATCAATTCTCCTGTTCCCTGGATACTGCCTGACCTGCTGCGCTTTTCCATTACACATTTTCAGCTCTGATATCCAGCATCTGCAGTCCTCATTTTCTCCTAGTAGATAATGAGAAAGGCGACTGCAAATTTGGCATTTATTGCTGAAAGAATAGATTATAAAGCGAGGGACGTATTTTTACAATAATGCCAAGCATTTGTGAGATCGCAATTGAGTACTCTTTACAGTTTTGTTGTCCTGACTGCAGGAGGGAAGTAATTACCATGGAGGCAGATCATAAGAGATTTACTAGACTGATTCCAGAGATAAGAAGTTTGTCCTCTGAATAGAGATTGAGCAATTCAGGCCTATACTCTGTGGAGTTTAGAAAAATGGGAGGAGATATCTCTTAGGACTGGACAATGCTAAAGGTGATTGATAATGTCGACATGCATTGGGTGCTTCCTCATGTGGGTCAATCTACAACAAGAGATCATAGTTTTAGGATAAGTGGAGATGAATTAAAACAGTGATGAGAGAACTTCTATCAAAAGACTGTAAATCAGTGTAATTCACTGTTCCAGAGTGCAGTGGATGCTGGGATATTGAGTAACTGAAGTGATATGGTGAGTGGGCCGGAAAGTGGGACTGAGACCGAGATGACATCAGCCATGATTGTATTCAATCGTGGAGCAGGCTGACATTATCCATGAATGTATTCAATGGTGGAGTAGGCTGACATCAGATATGATTGTATTCAATGGTGGAGCAGGCTGACATCAGATAAGATTGTATTCAATGATGGAACAGGCTGATATCAGACATGATTGTATTCAATAGTGGAAAGTGCTGACATCAGATATGATTGTATTCAGTGGCGGAGCAGGCTGACATCAGATATGATTGTTTTCAATGGTGGAGCAGGCTGATATCAGCCATGATTGTATTCAATGGTGGAGCAGGCTGACATCAGACATGATTTTATTCAATGGTGGAGCAGGCTGATATCAGCCATGATTGTATTCAATGGTGGAGCAGGCTGACATTATCCATGAATGTATTCAATGGTGGAGCAGGCTGACATTATCCATGAATGTATTCAATGGTGGAGCAGGCTGACATCAGAAATGATTGTGTTCAATGATGGAGCAGGCTGGAGGGGCTGGATTGCTGACTGATGTTCCTCGTCCTTATTCAGCCCTTCGAATGTGTTACACAGGAATGGGTGAGGATTGGTTATCGGACCTAAAGCAGGCACTCCAGATAAATCAGATTTAATCAGTTTAAAAGAATGTAACCAGTAGGGTCACACAGTGACCAGTACAGGGTCCTCAGCTATTTACCATCTATATCAATGATCTAGAGGAGTGAAACAAATGTACTGTAACTAAGTTTGCCAATGGAACTAAGATAAGCAGGGAATAAAATAGTCAATGGAAGTTGTAGAGTCTGTAAATGGATATGGACAAGTTAATCAATGGATAAAAGTTTGGCAGGTGGGATTTAACGTCATATATAACCTGTCATTTTCTTCCATGAAGAATGGCAGGCATTATGTTATTGAAATACAGAGGGATTACAGGACTTAGTGACACCGTGTGTACTGAAGGGTTACTCTGAGCCGTTCAGACATGGCATGTGTTTCTCCATCACCCTGATTGTCTGCTGCCTGATGTTCCCAGCGGGCCTATTGCTCTCATCCACCATACATAAGGCTGAGGAGGCAAGGGTTAGACAGTGCTCTAGAAGGTTGCAAGATAACCAGGGTGGAAATGAAGAATGAAATCAAGAGAGCTAAAAGTGTGCATGATAAAGGCTTGGCGGGTAGAATTAAGGTAAAACCTAAGACGCTCTACACTTATGTCAGGAACAAGAGGATAGCCAGAGTAGGGCTGATCAGTGATAGTGGAGGGAACTTGCGCCAGGAGTCGGAGGAGGTGGGGAGGTTCTTAATGAAGGTTTGCTTCAGTATTCACTAATGAGAGGGAACTTGACGCTTCTGAGGACAGCTTGAAACAGGTGGATATGCTAGAACAGGAGGATGTGTTCAAAAGTTTGAGAAACACATGGATAGATAAATTTATTTGGCTAAACAGGATATGCCCTGGGATACTATAGGAAACTGCGTATTTTGCGATGATATTTGCATTCTCACTGTACACTGGAGTCGTGCCAGATGACAGGAGGCTGGCAAAAGTTCATGCCTGGTTCAAGAAATTGAATAGGGTTAATCCTGGGAATTATTGGCCAACCAGTCTTACATCAGTAACGGGCAAAGTATTGGAGAGGATTTGAGAGACAGGATTTATGAATACTTGGAAAATTATAAATGATTAGAGACAGTCAACATAGCTTTGTGAGGAGCAGGCCATGCCTCATAGATCTTATTGAATTCCTTAAGGATTTGACAAAACACATTGATGAATTGGAGCAGTGGATGTGGTATATATGGATTTTAACAAGGCGTTTGATAAAGTTATTCACGGTAAGCTCATTCACAAGATAAGGAGGCGTGGCTTACAGAGAGGTCTGGATGTCTGGATGCAGAATTGGCTGGCCAACAGAAGACAGAAGGTGGTGGTAGATGGAACAGATGCAGCCTGGAGCTTGGTGACTAGCTTGGTGAACTGTTCTGGGACATCTGCTCTTTGTGATTTTTTTTAAGAGAGTTGGATGACGAATTGGAAGGGTGGGTTCATAGGTTCGCCGATGTCACGAACTTTGGTGGAGTTGGTGTTTAGTATGGAGGGCTCTTGTAGGTTGCAACCGGACATTGACAGAACTGAGCTGATGAGTGACAGATTGAGATAAATCTGGAACAGCGGGATCTTGGGTTCCATGTCTATAGATCCTCAAAGTTGCCATTCAGGTTGATGCTGTTGTTTAGAAGGCGTATGATGTGTTGGCTTTCACAGCCGGGGAGATCAGTTTCAGAGCTGTGAGATTATGCTGCAGCTCTATAATCCCACTGTTTAACCCACTGTGATGAAGTTGAATGCTGTTCTGCATTGAGAGCTTGGAAGTACTTGTCATATGACTAGCTAATATTTTCAGAGTTTACTCTACTGAAACTATGTAACATCTGGCTGTGAAACAGATATATTGAGATTTGGATGCTCTTTTGACAACTATTCTAATTTAAACAATCAAGTTGAAATTATGACCCACTATACTAAACCCAATCGATTGTAAATTTATTGTTTTGCCAACATCAAACCAAGGAGATGAGCTGATGTTGAGGGAATAAAGAGGCACGCATTTTGGAAGTTAGACAGAGAGTAAACTACCATCGTGATGGTCTGCCATGAACAACCATCTCTATGTAAGATTCATATTTTGGATGAAAAACCCTTGCATTAAAAGACAGAGCATGACCCAGGGAGATATTCAGTGGAAAGAAGGAGGTCATTGGAGACTACAGCCACTGTCTGGTTTATGTAACTTTAATACAGTTTTTCTTTAATTGGAAGAGCATATTGTTAAAGGTGGAGGAAGATAACAGTTCAGAGAAAGGGAAGCTGAGAGTTGGGAATAACTGTTGTTGTTCAATGTTCACTTTTAGAATTAAGGAATACATTGATATTATTTCCTGTTAAGTAGCGGAATTTGCGAGCTCTCTGTCACTCGACTTTAATGGATTATAGGCGAGGTGAGCTTTTCTGAGTGTTTGGTTTCATTAACAGAAGGATTCATCGCCGTGTCATAACACCACACTTGTAATACCGTGTTCTAGTCACCTCATTAAAGAAAAGAAGTGGAAGATATAAAGAGGATGCAGAGAATTATTTATGGAACAGTAGAAAGATTGACACAAGCCACACAGAGTGAGTGAAATACTGAGAAAGTCACCACGTGATAAAATAAACACTGGCAGATTCCCGATGTTAATGTAAACGTCAGTGTGGCAGTGGGTGTAGTGCGTCTGTATTGATGACTGGGTATCTGTGTGTGTGTGTGCATCTGTGTTCATCTCTGTGTGTCTCTGCATGTCTGATTTTGTCACTGTGTGTATCTGCGTTTCTGCATTCATCGCTGTGTATATCTGCATATCTGTATTTGTCTCTGTGTGCATCTGCATGTCTGTATTTGTCTCTGTGCGTATCTGCATGCATGTATTTGTGTCTGTGTGCAGCTGCATGTCTGTATTCGTCTGTGTGTGTTTCCGACTGTCTATATTCACCTCGATGTGTATCTGCGTGTCTGTATTCATCTCTGTGTACATCTGTGTGTCTCTATTCGTCTCTTTGTGTATCTGCCTATCTCTGTGTGTATCAGCGCGTCTGTTTTTGTCTCTGTATATCGGTTTATCTGTGTTCAACTCTGTGTGTATACGTGTATCTGTATTCGGCTCTATTGGCATCTCTGTGACTTTATTCATCTCTGTGTGTAACTGCGTGTCTATATTTGTCTTGCTGTTTATCTGGGTGTCTATATTTGTCTTTCTGTGTATCTGTGTGTCTGTATTCGTCTCGGTGTGCATCTATGTGTCTGCATTCATCTCTGAATCTGTGTGTCTGTATTGATCTCTATGTGCATCTGCTTGCCTGTATTCCTCTGTGTGTGTCATTAATTCGTCTCTGTGTATATCTGCAAGTCTCTATGTGTACCTGCACGTCTGTGTTTGTCTCTTTGTGTATCTGTGTGTCTGTTTTCATCTCTGTGTGTATTTGTGTGCCTGTATTCGTCTCTGTGGGCATCTGTGTGACTCTATTCATCTCTGTGTGTATCTGCGTGTTTGTGTTTGTCTATGTGCGTGTCTGCGTGTCTGTATTCATCTTGCGTGTATCTGTGTGCCTCTATCCATGTCTCTGTCTATCTGCGTGTTTCTGTGTGTAACTTCGTGTCTGCATCCGTCCTTGTGTGCATCTGTGTGCCTACATTCATGACTGTATCTGCTTGTGTGTATTCGTCTCTATGTCTATCTGCATGCCTGTATTCATGTGTGAGTATCTGTGCGTCTGTATTCATCCCTGTGTGTACCTGCGGATCTGTGTTTGTCCCTGTGTGCATCTGCGTGTCTGTGTTCATCTCTGTGTGTATCCATGTGTCTGTATTCATCTCTATTGTGTATCTGCCTGGCTGTATTTGTCTCTGTGTGCCAGTATTTGTTTCTATGTGTCGTTGCACGTCTGTATTCGTCTCTGTGTGCGCCTGTGCACCTGTATTCATCTCTGTTTCTCTGTATTTGTCTCTTTGTGTATTTGCGTGTCTGTTTTCATCTCTGTGTTTTGTGAGTGTGCCTGTATTCGTCCTTGTGTGTATCTGTGTGTCCATGTGCACAGAGGATCTGTCAGACTCTCTGGTGTTTAAAGTGATGCAACGTCACCCTCTGCTGGCCTTCCCACTCCTCTGCGTTGACAGCACCGCAGGGTGACAACCATCAGGGAATTCAGTCTGGGAGGGAGGGGGAGGGAAGCAGCTCATAGCGCCATCTAAACTGACAGAACCATCTGCACACGCACACACACAGTTTGGTATATGGAGGATTGTAATCGTACTGAGGACCCTTACAGTGGAGAATGTTCATGTAAAGTTATGTCTATGGTCCATCCGCACTGTGGAAGTGATTTGTCTTTGAAGATTATTCATGACACAGAGTACACAAATTAAAGAGTATTTCCACCGCAAATGCATCCAAGCAAGGTTGACGGAACCATTTGTAAGTCAATGCAATGAATGTATTGCACGTTCATTATCTTGAAATGTTTTACAATATACTCCTACAAGTTATAAATGAAGAAAGATCGAAAAGTCCTGAAACTGACCCAGTGGTGGTGGTAATATCTCAGGAATGATATCACGAGGTATCAGACGAAACTGCTCTGCGCTTCCAAAGACGTTATTTGAGAAACCAAACAGCCATGCAACGTGAGAGATTGACAGTATTTGATGTCCTCTGAAAGTACAAGAAAAAACTGACACTAGTGCAAAGGCATGGGGAATCGAACAGAAGGTGGCATTGTGTAACTACAAACTTAACAGGGACAGACGTAGAGGTGTGGAAGGGTGGTGAAGGGCTGATCTCAATTTCAATGGATTTATCCCAAAAAACGGCAAAACCTCATCTCACGGAGATATACACAAACATACACAGACACGTTAAACACACAACACATATACATACAGATATGGACACACAAAAACAAACACACGCACTCCTGCACACAGTTTCTTTAAGATAAGTTGAATAAGCTTTTCATTAATTCGGGAATAAATGATCATTTGGCGAAGGCAGGAGAATGGAGGTGAGAAACATTTCAGCTTTAACCAATGGCACAGCAGATCCAATGGGCTAAGTGGCCTAATTCTGCTCCATTTTCCCATTTTCAGGAGAGAGTCGCTTTCAAAGGTTGAACTTGATTGCAGATTACAGGGTTAAAGATAGGATTCTTGGCAGTGTGGAGGAACAAAGGGATTTTGGGGTCTACGTCTATAGATTCCTCAAAGTTGCCAAAGACCTCAAGGTGATAGGGCTGTTAAGAATGTGTATGATGTGTTGGCTTTCATAAGCTGGGGGATTGTGTTAAGAGCTGCGAGGTTATGCTACAGCTCCATAGAGACCTGGTTATACCACACTTGGAATATTGTGTTGAGTTCTGTTCGCCCCATTGAAGGAAGGATGTGGAACCTTTAGAAAGGGTGAAGATGGGAGTTCCCAGCACGTTGCCTGGCCTGTAGCGCATGTCTGATGAAGAAGGTTTGAGGGAGCTTTAGGTTTTCTCATTAGAGTAAAGAAGAACGAACAGTGACTTGACAGAGGTGTGCAAGATGATGAGAGGCACAGATAGAATCTTTTTCATAGGGTGAAATGGCTAACATGAGGAAAATATAATTTTAATCTGATTGGAGGAAGGTTTTGGGGAGATGTCAGAGGCAGGTTGTTTGCACAGGTAGTGATAGGTGCGTGGAATGCACTGCCAGCAGTGGTAGTAGAATCAGCTACATTAGGGATATTTAAGTAACTCTTGGATAGGCACATAGATGACAATAGGAGGAAGCCTCTGTAGTTTAGTTTAATCTTAGAGTAGGATAAAAGGTCGCCATACCATTGAGGGCTGAAGGGCTCTTACTGTGCTGTACTTTTCAATGTTTGCAGTTCTAATTTCTTGAACTCTTGTGAAAATATTGTACCCGGAATTCCTTTAACTTGAGTGGAGTTTAATCTGGTCAGTATTTGATTGTCAAGGGTTAATGGAAATTTGGGGAGGTTTGGGGCGGAATGGTCTATATCTGTTCGTAACCGTTGTGTCAAAAGAATGATGATTGCTTTGAGGCAAACTTCTTTTGAGAATAAGGGCATTCCTACTTCAGACGGGGAAAGGGATGTTCCTTTCTCTTCAGGATTGTGTGGTATGTGGTCTTCTCATGCCCAAGGAGCAGTGAAGACTGGGTTACTGAAAACATTCAAGGAGAGTTATATAGATCGTTGATGAACAAGAGAATCAATGATTGTTGGGAACAGACAAGAAAGGGATGCTTATTTGCAATCACATCAACAATGTCCATTCTGAATTGTGCAGCAGGCTCGAGGGGCTGAATGGCCACCTGCTGCTCTTGCTTCTTGTGTTGTTCACTCACTCAACCCCACAATGCTGTTACAGGAGGTGAGGAAGATCGCATTCAGCCATTCTGGATCCATTCAATGAGACATGAGGAGGCTATCCTGTCCCTCTAAGGATTTACACAGGATTAGGATGAAGCTCTTCAGCTATTTCAGTACATACTAACAGCACAAGGGGAGATCACACCTACTTTCTAGTTTGCAACACAGGAAAAGGGGAGCCCTGGGTAACTATCAGAAAATAGATAGTCGGGAGAAATGTATATTTTCGAGTTGGAAATCTTTAACTTGGTGAAGTGCCTCAGAGATCAGTGCAACATCAAAAGCCATTTAGAATCTGTAAATGATTTGCGTGTGGGGACTGATTGGATGGAACTCAATTGCCTCAACCACGAAGATTCGATAAGATGTCAAGAAGAGGTAGAGAGTCTGTAATGTGATATAGACAGGGAAGGTTAGTTTGCAAACCCTCAGCAGAAGGTCTCTTGTAAACCTTCAGCAGAAACAGGATAACATGGGCTACCGAAGTTTGTGCTGTGGCAGAAGGGTAAAACAACAGTAAACTAATTAAAAGAAGAGAGATCACAAAACTCAGTTGTACAAAGGCATTTGTTCACCCTGGTACATACATCACATGGGGTTAATATGCAGATGCAGCAAGTACTTAGGAAGGTATATGGAATGAGTACTTCAAACAAGGCTATCGGGATGTTTTACTGCATCTGTACAGGGGATTTCTGAGTCAACATCTGATGTAGTGTGGGCTGTGATGATTCCATAAACTGAAAAATAAATATACTCAATCGCTTTAGAAGCTTTGCGAAGATGTTTCACTGTACTTGCTCTTGGAAAGAAGGCCTTATTCTGTCAGACTGCACGGAAACAGACCCTTCGCTGCACCATGTCCATGCCGACCAGGTATCCTAAATTACTTGGCGTAAATTCCTGCATTTGGCCCATATCTCATAAAACCTTCATGTTCACTCAAATGGCTTCATTGAAATGGCTTTTAATACCGTAGCTGTCCCAGCCTCCAACATTTCCTCTGGAAGTTCATTTCATATACTCTGTGAAAAGTTACCACTTTTGTCCCTTGTAAATCTTTCTCCCCTCAACTTCAATCTATGTGCTCGAGTTTTGGACTGCCCTATGCTAGGAAAATGTTCTTGGATTTTCACCATTTCCTTGCTCCTCATGATGTTATAAACCTCTATAAGGTGAGAGCACTTCAGGATTGAAAACGAGAGGCGTTCGTATTGAACCGTATAAGATATTGAGTAGAGTGTATCTGGTGCATAGCCTATGGACATTTTCTCTGGTATGGGAGTCTAGAACTGAGGATGCAAATTTAAGAAAACGACATGTATATTTTAAATACTCTTTTCATAGTATAAAAAACAAGTACTATGAACACATGATTTTATTGGACAAAAATATGAGGACACATACAAACGTAACTTCACTAAAACTCCTACATGGAGCAGAGAATAGGGACATAGTCATACAGTTCCGAGAATGTTCAAGGAGGCATCACGTGGTTCAGTTTGGTCTTCAGATAAAATTATTGTATATTCCTGCTCCGAGATGGAGAAAATGCAACATGCTGGAAAAGCCACTGCTTATTGCCCCCTCTCTTTTCTTGTTCCGTTCAGTCATCTTTATCAGTCATGTAGGATTACTGTTGAGAAATCATTGGCATCTCCCTACTCCCTAATTTCAAAGGTATTTCAGCCAATTCCGACTGTTCCAGGAATAAATCCTGCTTGTGTGAGCAGAACAACCTCAGAGGCAGAATAACATTTAATTATTTGACTTTTGTCTTGAGTTTAACTATTGTTTTGACAAAGCTCTTTCAAGCTGATATTTTGCAGGGTTTTTTTCCTGCTTGTATTTTGGCATGTGTATGTGTGTGTTTGTGTGCACTTGCGTGTGTGAGACACTGTGTATGTCTTAGTGTGTGTGTCTGTGTTTATGTTGAAAGATAAATATTAAAGTAAATATTTGTCCAAACTGTTTGCCATGTATTTTTCCATCTTCGCTTTGAGTAACTTTGCTTTGGTGAACTATTTTTACAAATGTATGATATCGAGATGACTTGTCCCCAGCAAAGAACCTGATCTAGTTTGAGACCTATATCATTGGTCATATCACCAACCGGGTTACATTTAAAATTTATCACGATCAATGGAGGAACGGGACTAGAAAATGAAACAGTGGTCCGTCCAACCCCAGTCCGAACACGGATGAGGAGAATTTCACAAAAGGGTTGTTTGAGTGGGAATGCTCTTCCCCAGAGGTTTGTGGTGCCTGTGTGTTTGCATTTAGTCAAAGCATTTGCATATTGGACACTAAAGGACAATGAACTACAGATATAGAAGTGGGGCTGAGGCAACATCCAGATCAGCCACGATCTTTCTGCCTAGTTGAGAAGGCTTAAAGTGTCTAATGACACACTCCTACTCCTCAGCCCTACGTCCCTATGTTCCATTCAGTTCCTCAAAACTGCATGACAGGAGCATTTGGAGTTCACTTATTCTGATAACCTGGTGCACAGAAACAGTGGAGACCATTCACTGACTGAAGACTCGAGAGTGTAGCACTATAAAAGCACAGCAGGTCAGGCAGCATCCGAGGAGCAGGCGAATCACCGTTTCTGAGCATAAGCTTCTGCCCGAAACGCGGTTTCAACAGAAGACAAGGACGCCATTCAATCCATTGAAACTATTGGATAAGAATAGGGATAACCCATTCAGACCCTCCTGCCTATGACATAAGGAGGGAAGGAGTGTAGTCAGCACATCGAGACGTTAAACAGGAACGGAGTCGCCAAGTCAGGTCCTGGAGCTGCTTCCAGATGACTAGGGTGTGGCCATTCAGCCTATAGGAACATGTGTGCAGAAATAGGAATATGTCTTTGATACCCGAACATAACAAAGAGTGAAGCAGAGTCTACACAGACATACTGCTGTATGTTGTTCCTCCTGGTTCCTTTGCTCGTGGTACATATGTGTCACTTTAACTTCATTTGCTGAACGTGAGGGGGAAAGGTGAATGATTTGTGCCAAGTCTCAAGGAAATGCCTTCTATCTCCGAGAAGACATTATTGCACTCCTATAGAGGTCAGAAGCTGGTGGGAATGGCGAACTATTTCAGGAGTAAGGCATTAAGACTGCTGATAGATTTATGAACAGTGCAGAGACACACACCAACTGCACATTGAGAAGGTGAGAATTCATTCAGAGCCTGGAGCTCCCCCTCAACCTACATGGGGTCTCCACACTAGTATGTGAACTATTGAGAATCACATATCATGGGGAAAACGCAATTTCTCACAAAATCACCATCTTTTTTCTAGACACAAGAAATGTTAGTCCATAATCCTCAAGTTTAAATGTAATTGCTTGTTATTCTCTCGCTGTACTACGGATTTCGCTGGATTATACTCTCATATCTTTTATCAGTTAATTATCGTTTACACAATGTAATTCAATAATTTGCTTGCAAAGATGCAAACATCTTATTGCACATTTTGTGTGCCTTTTCTTTTTTAGATTTGTTGTAGCCTTAGCCAAAAAGTAAATGTTTTGTTTACTGAACAGCTTTGGGCAACTGTCTGTGTGGCATTTGCACATTGTCGCCGTGTCTGCGTGGGCTTCTTCCTGGTGCTACGGTTTCCTCCCACAGTCCAAAGATATGCAGGTTAGGTGAATTGGCCATACTAAATTGCCCATAGTGTCAGGGGTGAATAGAGTGTAGGGGAATGGATCTGGGTGGGTTAATCTTCGGAGGGTCGGTGTGGACTTGTTGGGCCAAAGGGCCTGTTTCCATACTGTGTGTAATCTAAAGAAAAAGTGACCTGTTTATCGGGATTCAAGGGTTAGACACAGTATGTATTTTTAATGGCTAAGAAACAGAAAGGAATAGAAGACAGTGACTGTGTAGACTGACGAGGAGTAAAGTGACATCCCCAAGTCCCCAATGTCTTCTTGATAGACAGAATAAAATCAAATGTAGAGAAAGAAACAGAATATATTCGGAAGAAGGAATTACAAGTAATAATGGAAATAAAACAGGATAATTTGAACTGGAATGGCCGAACAACGATGATCAGTGTGTGTGTGTGTGTGAGAGAGAGAGAGAGAGAGAGTGTGTGTGTGTGTGTGAATGTGTATGTGCCTGTGTGTGTGTCTGTCTGTGTGTGTCTGTATGAGTGCGTGTGTGTCTGTGTGTGTGTAAGTGCGTGTGCGTGTGTGTCTCTGTGTGTGTGAGTGTGTGTGGGTGCCTGTATATGTGTCTCTGTGTGTGGGTGTGCATCTGTGTGTGTGGGTGCCTGTGTGTGTGTCTGTGTGTGTGTCTGTGTGTGTGGGTGTGTGTGTATGCGCGCGCGCGTGCGTGCAGATACATAAGACTGTTCATATGTGTGCACCATATTCAGAATGAACAAGAGAGACATAGTTAACAAAAATGATGCATGTGATGTACAAAATTTATAAAACGTTAACATGTTATTTAGTCTTCAGCTGAGATGTTATGTTCCCCTTCTTTCAACGTACCCTCTGCCTCCTGCCTGTTCCTTGCATTCCCAGACCTAATCTCTAATTCTTATCAGGATGTATGTTATAAATTCTTGCTTCTTGTGTTCCAAATTATTTCAGATAATTAATTTTCTACCGGGAAACATATACATTGGCCTGCTGGGCTCTGTCAAAACTGTTGCCTGTCATATTGCTGGAGATAAAAGTTCTGGCATCAGACCGACATTTCAACATATTATTCTGTTGCACATACACTGTACAAAGGACCACAACACACAGGAATTGTCAAACCAAATACAGATGCACGTCTATATCTATCAGTCATGTAGACTTCTCTATGTTTATATCTCCATGTCGAAATTCTCTCTCTCTCTCTGTCTCTCGATTTCTCTTTTAATCTAATTAATAAATCGTCCAATCGGACTTTCTGTCCCATGCTATTTACAACTATTTCTCACTTTTGAATGTGATGTCTTATAATTGAGTAATGTAACTACAAGACATGAGGGAGCAGTTGGCCAGAGTTAGTTGGAAGGGAAGCTGAGCCTGTGGAAGATGGTGAAGCAGCAATGACAGGGGTTTCTGGGAATAATTCATCAGCACATCAGAAACTCATCCCAAGTAAGAAGAACAATATTCAGCAGAAGACAAGTCAGCCGCGAGTGATAACGAATTCAGGGAAAGCATAAAAACAAAAGAAAATGCATACAATGTGGTGAATATTATTGGGAATCCAAAGGATTACGAAGTCTACAAATTCCGGCACAGATAACTAATAACAGAGGGTGAAATATAACATTACGCTTCTTAATCGTGTAAAAGAATATGGAAAGTGATTTTTAGATATATAACAAGGGAGACATGGAGTAAAAAAACAAACAAAGGACTGTTGGAAAATGAGGCTTGAGTAGTTATGGGAAGCAGTGGAATGGCAGAGGAATTGAATAGATACTTTATATCAGTCTTCACGGTGGAAGACGCCAGCAAAATGTCAGAACTTCAAGACAGTCAGGGTATAGAGTTGAGTATACTGACCTCAGTAAAGAGGAGGTGCTGGGAAAGGTGAAATTGAATCAATCAGCGAGACCAGTTGGACAACAGATCGTAGTTCTAAAGAGATATCTAAGGTAATTGTGGAGGCATTGCTGGTGATCTTTCTGGAAATCTTGGAGTGAGGGAGGGCTGGTAAATATAACCTCCCCGTCTAAGGAGAGAGGGAAACAGAAGACAGGAAATTATAGAAGGACTTATTGGATCTTTGGGTTTATGAAAAGATGTGTGGAGTATAAGAACAAGGAAGTTGTGAAGTATATTGGAAAGGGTATGATTAAGCTACAGTATAACAAGGGATACGTGTACAATGCCATTGCGAACAGCAAAGATGAAAGTATGGTTAAAACAAAGGTAATCAGTTCGAAGCAGACAAGAGCAATAGTGACAAAAAGAATGTTTCCTAGATCCTGCATTGAGAATGTTGAGATAAGCTTGTCAGTAAACAGACAAAAAGGAATGCATAAAAAGCACAATAAAATGTGTTGCTGATAAGGTCTCAACGTGTAACTATGTAGCCAATGCATATGAAGCTGAAAAAGCAAAGCAAGTGAGACAGCATATTAGGAACAGGAAAGCCAACGTTTCAGGCTGAAACACTTCATCAAGATTGGGGTGGGGGCAGGGGAGCCGGGAAGTAAATAGAGGGAGGGGCGTGGGGCTGGTGGAAGGGTAGGTGGAATGGCGATAGGGGGATGCAGGCAGGGAATTATTGTGATTGGTCAGTGAGAAGGGTGCAACAGATATACGAATGGGAAGATGGATAGCTTTGGTCAGGTCAGGGAATGGGACATGGGGTAAGGCTGTGGGTCGACAGACTTTGAACCCAGTGAAGTCAATATTGTGATCATCGAGCTGTAAGGTCTCCAGCTGAAATATCAAGTTCTGTTCCCCAGTTTCTGTTTGTCTTCACTCTGGCAGTGGGAGGAGGCCAAAGATGGACGTGTTTCCGGATGAACACGGGGAGTGCAGTGATTGAAATGGATGGCAACTGGAATGCTGAGTTTGTTAAAGTATGCAGAGAGCAGATGCTCCATGAATATGTCCCTGAGTCTCCCTTTCATCTCCACAACATAGAGGAGACCACGTTGGGAGTTGTAGATGTGATCAGTGGGTCAGGATCAGGCTCTGTGTGGAGCATTAGTGTTCTGCACGGAACAACCAACTCAACTTTCCAGTTACCATCCATTTTAATTTCCACTCCCACTCGCCCGGCGACATGCCCATCCTTAGCCTGTCCACTATAAGAGGAACACCACCTGAGAGTTTACCTTTGAAGTTGATAGCCCAATCGCCTCAATATTGACTGAAGCCACTTCAAAAGACCTCCATCCACAGCGTTATCCCGTGTCCCTTTTCCCTGACCAGACCCACCTGTATCTGCTCCATCCTTCCCACTGACCAATCACAGTAACCTCATACCTGCATGTACCTACCACCACCAGACCTACACGCCGCCCTTCCATATCCCATCACTCCATTTCTAGGCTCCCCTCCCCCTCACCTGTCCTGACGAAAGGTCCAAAATATTGGCTTTGCTGCTCCTCTATTCTGTCTGGTCTGCTGTGTTTATCCAAATCCAAGTTTATTAACTCTAGCCTCCCGCACCTAAAGGACTTCCTCTCTCCAAGCTGTGGAACTAGGTGGTCTATATATAAGAAGAAATACATTTGGACATTTGAAAAGATAACGGACACATCCGTTATTTCTTAACAACCCAGTACACACATTCCAGATGAAGCAGCATTTCGTTTGTAAACTTTCAATCTAGTCTCCTGTCATTTCTGCTCACAATGCAGTCTCCTTTACATTGGGGAGACCAAACAGAAACTGTTTTAAGGAATACTCCCACTCTGTCTGTGGGAATAACCCTGACCTTCTCATTGCTTCCCATTCAATAACGTACCTTGCTCTCATGCTACCATTTGAATCCTGGGCTGCTGTAATGCTCCAATGAAGCAAAGCCCAAGCTCGAGTAAGACCTCACTTTAGACCTTGGTACGTTATATCCTGAAGGAGTTTTTTATTCAATTCCATACTTCCACAGCCTGACTGCATTATGGCTGTTCTCCATTCTTCACACATTCTTTCTCCTGGTGTCCCAATGAACTTGCCCTGTTTGTGAATCGTTTGTCTTGCACTTAATTAAGGAACCCATATCCCCCCTTCACAATCTAATTAATACTCATTTTACATTTGATTCTCTTTTACCAGAAATAAAAGTCAAATTGTCAGTGGCATTGGTCCTCCACACCATCTTGTTTCCCGTCACCCCTCCTCTACCTCGGTCAAGGGATTTAAGAGCCCATTTTCCAATCCTTTTCTGTTCTGAAGATGAGTCACACTGAACTTGAAACGCTAACTGTGTTTCTCTCTCTCCGCGGATGCTGCCAGATCTGCTGTGTTTCTCCAGAAATGAAAAAGGCATTTTTCAATTAAACAAATAACTCTGGATACTTGAAATCTGAAACGAGAACAAAAAAGAAACTGAGCCTTGAATAATGGTCACTGCACCCAAATGATTAAGTCTGCTTTCACTCCACGGATGCTGCCAGACTTGCTTAATTTCTCTAGCAATTTCTGCTTTTCACCACGTTTCAAAGACATGTGTCAATTTGGCTTAAACGCCCTGTTCAACCTGGAGCACATATACCGGGAACTGAAAGATAACACAAAATGCACAATTTCCGTGTCTCTGAAATAACGTAAAGCTGGCATCACTGCCACGACAGAGTTCTCACTGTTAGTCAGGGAAAGAAACAGAGGGACACACATTCACTCTAAACACAGAAGGTAGCACATACTGGAAAGGAAAAGATTCAGATGATTATGTTTGAGGGTGTTGGGCAATGAGACAAATTGTAAGTGTGAAACCATGGAGAGACCCTCAGTAGAATGAGAATATAAAATTGGAAGTGTGCCACATCAGAAAACAGAGTAGGTCACTGAGTACATGGCTGATGGGTGAATGGGACTTGGTGTGAACTGGGGGACAGGCAGCAGGACTGTATTGGAGATATTGCAGCTCAAACTGCATTTTCCATGTGATGCTGTAGACCACACCAGCAACAGAAGCAAAATTATATTCAACCATAATCTGTAACATTTTGCCTGGGATTATCCCTCAGTCTACCATTACCAATAAGCGAATCTATGCTTCAGCTATGAGTGTGGTGAACATGCCAGGGCAGAACTATGTGTACCTGAAACTGACGGCAAACCATAGAGCTACCACACTTGACTGTTTACATTCCAAACAGCCGAACTACCATCTGATAGGGAGGGCGGAATGATTGCAAGACCAACAGATCAGTTCGAAGCTCTACTGTCCTGCCAGATCAAGCCATTATTGGATTAATCATCTCATTTCAGCAGAGGACCCAACACATGTCCCCTCTTTAATAATGGAACAGCCCTGCACATCAGTGCAAAAGACAAGCATGTAGTTATCTGTGACATACTCAGCCAGAAGTCTTGAGACAATTATCTATCTCACCTCGTCAGGATGTCCACAGAATTACAGATGGCAGTTTACAAACAATCGATTCGCTCTATGTGACATGAAGAAACATCTGAACGCAATAGATATGACAAAGGTAATGTACAACAAGCCGTGTCAATGTACAACAGGCTGTTTCATACCAGTTCCAACTCTGACATCTATATGGCAATGTGGAAAATTACTCAACTATGACAAGTCCCTTATGAGGAGAATAATTGCAGCATGACCAACATCACCCCCTCAATTCCATAATGAGAGTCAAATTGTTGGGAGTTCTTTTTGACAGAGTTGTCAAGCAGCAAAGAAATAAACTGCTCAGTGTGGTTTGCGATAGGTTACTATGTGGAAATGGAAATGTCACTGGATTTCTAATCCAGACCAGGCTAATGCTCTGGCAGCTGGTGGAAGTTAATAACAAATAATAAAATATCGAGATCTAAAATCTTGAGTCATTAATAATAACCTTGAAGCCAATGTCAATTATAAACACCAATTTGCTTCCCCAATGTACTTTCAGGAAGTGAATCTCCCGTGTTTTCCTCGTCTGGCATAAAAGTGACTCTAGACACACAGACATGTGATAAACTGTTCAATGGTCTCTGAAATGGCCAAAACAAGACACTCAATTGTATCAAACTGCTCCGAAGTCAAAAAGGATAAAACCGGTCAGAACACCCGGCATCAGATACAGCATCAGAAAAGGGAAACTCAGGCCTGCCAACACTACAGAGACGCCCTTCCTAACATCTCAGAGCTTGTGACAACATTGACAGTGCTTATCCACAGACTACATAGAAACATTGGGAAAGGAGTAGGTCATTCAACGCAGTGAGCCTCCCACGTTCATATCATGGCCGAGAATCTCCTCAATGCATTTCTCCAACAGCAGACTGAGATATGTTGCAATTGTACCATCAACCAAATGTCTGAGGTGTTTGCGAATAGCTGAGACCCAAGGACATAATCCTGAGATACTCCACGAGCCTTCATCTCCAATAAAGGGATCCTTTTATTCCTGTTTTTCCGGTCCAAGGGCTCCTTTGCTGACCTGCTTTCTTTTTCTTATTTTCTCTTCCAACTTGCTTTTTGTAATTTACTGACCTCAACCTGGACCCAGGGTTTGGAACTCAAGCAAAGGCCAATGCGGAGGAGAGTGAGTCCTTACTTTTCTGGAGCAAGCACATGACCCGGAATTGGCAGCTGCAACATCAGCAGAGTCAACGTGAGTGAGATAGGGCCCAGTAGCAAAAGGTGATGCCTGAAGATTGGAGACTTGTTGTTGGTTGGGTCCTGCACTGATTGTATGAAGCGGATAGTAGAAGGACATGATGGTAACATCGATGAGGTGGGCCCAGCAGTAAGAGACATGTCTCTGACATTGGAATGGCCTGGCACAGGGGGAAATGAGCTGCTGATGGAGGAGTATCTGCCCTGTCGCAAAGATGGTGCCTGAGGATCAGCAACTTCGATGTTGCTGGGGTCTGATGTAGATGGGGATGATGCTGTCATGAAGGGGTTGGGTTGCAGGGGTGGTCGATGATGAGGAGCTTTCTCACAACTCATAAACTCTCTTCAGGCTGTATCCTCTGTTTATTCCATTGTTTTCAATTATCCAAAATGGCACCACTTTGTGGCAACAAGTGAAAGCATTTAACTGTGTTTTATTCTATTTATCCTGGAAAGTACACCTGGTCATAAAATCAAAATCAAAAACTTTTACTCACTCTTTCCTGCCAGCTGTCCCATTCTGTAACCATGTCCAAATATTTGCCACAATCCCAAAAGATATGATTTTGAACACTGGGTTTGGGACTTCAGCAAAAATCTTTCTGGAAATCCCCCTCGTAATCTTATCCTTGAGAATCACCTCTCCCTCAGCCTTCTCTGCTCCAAAGTAAACAACCTGAGCTTATCCAGCCTCTCTCCATAGCTGATATGCTCCATCCCAGGGAAAATCCCCGTGAATCTCCTCTGCACCCCCTCCAGTACAATCATTTCCTTCCTGCAATATGGCTCCCAGAACTACGCACAGTGTTCCAACATGGCCTAACCATAGACTTGTATAGCTCTGACAATCTATACGTCGGTGAATGAAGGTTCTGTCTATGGTTCACTCTGCCTTATTAACTAATGTATTAACCTCAGTCAAAAAGTATATTGCTGGAAAAGCGCAGCAGATCACGGGCGGCACGGTGGCACAGTGGTTAGCACTGCTGCCTCACAGCGCTGGAGACCCGGGTTCAATTCCCGCCTCAGGCGACTGACTATGTGGAGTTTGCACGTTCTCCCCGTGTCTGCGTGGGTTTCCTGCGGGTGCTCCGGTTTCCTCCCACAGTCCAAAGATGTGCAGGTCAGGTGAATTGGCCATGCTAAATTGCCCGTAGTGTTAGGTAAAGGGTAGATGTAGATGTACATGTAGGGGTATGGGTGGGTTATGCTTCGGCGGGGCGGTGTGGACTTGTTGGGCCGAAGGGCCTGTTTCCACACTGTAAGTAATCTAATCTAATCAGCTAGCTTTCGAGAAGTAGGAAAGTCGACTTTTTGAGAATATGCTTTTCCTCAGGAATGTGGTCACCAAGCCTGATAAAAAGCTTATGCTCGAAATATCGACTCTCCTGCTCCTTGCATGCTGCCTGACCGACTGTGCTTTACCAGAACTCCACTTCTTGACTCTGATCTCAAACATCTGCAGTCCTCATTTTTTTTCCCTAACCTATTACCCTGTGCCATCACATTCCGGGATCTGTGGAGGAACACCCTCTCAGCTTCTTAGTGTGCTGCCATTCATTGTATACCTCCATTTCTTCACCACATGTTTATCAGGGTTATATTTCATCTGACCATTCCATCTATACCTTCCTGTAACATAAGGCCTTCCTCCTCACTCCCACCCGGCCAAACTTTGTGTCAAATACAAACTTAATTAGCACACTCCCTCACCACCACCCCCAAGACATTCACATCTAGATCATTTATGAATACCACAAATAATAAGATACACTGCACTGATCCCTGTTGTACATCAGAGGAGACACTGGTTACCAGTCACACAAGCAGCCTTCCTCCACCACCCTCAGTCTCCTGCGAGTAAGACAATGTTTGATGTAACTCACAAAGTTAACCTGAATATCATGACTTTTTAAAATCAGTTTCACATATGGGGCTTTGTCAAAGGTCTTGCTGAAAAAAACCATAAGAACAACATGCTCGAAACAGACAATAACATTCACTTGGTATGACTTCTCTTCTATGATGTCATGATGACTCCCCCTGATCAAACCTTGCCTCTGCAAAAGAGATAAATTTTCTCCTTTCTTATTTTCTCCAGTACTTGCCCTAACACGGATCTAATACTGACTGGTTAACAATCAGTCTATTTTCCCTCTCCTTTCTGTAAAGTGGGACCATATTCGTTGTTCTCCAGTCATCTGGCAACTCCAACTTCCCTGTCGCCAGATTCGACTTAAAAATTTGAGTCAGCGCCTTTTCTCCTTTGTCTCTAACAGCAGCGTGTAATGCAACTTATCCAGACATGGCAATCAGTCCAATATTACACCAGCCAAAGCCTCCAATCCAGCTTCCATCTTATATCAGTCATTTCAAGTGCTTCCCAACCCATCTTTTTGAATTCTGTCCCTGCATCCTCCTTCTCCATGTAAAACAGATAATGAGCTCTATTGTAACAATCGATCAATATTCTCCAGCCTCGCACACAGAGTGCTCCCTTGGTCTCTAATGGGCCCCAGTTGTATCCTGGTTATTCTGTTCTGATTGATATACGTGGACAACATCTTGGGATTCTCCCTAATCTTACCTGGCAACACTTCTCCATGCCCCTGTATCAGTCCGTCTCTCTGTGTGAACTTTCTCAGCTTCACTGCGATCTCCTTTCATTTTGGTAATCACCGGAGAACTCAAACCGAATTCCTCCATCAGTTAATCTTGCCTCTAATAAGATTGGCATGAATGTAACTTTTTAGTTTCTCTGTAATTTCTAAGTTTTCTGCAAGAAATTATCATGTGTGGATAGTCCCCATTCCACACGTGTCCTTGCCTTCATTTTCCCATCAAGTATCAAGAGAAACGTTTGGTTATCCTAATGTTTCTTGTTAGTTTGCATTTTTTTATTATTTCATTATCAGTTCATTGGTCCTCAAATATCTATGAATCCATGGCTTACAACAATATCTGGCATTTTTCTGAGCTGCTTCCTTTGATCTAATACAACCTTTAACTTCTTTTGTGTGAACTATTGTTATGTCACCTTACCCCTTTGCTGTTTAAACTGTGGTGGATATGTGTATATTATACATTTTAAGGTGTTTATTTAAACAACAACCATTGCCTGTCTTCCAGTAAATCTTTTTCATGTACTTCTCCAATTCACTGAATCTAATTTTAGCCTCATACTTTCGTGAATTGCATGACTCAGGTTTATAACCACAGTTTCAAAAACAACTGTTTGTATTCAGACGTCGTATAAAATTCAATATTATTATTCCCTAAACCTCCTTTTCAGCAGGGTTTTCAATTAGCTCTTCTGATCACATAACACCGATTTCAAAACAGCCTCACCTCTACCTCAGTGCTCAACATATTGTGAAAGGAAACCATCTCAAATAAGCTCATGAAATCTACTTTCCTAGCACGTGGGTTACAACAGTTTTGATGCAGTTTGAAAGTGTTCATTATTACTGCAGTACCCACAAACCTGGGTACCTAATTTCCTGTTTTATGATAGACCCAAAATTTGCATTGCCACTTTCACTTTGACATATAACTTCCATCAATCTTTGCTTCTTCTTGCTCTTTCTAAGCTTCACCTTACTAGATTCTGTGGAATCTGAGTGATGTGCCCTCTGGAGAGATTAATGGTATATTCAGGTGAGATATTTGGTGAAGCCTATTTGGACGTTGAGATAATCTCGTCAAGTTATTCATTCTTCTCAAGTGTTATTATGACATTTTCACCAGCTCTCCCGTTATGCTGGTGGTGTAGAGAAGGACAATGTTCTTTCAACAATGCTATGCCTTCCCCCAGACAGCTGAGACTGCTCTAACCTTGGAGGAAGCCTTACAGCAGGTTGGTAAGAACACCGGAAAGAGTCCGCAACAGAACCCAATTATACAGCTAATTCCACTTCTCCAGCTTGTTACACAGGAACAGCAGAAGGATATTCAGGCCGTTGACCCTGTTACACCAGAACAGGACGAGGTTATTCAGCCCCGGAGCCTGATATACGGTTAAAGGAGAATGCTAATCAGCCCCTAGAGTCTATAACACGGCACGCTGAGTAGAACATGAGGCACCAGTATCCTATTTTGCAGCAGCAGGATCAGTCCATTCAGCCTCCTCCAGTCTCTAACACAAGAACTGGAACAGATTGGTACACTAGAATAATAGGTGGCCATTCAGCATGAGAACTAAAGAAGAAGATGCAATCAATTGAGACTTGTTATGGAAAGGTGGAGGCAATTCACCCATGTGTCAGTTGTATCTGAACAGGAAGAGACAAATCACTCTTTCAATCCCATTTCAGGGATGTAGGAGGTGATTGTTCAGTATCTCGAGCCTGTTGTGAAGCAGGATGAAGAGAACGTTCAGCCCCTCAAACTGTTGTACAGCAACAGGAAGATTCCACAATCCCTTAGGCTTCTGATGTATTATCAGGAAGAGGAGAAGCAGATCTTGAATCTGTAAATCAGGACATTCCGGCCACCAAAACTATACTGTAGGAACACCGTGAGGGCATTCAGCCTATTGAGCGTATAAACCAGAAACTGAGTGAATCTATTCAGACACTCATGCCTATTACACAGCGATTGGAGCAGAATTTTTAAAGCTTTGTGCCTGTGATACATGAACACGGGAAAGGGAACACAGAGATTGAAAAAAGTTAGGAATTAGGATAATCATCTTCACTTGTCACTAAAAGGTTGAGAGCAAACTGTTGGGAATTATGGGAAATTGTGACACTCCGTTATTATTCAATTAACAACAGGCGATTTGCAAAGTAAAACCTGAATACAGAAGAATCAGCATGATTTTTTAAGACTTTGCTTGCTCGAATTCTTTAAAGATGTGACAAGCAACGTAGACAATAGGGATCCATGAAATGTAAAGCTCCTGGTCTTTGAAAATGCCTTGATTAAATGCTGCACAAAATATTAAGCTGTAAAATAAGAGGACAAGGGTTTGGGAGGAGGTCATTCGCCTGGATAGAGGGTTGCTGAGCCAACAACATGCAGAGAGATGGAATAGTTGTTTCGTTAGCAACTTTTGGGGTTCCATAGAGTTCAGACCACGTCACACAAATTTTCCATCCATTGTATTACTTGGATGAGAGGAGAGAAAACACTACAGCTACATTTTCAGCTGACACTAAAACAAGTGGAAAAGTAGGTTGATGTAACGGAGATGTAGAAAAATTACGAATGGACATAAAAAGTTTAGATGAATGTGCCAACATCTGGCATCGAAAATTTAACGTGGGTAATATGGGATGAACCATTTTGATCAGCGGAATCCAACATGTTAGGGAAATGGAGAGCGACTTCAGAGTGCATTCGTGCAGAGGCATCTGGGTGTCCACGTGCAGACCATAGAAAGCTCATATGTAGGTTCAGCAGGGAATGAGAAAGGCAAGTGCAATTTCAGCATTTACTTGTAAAAGAATAGAGTATAAATGGAGGGAAGAATTGCTGCAACTCTGCAAGGTATTAGTGAGATGATAACTGACGGACTGTGTTCAGGTTTGTGGTCCTGACTGCAGGAGTGATAGAACATAGAACATAGAACATAGAACAATACAGCGCAGTACAGGCCCTTCGGCCCTCGATGTTGCGCCGATCAAAGCCCACCTAACCTACACTAACCCACTATCCTCCATATACCTATCCAATGCCCGCTTAAATACCCATAAAGAGGGAGAGTCCACTACTGCTACTGGCAGGGCATTCCATGATCTTACGACTCGCTGAGTGAAGAACCTACCCCTAACATCAGTCCTATATCTACCCCCCCTTAATTTAAAGCTATGCCCCCTTGTAATAGCTGACTCCATACGTGGAAAAAGGTTCTCACTGTCAACCCTATCTAACCCCCTAATCATCTTGTACACCTCTATCAAATCACCCCTAAACCTTCTTTTCTCCAAAGAAAACAACCCCAAGTGCCTCAGCCTTTCCTCATAGGATCTTCCTACCATACCAGGCAACATCCTGGTAAACCTCCTCTGCACCCGTTCCAGTGCCTCCACATCCTTCCTATAGTATGGCGACCAAAACTGCACACAATATTCCAGAAGCGGCCGCACCAGAGTCTTATACAACTGCAGCATGACCTCAGGACTCCGGAACTCAATTCCTCTACCAATAAAAGCCAGTACGCCATATGCCTTTTTCACTGCACTATTTACCTGGGTGGCAACTTTCAGAGATCTGTGTACATGGACACCAAGATCCCTCTGCTCTTCCACACTACCAAGTAGTCTACCATTAGCCCAGTAATCCATCTTTTTATTACTCTTACCAAAGTGAATCACTTCACACTTAGCTACATTGAACTCCATTTGCCACCTTTCTGCCCAGCTCTGCAGCTTCTCTATATCCCGCTGTAACCTGCCATATCCTTCCTCACTGTCTACAACTCCTCCGACTTTCGTATCATCCGCAAACTTGCTCACCCAACCTTCTAACCCTTCCTCCAGGTCATTTATAAAAATGACAAACAGCAATGGTCCCAAAACAGATCCTTGCGGAACACCACTAGTGACGGCACTCCAAGATGAATCTTTGCCATCAACTACTACCCTCTGTCTTCTTCCAGAGAGCCAATTCCTAATCCAAACCTCCAACTCACCCTCAATGCCATATCTCTGTATTTTCTGCAGTAGCCTACCATGGGGGACCTTATCAAACGCCTTACTAAAATCCATATATACTACATCTACCGCTTTCCCCTCATCTACCTCCTTCGTCACCTTCTCAAAGAATTCAATAAGGTTTGTGAGGCACGACCTGCCCTTCACAAAACCATGCTGACTATCCTTGATCACATCATTCTTATCCAGATGTGCATAAATCCTATCCCTTATAATTCTCTCTAAGACTTTGCCCACAACAGAAGTGAGACTCACTGGCCTATAGTTACTAGGATTATCCCTACTCCCCTTCTTGAACAAGGGAACCACGTTTGCTAGCCTCCAGTCCTCTGGCACTACTCCTGTAGACAAAGAGGACACAAAAATCAAGGCCAATGGCTCTGCAATCTCCTCCCTTGCTTCCCAGAGAATCCTAGGATAAATGCAATCAGGCCCAGGGGACTTATCTATTTTCACCCTTGCCAGAATTTCCAACACCTCTTCTCTACATATCTCAAAGCCATCCATTCTACTTATTCGTGCCTCAGTATTCATATTGTTACAACAAAGGCAGACCAGAACAAATACATTAGATTGATTCCAGAGACAAATTTGTCTTTTGAAGCGAGTTTAAGCAGTTCAGGCCGATGCACTCTAGGTTGAGAAGGATGAGAGGAGACCACATTGAGGTCTGGAGAATGTTAAAGGTGATTCATAATGTCGGTGTGGAATGGATATTTCCTCATCTGGGGCAAACTAGAACAAGAGATCATAGTTTTAGGATTAGGCAGAGCAGATTTAAAACAGGGGTGAAGTGAACTTACTTTTCTCAATGGGCTGTGAATCTGTGTAATTCACTTCCCCAGTGTGCAGGGGACGCTGGGACATTGAGTAAATGAAGGTATATGGGGAGCAGGCAGGGAAATGGAATTGAGCCGGCGATGACATCAGCCATGATTGTATATAAAATGTCGGAACAGGCTTGAGGGGCTGGATTGTTCCTAGTTCTTATTCAGCCCTTCGACTGTGCTCCACAGGAACGGGGGAGGAATGGTTACCAAACAGGAAGCAGGCACTCCGGATAAATCAGTCTTAATCAGTTTGACAGAACGTAACCAGTGGAGTCACACGGTGACCAGTGCTTGGTCTGCAACTGTTTACAATTGATATCAATGATCAGGACGATATAACAGATGTACTGCTCCTAAGTTTGGTGATGACACTAAGGTAAGAAAGTCATTAAGTTATTAACATAATTTGGAGAGTGAATGTGGAGATATGGACAGGTAAAGTAAGTGACTAATACTTTGCCAAGTGGAAAATAATGGAATGTATACCCTGTCAGCTTTTTCAGGAAGAATGAAAGGCAGCATGTTACTGAAATGTAGAGGGATTACATGACATGGTGATAGTGTGTTCTGGAGGATTCACTCTGACCCATTCCGACATGGGAAGTGTTGCTCTATCTCCATGATGGTCTGCTCCCTGACAAGCCCAGTGGTCCTATTGCTCTCAGTATACACGGGATATTTTGATGAGGTTGGTTGGCATTGGGGAATGGTGGGTGTTTTGAGCCGTGTATCCAGGGGACAGCCTTTAGCCAAGAGGCTCTTCTTTCATTACAATGGAGACCCAAAGAAGATGGGAATGGCTGACTGCTTCTGAATGAAGAGAAGGTGGCTGCTGCCAGGATAGTGGGTTCTTTACCAACATAATATCCTGTCCATGGGCACATTGTAACATTATTGGAGTAAGAGTTCCTTCAGTTCCTGTAGCTCTCCTCATTAACATGGGGGGCCCACAGAGCTATGTACATCTTCAGGAATCCTGTTATACGGAGAAAACACGGATGCACCTGGCAGCTCTCTGCTGAAAGAGAAAACGTGCATCTCATCCAGCACATATATCGTACTTTTCCGAATGTTGACATTGATGTCGACGTACTGGGAGTTGATGGATGTGTCACCCAATCCTGCCTGGAAGTTCCGGTTCATAGAAGCTGAATGAAACAGTGACCCTAACAGCCACTGGCAGTATTGTCCTTCCTCTGGTGTGAATCTGCAGGTTGTGTTGAAGTGACACCGCTCTGTGACCAGCTCCTTGTTCAATCAGTGTCCCCTCACAAACCTACTCCTGGGTTAAGTATAGCTTTGGAATCTGTTCCTGGAAAACCCGGGATGGGTACAGCAGATCCCTTTCCCCACACACACTGACTCTGTGATTTCAGAGCTTCCCCTCTCTGCAGCCTCTGCTCCATTTATTGTTCATACTACAGACCCAGCTGCTGTAACTACAATCCCCATCCAAAGTTGGGTCACCAAATCCTCAGGTCTCCCTGAATGTCTGAGGCAGCTCACTTCACAGCCTCCAGCAAACCATCCCCAACCCCTCCACTAACATTTAATAGCAGTGGGCAGTCAGAAGCCCCTCAGCTACAACTGTTACGGACCTCACCAGACCAGTCCCCGTCAAAATATTTTAAGCAGGCAACTTCGACCTTAACTTTTCCTATTTTAAATGTAGATATGAACTGTGTGTTCCAGATGTATTGCAACTCGTCACCTCACTCAACGTTAAGCAAAATGTAATCCATTCAAATGCTGTAGTTAAAACACAATCAAAGAGAAGAACAGATTGTGATAGCTTCTCTACAGGAACATTTATGCAAACAACAGATACGGTGCCTTCTACTAATTAACTGAGCGAATACAGGAACATCCCATAAACACACCCCCTGGCAAAAAGGTAAATTCAGACACAAAATCTTATGTGCGGTTCTACAATCCAAGAGGAAGCAACTTTAAGAGAGTTTTCAGAGAGAATAACAGCTAGGGATCATGTATTGAAACTTCCAACCTTTCTGTGACCCCGGGCAGCTTCTGAATGCTGCAGCTAAAATCAAAACGAGATATCTAGTCTGTGAGAGCTGGCCGCTGTCCTTCCATTGTTCCAACAGTTTTGATAAAATCTAAACGCCTCCTCAGTTATATAGTTCAGCTGTTTTCAGGCGGCAGTTCGGCATTTCTGACTTTAAGACCTCTTTTCACACAAAAAAAATACAAGAGAAAATAACTATTTAAAAGTGGCAGCATCGTCAAAACTCCCCGTTTGAAAAAAAATCAATATGCAAAGATGGCCTCATTTTAAATCCTCTGTTCTTACTGTTTGAGTATGTCACAACATGTATATATTGCACTGAAAGCATTCACAACTCCATTCTATTTCAGTCAGTTTACTCCTGCCATAGAACGCCTCTGTTTTTCTTCATCCAAGTCTCATCCAAGGTCAGATTCTAATTAAGATTTCCAGTCAGGGTCTTTCCTCCCTTGACTCCAACAGTATCCAGACATGCGGATTGGTCGAATTTTATACCAGGCAAAGCCTCAAACTCCTGCTCGTATTTTACATCAATCTCTTCAAGAGCTTTCCAGTCCATCTTCTCGACTGAGTTTGGTCATATTGCTGTGATAAGCAAGAGATTAAATTATCAAGAGACAGTGGAGGTTCTACAGATAGATACAGAGAGGTAAAGGCAATGGATAATAATTTGGCAGCTGCAATATAACATGATATAATCTGTCATTTCATTTACAGGAATAATGGAAGGCAGTATGTTACTGAAAAGGAGAGGGATTACAGGGATTAATGATACGGTGTACTGGGGGGTTCACTCAGACCCGTTCAGACATGGGAGGTTTTGCTCCATCCCTGATCATGTGCTCCTTGACGCTCCAAGTGACCCCATTGCTCTCCGTACACATGAAATGTTTTGAAGTGTTTGGTTGCTGATGGGCGATGCTATTTTCAAAAGTGTACCAAGGGGATGGTCTTTCTCCAAGATACATTCATTCCTTTCTACATGGAGATCTGAAGACGATGGGAATGGCTGCCTGCTTGTGAATGAAGAGGCTGTGGTTGCTGTCTGGAGAGGGGTATTCACCAACATGATGTACTGTGATGGGCACGCTGCAAGATTAATACAGGGAGTGCTCCTTCAGTCCCTCTACCTCTCCCCATTGACATGGCTACTCCGCAGACGCCATGTGCACCATTGGGAATCCCACTATACTGGATACACCCGGCAGCTCCTGCTGAGGGAGAAACAACGTATTTACGTCATCCACCATATATATCCTCCATCACTGAATGGTTACATTGATGGCAACATACTGGGAGATGATGGATATGTCACCCAGTCCTGTTTGAAAAGTTCCAGAACATAGAAGCTGAATGAAACAGTGACCAGAACAGCCACTGGCAGCACGGTCCTTCCCCCTAGTGTGAACCTGCAGGACGTGTTAAAGGAGGTGACATCGCTCTGTGACCAGCTTCTTGTTCAGTCAGGGTCCCCTCACACTCTGCTCCTGGGTTAAATGGAGCTTGGGAAGCTGTTCCTGGAAAATCCGGGGTGGACACAGCAGATCCCTTTCCCCACACACACTCACTGCGTGGTTTCAAAGCTTCCCCTCTCTGCAACCTCTGTTCCATTTGTTGTTCATGTTGCAGACCCAGATGTTGTAACTACAGTCCCCATGCTCCATCCAAAGTTGGGTCACCAAATCCTCAGGTCTCCCTGAATGTCTGAGGAAGCTCACAGCACAACCTCCAGCAAACCATCCCCAGCTGCTGCACTAACTTTTCAATAACACGAGTCAGTTAGAAACCCCTCGTCTATAAGTGTTGTGGACCAGACCAGATTCCTGCAAAATATTTTAAGAAGGCTGCTTAGACCCAAACCTTTCCTTGTTTTGAATATAGATGGGAAGTGTGCATTCCAGATATGTTGTGACTGGTCAAACTACTCGACATTAAGCAAAATGTAATCTATTCAAAAGTTTTAGTTAAAATACAATCAAAGAAAAGAAAAATTTGGGATGGCGTATATGTTGGAACACTTACACAAACAGTAGATACCGTACCTTCTTGGGAAACACTGCTTGGCACAAAGATATATTCAAATACAGATTCTTATGCAATTTTCTGATCCAGGAGAAATCAACATGAACAGAGATCTGAGAGAGAAAGGCTTCTAGGGATCATGTATTGAAACTTCCAACCATTCTGGGACCCGAATAGCTTCTGAATGCTGCAGCTAAAAACAAAACGAGGAACCTGTTCTGAGAGAGCTGGCCACTGCCCTTCCATTATAACAACTGTTTTAATGAAACCTAAAGGCCTCCTCAGTTATTTACTTAAACTGTGTTCAGACAGCAGTTCTTCACCTCTGTCTTTAAAACCTCTCTTCAAAAACAACCTGAGAGAAAATAACCTTTTTACAGTGATAGTATACTCACAACTCCACATTTAATAAAATGATCCATCAATATACAAAGATGGATTAATTTTAGACCTCCTAATCTTCCTCTATTAGTAGACTGGAATGAATATATATTACATTGACTCTGAGCATACAAATGTTCACAACTCGGTTCGATTTCAGTCATTTCACTCGTGCCACAGAATGCTTTTTGTCTTTCTTCATCCAAGTCTCCACAAAGTGTCAAAACTTACTTTTTCTCGCCCAGTCAATTTTATAATTTCAAATTGATGGCAGCAAGAATAAGCTCAGTCGAAACAGACTGGTATTTTTCTCCCTAAACTTCTCCAAAAACTTTAAGGTGTCACGATCAGTGAAAAAGATTTGGTTCATGTATGTTACTCGCAATTGAAATGCTGAAATGTTGTAAGGCCAACACCAAGCTCAAGGCCTCCTTCCCCATTGTGGAATAAATCTGTTGATGTTTCCACTGGACACTCCAACCACACGTGATATAATGCAGCACTTCTCATCTCTCCAATACACCCTCTGAATGACATAGCTCCTCATGTCTCTGCATAAAAGAATTCCACGCTTCTGTACCACTTAATGCTCTAACCTCTTTACCTGCTACTCCTGGCCTATGGCAGTAAACCTTATTCTCACAGGTATATGTTTAAAGAAGATCTCACACATTCTTCTCAATCCCTCATAGAAACCAAACTTTGATTTCTGAACTCAATCATCATCAGCAGCCATTTCAGCTTCTAATCTTGCCATTGCAACTCTCTGCTCATCCACACGAGTTCTCTCGACTGCAGGAAGTGAATTGTTGAACTTCTCCAAAATTAGAGTCTCTCTCAGAGTGCCATAACTTTGCTCTGTTTTAAAACCCTTCCCCACCTTTCAAAATTACTTTGTTAGATTCTTTCAAACACAACGTGCGTTTAATCAGGAATGCTATTTTAGATCCCTGAAACACTGTCTGTCGGTTTTTGGCACAAGCTCATATGCACTTCAGAAGGCTTTCTTCACCTCCTCCGATAGGGATGCAAATACCTATCAGCTTTGTTTGGATAAACTAAATCTACATGTTCTCTGGCAAATGCACTTGTTTCTGAAATGAAATTAAACAGGCTCCCCCATCATTCTCATCAAATTTAGATAATGCCTGGATGTAGTTAAACAGATCCTGATCAGGCCTTTGGCTACCATAGGGTTGCTCAACCTCACTATCCTCTAATGAAAATCCATACAAAATGAAGAGGAATTTAGAATAACTAAACTATTGGAAACCTTAACCGAATAATGGATACATTACGTTCTACAAATGAACTGTTCAATCTACTAACATCACCTAAACACACCCCTTGGCAAAAAGGAACATTCAGACATGCATTCTTGCATACAGTTCTCCAATCCAGGAGGAAACACCATTATGTGAGGCTTTAGAGAGAGTAGCAGCTAGGGATAATTTACTAAAACTTCCAACCCCTCTGGGACCCCAAGCACGCGGTGATTGTTACAGCTACAAGAAAAAACAATCGAGAAAGCCTGGTGTGCGCGAGCTGGCCATTGTTACTACTATTTATTATAAACCCTAAACGCCCCGTAAGTTATTTACTTGAGCCGTTTTCAGTTGGCAGTTTGGCCTTTAAGACCTCTTACTAAAAAATAAGGAGAAAATGACCTTTTATTAAAATCGTCACACAATTTAGATGCCTGGTCCTTCACTAAGTGGGCTTCCTCGTGTCACCTGAGAGGACAACTACAGGTACAGACCAAGTTACAAGGATGTGTCTCATAACTTCTGAAACACGCCTGTCCATGGATCATCACATGGGACATACCGGGAAGTGAACAATAGCCTGACACACACCATTTCAGTATTTCTGAGCTACACAATGCCAGCACTCGATATACTAGGGAGCCAAAACCCAAGGCCAGGGAAAGATACAGATGGACAAAGATATTCACATTAAAGACAGAAACAGACAGTTAATTAACTGAAAAGATGTTGTGGGAAGATTTGGAAAAAGACAGGGCAGTGGGACTAACTGGAGAAGTGAGATCTTCATGAGTAAAATGACAAGAATGAGAACATTGAATAAAGGCATTGTCAGATCAGCTGAAATGGTTTGTTACATCAAATTCTGAATCTGCTTCACAGAACACCACAAACAACATAAACTGTTTTTTGTCTGTCTCAAGGTTATGAAAGGATTTGACAACAGGGCATTAATAACAGTAGTAGCCGCACACTGGTCAATAAGTACCGTACTTTGGGTTGAGGTATCTCGAAACTTGCCCACCTGATTTTCTTTTATGCAACCGATCTGTTATTTTATAACTGCCACCATTCATAAACAGAGTGGAACATATATAGACGCCTGCAGTGTCCTGTTCATACTCTCATATATAAGTTAATAAAAAGATTTAAAAGATTTAAAGATTTATGATCCATCCCACAGCAACCCTCATCCAGTCCATTCAAAGATGAGGGCCCAGCATGGAGAGCTGTGCAGACCATGCTAGTGTGTTGTTCAGTAAACTGCACTATCTGCCCAGCATAGAGAATATTGCAAACTTTACTATCATATGCTAACTATCCTCACATCATATTACTGCCTGCAATGAGAAGGTTTGCTGTGTGTGTGTGTGTTTGAATGCGAAACTCATTGTTTGAGAAGGAACACACATGGAGGAAACTATTTTAAATACGAACAACTGGCAGGCTTTTTATTAATCAACAGAGAGACCGAGGGAAGTTTCATGGACAGATGAGGTAAAGTGTTTGAGAATGTCAAAATAAAGTCATTGCCAGACACAACAGCAATATACATCGGCGTGCACATGAATGACAGATGGATGGGAGTTTGGTGTGAGGTCGAATCAGATTTGCTTCGGCAGGTTTGAAGGCGGGAGCATCAGCAGTAGATTATTGGCTTCATTAAGACTGTACTTCATAGCTCAAGCTTCAAACAGCAGATGGAATAAACCAGTGAGATATATTCTGGAGTGGTGAGTATTTCAAGTTAGAAATATTCAGGGCATGCTGTCAAGAATCAGCTCATAGTTAAAGAGATATCCCACAATTGTGACTTGTCTGCTTCAGCTGCAGATATTGGCCAGGGATGGGATGGAAACTGTGGAAGGAAGTGGAGTTTGTAACCAGAGCAGTAGACGGTGACCTCCATGGTCTCAACAGCAAAGGCAATGACACAATGCATTGTGGTTCACCCCTGAAACTGAATAGATCAACATAGTGAGTAACACTGCCAGAGCAGAGAGCGAGACAGTAATTGAACACGTTCATTAATGTAGTTAGTAGTGGTCTGTAGAGTGAATATCTGGACTGAGAGTTTCAACAGGAACAATAATAGTGGAAAGATGTGTAGACTATATGGAATAACCATAATACAGTCATAACTGGTTTATTGAAAACAAAATCTGGACAGTGACACTCACCAGGAACACCAATGATAGCCAGGAAGGGATAATAAAAGTATTGAATAATGACAAGAGCGCAATAGATCTGCGATGATAATGACCACCAATGAAATACAGAAAGATACCAAACATAATCAGATAAGCTCCTGTATATTGTTGGAATATTCCTGTCTAATGTTCTCTGATTCTGATCCATTGTTTGAATATTCCAGTCTAATGGTCTCACATTCTGATCCATATGTTGGCACATTCCAGTCTAATGTTCTCAAATTCTGATCCATTGTTGGCACATTCCAGTCTAATGTTCTCAGATTCTGATCTCTCTATCTCTCTCTCTCTCTCCCCCTCACCCCCCCCCCCCCCACAACCCCCCCCTCCCCCCCGCGTCTCTCTGGATCTGCTTATCCCTGTCAGTGCTGTCGGTGATGCTCCCGCTCATGTTATGGGTTGACACATTGAACGGAGCCCATTTATCATTAAAAGATGGAAACGTTCCACTGGGATAATTAGACTTCATGGAGATTGGCATTAATCGCACTTACTGAACAAATAGGCTCTATTACCCTGTTCAAAACACCACTTTTCATTTACTGGTTTTGAATGGACTGGGTGAGGGTTGCTGAGGGATGGATCATAAATCTTTAAATCTTTAAAATCTTTTTATTAACTTGTATATAAGAGTATGAACAGGGCACTGCAGGCGTCTATATATGTTCCACTCTGTTTATGAATGGAGGCAGTTATAAAATAACAGATCAGTTGCATAAAAGAAAATCAGGTGGACAAGTTTCTAGATACCTAAGTACGGTACTTATTGACCAGTGTGAGGCTATTCCTGGTTTTAATGTCCTGTTGTCAAATCCCTTCATAACCTTGAGACAGAGCATTGAGACTGCTGCTCAGGAACAGGCCGAAGCAATTCTGTCCCTATGGGCCTCTTACAGAGGGATAAGAGGAGGCCATTCAGCCCATATTAGCCTGTTTCTACTTGAAAAGGTGGAAAGCTGGAATATTGGCACATTTTGCCGAAAGAATAATTCAAAACAAAGAGATATGTCGCTGCAGCTGTATGAGGTGTCACTGAGAGGGCACCTGGAGTAAATAGTGTTGTTTGTGTTTCTGTAACTGAGAAGGAATAGACCTCCATTAGATACAGTTTATCAGCTGACCATAATCCAAGGGTTGTTGTCTCATTTAATGTCTCGGATCTATTACACAGGGACAGGAGGAGGCCATGAAGCCTCTTGAGTCTATTTCAGAGGGACAAGAGGAGCTCATTCAGCCTCTCCAGTCTATTACAGAGGGACAGGAGGAGCCTATTCCGCCTCTCAAGCCGGTTACAGTGGGGCAGGAAATATTTATTTAACATTTCAAGTCTGTTGCACATAAATGTTAGTTTTAAATTAGTTGTGGAAAAGGAAAGACCTGATGTAAACATTAAAGGTCTAACTTTGAACAAGGCCAATTTTGAAAGTGTTAGGTGAGCCCTGTGAAAGGCAGATTGGGATACCTTATTCGCAGGTAAAGGGATGGTTGGAAAATGCAAGGCCATCAAAACGTGGTTTCCGAGAGTCCAGAGCCAAAGTGTTCCTGCTAGTGAGATTTGCAAGGCTGGTGGGTGCAGGGAGTGCTGGATGGCTAGATATATTGATGCTCTGGTCAAGGTAATGAAGGAGGCATATTTTAGGTAAACAGAGCTGAGATCAAGTGAATCCCGAGAGGAGTATAAAGGCAGTAAGTGTATAGTCAATGGGGAAATTGGGCCAGAAAAATGTGGACATGAGATGGCTTTAGAAATAGGGTTAACGAGGCATTGAAGCAACTCTACACATCCTTTGATTGCAAAATATTAACTAGGCAGAGAATAGGGCACCTTAAAGATCAGTAAGGCTATCTATGTGTGGAACCATAGGAGATGGAAGGGATAATAAAAAAGTATTTTTCCTAGTATTTAATGTAGAAGAGGTTACAAGAGCGAGAGAATGAAGAAATACATAGTGATATATTGAAAAGTATCTATATTACAAGGAGATGTTGGACATTTTAAAACACATAAAGGTGAACAAATCCCTGGGACCTGATCAGTTGTATCCCAGAATATTGTGGGAAGCTAGGAAAGAAATTTCTCAGCCTTTTGCTGATATATCTGTAACATTGATTTCCACAGGTGAGGTGGCAAAAGACTGGAGGATTGCTAACATAGTGTCATTATTTCAGAAATTAAGGAAAACCTAGTTAACTATAGATCGGTGAGCCTGACGTCAATGGTGACTAAATTGTTGGAGGGGATTTTGAGGGAAACGATGTATAAGCATTTGGAAAGACAAGGACAGAAGAGGGCTTTGTACATTGGAGATCACGTCTCACTGACTCGGTGGAATTTTTTGAGGAAGTGAAGATGATGATTGATGAAGGCAGGACAGTGGATGCTGTCTTCATGGAATTCAGTAAGAAAACCAAAATGTTCTACATGGTTGACTGGTTAGCAAGGTTAGACTGCCTGGGATCCAGGGAGAATTTGCCATTTAGGTCCAAACTTTTCTTGAATATTGGAGACAGTGTGTGACAGTTGGTATTTGTTCATTAAACATTGAGACCTGTGACCAGTGGCGCTGCTCGCAAAGATCAATAGTGGGTCCACTGCCTTTTGTTACTTATACAAATCATTTGCACTTGAGTATATGAAGCATTGTCAGTAAGTTTGTAGATAATTCCAAATTTGGTGGTGTAGTCAACAGTGAAGAATGATCTCTCAGAATATAATGGGAACTTAATTAGGTGAGCTGAGGAGTGGGAGATGGAGTTTATTTTCGATAAATGTGAGGTGTTGCATTTTGGCAACAAAAAATCAGGGCCAGGCATATAGGTAGGATCGTGTCGAAAGTTGCCAATCAAGGATAACTCCATAGAAATTATGGAATCCCTACAGCTAGGAAACAGGATTGTCAGCCCATCAAGGCCGCACCGTCCCTCTAAACAGTATCCCACTGGACAAACCCCAACCCTATCCCTCTCAGCCTGCATTTCCCATGGTTAATGCACCTTGCCCTCACAGCCAAGGGTACTATGCACAATTTAGCATGGCCAACCTACCCTTACCTGTATATCGTTATACTGTCGGAGGGAAACATAGCATCCGGAGGAAACACACACAGACACGGGGAGAATGTGCAAACTCCACATAGCCAGTCAATCAAGGATGGAATTAAACCCAGATCGCTCCCCTGTGAGGCACCTTGTGGTGCAGGTTCTCCGTTCCTTAAAAGTGCCGTCACAGGTAGGCAGCGCAGTGAAGAATGCACTCGGTGTTCTTCCCTTTATTGGTGCGTGCTTTGAGTCTATGCGTTTGCATGATGTGTTGCATCCGTACAGGACATTGGTTTGGCCACTTTTGTAACATTGCCTTTAATTCTGGTCAACCTGCTGTCGGAAAGATATTGTCAAACTTGAAAGGGTGCAGAAGAGATTTAAAAGAATGTTGTACGTGTTGGAGGGTTGGAGTTTCAGGGAGAGGTTGAATAGGCTGGGAGTATTTTCAAGTGTTGAGGCTGAGGGTGGACCTTAAAGAAGTTTATAAAATCAGGAGGGGCATAGAAAAAGTAAACTGTCAATGTATTTTCCCAGGATAGACAATTCCAAATATAGAATATAAAGTCTTAAGGTGAGAGGAGAAAGATTTAAAAAGGGACGTGAGGGACAACATTTTCACTCAGAGTCTGCTGCGTGTATGGATTGAACAGCCAAAAGAGGTGGTGGAGGCAGGTACAGTTAGACCTTCTAAAAGGCACTTGGATGGATACATGCATGGAAAGTGTTTAGAGAGAGATGGGCCAAGTGCTGGCAAGGGAGACGAGATTAATTTAGGATATTTGGTTGGTATAGATGACCAGACCGAAGGATCTTTTTCCATGTTATACATCTCTGAGAGTCTATTGATTCTTGAGTGTTTAACACGGGAACAGGAGGAGGCGATTCAGCTTCTGAAGTCTGTCAGTCAGCTGGTTTGCTCAATTACTGACAGTCAAATACAAAAATAAATCATTCAGATTTTGATGGTGTTTTACAGAAACAGGAGAAAGGCTTTTAGTCAAGAAAAGCTGTAAAGAATGTGAAGAGGCCATTCAGTCCCTCACCTCCATTCCACAGGAGCAGCAGGTGAACACAGAGCTATTGGAGCCTGTTACTCTGTAGCAGGAGGAGGACATCTACTTTCACAAAACTTCGATTAGGAGGCAGTCACTCAACTGCTCGTGACTGGGACACAGGAACAGGAGGGAATCACTCAGCTGCTGATGACTGGGACACAGGAACAGGAGGGAGTCACTCAACTGCTCGGGACTGGGACACAGGAACAGGAGGCAGTCACTCAATTGCTCGAGACTGGGACACAGGAACAGGAGGCAGTCATTCAACTGCTCGAGACTGGGACACAGGAACAGGAGGCAGTCACTCAACTGCTCGAGACTGGGACACAGGAACAGGAGGGAGTCACTCAACCGATCGAGACTAGGACACAGGAACAGGAGGCGGTCATTTGCTCGAAACTGGGACACAGGGAAATCTAGAGGCTAGTGAGGCCCGAGGATCCTGTTATACAGGAACAGGAGGAGGGGACTCACTCCCCACCAGTATGGGACACTGGGAGAGAAGGGAGGTTTTCTTGGAACAAACACAAATATATGAATAATTTGCATTCGTGGTCCACACAATCCTGCCCCAACAATCAGTAAGACCACGGCTGATCTGATGGTGATTCCCTCATTCCATTTTGTGCAGACTGTCCTCTCTGCAGCCTCTGCTCCATTTGTTGGTCATGTTGCAGACCCAGATGCTGCAACAACAGTCACTATGACTCATCCAGAGGGTCGGGTCTAACCGGATGAGTCGGCTTTTTAAGGGTCCAATATCAAGAATGAAAACATAAAATAAAGGTATAGCCAGATGTTTAGTTCTCTCATATTCGCAATCAAACTCACATAACCAGCCCGTCGACTATACTTTTTAGGATGGAGCACTAAGATATGGCTAGCGTACTGCAGAATACAACCCAGCAATGTACAGAATGGAACTCTGTGCAGCCCACACCAATACTTGATCTATAATCATGGGCTAAATGCCCAGCTTGGGAGCTGTGCAGTCCGCACTGGTTCATTCATATACAAACCCAGGCTGTTGCATTGTTCGGTAACACTGTGTTAGATCACTGCCCAGTGTGGGGAAACTTGCAGCCAATGTTGGAAGTGACAGGATGGGCAGCTCCCATCCATTTCCAGCTCCATATCTCCACTGTGCCTTGACAAGGGATGCCATGGATGGAAAATCACTGCGAAGTAGAGATGTAAATGGAAACAGTTTAAATACCAATAGTTCTGATTATGGCGAGTATCACACCAGTCTTGAAACTTGAAATAACTGAGATAATATACAGTGAGATTTTGTGAATGGTGAAAAGTATTTAGAGGGGGATGGTAATGTTATAGTGGTTGTACTGTAAGCCTCCAAATCAGCAATGTGAATCAGAGGAAGAAATATGCAGGAGACTGGGGAGACTTGCAGGAACAATAGGGTTGTTATAAGAGGTGATTTCAATTTTCCTAACATGAACTGGGGCTTCCAGATGGTTAAGAACTTAGATGGAACATAATTATTTAAGTGTGTTCAGGAAAGTTTCCACAATCAATATATAGAATAACCTACTCGGAAGGGACAAACTCGACCTACTGTTGGGAAATAGGGCAGGACAGGTGAAGGAGATAAAGTGGGGGAGCATTTTGGGAAAAGTGACTAGAGTTGTTTTAATTTTAAAATAGTTATGGGAGGGACAAAATTGTTCCACAGATTCAAGTTTTAAACTGGGGCAAGGCGTATGTTGTTGGAGTTAGACGGTGGATTGCAGGGGATGATTGGAGTAGTTTGTTTCGAGGTAAAAGGATCGTGAGCAAGTGGGAGGGCTTTAAAAGTGAGATAACTCGAGTTCAAGGTTTCCATTTTCCTGGGAGGGTAAAGGGAAGTGAGACTGGAAGAGAGAACCCTGGATGTCAAGAGATATTGAGGCACTGACCAGAAAAAAATGAGGCGTGGCTTAGGTTCAGGCAGCTCGTATCAAGGGAATCCCTGGAGGTATACAGTGGATAGAGGATTTCACTGAAGAAGGAAATCAGCAAGGCGAAAAGGGAATACGGGAGAGTCTTGGCTGAGAAATTTAGAGTGAATCCACATTCAGTATATAAACATAAAGAACAACTAGAGAGAGAATAAAATGCTTTAAAATCCAAAACAGGCATGCATGTGTCCAACCTCAAGAGATGGGTGAAGACGTCACCCCTCTGTGTTTACCATGAAGAAAGACATGAAGACCTGTGACCTTTAGGAGGTTAGTTGTCATATCTTGGTACTGTCCATATCACAGTAGAGTTGATGTTGGATTTATTAGAATGCACAAAGTCAGACAAATCCTATGGTCCTGACCAGATATATCCAAGAGCACTGCAAGAGGCAATAGAAAAAGCTTAGAGGCCAAGGTGCCGGAAGTCTGGGCGGTAGCAAATGTTGTGCCCTTATGCAAGAATGGCTGCAAAGAAAAGCCTGGGAAATATAGACCAGTAAGCTTCACGCCTGTTTTCACTAAACAATTTGAGAAGCTTCTGAGAGATAAAATGTGGCTGCATTTGGAAATACAGAGCTTGACTTGGAGCAGTCAGCATGGCTTTGTGCGTGGCGGATCATGCCTTAAAAATTTTGTTATAGATTTTGAGGAAGTGACCAGGAACGTTGACGAGGGCAGTGTGGTAGACATATTCTATATGGATTTCAGTAAGGACTTTGATAAGGTTCCATATGGTAGGCCGCACTAGAAGGTTAGATTGCATGGACTCCAAGGTGAACTGGCAAATTGGCGACACAATTGGCTTGACATTATGAAGCAAACGGCTATGGTGGAGGTATGCGTGTCGGACCGAAAGCCTGTGACAATTGGAATACCTCAGGGGTCGGTGCTGGGCCCATTGCTGCTTGTAATCAATAGCAATGACTTGGACCAGAGTGCACAACGCAACGTTAGTAAGTTTGCAGATGACACTAAAATTAGAGGCATCATTTACAGCGAGGAACATTATCAGAAATTGCAGCAGTACCTTGACCAGCTGAGAAAGTGGGCTGAGAATTGGCAATTGGAGTTTAATATAGATAAGTGCGACGTCTTGCATTTTGGAAAGTTAAATCCAGGTAAGAGTTTAATGATGAAAGAGAGGGCCTTAAGGAGTGAAGTGGAACAAAAGGACCTTGGGGATCAGTTGCACGGTTGTCTGAATTTGAATCGCAGATACACACGACAGTGAAGAAGGCTGTTGGCACATTGGCCTACATCAGGACATTGAGTATTGACATTGGGACGTTATGTTACAGTTGTACAGGATGTTGGCAAGGCTGCAGTTGGAGTATTGTGTTCAGTTTTGTTCACCTTGCTCTAGAAAGGATATTATTGTACTAGAAAAAATGTAGAAGAAATTTAGAAAGATGTCTCCTGGGCTAAAGGGTCTGAGTAATCGGGAGAAGTTGGACAGGTTAGAACTTATTTAGATTAGATTAGATTACTTACAGTGTGGAAACAGACCCTTTGGCCCAACAAGTCCACACCGCCCCGCCGAAGCGTAACCCACCCATACCTACACCTACACCTACATCTACCCCTTACCTAACACTACGGGCAATTTAGCATGGCCAATTCACCTGACCTGCACATCTTTGGACTGTGGGAGGAAACCGGAGGAAACTCGCATGGACTACCTAGTTTCCCGGAGGAAACTCACGCAGACACGGGGAGAACATGCAAACTCCACACAGTCAGTCGCCTGAGGCGGGAATTGAACCCGGGTCTCCGGCGCTGTGAGGCAGCAGTGCTAACCACTGTGCCACCGTGCCGCCCGTGATCTGCTGCGCTTTTCCAGCAATATACTTTTTGACTGAGGTTAATACATTACTCGAGTTATCTCACTTTTAAAGCCCTCCCACTTGCTCACGATCCTTTTACCTCGAAACAAACTACTCCAATCATCCCCTGCAATCCACCGTCTAACTCCAACAACATACACAAGAAGAAGTCTCTACTAGGTAGTCCATGCGAGTTATTTGATCAAATGACATCATTGTTTTTCCATCAAATAACACGTGGTGGCTCAGATGTTAGCATTGCTGCCTCACAGCACCAGGGTCTTGGCTTTGGTTCTGGTCTTGGGTGACTGGCTGCGTGGATTTAACATTCTCACTGTGTCTGTGTGGGTTTCCTCCCACAGTCCAAAGATGTGCAGGTTAGATGAATTAGCCATTGATAAATCACCCATAGTGTTCAGGGATGTTTAGGTTTGGGCATTAGTCAGGGTGGGCATAGGTTAGTAGGGGAATGGGTCTGGGTGGACGACTCTTCAGAGGGTCGAAGTGGACTTGCTGGACCCAAGGACCTGTATCCACACTGTTGGGATTCAACTAATTCTAAATCATTTATGCAAGGCACACCCCTTGCTGCCCACAGTTTAAACCTGGAATCCATTATCCCAGGATGACAACCCGGTATACCAATTATAGGGGTAAGAAGCATGGTTTTGGCTGTATTGCCCTCAAACTGACACATTGTCATTCATGCTTTAACAGTATTGATAATTATTGGGTTATGACAATACTTCTTAAATGTTGTCACTTTAGCTAAGAAAAACAGACTAATCAGGCTTCACTTTGTCTGAGAGGGTTCAATATCTCACAGTATTGACGCCCAGTCCTCAGCATCCCAGGCAATAACATGGGATACAAAATATATTAATTGATAGCTTTTATCTGGGAGATCTACTCCCTACAATCAGTGGGGTAGTTGCAATCTAGTTAGCTTGACAAAGAGTCGCTTATGGTGCCAAATAAAAGAGATAAACCAGCCATAAAGTCTCCGAAATATCTGTCTGGGAAAGACCAAAGGAAGCATTCACACGAAGTATAGTGCATGAGGAAGGACATTCATTTTAAGAACCAATATCCGACCTGGACAGGATATTGGATTTGCCTCCCATCTTTGAAGGTCTTGTTTAATTTTGTCAAACGAATGGACATAGTTCACGTTAAATAAATGATCAAAGAAGGATGTAATGAATATACCAAAATAGGGAAACCCTTCCCCACCCTACCCCCCGTGACCATTTAAAAGGAAACCAGGATTTGCCATCAACATCACGTATTTCCCCAAGATTTCCCATAGGTATGGCCTCCAACTTTGTAAAATTAATCTTAAAGCCCGAAAAGGTGACAAGTGAATTAATGCATTGCATCTTGTGAGCTACCGAAATTGCAGGATTTGACAAAAACAAGACCAGCTGCATACAACATAATTTTATGTGACTTCTATCCCACTTCTGGGGCTGGTATGTTGGGGTAATATTCCCTATTGCGCAGGATGCCACCGAATCTTATATTGTTGCAGGATTGTGGAATTGATCAACCCTCGTGTGCCATTTCTGCCAGTTAAAGAAGAAAATAAAATCCCTACTTGTGAGGTAGATTTGCCTCCAGACATCCACCAGCTCCAGTTATGCACACAAATCCACGAATTTCTTACATTATAACGAGGGTATGGGGGGAACTTTGGACATTCTGTCCACCGTGGGGCCATAAGACAGTCGAAATCTCGTTCTACAATAACGTGCCACGATGCAAGATAACTTAATTTGGGAAATGCATCTACCAGGATTTTAAGAGGGTGCATTGGGTGGTAATAAACATTCAAAATGCTGTAATAATTCCCATAGTTCAAGGCTTTGAGGATTATGATCCTTTCAGGGGTGTTTAATATAATCTAGTAATTTAAATGGAAGATTCTTCCTATGCATTACGATTTTTCCCCATCACTTAGTATTAAAACACGAGAAATAAACCCGATCAAACCTGCCCTGCTTTAACGTCAAATGTTCTTGTCATCAAGGTGCATCTCCTGCAATAGGATAACATTCACCCTCTCTTTTTTAAGACGAGAAAGAACAGTTTTCCTCTTGACTGGCAGATGGCTCCCCTTAATGTTCCAGCTGCACCATTTAAGCACATCATCATCCATAACACACTGCAGCAACATTTGGACTCTAGAGAATTTCATATCGAATTACACATCGCTCAGCATTAATGACAAAAGACTCATCGACCTTAAATCTGTACAAATTAAAACTACTGCAACGAACAAGCTCTCAAAACTTTCCAAAGCTAAAAACATAAAAAAAGAACGAAACAAAATCCAAAGTACCAATGGCACTTGATAGAGTTTTCACTATCCCACCCCCCCCCCCCCCCCCCCCCCCCCCCCCGCCGCCCATTGGGGACTCTTACATATCACAAAACGTTATCTTCTGCCCGCTTCAAATATGGCATCCAGGGCAATTAATAGCAATTAATAGGTGGGCACTTAATCATCACAACTACATTTGTAACTCGCTCCAGCTTGAGCTACACCCCAGACACAAGCAAGGAAAGAGAAAAAGAGTTGTAATAGTATGAAGAAGTTAGAAGTGAGTACTGTACCAATCCCCGACTATAATTTAACACTGGTTAATACTAGAAAAATCCAACAAAATTTCTTTAAGAGAGAAACATGATTATCTCAACATCCAACTTACTTTAAAATGTCCACAAAGTTTTTGCTTTCTCTGGAGAGTGAGACAAGTTCATTGATCCATTCAAAGCAATACGAAGCACCATTGGGTACCGTAAGGAATACTGAATCCTGAGTTCCTTTACTCTTCTCTTGACGTCATCACAATATTTTCTTTTCTGAATCACCGCCGCTAAAAATTCCTGAAAAAGCATAATCCTGGAGCTCGCATGAATTAAAGCCATCGGAATACACACTGAGTTTCCATCAGTCTTCCATCAGTTCTGAATTATATTCCTGGATGTTCAGGAGCCGTGTCATTTGGTACTACTGTCTACATTTTCCCCCACATCGCGCATTCCTGCCAATCCCCGATAATCCTCGACTCCATTGTTATTTATGAACCTTCTGTCTGTGCCTCAAAAATATTCAATATCTCTGCCTCCAATGTTCTGTGGGGAAGAGAGTTACAAAGACCCACAACACTGAGAAAACAAAAATAAAACACAAGCTCTGAGTGTGAGATTGATTTTGCTTTGTCTCCTTATCTGAGGAAGAATATAATTACATTGGAAGCAGTTCGGAGATGTTTCACTTCACGTATTACAGGAATTAGTACCTTTTATGATGAAGGTTTTAACAGGTCACTCTTGGAAAGAGAGGTGCTCTTATTGAAACAGACAAGACCGAGAGGAGAGTGGATCAGATAGATACCCACTGGGTATAGCCCAAATTTATTGTCATTTTTTATAGAATCTCTTCAGTGTGGAGGCACGATATCCCATCCATCAAGTCCACACTGACGCTCCGAACAACATCCCCCCCAGACCTGACCCCCTTTCCCTATCGATGCAACCCTGCATTTCCCATGACTAACCTACCTAACCTCCACATCCCTGGACACTCTGGGCAATTTAGCATGGTCAATCCACTCTAAGTTGCATACCTTTGGACTGTGGGGGGAAATTCGATCATTGTGAGGAAACCCACACTGATACCTACAAAGAGAATGCTCAAACTCCACACAGAGCATCACCCGAGGTTGGAATTGAACCCAGTCCTTGGTAATGGAAGGTAGCAGTGCTAACCACAGATCCACCATGCACATCCGTTAGTTCTATTAGTTAATTGTGGCTGACTAAAGAAATCTGCCTGACTTGCTCCTGCCACTGAACCTGACCCAGTCTGAGACCTTTATGATCGGCCATATCACCATCCTGGTTACATTTAAAATTTGTTGGGAGCAGTGGAGGAGTGGGACTAGAAAAAGAAACAGTGGCTCCCTCTAATCTCAGTCAGAGAAGGGATTAGGAGAAATTCACCAAGTGGAATTTCATTCAAGCGGAAATTCTCTTTCCCAGAAGTTTGGGAAGGCTGAATCTTTGTATTATACTGAGCTTGATATCACCTGATTGCCCATAGACAGGTGAATCAGGGATAGTGGCACATGGAGAGAGAAGTGTAGCTGGGACCACAACAAGATGAGCACGACCTTATTTACTGGTGGAGTAGTGTCAAAGGGCCGAATGGCCCCCTCGTGTCCCACAGCCCTGTGTTCTGATGTTCCAATCAGCCCTTTGGACCTGCTACACAGGGTCAGATCAAGGCCACTCCGATGGTTAGGTGTAGTTTTAGAAATGTACTTGGAAAATCCAGGCTGGGTCAGGAACCAAATCCGCCCCCAATCCCTCTTTCCAGGATTCCCCTCTCTGTAACTTCTGCTCCAGATGTTGGTCATGTTACAGAACCAAATTCACTGGGAATACAGACCCCATACCCCACCCATGGTTAACCAAACAAATCATCTGCTCTCCCTGAATGCAACATTGCACAACACAACTTCCAGTTACTTTCCAAAAGCAGTTAATTTCCAAAAGCATAACATGTGAAATTAATAAATAGGAACAAGAGTAGGCCATTCGGCCCGTCAAGCTAGCCCTGTCATTTAATAAGAACATGGCTGATCTTCTCCAGGTCTCAACTTCACATTCTTGCCGACTCCAATATTCCTCCACACCTCTCTGGGTTAGGGAATTCCAGACATTTACTATATTCTGGGAGAATATACCACTTTGCATCTCAGATTGAAATCGATACTCCTTATTTGGTATCTACATCCTCGAGTGTGACACTCTGCCCAGGAATGGGAGCAACTTCTCAACATGTACCTTCTCAAGCCCTTTCTGTGTCTTGTATATTTCAGCAGTATCACTCTTCATTCATTTAACTCCCAATGAATAATCACCTCACCATTATAGAGATTCTCAATAACTCAACCTTTTCATCCCAGGAACCAGCCTAATTTCCCAACCTAGTTACTTGCTACATCACATGCTGACGTTATGTTTCATACACAGGAAGACTCCAATCTCTTTGTACTGCTCCTTTTTTCAGAGTGCTTTCCGTTAAATAATAGCCTGACTTTTGATTCTCAGTGTCATCTACAAACTCGGAAGTATGTTGCACACAACTCCCTCCTTCAGGCTGTCTGTATAGAGTGTAAATAGCTGATGCCATCGGGCTGTTATGTGTGGTACTCCAGCAGATACACATTTATCATAAAGATCCATTAATCCTGACTCTCCGATTTCTATGTGTTAACCAATCACCATCGCATGTTAATACATTATCCGTCATCCTACGACCTTCTGGCTTGAGTAAGGACTTTTATTTGATAATACCCTGTGGATAATCTCTGGAAAGCCTCTTGTCTACCAGATTCCCACCATATCAAATCCGCTTGTTACATTTTCAGGCATCTCCAGAAAAACGTTGCATGATCTTACAGGGCAAAATATAATTTTCTTTTCACATAACCACACTGACTCTGTGTGAAGCTTTCCTAAATGTCCATGCTGGCCAGGTTTTCCAAATTATACGAGGCCCATCTGCTTTCATTTGGCCCATATGCCTCTAAATGTTTCCCATTCATATGTATGTCCAAATGAGTTTTAAATGTTGCAGCTGAACATGAATCAACCACTCTTCCTCTGGCAGCTCATTCCATTTACACACCACCATCTGTGTAAAAACATTGTCCCTGCGTTCCTTGTAAATGTCCCCCCTTTCACCTTAAACCTATGCCTTCTATGGTTGAACTCTCCCATCCTGTGGAAAAACCCTTGGATATTCGCCCGATCCATACCTCTGATGATTTCATAAGCTTCTGTAATGTCAGCCCCACAATCTTCTACACTCCGTTTGATACTAACTTCAAGGACAAGCGTTTAAAGATAAGCACTGCAAATTTGAAACTATATTAAACATGACAGTAAACAATACTCAGCTCAACCTTCATACTGTTAGTTGTCTTTCTCCATATTACAATACTGAGGCAGTGTGAAACACTTACGAGTGCCAATGAAGAATATTTTTGTCTAAAGGGGGTGAAGATCTCGTCAATGAAAACGAATCTATGGCCAGATCTACATAAGACCATATAGTCAACATTCCCCCTCCTGGCCTCCCTATGGCCTTGTGTGCTTGTGTCTTCCTTATCTTGCACTCAGTAGAGAGAACCCATTTCCCCCAGTTACATCTTAATTTAAACCCGTTTTACATACTCTTCTTTTATCTTTTGTCGCACCTTCTTTTCCCTGTCACCCATTCCCCATCTCTGGCAAGGGATTAAAAGCATATTTTCCAATCATTTTCAGTTCTGAAGAAGTGTCACACAAGACTTGAAACACTAATTCTGTTTCGCTGTCTCTGCAGATGCTGACAGACCTGCTGGGGCACAGAACAAATTTTCAATTAAACAAATAACGATTGATACTGGAAATAAAAATACCAAAAATTGCTGGAGAAATAGGGAGCTTTGTAGAAGGTTCATGGACCTGAAAGTTTATACCTGGATTCATTCCAGAAAATGCTGCAACATCTTCAGCAACTTCTTCAGCAATTTCTGTTTTTGAGCAATTTCCAATGACATATGTCAAAGATGCCCAAACATTCTATCCAACATGGAGCGCCATACAATGGGAACTGAACAATAACGCATAAGTTCCTTGACTCTGAAACTGCAGAAGGCTGGCATCACTGACACTGCAGAGTTCTGAAGAAAACAGAAGGAAACACATTCACTTCCAATACAGAAGATGACATTACTGAAAGGAAAAGATTCAGATTAGTACCTTAAATTGATTGAGTTAAAGTAACAAATTGGAGGCGTGACACCAAGGAAAGAATTTCAGCAGAATGAGACTATGAAAATGGAAGGGTTGCCGCATCAGAAACCAGAGTAGGTCACTGAATACAGGGCTGTTGGGTGAATGGGTCTCGGTGTGAACTGGGAGAGAGTCAGTGGAATTGAATTGTAGATATTGCAGCTTAAACTGGGTTATCAGCTGATGCTGTAGAGCACAGCAGCAGCAGAAGCAGAATTGTATTCAATGACAATCGGTAACCTTTCCCTCAGGATAACCCCTCAGTCCACCATTACGATCAAGCCGATCTCTGGTTCAGTGACGAGTGTGGGTGAAGATGCCAGGGTCAGTACCATGTGTACCTTTACCTGATGACAACCCATTAAAGCTACCGCAATTGACTGGTTACATTCGAAACAGCAGAACTAAAATCTGGTACAGAGGCAGAAATGATCCCATGACTAACAAATCTGATCGAAGCTCTGTCATCCAGCCAAATCCAAGCACAAATGTCGATGGACCATTAAACAACTTACTGGAGGAGAGGACTCCACCAATATCCCCATCCTAAATAATGGAACAGTCCTGGACATCAGTGTAAAAGTCAAGTATGTAGTGTCTGCACTATCCTCAGTTAGACATGTTGAGTGGATGATCCACCTCAACCTATCATGATGCCCACAGAATCACAGATGAAAGTCTTCAACCAAATTGATTCGCTGTACGTGGCATGAAGAAACAGCTGAACACAGTAGATACGACAAAGGCAATGGGCCCTGACACCATTCCTGCAGTCGTGCTGAAGACTTGTGCTGCACAACAAGCTGTGTCCCTGGGGAAGCTGTTTCATTCCATCTCCAACTCTCACATCTCCCTGGCAATGTGGAAAATTACTCAGCTATATCCAGTTCCCGAAGAGGGGAATAAATACAATCTGACCGATTACCACTCCATCAGTCCCATCACGACAGTCAAATTGGTGGGAGTTCTTTTTTTAACAGAGTTGTCAAGCAGCACAGAAATAACCAGCTCAGTGTGGTTTCCGATAGGTCTCCATGCCGAGATGGTGCTGTTGTGGCATTGTCATTGGATTACTAATACAGACCAAGCTAATGCTTGGGCAGCTGGGGGCAGCTGGTGGAATAATAAAAACAATTATTAACATATCGAGATCTAAAATCTGGTGTCAGTAACAGTGATCTTGTGTCCAATGTTGATTGTAAACATCGATCTCCTTACCCAATGTACTTTCAGGAAGTGAATCTCCCGTGCTTTCCTGGTCTGGCCTAAAAGTGTCTCCAGACACATAGACATGTGATACACTCTTCAATGGTCTCTGAAACAGCCAAGGAAAACACTCAATTGTATCAACTGGTCCGAGCTCTTAAAGGATATACCCGGAGAGAACACCCGGCCCCAACCTCGGTGTCAGAAAAGGGAACGGGAAACATAGTCCTGTTGACCCTGCAGAGACCTCCATCCTTACGTCTGACGGTTTGTGACAATATTTACAGCGCTTTCCCACAGAATGCACAGGAACATCAGGAAATGAGTATGTCACACAACACATTGAGCTTTCCCTGTGCTAGTTAATGGTCGAACATCTCCTTAATGCAGTTTTAACCATACAATATTTGTATGCCTTAATATGTTTAAGCATTGTGAAATATAAAATGAGAACTGGTGTAGTCCCTTCAGCCCATCAATCTTGCTCCTCCATTTAATATACAGGCGGTTCTCAGATAATGTGTGTTAATTATATACAATTTGGCTGCAATGTGATTTATGAACCTTTTTCCATAAAATGAACTCCCGTTCATTGTGACGCAATTCCTTGCCGGGAACCAACTGAACAGCAAAACCCAGCCTCTCTCTGCAAAATGTACAATCAATGTGTTCAACTGAAACAGGAATGCAATCCGCTCTGGAAGCCTTGAATCTGAGCCTGAAACGGAGAATTGTAATCTTCCTTTCGAAAGAACTTTATTTCAAACTGTGGGAGAATCGTGAGAAGTGGAATTTCCCCATCGGCATCACGTGTTCAGTCAGCCCCACGCACTTTCTGGTGAAGAGTGTGGTGACAGGTACACTGCTGTAGTCAGTAACTGTAGTTTGAAAGTGTTTCATTTAGAGGACAGTTTCATTACAATATGTGATTAAAAGATGTATTTTGACTGTGCTCGAGTGTGTTAGACTAAATGTAATTTTTGGTTTTATTGATATATTTGGGGGTTCACCCCTTACCCTCTTTTTCCCATAGACCCCATTATTTATATTACATGATTTTCTACAACACCAGGAACACAGCGACTGCGTTATTGGAGAACAACCTGGACTGATAGCTGATCTATCTTCACACGATACTCCTGCTCTCTCCATATCCCTATAATTTCCAGAAATCCTTATTTATATTCAGCGCCTTGGTTTCCACAGCCTGATTTGGAAAGTGTACCCTGGTTTGCCAGTCTCTAAGTGTAGACATTTATTCTCATCCCAATGCAAAGTGGCCTGTCTGTACCTAATATTGTGGCCCCTTGTTTTAGAATCCCGAGCCAGGGGAATTACCACACCTGCTTCCAATTTGTCTCGCTCTGTCAGAGTTTTATATACTTCACTGTCATCACCACTCATTTTCCTAAACGGCATGGAATACAAGCCCAGTCACCCCAAATTCTGCTCCCACAACAAGCCTGTTGTCCCAGAGATCAGTCTGGTCATCCATCACTGCTCTCCATCAATGTCAGGTTTGTCCTTTATTGGGTAAGGAGACCAAAGCTGCACACAATGCTGCACAATGTTTGAGATGGGGCTCACCAAGGCCCTGTTCAGCTGCAGTAAGATGCTATTACTCCTGTACTCAATTCCCTTGAAATGAAGGTGAATACACCATTTATCTGCCTTCCTGCTTTCTGCTCCTGCAATATTGCTTTCAGTGGCTGGTGTACAGGGAGAACCAGATTCATTTCAATGTTACAGTTCCCCACTTGCTGGGTCTATATACACTGGTCAGCGTGCCAATGCCATTCCAAGTATTGACTTTTGGCTTCAGAACTCACTGCCCTACATGGACCTAGAGTGCTGCGCAGAAATAAATAAAAATGCAGCTTAAGTTCCTTTATGGAGCAACATTTTTCAACCACGCCCTTTTCAAAGGAGAGGCTGCCATATTATTGTTCCAATCAAAGTGCACAACATCTCATCTCTACCATTGCTCTCCATCTGCCACGTATTTTCCCAGTAATTCTACTTGTCTCAATCACTTTGGAGCTTTTTTACATCCCCCTCACCCACTCACATGTTGACATTGTTCAGTGCTGTCAGCAGAGTTGGGAATATTGCATTTGAGCCCCTCAACAAAATATATGATGTGTATTCGGAATAGCTGCGGCCCAAGCCTCGATCCTTGATATATCCTCCTCGCCTTCCATGTTATTAAAAATAAACATTGTTTTATTCCTATTCAGTGTTTCGTGCCAGCTCTCTCATTCTTAAACTGTGACCATATATTAGCCTCAGTCCCACAGGATTCGAATTCGCACAATACGCTTGGGCTTTATCAAAAATATTTCTGAGATTCCACTCGTATTGCATTGATAGCTTCTCCATAATTTTGCTAAAAGCCACTTTCTCAAATATGATTCCCATTTCATAAATCTCTGTTGACTTTGTCTCTACCCGTTAATGTCAATCCGCTACTTCCTCTAAACTGTTTAGTTGCTAATTTCATTCTAGTCCCTTTTTCTCACCAGACTAGATCCCTAGTATTGCTAGGAAGTTTTCTTTTTTGTTTTGTTTTCTTCTGTGGAGGCATAACTGAAACATTTGCTCCATGGTTCTGCTATTTCCCGGTCCTCAATAATCTGGTATCAAACTGTAAGAAAGCTGCACATTTCTTTCTCTTAATTTTGCCATTGGCATATTTTCAGAAAATATTATAAGTTCTGTCTTATAAACTTTGTTAAGATATTCTTCAGAAAGCTATCAATGCATATTTTAAGGTACTCAGTGATTGGTTTCCACAGCCATGCAATCACAGAAGCAAAGATGCTGTACCATCAGAAATACAGCACGGTCTAAATGAGGCCCATTCCCGATACGATACCCGTAGCCGTGAATCTTAAGGCATTTCAAGAGCACAACTGCGTATTTTCTAATGGTTTTGAGTTTACAATGACGACTCCCCTCTCAAGAATTGCATTTCAGACCCCAACATACTCTGGGTGAAAAGCAATCCTCAAATCCTCACTAAACCACAAACCCTTCACTTTATAAGTGTGGCCCTTTGACTAAAAGGAACAGGTGCTGTCCATCCATCTTGTTCATGCTCCTCGTAATCCTATCCTTCTGAATCACTTCCACCTCAGCCTCCTCCCCTCCAATCTAAACAACCAAAGCTTATCCAACTTCTCTCCATAGCTGATACGCTCCATCCCAGGGAACATCCTGGTGAATCTCCTCTGCACCCCCTCCAGTGCACTCACATTCTTTCTGTTATGCGGTTTCCAGAACGATACACAGTATTCCATCTTGGACTCACCAAAGTTCCGCATAGCTCTTATGTGCCTCAATGAATCAAGGTTATGTTTACAGTCCCCTATGCTTTCTCAAATTTTGTATTAACCTGTCCACCACATTCAGGGATGTGTGTAGATGCACCCTCTGACCTTCCTAGTGTGCTGCCATTCATTGAGTACTCCCCTGTCTGGTTCGTTCTTCCAAAGTATATCACCTTATATTTATCAGGGTTACATTCCATCTGCCATTGATCTTCCCAGCTGACCATTCCATCTGTATCTTCCTGTAACTTAAGGCCTTCCTCCTCAGTGCCAACTAACCGGCCAATTTGCATATCAGACACAAACTTACTAATCACACTCCCCACCCCTCGTCCATATTCACAGCTTTATCATTTACGAGTACCCCAAATATTAAAGTTAAAAATCACACAACATGAGGTTAGAGACCAACAGGTTTGTTCGGAGGCACTAGCTTTCGAAGCGCTACTTCTTCATCAGGTGATTGTGCGCTTTGATGAAGAAGAAGCACTTCGAAAGCTAGTGCCGCGGAATAAACCTGGTGGAGTATAACCTGGTGTTATGCGATTTTTAGAATTGTACACCTAGTCCAACCCCGGCACCTCCGAATCACAGATAATAAGGGAGACAGCACTGATCCCTGTCGTATACCACTGGACACTGGCCTCCAGTCACACAAGCAGCCGTCTACCACCAGCTTCTGTCTCCTACCACTAAAGTTCATTTGGATGCAATTTGGCAAGTCACTAATGAGTCCGACCTGTTCCCTGGTCATTCTGTTCCGCTGGACACTTTTGTAGAATATCTGGGAATTCTCCCTAACTTGCCCTGCCAGCAGGTTTCCATGCCGCTGTGTTAGTTAGTCCCCTAAGTGTGCAGAATATCTTCCTTATTGCAGCCTTAAATGGTCGTCCTTTATCCTGCCATTATTTCACTTGAATGTGGATTAAACAGCCGGAGAAATATCCTGTTCATTTCCAACTTGTCACATGTTTTGTGAATTTTATAAATTTCACAGTGACCCACCTCACATTCTTTGAAACTCTGGAGAACACAGGCCGAGTTTCCTCATCACGCAATCTCGCCAATTGAGGGATTAATCTGGAGAATGTCCATTGAACTTCCACTGTGGTCAGTATATTCTTTCTCAGATTTGGTCAGCATAAATGTACTCAATATTCCAGGCATAGTACTCACCGACACGCTGTTAAACTGCTTCATCATGTCTTTAGATCTATATTCTGACTCTCTTGAAGCAAGGCAATCCAAACTTTAACTTACCACTTGCATATATTCCTCCTAATACCCTTCACATTCATTGCATTTACGAACTCATTGTGTGAGTTCTTATAGAAAGCCTTCTGATAATCTAAAATATGCAGGTTCTACTGGTTTCCCAATATCTGTGCTGTAAGAATCAACTTCAAACAATTCCAAAGCTTGTCAAATATAGTTTCCCTTTCAGAAATACATACTGATTCTCTCCAATGTTGCTGTTAATTTCTATATAACGAATATCACATCCTATATAATAGATTCCAACGGTGCCACGTGACAGAGAGGCAAAGAATAGGGAGAGAGTGCAGTTGAACACGTGGCTGCAAGGATGGTGTAGGAGGGAGGGCTTCAGATATTTGGACAATTGGACTGCATTCTGGGGAAGGTGGGACCTGTATAAACAGGACGGGTTGCACCTGAACCAGAAGGGCACCAATATCCTGGGGGGTAGGTTTGCTAGCACTCTTCGGGGGGGTTTAAACTAATTTGGCAGGGGGATGGGATCCGGACTTGTAGTCCAGCAAGTAAGCTAGCTGTGTGTCAGGATGTCCAAGACTGTAGGGAGGCTGTGGAGAAGGTAGCACTGACAGGGACTACTTACGGACACAGAGATGGGCTCAAGTGCGTATACTTCAATGCAAGGAGTATCAGAAATAAGGTGGGTGAACTTAAGGCATGGATCGGTACCTGGGACTACGATGTTGTAGCCATCACGGAAACATGGATAGATGAGGGACAGGAATGGCTGTTGGAGGTTCCTGGTTACAGATGTTTCAGTAAGATTAGGGAGGGTGGTAAAAAAGGAGGGGGGGTGGCATTGCTAATTAGAAATGGTATAACGGCTGCAGAAAGGAAGTTTGAGGGAGATCTGCCTCTGGAGGTAGTATGGGCTGAAGTCAGAAATAGGAAAGGTGCAGTCACCTTGTTGGGTGTTTATTATAGGCCCCCCAATAGCAGCAAAGATGTGGAGAAACAGATTGGGAAACAGATTTTGGAAAGGTGCAGAAGCCACAGGGTCGTAGTCATGGGCGACTTCAACTTCCCAAATATTGATTCGAAGCTCTTTAGATCAAGTAGATTGGATGGGGCGGTGTTTGTGCAGTGTGTCCAGGAAGCTTTTCTAACGCAGTATGTAGATTGTCCAACCAGAGGGGAGGCCATATTGGATTTGGTACTCGGTAACGAACCGGGACAAGTGGTGGGCTTGTTAGTGGGTGAACATTTTGGTGATGGCGACCACAATTCTGTCACTTTCACCTTGGTTATGGAGAGGGATAGGTGCACACAACAAGGAAGTTTTTACAATTGGGGGAAGGGAAATTACGATGCTGTAAGACAGGATTTGAGGAGCATACGTTGGGAGCATAGGCTGTCAGGGAAGGATGTGGTGGAAATGTGGGACTTTTTCAAGGAGCAGATACGACGTGTCCTTGATATGTATGTACCGATCAGGCAGGAAAGAAATGGTCGTGTGAGGGAGCCTTGGTTGACGAGGGAGGTTGAATGTCTAGTAAAGAGGAAGAAGGAGGCTTACATAAGGTTGAGGAAACAAGGTTCAGACAGAGCAGTGGAGGGATACAGGATAGCCAGAAGGGACCTGAAGAAAGGGATTAGGAGAGCTAAGAGAGGGCATGAAAAATCCCTGGCGGATAGGATCAAGGATAACCCCAAGGCATTCTATGCGTATGTGAGAAACCTGAGAATGACGAGAACGAGGGTAGGTCTGATCAAGGACAGTGGTGGGAGACTGTGTATTGAGTCGGAAGAGATAGGAGAGGTCTTGAACAAGTACTTCTCTTCAGTATTTACGAACGAGAGGGACTGTATTGTTGAAGAGGAGAGTGTGAAACGGACTGATAAGCTAGAAGAGATATCTGTTAGGAAGGAAGATGTGTTGGACATTTTGAACAACTTGAGGATAGACAAGTCCCCCGGGCCTGACGGGATATATCCTAGGATTATGTGGTAAGCAAGAGAGGAAATTGCAGTACCGTTGGCAATGATCTTCTCGTCTTCACTGGCAACGGGGGTGGTACCAGGGGACTGGAGAGTAGCGAATGTTGTGCCCCTGTTCAAAAAAGGGAATAGGGATAACCCCGGGAATTACAGGCCAGTTAGTCTTACTTCTGTGGTAGGCAAAGTAATGGAAAGGGTACTGAGGGATAGGATTTACGAGTATCTGGAACGGCACTGCTTGATTAGGGACAGCCAGCACGGATTTGTGAAGGGTAGGTCTTGCCTTACAAGTCTTATTGAATTCTTCGAGGAGGTGACCAAGCATGTGGATGAGGGTAGAGCAGTGGATGTAGTGTACATGGATTTTAGTAAGGCATTTGATAAGGTTCCCCATGGTAGGCTTATGCGGAAAGTCAGGAGGCATGGGATAGAGGGAAATTTGGCCAATTGGATAGAAAACTGGCTAACCGGTCGAAGTCAGAGAGTGGTAGTAGATGGTAAATATTCAGCATGGAGTCCAGTTACAAGTGGAGTTCCGCAGGGATCAGTTCTGGGTCCTCTGCTGTTTGTAATTTTTATTAATGACTTAGATGAGGGAGTCGAAGGGTGGGTCAGTAAATTTGCAGATGATACAAAGATAGGTGGAGTTGTGGACAGTGAGGAGGGCTGTTGTCGGCTGCAGAGGGACTTAGATATGATGCAGAGCTGGGCTGAGGAGTGGCAGATGGAGTTCAACCCTGCCAAGTGTGAAGTTGTCCATTTTGGAAGAACAAATAAGAATGCGGAATACAGGGTTAATGGTAGGGTTCTTGGTCAGGTGGAGGAACAGAGGGATCTTGGGGTCTATGTACATAGATCTTTGAAGGTTGCCACTCAGGTGGATAGAGTTTGTAAGAAGGCCTATGGAGTATTATCGTTCATTAGCAGAGGGATTGAATTCAAGAGTCGTGAGGTGATGTTGCAGCTGTACAGGACTTTGGTTAGGCCACATTTGGAGTACTGTGTGCAGTTCTGGTCGCCTCACTTTAGGAAAGATGTGGAAGCTTTGGAGAGGGTGCAGAGAAGATTTACCAGGATGTTGCCTGGAATGGAGAGTAGGTCATACGAGGATAGGTTGAGAGTTCTCGGCCTTTTCTCGTTGGAACGGCGAAGGATGAGGGGTGACTTGATAGAGGTTTATAAGATGATCAGAGGAATAGATAGAGTAGACAGTCAGAAACTTTTTCCCCGGGTACAACAGAGTGTTACAAGGGGACATAAATTTAAGGTGAAGGGTGGAAGGTATAGGGGAGATGTCAGGGGTGGGTTCTTCACCCAGAGAGTGGTGGGGGCATGGAATGCGCTGCCCGTGGGAGTGGTAGAGTCAGATTCATTGGCGACCTTTAAGCGGCATTTGGATAGGTACATGGATGGGTGCTTAATCTAGGATAGAAGTTCGGCACAACATCGTGGGCCGAAGGGCCTGTTCTGTGCTGTATTGTTCTATGTTCTATGTTCTAGTTTCCCCACAAATGCTAAGTTAATTGGTCTGCAGTTCTCCACACTATCTCTTCTTCCCTTTGTAGATGCTAGTATCCCTATTGTTCATCTATAGTGCTTGGATCAATTTACTAATGTCCATTTACCTACAACGGCTACCAGACTATGCAGAATGCACTGAGTAATAGAACACAGTCAACGACAGTGCAATTAATACTTCTATTAGTCGATTATTTCTGAAGGTTTTGGTATGAAGTACATCTGGTTTGTCAAGGTTAGCAATGCTTAATCCAGCTGCATGTTCAAGTAAAGCCTTGTTTGTGATATAAATTGACTTTATATTTTTCGATCCACAAGTCCTATATGATCACTTCGTATTTCTGGGTGATTTTCTGGATCTTCCTCCATGAAAACAGATGTAAAGTAACTGGCTATTTCCCAGTTGTCCAGAATAAACCCACCTCTCCGATTGCAGATTTCCACATTTGACTATGTTTTTTTTTCCTTTGAAATTTGGATCATAGATTTATGCAGTCTTTGTGTTCCTATTTGTTTGCATGCATGGTCGCTTTTTCATTTCCTTACCAGTTTCATGGCCCTCCTTTTCTGGATCATAAATTTCTGAGAATTCTCAGGATTCCACACTGTCTGGAATTCTTCCTGTGTTTAATATAATCTTTAATTTATTATGCTAATCATTTTAACTCACTTTCTCACTCTTGGGTGTTTTACCTGAAATAAATAGATATATTTTTCAGACTTTGTAGTATTTCTATAAATCTCATGGTTCTGACTAGATATATTCAGGAACACTGCAGGAGGACAGGAAAGAAATAGTGGGGCCCTGGTTGATAATTTTGCATCATTGGTAGCCAACGGGTGAAGTCCTGGAGGACTGGAGGGGAGTGAATGCTGTGCCGTTATTCAAGAAGGGCTACAAAAAAAAAACGGGGAACTATAGACCAGTAAACCTAAAATCTGTAGCAGGTAAGTTACTTGAGAAGATTCTGAGAGAGAAGATATACATGCATTTGAAAAGACAGGGCTTTGTGAATGAGGCATCATGGCTCACAAATTTGTTCGGCTGCTTTGATGAAGTGACCATTAACTTTGACAAGGGCATGGTTGTACATATAGTCTATATGGATTTCAGTACGGCCTTCAATAAGGTTCCACATGGTACGCTGCTCTGGAAGATTAGATCAGATGGAATTGAGGGGGAGCTGGAAAATTAGGTCCAAAATTGGCTTGATGATAGGAAGAAGAGGGTAATCGTGGAAGGATGCTTGTCAGACTGGAGGCCTGTGATGAGTGGAATGCCTGAGTGGTCGGTGCTGGGACCATTACTGTTTGTTTCAAGCATATATATGCATATATTACACGTATCTATGATTTAGATGAGAATGTACAGGCATGATTTGTAAGTTTCAAGGTGACACTAAAATAGGTGGTATCGTGGACAGCGAGGAAGGTTGTCAGAAATTTCAGAAATTATAGCAGTTCCTTGATCAGGTGGGGAAGTGGGCCGAGAAATGGTAAATGGAGTGTAAAACAGATAAGTGTAAATTCTTGCATTTTAGACAGTCAAATCAAGGTAGGGGTTTCATGGTGAATGGCAGGGCCTTAAACGGTTGCAGTGGAGCAGAGGTACCTTGGAATTCAGGTGCACAGTTCTCTGTACGTGGAGTCCCAGGTAGACAAAGCAGTGAAAAAGGCATTTGGCACACTGTCCTCCATCAGTTAGAGCATTGAGTATCGAATTTAGCGAGTTATTTAGCAGTTATACAAGATGTTAATGAGTCCTTACTTGAAGCGTCATGTTCAGTTTTGTTCACTTTGCTCGAGGAAGGGCGTCATTTAACTGGAAAGAGTGCAGGAGAAATTTACAAGGATGTTGCGAAGACTCAATGGTCCGAGTTATAGTGAGAGGTTGAACAAACTAGGAGTTTGTACTTTAGAATATATGAGGCTGAGGAGGTTCTGTTAGTAGTGTAAAAGATCATGGGAGGCATAGATAGAGTCAATGCACTCAGTCTTTTTGTCCCCCAGGATTGGGTAATCACGGACTAGAGGGCATCAATTTAAGGTCAGAGGGGAAAGAGTAAAAGGGAACCTGAGGGGTAATTTATTTAACACACAAGGTGGTATGCATATGGGATGAACTGCCAGCAGAAGTGATTGAGGCGGGTACATTCACAAAATTGAAAATACATTTGGACAAATACACAGGTAGGAAAGGATTAGAAGGATACGGGGAAATGGCAGGGAAATGGGGTTAGTGTGAATGGACATTTTGTTCAGAATGGACCAGTTTGGGCCGAATGACCAGTCTCTGTGCTGTCAGACTATATGGGTCTAACAATCATTGTTCTCCTACTGAATGTTATATTGTATTTTCCCAATTCACTGGAGTGAACTTGACCCTCTACCCTCTGGGCTTCCATGATGTTTAACCAGAATGTTCACACGTTCCACGTTGAATACAGACGCCGTGTAAAATACAACATATTAATGTCACTACTCCTCCAAAGCTGCTTCAGAGCAAGGTTATAATTAGTCCTTCCGACCACACAATAGACAAGAGACAATAGACAAAAGACAATAGGTGCAGGAGTAGGCCATTCTGCCCTTCGAGCCTGCACCACCATTCAATATAATCATGGCTGATCATCCTTAATCAGGATCACACAACACCAAATCCGAAATAATCTGCTCTCTAGTTTGGTTCACAACATACTCTTCAACCTACCTGATATACACTAAAGGAATTTATTTTTCACAACATTAGCAGTCACTTAGTTAACTCAGTTTCGATGCAACGTGACACCATGCATTATTACTGCAGAACCCACGAGTATTTGTTACTCATTCACAGAATGAGGGCTTAGCTGGATAACCAGCATTTACTGGCCATGCCAGACGGCAGTTAAGAGTCAACGGCGTTGCCTTGGATCTGGAGTGACATGCAGCCCAGACCAGATAAGAACAGCCGTTTCCTTCCCTAAAGGACATTAGTGAACCAGATGAGTTTTACCAACAATCAGGAATGGATTCCTGATCATCATAAACCCTTGATTCCAGATACTTATTGAATTCAAATTCCACAATCTGCTATGGCAGGATTTGAGACCATGTCCCCAGAACATTACCTGGGTCTTTGGGTTAAGAGCCCATTGCTAATATCAGTATGTCATAGCTTCCCTTTGCATATAGTTGCATATATAATTTCCAGAGCATATGATGCAAAATATTTGCGCGACAGTTTTGGTTCAGATATATAACACAACAAGTTTGTTTCTCCTTGCTATTTGTAAGACCCACCCAAACTGATTCTGTGGAATCTGAGGGACAGAGCCTGTGTCGTTATTTGTGATAGACTTGGATAAGACATTCGGGTAGGCTCACCTCGATGCTGAGATGATCTCAAGACAAGTCCAGCAATATAGGACAAGCATCAATATCCATTCTGCTCTGTCAGGATAAGTGTCACCGTATATTCTCACTGCTCCCTCAAAGTCACTGTAAATCTGTTATAGCACCTCCCCCCGACCAAGGCTCACACTCTATCTCCAATAAGGCTCAAGCACGACCACACTCACTGTTGAATTCAGCACCTTCCCTCCCCCACATTTTGTGTCCCTGATGTAATAGCCCCACACACTAATAGGACGACATGGATACAACACTGTGGACAGACTCCCTCCGGCAACCTCACCACGTCACATGTCACCTACCACAGCACTAACAGCAGGACCATCCACTTCCACCCTCACTCATTCCCTCCCTTTCTCCCATTCTACGAGAAGCAGCCTGGAATGGGACAGAAAGGGCCAACCCGGGTGGCGGAGAGCCGGATATCCGTTCCCTCATCCCCCTACCCAGATATGTGGGGAGGATCCTGGAGAGCTCCGGAGAGGACCAAGAGGCCTTTTGTGGAGTATCTGAAATGTCCACGTCCCACCAACCGAATAAGGAGCAGTGTTCAGTAAAGAGCAATTCTCAATTCAAACCTGCTGTCAGTTCCAACCTCATCTCTCTCACTCGCAGAACAGATACCCCATTGCACACAGACTATTGGTAAATACTCCAATATACTAATATGCACAATGCATACAAGGAGATAAGCATGCACACACGGAGAAGAACACAAAGACATAAACAGTCACACACAAATAGACACAAACACAGATAGAAACACACAGGCTGATACAAAGACAGACAGACATAGTCACACAAGTACAAAAATAGCAAGCAAATAGACACACAGACACATAAATGCACATTAAGACACAGACAAGAGTGCCATTAAGACACGAATAAATAAGTTTTTGATTTATAAGGAGATCAAGGATTCGAGGGAGAAGGTAGGAGAATGATGTTGAGGAACATATTAGAAATGACTGAATGGTATATCAGACTCGATGGACCAAATGGTCTCATTCAGCTCCTTTTTGTAATGCTGGTGTGGTGTTATGCTATCAGGTATTCTCTTCCTGAGACAGCAGCAGCATCATATTTGATTGAAAACTGTCAGTGGTAATGTGGGAAAAGATTGGAGGGCAGAATGGTTAATGTCTATTCCTAGTTATTATACCACTTTATCCGAAAAGGGACAGTGATTTGATATGAGGTTAACACAGTTTTTTAAAAAGATGTGTCCCACAATGAAAGAAGGATGTCCCTTTCCCTTTACTGTTGTGCTATCTGTGGTGTCCTCATCCTCAGGGAGCAGTGAAGACTCGGTTAATTAAGATATTTTAGTTTGAGCTTGACTGATGTTTGCTGGACAGGAGAGTCAATGTTGATTGGGAACAGACAGGAGACGGATGGTCAGACACACTCGGATCAGCCATGAGCATTCTGAATGGTACAGCCGAATGGCCAACTGCTGCCCCTTTCCAATCTGTTGTTCCCTTAATCCACCCTCCCAGCCATTACAGGAATATACTGCTGCCCCTATCCCATGCGTTGTTCCCTCAATCCACACTCCCGGCCGTTACAGAGATATACTGCTGTCCCTACCTCATGAGTTGTTCCCTCAATCCACCCCTCAAAGCAGTTATAGAGATATACTGCTGACCCTACCCCAATCCACCCCTCAGTGTGATTACAGGGTAGAGGATCATCCCATTCAGCCAGACTGGATCGTTACAATGAGATGGGAGGAGGCCATTCTGCCCCTCTAAGGAAATACACAGAAATATAGAATGAAGTAATTCAGCTCATTGAGTACATTACACAGCCCAGGAGGAGGCCATTCAACCTGCCTGAAGTGCTGCACAGGAACACGGATGTTGTCACTAACAGGAAATAGACAGTAATGATATATGATTTTTAAAAATAAAACTGTAACTAGTTTTGACTCAGAGATCACTGTAGGGTCATCAATGATCAATAATCTATGTAAAATATCTGGATGAAGGGACTGAATGGATCAAAGCTGAACTACCTTGTACACCAAAATGATCATTCAATAGATCTTCAAATGGAGGTAGTGAATCTGCATTATGATGTAGACAGGGAAGGTTAGTGAGCATACCCTCAGCAGAAATAATATAATGTGAGGTGTCTATTGCAGTCGGGAACAATTTAAATGGAGAGAGATTGCAAAACTCTGTGATGCAGATGTTTTTCATATTCTTGGTACATGTATCATATGAAGACTGTCTGCAGATGCAGCAAGTGATTCAGAAGGTAAGTGGAATGATGCTGCTTGTGGCAACGTGTATTGGGTTTAATTAGGAATATTTCACTGTATCTGCACAAGGATTGCTGAGACCACATCAGATACACTGGGTGCAGTTCTGATCCTCTAAACTAAAAAAAGGATTCAATTCCTTTCAAAGAGTCGTGAGGTGATGTTGCAGCTGTACAGGACTTTGGTTAGGCCACATTTGGAGTACTGTGTGCAGTTCTGGTCGCCTCACTTTAGGAAAGATGTGGAAGCTTTGGAGAGGGTGCAGAGAAGATTTACCAGGATGTTGCCTGGAATGGAGAGTAGGTCATACGAGGATAGGTTGAGAGTTCTCGGCCTTTTCTCGTTGGAACGGCGAAGGATGAGGGGTGACTTGATAGAGGTTTATAAGATGATCAGAGGAATAGATAGAGTAGACAGTCAGAAACTTTTTCCCCGGGTACAACAGAGTGTTACAAGGGGACATAAATTTAAGGTGAAGGGTGGAAGGTATAGGGGAGATGTCAGGGGTGGGTTCTTCACCCAGAGAGTGGTGGGGGCATGGAATGCGCTGCCCGTGGGAGTGGTAGAGTCAGATTCATTGGCGACCTTTAAGCGGCATTTGGATAGGTACATGGATGGGTGCTTAATCTAGGATAGAAGTTCGGCACAACATCGTGGGCCGAAGGGCCTGTTCTGTGCTGTATTGTTCTATGTTCTATATATGTTCTATGTTCAAAGATGCTTCCCTTTACTCATTCCTGAAATGAAGGCCTTTCGTTATCAGGGATTATCTGTTTAGATCTTAGATGAGAAATCTTACTGAACTACGATTTTCAGAGAAGTCTTTCAGCTGGATACATATTTTCGCTTGTTAAGAAGACTAAAGCTAGATTTTTTTTTGAATGAGATGCATTGGTATTAACACAAATATTATGAAGATATCAACCCATTTGTAAAAATTACGCAGATGCATATAAGCATCTCATCAAATCATAAAACGAGCACATTATTTTCTTTTGCGAATGAAAGGCACTGTGCACAACAACTGCAATGATGCTGCATACAGCATACAGTCTATTATCATCCATTCCAAAGAATGTACATGGAGAGTGCACATGGTCCACTTTGGTGTTCAGTTGACATTCTTGTATTTTTCCACACAGAGACGGAGAAAAATATTACTTGCTTCAGAAGCAGCAGCCAATTGGTCTCTCTCTCTCTCCTACTTTGTTCTGCCTGAAAACAAGGTGTAAGAGCAGAAAAATCCTGAGTCATCTTTACCACTCGTGGAGGATTCCTGATGAGGATTCATAGGAATCTCTGTACAGCTCGAAGCAAAGGTAATTCAGACAAATCCAAATCCAACTGTTCCGGGAAGAAATCCGCAATCGCAGACATTTGTGTGAACAGAATAAATTCAAAGTCAGAAACATATTTGAGACACTCTATCATTTTACCATTTGTTCACAGTTCAACTTTCTGTGTCTCAGATTTTTCTAGAAAATTACCTAGTCCGATACCTATATCATTGGGCACAGCACTCAACTGGTTACATTTAAAATTTGCTTTCACCAATAGAGGAGTGGGAAAAGACATGAGTGACCCTCCAACATTGGTCAGAACACGAACAAGAGATTCTCAAAAGGTTTTAAGGTGTGAACTCCCTTCCACAGAAAAGTGTGATGCCTGGATATTTCCATTTGTTCAAAATTGTCTATGTAAGACATTTGAAAGACAAATGAATATAGAGAAATGGTACACAGACAGAATAGTGCTGCTGAGACCTTAATCAGATCATAGTGCATGGTAGAGCTGTGACAAATTGTCTGATGACCCACTCTTGCTCCACAGTTACTATGGTGCATGCAGCCTCTCACAGCTCCTGCAAGGTGCAGATGGGGGCCAATGCTCCACAGTAACACAGGATTTCATTTAATCCCTCACAACTATCACACTCAGATTGGTATGGATTGGAAAATGTTATTTGGAAATCGAGGCTGGTTTTGAAAGACGCCTCTGGTCTGTTTACAGAGTGCCCCCTCTCTACAACTTCTGCTTCATTTGTTGGTCTTGGTCTAGACCAGGATTCATTATGAATAAAGCTCCATACCTCACTCAGAGATGACTCAAAAATGCTTTGCCCTCTCTGATTACAACATACAACTGCAGTACATCCAGGAAAATTACAGCCGTTTACTTTGAAATTACAGAAAATGAAAACATAAGGAACAGGAATAGGTAATTCGGACGGTCAAGCCATTGTATACGATCATGGCTGTTCGCATTAACTCCTCCATAATGCCCAGTTCTTCACACTCCACAGCTCTCTGACAAGTCAAAGATTCATGTACCACCTCTTTAAATACTTTCAGTGATATAGCTCCCCTAACTCTCTAGTCCAGATAATTCCTGACAGTGATTACCCTCTGTGAGAGGAAAACACTCTACACATACACCGTTACCTATTGATTTGAACAAGAGGTGAAGACAGGGTCTCAGGAAAGAATGAATGGCCTTGATATCAAGGCAGTAGTTGACTGAGGATGTCATCGGGACCACTTAATTTTTTTGAGCTGAATGAGAATCAGGTCTAACCTCCTCACTGGTTGGGGTCTTTCAGAGCACAAAGGAAGGTGTTTGTGATCGGTGGCCAACAATCTTCTCAGTCCCGGGACATCTCTTCAGGAGATCCTCAGATTAACTTCCTCAGCACAAACATCTTCAGCTCCTTCGTCAACGTCTATGTGCCCCCATTCCCGTCGCCCCTCATCTATCCCAAGATCAGAAGTGGAGTGATCACTGAAGATCACACAATATTCAGAACATTTTGTCCCCACTCAGCTCCTGAACGGGTCTGTGTCCATATTCAGCAAGACCCAAACAACATTCACGTTTGTGCTGTTAAAGTGTCGGTAACATGCATGTAACAGAACGGCCAGGCACTGCACATTCCCACAGTTAAAAGTGTAGCTCATTCAGCATCTCAAGCTGGTTACACCCGGATATTCAGCCCATCGAAATGACTGATCAAGAAGAGGGACAGCCCATTCAATCCTCCTGCCTGTTCCACAGGAAGAGGAGGCGTCTGGTCAGTACATTGAGCTGTTAAACAGGAACAGGCAGAGTCCAGTAAGACCCCTAAACCTGTTCTATGGAACCAGGAGGAGACCATTCACCCCTCGAGATGCTTATACAGGAATAGGAGGGTGTCATTGATGCTCCAACCTGGAATACGAATGGAGCAGATACTGCACTCATAGACTGCTCACAATGTTCCTCGTGGCTCCATTGCCTGTGGAACAAATGATACTTTGACGTATTTTGCCGGCAATGAGGAAGGAAGCCAAATGTTTTGTACCAAGCCTCAAGGAGGCATCTTCCATCTCCAAGAAGACAGACCCATGTTCTCCGTGGGGGTCAGAAGCTGGTGGGGATAGTTAACTGTTTTAGAATGAAGGTATTGTGGCTCCTGCTGCAATGGTGAATAACGTGAAGTTCTATGTATGATCACACACCAAATGCACTGTATTAATTTTGGAAGAGTTTAGTTAAAGACTGGCTCTCTCTCTCTCAATCGAAACGGGGAGTGGTGTGGAGTGAGAGGAACATTCTCAGAGTCTTTTAAGCCATCGAGAATCATGTAAACCAAGTTAAAAAAAACATGGAATTTATCACCGTATCAGTTCTGTTTGGAATATAATGAATGACTGTCCATCACCTTACGTTTCAATGCAATCACCTCTTATACTTCAAAGCGCTACAGAATAATCCTCATACACGCCCGATGGGACAATCATCCCAACAATTAGTCTGGTGAAACTCCTTTATACTCTTTCTGCCAAGAGGATTATTCCTTATAGAGGAGAGAAAATCTGTGCACAACACTTCAAATATTATCTCAACAACACTCTAGGGTTGATCACAACAATTCTGTTCCCTCACTTAGCTGTCTCAGCTTCTTTCCTGTGGTATAAAAAGCCATTCCTTCTCTCTGCACTGCGAATGATGTGGAATTTTGAAGTTTCTTGCATCTGTGCGTCAGTCATCACCAGCGTATCGATGGAGATGCATATCACGTTCAGAGGAAGACTCAATCAGGAAGAATTCACTTGAAAAAGGGAATGGTCACCTACCTGAATGGAAATGCCTTACAGGAGAATGGAAATCAGGCAGGGAAAGGGAGCTATCTTTCCTTTTGTTCTTCCCTCACGGGATGTGTGCAGCCCTGGTCAGGCCAGCATGTTATGCTGATCTTGAACTGAGTGGCTGATTCAGCTGTTGCACAGGATAACAAAGAGTAAACCCTATTGCTGTGGGTTTGCAGTCACACAGAGTCCTGAACATGGAAGGATAACCCATTGCCTTCTCTAAAGCAAATAGATATGCTTCTGTTGAAAACTAGTGGTGATGACTTCATTTGCATTCCATCAGCTTCCTTCATGAGATACCAACAGATTATTATTCTGTGCCGTTTGATTATGAGTCAATGATTTGACCACCATGCACTGTCTGTCCATCTGACAGATTCTGTGGAGAGGACAAATTAACCAGCTCAAGTGCAAATATTTTGTGACGTAAGCATAGTTAGAAGGGACTTGAAACGGTTATATCTGGATCGACCAAAGGCACAAACAATGGATTATTCAGCAGTTGCATTGAGGCTGAGAAGGTGACTGAAATATCCTGATAGTGGCCTTGGGCATGATTAGTGAATGGGGAGAGTATGTAGAAATGTAAATATGAATGAAGAAAAAAGATCATGGAGATTAGGAACAGTCTGGTTTCTCCTTGCGTATTGTTGGGAATAGTTGGGAATAGTAATTTGCTAGTTATAATCAGTAAGGAATAAATTTTTGACTGGATCTGAAATGATGACTTCCAAATTTTAAAATTTGAATATGAACAGCAATTCAGTTCAATTCAGTTTAATGGTCAGATGGAATGACTTACCAGGAACACCAACAGCAAGGATGGGATAATAACCACCTTGTATAATCCAAAGGATATCTTCGACCCGTGATGCTAATGATATCCAAGGCTGAGAAAGATAGAAAAGACCCAAGGATAAACTCCTGTCTGTTATTGTAATATTCCAGTCTAATATTCTCAGATTCTGATCCATTAATGGAACATTCCAGTTTACTGTCCTCAGATTCTGATCTCTCCTCCCCCTGTCCCTTGAGCTGCTGATCCCTGTTAGTCCAGTCATTGATGCTCCCGCCCATACTGGGATAACACATTGAACCGAGTCCTTAATTAATAGAGGAGGCAAACCCTCCAGTGCCACATCTCGGATCCACGGAGACTGACATCAATCTCAGTCACTGAACAAATAGCTCCAGCCAATGCCTTTCAATTCAATATTGTTTTATTCAAATTCAAAACAATGATTCAAACTGTCATTTTCTGGATGGGCTATGTGAGGGTGACTGATGGAACAAATCTTGAGGCTGGTAGATCAATTGAGTGTAACCATTCAATCTGTCTTGGATGCAGGAGTAATGCCATAAGTTTATCACAATGTAAACATGCGTCTCCGATAATAAATGGAAACATACATCCTGGAACTATTGATCAAGCATCATAATTTCAATAAAACATTGAGACATTTTTTATAATTCATGATCTGAGGCGAATGTGCGTCTGAGAAACGTGGGGTTGTAACAGACAAGTAGCATGGATATGTTAACAGAGAATTGAACGTGACAAATGCAATTCTGATTGTTATTCCAGGTTCAGAGAGAGGCAGATGAGGCCTGTGCTATTGATGTTAACAATGTTAGTGAACTGTGATGAAATGTCATTTACTGGACTTCAATTGCAGTGTGATTATGGCATTGTGGAGGAGACAGAAAACAGAGAGAATTGGGGGACATGGCAGTTCAGACTGGAGGGAGGGACAATAATATTCCCCAGTTATCAGTATTGGAATGTTATTCTTTATAACTCATATGAAGAACTGATTCAAGGATATATCTAAAGTGAGGAATGAGGAGTAAAATCTGTTTATTGAACACAAAATACAGGGACAAAATGATTTTTCTGTCCGTACTAAACTATGGAAAGTACAAAGAAATAAGATACACTCATGATATTGAGCTACATAAATTGAAATGTGTACTACAAAACCATGGAAGTGGTGTGCAATCATTATCAATCATTATTTGGCTCACAGCTGAGATGCTGATTTCCCCTCTGTCAGTGATCCACCTCATTGAGATTCTCTGGCGCAGTATCTCAGTATCGAGCACGATTCACAGTTCCTGCTGTTGTTCACCAAGTCTATTTAAATTAAATCACCTTCTCACTGTAGAGAAAAAAAATCACTCAGCCTTTTAGGCTCCGTTTAACTGTCAACAACTCAGCTCTGTGATATTATTGGCGATAAATGCTCTGGGACCACAGCCAGTATCCGCATAGTGCTCAAACGGTGTGGCATTAGATAAAGGCCTTGCAGTCCATGAGAATTTCTAAATAAAACATCCATTTTCTGTCTGTTCCCGTCTATCTCCCCTCATGCTGTCTTCTGATCTATCCAACTCACACTCATTTAAAATCCCTCCAATCACTCCCTGTTTCCAAAGTGTGCAGTTGTACAGCTTGATGTTTTGTCCATTTTGGAGAAATGGATAGAGCAGGGACAGGACTTATCGTTGGACGTTCCGGGTTTAGATGCTTCATTAAGAACAAGGAAGGTACTAAAAGTGGGGCGGGGTGGGGGTGGGGGAGGGTGGGGTGGCATTGAAAATCAAAGACAGCATTTCGTTGGTGGAAAGGATGCTTGATAACGACTCGGCTAGTGAGGTCGTAAAGGAAGAGGTTAGATACAAACACGGAGAGGTCACTCTGCTGAAAGTTCTCTATTGCCGTCTGAAAAGTTTCAGCGATGTAGAGGAAAGGATTACAAAAATGATACTGGAAAGGAGCGAAAATAACAGAGTAGTTGTTTTGGAAGAGTTTAACTTTCCAAATATTGACTGGAAATGCTGCAGTTCAATTACTTTATATGGGTCAGTTTTTGTCCAATGTGTGCAGAATGGTTTACTGACACAGCATGTAGATAGGCCAACAAGGGCTGAGGCCAAATTGGGTTTGGTACTGAGTAATGAACCAGGCCAAGTGTTAGATTTGGAGGGAGGTGAACACTTTGCTGATAGTGACCACAATTCAGTTATGTTTACCTTAGCGATGGAAAGGGACAGGTGTATACCGCAGGGCAAGAGTTATAGCTGGGGGAAAGGCAATTATGATGCGATTAGGAAAGGTTTTAGGATGCATAGGATGGGGAAGGAAACTGCAGAGGATGGGTACAATTTAAGAGTGGAGCTTTTTCAAACAACAGCTACTTTGTGTCCTTGATAAGTTTATACCTGTCAGGAAAGGAGGAAGTGGTCGAGTGAAGCTACTGCAGTTTACTGAAGCAGTTGAATCTCTTGTCAAGAGGAAGAAGGAGGCTCATGTAAAGATAAAACGTTAAGGCTCAGTTCGGATGCTCGAGAGTTACAAGTTAGCCTGGAAGGTCTTAAAGAAAGAGCTAAGATGAGCCAGGAGACAGCATGAGCAGCCTTTGGCAAGTAGGATCGTGGAAAACCCTCAAGCTTTCTATCAGTACATCATGAAGAATAGATTGAACAAACGAAGATTAATGGCAATCAAGGACAGGAGTGTGAAGTTGTGTGTGGAGTCTGAGGAGATAGGACAGGCTGTAAATTAATATTTGAATCAGTATTCACAATGGAAAAAGAAAATGCTGTCAAGGCCAATACTGAGATACAGGCTATTAGACTCGATGGGATTGAAGTTCGTAACGTGGAGATGTTAGCAGTTCTGGAGAGTGTGAAAATAGGTAAGTCCCCTGGGCCAGATGGGATTTATCCTAGGATTCTCTGAGAAGCTAGGGAAGAGTTTACAAAACCATCTATTCGGACTTTTACATCGCCATTATCTACAGGAATAGTGCCAGAAGACTGGAGGACAGCAAACGTTGTCCCCTTGTTCAAGAAATGGAGAAGAGACAATTAGATACCTGTCTTACTTTGGTTGTGGGTAAGGTGTTGGAAAGGATTATAAGAGATAGGATTTACTATCATCTAGAAAGGAATCATTTGATTAGGAATAGTCAACAAGGTTTTTTGAAGGGTATGTCATGCCTCACAAATCTTACGGAGTTCATTGAGAAGGTGACCAAACAGGTGGATGAGGGTTAAGTGAGGTATGTGGATTTCAGTGAAGCGTTTGATAATGTCCCCCATGGTAGGCTATTGATGAAAATATGGAGAGTGTGGTGTTGGAAAAGCCGAACAGATGAGGCAGCGTCCAAGATGCATGCAAGTTGACGTTTCTCTTGTAAGCCCTTCATCAGGAATCAGTTTTCTGGTCTGCAGCATCTGTAGTCTTCATTTTCTCCTCGCTCCTCGTATGTTGCCTGACCTGCTGTGCGTTTCCAGCGCCACACTCTCGACTCTGATCTCAAACATCTGCAGTCCTTACTTTCTCCCAGAAAATATGGAGACGTGGAATTGTGGGTGATTTAGCGTTTGGATCACAAATCGGCTAACCGAAAGCAGACAGAAGATGGTAGTTGATGGAGAATGTTCATCCTGGAGTTTAGTTGCCAGTGGTAAACTGCAAGGATCTGCTTTGGAGTGACTGTTGTTTGTCCTTTTGAAAATGACCTTAATGAGCGTATAGAAGGATGAGTTAGTAAATTTACAATTGACAGTAAGGTCGGCGGATCTGTTGGTCGTGCTGATGGATGTGGTAGGTACTGAGCAGTTACGTTCTATGTGCATGGACCTACAATGGGCTAAATAGCTTCCTTCTGTGATGCAACGATTCTGAGGTACTCTGGCCCACAATAAAAGCTTTAGGTGCCTGGAGAGACAAGCTGGTCCAGTAAAGGACACACACTGCACAGTCATCCATCATCTTTTCCTGTTTTCTGATATACAGCGGCCTCAAAATATCAGTCCAAACAAAATAGATTGATTCACTATCAAGCAGTCAGCAGGACGTTCACCAGAGGGGATTACCGTCAGAGGATTCAATGAATAATAAGATTTCAGAATAACACAAAAAATAAAGCAATATCACAGCAGCATAATAATTGGCAGCAGAGTAAAACTGACAGTTCCAAATATTTCCCAATTCAGCATTTTGTTCAGTTTTGTTCACCTTGCTATAGGAAGGATGGTATTAATCTGAAACTTTACAAGGATGTTGCCAGGACTCAAGGGTCTGAGACATAGGGAGACGTTGGATAAGCTGGGACATTTCTCTTTAGAGTGCAGGAGACTGAGGGGGGGCATGAAGTGCTTCGAGAGTCCAGTCATGGCCCACATCAGTTCCAGTCTCCCAGCCTGCCTCGATCCCCTACAATTTTCCTACCAGTGGAATGGGTCCATAGCGGGTGCCATATCCCTGGGACATCTGGACAACAAGGACACCCACGTCAGATTCCTGCTCATTGACTATAGGTTCACCTTCAACACCAATATTTCCTTCAGAATAATCACCAAACTCCCTGACCTTAGCCTTGGCTCCGCCCTCTGAATTTGGATCCTCATCTTTCTGACCCACAGTACACAATCAGTGAAAATAGGTAAGTGTGTCTCTTCCATGATAACATTCAACACTGTAATCCCAAAGGATGTGTCCTCAGCCCCCTAGTATACTCCCTGTTCACCCACGATTGTATTGCCAAATTTTGAACGAACGCCAGCTGCATGTTCACTGATGACACCATCATAGTAGGACAGGTATGTAATGATGGCAAGTCAAAATACAGAACGGAAATAGAGGACTTGATGATGTGCTGCACTGAGACCATACTCTAATTCAACGTCGGCAGAACTAACCAACTGATCAATGACTTCAGAAAGAAATGAGGAGAACATGCCCCCATCTACATCAATGGAATTGAAATTGAAAGAGTGGAAAGCATTAGGTTGCTTGGAGTGACGATAATAGACCTCCCATGCATATGTGACAGCCGAGATGGCACAGGAAAAGCCTCTTCTTTCTCTGGCTGCTCAGGACATTTGACATGTCCACATGGACCTTCACCAATGTCTACAAATGCAACACTGACAGCAAACTATCTGTGTGCATAATGACCAGGTGTGGCCACAGCCGTGCCCAGGACAGGAAGAGAAATGACAGAAGGTTATGTGCACAGCCCATGCCATCATGGAAACCAACGTCCCATCCATTGTCTCCATTTACACAGCTCACTGCCGCAGAATGGCTGACAACATTATCAAAGACCCATCGCACCCTGGATCTCCTGCAATCTCTTCCATCATGCAGACAATACAGAAGCTTGAAGACACAAACCAGCAGCTCCTGGACAGCATCTTCCCAGCCACTATTAAGCTAAGGAATGGACTCTATAACTTCAAATAATGCTGATCTTGCTCACATTGATATTGCCTATTGCATGCCCTTTCTTGTGTATCCTTTATGTCTCAGTCTGTTTTTCCTTTACCCTATGATCTGTATGTCCTTGCTTATTGTCAGAGCGAGATTCCCCAGCTAGGGTCAAAGACTCTGGAAGCAGACAGGGCACAGGCACGGAATGGACTTTAATTCAAGCAAAACCTGGTTAATTCTGGGAGAATACGAAAGGATCTTCCTCGAATCTGGCTTTGACATGAAAAGACAATCGTTTCCTTAATCTTTAGCTAAGATTCAGAAGGCAAATCAATGACACACTTCGAGTTTACAGTAAAAAGACAGTATTTTTATACGTTCTGTGTTGCAATGATCATACACAACTTTGTCAGTGTACCCTCCACTCCCCTTCTGCAGAACCAATCTTGTAAAACAACTGATCAATGATGGACACTCCCAGAGACAGCCCGAGTTTCTTATTTGTTTCGGAAGTTTAACGATTGTTGTTATCTCTAGTCCGTGGGATCTTTCTATAATGCATTCCAAAGTTCGTGGCTGTGCTCTTTTTAGTCATATCCCTCATTGTTTATCTTGAAGGATTGCATAAATTCTATTCTCCCATGGGCAGGCTATCTCTTATCAAATTCCGAGATCACGTTTTACATTAAAAAGTTGATTCCGTTACAAAATTCATATTGATATTATTATTTCTACTGTTATCCTTTTTCTTCGTGAATTGGACAAGACCTGCCAGGCATCTCTTTAAGCTTTTAGAATTACGATGAAATCTGTGTCCATGATTATTTACCAAATATTTACCTCGGACTTATTACAATTGCAAATAGTTTCAAAGGCACAGTGAGCTTCTGAAAGATAAATTGAGTTGCTGTTTTTGTGGATGAAAAGAATCCTTACTGAGATCAGAATAAGTTACCTTTTGTAATGATTCTTCAAAGTTTTTGTGCTACAATTTCATTATTTCATCTGTGTTCTGTTAAAAATCATCAATTCTTTAAAACATAAATTTCTTTATCACTATGTTGGCATGTTTCAGAATCTTAAAAATCAGATTATCCTTTCTTTTGCTTTGGAATAATTCCCTTCTCAAAGGCCCTTTTTTTCACTAATGCTGAAGCAACCTATTTTAATTTCTGGCTATTTTGTGGCTCTTCAAAAACAGACAGTTGAAGTAGACTTTTAAATTTCGGCCACTCCATGTCTCTAAAAAAAGGCAGCTCCAACTCTCACTATGATTTGCCAGAACCGTGTATAAACAAAGAGTTTCACTCTACTTACATACATGCAACAATGCCTCCTATCAAATCAAATGAAACCAAATCTAATGATAGAGAGAGCGAAATTGTCACAAGGTCAATACACCCAGATCGAACTCTGCAGCCTGCCACATCCGGCCAAAAATCGTGATAGACGATTAAACAACTGACTGAGAGGGCTCCACAATTATCCCCATTCTATCAATGTATCAGCTCTGCACATCAGTGTAAAAAACAAGGAAATAGTATCTGTACCGTCCTCGCCAGGGGTGTTGAGTCGATGATTCAACTCACCGTCATCATGATGCCCACAGAATCACAGATCAGTCTTCAACCAATTCGATTCGCTGCACGTGACATGAAGAAACAGCTGAACACAGTAGAGACGGCAAAGGCAATGGGTCCTGACACCATTCCTGCAATAGGACTGAAGACTTGTGCTGTACAACAAGCCGTGCCCCTGGGGAATCTGTTTCCTTCCAGCTCCAACTCTGACATCTCCCTGGCAATGTGGAAAATTACTTAGACCAATTACAACCCTCTCAGTCTCACCACGATAGTCAAATTGGGACTTCGTTTTGATAGAGCTGTCAAGCAGCACAGATATAAACTTGCTCAGCATGGTTTCCGATCGGTCCCCATGTGGAGATGGTGCTGTTTTGGAAAAGTCACTGGATTAATAATCCAGACCAGGCTAATGCTCTGGCAGCTGGTGGAAGTTAAAAACAATTACTAAAATATCGAGATCTCAAATCTTGTGTCAGTAACAATGGCTTTGAAGTCAATGTCGATTGTAAACACCAATTTGCTTTTCCAATGGACTTTCAGGAAGTGAATCTCCTGTGCTTTCCTGGTCTGGCCTAAAAGTGACTCCAGACGCACAGACATGTGATAAACTTCTTCAATGGTCTCTGAAACGACCAAGCAAGACACTCTATTGGATCAAACTGCTCCGAGGTCTTAAAGGATAAAACCTGACAGAACATCCAGCCCCAGCCTCAGTATGGAAAAGGGAACTGGAAACACAGTCCTGTTGACCCTGCAGACACCTCCTTCCTAACATCTGTGAACTTGTGACAACATTTACAGAGCTTTCCTACAGACCGCACAGAAACATCGGGAATGGAATAGGCCAGACAGCACATTGAGCCTGCCCCATTCTAGTTAATGTCTGAACATCTCCTCAACGCACTTCACCTCACACACTGTACACAGCCCTTAATGTGATTAACCTTGTGAAGCTATAAAATAGGAACTGCAGTCGTCCCCTTGGTCTGTCGAGTTTGCTATCCAATTCAATATAATGATGGCTGACCCTTTATTTCTACACCACACTCCTGCTCTCTCCCCCATCCTTTCGGTGTCTAGACATCCTTATTAGTCTTTAGTGCCTTGTCTTCCACAGCGTTATGTGAGAAAGAATTCCCAGGTTCACCAGTCTCTGAGTGCAGACATTTATTCGTATCTAAATGCAATGTGACCCATCTGTATTTAATACTGTGGCCTCTTGTTTTCGAATTCCCAGCCAGGGGAATTATTATCACTGCTTCCAATCTACCTAACCCTGTCAGTGTTTTATATATCTCAGTGAGATCTCCACTCATTTTCATAAACTCCATGGAATACAGGCTCAGTCGCCCCAAACTCTGCTTCATAAAAAAGTCTGTCATCCCAGAGATCAGTCTGTTCATCCTTCGCTGCACTCCCTCAATGTCAGGTTTGTCCTTTATTAGGTACGGAGACCAAAACTGCACACAATACTGCACAATGTTCGAGTTGAGGTCTCACCAAAGGCCTGTACAGCTGCACTGAGACACCCTTACTCCTGGACTCAAGCCCACATGAAATAAGGGTCAACACCCCATTTATCTTCCTGACTGCTTTCTGCTCCTGCAATATTGCTTTCAGTGACTGGTGTACAAAGCGATCCCAGATCCTTTTCAATGTTACAGCTCCCCACATGATGGGTCTGCGTAAACTGGTCTGTGTGCCAATGTATTCCCAGTATTGGCTTCTGTCTCCAGAACTCACTGCCCTGCATGGAACTCAGATGTCTGTCCAAACAATAACAGAAGAAAAGTGCAGTTCCCTTCATAGATCGATATTTCTCAACCACTCCCTTTTCCAATGGTTGGCTGGAATTTTAGTTTATCCCAACAAAGTAGACAACATCACATCTATCCACACTGCTCTTCATCTGCTACATCTTTACTCATTCACTCCACTTGTTTCAATCACCTTGAAGTTTTTTTCACATCCTCCTCACATTCAAAATCCTAGTTCTGTCAGCAGACTTGGAAACTTTGCATTTGATTGCCACAACGAGATGTTTGAGATGTATTATGAATATGTGGCGACCCAGCACCAATCATTGTGATGACTCATGAGCCTTCCAAACTGAAACCCATCCATTTATTCCTACTCATTGTTTCCTGTCCACACTCCCATTTTAACACCATGTCCATATATTACCCCCATCCCATGTGCTTTTACTTTGCACACGAGGCTTGGGACTCTATTAAAATTCTTGCTGAAAATCCAAGTTCAGTGCCTCTATTGTTTTTTTTCTGTAATTAATCTACCAGTCAGTTTCTCAACTATGTTTCCCATTTCATCAATGTGTGTTGATTTTTTCCTCTGCCCATTATTTTCAGTTGCAATAATTTCTCCAAATTAGTTTATTTACTCGTTTCAATCCACATCATTTTCTCATCAGACTCAGATTTTCTCCTATTGCTGGGAAGGCTTTGTTTATGTATTTTTCTGTGAAGGCAAAGTGAAGTAGTTGTGCCATATTTCTATGTTCTCCATTCTCCATTCCCTGGTTTCTGACTGTATGGAAGCTGACACTTTGACTAAAAAGAACAGCTGTTGTCTATTCATCCTGTCCATGCCCTTTTAATCTTAAACCTGAATAACTTATCCGCTCAACTTCCTCTGCTCCAAAATAAATAACTCGAGCTTACTAAGCCTCTCTCCACAGCTCATATGTTCCATCCCAGGGAACATCCTGGTGAATCTCTTCTGCACCTCATCCAGTACAATCACATCCTTCCTGTAATGTGGCTCCCAGAACTGCACACAGTCTTTCATTTGGCCTTACAGAAGTGCTATATAAAACTCGGATAATCTTTGCGTCAATGAATAAAGGCTTTATCTACAGTCATGTTGAACTCATCAATTATCATATCCAGTCACATTCAGAGATGTGTGGAGAAGCACGATCTGAGCTTCCGAGTGTGATGCCGTTCTTTGAGTCCTCCCCTGTCTGGTTCTTTCTTCCAAAGCGTATTACCTCATATTTATCAGGCTTACATTCCATCTGTCATTGATCTGACCATCTGACCATTCTATCTGTATCTATCTGTAACATAAGATCTTCCTCCTCACTGCCAACCACCCGGCCAATCTTTGTGTCAAACACAAACTTATTTATCACACTCCCCCGACCCACTTCACATTCAGATCACTTATGAATACCACAAATAATAAGGGACACAGCATTGATCTCTGTGGTGGAATTTGGGAGTTTTCTGTCAGTCATATTCTAACAGATTTCGAGGTGAGTTGAGCATTCCTGGGTGTTTGGTTTAATTAATAGAGGCATTCACCACCATGTCGTAACATTTGTAAAGACCAACAGAGAGCAAAAAAAAAAACAGAAGTAAGGAGTGAGAAGATTAAATATAAAGAAAGACTGTAAGAGCTTCTTTCGATATGGAAAGGGCAAACGATAGGCAAAAATGGACATCTGATCGCTAGAAATTGACACAGGAGAGATAAGAAAGTGGAACAAGGAAATGGCTGAGGAGCTCAAAAATTACTTCGTGTCAGTCTTCATGGTTGAAAACACGAGTAATATCCCAAAAATTGAAAAGACTTAGTGGACAGACCTGAGTAAGGTGGCCATCACCTAGGAGAAGGTGCTGGGAAAACTCCACTCCAGATTTCTAAGGCAGATAGCTGATGAGACGGGGGAGGCGTTGGTGATGATCTTTCAGGAATCTCTCGAATCAGGGAGATTCCCAATGGACTGGAAAATCGCTAACGTGATACCACTGTTTAAAAAGTGAGTCAAGCAAAAAACGGAAAATCACAGACTGTCTAATCAAAACTTGGCTCTGGGTAAGATCCGGGAATGCATTATGAAGGATGAGATTTCTGAATAGTTGGATGTGGACGGTAAAGTAAGACAAAGTTACCATGGTTTCAGCGAGGAGAGGTCATGCCTGGAAAACCTGCTAGAAAACCTTGACGACGTAACGATCAGCTTAGAACAAGGAGAACCAATGGATGTCATTTACCTGGACTTCCAGAAGGTCTTTGACAATGGCTACGGAGTAAGGCAAAGGCCCATGGTATTAGAGGCAAAGTGCTATCATGGATAGAAATTTGGCTGTCCGGCAGGAAGCAGAGAGCGTCGATAATAGTGTCCTTCTCAGGATGACAGCCAGGTTACAAGTGGTGTTCCATAAGGCTCAGTGTCGGAAGCAGAACGTTTCATTTTATACATTAACGATCCAGATGAAGGAGCTGAAGGCATTCTGGTTAAGTTTGAAGGTTATACAAAGATAGGTATAGGGACAGGTAATGTCGAAGAGGCAGGGAAACTTCAGAAGGATGTGGGTAAGTTTGGATAATGGGCAAAGAAGTGGCAGATGGAGTACAAACTGGGAAATTGTGGGAACATGGACTTTGGTAGGAAGAATAAAAACATGGTCTACCGAGAAAATTCAGATATCTGAAGTGCAAAGGGACTTGAGAGTTCTACTCCAGGCTTCTCTCAATGTAAACTTGCAGATTGAGTCAGTGGTTAGGAAGGCAAATGCAGTGATGGAATTTATTTTGAAAGGATTTGAATGTAAAAGCAGGGATGTACTTCTAAGGCTCTATAACGCTCTGGTCAGACCACGTGTGGAGTTTATGCGCTGTTCTGAGCCCCATATCTCAGGAAGGATGTGTTGACCTTGGAATGGGTTCATAGCAGGTACACGGGAATGGTCCCAGGAATGAAAAGCTTAACATATGAGAACGTTTGAAGACTCTGGGTCTGTTCTTGATGGAGTTCAGAGGGATGTGGGTGAATCTAATTGAAGCATACAGAATACTGAATGGCCTGCACAGTGTGGATGTTGAGAAGACGTTCATTGGTAGGAGATTCTAGGACCCAAGGATACAACATTAGAGTAAAGGGAAATCCTTTTAAAATAGAGGTAAGGGGAAATGTCTTCAGCCAGAGAGTGGGGAACCTATGGAATTCATTTTCACAGAAGGCAGTGGAGGTCAGATCATTGAGTATATTTAAGATAGAGATAGTTTGCTTCTGGAGTATCAAAGGGATCGAGGGTTACAGGGAGAAAGTAGGAGAATGGGGTTGAGAAACTTGTCAGCATAATTGAATGGCGTATCAGACTTGATGGGCTCAATGGCCTCATTTCTGTTCCTATGTTCGATGATCTTATGGTTGTAAGCTGCAGTCTGATGCTCCCATTCTCTTACTTATTCCCTGCTGACAGCAAAGTGTGAGATTAAAAAAATCCCTGAGTAATATTTAACAAGCGTGGAGGATTCCTATTGAGGATTCATGGGAATCACTGCACTGCTTGAAGGAAAGGAAATTCTGCCAAATCCAACTGTTCCAGGAAGATGTCTCTTACCAGCAGCTTGTTTGAGTAGAATAACGTCGGAGACAGAATAGCAGTTGGGACACATTATCTCTTTTCCATTTGATATGAGTTCAAATACTATGAAACTCTGGAAACCATTCCTTATTCTTTATCATCTTCAGACAGGTGCGATAGTGTATGTGTCTGTACGTGTGTGACTCTGTGTCTCACATTTTTCAAGAAAATGACCTAGGTTACACTTCAAATTTGTTTAAACCAGTGGAAAAGTGGTACTGGAAAAGGAAGCAGTGACCCTCCAACATTGGTCAGAGCAGGAATGAGAAATTCTCACGGAGCTGTTCAAATGGGAATTCTCTTCCCTAGAAGTTTATCCCCAAGATGGCAGCTCAACACAACTACTTCCAGCGTAATTAAACATGGCCCATAAATGTTGGCCGATCAACAACACCCACATTCCATGAATAAATAAAAAAATGATGAACTGCAGCAGAATTAATTGGATGGGAACAAGACTGTTAGACCACTGCCTGGTGCCTTCCAGAACTGTGCTGCCTGTGTACTTTGGCTTTGTGCAGTTTCCTAGTATTGTGCCTGGGTGTTTGCATTTATTCAAAGTTGTGTCTTGCAACATTTGACGGACAGGTGAATGGAGGAAAATTGTGGACAGACAGAAAAGTGCTGCGCAGACCACACTCAGATCAGCCATGATCTTACTGTCTGTTCGAGCAGTGACAAAGTGTCTAATTACCCACTCCTGCTCCTCAGTCCTATGTTCCTATGTTCTATTCAGTCCTTAACACCACCTGAACAGGAGCAGATGGAGACCACTTGCTCCAAATATCTGGTCCACAGTATTACAGGATATCATTCAGTCACTCAACACTGGGTGATTTGGTGTGGGTTGGAAAATGTGATGGGAAATCCAGGCTGGATACAAAAGAGGCCTCTCACCTCTTTACAGAGTGTCTCCTCGCTGCAACTGGTGCTTCATTTGTTGGTCATGTTGTAGACCCAGATTCACTGTGAATATGGGGTCCATATCTCGCCCAGAGATGGGTCACCAGATACTTTTCTCTCACTGTCCTCAACATTCAATAACAGCACTTCTGGGTAAATTACAACCATTCAATTTCCAATGACAGAATATGAGAGCATAAGAAACAGGAGTAGATAATTCCGATGCTCACGCCATTGTATGCAATCATGTCTGACCTACTGTTGGCATTAACTCATCTTTAATGCCCAATTCTTCCCTCCCCTCAGCTCTCTGACAGGTTAAAAATCAATCTACCTCCTCTTTAAATACTTGCAGTGATCTACCTCCCCTAACTTTCTATACCTGAGAATTCCTGACATTCACTACCCTCTATAAGAAGAAAACACTCTCCACACAGACGCCATCACGTATTAACATTAACAATAGTGGTGAACTGACCTGCTCAGGTAAGAGGGATTGACCCCGATATCAAGGCAGGATTTGACTGAAGTTTTTATCCTCAGAGGCACTTAAATATCCAGAATCATGCATCCCGAGTGAAATAAAAATACAAGCCATGGAATTTATCATCTTGTCAGTGTCTGTGTAGAACATAACGGGTGATTGCCCATCACCATCAAGTTTCAAAGCAATTACCTCTTATTCTCTGACAGTGCTACAGATTAACCTTCACTCAGTCCTCTTTTACCATCAGCTCAGGGATTATTCTGGTGTAATTCCTTGACACTGTCTCTAGAGCAATGAGATCATTCGTTCTCAGGATAAAAAAAATCTGTCCATAATACCCCAAATACTGTCTCAACCACACTCTCAGTGATGATCATTATAATTCCTTTCCCATACTTACAGTCTCTGTATCTTTATTATGACATAAAAAACCATTCCATCTCTATGCACTGTCACTGTTGTGGAATTTAAAAGTTCCTTACATCTGTATGTCAGCATCAGTAAATCCAGCACCAAAGGTGCCTGTGGAGATGAACATCACTCTTGGGGAGAGACTCAGTCAGAAAGATAGCACTTGAAATAGGGAATGGTCACCTACCTGAATGGAAATGGAGTGTAGGAATAATGGAAACAGGCAGAGGAAGGGAGCTAACTTTACTTTAGTTCTTCTCTCACGGGATGTGTGCAGCCCTGACAAGGCCAGCATGTTTTCCGGATCTTGAACTGAGTGCCTTGTTCAGCTGCTCCACAGCACAGGAAAGAGTAAAACACATTGATGTGGGTTTGCACAGACATGGCTGGGGAAGAATAACTACTCTGAAGGACAGGAAGTAAGCAGATGGGCGCTTTTTATCACAAATGATGATGTTTTCACTTCAATTACATCAATTTCCTTCTTGAGTTCTCAACAGATTATTATTCTGTGCCTCAAGATTATATGTCAATGATTTAAGTTGCATGCAGTGTCTGCCTGTCTGACAGAATCTGTGCAGTGAACAAGTTCAACATAATCAAGAGCAATTATTCTGCCAATGACATGTGGTTAGAAAGGACTTGATAAGTTGTATCCAGGTTTAACAACGGCACAATTGATGGTTCTGAGGCTGAGGAGGAGACGGGGATATCATGATGGTGACATTGGGACAGAATTAGTGAGTGGGGAAGATATAGAAATGTAGATCTGTGCAGGGCTAGAAGTATGAAGTTTAAGAAGAGTCTGGTTCCTCCTCGCATATTGGTGAGCAATTTGTCATGAGTAATTTGCACGTTATAATTTGTGAGGAATGGAATATTTCATTGGAATTGAAAATATTGACGTCCACCTTTCTAAATTACAAATAATATGAGCAGCAATTCAGTCCAACCTGGCTTTATGAACAGATAGAATGAATTACCAGGAACACCAACTATAATGAGGATGGGATAGTAACCATTTTGAATAACCATCAGTACACCATAGAACCGCAATGTTAATGAGAACCAAGGTAGAGAAAGCAAGTAAAGACCCCCGGATAAACTCCTGCCCATTGTTGTAACATTCCAGTCGAATGTTCTCAGATTCTGATCCATTGTTGGGACATTCCAGTCTAATGTTCTCAGATTCTGATCTCTCCTTCCCCTCTCTCTCGATCTGCTGATCCCTGTTAGTGCTGTCAGTGATGCTCCCGCTGATACTATGGGATAACACATTGAATTGATTCCCTCATTAATAGAAGAGGAAAGTCCTCCAGTGACATATTTAGGATCCACGGAGACTGAGATCAATCTCAGTCGCTGAAAAAATATCTCCAATTAACCCATTTCAATTCAATACTTTTTATTAAAATGTTTAAAAAATGTATAATTAAAATTTACGCATTCTGGGTGGGATATGTGGGGGTGACAGAGGGAACAAATGTTAGGGCTGGTAGATCAATCATGTGTAAGCATTCAATCTGCCTTGGATATGGGAGTAATGCCAGAGGTTTATTAGAACATGAGCAAGCTTCTCTGTTTATAAATTGAAACGTAAGTTCTTTAACTACTGATCAGGCATCACAATATCAGTAAAACGTTAAAAGAACTTTTATCGTCCATGATCTGAGAAGAAAATGTCCCTAAGACTACGTGCAGTTGTAACAGACAACGACATGGTTATGTTAACAGGGAATTGTACCTTAGAGATAATGGAGACTGCAGCTGTTTGATAATTCAGAGTATGTAAAGCATGGCGGTGGAAAAGGCACAGCAAGCCAGGCAACATCCGAGAAACAAGAGAGTCGACGTTTCAGGCAGAACCCTTCTTCAGGACAGGGCGAGGGGAAAGGGGGTTAATGGAAAATGGGTGATGGGATGAGGCTTGGGGAAAGGTAAGTAATAGGTGAGCGAAGGTAGGAGGTGATAGTGATAGATCGATGGGGAGTGTGGGACGGAGCGGTGGGAATGAAGATTGGTATTAGGTCTCCTCTGGAGGGCAGAGGTGAGTATGGGGGTTGGATCTGGGATCTGGGTTGGCCAGGGGAAATTTGTAAATCAGTGGATCCAATGTTCATGCCACGTGTTTGTTGGCTCCTGAGGCAGAAGATGATGTGTTACTGGTGACATCCTGGTACATCTCTTCTGAACCCTCTTCAGCTTAACAATCTCCTTTCTACAACAGAACTGCACACAGAACTATAGAAGAGTCTTTATCAATGTCCTGCGCAATCTCAGCATGCCTGCTCAGCTTCTAAACTCAAAGGTCTGAGCACTGAAGTAACCTGAAACACCCTGAGCCACAGACTTCAAAGCATTATACCTGCACCCCTGGGTCCCTCTTTTCTATGTAACTACCAAAGCCTAGTATTCATTGTGTAAGCCCTCTCCTTGTTTGTTTTACCAAAATGCAATACTTCACATGTATCCAGGTTACACCCCATCTGACACACCTCAGCCCAGTGAATGATATTACTGCCCCCTCACACTCCCCCTTCGGATTAAAATGACAATCCCCTGTGCAGAAGGCCTACAGACACCAGCCTTGAGTTTCCCAAAGACCCAGAGCTTAGTTTGACTTATGCAGGCAGAAGGAGGAGTCGGTAAGCAAAACCTGGATAGGAAATAGCTGTCTTATATCAATTAATGATTTTAGAAAGAGGAAAGCCACATGTTAGAGATTTGAAATAGTGACCGGTGTTTTGGGCCCAGAAATGTGTTCTTTCCTCGTCTTTGGGGTTCAGTATTGATATCTACTCGAGATCCTTCATAGTGTAGAGTATGTTGCAGGATTTCTTTCCCTCGTATAGCAGACTACTGGTAAAAGACATTTAAACCGGAAATCATAGCCAAGCAATTAAAGATGTTCATAGTTTATCTCAATGGTACAGCGAATGCACTCAACATCCTCTAGTTGAGGCTAATAATTTGTACTTTTTTTTCAATGAGAATTGTCCCCTGTATAATTTGGTAATGTTAACCAGAATTTAATAAATCCATACACTTCAAATATGACCCAAAATCTGGGCATAGTTTAGGCCTTGTTTAATGGATGGTGCCCACGTTTCTGAGCCGGAGCTCTGGATTCGATTCCAGTCCATGAATGTTTGTTGGTGCCCCTATCTCTGGAGAAGGTAGAGCGTATTCATGTCCTATGGAAGTGTGGCACAGCGTGTTACAACAAGCTGATGAACAACATACAGGAGCATCATGTTGCAGCTTTAGGGGCTAATGCTCAATGATGGTAATGTATCTATCACTGCGCCGAAAATTCTCGTTTCAACTCCCACAGAGCTGTTTCACATGTCTGAACAAGTTGATTAAACTTTTTTGGAATAGTGACTTGGTGGAGAAGGAAGAGGTACGACTATTGAATTTGAGACTACAGACCCAGGATGACTGAAATCGCAGCCAACCGTCTTGATTGGAGTCACATTTACACTTTCTAGAGGTTTATAAAATGATGAAGGGCATGGATAGAGTGCATCTGTCTCAATGTAAGATGGCTGACAGGTAAGACCGATGAACTCAGTGCGTGGAGAGATATGTGGGACTGGGATATTATAGCCATTACAGAAACATGGCTAAGGGAGGGACAGGAATGGTGGCTTAATGTACCAAGGTACAGGTGCTTTATGCGAGACCGAGTTGGTGGAAGGAGGTGTGGAGGGTTTCATTTTTGATTAAGGCGAGTACCACAGCAGTAACTAATGAATCATCCAGTGAGGATTTGTGGGGGACGCTAAGAAATAAAAAGGGAATGATGATATTATTTGGGTTGTACTATCGGCCCCCAATAGTAAACCGGAATTAGAATAATTAAAATATGTACAGAGATTGGAGGGACTTGCAGGTCCAGTAGGATTGCCATAGTCGTAGATTTTAATTTTCCTAACATTGACTGAGAATTACATAGAATTAAGGACTGAGATGGGGTGTATCTATTAAGTGTGTTCAGAAACGTTTCCTCAAGCAGTATGTAGAGGGTGAAATTCGGGAAGGGGTAAAACTTCACCTAGTCTAAGAAATAGGGCAGGACAGGTGACTGAGGTGACAGTGGGGGAACACGCTGGGACCATTGATCATAGATTTAAAATACTTGTGCAGAAGGACAAAACTGGCCTGCATGTTCAATTTCTAAATTGTTGGAAGGCGAATTTTGATGGAATTAGACAGCAGCTTGTAGGGGTTGGTTAGAGGAATTTGTTTAGAGGCAAAGGGACCTCCGGCTAGTGGGAGGGCTTTAAAAGTGAAATGGCTGGAGTTCAAGGTCTATATGTTCCTGTGAGGGGAAAAGGCAAGGTTGGCAGGAGAGGGAACCCTGGATGTCAGGAGAAATTGAGGCATTGACAGGCAAAAAGGAGGTGTGGATGAGGTCCATGCAGCTGGGATCAAGGGAATCCCTGGCGGTGTACAGGGAATACAGGAGTTTACCGAAGAAGGAAATCAGAAGAGCGAAAAGGGCGCACACGATAGCATTGTCTGAGAAGATTAGGGTGAATCCAAAGAGGTTCTTTAAGTATATTAAAGTTGAATGAATAACTACATGAGAATATGACCCCTCAAGGTCCAAAGTGGACATGCATGTCTAGAACCATAGGAGATGTGTGAGATCCTCAATGGATATTTCTCTTCTATCTTTACTGTGGAGAAATACAAGAAGACTTAGGAGGTTAACAAAGGTCGTGGTGATATCTTGAGGTTAGTCAATATCACAGGAGAGGACATGTTGGATGCATTAGAATGTATGAAGGTGGATAAATCTCCTGGTCCTAAACAGATGCATCCAAGAATGCTGCAAGAGGCTACGGAAGAACCTTCAGGGACCTGAGTGATATTTTTGTATCATCGTTAGCCGCAGGTTAAGTTCCAGAATATTGAAGTGTAGCAAACGTTGTGCCATTATTCAGGAAGGGAAGCAAAGAAAAATCTGGGAACGATAGACCAGGAAACCTAACATCTGGAGTCGGTAGGTTACTTGAGAAGATTCTGAGGGATAAGATATACACACGTTTGGAAAGACAGGGTTTGATTCGAAATAGTTTATTTTTTTTCAATTTCCTACAGTATAGAAACAGGCCATTTGGCCCAACAAGGCCACACCGACCCTCTGAATAGCAACCCACCCAGTCCCATGCCCCTAATCTATATTTACCCCTAACTAATGCACATAAAGCGGTGGCCAATTCACCTAACCTGTACATCTTTGGATTGTGTTGCTGGAAAAGCGCAGCAGGTCAGGCAGCATCCAAGGAACTGGAGAATCGATGTTTCAGGCATCAGCCCTTCTGATGCCCGAACCATCGTTTCTCCTGTTCCTTGGATGCTGCCTGACCTGCTGTGTCTTTCCAGCAACACATTTTCAGCTCTGATCTCCAGCATCTGCAGTCCTCACTTTCTCCATCTTTGGATTGTGTTAGGAAAATGAAGCTCCCAGAGGAAACCCACGCAAACACAGGGAGAATGTGCAAACTCCAAAAGAGAGTCACCCGAGGCTGAAATCAAACGCGGCTCCGTGGCACTATGAGGAAGCAGTGCTAACCACTGAGCCACCATGCCACCCTTGCTTTTTTTCAACGCAGTTCAATGACGCAGGTACAAAATCTATTCTGTGTTGCTAGAAAAGCGCAGCAGGTCAGGCATCATCCAAGGAGCAGGCGAATCGACGTTTCAGGCAGGAGCCCTTCTTCAGGAATCATCACTGAGATCTTTGTGGGCGGCATGGTGGCACAGTGGTTAGCACTGCTGCCTCACAGCGCCAGAGACCCAGGTTCAATTCCCGCCTCAGGCGACTGACTGTGTGGAGTTTGCACTTTCTCCCCGTGTCTGCGTGGGTTTACTCTGGGTGCTCCGGTTTCCTCCTACAGTCCAAAGATGTGCAGGTCAGGTGAATTGGCCATGCTAAATTGCCCGTAGTGTTAGGTAAGATGTAGATGTAGGGGTATGGGTGGGTTATGCTTCGGCGGGGCGGTGTGGACTTGTTGGGCCGAAGGGCCTGTTTCCGCACTGTAAGTAATCTAATCTATTTTAATCCTGAAGCCCTTCCTGAAGAAGGGCTCATGCCCGAAACGTCGATTCTCCTGCTCCTTGGATGATGCCTGACCTGCTGCGCTTTTCCAGCAACACATTTTCAGCTCTGATCTCCAGCAGCTGCAGTCCTCACTTTCTCCACAAAATCTGTTCTGCCCTTCACCAATGATGCACGTTCCAGTGCCACAAACCATGGATAATTTGTTGTCTTTTGAAAATGTCATCTTACTATTATTTATTATTGTTTGTTGTTATTTATTTAATAATTATTATTAATAGTTGTTTTTAGACTGGAACGATTGCATGACTTTGTGAGTGGGAGATAATGCCTCACAAATTTGTTTGAGTTCTTTGATGAAGTGACCAGGAATGTTGATGAGGGTAGCGCAGTAGACATAGTCTGTATGTTTTTCAGTAAGGCCTTTGACAAGATTACTCTTGATAGGTTGGTCTGGAAGGTTAGAATCACATGGAATCCAGAGGGAGCTGACAAATTGGATGCACACTGGCTTGATGGTAGTAAACAGAGGAAGGATGCTCTCCGACTGGAGGCCTGTAACACATGAAATGCCTCAAGGGTCAGTGCTGGACCCATTGTTGTTTATTATCTATTTCAATAATATTCTTCAGAATGTATAAGGCATGATTAGTAAATTTGAAGGTGACACTAAAATTGATGGTATTGTGGACAGTGAGGAAGCTGATCAGAAATTGCAGCAGGATCTTGATCAACTGGAGAAGTGGGCTGAGGAATATTTTTTGCAAACTAAGATTAATTTAGGAGTTTCATGGTGAATGGTAAGGCCTTAAGCAGTGTCGTTGAGCAGAGAAACCATGAAGTTCAGGTCCACCTTTCTCTGAAAGTGGAGTCACAGGTACACATGGGCAGTGAAGAAGGCTTTTGGCTCACTGGCAGTCAACGGTCAGGACATGGAGGAGAGAAGTTGTTAAGTTATGTTGCAGTTATACAGGATGTCGGTGAGACTGCACTTGTAGAGTTGTGTTCAATTTTGGTCACGTAGCGATCAGAAGGATGTTTTTAAATTGAAATGTGTGCAGACGGAATTTACAAAGATGTTGCCAGGACTCAATAGAATGAATTATAGGAAGAGGTTGGACAAGCGAGAACTTTTTTTCTTGAGATCGTAGGAGACTGAGGAGGATTTTATAAAAGTTTTCAAGATTATGAGAGGCATGGATAGGGTGAATGGACTGAACCTTTTTTCCCAGATTTGGGGAATTGAGGACTAGAGAGCATCAATTTAAGATGTGATGGGAAAGAATAAAAGGGAAACTCATGGAAACTGTTTTACACAGAGAGTGGTACACAAAGGGAATGAGCTGCCAGCGGAAGTGGTTGAAGCATTTATATTAACATTATTTAGACGGTATTTGGACAATTTCATGGACAGGAAAGGACAACAAGTGACATGTGCTGGGAAAAGAGGTTAATGTGGATGGATATTTGTGTCAGCATGGACCAGTTTGGGCTAAAGGGCCTCTCTCCATGCTGTAGGACTTGATGACTTCATAAGTAGAATAGCATTTGGGTCAAACTCTCATTCTTCCTTTGATCATGAGATCGAATAATACTTGGACAACGTTCTTTCAAGATAACTTTGCAGAGCTTTTCCTTTTCAGTTTGATATCAAACAGACGTGTGTGTGTGCGTGTGTGTGTGTGTGTGTATCTGTGTCTGTGTGTTCTGCAGTATTTTTCAAAGGGAAATATCAATGTACATATTCGCAATATCCACTCGTCATTCTTCTTTCCATCATACTTTGAGCAACTTTGGTCATATACATGTTGTTTTAACAGATTAAAGAAATCTGTCTGACTTGTTCCTAATACTGACCCTGAGACACTGTGAGAACTATATCATTGGCCATATCACCAATCTAGTTATATTTTTTTGTGGCTAGTGGACGAGGGGGACTAGAAAAGGGAACAGCGATTCAAAAAACACAAGAAATTATTGACTCAGTCAGCCTAATGCCAGTGTGGAGGAGATTGTTGGAGGGAATTCTGAGGGATAGGATTTACATGCATTTAGAAAGATGAGGACTTATTAGGAATAGTCACACTGGCTTTGTACGATGGAAATCATGTCTCATTAATGTGATTGGTATTTTGAAAAAGTGACGAAGAAGATTGAGGAAGGCACTGTGGTATATATTGTTCACGCAGACTTCAGCAAGGCATTTAATAAGGTTACTCATCGTAGACAGAATACCAAGGTGAGGTCATATGAAATTCAGGAAAGGCTAACCAATTGTATACAAAATTGGATTGAAGGTAATGCGTTGTTTTCCAGACTGTAGGCCTGTGGGCCGGAGAGTGCTGAAAGATTCAGTGCTGAGCTCAGTGCTTTTTATCATGTATATAAACAACTTGTATGTGATTATCGGAGGTATGGTTAGTAGTTTACAGGTAACATTTAAAAAAGTGGGGCAGTCGACAGTGATGATTATTCCAGGGTACAACGGCACCCTTGACAAACAAAGGGCCAAGGACTGGCAGATAAAATTTAATGCAGACATTAGTGGGGTTTTGCATTTTGGTAAGTTAAAGCAGGGTGGTATCCTGGGGAATGTTGATGAACAAAGAGACTTACGGATGCAGGTTCATAGTTCCTTGAAAGTGGAGTAGCAGGTAGACAGAGTTTTAATGTTCAGTCAGAACATTGAGTATAGGAGATGGAGTAGCATATTACGCTTCTACAGGACGTTGGTGAGGCCACGTTAAGAAAACTGCGTACAATTCGGTTGGCACTGCTAAAGGATGGATGTTGCTAAGCTTGATTGGGTGCAGAAAAAAATTACAAGGATTTTCTGGAACCTGAGAAATTTAGCTGCAGGAGAGAATGAACAGGTTGGGGCTTTTCCCCCTGGAGTGTTGGAGTCTGAATAGTGACATGACAGAGGCTTATAAAATCCTGATGGCCATTTATAGTCTCAATGGCCAACATCTTTATCTCCCAGTGTAGTGACTTCCAGAACTAGACGGCAAAGGTTGAAGATGGTAGGGGAAAGATTTAGACGGAACCTGAGGGGAAACTTTTTCATGCAGAGACTGGTGGGTGCACGGAAAGTGCTGTGGTGAAAGCGGGTACAATTACATGTTTAAAATATGTCTGGATAGATACATTAATAGAAATGGTTCCGAGGGATACGGACCAAATGCTGGCATTGGGACTAGGTCAGGTTAGGATGCCTCATTGGCGTGGAGAATTTGGACAAAAGGATGTGTTTCCATGCTGTATGACTCTCCTATTCTATCACAGGGATGAGGAAAAATGCTAAAAGGGCTTTTGAATGGGAATTCTCTTCCCCAAAAGTTTGTTGTGCCTCTCTGATTGCAAGTATTCACAGCTGAGTTAAAGACTTCACAGAGACTGCGTCATGGATAATGGGATACAGACAAGAAAGTGGGGCTGAAACCAAACCTGATCAGCCACAATCTTAGTGCCTGGTGGAGAAGGCTCAAAGTATCTCAGGACCCACTCCTACTCGTCAGTTTCTGTATGCCATTCAGACCCTCAAACCTGCTGCTGGATCTGAGCAGTTGGAGGCCACTTACTGCTATCACCTGGTGCACAGAAACAGAGGAGAACATTCACTCTCTCATGACTGTCACACACGGTTTGGAGATTTGGAAAATGGAAATTGAAATCCCAGGCTGGATATGAAAGCGGTCCATCATTTCTCTTTACAGAGCTTCCCCTCTCTGCAACTTGTGCTCCATTTGTTGGTAGACCCAGATTCACTTTGAATACAGCCCACATACCTCACCCAGAGATGGTCACAAAGTCCTCTGGGCTTCTTGACTGCAACATTCCATAACAGACCTTCAAGGTACCTTCCTGTAAGTAATCTCATTTTATCTAATCTAATCTAATCTAATCTAATCTATTCTAATCTAATCTAATCTCTAGATTTTCCAATCACAGAATGTGAGAATATCAGAAACAAAGGCAGGTCGTTCACCTCCCAAGCCTGCCTTGTCTTTCACTAAGATCATGGCTTCACAGCCCTCACCTCTCTGATACATCAAAATCCGTCTCCAACCTCTATGAGCACTTCCATAGAACACAGAACAAAGAACAATAGAGTACAGTACAGGACATTTGACTTTCGATGTTGTACCATCCGTTTATCCTACTGTATGATCAGACTATCCTCCATGCTTCCGTTCACGTTCTTCCATATGCCTATCCAAGATTCTCTTAAGTTTCCCTCACGTAATTGACTCTACTTCCACTGTTGGCAGTGCATTCCACACACCCACCACTCTCTGTCTAAAGAACTAACCTCGGCTATCTCCCCTAAACCTTCCTCCCATTACCTTAAAATTATGACCCTTTGTGATAGATATTTCTGCCCTAGGAAACATTCGCTAGCTATTCACTCTGTCTATGCCTCTCATCATCTTGCACACCTCTATCAAGTCACCTGTCATCTTTCTTTCCTGCAATGAGAAATGCCCTTGCTCCCTAAAGCTTTCTTCATAAAACTTGCCCTCCAGTCCTGGCAGCATCTTGGTAAATTTCCAGTCTTAAGCTTCCACATCCTTCCTATAATGGGGTGACCAGAACTGAACACAATATTCCAAATGTGGTCTATCCAGGGATCTGTAGAGCTTCAGCATAACCTCACGGCTCTTAATCTCAAACCCCCTGCTAATGAAAGCCAATACACCATATGCCTTCTTAACTACACCATCAAGTTGGGGAGCATATTTGAGGGATCTGTGGACACGGATCTCGAGGTCGCTCTGTTCCTCCACACTGCCAAGAATTCTGTCTTTAACCATGTATTCTGCATTCACATTCGAGCTTGCAGAGGAATTCACTTCACACTTTTCCAGTTTGAACTCCATCTGCCACTTCTCAGCCCAGCTCTGCATCCTGTCAATGTCCCGTTGCAACCTACAAAAGCCCTCCACATTCTGTACCACTCCAACAACCTTTGTGTCATTGGCAAACTTGCTAACCGACTGTTCCACACCCCCATCCAAGTCATTTATAGAAATAATAAAGAGTAGGGGTCCCAGAGCCACTCCCTGCAGAACGCCACCGGTCCCTTTCAGTGATCTAGCTCCCCAAACTCTCTGTGTAAGAGAATTCCTGACATTCACTACCCTCTGTTTGAAGAAAACATTCTCTGCTTCTACATCATGACCTATTGATATGAGCAAAAGAGGGGACACAGGGGCTCAGGTAAGAGAGACTGGCCCTGAACTCAAGGCAGTATTTGACTGAGGATGAGATCAAGGAGCCTGAGGAAAATCATACTTAATGAGAATCGATTGTGACCTCTCCACTGTTTGGAATCATTCACGGTACAAGGGAAGATGATTACCATTGGTAGGCATCAATCATCTCAGCCATGGGGCATCTCTGCAGGAGGTCTACAAGGTAGCACCCTCAGCCCAGGCATCTTCTGTTTGTCAGCGGGGAATCCTGCAGTTTGGAAGGAGGCCTTTCAGCCCATTGAGTCAAAACTGAGCAGAAGTGGGGATATTCACTGAAGTTTACATAATGTTTAGAACAGGTTGTCCCTCTTCAGCTCTTGAAGCAGTCTGTGTCCATGTGCAAGTAGACCTGGACAACATTCAAGGTTGTGCTATTAAAATCTGGGTAACATTCATGTTACAGCACTGTACCTTTCCACAGTAAAACGAGGAGCACATTGAGCACTCCAATCTGGTTTCACAAGAATATGAGGAAGCCATTCAGCCCATCAAAACTACTGAACAAAAAGAGGGATAGCCCATTCAGTCCCTCCTGCCTATAAAACAGGAAGAGAAGGAATCTGCTCACTCCCACACCCACTTACAAAGGATCAGAAAGAGACCATTGTACTCCCAATGTCATTAAAAAGGAACAGGAAGAGGTCATTCAGCTTCTCAAGCCACGAACACAGGAACAGGAAAGTGTCCAAGATGTTTTAACGTTGCAAACAAAAAGAGCAGGGGCTGCACAGATAGACTGCTCCAAATTGATCCACATAACTTAATTACTCATAGTACATAAGTGCTACTTCAACATGGTTTTCTGGCATTCGAAATGAAGCGAACCTTTTTAAAGTATTTTCCAAATAATTGTTTTCAATCTCCAAGAAGGCAGACCCATGGTCTCCATGGAGGTCGGAAGCTGGTGAGGAATGACTAACTCTTTCAAAATGAAGTTATCATAGCAGCTGACAGGATTGTGCACAAAGTGACATTCAATGCAGTGTCAAACACTAACTGTACATTCAAGTGTCCCGAGTTCATTCAGAGCCTGTAGCTCACTGTCAATCAACATGGGGCTCTGCAGATGCAAGTAAACTATCGGGAATCAAGCATCCAATGAAAAGTATGGAATTTTCATACTATTTTGCTGTTAGGGACATAATGAATGTCCGTCCATAATCATCAGGTTTCAGCTTCTTATTTTCTCAGATCCCTACAGATTAAACTCATAGTCACTGCACTCACTCCTAATGGTCCGATCATGCCAGGGTTAATCTGGTAAAACTCTTTTGTGCTGTCTCGGTGACAGAGATCATTATCAATAAAGCAGATCAAAAAAATACTCTCTCAACAAAACACGACCAATGGGAAAGATGTTCTAACTCTGGTGCTTCAATTATTTTGCATGAAGAGCCACATATCAATTACTGGATTAGTGGTGCTGGAAGAGCACAGCAGTTCAGACAGCATCCAACGAGCAGCGAAATCGACGTTTCGGGCAAAAGCCCTTCATCAGGAATAAAGGCAGTGAGTCTGAAGCATGGAAGTAGATTCTTGTAGAGAGAAGAGGAAAACTTCTTCAAGGCAGGCCTACTCTCTCCCCACCACCACCCTCCTCCAGCTTCTCTCTCCATGCATCAGGCTCACTGCCTTTATTCCTGATGAAGGGCTTTTGCCCGAAACGTCGATTTCGCTGCTCGTTGGATGCTGCCTGAATTGCTATGCTCTTCCAGCACCACTAATCCAGTATTTGCTTTCCAGCATCTGCAGTCATTGTTTTTACCTCATTGATTTTAACCCGACTGCGAATCCTCTTGCAAGGATGCCTGCCTTGAAGAAGTTTTCCTCCTCTCTCTACAAGAATCTCAGGGAGTCCCTCTCCCACTGCAATGATACTCTCTCCCCACACCAACCCTCCTCTAGCTTATCTCTTCATGCTTCAGGCTCACTGCCTTTATTCCTGATGAAGGGCTTTTGCCCGAAACGTCGATTTCGTTGCTCGTTGGATGCTGCCTGAACTGCTGTGCTCTTCCAGCACCACTAATCCAGTATTTGCTTTCCAGCATCTGCAGTCATTGTTTTTACCACATATCACTGACTACCTGCCCCATAAGAATTCTGTTTGTGAATTATGACCAAGGACATCCAGGTCCTTTTCAACAATAGCTCTTCCCAATCTCTCACCACTTAATAAATATAAGTGTACATGATGATATTTGTTGTTCACATCTGAATTATTTTTATACCTTGTGAACAGATATTGCCCAAACACTGATCTTGCTGCCAACCATCAAGCCTTCAGTCCAGAGAAAAACAGTATTCTTCTCGTATCTCAATTGTCAATGTTTAATCCATATGGTATATATTCCTCCCCGACATACCCATGGACTCTCACATTCCCCACTCACCTGTATTCAATCAGGTCAAGCGTCTTCTAAAAACTCAAATAATCCACTCCCATTGGTTCTCAATTGTCGATGTCACAATGCACAATCTCCATAAAAAGGTTTATCGATGATCATTTCCCTTTCCTGAATCTAGGCTGATTTTACCAAATCATATCATTATTTTCCAAGTGTCTAGTTGTCACGTTCCTTATAGAAGGTTCCAATGATTTTTTTCCTCACTGCTAACATCAAACTATTTAGTTTTATGTTTTCCCTCTCCATTCTGTTTTAAATATTTATGTTCCCAATAGCTGCTTTCCAGTCTGCAGGATCCTTTCCAGAATCTAACCTGCTTTGAAGAATAATCAGTAATTTTTTCTCGAGCTCTGTTTTCATCTCCTCAATACTCTGGGATGTAACTCATCAGATGCAGCAACTTATGAAACTTCAGTTCAATTAGATTTCCAAAAGGATACCCTGCATTAATTCTAATTTCCTGCATTTCCTCATTTTCACCAGTCCCCCTTCTCTCTAGTATATCTGAAAGTTGGTTTCTGTACCTTCTCCTGTGGAGATGGAATCAATGCGTTCCCCTCAGCAGGCAGGTGGATTCTGTCAGCTCGTTATACATCGGAGGACTACACTTCAGAGATGGTGGATACAATACCCACTCCTGCCTGGAAAGTTCCAGAATTAAAACAGGTAAATTCACAGTGAGAGTCAGCACAGTCCTGTCCCTGGTGTGAGGCTACAGGTTATACTGAAGGAAGGACACAGTTCAGTGAGCACCTCATGTTTGAAACAAGCTGGTTTCGCACTTTACACCTGACTGGGTCCAGCTTAGACAAATGTTCCTGGAAATCTCAGGAAGGAAAGTGCAGTGCTTTGCTCCTCCTTGTTTCACGAGCTTCTCTTCTGTGTAGTCTTCATTAATTTGTTTACCATGGACCCAGACACTCTGTAAATGCAGTGTCCAGAGTGCGATCACCAGACCCTCAGGTCTCGCTGAATGAACTCAGCAGCTGCAAAACAAACCTGAGGACACCATCCACAGAAACTCCACTGACTTTCTAATGACAGCAGCAAGTCAATTCCCCACACACGGTGCACCCATTCAGTGTTGAAAATGCCTCCCTCTCCTTAGTTTCTCTTCCTGTCTGAGAAAGCCGTTGCATCTCTGCACAGTCCCAGAGTAACAGTTCCTCTCTCCAAAGAAGCAGCTGACTCTGTAACATTACCTTTCTCTGTATCTCAGCAACTGTAAGGGCAGCACCAGTATTGCCAATGGAATAGATCATCACACTCAGAGAAGAGAGACAGAGGGAACATAACTCACTTTAATCAGGGACATACCTAAATGGACGTGATATTCGGGAATATGGGAAAGTCAGCAATGTTAGAATAACTTGTCATTCCTTCCAGGCCATCATCAGCAATACTTTTGTTTTCTTTTCATTTCTCTCTCTCTCTCTCTGTGGACACTGGAGAATTTTATTTCAGATCTCCATTATCCACTGTTCCTTGGTTTATTTCACCTTTAATGTTGTTGTTTCATGGTATGTCAGCATCACTGGCAAGGGCAGCAGGTGTTTTCCATCCTAATTACCCTTGACTGTGAGGCCATTTGTCAAGACCACATGGAGACAACCATTTTATTGCGGAACAGAAGTCGCCCTTAGTCCAGACCAGGCAACAATGTTAAGTTTCTTTACCAAAGACTATCAGTGAAATATTAAAAGAGGTCCTGATTGTTTTTTTTTCCATCAGCGAAATTTTATTCCAATTTTTGTCATTCGACTTTAAGTTCAGTCATCGCCTCTGGTAGGATTTCAAACAATGCCTTTAGAGTCATCACTTTTGCATCTGAATTACACGTGCAGTGACATTATGAATCTCATACAGAGTACCTGTTGTGGAGTACCTGTAGTGACGGCAACAAGTTTGTGGTCAAAATACTTGCCACTGGTAGAGAGGTCAGAATACAACGGGAGCCATAAATTCTGAAGTTAATAAAGGGCTAGATGATATTTAATTCAGCAACAGCATTGAGGCAGTGGTCGAGACTGGGGATATTATTGAGATGGGTATGGGCAGATTCATTGATAGAGGGAATACCGAGACATAGAACAGTTCAGGGCAAAAGTCAGGTTGAGGTTGTGAACAGTCATGTTCCTTCTGAGATGTTTATGAGTGAAGAGTCTGAAATTAATTTAAAGGAAGTGGAGTTTGTGACTGAAACTGAATAAAATACTCTGCATCTTTGTGAAATATAAATAACAGAATTAGCAATGATTTTCATCATAGTTTATTGAATTGAAAGGGATAGACTTACCGGAACACCAATAATAGTGAGGATGGGTTAGGTAGTAACCGGCTTGAATAATCCTCAGTACGAATTCGATCTGCAACTCTAACGATGGCCAAGCCTGAGAAGGCCAGTAAAGACCCAAAAATAAACTCCTGTTCATTGTAGTAACATTCCAATGTAATAGTCTCAGATTCGGATCCATTGCTGGAACATTTCAGTCTATTGAGCTGATTCACTTCCTCTCCCTCTCTCTGGAGCTCCTATCCTTATCGTGTTGAGGATCACGCTGCCCCTGATACTACGGGACAACAGGTTCAAAGATGCCCTTAATTATGGAAGAGGAAAACTCTCCAGTGACACAGTTCGGGTCCATGGAGACTAACATCAATCATCGTCACCGAACAAACAGCTCCAGTTAACCCATTTTACTGCGTCCCGTATAGGTCACAATAATACTTAGTCTCGGTGGGGTATTGACATCGCTGACTATTGGGTAAATGGCACATCTCCAATTGTAAAGTTCGAGGTGACGGAGAGAGATGATGCTTTCACTTCACAAGCTCGATGATTCTGATGTGTTTTGGCAGTGTAGGAATTACTGGGTTCCCGAGCCCGTCTATGACTGATCACCAGGCCTGCTGCATGCTTTCGTTTTAATTATTTATGTTTAACTTTGACATTTGTCTTACCATCATTTAACGGCTTCGGTGGGATTAGGCATTTTTGAGAGGCTCCTGCAGTGCCATAGACGGCGTAGATACACTCCATTCTTTGTGGTCCTTGAAGCTGCAGCCTGGTCCTGTGGAGTGATGGCCAAGCTCTCCTAGAAGCAGGATTTATAGTTTTACCTTTTGCCAATTATTGCTGGGGTCTCAGTAGGGTTGGAAGGCAGAAAATCTCTCCCGGCTGCTGCACTCTCTCTCTGAGATTTCTCTCAGAATTTTCTTTTGATGTTCGTTCCTCCTGGATTAGAGAACTGCATGTGAGACAATCTGTTTCCTGAATTTGTTTTGTGAAAAGCGGGTATTTATAGGATGTTGCCATTTTGAAGTAGTTACTGTATAGTAGTTAAATAATCTATTATTCTGTTATGTTTTCCAATAGAATTAAGTTATTACAAGTTGCTCTTGTTTTTGTTGTATTTTATTGACAGTGTTTGAATATATTGTATTTTGCTGAATGTCGAATATTTTGACCAAATGAATTGCATCTGAAGCAGAGCACCTCATACTTACCTTTAAAATAAGAAAACTTTCGGGTTGAGACGACCTTCATCATATATGTTCAGGTACGTCTGCTCATGTGCATCGCAAGAAGGACAGATATTCATGTTTTAATTGGTTAATTACTTAATGGACAACATGTTGCAGAAATACGGGGTTTACCAGCGGACTGCGCCGAGCTGAAGGAGTGATAGCTCGATAAGGAATTATACCGGATACTCAATCCACTTCACAGATCCAGCCCAGACACGTATTAATCTCGATGAGATACCTGCTCAGCACGGAGCACTGTGCAGACCAGGCTCAGTTCAACACAGCAATCTGTCCAGGATGGAGCATTGTACAGACCCGGCTCAGGACAACCCTGCAATTTGTCTAGGATGGAGCACTGTGCAGACCAGGCTCAGGACAACTCAGCAATCTTCCAGGATGGAGCACTGTGCCGACGAGGCTCAGTACAATCCAGCAATCTCTCCAGGATGGAATACTGCGTAAGTCTCACCAGGCCACTGGCTATCTGTCCAACACACCGGGGCATTGATTCAGTAACCCAGATGAAACGGTCTGTCCAGCATTGGGTGATATGCAGCCCACACTAGTGTCTTGCTTTATAAACAGGTTTCTGTTCAGTATGGGTAGCTGTGCAGTGACAAGCAGTGAATTGGTCTCTAAACCGGGAGCAGTTACCCTCCCAACATGTAGAGCTGTGCACACCACCCCAGTGCATTGTTCAGTAACACTGTGTTAGATCACTGCCCAGCGTGGGGAAACTTGCAGCCATATACTGGAAGTGAAAGGATGTGCAGCTCCCATCCATTTACAGCTCCATATCTCCATTGTGCCATGACAATGGGTGCTGTGGGTATGAAACTCACTGCCAGAGAGAGATGGTGGGGAAATCAGTTTAAATAACAACAAACAAAATAATTTTGGGAAAAAGAGAGAGGGAGATTGAGAGAATATTTCATTGAAGATCACACGTTTCAGCATGCTGATATGAAGTTATTTCGACAGTACCCTGCAACGTGAGCCATTATTCCCAGGATTGATGGGTGAACCAGATATTGGTGTGAGTTCAGATGATCGACAGTTTTGAATGAGTATTTGTTCTGCAGCTCTGTAACTAAAAGTGGGCACAGCAGAGTCTATGACTCACTGGGATGAATATAACAATAATTTATCTTTGTGTGATTTTCACTGAGTGTGACAGATGGATTGTCTGCACGAGGCTGAGCTAGTTTCCTGGTACTATCATATCGAACTCACCTCATTAACTACCCCATAGTGTGCCTGTCATTCAATGCCAGCCCGAACCCACCCATCATGGCTGTAATTCCTCACCACTGCCCGGATGCCCTGATAGTCCGTGATCCCTGGCACTGGTGCCATCTTTAAAAGCTAATGGGCACACGATTGAGCTCTCTCCATTTCGAGCTACCCTGCACAGTTTACCCTGAGTATGGCAGATATGGGTCAATTACACCACGGTTTGTTGAAAGGCATGGAAGTGCTGGTGGAAGGGCTAGTACGGAGAGGGGCCATTTTTTTCCCAGAGGGAGCCACACCACAAGATCCACCAAGCATGGCCTGAGCTCACCAACCAGCTCAATGCAGTATCTGTGGTCTGAAGAAATGTTCAGCAATACAGGACAAGCTTCAATAACCTTCCCCACTCTGTGAGGATTAGGGTCACCGTATTCTCCCTGCTCCCTCACACTTTCTGTATATTGGTTATAGCAACGACACCCGAACACGGTTCATCGTCCACAACTCTCATTATTGCATACAGAGCCTTCTCTCTCTCTCTCGCCTTTGCAATACTCCCATGTATTGATAGAATATTCTGAAGAATGCTGATTTTGGATTGTTCAAGTTAGTGTTCCAAATAATTCCCATTTTCAGGAAAGTGTCAATGCCCCAGCATGTAACACAGAAGGGGAAGGCACAAAGTTGTACAGTTTTCAAGTGGCATGCAATTCAAATCCACCACGAGGCCATTCAGCCCTTCAAACGTATTGGAGCATTTGAGAAGATTGTGGCTGATCTGATGCTTTTCTCAGTTCCATGTTACATGAACTTTAAGTCAGTCAACCCCCTGGGTTCCTGTCACTGAGCAGACAACACTCAGGCACTTTTACCCCGGTTTTCATCAAGCGCCTGCGCGACGGTATTTCCCAAGGGGACACACTCTCCAAACAGTATATTCCATCAGTTTTCTATTTCTATGTAATGGTAAACACATTTTACACAGACCAATCAAAAGTCTACATTCATTTTATGGTTATCAATATCCAATCACAATTAGTAATCTGGTTATTTCATTTGTCTCACCTTATCGTATTCAGCCAAAGACGGCTTTGTCTCATCATAAAATACAATTTCTAGCAGAGATCGTTTTTACCCTCAGTCGTTATTTTGACCGTTATCTGAATTGTAACTTTTTCCTTGTTATGAAAGTTTCTCTTGCCCTTTGCCTGTGACTGTTTCTGTCTGTAACAGTTACACTGTCTCCCACTCAGTTGGCTGGACGGCTGTTTTGCGATGCAGATGGAGGCCAACAGCGCCGGTTCAATTCACCACACTGACAGAGGTTACCATGATGGGGACGCAGTCTCACCCTCAACGCATCACCCGAGGTGTGGTGACCCTCAGCTTAAAGAACCACAAGTGGTCTCTCTCTAATGACAGAGCAGCTCTATGGTCCTTGGAACGCTGTTCTATCACTGCTAGCATTTTAAAATGTTTTCTAGATTACCATTTCATTTTGCCAGATGTTCTGAAGCAGTGTCATTTTGTATCACTGTCAACATTTCCCCATGCTGCACATCCCTGCTCATTCCTTGATAATCCTTGACTCTGTTGTTACTTATGAACCTTCTGTCTGTGCCTCAAAAATATTCAATATCTCTGCCTTCAATGGTCTGCGGGGAAGAGAGTTCCAAAAACTTATGGCACTGAGAAAACAAAAAAAAAAGCCTCACCTGGGGTGTGAGGTTATTTTTTTGTCTACTTCCCTGAGATTGGATATAATTACATTGGAAGCAGTTCATAGATGTTTCACTTCATATATTCCAGGGATGAAGGCCTTATATTATAGTTACTCATAGAAAGAGAGGTGATCTTACTGAAACATACAAGACCTTCAGCAGAGTGCATCAGTTAGATACACACTGGGTGTTTGAAAAGTCCAAACTTCTTGCCATTGTTCTAGAACCTCAACCATGTGGAGGCAGGGCAGTCTGCCCATCAACTCCACATTGATCCACCCAACAGCATCCCAGCCAGACCTGCCCACTATCCTATCCATGTAACCCTACATTTCGCATGACTAACTCACCTAACATACACATCCATTAGGCACTATGGGCAAATTAGCATGGCCAATCCTCTCTATCTGCACATTTTTGGACTGTGGAAGGAAACTGGAACACTGGGACGAAACCCACACAGACAGGGAGAATGTTCAAACTCCATATATAGGACGCCCGAGGTTGGAATTGAACCCAGCGCCTTGGAGATGTGAGGCAGCAGTGTGAAACACAGATCAACCATGCTCCTCCATTAGTTATATTAGTTACTTGTGTCTGACTAAAGAAATCTGCTTGACTTGTTCTTATCACTGAACCAGAGCTCGTCGAAGACTTTTAATCTGTCTGTGTGGAGTTTGCACATTCTCGCCGTGTTTGTGTGGGTTCCCTCTGGGTGGTCTGTTTCCTCACACAGTCCAAAAATGTGCCAGTTAGCTGAATTGGCCATGCTAAATTGCGTGTAGTGTTAGGTGAAGGGGTAAATGTAGGCAAATGGATCTGGATGGGTTGCTCTTTGGGTGGTCGGTGTGGACTTGTTGGGCCAAAGGGCCTGTTTCCACACTGTAAGTTATCTGTATCTAAATAATCTAAGGTGTTGTTCGAAGTGCTTGAAACAATCCCCATAAACACCCCGTGGAAAATTCGAAAGGAAAACTCAAACCCAGGTTCTTCCAGGAGAGATGTCAGAGAGAGGGGGGATCAGCATGGACCTTCTCCTTTGGCCTGATAGCTTCACAACTGGCTGCCTGCTTTCAGTGAACAGCCAGCCTGTAAAAGATCAGTCCAAACAAATCAAAGCAGAGGGTCTGCGGTGGGGGAACTGGACACTCCCCTTTCATAAGAACAGAAGGACGAGGAGCAGGGGTAGGTCACCTGGTCCTTCTAACCTGCTCAGCCATTCTGTAACATCAAAGCTGATCGACTCGTGGACTCATATCCACTTACCCGCACTCTCACTGTATCCGTTATTTACTTCATTGTTTAAAACATATCTATCTCAGCTTGAAAAGCATTTACTGAAGTAGCGTCAACTACTTCACCGAGCAGGGAATTCCATAGAATTACAAGCCTCTGGGTGAAATGGTTCATTCTCAATTCAATCCTAAATCTGCTCCCTCTAATATTGAGGTTATTCCATCTTGTCCTAGCTTCACCTGCCAGTAGAACCATCCTCTCTACTTTTTTCTTACCTCTTCCCTTCATAATATTTTTTATGTTTCTATAAGATCCTCCACTCATTCTTATAAATTCCAATGAATATAATGCTGATCTACTCTGTCTCTCCTCATAAGATAACCCCCTCAACTCCAGATTCACCAGAGTGAATCTCCTCTGCACCACCTCCACTGCCAGTACATCGGTTTGCAAGGAAGGAGGCCAAAACTGCTCACAATACTCCAGGTATGGCCTCACCAGCACCCTGTACAGCTGCAACATAACCTCCCTGCTTTTAAATTCAACCCCTTTCGCAATGAAGAACAAAATACCATTTACCTTCCTAATTATTTTATGTACCTGCAGATCAACCTTCTGTGATTCATGCACAAGGACACCCAGGTCCCTCTGCACAGCAGCATGCTGAATCTTTTTTACAATTCAAGTAATAATCCTTTTTACTCGTACTCCTCACAAAATAAATTACTTCATATTTATTAACATTTTATTCCATCTGCCAGACCTTTACCTATTCATGCAATGGAACTATTTTCCTCTGCAAAGTTTCACAGTACTCTGCACACTTTGCTCTGCCACTCATCTTCGTGCCATCTGCAACTTTTGACCAACTACGCATGCTCCCAACTCCACATCATCTATATAAATGTGAATAATTGCAACCCCAACACTGATCCCTGAGGCACACCACTCAGCACTGATTGCCAGCCAGGATAGCACTCATTTATACCCACTCTTTGCTTCCCGTTAGTCAACCAATCTTTATCCATGCTAATACTTCAGTCGTAATGCCATCCATCTTTAGCTTATGCAGCAGCCTACTATGTGGCTCCCTGTCAAAGCCTTTTTGAAACCTAGATACACCACATCCACTGCGGCCTCATTGTCTATCTTGCTCGTAATGTCTTTGTAGATTTCCAAAAGACTTGTTAAGCATGATCTGCCCTTCATGCATCCTTGCTGCATCTGTGCAATGGGCCGATTTCTACCAAAATACCTTGCTATTTCTTCCTTGATAATACTGTCAAAGCATCTTCCCCACTACACAGATTAAGTTAACTGGTTTATAATTCCCCAACTTTTATCTACCTGAATTTTAAACAGTGGTGTCCCATTTGCTGTTTTTTAATCTGCTGGGACTGCCCCAGAGTTCAGCAAAGTTTAGAAAATTACCACAAGTGCACTTGTTATTTCTCCCGCTATCTTTTTAGTACCCTGGGATACATTACATCAGGGCCAGGAGATTCATCTAACCTTAGCTCCATTAGCTTGCCCAACGCTACCTCCTCTGTAATAATGATTGTTCACAAGTCCTCACCTACCTTCATCTCTTTGGTAAAAACAAGGACTGCAGATACTGGAAACCAGATTCTAGAGTGGTGCTGGTAAAGCACAACAGTTCACAGCATTCCTGATGAAAGGCTTTTGCTCGAAACGTCGATGATTCTGCTCCTCAGATGTTGTCTGAACTTCTGTGCTTTACCAACACCACTCTAACCTAGAATCTTCATCTCTTCGTCGATCACTGGCGTCTTATTAGTGTCGTTCACTATGAAGACTGATACAAAATACCTGTTCAATGCCTCAGCCATTTCATCATATCCTGTAACTAAATGTTCTTTCTTATCCTCACAAGGACCAACATTTAAGTTAGCCACTCATTTTCATTTTATATATTTGTGGAATCATCTGCTATCTGTCTTCATATACTGTGCTAGGTTTTTTTCTCGTGTTCTATCCTACTTTTCTTTATAACTCTTTTCGTTGCTTTCTGTTGACCTTTAATCTTTTCCCAATCTTCTAGGTTCCTGCTGCTTTTGGCCACTTTGCATTCCATCTCTTTCAATTTGATAACCTTGCGTATTTGCTTAGACACCCACGGCAGACTTCCCCTTTTCTTAGAGCCTTTCCTTTTCACTGAATATACTTTTAGCTTAGGACTTTTAAAAAATCCTTTGAAAATCCCACACTGCTCGTCAACTCTCACCATAAAGTATTTATTTCCAGTTGACTTTTGCCAAGTCCTCACTCCATTCTGTTGTATTCTCCTTCGTTTAAGCACAGGACCCTGGTATTGAATTTTATCTTCACTCTCCATCTGTGTTTTAAATTCAACCACACTGTCATCATTCATTCCAAGTTAATTCCTAACTATGAGGTCATTAATTATTCCTGTCTTATTACACAGGACCGGATCTAGCATAGCTCGCTCCTGATTGTACATGTTTTAATTTTAGACACGAAAGCATTCCCATGTTGTCAAACCCAGACTCTTCGGATTCGCTGCTTTTAAGATTGCTATGAAAGAAAAACAAGGACAGCATGACCTTGTTAAAGGAGTAGCATTGTCACAACACTACACTTGGGACGTCATCAAAAATGTTTCTGAAAATCCAAATTCACTGCATATATTGCTTTGCCATAATTTATTTCGCAGTCGGATTCTTAAATATGATTCACCTTTAATAATTCGGTATTGATTTGATCCATGTTCATTGTCTTTCAAATTAACATAATTCCTATAGTTCCCTGGCAAAGCATTCTTTCTAATAGACTCTTGTATTGCCCTGACTGCTTCTTTGGTGCTAAGCAGACTGTAATTCCCTGCTTTCTCCCTGCCTCCTTTAGAAATATTGGGATTACATTTGCTGCTCTCAAATCTGTCAATTCAATCATCTGGAATTTGGAAGACAACAAGCAAAGTATCCATTATTCCCATGGCCACCTCCTTTAGGAATCAAAGACATAGATTATCGTTCCATGGGGAATTATCAGATTTCAGTACAAATAATTTCTCCAAAACTGCTTATTTTGTGATTTGATTGTATTTCCTTTCTTTCTCTGTAGACCTAGAATTGTTTGGAAGCATTTTTTTAAAAATCCTATCATGAAGGCAGAACTGAAGTAGATGCTTCAGAGTCTGCCATTTTCCTGTTCTCCATTCGTTGGTTTCGGACTGTAAGGAAGCTACAATTATCTTCTCCCACATTTCACTTTGGTATATTGTACTTTGAGAAGATTTTACATTTCCCGTGTGTTAATGTACTCTTCCAAACCCCATTACTTCCTGTCTTAAAATGTTCAATGATTGACCTTCCACAGCCATACAATCACAGAAGCATAGACTCTGTACCATCAAAAATACAGCATGATCTATATTATTCCAAATTTACTTCATCAGTCCCGTAGCCATGAATGGTATGACACTTCAAGTGCTCGTCCAAATAATTTTTAATGGTTGTGAGGTGACCCATCATAACTGACCCCTTAGGAAGTGCATTCCATATCCCATGACCCTCTGGGTGAAAAACAATCCCTGAATCATCTCTAATCCTCAAATCCTTCCCTTTAAAAGTGTGCTCCCCTGTTCTTGGCCATTTGACTAAAAGGAACAGCTGCTGTTTATCTACCTTGTCCATGTCCCTCGTAATCTTATCCTTCTGAATCACGTCCCCCTCAGCCTTCTCTCATTCAAACTAAACAACCCGAGCTTATCCAGCCTCTCTCCATAACTGATATGCTCCATCGTTGGAATCATCCAGCTGAATCTCTGCACCCCCTCCAGAATAATCACATCCTTCCTGTAATGTGGGTCCCAGAACTCCACACAGTATTCCATATTGGCCTCACCAAAGTGCTACATAGTTCTTGCAATCTATGCCTCGATGAGTGAAGGTTATGCCTACTGCTTCCATTGGCTTCTTATGTAACCTTTTATCCTCCTGCGTCACATTCAAGAATGTGTGGAAAAGCTCCCTATGAGCTGTCTTGTGTGCTACAATTCATTGCGTATTCCCCATTTAGTTCCTTCTTCCAAAGTGCATCACCTCAGTTATCAGAGTTACATTCCATCTGCCATTGATCCACGCATCTGTCCATTCCATCTGTATCTTACTGTAACATAAGACCTTCTCCTCACTGCCAACCACCCGGTCAATCTTTGTATCAAACACAGACTTACTTATCACACTCCCACTCCCCCTCTACATTCACAACTGCACCATTTATGAATACCACAAGTAATAAGGGCAACAGCACTGATCTCTGTGGTATACTAGGGGACACCGGTCTCCAGTCACACAAACAGCCTTCTAACACCACCTATTTTGTGCAAAATTTTCTTTAACACTGACCTGAAACACACTGGTGTATAGTTCCCTGCTCTATCTCTACAACCCTTCCTATAAAGGATGGTCTCCAGTCTTCGGACACCTCATTTGTTGCCAGATTCTATTTAAACATTAGCATCAGCACCTTTCATCCCTTGTCTCCAATAGCATCCTGAGATGTAACTGATCTGGACATGGGGATTGGTCCAATTTTATACCAGCCAATACATCAATCCCTGCTCACATCTTACATCAATTTGTTCAAGAGCTTCCCAGTCCAGCTTCTTGAATTCTGTACCTGCCTCCTCCTTTTCCAAAGTAAAACAGACGTGAAGTTCTCATATAACAATCAATCAGCGTCTCCAGTTTCACGCACAAATTTCTGCCTTGATCCTAGACCAATTCTCCTCAGCAGACCATCGTGCCATCTGAGGAATTAATCTGGATAAAGCCTATTCATTATATGTGATCAGTGTATTTTACTTAGTTCACGACGTCAAAATTGTACAGGTACGGTCTCCCCAACTCTCTGTGTTACTCGTGCAGAAGCAGAATCTGTACTGAAACCAACACATGCTAGAGATCACAGTTAGTCAGACAGCATCGTAAAGAGAGATCAACCTAACACTTTGTGTCTAGTTGATTCTTCATCATCTGTATTCGGATTCCCTTTAAATGAAGGCGTTTAAAGGGACACAGCACTGAAACCTGTGGCACACCAGCATACATCGGTCTGCAGTCACACAAACAGCCTTCTACCACCACCTATGTTCTCCAGTAGTTTCTCTAATGCTTACCTTCCCCTGTTTGCATATGTTTCTCCCAATACACTTTGCTTTAATGTTTCCCCCTAACTTACTGTGTGTGCTGATTAAAACTCCTCCTGAATATCTGACTGTACCATATTCACTGATTCGCCATTAGTTACAAATACAAGAGATATCTTCAAGAAAAATGTTGTAAATTATAACTTTCCTTGCAGAACAATTCACTTGAAATTTGCTATTACTTTCTCAGTGTCCATTAAGATCTTCGTTACAATAGGTTGCAACAGATTCCCTACTGTGGATAACAACTAACTGGCCTGTAGTCCTCCACTCTCCCACTTCTTCCCTTCGTAAATCATTTGAATGCATTTATAACCTTCCAAAGTGAATACAGAGAAATACAGTGGTCCCTATTGCAATCAACATGTGTATTGCTGTTTTCTCTGAAATTTCAGTTTGAATTGTATCTGGTCTGTCAGACTTATCAATCCTCATCCCAGTTCTGTTTCCAAATACTACTTCGTAACTGTATATAAATTATTTTAGTCTTTAGTTACAAAGGTCCCGTGGTGACTTGATATTTCTGGGAGATTTTCTGGATCTTCCTCTTTGAAGACAGATGCAATGTAACTGTTTCATCTCCTTGTCATTTTTCTGTTCTCTACAATAAATTATCGTATCCACACATTCGCTGTGCCACATGTTATCTTGATTTCATTTTCCTTTCAAGTATCAACAGATGCTTTTCGCCAGTATTTACAATTCACAAAGAAAATCACAGCACAGGAACAGGCCCTTCAGCCCTTCAGCCCTCCAAGCCTGTGTCGATCCAGATACTCTATCTAAATCTGTCGCCTATTTTCTAAGGATCTGTATACCTCTGCTTCCTCATTAAATGACGCTATCGTCCCCACCTCTACTACCTCAGCTGGCAACGCATTCCAGCGACCCACCACCCTCTGCGCAAAGAACTTTTCGAGCATATCTCCAATAAAGTTTTCCCCTTTCATCTTGAATTCTTGACCCCCAATAACTGACTCCCCCACTCTGGGAATAAGCTTCTTGCTATCCACCCAGTTTACATCTCTCAAGATTTTGTAGACCTCAATCAAGTCCTCCCTCAACCTCCACCTTTTTAATTAAATTAATCCTAATTTACCAAACCTCTCTTTACATGTCGTTCGCTCCATACTAGGCAACATTCTGGTGAAAATCCTCTGCCTTTTTCCAAAGCATCCAGAACCTTTCAGTAATGTGGCAACCAGAACTGTCCGCAATATTCCGAATGTGACCGAACCAAAGTCCTATACAACTGTAATACAGCCTGCCTACTCTTGTACGCAATAGATTCCAACAGATTCCCTCATGTTGGTGACGAGTTAACCACTGTGGTTCTCCACTACTTAAATTGTTAGAATGCAGGAAGGAAGTATGCTGTATGCCTTCTTGAACATTCTATCGACCTATCACTTTCAGCAAATGGATCTGAACACCCAGATCACACTGTCCATCAAATCTCCCCAGGGCTTTTTCCAGTTACTGTATAATTCGTTCTCGAATTGGATCTTCCAAAACGGGAAGATCACATCTGCCTTTTCGCCACCCAACTCTCCAATCTATCTACATTCAGCTGTGTTCTCTGACAGTCTCCTCAACTTTCTGCTACTCTACCAATCTTAGTGTCATCTGCAAACTTGCTAATCAGACCACCTATACAGTCCTTCAGATTATGTAAATATATCACAACAAATAGTGGTCCCAGGACAAATCCCTGTGAAACACCACACAGAACAATTGTCCATTTTGAGAAACTCCCTTCCATTACTACTCTCTGTCTACTGTTGCCCAGCCAGTTCTCTAATCCATCTAGCTAGTACACCATGGACCCCTGCGACTTCATCTTCTCCAACAGTCTATCTCATCAAACGCCTTACTGAAGACCATGTATTTGATATCTACAGCCCTTTCTCCACTATCAACTATTAGCCCCCCCAGATTTATAGGTGTGTCTGTGCGAGAGATGCGGAGTGTGTGCGTGTGGCGAGGTGGAGGGGGGGGGGAGACGTGGCGTTCGAGTGAGAGAGAGGGGATGTGTATGTTTGTTTCCATGTGTGTGAGCGAAAGAGGGTGTGTGTGTGTATGTTTAAGGATGAGAGTGAGAGCCTGTGCTCACTTTAAGACCAGACAGATTTAGCAGATCCCTTTCCCCCATACACCCAGTCCGTGGTTTCAGAGCGTCCATGCTCTGCAGCCTCTGCTCCATTGGTTGTTCATGCTACAGACACTGATGATGTAACTACAGTCTCCATGCTCCATCCAGAGTTGTGTCGCCAAATCCTCCGGTCTCCCTGAATGTCTGAGGTAGCTCACAGCACAACCTCCAGCAAACCATTCCCATCCCCATCCTCTCCACTAACTTTTCAATAACAGGAGACAATCCGACTTCCCTCCACTAAAAGTGAGATATCTAATCCTTTATAATTATACTTCAGGGTCCTCCTCCTGTTTCTGACCACGTGATCAGCTGAGAGGGGCAAACACAGGCGTTCAGTAGACAGGCACAGACCAAATTTTAAAGACATGAGTCAAAGATGCTGAAACTCCCTGTCCAACATGGAGCACAACTTGGGACACACTGGGAAGTGAGCAACAGCCCGAAACACAACCCCCTGTCCATGGAGCATCACATGGGATACACCAGCAAGTGAACAACAGCCCAGCACACACACCGCTGTCCAACATGGAGCACGACGTGGGACACACCGGGAAGTGAACAGCAGCCCTGCACACACATGCACCTCTTCATGAAGCATCTTAAGGGACACACCAGGAACTGAACAACAGCCCAGCAGTCCCTCCCCTGTCCATGGAGTAACACATGGGACACAACGGGAAGTGAACAATAGCCTGACACACACCATAACATTATTTCTGAACTTCATGATGTCAGCATTCGATGCAATACACAACGAAAAACCAAGGCCAGGGGAAGATACAGATGGACAGAGACATTCACATTAAAGATAGAAATGGATAATTAAGACAAAAACAGAGCATGTCGTTGAAATATGGGATAAAAAGCAAGGAAGTGGGTCTATCTGGAGCAGTGAGACCTTGGCGGGTCAGGTCACAAGAATGAGAACATTGAATAAAGGCATTGCCAGATCAGCTGACCAAATTTGTTCCACTAAGTTCTGAATTTGCCTCACAGAACAAATGCAGAAACTATTCACGGGGACAAGAAGACAACCCAGCGTGGAGAGCTATGCAGACTGTGCCAGTATATTGCTCAGTAAACTGGTCTATCTGCCCAGCATGGAGAGCTGTGCAGACTGTGCTAGTGTATTGCTCGATAAGGTGGAATATCTGCCCAGCATGGGGAACTGTACAGACTGTGCTAGTGTATTTCTCGGTAAGGTGGACTATCGGCTCAGCATGAGGAGCTGTGCAGACTATGCTAGTCTATTGCTCAGTAAAGTGGACTATCTGCCCAGCATGGGGAGCTGTACTGACTATGCTAGTGTATTGCTCGGTAAGGTGGATTATCTGGCGAGCATGGGGAGTTGTGCAGACTATGCTTGTGTATTGCTCGGTAAGGTGGACCAGCTGCCCAGCATGGCAGTATTGCAAAACTTTGCCGGTATATTGCTGCTACATTTGCACTACGTAACAGACTAACACGGGACAATTTGCCGCCCATACTGCGAGTGACAGTAAATGGGCTCCCATAAATTCATGTCTCTGTATCTTCATGCATCAGTTCAAGGCAAGGGGTTTTATGTGTGCGTGTGTGTGTGGCTCTGGGGCAGTGTTAGATGTGAAAATCATTGTCTAAGAGAGACCACACATGGAGGAAATCAGTTTAAATGTGGGCGGCACGGTGGCACAGTGGTTAGCACTGTTGCCTCACAGCGCCAGAGATCCGGGTTCAATTCCCACCTCAGGCGACTCACTGTGTGGAGTTTGCACGTTCTCCCCGTGTCTGCGTGGGTTTCCTCCGGGTGCTCCGGTTTCCTCCCACAGTCCAAAGATGTGCAGGTCAGGTGAATTGGCCATGCTAAATTGCCCGTAGTGTTAGGTAAGGGGTAAATGTAGGGGTATGGGTGGGTTGCGCTTCGGCGGGGCGGTGTGGACTTGTTGAGCCAAAGGGCCTGTTTCCACACTGTAAGTAATCTAATCTAATCTAAAAAACTGTTAGAGCTTGGTATAATGGACAGAGAGAGATAGTTAATGGGCAGCTGTTAATGACGTTCTTGAGAATATTAAATAAAGGCATTGCTGGACCCAATAGCGTTATAGATCAATACGCACAGGAATGATGGATGGGGAGTTCTGTGTGATATCAGATTTGAGCTGTGGAGTATTGACGCAGAGTTGTTTCGCAGGTTTGCAGCTGTGAGTGTCAGCAACAGACGAATGCCATCTTTAAGACTGTATTTCACAGCTCATGGTTCAAATTGCAGATGGGATCAGCCAGTGAAGTATATGCTGGATTTATCAGTAGTTATAATTAGGAATGGTCAGGGTACAGTGTCAGGAACTGGTTCATGGCCAAAGGGATCACTACTGTTGTCATTTATCTATTTCAGCTTCAGATATTGGCCAGGGATGAGATGGAGTCAGAGGAAGGAAATGCAGTTTGTAACCAGAACAGAAGATAGTGATCTCAATGCTTTCAATATTTCGATAGGAAGTGCAGTGATACAACGGATCATGGTTCACAGCTGAAACTGAGCAATTCAACATACCAACCCATGAGTAACACTGCCAGAAGGAAGGAGGGAGAGAGTGATTTAACAATTTAGTAGTGGTTTGTCAAGTGAATATCTGGATTTAGAGTCTTAGCAGGAACAATAACAGTGGCAAGGAGAGTAGAGTGAATGGAAGAATAGTATTAATGTCAAACATGATTTATAGAATTAATAACTGTATTGTGAGACTTACCAGATACACCAACAAAAGCCAGGATTGGATAATACAAATATTGTATAATGTAAAGTGCATATTTGATCCGCCACGATAATAAACTTTGATCATAATATGTAGAAAGAAACCAAACATCCCAGTATAAACTCCTGTCCATTCTTGGGACATTCCAGTCTAATGTTCTCAGATTGTGATCCATTGCAGTAACATTCCAGTCTAATGTTCTCAGATTCTGATTCATTGTTGAAACATTCCAGACTCTTGTGCTCAGACTCTGATCTCTCCCCCTGTCTCTCTGGAGCTGCTGATTCCTGCTAATACTGTTGGTGATGCTCCCACCATACTGTGGGATAACACATTGAACGGAGCCCACTTATCATTAAAGGAAGGAAACCGTCCACTGGGGTAATTGCAACCCATGCCGACTAACATTAATCACAGTCACTGAACAAACAAGTCCAGTTAAACCCTTCCTGACATCACTTTTCATATCCCAATAAAAGGGAAAATTTACTCGGTGTGGGTGGAATGGATGGGCATTGCTTAGGGATGGGCCATAAATCTTTCAATATTCTTATTGTTTCTTTTGTATGTGGGAGTAGTGCCAGAACACTGCAGGACTGTGTATATTACATACTGTTTATAAAGGGCGACAGTGAATAAGTAACAGACCCGCTGCATAAGGTGACTGGTGGGGTAATTTCAAGAGCCAATAAACCAGTGTATATATTTATTGTCCATTTACTTTGTGTAATGTTGCTTCTGGTTTTATGTGCACTGTTGTCAAATTCTTCCATAACCTTGGGACATCATTCAGAGCATTGAGACTGCTGCGCAGGGACAGGAGGAAGTAATTCTGTCCACCCGCCCCTGTTACAAAGGGACAGGGGAGGCCATGCAGCCTCTCAAGTCTGTTGCAGAGGGACAGGAGGCGGCTATTCTGTTTCTTGAGTCTGTTATGCCGTAACTATCAGTTGTAAAATACTTATGGAGAAGAATACTCCTAATACAAATTTGAAAGTTTTAAGTTGACTCAGGCCAACATTGAACGTTTTATGTTGACACTTTGAAAAGCTGCTTTGGAGAAGCTATTGGCGGGAAGGTGGGAGGCTGTCACAAATGATTTACAGAGTCTAGCGACAGCATGTTACTGTCCATGAGCAGGGTAAGGCTGGTAGGTGTAGGGAATGCTGAATGGCGAGCAGAATTGAGGCTCTGTTCAAGGAAAGGCGGAAGCATATGATAGGTCGAGACAGTAGGGATCGGGTGAATCCATTGTTGAGTACCAGGGCTGTAGGATAATAACCAAGAGGGAAATCAGGAGGGCAAAATGGGGACATAAGATATCTTTCGAAAATAGGTTAAGGGACATTCCAAAGTGATTCTACAAATACATTAAGGTCAAAAGAGTAACTAGAGAGAGAACAGGACGCCTTAAAGATCAGCAAAGTGACCTATGTGTGGAACGACGCCAGATCGGTGAGATAATAAATATTTTGCATCAGTATTTACAGTGGAGTAGGATATGGAAGGTAGAGAACTTGGGGAAATGAATAGTGATATCTTGAAATTTGTCCATATTACAGAAGATGAGGAGCTGGATATTTTAAAATACATTAAGGTGGATAACCGCCTCTGACCTTTTAAGTGACTCTTGGTTAGGCACATGGATTTTAGTACAATGAAGGGATGAAGGTTACTCTGACCTTTGAGTAGGACAAACTGCCGGCACAACATCAGCAGCTCAAGGGCCTGTACTGTGCTGCACTGTTCTATGATCCATGAACATGGTTGCCTTGTTCAAGAAGGGGAGTATTGATAATCCTAGTAACTATAGGCCAGTCAGTCTCACTTCTGTTGTGGGCAAAGTCTTAGAGAGAATTGTAAGGGATAGGATTTATGCACATCTGGATAAGAATGATGTGATCAAGGATAGTCAGCATGGTTTTGTGAAGGGCAGGTCGTGCCTCACAAACCTTATTGAATTCTTTGAGAAGGTGACTAAGGAGGTAGATGAGGGGAAAGCGGTAGATGTGGTATATATGGATTTTAGTAAGGCGTTTGATAAGGTCCCCCATGGTAGGCTACTGCAGAAAATACAGAGATATGGCATTGAGGGTGAGTTGGAGGTTTGGATTAGGAATTTGCTCTCTGGAAGAAGACAGAGGGTAGTAGTTGATGGCAAAGGTTCATCTTGGAGTGCCGTCACTAGCGGTGTTCCGCAAGGATCTGTTTTGGGACCATTGCTGTTTGTCATTTTTATAAATGACCTGGAGGAAGGGTTAGAAGGTTGGGTGAGCAAGTTTGCGGATGATACGAAAGTCTGAGGAGTTGTAGACTGTGAGGAAGGATATGGCAGGTTACAGCGGGATATAGAGAAGCTGCAGAGCTGGGCAGAAAGGTGGCAAATGGAGTTCAATGTAGCTAAGTGTGAAGTGATTCACTTTGGTAAGAGTAATAAAAAGATGGATTACTGGGCTAATGGTAGACTACTTGGTAGTGTGGAAGAGCAGAGGGATCTTGGTGTCCATGTACACAGATCTCTGAAAGTTGCCACCCAGGTAAATAGTGCAGTGAAGAAGGCATATGGCGTACTGGCTTTTATTGGTAGAGGAATTGAATTCCGGAGTCCTGAGGTCATGCTGCAGTTGTATAAGACTCTGGTGCGGCCGCATCTGGAATATTGTGTGCAGTTTTGGTCGCCATACTATCGGAAGGATGTGGAGGCACTGGAAGGGGTGCAGAGGAAGTTTACCAGGATGTTGCCTGGTATGGTAGGAAAATCCTATGAGGAAAGGCTGAGGCACTTGGGGTTGTTTTCATTGGAGAAAAGAAGGTTTAGGGGTGATTTGATAGAGGTGTACAAGATGATTAGGGGGTTAGATAGGGTTGACAGTGAGAACCTTTTTCCACGTATGGAGTCAGCTATTACAAGGGGGCATAGCTTTAAATTAAGGGGGGGTAGATATAGGACTGATGTTAGGGGTAGGTTCTTCACTCAGCGAGTCGTAAGTTCATGGAATGCCCTGCCAGTAGCAGTAGTGGACTCTCCCTCTTTATGGGTATTTAAGTGGGTTATGAAGTTAGGATAGTGGGTTAGTGTAGGTGAGGTGGGCTTTGATCGGCGCAACATCGAGGGCTGAAGGGCCTGTACTGCGCTGTATTCTTCTATGTTCTATGTTCTATGTTCTATCAGATGTACCTCAGATCTGTTGGGAAGCTAGTGAAGTAATTGTTCGGTCCCTGGCTGAGATATTTGTATCATGGACAGTCACAGGTAAGGTTGTGCCATTGTTTAAGAACAGTTGGTAAGGAAAAGCCCAGAAACTGTAGACAAGTGGGACTGATGTCACTGATGGGTAAGTTGTTGGAGGGGATTCTGAGGGACAGCATTTACTTTTGTTTAGAAATGCAAATTCCGATTAGCAATAGTCAACATGACTTTGTGTGTGGGAAATCGTGTCCCACTAATTTGATTTAGCGTTTTGAAGAAGTGACGAATAAGATTCACGAAGGCCCAGAAATAGAACTGTGGAATAGAATATATACTTTAGTAAAGATTTCAAAAATGATCCGCATGGTAAACTAGTTAGCATGGTGAGATCACATGGAATACAGGGAGAGTTGGGGGTAATTGGCTCGAAGGTAATAGACGAAGTAAATGTTTGTGAACTGTTATTTTTTTTGGACTGGGGGCCTGTGACCAGCAGTGTACCACAAGGATCGAATGGATTTTGTCATTTTATATAAATGATTTGGCTGCGAATACAGTAGGAATAGTTAGTGAGTTTGCAGATAACACCAAAATTGGTGAGGTAGTGGACAGTGAAGATAGTTAACTCAGAGTAAAACGGGACGTTGATCAGGTAGGCTAAAGGGCCGAGGAGTGGCTGATGAAGTTTATGTTAAACAAACGGAAGGTGTAACATTTTGTTGAGGCAAATTGTGTTCGCACTTATAGGTAGGATCCTGGGAAGTGTTTTCAAACGCAGACAGCTACATACAAATTATTGAAGCCCTGCAGTGTGGAACCAGGCCATTTGGCCCACCGAGCCCACAGTGACCCTCCAAATAACATCCTGAGCAACAAACTCAAACGTTACCCTGGTAACTCTACATTTCCCATAGACAATCCAACGAATCTGCACATCCCTGGATACTGCAAAACAATTTAGTGAGGTCACTGAATCTAACCTAGACATTTTTGGCAGTGAGAGGAAAACCAAACACCCAGAGGAAACTCACGCACACACAAGGAGAAGGTGCAAACACCGCACAGAATGTCACCAAAGGGTAGAATCGAACCCAGGTAATTGATGCTGTAAGGCAGTATTTCTAGCCACTGTGACACTCAAGACCAGCTGCGCGAGAAACTGCATCCTCCCACTTTCTCTGGATCTGTCACATCTGTTCAAATGATGCCGAATTCCAGTATGGTGCTTCCAACAAGCCTTCCTTACCTCCACAGGGCCTTAAGCTGTGACTGACACATTGCCTGCTCTTTGCCCTCACCCCTTCCCCTCTTCCCAGATCAAGTTGCCCATTAATACTGCAGCATGCAAGATAATTGCTGATCTAAAATAAAACAAAGAGCTGCATATACTAGAGATCAAAAACAAAAGCTGTTCTGATGAAGAATTCCCAAATTAAAAATGTTGACTCACTCTCTTCCTACAGAGGATTAGGAAAAAGTGAATTCTGAAGTGAATTCCTGATGAAAGGCTTATGACTGAAACATAGACTTTCCTGCTCCTTGGATGCGCCCTAACCTGCTGCGCTATTCGAGGGCCAAACTTCCAACTTTCTTCCTTCAAATGGTACCAGACCCGTCGGGTTTTGCCTGCAAACGCTTGTATATCTAATTTCCTGTTTAGAACGTACATATTTTTTTCCCTGCAGTATTGACTTCCATACACATCTCCCACCAGTATTTGCTTGTACTTCTTGTTTATAATCTCCAGTCACATTGTTTCTGTGTAATCTGATTGCTGGGGTGAGATGAATGGTAGATTCAGCGAGATCTTTCCTGAAGCCTTCCTTGATGTCACAAAACCTCGCTGCACTTTGTTCGAACAATATATGAAATTGAATGGCAGAGAAGAATATGGGCCAAGTGCAGGGAATTGGGGTTAATGTGGACGGACATTTTGGTTGGTATGGACCAGTTTTGGCTGAAAGTCCTGTCTCCGTGCATGACTGTAAATGAAAGTGGTTTTGGGTATAGACAGAGAGGGTGAGATTGATCAACAATATCATGGAGGGTGTGCTCACAGGTTTCAGAGTGCTGAGATATAGACATTTCGATAGCATCCGGTAAAATAAGCCAGTATTACCAGGAAGGATGGTGAACAGAATATAGGTGTGAGTTCAGATGATGGAGAGTTTTGGATGAGGATTTGTTCTGAAGCTCTGTAAATGTGAATGGGGTCAGCACAGTCTTCAACTCATCCGTCTGAATCTCGCAATAATTTATCTTTGAGTGATTTTCATTGAGTGTGACAGGGGGATTCTCTGCACAAGGCCAAGCTAGTTTCCTGGTGCTATCTTACCGAACTCACCTCATTAACTACCCACCCTAGCCCATGGTGGCACTCTCATTCAATGTTAACCCGATTCTCCCACCCACTTTGGCTGGAGGTACCCACCATCGCCCAGATGCCACTGGATATTCCATTATCCCTGGCACTCGTGCCATCTTTAAAAGGACAATGGGCACTCGATTGAGCTTTTCTCAGCTTGGAGCTGCCATGTACGTTTTACCCAGAGCATAGCAAATAAGGGTCAATTAGACCACGGTTTGTCAACAGAGTCACAGATATCTTGGCGGATGGGTTAGTGCATCTATTCCCAGAGTGGGCCACACCACCAGACCCACCGAGCATGATCTGAGCTCACCACCCACTTCAGTGCATTATCTGCCATCAGTAGCAATGACCAGCAATACAGGACAAACATCGATAACATTCCCAACTCTGTGAGGATGAGGGTCATCGTATGCTGTCTGGTCCCTCACACTCAATGTATGTCTGCTCCAGCACCGACACCCGAACAATGCTCATGCTCCACCACTCTCACTCTTGCTTACAGGACGCCGTCACCCCCCTCTGTGTCTCTTTCCTTTGTAATATCTCCACAGATTGTATAATGCTCCAGATAATGTTGATTATGGAATGTTGCAGATAATATTCCAAATAATTCCCAGTTTCAGGAAAATGGCAGTGCCCGAGTGTGTAAAACATTAGGTGAAGGAACAGAGTATATTTTTAAAGTCATATGCAATTAGAATCCTTAATAAGTCAATTCAGCCCTTCAAATGTGCTGTACCATTTAATAAGATCAGGGGTGATCTGACTGTCTCCTGAGCTTCACGTTGCAGGAACTTTCAATCATTCAACCCCCTGGTTTCCTGTCACAAACCAGACGACACTCACGCACTTTCTACCCTGGGTTTCTTCAAGCATGTGTTGGGAGCCATTTCCTATGGGGACCAACCCTCCAAAATATATTCCATCAGCTTGCATGCTTCACACAGACCAATCAAAAATGTACTCATATTGTATAGTTATCGACATCTAATCACAATTAGTAATTCTGGTTATTCGCTTGGGTCAACTTATTCAACCAATGATAGCATCCAATCAACTCTCTCGTTATAAACCACAATTTCCAGCGGAGATTTTTTTTTTTCCTCAGACATTATCTTGACCGTTATCTGAATTGCACCTTTTTTTCCTTCTTATCAAAGTTTATATTTTACTTTGACTTTGGCTATTTCTATTTATAGCAGTTACACAGTCTCGCAATCTGTTGGCTGGATGGTTGGCTTGTGATACAGAGGAAAGCCAACAGCGCAGATTCAATTCCCCACACAGAGAGAGGTTGCCATGAAGGGGATGCTCTCTCAACATCGTCCTGTCACCTGAGGTGTGATGACCCTTAAGATAAACCATAATTTGTGGTCTCACTAATGAGAAAGTGGTCCTTTGGGACTGTATTCTATCCAGGTTGACATTTTAATTTTTTCAAAAAGATTTTTTATTCAGCGAAAGTCTTTCTAATGCTTCAATGAACCAATAAGTCCCTCACTCAAAAAACAATGCAAATTGAACTCAATTACACCCATGTGCATGTACATAAAGAAAAACAAGGTAAATCCACGGACCGAAGAAAAATAAAAAAATTAAAAAACGAATAGTAGAACTCAGTGTAACAAAACTATAGCTCTCGAACTTCAAGAGCATTAACTAAAACACATTCATTTGTTCGTAATTCTTTCTCTCTGGACATTTGATTCATTAGTCAAGTTCGTCATAGCTATATAAAAGTCCTTATTAGAGTGACAGATCAGCTTGTATCTTCGTAATTCAAAAAGGGCTGCCATGTCTTATAAAAATCCTCTATTTTCTGGTGCAACATACCTTGAATAAAGTCCAAAGGGCTATGCTCCATGACGAGGTTACGACAACCCAATAGACCCAGGGGGTTTTCAGACACCCAACACAACAGAACTTTTTTTTTATGAACACAGAGAGTGAGGGTATTGAAGTATTTTTTTCTGATGCACATCTGAGTAAGGTAGACTGGGCATGCCCAGGAAAAGGGAAACCTGATCTGTCTCCAATTCGGTCCCCAGGATCCTCTCCATCCCACCGAACACATTACTCCTATAGCGACGGTGGAATGTCAACAAGCAATGAGTAAGACTGCCCATAGTCATTCTGTATTTAAGACATACTCCCATCTTGAATTTTGAGAAAAGATCTAGGGCCAGATAGACTCTATGAAGAATCTTCAACTACATGGCAAGAGTCTTCTTACAGATGGAAATACTTCTTGCATTCTCACACATATCCTCCCCTGTGTGCGAAGAGATCTGAACCCCCAAATCTCTTTACAGACCTCAGAAAGGCACAAAGTCTCGTCTGAGGGGCCACTCTCCAACAAATAATAAAGGATACTGACAGAGAGTGTGTTCTTAGCAATAAGCACCCACTTCTCTGTATCGGATCTGTATGGGTCTGTTAAAAGCGTGGTTCTTTTTTGAATAACATCTTTGATCTGATAAAAAGAAAACAGAAGAGATCTCTATGCAGTCGTCTATAGTTACGACTTATTTGATCAAAGGGCATCCTTGTTTCTCCTTCAGATAAATCATCAATGTAAGATACACCCCCGAGTTGCCCATAGTTTAAACATGGAATCCAGTCCCCCCCGTCGGAAACACGGTACACCAAGTTTTGGGATAACAAATGAGGTTTGGCGATATTGCCCTCGATCGGACACATTGCCCTCCCTACTTCAAAATTATCGATACTTATTTGAAATGGCAATACTTCGTAACTGGCCTCATTTTGTCTATGAATAGCAGACTAATAAGGGAGCAGTTTGCCTGAGAAGCTTCAATATCTAAACATATTGATGCCGAGGCCTCAGTAACATTGGGTAAAGAAGAGCTTAATTGATAGCTTTTAATATCCCGGAGATCTACTCCCCACAAACTGTGGGGTCGTTGTAATTTGGTTTACATGATAAGGGGTCGCTTATGGTGACAAATCAAAGAGCTGAATCATCCATTTAGTCTCCTAAATGTCTGTCTGGGAAACATTAAAGAAAGCATTCACACGGGGTATAGCAAACAAGGGAGGGAATTCATGTTAATAAGAGCTATCTGACCTAGCCAGGATATTGGAAGTGCCTCTCATCTTCGAAGGTCTTGTTTAATTTTGTCAAACAAATGGAAAAATCCCACGTTAAATATAAGTTCAAAGATAGGATTAATGAACTTTTTTTAAAGTGCGAGCATCACCGGAGTAAGATGAACCCGAAAGACTGCAGCTAAGGAAAGGCCGTTTTTAAAAAAAAATTACTTATGGGTAGCGGACAGCAGTGATTTCCCTTTCACAGAAGGAGCGGGAGCAGCGGAGGAAGTGACGAGGACCAGAAGGGCAGCCGGGAAAGAAAGCAGTGACCATATATTTCAGCAAGGCGGCTAATATATATGGTGAGAGTTAATGCAGACGAGGTAATACCAAGAGGTATACCAGCTGGTGGGAAGAATTTTCCTGGGAAGGAACTAAAGGATCAGTTAAAGTGTGTTTGCTTTAACGCAAGGAGTATCAGTAATAAAAGTGATGAACTTAGAGCATGGGTCAGTACCTGGTGCAATGATGTTGTGGCCATAACACAGACATGGGTTTCTCAGGGGCAGGAATGGTTGCTGGATGTTCCGGGGTTGAGAGCATTTAAAAAGAATAGGGAGGGGGAAAAAGAGAAGGGGGTGTAGCACTACTAATCAGAGAGGGCATCACGCTACAGAAGCTTCCATTGTCGAGGAATATCTGCCGACCGAGTCAGTATGGGTGGAAATTAGGAACAGCAAGGGAACACCCAGCTCGTTAGGCGTTTACTATAGGCCCCCCAATAGCAGCAGGGAGATAGAAAAAAGCATAGGTCGGCAGATTTTGGAAAAGTGTCGACGTAGTAGGGTTGTTGTAATGTGTGACATTAACTTTCCCAATATTGATTGGAATCTCCTTCAAGCAGAAGATTTGAATGGAGCTGTGTTTGTAAGGTGTGTTCAGGAGGGTTTCCTAATTCAGTACGTTGACAGGCCGACGAGGGGAGAGGCCATTCTAGACTTGGTGCTCGGAAACGAGCCAGGGCAGGTATCATAGCTTGTGGTGGGAGAGCATTTTGGTGATAGTGACCACAACTGCCTGACATTCTACATAGCTATGGGGAAGGAGACGATTAGGCAAAATGGGAGGATATTTAATTAGGAAAGAGGAAACTATGATGCGATTAGACATGAGTTAGGAAGCATGGATTGGGAGCAATTGTACCATGGTACAGGCACTATAGACATGTGGAGACTGTTTAAGGAGCAGTTGTTGCGAGTGATGAATAAATATGTCCCTCTGAGACAAGCAAGAAGTGGTAAGATAAAGGAACCTTGGATGACGAGAGCGGTGGAGCTTCTAGTCAAAAGGAAAAAGGTAGCTTACATAAGGTGGAGGAAACTAGGGTCAAGCTCAGCTCTAGAGGATTACAGGCAGGCGGGGAAGGAGCTCAAAATGTTCTGAGGAGAGCCAGGAGGGGGCATGAGAACGGCTTGGCAGAATGGATTAGGGAGAACACAAAGGCATTTTACACTTATGTGGGGAATAAAAGAATGGTCAAAGAAAGATTAGGGCCGATAAGGGATAGCATATTAAATTTGTGTGTGGAGTCTGAGGAAGTAGGGGAAGCCCTAAATGAATTTTTTGCTTCTGTGTTTATGAAACAAATTAACTTTGCAGTGAATGAAACCTTTGAGAAGCAGGTGTGCATGCTGAAATGGATAGAGATAGAGGAAGCTGATGTGCTGAAACTTTTGTCAAGCATTAAGATTGACAAGTCGCCAGGCCCGGAATAGATTTGTCCTCGGCTGCTTTGGGAAATGGGAAGTGCAATTGCTTGGCCACTTGCGTAGATCTTTGCACCCTCGCTCTCCACTGGAGTCGTACCTGAGGACTGGAGAGAGGCAAATGTAAATCCTCTCTTCAAGATAGGAAATAGGGAAATCCCCGGCAATTACAAACCATCTCACGTCTGTCATCTGCATGGTGTTAGAAAGGATTCTGAGGGATAGGATTTATGACCATCTGGAAGAGCATGGCTTGATTAAATACATTCAACACGGCTTTAGAGGGGCAGATCATGCCTCACAAACCTTATCGAGTTCTTTGAGGATGTGATTAGAAAAGTTGATGAGGGTCGAGCTGCGGATGTGATGTATATGGATTTCAGCATGGCGTTTGATAAGGTTCCCCATGGTAGGCTCATTCAGAAGGTCAGGAGGAATGGGACACCGGTGAACTTAGCTGTCTGGTTCCAGAATTGGCTGGCCTACAGAAGACAGCGAATGGTCGTAGAAGAAAAATATTCTGCCTGGAAGTCTGTGGCGAGTGGTGTTCCACAGGGCTCTTTCTTTGGGCCTCTCCTGTTTGTAATTTTTATAAATGACTTGGATGAGGGGATTGAAGGATGGGTCAGCAAGTTTGCAGATGATACAAATGTTGGATGTGTCGTTGACAGAATAGAGGGCTGTTGGAGGCTGTGGCGGGACATTGACAGGATGCAGAGATGGGCTGAGAGGTGGCAGATGGAGTTCAACCTGGATAAATGCGAAGTGATGCATCTTGAAAAGTCGAATTTGAAAGCTGAGTACAGGATTAAGGATAGGATTCTTGACAGTGTGGAGGAACTGAGGGATCTTGTGGTGCAGGTACATAGATCCCTTAAAATGGCCACCCAAGTGGACAGGGTTGTTAAGAAAGCGTATGGTGTTTTGGCTTTCATTAACAGGGGGATTGAGTTTAAGAGTCATGAGATCTTTTTGCAGCTGTATAAAACTTTGGTTAGACCGCACGTGGAATACTGCGTCCAGTTCTGGTCGCCTTATTATATGAAAGATGTGGATGCTTTGGAGAGGGTTCAGAGGAGGTTTACCAGGATGCTGCCTGGACTGTCGGGCTTATCTCATGAAGTGAGGTTGACTGGGCTCGGATTTTTTTTATTGGAGAAACGGAGGAGGAGAGGGGACTTAATTGAGATATACAATGTAATGAGAGGCATCGATAGAGTCGATAGCCAGAGAGCATTTCTCAGGGCAGAAATGACTAACACGAGGGATTATATGTCTTACAAACGTTTCGTCCCCTTTCTAGGTGACATCCTCAGTGCTTGGGAGCCTCATGTGAAGCGCTTCTGTACTGTTTCCTCCGGCATTTATAGTGGCCTGTCTCTGCCGCTTCTGGTTGTCAGTTCCAGCCGTCCGCTGTAGTGGCCGGTATATTGGGTCCAGGTCGATGTATTTGTTGATAGAGTCTGTGGATGAGTGCCTTATCGACTGCCTCTAGAAATATCAATTTTACAGGATCGCACACAGAGGATCACTTTCAAGGACCCTCATCCATTTGATAAAAACTTTGCCTGGACCATAACATTCTAAAGTATAGAAGAGATACGGCCACTCAACCCAAGCAAATGCCTTCTCTGCATCTAAAGAGATCATTAATACCTGTATAATTTGCTGTTGACACGCTTGGGTCATTTTGAGTAATCTGCTAACGTTGTTGGAATATCTGCAGCCTTTTATAAGCCGGTGTGGTACACTTTGACAATGGAAGGATAAATAGTTTCCATGCTTAATGTAAGGGACTCAGACAGAATTTTGAAATCAACATTTTGAAGCGAGATGGGTCTCGGAGAAGCACAATCTTTCGGTGTCTTACTTTTCTTAAGAATAAGAGAGATATGGGTAGTGGGAGGCAGTCGTGACTGTGAGAGTGACTAAAATGGACCATCGGCCCTGACAATAGGTTTTTAAATTCCTCATGAAATTCACGTGGACATCTGTCAGGACCGGGCGCCTTTCCGCCTGGAAGCTGCTTTACACCCTCCAGCACTGACAATGGCGCATTAAGGCAAGACACTTATTTGGGGGTTACCGCTGGAAGGTCCAAGTTCTTGAAGAAAGATTCCATCTTAATCCTCATAATGCTCAGTCTGATATAATTCGGAGTAAAATCTCCGAAATGCTGTTTTTATCTTTATCAGATTGCAGGTAAGGGTCCCAGTAACTTCCCTAATTGAGATAATGGTATGGGGCTTTCTTTTCCTTCGCAAGATAGGCTAAATACTTACCCGGCATATCACCATGCTCAAACAGCCTTTGTAAGTAAGTTCCTCCTTGGCTGTCTGTGTGAGCATAGTATTCACTGCAGACCGAAGCGTTGTGACCCTCTGCAGCCCAGCCACCGAGGGTCTATCACAGTATACCCTCTCGGCTGCCTTCAACCGTGCCCGTAGCAAGCATTTCTTCTCCAACTTCTGCCGCATCCTAAGGAATAATTATTCCCTTGGCATAAGCTTTAGCAATTTCCCATAGAATGGATGGGTTACTGCTGGAATCTGAATTAATGGCTAAGAAAGATCTGAATTCATGACAGAAGTACTCAATGTACTTACTATCCTTAAGAATAAAGGAATCCATTCGCCAGTGTCTCGAATCTGCTATACTGCCCTTAATCTTAACCAATATGTATACTGCTGCATGGTCAGAAATGGTAATATTCCCAATTGTACAGAACACCACTGAGTCGAAGATTGCTGAGGAAGAGATCAACCCTAGTGTGGCATTTCTGCGGGTTAAAGAAGAAAGTAAAATCCCTATTTATGAGGTGGATCGGCCTCCAAACATCCACCAGCCCAGTTCCACACAAAAATCCACTAATTGCTTAGATTGTAAAGATGGTGCTGGGAGCCTTTGGGCATTCTGTCCATCATGGATGCAAAAGACAATTGAAATCTCCTCCTACAATAATGTGCTACGAAGAAAGATTACTTAATTTGGAAAATGCATCTATCAGGAATTTAAGGCAGTGAGCCAGGGGGCAATAAACATTCAAAATACCGCTTTCTTCCCCATGTATCTTTGAGGGTTATGTTCCTCCCGTGGGTGTCTAATACAATCTAGTAATTTAAATGAAAGATTCTTCCTATCCAGTATGGCTTCTCCCCTACTCCTAGTAAAAAAAAAAGAGAAATAAACCCGATCAAACCCGCCCTGCTGTAATGTCAAATGTTCCTTGTCATCAAAGTGCATCTTCTGCAATAGGACAATATCCATCCTCACCTTTTAAGAAGAAAAAGTACCTTTTCCCTCTTAACTGGCGAATGGCTCCCCTTAATGCTCCAGATACACCATTTAAGCATGACATTAGCCATTACAGACTGAAACAATATTTGAACTCCAGAGAGGAAAAACTCGAATTACAAATCGCTGAGCACCAATGAAAACAGAATCATAGAGCCTAAAAAAACATACAAACTAAAGCTACTACAAATAACAAGCTCTCAAAACGTTCCAAAACTAAATGCATACAAAAACAAAAAAAGGATACAAAGTGCCAATGGCACTCAGTAGGGGCATTTACCCCCCGCCCACTGGGGGCATTTGCACGTCACAAATCTCTATCTTCTGCCCCATTATCAATACTGCATCCAGGGCAATTAATCACAAACATCGGGATTGAACTGCACTTAGGTAGGCATTCAGTCATCATGATCACCTTCATAACTCCCTCCAGCTTGAGCCGAACTAGCTACACAAACTAAGCAAGAGAAAAACGAGTAGTATTGATAATGAAGAAGTTAAAAGTATATACTCTACCCATCCCCGTCTATAATTTAACACTGCTTAATAACAGAAACATTCAACAAACTTTCTTTTAAAAAACAGAAACAAGATTATCGCTTTCCATTAAAGCATCCAGCCTACTTTAAAGTGTCCACAAAGTTTTTGCATCCTCTGGAGAGTCAGTGGATAGATTGAAAGATCCACGAGTACGTGGATCTATTGAAAACATATGGAGCACCGCTGAGTTTATTCAGGAATGCTGAATCTCAAGTTCCCTTAATCTTCTCTTGATATCATCAAAAGATTTTCTTTTATGAATCACTGCTGCTGAAACGACCTGGAAGAACATAATCCTGGAGCCCTCGTCGGGTCTTTTCCCTGTGTTCCGGAAGCTTCCATAAGTCTTTGTTTGTCCCTGCAGCTATGTAATCGCACAAGGACAGGGTGAGGGCGCTGGTCTGAACCTGACCTGTGCACCATAACCCGATGAACTGTCTCACTCTTCACCCGTCCCTCTTCAGCTTGGAAGTGAAGGAATCATGGCAACCAGTTCTCGCAAAAAACTCACTGGCTGATCACCTTATGTCCGGTCCAGCAGACCGATGATATGAACATTCTTCATCCTGCCCCTGTTACCGAGGTCGTCAACTTGTTCATTTAAGGTACGGACCTGTTTTTCAAGGGTGAGGATCCGCTCCTTACAGGAATCGATCGCAGTCTCTGCCCCTCCAGTTTGGCGCTCAACCTCATTAGTTCTGTTTCCAAGGCTTTCAAGTTGGTGCTTATGTTTTTGGAGCACTGCTGAGAGTGGTTCCATCCTCCTGCTGAACTTTTCTTCAATCATGGCTTCAATCATTTCACATAACTTGGTGAACTCGGTAACTGGTGAGAAACTGAGTCCATCGAACTAGCAGAGGGGTTTACAGGTGCGGCCCCAGGCATGCTAAATGCTTCTGACAGGTGCCCCGTGTGTTGGGGCTTAATCATTGATTTTCCCGAAACATCGATTTTCCTGCTCCTTGGATGCTGCCTGACCTGCTGTGCTTTTCCAGCATGACTCTAATCTTGACATTTTCAGGGATCTCCAGAAAAAAAATGTGCATGACTTTACAGAACAAAAATAGTTTTCCTTTCACAAAACCATGCCAACTCTGCATTAAGCTTTTCTAAATGCCCTGCGATTCCTTCCTTCATAGCAGACTCAAGCAGATTCCCAGCAATAATGGTTAGGATAAATGGTTCCTGCTTTCTGTCTCTTTCCTTTATTGAAGACAAGTGCCACACTGGAGCTTCTCCAGTTTTGCTGGAACACTCCTGTAATCCAGAGAGTTATGGAATATTTAACACAGTGCTGCTCGTCACTCTGTAACCACTTCTTTTAAAATTAACTATGAATTATTGCTGACCTGCTAACCCTTATTCTTAGCTGTTAGTTAAAAACCTTGTTACTTTTGTTACAGACAGTTCAAGAAATTCCTTCATGATTGACTTCATTGCCCTACACTGACCTCGGAGGGCTGCACAGAAGAAACAAAAATGCAGCTTACGTTCCTTTATACATCAACATTTTTCAACCAATCCCTTTTCAAATGATAGGCTCCAGTTCTGTTTTTCCCATCAAAGGTCACAATATCACAGTTGCGGGAATTAGTAGACAAGCTGGAGTTGAAGCTACCTCCTAATGTGAGGAAATATGGGATGATTGCAGCAGTAGCTCAGCATACAATTTGCAGGAAAATACATTGGGGTCTGTAGAAATGACTAAACTTCAATCGCAAATAAAGAAGCTTTAATGAGAAGCAGAAATGAAGCAGTTTGAGGTACGACTAAAATTAAAATAGAACGAATAGGTTTAATCCTGTAAAGACAAAAAAAGAATGGCTTTAGCAGGAGGGAAACAAAGAGAGAGCGCGTTTGTATTTTGAGATGGACGCTGGGAATGGAAATTCAGCTGAAAACAATGGAGATGAAGGCTGAAGGTAAGGTTAGTGAGGAACAAGATAAGGATGAGCAAAGACATGGTAGTCAAAAGCCTAGTGAGAAACTTTTTAAGTATATTCACGCCTTGACTATATTTGATAAGTAAGATATGGAAAACGTTTTCATTGAATTTGAAAAAGAGGCTGAAAATTGCAGTGGTCTGTGGCCATGTGGGTATTGTTGATCCAAGCCAATCTTTGTCGGTAGAGCTCGTGAGGTATTCACAACACTATCAGAGAAGGGAACTGGGGAGTAAAAGGAGGTAGAGGAAATGCATATGATCTTGTGCCAGAAGCCTACAGACGACGTTTCAGGAATCTAAGGAGGGTTCCTGGTCAAACTCATATTCAGTTTGAAAGGATCAAACAAAGTAATTTTGATAGATGGACAAGAGCTTTAAAAAGAAAGCAAATCTACGATGCTCTTCGAGAGACAATGAATTTGCTGGAGTTCAAAAATTCACTACCTGACATAGTGCAATCTCATTTGGAAGAGCTGAGAGTTAAAAGGGCAAGGCTGGCAGCTGAAGTGGCTGATGATTATGAATTGGTCCATATAACACGGTTTGGCTTCCAGATTCAATTTCTGTACATGAGGGATAGAAATTAGGGCAAAGAGAAATCCTCAAGTCGAAAGGGAAAAATAGATCTCAATGAAGGTCATAAGGATAACTTAGCATAGGGTAAAAAGGAAACATTTGAAGAAAACAAAGAAGTTAAAAAGCTCGGTGTTTTCATTGCAACAAATTAAGTCACATGAAATTATTGTGTTAGTGAGTTCAGAAAAAAAAACACAGATGGAGGAAAACGGGATAAGCCTGGGAGTTTTGTTGGAGAGGTAACAAAAAGCACAGTGGAAACTAGAAAACTGTATCAGAGTGTATCAGAGATTTGTTAAGGTGGAAGTGGCACATCTGCTTAGAAAATATACCTGCAAAGGGAAAGTTTATTGACATAGGGCGTGTGAAGAAGATGCAGTATTAAGGGGCACAGAATCCGCTCAGTCTGTGATGCAGAACGATAAGGAGATATGTACTCCTGAAGGACTATTTCCAGAAGAGGTCCGGCTAATGGGAATTCACCTTGAGACAAAACGTGCAAAATTATGTAAAGCGAGGATGGAGTGTACAGAAATGTGTGGAGAAATTGCGGTAAGCGTATGGACAAACTCTCAGCTCCATGCATCCAATTTATCCTTGCAAAAAATGTATCTGATTCACCGGTGGGAATACTGTCGACGCTGGTTGAAAAGCCAGTGGAGAAGCAGGCAAGTGGAGCAATGCAGGGGTCTTAACCTAGAAACTTTCCTGATTGTGGGATAATAAGGTCATAATGTCACCAGGAGAAACAGGAGAGATCAAAAATGTAAACATAAGGAAGCTGAAGTGGCATTAACAGGCATTTTGTTCCATCAGGTAGTTGAGACAAAACAAGAACAAATAGGGCATCATGCAAATATTTTTAGCTCAGCTAAACAAATTGAGTTACACCAGGAAGATAAAAAGGTTAAAACAGTTGTATCAAAAAGCATTTACGTTAGAAATTTTGAATGTATCCCTGAGTGTTATTACCCTAAAATGATGTCCAAATAAGGAAATGGAGAAGATTACATATTCAAGGAGATGAGAAATCTGCAGAAGTTCATCAAATCTTATTTCAAATAGGAGCCAGAAAGAAGGTGAAGCGAATGGGATATGAGCTACCACCTAGAGGTCACTCAAGAATGAGAAAAACATAGGCTGAAATACAGAGACATTTTTACAGGTCTGGACTGCAACAGAATGTAGTTGAATTTTGCTTGTCATACATGTCAGGTAATTGGAAAACACAAGCGATAATAAAACCTGCAGTATTTTAAAACTATTCCAGCTTTTGAGGAACCTTTTCCAATAGACTTAATTGATCGGCTAGGTCCCCGACCTCAAACAAAAAAATTGGGCACCAGTATTTGTTAACAATAATGGATGCACCAACTAGATTTCCAGAGGCTATCCCGAGATGCAATATCACAGCCAGAAGAATTGCAGAGGAATTAACCTTTTTAAAAAGTTACGGACTACCAATACAGATACAGTGAGATCAAGGTTCAAACTTCACATCCAAATTACTCACTATAATGTCATAGGAATAAAGCAATTCTAGTCGACATCGTACTATCCAAAATTGCAGGGACCGCTAGTAAGGTGACATCAAACATTAAAGACCATGTTGAGGGTTTATGGTCAAGGTTATCTTGATGATTAGGGTAAGGGAATCCCATTTGTGTTTTATGTGAAATTGGATGCACCAAATGAACCCAGAGCAAATTCACTCCATTCGAAGTAGTTTCTGGGCATTAAATGAGAGGACCGTTAAAATTGATTAAACAGAAAATTGTAAATCAGAATTCAAACGTCACACAGTTGGACTAGGTCTGAAATTTTAGAGAATGATTAATAGCGCTGAGATAAATTATTAAGTTAGCTCCCTGAGAAAAATTTAAATGACCAGAAAGAGTTATTACTATCACATGGGGATATATGCAGATATTAACTTGTAAGTACTAACCTAATTGTGCATAATGTAGCTAAAAGAGGTGCTGTTAAGCTTAAGCAACATCCTTACAGGGATAATTCTTTAAAGTTGGCACAGGTTCAGAAGGCGATTTAACGCATGCTCTAAAACGACATAATCAACATGTCTTACAGTGACTGGAAATCACCCATTGGCATGGTGCTAAAGCCAAATGTTCCCCAACGATTATCGTAACGTCAATGTAGTAAAAAGAAATATTGATGTATACCCAGTTCCATGGTTGGAAAACTGTGTTGAAAATGAGGGACAAGCAACTTACATTTTGTATGAAAAACGTACCGGGCGGATTTCGGGAACTCACAAAAAAATTGCCAGAATATCCAAAATGTGCTTTACATTGATTGACCTGGTGATTTTTAGTGACTCATGGAAGGAATACTTACAGCATATATCAGACTTGTTCTACCGAATTCGGAAGGCAGGCTTGGTGGTAAACATAGCGAAAAGTGAATTTGTCAAAGCAAAAGTCGTCTTCCTTGGCCGTGCCATTGGACATAGATAAACAGTCCCTGAGTTGTAAACATTGAAGTAGTTTGGGAATTTCCCGTACCTTCGACAAAAGGAGCAGTTCATGGGACTGAATGGATTTCATCGAATGTTTGTGCCTCATTTTCGCAGTCTGGTTGCTCCACTCACTGAATTGTTAAAGAAAGGCAAGACTTTTCAGTGGACAGAGAACTGTCAGAAGGCATTTGACATGAAATATGTGTTAGCAACTGCCCCACGATCAGCAACACCTGATTATGAAAAACCATTCAAGGTGGCTAGAATTGCGAGTGATGTGAGTATTGGTGCTGGGCTCTTGCAGCATGATGATGACAAGAGAGAAAGACCTATTGGGTATTTCTCCAAGAAGTAGAACGTTCATTTGCAGAAATATTCAACAGTTGAGAAAGAGACTGTGAGCTTTGTGCTGACACAAAGTGTCAGTGTTTCTAATTGTATTTCAGTGTTTATATTGCCAGCAACGTATCTGAGAATTTGTTTGGAGAAATTTAAGGACAAAAGTGCTGAACTGTTTAGCTGGAGCCTGTTGTTTCAGACCTTCAATTAGAAAATTGTCCTCAGGGCAGATCTTGAAAACATGATTGCCAATGCATTGTTGAGACTTGAGTGACAAATGGATCCACCTAATGATGGGAGTACCACACAGTGAATCCGGATGGAGTTGTGCACATTTACACGTTTATAGTAAATGAATGTACATGCAATTTTTAAAGTATGAACTCTACTTTTGGAGTTTTGAAAACCGAAGCCATCTTTGGGTATTAAATTGTATATCTGGGGAGCAGTCACATAGGCGGTCTTTTTATAAGGTTATGTTGTGTTTGAATTGTCTTCAGAGAGGTTCTAAATGATCCAATGTTCCAACATGTCTCAATATTAAATGCTTCTTTGGGGTCCTTTTGTTTTTACCTCACAGATTATGCTTCGGAATGAAGGCTTTCAAGTCTTAAAAAAAAACTGTTGTAATCAAGGGGATGTGGCCAGCTTTCAGCTGCATGGGTCAGTTCAGTTCGAGGGTTAGTTGAGTCAGGGTCACTGTTGAAACTGGATGCTGTTCCCCTCCTTCTGCCCTCTGACTTCGTAACATATAAGGTTTTTTTGGTGTAATTTTTACTCTTTGTGCTCAGGGGTATATTTATTGGGATTAATAAGTAATTTGGTTCAGCATCATTAATTAAATTGTGCCTGTCGGAATTGATAGGATGAATTATTCAGGTACAGTATTTTCAGTTCGTTGTGCTTCATTCCTTACTTTTGTAAATAAATTTTGTTTCTTTTAAAGTCGGCAGTCGGGCCAGCGAACTCACTCTGAGAATATACAATATACACTTAACTTCAACTATCTGGAAAGATACTGCTTGATTAGGGACAGCCAGCACGGATTTGTGAAGGGTAGGTCTTGCCTTACAAGTCTTATTGAATTCTTCGAGGAGGTGACCAAGCATGTGGATGAGGGTAGAGCAGTGGATGTAGTGTACATGGATTTTAGTAAGGCATTTGATAAGGTTCCCCATGGTAGGCTAATGCGGAAAGTCAGGAGGCATGGGATCGAGGGAAATTTGGCCAATTGGATAGAAAACTGGCTAACCGGTCGAAGTCAGAGAGTGGTGGTAGATGGTAAATATTCAGCATGGAGTCCAGTTACAAGTGGAGTTCCGCAGGGATCAGTTCTGGGTCCTCTGCTGTTTGTAATTTTTATTAATGACTTAGATGAGGGAGTCGAAGGGTGGGTCAGTAAATTTGCAGATGATACAAAGATAGGTGGAGTTGTGCACAGTGAGGAGGGCTGTTGTCGGCTGCAGAGGGACTTAGATATGATGCAGAGCTGGGCTGAGGAGTGGCAGATGGAGTTCAACCCTGCCAAGTGTGAGGTTGTCCATTTTGGAAGAACAAATAAGAATGCGGAATACAGGGTTAATGGTAGGGTTCTTGGTCAGGTGGAGGAACAGAGGGATCTTGGGGTCTATGTACATAGATCTTTGAAGGTTGCCACTCAGGTGGATAGAGTTTGTAAGAAGGCCTATGGAGTATTATCGTTCATTAGCAGAGGGATTGAATTCAAGAGTCGTGAGGTGATGTTGCAGCTGTACAGGACTTTGGTTAGGCCACATTAGGAGTACTGTGTGCAGTTCTGGTCGCCTCACTTTAGGAAAGATGTGGAAGCTTTGGAGAGGGTGCAGAGAAGATTTACCAGGATGTTGCCTGGAATGGAGAGTAGGTCGTACGAGGATAGGTTGAGAGTTCTCGGCCTTTTCTCGTTGGAACAGCGAAGGATGAGGGGTGACTTGATAGAGGTTTATAAGATGATTAGAGGAATAGATAGAGCAGACAGTCAGAAACCTTTTACCCGGGTACAACAGAGTGTTACAAGGGGACATAAATTTAAGGTGAAGGGTGGAAGGTATAGGGGAGATGTCAGGGGTGGGTTCTTTACCCAGAGAGTGGTGGGGGCATGGAATGCGCTGCCCGAGGGAGTGGTAGAGTCAGATTCATTGGCGACCTTTAAGCGGCATTTGGATAGGTACATGGATGGGTGCTTAATCTAGGATAGAAGTTCGGCACAACATCGTGGGCCGAAGGGCCTGTTCTGTGCTGTATTGTTCTATGTTTATGTACTAAAGGGCAACATTGTGGTCTGGGCAACGTGCTAAAGAATGTTTTGAGGGGTCGGGCCTGGTCCATAACAATGTACAATAACTTTGATAATGAACAGTCATGAATTAATGAGTCAGTGACAAAATAAATATGATAATGGTTATGAGACAGAAAGGGCTGCAACCAGTCACTGAGGAGACCTGAGGGGTGGACAGTAATATCTTCCAATCACGAATATTCAGCCATCACTGTTTCTGACAAATTGAATGAAATGCAATGCCAAGCAAGATAACAGATGACCTTTGTTAAATGGAATGCTGAGCAACAATGTGAATAGAACAGGACAATTTTACATGTGATGTTCAGAATTATATCTTATATACAGAATCCGTAATCACAGGTTAGACAGGTTGTTATCTGGACGGGATATTCAGAAATAAAAACAGACACATATAACAAAATATAGCACATTGCAGCGCAGTGCAGGTCGTTTATGAAACCGCAAGGCTAATAAAGGAATATAGATTCATGGAGAGTAGAGTATTACAGCACAGCACAGTCCATTTATGGAATCACTTGGTTAATGCCGGACATTTGACCAATACAACACAGAACACGAAAGCAAAGTACAGCCCCTTGATGGAGCACTCGGATAATGAAGGAAGTTAGACTGAAAGAATATACAACATTACGTCGCACTACAGGCCCTTTATGGTACCATTCGGCTAATACGGGACATTAGATCAATACAACATAGCACATTACAGTGCAGTACAGGCCCTTTAAGGTAAGACTCGGCTAAAAAAGGAAGTTAGACTGGTAGAATATACAGTATTACATCGCAGTACAGGCCCTTTATTGTACCATTCGGCAAAAAACGGAGATTAGACGTATACAACATAGCACATTGCAGCGCAGTACAGGTCCGTTAAGGAACAGCTCATCTTATAAAGGAAGTTAGACAGACAGAATATACAGCATTACAACGTAATACAGGCCCTTTATGGTACCGTTCGGCGAATGCTGGACATTAGAACAATACAACACAGAACACTGAAGCACAGTACAGCCCCTTGATGGAGCACCGAGGCTAATGAAGGAAGTTAGACAGATAGAACACACAGCATTACAGATATGTGCAGGCAATTGATGGTACCGTTCCGCTAATACCGAACATTAGATCAATACAACATAGCACATTACAATGCAGTACAGGCTCCTTAAGGAACAGCTCAGCTAATAAAGGAAGTTAGACGGACAGAGTATACAGCATGACATCACAGTACAGGGCCTCTATGGTACCATTAGGCTAATGCGGGACATTAGACGTATACAACATAGCACGTTGCAGCGCAGTACAGATCCATTGTGAAACCGCTCGGCTAGTAAAGGAATCTAGATTCATAGAGAGTAGGGAATTACAGCACAGCACAGTCCATTTATGGAATCACTCGGCTAATGTCGGACATTTGACCAATACAACACAGAACACTAAAGCACAGTACAGCCTCTTGATGGAGCACCTTGGCTAATGAAGTAAGTTAGACTGATAGAACACACTTTACAGATATGCACAGCTACATTATGGTACCATTCAGCTAATACCGGACTTTAGACCAATACAATACATCACATTTCAGCGCAGTACAGTTCCTTTATGCAACCGCAGTCCCTCTAAGGAACAACTAGGCTAATAAAGTATTTAGACAGATAGAACGTACACCATTACAGAGCAGTACAACCCCAATATGGTACAATTTGGTTAATAATGGACTTGAGACCAATACGGCAGAGACCTTTACAGCACAGAAAAGGTCCTATATGAAACCACTCGGCTAACACCAGACATTAGACCAATACAGCACAGAACACTGAAGCACGGGACAGCCCCTTGATGGAGCAACTCGGCTAATGAAGAAAGATAGGCTGATGGAGCACACAGCATTACAGATATGTACAGGCACTTTATGGTACCATTCAGGTAATACGGGACATTAGATCAAGACAAAATAGCATATTTCAGCGCAGTACAGGCCCTTTAAGGAACGGCTCAGCTTAAAAAGAAAGTTAGACTGTCAGAATATACAGCATTACATCGGAGTACAGGCCCTTTATGGTACCGTTCGGCTAATGCTGGACATTAGAACAATACAACACAGAACACTAAAGCACAGTACAGCCCCTTGATGGAGCACCGAGGCTAATGAAGGAAGTTAGACAGATAGAACACACAGCATTACAGATATGAACAGGCACTTGATGGTACCATTCGGCTTATACCGGACATTAGATCAATACAACATAGCCGATTACAGCGCAGGACAGGCCGTTTATTGTACCATTCGGCTAATACAGGACATTAGACCGATACAACACAGCACATTGCAGTGCAGTACAGGTCCTTTATGAAATCGATGGGCTAATAAAGGTATATAGATTCATGGAGAGGAGGGAATTGCAGCACAGCACAGTCCATTTATGGTACCATTCGGCGAATACCGGACATGAGATGAATACAACATAGCACATTACAGCGCAGTACAGGCCCTGAATGGTACCGTTTGGCTAATGCGGGACATTACACTAATACAACACAGAACACTGAAGCACAGTACAACCCCTTGATGGAACCCCTCGGCTAATGAAGGAAGTTAGACTGATAGAACACACAGCATTACGGAGATGAACAGGCACTTTATGGTACCATTCGTCTAATTTCGGACATTAGACCGATGCAACATAGCACATTACAGCGCAGTACAAGCCCTTTAAGGAACAGCTCAGCTAATAAAGGAAGTTAGATTGACAGAACGTGTCGCATGACATCGCAGTTCAAGCCCTTTATGGTACCATTAGGCTAATGCGGGACATTAGATCACTACAACATAGCACATTGCAGCGCAGTACAGGCCCTTTAAGGAACAACTCAGCGAATAAAGGAAGTTTGACTGACAGAAGGTGTAGCATTACATCGCAGTACAGGCCCTTTGTGGTACCATTAGCCTCATTGGGGACATTATATCAATACAACAGAGCACATTACAGCACAGTACAAGCCCTTTAAGGAACAACTCAGCTCATAAAGGAAGTAAGACTAATAAAACATACAGCATTACAGCGCAGTACAGGACCTTTATGGTAACGTTCGGCTAATGCGGGACATTACAATAATACAACACAGAACACTGAAGCACAGTACAGCCCCTTGATGGAGAACCTCGCCTCATGACGGAAGTTAGACTGATAGAACACACAGCATTACAGATATGAACAGGCACTTTATGGTACCATTCGTCTAATACTGGACATTAGACCTGGACAACATAGCACATTACAGCGCAGTACAGGCCCTTTAAGGAACAACTCAGCAAAAAAAGGAAGTTCGACTGACAGAAAGTGTAGCATTACATCGCAGTACAGGCCCTTTGTGATACCATTAGCCTCATGCGGGACATTAGATCAATACAACATAGCACATTACAGCACAGTACAGGCCCTTTAAGGAACAACTCGGCTAATCAAGGAAGTTAGACTAATAAAACATACAGCATTACAGCGCAGTACAGGCGCTTTATGGTACCATTAGGCTAATACAGATCATTAGACCTAGAAAACATAGCACATTGCAGCGCAGTACAGGTCGTTTATGAAACCGCTCGGCTAATAAAGGAATATAGGTTCAAAGAGAGTACAGACTTACAGCACAGCACAGCCCATTTATGGCACCATTCAGCGAATACCGGACATTAGATGAATACAACACAGCACAATACAGGGCAGTACAGGCCTTATAAGGAACAACTCGGCTAATAAAGGAAGTTCGACTGACAGAACGTGTAGCATTACTTCGCAGTACAGGCCCTTTGTGATACCATTAGCCTCATGCAGGTCATTAGATCAATACAACATAGCACATTACAGCACAGTACAGGCCCTTTAAGGAACAACGAGTGACAGAACATATGGCATTACATCGCAGTACAGGCCATTTATGGTACCGTTCGGCTAATGCGGGACATGAGATCAATGCAACACAGAATATTGAAGCACAATACAGCCCCTTGATGGAGCACCTCGGCTAATGAAGGAAGTTAGACTGATAGAACACACAGCATTACAGATATGAACAGGCTCTTTATGGTACCATTCGGCTAATACTGGACATTAGACCTTTGCAACATAGCACATTACAGCGCAGTACAGGCCGTTTAAGGAACAGCTCAGCTAATAAAGGAAGTTAGACTGATAGAATACAGAGCATGACATCGCAGTGCAGGCCCTTTATGGTACCATTAGTCTAATGCGGGACATTAGACCGATGCAACATAGCACATTGCAGCGCAGTACAGGTCGTTTATGAAAACGTCTCGGCGAATAAAGGAATATCGGTTCAAAGAGACTACAGACTTACACCACTGTGCAGTCCATTTATGGCATCATTCGGCGAATACCGGACATTAGATGAATGCAACATAGCACAATACAGCGCAGTACAGGCACTTTAAGGAGCAACTCAGCTAATAAAGGAAGTTAGACTAATAAAACATACAGCATTACAATGCAGTACAGGCCCTTTATGGTACCGTTCGGCTAATGCAGGATATTACACCAATACAACACAGAACACTGAAGCACAGTACAGCCCCTTGATGGAGCACCTTGGCTAATGAAGGAAGTTAGACTGAAAGAACACACAGCATTACAGATATGAACAGGCACTTTCTGGTTCCATTCGGTTAATACCGGACATTAGACCTATACAACATAGCACATTACAGCGCAGTACAGGCCCTTTAAGGAATAGCTCAGTTAATAAAGGAATATCGGTTCAACGAGAGTAGAGAATTACAGCACAGCACAGTCCATTTATGGGACCATTCAGCGAATACCGGACATTAGATGAATACAATATAGTCCAATACAGCGCAGTACAGGCCCTTTAAGGAACAACTCGGATCATAAAGGAAGTTAGACTAATAAAACATACAGCATTACAGCGCAGTACAGGCACTTTATGTTACCATTCGGCTAATACAGACCATTAGACCTAGAAAACATAGCACATTGCAGCGCAGTACGTGTCGTTTATGAAATCGCTCGGCTAATCCAGGAATATAGGTTCAAAGAGAGTAGAGAATTACAGCACAGCACAGCCCATTTATGGCACCATTCGGCGAATACCGGACATTAGATGAATACAACATAGCACATTACAGCCAAGTACAGGCCCTTTAAGGAACAGCTCAGCTCATAAAGGAAGTTAGACTGACAGAACGTATAGCATTACATCGCAGTTCAGGCCCTTTATGGTACCATCAGGCTAATGCGGGACATTAGACCTATGCAACATAGCACATTGCAGCGCAGTACAGGTCGTTTATGAAACCTTTCCGGCTAATAAAGGAATATTGGTTCAAAAAGAGTAGAGACTTACAGCACAGCGCAGTCATTTATGGCACCATTCGGCGAAAACCGGACATTAGATGAATACTACATTGCACAATACAGGGCAGTACAGGCCCTATAAGGAACAGCTCGGCTAATAGAGGAAGTTAGACAAATAAAACATACAGCATTACACCGCAGAAGAGGCCCTTTATGGTACCGTTCGGCTAATGCGGGACATTACACCAATACAACACAGAACACTGAAGCAACGTACAGCCCCTTGATGGAGCACCTTGTCTAATGAACGAAGTTAGACTGAAAGAACACACATCATTACAGATATGAACAGGCACTTTACAGTAACATTCGACTAATACCGGACATTAGACCTCGACAACATACCACATTACAGCGCAGTACAGGACCTTTATCGTACCATTAGGCTAATGCGGGGCATTAGATCAATACAACATAGCACATTACAATGCAGTGCAGGCCCTTGAAGAAACAACTCAGCTAATGAAGGAAGAAAGACAGAAAGAATATATATCATTACATCGCAGTACAGGCCCTTTATGGTACCATTAGTCTAATATGGGACATTAGACCTATGCAACATAGCACATTGCAGCACAGTACAGGTCGTTTATGAAACCTTCTCTGCTAATAAAGAAATATAGGTTCAAAGAGAGTAGAGAATTACAGCACAGCGCAGTCCATTTATGGCACCATTCGGCGAATACCGGACATTAGATGAATACAAATTAGCACAATACAGCGCAGTACAGGCACTTTAAGGAACAACTCGACGAAAAATGATGTTAGACTAATAAAACATACAGCATTACACTGCAGTACAGGCCCTTTATGGTACCGTTCGGCTAATGCGGGACATTACACCAATACAACACAGAACACTGAAGCACAGTACAGCCCCTTGATGGAGCACCTCGGCTAATGAAGGAAGTTAGACTGAAAGAACACACAGCATTACAGATATGTACAGGCACTTTACGGTACCATTTGTCTAATACCGGACATTAGACCTGTACAACACAGCACATTACAGCGCAGTACAGGCACTTTAAGGAACAACTCAGCGAATAAAGGAAGTTATACTGACAGAAGGTATCACATTACATCGCAGTACAGGCCATTTGTGGTAAAATTAGCCTCATACGGGACATTAGATCAATACAACATAACACATTACATCACAGTACAGGCCCTTTAAGGAACAACTCGGCTCATAAAGGAAGTTAGACTAATAAAACATACAGCATTACAGCGCAGTACAGTCCCTTTATGGTACCATTCGGCTAATACAGAACATTAAACCTATAAAACATAGCACATTGCAGCGCAGTACAGGTCCTTTATGAAACCGCTCGTCTAATAAAGGAATATAGGTTCAAAGAGAGTTGAGAATTACAGCACAGCACAGTCCACTTATGGCACCATTCAGCGAATACGGGACATTAGATGAATACAAAATAGCACAATACAGCGCAGTACAGGTCCTTGAAGGAACAACCTGGCTAATAAAGGAAGTTAGACAATGAAACATACAGCATTACAGCGCAGTACAGGCCCTTTCAGGAACAACTCAGCTAATAAAGGAAGTTAGACTGATAGAATATACAGCATTACATCGCAGTACAGGCCATTTATGGTACAATACTGCTCATGCGGGACATTAAACCAATACAACACAGAACACTGAAGCACAGTACAGCCCCTTGATGGAGCACATCGGCGAATGAAGGAAGTTAGACTGATAGAACACACAGCATTACAGATATGAACAGGCACTTTATGGTACCATTCGGCTAATACCGGAGATTAGATCAATTCAACATCGCACGTTACAGCACAGTACAAGCCCTTTATGGTACCATTCGGCTAATACCGGACATTAGACCTATAAAACATAGCACATTACAGCGCAGTACAGGCTCTTTAAGGAATAACACAGCTAATAAAGGAAGTTAGACTGACAGAACCTATAGTGTTACATCGCAGTACAGGCCCTTTATGGTACCATTAGCCTCATGCGGGACATTAGATCAATACAACATAGCACATTACAGCACAGTACAGGCCCTTTAAGTAACAACCTGGCTAATAAAGGAAGTTAGACTAATAAAACATACAGCATTAGAGCGCAGTACAGGCCCTTTATGGTACCATTCGGCTAATACCGAACATTAGACCTATAAAACATAGCACATTGCAGTGCAGTACAGGTCCTTTATGAAACCCCTCGGCTAATAAAGGTCTGTAGATTCACAGAGAGTAGGGAATTACAGCACAGCACAGATCATTTATGGTAACATTCGGTTAATACCGGACAATAGATCAATACAACATAGCACATTACAGCGCAATACAAGCCCTTTCTGGTACCATTCGGCTAATACCGGACATTAGACCTATAAAATATAGCACATTACAGCGCAGAAAAGCCCCTTTAAGGAACAACTCAGCTATTAAAGGAAGTTAGACTGACAGAAGGTATAGCATTACATTGCAGTACAGACCATTTATGGTACCATTAGCCTCGTGCGGGACATTTGATCAATCCAACATAGCACATTATAGCACAGGTCAGGAAGTTAGATTAATAAAACATACAGCATTACATCGCAGTACAGGCCCTTTATGATGCCATTCGGCTAAAGCAGGACTTTAGACCAATACAACACAGAACACTGAAGCACAAGACAGCCCCTTGATGGAGCACCTCGGCTAATGAAGGAAGTTAGACTGATGGATCACAAGGCATTACAGATATGAACAGGCACTGTATTTTACCATTCAGTTAATACCGGACAATAGATCAATACAACATAGCACATTACAGCGCAATACAAGCACTTTATGGTACCATTCAGCTAATACCGGACATTAGATAAATACAACATAGCACATTACAGCACAGTACAGGAAGTTAGACTAATAAATCATACAGCATTACAGCGCAGTACAGGCCCTTTATGGTACCATTCGGCTAATACAGAACATTAGACCGATAAAACATCGCACATTGCAGCGCAGTACAGGTCCTTTATGAAACCGCTCGGCAAATAAAGGTCTGTATATTCACAGAGAGCAGGGAATTACAGCACAGCACAGATCATTTATGGTAACATTCGGCTAATACCGGACATTAGATCAATACAACATAGCACAATACAGCGCAGTACAGGCCCTTCAAGGAACAACTCGGCTAATCAAGGAAGTTAGACTAATAAAACATACAACATTACAGCGCAGTACAGGCCCTTTATGGTACCATTCGGCTGGTGCGGGACATTAGACCAATACTACACAGAACATTGAAGCACAGTACAGCCCCTTGATGGAGCACCTCGGCTAATGAAGGAAGTTTGACTGATAGAACACACAGCATTGCAGATATGATCAGGCACTTTATGGTACCATTCGGCTAATACCGGACATTAGATCAATACAACATGGCACAATACAGCGCAGTACAGGCCAATCAAGGAACAACTCAGCAAATCAAGGACGTTAGACTAATAAGACATACAGCATTACATCGCAGTACAGGCCCTTTATGATGCCATTCGGCGAAAGAAGGACATTAGACCAATACAACACAGAACACTGTAGCTCAGTACAGCCCCTTGATGGAGCACCTCGGCTAATGAAGGACGTTAGACTGAGAGAACACACAGCATCACAGATATGAACAGGCAATTTATTTTATCTTTCGGTTAATACCGGACATTAGGTCAATACAACATAACACATTACAGCGCAGTACAAGCCCTTTCGGATACCATTCGGCTAATACCGGACATTAGACCTATAAAACATAGCACATTACAGCACAGTACAGGCCCTTTAAGGAACAACTCAGCTATTAAAGGAAGTTAGACTGACAGAACGTATCGCATTACATCGCAGTACAGACCCTTTATGGTACCATTAGCCTCGTGCGGGTCATTAGATCAATACAACATAGCACATTACAGCACAGTACATAAAGTTAGACTAATAAATCATACAGCATTACAGCGCAGTACAGGCCCTTTATGGTACCATTCGGCTAATACAAAACATTAGACCTATAAAACATAGCACATTGCAGGGCAGTACACGTCCTTTATGAAACTGCTCGGCTAATAAAGAATATAGATTCATAGAGAGTAGGGAATTACAGCACAGCACAGACCATTTATGGTACCAATCGGCTCATATCGTACATTAGATCAATACAACACAGCACAATACAGCGCAGTACAGGCCCTTCAAGGAACAGCTCGGCTAATCAAGGAAGTTAGACAAATAAAACATACAGCGTTACATCGCAGTACAGGCCCTTTATGGTACCATTCGGTTAATACCTTACATTAGACCTATACAACATCGCAAATTACAGCGCAGTACAGTCCCTTCAAGGAACAACTCGGCTAATCAAGGAAGTTAAACTAATAAAACATACAGCATTACATCGCAGTACAGGCCCTTTATGATGCCATTCGGCTAAAGCAGGACATTAGACCAATACAACACAGAACACTGAAGCACAGTACAGCCCCTTGATGGAGCACCTCGGCTAATGAAGGAAGTTTGACTGATAGAACACACAGCATTACAGATATGAACAGGCACTTTCTGGTACCATTCGGCTAATACCGGACATTAGATCAATACAACATGGCACAATACAACGCAGTACAGGCCCTTCAAGGAACAACTCGGCTCATCAAGGAAGTTAGACAAATAAAACATGCAGCATGACAACGCAGTACAGGCCGTTTATGATGCCATTCGGCTAAAGCAGGACATTAGACCAATACAACACAGAACACTGAAGCACAGTACAGCCCCTTGATGGAGGACCTTGACTAATGAAGGAAGTTAGACTGATAGAACACACAGCATTAAAGATATGAACAGGCACTTTATGGTGCCATTCGGTGATTTCCGGACATTAAATCAATACAACATAGCCATTACAGCGCAGTACATACCCTTTTGGGTGCCATTCGGCTAATACCCGACATTAGACCGATACAACATTGCACATTACAGCGCAGTACAGGCCCTTTAAGGAACAGCTCAGCTCATCAAGGAAGTTAGACTGATAGAACATACAGCATTACATCGCAGTACAGGCCATTTATGGTAACATTAGGCTAATGCGGGACATTAGACCGATGCAACATAGCACATTGCAGCACAGTACAGGTCGTTTATGAAACCGCTCGGCTAATAAAGGAATATAGATTCAAAGAGAGGAGAGAATTACAGCACAGCACAGTCCATTTATGCCATCATTCAGCGAATACCGGACATTAGGTGAAAACAACATAGCACAATACAGCGCAGTACAGGCCCTTTAAGGAACAGCTCGGCTAATAACGGAAGTTAGAGTAATAAAACATACAGAATTACAGCGCAGTTCAGGCCCTTTATGGTTCCATTCGGCTAATACCGGACATTAGGCCTGTACAATAGATCACATTACAGTGCAGTACAGGCCCTTTAAGGAACAACTCAGCTAATAAAGGAAGTTAGACTGATAGAATATACAGCATTACAGTGCAGTACAGGCCCTTTATGTTACCATTCGCCTAATGCGGGACATTAGACCAATACAACACAGAACATTGAAGCACAGTACAGCCCCTTGATGGAGCACCTCGGCTAATGAAGGAAGGTATACTGATGGAACACACAGCATTACAGATATGAACAGGCACTTTATGGTACAATTCGGCTAATACCGGACATTAGACCTATACAACATAGCACATTACAGCGCAGTACAGGCCCTTTAAGGAACAGCTCAGCTAATAAAGGAAGTTAGACTGACAGAACATATATCATTACATCACATTACAGGCCCTTGATGGTACCATTAGGCTCATGCGGGATATTAGATCAATACAACATAGCACATTACAGCGCAGTACAGGCCCTTTAAGCAACAACTCAGCTAATAAAGGAAGTTAGACTGACAGAACATATATCATTACATCACATTACAGGCCCTTGATGGTACCATTAGCCTCATGCGGGACATTAGATTAATACAACATTGCACATTACAGCGCAGTCCAGGCCCTTTAAGGAAGAACTCGGCTCATAAAGGAAGTTAGACTAATAAAACATACAGCATTGCAGCGCAGTACAGTTCCTTTATGGTACCATTCGGCTAATACAGAACATTACACGTATAAAACATAGCACATTGCAGCGCAGTACAGGTCATTTATGAAACCGCTCGGCTAATAAAGGTATATAGATTTATAGAGAGTAGGGAATTACAGCACAGCACAGTCCATTTATGGTACTATTCGGCTAATACCGGACATTAGATTAATACAACATAGCACAACACAGCGCAGTACAGTCCTCGGCTAAAGGAGGACATTAGACCAATACAACACAGAACACTGAAGCACAGTACAGCCCCTTGATTGATCACCTCGTCTAATGAAGGAAGTTAGACTGATAGAACACACAGCATTACACATATGAACAGGCACTTTATGGTACCATTCAGTTAATACTGGACCATTAGATCAATACAACATAGCCCATTTCAGCGCAGCACAGGCCCTTTAAGGAACAACTCAGCACATAAAGGAAGTCAGACTGACAAGAACGTACAGCATTACATCGCTGTACAGGCCCTTTTTGGGACCATTCAGCTAAGACCGGACATTAGACCTATTGCAGCGCAGTACAAGTCCTCTCTGAAACCGCTCGGCTCATAAAGGAATATAGATTCCAAGAGATTAGAGAATTACATCACAGCACAATCCATTTCTCGAATCACTCTTCTAACGCCGGACATTAGACCAATACCACACAGAACACTAAAGCACAGTTCAGCCCCTTGATGGAGCACCTCGGCTAATGAAGGAATGGTACCATTCGGCTAATACCGGACATTAGAACTATGCAACACATCACATTACATCGCAGTACAGGTCCTTTACGCAACCGCTGGCCCTATAAGGAACAACTCAGGTAATAAACGATGTTAGACAGATAGAACTTACAGTATTGCAGAGCTGTACTGCACCTTTGTGCTCCCACGCGGAAGTTGAACATATCATCCACTTTACCTTCACCTTCCACCCCGACCTGAAATTCACCTTGACCATCTCAGACTCCTCCCTCCCCTTCCTAGACCTTTCCACTTCTATCTCGGACGACCAAATCAACTAAGACATTTACTATATACCGACCGACTCCCACATCTACCTAGACTACACTTCCTCCCACCCTGCCCCCTGTAAAAACGCCTTCCCATATTCCCAATTCCTTTGTCTCCGCTGCATCTGCTCCCAGGAGGACCTGTTCCAATACCATACAACCCAGATGGCCTCCTTCTTCAAAGATCGCAATTTCCCCCCAGACATGATCGACGATGCCCTCCACCGCATCTCCTACACTTCCCGCTCCTCCGCCCTTGAGCCCTACCCCTCCAAACACCACCAGGACCAAACCCCACTGGTCCTCACCTACCACCCGACAAACCTCCATATGCATCGTATCATCCGTCATTTCCGCCACCTCCAAACGGACCCCACCACCAGGGATATATTTCCCTCCCCTCCCCTATCAGTGTTCCAAAAATACCACTCCCTCCGTGACTCCCTCGTCAGGTCCACACCCACCACCATCCCAACCTCCACTCCTGGCACCTTCCCCTGCAACCGCAAGAAATGCCAAACTTGCGCCCACACCTCCCCCCTTACCTCCCTCCAAGGCCCCAAGGGATCCTTCCATATCTGCCACAAATTCACCTGCACCTCCACACACATCATTTACTGCATCCGCTGCACCCGATGTGGCCTCCTCCATATTGCGGAGACAGGCCACCTACTTGCGGAATGTTTCAGAGAATACCTCTGGGACATCCGGACCAACCAACCCAACCACTCCGTGGCTCAACACTTCACCTCCCCCTCCCACTCCACCAAGGACATGCAGGTCCTTGGACTCCTCCATCGCCAGACCATTGCAACACGACGGTTGGAGGAAGAGCGCCTCATCTTCCGCCTAGGGACCCTCCAACCACAGGGGATGAACTCGGATTTCTCCAGTTTCCTCATTTCCCCTCCCCCGACCTTGTCTCAGTCAAATCCCTCGAACTCAGCACCGCCTTCCTAACTTGCAATCTTCTTCCTGACCTCTCCGCCCCACCCCCAGTCCGGCCTATCACCCTCACCTTGACCTCCTTCCACCTATCACATTTCCAACGTCCCTCCTCCCTAGCTTTTATCTTAGCCTGCTGGACACACTTTCCTCATTCCTGAAGAAGGGCTCATGCCCGAAACGTCGATTCTCCTGCTCCTTGGATGCTGCCTGACCTGCTGCGCTTTTCCAGCAACACATTTTCAGCTAATGTCTGTATTAGCCGAATGGTACCATAAAGAGCCTGTACTGTGTGTTGTAATGCTGTATGTTCTATGACTCCTACTTGCTTTATTAGCCGAGCAGTTCCCTAAAGGACCTGTACTCCGCTGTAATCTTCTGTGTTGTAATTGTCTAATATCCGGTATTAGCTGAGTGATTCCATAAAGGGCCTGTACTGTGCTGTAATTATCTACATTCTATGAATCTATATTCCTTTAATAGCCGAGCAGTTCCCTAACGGCCCTGTACTGTGCTGTGATGCTGTATGTTCTATGAGTCTAATTTCCTTGATTAGCCGAACAGTTCCCTAAATGACCTGTACTGCGCTGTAATGTTCTATGTTGTATTGGTCTCATGTCCGGTATTAGCCGAGTGATTCCATAAAGGGCCTGTACTGTGCTGGAATTCTCTACGTTCCATGAATCTATTAACCTTTATTAGTCGAACGGTTCCCTAAAAGACCTGTATTGCGCTGTAATGTTATATAGTGTAATGGTCTAACGTCCAGTATTAGCTGAGTGATTCCATAAAGGGCCTGTACGGCGCTATAATGCTGTATGTTCTTTGACTCTAACTTCCTTTATTAGCTGAGCGGTTCCATCAAGGGGCTGTACTGTGCTGTAATGTTCTATGTTGTATTGGTCTAATGTCCGGTATTAGCCGATCGGTTCCATAAAGGACGTGAACCGTGCTGTAATGCTGTATGCTCCATTTTTCGCCAGGTTTGCTGTTCCCTATATGAGACATAGAGTGTGCTGCTCTCCTTATTAAACACAGGGAATACTGTACTCTGTATTATGCGCAGGCACTGTTTTTTTCTAAAATAGAAACAGTGACTGCTGTTCTCTATACCATGCACAGGGATAGCGGTTCTGTTGATCTCTATATTATGCACAGGGACTGCTGTTCTCTATATTACACAGAGGGACTGCTGTTCCATATAGGTGACAGAGGGACTGCTGTTCCCTATCTGAGCTCAGGGTATGCTGCTCTCTTTATTAAAAAGAGGGAATGCTGTTCTCTATATTATGCACAGCCAATGGTGTTCTCTCAAATGGACGCAGGGAATGCTGTTCTGTTTATTATTCACAGGCTCTGCTGTTCTCTAAAATAGGCACAGGGTCTGTTGTGCTCAATATTACACACAATGACAGCAGTTCTCATTATTCCACATAGAGACTGCTCTTCTGTACAATGTACGCATGACCACAGTTCTTTATATTTTACACAGGGACTACTGTTCTCCACATTATAATCAGGGACTGTTGTTTTCTAAATTATTCACAGGGTTTGCTGTTCTTTAAAAAAAAGGACACAGGGACAAGTGTTCCCTATATTATACGCAGCGACAACTGTTCTCTATATTCTATGTAGCGACGGCTGTTCTCTACGCTGAACACAGGGACTGCTCTGCCCTACAGGATATGCAGGACTGCTGTTCTCCACATTTTACAAGGAGACCAATGTTCTCTTCCATACCCTCAGGGACAGATTTTCTCTATATTATACGCACCGACTGCTGTTCTCTAGATGAGACACAGGATCTGCTCTTCTCCACAATATACAGAAGGACTACTGTTCTCCACATTATAAAAATTATCTCTACATAATGCACAGGGACTGCTGTTCTATATATTATACACAGGGACTGCTGTTCTCTCTATTCTATGGAGCGACGGCTGTTCTCTGCAATGTACACAGGACTGCTATTTTCTATATTCTAAACTGCTGTTTATTAAACACAGGGACTGCTGTTCTCTATATTGTACACAGGGAAAGCTGTTCTCTGTTTTATACACAGTGACTCATGTTCTCTATGTTATACACAGGGATTGCTGTTCTTTATATTGTACAAAGGCTCTGCTGTTCTCTATATTAACTTTGTTATACACAGGGACTGCTGTTCCCACTCATACATGTGCACGGTTGTTCAGTAGAATTGACACAAGTACTGCTGTTCTCCATATTATACACAGGTAAGGCTGTTCTCGATATTTCACAGACGGACTCATGCTCTCCATGATATACACAGGGACAAGTATCTCCATATTATTCACAGCAACTGCTGTTCGCTATATTATGCACAGGGATTGCTGTTCTCTTTATTAAACACATGGACTGCTGTTCTCTATAATAGAGAACATAGGGGACATAAATTTAAGGTGAAGGGTGGAAGGTATAGGGGAGATGTCAGGGGTGGGTTCTTTACCCAGAGAGTGGTGGGGGCATGGAATGCGCTGCCCGTGGGAGTGGCAGAGTCAGAATCATTGGCGACCTTTAAGCGGCATTTGGATAGTTACATGGATGGGTGCTTAATCTAGGATAGAAGTTCGGCACAACATCGTGGGCCGAATGGCCTGTTCTGTGCTGTATTGTTCGATGTTCTATGTTAAAGAGACAGGAACTGCTGTTCACTCCATTATACACTAGGACTGCTGTTCTCTAGAATAGGCACATGAATTGCTGTTCTCTCCATTATACACAGGACTGCTCCTCTGTATAATAAACACAGAGACTGTCGTTCTCTCTGTCATACACAGGTTCTGCTCTTCTCTTTATTAAAAACAGAGACTGCTATTTTCTACATTATATTCAGAGACTAGTGTTCTCCACAATGTACAATGGGTGAGTGGGGGAGGAGATGAAGGTGATAGGTCAAGGAATAGAGCGTGGAGTGGATAGGTGGAAAAGAAGACAGGCAGGTCGGACAAGTCAAGGAGACAGTAACTGAGCTGGAAGTATTAAACTAGGATGAGGTGGGGGAAGGGGAAACGAGGAAGCTGTTAAAGTCCACATTGATGCCCTGGGGTTGAAGTGTTCCGAGGCGGAAGATGAGGCGTTCTTCCTCCAGGAGACTGGTGGTGAGGGAGCGGCGGTGAAGGAGGCCCAGGACCTCCATGTCCTCGGCAGAGTGGGAGGGGGAGTTGAAATGTTGGGCCACGGGCGATTTGGTTGGTTGGTGCGGGTCTCTCGGAGATGAACCCTAAAGCGCTCTGCTAGGAGGCGCCCAGTCTCCCCAATGTAGAGGAGACCACATCGGGAGCAACGGATACAATAAATGATATTGGTGGATGTGCAGGTGAAACTTTGATGGATGTGGAAGGCTCCTTTAGGGCCTTGGATAGAGGTGAGGGAGGACGTGTGGGCACAGGTTTTACAGTTACTGCAGTGGCAGCGGAAAGTGCCAGAATGGGAGGGTGTGTCGTAGGGGGGTGTGGACCTGACCAGGTAGTCACGGAGGGAACGGTCTTTGTGGAAGGCGGAAAGGGGTGGGGAGGGAAATATATCCCTGGTAGTGGGGTCTTTTTGGAGGTGGCGGAAATGTCGGTGGATGATTTGGTTGATGCGAAGGTTTGTAGGGTGGAAGGTGAGCACCAGGGGTGTTCTGTCCTTGTTACGTTTGGAGGGGTGGGGTCTGAGGGCGGAGGTGCGGGATGTGGACGAGATGCGTTGGAGGGCATCTTTAACCACGTGGGAAGGGAAATTGCGGTCTCTAAAGAAGGAGGCCATCTGGTGTGTCCTATGGTGGAACTGGTCCTCCTGGGAGCAGATACGGCGGAGGAGGAGAAATTGGGAATACCGGATGGCATTTTTGCAAGAGATAGGGTGGGAAGAGGTGTAATCCAGGTAGCTATGGGAGTCAGTGGGTTTGTAAAAAATGTCAGTGTCAAGTCGGTCGTCACTAATGGAGATGGAGAGGTCCAGGAAGGGAAGCGAGGTGTCAGAGATAGTCCAGGTAATATTAAGGTCAGGGTGCAATGTGTTGGTGAAGTTGATGAATTGCTCAACCTCCTCGCCCAAGCACGAGGTGGTGCCAATGCAGTCATCAATGTAGCAGAGGAAGAGGTGGGGAGTGGTGCCGGTGTAATTACGGAAGATCAACTGTTCTACACAGCCAACAAAGAGACAGGCATAGCTGGGGCCTATACGTGTGCCCATGGCTACGCCTTTGGTCTGGAGGAAGTGGGAGGATTCAAAGGAGAAATTGTTAAGGGTGAGGACCAGTTCGGCCAAACGAATCAGAGTGTCAGTGGAAGGGTACTGTTGGGGACGTCTGGAGAGGAAAAAACGGAGGGCTTGGAGGCCCTGGTCATGGGGAATGGAGGTGTAGAGGGATTGGATATCCATGGTGAAGATAAAGCGTTGGGGGCCATGGAAACGGTCGTCTTGGAGGAGGTGGAGGGCGTGGGTGGTGTCTCGAACGTATGTGGGGAGTTCCTGGACTAGGGGGGATAGGACCGTGTCAAGGTAGGTAGAGATGAGTTCAGTGGGGCAGGAGCATGCTGAGACAATGGGTCGGCCAGGGTGGTCAGGCTTGTGGATCTTGGGAAGGAGGTAGAACCGGGCAGTGCGGGGTTCCTGGACTATGAGGTTGGAAGCTGTGGGTGGGAGATCTCCTGAGGTGATGAGGTTCTGTATGGTCTGGGAGATGATGGTTTGGTGATGGGGGGTGGGGTCATGGTCGAGGGAGCAGTAGGAAGAGGTGTCCTCGAGTTGGCGTTTGGCTTCAGCGGTGTAGAGGTCAGTGCGCCAGACTACCACTGCGCCCCCTTTATCCGCTGGCTTGATGGTGAGGTTGGGATTGGAGCAGAGGGATTGGAGGGCTGCGCGTTGTCAGGGTGAGAGGTTGGAGTGGGGGAGGGGAACGACAGGTTGAGGCGGTTAATGTACCGGCGGCAGTTGGAAATGAAGAGGTCGAGAGCAGGTAATAGCCCAGCGCGAGGTGTCCAGGTGGATGCAGTGTGTTGGAGGTGGGCGAAGGGGTCCTCGGAAGGTGGGCGGGAGTCCTGATTGTGAAAGTAACCTCGGAGGCGGAGGCGACGGAAGAATAGTTCGATGTCACGTCGTGTATTAAATTCATTGATGCGTGGACAGAGGGGGATGAAGGTGAGTCCTTTGCTGAGGACTGATCGTTCGTCCTCAGTGAGTGGGAGGTCTGGAGGGATGGTGAACACTCGGCAGGGCCGGGAGCTGGGATCTGGTGTGGGTTTGGAGCTGGGAGTGGGGTCGGAGCCAGTACCTGGAGTGGATGTGATGGTGGGGGGAATGGGGGTGGAGGCATGAGCAGGGGTAATGTTGCCCTCGGGGTTCTGGGGTGTGGGTATAGTGAAAGTGGGGTCTGTGGGGGCCGTGTCAGCAGAGTGCAGGTGAGTGGCGCTGGTGGGGTGGAAGTGGTGGTGATCATGGCAGTAGGGGTGGCGGGAGTCACTGAGCATGTGGCATCAGCGATGATGTGAGGGCCGGAAGTGGCTGTGGGAGTGGCCATGATGTGGGCGGAAGTTACATCATCACTCAGCGTGGGAGCGGCAGCTGCGTCAACCGCATGGCTAATGGCGTTTCAGCGGCCAGGGGAATCTTCTGGAATGGTTGAGGAGCGCTGGTTATGGAGGTGGGTGGATAAAAGTTTGTTGTACTTACAGTTTTTGATGTTTGAGATGGAATTGAAATACTGTATGTTGGAAACGCCATTAGCCATGCGGCTGACGCAGCTCCCACCCCCACACTGAGTGATGATGTCACCCCTACTGCCATGATCACCACCACTTCCACCCCCATCAGCGCCACTCACCTGCATTCTGCTGACACGGCCCCCACAGACCCCACTGTCACTATACCCACACCCCAGAACACCGAGGGCAACATTACCCCTGCTCATGCCTCCACCCCCATTCCCCCCACCATCACACCCACTCCAGGTACTGGCTCCGACCCCACTCCCAGCTCCACACCCACACCAGATCCCAGCTCCCGGCCCTGCCGAGTTTTCACCATCCCTCCAGACCTCCCACTCACTGAGGACGAACGATCAGTCCTCAGCAAAGGACTCACCTTCATCCCCCTCCATCCACGCATCAATGAATTTAATACACGACGTGACATCGAACAATTCTTCTGTCGCCTCCGCCTCCGAGCTTACTTTCACAATCAGGACTCCCGCCCGCCTTCCGAGGACCCCTTCGCCCACCTCCAACACACTGCATCCACCTGGACACACCGCACTGGCCTATTAACTGCCCTCGACCTCTTCATTTCCAACTGCCGCCGGGATATTAACCGCCTCAAACTGTCGTCCCCCCCTCCCCCACTCCAACCTCTCACCCTGACAATGCGCAGCCCTCCATTCCCTCTGCTCCAATCCCAACCTCACCATCAAGTCAGCGGATATAGGGGGCGCAGTGGTAGTCTGGCGCACTGACCTCTACACCACTGAAGCCAAACGCCCATTCGAGGACACCTCTTCCTACTGCTCCCTCGACCATGACCCCACCCCCCATCACCAAACCATCATCTCTCAGACCATACAGAACCTCATCACCTCAGGAGATCTCCCACCCACAGCTTCCAACCTCATAGTCCAGGAACCCCGCACTGCCCGGTTCTACCTCCTTCCCAAGATCCACAAGCCTGACCACCCTGGCCGACCCATTGTCTCAGCATGCTCCTGCCCAACTGAACTCATCTCTACCTACCTTGGCACTGTCCTATCCCCCCTAGTCCAGGAACTCCCCACATACGTTCGAGACACCACCCACGCCCTCCACCTCCTCCAAGACTTCCATTTCCCTGGCCCCCAACGCCTTATCTTCACCATGGATATCCAATCCCTCTACACCTCCATTCGCCATGACCAGAGCCTCCAAGCCCTCCGTTGTTTTCCTCTCCAGACGTCCCCAACAGTACCCTTCCACTGACACTCTGATTCGTTTGGCCGAACTGGTCCTCACCCTTAACAATTTCTCCTTTGAATCCTTCCACTTCCTCCAGACCAAAGGCGTAGCCATGGGCACACGTATAGGCCCCAGCTATGCCTGTCTCTTTGTTGGCTATGTAGAACAGTTGATCTTCCGAAATTACACCGGCACCACTCCCCATCTCTTCCTCCGCTACATTGATGACTGCATTGGCGCCACCTCGTGCTCCCGCGAGGAGGTTGAGCAATTCATCAACTTCACCAACACATTGCACCCTGACCTTAAATTTACCTGGACTATCTCTGACACCTCGCTCCCCTTCCTGGACCTCTCCATCTCCATTAGTGACGACCGACTTGACACTGACATTTTTTAAAACCCACTGACTCCCATAGCTACCTGGATTACACCTCTTCCCACCTTATCTCTTGCAAAAATGCCATCCCGTATTCCCAATTTCTCCGCCTCCGCCGTATCTGCTCCCAGGAGGACCAGTTCCACCATAGGACACACCAGATGGCCTCCTTAATAAGAGACCACAATTTCCCTTCCCACGTTTTTAAAGATGCCCTCCAACGCATCTCGTCCACATCCCGCACCTCCGCCCACAGCCCCCACCCCTCCAACCGTAACAAGGACAGAACGCCCCTGGTGCTCACCTTCCACCCTACAAACCTTCGTATCAACCAAATCATCCACCGACATTTCCGCCACCTCCAAAAAGACCCCACCACCAGGGATATATTTCCCTCCCCACCCCTTTCCGCCTTCCGCGAAGACCGTTCCCTCCGTGACTATCTGGTCAGGTCCACACCCCCCTACGACCCACCCTCCCATTCTGGCACTTTCCCCTGCCATCGCAAGAACTGTAAAACCTGTGCCCACACGTCCTCCCTCACCACTATCCAAGGCCCTAAAGGAGCCTTCCACATCCATCAAAGTTTCACCTGCACATCCACCAATATCATTTATTGTATCCGTTGCTCCCGTTGTGGTCTCCTCTACATTGGGGAGACTGGGCGCCTCCTAGCAGAGCGCTTTAGGGTTCATCTCCGAGACACCCGCACCAATCAACCAAACCGCCCGTGGCCCAACATTTCAACTCCCCCTCCCACTCTGCCGAGGACATGGAGGTCCTGGGCCTCCTTCACCTACGCTCCCTCACCACCAGACTCCTGGAGGAAGAACACCTCATCTTCTGCCTCGGAACACTTCAACCCCAGGGCATCAATGTGGACTTCAACAGCTTCCTCATTTCCCCTTCCCTCACCTCATCCTGGTTTCAAACTTTCAGCTCAGTTACTGTCTCCTTGTCTTGTCCGACCTGCCTATCTTCTTTTCCACCTATCCACTCCACCCTCTCCTCCTTGACCTATCACCTTCATCTCCTCCCCCACTCACCCATTGTACTCTATGCTACTCTCTCCCCACCCCCACCAATCTGTGCTTATGTCTCCATGCTTCAGGCACACTGCCTTTATTCCTGATGAAGGGCTTTTGCCCGAAACGTTTATTTCGCTGCTCGTTGGATGCTGCCTGAACTGCTGTGCTCTTCCAGCACCACGAATCCAGTATTTGATTTTCAGCATCTGCAGTCATTGTTTTTACCTTCTCCACGATGTCCAGAGGCACTGCTATTCTCTACATTGCACACATGGACTGCTGTTCTTGAGATTGTATATCGTGAGTGCTGTTGTCTGCATTGTGCGCAGGGACAGCTGTTCTCTATAGTATATACAGGAACTGTCTCTATGTTATTCTCAGGGACTGATGTTTTCTGCATTGTACAGAAGGACTGCTATTCTCTACATTATAGGTAGGGACTGCTGTTCTGTGGAATAGACACAGGTACAGCTATTCTCTATTTTGTACATGGCGACTGCTGTTCCCTATAGTATACACAGGGACTGTTGTTCTTTAAAATAGGTATAAGGACTGTTGTTCTTTATATTAAAGATAGTGAATGCTGCTCTCTGTATTATACACAGATACTGGTGTTCTCTATTTCATACACAGGGACAGCTGTTCTCTTCATTAAACACAGGAAGTCATGTTCTTTATATTAGACACAGCGTCTGCTTGTCTCTATATTATACAAAGTAACTGTTGTTCCCTACATTAGTCAAAGGACAGCTGTTCCCTATATATGACACTGAGACTCTACATTATACAGAGTTCTCTACATTATACAGAGGCAGTGCTGTTCTCGAAAATAATCACAGAAACTGCTGTTCTGTTAAAGACAGGGACTGCTGTTCCCGACATTGTACACAGAGACTGCTTTTCTCTATATTATACACAGGGACTGCTGTTCTTTGTACCATACAGAGGGACTGCTATCCTCTCTATTATACACAGGACTGCTATTTTCTGCATGATACTGCAGGAAAGCTGTTCTCAATATTATACACAGAGACTGCTGTTCTCATTATTAAACATTGGGAATGCTGTTCTCGAGATTGTACACGGAGACTGCTGTTCTCTGTATTATACAGAGAGACTGCTGTTCTCTTTATTATGCAAAAGGACTGCTGTTTTCTGTACGATACATACGAAGTGCTGCTATCTATATTGCACACAGGGACTACTGTTCTTTAAACAATATGCAGGCACTGACTGCTGTTCTCTATATTATACACAGGGACTGCTGTATTCTAAAATAGACACAGGGACGATTGTTCTCTATATTATACACAGGGACAGCTTTTCTCTATATTGTACGCATTGACTCATGTTCTCCATATTGTGCACAGGGACTGCTGTTCTCTATATTATGCACAGGCACTGGTGTTCTCTATATTGTGCACAGGGAAAGCTGTTCTCTTTATTAAACACAAGGATTCATGTTCTTTATATCAGACACAGCATCTTCTGTTCTCAATATTATACACAGAGACTGTTGTTCTCCATATTGTACACAGGGACTGCTGTTCTTTATATTATGCATAAGCACTGCCGTTCTCTCAAATACACATGGAGACTGCTATTCTCTATATTATACACAGGGACTGCTGTTCTCATAATTAAACACAGGGACTGCTGTTCTCGAGATTGTACACAGAGACTGGTTTTCTCTATATTATACACAGAGACTGCTGTTCTCCATATTATACCCATGGATTGCTGTTCTCTGTATTATATAGAGGGACTGCGGTTCTGTATAATTTACAGAGGGACTGATGTTGTCGATGTTGCACAGGGGGACTGCTGTTCATTATATAATGCACAGGCACTGTTGTTCTCTAAAATAGACAGGGGGACTGTTTTTCTATAAAATAGACACATGGACTGTGGTTCTCTATGTTATACACGAGGACTGCTGCTCTCTATATTACACACATGAATAGCTGATCTCTATGTGTATACACAGTAACTCATGTTCTCTATATTGTACACCGTGACTGCTGTTCTCTATATTTCACACAGACACTGGTGTTCTCTATTTTATACACAAGAATGTCTGTTCTCTTCATTAAACACAGTGATTCATGTTCTTTACATTAGACACAGCATCTTCTGTTCTCTATTATACGCAGGGACTGCTGTTCTCCATATTCTACACAGGGACTACTGTTCCTTATATTATACACAGGCAATGCTGTTCTCTGAAGTAGACACAGGCACTGTTGTTCTGTAAATTATACACAGAGACTGCTGTTCTCATTACTAAACATAGGGACTGCTGTTCTAGAAATTGCACAGAGACTGCTTTTCTCTATATTATACACAGTGATTGCTGTTCCCTGTATTATGCAGAGGGACGACTGTTCTTTGTATAAGACACAGGGAATATTCTTCTCTATATTATGCTTATGAACTGCTGTTCTCTATATTATACACAGGAACTGCTGTTCTTTGTTTTGTGCACAGGCACTGTTGTTCTTTAAAATAGACGCAGGGCCTGCTGTCCTCTATGTTATACACAGGGACTGCTGCTCTCTATATTATGCACAGGGATAGCTGTTCTCCATAATATACACAGAACCTGGTGTTCTCTATATTATACATTGGGACTGCTGTTCTCTTTGTTAAACACAGGGAGTCATGTCCTTTATATTAGACACACTGTCTACAGTTCTCTATGTTGTACACATGGACTGTTGCTCTCGACATTGTACACAGAGAGTCTTTTTCTCTCGAGCATACATATGGCCTGCTGTCACCTATATTAGATGCAGGGGCTGCTGTTCCCTATATTATGTACAGTGATTGTTGTTCCCTAAATTAGACACAGGGACACCTGTTCCCTATATGAGACAAAGAGACTGCTGTTCTCTACATTATACACAGGCACTGCTGTTATCGACATTGTAGACAGACACTGTTTGTCTCTATAATAAACACAGGGACTGCTGTTCTCTGTATTATACAGAGGCACTGCTGTTCTCCATATTGTACACTGGGACTGCTGTTCTTTTTATTATGCATAGGCACAGCTGTTATCTGAAATAAACACAGGGACTGCTGTTCTCGATGGTATACACATCATCTGCTGTTCTAATTATTTAACACAGGGACTGCTGTTCTTGACATTGTACACAGAGACTGCTTTTCTCTATATTATACACAGGGACTGCTGTTCTCTATATTATTCACAGACATTGGTGTTCTCTATATTGTACACAGGGACTGCTGTTCTTTATATTATACATAGGGATTGCTTTTTTTTGTATTAAACAGGAGGACTGCTGTTCTCTGTATTATACACAGACACTGGTGTTCTCCATATTACACACAGGTACGGTTGTTCTCTTTGTTAAGCACAGGGATTCATGTTCTTTGTATTAGACACAGCATCTGCTGTTCTCTGTATTATACATATGAACTGCTGTCCTCTATATTTTACACAGGGACTGCTATTCTTTGTATTGTGCACAGGTTGTTCTCTAAAATAGACACAGGTGCTGCTGTCCTCTATATTAAACGCAGGGGCTGCTGCTGTCTACATGACACTCAGGGATTGCTGTTCTCTATATGGTACATTGGGACTGGCATCCTCTATATTATACACAGGGATTGCTGTTCTCTTTATTAAACACAGGGACTGCTGTTCTCTACCACACACACAGGCAGTGCTGTTCTCTACATTATACGCAGTGATGGCTGTTCTCTACATGAGACACCAGGACTGCTGTTTTTTAGATTAGATTAGATTAGATTAGATTAGATTACTTACAGTGTGGAAACAGGCCCTTCGGCCCAACAAGTCCACACCGCCCCGCCGAAGCGTAACCCACCCATACCCCTACATCTACATTTACCCCTAACCTAACACTATGGGCAATTTAGCATGGCCAATTCACCTGACCTGCACATCTTTGGACTGTGGGAGGAAACCGGAGCACCCGGAGGAAACCCACGCAGACACGGGGAGAACGTGCAAACTCCACACAGTCAGTCTACAATGTGCTCAAGGACTAGTGTTCACCAGATCATATATTGGCACTGCTGTTTTATACATTATACACGGGGATTTTTATTCTCTACATTATACCTGGGGACGGCTATTCTCTATATTTTACACAGTGACTGCTGATCTCTTCCAGACACTCAGGGACTGCTGTTCTCTATATTACACAGAGGGATTGCTGTTCCCTATATGAGATACATGGACTGCTGTTCCCTATCTGAGCACACGGTCTGCTGCTCTCTTTATTTAACAAAGGGAATGTTGTTCTCTATATTATACACAGACTGTGCTGTTCTCATTATTACACACAGGGATTGTTCTTCCCTACGATGTACGCATGACCACAATTCTCTACATTTTACACAGGGACTACAGTTACAATCAGGGACAGCGGTTCTCCATAATATACACTGGAACTACTGTTCTCCACATTCTAATCATGGAAGCTGTTTTATACATTATTCACAGGGTATGTTGGTCTCTAAATCATGCACATTTATTGCTTTTTTATATATTATTCATTAGCCCTGCAGTTCTCTAAAATAGACACAGGGACAAGCGCTCTCGATATTAAACACAGGGATTGTTGTTCTCATTATTAAAATAGGCACTTCAGTCCTCTTTATTAAAAACAGGTTCGATTGCATGAAAATTGAGGAGGACCTGCTAAATTGGATAGAAAATTGGCTTGATGGTAGGAAGCAAAGAGTAATAGTGGAAGGATGCTTGTCAGACTGGAGGCCTGGGACTAATAGAATGCATCGGGACAATGCTGGCACCACTATATATTACATATATCTATAATTTAGATGAGAATGTACGTGCATGGTTTGTAAGTTTGAAGGTGACAATAAAATAGGCGGTTACATGGAGAATGACAAAGGTAATCAGAAATTTCAGAAATTACAGCAGTACCTTGATCAGCTTGGGAAGTGGGCCAAGAAATGGTAAATGAATTTTAATGCAGATCAGTGTAAGTTCTTGCATTTTAGAAGCTCAAATCAATATCGGAGTTTTATGGAGAATGGCTGGGTCTTAAGGAATGTAGTGGAACAGAGGGACCTTGGAGTTCAGGCACATGGTTCTTTGAAAGTTGATTCAGAGGTAGACAAGGCAATGAAGAAGACTTTTGGCACACTGGCATTCATCAGTCAGGGCACTAAGTAGCGAATTTGGGGAGCTATGCTGCAGAATACGCCGCACCGATGAGGCCATACTTGTACAATTATGTTCAGTTTTGTTTACTTTGCTCTAGGAGTGATGTTATTAAACTGGAAAAAGTGCAGAAGAAATTTACGAGGATGTTGCGAAGGACTCAAGGCTATGAGTTATAGGGAGAGGTTGGAAAAGCTAGGACTTTTTACTTTTGCGTGTATGTGACTGGGGAGAGGATCTTATTGAAGGGTATAAGATCATAACAGGCGTGGATAGAGTGAATGCACTCAGCCTTTACTTCCTGAGATTGGACAATCATGGACTAGAGGGCATCAGGTTAAGGTCAGAGGAGTAAGAATAAAAGGGAACCTGAGAAGCAACTTTATTACACACAGGGTGATACGCTTATGGAATGAGCTACCAGCAGAAGTAGTTAAGGTGGGTACATTCACATCATTTAAAATGCATTTTGACAAATACAGGATAGGAAAGGATTAGAAGGATGCGGGGTAATGGCTGGGACATGGGGTTAGTGTGAATTGACATTTTGGTCGGAATGGATTAGTTTGAGCAGAAGGACCAATAGGACTCTATGACTCTAACAACCATTGCTTATCTCCCACTGAATGTTATTTTGTATTTTCCCAATTCACTGGAACAAACTTGACCCTCTCGGCTCCATGCTTCCATCATGTTTGAACAAAATGTACAAACATTCTATATTGTATGCAGACGCCATGTAAAATAAAACATATTAATGTCACTACTCCTCCAAAGCTGCTTCAGAGCAAGGGCATTGATTAGTCCTCCTGACCACACAACACCCAAATCTGAAAAAAACTTGATCTCTAGTTTGTTTCAATATATACTCTTCAACACACCTGATATACATTTAGGGAATTTATTTTTCACAGTCACTGAGTTAACGCAGTTGAGATGCAATTTGAGACCATCCAATAAGAATGCAGTATCCATGATTAGATTAGATTAGATTACTTACAGTGTGGAAACAGGCCCTTCGGCCCAACAAGTCCACACCGCCCCGCCGAAGCGTAACCCACCCATACCCCTACATCTACATTTACCCCTTACCTAACACTATGGGCAATTTAGCATGGCCAATTCACCTGACCTGCACATCTTTGGAGTGTGGGAGGAAACCGGAGCACCCGGAGGAAACCCACGCAGACACGGGGAGAACGTGCAAACTCCACACAGTCAGTCGCCTGAGGCGGGAATTGAACCCGGGTCTCCGGCGCTGCGAGGCAGCAGTGCTAACCACTGTGCCACCGTGACGCCCACATGATATTTGCATGTCTAATTTTCAGAGCATATGACGCTCAGAATTTCTGCAACAGTTTTAGTTTCGATATATAATACACCAATGTTTGCTTCTCCTTGTTATTTGTAAGCTCCCCTTAAACTGAATCTGAGGGACATGGTCTGTGGCGTCATTGGTGATAGATTTGGACAAGACATTCCGGAAGGGTCACCTTGACGCTGTGATACAGGCCAAGCGTTAATAACCTTCTCCGCTCTGTCAGGATAAGGGTCACCATATTCTATCTGCTCCTTCACACTCCCTGTATACCTGTTATAGCACTGCCCCCCGAACAAGGCTCACAGTCTATTTCCAAATAAGGCTCAGGCATTTCCAAACTCACTACTGAATTCAGCAAATTTCTTCCTCACTTTCTCTGTCACCTACACAATACCCCCCACACTAATAATACTAAATTGATTTACAACTGTCGACTGACTCATTCCGGACACCTCACCATTCCCCCCAGCCCCACATCCACCAGCACTAACAGCAGGGTCACTCATTTCCACTCTCCCTCCCTCTCTCCCTTTCTCCTGTTCCAGGAGAAACTGCCAAGCCGGGTGGTGCTGTGCCTGATATCTGTTCCCTCACACCCCCTTCTGCCTCCATGTGGGGAGGAACCTGGCATGAGTCAGACAGAAACAAGATGGCTCATGTGGAGCTTCTGAAACATCCACTTCCCATCAACTGAGGAAAGAGCAACATTCAGTTCTCACTTTAAACCACTGACAGTTCCAACGTCAGTCCATTCACTCCCAAACAAAAACAGATGCCTCTCTGCACAGAGATGCAGACACTGAAATGCACAGACGTATTGGTAAACCCCCCAACATACTAACATGCACAACACATATAAGGAGATGGGCATACACACAGATTGCAACACACAGAGACATATACAATTGCACACAAATAGACACAAACACACATAGAAACACAGAGGCTGATACATAGGTACACAGATGTAGACACACAAATACACAGAAAACAATCACTTCGACATACACATACGGACACACACATATATATATTTATATACACACATACACACAGAGACACAAGCACTAGTGTCATTAAGACACAAATCGACACTTTTGTTTGGTTTATAAAGGGATCAAGGATTCTAGGGAGAAGGCAGGAGATTGAGTTTGGGGTACATACAAGAAATTATTGAATGGCATATCAGACTTGATGGGCGGAATGGCCTCATTCTTCTCCTTTTTTCATGCTCATGTGGTGTTATGCTGTCAAGTATTCACTTTCTGAGTTTGCAGCAGAGGCTGGATTTGATACATATTTGACTGGAAAGAGTCAGTGGGAATGTGGGACAGGTTTGGAGGGCAGAATGGTTTATAGTTATTCCTAATTATTATATCCTTAAGTATGAAAAGAGGTGGTGATTTGATGTGAGGTTAGCACAGTTTTAATGTAATGGGTCCGACAATGAAATAAAGATGACCCTTTCCATTTAGTGCTGTGCGGTCTGTGGTATCCTCATCCTCGGGGAATAGGGAATATTGAGGATATTCTAGACTGAGCTCGACTGATCTTTGCTGGACAGGAGAGTCAATGTTTATCGGGAACAGACAGGAGAGGGATGATCAGAGATAATTGGACCAGCCATGAACATTCTGAATGTGTTGTTATCTCAATCCACCCTCGATGCTGTCATAGAGATATACTGCTGTCCCTACCCAATGTGTTGTTCCCTCAATCCGTCTCACGGTGCCATTACAGACATATACTGCTGCCCCTACCCCATGTTTTGTTCCCTCAATCCACCCACGAGGCTGTAACAGAGATATACTGCTGCCCCGAACCCATGTGTTGTTCCTTCAATCCACCCCTCGATGCTGTTACAGGGTAGAGGACCACCCCAATCTGTCAGACAGGATCGTTACAATGAGACAGGAGGAGACCATTCTGCCCCTCTAAGAAATTACACAGGAATATAGAATTAAGTAATTCAGCTCGTTGAGTCCATTACACAGACCAGGACGAGGCCATTCATCCCACCTGAGTGGCTACACAGGAACAGGGAATATGTCGCTAGCAGGAAATAGAGAGTAGAGAGAAATGTTTACTTTCAGGCTGCAAAGCTCTAACTGAAGGAGTGCCTCAGATATCACTGTGGGGTCATCAATGACCAATAATCTGTATCAATGATTTGGAGGAAGTGGAGGGAATAGCTTGGAGCTCAATTAGCACGTACACCAAGATTCATTGTGTCGTCAAATTGAGATACTGAGTCTGCAATATGATTATAGACAGAGATGGTTAGTGTGCAAACCTTCAGTAGAAATAGCATAAGGTAAATTGTCTGTTTTGGCATGAAGGTTAAAATAATGGTAATCAATTTAAATGGAGAGAGATTGCAGAACTCTGTGATACAGGAGGTTTCCATGTTCCTGGGACATGAATGATGTGAAGTCAGTCTGCAGATGCAGCAAGTGATTTGGAAGGTAAGTGGAATGATGCTGTTTTTGACAAAAGGTTAAGGTTTAATTGCAGGAATGTTTACGGCATCTGTCCAGGGCATTGCTGAGACCACATCTGATGCACTGTATGCAGTTTTGATCCCCTAACTCTAAAATAAAAGGATATAATTATTTTTGAAATTTTCAAAGAGGTTTTGCTTTTCTCATTCCTGGGATGCCAGCCTTTGATTATGGGGGTAATCAGTTCCGATCTTAGCCTAGAAATAGTATTGAACCACCATGACTTTTAGAAAAGTGCATCAGCTGGATGCATATTATCTCTTGTCAGGGAGACTAAAGCTAGAGAATATATTTGAAGAAAAATATGCATTGATATTAACACACATACTATGAAGACACCTACCAATATTTACAAATTACATAGACACGTGTAAGCATGTCATCAAATTATAAAATGGGGACATTTTTTGAGATTGAATAGAATTGTGTACAACAAGAGCAATGATGCCCCTGCATATAATCCATAATCAGGTTTTCCAGAGAATGTTCCAGGAGAGCACACATGGTCCAGTTTTGTGTTCAGTTGACATTATTGTATGTTTCAACACAGAGAGGGAGAAAAGTGTTCCCTGCCTGAGAAGCAACAGCCGATTGATCCCTTTCTCTTACATTGTTCCACCAGATAGCAAAGTGTCAGTCTATAAAATCCCTGAGTTATCTTTGCCACTTGTGATGGATTCCTGGTGAGGATTCATTGGAAACTCTCATATGCCCGAACCAAAGGGAATTTAGCCAATCCAACGGTTCCAGAAAGAAATCCCACAACCAGTAGCTTATTTGAACAAAATAACTTTCAAGGCAGAATAACATTTGGAGCACTCTGTTATTTTACTATTTAATATGAGCTCAACGTTCTCTGTCTTACATTTTGTTTCTAGAAAATGACCTATCCTGAGACTGATATCATTGGCCACATCATTAAACTGGTTACATTTAAGATTGGTGTAACCTGTTGAGGAGTGAGACAGAAAAGGAAACAGTGACCCTCCGACGTTGGCTGGAACACAAATGAGAAATTTTCAAAGGGCTGTCCAAGTGGAAATTCCCTCCCCGGAAGTTTATGGTGCCTGGATGTTTACATTTATTCAAAGTTGTATTTGTTGACATTTGACAGAAAAGTGAATGTAGAAAATGGTATACAGACAGAAAAGTGCTGGGGAGATCACAATCACATGACCCATAATCTTTGTGCATGATGGAGTGGTGACAAAGTGTCTAATGGCACACTCCTGCTGCTCAGTCCTATGTTCCTATGTTCCATCCAACCACTCACAGCTCCTGCAAGGAGCAGTTGGAGGCCACTTGCTCCAAATACCTGATCCACAGTAACACAGCATTTCATTCAGTCCCTCAAGACTGTCGCACTCACACGGTTTAGTGTGGGTTGGAAAATGCTATTTGGAAATCCAGGCTGGGTTCGAAAGACGCCTCTGGTCTCTTTGCAGAGTGTCTCCTCACTGCAACTTGTGCTTTATTTGTTGATCATAATACAGGCCCAGATTCACTGTGAATACAACCCTCATATCTCACCCAGAGATGACTCACAAAATACTTTGCTCTGTCTGATTGCAACATTCAACAACAGAACGTTTAGGAAAATTACAACCATTAACTTTGTAATTAGAGAATTTGAGGACATAAGGAACCGGATCAGCTAATTCGGGACGATCAAGCCATTGTCTACAATCATGGCTGATCTACTATTGGCATTAACTCCTTTTTAATGCCCAATTCTACACATCCCTTAGCTGTCTGACAGGTCAAAAATCCATCTACCTCCTCCTTAAATACTTTCAGTGATGTAGATCCCATAACTCGCTTGCCCAGATAATTCCTGACATTGATTACCCACTGTGAGAGGAAAACATTCCCTACACATACATCGTCACCTAATTGATATGAACGAGAGGTGAACACAGGGGCTCAGCAAACAGTGAATGGCTTTGATATCAAGTGAGTATTTGACTGAGGATGGCATCAGGACCACCCACTTATTTGAGCTGAATGGAAATCAGGTGTAACCTCCCACCTGTCTGGGTCTTTCAGAGCACGAAGAAAGATGCTTGTGGTAGGTGGCCAACAGCCCTAACAGTTCCGGGATATCTCTGCAGGAGATCCTCAGATTAGCCTCCTCAGCACAAACATCTTCAACTGCTATATCAATGTCTTTCCCCATCATAAGATCTGAAGTAAGGACGATGACTGAAGATCACACAATATTCAGAGATTTTGTGCCCCCTCAGCTCCTGAACCATCCTGTGTCCATGTGCATCAAGACCTGGACAGCATTCCGTTTGTGCTGTTAAAGCGTCGGTAACATTCATGTAAAAGCGCTGCCAGACACTGCACATTTCTACAGTTAATAAAGGAGCTCAATCAGCATCCCAGGCTGGTTGCACACTGATATGTGGAAACCATTGAGCCCGTGGAAACTACTGAACAAGAAGATGGACAGCCCATTCAATCCACCTGCCTATTCCACAGGAATAAGAGGGGTCTGGTCAGTACATCGAGCTGTTAAACAGGAACAGGCAGAGCCTAATCAGACCCTTAAACCTGTTCCATGAGACCAGGAGGAGGTTATTCAGCCCCACAAGATAGTTATACAGAAACAGGAGGGCGTCATTGATACTCTAACATGACAAACCAATGAAACCGAGCCTGCATTGATAGGGGGCTCCATGGTGTTAATCATGGTTCCATTGTTTGTAGAACGTGTGCAACCTTAACATGGTTTGCTGGCAGTGATAAGGGAAACCAAATATTTTGTGTAAAGTCTAAAGGAGGCATCTTCTATCTCCGAGAAGACACTCCCATGTGCTCTATGTAGGTCAGAAGCTGCTGGGAAGAGTTAACTCTTTTATAATGAAGGTACTGTTGCTGCTGTTGGGATTATGGATGGCATGACGTTCATTGCAGGATCACGCACCAATTGAACGGTATTAATGTTGGGAGAGTTTTTTTTTCAAAAGCCTGAACCTCTCTCTTTCGGTTTCTGAATCGAAATAGGGAGTGGGGATGGTTGGGTGGAACGTTCTCAAAGGCTCTTAAACTATCGAGAATCATGTAACCCGATTGAAAAAAAAGCCATGGAATTTATCACCGTAACAATGTCTGTTTAGAACATCATAAGTGATTGTGCATCCCCCTTAATGTTCAATGCAATCACCTTATTCTCTCACTGAGCTTCACTCACTGTTCATGTTGCCATCATCCCAGGGATTAGTCTGGTGAGACCTGAGAGAAAGTCTATCCACAGTACCCCAAATACTGCCTCAACACACTCAGGGATGATCACAATAATCCTTTCCTCTCACTTAGACATCGCCGTTTCCTTCCTGTGTTATGAAACGCCATTATTTCTCTTTGCACTACGATTGACATGGAATTAATAAATTCCTTATATCTGTACATCAGCATCAATAAAGCCAGCACCAGAGTTGCCGATGGAGATGTGCATCACACTCGGGGAGCATTTCAATGAGATCGAATCCACCTAAAAGATGTAATGATCACCTACCTGAATAGAAATGAGCTGTACAAATACGGGAAACAGGTAAAGGATGGGAGCTACCTTTACTTGTGTTCTTCTCTCACAGGATGTATGCAGCCCTGGTCAGGGCAGCATGTTACACCAACCTTAAACTGAGTGGCTGGTTCAGGTGTTCCACAGGATGTTTGTAGTGTTACAATTCAGGATAAATTCTCCTGCTTAATTAAAACCAGCAACACAGAAAAGATTTATCCAATGCAGTAATGTGTGATAATTCTAGAGTCTAAGAACTATTTAAAGTAAAAAATAACAACTTTATTTCTTAAAGTTTTACAGAGAATAATAATCGAATGAATATTTACAACTTCTTCCTCTAACCTGTCTTTGACCTTCCCTTCCACAGTACGAGTCAGATAAGATTTACAAAATAAAACTTCTTATCTCAAAACCAGGAAGCTTTCGGTTCTTCTCCATAGTCCTGTCTTCTTTTCTTCTGGGGGATTCTGCTTCACTAGTTACTAATCAATGAATATACTTTTAAGGGAACTATTTTTCAGGCAGTCTTTGCATGCCAGTAGCTTGGCAGCTCTGCTCTCAACTGTTCAATTTTTCACGGTCTTGTACCTCCAAAGTATTGAATTGTGTCATTGGCTTTTAAGATTATCAATCTATTACATTCAAACTTGATTGGAAGTGGGTCATTTGGGGTATAATTTAAACTGTTTGGCTGAATTTGTTTTTGTCTCAAGACAATGAGCTAATTGAGTTGTTCGGCCAAATGTTAAATTATATCTATTTATCAGAAGACTTGGTGCTGTCAGGTAGTTTAAAGGTGCAGTACACCCACATGTTCATCACTGAAGTCACACGGAAACCTGATTAGGGAAGGTTGTCACATTGACTTACCTAAAGGACTTCAGGCAAGCAGATGGGCTTTTATAACAAATGATAATGGTTGTTTTTAAATTCCACCACTTTCCTTCACGAGATATCAACAGACTATTATTCTGTGGCTCTAGATTATGAGTCAATGACTTGACTACCATAAACTGTCTTCCTGTACGTGCAGAGAACACATCAAACATCCTCAAGAGCAATTATTTAGTGATGGACATGTGATTAAAAGGCACTTGAAACTGTTGCATCCAGATTGAACAAAGGCAAAAATCATGGTTCATTCAGAAGTTGCACTGAGCCTGCAGACGAGACTGAGATATCATGATGGTGGTTTTGTACAAGATTGGTGAGTGGGGAGGACATGGAGATGTAAATCCGTGAAGGACAAAATTGATTATGGAGTTTGAGAACATTCCGTGTCCTTCTCACATGTCAGTGAGTAATTTATAAATAGTAGTTTGATAGTTATAATTTATAAGGAAAGGATTTTTTGTTTGGAACTGAAGACATTGACTTGCACTTTCCAAAATTTGTATATCATGAGTAGAAATTAAGTTCAACCTGGTTTAGTAGACAAATATAATGACTTACCAGGAACACCAACTATCGCAAGGATGGGATAGTAACCACCTTGAATAATCCAAAGGATATCCAGGATCCGTGATGCTAATGATATCCAAGGCCGAGAAAGCCAGTAAAGACCCGAGTATAAACTTCTGTCCATTGTTGGAACATTCCAGTGTAATGTTCTCAGATTCTGATCCATTGTTGGAATATTCCAGTCTAATGTTCTCAGATTCTGATACATTGCTGTACCATTCCAGTCTAATGTTCTCAGATTCTGATCCATTGTTGGAACATTCCAATCCATGGTCCTCAGATTATGAATCATTATTGTAACGTTCCTGTCTAATGTTCTCGGATTCAGATCTCTCCTCCCGTTCTCTCTCTCAAGCAGCTGATCCCTGTTAGTGCAGTCAGTGATGCTCCTACTCACACGATGTGATAGCACATTGGACAGAGCCCATTTATATTTCAACTATGGAAACTCTCCACTGCCATAATTAGGATCCACTGAGATTGATATTAATCTCAGTCACTGAACAAATAGCTCCAGTTAACCCCTTTGAATTCAATAATGATTTCATTAAAATTCAAAAGAACTTTTAAAGTTTACACATTTGGCATGGGATATGTGTGGGGGGTGAACAGGAAGAAATATTTGAGATGGTAGATTGAATGTATGTAATCATTCAATCTGCCTTAGATATGACAGTAATGTCAAAGGATTGTCAGCACTTAAACAAGTTTCTCGGCTTATAAATCGAAATATACTGTCTGTAACTACTGATCAGTGATTATAATGTCAGTAAAATATGTAGAGAACTTTTTAAATCCATAATCTGACAGAAAATTTCTTATGACAACATGAGTGATAACAGAGAATATGATGTGACACACAATTCAAGGATCAGAGAGGGCAGGTAAGGGTCCTGCTGTTAATGTAATCCATGTCAATCAACTGTATTGAAGTAAATTTCACTGGATTTCAATTGCAGTGTGATTATGATATCGGGGCATGGCTGCTGAGAGTGGAGGGAAGGAACATGATATTTCCCAGCCATCAGTATTGGAATTTTATTCTTCATAAATCATATGAAGATCAAACTCAAGGGTACATTGCCAATGAGGAATGAGGAGGGCCAATATTAACCATACAACCAGAAGACATTGGAGCAGAAATTTGGCCATTAGGCCATTTGAGCCTGCTCCGCCATTCCATGATGGCTGTTAAGCTTCTCAACCCCATTCTCACACTTTCTACCTGTAACCCTTGATCCCCTTTACAGTCAAGAACCTATCTGTCTCACTCCTAAATATATTCACTGACCTGGACTCGACAGCCCTCTGTAGAAGTGAATTCTATAGATTCACCGCTGTCTGGCTGAAGAGGTTTCTCCTTATCTTTGTTCGAAAAGATCTTCTCTTTCCACTGTCCCCTCAGGTGCTAGTCTCTCCTACGTTGGATACATCTTCCCAAAATCCCCTCTCTCCCAGGTCATTTAGTATTCTGTAAGTTTAAATTAGACCTCCTAACATCCTTCTGAATTCTACCAAATACAGACCCAGAGCACTCAAATATTTTTAATATGATAAGCTTTTATTTCCTGGCACCATTCTCGTGAATCTCTTTGGAAAACGCACCAGGACCAGTGCATCCTTCCTGAGATATGGGACGCAAAACTGCGCACAATAATCCAAATGTGACATGACCAAAGCCTTGTAGAGCCTTAGAAGTACATCCCTGCTTTTATATTTAAGCCTTCTTGAAATAAATACCATCATTGTATTTGCCTGCCTAACTACTGACAAACTGCAAGTTTACCTTTCAAGACTCCTGGACTAAAGTCCCTAGTCTTTTTGCCCTTCAGACTTCTGAATTTGCTCGCTATTTCGAAAATAGTCCATGCCTCTATTCATCCTGGCAAAATGCTTTCCCACACTTTCCCACATTGTACTCCATCTACCACTTCTTTGCTCACTCTCCAAACCTGTGAAAGTCCTTCAGCAGGTGAAAGTGAGGACCGCAGATGCTGGAGATCAGAGTCAAAAAGTGGGGTCATAGAAAAGCACAGCCTGTCAGGCAGCATCCGAGGAGCAGGGGAGTCGACGTTTCAGGCATAAAGCCTTCATCAGGAATGTGGGGTGGGTGGAAGAAGGCAGAGAGATAAATGGGGGGGGGGGGGGGGGGGAGCTGGCGCTGGGAGGAAGGTAGCTTGAAAGGTGACAGCTAGATGAAGGTGGGTGATGATAGTGATAGGTCAGAGAGGAAGGTGGATTTGATACTTGGGAAGGTAGATGGATAGGTAGGACACTTCAAGAGGGCGGTGCTGAGTTGGAGGGTTAGATCTGGGATAAGGTGGAGGGAGGGGAGATAAGGAAACTGGTAAAATTGTCCTTGATACCGTGGAGGGTCCCAAGGCAGAAGATAATGCGTTCTTCCTCCAGAAGCCAGGTGGCTAGAATTTGGCAGTGGAGGAGGCCAAAAGCTTGCAGGGCTTTGGCGGAGTGGGAGGGGGAGTTGAAGTATTCGGCCACAGGGAAGTGGGGTTGTTGGGTTTCTGTGTCCAAGAGTGTTCCCTGAACCGTTCTGTAAATTGACATCCTGTCTCGCTAATGTATAGGAGACAGGAATAATGTACTGACTAGAAGAGGTGTTTGGATGCACAGGATGTTTTCTGCCTGATGTGGTAGGATCCTTTTGGGCCTTGGGTGGAGGTGAGGAGGGAGGTGTTGGCACAGGTTTCATATCTCTTGCTGTGTCAAGGGATGGTGTTGGGAGTGGAATGTGGCTTGATGGGGGCGTGTGGACCAAACGAGGGAGTTGTGAGGGAATGGTCTCAGCAGTATGATGATAGGGGTGGGGAGCGAAGTATATCTCTGGTATTGAGGTCTGACTGTTGGTGGCAGAAATGGTGGAGGATGATGTGTTGTATCCTGAGTTTGGTGTGATCGAAGGCGAGCACCAGAGAGGTTCCAACTTGTTGTCGTTGGAAAGGTGGAGTGCAAGGGCGGAGGTGTGGGAAGTTGAGGAGATGCAGGAGAGCACCCTCCTGCAGCCGAACCACCTCTTCAATGCTACCTGTCCCTCTGTCTATCTTTGCACTTTTTGAAAGCTTAGCCAGAATGCCCTCAGTTCCTTCATATAGATAATGAATGCACAAAGTAAAAAGTTGTGGTCCCAACATTGAGTTTTGTGGAACACCACTTGTCACTGTTTGCCATCCTGTGAAGAACACTTTTATCCCCACTCTATGCTTTCTCTTAGGCAGCCAAACTTCTATCCATGCTATCACCTTGCCTCTAATACCATGGGACCATACCTTTCTCAATAGCCTCATGCATGGCACTTTGTCAAAGGATTCTTGAGTGCAGATGGATAACATCTATTGGTTCTACTTGATCTAATCTGCTCATTACTCCATCACTGTTTTCTAGCCAGTTTGGCAGGACTGATCTCCTCTTGAAGAAACCATGCTGACTCTGTCCTATTTTACCAAACATCTACAAGTATCAGAAATCCCAACCTTCACGATGGATTCCAGGATGTTACCCACAACCAACGTTCGGCAAATCAGTCTGCAGTTTTCCAGCTTCTACCTAACTCCCTTATTAAACGGGGTGTCATGTTAGCAATTATACAGCCACTTTGCCGTTTCCTGATTTTAGTCATTCCTGAAAGATTACCACTTACGCTTGCACTAACTCTTCAGCTATCTCCGTTACCAGGCTGGGGTGTAGTCCAACTGGTCCAGGTGAGCTATCCATATTCAGGCCATTCCGTTTTCTAGCATGCTCTTCTTGGTGATGACCACCATATTCAGGACTGCCCTCTCACTCTCGTCAATTGTTGAGAAATTACTTGTGTCTTCCACAGTGAAGACTGATGCAAAGTTCCTCAGCCATTTCTTTGTTTCCCACTACTGTCACTCCAGCATCATTTTTCAGTGGTCCATGTTCACTTTTACCACTCTTTATATATCTAAAGAATCTCTTAAAGTTTCCTTTATATTATTCGTTAGCTTATCCCCATAATTAATCTTCTCCCTCCTTATTTATTTTTCCTTGCCTTCTATTGGCCCCATTCTCCAGTTTCCCTTTTGCCCTTCACATTGCTTGCGCTTTTACTTATACGAAATCCCTGACTTCTCTCGTCAGCACTGGTTGCCTCATCTTCCCTGTACCATGCCTTTATTGCTTAGCATGTATCTCTGCAGTGTCTCCTGAATTAATCTTGGAATTTTCTGCCATTACTGTTCCGCTGTCTTTCCTGCTAGACCCCTGTTCCGGTCAATTCCACCCAGTTTCTCCCTTGTGCCTCTCCAGTTGCCTTTATTCAACTGAAATACTGTTAACTCTGATTCTACTTTCTCTCTCTCAAATTGCAGAATAAATTCAACCATGTTCTAATCACCGCTTCTGAAGTTTTCTTTCACTTTAAGCTCCCTTATCTAGCCTGCGTCATTAAACCTAGTGTCATCTGTTCCAGAGTGGGCTCCACCACATGATGCTCCAAAAAGCCATCCCATAGACATTCCTCAAATTCCTTTTCTTGCGATCCACTCCCAACCTGGTTTCCCATTCCACTTGCATATTGAGATCCCCCAATGATCACTGTAACTTTGTCTTTCCTACAGATCTTTTCTATCTCCTGGTGCATCTTGTACCCCAGCTTCTGACTACTCTTTGGAGGCCTGTGCAAGTCTCCAACTGTGGTTGCCTTATCTTTGTGATTCCTCAATTCTACCCACGCAGATTCTACCCCACCTGACTTTACTTCCTTTCTTACTATTGATTTAGTTTTATTTCTTAGTAATAATGTAAACCCACTCCCTCTGCTACCTAACTTTTTGATAGGATGTATGTCCTTGAATATCCCGATCCCCTTGCAACCACTTCTCTGTGATGCCCATCACGTCATACCTACCAATTTCAGTCTATGCCACAAGCTCATTTACTCTATTTCTTATACTGCCTGCATTCAGATATAACCCCTTCAATCTTGTATTAACGGTTCCTCTTCTCATTGTTATTTGTTTGTCCGGTGTGCTTGAAGTCTGATTGCTTACACTTTCCATACACCCTGTCTTATTTGCGTCTGTGCTGGAGATTGTAATAACCTCTCTTGAGCTCTGTGCATTTACCTCCTCTTTTCTAATTAAACCCTATAACGGACACCCACTCTCCCACCTTGCCAACACAAACACTCTCCTAATCAGTTTAGACCTCTGTCCACAACCATAGTTAGGATTCAATCGGACTCTAGTCCCAACACAAAATAAAGGGACAAAAACCAAGCTTTTCTGTACATACCAAAATATGAAAACTACAAAGATGCAAGATTGTTAAAACACACTTACATGTGGAGTTATATAAATTGAAATGTGAATTTAAAAACCACGGACGAGGTTTTCAACCTTTATCAGTCATTATTTGACCCACAGCTGAGATGCTGATCTCCCCCCTGTCAGTGATCCCCCTCATTGAGAATCTCTCCCCCTGTCTCTCACACCGTGTCTAGAGGGACTACAAATTCCTGTTGGCCCAGAATATTTCAATTAATTCACCTTCTCCCTGGAACTAATCTATTGTTCTTTTGGATCCTGTTCAGCGTCAGCAACCCGGTTCTGAGATATTATTGGTGATAAATGATCTGGGATAATAGCATAGTGTTCACAGGGTATGGACCAGACAAAGGGCTTGCAATCTGTGGGAGTTTCTAAATGAAATTTCTGTGTATTTCTCCTCATGCTGTCTTCCGATATAACTTCACACTCGTCTGACACCCCTTGTTCTCACTCACTCTGTCGCTCCATTTTCTCTCCATTCCTTTTATCTCTCTTCACTTCCTTTTTTCTCTTTTATTTTTTCTCTGTCTCACGCACACACACACAGACACACACACATTCTGTTCTCTCTGTTGACAAATTGTGCTGTTGGAGAGCTCGTCGGTGTACAATGAGCTAAATGGCCTCCTTCAGTGCTCTATCAATTCTGAAGTTCTCTGACCCACAATAAAGACTTCAGGTGCCTGGAGAGACAAGCTGATACTGAGAAGGACACAGTGCAGAATCATCCCTTATCTCTTCTTGTTGTCTGATATGCAGCGGCCTTGAAATATCAGTTCAGAAAAAAGATAGAAATTCGGGCAGTTGAGAGAACGTTCACGAGATGATTTTGCTGTCAGGATTTAACAAGTAGTTCCCTCTTAAAAAATTGGATTTGCCTGATAGCAGATCCTCCCAATTGACACGTCCTAGCTCTGCCTGAGGCTGACGTAATTTGCCTTCCGCCAATTCAGTAGATTCCCACAAGGTCCTGACATATCCGTGTTCTTGTCTATCTTAAATCTGAAGGAACTGTGACCACTGTTTCTAAAATTATGTCCCACTGAAAGGTCAGTCACCTGGCCAGGCTCATTAGCCAATACGAGGTCCAGTATGGTTCTTCCTCTCATTGGTCTATCCACATATTGCTGCAGTTAACAAATTTTGCCCAGTCTAAACCCCTTGCTCTAATGGACTTCCAGTCATATTCGGGATATTAAAGTCACTCACTATGACCACTCTGTTTTTAATACATTTTTCTTTAATTGACATACATATCTGTTCCTCAATCCCTCCTTGGCTGTTGGAGAGATTATAGTAACGCAGTGCTTGTATCCATCTTATTTTTGAGCTTGACCCATATTGCTGCAGTGGATGGTCCCTCCTGTATGTCCTGTTCACGTACAGATGTAGCATTCTCCCTGATCAGTAAAACAACTCGTCCACCTCTTTTAGCTTCTTCTCTATCTCGCCTAAACCAATGAAACCCTGGATACTTTGAACGGCCAGTCCTTTCCCTCTCTCAACCAAGTCTCTGTAAAGCCGCAACATCATAGTCCCATGTATGGATTCAGGGTCCCAGTTCATCGTCCTTACCCATAACAATTCTTGCATTGAAATAAATACACTTCAGCCAAACTACATCAGATCCTGACCTGATATTTGGTTTGAGTTTCCCTGATGTAAATTCCTCCTCGTCTATTCTCTGGTAACAGGAGATTACAAAGGTCTGTCAGTAAAGCGGAAAATATTGTAAACAGACAATTTCAGTTTCCTCCCTTGTCCCTTCAATCTGTACATTGCATCCCACACTGTCCAATTCCAATAAACTGCTGGATGATTATTTTGGCTTCAAACAACCGTCTCCAGCCTCTCACTGCACATTCTTCTACTCGCTCTGGACCCATTGGATTGATAGTTTTCTGATCCCTCTCTCAACCAAATCTCTGTAATATTTTTATCATGGTTATAGATATTCATCTGTCTTGCCTGTCACACTGCTCACATTAAAATCAGCATACTTCAGACTTCCAGTCCCATTGTGTTCACTCCCCTCTGCCAGTTTGTTGCTGGTCTTAGTTGCACTGGGATTAGTCTCCAACTGCTCTTCAGTCACTGTGCTTGTGGATGTACTGCTCTGGCTCCAACCTCCCTCCCCCACCATCACACTAGTTTAAACCCTCCTGAGTGACAATAGCAAACCTGCCTGCCAGGAGATTGCTGCCAGTTCACATCCATCCCGTACTTCTTGTGTATTTCATACTGACCCAGGATTCCCAATGACCCACATATCTGAGATTGCTGCCAGTTCAGCTGCATCCCGTCCTTCTTGTGTCTATCCTACCGACCCGGGAATCCCAATGATCCACATATTGGATGTGCTGCCTACCCTAACAGCTCTTGGCCATGTTTTTAACTTTACTGCCTTCCTATGCCTAACCTCACTGGCACGTGGCATAATCTCGTCTCCCCAACATTCAAATATGCTTTCAGCACAACTCCAGTAAGACCTTTACTTTAAAATGGATAGACTTGACAATAAAAACTTAAGTGTGATCTCATTAACCAGGAACGTGGCGCCCAACGAATCGTCGTAATGATCATAAGATCTGATATCTGTCACCTCCACCAAACCTGTGTGACAAGATATACTTATGGAGCATCTATTTGTACATGGACGAGAATAAACAGAAATTAGTCCAAAAGACCTGAAAATGTCATAACAGATGGGTGCCAGTCAGCCTGTTTACTCTGCTTTGCTGTTCAATTGGATTTTAGCTATTCTGTTCCTTTTAATGGCTGGGTCTTTACCCCGGATCCCTAGTGCGTTAGAAAGTGCGCTCACTGCGTAGGGAGCATCCAGTGCCAGGCGATGGGGTATGGGGAATTCTGGGGTGGCTCAATGAAAGGCTGCATGCAGTGACGGATGGACTCAGGGACTGAGAGAGACAGAGTAGGTAATCAGGGACATGCACTCACATAGATAGCTGGGCAAGATTCCCAAGCACTCAGGAAACCTGAGGACCAGAGCCACTTTTACAATAAACCCGTCATATTTGCAGCAATTCTCCATCAAACACAAGCAAATTTACTGTAGATGGCAGAAACCTGAAACAAAGACAGAAACATACTGTGGAGAGAGAAAAGAGGCAATTCTCCCAATGCAGAGATTGCAAAATCTCCAGAAAGACAGGGTCCAGCGATTGGAATTGAACCCGAGTCCCTGGCACTGTGCAGCAGCAGTGTTGTGTCACCACGCTATCCAATGATGGACAACAGGATTAGGACAGTTACATTAGTATATTTTCGACAGTTAGTTAACAGGAATGCTCTCACGCAGCCTATCTAAGATTGGGAAGCCTTTACACAGCAGCAGAGGACAATTCAAGAAGCAATAAAGTGATGAACACGACACATGTAAGCTAGCTTGCTTTAGAAAAGGAGATTGCAGGAGTTTTGTTAAGATATATAAAAGGGGAGAGTGAACATTGGACAATCAGAAATTGAGGCTGACCGCAGAGAAATGGAAAACAAAGAATTGGAGAATGACCTGAATAGGTACTTTCCGTCAATCCTCACAATGGTAGATACTATGAACATTCCAGAACTTAAAGCGAGTCAAGGGTGAGGAATGGATGTAGTGATCAGCGCTGAGGAGAAGGTACTGAGGAAGCTGCAATATTTGAAAATGGATAAATCACACAGACTGCAAGGATAACAACCAATGTTCTGAAGGAATTAGCGGAGGAGATTGTGAAACCATTGGTCGTGACTGTTCAGGAATAACTATCATCAGACAGAGTCCCAGAGAACTGGAAAATGGACAATTTAAAATCTCTGTGTAAGAAGGAAGAAAGGCAAAATACAGGATATCATAGGACAGTATAGTCTGGCATCGGCCGTTGTTAGGGATTTAGAGTGCATTGCTAGCATTGACATTGCAGAGTACTTGGATGTGCATGGTAAAATAGGGCTGAGTCAGCATGGCTTCATCAAGGAGTGGTCCCGCTGACAAGTCTGTCAGAATTCTATCAGAAGATAATGAGCAGGTTTGACAAAGGGAGGATCTGATCTCATTTGCTAATAGGCAGTGTGTTAACTAAGAATCTGTGTTAAATTGAATCATGTTAATTTATTGATCACAACTTGCATAAGCAGATGTACATAAACAAATAAAATTGCAGAGGAACAATTCAATAGTAGATAAATAAAATAAGGATGGAGGTTCGGGTGATGTGTTGTTTCTACATGATGTGAGAGTGGTGGACCCCACTGTAGTTCCCAATCTGGAGTAAATGCCGCATGCAAGAACAACTCTGGTTCTGAGTCGGTGAGCTGGAGTTTGAGCTTCCAACAATGCGAGGCATCAGGGAGGGGGAGAGTTCCCTGGATGCTGTGATTCATGAGACAGTTACACTCCTTAGATCAACTGACTCAAATTCAGCCAGTGGTTAGAAAGCAGAGAGATTATCTATGAGTGAGGCAGATAAAGGGATCCAGGATGTAGAATTGGTGGAGCCGCAGCCCCTGTCCGTGTCCAGCAGGTTCAAGAGGTTTGTTCTCTGTGTGGATGGGATGGGTACTGCAGGGAGGATGAGCTGATTGGCCACAGCACCGAGTTGAGGAAAGCTTTCAAATGGGCAAGAGAAGAGAAATGTTAATGTAATTGGGGATAGTATACTTAGCGACATAGACACTGTTCTCTGTGACCCGGATTGAGAGCCCTGAATGCGGACTTACCGACTGGTGTTTGGGGAAGGGATATTTCATCTGGGCTGCAGGGGAACTTCGAGTGTGAGGGTAAAGATCCATCGGTCATGGTCTGTGTCAGTACCAACGACAGAGATAAAACTAGGACAGAGGTTCTGCTAAGGGATACAAAGAGCTCGGAGCTAAATTAGAAAACAGAATCAAAAAGGAAAAAATCTCTGGATTATGGCCTGACCCATGAGCTAATTAGCACAGGGTCAGCGGGAAAATGCGTGGTTCAAAGTTTGGTGTGGGAGGAATGGGTTTGGATCATGAGACATTGACACCAGACACTGGGGAAAGAGCGCACTGTTCTGATCGGACGGTCTTCATCTGAACCGTGTTGGGACCAGAGTCCAAGCAAATCGCATAACTAGGGCTGTAGACTGGACATTAAGCTAAATGGGGGTGGGGTGGTGCCAGTTATAGGGAAAATTATAAAACCCGAATTAAAGGAGCGGTTAAGACTGCAGATCTCAAGAAGAAGGCGTTTGGTATGCTTTCCTTTGTTGGTCACAGTATTGAGTACAGGAGTTGGGAGGTCATGTTGCGGCTGTACAGGACATTGGTTCGGCCACTGTTGGAATATTGCATGCAATTCTGGTCTCCTTCCTATCAGAAAGATGTTGTGAAACTTGAAAGGGTTCAGAAAAAAATTATAAGGATGTTGCCATGTTTGGAGGATTTGAGCTATAGGGAGAGGCTGAGCAGGCTGAGGCTGCTTTCCCTGGAGCGTCAGAGGCTGAGGGGTGACCTTTTAGAGATTTACAAAATTATGAGGGGCATGGAAATGATAAATAGACAAAGTCTTTTCCCTGGGGTCACGGAGTCCAGAACTAGAGGGCAGAGGTTGAGGGTGAGAGGGGAAAGATATAAAAGAGGGTGGTACGTGCATGGCATAAACTGTCAGAGGATGTGGTGGAGGCTGGTACATTTGCAACGTTTAAGAGGCATTTAGATGGGTGTATGAAGAGGAAGGGTTCGGAGGTATATGGACGGGTACTGGCAGGTGGGACTGGATTAGCGATATCTGATCGGCATGGACAGGTTGGACCGAACGGTCTGTTTCCATTCTGTACACCTCGATGACTCTAAAACTCGAAGTTATTCAAATCTTCAGCACAGACGCAGAGTATGGAAAGTGTTCGCAATCAAACTTCAAACACTCAGGACAAACAAATGACGATGAGAAGAGGAATGATTACTACAGGGCTGAACTGTTATATCGGAATGCATGCAGTATAAGGAATAAGGTAAATAAGCTTGTGGCTCATACACAAATTGGCAGATCGCCATCACGGAGACGTTGCTGCAAGTGGATTGGCAGCTGAATATTCAAGGATATGCATCCTATCAAAAAGATAGGCAGTTGGGCAGAGTGGATGGGGCTGTCTTATTAGTAAGAAATGCAATTAAATCAATAATAAGAAATGATAGAACATAGAACATAGAACATAGAACAATACAGCACAGAACAGGCCCTTCGGCCCACGATGTTGTGCCGAACTTCTATCCTAGATTAAGCACCCATCCATGTACCTATCCAAATGCCGCTTAAAGGTCGCCAATGAATCTGACTCTACCACTCCCACGGGCAGCGCATTCCATGCCCCCACCACTCTCTGGGTGAAGAACCCACCCCTGACATCTCCCCTATACCTTCCACCCTTCACCTTAAATTTATGTCCCCTTGTAACACTCTGTTGTACCCGGGGAAAAAGTTTCTGACTGTCTACTCTATCTATTCCTCTGATCATCTTATAAACCTCTATCAAGTCACCCCTCATCCTTCGCCGTTCCAACGAGAAAAGGCCGAGAACTCTCAACCTATCCTCGTATGACCTACTCTCCATTCCAGGCAACATCCTGGTAAATCTTCTCTGCACCCTCTCCAAAGCTTCCACATCTTTCCTAAAGTGAGGCGACCAGAACTGCACACAGTACTCCAAATGTGGCCTAACCAAAGTCCTGTACAGCTGCAACATCACCTCACGACTCTTGAATTCAATCCCTCTGCTAATGAACGATAATACTCCATAGGCCTTCTTACAAACTCTATCCACCTGAGTGGCAACCTTCAAAGATCTATGTACATAGACCCCAAGATCCCTCTGTTCCTCCACCTGACCAAGAACCCTAATGATGTAAGGTGAAATGGTGTAGAATCAGTGTCGGTAGAATTGAGGAATGAAAAAGGTTAAAAACAAGTAGTTGGAGTTCTGTTCAGGCCTCCAAACAGTACTCAGGAGCTGGGGTGCAAAATACACCAGGAGCTAGAAAGATGTGTAGGAAATCCAAAGTTACAGTGATCATGTGGGATTTCATTACTGAGGTGGGCTGTGAATTCAGATTGATGGTGGTTTGCAAGAAAAGGAATTTGTGGAATGTCTATGAGATGGCTTTTTGGAGCAGCTTGTGCAGGCAGATTAGATGAGGGAGCTTAAGGTGAAGAAAATCATAGGAGGCAGTATCGTAATATGATTGAATTTACTCTGCAATTTCAGAGGGAGAAGTTATATTCAGAAGTAACGGTATTAAAGCTGAATAAAGGCAAGTACAGAGACATGAGAGAGGAGCTTGGTAGAACTGATTGGTAGAAGGGCCCAGCAGGAGAGACAGTGGAGCAGCAATGACAGGAGACTTTTTGAGTAATTCGGAATGCAGCAGAGATTTACCCCGAGTAAAATGAGGCAGAGTACATGGAGAATGAGGTAACCATGACTGATGAGGGAAGTCAGCTATAGCAGGGAGTAAGGAAAAATTACTTTTAAAACCGCAATGAATAGCTTAACCTCTGTCATGGGTAAGATCCTGGAATCCATTGTGAAGGATGAGATTTCTGAATACTTGGAAGTGTTTGGTAAAATAGGGCAAAGTCAGCATGGTTCCATCAAGGGAAGGTCATGCCTGACAAATTTGTTGGAAATCTTTGAAGAAGAAATGAACAGGCTCAATCAAGGAGAGCCAGTGGATGATATCCACCTGGACACCAAGAAGGCCTTTGACAAGGTGTCACACAGGAGATGATTGAGTATGATAAGGTTCCGTGTTGTTAGAAGCAAGGTAGAGGCATGAATAGGAACTTGCCTGTCTGACAGAAAGCAGAGAGTGGGGATAAAATGGTCCTTCTCAGAATGGCGGCCGGTGGCAAGAGGTGATCCACAAGGCTCAGTGTTGGAATCGGAACTTTTTACTTGTTACGTTAACAATATAGATGATCGAACTGAGGGCACTCTGGCTAAGTTTGCAGACGATACAAAGATAGGCAGATGGACTGGTCGCATAGAGAGGCTGAAGAAGGAATTGACCCGGTAAAAGTGTTGGCAGATGGATTCCAACGTCACAAAGTGTGAGGGCATGCACTTTGTCACGACGAATCGAGGCATGGCCTATTTTCTAAATGGGGAGAAAATTCAGAACTGTGAAGTGCAAAGGGACTTGGGAGCTCTAGTGCAGGGTTCTCTTAAGGTAAGCTTGTAGGTTGAGGCAGTAGTTAAGAGGGCAATTGACATTTATTATTGATGGCATTTATTACGGGAGTAATTGAATACAAGAACAGGCTGTATATAGTTTTGGTCAGACTACATTTGGAGTGTTGAGCGCACTGTTGAGCCCCATAACTCGGGAGAGGTATACTGCCCCTGGAGTGTGTTCAGAAGATTTTCACGGGAATAGTCATAGGAGTGAAAATTTTGTTGTATGGCGAATGATTGTGTCTTTGGGTCTATACTTGATAAAGTTTAAAAGGAAGAGAGGAAATGTAATTGAAACATACAGAATACTGAATGACCTGAACAGAGTGGATGTGCATAAGATGTTTCCATTAGTAGGAGAGACGAGGGCCCAAGGACACAGCCTAAGCTTAAAGGGAACATCTTTTAGAATGTTGTTAAGGAGAAACTTCTTTCACCAGGGAATGGTGAATCTTTGAAATTTATTTTCAGAGAAGGCTGTGGGGCCAGGTTATTGAGTATATGTGAGACGGGGATAGCTTTTCAGATTATCCAGGGGATCAAGGGTTACGGGGAGAAGGTTGGAGAATGGGTTTGAAAAACCTATCAGCGATGACCAAATGATGGAACAGACTCGATGGGCTAACTGGCCTAGTTTTGGCCGCTATGTCTTATAGTATTATGGTTCAAACTTTAAGGAGTCTTTTTGCATCTCTGAGAATATGGATTCGTGTTCTTCATGAAGGTCAGAAGCTGGTGGAAATAGACAATAGACAATGGACAATAGACAATAAGGTGCAGGAGTAGGCCATTCTGCACTTCGAGCCGGCACCACCATTTAATATGATCATGGCTGATCATCCTTAATCAGTATCCTGTTCCTGCCTTATCTCCATAACCCTTGATTCCACAATCTTTGAGAGCTCTATCCAACTCTTTCTTAAATGAATCCAGAGACTGGGCCTCCGCTGCCCTCTGGGGCAGAGCATTCCACACAGCCACTACTCTTTGGTTGAAGAAGTTTCTCCTCATCTCTGTCCTAAATGGCCTACCCCGTATTTTTAAGCTGTGTCCTCTGGTTCGGCACTCACCCATCAGTGGAAACATGTTTCCTGCCGCCAGAGTATCCAATCCTTTAATAATCTTATATGTCTCAATCAGATCCCCTCTCAGTCTTCTAAACTCAAGGGTATACAAGCCCAGTCGCGCCGGGCTTTCAGTATAAGGTAATCCCGCCATTCCAGAATTGACCTCGTCAACCTACGCTGCACTCCCTCAATATCTAGAATGTCTTTCCTCAAATTTGGAGACCAGAATTGCACACAGTACTCCAGGTGTGGTCTCACCAGGGCCAAAAATAGTTGACTGTTTTTGAATGAAGATATTTTGGCTGCTGTCAGGATGGTGGGTAATATGACATTCAGTGCAGGATCACACCCTAACTGCACTGTATTAATGTGGAGAGAGTTTATTCAAAACGTGCACCTCTCTGTCTCTGTCAATCGCCGTGGGGAGTGGGGGTTGGGCTGGGTAGGTGTAACGTCCTCAGAGGCACTTAAACTATCCAGAATCATGCATCCTGAATGAATCAACAATCACGGAATTTATCACCTTCTCATTGTCTGTTTAGAATATAAGGAGTGATTGTCCATCCCCCTCAGGGTTCAATGCAATCACCTCTTATTATCTCACAGCGCTACAGATCAACCTTCACTCACTCCTCATGGTGCCATCATCCCAGGGATTAATCTGGTGGGACTCTTGTTCATTCTCTCTGTGGTAAGCAGATCACTCCATATAAAGGAGATAAAATCTGTCCACAATACCCCAAACCCTTCCTCAAAATCGCTCTCACAGTTGATCACAATAATCCTTTCCCTCACTTAGTTGGCTCTATTTCCTTCATGTGACACAAGATACCATTCATTTACAATGTACAGCCACTGACGTGGAATTTAAACCGTCCTTACATCTGTAGGTCAGCATCAATAAAGCTCGCACCAGAGGTGCCTATCGAGATAGAAAACACTCTCGGAGACAGACTCAATCACAAAGAATACGTCTAAAAGTGTGAATGGCCACCTACCTGAATGTAATTCAGCTGCAGGAATATGGGAGAGAGGCAGAGGAAGGGGGTTAGCTTACCTTTTCATCTGCCCTCAAGGGATGTATTCAGCCCTGGTCAGGCCAGCATACAATGTTGACCTTGAACTGAGTGGCTGGTTAGCTGTTCCACAGGACAGTAAAGATTAAAATGCAGTGCTGTGGGTTTGCAGTCACACAGAGACCTGACCAGAGAAGAATGACCTTCTCTAATGGGCATGAGGCAAGCCGATATCAACAGATTATTATTTTGTGGCTGTAGATTATGAGCCAGTGACGTAACCACCATACACTGTCTTCCCGTCTTTCTAATTCTGTGCAGAGAACAATGTAAACATCTCAAGTGCAATTATTTTGTAATGAACACATGGTAAGAATGGGCTTGAAACAGCTGTATGCGGAGATTAACAAAGGCACAAATGATAGTTTATTCAGGAATTGTACTGAGGCTGAGGAGGAGACTGGGATGTCATGTTCGTGGTACTGGACAGAAATGGTGAGTGGGGAGGATATGGAAATGTAAACTTGTGCATTAGAAAGCGAATCAAGGAGAACAGTTTGTTTCATCCTCACATATTGGTGTGTAATTTTTAAATAATCATTTGCTAGTTATAATATGTAAGGAATGGAATCTTTGATTGGAACTGAAAACATTGACTTGCAACTTTCCAAAATTTACATATCATGACCATCAATTCAGTTCAGACCGTTTCACTAGACATATAGAGTGATTGACCAGGAACACCAAATATCGCAAGGATAGCATAGTAACCAGCTTGAATAACCATCAGTACAACTTCAATCTGCGATGCTAATGATATTCAAGGCTGGGAATGCCAGAAAAGACCAGAGGATAAACTCCTGTCCATTTGCTGGAAATTTCCATTTGAATGTTCTCAGATCTTGATCCATTGTTGGAACACTCCAGTATACTCTTTCCAGATTCTGATCTCTCCTCCCTCTCTCCTTGAAGCTGCTGATCCCTGTTACTGGTGTGGATGATGCTCCCGCTTATACTATGAGATTACACATTGAACACATTCCATTATTGATAGAAGACTGAAACTCTCTGGGAAGCCAGAGTATCCATGGAGACTCGCATAATCACAATCGCTGAACAAACAGCTCCAGCTAACCTCTCTCAATGTGATACTGTTTTTCTAAAATTCAAAATAACTTTGAACACATGCATTCTGGATGTGAGATGTGAGTGTGACTGAAGGAGGAATGTTGGAGATGACATATTATTTGTGTGTAACAATTCAGTCTGCCTTGGATATAGAGGTAATGCCAGAGGTTTAACTGAACATAAACATGCTTCTCTGCTCATAAATGGAGAAATAAATCCGATAATTACTGATCAGTCATTGCAAAATCAGTAAAACATTGAGAGAATATCTTCAGTCCGTGATCTGATGGCAACATGTGCCTAAGACAATGTGGGTTTATAACAATCAAACGGCATTCATATGTTAACAGAGAATTGTACGAGACAAATACAATTCAGATTATTCCAGAATCAGAGAGGGCAAGCGTGAGTGTTGATGTTATCCATAGAACATAGAACATAGAGCAATACAGCACAGAACAGGCCCTTCGGCCCACGATGTTGTGCCGAACTTCTATCCTAGATTAAGCACCCATCCATGTACCTGTCCAAATGCCGCTTAAAGGTCGCCAATGAATCTGACTCTACCACTCCCACGGGCAGCGCATTCCATGCCCCCACCACTCTCTGGGTGAAGAACCCACCCCTGACATCTCCCCTATACCTTCCACCCTTCACCTTAAATGTTAAGGAACTGTGATGAAGCGTCATTTACTGACTTCAATTACATTGTGATTATGACATTGGGAAAAAGCCAGAAGATGGGGAGGACTGGGGGACATGGGTGTTCATACTGGGAAGAGGAACATTGCTGTTCCCTAGTTATCAGTATTGGAACGTTACACTTTATAACTCATGTGAAGAACAGATTCAAGGATAAATCTCTAATGAGAAATTAGCAGAGACAATATTAATGAAATGTATTTAAAAAATGCAAAATGCAGGGACAAAATGATTTTCTATACAGACCAAAATATGCAAAGTATAAAGAGATAAGTTTGTTAAAATGCACTCCTGATATTGAGTTATATAAATTGAAATGTGGATGTGAAAACTGGAAAAGTGATGTGCAAACTATCAATCATTATTTGATCCACAGCGGAGATGCTGATTTCCTTTCTTTCAGTGATCCCCCTCACTGAGATTCTCTGGAGCAGTCTGTCACACAGTATCTGGTCGTGGGGTGGGAGTGTTGTGTGGGGTTATCATTTCCTGCTGCTCATGGCACAGTTTATTTTTTTAAAAATCCACCTTCGCCATATAACTAATCTATGGTCTTTTGGGTTCTGTTTAGCTGTCAGTAACATAGCTCTGTGATATTATTGGAAAACAATGATCTAGGACGACAGCCAGTATCAGCAGAGTGGTAACAGGGTATGGCACACAGACAAAGGGCTTGCAGTTCAGAGGAATGTCGAAATAGAACTTCCAACTTCTGTCTGTCCGTATTTATCTCCCCTCATGCTGCCTTCTGATCTATCTGACTTCACTCTCATCTAACACCTCTTCCTCTCCCACTCAGTCAGTCGCTCCACTTTCTATCCTCTCTCAGTTTATCTCCATTCACCTTCTGTTCCCCGGTCTATTTCTTCTCACACCATCTATCTCCACACGTTCTCTCTATCTCCAGTTGTGCAGTTGAAGCGCTTGTGACCCCACAATGGGTTGACTGACCTCCATCGATGTTATAATAATTCGGCAGTTCTCTGATCCACAATAAATACTTTAAGTGCCTGGTCAGATAAGCTGGTACGGTGACAGGTACAGTGCACAATCACCCATTATCTCTTCCTGTCATTCTCTGATGTACAGCTGTCTTGAAATGTCTGTGCAAACAAAATTGACTGAATGAAATTCGAGCAGTCCAGAAGACGTTCATGGCGGTGTATTTCAATTAGGATTTAATGGAGGATGAGATTCTAGAAAAACCTAAGCAATGAAAGAAAAACAGGACAACACAAGAAATAGCACATGAATACAACATGGGGCACCAAGTAGGCCTCATGGTATTAACGCTAGATTATCAATCACGAAAATCAGCTCTTGTTCTGTGGACCCAGGTTCGAAACCCACCACTGCAGAAGGTGGAAATTCAACTCAATATTTATTTTAAAAACTGGAATTAAGAATCTACTGATGAGAATGAAATCTTTGCCGATTGTCAGAAAAGAAAAACCCATTTGGCTTACTAATATCCTCCAATGAAGTAATCTTGCATACTCACTCCAGACCCAAAGCAATGTGATGACTCTCAGTCGCGCTGTGAAATGGACTAGCGTGTCATTCAGTTATACCAATCGCTACAAAATCTCAAAGAAATGAAACCAGGTGGACCAACAGTTATCGATCGGACCACCGAAAATGTTAGTTGGAAACATCACTGTCGGACCTGCAAAGTCCTCCTTACTAACACCTGAGGGCTAGTGCCAATACTGGAACAACTGCCTCACAGACTAGTTAAGCAACAGCCTGACATAGTCATGCTCATGAAATTATAACTGACAGAAATACCCCAGAAACCACCATCACCATGATCAATCCAGCAGAGGGGGCAGCTCAGTGCGATACATTCTGGAGGTAGTTACTCTGCGAGTCCCCAACATTAACACCAAACCCAATGAAGTCCCATGGCTTTAGATTAAACGTGGGCAAAGCAGCCTTACTGATTAACATGTAACGTTATTCCTCAGCTGGATCAGTACTCCTCCATGTTGATCAACACTTGGAGAAAGCACTGACTGTGAAAAGGGCGCAAATTTATTCTCGCTGAGGAATTTCAAAGTTAACCACCAAGAGTGGTTTGGCAGCAGCACTACCGATCACGCTGGTCGGATCCTCAAGGACATATCTACTTGATTGGGTCCGCAGAAGGTAGTGAGGGAATGAACGAGAGGGAATAAAAAACATACCTCACCTCATCCTTACCAATCTACCAACTGCAGATGCATCTGTCCATGACAGCATCGGTAAAACTGACAACCACACTGTCGTTGAGGAGACAAAGTCTCATGGTCACATTGAGAATAAACACTATAGTGTTGTGTGGCACTATCACCATGCTAAATGGCACAGACTTCAAACAAATCTAACAACTCAAGACTGAGTATCCATAAGACGCTGTGGTCCAACAACAGCAGAAGAACAATACCCCAGCACAATCTGTAATCTCATGGTGCAGCATATAAAGCACTCAATCATTACCATCAAACTAGAGGATTAACCCTAGTGCAATAGAGAGTGAAACAATGAGAAAAAAACTGCTCAAGTATGTTCTGTACATAAAACTCAGGACAAATTCAAACCAGCCAAATATTGCCTCATCAGTCTACTCTCCATCATCAATAAAGTGATGGAAGGACTCATCAACAGAGCTATCAAGCAGCACCTGCTCAGCAATAACCTGCTCAGTAACGCACCGTTTGGGTTCCACCGGGGACACTCAGCTCCTGACCTCACCACAGTCTTTGTTCAAACATAGAAAAAGGAACTGAATTCCAGCACTTGAAAATCAAGGCTGCATTCTTTCAAATGTAACATCAAGGAACCCAAGCAAAAAGGATATTTCGAGCAAGTATTTCATTCTTGGAGTTACACCTGACAGATAGGAAAACAGTTATTGTTGTTGGAGATCAGTCATCACACTTCCAGAATATCTCTGCAGTAGTCCCTCAGGATAATGTGGACGCAGGTTTGCTCCATGAGCTGGAATGGTCATTTTAAGATGTTTCGTCACCATACTAGGCAATATCTTCAGTTACCCTCCGGATGAAACCTAGGTCTAAACACCTTCTGTTGCTTCATCAATGGTCTTCTCTCCATCATAAGGTCAGAAGTTGGGATATTCGACGATGACTGCACAATGTTCAGCACCATTTGCAAATGCTCAGTTATGGAAGCAGTCCATGCCTAAAGACAACAGGATCTGGACAATATCCAGACTTGGGCTAATAAGTGACAAGTAACACTCGCACCACACAAATGCCAGGCAATGACTATCGCTAATAAGAAACAATATAACCACTTGGTATTCAGCAGCATATTTGTCACTAAATTCCCCTCCCCACCACACTATCAATACACTTCAGGTTACCAATGACCAGAAACTCAAATAGACTCGCCACATAAATATAAGAGCAGATCAAAGGCTAGGAATATTGTGCATTTAACTCACCGCTTGTCTTCCAAAAGCATGCTCACCATCTACAAGACACAAGTCAGGTATGAGATGGAATGCTCCCAATTGCCTGAATGAGTGCAGCCACAACGACACTGAAGAAGCTTGACACCATCCAGGACAAAACAGCCCAATTGATTGGCACATCCAAAAGCATTCACTCCATTCACCACCTGTGCTCAGTAGCAGCAGTATGTACTATCTACAAGACAGCCCTTTTCAATCTTACAATCACTTCCATCTTGAATGACAATGGCAGCAGGCTTAGGGGAACACCACCACCTTCAAACTCCCTTCCAAACCAGTCAACATCCTGAGTTGGAAATATATCACCATTCTTTCACTGTTGCTGTGTCAAAACCCTGGAATTCCCTCCCTCGTAGCATTGTGGATCAACTCACAGCAGGTGGACTGCAGCAGTATAAGAAGACAACTCAGCACCACTTTCTCAAGACGGTTACTAGGAATGGAAAAGAAATGGTGGGCCCATCCAGCGATTCCCATAACCAAAAAAGTTTAAAAAGTTCCAAGTTGAACACCTCGATGTAACAGGTTTTCTGATTTGAACATGAACAGGAAAGCAGTGTTTCTGATACTGAATATTTTCAACCTTTTTGTTATTAGAAAGGTGTTCAGTGGTCCATGGCATATTGTTGCTGAGTGCTGTGATAAATTGCACCTGTTTTATTAAATGCAATATCAGTGTAACTGGATCGATCCTTGAAAAATACCAGACTGAAAATGACAATCATCGTCGAGACAATGTACTCCCACCAGATGAGACTCACAGATAGCAGCTTATATTCAACATCTTACTGCGCTACTGCTTAACACTGAATCCTCCCACCGTCCATATTACAGGGGTTACCACTGACCAGAAGGTGAATTCAAATCAAAATACAGATACAACGGTTACAAGAGCAGGTTTGAGATTTACAATGCTGCACTGAATAATAGACTGTATGACAATACAGGCATGCTATATAGCAATAGATTTAGGCCATTCAGCTATCTCTTCACTCTGAAACTGTCTCATTTTGTCAAAGTCTCTAAGACTTGTGGAAATATCTTCTATACTCTAACTGTATCAATCTTTGCAGTAATCGCTCGGTTTCAATCATTTGCGCCCCCCCATTCTTCTAAATTCCATGGTGTATAGACATAGAGCCCTCAACTGCCGCTCATATGACAAGCCATCATTCCCAGAATATATCATGTCCAACACTCATAGATTCTTCCCCAGAACAGCTCCCAATAATCCAAATCCCTTCTGTCCATAGTCCATTACATTCTCAGCAGTATGTCTCTGCTCTTGTATTCTCACTCTCTTGAAATGAATGTTAACATTGCATTTGCTTTCCGAACTGCCAACTGAACCTGTGCATTAACTGTAAGAGAGGACAATGACTCCAAACTCCTTTTGTGCTTCAGATTTTATGAAGCCTTTTAGAACATAGTGTCTGCCTGTATTCCGCCTACTGAAGTGCATAATCTCACATGTTCCCATCTTGTGTTCCATCAGCCATGTGTTTTCCCAGTGTCCTAAACTGTCCAAGACTTTCTGCAGCCTCCCCACTTCCTCAATATCACCTGCCCATCCAATCATCATTGTATCATCTGCAAACCTAGTGAAACTGCCGTCAGGTCAGATGGTTCAAGTAAATGGTACTTCTTGATTCCCTAAGGACTATCCATCATTGAAAAGGCACAACACTCAAGATGCTTGACTCCATTTAGGTTAAAGCAGCATGACTGGAATTACACCTGCAATGCCTTCACTCCTTGCACCACTGGCACCGACACCCTGCTCACTATTTTATTATGAATTTACCGCATTATGGTGACACAGAACTTGATGGCGCACGATCCCAGTATATTAATGGCAATCTGTCTCAATGCTGACTGTGTGGTGCTCACACCAACGAATATCATTTTGTGTTGAAGATGACAGAGGGAGGTGGGGGGAGGAGATGTCGATCATAAATGACTGTGTGACTGTCACTGAGTGCTGACACAGGCCGCGAAAGCCCCAGATGTACCTTTGACTGTTGTCACCGCTGAAGGCAAGGTCAGCTTTTCAGTGAGTCAAATCAAAGAAAGTGATGGGCCTGGACAGTGTTCCTGGCTGAGCATTCAGATCCTGTTTGTACCAACTAGCAGAGGTATTCACATACAACTTCAGCCTCTACCTCCAGAAACCAAAGTCCCAATCTGATTCAAGACGGCTATCATCATCCTCGTGAGAAAGCACATGGAACATGCCCTTATAGACGACCATCCAGTGGCTCTGACCTCAATAATCATGAAGTGCTTTGACAGGCTGGTTATGGCCTATACCAACTCCAGTCTCCCAGCCTGACTTGCTGCACTATAATTTGCCGACTGAAGTAACGGGTTCACAACAGATGCCATATCCGAGCCTGAACGCATCACTGGAAGATCTGGACAACAAGGACACTCACACCAGACTCCTGCTCATTGACTAAAGCTCCACATTCAAAATCATTATCCCTTACAGACTAATCAAAAACTCCGCGACCTTGGTCTCGGTTCCATCCTCTGCAACTGGCTCCTCAGATTTCTGACCCACAATTGTGAAGATAGGTTAAAACCACCTCCTCCACAATAACAATGAACACTAAAGCTGCTGAAGGATGTGTTCTCAACACCCGACAATACTCCCTGTACACCCACGGCTGTACCCTCAGCACCTTAGTGTGTTCCCTGTACACCCATGGCTGTACCCTCAGCCCACTACTGTCCTCCCTATACACCCATGGCTGTGCCCTCAGCACCTTACTGTACGCCCTGTACACCCACGGATGTGCCCTCAAACCCCTACTGTATTCCCTGTACACCAACGGCTGTGTCCTCAGCCCCCCACTGTCCTCCATGCACACCCAAGTCTGTGCCCTCAGCCCCTTACTGTATTCCATGTTCTCCCACATCTGTGCCCTCAGCCCCTTATGGTACTCCAGCTACACCCACGGATGTGACCTCAGCCCCTTTGTGTGTTCCCTGTACACCCAAGGCTGTGCCCTAAACCAACTATTGTACACTTTGTAAACCCACGGTTGTTTCTGCAGCCCCCTAATGTCCTCTTTGTACAACTACGGCTGTGTCCTCAGCCCCCTATGTACTCCCTGTACAGCCACGGCTGAGTTTCCAAATTCCAAACAACGGCAGCTACAAGTTCGCTGATGACATCACTATCGCAGTACGGATATTAAACAACAACGCATCAGAATCTAGAAAGGCAATAGAGAGCTTGGTGGCATGGTGTATTGATAATGACCTCTCTCTCTAATCCGGCAAACGTAAAGAACTGATCACTGACTTTATGAAGAAAGGAGGGGAACACACCCCATCTACAGAGGGAGTGCAGAGCATCAAGTCCGTCGGAGTGATAATAACTCACACCTGTCCTGAACTTCTCACATAGGTCTGACAGTCAGGAAGGTTCAACAATGCCTCTCCTTCCTGAGGTGATCCAGGAAAATCAGCATGCTCTACTTCTACAGATGCACCATTGTGAGCGCATTGTCCCGGTGGATAACAGCTTGGTACAGCAACTGCTCTATTCAGGATTGTTAGAAACTACAGAAGGTTGGGTGCACAGCTCTGACCAACACGGACTCTAACATCCCAACCATTGATTCCATTTACATGGCTCGTTGCCGCAGAAAGGCTGCCAACATCTACCCCAGGTTACTGAGGGAAGGGAGACAGGAAATATCTGGGGCATTAACAGATATCTTTGTCGCATCCTTGAACACGGCCGAGGTCGTGTAAGACTGGAAAATTGTTAAACCCCTTGTTTAAGAAAGGTAGTAGGGCTAATCCAGTCAATTATGGATTGGTGAGACTGATGTCAGGGGTAGGGAATCTGCCAGAGAAGATACTGAGGGATAGGATCTACTCTCATTTGGATGAAAATAGTCTTATCAGTGATGGACAACATGGTTTTGTGCAGAGAAGGTCACGTCTTAACAGCTCAATAGAATTCTTTGAGGAAGTGACAAAGTTGATTGATGAGGGAGATACTGTAGATGACATGTACATGGACTTCAGGAAGGCGTTTGGTATGTTTCCCCTCGGTCGGGTTATGGAGTACGTGAAAGTCACATGGTGCACCAGCTACGTGGAGAAAGGATTGGCTGGGCAACAGGAGGCAGAGAATAGTAGGGGGAGGGAGTTTTTCAAAATGGAGAACTGTGACCAGTGGTTCCATTTAAGATGTTTCTGGAAAGATACATGAATGGGCAGGGAACAAAGGGATACAGATCCTTAGAAAATAGGCGACAGGTTTAGATAGAGGATTTGGATCGGCGCAGGCTCGGACCACGAATGGCCTGTTTCTGTGCTGGAATGTTTTGTTCTAACATTATCAAAGACCCATCATACCCCAGTAATGGCCTCCCACAACCTCTTCCATCAGGCTAAAAGATATGGAAGCTTGAAAACACTGAGCAGCTGGCTCATTAAAAGTTTCTTCTTGACTGTTATTAGACTGATGAATGTACTCTCTCATCTCAGATAATACTGATCTTGTTCTTGTTGATCTCGTCTCGCGCACGCCGTGTGCAGCGTAACCTACATGCCTCTCAGACATGTTTTACAGCCATCGTTCTGCACATCCTTGCTTACTATGATCAGCCTGTACACCTTGGTACAGGTCAAAGTAAATCCTCATCTTCATCGCCCCAGCTCACTCCGAGCTCTCTCTGGTCCTCACCCCCAGCACCTCCTATTCCCCACCCCCAGCTCACTGTGACCCTATCCTCAGCTCACTGTGTGCTTTGTATCTCACTATTTCTCTCACACTGTCTGTTTCCTTTTCTCTGTCTTTTGTTTCTTTCCCAGAACTTACTATCCCCCCTTCTCCTTGTCCATGTGACTGTTTGTTTCTTGTTTTGTTTCCTTTTTCTGTTTTACTGACTGTCCTTCTGTTTCCCTCACTGTGTTCTCTCTCTCCTTATACGTGTCTGTCTAGTTCTCCCTCGTTGTGATGGTGATGGCTTCTCTATTGTTTTGAAGCATGTGATGGCTCTTTGGTTGGATGTTGGCAACATTGGTTAAATTTCAATTGTTGTGAAAACAGCAACCAGAACTTGGATATCCATTTAATAGCCAATTGCTACATCTAAATATTTTGGAACTGCCTTCTCCCACGCTCTGCATACTGGCAACTTTATGTGCATAATAGTGTGACGGTAACAGCTCTCCCCAGGACCAGAAGAAACTACAGACAGTTGTGTGCACAGCCCAGACTATCATGGAAGTCAACCTTCCATCCATTTATACTTCTCATTGTGAGCCAAAGGCGGGCAACATCAAATATCTCTCCAAAACCGGTAATGATCTCCTATAACCTCTTCCAAAAGGGAGAAGATACAGAGGCTTGAAAACATGGAGCAGCATGCTCAGGAACACCATCTTCCTTGCCTTAATTACACTGACGAATTGACATCTCTAACTTTTCAAATAATATTAATCTTGCGAAAGTCGATCTTGTTTTGCACACCTCCTGTGCAGCGGTCACCTTGTGTGCCTCACTCTGTGTAAGTGCCATTGAGGCTCAAGGTCTTCTCAAGGGCAATCAGATGAGTGAACTAATGCTGGCCCAGCAATCAATACCTATTTCGCATTAATAAATTTAAGAAGATGACGACACTCAGCGAAGACAGACAAGTGGGATCAAATCGCTTTAAACGTGATCTTAGATAGAAACAGTTTCCCTTGGTATCTGAAAGTAGAGTGTTCCTACAAAACCTTTCATAAGCTGATATGGCATAAAGCAAAGTAGCATCAATTTATGTGGGAAAAAATCATCTTTCTTGGTAGAAGTGAAAATCCTCTTTGGATTTCTTTTGGTTAGCGAAAACAGGACCAAATGGAGGTTTTTCATAAAGGGAAGTGGCAAAAAGTGAATTTTTGAAAAGCGGGGTATACATGTACATACATGGACATGATATTCAGGAAGATGGGAAAAGTCAAAAATAAATGAGGTGGATCTCACATTTTATTTCCATCCCAGCTGATCATCATTCCCTTTGTTTGTTCTTTTTCTTCTATCTCTCTCTTTCTCTATCGATTTAGCTCACTCCTCCTCCCTTTCAAAGCAGACTTCCCTGTCACCAGCATTATTCGCACTATTTTCCAACTGTTTCCAGTTCAGGAAAGCTCCCAGCACTTTCTGTTCTTTGCTTTGCATTTCTTATGCAATTTCAGATCTCCAGCATCTTCTTTTATTTGGTTTAAGCTTCAAGTTTGTTATTCCATGGGAAGTCGGCATCTCTGCCAGGGCAGCATTTGTTAATCATCACTAATTGTCCTGATTGTGAGGCCATTCCACAAGCCAATATAAAATCAAGCACATTGATATCGGTCTGAAGTCACACTTAACCCAGACCGGGTAGTAACATTAGACTTCTTTAAAGTCATCAGTGAAACAGCAAGATTTTCAGACAAAATCTGGGTTATATGGTTGTTTTTCGTGAAATGCACTTTATACGAACTCTTATCATTTTTATTTAAGTTCTGCCATCAGCTGTGGTAGGACTTGAAACAAATCGCTTGAAACAATGTCTTTCGTTTAATAAGCTTTGCTCCTGAATTACATCCAGCGACATTCCTACTCTGATACATTGTCCTAATCATGAAGTAATGTCCGAGACAAGAACAATTCTATGATTAAAATACTTGTAACTGGAAAAGTGGCCAGAAGAGAGCTTGAAACATAAAGTCTGAATTTTACCAACGTGCAGACAATGGTTTGTTCAGACACAGCACTGACACAGAGATGGAGATTGGGGATATTATGAGCTGGTCGTGGACAGGGTTCGTGACAGAGAGAACACGAGACATAAATCAATTCAGGGCCAAAAGGGATCTTGAGATTGTCCACAGTTTTGTTCACAGATGTTTGTAAGGGAGTGGTCTGCATTTCAGATGAATGGAGACTGCAATTTGAATTGAAGATAATAGTTTCTTTCTTTGACAAATACAGATAACAGCAATTGCAATGAAGTTCAAAATTGTTTATGGGATTAATGAATGGACAGAGGTAGAAAACACCAACAATAACGAGAATAGGTGAGTAGCACACCCTCCACCCCGCCCAAAATAATGATCAGTACCGCTAATATGCGATATGGTAGAAATTCCCAACAGAGAAAATGTTTGAAAATCCCAAGGAAAGCCTCCTCTCCATTGGTTTAATTATCCAGTCCATTATTCTCAGATTCAGATCTGTCCTCTCCACGTCTGTGCAGCTGCTGATCTTTGTTATTGTTGGACCTGCTGCATCTGCTCCTACACTGGGATAGCGCACTGAGTGAAGCCCCTCACCAATAGGAGAGGGAAACCCTCCAGTGACACAGTTACAATGCATGGAGACTGACAACAATCACAGCCACTGAGCAAACAGTTCTAGCTTTCAATACACCACATTCAGTTCACAATATAACTGGACTGGACTGGATGCTGAAATCGCTGGCTATTGGTCACATCACCCATCACTAATTGCTCCAGTGAAGTCAGTTGTGAGGGAGAATGATGGATGTTTTCTTATCGCAGGCTAGATGACTCTGCCCTGTTGTACGTTTGCAATGCTGTAACCATCTTACCCCGAATCTCCGCCCCTCCACAAAAAAAGAAACACAATCAGGACGTTGTTACTGTGCTGATCTCTCCTCCACGGGAGAAAACGCCAGCCAACACACTGTCACTGGGTGCAGTTGCTCTGCACATAGACAGGAAGTGTGATTTTCTCTGAATGTTCCTCTCCCTGTTCAAATAAAGAAACGTTGGACCTTCCATTCATAATATGCTTGAGTAATTAATTTATACAAATGGACAAACATTTTAATGCTGTTTTATTTGTTATAAAGCAGTAATTTTTACGCTTTTTCTCCTCAGTCCAAAACCAAAAGTCATTAAGACTTTTGAATTAATGAGTCACGTTTGGCTGGGAGATAGGGTGGAATGAGGGCAGTGGCTGGGGAGACTGCATGAGGAGTACGATGATATTCCACATGTCATCAACACTCTTAACGTCAGATAGAATTAAATATAGTTCAAAACAAGGATATTTTATATTTTATATACACACCATTTATTCATTGGGAATACAGATTGAGTAGGGTCACCGCACCTGAAGCATTAACATTGATTTCTCTTCATAGCTACTGCCAAACCTGCTGAGCTTTCCCTCCAACGTCTGTTTTTGTTTGAGGTTGATCATATTGTTCATATCTTGCAGGATGCTTACAATTAAAAACAGATACTAATAATAAAATGTGCAGGGCTATGGGGACAATACAGGAGAATAATAGTAGAGATATCGCTCATTCCAAACTGGAAGAGACAATGGGCTAAGCTTTCACCACCTTTGTTGCAATAATTCTATGTTATGCATTGAAAACATTTGTAGAGTGGGGAGACAAGCTTGTTCAATGAAGGACACAGAGTGTTCCATCATCAATAATCTATCCGAATTATTTCATGAAGTTCAGCTGCGTCTAAAATATATTTTTTTAAAAATAGATCTCCTGAGATTTATAGGATGTTCAGAATTGTTTTTACTTTCTATCTTAAAGAAGAAGCAGATTTCGGTTGTAATTCAGGTGTCACAGGAATACCAACTGTAAGAGAACGAGAAATGACCACATTGCCCAAATATTACCAAGTTCAATGTGTAGACCTGTCAAGAAACATGAAATATAGAGATAATGGAAACATGAAATATAAAGAGAAATTGCTGGAGAAACGAAAAAGATGAGGAAGTATCTGCAGAGAGCAACAGAATTACCATATTTCATATGATGTGACACTGTTCTGAAAAGTCCTATTAGAATCAAAAGTTATTTTTTTGCATATCTGCTCAGATGTTGCCAGATCTACTGAGTTTTGCTCCATCTCTTTTGATTTCTTTCTTCTTTCTGAACTGTGACAAAGTGTCTGATCTGAATGATAACAACAAAGCTGTTATCTCAGTTGAATCTTGAGTAATTTGTTATGGACATTAAATGAGAAATTACAAAGTTCCTATGTTTGACAGGACTCTAAATGTTGATGACGTATTGTATTGTAAGAACTTGCGATGAAAATGTTGAAACAAAACAGAAGTTGCTGCAACTGCTCAGTAGGCCTGGGAGCATCTGTGCAGAGAAATCAGAGTTAACGTTTCAGGTCCAGTGCCTCTTCCTCAGAACTGATGGTAATACGGAAAATGTTGGTTTATATGCAGAAAAGACTGGATGGTGAGATTGGATGAGAAACCATCACTATTCAAGAAAATCGGGATCTGGAATTCATTCAAAATTAAAAAAGGATTTCTTGTACTCTCTCTTCTATCGCTTGGTCCTTGTTCAGGTTGTACATGTACTATATATTTGTAAATCTCCATCACGTGCAGACAACATGGTTTTTTTTTCTCCCCTACTGTGGTGTTTCAATATTTTTGATTATTTTCCAGTATGTATTTGCTTCCAATTCAAGGTGGATATGAGAATATGGCTTGACCTTCTGCAGTTTGCCCATAATATAGAATTTAATTGAATATTTATCCCATCACAGCCGTTGAATTAAACAAACAATGCATGAGTCCACGTCCATCCTGCAGATGAAAAGTTTCATCAGCTCTGGCTATTGCAGGGAATATTACAAAGAACAGTGCCACACAAAATGCTAATGTTCCAGCACAAGATGCCAAACCCAGTTTATCCTAATTTAATTACAAGGTTTATAAATAAAACATGCAGAGGGGCGGAGTGTAAAAAGTGAATTCAACTCTGTGTCGAAAATGCTATTTGTGGCTCCCTCATAAAATGTGTTAATTACATCAGTCATAAATTCACCAAAATAGGGAAAGCAAGAAACTGGAATTGTCAAATAATCCTCTGAATAACATCTGGAGAACAGGAAGGAAATCACGGCTTGTTTGTGATATTCAGAAATGACGATTGTGAGAATGTGGAGGTGGGGAGCAGTGAAATGATGATCAATGATGTGGATGACACAAAGATGGGCGGGGTGGTTCACAGTCAGGAGGGAAGTGTTGGGCTACAGGAGGATATAAACAAATTATTCAGATAGCCAGATCAATGGCCTGATGAAATTTAACACCGATAAATTGGGAAGATGCAAGTCAGAGGTAACAAGGCAAGTAAGTACTCAAAAGTGAGTATGAAAGAGGAGGGCTAAGTTTGCTCGTTTTTTCTTTGCAGCAGGAAAGATTGAGGAGAAAATCTGGTACAGGTGTGCAAGAGCATAAGGGGTATGGAGAGGATGAACAGACAACAGCTGTTTTCCTGAGTCAAAGGATCAAAAAATAAAGGACATACTTTTAAAGAGAAAGGGAGGGGTTTGAGAGAGAATTTGTGGATGTGTTTCGAACTAAGAGGGTAGCCTGAATCTGGAATGCACTGTCTCGGAAGGTGGTTGAGGCAGGTAATCTCACAAACGTTTAAAAAGCCTTTGGATGTGCACTTGCTGGCACGTGCATGATGAGCATGTTTTTCATTGCATGATTCTTTGCAGTGGCAGCCATGAACACTCTGGTATATTCTGAAACAATAAGCAATGGCATTTGCTGCCCTGTTCCTTTGCCTGTACTCAGTAAGTTTCTGTATTACAAAGCAGCAGCATCTCATGCAGCTTCAGCACTTACTCAAACAAAGTCAGCCCAGCCATCTCTAGGAATATCCAGGGTAATTCACATGCTCTGTGCAAGCATTGGCCAACAACAGCACTGACACTATTCTAGCTGTTTGCCACCATTACAGCCATAATTTGAACACAGCTTTTCCTCCATTATAATAAACACTTCTAGCAATAAGGATGTTATTTCGCTGAAGCATAATAAATTATTTCACAGGTATTCACTTTGACAAACAGCAAGTTTTCCTGTGTTTTTTTCTGCCAGTTGTTTCTCACAGAATTCCCCACCCTACCCTCTTTCCACTTTATCATTTTCTTGTGCACTGTCTCTCTGCTCTCACACACCTCACTCCATCACATCCCCCACACTCTCCATCCTTATTTATTAATCCCTGAAAAACTTGCACCTAGTCTCTATAATTTATTCCAACTCCCAACTCACATTTTGGACTGATTTGATTCCTTCTCTCGGCATGGTCATTAGACTGGCCGTGCCTGATGTCCTATTCACCTCGACCTTCTGCTCAGTTCCTGATCTGCTGCTTTGGTTCTCACTCTCCTGGTTTATTCAAATCCATCTGACTTGCACTAGCACACCTCCCGACAAGGATGTTGGTGCTCGTCCAGTTAAGACACAACCTGTATTCTTTGTACAGTTCCTCGCCTGTCTTGGAAGAGATCGCAATGATCCAACAAGCTTAAATCCCCACCCTTGAACGAGCTTGTTAACAACGTGTTAAGATATACTGCCTTCCTCATCCATCCCTCTTTTCCACATGGCACGGGGAGTAATCCAGAGATTATAGAGGATTGTTTTCTCTCTCTGTCTCTGCCTCTCTCTCCGTCTGTCTCTCTCGCTCTCTCTCTCTCTCTCGCACCCACCACCCCCAAAAAAAACACACACACATTCAGAAGACAGACACCAACTTACTTTGCAGATGAATACAAATAACCTTAAAATAATGTGAATGATAACTGGAATGAAGGATTTAATTAAAGGGAGGATGAGAGAAATTGCGCTTCTTCTGGATGTCAGTTTGCTCGCTGAGCTGGAGAGTTCATTTTCAGATGGTTCATCACTGTACGAGGGAACATTATCAGTGAGCCTCTGTTAAATTGCTAGTATTTTGTCCCACTTGCTATTTATGTGTTTAGGTTTCCTTGAGTCAGTGATATAATTTCCAGTATTGGTGATTTTATGTCCGGTTCTTTTTCTCAGAGAGTGTTGATGGAATCAAAATCGATGTGTTTGTTGATAGAGTTCCGGTTGAAATGCTCTGCTTCTAGGAATTCTCGTTCATGTCTCTGATTTGTCCTAGATGGACCCAGTCAAAATGGTGTACTTCCTCATCTGTAGGTAAGGATACTAGTGATAGTGGGTCGCTGTTGTTCACGTATCCAGGTGGCTAGTTTTCTGCCTGTTTTTCCAATGTAGTGCTTGTTACAGTTCTTGTAAGGCTTTTTCTTCCTGGAAGAGAACAGACAAATATGTGAACTTATTGTGATGCTCAAAAGTATGAAATAAAGTCGTAGAGTAAAACAGGAATACTCTGTTTCCGTTAGTTGGCATTACAGCATCAAGGAGTTCTAATTCCAAGATTGTTAACAAAAGAACCAGGTTTGAGATAAGGAAAAACTTCTTTATTGAGAGAGTTGTTAGGATTTGAAATGGACTGCCTGGGAGAGTTGTGGATGAAGATCAAAAAGAGATCTGGATAAGTATTTGGAAATATGAATTTAACAGGCTGCAGAGATAAGGCTAGCAAATGGGAGGGGCTTTGGAGACATTCCTGGAGCTGATGCACACACTCTATCATGTGTCTGATGTGAATAAAAGTCAGTATACGATTATTTCCCATTGTAAATGCTCACGCAAATCTGATTATTTAGTGCAGCATAAGCATTTAAAATGCAAGTGTTGCAAGACGATTTTCATTATATAGTCTAATTTTTGCTCAGAACATTAATATTTAAAATGTTGAATTCCAATTACGAAAACAAATCTGTCATTGCTTTGGCACTAGTCTCTTTGAAAAGGCCTGATTTTTCACTCACACGATAATATGTTTATCGTTTTTGTTCACTGTCTGCATTTCAAATTAAATAACATTTTTTCTAAAAATTAAACGTTTTCAAATTATTGTTCCCTAAAGTTTGATAACACAAATCATTTATTTAGTTGAATATTCACAGTGCATGTTGAATTATAGCCATTTCTAATTCGCTGGCAAATAGCTGAAGCTTGTACATTTCAGTGAGAAATTAAACTGATTGATTATGTATAAATGTATAAGAACGCTAATTGTATTTGATTATTCGATCTTTTGCTCACCCTGCACATGTAATCATTCAGAAGCCAACCGCTTTCAAAATGTTGGAGTGACAATGCATTATTGTGATTCCTAACATTGTGTATGTAATTCTGATCGCCAAAAGAGTTACATCCATGTTGTTTGTTCGATACAAAATAAAATGTACATTCTTTATTTCTGTGTTAGAAAATCGTGACAGAAGTTTATATTTTTGATCCATAAATATAGAATCAACCTAATTCTTTTCAGAGATTATAGTTCAGTTGAATAATCATAGTTGATGTCTTATTTTTGCCTAACTCACTCAACTTAGCAAACATCTGATTAATACATGGGTCACCCAACAGATTGTATCTGAAGAAAAGAGCAGCAAATGACAAGTCAAGAATCACGTTAATAACTGAACTTGGCGGAGCCTGCCTGATGTAGGACACCATACATACTGGCATTCAGGTGAATGGAACAATGAACAACATAACTGGACGTTTTGGGCTAACGCCCCTCCCCAGCTTCCTGATCTTACACATATCACTCCCTCACACATTCAACAATTGATAAGAATCCACAGGCTGGATGTAACATAAAACACAGAACAGTGCAGCACATTGCAGACCCTTCGACCCTTGACGTCCTGCCGATTTTTATCCTACTCGAAGATCAGACTAACTGACATACCCAGACATGCTGGTCTGGTGACAGGTACAGTGCACAGTCAGCCATTCTTACTTCCTGCTCTTTTCTGATGTGCAGCTGCCTTGAAATGTCTGTTCAAACCAAACAGATTGAATGAAATTCAAGCAGTCGAGACGACGTTCATGACTCTGTATTTCAATCAGGATTTAATGATGGATGAAATTCCAGAATAACATAATCAATGAATGAAAAACAGGGCAACACAAGAAATAGCAGTTGAGTACAACATGTGGTTCCAAATCGGCCTCACGGTGTTACCGATAGATTATCAATCAAGACAATCAGCTCCTGTTCTTTGGACCCAGGTTCGAATCCCGCCACTGCAGATGGTGGAGATTCCACTCAATAATTTTAAAATATCCCTGGAATTATGAATCTACCTATGAGAATAAAATCAATTCCGGTTTTAGAAAAATCCATCTGGATCATTAATATCCTTCAATGAAGGAATCTTCTATCGTCACCTGGTCTGGCTGATATGCCAATCCAGACCCAAAGCAACGTCATTGACTCCCAATCGCTCCCTGAAATGGTCCAGTGAGTCATTCACTTGTCCGAATGTTTACAAAGTTTCAAAGAAATGAAACCGGCTGGAGCACCTGGCATCAAACTGTGCACTGGAAAAGTCAACATTAGAAACATCACTGTAGAAGCTCCAAAGTCTCCCTTACTATCATCTAAGGGGCAGTGCCAAAATTGGGACAACTGCCTTACAGGTAATTCAAGCAATAGTCTGACATAGTCATACTCATGGAATCATACCGAACAAAAAAAATCCAGCCACCACCATCACCATCCCTGGATACTTCCTGCCCCAAAGGCAGGACCGGTCCAGCAGAGGGGGCAGCTCAGTGAGATATAGTCGATAGGTAGTTGCTCTGGGAGTCTCAAGAATTGACTCCAGACCGAATGAAGTCCCATGGCTTCATATTAAACATGGACAAATAATTCTCTTACTGATTACCATGTAACGTCATTCCACATCTGAATCAGTGCTCCTCTATGTTAAACAACACTTGGAGAAAGCACTGACTGAGGCAAGGGCACAAAGCGTATTCTGGCTGGGAGATTTCAAAGTCGACCACCAAGAATGGATTGGCAGCAGTACTATTGATCACGCTAGTCAGGTCCTAAAGGACATAGCTACTAGATTGGGTCTGCAGCAGGTGGTGAGGGAAAGAACAGGAGGGGAAAAAAATCAAACATGACCTCATCCTTACCAATCTACCAACTGCAGACGTATCTGTCCATGATAGTATCGGTAAAAGTCTCGTGGTCAGGTTCAGAATACATTCTATTGTGTTATGTTAAATGGCACCATGCTAAATGGCACAGATTTCGAAGAGGTCTAGCAACTCAACACTAGCATCCATAAGACAGATCATTATGGATCATTAATAGCAGCAGCACTGTCCTCCAGCACAAATTGTAATGTCACGACCCATCATATCGCCCCACTCAACCATTACCATCAAGGCAGAGGATCAACTCTGGTTCAATGGCGAGTGCAGGATGGCATGCCAGGAGCAGAACCAGGAGATACAAAAATAAAATGTTAATCTGCTGAAGCTTCCAAACAGAAATCCTTGTGTGCCAAATAACTTAAACAGCAAGCGACAGACAGAACTGAGCTATCCCACAATGAATGCATCAGATTTAAGCACTGCAGTCCTCCTAATTCAATCATGGATAGTGGTGGATGATCAAACAACTCACTAGAGTAGGAGTCTCCACAAATATTCCCATCCTCAATGATGGAAGATCCCAGAACATCAGTGCAAAAGTTAAGGCTGAAGCTTTCGCAGCAATCTTCAGTCAGACGTTTTGAGTGGATGATCCATTTCGGCCTCCTCCAGTGGTCCCCATCATTACAGATAGCAGTTTTCAGCAAATTCGATCAACTGATATCAAGAAACGGTTAAAGGTACTGGATACTGCAAAGTCTATAACCCTGATAAAATGCCGACAATAATCCTGAAGACTTGTACTCCAGAACTTCCCGCTTCCCTAGACAAGCTGTTCCAGTACGGTTACAAGCAGACAATGGGGAAAACTGCTCAAGTATGTTCTGTACATAAAACGCAGGACAAAGTCAACCCATCCAAATACCGCCTCATCAGTCTGATCTCCATCATCAGTAAAGTGATGGAAGGTGTCATCAACAGTGTTATCAAGCAGCACCTGCTCAGGGACGCCCATTTTTGTTCTACCAGGGTCACTCAGCTCCTGACCTCATCACAGCTTTGGTTCAAACATAGAAAAAGGAACTGAATTCCAGCCCTTGATATCAAGGCTGCGTTCTGCCAAATGTGGCATCAAGGACCCCAAGCAAAAACAGTATCTCAGGCCAACACGGCATTATTGGAGTCATACCTGACAGAAAGGAAGATGGTCATTGTTGTTGGAGGTCAGTCATCTCAGCTCCAGAACATCTCTGCAGTAGTCCCTTAGGATAATGTTCTAGGTCCAAACATCTTCAGTAGCTTCAACAATGACCTTCCTTCCATCATAAGGTCGGGAGTGGGGATTATCCAGGCTTGGGCTGACAAGTTGCAAGTAACATTCGTGCCACACAAATCCAGACAATGACCATCACGAATAAGAAACAATATACCACTGGTTATTCAGCAGCATTATCATAACTAAATTTCCGCACTATCAAAATCCTGCGGGGTATTATTGACCATAAACTCAACTGGACTCACCACAGATAAGAGCAGATCAGAGACTAGGAATACTGTGCGATTAACTCACCTTCTGACTTCCCAAAGCCTGTCCAACATTTACAAGGCACAAGTTAGGAATGAGATGTAATAATCCTCACTTGCCTGACTGACTGCAGCCCTAATAACACTAATGAAGCTTGACACCATTCAGGACAAAGCAGCCCATTTGATTGGCATCACATCCACAAGCATTCACGCCCTTCACCACGGTCGCTCAGGAACAGCAGTGCGTACTATCTACGAGACACAATGCAGAAATTCCACAAATGTACCCCTTGAAGGAACAGGTATGACTGGATCCCACGTGTGTATCTATGCACCCCCTCTGTGTGGCAGGAGTAAGCTGAAGCAATGGGTCTGCCCGGGCTGTTCTGTTTGTGGATTTTCAGGAGGAGATAGAAGTGAGCTCTGCTATCATAGGACCATCAGCTTGGGGACCGTTAGGTGGGGGCAAGTAGGGTGTGAATGACCAGATGAAATTTGGTCAATTATCATAGTTGATACAATGGCCTGATGTGCCATGGTCGGGTCATAGTCCAGCAGGTGATATGAGGAGATAACTGAGAGCTGGCCCTCAGTCTCTGCAATGTAGAGGTCAGTCCATCAGACTACAGCAGCATCCCCCTTACCAGCACAAGCTGAATAACAAAGTCAGGTTTGGATCAAAGCACACGGCATACAGCCTGTTCAGAGGGTGATTTGTTGGATTGGGTGAGGGGATGCAGAGAAATTAAGACAACCAATGTCACATCGAACATTCTCAATGAACAGATTGAGTTCAAGCAAACAGCAGAGGGAGAGGTCCAGGTGGAGGAAGAGTATTGGAGCTAGGCGAAGAGTCTGTGGAACAGGGAACAGAATCTTTGCCCAAAGAAATGGGCACCGAGGAGAAGATGGTGGGTGAAGAGTTCAACGTCATGCCGTACCCAAAATTCATTGAAGTCGGGGCACAGTGGGATAACGCTGAGACCATTGTTAAGTACAGAACATTCAACATCAGAGTGTGGAAGGGTAGGAGGGAAGGTGAAGGTACGACAGGAGGTGCATTTGGGGGAGGGGATGCAGTCAGAGTGCAGGGCACGGGTGGGGAGGCAGGTTCCAAGGGGTCATAGACATCTCTGTGTTCTTGCATCTTGTGCGCCTCATATATCTGATGAGCATGGCGAATGAGCGGAGAAAGAAATAGAATTGGGGAGTGGTGCAGCCTTGAGCCAATGAGATGTGATGCTTTTGCACAGATAAAATGTTGATATCACTGGCACTGCAATCGCATGATCAGTCCTCAGGAAGTAACTGAATGAAAATGAACGTAATCTTATTGTAATGCCCTGATTTCATTGGAGTGACACTCAATCAGCAAAGTCTTACTTTTCTGAGATTTTAGACAAAACTGTGAAAACATAATAAATGTTGATGCTATCAACAGGACAAAGTCATCCATGGTTTTGGCAGGTATTCGCAAGGGCAGAGTTTATTTGTCATTCTCTAAAGCTCTGGGGAAGGTGTCATCGTTCAGTGAGGAAATTACCAGGACAGAATTTCCTCCGATTCCCATTGACCCCTGTTTACTCAGGGTCCGTGATGCCACATGAATCAAATACTACTTTGATTCAAGGGAAGTTACTCTGATCTCACCTCAAAAGAGGTAAACCGTTAAAATAATAAAAAGCAAAAGTGTAAAACACGGCTTGTTTGAACAATGTGCTCACTGTACTCACAATGTTTATGGGAAAACTGATGCATGGACTTCTGATTTTGAGGAAAGGTTCATCCTATTTGTGATGAGGCTGTTTGGTTATGCACTGTGACACAGAGACAGAAAGATACTCCACTCTGGACCATGGGGAACAAAACCATCCTGTTCACGGTGCATCAGACAGTGACAGACACACACTATTGTCTGTTTCGATTGGACATTGATCATCCCAATCTCAACATTCACTGATGATCAATAGCAGAACAGAAGCCAGCGGCTCCCATCATCCCAGTTGGAAAGCAAATAGGGAATGCGATGGTCAGATGAAGTGGGAGTAATTGGGGAATTGGTGTAACATACAGTGGGAGTGGCAGAAGGAGGATGTAAAGGGAAATCATCAGTGGAAGAGCATGTAGCAGCAGAAGGGGTAGTGCAAGGGCAGTAGGAGTGTGAAGAAAGAGTAGGACGAAGGAGGAAGAATGACGAATGAAGCTTTAGTGACAAGCAAAAACTTGTTTTTGGGGAAGCGGGATTGGGTGCGAAAACAAAACATCACTGTTCAGGAAAATCGAGATCAGGTTTCCATTCAAAATTAAGAAAAGATTTCATGTTCTTTCTTTTCTATCACTTGATTCTTGTTAAGATGATACATGTACTCTATCCTTCTGTATCAAGTGCAGAGGATTTTTTTCTTGTCTTGTGTGGTGTTTCAACATTTTTGATTTTTCTTTACAGTATGTATTTGCTTCCAATTCAAGGTAGACATGAGAATATGATTTGATCTCCTTCAGTTTGTCCATAACACAGAATTTAATTGAGTATTTATCCTCATCACACGAGCTGATTTAAACAAACAGATGAAAAATGTCTCCAGCTCTGGCTATTGCAGTGCCTCCAAAAGGTTAATGTTCCAGCGCAAGATGCCAAACCCTAGTTCATCCTAAATTATTTACAAGCTTTATGAATAAAACATGCAAAGTGTAAAAGATGAATTCAACTCTGTGTCAAAACTGTTATTTCTGGCTTCCTCATAAAAGATGTTAACCAAATCACTCTTTAAATTGACCAAAATAAGAAAAAACAGAGACTGGAATTCTCAAATGTTCCTCTGAATAACATTTGGGAAACAGGAAGGAAATCACGGTTTGTTTGTGATATTCATAAATGACGATGGTGAGCATGTGGAAAATGGGGTGGGGGGGGGGCAGTGGAATGCTGACCAATGTTGTGGATGACACAAAGCTGAGCTGAGTGGCTCACAATCAAGAGAATATAAATAGATTATTCAGATAGCCAGATCAATGACCAATGAAATGTAACACTAATAAATGTGGGATGATGCATGTCAGAAGTAATAAGACAAGTGAGCACTCAAACTATGAATGGGGAGGGCTAAATTTGCTCGTTTTTTTCTTTGCAGCAGGGAAGGTTGAGGAGGGAACCTGCTACAGGTATACTGGAGTATAGGGGTATGGAGAAGATGAACAATCAGAAGCTGTTTCCCTTAGTGAAAGGGTCAAAACCAAGGAACGCATTTTTAAAATGAAAGGCAGGGATTTGAGAGAGGATTTATGGAATGTGTTTCGCACTGAGAGGGTGGTATGAATCTGGAATGCATTGTCTAGGAGGGTCGTTGAGGGAGGTAACCTCACAAACGTTTACAAAGCCTTTGGATGTGCACTTGCTGGCACACATGTGATAGGCCTTGAAGTCGTTTCATGATTCTATGCGTTGGCAGCCATGAATGCTCTGATATATTCTGAAGCAATAAGCAATGGCAGTTGCTGGTTTGTTCCTTTGACTGGACTCAGTAAGTGGCGAGATTACAAACCAAAATCATCTCATGGAGTTTCAGCCCTTTCTCCACCTACAGCATCCAAGCCATCTCTGGGAACATCCAGGGTAATTCACATGCTCAGTGCAAGCATTGTCTAACAACAGCACGAGCATTTTTCCAGCTGTTTACCACCATTATTATAGCTACAGCAGTGTCATGGACACAGATTTTCCTTCAATATAATGCAGACTTCTAGCTATGAGGGTGCTATTTCTCTGAAGCATAATAAATCACTTCCCAGATATTCACTTTGACAAACAGCACGTTTTCCTGTGTTTTACTGGCAGTTATTTATCACAGAATTCCCCACTCCACTCCACCCTTTCAAAATTTACCCTTTAATATTTTCTTGTGCACTGTCTTCCTGATCTCTCACACCTCAATCCCACACATCCCCCACACTCTCCATCCTCATTTCTGAATCGCTGATAAACCTGAGCCTCATCTCTATCATTTATTCCAACTTCCATCTCACAATGTGAACTGATAGGATTCCTTCCCTCAGCATGGTCATTAGACTGGCCATGCCTGATGTGCTATTCATCTCGACCTTCTACTCAGTTTCTGACCCGCTGCTTTGGTTACCAAACTCCTGGTTTATTGTTTAAATCCATTCGACATGCACTAGCAAAAGGATGTTGTTGCTCCTCCAGTTAAGATGCAATCTGTCTTTTTTGTACAGGTCCCACCGGTCCTGGAAGAAATCCCAATAATCCAAAAATCTGAAACCAGCAACCCTGAACTAGATTTTTACAACATGTTAAGCTATACTGCTGTCCTAATCCTTACCTCTTTTCCATATGGCACGGGGAGTAATTCAGAGATTACAGAGGATTGTTTTGTCTCTCTCTCACAAACACATTCACACACACAATCAGACGGACACTACATTACTTTGCAGAAGAATACCAATAACCTTATAAATAGTCAGAATGTTAACTGGAATGAAGGATTTAGTTAAAGAAAGGATGAGAGAAATTGTATTTCTTCTGGATATCAGTTTGCTCGCTGATTTGGAGAGTTCATTTTCAGATGGTTCATCACTATCCTAGTGAACATTATCAGTGAGACTCCGGTGAAATGCTAGTGTTATGTCCCACTTCCTATTTGTGTGTTTAGGTTTCCTTGAGACAGTGATGTCATTTCCAGTATTGGTGATTTCATGCCTGGTCCGTTTCCTCCAAGAGTGTTAGATGGAATCAAAATCGATGTGTATGTTGATAGAGTTCCATTTGGATTGCCATGATTCAAGGAATTCTCGTGCATGTCTCTGTTTGGCTTGTCCTAGATGGATGTGCAGACCCAGTCTAAATAATATGCCTCCTCATCCGTATGTGAGGATCTAGTGATAGTGGGTCATGTCTTTTTTCTGGTTAGTTGTTGTTCATGCTAGTGGCTAGTTTTCTCCCTGTTTTTCCGATGTAGTGTTTGTTATAGTAGTTGCAAGGCTTATTCTTCCTGGAGCAGAACAGACAAAGATGTGAACTTATTGTGGTGCTCAAAAGTATGAAGAAAGTTGCAGAGTAAAACAGGAAAACTCTGTTTCCGTTAGTTGGCATTACAGCATCAAGGAGTTCTAATTTCAAAATGGTCAGCAAAAGAGCTGGGACTGAGATACATCAATACTTCTTTATTGAGAGAGTTGTTAGGATTTGGATTAGACTGCCTGGGAGAGTTGTAGATGACGATTCAATAAAGAATTGGACATATATAATTGGAAATTATGAATTTAATGGGCTAGAGATAGGGCTGGCAAATGGAAGGTGCTTGGGAAACATTACTGGAGCTGGTGCACACACAGTGGCCAATGGCCTCCTCCTGTACTTTAAAGGCTTGTACTCTATCATGTGTCTGATGCAAATAAAAGTCAGTATCGGATTAATTCCCGTTTTAAGTGCTTGCAAATATCTGATTATTTGGTGCAGGATAAACAGTTAAAATGCAAATATTGCAAGGTCAGTCTCATTATGTAGTCTATTTATTACCCAGAACATGAATATTTTAAATGTTATGTTCTGATAACGAAAACAAATATATCATTGCTTTGGCACAAATCTCTTTGAAAAGCTCTGACTTTTCCCTCACGTCATAATATTTCATTTTTTTCACTGTCCACATTTCATATTAAGTCTCATTCTTTCTAAAAGTCGGCAGTTTTCAAATTATTCTTCGCTAAAATTTGATAACATAAATTATTCACAGTGCATGTTGAATTATTGTCATTTCTAAATTGCTGGCTATTAGCTGAAGCTCGTACATTTCACTGAGAAATTAAATTGATTGATAATATATAGATGTATAAGAATGCTAATTCTATTTGATTGTTCAATCGTTTACTCACTCCGAACATGTAATCATTCAGAAGCCTACCATTTTCAAAATGTTGGAGTGGCAATGCATTGTTTTGAACCCTGACATTGAATATATAATTCTGATCACAACAGTTAGGTATCATGTTCTTTATTCGATATAAAATAAAATGTGCATTCTTTATTTTTGTGTTATAAGAACTAGATAGGAGTTTATACTTTACTCTCATAAATATAGAATCGACCTAATTGTTTTCAGAGATTATAGTTCAGTTGAATAATCATACTTCATATCTCATTTTTGCCCAATTCACGAAACATAGCTAACAGCTGATTATTGTTCGGGTCAGTAAACTCAACACCTTGCAATGAGCTACACTAAAAATGGCTTCCAAAAGATTTGGAATCATTTACAGTGTTACTGGAATTCGTAGTTGCTTGTGATGCTGAGTGACACACTGACCTGCTCCTAAATCTGTGCAAAGAGTTTCTAACCTGCGTCAGGGCAGTTAGTCAAACATTTCTTCACAACAAATAATTTGGATTCCACCGTGGGAAAGGTGGGAGCTCGCTAACAGACTATTACTGGTCTCAGTGTAGCTACAAATAATGTCCAAATTAGATATCAATGGCTGACCAGCAACCAGGTTTTAAAAAATCATCTTCAGTCAGAGCCTGGCCCAGTGGGCAGATGTGTCGATATGCAGTGTCAGAATCACACCGCACAACTTACTGATGGTGCTGACACCTGCCCTGCCTCCCAGACTCCATACATCTGCACCCTGGACCGGATGCTGGGAAAAGACGTTAAAAAGTTGACAGTCTGATGCACTATCTTGAGTCTCACAAAGAAACCTATGAAACCATACCCAATAAATGTCACCTTCATTATCACCAGTATCAAAATGAAATTATACATCTCTGTGGATGGCCAGAGATTAATACATGGTTCACCAAACAGAATATATCTGAAGAAAACAGCAGCAAACGGCAGGCCAAGAAGCACGTTAATAACTGAACTTGGCGGATTCTGTTTGGTGTGTGGTGACCGACACATTTTGTACTGGCACTCAGGTGACTGTAACAATGCGCACCGTAAATGTAAGTTTTGACCTAACACCTCGTCAAAGCTTCCTGATCTCACACACATCACTCCCTCACACACTCAAGAATTGATGAGAATCTACAAGCTTGGTGAAACAGGAATCATAGTACAGGTCCTTCAGATCTTGACGTCCTGCCGACATTTTATCCTGTTCTAAAATCAGACTAACCTACATACCTTTCATTATACGATCATTCATGTGCCTATCCACACACCCACACTCTCTGTGTAAAGAACCTACCTCGGGCATCTCCCATAAATATTCCTCCAATTACCTTAAAACCGTGTTCCCTCATCATAGCCATTTCTGTCCTGGGTGAAAGTTTCTGGCTATCCACTCTATCTATGCCTCTAATCATCTTGTCCACCTCTATCAAGTCAAGTTCCATTCTTTTTCGTTCCAATGAGAAAAAAACCTAGTTCCCTGAATTTTCTTTGCAAGACCTGCCCTCCAGTCCAAGCAGCATCCTAATAAATTTCCTCAGTACACTCACCAATGCTTCTACATCTTTCATATAATGAGGCGACCAGTACAGAACACAACATTCTAAGTGTGATCTCACCAGGGTTCCATAGAGCTGCAGCATAACCTCACTACTTAAACTCAACCCCCATGCTAATGAAAACATCATCCAGCTTCTTAAGAACCTTATCAACCTGGGTGGCAACTTTGTGGGAGCTATGACATGGATCATCAGATCCCACTGTTACTCCACAACGTATGAATACTACATTTAACAGTGTATTATGCATTCAAATTTGACCTTCCAAACTGAATCGCTTCACAATTTTCCAGGTTGAACTCCAACTGTCCTTTATCAGCCCAGTTCAGCATCCTGTCAATGTCCTGTGCAAACTACAATAGCCCTCCACACTACCCACAATTCCACCATGCTTTGTTAAATTGAAAAACTTACTAATCCACCTACCCTCTTCCTCATCGAAGTCATTTAATAATATCACAAACAGCAGAGGCCCCAGAAACGATCCCAATGGAACACCAATGGTCACCAAGTACCAGGCAGAATGCTTGCCTTTTACCACCTCCCTCTGTCTTCTATGGGTCAGTCAATTCTGCGTCCAGACAGGCCGCTTTCCCTGTATCCGATGCGTCCTTACTTTCTGAATGAACCTACCATGGGGAAATTTACCAAACGCCGGTTAAAAACCATGTACTCCACATCCACTACTCTCGCTTCTTCAATGTGTTTGATCCCATGCTCAAAGAATTCAGTCAGGTTTGTGAGGCATGACCTGCCCCTCACAAAGCCATGCTGACTATTTCTAACAAAACTATGATTTGCAAGTAATCATAAATTCTGTCTCTCAGAATCCTCTCCAAAACTTTGCCCAATGCTGATGTAAACTGACTGGTCTGTAATTCTCAGGATTATCCCTATTCCATTTCCTGAACAAAGGAGTGACATTTGCCACCCTCCAATCATTGTGTCAGATCAATCATCTCCAAAGGTACAGTAATCTCTTCGCTCTCTTCCTGTAGTAAGCCAGTGTGGATCCCTTCTCGCCTAGGAGATTTATCTATCCCTATGTTTGAATTTCAATCAGTCTGTACTTCACCTCACCATGTCTACTCACTGTCCAACTATCTGATTGACTGCTTTCCATTTCAGGGCTCTATACAGTGCTGCTTTCCTGAACATTGTTCCCTATAACCTGTTAATCATGGAATGGAAAACATGGGAAGGCACCAATGCCTTCCTGATGAAAGGCTGATGCCCAAAGCTTTGACTCTCCTGCTCCTCAAATGCTGTCTGATATGTTGTGCTTTTCCAGCGCCACACTTTTCGACTCTGATCACCAGCATCTCCAGGTCCCACTTTCTTCATTACAAAGGGCTGTCCCCTCTGCACACTAAGCAGACAATTAATCAGCAGATACTCGCTGTATTTAGAGCTGACCGTTCAGTTCTGGAAAGTTACATTTGATGAATACATTTACTGAAAAAAAATTACTATTCAACAAATATTCATTCAGTCCCAGAGTTGCAGTTTTGGTTCATGAATTAGGCAGCTTGATAACGAGCAGTCAATGACTGAAGAACTCCGAAGTACAGAATATTCTAGGTGATATATTCCAGGTTGGATGTGCTTTCCCTTAATGTTGGGCATGTTATCGGACAGTCAGATGTGATAAGGGAACGCGGTGACACGTGGAATTGTGACATTTTTGCCATTACAGAGATGTGCTTGAGGGAGGTTAGGGCTGACAACTCAATATTCTGCGGTGCAAGAACTATAGGCAGCACAGGAGAGGGGTAAAGGAGGAGGTGGTGATGCATTATTAGTCATTATGGAGTCAGTTGCTGCAGTAAGAAGGGAATTAAATCGGAAAGAGAAGCTTAAAGCTGGTACAAATTGAGCAGGTCAATGGAGGCAACTACCATATGCGTAAGGCTAAACTTAAAACGGAAGTAGAAGCGTAAATATGAGGCGTGATAAAACATTAGCGGGTAGTAAGAGCGGGTTGAGAGAGATAGGGAGTAGTATATGATTTGGGAGGGGCTTAGAGATATAGGGAGGGGTGTAGGGTTTGGAGTAGATTAGAGGGATAGGGAGGCATGCAGGGTTTGAGAGAGTTATGGAGTAGTATAGGGTTTGAAGGAGGTTGGAGAGATAGAGAAGTTTTACGGATTGGAGGGGGTTAGACGGATAGGGAAAATGTGTAGGTTTGGAGGGGTTAGAGAGATAAGGAAGCGTGCAGGGTTTGAGAGAGATACGGAGTAGCATAGGGTTTGGAACAGGTTAGTGAGATAGGGAAGGGTGTAGGGATTGGAGGGGATTAGATAGATAGGGAAAGGGTTTGGTGGGGTTGAGTAAGTAGGGAGAAGTATAGGGTTTGGAGGGTTCAGAAATATAGGGAGGAGAGCAGGGTTTAGAATGGGTTAAGGAGATAGAGTATGGTGCAGGGTCTAGAGTAGGTTGAAGAGAAAGGGAAGGGAGTAGTTATTGGAGGAGGTTAGAGAGCTAGGAAGGTGTGCAGTATTTGGAAAGGGTTAAGGAGATAGGAAGGGGTGTCGGATTTGGAGGAAGTTAGAGAGATATAAAAGGGGTACAGTGCATGGAGGGTGTTATAGAGATAGCAAAGGCAGTAGGGGCTGGAGAAAGTTATATAGATGGGATGGGTGGAAGGTTTGGAGGAGGTTATGGAGATAGAGAGGAATGTAGGGTTTGGGGAAGGAGAGAGAGATAGCGAAGGGGGTAGGTTTGGAGGAGTATTGAAGCTCATTGTGTCAGATCAAACACTGACACGGAAACCTCCTGCTGACTCCCCTCCCTCAGCCTCACGGTGTCAGATCAAATACTGACACAGAAACCTCCTGCTGACTCCCCTCCCTCAGCCTCACGGTGTCAGATCAAACACTGACACAGAAACCTCCTGCTGACTCCCCTCCCTCAGCTTCACGTTGTCAGATCAAACACTGACACAGAAACCTCCTGCTGACTCCCCTCCCTCAGCTTCACGTTGTCAGATCAAACACTGACACAGAAACCTCCTGCTGACTCCCCTCCCTCAGCTTCACGTTGTCAGATCAAACACTGACACAGAAACCTCCTGCTGACTCCCCTCCCTCAGCCTCACGGTGTCAGATCAAACACTGTCACAGAAACCTCCTGCTGACTCCCCTCCCTCAGCCTCACGGGGTCAGATCAAACACTGACACAGAAACCTCCTGCTGACTCCCCTCCCTCAGCTTCACGTTGTCAGATCAAACACTGTCACAGAAACCTCCTGCTGACTCCCCTCCCTCAGCCTCACGGGGTCAGATCAAACACTGACACAGAAACCTCCTGCTGACTCCCCTCCCTCAGCTTCACGTTGTCAGATCAAACACTGTCACAGAAACCTCCTGCTGACTCCCCTCCCTCAGCCTCACGGGGTCAGATCAAACACTGACACAGAAACCTCCTGATGACTCCCCTGCCTGAGCTGGTGGATCAGTGTACCTCTACATTGAACAACACTTGGAGGAAGCACAGAGAGTGACAGAGCTGGCGGATGTATACTGGGTGGGCCATTTCAAAACCACCACCAAGGGGAGCTCAGCAGCAGCGTTGCTGATCGAGATGGTTGAGTTTAAAAGGACACAACTGCTTCACTGTGTCTGCACCGAGTCAGGGGGAACGACTGATAGGGAGAAACATCACCATCCCCCTCACCATCACCAACCTACCGGCTTCAGACCAATTGTTCGATGACCATATTGGGAACGGTGACTACCGCACACAGTATTTATGGAGACATTTTCCACTTTTTCATTGTGAAGACCCTTGTGTATATGTGACAACATCACTGTGCTCAACGGGGCAGATTTCCAATAGATTTTGGAATTTTGCACTGGCCTGTGTGAGGTGGTTCGGGTCATTACCAACAGCAGCAGAATTGTACTCCAGTATAATTTTCACTATCACTGCCTGGCATATACTCCACTGTATCCTGGCCGTCAAGCCAGGGATACACCCTTGATAAAAGGAGAAAACAGGAAGGCCTGACTATAGTAGTACCAAATACACCTCAGAATGAGATGAAGTTACAAAATTAGGCCACTTGCTCACCACATGGTATAAATAGCAAATGAGACACAGAGGTAACCAGTGAATCAGACCTAATCTCTACAATCCGGGTGAGTGGTGGTGGACAATCACACAACTCACTGGAGGAGAAGAATCCACCAATACCACCTTCCTGAATGATGGAAGGGCTTAGCACAACAATAGAAATCTTCGGCTGAAACATTCACAGCAATGTTAAGACAGAAATATCGATGGGATGATCTATTTTAGTCTCCTACAGATGGCAGTCTTCAGCTAATCCGACTCACTTTGTGTGGTATCTACAAACAGCTGGAGGGATTGGAGAATGCAAAGGCTATGGGCCATGATAATATTCCATTCCGGCTGTTCCTGCTGGGATACAGCACTGGAACCTACCTGACAATGTGGGAAACTATCCGGGTGTGTTCTGTAGACACACACACAAAACATTGGACAATCAGTGACTACCCCATTGCTCTAATCCGTGTCATTAATAAAGGGATGACAGATGTCATCTACAGTGGGATCAAGCAGCACTTCCTCAGTACTAACCTGCTCACTAAAGCTCAGTTTGGGCTCTCATCCCTTGGGCTCATTGAAGCCTTGGTTTAATGATGTACAACAAGAGAACATAGCTGAATTCGAGAGGTGAGGTGACAGTTACTGCACTTTTTACATGATCATAACTGCATTTGACCAAATGTCGTATCCAGGATTAGCGGCAAATAGGAATCATCTACACTGGTAGAAGTTACACCTGGTACAAAGGAAGGTGGCTGGGGCTGGTGGAGAGCAGCCATCTCAGCTTCGCTGCAGTTCCCCAGGGGTGGGGTTTCTGGGTAAGCCTGTAGATCAGAAATGTAAAGGTAGGACACCATACTCCTACTGGATGATAGAGACAACTGGCAGTAGTTTAACTGGACAGTCATCATACCTCAAGTAAGGGAGAGATTGAGTAGGCCAGTCCTTTAGTCACCCCAGGAATTGAACCCACACTGTTGGCATTAATCTGCATTGCGAACCAGTCATCCAACTGATTGAGCTAACCAAATCCTCACGCAGCTCTGTGTGGTAGATATTGAAATATTATTCCATTCAGATATGTTGTTAGACACCTTTGGAGCAGGTGGAACTAGAAGCAAGCTTCCTAGCTCAGAGAGAGGGACAGCATCAGTGAGCTGTAAGAGTGCTCTCTGCCCTAGGCCCTATAATTTTCAGCTGCTTCATAAATGACTGTAAAATCACAAGTGGGGATGTTTGCCAATGATTGGACAGTATTCAACACCATTCGTGATTTACTCAGATACTGAAGCAGTCCTTGTCCAAATGGAACAGGACCTGGAAATATGCAGGTGTGTGCTTAACAGTGACAATACCATTTCCATTACACATGTGCCAGACAACGATTACCTCTAACAATGAAAAATTGAAACACATCCTCTAACGTTCAATTCCACCACCATAACTGAACACACACCAAGCAATATCGCGGGGATTATTGTTAACCTGAACTCGACTGACCATATGATTTCATTACCTATTCCTGTGAAGGGCTTATACTGAAGCATTGACTCTCCTGCACCTCACATGCTGCCTGAATTGTTTTACTTTTCCAGCACCACTTTTTGACACATATAAATTCTTTAGCTACAAGAGTATGTCAGGGGCTCGAAATTCTGCAGGAATAACTCACCTCAAAATTTCCGAAAGCCTGTCCCCTATTGCTAAGACACATGTTTAATGTGTGTGTGAGTAAATACTTCCATTTACCTGTGTGATTGCAGGTTCACCCTTCAGCCACTGACGCTCAGTAGCAGCAATACCTGCCATCTACACGGTGCTGTGCAGAAATTTACCAAGGCTCCTTACAATGGACTTCTGAACCCCCGACCGTCGAGAAGGACAAGGGAAGCAGACACACGGGACCCCCACCATGTTCGCGTTCTGTTCCAAGCCATCTACCATCCTGATTGGGAAGTATATTGCCGTTCCTTCAGTGTGACTGTTTTAAGTTCCCTATCGATCAATAAATGCCGTCCAAATCACATTTCATGAATAAATTAACATAAAAATATTGTCTCGACCTGTTCAATGCTGGACACGGTTTTGGGTTTTGTGAGCTCAGGCTGGTTGGGTCCAGGCAGTACATTGCTTGTTGTGAACAGCTGAAGGGATATGATGTTTGAAACAATCTGTCAGTCTCTCAGAGGCATGGCCTTCATACCAAGCATCACAGACACTGGCATTCTCATCCCACATTACTGAGCTCTGAGATAGACAGAAGCAACTGAAAACGTACTCATATCTGAGTGGAACATGTTTAAACACACAGTGACATTGTTGCCACGAAAATTATTATGATGAATATTAGCAGGGAGAAAGTGAGGACTGCAGATGCTGGAGAACAGAGTCAAAAAGTGTGGTTCTGAAAAAAATACTGGGACGTTCAGGCAGCATCTGAGGAGCAGGAGTATCGACTATTAGTTAACAATATTAATACAAGGGAAAGTAATTGTGTATTTTAAAAGTCCTTATAATTAATAACAATTTGGTCTTGGGTGTGGCAATGAGACTCATCATTTCTATGCTAATTACTGTGAGTTTTCATCATATTGTTATTATAACAGTGTACTGAATAAATGGGTGAATCTTGTGCTTATTGGACAATCTAAATTTGGTATTATGAAAAGATATCGGACCTTCAGTAAAGAGACTTTACTTAATGGCTGTTAACGGTTAGAACAATGCTGCAACCATTTACACAGAGATTTCCAGCTCAAGTCACACACAAGGTTGTTTGGCTGGGATCACGCTGGCCATCAATGGAATTGCATAATTCTGTTTGGATACTGACATTGTGGGGCTAACATGCACTAGATATGGTTTATGAAGGATTCAATGCAAGATGCCATGTGCTGCAGGAGCCCACCACCTTTATAACACCTTCATTCAGGATCAGGGCCAAGGTGCAGAATTACAGAGTTTAGGTGGCACACCAGAAGAAATATACTTGCAAGACATGGCTGTTTACAGGTCGTTGTTATAAATATTGAACTGCGTCTGGACCAGCGCCATGTGCTAGTCCATTGACCAGTCTGCCCCACTCACATCTCCCTGTTGTTCAGGTATTTCTCTAACCGGTCTGTTGTGAGGGATTGTGTGAGTAACTGCCCAGCTCCAGTTTGGGAGCTCTCTGGACAGATTTTGGAGATGGCCAGTATTTTGGAGGTCGTGGTGGGGCCCAATAACACTGTGTCTGAATTCAGGCTTTTCGTCAAAGTCATTTTCAACAGCTTTGCTGCCTGCGAGATGGTGTGTTCACTGATCTGAACATGAATCGGCTGTTTACTACAGTCACTGAATTGTGTAATAGTTAGCTGTGCGCTCTGGTATTTCAATTATTGTTCACTTCAATTGTTTTCAACTGAAAAACAATGATCTTTGGTTTATTTTAAAATATGTAAGAAATAAAGTGATATTAAAACTTCATTACAGAAAATGTGAAAGTGACCTGGTATATATTTCCCATGCACTAATCAAGCAACAGTCAGATATTGTCTGTAAAGCAGGATTCTGTGAACAGGACTATGTCCCAGGCAACATCACCACCCTCGCTGGTAGGTTCTGTCCCACTGACAGGACACAGCCAGGCAGAGGGGGATAGCTCCTTGGTAGGTAGTCAACCTAGGGTGGCATGGTGGCTCAGTGATTAGCACTACTGCCTTATAGCACCAGGGTCCCAGGTTCGATTCCAGCCGAGGGCGACTGCCTCTGTGGAGTTTGCACTTTCGCCCTGTGCTTGCTTGGGTTTCCTCCCACAGTCCAAAGATGCACAGCCTCGGTGAATTGGCCATGGTAAACTGCCCATAGTGTTCAGTGTATCAGTCAGAGAGGTGTGTGTTCCTCTTCGGAGGGTCGGTGTGGACTGGTTGGGCCAAAGGGTCAGTTCCCACTCTGTAGGCAATCCAGTCTAATGATAGTGCTCAGCGTTGATGCTGGATCCTGTGGCAGCAAGACTACTTTGTGGAAGGTTATGGTGGAATTAACAAAAGGGAAACATATAATTGACCACATCGTCACTGATCTGCCTGCTGCAGATACACCTCTCCATTTCATATATCAGTAAGAATGGTCACTGCACAATGGGGAGCAAAGGGCTACCTTCACATTTTGCAGACCCTCCTCACACATGATATGTAGCCCCTTGAGTACTGAATGGGACAGACTTTATACAGATTGACTAACCAATAATGATGCAGCCAAGAGGTGCAGAGAGCCATCAGCAGCAGCAGAATCATACTCTGTATAGCTCATGCAGTCTGCAACTTCACAGCCAGACATATCTCCCACGTTACAGTAATCATCACGGCCCGACATACCTCCCACTGTATACTAACCATCATGGTCCAACATACCTCCCTCTATACAGGAACCATCACGGCCCGACATCCCCCCCATGGTACAGTAACAATCATGGCCCGACATACCTCCCACTGTACAGACCATCACAGCCCGACATACCTCCCACTGTACAGACCATCACAGCCCGACATACCTCCCACTGTACAGACCATCACAGCCCGACATACCTCCCACGGCCCAGTAACCATCACGGCCTGACATACCCCCCCCCCACTGTACAGTAACCGTCACGGCCTGACATACCCCCCCCCCCCCCCACTGTACAGTAACCATCATGGCCCGACATACCTCCCCACTGTACAGTAACCGTCACGGCCAGACATAACTCCCACTGTACAGTAACCATCACAGCCCGACATACCTCCCCACTGTACAGTAACCATCACGGCCCGACATACCTCCCCACTGTACAGTAACCATCACACCCTGACATACCCCCCACTGTACAGTAACCATCACATCCCGACATACCCCCCACTGTACAGTAACCATCACAGCCCGACATACCTCCCCACTGTACAGTAACCATCACACCCCGACATACCTCCCACTGTACAGTAACCATCACACCCCGACATACCTCCCACTGTACAGTAACCATCACAGCCCGACATACCCCCCCCACTGTACAGTAACCATCACACCCTGACATACCCCCCCCCCCCACTGTACAGTAACCATCACAGCCCGACATACCCCCCACTGTACAGTAACCATCACAGCCTGCCAAACCTCCCACTGTACAGTAACCATTACGGCCCGACATACCTCCCTCTATATAGTAACCATCACAGCCTGACATACCTCCCACTGTACAGTCACCATCACACCCTGACATAACTCCCACTGTACAGTAACCATTACGGCCCGACATACCTCCCTCTATATAGTAACCATCACAGCCTGACATACCTCCCACTGTACAGTAACCATCACAGCCTGACATAACTCTTACTGTACAGTAACCATTACGGCCCGACATACCTCCCTCTATATAGTAACCATCACAGCCTGACATACCCCCCACTGTACAGTAACCATCACAACCTGACATACCTCCCACTGTACAGTAACCATCACGGCACGACATACCTCCCACTGTACAGTAACCATCACACCCCGACATACCTCCCACTGTACAGTAACCATTACGGCCCGACATACCTCCCTCTATATAGTAACTATCACAGCCTGACATACCCCCCACTGTACAGTAACCATCACAGCCTGACATACCTCCCACTGTACAGTAACCATCACAGCCTGACATACCTCCCACTGTACAGTCACCATCACAGCCTGACACACCTCCCACTGGACAATAGCCATCACGGCATGACATACCTCCCACTGTACAGTAACCATCACAGCCCGACATACCCCCCCCCCCCCCCACTGTACAGTAACCATCACAGCCCGACATACCCTACCCCCCCACTGTACAGTAACCATCACGGCCCGACATACCCCCCACTGTACAGTAAATATCACACCCCGACATACCTCACACTGTACAGTAACCATCACAGTCTGACATACCTCCCACTGTACAGTCACCATCACAGCCTGACATACCTCCCACTGTACAGTCACCATCACAGCCTGACATACCTCCCACTGTACAGTAAGCATTACGGCCCGACATACCTCCCTCTATATAGTAACCATCACAGCCTGACATACCTCCCACTGTACAGTAACCATCACGGCCCGACATACCTCCCTCTACATAGTAACCATCACGGTCCGACATACCTCCCACTGTACAGTAACCATCACACCCCGACATACCTCCCACTGTACAGTAACCATCACACCCCGACATACCTCCCACTGTACTGTAACCATCACGGCCCGACATACCTCCCACTGTACAGTAAACATCACGGCCGGACATACCTCCCACTGTAAAGTAACCAAAACGGCCTAACATACCTCCCATTGTACAGTAACCATCACAGCCCAACAAAACTCCCATGTCGCGAGGGGCAGTTTTTAGCACTGCTACCTTACAGTGCCAAGGTCCTGGGTTCGATTCTGGCCTTGGGTGACTAACTGTGTGTCGTTTGCACATTCACCCTGGGTCTGCATAGGTTTCCTCCCACAGTCCAAAGATGTGCAGGCCAGGGGAATTGGCCATACTAAATTGTTAACTGTTTTAGTCAGAAGGAAATGGGTGTGGGTGGTTTACTCTTTGGAGGGTTGATGTAGACTGGTTAGGCCGAAGGGCCTGTTTCCACACTGTAAGGAATCTAATCTACTCTCCAAGGTTCATGTGAGGAATATGATGGAATAATCACTTGTCTGAATGAGTGCAGCTCCAACAGTACTCTAATCTGGATTGACTAGCAACAGGCAACTCAGTTGTGTGGGGAATATCCTGTCTCGCAAACTTGATTGATTATTTTGAGGAAGTGACAAAATTGATTGATGAGGGCATAGGGCTGGATGTTGGCCGTTTGGATCTTAGCAAGGCCTTTGATATGGTGCCTTATGGCAGGCTCAGACAGAAGTTGAAGTGAAATGGGATCAGCTGTCAGTTCGTAAGATGGATAGAGAACTGCTTGGTCATTGAAGACAGAGTAGTGGTGGAACAGTGTTTTTGTGACTGGAGATCTGTAAATAGATTGGCGGAGTTGCAGATTGTGAGGATGATTGCCAGAGAATACAGCAGGATATAGGTCAGCAGCAGACTTGGACAAAGAAAACACAGATGCAACTTTATCTGGACAGTTGTGACGTGATGCGTTTTAGAAGGTCTAATGCAGGAGAGAAGAACAAAGTGGATGGAAAAACTACTGATTGCATCAACATCTGAAGGGACATTAGTGTACAGCTCCACAGTTCCCGGAAAGTGGCAACTCGGGTGGATAGGGTGATCAAGAAAACTGCCTGCAAACTTGCAGACATGCATCAGAGCATGCAGTATGAACATTAGCAGGTCATATTGCAGCTGTAGAGAAACTTAGTTCGGGCACATTTATAATATTGGGTGCAGTACTGGTTGCCACATGAAGTTGTAGTGTTGGACAGGGTATGCAAAAGTTTTATCAGGATGTTGTCTGGTTTGGAGGGTATTAGTCAGAAGAAGAAATTGAACACACATGGTTTGTTTCCACCAAGACATCATTGGATATGGGGCTACCTGATAGATATTTACAAAATTATCAGAGACCTAGATAGAAGGACAGTTAGAGGCTTTTTTCCCCCAGAATAGAAATATCAATTACTCAGGACCGTATGTTTTAGGTAAAAGGGAGAAAGTTCTGGAGATATGACAGGTAAGGATTTTTTTTGCTGTTCCAGACAGAATGTGAAAGTGCCTGAAATGCACTGAAAGAGGGGAAGAAGCCAATATAGCAAGTTTTAAGAGGGATCTTGGCACAAGTATGAGTAAGTAGGGCATAGAATGACATAGAGGGTATTGGAGCAAAAAACTTTTGTTTTAACATTGGAAGGGCATCATGTGTCAGTGCGGGCTTGCTGGGCTGAAGAGCCTGTTCCTGTGCTGGACTGTTCTTTAAGTCAAGATTTGAGCGTGGGAGAAGCGAGATGCTCACTGAATGATTACTGATGATCAATAGCCACATTATTGTGGATCCCTCCCCCCCACTCATCAACTTGCAGCTTCATATCCTTCCCCACTGTGGGGAAACTCAATATGGAGAATTTGACATGAATGTCAGAGCTGGTACCTGGTGACTCCATCTCGTGGCTCTCTTCTGCAGACTTCTAGCCTGGACACCAATGTATCGGGGGACGCCGCATGAACAGAAGCTGCATGCACTGCACACCAACCAACGCTGGCATCTGTCACATGCCAGCCTCACCATGCCATCCCAGCACATCTCCGACCCACTAACAATACGCTTCTGTACTTCAATGCTGCCGCTCAGGGTGCACTGACAACTCTCATTGCAATGCTGCTGCAAGGACACTGCTCAGGGACACCCACCCAGCTCATGGGCTGTCCCTCTGGGCTGCTCATTCCGTATTTGTACACACTCACTTTGAGCTGACTTGAATGCTCACAGAATTATTGCCTTGCCTTACCCTGCCCTCAACAGTGTTTCCCCTCAGCCAAATCTACCAGTCTCACCCGCCTGCTGTATTGTCTTGGTGTTTAGCACAGACACAAACTCAGAAAGCTGAATATCATTGTCAACAGTCAGTCACGGTGCCCAGCAAAGTGAGTCAAGAGGAGTCTCAGATCCCTGTCCGGGAGTTTGGACACGGTCAGTCAGCCTCTTGTGGTTGTTAGGGTTAGGATCCTTCCCCTGTGAGGGAGTGAGGAGCTGAATATTTGGCTGTCTCATACCCCTCTTGGCTCTTTCTGTCCTATTGTGGGATAGTTCCTTTTGGAATGAGAGAATTATCAAGGGGTATTAGGGAGATGGAAGTGGTTGGTACAGCTGGTAGTGCTGGAACATTCGAGGGAAAGGTGGGGAGGTGTCCTGACTGAGGGAGTGGGCAGAACAGACACCAGACAGAGCTGGCGAGCGGGACAGAGAAGAGGTCAGATAGAAACAGAGAGAAGGTGCTGCATTCATTGAGAGTAGGAGAACATGGGTCTTGGTGGGAGGTGGGTGCAGTAACAGAGAGAGAGAGAGAGAGAGAGAGAGAGAGAGACACACACACACACACATACACACACACACACACACACATGGGGTGGGGGGGGCAAGGTCACAAACTGCAGATGGTGGCACTTACCCTGGTCACTGACACCCTTCCTACACTGTTGGGCATTCACCCAGAAGGCTGGCACCTCACTGGCCAATGGGTCAATCTGACAAGCTAGCAGGTCTGGTGCCATGGCTTCCCCTGCCAGTCATAGAGTCATAGAGATGTACAGCATGGAAACAACCCGTCCAAGCCGACCAGATATCCCAACCCAATCCAGTCCCAACTGCCAGCACCCGGCCCATATCCCTCCAAACCCTTCCTATTCATATACCCATCCAAATGTCTCTTAAATGTTGCAATTGTACCAGCCTCCACCACATCCTCTGGTAGCTCATTCCATACACACACCACCCTCTGCATGAAAAGGTTGCCCTTAGGTCTCTTTTATATCTTTCCCCTCTCACCCTCAACCTTTGCCTTCTAGTTCTGGACTCCCCGACCCCAGGGAAAAAGACTTTGTCTATTTATCCGGGAGGAAGATAATGTCCCTGTCCTGCACCATGCCATCCACCAGAACCTCAGGGGCTCAGCCACAAAGTGGGGCCCTCAGTTTACTACGTTCCCCAATCTACCCCCCTCCCTCCCTCCACAACCCCGCCGTCATGTCCAGGGCAGTTTCGGACTGACAATCTAAGAGTGTAATGACTTTTTAAAATGTCATCTGTAGCAGGGAATCCGGTGCATTCTGGGATATCTGGGCAGTGGGCAGTTTTTATACCGATAACAAAGCGGAAAATAATCATTGGGCTCGTATCAGATGAAAGAATGGACATAGAGGCAGGGAAGGTAGTTAATGAGGCAGATTCAGGATGTTGTTATTATGAGAACATTCACTTAGACCTACATAGAAAATAGAACATAGAACAATACAGCACAGAAAAGGCCCTTCGGCCCACGATGTTGTGCCGAACATTTGTCCTAGCTTAAGCACCCATCCATGTACCTATCCAATTGCTACTTAAAGGTTACCAATGATTCTGACTCTGCCACTCCCACAGGTAGCGCATTCCATGCCTCCACCACTCTCTGGGTAAAGAACCTATCCCTGACATCCCCCCTATAATTTCCACCCTTCACCTTAAATTTATGTCCCCTTGTAACACTCTGTTGTACCTGGGGAAAAAGTCTCTGAATGTCTACTCTATCTATTCCCCTCATCATCTTATCAACCTCTATCAAGTCACCCGTCATCATTCGCCGTTCCAATGAGAAAAAGGCCTAGCACTCTCAACCTATCCTCGTACGACCTATTCTCCATTCCAGGCAACATCCTGGTAAATCACCTTTGCATCCTCTCCAAAGCTTCCACATCTTTCCTAAAGTGAGGCGACCAGAACTGCACACAGTATTCCAAATGTAGCCTTACCAAGGTCCTGTACAGCTGCAACATCACCTCATGACTCTTGAATTCAATCCCTCTGCTAATGAACGCTAATACACCATAGGTCTTCTTACAAGCTCTATCCACTTGTGGAGACAAGCCCTCCATGAAACTGACAGAAATGAGATTGGCCAAGTCAAAAGATTCTTGTGCAGATTTTGTTGTGCAAACTATTGTAAGTTATATACTTAAAGAGAGAGAGGACCTATACAGGAGATTCACATCCTTAAAAGAAGCTGGGGAGAAAAATCCCCTGCCATGTTTGCTCATTGTCCATCATTTTCGGTTCCTCACTGAGTAGAGGCAAAGTGTCAGAGACCTGCTGATATTGTAGTTTAGTTTAGTATGAAGCAAGGGCTGAATGAGTACTTACAGATCGGAATTCTGCGTGTCAGGAAGAATGGTCCCTTAAAAAATGCCAGAGGAATCCAGGACTGTCAGTCTGAATTTCTGCAGGGAAAGCTGTGTGTAGTTAATCTGGCTGTTTAGTTTTCATGCAGAGACTTGTACAGTTGACGTGACTTACTCGATTTGATGAGCTAACACAGAGCAGATGGAAGCTAGGAGGTCCAGTTGAATGTATCAGCAACCTGGAGATGAGCAAGTCAAGTCATTGAGGGACAGCAATCAATAGAAAGAATACACAATAAATGAACTTACTGTCAGTGTGGACAGATCCTAGTATAAATACCTCCCTATTTCTCACTTTTGTTTGCTTTGACAAAGGGTCAGTTAGACTCGAAATGCCAGCCTTTTCTCTCCTTACAGATGCTGCTAGACCTTTCCATCATTTTCTCTTTTGGTTTCAGATTCCAGCATCCACAGTAATTTGCTTTTACCCTGAAGGTAGCCGGGCTCGTCGATAATCTAGATAAGGCAGCAAATGGCAGCATTTACTCTCTCAGATCAAGTGCAGAATGTAAGAGCAGGAAACTTATACTAGGACTGTATAAATAATTAGTTCAGTCACAGCCTGTGTGTTGCATGTAGTTCTGGTCACTATATCACATGGAAGGATGGAATTAGAATGGTGACTGTACAGGAAGAATGTGAGGATTGCAGATGCTGGAAATTAGAGTCAAAGAGTGTGGTGTGGGAAAAGCACAGCAGGTCAGATAGCAGAGTGCCAGGAGAATTGTCATTTCGAGCATGTTTCACTCTTGGAAATGGTACTGAAGAGATTTGTAATCCTGGGCAAGTGATAATGCAGTTATGATGAACGTTTGAAGTGGAGGATGCTGAGAGGAGATTTGATTAACCTGCAAATGTTATCAAGGGCCTGGATAGAGAGGGAGAGACTGTCTTGTTATTATTGGAGAGCTCAGTTACCAGCAGCAAATATTTAATGTAATTGGTTGAAATATTAGAGAAGTGGTGAGGAAAGTTGTTATTTCACCAAGAGTAAGGAAGGGATCTGGGAATCATGCATGGATGCGGAGTCGAGGCAGAAACTCTGGAAAATTTTAATGATGTGCCTAGATCTGAACCTGAAGTCATACAGTCTCTGTGGTACCATAACAATGATTGTTTTTGAAAGGATAATGCTGGGTGGTACCTTCTTTTTAGTCAGTGCAGACAATTTTGAGAGTACTCTTCTCTGTGCTGTAGAAATTTCTAATATTTAGACAATATCTAGAGAACCAATGCAAAGGGATCGGTGAGAGGACAGAGAGGAGTAGTATGTAAAATGGATTAGCATCACAAAAGTACTGATCACAGCCTTTATATACAACGCTGCTTCACTGTGGTGGCCTTTTTATCCTTCTTGTATAAATGCTGAAAGCCTTTGATTATACGGTTCTCAGTCTTGGTCACATTGCAGCCATATCTGTCTTGTTTCATTCTATTTGTTCGACTGTTTCATTGGCCTTGTTGAAGAAACATGAAGGAATTTGGGGATGACAGCAAGTACCAGAAACCATGAGGAATTAAATTTGGGAAAAGTTTACAGAGATAGGAAGGCGTGTGAAGACAGTGGGATATTACAGAGATATGGATTGTTCTAGGGACTGAAGGGCATTACAAGGACAAAGATAGTTTGAGGTTTTGGTTGAAATGAAAAGTGAACTGGATCAGCCAGATCAATATTTTGTCTACCGTAAACTTGCAAAGAGAAACGCTCCACAAACCTTGATGAAAATGATTTCCATGTCTGTCTGTATCAGAAAAAGAATACAACAGATGTGGGAGATGGTGGGAGGGCTGAGTGGTGTTGGGAGAAGTGGTTAATGCACACAAGGCCTACAGATAGAGCCCGCACTGTGACAGGTGAACTGATCTGTCCTACCATAGAGATTCGGTTCAATGATGCAGACTGAATTCACACCAGATGAAACAAGATTTGTTCTCATAAAATAATTTTCAATTGTAACATTTCAGGAAGTGAGAATTTAATCTTATCTGAGGCTGTGTTGAGTTGACCCTGGTCAAGTATTCCTACCTGGGATTTGTTGTCTTTCAGCAGTCACTTCTGCTGTAACAGTGTCAGTTCGGAGTCACATGCAGATATAGACACAGAATAGGTAAGTACATTTAGAACTGAACAAGCATTAGATATTTATAGATACTCGCATCCATTCTGGAAATGAGTCCCGCAATCAGATCAGGAAAATCCCATGCTCTCATCTATCCTGGAACTGATCTCCCAAATACGATTTGGAAGATTACAGATTCTGCCCAGCCTTTTCGGGGTCAGCTGCTCACACCTATTTCAGTATGGAGTCCCACAGTTAGAACAGGCAGATCCCAAACTCAATAATAGTCCCATACATTTTCAGTTTAATAGCATGTTTTCCTCTTCAAACTATAGCTAAACAGGCAAACCTCAGATTATTTTCTCTGTGCCTACAAATATCAGTCTCTGCAACATCCCTGATGTTCTGTCACCCTTCCCATCTCTGTAAATCCTCTACTTTCTACAAACAGTCATACATTTATGACATCCTGCAAACACAAAATCACTTCGGTGAGAACAGTTGCAACATTTTCAGTCTGACTTCATAACTGATCTTACTCATTCCTGGAAATACTCTTTTAGATCAGTTCTTCATCCTTTCCAATGTGTTCATATCAGTCCTATCATGTGACACCCAAGAATGTATATGATACTCCAGTTGAGGTCCAATGTGTTTGATGCAAATTCAACATCACCTCCTTACTCTTGCACAATCAATATTTATTCAGACAGGAACACTGTATGTTTTGCCTATGTTTAATGTCCTACAAACTTCATGGATCTTTGCACATCCTCTGTTCCTGTATGCCTGCCTATTTTATATTATCTTTTAATGTTCTTTTTGAAAAATTGCATTGACTTATATTTCAATATGCCAAACTTCATCAATCACCTCTCTAATCTTTTTAAGAAGTTGGCGATGTAAGTTTAGAGCTCTATAATGTTTTCCTCACAGTTTACAATTTCTTTAAGTGCTGCGTCAACTGTAAACTTTGAATGGGTCGCTGCACACCAGATGTACATAGTTCATACATATCAAAATGAATGAGGTCCCCAAAACTGAATCCTGCTGAACTTCACTGAAAATCTTTCTCCAGCCTGAATTAAAAATCTAGTGACCATTCCTCTCAATTTCCTACCCATCAGTCAATTTTGTTTCCAAATTGAACAGTCCCTTTAAATCATTCATTCATCCATTCATTCATGGAATAAATGTCACACATATCGAGGAAAAAAACCGTGAAACACGTTTGTTGCCTGTGCCAGAAAGATATTCGTCATCAATTTTGTACTTTTCTAGTGACAGAGTTTCCTCCTCTGTCACCATGGCTTGTGTGGGTTCGGCCACTTTGGTAAAGGCAGAGATGAAGTATTCAGCTCACACTCAGACATTCCCCTTCTTCTCAGTATAAATCCTCTCTCAAGTGTGGAATCAGCCTTACTTCACCTTTTTGCACGCTCCCTTAGAGGTGTGACAACTTTATATTGGCTCTCTGTTCCCTTATAAATCCCTCCGCTCTACCATCTCTACCCTCAACCTTCAGCATTTCTCCTGGTTCACAATATTGTTCTCTATCTGGCAGCTATTCAATTGTTCTTCTTCACCTTAACCTTTTGCTCCATTGTCATCGATGGAGCATTGGGTTTGCTTACCCTGCCTTTCCAGTGTGAGGAACTATTCCTCGACCTGACCCAAGCCATTGATGGAGCCCATTGTTCAATTTGTATTTTTCTGACCAATTTGGTGTTCCGGCCATACTTTCCCAGATTCATTCTTACCACAGTGAAGGCAGCTCCCAGTCGATTAATTTTTCTCAAACTTAGTCAATGCACAGCATTCTCTGCCATCATCCTGAGCATTATAATAAAATGATAATCGTACCTGAAAATATTCCCACCTGATACTGGATCCACTTTCCCCACCACTTTTCCAAGGTTCAACAGAACATGGTTCCTTGGGGTGGGCACATACTCCTGCAGTAAGCTCTCCTCCATGCAATCTGTCACTGCCCAGACACGGTCAGTATCCCACCTGTATCTAGATAATGCAAGTTTCTCAACACTATCACGTTGCCATCTCTGTATCCTTTTCACTAGTTGGCAGCCCACAGACGGTCCCTCACAGCATAACCTTATAATTTATTTTTAAACTAAAGCTCCAGCCAAATTCATTATGAACTTGAAGGCATCAACTTAATCACAGACTCATTAACTAACACTATCCTGAACCAATACTTCTACACTTCATCCTTTCCTTTCCTTTATATCATTTTTGAATACGTTATACTTTGGGCTCCACACATCAGGAAGGATGCATTGGACCTGGAGCAGGTCCAGAGGAAGTTCACAAGAAAAATCCAAGGAATGAAAGGCTTAACAGATGAGGAAAGTTTGAGGACTCTGGGACTATACGTGATGGAGTTTAGAAGGACAAGAGGAGATCTGATTGAAACTTACAGAATACTGAATGGCTTGGACAGAGTGGACGTTGGGACGATGTTTCTATTGACAGGAGAGACGAGTAACCAAGGGCACAGCCTTCGAGTAAAGGGAAAACCTTTTAGATCAGAGATAAGGGGAAACTTCTTCAGCCCGAGAGTGGGGAATCTGTGGAACTCATTGCCACAGAAGGCCATGGATGCAAGGTCATTGAGTAGATTTAAAACACAGATAGGAAAGTTCTTGATTGCCATGAGATCAAAGGGGGAAAGAAGGAAAATGGGCTTGAAAAACCGATCAGTCAAATGTGAATGGTGGAGCAGACTTGATGGACACAGTGACATTCTTGATTCCACGATCCTGGAATTACATTGACAGTCACAAAAACACTGACACCTTCTTCAATTTCCTGACTCCTCTGTGACTATCACCCCTCCTTCCTTCTCACTCCCCTCCTGAACAGTCAGGCTGCTTGTGGTGCCACAGATATGGCTCTGACTACATTCCTCTGAGCAGCCCGCATTTTCATCAGCTTCCAAACTGGGAAAATGAACGAGGAGGGCGCCTCACCTCCCCTCCCCACCAGGGTAATAATGTATACCCTGACCGTATCTCTTGACTGATCACCCATTCCCTTCCTTCTTACAGGCCGTTATGACAGCAGTGTGATCCCCTCCCTGTATGTGCGATCCACCTAACTCTCAGCGTCATAGATGTCTCACAGAATCTCCAGTCACAAACTGAGCTGCATGACCCAGTGTTCATCTCGAACACCAGCAGGGGCTATGACTTCCCAATGAAACAGAAAACGTTTCCCATTTGACCAACCTGCACTACCACAACATAAGCTGAAACGTGTTTAGTCTTACTCAATGAAATACGTTGGATAAAGTTAATATCAGAGGTATACATTTCACATGCATTCGCTTATCGGCCTGTAGCTGACTGAGATTCTTTATTATACTGATTCAGACTTTCAATTATGACTGATATTTCAGCCTTCAGCCCTAATTCCATGAAAGAAAATGCCATTTTGCAGCAAGTTACAGCAAGTAACGGTTTATTATCAGCAAATGAACTTTCATTTTCTTCTGTGAAGACCTCACAGGGTCACCATCTTGGTGACTCCCAGGGACGTGTAATCCTCCAGCTCCCACTCCACTCTACTCCCTCACAGCGTCACTGTCTCTGTGCCTCCCAGGGACGTGTAATCCTCCAGCTCCCACTCCACTCTGCTCCCTCAGAGTGTCACCATCTCTGTGACTCCCAGTATGACTAGGCCTCGATTATCAGTGCTGATTTATTTCCTCACACTTTGGTGCCTCTAACTCCCAGGTGTGAGTGAGCCTCAAGCTCCTGTTCAAAATTTCTCCATGACATGGTCACTCCCTCTGTGACTCGGTGCTGATTTTCAGCCTCCTGCTCTGCTGTTTCTACAAGTCCCAGTCGGCCTCAATCCTCACTGCTGATTTATATTCTCCCGCTCTGTGCTGCTCGGTCTCAGGTCCTCTCCCTTTGTGACTCCCAGGTAATTGCACTCCTCAAGCCTGAGCTGAGATTTATAATATCCCATTCCGCACTGCTCCTTCACAGGATTGCTGTTGTGCCTGGAAGACAGTGAAAAAGAGGAGGATTAGAAGGGCCAGAGAGTGTTACAGTAATTGAGCGAGCTGTAGGGGATGGAACGCACTATCTGGAGTAGGCAGACATGCAGTGCCTAAAGCAGGTTACTGGAAGATACAGGGAGGTTTGCAGGAACTGAATAAGGCAAAGGAAATAGAGAGTTTTTGTGCGTTTTTGACGGATCTTTGTCGAGTCTAAAGGGTTTTTTTGTGACTGCTTAGAGAGATAGAAAGACTTCAACGAATGCAAATTGACAGCCAGGAAGCATTGTAAGGTACTGGACACTGCTGGATGTTACAGAGTTAGAAGACTTATAATAACTGGGGGGATATAGATCATTGGAGCACTGGTGGTATTCAAGGACCCTCAGGATATGAGGAGGTGCAGAGAACGGGACCATTTCGAAACGATGGGATTGTAGGGGCTGGACAAGGTGAGGTGGATAAGGAGGGTGAAAAGTGTGAATTAAACACATCCAGCCACTGTAATTCATAGAGATTTAAGGAGGGGAACCTGTGCTGTAATTTGTGATATAGAGGGATACAGATACTGAGAGTTTACAATTTTAAAAAGGAAGAGTTGAATGCTGATCAGAAGTTTAAACAGAAATAAAAACAATTTGCAAGATCAACAGCACAGACAGGAATGGAGGAAGTGAGATATTGTGAGGAACTAGAAGAGTTGTACGGAGAGGAGTATGTCACCCATAATGGGAGAGCTGCATTGTCTGTCCGCAGTTACAGTGGCACATATGGGATAAGTTTCAGACATGAGGAGTGTTGGATCGCCTGCTGGAGGGTACACAGATAACAACAATTCCAACGGCTGCTGCAGTCACTCAAGAAGGCAGCTCACCACTATCTTCTCAGGGACAACTCCAAATCAATTAAGAAAATGCTGACTCAGCCAACAATGTATATGTCCGTGAATGAATGAAGGAAGGAATTTGTAGAAAAATTAACAAGCAGCACTGAGGTGACTCAGGAAGGCGCTTTCAGCAACCCTTCACAAACCCTGAACCACTATTCCCTGGAAGGACAGCAATTCCAAGTGCACGGGAACACCAGAATTTCCAAGGTGCCCTCTAAGTCATGTTCCATCCTCCCAGCAATGTGTCTGTCCCTACACCCAAAGGACTGCAATGGGTCAGGAAGACAGTTGACCACCACCTTCTCCAGGGAATTACAGATGGGAAAGTAATGATGGCCGAGCAAGTAATGACCACGGTACATCATTGAATTTTTAAAAAGGGAAATTCACAGACTGTTCATGTTCTCTTTGCTTCCTCCATACAACCCACATTCTCAGCTAATTTTGTGTCACCAACAAATGTGGAACAGTAGATTTTATCCGACCATCAAATCCATTTGAATTTAGTTGTACGTCAAGCACTCATCCATTCACTTCCACTTAATTTTCTGTCTATTAAAGAATTCCCAATCTATCCCAGTACATTCCCTCCAATCCCAACATGTGCCAATTTTGCTTATCCACCTCTTCAGTGGGACCTTTTTAAAAGGTTTCTGAATATCCCAATAAACCATTCCTCCCTTTTATCTACTCTGCTGTCTACAGCCAGACAGGAAAACAAAGCCAGCAGTGATTATGAAATGACATCTCGCTTTCAAAACAACATGCTGGCACTGTCAGAACACAGAGAGCAGATATAAAGGAGTCAGCTAATGACAAGTGGAGTTCCACAGGGATAAGCGTTGGGACCACACTGAACATGCTGTACATTAACAGTCTGGAGAAAGGATGTGAGGGGGTACGGGAAACAGATTTCCCAGAAAGATCCCAGAGATGAAATCCCAGAGTTGGAGATTCTGGGTCTACACTCGATGAAGTTTAGGCAGCGGTGGCAGAGTCTGATTCACACATACAGAATACTGAGGGACCTGGATAGAGTGGACGTGGGGAAGATGGTTCCATGATTCGGAGACTCGGGCCCAAAGAGAGAGCTTCAGAGTGAAGGGACGCCCCTTTAGAATGGAGATGTGGAGCAATTTATTCAGCCAGAGGGCGATAATCTGGGGAGCTCACTGCCTACGGGGGCTGTAGATCAGAAGGAATTCAGTGTATTAACTCAGAGATAGATAGGTTCTTGTCAGGGGTGTTGTGCCGGAAAAGAACTGCATGTCAGGCAGCATCCGAACAACAGGCGAATCGACATTTCAGGAACGGACTGATGAAGGGCTTTTGCCCGAAACATTGATTCTTCTTCTCCTCGGATGCTGCCTGACCTGCTGTCCTTATCCAGCACCACACTCTGAACTCTAACCTCCAGCATCTGCAGCCCTCACTTTCGCCTGATAGATCGGTTCTTAATGAGTAAGGGGATGAAGGGTTACAGGGACTAAGTAAGTGAAACAATTCCACCATCATCGAATAGTGGAATAGACTCGATGGTCCAAGGGACCTCCTTCTATATTTGATCAAACCTGACAGTGTGGACAACGTTCCATGGCCACCTCACTTAACCTGCACATCTGTGGGAGGAAACAGGAATACCTGGGAGGAAACTCACACAGACACAGGGAGATCTCCACACTGCCAATCGCCCGAGTCTGGAATCAAAGCTTGATTCCTGTTGCTGTGAGGCAGCAGTGCTAACCACTGAGCCACTGCGCTGCCTCCGTCCCATCGGGATGGGCTTACGGGCCGTGCTTATTCATCTGCTTTTGTATTGTGCAGTTATCATTTCTGCCATATCATTTACCATACATTCCAACACTTTCCTGATTATTACCGTCACCTCTGGGTTTCAGATAGACTGCAGAAAGCTACATCACAAAGTAACTTGGAAATTCTTGTGTGTAAATCTCAGAGCAGTAGTTTACAGAGTCAGCAGGTCATAGAAAGGGCAAATGGAATGCTGGGGTTGACTCCAAAGGGAATGGAGAATAACAATAGGGAATGCTTGTAATAGCTTTAGAGGGTTCCAGTCAGCTCACAATGAAAATAATGTGAACAGATGTGGGCCCCTATCTAGAGGGAAATGTTCTTGCATTGGAGGCAGCCCAGAGAAGGTTCAACAGACTGTCCCTCAAAATGGAGAGATATTGATGAGAATAAGTGGAGAAGGTTGAATTTGAACTCATGAGAATTTAGAAAATTAGGCAAATTTACTGATACATCGAAGATTCTTTGGTCTTCTTACAGGATCTGTACTGAGACATTGCTTCCCTGAGAAAGGATCTGTAACCGGAGATAAAGGCGAATGTAGGCCCTCGGGAAGCTTACAGAGAAGAGCAGGGTTGTAGAGACTGGAAGATGTTACAGAGTTGGTGTGGTTTGAGGTGACTGTTGGTGGTTAGAGATCAGACAGATTGTTGGGAATAAAAATGTCACAGAGAGGTACAGAGTTATCAGTCATGAAGGAGTTACAAAGATAGGGAGGGTGGTGTTTGGAGCTGTAGGGAGGGTTGTAGGGCCTTGGCAATACACTGATAAGGATGTTCGTTGGCTCTGCAGGCGTTTACTGAGTTAGGAAGGTTCGAAGGGGCTGGAACAGTTCAGAGCCAGGGAAATTGTAAGGATTGGAGGAGCCACAGATACTAAAGGTTGTAAGGCTGCGGGAGTTCAGACAGTTATTGAGGGCTATGAAAACAGGTTTGCAGCATTCCCATCCATTACACAGAGATGTGGAGTGCTGTTACGGAGCAGGTAAGAACTGGAGAAGGTGATGGAGATGAGTAGATGGATGGAGATACTGGAGGAGCGTACTTTGACAGGGTGGGTTTTATTTAGAGAGAGAGAGAGTTACAGATACAGGGAGATTTGGGGGACAGAAATACGGAATGCAAAGGGAGAGTTGCCAAGTCAGACAAAGAGAGAGTGTTTGAGGTGCTGGAGGGAGAGGAGGTGCAAACAGAGATGTGGATTGTTGCTGTGGCTGGAGAAGTACCCTGAGTCCAGAGAGACTTTCAGGGCCTGGAGCAGGTTATTGAGACAATGGCCTCCAGAGTCTGTGAGGACTGGAGTACGCCTGAAAGTTTGGGAGTGTTATAAATGGTGGAGCAGTTACAAGGTAGGCCTTAGAGTTGGGGAGTGTAATAAATGCTGGAGCAGTTACACGGAAGGCCTGACAGATGGGGAGTGATATAGCTCCTGGAGCAGTTACAGAGTAGGCTTGCCAGATGGGAGTAATATCACTGGTGCAGTTACAAAGTTTGGAACACGGGGAGTGATATCGCTATTGAAGCAGTTACAGAGTAGCCCTGGCAGATAGGGCGTGATAGAGCTGCTGGAGCAGTTACAAAGTGAGCCTGACAGATGGCTAGTGATATAGCAGCCAGAGCAGTTTCATAGTAGTCCTGACAGATGAGAAGTGACATAGCTACTGGAGAAGATACAGAGTTGGTTGACAGATGGCGAGTGATATAGCGGCCAGAGCAGTTTCATAGTAGACCTGACAGATGGGAAGTGACATAGCTACTGGAGAAGATACAGAGTAGGTTGACAGATGGGGAGTGATATAACTGCAGGAGCAGTTACACAGTTGACCCGACAGGTGAGAAGTGATATCGCAGTTGCAGCAGTTACAGAGTTGGCCTGATAGATGGGGAGTGATATAGCTGCTGGAGCAGGTGACAGATTTAAGGAGGGCTCTGGAGGCTGGTGTAGATTGCAGACATGGTGGACTGATGAACGTCAGAAGTTCATACCGACAGGGATGTCTGTGGCTGCATGAGCAAGGAACAGAAACAGTGAAGGTTTCAGTGTTGGAAGTGGATTCAGTGTGTGGGATAACATCGCAGAGGTAGGCGTCGCCATAGTGATTGGAGGAGCACACAAACGGAGGGATGCTATAGGATATGATGTTCCAGAGATAGGGAGTGTTCTAGCAGCTAAAGGAAGTTACAAAGATAGGCGCGGTTGTCGGGCTGCAGGAGGAATCAAATTGGGAGAGTTGGAGAGGCTGTAGAGATTGGACAGATGGGGAGTATTCCATGGTCTGAGAAAATTCCAGTGATTGGGAGATTGTGTAGTTTACACAGATAGTGGGGATAGTGGGGACTGACAGTGATACAGAGTCAGGGAGTGCGACACAGAAACATAGGAAAGAGGGGCAATTGTCGGCCATTCTGCCCCACCAGGAGAAGGTCAGCTCTGCAGATGCTGGAGATCAGAATCAAGAGCGTATTGCTGCCTGATCCACTATGCTTTTCCAGCATCCAAGGATCAGGAACATAGACGTTTTGGGCAGAGCCCTTCATCAGGAATGAGTCGGAAGGAAAGGATGGTGCACAGAGATAGGGAGGAATTGGAAGAATTGACCGCGAAAGTGAGGTTTGTGGTGATGGTTTTTGCGATTGGATGAAGTCAGTAATACAGAGGGGTGTAGACACTGGATGGTTCTTCAGACGGAAGGAGGTTACAGAAAGTGAAAACTGTAGGGACTGGGTTTTGGATACAGCAACAAAGAGGATGTTTCATGTACATGGATGGTTTTAGTGACCACGTGGTTACAGAGATAGGAAGGCTGGTAGTGACGGCAGGGGTAGAGTTATGGAGTAGTGCTGTGACGGGAGAAGGTCACAGCGATAGAGGAGATTGCAGACATTGGGAGGGTTATTGTGGCTTCAGGACACTGTACACAGGGAGGGCTGCCGGGATGGGAGCAGGTTACACAGGCAGGAAAGACTGGAGGGACTGGAGAAGTTTATACAGATAGAGAGGTCTGTAAGGATGGTGGATGAATTAGAGGCCATGTGGTGGTGTAGGATGGGAGGAAGGATTGTTATAGGGATTGAAGTTTACAGTGATATCATGTGCTGTAGGGGCTGGAGGAGGGTTCGCAAATAGTCGGATTTTACAGAGGATGTTACAGAGACAGGGTTGGCTGGAGGTATTGTGCAAGATGACAGAAAGAGAGATTATTGTAATGATGGGAGGAGGAGATTCCTGAGATTTGGCATGTCATCCAGTCTGAAGTATTTTACAGTGACAGGGAGTCAACATTGAAGTAGGTTTTATATATTCAAAGGGATTGTAGGGAGGGGGTGAGGTTACAGAGATAGAAACTGTTCTCAGAGTTAAAAGCATTCAAGGCACTAGCTCAGATGAGTTGGATTGAAGGGTCTGTTTCCTTGCTATATGACTCTATGGTGCGACAATAGAGAATGTTGGAGTGTAAATAGAGAACATAAAGATCCCAGTCTTCAATAGCACCTTCTCGTGGTCGGTCTGCTTTCCCCTCCATTGTCCTGATGCTCACTAAGACAGCATAGGCTTGGATTGATAACTGTGACACTCCCGATGCTGTCTCAGACAGGCTCTGTACAGCAGAGCTGAAAGTAATCCTCTCACAAATGATGGGGATTGAGCCTGGGAGCTTTATGCTCTGTGTTCACCCTTCAGCACTGTATCTATGTCATAGAACATAGAACATAGAACAATACAGCTCAGAACAGGCCCTTCGGCCCACGATGTTGTGCCGAACTTCTATCCTAGATTAAGCACCCATCCATGTACCTATCCAAATGCCGCTTAAAGGTCGCCAATGAATCTGACTCTACCACTCCCACGGGCAGCGCATTCCATGCCCCCACCACTCTCTGGGTGAAGAACCCACCCCTGACATCTCCCCTATACCTTCCACCCTTCACCTTAAATTTATGTCCCCTTGTAACACTCTGTTGTACCCGGGGAAAAAGTTTCTGACTGTCTACTCTATCTATTCCTCTGATCATCTTATAAACCTCTATCAAGTCACCCCTCATCCTTCGCCGTTCCAACGAGAAAAGGTCGAGAACTCTCAACCTATCCTCGTACGACCTACTCTCCATTCCAGGCAACATCCTGGTAAATCTTCTCTGCACCCTCTCCAAAGCTTCCACATCTTTCCTAAAGTGAGGCGACCAGAACTGCACACAGTACTCCTAATGTGGCCTAACCAAAGTCCTGTACAGCTGCAACATCACCTCACGACTCTTGAATTCAATCCCTCTGCTAATGAACGATAATACTCCATAGGCCTTCTTACAAACTCTATCCACCTGAGTGGCAACCTTCAAAGATCTATGTACATAGACCCCAAGATCCCTCTGTTCCTCCACCTGACCAAGAACCCTACCATTAACCCTGTATTCCGCATTCTTATTTGTTCTTCCAAAATGGACAACTTCACACTTGGCAGGGTTGAACTCCATCTGCCACTCCTCAGCCCAGCTCTGCATCATATCTAAGTCCCTCTGCAGCCGACAACAGCCCTCCTCACTGTCCACAACTCCACCTATCATTGTATCATCTGCAAATTTACTGACCCACCCTTCGACTCCCTCATCTAAGTCATTAATAAAAATTACAAACAGCAGAGGACCCAGAACTGATCCCTGCGGAACTCCACTTGTAACTGGACTCCATGCTGAATATTTACCATCTACTACCACTCTCTGACTTCGACCGGTTAGCCAGTTTTCTATCCAATTGGCCAAATTTCCCTCTATCCCATGCCTCCTGACTTTCCGCATAAGCCTACCATGGGGAACCTTATCAAATGCCTTACTAAAATCCATGTACACTACATCCACTGCTCTACCCTCATCCACATGCTTGGTCACCTCCTCGAAGAATTAAATAAGACTTGTAAGGCAAGACCTACCCTTCACAAATCCGTGCTGGCTGTCCCTAATAAAGCAGTGCCGTTCCAGATACTCGTAAATCCTATCCCTCAGTACCCTTTCCATTACTTTGCCTACCACAGAAGTAAGACTAACTGGCCTGTAATTCCCGGGGTTATCCCTATTCCCTTTTTTGAACAGGAGCACAACATTCGCTACTCTCCAGTCCCCTGGTACCACCCCCGTTGCCAGTGAAGACGAGAAGATCATTGCCAACGGTACTGCAATTTCCTCTCTTGCTTCCCACATAATCCTAGGACATATCCCGTCAGGCCCGGGGGACTTGTCTATCCTCAAGTTGTTCAAAATGTCCAACACATCTTCCTTCCTAACAGATATCTCTTCTAGCTTATCAGTCCGTTTCACACTCTCCTCTTCAACAATACAGTCCCTCTCGTTCGTAAATACTGAAGAGAAGTACTTGTTCAAGACCTCTCCTATCTCTTCCGACTCAATACACAGTCTCCCACCACTGTCCTTGATCGGACCTACCCTCGTTCTCGTCATTATCAGGTTTCTCACATATGCATAGAATGCCTTGGGGTTATCCTTGATCCTATCCGCCAGGGATTTTTCATGCCCTCTGTTAGCTCTCCTAATCCCTTTCTTCAGGTCCCTTCTAGCTATCCTGTATCCCTCCACTGCTCTGTCTGAACCTTGTTTCCTCAACCTTATGTAAGCCTCCTTCTTCCTCTTTACTAGACATTCAACCTCCCTCGTCAACCAAGGCTCCCTCACACGACCATTTCTTTCCTGCCTGATCGGTACATACATATCAAGGACACGTCGTATCTGCTCCTTGAAAAAGTCCCACATTTCCACCACATCCTTCCCTGACAGCCTATGCTCCCAACGTATGCTCCTCAAATCCTGTCTTACAGCATCGTAATTTCCCTTCCCCCAATTGTAGAAACTTCCTTTTTGTGCGCACCTATCTCTCTCCATAACCAAGGTGAAAGTCACAGAATTGTGGTCGCCATCACCAAAATGTTCACCCACTAACAAGCCCACCACTTGTCCCGGTTCGTTACCGAGTACCAAATCCAATATGGCCTCCCCTCTGGTTGGACAATCTACATACTGCGTTAGAAAAGCTTCCTGGACACACTGCACAAACACCGCCCCATCCAATCTACTTGATCTAAAGAGCTTCCAATCAATATTTGGGAAGTTGAAGTCGCCCATGACTACGACCCTGTGGCTTCTGCACCTTTCCAAAATCTGTTTCCCAATCTGTTTCTCCACATCTCTGCTGCTATTGGGGGGCCTACAATAAACACCCAACAAGGTGACTGCACCTTTCCTATTTCTGACTTCAGCCCATACTACCTCCAGAGGCAGATCCCCCTCAAACTTCCTTTCTGCAGCCGTTATACCATTTCTAATTAGCAATGCCACCCCCCCTCCTTTTTTACCACCCTCCCTAATCTTACTGAAACATCTGTACCCAGGAACCTCCAACAGCCATTCCTGTCCCTCATCTATCCATGTTTCCGTGATGGCTACAACATCGTAGTCCCAGGTACCGATCCATGCCTTAAGTTCACCCACCTTATTTCTGATACTCCTTGCATTGAAGTATACGCACTTGAGCCCATCTCTGTGTCTGTAAGTAGTCCCTGTCAGTGCTACCTTCTCCACAGCCTCCCTACAGTCTTGGACATCCTGACACACAGCTAGCTTACTTGCTGGACTACAAGTCCGGATCCCATCCCCCTGCCAAATTAGTTTAAACATGTCTTGAGGACCGACGTTTCGAGCTATTTAAATGCTCTCTGCTCTGTTCCCTGTGAATGATCTTACCTCACTGCAGGATTTGTTGAGGACTCCAGATTTCCCTGCCCTTTGTCTCTCTGGTTGACCAACCATGAGGTAATGGATGAGACACCCAGCAGTTGGGAAGTCTATTGGGTCCGGAGCTTCCTGAGTACCTCCAGGAGAGAGAGAATTAGACAGAACGCTAAATTAGACTGATGTAGTGAGGGTGACACAAGGAGAATGGTATTGAGTGCCACAGTGATCTGGAAAATCCGAGACTCCATTCCTGGCCTGTGCTGCTGCGTCTCTCTGGAGTGGAGAATGCTGTTGGCTCAGGATCTGGAGTAGCTGTAAGAGTGAGAGACACTGACAGAGGCAGCAATTAGACCCACACAGTGAGGGGTACTACATGAAGAGATACTGAGCGATATCACTAGAGTGCAGGAATGATTTCAGGATCAAGCAATGGGCATGATGAAAGGTTTTTGATTCATGGTGCAGTAGGATCAGTACTCAGTGACGGTTGAGCTACGAGTGGGAGAGGTGATGGCCTTGTGTTATTCTCACTAGACTGTTGATCCAGAATTTAATGCCGGTGTCAGCTCTAACCATCTAACTGCTTAACATCCTTTAAGGAAGGAAATCTGTTATCGACAGCAGGTCTGGCCGACATGTGACTCCAGACGCAGAGCAAGGAAGTTGACTCTGAACTGCCCCCTGAAATGATCCAGCAAGCCACTCAGCTCAAGGGCAGCTCGGGGTGGGAAATACATGCTGGTCAACCAGAGAGGGCAACATCCCATGAGTGAATTAAAAGCATCTCTGCTGGGAGCAGTGTCCTGGCCAGTCATGTTGGTAGTATATGGACAGGGCTTTAAACTGACAGAGAGGAGGCAGGGACAGGGTTCAGGTGAAAGGAGCTTTCCAAATCCATATAGAAAACATGAAGCATCGGAACAGCATGGAATGTGGCTGAAAACAAGCAGAAAGGAAAAGGAAGGGACAGAGTTTAACTAAAACTGTACATCAGTGAATTAGGCTGTGACAAGAAATTCTGGGAAAAAGTCAATTACAATGTTCTTTCTTTGGAATGAACAAAGTCTCTGCAATAAGGTAATGGACTTGTGACACAGAGATAAATAATATTTAGTCACCAGAAAGATGTGGTGACAGGAGAAACAAAAGGTGGAACATAAATATTCAATTCCACACATCCTAGAGGGGTCTCGGGAAATGCAGGATGGGTAACCCTGACAGTAATGGGTAACAAAGGCATTACAGAGAAAGCATTTGGCCTCCAATTATGCAGCTGAATCAGCCTGAATGCAAATTCTGGGCAACACGTGTCAAAACCACAAGCAGGAGAATGTTTCTCAGGCTGCCTGACAACATTTCATTGTTCAACACTGTCACACATTCAAATGAATTCCTGTATAATGCAAAGGCACTGCGATAATTTTGGGAGACTTCAGTCTTTGTCAAAAGTGATTTCTCCAAACTCATCTTGGAATGTTTTTGTTAGTATTTCTTTCAATAACACATTGTATAATCGGCCAGGGACGTGACTATCTCAGATCGACCTTTGGGTGATGACGCTGAGTGAAGGAGTAATGTCACAATGAGATATCCTCTGGGAAATTGTCGTATAGTGGAAGTCAGCGAGATGATGGATTTTTAAAGTGACCATAAAGCACCCCCTACAATCACAACCAAAGCCATTTATATGTGTTTGAGAGGAGAGCTGACCAAGGTAAACAGGGGAAAACAGTGAAGTGTATGGCTGGTAATGGACAGTGGAAAACACTTATAGTCAGAGAGATGTACAGCACAGAAACAGAGCCTTCGGTCCAACTCTTCCACGCCACCCACATATCCTAACATAATCTTGTCTTATTTGCCAGCACTTGGCCCAAATCCCTCTCAATCCTTCCTGTTTGTATACCCATCCAGATACCTTTTAAATGCGATAATTGTACCAGCCTCCACCACTTCCTCTAGCAGTTCATTCCATACACACATCACCCTCTGCCTGAAAACATTGTCCCTAAGGTTCCTTTTATATCTTTCCCCTCTCATCCTGAACCTAGGCTATCCGCTTCTGGACTCCACTACCTCAGGAAAAAAGACTTTTTCTGTTAAACCTATCCATACCGCTCTTATAAACCTCTATATGGTCTCCCCTCAGCCTCAAATAGCCGCAGTCCATTCAACCTCTCCAAGTAGCTCAAATCTTCCAATCCTGGCAACATCCCTGTAAATCTTTTCTGAACTCTTTCTATTTACACAACATCCTTGCGATAGGGAGGAGACAAGAATTGCATGCAATATTCCAAAAGTGGTTTATCCAATGTCCTGTACAGCGAGAACATGACCTCCCAACTCCTCTCCTCAATGCTTTGATCAGTAAATGCAAGCATACCAAACACCTCCTTCACTATTCTATCTACCTGCAACTCCACTTTCAAGGAGCTATGAAACTGTACTCCAAAGGTTCTTTGTTCAGCAACCCTCCCTAGAAATATACCATTAAGTGTGTAGGTCCTGCTGAGATTCGCTTTCCCAAAACGCAGCACCTCACATTTATCTAAATTAAACTCTATCTGCCACACCTCAGACCATTGGCCCATCTAATCCAGATTCCATTGTAATCTGAGGTAACATTCTTCGATATCCACTCCACCTCCAATTTTGGTGTCATCTGCAAACTTACTAACTACACCTCTTATGTTCACATCCAAATCATTTATGTAAATAACAAAAATAGTGGATCCGCCACCGATCTTGTGGCACTCCACTGGGCACAGGCCTCCAGTCTGAAAAACAACCCTCCACCACCACCCTCTGTCTTCCAACTTTGAGTCAGTTTTGTATCCAAATGGCTGGTTTTCCCTGTATTTCATGAGATTTAACCTTGCTCACCAACCTCCCATGTCCCATCAGGCCTCGTGTGTTGAAATAAATGCACGTTAAACCAGTAGTCTTTTCCCTCCCTTGACTGTGGCCCAGGATATCCAGAACAGGAAACTTGTTCTCGGTGGCTGACGTATTTTACACTGACTGGTCGATGGTACCTCTCTTACTCAGAGTCCCTGCCAACCTAGTTTAAACCCTCCCCAGGTAACACTAACAAATCTCCCTCGCAGTGATCCTGGTGCCCCTCCGTTTTAAGTCAAACCTGCTCCCCCTTGTACAGGTCACCTCTAACCCAGAAGAGATCTCAACAATCCAAACATTACCCCATCCCCCAGCTCCTCAGCCACACATCTATCTGGCCTATCTTTCAACTTTAGTCCTCAACGGGGCAGGTGGCACTGGGAATAATCTGTAGATCACTTCCCTTGAGGTCATCCTTTTAAACCTCTCACCTAACTCCTGATACTCATTTCACAGGACCCCATCCCATTGTCCACCACTGTCATGTGGACTGATGTGCACAATGACCAATGGCTAATAACCCTCCCCTTCAGAATGTTCATTAGCCGCACAGAGACATTCTTGACCCTGGTACCCGGAAGGCAGCACACTATCCTGGGATGTCTTCTGCAGCCAAAGAATCTCCTGTCTGCCCCCCTCACAACTGAGTCTCCTATCAGTATCACGCTCAATAGAGAGGATCTGGCAAACGTGGACTGGGAGGACTATCTGCAGTTGGGTCTATATTTGGAAAGTGGGAGTATGTTAAAGTGATACAGTGAGAATTCAGGGCCAATATGTTCCTGACGAGCGAATAGTAAAGGCAGAAAGTCCAGCGAATACTGATCAAGCGATATCGTGAGATTGATAAAGAAAATACAGTGTAGTAAAACCAGGCGAAGCCATCCAAAAGTTTAGGGACTGCAAGGGGGTCTTTAAAAATGAGGGGAAAACAATGTCCATAAAATATCCTTGTCAGATACTATAAAGGAAAAGCCACGCGGTATTTTATCAGTTTAGTTAGAATAAAGGGATTACTGGGGAAAGAGTGAGGCGTGGTAGAAACCAAAGGGACAATCCGTGCATGGACCCAGAGGAAGTAGGTGAAGTCTTCAAAGAATACTTCCCATCTGTATTCACACAGGAGAAAGACTTTGTAGCTGGGGATTTCAGTTGGGATGTTGAGGCTCTAGAACATATTAGGATCGATAAAGGGGCGATAATATATGTTTTCACAGGCTGGCCACAGGTGAAGTGTCAAATGAGTGGAGGATATCTCATGTGGGTCCTTTGTTCAAGAATGGCAGCAGGGGGGGCGAGAGGGGAAGGACGCGTGGTGGTGGGTTTTGATTGCATGAAACATCACAGCAAAACTAACAGAGGACATTCCTGTGGGATCACCCACTGTGTTGGAGGAACTGTGAAATAAGAATGGGTTATTACTTTGATACGACTGTACTGACCCTGAATAATCCATGGCAGACTGAGGAACAAAGATGTCGGGAGATCTCAAATATCAATCATAATAATAAGACTGTTATGGTAGGGTTTTTTAAACATTCCAAATCTAGATTGGCATTGCCACTATTCAATGTTAGGAACAGAGAAATTTCGTAATTGTGTTCCAGAAAACTCCCAAACAGTATGTAAATGACCCAACAGGAGAAAGGTGCAAATCCTGACCTCCCCTTGGGAAACAAGGTAGGGAAAGGCACTGAGGTTTCATATTATATTAGATTACATTACATTACAGTGTGGAAACAGGCCCTTCAGCCCAACAAGTCCACACCGACCCGCCAAAGCGCAACCCACCCATACGCCTACATTTACGCCTTATCTAACACTACGGGCAATTTAGCATAGCCAATTCACCTTATTTGCACATCTTTGGACTGTGGGAGGAAACCGGAGCACCTGGAAGAAACCCACGCACATACGGAGAGAACGTGCAAACTCCACACAGACAGTCGCCTAAGGCAGGAATTGAGCCCGGGTCTCTGGCGCTGTGAGGCAGCAGTGCTAACCACTGTGCCACTGTGCCGCCCAAAGGGGGAACGCATTTTGTTAAAGTGACCACAATCCTATTAGTTTTGAAAACAGCAATGGAAAAGGACAGGCCTGGTCCACAAGTTCAAGTTATAAAGTGGGGCCAGCCCAATTTTGGTCGTATCAGCCAGGAACTTTCAAAAGGTGATTAGGGGGTCTATTTGCAGGGAAAGAAAAGTCTGGCAAGTGAGAATACTTTAAAAGTGAGAACAATTGAGCGATCAGTGCCAGCATGTTCCTGTTTGTGTGCAGGTCAATGCTGACAGCATTCGAAAACACTGACTGTCTGTTGAGGGTCTGGTCAAGGAAAAGGGGCCACATGTCAGGTATAGCCAGCTGGATCAAGTGAATCCCTGAGGATGACAGGGGCTGTAGGAGTATACTTTGGGTGGAAATCAGGAATGCAGAAAGGGGATATGAAATAACTTTAACAGAGAAGGATAAGGAGAATCCAAAAGTGAGTGTATAAATATATTAAGAGCAAAAGAGTAACTCGAGACGAAATGGGGGCCCTTAAAGATCAATGAGGCTATCAATGTGTGGAACTGCAGAATATGGCTAAGACCCTAAACACATTTTGCACTCAAAAACTTACTGTGGACAAAGACTGGGCAACTCGGGGAACAAGAGTAATACGTTAGACCACAATTGGAGTATTCTGCAATTCCAGTCTCCCTGCTATAGGAATCATGTTGTGAAACTTGAAAGGGCTCAGAAAAGATTTACAAGATGTTGCCAGGGTTGTTGCTGAATAAGCTGGGGTTATTTTCCCTGGAGCATCAGAGACTGATGACCCTCCAGAGGTTTATATAAACATGAGGGGCATGGATTGGGTAAACATTCAAGGTCTTTTCCTATGGGTTGGGAAATCGAGAGGGCATAGATTTGAGATTAGAGGAGAAAGGTTTAAAAGGGACCGAAGGGATAACTTTTTCATGCGTACGGGGATGTGGGTATGGAACAAGCGGAGGGAGAAAGTAAAAGAGACTGATACTATCACAACACTTAAAAGGTATCTGGATGGGTATATGAATAGTCAGAGTTTAGCGGTATATGGGTCAAATGCTGATTAATGGGATGGATTTGTTTAGGTCTTCTGGTCAGCCTAGACGAGTTGGGGACTGAAGGGTCTGTTTCTATGCTGTACTTCATTACGACTTGAAAAGAGTGCATGTTATAGAAGAGGTGGTGCTGGAGGTTTTAAAACACAAAGGTATGGAAGGCCCCAGGACCTGATTAAGTGTATCACAGGACATTGTGCGATGCTAGGGAAGAAATTGTGGAGCCCCGAGCAAAAGTATTTGTACCATTGACCGCCATATGTGATTGGCTGGAAGGCTGGAGGTTGGAATCATGGACAGTGAAGGAGGTTTATTGAGATTACAAAGGGATCTTGATGAAATGGGTGAATGGGCTGAAAAACTGCAGTTGGAATTCAATCTGAATAAATGCGAGGTAATGCATTTGGTTAAACAAACAAGGGTAGAGCTTATACAATTAATGTTAGGGCCTCAGTTAGTGTTTAGAGCAGAGGGACCTCTGGGTTCAAGTACATAATTCTTGAAGTTTGCATCACAGGATGGAATAGACGGTGCTTGGAAAGCCTGACTATTGCTCAGTCCATTGCGTGGAGGGTTTGGGACGTCATGTTGAGATTGTACAGATACTAGTGAGGCCTGTTCTGCAATACTCTGTCCAGTTCTGGTCGCCCAGTTATAGGGAGGATATTATTAAGCTGAGGGGGTTCAGAAGAGATTTACCAGGATGTTGCTGGGTATGGAAGGCTTGAGTTCTGAAAAATGGCTGGATAGGCCGAGTGTTTTTTCACTGGAAACTGGAGAATGACCTTATGGAAGTTTATGAAAAAGATGAGGGATATAGATAGAGTTAATGGCATTTGCTTTTCCCAGAATGGGGGAGTCTCAAGAAGAGGGGACACATTTTTAAGGCAAGAGGACAGAGATGTTCCAAACAAAATGTTCCAAATAAGAGGCACATTATTATGCAGAGGGTGGTTTGTGCGTGGAATGAACTTCCTGAGGAAGGGGTGGATGTAGATACAGTTTCAACGTTTAAAATACATTTGGATAAGTACATGAATAGGAAAGGTTTGGAGGGATATGGGCTAGCAACAGGCAGCTGGAACGAGTTTACTTTGAGATTATGGTTTGTTTCAACTGAAGAGTCAGTTTCCACGCTGTACGACTATGACAAGAATATAGTTTTGTTCAATTATTTAAGAAAGGCTGTGATGGAAAGCCATGGAACAAAAGACCAATTAGCCCAATATCAGTGGTGGGTAAGTTGTGGAAGTGACTCTGCCAGACAGGAGTCACATGCATTTAAAAAGGCAAGGATTGATGAAAGATAGTCAGCACGGCTTTGTGCAGGCAAAGTCAGGTTTCACTAACTTGATTGTTGTTAAAGTGGTGACCATACATTATCTACACAAAAAAAACAGGACCTTTGACAGGATTTAGCATGATAAACTGGTTTGTAAGGTTAGATCACATGGGATCAGGGAGAGCTAGCCGTCTGTACACAAAATTGGCTTGACAGTAGGAGACAGGGTGATGGGAGAGGGTTGTTGTTCAGACTGGAGGCCTGTGACCAGCGGTGTGCTATAATGATCAGGGCTTGGTCCACTAATGTGTATCATCTAAATAAACGATTTGGTTGAGAATATAAGAGTCGTTGTTCCTAAGTTTGTAGATGATCAAATTAATTTTATAGTGGGCAGCGAATATGGTTACCAAAGGGGATCTTGACCAACTGCGCCAGTAGACCAATGAACAAAACGTAGAGTTTAAAATCAGGTGTTGGATCTGGTTAAGACAAACCAGGGAGAATGATCACGGTTAATGGTAGAGCCCTGGGCAGTGTTGTCAAACAGAGAGAGTCCAAGGGGTGCAGTTACACTATTCCTTGGAAGTGGGATCACAGATGGACAGGATGGGGAAGGCGGCATTTGGCACACTTACCTTTATGGATCAGAGCATTGAGTACATAAGTTGGAGACCTTTGTAACATTGTCCTCAATATTTCCCTTGGGCAGAGGTTGATCTTATAAAGGTTTATATAACCATGCGGTCCATGAGGAAGGTGAATAGCCAGGGCCACATGGAAGAAACAAGAACAATTACAACATGGAAAAGACATTTGGGCAGGAACATGGAGAGGAGAAGGTTTGAAGGGATATGGGCCACATGCAGGCAAATGAGTCTCGTTCAGTTTGGGAAACCTGGTCAGCATGGACTAGTCAGACTGAGGTTCTGTTTCCATGTTGCATGACTCTGTATCAAGTTACTGGAAGAGGAGACAATCTAGGTAAGGCATGTTTTAGACACTGAAGCAAGTTACAGCGATAGGGATGGTAGTCTGGAATGCAGTTCATTTCAAATATGGGGAGGGACTATACGGAAGGGAGGAGGTTCAAGAGATGGGAACTAATGTAGGAGTTACAAATTATTGAAGAGACTGGTCCATCATACATGCCTCAGGCGACTGACTGTGTGAAGTTTGCACATTCTCCCCGTGTCTGCGTTTTCTCTGGGTGCTCTGGTTTCCTCCCACAATCCAAAGATGTGCAGGTCAGGTGAATTGGCCATGCTAAACTGCCCGTAGTGTTAGGTGAAGGGGTAAGGGTGGGTTGCACTTCGTGGGTCGGTGTGGACTTGTTGGGCCGAAGGGCCCGTTTCCACACTGTAAGTAATCTAATCTTATCTAATGCCATAGACACAGTGTTGGAGAGGGAACACAGAACTGAAAGATCTCAGGCAGCATTCCCACCCTCTTGTGGGACGTCTGCTTTCCCCTCTGTTGTACCAATGCTCACTAAGACAGCACAGGCCTCGATTGATAACTCTGAATTCCCGATGCTGTCTCAGTGCAAAGAAAGTTAAAGTAGGAGCAGTGATTGAGCCTGGGAGCTGGGAAGTCTATTGCGTCAGGAACTTCCCAAGTAGCAACTGGAGACAGGGAAATAGTCAGAATGGGAAATTAGACTGATGCAGTGAGTGTTACACATGGAGAATGGCCCTGAGTCCCACACAGATCTGGAAAATCCAAGTCTACATCCCTGGCCTGTGCTGCCTCGTCTCTCTGGAGTGGAGAGTTATGTTGGCTCAGGACCTGGAGTAGCTGCAAAGGCTCTGCACCTCCGCATTTCAATACCTCAGCAGGGAGACCGTCTGCTCCAGCAGCCTTGTTGTTCTTGAACTGGCATTAAATCCTAATGGAAAATATTTGTTCAGTATCTCCCCCATCAGCAGTGATTCCACACAGACAGCCTCATTGACCTTTCAGCGGCCCGATTCTCTCCCGAGCTAATTCTTAGCCCTTGTTGAATCTTGTCAAAATGCTTCTGAAATTTCAAATATCCCTCTAGTGCTACTAGCCTCCCCCAGATTTAATTATTCTACGATTTATGGTCACACCAAATTATAGAATGCAACAAATTTAAAAATATTCCCCTTTTATAAAATCATGCCTCTCCCATTGTTTCTAAGCGTCCAGTTATCATTTTTTTGCCATATCCTTTATAACACATTCCAGCACGTTCCCGACTTACCTTCAGGCTAACACCGTTTGGTTTCAGACTGACTGCACAAAGGATTTTGGGAATCCTTGTGGAGCATTCTGTAAAAGGTAGTTTACAGTGTCAGCAGGTAATAGAGATGGCAGATCAAATGCTGCCATTTATTACAGAGGAAATGGAGTCTAAATATAGGGAGGTCGATTTAAAACGATGCAAGGTACAAGTCAAACCACACCTAGATTGTAATGAACAGTATGCGTGCCCTAAGAAAAGATATTATTGTATTGGAGGCAGGCCAGGGAAAGTTCTTTCGGCTCATCCTGGAGATGGCGGGATTGTCCAATGAGAAGAGGTGGAGTAGATTCACCTTGAACCTAATGGGGTTTTGAAGAATGGGAGATAAATTGAATGAAACATCCAGGATTCAGAGGGGCTTTGACAAGGTAGATGCCGTGAAGTTAGAAACTCGAACAGTACAGTAGAGTAATAGGCACTTCGGCCCACCATGACTGTGCTGACCATTGTGCTATTCTAAACTAATCCCTTCTGCCTGCACATGGGCGATATCCCTCTATTCTCTGCCTGTTCATGTTTCTGTCTAAATGCCACTTCAAAACTTTGCTCTCATTGCCACCTCTCCCACCTCCTGAGCAGCTTCCACCCTCTCGGTAAAGACAACTGGCCTCATTCATCTCACTTAAAACTTCTCACTCTCACCTTAAACCGAGGTGCCCTAGTATTTGAGATTTCAACATTGGAAGAAGGATTCCAATTATCCACACTATCCATTTTTTTTATTTCAAAATATACTTTATTCATGTAAATAAATCTTTGGTACTTGTACAATTTTCCATGTCGTTCATAGTTATATACATTGCATGTCTTAACATTACAAAGAACAGATTGAATTAATCAAATTCACAGTTATCCTATTAACAGTTACCTTTATTAACTATCCAGTCTCTTGGAACCCACCCACTGAGTGGGTGCCCTGTTATATGAAGCAAATGAAACTTCTTTAACTCCCAGTTTATGGGGTTACCATTGTCCATTTGACTGTCCTGTCTCTGGGGTAGCTTGTCTACATCCCCATGGTAAGCACGAACTGCTGGACCTTCGCTGGGCTCAGGTAGCTATCCAGCTCCTCATTGGGGTCATTTACCCACTCTGGTGTCATTGAGCCAAGGCAAGGGTCCTCACTGTCTAGTTCTGTGTCTGACAATGGGACTGTCAGAGGATCACAGCTCTGGGTTGCCTGTAGTTGTGGGGCAGTGGGTACCCCCTGGTTCTCACTGGGTGGAGGGTGGACTTCGGGGGTTGGAAGGAAATGCCCTCCTCTTTACCGATGGCGCTCTGTCTCTTCTTCTGGTGGTGATGGCCTTCTTTGCGTCCATCTTCCCCCTCCAAAGAGCTGGCCATCCCTCCCTCGTGTAGCTGTCTTTTCCCCTTTTGGTGGGAGGCTTCGGGGACCTGGCAAGATTTCCTCTTCCTGTTTTTTTTCTTATTTTTCTCTTTCTTTTTTCTCTCTTTTTTTTTCCTTTTTTTTTAAACACCCGAGTGGCCAGTGACAAGCACTGCCCTTTACATCAAAAATCCCATGTTTATTTTTCTTTTCTTTTCTTTTTTTTCCACACTACCGCCTAAGTGCGGTAGTGCTTATTTTTTCCCCAGCACCCATGGTGTGTGTGTGCAGGTGTCAGACACAGTGAAAGACACAAAATGCACCAATCTTTATTCAATTTCCACCAGCAGGAACTCTTCCTGTTTTTAACAGGTATCCACTCCTCCGCCTGCTTGATTACCTCCTCCTCCATTTCTTCCATCTGCCCGGCTAGAGCTAGGATCAGCTGCTGTGTCTCTCCGCTGGCTGCCGCCTCCTCCACTCCAGCCTGTTCTTCTTTCTGGGTGCCACCAGACTCCGTTTCCCTGCTGTCCGGGTGGACCTTACTGGTCTTTGGGGGTCCACGTCTCACATTGCTACCTCCCGCCATCAGTGCGTAAGTGGGACCCCCCCCCCGCCCCCGCCCCCGCCCCCGCCTTGGGCAGGTCTTATACATGCGGCCCGCCTCTCCGCACAGGTTGCAGCTCTTTTCTTCCTGACAGTCCTTAGACAATCCGCCGCAATGTGTCCCGACTTCCCGCAGGTTCGGCACACTTTCGACTGCCCTGCATATGTCAGGTAGCCTCTGCTCCCTCCAATTGCGAAGCTCGAGGGTGGGTGGAGGATGTTCCCACTATCATCGGCCCTCAGAGTTACCCTGACCTGCCGCTTACTGCTCCAGATCCCAAAGGGGTCGATCACATCAATGGCTTCTCCCTCAACTTGGACGTACCTTCCCAGGAAGGTCAGGACATCAGCCGCTGGAACCTAGGGGTTGTACATATGGATTGTAACAACCCGATTCCTCTGTGCAGGAAGCACACACAATGGGGTCGTCGACAAGATGGAAAACAGCGGCTCCCCTTCCTTCTCCTCAAAGACCTTCACGCTTCTGAAGGTCACATCAAAGTAGCCTGCCCCAGGGAAATCCTGCAGGCAGTACACGTCCGCTGCGACGAACCCACAGCATCCCACCAGTACCTTTTCAATAAATAGGGTGCGGTCGAGTGGTGTACGATCCTCAATCTTCTTCACAGTCACCCTGACTGTTTCGAACCCCCTGCCCAGGGCTGCGGGCAGCTGTTGTGGCCGTAGCTGTGAGGTTGGCTGGTCCCTGAATTGGCGTTAGGCTGAAGCCAGCATGAAGATCCACCAAGAGCAGGACAGCACAACCAAACGATCCTCCAACGTCCAATCACGATCCAGCGATGATCTCTGCACTCTGACTCGCAACTCGACACCAGTCCTGATAAGAACAGATAATCAAAGCACAGACTTCAGGTCATCAAACTCTGCTCCAGAGTTCGTCCACTATCCATGCCTCTCCTAATGCTATATATCTGTACCAGGTCACCCCTCAGCCGCCGATACTCTCGCAAGACAATCCAACTGTGTCCAAACTCCTTACAGTAAACACATTCTCATCCAGGCAACATTCTGGTAACCCTCTGTTGCATGCTCCCCAAAGCCTCCACATCCTTCTATAGTGTGGCGATGAGACCTACACACAACATACCAAATATGGCCGAATGAAGTTTCATTCAGTCACAACATGACATGCAAACGTCTGTACTCAATACTGTGACCAATGACAGGAAGCAAGCCATACGCCTCCTTTGCAACCACATTCTGCTGTGTTGTTATTTTCAGGGAGCTACGGATTTGCATCCAATGTCGCCTGTTTTATCAATGTTTCCAATTAGTCAATTAGTGTACTTCTCTCTTCCATTTGACTTCGTACATGTATCACTTCACACCTGTCCCGATGAAATTCGATTTGCCACATCTCTGCCCAGCGTTCCAGCTGATCTACACACCGCTGCAACCTTTAACAGTCTTCCTCACTATCCACAATTCCCCTAACTATCCCTAATCATTACATGCCTTTCCAAATGTTAGTCTGCAAAATTACTAATCAAACTGCTGACCTTTTTCATCTTATTCACAGAGATAAATTACACACAGATATTGCAGCACTGATCCTTGTGAAACATCATTGGCCACAGACATCCAATGAAAAATTCACTACTGCACATGCCTCTGTCTACTATCACCAAGAAAATATTGTATCCAACTTACCAATGACCATTGATTCCATGGATTGTGATTTGATCTTCCAGATTTTCCTTGCTATTTGAAAGTTGTCCATTCAACATGACTCTATATTTTGATTCCCAGATTAAATTGGCTGTCTCACTAATCCACTGACTGCGTCCTTTCTTCACAACAAAACAGGACCTTGTTTGGTTTTTTTTTACTGATCCTGCCTAAATCCCTACAATCCCTCAATAATCACATTACTGTCATGGTCATTCTGCAGCCACATCTCGACAATAACAGTTCGATCATATCTGTCCCCTTCAGTTAATGCTGTCATTCCATCTGCCTTGTTGCAAGTGCATGGCGCATGTCACCGAGAGAGGGCCTTTAAGGGATGGATAGAGGTCACAAGAGCTGGAGAGATGTTTGGGAGTACAACGATGTTGCAGGGTTAAGCAGAGTTGCAAACGTTCAAGGAGAAAACATTTTATTGTTTGAAGGAAGTTAGAGAGATAAAGTGTCTTTGATTAGAATCCAGAGATAGGGACGTGTATAGGGTTGTGGATCGTTACATGGACTACACTGATCAGGGTGTAGAAACATTCGCATGATTCCAGGATGTGGTACTTTTAGTAACAGTTGTGGGATCTGGAGAATATCACAGTGATAGGGAGGATGGTATGGACTGGAAAATATTACAGGGAAAGGGAGGGTGGTATGGACTGGAGAATGTTGCAAGTACATGGAAGATGGTATAGACTGGAGAATGTTGCAGGGATAGGGAGGAAGTTGTGGACTGAATAAACTTGAAAGGAGAGATGATTTTATGCTCTGGTATGTATTTCAGAGAGAGTGAGTACTGTGCATGCTGCAAGTTACGACAGGGATAGGGAAGCTTGTAAAGACTGGATGAGAGAGTCATAGAGAGGCTTGTGAGAGACCAGATTCACTTATGAGCATAGGATGTGCTACAGCGAGCAGAGCCTTTTGAAGATATAAATGAGAATACAATGGCCACAAAGCAGTCAAACCAATACATAGGTATATAGGAACTGAAGGAATTGAAGAGATTACACAACTGGGAGTGTTGTATGCAGTGGAGTAGATTAAACTGATAGGGATGGCTTTAGAGACTCAACAACGTTAGGAAATAATGGGGGTTGCAATGGTGAGAGCAGGTTTCAGCACGTTGGAAGATATAGACCTGAAGGAGATTTCACAGATAGCGATGGCTTTCAGGTCTGGTGGGGGCTGCAAAGTAAAGGGGATTGTAAAGACTGGAGGTATTTACATAGAGAGGGAGAGTATTAGTGATTGGCAGAATTCACAAAAACGCGTCTGCAGGACACGACAGAAATCAGAAGGATTGGATCAACTTGATGGTGTACACAGGCAGGAAAGCCTGTGGGGGGTTGGAGCAGCTCACCATGATGGGGAGGGGCATGGAGACTGGAGATGTTGCAGAAAGATTAATATGTTTAGTGCTTTAGAACTCCACATAAGTCTGTCCTGGTTCCTTCTTTATGTTTCTGAACAACTGTCGTTACACTTCTGGTACTAATCCATAAGCACATAAAATAGCCTGTTTGACATGTGCATAATCTCTTGACCACTCATGAGACAGCGCTGCAAATACCTCACTGGCTCTGCCTAATAGCTTAGACTGAACTAGTTTTACCCACAAGACCTCAGGCTACTCCATCGGTTGATCCAATTTTTCAAATGAAATACAGAGGTCCTTGAAAGTAGAGTCACAGGTCGATAGGAGAGCAAAGAAGGCACTTGGTATGCATTCCTTTATTGGTCAGAGTATTGAGCACAGGAGTTGGGAGGTCATATTGCGGCTGTACAGGACATTGTTAGGCTACTTTTGGAATACCGTGTACAATTCTGGTCTCCTTCCTATCGGAAGGATGTTGTGAAACTTGAATGGGTTCAGAAAAGATTTAAAAGGATTTTGCCATGGGTGGAGGATTTGAGCTACAGGGAGAGGCTGAACGGTGTGGGGCTGCTTTCCCTGGAGCATCAGAGGTTGAGAGGTGACCTTATAGAGGTTTATAAAATCATGAGGGGCATGGATAGGGTAAATAGGCAAAGTATTTTCCCTGGGATTGGGTATCCAGAACTAGAGGACATAGGTTTAGGGTGAGAGGGGAAAGATATAAAATAGACCAAAGGAGCAACTTTTTCACACAGGGGGTGGTACGTGTTTGGAATGAGCTGCCAGAAGAAGTGGTGGAGGCTGGTACAATTACAACACTTAAAAGGCATCTGGATGGGCACATGAATAGGAAGGGTTTAGATGGACATGGTGCTGATTGGTGCGATTGGATTGTCAAGGACGAGTTGGACCGAAGGGCCTGTTTCCATGTTGTACATCTCTATGATTCTCTGGCTTTAATTGCCAAAGTTTCAAATCACTGTAGGCAGTTAGAGACTGAGATAGAATTGTAAGGTCTTTTGGAGGTTCCACAGTTCGGGAGGATTGCAGGGACTTGCTGCTGTTTTACATGGAAGTAGAGTTATAGGGACTGAAGCTGGGAACAGAGATAGAGAGATGCGCAGGTGATTACAGAGATATAGTGACCAGTGGTCTCTGGTGGAAGTTCCATGTAGAGAGATGGTTTTTGGAACTGTTGGACTTTAGAAAGATAGGTAGATTTGGAGGGGCTTGAGGGGGTAACAGATGCATGGAGAAATGTAGTGACTGGAGCATACGGAGATGGTGAGGGCTGGAGGAGATGCAATAATTTGGCTGGATTGTAGAAGCTGGAGGGGTTCTCACAGACAAGGAGGATTGTAGGAATGTGGGGAGTTTACGGAGATAGAGGGTGAAAGAATTCTCAGTAATTAGTGGTTTGGAGCACTGTCCAGACTGGGGGAGGCTTCAGAATTATGGTGGGACAGAGCAAAAGGTATAGAACGCAAAAATTATAGAACATAAACATGCCACTTCAGTGCTGTGCCACTGAGGGTCATCAGGAGGACATTCTTCCTCAATAAAATGTACAGATCCTCAGGGGAATGGACAGGTGGATGCTGAAAGGATGCTTCCTTCTCCTTATGGGAGAGAGGCAGACAACAAGACTCTGTTTGTCAAAGATGGAGAAGAGGGAGTTGTCTTTTTCTCCCAATGGCCCAAACCTACTTCAGGTTTGTTCCCACACAGCTCAAAGGAAAGCAATACGATAACAAAGAGCAAGGTTGTATGTGACTGCAGGAGATATGAGACGAAGGCCAGGTTTGGAAGGGAGGGAGTGAGAGAGAAGGGAGATGTTGAACAGCTGGAAGGGTTTACAGGGAGTGGACATTGTCAGGACTGGAGAACATGTCACGCTCACTCATGAGAGGGAGATAACGATATGGCACAAGGTCAAACACAGCAGGAGGATCCCAAGCTCCGTACCTGTCATTTATTCAGGGAGCTGCTCTCACCCAGTCTGTTGCCAAGCTCCACATGCAAACAGCATGAGGTTTCCCAGTTCCTGGTGCTCAGGGCCCAGTGCACTCACCCCTGAACCAGTCAGTGAAGTATTTACACAGTTTTACATTTCCAGAAACATTGTGTCCTAGCCGACATAAACTGATAAATGCACACTCTACCAGGCAAAAACCATCTGCACTCAGATTCCCTGGTGATACAATCCTCTGAGTGATAGTCTGCAGAGAACAACAGAATCCACGAATCCCTATTGCATGGGTCAGGGTCAATGACATAAGTTTCATTCTTTCAAATATGACAACTCCTCAATTCCTGCATCTCACAAAACTGCCATTTAAAAATGTTAAAATAAAGAACAATCCAAATGAAGGCTTTGATGAGGTGAGCTCTGGTCAGTAACATAAATCTGGATGTTACGGAGAGTGCTTTCTACCAGAGCACCACCAGGTCAGTATCAGACACACAGACAGAACGGGCAAATAGATTCACTACGGAATTCACATCTCACAGCCTGGCAATTTGAAGCTGTGCTCACCCATTCCGGTAAAGATCTCGAGAAACAGGACATCAGAACCAGGAGACTGGAGGTTGGCTATCGTGTTGCTACTATTTAAGGAAGGCAGTAAAGAAAATCCAGGAAACTTTGGACTGTTGAGCCTGACATCGGTGGGCAAGTTGTTGGAGGGAATCGTAAGGGACAGGATATACATGTATTTGGAAAGACAAGGACTGATTAGGGATAGTCACCATTGCTTTGTGAGTGAGAAATCATGTCTCTCAAACTTGATTGAGATTTTTGAAGAAGTAACATAGAGGATTGATGAGAGCAGAGCAGTGGATGTGATCCATATGGACTTCAGTCATGCGTTCAACAAGGTTCCCCATGGGAGACTGGTTAGCAAGGTTAGATCTCACGGAATACAGGGAGAACTAGCCAATTGGTACAGAACTGGCTGAAAGGTAGAAGACAGAGGGTGGTGGGGGAGGGTTGGTTTTCAAACTGAAGGCCTGTGACCAGTGGAATGCCACAAGGATCGGTGCTGGGTCCAATACTTTGCATTGTTTACATCAATGATTTGGATGTGAGCATAAGAGGTATTGTTTGTAACTGTTCAGTTGACAACACAATTGGAGGTGTAGTTTTCAGTGAAAGGGGTTACATCCAATTACAATGGGATCTTGATCAGATGGGCCAATTGGCTGAGAAATGGCAGGTGGAGATTAATTCAGATAAATGCGAGGTGCTGCATTTTGCAAAAGCAAACCTTTGCTGGACTTATTCACTTAATTGTAAGGCCTGACAGAGTGTTGCTGAACACAGGGAAATTGGAGTGCAGGTTCATAGCTCCTTGAAAGCAGAGTCGCAGATAGGTAGGATAGTGAAGGCGGCGTTTGGTATGCTTTCCCTTATTGGTCAGGGTATTGAGTACAGGAGTTGGGAGATCATGTTGTGGCTGTACAGGACATTGGTTAGGTCGCTTTTGGAATATTGTGTGCAATTCTGGTGACCTTCCTATCGGAAGGATGTTGTGAAACTTGAAAGCGTTCAGAAAAGATTTACAAGGATGTTGCCAGGATTGGAGGGGTTGAGCTATAGAGAGAGGTTGAACAGGCTGCGGCTGTTTTGCCCGGAGCCTCGAAGCTGAGGGGTGATCTTATAGAGGTTTACAAAGTTATGAGGGGTGACCTTATAGCGGTTTATAAAATCATGAGGGGCATGGAGAGGGTAAAGAGACAAAGTCTTTACCCTTCAATGTGGCAGTCCAGAACTGGAGGCCAGAGGTTTATGGTTAGAGGGGAAAGATATAAAAAAAGACTTACGGAGCATTCTTTTTCCCGCAGAGGGTGCTACGTGTATGGAATGAGCTGCCAGAGGAAGTGGTGGAGGCTGATACAAAGGCATCTGGATGGGTATATGAATAGGAAGGGTTTGCAAGAATATGGGCCAGATGCTGGTAGGTGGGACTAGATTGGGTTGGGATATCTGGTCAACATGAATGGGTTGGACTGAAGGGTCTGTTTCCATGCTGTACATCTCTTTGACTCAGAGGGGCTGAATGGTCCAATCAAAAATGATCTGTGGTTCAAATCATAACATCCACCAGTTTCCATAATCCATCCTTAGTTCCATCTTGCAGGATCTATGAATCCCACTCCCTCTACACTCCTACAGGACCCACGTCCCTTCCCATGTTTGTACCATCATCCAGGTTCTGCAGCCCTTCCTACCTCTGTAACATGGCCCGGGCTCTACAACTCTTCCTTCCTCTGCAATGTCCCCCAGAAGGGCACTGGAGGCCTGTGGCATCTACAGAGTTAGTGAGGGATATAGGGCCTGAAGCATTTTGCAGGTATTAGGAATACAGGGACTTGAGGAGGTTTCACAGTTTATGAGTGTTGTAGGGACTGAAGGAAGTTACAAAGATAGGGTTGGTTTCAGGTTGGAGGATTCTGCAGAAAAAACAACTTTTCATGGTTAAAGGCAGTGTGCACGAACAGTGTGTCCCTGAAGTTACGACTCAAGTTGAGAGGGTGTTAAGAAGGCGTATGGTGTGTTGGCTTTCATTAGCGGGGGTTTGAGTTTAAGAGATCCAGGGTTTTGCTGCAGCTCTATAGAGCCCCAGTTACACCAGACTTGGAATACTGTGAACAGTTCTGTTCACCTCATTAAAGCTTCCACATCCTTCCTATAATGACAGGACAGAGGATACTTAGAAAGATGCTGCCTGGACTGGAGGGCATGCCCATTGAAGGTAGGTGTGGAAGCTCGGATTTTCAGATCGGAGTGAACAAGGAAGAATGGCGACATGATAGATGTATACAAGGTAATGAGAGGCATCGATCGCATGGATAACCAGAGACAACTTCCCATGGCAAAATGGCGATCACAAGGGGACATATTTTTAATTTAATTGGCGAAAGATTTAGCTTAGATATCAGAGGTACGTTATTTACACAGAGTGTGGTGGGTGCGTGGAATGGACTGCCAGCCGTAGTAGTCGATTCAGACACATTACGGACATCTAAGCAACTTTTGCATAGGCACAGCGATTATAGCAAAATGTAGGGTATGTAGGTTAGTTTAGTCTTCAGAGCAGGATAAAAGGTCAGCACAATATCAAGGGCGAAGGGCTTGTACTGGGCTGCCCTACTCTAAGATCTAAATAGCGAGGGTTATGATGGCAGGAAGAGGTTTCGGGAAGCTGGAGAGGATGGGGTCTGAATGAAGAGACACAAAGAGGAAGCGTTGCTAAGGTTGTATGAGGTAACAGAGACAGAGGTTTGTGGGGACTGGTGGTGGTTTCACAGGGAGGAGCATAGAGCCATAGGAGGTTACAGAAATGTGGAGAGCTGTAGGGCCTACAGGGGTTTCATGGAGCTGGGGAGGTTGGGAGGGATGGATCAGTTTACAAGGATAAGAACATTGGTAGGATGGGGTGTTTTACACAGACAGGAATGTTCAGGTGAATGGAGCAGATTACAGAGATAAAATGGGTTGTACAGACCCACAAACAGACATATGAAGGGTAGTCGTGATTGAAGATGTTTATAGATACAGGAAGGCTTAGGTTCTGCAGGTTATTTAGATAAAGAGGGTGTGGAATCAGACAGATTCTCCAAGTGATAAAGACAGCAATTTTGGTTGGAGACAGTTTCACAGATTAGGGAGCATTAGTAACCTCCTCCAGTTTGGTCAAAGTGGGAAGAGTTGTAGGGGAGGGTGATGTTTACACATTCAAGAGCTGGAGAATATTATGTGAATAAGTAGATTTTTGGAGACACTGGAGGAGCTTACATTAACAGGGTGGGTGCTGGCAACGGGAAGATATCACATAGATTGAGGGTCTTGTAGGAACTGGATCGGAAGAGTCACAGGCATTAGAATGACTCTGCAGATTGGGAGTATTACAGAGACTGAGAGGATTGTGGGGTCTCCATAGATTGATCAAGTCTTTAAGAATAGAAGAGTTTATGTAGATACTGAAAGCTTAAACCCAATGCATGTAGTCTTCCTTTCAAGACCAGAGCCTTATTATCCCTCATCAGCCAAGGATCCCTAACCCTGCCAGCTTTTCCCTTCACCCCAATGGGGCATACTGGTCCTGGATTCTTGATATCACACTTTGAACAGCCTCCCATTTGCCAGTTGTTCCTTTTCCTTCAAACAGACTCACCCAATCGATTAGAATCATAATATGGAGGTGCCGGTGTTGGACTGGGGACGTACAAAGTTAAAAATCACCCAACACTCGGTTCCAGTCCAACCGGTTTATTTGAAAGCACTAGCTTTCAGAACACTGTTTCTTCATCAGGTGGTTGTGGAGCACAATCCTAAGGTACAGAATTTATAGCAACAGGATGGCAGTGTCATGGAATATAATATCAAACAAATTTAGTTTCAGCCTTTCATCTGTTACAGTGATCACTAGTGCTTCCAAAGCGAGTTGGATTATAACTGGGCGTTGTGCAATTTTAAATTCACAGCATTGACGCTGGCCAGATCCTGCCTACTGGCCCCAAACCTGGCACTGTTCCAGTATTCCTCTTCAATCTGTGGACCTGCTGATCTTTTTTCCATAACTATGTTAAAATGAAGACAGTTGTGGGCACTGGACCCAAAGTGCTCTCTGAATGACAGTTCAGTCACTTGCCCGACCACGTTTTCTGAGGGGAGGTCCAGTATTGCACCCGCCTGAGTAGAGTAGGGCCCTCTGCATATTGATTTAGGAACCTTCCTTGGACACATTTGAAAAATTGCCCTCCTTCCAGGTCTTTTATACTCTGGCTGGTCCAGTCAATTCAGGGAATATTAAGATCTCCAGCCTGCACTCCTCTATTATTCCTATAGTTATCTGCAATCTCTCTATACATCTGCTCCTCTGGTATCTGTTGGATCTACAACAGTCTACAATACAGTCCCAACAAATACGTCACCCCCCCCCCGCCTTCAATCTAACTTCTAATCATGTGACCTCATTTGATGACCACTTAAGAGTATCCTCTCTGAACACTGTGGCTATGTCTTCCCTTATCAAAAGGACAAATTTTTCTCTTCACCCCCTCACATACTTGCCCTTCTATCACTCCTGTAGTTTCTTTATCCTGGAACACTGACCTGCCAGTCCTGCTCTTCTCTCAGCCATGTTTCTGATATGGCTATAATATCCCAGTCCCCAGAGCTAATCCATGCTCTGAGCCCATCTGCCTTACCAGTCAGGCCTCGTGAGTTGAAATAAATGTCCTTTAAACCAGAAGTCTTTTCCCTGCCTTGACTGTGTCCCTGGATATCCTGAATAGGAAACTTGTTCTTGATGGCTGATGTATTTTCCCCTGACAAGTCGATGGTCCCTCTCTTATTCAGAGTCCCTACCCCCTGCCAAACTAGTTTACACCCTCCCGGGTAACGTGAACAAATCACCCCACAGGGATGCTGGTGCCCCTCTGCTTCAAGTTCAACCTGACACCTCTACCCCAGAAGAGGTCCCAATGATCGAAGAACTCACAAGCCTGCCCACTACAGCAGCTCCTCAATCACATATCCATCTGGCCTATCTTTCTATTTCTATCCTCACTGGCACACGGTATTGGGAGTAATCGGGAGATCCCTCCCCCTGAGGTCTTGCTTTTTAACTTCTTACCAAACAGCGTGGGATTCCTCCGGGTGCTCCGGTTTCCTCCCAAAATCCAAAGATGAACAGGTTAGGTGAATTGCCCACGCAAAATTGCCCATAGTTTCAGATGCGTTAGTCACGGGTAAATATAGGGGAGGTCTTCAATGAATACTTCCCATCTGTATTCACACAGGAGAAAGACATTGTAGCCGGGGATTTAAGTGGAATGGTGTGGTCCCAGAACATGTTAAGGTCAATAAGAAGGAAGTATTAAATGTTTTCACAGGCATAAAAGGTAGAGAAATCCCCAGTGCCCAATGAAATGTATCTCAGGCTGCTGTGGAAGGTAAGGGAGCAGATTGCTGGGGCTCTGGCAGAGAAATTTAATACTTTACTGGCCACAGGTGAAATTCAAGAAGGGCAGCAGGGATAGGCCAGGTATTTAGAGTGTATAGCCCAACATCAGTGTGAGGGAAATTATTGGAAACAATTGTGAGGGTCAATTTGAATCAATAATTGGAAAGGTAGGGATCGATTAGGGATACTCAGTACGGATTTGTTGGAGAAGATCCTGTCTGATGAATTCAGCTAATTTTTCTTTGAAATTACAATTAAAAATATTGATGAGGGCACCGCAGATGATGTGGGTTCCATGGAGTTCATTAAGGTCTTTGACAAGGTCCCACATGGAGGGCTCATCCTGAAGGGAAGAGCCCATGGGATCCAAAGCAAGTTGGCAAATTGGATCCAAAATTGGTGGAGGATTGGTTTTGTGAAAAGCCTTTGCCCAGTGGGTGTACCACAGGGATCTGTGCAGCAACTGTTGCTGTTTATTATGTACATTAATGAGTTGGATGTGAAAGCAGAAGGTATCATTAGTAGGTTTGCAGATGACATGAAAGGTGAGGGTGTTGTCCACAGTGAGGGGGACGGTCTCAGGCTACAGTCTGAAGGTTGAGGCTGGATCAGAATTTCAAAAGAGTCATTTCAATTGACAATGCAGGGAAGAGCACAGCAGGCGATGAGGGAAAACTGATGTATTAAGCTGCATTCACTTTGATATAAAATGCCTGACAGGAAAGGCAGATGAATGCACGGCATGGATAGGAACATGGGACTGGGATATCACAGGAATTACAGAGGTACAGCTGAGGGAAGGATAGGCCAAGCAACTTAATGTTCTGGGGTACAGATGCTACAGGAAGAAGAGAAGGAGAGGCATTTGAGGAGGAGGAGGAAGAAAAGGAGTGGATGTTTTGATCAGTGAAAACATCGCTGCAGAATTGAGAGAAGATATTCCTGGCGATCACTCAGTGAAGCTGTAATAGTGCAATTGAGAAATGAGAATGTGTGGTCAGTTTGATATGACTGTACTACAGGCCCTCAGCAGTCAGCAGGAATTTGAGTAACAGATATGTGGTAAATGTCAGATATTTGGTCCACAAGATGTGACAGAGGTACAGTGTTGGAGGGACAGCACAATACAGAAAGTTCCCAGTCAGCATTAGAACCCACTCATGGGAAGCCTGCTTTCCCCTCTGTTGTACAGATGCTCGCGAAGACAGTACAGGCCTGGATTTATAACAGTGACACCCTCGGTGCCAACTTAGTACAACAAAACTTACAGTTGGGTAGTGACTGAGCCTGGGTATGTCTGTACTGTGCTCCCCCTCCGGCTCTATATCCATGTTATGTCTTGTTAGCTGATGTTTGGAGCCCTCTCATTGCTCTCTGCCCTGTGCACTCAGTGATCTTACCTCACTGCAGGATTTATTGAAGACTCCAGATCTCCCTTCCCTTTGTCTCTCTGGCTGACCGACCATCTTCAATGTGGCGATGGACGATACACCCAGCAGTTGGGAAGTCTATTGAGTCAGGAACTTCCTAGTACCTACAGGAGACAGAGAGATAGACAGAATGGGAAATTAGACTGATGAAGTCAGGGTGACATGTGGAGAATGTCACTGAGTTCCACAGAGATCTGGAAAATCCCAGTCTCCATCTATGGCTAGTGCTGCTGCGTTACTCTAGAGTGGAGAATTCTGTTGGCTCAGGATCTGTAGTAGATGCAAAAGTGAGAGGCGCTGACAGAGGCAGCAATTAGACCCTCATAGTGAGGGATACCACATGGAGAGAGACTGAGTGATAGCACTAGAGTGCAGGAAGATGGCAGGATCGCACAATTGTGTCGGAGAAACGGGTTTTGCTTCATGATGCACTGGTATAACTGGTCAGGAATGAGCAACCAGTGAGCAGGCGAAGTGATGGCCTAATGGTATTATTGCTACAGCATATATCCCAAATCTCAGCTAATGTTCAGGGGAGGCAGGTTTGAATACCACCATTTGAAATGGTGGAATTTTAAATGAATATACTTTTTTAAAAATTGGAATTAACAATCCATAAATAAGTATTGATAAAAATCCAAACACTTGACCTTCAGAGAAAGACAACAGTTGACTCTCATGTGGTCTGCACGACATACCCACAGCAAAGTGTTTGCCTCTCAATTACCCTGTGAAATGGGCGAGCCAGCTGCTTAGCTCAAGGGCAGCAAGGGATGGGCAATAAAGGCTAGTCAGCCAGAGACACCCACATCTCATACCTGATTTTTTTAAAATCCATTCAGATTGTTCCACTGGAACCGTGCTGGGACCAGTGTCCTGGCCAATCACGTCAGTCGGTTTATGAACAGGGCTTTAAACTGACAGAGAGGATGCAGGGACAGGGTTCAGGTGAAAGGAGCTCTCAAAATCCAAAGAGAAAACGTGAAGCATCAGAGCAGCATGGGAATGTGACCGAAGACAACAGGAAGGAACAGGATGGGACAAAGTTTAACTAAAACTGTAGATCAGCAAATCGATCTGTGACAGGAAATTGTGGGAAAGAGTAAATTATGTTTTATTTTAATGGACAAAGTTTCTGCATCAAGGTAGATGGATTTGTGACACAGAGATAAAAGAGATTTATCACCAGGGAATTGTGGTTACAGGGTGAACAAAAGGTGGAACATAAATATTCAATAGTTCACAACCTTGCGGAAACTCAGGCAAAATGGACGATGCTACCAATAATGGTTAAGAAAGGCATTACAGAGAAAACATTTGGTCTCAGATCATGAAGTAGAGTCAGTCTGAATGTAAATTCTGGCTATTATTTGCCAGGGACACAAGCAGCAGAACAGTTTTAAACCACCGAACAATATTTCATTGCCCATCACCGCAATAAGCAGAAATTCAATGGAATTTTTTAAAAAGGCACTGTGAAAATTTAGTGAAACGTCAGTATTCGCATAATCTGGGACAATCACACTGACAACAGTGATAATGGAAGAGGAGTACAGATAATATTTTTCAGTGTTTCTTTGATTAACACATTGTGCAACTGGCGAGGGACATAACTATTGTAGAGCAACAGTTGTGTGATGACACTTCGTGAATGAGTAATGTCACTTGGAGAGCTCCTCTGGGAAATTGTAATAAAGTGCAGTTTAAAGAAATATAAAGTTTTAAAGTGAATCACAGAAAGGACAAGCTACAACTAGAAACAAAAATAGACAATTACATGAGTTTGAGAGGAGAACTGACCAAGGTAAACAGGCTGAACAGACTGAAACATGCGCCTGTATATGAACAGTGGAAAACATTTGAAGGAACAGTGTAAAACACTCAAAAGGTCATTCCACTGAAACAGACCAAACCTCAGCAAAAAATCCCCACCCGGTCCCTCACTCAGGACAAAATGGATCATATTAGATTATCAGGCTGAGAATATCACCACAAAGTAATTAAAATCCTGAAATGAGAGTGTGTTTTAGGAGTAAGTTTTGAAGGGATTGTAAAGGGTCTGCTAGCAGGGGGAGAGCAGTGGGAAGGGGAATCATTGTCAGGGTTTCATGACACGATAGGAACAGGGAGAGGTGAAGGTGCTGGAGGTGGTGAGAGTGTTACAGAGAGTGGTCAGGGTCTGAACGGTGTTACAAAGCTAGTGAGGATTTCTGCAGCTGTGAGGTGTGTCAGAGGTAAGGAGGGACATATGTATTTTTATTTATTCTTTCATGGGATGTGGGTGTCACTGCCTGTACCAGCATTCTGTGACCCTATGCTAATTACCCAGAGATTGCTGGGGCCCTGGTGGATATATTTAATACTTGGCTGGCCACAGGTGAAGTGCTGAATGACTGGAGGATCGCTATTTTGGTTCCTTTGTTCAAGAAGGGCAGCAGGGATAGGCCAGGTAATTACACAGCAGATAGTCTGACAACAGGGAGAGGGAAATTATTGGAAACAATTGTGAGGATGAATCAACACTTGCAAACATAAGGATCAACTCGGTTTAGTCATCACGGATTTGGCAGAGGGAGATACTGTCTGACGAATTCAGTTCAGTTTTTTTTTTGAAATGGTTCTTAAGTATATTGATGAAGGCAGTGCAGATGATGTGGTTTACACGGACTTGACTAAGTCCTTAAACAAGATCCAACATGGAAGGCTGGTCCAAAAGGACTGGGTTCCAAGGCAAGTTGGCAAATTGGTTGCAAAATTGGTGGATAGAATATTTTCACCACCGGGTGTACCACAGGGATCTGTGCAGGAACCATTGAACATTAATAATAGAACATAGAACATAGAACATAGAAGAATACAGCGCAGTACAGGCCCTTCGGCCCTCGATGTTGCGCCGATCAAAGCCCACCTAACCTACACTAACCCACTATCCTCCATATACCTATCCAATGCCCGCTTAAATACCCATAAAGAGGGAGAGTCCACTACTGCTACTGGCAGGGCATTCCATGAACTTACGACTCGCTGAGTGAAGAACCTACCCCTAACATCAGTCCTATATCTACCCCCCCTTAATTTAAAGCTATGCCCCCTTGTAATAGTTGACTCCATACGTGGAAAAAGGTTCTCACTGTCAACCCTATCTAACCCCCAATCATCTTGTACACCTCTATCAAATCACCCCTAAACCTTCTTTTCTCCAATGAAAACAACCCCAAGTGCCTCAGCCTTTCATCATAGGATCTTCCTACCATACCAGGCAACATCCTGGTAAACTTCCTCTGCACCCGTTCCAGTGCCTCCACATCCTTCCTATAGTATGGCGACCAAAACTGCACACAATATTCCAGATGCGGCCGCACCAGAGTCTTATACAACTGCAGCATGACCTCAGGACTCCGGAACTCAATTCCTCTACCAATAAAAGCCAGTACGCCATATGCCTTCTTCACTGCACTATTTACCTGGGTGGCAACTTTCAGAGATCTGTGTACATGGACACCAAGATCCCTCTGCTCTTCCACACTACCAAGTATCCGACCATTAGCCTAGTAATCCATCTTTTTATTACTCTTACCAAAGTGAATCACTTCACGCTTAGCTACATTGAACTCCATTTGCCACCTTTCTGCCCAGCTCTGCAGCTTCTCTATATCCCGCTGTAACCTGCCATATCCTTCCTCACTGTCTACAACTCCTCAGACTTTCGTATCATCCGCAAACTTGCTCACCCAACCTTCTAACCCTTCCTCCAGGTGATTTATAAAAATGACAAACAGCAATGGTCCCAAAACAGATCCTTGCGGAACACCGCTAGTGACGGCACTCCAAGATGAACCTTTGCCATCAACTACTACCCTCTGTCTTCTTCCAGAGAGCCAATTCCTAATCCAAACCTCCAACTCACCCTCAATGCCATATCTCTGTATTTTCTGCAGTAGCCTACCATGGGGGACCTTATCAAACGCCTTACTAAAATCCATATATACCACATCTACCGCTTTCCCCTCATCTACCTCCTTAGTCACCTTCTCAAAGAATTCAATAAGGTTTGTGAGGCACGGCCTGCCCTTCACAAAACCATGCTGACTATCCTTGATCACATCATTCTTATCCAGATGTGCATAAATCCTATCCCTTACAATTCTCTCTAAGACTTTGCCCACAACAGAAGTGAGATTCACTGGCCTATAGTTACTAGGATTATCCCTACTCCCCTTCTTGAACAAGGGAACCACGTTTGCTAGCCTCCAGTCCTCTGGCACTACTCCTGTAGACAAAGAGGACACAAAAATCAAGGCCAATGGCTCTGCAATCTTCTCCCTTGCTTCCCAGAGAATCCTAGGATAAATGCCATCAGACCCAGGGGACTTATCTATTTTCACCCTTGCCAGAATTTCCAACACCTCTTCTCTACATATCTCAAAGCCATCCATTCTACTTATTCGTACCTCAGTATTCATATCGACAACAATGTCCTGTTCCTGAGTGAATACTGACGAAAAGTATTCATTCAGTGCCTCCCCAATCTCTTCAGCCTCCAGACATCTTAACTTGGATGTGAAAGCAGAAGGTATCATTAGTCAGTTTGCAGATGACATAAAGGTGAGGGTGTTGTTCACAGTGAGGAGGCTGGTCTCCGTCTGCAGTCCGATGTCGATTGGATGATAATCTAAGCAGTTTAGTTCTGATTGAAGTGAGGGAATCCTTTGTGGGAGGTACGATAAGTGAAGTACAGACATAATGAACGGTAGGACCATGAGTACTGGGAAATACAGGGACCTTGGTGGATAAGTCCATAGATCCCTGAAGGTGTCAGCACAGGTTGACAGGTGGGAAAGGCAGGGAACTGGAGAGAGACCCATATCCTGGTGGAGTGAATTGCTAGAGCTGTTTGAGAGGATATAACCTTGTCTGGCAGGGTGTTGGACCTTAAATAAATGTAAGGCCAGAAAGAAGATTGAGGCTGGTACACGAGTTAAAGACAGCAATTTCAGCAGACAAGGCAGGCAAGAACATAGCAGGGAATGGGGGAAAACTGATGATTAAACTGCATTTATTTCAATGCAAGGGGCCAGACAGCTAAGGAAGATGAACTCAAGGCGTGGATTGGAACATGGGACTGGGATATTATAGTTATTACAGAAACACAGCTGATGGAGGGGCAGGACTGGCATTGTTTCAAGGTGGATATGCTACAGGAAGCATCGCAGGGGAGGCAAGAGAGGACGTGTGGTGGTGGGTTTTGATTGCATGGATCATCACAGCAGTAATTAGAGAAGATATTCCTGTAGGATCGCCCAGTGAAGCTATGTTAGTGGAACAGAGAAATAAGAATGGGTCATCACTTTGATACGATCGGACTACTGACCCTGAATAATCTGTGGCAGACTGAGGAACAAATATGTCGGGACATCTTAAATATCAACCATAATAATAGGGCTGTTATGGTAGGGTTTTTAAACTTTCCAAACCTTGACTGGGACAGCCAGTGTTCAGTGTTTGCAAGGGAGGAATTTGGTAATTGTGTTCCAGAAAACTCCCAATCAATATGTAAATGACCTGAAAATAGAAAGGGGCAAAACCTGACCTCCACTTGGGAACTAAGGTAGGGAAAGGGACTGAAATGTGAGTGGGAAAGCATTTTGCCAAAGTGACCACAGTTCTAGTAGTTTGCAAACAGCTTTGGAAAAGGACAGGCCTGGTCCACAAGTGCAAGTTATAAAATGGAGCCTGACCAATCTTGATCGTATTAGCCAGGAACTTTTAAAATGTGATTGGGGAAGTGAATTATTTACAGGGAAAGGGAAGTTTGGCAAGTGAGAATATTTTAAAAGTGAGATAAACTGATCGATCAGCACCAGCATTTTCCTGTTTGTGTGCAGATCAATGCTGGCAGCATTCGGAACCACTGGCTGTCTATTGAGGGTCTGGTCAAGAAAAAGGGGGCTGCATCAAGGGAATCCCTGAGGATATACAGGGGCTGTAGGAATAGACTTTGAGTAGAAAGCAGGAATGGAGAAAGGCTAAATGAAATAGCCTCAGCAGAGATGGAAAGGGGAATCCAAAAGTGATTGTATCAGTATATTAAGAGTGCATAAGTAACTCAGGACAAAATAGTGTCCATTAAAGATCAATGAGGCCATCGATATGTGGAACTACAGGATATTTGCTAAGATCCTAAACAATTATTTCACTCCAGAACTTACTGTGGAGAAAGACTGGGGAACTCAGGGAACAAGAGTAATACATTAGACCACAATTGGAGTTCTCTGCAATTCCAGTCTCTCTGCTACAGGAAGGACGTTGTGAAACTTGAAAGGGCTCAGAAAAGATTAACAAGATATTGCCCGGGTTGTTGCTAAATAAGCTGGGGTTACTGTCACTGGAGAATCGGAGACTGAGGGATGACCTTACAGAGGTTTATATAAACATGAGCGGTATAGATAGGGTAAGCATTCAAGGCCTTTTCCCAGAAGTTGGGGAGTCCAAAACTAGAGGGCATAGGTTTAAGGTTAGAGGTGAATGGTTTCCAGAGGGACTGAAGGGACAGCTTCTTCATACACATGGTGATGTGTGTATGGAATGAGCTGAAAGAGAAAGTAACGGAGACTGATACAATTACAACATGTAAAACGTATCTGGATGGGCATCTGAATAGTAAGGGTGTAGATGCATATGGGCCAAATGCTGGAAAAGGGAATGGATTTATTTAGATCTTCTGGTATGCCTGGACGAGTTGGTGACTGAAGTGTCTGTTTCTATGCTGTACATCTCTATGACTTGAAAAGAGTGCATGTTATAAAAGAGGTGGTGCTGGAGGTTTTAAAACACAAAGCTATGGCAAGTTCCAGAACCTGATTAAGTGCATCACAGGGACACTGTGGCATGCTCGGGAAGAAATTGTGGAGCCCCTAGCAAAGGTATGTGTACTACTGACAACCATGTGTGATGGGCTGGCAGGCTGGAGGGTGGCATCATGGACAGTGAAGGATGTTTTCTGAGATTACAAAGGGATCTTGATGAAGGGAGTGAATGGGCTAAAAAACTAGAGATGGAATTCAATCTGAATAAATACGAGGTAATGCATTTTGTAAAACAGACAAGGGTAGAGCTTATCCAATTTATGTTAAGGCTTCGGTTAGTGTTTTAGAGCAGAGGGACCTCTGGGTTCAGGTACATAATCCTTGAAGTTTGCATCACAGGATGGATAAGGCATTGCTTGGCATGCCTGACTATTGCTCAGTCCATTGAGTGGAGGATTTGGGACGTCATGTTGAGATTGCACAGACATTTGTGAGGCCTGTTCTGCAATACTCTGTCCAGTTCTGGTCGCCCAGTTAACAGGGAGGATATTATTAAGCTGCAGGGCATTCAGAAGAGATTTACCAGGATATTGCTGGGTTTGGAAGGCTTGAGTTCTGAAAAATGGCTGGATAGGCTGAGTCTTTTTTCACTGGAGCCTGGAGGTTGAGATGTGATGCTATAAAGGTTTATTGAAAAAAAAGTGATTTACAGATCAATTTAATGGTAGTTGCCTTTTCCTCAGCATGGGGGAGTCTCAAGAGGAGGGGCCACATTTAAAGTTAGAGGAGAGAGATGTTCAAAAAAATGATATTTGGCAATTTGCTACACAGAAGGTGGTTTGAGTGTGGAATGAACTTCCTGAGAAAGGGGTTGATGTGGGTACAGTTACAACGTTTAAAAGATATTTGGATAAACAGGTGAATAGGGAAGGGTTGGAGTGATATGGGCCAGCAACAGGCAGCTGGGAAGAGTTTAGTTTTAGATTATGGTGAGTATCAACTGAAGGGTCAGTTTCCATGCTATATGGCTCTATGACAAGAATATGGTTTGATTCCATTATTGAAGAAAGGATCAGGGCTGGGTCCACTGATGTGCATCATCTACATAAACGATTTGGTTGAAAATATAGGAGTGATTGTGCGAAAGTTTGTTGATGATCAAATAAATGGTGGGCAGTAAATACGGTTATCAAAGGGGATCTTGACCAACTGGGCCAGTGGGCCAAGGAATGAAAGATGGAGTTTAATTCAGGTGTTGGATATTGTTAAGACAAGTCAGGGAGGACTAATACAGTTAATGGAAGGGCTCTGGCCAGGGTTGTTGAACAGAGAGAGAGAGAAAGAGAGAGAGAGAGAGAGAGAGAGAGAGACCAGGGGGTGCAAGTTACATTGTTCCTCGGAAGTGGCATCACAGGTGGACAGGGTGGGGAGAGCGACATTTGGCACATTTGCCGACATTGGCCAGCACTTTGTTACATACGTTGGAGATATTTGTAACATTGTCCTAAATATTTCCCTTGGGCAGAGGAGGCCACAGGGTGACTCTAAAAATGGTGAATAACCAAGGGTAGGTGAGTCCAAAACTAGAGGGTATAAACGGGAGGTGAGAGAGCAAGGATTTAAAGAGGGAGCTGAGGGGGATCATTATCCAGAGAGGATGGTGCATAGATGGAACAGACTGCCTCAGGCACATGGGACAAACAAGAACAATTACAGCATGGAAAAGACATTTGGGCAGGTACATGGAGAGGAGAAGGTTTGAAGAGCTAAGGGCCAAATGCAGGCAAATGAGACTCATTCAGTTTAGGTAACATGGGCAGCATTGAGGAGATGGACCACAGGTTCTGTTTCCGTGCTGTATCACTCTGTATCCAGTTAAAGAGGATTAGTGTACCAAAATAAGGCATGTTGTAGACACTGAAGCAAGATACAGTGATAGGGATGGTAGTCTGGAATGCAGGATATTTCAAATATGTGGAGGGACTATCGGGAAGGGAGGAGGTTACAGGGACAGAGACTACTGTAGGAGTTAAAAATGACTGAAGATACTGGTGCACAAGCCATGCCACAGATACAGTGTTGCAGAGTAGTGAGTCTTAGTACAGTGTTGGAGGGAGAACACAGAACAGAAAGATCCCAGGCAGCATTCACAACCTCTCGTTTAAGGCCTACTCTCCCCTCTGTTGTACTGATGCTCACTAAGACAGCACAGGACTAGATTGATAAGTATGAACTCCCGATGCTGTCTCACTGCAACATAAGTTAAAGTAGATATGGTGATTGAGCATGGGGTGTGTCTATACTGTGCTCCCCATCCAGCACTGTATCTGTGTCATGTCTTGTTCGCGATGTTTGGAGCCCTCTCATTGCTCTCTGCTCTGTGCACTATGAGTGATCTTACCTCACTGCAGGATTTATTGAAGGCTCCAGATCTCCCTTCCCTTTGTTTCTCTGGCTGACCAACCATCTTCAATGAGGTGATGGATGAGACACACAGCAGTTGGGAAGTTAACTTCCTACAGGAGTTAGAGAGATAGACAGAATGGGAAATTAGACTGATGCAGTGAGGGTTACACAAGGAGAATGGAAATGAGCCCCACAGATATCTGGAAAATCCCAAACACCATCCCTGGCCTATGCTGTTGCGTCTCTCTGGAGTGGAGAATTCTGTTAGCTCAGGATCTGGAGTAGCTGCAAGAGTGAGAGATGCTGACAGAGGCAGCAATTAGACCCACACAGTGAGGGATACCACATGGAGAGAGACTGAGTGATATCACCAGAGTGCAGGAAGACTTCAGGATCACACAATCATGTTGGAAGAATGGGTTTAGCTTCATGTGTCAGTGCTCAGGGATGAGCAACCAGTGAGCAGGTGAAGTGATGGCCTAGTTAACATTATTGTTAGGGTATTTGTCCAAAACCTCAGCTAATGTTCAGGGGAGGCAGGTTTGAATCCCATCATAAGATATGGTGGAATTTAAAATCAATAATTTTAAAAATAGCAATTTACAATCTATAAACAAATATGAAACTATTGCTGATGTACAAAAATCACAATCCCTGAGATTAGATTCCCTACAGTGTGGAAACAGGCCTTTCGACCCAACCAGTCCACACCATCCCTCCAAAGAGTAACCCACTCAGACCCATCTCCCTCGACCTAATACACCTAACATTATGGGCAATTTAGCATGGCCAATTTGCCTGACCTGCGCGTCTTTGGACTGTGGGAGGAAACCGGAGCAGTCGGAGGCAATTCACGCAGACACGGGGAGAAGGTGCAAACTCCACACAGTCGCCCACAGCTAGAATCGAACCTGGGATCCTGGTGCTGTGAGGCAGGAGTGCTAATCACTGAGCTACCGTGCCACCCAATTGCCCTTTCGACAACGAGATCGGATCATCCTCACGTGGTACCCAGATACCTCACGTGGCACGACATCCCCACAGCAAAGTGTTTGCTTCTCAATTACCCTCTAAAATGGCCAAGCAAGCTACTCAGCTCACGGGCAGCTAGGGCTGGGCAATAAAGGCTGGTCAGCCAGAGACACCCACCTCCCTTACCTGATTTATAAAAAAATCCAATAGGATGGCCCCACTAAAACCGCGCTGGGACCAGTGTCCTGGCCAATCATGTCAGTAGGTTTATGGACTGGGCTTTAAACTGACAGAGAGGATGCAGGGACAGGGTCCAGGTGAAAGGAGCTTTGCAAACTCAAAGAGAAAAGGTGAAGCATCGGAAGAGTATGGGGATGTGGCTGAAAGCGATTAACTAAAACTGTACATCAGTGAATAGGTTTGTGACAGGAAATTGTGGGAAAGAGTAAATTATGATTTTTTTTGGAATGGACGAAGTCTTATCAATAAGGCAGATGGATTTGTGACACTGAGGTAAAAGAGGTTTAGACACCAGAGATATGGTTACAGGGTGAACAGAAGGTGGACATAAATATTCAATGGATCACAACCTTTTGGAAACTCAGGCAAAATGAGTAACACTAACAATAATGGATAAGAAAGGCATCACAGAGAAAGCATTTGGCCTCAGATCATGAAGTAGAATCAGTCTGAATGTAAATTCTGGCTACTACTTGCCAAGGACACAAGCAGCAGAACAGTTTTAGCCACTGAACAGCATTCAGTTGCTCATCACTGCATTACACAGGAACTCATTGGAATTTTTTAACAAAGCCATTGTGATAATTTTGGAAAACATCAATATTCACAAAATGTGGGACAGTCACAGTGGCAAGAGTGACATTGGAAGAGGAGTTCAGAGAATTAGTTTTCAGTGTTTCTTAGAATAACACATTGTGCAACTGGCTAGGGACATAACTATCTCAGAGCGACCATTGTGTGATGAAACTTCGTGAATGAGTAATTTAACCTGGAGAGATCCTCTGTGAAATTGTGATAAAGTGCAGTTTAAAGAAATATAAAGTTTTAAACTGAATCACAGAAAGGACAAGCTACAACTAGAAACAAAAATAGCCAATTACATGAGTTTGAGAGGAGAACTGATCAAGGTAAATAGGCGAAACAGACTGAAATATGTGCCTGTCAATGAACAGTGGAAAACGTTTGAAGGAACACTGTAAAACACTCAACAAAAGGACATTCCATTGAAACAGACAAATCCTCAGCAAGAAATCCCCATCGGTCCCTCACTCAAGTAAAAAGGATCATATTAGATTATTGGGCTCAGAGGATCACCAAAAATTACTTAAAATCCAGAAGTGAGAGAATGTTTTGGGAGTAAGTTTTAAAAGGATTGCAAAGGGTCTGCTCGCAGGAGGAGGTCAGATGGAAGAGGGAATAATTGTCAAGGTTTGATGTCACAAAAGGAACCGGGAGAGCTGAAGGTGCTGGAGGTGGAGAGAGTGTTACGGAGAGGGGTCAGGGTCTGAACGATATTACAAAGCCAGTACAGATTGCTGCAGCTGGAGGGGTTTGCAGAGGTAGGGAGGGATATATGTATTTTTATTTATTCATTCATGGGATGAAGATGTCACTGATTGGACCAACATTCTTTGCCCCACTGCTAATTACCCAGAGTAACGCACAGTCAGCCATATTGCTGTGGGTCAGGAGTCACGTGCAGGCCAGACCAGGTTAGAATGTCAGATGTTCTTCTCTAAAGGACGTAACTGAACCAGATGAGTACTTCCTACTGGTCAACAATGCTTTTATGGTGGCCTCACCAATGTCCTGTACAGCCACAACATGACATCCCAACTTCTACTCTCAATGCTCTGCCCAAAGAAGGTAACCATCCCAAACTCCTGCTTCACCAGCCTGTCTACCTGTGACACCACTTACAAAGAACTGTTTACCTGCATCCCTGGGTCACTGACTGACAACACTACCCAGGGCCCGAACATTAACTGTATAGGTCCCACCCTGGTTTGTTTCACCAAAATGGAACACCTCACGTTTATCTAACTAAACTCTATCTGCCATTCTTCAGCCCACTATCCCAGCAGTACTGTTCATCCTGTTGTATCATAGATAACTTTCTTCACTGTCCACTTTTCCAACAATTTCAGTGTCACTCAAAAAACTAACTTACCACAAAATCAATATTTCCATCCAAACCATTTATCCAAATGACAAACAACAGGGGACCCACTTCACCGCTGGTCACATGTCTCCAGTCGGAAAGGCAACATGTCTCCCATCACCCTCTGTCTCCTACCATCAAGCCCAATTTTGTATCCAGTTGACTAGCTGCTCCTGAATGCCATATCCTTTTACATTGATCTGAGCTTATTACCCAGTTTACCATACAGAACGTAGAATACAGAACAGTACAGCACAAGACCCTTCGGCCATGATGCCATGCCCATCTTTTACCCGACTGTAAGATCAAACTAACTTACATAATACCCTTCACTTTGCTACCATCCATGTGCCTATCCAAGAGTCTGTTAAAATGTCCCGTTCCACCCACCCACCACTCTGTGTGTGGATAACCTACATGTGAAATCTCCCCTTACCCATTCTCCAATCACCTTACAATTATGCCCCCTTGTACCATGTATGCCATGGGATAAAGAGGTCTCTCACTGTTCACTCTATCTTTGCCTCACACCATCTTGTTCACCTCTACCAAATCACAACACAATCTTCTTCATTCCAATGAGAAAAGCCTTAGCTCCCTCAACCTTTCTTCATAAGACATGCTCTCCAGACCAGGTAGCATCCTGGTAAATCTCCTCTTTACCCTCTCTAAAGCTTCCACATCCTTCCTGTAATGAAGGGATCAAAACTGAACACAATATTCTAATTGGGATCTAAACAGGACTGTATAGAGCTGCAGCACAACATTGTGGCTTTAGACAATAGACAATAGATGCAGGAGTAGGCCATTCAGCCCTTCGAGCCTGCACCGCCATTCAATATGATCATGGCTGATCATTCCCAATCAGTATCCTGTTCCAGCCTTATCTCCATAACCCTTGCCTCCACTATCTTTAAGCGCTCTATCCAATTCTTTCTTATATGAATCCAGAGACTGGGCCTCCACTGCCCTCTGGGGCAGAGCATTCCACACAGCCACCACTCTCTGGGTGAAGTAGTTTCTCCTCATCTCTGTCCTAAATGGTCTACCCCGTATTTTTAAGTTGTGTCCTCTGGTTCGGCACTCCCCCATCAGCGGAAATATGTTCCCTCCTGCCAGAGTGTCCAGTCCTTTCATAATCCTATACGATTCAATCAGATCCCCTCTCAGTCTTCTAAACTCAAGGGTATACAAGCCCAGTCGCTTCAGTCTTTCCATGTAAGGCAATTCTGCTATTCTAGGAATTGACCTCGTGAACCTACGCTGCACTCCCTCAATAGCCAGAATGTCTTTCCTCAAATTTGGAGACCAGAACTGTACACAGTACTGCAGGTGTGGTCTCACCAGGGCCCTGTACAGCTGAAGAAGCACCTCTTTGCTTCTATACTCAATTCCTCTTGTTATGAAGGCCAGCATGCTATTAGCCTTCTTCCTGACCTGCTGTACCTGCATGCTTGCCTTCATTGACTGGTGGACAAGAACACCCAGATATCTCTGTACAGCCCCTTTACCTAATTTGATACCATTGAGGTAGTAATCTGCCTTCCTGTTCTTGCCACCAAAGTGGATAACCAGACATTTATCCACATTAAACTGCATCTGCCATGCATCTGCCCACTCACCTAACTTGTCCAGGTCACCCTGTAATCTCCTAACATCCTCATCACATTTCACCCTACCACCCAGCTTTGTATCATCAGCAAATTTGCTAACGTTATTGCTGATACCATCTTCTATATCATTTACATATATTGTAAAAAGCTGCGGTCCCAGCACGGATCCCTGCGGTACCCCACTGGTCACTGCCTGCCATTCCGAAATGGAGCCGTTAATCACTACCCTTTGTTTCCTATTAGCCAACTAATTCTCTATCCAATCTAGTACTTTGCCCCCAATACCGTGCGCCCTAATTTTACTCACTAACCTCTTGTGTGGGACTTTATCAAAAGCTTTCTGAAAGTCCAGGTACACTACATCCACTGGATCTCCCTCGTCCATCTTCCGAATTACATCCTCAAAAAATTCAAGAAGATTAGTCAAGCATGATTTCCCCTTCATAAATCCATGCTGACTCTGTCCTATCCTGTTACTATTATCCAGATGTGCCGTAATTTCATCCTTTATAATAGACTCCAGCATCTTTCCCACCACTGAGGTCAGACTAACTGGTCTATAATTTCCTGCTTTCTCCCGCCCACCCTTCTTAAAAAGTGGCACAACATGAGCCGCCCTCCAATCCTCAGGAACCGACCCCGATTCTATTGAACTCTGGAAAATAATCACCAGCGCATCCACGATTTCCCGAGCCACCTCCTTCAGTACCCTGAGATGCAGGCCATCAGGTCCCGGAGACTTATTTTTTTTTAGATTAGATTACTTACAGTGTGGAAACAGGCCCTTCGGCCCAACAAGTCCACACCGCCCCGCCAAAGCGTAACACACCCATACCCCTACATCTACATCTACATCTACCCCTTACCTAACACTACGGGCAATTTAGCATGGCCAATTCACCTGACCTGCACATCTTTGGACTGTGGGAGGAAACCGGAGCACCCGGAGGAAACCCACGCAGACACGGGGAGAACGTGCAAACTCCACACAGTCAGTCGCTTGAGGCGGGAATTGAACCTAACAGTCTCTCCAACACCAAATCCTGGCAAATATAAATTCCCTTATGTTCAGGTCCTTCAGCCACTGTTACCTCAGGGAGATTGCTTGTGTCTTCCCCAGTGAACACAGATCTGAAGTACCCATATAATTCCTCTGCCATTTCTTTGTTCCCAGTCATATATTCCCCTGTTTCTGTCTTCAAGGGCCCAATTTTTGTCCTAACCATTTTTTTGCCTTGGACATACCTAAAAAACCTTTTACTATCCTCCTTCATATTCTTGGCCAGTTTACCTTCGTACCTCATTTTTTCTCCGCGTATTTCCTTCTTACTAATCCTCTGTTGTTCTTTAAAAGCTTCCCAGTCCTCAGTTTTCCCACTTATCTTCGCTAAGTTATACTTTTTCTCTTTTAACTTTATATGTTTCTTTACTTCCCTCGTCAGCCACGGCCGCCCATGTCTCCTCCTGGGATCTTTCTTCCTTTTAGGAATGAACTGATCCTGCAACTTCTGCATTATACACTTCGGCTTTAAAACTCAATCCCCCAGCTAATGAAAGCCAATACAACATATTCTTTCTTAACACTATCAGCTTGGTGGCAAATTTGATGGATCTCTGGTCATGAAATCCAAGATCTATCTGTTCCTCCACACTATTCAGTATTCTGTCTTTACCCCTGTATTCTGCATTCAAGTCTCATCTCCCAAAATGCATCACTTCACACTTTTCCAGATTTGACTTTATCTGCCACTTCTCAGCCCAGCTCTACATCCTGTCAATGTCCCATTGCTACCTCCAGCAGACATCCACACTATTCACCACTCCACCAATCTTCGTGTCATTGGCAAACTTAATTACTCACTCTTCCACTCACACATCCAAGTCATACATAAAATCACAAAGAGCAGAGATTTTTGGCCTCTCCCTACAGAAAACCACTGGTCACTGAGCTCCAGGCTGAATGATTTCCATCTGTCATCACCCTCTGTCTTCTATGGGCCAGGAATTCTCTATCCAGACAGGCAGGTTTCCCTGTATCCCATGCTCTGTACTTTCTCAATGAGCCATAAATGTGTTTTGTCACATTCTCAAAGCATTCAATAAGATTTGTGAGGCATGACCTGTCCCTTACAAAGTCATGATGACTTTCTCTAATCAAACTATGGTTTTCCAAGGAATCATAAATCCTGTATCTCAGTCTCCAATAATCTGCACATCACAGACAGAAGACTGACAGGTCTGTGATTCCCAGGATTATCTCTATTCCCTTTCTTGAACAACGCATGGCTGATTCACCTAACCTGCACATCTTTGGGCTGTGGGTGGAAACCGGCGCACCTATCGGCAACCCACGCAGACATGGAGAGAATGTGCAAACTCCACACAGACAGTCGCCTGGGGATGGAATTGAAATCACATCCCTCGTGCTGTGAGGCAGCAGTGCTAACTACTGAGCCACCGTGCTGTCCCATGTAACTCTCTAGAGCCCTCCTTGGTTCCTCAAACTTAAGTTAGCTTCCTTCTTCCTCTTGACTAGATGTTCTACATCCCTTGGAACCTTGTCAAATGCTTTGCTGAAGTTCATGTAGTCAACGCTGAGTGCTCTGCCTTTATCTATCTCTCGGTCAACTCCTCGAAGAGTCAATCTGGTTTGTGAAATACAGTTTTCCACTCACAAAGCCATGCTGACTATCTCTAATCAGCCCTTGTCTTTCCAAATATATATAGCTCCTTTCTCTCAGAATCTCCGCCAATAACTTACCCAGTACTGGCTCACTGGGCTGTGATTTCCTGGCTTTTCCCTGCAGCCCTTAAGTGATGGAACAGCATTAGCCACCCTCCAGTCTTCTGATAACTCATTGTGTCTGTTGATAATATAAATATCTCTGTTAGGGACACTGCAATCTCTTCCCGAAATTCCCATGAATATTCAAGGATAGACCTAATGAGATACTGAGGATTGATCTACCTTTATTTGTTTTAAGATTCCAGCACTTTTTCTTCTCTGTTGAGGATTCTTTCCAAGACATCGCTATTTATTTCCCCACTTTCCCGAGCTTCCATGTCTTTCTCCACACTAAATTCCGACAACACTATTTTGTCTAATATCTCACCCACCTCCTGACAGTTAAGGGACCCTCTTCTCTACCAAGTTACTCTTTATCCCTTATTGAAACTTGTGTAAAGGTTTCTGAAAATTCAACTAAATCGTTTCCTCGGTTACAGCCACTCCTACACCCGTATCTATTCTGCCATTTGTATTCACACCAATAAAAATAAAATCCAACAGGCTCAAAAACACATTCTCTTTTTATTAAATGCATTTCTAAGGGTCCAGTTATTGTTTATTGACATATCCTTTCAAACACATTCCTGCATGCTCTTGAATTACTGTCAGGCTAACACTGTTTGGTTTCAGACTGGCAGCAGAAATGGTTTTGCGAGTTCGTGTTTATCAATCTGAAAAAGGTAGCTTACAGGTTCAACAGGTAATAGATGTTTTAGAAATAGGGAGGGTCGTGGGGACTGAAGGACATTATGGAGAAAGGGAGTGATGTGGGGACTGTATGAGATTATGGACACAGAGAGTGCAGTGGTGACTGAAGAACAATATGGAGATAGGGAGTGCTGTGGGGACTGAAAGGGGCGAAAGAGATCAGCAGGGCTGTTGGGCCTGAAGGAGGTTGTTCAAATCAGGAGGATCATGGGGATTGAAAGAGGTTACTCTGAACGGGAGGGTCGTGGGACTGGATGAGATTATGGAGATAGGGAGAGCCGTGGGGCCTTTTGGAGGTTATGGAGTTAGGGAGGTTTGTGGGGTATGATTCAGGTTACATAGATAGGAAGAGTTGTGGGGACTGAAGGAGTTTATGGAGATAGGGAGGACTGTGGGGACTGAAGGAGGTTATATAGATAGTATGTTTATAGAGAAGCACAGGAAAGAAGAGCAGGTATCAGCCATTTGACTACAGAGTCGGTCCTACCGATTCAATATGATCACGACTGATCATTTAACCCAGTGCAGTATTCCTGCTTTCACACCTTACTCTGATATTATAGTGACTACTGGCATTTAGTGATACAGCGGGCTGTAGTAACTGGGATGGGGGTGGGCGGGGGGGTGGGTACTTACAGAGATAGGGAAGGTTGTGGAAGCTGGGACAGGTGACAGAGACAGGGCGGGTTTTAGGAATGGGAGGACTCTACATAGATTTGGAGGAATGCAGGGGTGGGACATGATAACAATCACAGGGAGGGTTTTGGGAGCTCGATCTGAGACGGGTCCAGCTGAGAACAGAAGTGAGTCAAACAGTCAGGGACAGGCAGGGACAAGGTAGGATTAATAAATTAAGCTGCATTTATTTCAATGCAAGAGGCCTAACAGGGAAGGCAGATGAACTCAGGGCATGGTTAGGAACATGGGAATGGGATCTCATAGCAATTTCAGAAACATTGCTCAGGGATGGGCAGGACTGGCAGCTTAATTTTCCAGGATACAAATGCTACAGGAAGAATAGAAAGGGAGGCAAGAGAGGAGGGGGAGTGGCATTTTTGATAAGGGATAGCATTACAGCTGTGCTGAGGGATAATATTCCCAGAAATGCATCCAGGGAAGTTATTTGGGTGGAACTGAGGGATAAGAAAGTGATGATCATCTTTTTCGGATTGTATTATAAACCCTCCAATAGTCAGAGGCAAATTGAGAACCAAACTTGTAAGGAGATCTCAGCTATCTGTAAGAATAATAGGGTAGGTATAGAAGGGGATTTTAACTTTCCAAACATTGACTGGGACTGCCATAGTGTTAAAGGTTTAGATGGAGAGGAATTTCTTAAGTGTGTACAAGACAATTTTCTGATTCAGTATATGGATGTACCTACTAGAGAAGGTGCAAAACTTGACCTACTCTTGGGAAATAAGGCAGGGCAGGTGAGTGAGGTGTCAGTGGGGGAGCACTTTGGGGCCAGCGACCATAATTCTACTTGTTTTAAAATAGTGATGGAAAAGGATAGATCAGATCAAAAAGTTGATGTTCTAAATTGGAGAAAGGCCAATTTTGACGGTATTAGGCAAGAACTTTTGAAAGCTGATTGGAGGCAGATGTTCGCAGCTAAAGGTACGGCTAGAAAATGGGGAGCCTTCAGAAATGAGATAACAAGAGTCCAGAGAAAGTATATTCCTGTCAGGGTGAAAGGGGAGGCTGGTAGGTATAGGGAATTCTGAATGACTAAAGAAATTGAGTGTTTGGTTCAGAAAAAGAAGGAAACACATGTCAGGTATAGACAGGATAGATCGAGTGAATCCTTAGAAGAGTATAAAGGAAGTTGGAGTATACTTAAGAGGGAAATCAGGAGGGCAAAACGCGGACATGAGATAGGTCTGACAAATAGAATTAAGGAGAATGCAAAGGGTTTTTACAAATATATTAAGGAAAAAAAAGGGTAACTAGGGAGAGAATAGGGCCCCTCAAAGATCAGCAAGGCGGCCTTTGTGTGGTGCCACAGAAAATGGGGGAGATACTAAATGAATATTTTGCATCGGTATTTACTGTTGAAAAGGATATGGAAGATATAGACTGGAGGGAAATAGATGGTGACATCTTGCAAAACGTCCAGATTACAGAGGAGGAATTGCTGGATGTCCTGAAATGGTTAAAGGTGAATAAATCCCCAGGAACTGATCAGGTGTACCCTAGAACTCTGTGGGAAGCTAGAAAAGTGATTGCTGGGCCACTTGCTGAGATATTTGTATCATTGATAGTCACAGGTGAGATGCCGGAAGACTGTAGTTTGGCAAACGTGGTGCCACTGTTTAAGAAGGGTGGTAAAGACAAGCCAGGGAACTATAGACCAGTGAGCCTGAACTCAGTGGTGGGCAAGTTGTTGGAAGGAATCCTGAGGGACAGGATGTACATGTATGTGGAAAGGCAAGGACTGATTAGGAATAGTCGACATGGCTTTGTGCGTGGGAAAACATGTCTCACGAACTTGATTGAGTTTTTTGAAACAGTAACAAACAATATTGAGGAGGGCAGAGTGATAGATGTGATCTATATGGACTTCAGTGAGGCATTCGACAAGGTCCCCCATGGGAGACAGGTTAGCAAGGTTAGAACTCATGGAATACAGTGAGAACTAACCATTTGGATACAGAACTGGCTCAAAGGTAAAAGACAGAGTGGTGGTGGAGGGTTGTTTTTCTGACTGGAGGCCTGTGACCAGTGCAGTGCCACAAAGATCGGTGCTGGGCCCTCTACTTTTTGTCATTTACATAAATGATTTGGATGTGAGCATAAGAGGTACAGTTAGTAAGTTTACAGATGACACCAAAATTGGAGGTGTAGTGGACAGAGAAGAGGGTTACAACAGGATCTGGACCAGATGGGACAATGGGCTAACTGGCAGATGGAGTTTAATTCAAATAAATGCGATGTGCTGCATTTTGGGAAAGCAAATATTAGCAGGACTTATACACGTAATGGTTAGGTCCTAGGGAGTGTTGCTGACCAAAGAGACCTTGGAGTGCAAGTTCATAGCTCCTTGAAAGTACAGTCACAGGTAGATAGGATAGTGAAGGCGGCATTTGGTATGCTTTCCTTTATTGGTCAGAGTATTCAGTACAGGACATTGGTTTGGCCACTGTTGGAATGTTTTGTGCAAGTCCGGTCTCCTTCCTATCGGAAGAATTCTTGTGAAACTTGAAAGGGTTCACAAAAGATTTACAAGGATATTGCCAGGATTGGAGGATTTGAGCTACAGGGAGACGCTGAACAGGCTGGGGCTGTTTTCCCTGGAGCTTCGGAGGCTGAGGGGTGACCTTACAGAGGTTTACAAAATTATGAGGGGCATGGATTGGATAGGATAGGATAAATAGACAAAGTATTTTCCCTGGGGTCAGGGAGTCCAGAACTTGAGGGCATAGGTTTAGGGTGAGCGGGGAAAGATATAAAAGAGACCTAAGGGGCAACTTTTTCACGCAGAGGGTGGTACGTGTATGGAACAAGCTGACAGAGGATGTGGTGGAGGATGGTACAATTGCAACATTTAAGAGACATTTGGATGGGTATATGAATGGGAAGGGTTTTGAGGGATATGGACCGGGTGCTGGCAGGTGGATCTAGATTGGGATATCTGGTAGGCATGGACGGGTTGGACCGAAGGGTCTGTTTCCGTGCTGTACATCTGTATGACTCTATCACTCATAGAGGTGATAGAAATAAACTGTGTGGTCACATCTGGAGGAGATTAAAGGTATAAAGGTTTGTAGTAACCGAAGGAAATTACATCAATCGGGACCAGCAGAGTTTACAGAGACTGAGTGCGTTTTGGAGACAGGAAGAGTTCATAGTCATCATTAGAAATGCAGAAACTAATTTATGAGAGAAGCAGGGTCACTCTGCTTTGTGCCCAGAGACAAGGAGGAGTCTAACGGCTGGAGGAGGTTACTAAGGTACAGAGCTTTTTTGTTGTCATGACGGGAAAGGTTAGAGAGATCATGAAGGTAGTAGGAGTTCAAAAAGGTCAGAAAGACAGGGAGGTTTTTCAGGTCTGGAAAGGACTACACAGACCAGGATGGCTTGAGGAACTGACGAGTTGTTTTTCTTCAGTTAAGGAGAGAACCCGGGATTAAAGGCAAAGGCAGAAACTTGGAGAGTTTTACTGATATGAGGAGCTTACAGGGATAAGCAGGATTGTAGGGGCTGATAGAGATTGGGAAGTGGTATCGATGAAACAGACAATGGAGAAACTGACAGGCATAGGGAGGGTTCTGTGGAACAGATGAATTTACAGACAAGATGGTGATAATGAAGCCTGAGAATTTTCTCATGTTCCTTGCCCAGCATTGTTCCTACATCATGCCCTCGGGGTCTGAATTAAAGTCCACTAACTCCTCCCTGTGCTGTTTACTGTGAGTGATCTTACCGGCTGCAGGATTTACTGAAGGCTAGAGATCTCCATCTCTCTCTGGCTGACCAACTGTCTTCAATGTGGTGATGGACGAGACAGGATTTGGGAATTCTGCTGAGTCAGGGACATCAGGAATACCTACAGGAGACAGAGAAGTAGACAGAATGGGAAATTAGACTAATGCAATGAAGGTTACACATGGAGAATGGCACTGAGTCCCACAGAGATCTGGAAATTCCCAGTCTCCATCCATGGCCTGTGCAGTTGCTTCCCTCTGGAGTGGAGAATGCTGTTGACTCAGGATCTGGAGTAGCTGCAAGAGCGAGAGACACTGACAGAGGCAGCAATTAGACCCACAGTGAGGGATATCACATGGAGAGAGGCAGTGATATCAGCAGAGTGCAGGAATGTATCAGGATCACACAATGGTATCATCAGAAGTGGTTCTGACCAGTGAGCACTGCTACCAGTACTCAGGGAGGACTGACCTATTTTATTGCGATAGGCTCCTCTGGTACCAGGAGTATGCAGTGTGCTATAAATGGACACAGATGAGGATGGGGACAGGGTCTGAGGTGAATGGAAATTCCCAAGTCCAAAGAGAAAGGTTGAAATATTGGAACACCACGGAGATGTGAATGAAGACCAAAAGAAACAGTAAGGGACTGAGTTTATTTAAAATACAACATTGTCAAACAGATTTGTGACAGGAAATTATTGGTTAAAATAATTCCTCATACACCACAAGTGACATCACTTCCGCCCCTCACATCATCACTGATGTCACACACTCAGTGACTTCCACGCCCCCCCCACTGCCGTGTTTGCCACCACTTCCGCCACCACCAACGCCACTCATCTGCATTCTGCTGACACCACCCCCAAGTCCCACCGTCACAATCCCTGCCCCCAGAACCCTGAGGGGAACACCACCCCTGCTCATGACTCCATCCCCATTCCCCCTAACATCACACCCACTCCAGTTACAGGCTCCGTCGCCTCCCCCAGCTCCACACCTACGCTTGGTCCGAGCTCCCAGTCCTGCCGAGTTTTCACCATTCCACCTGACCTCCCCCTCACTGAGGACGAATGATCAGTCCTCAGCAAAGGCCTCACCTTTATCCCCCTCCGTCCACACATCAATGAATTTAATACATGCTGTGACATCGAACACTTCTTCCACCACCTCCGCCTCAGAGCTTACTTTGACAATGAAGACTCCCAGCAATTTTCTGAGGACCCCTTTGCTGGCCTCCAATACACTCCATCCACCTGGACACCCCGTGCTGGCCTATTACCGGTCTTCGATTTCTTCATTTCCAACTTCCACCGAGACATTAACCGCCTCAACCTATCTACCCCCTCCCCCACTCCAAACTCTCACCCTCACAACGTGCAGCCCTCTACTTCCTCTGCTCCAGTACCGACCTCACCATCAAACCAGCAGATAAAGGGGGTGCAGTGGTAGTCTGGTGCACTGACCTCTACACCACTGAAGCCATGATGCCAACTCAAAGACACCTCCTCCTACCACCCCCTCCACCATGACCCACCACCCATCACCAAACCATCATCTCCCAGAGCATACAGAACCTCATCACCTCAGGAGGAGATTTCCCAACCACAGCTTCCAACCTCATTGTCCGGGATCCCCCACTGCCCGGTTCTACCTCCTTCCCAAGATCCACAAGCCTGACCACCCTGGCCGACCCATTGGCTCAGCATGCTCCTACCCCACCGAACTCATGTCTACCTACCTCGACATTGTCCTATCCCCCAGTCCAGGAATTACCCACATTGGTTCGAGACACCACTCACACCCTCCAATCCTCCAAGACTTCCGTTTCCCTGGCCACCAATGCCTCATTTTCACCATGAATACCCAATCCCTCTACACCTCCATCCACCATGACCAGGACCTCCAAGCCCTCCGTTTCTTCCTCTCCCGATGTCCACAACAGTACTCTTCCACCGACACTCTCATTCGTTTGGCTGAACTTGTCCTCACCCTTAACAATTTTTCCTTCAAATCCTCCCACTTCCTCCAGACCAAAGGGGTAGCCATGGGCACCCGTATGGGCCCCAGCTCTGCATGTCTCTTTGTTAGCTACGTAGAACAGTCCATCTTCTGTAGTTACAATGGCAGCACTCCCCACGTCTTCCTCCGCTACATTGATGACTGCATTGGCACCACCTCGTGCTCCCTCGAGGAGTTTGAGCAATTCATCAACTTCACCATCACATTCCACCCTGACCTTAAATTTACCTGGACCATCTCAGACAACTCCCTCCCCTTCCTGGACCTCTCAATCCCCATTAATGACAACCGACTTGACACCGACATTTTTTTACAAACCTACCGACTCCCACAGCTGCCTAGATTACACATCTTCCCATCCTACCGCCTGCAAAATTCCCAACCCCTATTCCCAATTCTTCCACCTCCGCTGTATCTGCTCCCAGGTGGGCCAGTTCCACCACAGAACACATCAGGTAGCCTCCTTCTTTCGAGATCGGAATTTCCCTTCCCACGTGGTAAAAGATGCCCTCTAACGCATCTCGACCATATCCCACACCTTTGCCCTCAGACCCCACCCCTCCAACCATAACAAGGACAGAACGCCCCTGGTGCTCACCTTCCCCCCTTCCAACCTTCGTATAAACCAAATTATCCGTCGCCATTTCCTCCACCTCCAAACGGACCCCACCACCAGGGATATATTTCCCTCCCCACCCCTCTCCGCTTTCCCTCCATGACTATCTGGTCAGTTCCATGCCCCCCCAAAAACCCATCCTCCCTTCCTGGCACCTTCTCCTGCCACTGCAGGAATTGCAAAACCTGCGCCCACACCTCCTCCCTCACCACATCCAAGTCCCCAAAGGAGCCTTCCACATCCAAAGTTTTACCTGCACATCCACCAATATCATTTATTGTATCCGTTGCTCCCGATGCGGTCTCCTCTGCATTGGGGAGGCTGGACACCTCCTCGCAGAGCACATTCGGGAACATCTCTGGTACACCCGCACCAATCAACCCCACCGCCCTGTGACCCAACATTTCAACTCCCCCTCCCACTCTGCCGAGGACATGCAGGTCCTGGGCTTCCTCCACCGCCACTTCCCCACCACCCAGCGCCTGGAGGAAGAACGCCTCACCTTCCGCCTCAGAACACTTCAACCCCAGGGCATCAATGTGGACTTCACCAGTTTCCTCGTTTCCCCTTCCCCCATCTCACCCCACCTCCAGCCTTCCAGCTCAGCACCGCCCTCATGACCTGTCCTCATGGCCTCTCTCCCTTCCCACCTATCCATTCCACCCTCGTCTCTGACCTATCACCCCCATCCCCACCCCCATTCACCCATTGTACTCTTTGCTACCTTCCCCCATCCTCCAATCTGACCGATCACCTTCTTCCCCACCCCATTCACCTACTGTACTCTATGCTACTTTCTCTCCATCCCCACCCCCCTCTCATTTATCTCCCCACTCTGCAGGCTCCCGGCCTCTGTTCCTGATGAAGAGCTTTTGCCCGAAACGTCGATTTCCTGCTCCATGGATGCTGCCTGACCTGCCGTGCTTTTCCAGCACCACTCTAATCTAGACTCTGGTTTCCAGCATCTCCAGTCCTTGTTTTTACCTTATTGGAGGAGGAGACTACCGAGATAAGGCACGTTGTAGACACTGAAGCAGATTACAGTGATAGGGATGGTAGTCTGGAATGCAGTACGTTTCAAATATGTTGAGGGACTATCGGGAAGGGAGGATGTTACAGCGATAGGATCAGTTAAGGAATAAATAATTATAGAAGACACTGGACCACAAGACATGCCATAGATGTGTGTGTGTGTGTGTGTGTGTGTGTGTGTGTGTGTGTGTGTACTGTGCTCCCCCTCCAGCACTGTATCTATGTCACGTTGTGTTCACAGATGTTTGGAGCCCTCTCATTGTTCTTTGCTCTGTGCACTGTGGGTGACCTTACTTCACTACAGGAAGTATTGAAGGCTCCAGATCTCCTTTCCCTTTGTCACTCTCTGGCAGACCAACTGCATTCAATGAGGTGATGGACGATCCACCCCGCAGCTGGGAAGGCTATTGAGTCAGGACTTTCCTGAATACCTACAGGAGACAGAGAAATAGACAGAATGGGAAATTAAACAGATGCAGTGAAGGTTACACATGGAGAATGGCACTGAGTTCCACAGAGATATGGAAAATGGAGCGATATTAAGTAATAGTCCCAGATTGCTGGAAGATGTCAGGATCACACAATTGTGTCGGAAGAATGGGTTTAGCTTCATGATGCCCAGGTATCAGTGCTCAGGGATGAGCACCCAGTGAGCAGGTGAAATAATGGCCTAGTGGTATTATTGCGAGAGAATGTATCCCAAAACCTCAGCTAATGTTCAGGGGAGGCAGGATTGAATCCCGTCATCTGAAAAGGAGACCTTTGAAATCAATAATTTAAAAAATAATAATTAACAATCCACAAATAAGTATAAAACCATTACTGATGTACAACAAATCCAAACACTTGTCCTTTAGAGAAGGACATCTGCCCATCCTCACGTGGTCTGAACGACATCCCCACAGCAAAGTGTTTGCCTCTCAATTACCCTCTGAAATGGCCGAGCAAGCTACTCAGTTCAAGGGCAGCTAGGGCTGGGCAAGAAAGGCTGGTCAGCCAGAGACTCACACATCCCATACCTGATTTTTAAAAACATCTATTAGGATGATCCCCCTGGAACTGTGCTGGGACCAGTGTCCTGGCCAATCATGTTGGTAAGTTTATGGACAGTGCTTTAAACTAACAGAGAGGATGCAGGTGAAAGGAGCTTTCCAAATCCAAAGGGAAAACGTAAAGCAATGGAACATCATGGGAATGTGTCTGAAGACAAGCAGAAAGGATCAGGATGGGACAGAGTTTAACTAAAACTGTACATCAGCAAATAGATTTGTGACAGAAAATTGTGGAAGGGAGTATATTATGTATTTTTTTGAATGGACAAACGTTGCTGCAATAAGGTCGACGGATTTGTGACACAGATAAAAGAGATTTAGACACCAGGGAGACATGGATACAGGGTGAACAAAAATATTCAGTGGTTCGCAATCTTGTGCAAACTCAGGCAAAATGGGCAACGCTAACAATAATGGATAGCAAAGGCATTACAGAGAAAGCATTTGGCCGCAGACCATGAAGTAGAGTCAGACTGAATGTAAATTCTGGCTACTACTTGCCAAGGACACGAGCAGAACAGTTTTAGTCACCGAACAGCATTTCATTGCTCATCACTGCATTTACCAGGAACTCATTGGAATTTTTTAACAAAGGCATTATCATAATTTTGGAAAACGTCAATATTTGTATAATCTGGGACAATCACACGGACAGCATTGATATTGGAAGAGGAGTTTGGTTAATTTTTTTTTCAGTGTTTCTTTGGAAAACACATTGTGCAACTGTTAAGGGACATAACTATCGCAGAGCGACTGTGTGATGAAACTTAGTGAATGAGTAATGTCACCTGAAGAGATCCTCTGGGAAATTGTGATAAAGCGCAGTTTAAATAAATATAAAGTTTTAAAGTGAATCACAGAAAGGACAAGCTACAGCTAGAAACAAAAATAGCCAATAACATGAGTTTGAGAGGAGAACAGACCAAGGTAAACAGGCGAAACAGACTGAAATATGTGCCTGTAAATGTACAGTGGAAAACATTTGAAGGGACAATGCAAAATACTTAACAAAAGGACATTCGATTGAAACAGTAAAAACCTCAGCAAGAAATTTTCTCTGATCCCTCACTCAGGACAAAAGGAATCATGCTAGATTATGAGGCTGAGAAGATCACCAAAAAGTACTTAAAATCCTGAAGTGAGAGAGTGTTTTAGGAGTAAACGTTCACGGATTGCATTGGGTCTGCTCGCAGGAGGGCGGCTGTGGGAAGGGGAGCCACGGTCAGGGTTCATTGACACGATAGGGACAGGGAGAGGTGAAGGTGCTGGAGGTGGTGAGAGTGTTACAGAGAGTGGTCAGGGTGCTACAAAGCCAGGACGGATTGCTGCAGCTGGAGGGGTTTGCAGAGGTAGGGAGGGACATAGGTATTTTTATATATTAATTAATGGGATGTGGGTGTCACTGCCTGGAACAACGTTCTTTGACCCCTCTGTTAATTACTGAGAGGGTAGCTCAGAGTCAGCCATATTGCTGTGGGTCTGGAGTCACATGTCGGCCAGACCAGGTTAGAATATTTGATGTCCTTCACTAAAGGAGGTTAGTGAACTAGATAAGATCTTCCGACTGATCAATGTTTTTATGGTCGCCTCATCAATGTCTTTTACAGATACAACATGACATCCCAACTCTTATTCTCAATGCCCTCCCCAATGAAGGTAACCATCCCAAACGCCTGTTTCACCAGCCTGTCTACCTGTGACAGCACATTTAAAGAACTGTCTACCTGGGTCACTGGATTCTGACTGAAAACACTACCCAGGGCCCGAACATTAACTGTACAAGTCCCACCCTGGTTTGTTTCACCAAAATGGAACACTTCACATTTATCTAATTCAACTCCATCCGCTATTCTTCAGCCCACGATCCCAGCAGTACTGTTCATCCTGTTGTATCATAGATAACCGAGTTCACTCTCCACTTTACCACCAATTTCAGTGTCACCGAAAACAATTACTTACCAGGAAACCAATATTCCCATCCAAACCATTCATCCAAATGACAAACAACAGGGGACCTACTCCACCGCTGGTCACATACCTCCAGTCAGAAAAACAACATGTCTCCCATCACCCTCTGTCTACAACCATCAAGCAAATTTTGTATCCAGTTCGCTAGCTCCTCCTGAATGCCATATCCTTTTACACTGATATGAGCTTATTACCCAGTTTACCAGACAGAACACAAAACGCAGAACAGTTCAGCCCAAGGCCCCTCTGCCATGATTTCATGCCAACCTTTTATCAGACTGTAAGATCAAAGTAAACGACATACCCTTCATTTTACTATTATCCATATGTCTGTCCAAGAGTCTATTAAATGTCCCGAATATGTCTAATTTTACTACCACCATTGGCAGTGCATTCCTACCACCTACCATCTCTATCCTCTTATCCATCCTCCATTCACCATAAAATTACACCCCCTTGTAATAGCCATTTATGCCACAGGAGGAAACGTCTCTGACTATTCACTCACTCAGTGCCTCTTATCATCTTGTTCACCTCCACAAAGTCACCCCACCCCCTTCGCCAATGAGAAAAGCCTTAGCTCCCTCAACCTTTCTCCACAGGAAATGCCCTCCATTCCAGGCAGCATCCTGGTACATCTCCTGTGTCCACTCTCTAAAATTTGCACAGCCTTCCTGTGAACAGGGGACCAGAACTGAACACAATATTCCAAGTGTGATCTCACCAGGACGCTATAAAGATGCAGTAAAACCTCACGGCTCTTAGTCAATCCCCTTCTAAGGGGAGCCAACACAAGATATGCCTTTTTAACAACCCTACCAACGTGCGTGGCGATTATGAGGGATCTATGGACACGGACCCCATGATCTCTCTGTTTCTCCACACTGCCAAGTATTCTGCCTTTCACCCTGTATTCTGTATTCAAATTCGACCTTCCAAAATAAATCACTTCACACTTTTCCAGATTGGACTCCATCTGCCACTTCCAGCCCAGATCCGCGTCCTGTCAATGTTCCATTGCAACCGACAACAGCCCTCCACATTCCCCACCACTCCACCAACCTTCAGGTGATTGGCAAACTTACTAACCCACTCTCCAACATCCGCATCCAAGTCATTTACAAAAATCTCAAAAAGCAGAGTCCCAGAGCTGATTGTTACAGAACACCACTGGTCACTGAGCTCCAGGCTCAATACTGTCCATCTGCTGCCATACTCTGTCTTCTCTAGGCCATCCAATCCTGTATCCAGACAGACAGATTTCCCTGTATCCCAATCATCCTTCTTTTCTGAATGAGCCATTAACATATTCTGCCATATCCTCAAAGAATTCAATAAGGTTTGTGAGGTATGACCTGACCCCTCACAAACCCATACTGACTGTGGCTAATTTAACTATGGTTTTCCAAGTAGTCGTAAATCCTGTCTTTAGAGTCCTCGCCAATAATCTGCACACCACAGACATAAGACTAAATCTGTAATTCCCATAATTGTACCTCCGTAATATGGTCCAAACTCTACAAACCTTCTCTCCTCTGCCATGTTCCCCAGAATGATACTGAAGGGTGGAGGGAGTTACAGAGATAGGGAGGGATATCAGGACACGAGGATTTTGCAGACATTAGGAGGTTTGCAATGCCAAAATGAGGCTTCAGTAATTGTGAGGTTTCATGGTGATGAAGGCATTTGAGGAGGGAGGGAGGGAGGGAGGAAGGGAGGATTGTAGGGTAATGAGAGGTTTCACAGTTTAGGTATTTTGTTAGGGCTGCAAGTGCTTACTGAGTTGGGTAGGGTGTAAGCACTGGTGGATATTACATAAACATGTGGTTTTGGTTGCAATGGCAGGAAGATGATTCAGGAAGCTGGAGAGTATGGGGTCTGAATGAGGTTACACAAATGGGAAGAGTTGTTAGGAGTGGAGGTGTTTACAGAGACAGCAATGGTCTGATCTGGAGCAGATGACCGAGATTGGGAGGGGTGTGGGGACTGGAGGTGGTTTCACAGGGAAGGAGGACCATAGAGCCACAGGAGGTTACAGAAATGTGGAGAGCTGTAGGGCTGACAGGGGTTCATGAAGATGGGAATGTTGGGAGGGATGGAGAAGTTTACAGAGATAAAGATGTTTGTAGGCCAGGGCTGGATCACAGACAGGGACTGTTTTAGGGAGCTGAGCAGGTTACAGAGATAAAGATATTTGTATTGACTGGAAGAACAAACAGAGATATGCAGGGTAGTCGTGACTGAAGATGTTTATAGACATAGGAAGGCTTAGGTTCTGGGGGTTATGGAGGCTGTGGAATCTGGATTTGTTTTCAGAGACTGGGATAACAATTTTGGTCAGAAACAGTTTCACAGATAAGGGAGAATCGCACAAGCAGGAGAAGTTGGAGTGGAGGGTGACGTTTAAACAGATAGTGGTGTAAGAGCTGGACAAGGTTATGGAGATGGGTAGATGGTGGAGACACAGGAGGAGCTTACATTGACATGAGGGTGATAGTGACAGGAGGGTGTTAAATAGATAGTGGGTTTTGTAGGGACTGGATTGGGAGAGGCACAGGCATGGAGTGAATTCAACAGATCAGGAATACTGCAGAGACCTGAGAGGATTACGCTGATAGGGATGGTGGTCGGGTCTCCACAGACTGTTGGTGTTTAGGGGCTGGAAGAGATTTGGTAGATCGGGAGGGATGTAAGAGCTGCAGGAGCTTATGGAGAGTTGAAGAGTTGGAGCAATTTGCAGAGGTAGGTTTCTCAGAGAGGAGTAACTTACAGATAGTGAGGGTTGTGTGTTCTGAGTAAGTCAAAAAGAGGAGAGCTTTCGCGTCTGGATGAGGTTACACTGACAGGCACAGTTGAAGAGACTGAAGCAAAACTGCATGGAGAAGGTTACACAGACAGGGAGGTGAGTAGGGACTGAAGGTGAATACACAGACACGGAGGGTTGGGGGTGTAGGGTGTAGGGATTTACACAGATAGAGAAGGTTGTGTTTCTGGAGAAGGTTACACTGATACAGACAGTGTTAGGGAGTGTTTAGTCGACTACAGAGGAGCTCAGCAAGAATGTATTATGGGGAGTGGAGGAGATTACAGACAAAGAGATGGCTGTCGGTTTGAAAAGAGATTATACAGTGCTGTAAGGCTGGAGGGAGGTTATAACAGTGAGTGTTGCCAAGACTTAATTACTTCACTGATATAGAGCAGATCTCAGCATGTAACTGTCAAAGGGAAGTTGAGACAGTCCAGATGAGTTTTCAGAGATACAAATGTTTATGGGAGTTTCAAGAGGGAACAGTGATTGGGAATGCTGTACCAAATGGCAATAGTTATAGGGAGGGTTCTAAAAGCAGGAAGAGGTGACAGACATATCGATCTTTGTAAGGACTGGAGAAGGTTACGTCGCCAAGGAGTGTTTTAGAGTCTGGGTGAGATTACAGTGTTAAGGAGAATATTGGGGATAAGGTAAGGTGTAAGAGACGGGGATGGTTGACAGGGCTGGACAATAACCTGAATAGAATCGCCATCGTGTGGAACCAGGCCATTCGGCCCAACCAGTCCATTCCAAAACTCTGAAGAGCATCCTACCCAGACCCACCCCTCTACCTATACATTAAATCCTGCATTTCTCATGGTGAACTTACTTATACCACACATTCCTGAATACTACAGTCAATTTATGATGGCCAATTCACTGCTGGTGCAAATTTTGGACACACACACACACACACACACACACACACACACACAGCGAGGGAGGGACACGCGCAGACACGCAGCGAGGGAGGGACACGCGCAGACACGCAGCGAGGGAGGGACACGCGCAGACACGTAGCGAGGGAGGGACACGCGCACACACGCAGCGAGGGAGGGACACGCGCACACACGCAGCGAGGGAGGGACACGCAAACACACGCAGCGAGGGAAGGACATGCAAACACACGCAGCAAGGGAAGGACACGCAAACACACGCAACGAGGGAAGGACACGCAAACACACGCAGCGAGGGAAGGACACGCAAACACACGCAGCGAGGGAAGGACACGCAAACACACGCAGCGAGGGAAGGACACGCAAACACACGCAGTGAGGGAAGGACACGCAAACACACGCAGCGAGGGAGAGACACGCACACACGCAGCAAGGGAGAGACACGCACACACACAGCAAGGGAGAGACACGCACACACGCAGCAAAGGTGGGGCACGCACAGCGAGGGTGGGACACACACACACACACACACACACACAGTGATGGAGGGACACGGACACACGCAGCAAAGGGGGGGACATGCATCCGCACATACACGCAGACACAGCGAGGGAAGGACACGCACACACAGCGAGGGAGGGACATGCGCGCACACAGAGCGAGGGATACAAACACGAGGGAGGGACACACACACAGTGAGGGGGATACCCGCAGACACACAGCGAGGGAAGGACACACACGCAAATCAAGGGAGGGACACACACAGCGAGGAAGCGACACACACACACACACAAACACAGAGGGAGGGACACGCACACACGCAGTGAGGGTGGGACACGCACACACACAGCGAGGGGGATATGCACACACACAGTGAGGAAGGGACACTCACCCTCACACACACAGCAAGGGGGGATGTGCACACACACAGCGAGGGAGGGACACGCACAGACACACAGCGAAGGGACACACACACACACAGCAAGAAAGGGATACGCACACACAACGAGGAAGAGACATGCACACACACAGCGAGGGAGGGACATTCACATAGCGAGGGAGACACACACACACACACACACACACACACACTCAGCGAGCGAGGGACACGCAGCGAAGGGACATACACACACACACACAGTGAGGGAAGGACATCCACACACAGCGAGGGAGGGACATGCTGAGACATGCAGTGAGGGAGGGGACATGCACATACACAGCGTGGGACAGACACGCACACACACAGTGAGAGAGCGACACGCACACACACACAGTGAGGGTGGGACACGCGCACACACAGTGAGAGAGCGACACGCACACAGAGTGAGGGAGGGACAAGCACACGTGCCGCGAGGGGGAGGGCATGTGCACACAAATTGAGAGGGGGCACACACACGCACACACAGACATGGCAAGGGTGGGACACACGCAAACAGCAAGCTGGTCACACACTCATACAACGGACGGACACATACACACACACACACAAAGCGAGGGAGGGACATGCACACATACACACACAGAGCAAGGGAGGGACACATGCACACACAGTGAGGGAGGGACGTGCACAGCGAGGGAGCGATATGCAAACACACACAGAGAGGGGGTTACCCGCAGACACACAGCGAGGGAGGGACACACACACACATAGCGAGGGAGGGACACGCATACGCACAGCGAGGGAGGGATACACGCACTACACACAGCGAGGGCGGGACAAACACACACGCACATCGAGAGAGGGACACACACACAGAGTGAGGGAGGGAAGGACATGCACACACAGCGTGGGAGACATGCACACACACAAACAGAGCAAGAGGGACACACGGACACACAGCGAGGGAGGGCCACGCACACATAGACACAGCAAGACGGGCACACACACATACATACACACACAGAGCAAGTGGGGAAACTCACACATACGCAGCGAGGGAGGGACACACCCCCACACACATAGTGAGGAGGGACACACACACACACACACACACACAGCGAGGTTGGGACACACACAGCGAGGGAGAACACACACATGCACAGCGAGGAAGGGACACACACAGCGAGGGAGGGACACGCAGCGAAGGGACACACACACACAGACACAGCGAGGGAAGGACATGCACACAGAGTGAGGGAAGGACATGCACGTGCACATACACAGAGAGCGAGGGACACACATACAGTGAGAGGGGACACGCACTGACACGGCGAGGGATGGACACACGCGCACAGAGCAAGGGGGGACATGCACTCACACTGCAAGGGCGATATACACAAAGAGCAAGGGAGGGACACACACACTCCCTCACTGTGTGTGTGTGACACACACACACACACACACACACACACACACACAGCAAGGGAAGGACACACACACACACAAACAGCTGGAGGGGGACACACACTCACACAGCGTGGGAGGGACACACAGGCACAATGAAGAATTGACACGCATACATACACACACACAGCGAGGGAGGGACACTCACATACACTGCAAGAGGGGGACACACACAGCGAGAGAAGGACATGCACACACACAAGTGATGGAGGGATGTACACAAACACACAGAGTGAGAGAGGGACACTCACATAAACAGCAAGGGATGAACACGCACACACACAGGGAAGGAGGGATAAGCAGACACACGGCGAGGGGGAGGGCATATGCACAGAAATTGAGAGGGGGCACGCACACACAGCGAGAGGGTACACGCACAGACATGGCGAGGGAGGGACACACGCACACACAGCGAGGGGCGATGCGGACACACAATGGTGGGGATATGCACAAAGAGCAAGGGAGGGACACACACGCACACAAGGGACGGACACACACTCAGAGCGAGGGAGTGACATGCGCACACACAGCAAGAGGTGCACACACACACGCACAAAGTAAGGGAGGGACACGCACATCTACACACACACAGCAAGGGAGGGACACCCACACACACACTGTGGGAGTGACACGCATACACACACACACGCAAGCGAGGGAAGGACACTCACATACACTGTAAAAGGGTCACACATACTTACAGCAAGGGTGGACATGTACACACAGCGAGGGATGGACACGCTCATGCTCAAGCACACAAACACAGACACATAGCAAGAGAGGGGCATGCACACACACACATACACACACGCGCGCGCGCGTGCGCGCACAGAGCAAGAGAGGGACACGCACCCACATAGCGAGGAGATGACACATGCACAGCAAGAGGGACACGCACACACACAGCAGGGGAGTGACACGCACACACACAGCAGGGGAGTGACACGCACACACACATACACAGAGCGCGGGACACACACACAGAGCGAGGGAGGGACACGCTGAGACCTGCAGCGAGGGAGGGAGCATGGACACACACAGCGTGGGAGGGACACGCACACACACAGCAAGGGAGTGACAGTGAGTGAGGGACACACAGCGAAGGAGGGACAAGCACACCCACCGCGAAGGGGAGGGCATGTGCACACAAGTTGAGAGGAGGCACACACACGCAAAGCGAGGGACGGATGTGCACAAATACACACACACACACACACACACACACACACACACAGAGCGATGTAGCGACAAGCACATACACACATTGAGGGGGATACACGCAGACACACAGCGAGAGAGGGACACACACACAGAGGGACGGGGGCACAAACACGCAAAGCGAAGGGGGGACACACGCATGTACACACACACACACACACACACACACAAACAGAGCAAGGAAGAGACGCGCACACACAGCGAGGGAGGGACAAACACACACGCACACATACACGCAGCAAGGGAGGGACACACACACAGTGTGGGAGTAACACGAATACACACACCCACACGCAGTGAGGGAAGGACACTCACATACACTGCAAAAGGGTCACACATACCCACAGCAAGGGGACACGTACACACAGCGAGGGATGGACATGCTCATGCTCAAACACAGACACACAGCGAGAGAAGGACACGCACACACACAGCAAGTGAGGGACATTGACACACACAAACACACACACACACACACATACACACAGAGCAAGAGAGGGACACGTGCACAAACAGCGAGGGGGAGACACATGCACACACAGCGAGGGAGGGCCACACACACACAGCAAGAGTAACACACATAGACACACACAGACACACACAGGGCAGGAAACTGACACATAAACAGTGAGGGAGGGACACTCACATACACTGCAAGAGGGACACGAACACACAGGGAGGGAAGAACACGCACATGCCCAAGCACACAAACACAGTCACATTGCGAGAGAGGGGCACACACACACACAGCCAGTGAGGGACATGGAGACACACACAGCATGGGAGGGACATGCACACACAATGAGGGAGCAACATGCGCATGAGGAAGCACACAAACACACACACACACAGAGCAAGAGAGGGACACTCGCACACACAGCGAGGGAGCGACACATGCACACACACGCACAGCAAGAGGGGCACATACACACAGAGCGAGGGAGGGACACACCCACAGAGAGCGAGGGAGCGACACGTGCATGAGAAAGCACACAATCACAGACAGAGAGCAAGAGAGGGACATGCACACACACACACAGCGAGGGGGGAGACACATGCTCACACAACAAGGGAGGGCCAAGCACACACACACACACACACACACACACACACACACACACACACACACACACAGCAAGGGAGGGACATGCACACACACAGCAAGGGGTGACGCACACACACACAGCAAGGGAGAACACACACACGCACAGCGAGGAAGGGACACACACAGCGAGGGAGGGACACGCAGCGAAGGGACACACACACAGACACAGCAAGGGAAGGACATGCACACACAGTGAAGGAAGGACATGCACGCGCACATACACAGAGAGCGAGGGACACACACAGTGAGGGAGGGACATGCTGAGACACGCAGCGAGGGAGGGACACGCACACACATAACAAGAGAGGGACACACAGTGAAGGAGGGACAAGCACACACATCGCGAGGGGGAGGGCATGTGCACACAAATCGAGAGGGTGCAGACACACGCAAAGCGAGGGAGGGCCACGCACATACACACACAGTGAGGGGGATACACGCAGACACACAGCGAGGGAGGGACCCACACACTGCAAGGGACGGGGACAGACACACACACACACACACACACAAAGCGAAGGAGGGACACGCACACACACACGCAAACACAGAGCAAGGGAGAGACGCACACACACAGCGAGGGAGGGACAAACACACACATGTCGAGGGGGAGGGCATGTGCACAGAAATTGAGAGGGGGCACACACATGCAAAGCAAGGGAGGGACATGCACAAATACACACACACACACACACACAGCGAGGGAGGGATATGCACATGCGCACAGTGAGGGGGATACACGCAGACACATAGCAAGGGAGGGACACACACACTGCGAAGGACGGGGACACACACACACACACGTAAAGCGAAGGAGGGACACGCACACATACACACACAGACACACAAACACAGAGCAAGGGAGAGACGCGCACACACAGTGAGGGAGGGACACGTACATACACTGCAAGGGAGGGACACTCACACACCGCGAAGGACGGACACGCACACACATGTTGAGGGGGAGGGCATGTGCACAGAAATTGAGGGGGCACACACACACAACGAGAGAGGACACACACAGACACGGCAAGGGTGGGACACGTGCACGCAGCAAGCTGGTCACACACACACACACACACGGGATGGACACATACATTCAAAGCGAGGGAGTGACACGCACAACTACACACACATAAACATAGAGTAGGGACAGATGCGTGCACACACAGCGAGAGAGGGATATACAAACACACACAGTGAGGGGGTTACCCGCAGACACACAGCAAGGGAGGGATACACACACAACCACAAACACACAGAGCGAGGGAGGGACACACACACACACACACACACACACACACACACACACACACACACACACATACAGCGAAGGAAGGGACACACACATGTCAGGGGGAGGGCATGTGCACAGAAATTGAGAGGGGGCACACACAGACACGGCAAGGTTGGGACACACAGACACGGCAAGGTTGGGACACACAGACACGGCAAGGTTGGGACACGGACTCACACACATGGACACACAAAGCGAGGGAGGGCCACACACACATCCATACACACAGAAACGCAGAGCAAGGGAGGGACATGCACACACACACACAACACACACACACACACGGGACGTACCCACACGCAAAGCGAGGGAGGGACACGCTGAGACACACAGCGAGGGAGCGAATTGCACAGACATAGCGAGGGTGGGACACACAGTGAAGGAGGGACAAGCACACACACCGTGAGGGAGGGACACACACACGCAATGTGAAGGAGGGACACACAAACACACACAGTGAGGGGAATACACGCAGATACACAGTGAGGGAGGGACAAACACACTGCGAGGGACGGGGACACACACACAAAGCGAAGGAGGGACACACACACGCACACACACAAACACTGAGCAAGGGAGAAACGCGCACACACAGCAAGGGAGGGACAAACACACATGTCGAGGGAGAGGGCATGTGCACAGAAATTGAGAGGGGGCACACACATGCAAAGCGAAGGAACGTCATGCACAAATACACACACACGTGCAAAGCGAGGGAGGGACATGCACACGCTTGCACACACAGACACACAAGGGATGGAAACACACACGCAAAGCGAGGGAGGGACACGCACAGATACACACACACACACAAACACAGAGCAAGGGAGGGACACGTGCACACACAGTGAGCGTGGGACACACACACAGAGAGTGACACACACACAGCGAAGGAGGGGACGCACACACAAACAGACATAGCAAGGGGTGACACACACACACACACACAGTGAGGAGGGACATACACACAGCGAGGGAGGGACACACATGCACAGCGAGGGAGTGATACACACGCGCACACACACACACAGAGGGAAGAACATGCATGCACAGCGAGGAAGGGACACACACACACGCAGCGAGTGGGAGACACACACAGCGAGGGAGGGACATGCGCACACACGCATACAAACACTCAGAGCGAGGGAGGAACACGCAAACACAGCGAGGGAAGGACATGCACACACAGCAAGGGAGGAACATACACAAACACACACAGCGAAGGAGGGACACTCTCATACAAAGCAAGGGAGGGACACACACGCACACACACAGGGAAGGAGGGACAAGCACGCACACGGCAAGGGGGAGGGCATGTGTACAGGAATTGAGAGGGGACACGCACACACAGCGAGAGGGGACATGCACAGACACAGTGAGGGGAGAAGTGCACACACAGTGAGGGGGACCTGCACACTCACAGCGTGGGAGGGAGACACTCTTACACACACACACACACACACACACACAGAGGGAGGGACACGCACGTAAGCACACACACAGAGCGAGGGAGGGATACGCACACACACAGCGAGAGAGAGAAACATACACACAATGCGATGGAGTGACACACACAAACAGCGAGTGAAGGACACGCAGCGAAGGGGGGGACACACAAACACATACTGTGAGGATGTGACACATACACACAAACAGCGAGGAAGGGACACACACACACACACACACAGCGAGTGAGGGACTTGCTGAGACACACAGGAAGGAGGGACACTCACACACACAGCGAGGGAGGGACACATACACACACACCGAGGGAGGGATACGCACACACACAGGGAAGAAGGGACAAGCAGACACACGGCGGGGGGGAGGGCATGTGCACAATCAACGAAAGGGGACACACACATACAGCGAGGGAGTGACGCGCACATACAGCAAGAGGGTCACACATACACACAAAGCAAGGGAGGGACACGCACACATACACACAGTTAAGGGGATACATGCAGACACACAGCGAGGCAGGGACACACACACACACACACAGCGTGAGATGGACACACAGACCCATAGTGAGGGAGTGACATGCACACACACACAGAGCAAGGGAGGGACACTCACATACACTGCAAGAGGGACACACATACTCACAGCAAGAGGGCGACATGCACACACAGCGAGGGAGGGACACGCACACACACAGACAGCGAGGGTGGGACCACACACAAACATACACATAGCGAGGAGGCGACACATGCACACACAGCGAGGAGGGCCACGCACACATACACACAGTAAAGGGGATACACACAGACACACAGTGAGGGAGTGACACTCACATACACATCAAGAGGGACACATACTCAGAGCAAGAGGGGGACACGCGCGCACACACAGAGCAAGGGAGAGAAGGACATGCACACACAGCATGGGAGGGACACGCACTCACACACGTACAGCAAAAAGGACACACACACACACACACGCGGGGGGGGGGAAATGGACACATTCAGAGCGTGGGACACGCACACACACAGCGAGGGAGGGTCACACACATAGACAGCGAGAGTGGGACCGCACACCCACACACAGAGCGAAGGAGAGGCACATACAAACACACACAGAGCAAGGGAGGGACACAAACAGACACAGCGAGGGAAGGACACACACACACAGAGCGAGGGTGAGACATGCGCACACACACAACAAGAGAGAGAGACACATACACACAACGCGATGGAGTGACACACACAAACAGCGAGTGAGGGACACGCAGTGAAGCGAGCGACACGCACGCACACTCACAGTGAGGGAGCGACACGCACGCACACTCACAGCGAGGGAGTGAAATGCATACACACTCACAGCGAGGGAGTGAAATGCATACACACACACAGAGCAAGGGGAGGACACCCTCACAAACTGCAAGAGAGGCACATAAACTCACAGTAAGAGGGGCGCACACACACACACACAGCGCGAGGTTGAGACACACTGACACAGCAAGGGTGGGACATGTGTTCCGAAAGCAAGAGGGGACACACACACACACACACAGCGAGTGGACACACACACACAAAGTGAGGGAGGGTGACACGCAGACATACGCACACACAAACTCACACACACACACAGTGAGGGAGGGACGTTTCGTCCCCTGTCTCGGTGACTTCCTCAGGAAGCCTCCTGTGAAGCGTTTCTGTGATCTTTCCTCTGACACTGATAGGGATTTGTATCTGCCGCTTCCAGTTGTCAGTTCCAGCTGTCCGCTGCAGTGGTCGGTATATCGGGTCCAGGTCGATGTGCTCATTGATTGAATCTGTGGATGAGTGCCATGCCTCGAGGAATTCCCTGGCTGTTCTGTTTGGCTTGTCCTCTAATAGTAGTGTTGTCCCAGTCGAACTCACGTTGCTTGTCATCTGCGTGTGTGGCTACTAAGGATAGCTGGCCGTGTCGTTTCGTGGCTAGTTGGTGTTCATGGATGCGGATCGTTAGCTGTCTTCCTTTTTGTCCTATGTAGTGTTTTGTGCAGTCCTTACATGGGATTTTGTACACTACGTTTGTTTTGTTCATGTTGGGTATCGGGTCCTTCGTCCTGATGAGTTGTTGTCTGAGAGTGGCTGTTGGTTTGTGTGCTGTTATGAGTCCTAGTGGTCGCAGTAGTCTGGCTGTCAGTTCCGAAATGCTCTTGATGTACGGTAGTGTGGCTCGTCCCTTGGGTCGTGGCATGTCTTCATTCCGTTGTCTTTCCCTGAGGCATCTGTGGCTGAAATTGCGTGGAGTTTGATCCCACCCCGCGCTCACCAATAGGATAAACACACTGAGAAACGTACAAAAAAAAAACGGACAGATAACCAGGTTTGACCGACATAGAATGAAACCTGAAAGCAACAACACCCCCAGATTCTATGGACTACCTAAAGTGCACAAACCAGACATTCCACTCAGACCCATAGTATCATTACCAGGGACACCATCACACAAACTAGCTGAAGAACTACAGCAGAAACTGAAACACCTGATCAGTGGATCCAGACAATCTATACAATCGACACAGGAATTCTTGGACATCATCAGAAATATACACATAGACAAGGAAGAAACTATGGTCTCATTCGAAGTCACGGCACTGTTCACCTCTATCGACAAAACCCTAGCCAGAGAAACAGTAGCCAACCTGCTGGACATACAGAACAGACAACAGGACGGTGAACCTATCCACAAAGACGGCATACTCAAACTACTGGACCTGTGCCTCACAACACACTTCACATTCAACAACCAAATAGATGAACAAATCAACAGCACACCCATAGGCTCACCCATCTCTGGACTCATAGCAGAAGCGGTAATGCAAAGGTTAGAACAAACAGTCTTACTGCAAATTCAACCCAAACTCTGGGTCAGATATGTGGATGACACCTTTGTAATCATTACAACACAGAAATAGATAACACGCACCGGATCATCAACGCCACACTCACAGGAATCCGATTGACTAGAGAGAAAGAAAAGGACAACCAACTCCCATTCCTAGACGTGATGGTACAGACAACACCGAATGGGGAATTCACCACAAAGGTATACAGGAAAACCACACACACAGACCAAGTCACGAACTACGAAAGCAACTACTCCAACAAACACAAATGAAGTTGCATCAAGACACTGTTCAAAAGGGACACAACACACCACAGTACACCAGAACTGCAAAAAGAGGAAGAAGAAGACCTCTACAATGTATTCGCCAAAAACAGATACCCCCGCAATTTCATTCGGGATTGTCTGTGTGGATTTGATGAACGACTGTCCTCTGATATTGATGAGGGCAGTGCAGATGATGTGGTTTATATGGAGTTCATTAAAGTCTTTGACAAGGTCCCACATGGAAGGCTGGTCCAAAAGGGAAGATCCCATGGGATCCAAGGTAAGTTGGTAAATTGGCTCCACAATTGGTGGAGGGTTGGTTTTGTGATTGAAAGCCTTTGCCCAGCAGGTGTACCACAGGGATCTGTGCAGGAGCCATTGCTGTTCATTATGGACATTAATCACTCAGATGTAAAGCAGAAGGTAACATTAGTAGGTTTGCGGATAACATGAAAGGTGAGGGTGTTGTCCATAGTGAGAGGGATGGACTCAGGCTGCAGTCTGATATCGATCAGATGATAAACTGAGCAGAGTAATGGCAGACAGAGTTTACTGCTGATCACTGTGAGGTAATGCACTGTGGGAAGTCTAATAAACGAATAATATACATCATGAAAGGTCAGTCCTCCTGGAGTACTGAGGAATACAGGGACATTGGTGGGCAAGTCCCTGGATGTCTGAAGGTGACAGCACAGGTAAACAGGGTGGGGAATACACCTGAACTGGGAGCAGGAGGGGGACCCACATCCTGGTGGGGAACGTTGCTGGAGCTGCTCGAGAGGATTTAAACTCGTCTGGCGGGGCTGTGTGACCCCAAAGAGTCGTAAGGCCAGAAAGAAAGTTGAGGTTGGTACAAATGTTCAAGAGAGCAACATAAGGAGACAAGGCAGGCAAGATCATAGCAGACAATTAGGGAAAACTAGTGGATTAAACTGCAGTTATTTCAATGCAAAGGGCCAGACAGATAAGGCAAATGAACCCAGAGCATGGATGGGAACATGGCATTGGGATACCATAGGTATTACAGAAACACAGCTGAGGGAGCAACAGGACCAACAGCTCAATGTTCCGGAGACAGATGCTACAGGAACGATAGAACAGGAGTCAAAACAGGAGGAGAGCGGGTGGGTTTGATTGGGGGAAACATCCCAACAATACCTAGAGGGAGGATTCATGTAGGATCGCCCAGTTAAACGATATTAGTGGAACTGAGAAATAAAAATTGGCCATTAGTTTTCTACGGTCGGACTACAGTGATAGGCAATGGGAGATGAAGGAGCAGATATGTCAGGAGATTTCAGATATCTCTTAGAATAATAGGGTCGTAATGATAGGGGATCTTAACCGTTCCAAACCTGGACTGGGATTGCTACTAAGTTAAGCATTTGGATGGAAGGAATTTGTTAAGTGTGTTCTGAAAACTCCCAGTCATTATGTAAGTGGCCCAACTGGAGAATGGGGCTAAACCTGACCTCCCCTTGGGAAACAAGGTCAGGAACGGGACTGAGGTGTTAGTGGGGGAGCACTTTGGAAAGTTACCACAATTGTATTAGTTTGAAAATAGCGATGGAAAAGGACAGGCCTGGTCCACAAGTTAAAGTTATTCAATGGAGCAAGATAGTATGAGACATGAATTTTTAAAGTAGATCTGGGGAGGCTATTTGCAGATAAAGGGAAATCTGGCAAGTTGGAATATTTTAAAACCGAGATAAAAGGAGCGTTCAGCACCAGCGTGTTTCTGTTAGTGTGCAGCTCAATGCTGACTGAATTAGGAAACACTGGCTGAATTTCGAGACTGTGGTCAAGAAAAAAGGGTCACATGTCAGATATAACTGGCTGACTCAAGGGAATCCCTTCAGGAGCATCGGGGCTGAAGAAATACACTTAGGATGGAAATCAGGAATGTAAAAAGGGGACATGAGATCGCTTTGGCAGAGAAAGTTAAGGAGAATCCAAAGAGACTCTACAAGTGTATTAAGAGCAAAAGAAGAGCTCGGGACAAACCCGGTCTCCTTAATGATCAATGAAGGCAACGATGTGTGAACTACAAGATCCAAAACAAATATTTCATGTTGGAACTTACTGTGGATAAAAAGTGGGGCGCTCGGGGAACTAAACAGTGTGTGGCCTGACCACTATTCGAATACTGTGTGCAATTCTGGTCTCAATGCCAGCGGAAGGATGTCGTGGAACATGAAAGGTTTCAGAAGAAATGAACAAGGATGCTGCCAGGGTTAGAGGGTTTGAGATACAGGGAAAAGCCTGAATAAGCTGGGGCTGTTTTATTTGAACATGGGAGGCTGAGGAGTTACCTGATAAAGGTTTAGATTAGATTAGATTACTTACAGTGTGGAAACAGGCCCTTCGGCCCAACAAGTCCACACCGCCCCGCTGAAGCGTAACCCACCCATACCCCTACATCTACATTTATCCCTTACCTAACACTATGGGCAATTTAGCATGGCCAATTCACCTGGCCTGCACATCTTTGGACTGTGGGAGGAAACCGGAGCACCCGGAGGAAACCCACGCAGACACGGGGAGAACGTGCAAACTCCACACAGTCAGTCGCCTGAGGCGGGAATTGAACCCGGGTCTCAGGCGCTGTGAGGCAGCAGTGCTAACCACTGCGCCACCGTGCCGCCCACAAATGTCTAAAATCATGATTGTCACCGATAGGGTAAATAGACAAGGTCTTTTCCACAGGGCTGGGGGATTCCAAACTGACAGGGCATAGCTTTAAAGTGGGAGGGAAACTTTTCAAAGGGACCGAAAGGAAAACTGGTTCCGGCAGAGTCTATGGAATAAGCTGCCAAAGGAAATAGTGGAGGCTGATAGAAATACATTTAAAAGGCATGTGAATGGGTATATGAACAGGAAGGGTTTAGAGGGATACTGGCAAAGTTCTGGCAAAAGTGACTAAATACGTCATGCAGGAGTTGTTCCAAAGTTGTTTCCGTGCTTTTCATCTCTGTGACTGAATGTCTTGGAATGAGTCCACATTATCGAAGAGGAGATGCTGGAAGTTTGAAAACACAAAGGTGGATAAATCCCCAGGCCCTGATCAAATGTATCTCAGGACATTGTGGGAAGCTGGTGAAGAAACTGTCGGGCCACTAGCAGAGATATCTGTACCATGTGTGATAGGCTGTTAGACTGGAAGGTGGCATTGTGGACAGTGGAGAAGGTTTTCTGAGATTGGAAAGGGATCCTGATGAAATGTGTGAATGGCTGAAAAACTGTAGATGGAGTTCAATCTGAATAAATGCGAGGTAATGCAATTGGTACAACAAACACAGGGCTTACGTAATTAATGATAGGACCTTCGGTAGTGTTGTAGAACAGAGGGACCCCGGGATTCAGAAACATAATTCTTTGAAGTTTGCAACATGGAGAGATAGGATGGTTAAAAAAGCTGCTGGCCTCACTTGCTTTCATTGCTCAGTCCTTTGGATATAGGAGTTGGGAAGCCGCATTGAAATTATACAGACCATTGGTGAGTCCTCTTCTGGAATACTGTATCCAGTTCTGGCCGCCCAGTTTTAGGAAGGATATTATTAAGTTGGAGAGGGTTCAGATGATATTTACTGGGATGTGGCTGGTTATGGAAGATTTCAGTTATAAAGAAAGGCTGAATAGGTTGGTACTTTTTCACTGAAACCTGCATGTTGACAGATGGCCTCATAGAAGTTTATAAAATAATGAGGGGGATAGATCGAATTAATGGGAGTTGTCTTTTCCCATGGACAGGGGAGTTTCAAGACGAGGAGCTACATTTTTAAGTGGAAGAGAAGAGACATTTAAAAAAAAGACATGAGAGGCACATTGTTACACAGAGAGTGGGTTGTGTGTGGAATGAACTTCCCAAGGAAGGGGTGAACTTGGCGACAATTACAATGTTTAAAAGACATTAGGATATGATCAAGGAACAGGCAGGTGGGACGAGATCAGTTTTAGAGTATGGTTAGCGTTAACCAAGCAGTGCGGTATGACTCTCTGACTATGATTATAATGATGTATCTTTAATTAAGAAAGGCTGCAAGACCAAGCCAGGGAACTACAGACTGATGAGCCAGACATTAGGGTAGGTCAGTTATTGGAGGTCATTCTGAGAGGTAGGACTTACATGCATTTGGAAAGACAAGGACTGATTACGGCAGCCAGCACGGTTTTGTGCATGGGAAAACATGTCTCAGAAACTTGACTGGAGTTTGTTCAAGATGTGACCAAGAAGATAGATGAAGGCAGAGCAACAGACGCTGTTTCTGTCTTCAGCAACTCTTGGTCAGGGGGTAGCGTGATACATTGGTTAGTAAGGGTAAATCACAAGAGATCAGAGAGAGCTAGCCAACTAGATACAAAATGGGATGACAGTGTGAGACAGAGGTTGGTGGGAGAGGGTTGTTGTTCAGACTGGAGGCCTCTGACCAGCAGTGTGCTGTAAGGATTGGTGCTGGGACCACTGTTGTGCACCACTTACATAAACAATTTGAGTGAAAATTTAGGAGCCCCTCTTTTTATGTTTGTGGATATCAAGATTAGTGGAAGAGTGGGCAGGGAATATAGTTATCGAAGGGGATGTTAATCCACTGGGCCAATGGGCCAAGGAATGAAAGATGGAGTTTAATTCAGGTGTTGAATTTAGTTCAGACAAACCCAGGAGGACTAATACAATAATGGTAGGGCTCTGGGCGGTGTTGTCGAACAGAGAGAGACGAAGAAGTGCAGTTACATTGTTCCTTGGAAGTGGCATTACTGGTGGTCAGGGTGGGGAAAGCAGCATTTGGGACACTTGCCATCAGTGGCCAGAGCATTGAGTACATAAATTGGAGATATTTGTAACATTGTCGTCAATATTTCTCCTGGGCAGAGGAGGCCACGGGGTGACGTTATAAAGGTTTATGAAACCATGTAGGGCCAAAGTAAGGTGAATAGCCAAGGGTAGGTGAGTCCAAAGCTAGAGGCATAAACGTGAGGTGACAGAGCAAGTATTTAAAGAGGGAGCTGAGAGGCAACATTTTCCACAGAGGATGGTGCATGGATGGAATGAACTGCCAGAGGAAATGGTAAAAACAAGTACAATTACAATATGGAAAAGATACTTGGGCAGCTACATGGAGAGGAGAAGATTTGAAGGGATATGGGCCAAACACAGGCAAATGCAACTCATTCCAATTAGGAAACCGCAAACAAAGAGTCATGCAGCACAGAAACAGACTCTATGTCTCCAGTTGTTGGAGGAGCAGACTATCGAGACAAGACATATTGTAGAGACTGAAGCAAGTTACAGCAATATGGATAGTCATCTGGACTGGAGGTTTCAAATGTGACAAATAATTGGTGAGAGGGGAGGGGATGACAGAGATAGGAACTGTTATAGGAGTTAGAATGATTGAAGACACTGGTCCACAAGATGAGCCATAGATACAGTGTTGGAGAGGGAATAGGGAACAGAAAGATCCCAGGCAGCATTACTACCCTCTCATTGCAGGCCTGCATTCCTCTCTGTTATCCTCGTGCTCAATAAAACAGTAAACGTTTGGATTGAAAACTGGGAACTCCAGATGCTGTCTCAGTACAAAAAAAACTTAAAGTAGGGATGGTGATTGACCCTGAGGTGTGTCTGTACTGTGCTCCCACTCCAGCGCTATGTCTATGTCATGTCCTGTTAGCTGATGTTTGGAGCCCTCTCATTGCTCTCTGCTCTGTGCACTGTGAGTGATCTTACCTGGCGGCAGGATTTATTAAAGGCTCCCGACCTCCCTGACCTTTGTCTCTCTGGCTGACCAATCATCTTCCCAACCAGCAGTTGGCAAGTCTATTGACTCAGGAACTCCCCGAGTACCTTGAGAAGACACAGAAATAAGCAGAATGGGAATTAGACTGATGCTGTGAAGATTACAGATGTAGAATGGCACTGAGCCCACAGAGATCTGGAAAATCCCAGTCTCCAATCCTGTCCTGTACTGCCTCATCTCTCTGGAGTGGAGAATTCTGTTGGCTCAGGATCTGGAGTAGCTGCAAGAGTGAGAGACGCTGACACAGGTATCAATTAGACCCACACAGTGAGGGATACCACATACCTCTATATTGAGTGATTTCACCAGAGTTCAGGATCAAACAATTGTACAGGAAGAAAGGGTTTTGATTCATGTTGCACTGCGATATACAAACTGTGAGCAGGCAAAGTGATGGCCTAGTGGCATTATTGTGAGGCAATTTATCCAGAAACTCAGCAAATGTTCTCTGGACACAGGTTAAAGCCCATCATTGCATATGATTAAATGTGAATTAAATGCTTCAAAAAAGATGTAATTAAAAACCTGTAAGTGAGTATTAAACAATTACTGATGTTAAGAAAATTCCATCGGGTGCATTCCTGTCTTTAGTGATGTAATCTAAGATGGGACTGGGATATCACAGGTATTACAGAACAACAGCTGAGGGAGGGACAGGACAGGCAGCTCAATGTTCCAGGGGACAGATGCTGCAGGAAGGGCAGAAGGGGAGCTGAGAGAGGAGGAGAGCTGCTGGTTCTGATTGGGTGAAACATCCCAGCAGGACTGAGAGAGGATATTCCTGCAGGATCGCCCAGTGAAGCTGTGTTCGTGGAATTAATCAATAACAATGGGTCTTCCCTTTCCTCTGATTGTTCTACAGACCCGAGAGCCCCGCCCTCCTGCACCTTGACCTTCTCAAGATGGCGGCCCTGAAGCCCGCGCTCCCTCTTCCCTCAAACAAATGGCGGCCGTGACCCTGGGCCCCTTCCCTGATCAGAGACCGCCACATCCTTACCCGGGCCTGGAGGGTCTTTTTCAGGTTTTTTTTAACCTTTATCTGGGACTTGTGAAATCTCTCCGCTCCTTTCTCCAGCGAGGCTCTCGCACACCGGCTCTGAGCACCGCTCTCTGCAGCCGCTGCCGGAGAAAACAGCTCCATGTCTCTCTCTCTCTCTCTCTCTCTCTCACTGTCCTGACCAATGTGACACTGCGCATGCCCTGCATAGAAACCAAACTGCGCGTGCGTCAGAGGTTATCAGAGAGTTCATAGAGAATATTCATATCTGCAGAGACTGATGGGTAAAATATTAGTCATTAACAATTGCTTTGTCGATTTTCACTCATAGAGATGTCTAGCATGCAAATAGATTGTCTGGTCCAAATCAACCATAACGGCCAGGTATGTAAATTATCAGTCGTTCTGGGAGTTTGAAAAGAAGTTTCTTACTCGAGTTATGCAAATCGATTTGAAATATGTACGTTATCAGATTTACATTTCAACTACAGGATTTCTTAAAATCTCACAACATTTATGAGAGAGGTTTAATGCTCCACTATGTAGTGAGAATGATCAATCCTGCAAAATAGTTTGCTCTCTGACCAATCTTGAAGCATTCTCTCACCGAGAATGCTTTGGCCCCGCTCCTCACTCACTCTGGTTGGAGGACCGGCCGCTACTCGGTCCTCCTGTTCCGCCCCTTCCTCCCAATTGCAGAGTTGATTCAGGCGTGATTTAGCAGGCAAGGCACAAAGGAAGTTCAAGTCGATGTTTTGTGACGCGGTGAAAATATCCCGAATCTTGGACCGAGAGGCCTGGGTTCAATTCACAGCTTGTGCAGGTGTGTGTAACAACAACTTTTAGCAGGTTAATTAGGAAAAACAAGGGAAGTCAGGAACAGAGAAAAAAAACAATAGAAAATGCATGCAATGTGGTGGGGTTCTCAATGCTCAGATGATTTCTCTCTTTAACAAGCGTTTCAGGGTCCCAGTACAGACTGTTGCACTCCTCTTAGTGCACAGCCAGATACCACGATTGTGGGGCAAAATGTTGTGGTGGGATATAGAGGTGCTTTTCTGGAAGGCGTTCGGTTTTTGTGGTGAAAACAGTTGAGAAGGAGTGAGGATTTGTATGGAGCTACCTGTCCCCCTCCTGTTGCAGCACCTTATTATTGCCCTGACTCTATCTCGTACATAGCGAAAGTGAGGACTGCAGATGCTGGAGATCAGAGCTGAAAAACGTGTTGCTGGAAAAGCGCAGCAGGTGAGGCAGCATTCTGTACCTCGTACATGTTTGGTAGAGATCAGTGACACTTCATAAGCTCACAATACAAGATCCATCACTCTGTTTAAGATAGTAAAAATCTCTTGTAGCACAATAGCCAGAGAACAACACAGCGCAGAACAGGCCCTTCAGTCCTTGATGTTGCCCCGATCTGTGAACTATTCTCAGCTCGTCCCCCTACACTATCCCAAAATCACCCATGTGCTTATCTAAAGGATTGTTTAAATCTCACTAATGTGGCTGTGTTAACTATATTAGTAGGTAGTGCATTCCACACCCTAACCAGTCTCTGAGTAAAGTACCTGCCTCTGACATCTGTCTTAAATCTATCACCCCTCAATTTGTAGTTATGCCCCCTCATACACACTGATGTCATCTTCCTAGGAAAAAGACTTTCACTGTCTACCCTATTTAAGCCTCTGATCATCTTGCATGTCTCTATCAAATCCTCTCTTAGCTGCCTTCTTGCCAATGAGAACATGTTCAAATTGCTCAACCTTTCCTCATAAGACCTTGCCTCCAGACCACAAAACATCCTGGTAAATTTCCTCTGCACCTCTTCCAATGCTTCCACATCCTTCCCAAAATATGGGCACCAGAACTGCACACAATATTCCAAATATGGCCGCACCAGTGTTTTGTATAGTTGCAGCATGATATTGTGGTTCCAGAACTCAATCCATCTACGAATGAAACCTAACACACTGTATGCCGCCTTAACAGTACTGTACATCTGGGTGGCAACTTTCAGGCATCTATGTACGTGGACTCCAACATCCCTCTGCACATCTACATTACCAAGAATGATTCCATTGACCCAGTACTCTGCCTTCCTGTTATTCTTCACAAAGTGCATCACCTCACATTTAGCTGCATTGAACTCCATTTGCCACCCTTCAGCCCAATTCTGCAGTTTATCCAAGTCCCCCTGCAACCTGTAATATTCTTCCACACTGTCCACTACTCCACTGACTTTCATGTCGTCTGCAAATTTACCAATCCATCAACCTATGCCTGCATCTAAGACTTTTATAAAAAATTACAATCAGCAGTGGTCTCAAAACAAATCCTGGTGGCACACCACTAATAACTGCACTGGAGGCTGATAATTTTCCAATATCCACCACTCGCTGCCTTCTTTCAGGAAAGCCAGTTTCTAATCCAAACTGCTAAATTACACTCAATTCCACGTGGCTGCATTTTATCGAAGAGCCTTTCATTTGGAACCTTATCAAAGGCTTTACTGAAGTCCATGTATACCACGTCAACTGCCCTACCCTAATCTATATGCTTGGTCACCATCTCAAAAATACTCAATGAAGTTTGTGAGACACGACCTGCCCTTGACGAAACCATATTGATGATCTGAAATCATATTGTTGTTTGCCAGATGATTACAAATAGTGTCTCTTATAATCGTTTCCAAAACCTTTCCTACAACAGAAGTAAGGCTCACTGGTATATAATTACCTGGGTCATCTCGACTGTCCTTCTTGATCAAGGGCAGAACCTTTGCAATCATCCAGTCCCCTGGTACTGAACCTGTAGGCAATGACGACTCAATATCAAAGCCGAAGTATTTGCTATCTTCTCCCTCGCTTCCCAGAAAGTCCACGGATAAATCCCATCCAGCCCAGGGGACTTGTCTACTTTCAATCCTTCTAAAATTGATAACACCTGTTCGTAACTAACCTCAATCCTTTCTCGTCTAACATCTTCTACCTCATTATTGTCTGCAATATTCTCATTTTCCTGAGTGAAAACCAATGAGAAATATTCCTTTAGTACCTCTCCAATTTCCACAGTGTCCACACTCAACTTCCCACTTCTGTCTTTGATTGGCCCTATTCCTACCTTATCCTTTATTCCTCACATACCTATAGAAAGCTTTAGGGTTCTCCTTTATTCTATTCACTAAAGACTGCTCGTGTTCTCTCTTTCCTCTTCTTAACTCTCTTTAAATCCTTCCTAGCTGATCTGTAGTCTCCATCGCCTCATCTGTACCATTTGCCTCGTCAACACATAAGCCTCCTACTTCTTCTTAACAAGAGATGCAATTTCTGTGGTAAACAACAGGTCCCTTACCTTTTTGTAAGAAGGCCTATGGAGTTTGTAAGAAGGCCTATGGAGTATTATCGTTCATTAGCAGAGGGATTGAATTCAAGAGTCGTGAGGTGATGTTGCAGCTGTACAGGACTTTGGTTAGGCCACATTTGGAGTACTGTGTGCAGTTCTGGTCGCCTCACTTTAGGAAAGATGTGGAAGCTTTGGAGAGGGTGCAGAGAAGATTTACCAGGATGTTGCCTGGAATGGAGAGTAGGTCATACGAGGATAGGTTGAGAGTTCTCGGCCTTTTCTCGTTGGAACGGCGAAGGATGAGGGGTGACTTGATAGAGGTTTATAAGATGATCAGAGGAATAGATAGAGTAGACAGTCAGAAACTTTTTCCCCGGGTACAACAGAGTGTTACAAGGGGACATAAATTTAAGGTGAAGGGTGGAAGGTATAGGGGAGATGTCAGGGGTGGGTTCTTCACCCAGAGAGTGGTGGGGGCATGGAATGCGCTGCCCGTGGGAGTGGTAGAGTCAGATTCATTGGCGACCTTTAAGCGGCATTTGGATAGGTACATGGATGGGTGCTTAATCTAGGATAGAAGTTCGGCACAACATCGTGGGCCGAAGGGCCTGTTCTGTGCTGTATTGTTCTATGTTCTATGTTCTATGTTCTATCACTTCCTCCCTGCCTGACAGGGTCATACCTATCAAGGACACGCAATATCTGTTCCTTAAACCAGCTCCACATTTCCATTGTCTGCATCCACTGCATTTTGCTACCCCATTCTATGCATCCTAATTCTTGCTAAATTGCAGGATAATTGCCACTGCCCCCATCGATAATTCGTCACCTGTGGCATGTACCTATCACTTTCCATCGCTAAACTAAACATAACTGAATTGTAATCACTCTCTCCAAGGTGCACACCTACAACTAAGTCAAACACCTAGTCCGGTCATGACCAAGTGCCAGATTTGTGGGCGGCACGGTGGCATAGTGGTTAGCACTGCTGCCTCACAGCGCCAGAGACCCGGGTTCAATTCCCGCCTCAGGCGACTGACTGTGTGCAGTTTGCACATTCTCCCCGTGTCTGCGTGGGTTTCCTCCGGGTGCTCCGGTTTCCTCCCACAGTCCAAAGATGTCCAATTCAGGTGAATTGGCTATCCTAAATTGCCCGTAGTGTAAGTAAGGGGTAGATGTAGGGGTATGGGTGGGTTGGGCTTCGGCGGGGCGGTGTGGACTTGTTGGGCCGAAGGGCCTGTTTCCACACTGTAAGTAATCTAATCTAATCTAATCTAATCCAATGTGGCATCCCCTCTTGTCGGCCTTTCGACATACTGTGTCAGGAAACCCTCCTGTACACATTGGACAAAAACTGATCCATCCGACATACTAGAGTTATAGCATTTTCAGTCAATATTTGGGAAGTTAAAGTCCCCCATAATGACCACCATGTTACTTTCACTCCTACCCAGAGTAATTTTGCTAATCCTCTCTTCCCCCTCCCTCGAACTCTGCAGCAGCCTATTTTAAAAAATCCAAGCAGTGTGACCTCCCCTCTCCTGTTTCTAACCTCAGCCCACATTACTTCAGTAGAGAAGTCCTCATCAAAAGTTCTCTCAGCCACGGTTATACTATCCTTGACTAACATGACATGCATGGGCCCATTGCGGTGCTTCAAACTCCATGAGGCAGCCATACTCTCTATGACAGACAGACTCAGTCCAGAACCTCCTCTGTCCTTCAGACCTTATGCACTGCCTGCGCTCCTCGATTTCCCGTTTGCACGTTCCCTTTCCAACCCACCCCACCTGCATCATTCCACAATTGGAGCTGCAAAGGACAGAAGTCTGTGAAATACCCTCCCTAACCTTCTCTATCCTCTTTTAAGATGTATTTTAAAATCATTCTCTTTAATCAATGTTTTGATCATCCATGAAGCACCTTAGGAGATTTGCCATTGCGAAAGTTCCATACAATGCAAGTAGTTGTTGTTATTGCTCTACATTAGGAGAAACAGGAATGATGCTTTCAAAATTCTAACAAGAAAGTCACTGATAGGCGCAGTGTGTAGGCCAAATAATAACATCACGTTGGGATTGGCAATAAACAAAGATATAACTAAAGCCTGTAAAAATGGCATGTCTATTACCATGGGTGATTTGAATCTACATGTAGATTGGTCGAACCAGCTCAGTCAGGGTAGCCGTGAGGAGTTCATTAAGTGTATCCATGATAGTTTTTTTGAACAGTATGAAATAGAACTGACAAGGAGCAAGCTATCCAAGATCTGGCCCCTGTGCAATGAGACAGGAATAATTAATGACCTCAGAGTTAGGGATCCTCTTGGAAGAAGTGATCACTGCATGGTTGAAGTTAGAGTACATGTGGAGAGTGTAAAGATAAAATCTAATACCTTGGTCCTGTGCTTGAACACGGGGAACTAAAATAGAACGAGGGAGAACCTGGATAAAGTAGACTGGAAACAAAGATTTTATGGTGGGACAGTTGATGAGCAGTGAAAGATTTTCGAAGACATTTTAGGAAGTGCTCAGCAAAGGCATATTCCAGTGAAAAGGAAGGACTGTAAGAAAAGGCGGTGGACAAAAGACAGGGAATTCTACACCAGTTAGTTTATTCTCTGTAGTTGGAAAGATGCTTTGGTCTATTAGCAAGGAAGAAATAGCAGGGAATCTTGATAGAAATTGTCCCATTGGGCAGACAAAGCATGGATTCATGAAAGGCAGGTCATGCTTGACAAATCATTTGGAATTCTGTGAAGACATTTCGAGCAAGGTGGACAACGGGGACCCAGTGGATGCGGCGTGCCTGGATTTCCAAAAGGCCTTCAACAAGGTGCTGTGCAAGAGGCTGTTGCATTATATAAGGGTGCATGGGATAGAGTATTAGCATGGATAGAAAATTAGTTGACTAACAGGAAGCAAAGAGTGGGGATAAATAAGCCTTATTCTGGCTGGCAATCAGTAACTAGTAGCATGCCTCTAGGATCAGTGTTGGGACTACAATTATTTAGAATTGATACAGATGATTTGGAGTTGGGGACCACGTGTAGGGTGTCAAAGTTTGCATATGACACTAAGATGAGTAGCAGAACAAAGTGTGCGGAGGACTGGGTAAGTTTGCAGAGGAAACGAGATACATTGAGTGAGTGGGCAATGGTTTGGCAAGTGGAATATTATGTTCATAAATGTAAAGTCATACTCTTTGGTTGGGGTAATATTAGTAAAAAGATTATTACTTGAATTTTTTAAAAATGCATTATTTGCTATGCAGAGGTACCTGAACATCCTTCTGTAGGAGGGTTGGTCACCAGGTACAACAATCAATTCAGAAGGCAAATGGAATATTGTCCTTCATTGCTGAAGGGATTGTTTTTAAAAGCAGAGGTGTGCTGTAGTGGGTGCTGGTGAGCCCACAGCTGGAGTACTGCATGTAGTTTTTATCTCCTTTCTTGCTCAAGGATGTACTGGCACTAGACGGGGTGCAGAGGAGGTTAACTATGTTGAATCCAGTGGTGAGGGGTTTGGCTTAACAGAGACTGAGTAGATTGGGATTATATTCATTGGAATTCAGAAGAATGGAAAGATGTAAGATAATGAATGAAATGGATAAAATAGAAATAGATAGGATGTTTCCACTGGCAGATGAAGCTAGGACATGAGGGCATCACCTCAAGATTAGAGGCAGCAAATTTAGGACTGAATTGAGAAGGAACTTCTTGACCTCTATGGAATGCATTGCCCAGCGAAATAGTTGATGCTAGTTCAGTAAATGTTTCTAAAGCTAAGTTAGTTTTCTAAAAAAAGAAATAATTAATTAAGGAATACGGTAAGAACGTGGGTAAATGGTTCTGCGTCCACAAAATGATCAGCCGTGATCTTATTGAATGGTAAAGCAGGCTCGAAGGGCAGAATGGCCTTCTCCTTTTCCTAGATCGTTTGTTCTTGTATTATGCATGCCTCCATCACTCGTGACTTTGAGATGCTGGTGTTGGATTAGGATGGACAAAATTAAAATTCACAGAACACCAGGTTATAATCCAACAGGTTTATTTGGAAGCACGACTTTGCTGGTCCTTCATCAGGTGGTTGTGTGACTTTTAACTTTGTCCCTCACTCTTGTAACTGAGAAATAGCAACAAAAGCCACGAAGCAGTGCGCAAGCTCCAGCCAACAGTTGGTCTTGTGGACCATGAAGAAAGTTATCTCAGAATACAATGGGATATTGATCAGATGGGCCAATGGACTGAGGAGTGGCAGAGAGGATTTAATTTAGATAGATTCGGTTAGGATAGGATATCTGGTTGTCATAATCAAGTTGTACCGAAGAAGTGATTGATGTCAGCGATGGACCAATGCCTAGACAGGGGAGGAGCTGGAGGACCTGGCGGGGCAGTTGGTCCTCCAGCCAATCAGTGAATGAGGGGAGACGAGACTTTCTTGGGGCGCGGATGTTTGGAGTGTGTGTGCGCAGAGAGCTGTCGGTAAGGAAAGAAATAAACAACAGGAAGCGGGAGGGAAATGGTGTTGGTATAGGCTGAGAGGTTTTACAATCATTTGGTTCACATCGGAAAATACAAATTTGAAACTTTTGCAGCAAACGGGAAAATGCCTCGTTGAGTAATCGGCCCGAGTGAGCGCCGCCATCTTTATTCGGGGCAATGATTCACGGGACACGCGCGCGGCCGCCAGCTTTGTAGGGGGCAAAGTTCAGAGGGGTGCATGTGGAGCCTTCCCTGGTAAAAAGTTATAGGGCAGGATTTACACAGAACACATTCAAACCCAGAGAAATGGATTTTTTTTCTGGATTTGTTTCGTCATTCATATAAGTGATTTGGATGTGAATAGAGGCCATAAGTTTGCAGGTGATACCAAAATTGGAGGTATTGTGGACAATGAAGGCGGTTATCTCAGAGTACAGTGGGATATTGATCAGATGGGCCAACGGGCTGAGGAGTGGCAGATAGGATTTAATTTAGGTAGATTAGGTTAGGATATCTGGTTGGCATAGGTTGGACTGAAAAAGCCTGTTTCTGTGCTAGACATCTTTGACTGTGGGATCATAAAAGTGAACTCTGCTCTGGTTCACCTCTGGGTTCTATGATGTCCACTTGTTCATTATCTAGCTTCCTCAGTCTCTCGTGGGTGTATTTTTGCTCTGTATAGTATTTTACTATTACTTTCACAGCTGTTTGGTAAATGAATTGAAAAATGTAGAGCTGGAAAAACACAGCAGGCCAGGACGCATCCGAGGAGCTGGAGTATCGGCGTTTTTGGCATAAGCCCTTCTTCAGGAATGTAAATGAATTGTCCACTGCTGCCTGGCTCCTGACCATACGCTGTTCCATTATCAGGTTATTGTTTCCACAATATCTTTGACAGTCAAGAATTCTTTTTTCCAATAAGCGAGTGCATTTTCCTTCAATTTCTGACAGTCAAATTCTGCACCATTTTCATTCCCTGTACTTCATATTGCACTCCCTGAAACATCAACTGTGTATTTCTCCTTCCACAGAAACCAGTGATCAATGCCAAAGCCTTGTTGCCTGTGGAAAGGGTGATGTTTGACTTCCTTGTACTGCTGCAGTTTGTATGGTGAAGGTGGTTGGGTAAGAAACATTACAGATTATTCACTCAGTGATATTGAAGAGGAGAAGATATCTGTACAAATCATTATGGTTTTAATTTCACAAAAATATTATTGAGAACTTTTGACATAAGGCCACAGATGGAGAATATTGTGTCCAGTGACTAAAACCATTGCCAAATAAGCAATTTTTCAAGAATGCCTTAAAGGAAGAAAGTAGATCTTAGAGGGTTAGAGTGGGGATTCCAGACCATGTTCCCTTGGACTCCATAGAAACAGTCTCACAGATGAACTCAAAAATAAACACATCATTGAGAGTCTGAACTAAAATGAGTTATTGAGATATTTAAGGGTGTGTGGTACAGGGAGATAGGAATGATTGCAGCCAGGAATTAATTCAAAGGTGCGAAAGTAAATTGTTGTTGCTTATAAATGGGAGTCTTTTGATTGATCAGCAAGTTTTCGTACAAGTGAGCACTTCGGCAGTAGAGTTTTCAATATTCTTGAGATTATCGGGAGGGTGAATGTGGGATGCTGGCCATGAGTGGGTTTAGATAATGAAATCTAGAGTTAACAAAAGGAATGAATGAGAGTTTCAGCAAATGAGCTGAGACTGTGGTGAGGTCAGGTGATATCACTGAAATCGAAATAGTGGTCTTGGAGGGGGTCTGGCCTGTCATCCTCACCTCATTCAGCCGTTTGTCAGTTTGTGAATCAAGTCTGTAACAAGCTCAGGAAATGCGTGGCCCTGGCAGAACCCAAACTGGGCATCGCTGAGCAGGTTATTGCTGAGCAGCTGCGTGACAGCACTATCGATGACACCTTCCATCACTTCACTGCTGAGCAAGTGTGGACTGATGGACGGCAATTTGCTGAGTTGGATCTGCCCTGTATTTTTGTGTTGGAACATCCCTGAGCAATGTTCCACAAAGTCAGTAGGTGCCAGTGCTGGAGCAGTACTTGCCTTGGTGGGCAGCAGGTTCTGGACCACAGCCAACAGTATTATTGCCAGAATATTGGCAGGGCCCATACCTTTACTCTGCTTATCCATTTCTTGATCTGATTTGAAATGAGTTTTCAACCAATTTGATTCATATCTGTGATGTCAGGGACCAATGGAGAAGGCTCATCCACTTGTCACTGCTGTCTGAAAATCAATGCTAATGCTGTCCTCTTATCTGTTGCATGAATGTGTGAGACCCCTCCATCGGTAAGGGTGGGGATATCTGTGATGCTTCCTCCAGTGAGTTGTTTAATTGTCCATCACTATTCTTGACTAGGTGTGGCAGAACTGCAGAACTCAGATCTAATCTGTTGGTTATGGGATCACTTAGTTCTATTTGGTGTTGCTTTTGCTGTTTGGCATGCAGGTTTGGGAGCTGCACCAGGTTGGCACCTCATTTTTAGGTATGCCTTGTACTGCTCCTGACATGCCCTCCTGCATTCACCATTGAACCAGGGTTGATTCCCCTGGCTTGATGTTAATGGTTAAGTGGGGGATATCAGGCGATGAGATTTCAGATTGGGCTGGAGTACAGTTCTGCTGCTGTTGTTGGCCCACAGTGAGGCAGAAGTTGCAGGGTCAAGAGGGCTGATTGTGTGGTTGTATTTGCTAGTGCAGTGGTAGATGTAATGTGGTCCATCCAGTTTCATTCCTTTGTTGAGACTGTGCAGTGATTAATACAATGAGTGACTTGATGGGCCACTGTTGGGTTTCTTTCCCTCAAGGACATTGTCAATGGCAGAAAAACATCCCCGATGGTTCCATGGCAAACAGTAGATTCTTCATTCCAGTTATTTTTTTTCTTGAATTCAGAGCCACCCTCTACCGATTTGGGATTCCAACCTGAACTTCAGTTGTATATTTTAATATTCTTGATAAATGATAAATACGACAGGTTTGTTCACTTATTTTTAGAATCACTATCACAGGTTTTGTTTATTGTTTTGGAAATAAAAACACTGTCCATTATCCTGTCTCCTCCAACAACAAGAGTGAGGAGCACATGGAATTTCTCTGTCAATAACATTGAGACAATCCAATCAGCTGCCTCTGCTTCTTTCCTCCCTCTCCATTAGTCCACCGAGCCACACTTCCTCCCAAGGGTGCTCCTCATTTTAGTCCTAAACTTGCATTTCCTCGAGTCCCTTGTCAAGCCTTATTAGAGGTCATCTTGACCATTTACCCTAGTGTAGCTAAATCATGGACATTCCAAATCTCTGTCTAATCCTCCTGCTTGTCACCCCACCCCACCCCCCCCCCCCCCCCACCACCACCACCACCACCTTGCAATTCACAGATATTGTTCCATGATTTGTCTGTCTGTCTTTTTTGGTTATGTCCTTCTTTCCCATTCTGCTAAAACCTAATATTTGATCTCACCGTTGTTGGAAAATCGTGCTCCATCTCCACTCTCCCTTTCCTTTCTGAATTCATTGTATTTAGTGTCCCTCCAGGATCTATCCTTGGTTCGTCCTGTTTCTCACCTGCATACTGCCAGGAGGTAACATCGCCCAAAAGCACTGTGTTAGGTTTCACATGTACACTGACAATGCCCAGCTCTCCCTCCCCATCATCCCTCTCCATTACTCCACTATTACTCAGTTATCAAACTGCTTACCACGCTTCGATTAGCTGCAATGAAACACTGTAATTGTTAAACCCATTGCCTTCAGTTGCTATTCCAAATACATTTCTCTTACCTCTCACTGGGAAGTGTCTGAGGCAGAACTACATTCTTCACAATATTGCATTCATATCTGACCCCAAGGTGACCTTCTGATCAGACATCTACGCAATCACAAACACCACGAATTCCAATTTCTAAAACATTGTCTCCTTTTCACTCCAGCTCCATTGCTACTGAAACCCTAACCTGTGTCGGCGTTGCCTTTAACTGGACAAATCTGAAACAGAACCCTTGATTCCGCGACTGACCCAGAATCTGGTTCAAGACTCACCCATAATGGGACACATCCTCTCCATATTTACCCTGTCAAACCTTGACAGAATCCTATATGTTTCAAAGAGATCACCTCTCATTCTTCCAAAGTCCAGTGAGTATATTCCCAATTTATTCAGCCTTTGCTTACAGGATAATCCCTTCAAAACAGGAATCATCCCAATGGATCTTCTCTGAAATGCCTCCAATAAACTGCTCTATTTCATGAACTAAAGTGACCAAATCTGTTCACGTTACTCCAGATGTGGTCTCACTTGCCATTTCTTTAGTTGCCCTAAGGTATATACTCCACTCTTATTTCAAAGAGTTTGCAATATAAGGGACAGCATTCCATTCCCTTTCCTGATTCCATGTTGTAACTGTGTGCTCGCTTTCTGTGTTTCCAGCTCATTTTCCCCCAGTCCCTTTGTGGTGCAGCTTTCTACAGTTTATCCCAACTTATACTCTATTTGCCAACTTGTTGCCCAGGTTTCCTGTGAATATCTCTCTGTAAACTGTTTATAACTTTTTGGAACTTTCCTGTTGTGCCTTTTCTAGGAGATTTCCCTCCTCATTATTCGAAACATGTACTGTGAGCACTGGGCAGTGGGAAGCATGCGCAGTTGCTATCTTTCAGGGATACTCTGTTTCATGACTGGGGGAGCTTGTTGCCCATTGGTCAGAATGGAGACAACTTGCCCATCAAGGTGCATGAGCCTTTCACACCCCATGTCTTATTGAGAAGGCACAGCGGCAGAATGGAAGGAAAGAAAATGAAGCAAATCCTGCTCTCCATATCTCACTTAATCTTGGAACATTCTGTCCCATGTTCAGTCACATGAAGTCCCAAGGTGGAAACTCATAGAAACCCACGTAGATTTGCCCTTGAAGTGCCTGCTAACCTCCACCAGGGGTAATGTGTACAGTCCTCCTGGGCCAGGAGGAGGGGATTGTATGTGTTTCAAACTTGAACTGACAGTGACGGATTTTATAAACTTGTATTACAGGCAGGTATTCAGATGGTAATCTCAGTTATTGTAACGCCAAACTCTGACAGAATTACTCAATACAACAGGACCTGGATATTCATATTGTGTGAGAGTATTGTGTTCCAGATCAATACCATTTGCTGAATAAAAGTTCTCCTTTGAATCAAACCATCCTCTCAATAGATCTTCCCAAATCTTCAACATGTGTCCTGTAATCTTTGTATAATGAGCTGATGGATGTAAAGTTTATTATTATATGTGTAACTTTTGTAAACCGCTTTGTCACTGCTCCCCAAATTTCCTTTGCTACAAGGAGAATACTCTCACTTTTTCCAAACCGCTGATTCCCCAATGTCTGCTCTCAAAAAGGTACACATCAGGATTGTGTTGGAACATTCTCTACTTGCCTGCATCAGTGCATCCCCCCCCCCCCCCCCCAACAATATTAAAGAAAGTGAACATCCTCCAGGATAAAGTACTGTACCTGAGTGGTTTCCCATCCACCACCTTCAGCATTCCCTTTCCCCACCCTCGAGGCACAGTGGCATCACTGTGTAAAAGATCAAGTCAGCATTGTCCTACCCGACCATAGGACTGCTCTCTCATTAGAGAGAGATGTCTAGTAGTGGTTAACCTGAACATTACCACAGCACAGGCAAGGGGAGAGGTTGAAAAGGAGAGTCCATTAATTGTGGATGGTTATTCTTGATGTGTATTAGCAACACACATGTCACGTGAACAATTAATATTAAAAAAGCCCCACAAATTCTGCAACTAAAATCCCCCATTCCTTGAACCATCCTGGTAACTCTCCTGTGCCCCCTCTCAGGGACCCTGCCATCCTTCCCAATGCGTGGGCGATCTGTGGTTCACACTGACCTAGCTGCTCTGAACCCTGTGGGTGATAGCATAGAGCAACAGTTGCACTAAACCTCACTGTCTGGAAGAGAGTGAGAGACAGAAATCCCGAAGGCATTTAAAATCTATTTAGGAACACACTTGCAAGGCCAAGGCTGACAGGTCTATGTGTTCTGTGCTGGAAAATGGGATTAAAATAGTTAGCTGGGAGATTTCTTTACAGCATAAATCCAATGGACCACAAAACCGTTTTCTGTCATATAGACCAAAGAGGCGTAATATAGGAATATGACAAGCCACAATAGAAACCAGGTCAGAGAAGGTGATATTAGAATAGATGATACGTGATTGATTAATGTTTTTTGGAGGAAAATGTGACCGAGGTTCAGCGGGACATTGTGGAGCTCTGGGTGCAGGAATCTGAAATAAAAATGGGTTATTTTGAAGGCTGGAATTAAAGAAAGGCACATCACCGAGATTTGTGAGGGTGGACAAAATTAAAGATAGGGAGGGTGTTGAGACTGGAGGAGATTAGAGATTGGAGGATGTTGCAGAGATTGAGATGTTTTTGATGCAGAGATAGTGATTGTTCTGAGGCTAGAGAGGAATTATATAAATAAGGATGTGTGGTTAGCTTTCCCAACACTACCTCTTTACTTATAATGATTGTTTATCTGTCCTCATCTGCCATTGCCTCCATAGGCCTGTGACAATGAGACTACACAGACAGTATGTTCCTGTTAAGGCCAAGGCTGGGAGACGTCGAGAATGTTGCATGAGCTGCGAAATTGAGGCTCTGGTCAAGAAAATGAAGGAAGGATATGGCAGGTATAGACCCCACTGTGTTTTTGTGAATCCCTAGAGGACGATAAGGGAAGTAGGAGTATACTCGCTGGAAACCAGGAGGCAAAAAAGGAGACATCAGAAAGCTTTGGGAAATAGGTTTAAGGAGAATCCAAAGAGATTCTACAAATACACTAAAGACAAAAGAAAAACTAGGCAGAGAATAGCGACCCTCAATGATCAACAAGACTGTCTATGGAACAGCAGGAGGTGGGAGAGATTCTATAAGTATTTCAAGTACGTTTTTACTGAAAGGGGATATGGAACTTAGAGAAGTTGGAGAAATAAATAGTGATAACTTGGCAAGTGTACATATTACAGAGGAGGAGGTACTGGATGTCTTAAAATGCATAAAGTTGGATAAATCCCTGGAATCTGATCAGGTGTATCCCAGAATTTTGTGGGTAATTAGGGAAGCTTTTGCTGGGCCCCTCGCTGCGATATTTGTATCATTGATCGCCACAGGTGAGGTGCTGGAAGACTGGTGCCATTATTTGAGAAAGGTGGTAAGGAAAAGCCAGGGAACTATAGACCGGTGAGCCTGAAGTCAGTGGCAGAGAAGTTGTTGGAAGGGATTCTCAGGGACAGGATTTACATGTCATTGGAAAAGCAAGAAATGATTAGGGAGAGTCAGCATGGCTTTGTACATTGAAATCATCAACTTGGACTTGAGAAGACACAAGGTTTCACATAACACACTGGTTAGCAGGTTCAACACCATAGAATTCTAGCGGAACTAGCTGTTTGGATACCGAATTGGCTGGAAGGTCAAAGAGTCATAGATGGACAGCACAGAAACAGAGAACTGTCGGTCCAACCAGTACATGCTGATCAGATATCCCAATGCAATCTAGTCCCACCTGTCAGCACCCGGCCCATATCCTTCCTATTCATATACACATGAAGATGCCTTTTAAATGTTGCAATCATAATGGCCTCCACCACTTCCTCTGGCAGCTCATTCCATACACGTACCACCCTCTGTGTCAAAACGTTGCCTCTCAAGTCTCTTTAAAGTCTTTCCCCTCATACCATAAACCTATGCCCTCTAGTGCTGGGATCCCCCCCACGCCAGGGAAAAGACTTTGTCTATTTATCCTATCCATGCACCTCATGTTTTTATATACATCGATAAGATCACCTCTCAGCCTCCGATGCTGCAGGGAAAACAGCCCCAGTCTATTCAACCTCTATTCAACCCCCAGCCGAGCTCAAATCCTCCAACCCTGGCAACGTTCTTGTAAATCTTTTCTGAACCCTTTCAAGTTTCACAACATCATTCCTTTAGGAGGGAGACCAGATTTGTACGCAACATTCCAAAAGTGGCCTAACCAATGTCCTGTATAGAACATAGAACATAGAACATAGAAGAATACAGCGCAGTACAGGCCCTTCGGCCCTCGATGTTGCGCCGATCAAAGCCCACCTAACCTACACTAACCCACTATCCTCCATATACCTATCCAATGCCCGCTTAAATACCCATAAAGAGGGAGAGTCCACTACTGCTACTGGTAGGGTATTCCATGAACTTATGACTCGCTGAGTGAAGAACCTACCCCTAACATCAGTCCTATATCTACCCCCCCTTAATTTAAAGCTATGCCCCCTTGTAATAGCTGACTCCATACGTGGAAAAAGGTTCTCACTGTCAACCCTATCTAACCCTCTAATCATCTTGTACACCTCTATCAAGTCACCCCAAAACCTTCTTTTCTCCAATGAAAACAACCCCAAGTGCCTCAGCCTTTCCTCATAGGATCTTCCTACCATACCAGGCAACATCCTGGTAAACTTCCTCTGCACCCGTTCCAGTGCCTCCACATCCTTCCTATAGTATGGCGACCAAAACTGCACACAATATTCCAGATGCGGCCGCACCAGAGTCTTATACAACTGCAGCATGACCTCAGGACTCCGGAACTCAATTCCTCTACCAATAAAAGCCAGTACGCCATATGCCTTCTTCACTGCACTATTTACCTGGGTGGCAACTTTCAGAGATCTGTGTACATGGACACCAAGATCCCTCTGCTCTTCCACACTACCAAGTATCCGACCATTAGCCCAGTACCCCATAGCCGCAACATGATCTCATAACTCCCGTACTCAATACTTTGTCTGATAAATGAAAGCATACCAAATGCCTCCTTCACTATCCTATCTACCTGCACTCCAAGGTCTCTTTCTTCAGTAACATTCCTCAGGACCTTACCATTAAGTGTATAAGTTCTGCTAAAATTTGCTTTCCTAAAATGCCACTCCTCAGCCCATTCACCCATCTGATCAAGATCCCTTTATACTCTGAGGTAATCTTTTTCACTGTCCACTACACCTCCAGTTTTGGTGTCATCTCACTAACTATACCTCCTATGTTCACATCCAAGTCATTGATATAAATGACGAAAGGTAGTGCATCTAGCAGTGATCCTTGTGACACTCCACTAGTCACAGGCCTCCAGTCTGAAAAGCAACCCTCCATCACCACCCTCTGTCTTCTGCCTTTGAGCCAGTTCTGTATCCAAATGGTTAGTTCTCCCTGTATTCCATGAGCTCTAAACTTGCTGACCAGTCAGTGTCATAGTGGAGGGTGCTTTTTGGACTGGAAGCCTGTGATGAGCAATATGCTGTCAGACTGGGTGCTGGATCCACTGCTTTTTGCCATTTATATAAATGATTTCTACATGAATATAGGAGCTATGATTAGTAGGTTTACAATAGACACCAGAATCGGAAGTGCAATGGACAGCAAAGTTACCCGTGAGGGCAATGAGACTCCGATCAAATGGGCTGAGGAGTGGCAGATGCAGTTTAATTTAGATATATGTGAGGTTCTGCATTTTGGAAAAGCAAATCAGGGTGGGACTTATATACTTAATGGAATAGTGATGGGGAGTGTTGCTGAACAAAGACACCTTGGAGTGCAGTTTCATAGTTCCTTGAAAGTGGAATCATAGATAGGCAGGGTAGTGAAGAAAGTGTTTGGTGTACTTGCCTTTATTGGTCAGTGCATTGAGTACAGGAGTTGTGACGTCATTTTGCGGCTGTACAGGACATTCATTCAGCCACTTCTGGAATTCTGCTTTCGGTCCTGGTCTCCCCGCTATCGGAATGATATTGTGAAACTTGAAAGGATTCAGAAAATATGCAAAGATGTTGCCAGGGTTGAGGGATTGAGCTGTAGGCAGAGGCTGAATAGACTGAGGCTGTTTTTACTGGAGAATCGGATGCTGAGAGGTGACCATAGAGGTTGATAAAATCATGAGGGACATGGATAGGGTAAACAGCCAGGGTCTTATTCCTGTTTAAGTGAGTCCAAAACTAGAAAGCACAGGCGTGAGGGAAAAGATTGAAAAGGGATATTAGGGGCAAAGATTCAAGCTGAACGTGCTATGTGTATGGAATGAGCTGCCAGAGAAAGTGTGCAGGCTGGTACAGTTACAACGTTTAAAAGGCATCTCACTGGATATGTAACTGGGAAAGGTTTAGAAGGCTATGGGCCAAGTGCTGGCATGTGGGAGGAGATTAATTTAAGATATCTGGTCGGCATGGACAAGTTGGACTGAAGGGTCTGTTTCAGTGCTGTACATCTCTATGGCACTAATAAATTAAAATTAAGATAGGTTTCTCTTTTATGGAGAGTTAGCAGAACGTCTGACAATTCTCCTTGGAGCTGAGAAGGTGAAGCAGTGATTTCGACCAGGAGTTGATTTTTTTCCAGGGTATTTCATTTTCAGAGAGACAGAGTGAGAAATTATTAACGTCACGATTTTTAGTAACTATTTTCAGGTAACTGGCAAATAATGCAAAGAAAAATGTGAAGATTATTTTACTCACTAAGTACTGAGCATCTGGAACAGTTTGAAAGACAGCTGGATGCAGATTCAGTAGTTATTGTCAAAACAAATTTGAAATGTATCATTTTTAAGGAAGGATTTGGAGGGCTATGTCCAAATGGGAGGTGAGTTGGGACTGACTGGCACCATCTCCAGAAGGAGAGAGTACAGCCCCAATGGGCTGAATAGCCCCCAGCCCCTGTGCTCTGTGATACTGACCCATTCACTGTGAATGATGAAGCTCATCACAGGGCAGAGCCGTAGAGATGTACAGCATGAAAATAAACCCTTTGGTTAAACTGGTCCATGCTGACGAGATATCCCAACCTAATCTAGACCCATTTGCCAACACTTGGCACATATCACACTACACCCTTCCTATTCATATACCCATCCAGATGCCAAATGGTATAATTGTACCAACATCCTTCACTTCCTGACAGAAGATAACATTACACGCACCAACCTCAGTGGAGAAAAAAAATGCCCCTCAAATCCATTTTAAATTCTTCCCCTCTCATCTTAAACCTATGCCCTCTCATTCTGGACTCCCCCACCCCAGGGAAACGAACTTTTCTATTTATCCTACCCATGCCCCTCATGATTTTATAAATATCTATGAGGTCACCCCTCAGCCTCTGATGCACCTGGGAGGATCCCACCACTCAGGTCACAATGGGGCCTGGCTGATTGACACAACTTCAGAACAATAGGAGAGTTGGCGTGGTCCTCCAGCCAATGGGAGTGAATGAGGGGTGGGTCCAGCAGGCCAACACATGACCATCAGCTTTGCAGGCGCAGTGTCACTGTGAGGGGGGACTGAATGTGAAGGAGTGGGAGAGACAGCAGACACTGGGAGAGAGATGGTGTTAGTGTGGACTGGGAAGGTTGATAAACACTGTTTCAGTCTGCTGGACCTGAATTAGATACTCCGGGTAAGTTAGAACCAAAAGAACTTCGGATGCTGTAAATCACACACAACAACCAGAAGGTGCTGGAAAAGCTCAGCAGATCTGGAAGCATCTGTGAAGAGAAATCCATTCGCATTTTCAATCCAGTGACTCTTCCTCAGGAACTGATGTTACTGAGAACAAAATGTTGGGTTTTATGCAGAAGATTGGGGTTAAGGAGTAAATGATAGGTGGGGATAGAGTCCAAAGAGAGAGATAGGAGCGGTTGGACAAAGGAGAGGATAAATATCTGAGGGGGAGGATGAATAGCTGTTTATGGGGACTGTAAGTGGCTAATCATAGGTAGAGTGTAATTGCAGGCTACCTAATAACAAGGCCTGGTATATAAGGTAGAGGGAAAAGACACTAGGACGTGGGAGAGTTCAGGACCTAAATTTATTGAATTTGATGTTGAAGCCAGAGGATTGCAGGGTCCCCGAGTGGGAGATGAGGTGTTGTTCTTCCATCTTATGTTAAGGTGTGACTCTGGAAAAGCACAGCAGGTCAGAAAGCATCCAAGGAGCAGGAGAATTGACTTATTGGGCATGTCAGCACTTCATCAGAAATGTGGGTGTTGGAATACAGCTGAGAGATAAATAGGGAAGGGTTTTGGGGTTGGGGGAACGGAGCTAGGGAGGCAATAGGTGGTTGTAGATGGAGGGTAGTGGTGAGAGGGTGGAATGGATAATTGGGAAGGAAGATGGGCAGGTGGGAATGTTCAAGAGGCCTGTGTCGAGTTGGAGGGTTCAATCTGAGATAAGTTGGGGGAGAGGAGATGAGGAAACCTTGATGCCGTGTGTTTGAAAGTTCCCAAGGTGGAAGATGAGGTGTTCTTCCTCCAGGTGTCGGGTGGCTCGGATTTAGGGGTGGAGGATTGCATGTCCTTGGCAGCGTGGAGCCGGGGGGGTGGGTAGCTGAAGTGGTCGGCGGTGGGGTTGGTTGTTGCATGTATCCCAGAAATGTTCCCTGAAATATTCCACAATTTGGCGTCCGGAGAGCAAAGGACACAATAGGTGAGGTGTTTGGGTGGGCAGGGAACTCTATGCTGAATGTGGGAGGATCCTGCGGTGCCTTGGATGGAGGTGAGGGGAAGGTGTGGGCACAGGTTTTCCACCTCTTGCAGTGGCAAGCGAAGGTGCCTGGAGTGGAGGATGGGTTGATGGGGAGAGTGGATCTAACGTGGAAGTCACAGACGGTATGGTCTCTGTGGAATGCTGAAAGGGGTGGGGAGGGAAATACATCTCAGGTGGTTGGATCTGATGGTGGAAATAGCAGAAGATGATGCGTTGTATCTGGGTGAAAGGTGAGGATGGTGGGATTCCATCTTTGTTGCATTTGGAGGGGTGGGGTTCAAGGGCAGTGGTGTGCGAAGTGGAGGAGATACACTGGAGAGTATTGTTGACCACGTGAGGGGAAATTTAGTCATTGAAATAGGAAGCCATTTGGTATGTTCTGAAGTGTTCTTCCAGCTTGCATCAAGCTTCACTGGAACACTGCAGTAAGCATGAGACTGAGCTGTTGGACAGAGAACTGTCTTGTGTGTTAAAGAGCAGGCAACTGGAAGCTCGGTCTTTTTTGCAGGCACAATGTAGATCATCAGCCACCATTTCCACCACCGCCACTGAGATGCTGGAAGGTTCCTGTCTCCTCCATTAACAGCTTTCCACCTTCCCACTCCTTTATCTTTCCAAATGTTCCTGTCTCTCTTCGGGCTCTGTCCCCACCTGTTAGTTACTCTTTAACCCCTATCTCCTGCAGTCCAAAGATGTGTAGGTCAAGTGAACTAGCCCAGCTAAATTTCCCATAGTGTTCAGGGATGAGCATTAGTCCGGGGAAAAGGAGAGTAATTGGGTAGGGAATGGGTCTGGGTGGGATTAACTTCGGAGGGTGGGTGTGGAATTGTTGTGCTGAAGGGCCTGTTTCCTGAAGGGATTCTAATTTTCCCAGCAGTCATCGGTTCTGAAGAAGGGTCACTGGACCCGTGATGACCCTTGATGTGTGCAGGTGGAGGAAATGGGAAAGGGGAAAGTGGCAGCAGAAACCAGATGAAATGTATCAGTGTAGTGTTTAGTTACAGTCTGTGCAGGTCGTTAGTCTGAATTAGAAACTCTTGGTCCCACATTTGCAGCAAAGGGGAAGATGGCTTGGGCCTCAGGCAGTGAGAGGTTCTGGGTTATGGCCGCCATCTTTATTTGGGGCAAGGTACAGCAAGGAGCATGCACGTGTCCTCTTTCTGGGCGGGGACGGGGTGATTTGAAGAGGAGCAATTACACATCCAACACATACCAAGAGAAGTGTTTGCCTTCACTATTCATCTTGCACTGACTGTGAGCTTTGTTTTGTGAATTCATTTTATAGGATATTAATTGAGAATAATTGAGACTGGGATCTCAATACACAAGTTTCTACAGTCAGCAGAGTCATCAGGATCTGAATATCATTGGCATTTAACAGTGGAACGAGAAAGGTTTGTCTGTTCTGTCTGTGGGAAAATATCTTCAATATTTTTGTCAAGCCAAAAGCTGAAAGATGTTCAAGTTCATGGTTGGATCACCTTTGGGGTATGTGTTCAATTCTTGGCCCTGCAGCTGTGGAAGGAGGTATTGGCCTGAGAGAGAGCACAGATTTATCCAAATTACACCTCGTCTTTTTGCAGGAACTGTCAGATTTAGTCTCAATCATCCACTTTATAATGTTAATCTGTAAACTCCCTACTTCGAATTCTCTGCAAATTTCTCATTGAAAATCCTTGTGGACTCAAATTCCAGCACCATTTCAGGTGGAACGTTCCAGATTCTGACAACTGTCTGTTCATTCAAAAACTGCTGAAGTCCATTTTGACTCTGGGGTTACAAAGGGCTAAATTGAAAGATGTGATGCTGGTCCTGAGCTCCCATTGAGGTGTATTGGAACAGTACAGGAGGATGAGGGAAGTGTAGGTGTGAGCAGACAATGAAAATGGCAGGGCTGCACTCAGAGTGCTGCTTGGCTCAATGAGAGTGTTTTGGAGTTGGGTGTAAATAGTGAGGTGAGACAGGGAGAAGGTGAAGCTGAAACTGAGTTTTAGTTCAGGCCTTTCAGAAATTCACAGTCCCAATGAGAATACCCAATTTGTCAGTGATACCTGCGGAGTATTTACATTTTTAAAGTATGACATATTAGCTTAAGTAAAGATTTTTTTTTGTTATTATAATGGACATGAAAGGTTGCTCACTTATTTAAATTCTCTTAATGGGAGTAGCTAGATGAATGTAGAGAGATGTTGTGACCGGGCATCTCAGAGCCGTGGTGTGCTCCTCTTGCACAATGTGGGAAATAAGGGCCGCTTCCAGTGTCCCTGACGACTATTTATGCAGCAAGGGTTCCCATCTGCAGCCATTGGGAAACTGCTTTTCCGAGCTGGAGCTGAGAGTGGACTCACTGTGGAGCATCTGCAATACTGAGAATGTTATGGACAGCACGTTTAGTGAGTTAGTCACACTGCAGGTGAGGGTTACACAGGCAGAAAGGGAATGGGTGAACATCAGATCAAGTAAAAGGCTCAGGAAGTGAGTACAGGAGTCGCCCGTTGTTATCCCCTTCTCATACTGATACTGTCTATCACTTGGGATTCTGTAAGGGTGAGAATTGGTGGGGTGGCTTCTCGGGAAATCAGCAACAGCCAGGTTCATGACACCACGGAGAGCTCGGCTGCACAGAGCGGGAGGAAAGAGAGGAAACACGGCTATAGTGACAGGGGATTCAATGCTCAGGGTTAGGGCGGGCAGTGCTGTGGCCACAGACATGAATCCAGGATGGTACGTTACCTCCTGGAGCTAGGATCCGTGATATCATGGAGCGGCTGCAGGACATTCTGGAGCTGGAGGTTTAACAGTCCGTGGTCGTGCAACACACAGATACCAATGACATCGCTTAACAAAGGGATGAGGACCTGAAAGCTGGATATAGGGAGATCAGGGACGCATTAAAATGTAGCTCCTGAAATGTAATAATGCAAGACTTGCACCTAGTGCCATGTGCTAGTGAGAGCATGAATAAGAGGGCAGATCAGCTGGATATGTGGCTGGGGAAATGGTGTACCAGAGCAAGGTTTAGATTCTTCAGGCACTGGGACTGTTTCTGGGTGGGACCTGTACCAGCCTGACTGGTTACCCCTGGGTAGTGCTGGGAGAAATCCCCTGGTGGGTGCTTTTGCAGTTCCATTGGTGAGGTTGTAACTAGTCTACCAGGGGGATGAGAACTAAAGTGTAGGCTTAGATAGGTCAGATTCAGGACAGGGAATGGGAGGTAGAATATTAGTGAGGTAGTCAGCAGCTCAGAAAGCCAAAGGAAAGGAGGATTAAATGAGGATTGAGTCCCTCTTCATCCATCAGTCCTGCCATCCCAGGAATCAGAGTCAGCAAAACATGGAGCTATACAGCTCTCTGTCTCCAAGTGCTTCAGCAAAATGGTGGAAATCTGCAACAAAACCAAAACATGCTGGAGATCCTCAGCAGGTCGGGCAGCATCTGAAATGGTGACAGATGCAGGAAACATTGCAGCCTTGAAGAAGTTGTATAATGCCATCCCACACTGTCCACTGCTCCAGGGAAAATATCCTCTGCTCCTCCCTATGGTTCAAATATTTCAATACTGGCAACACCCTTGTAAATCTTTTCTGAACTCTTCCAAGTTTCCCAACATATTTCCAATAGCAGGGAGACTGGAATTGAAAGCAGTTTGGGCATTACAACAGTGGTCGAGCTAATAAACTGTACAGCCGAAACATGATCTCCCAACTCCTATACTCAATGCACTGCCCAATAACAGCTAGCATACCGCACACCACCTTCACTGACCTGTCTACCTTCAACCACACTTTCAAAGAACTATCAACCCACACTGCAAGGTCTATTTGTTCGTCAAAACTTCCCAGGAACTTGTCATTATGGGGTTGAGTCCTATTCTGGTAACATTTCTGAAGTCGGGAGACAAGATTTGAATGTAGTACTCTGAAACAGGCCTCACTAATGCCCTATACCGTCACAACATGACCTCCTACCCCCTATACTCAGTCACAGAATCCCTAAAATGTGGAAGCAGGCCATTCAGCCCATGAGACAATAACAACCATCGGAACAACATCGCACCTGAACCATGTAACCAAGCATTTCCCACAGCTAATCCACCTGACCTGCACGATTTTGGTTTGTTTGAGGAAATCAGAGCACCCAGAGGAAGCCCACAGAGACACTTAAAGGAAGAATGTGCAAACACCACACAGTGGAATTGAATACAGGTTCCTTTATTGATCAGTGCACAGACCAATAAAGGTCACTGTCCCAAATGCCACCTTCAGCACCTGATCTCCATGAAACTCTACTTTACAGGAACTGTACAGTTGTTCTGAGCCCTTCGGAGGGATTGAAGGTGAGGAGGAGAAAAAAGGAACAGGGTTGAATTGTAGATCTATAAAATAAAATAAGTGTCTGTCACCTTCCCCTTTCTGTTCTTCCTGTGTTTCTCCCGCTCACTGTTTCCCCCCTTCTCTGTTCACTCCCGCTCTCTGTTCTCCTCCCCCCCGCTCCCTGTTCTCCTCCCCCCGCTCCCTGTTCTCCTCCCCCCCGCTCCCTGTTCTCCTCCCCCCGCTCCCTGTTCTCCTCCCACCTGCTCCCTGTTCTCCTCCCCCCGCTCCCTGTTCTCCTCCCCCCGCTCCCTGTTCTCCTCCCCCCCGCTCCCTGTTCTCCTCCTCCACCGCTCCCTGTTCTTCTCCCCCCGCACCCTGTTCTCCTCCCCCCCGCTCCCTGTTCTCCTCCCCCACGTTCCCTGTTCTCCTCCCCCCCGCTCCCTGTTCTCCTCCCCCCCGCTCCCTGTTCTCTTCCCCTCCGCTCCCTGTTCTCCTCCCCCCCGCTCCCTGTTCTCCTCCCCCCCGCTCCCTGCTCTCCTCCCCCCCGCTCCCTCTTCTCCTCCCCCCCCGCTCCCTGTTCTCCTCCTCCCCGCTCCCTGTTCTCCTCCCCGCTCCCTGTTCTCCTCCCCCCCGCTCCCTGTTCTCCTCCCCCCGCTCCCTGTTCTCCCCCCCCGCTCCCTGTTCTCCTCCCCTCCGCTCCCTGTTCTCTACCCCCCTGCTTTCTGTTCTTTTACCCCCCCCACTCTCTGTTCTCCCCACCCCAGCTGTCTGTTCACCCCCGCTCTCTGTCCCCTCCTCCGGTTTTGTGTCCTCCCCCCTGCTCATTGTACCCCTCACCCCCTGCCCCGTCCTCCCCACTCCTCTGTCTGTCCCCGAGTGCCTGTCCCCCTCCTCTCTCCCCTCATCCGTTTCTGTGCCTCTCCTCTCTATCTCCATAACCCTCTCTTCACACACATGCTCTGCCCACCTCTCTCTGCCTACCTTCCCCTCCGTGTCTCCAAGTTCTGTATTCCCCAACCACAGGGGAAAGACTTCGTCTGTTTGCACTACCCATGCCCTGCCTGATTTTATAAGTCACTATAAGGTCACCCCTCAGCCTCTGACACTCCAGGGAAAACACCCTATCCAACTCTGGCAACATCCTTGTAATTCTATTCTGACCCCTTTCAAGTATGAGAACATCCTTCTGATAGGAAGGAGACCAGAATTGCATGGAATATTCCAAAAGTTTCCTAATGAATGTCCTGTACAGCCACAATAAGAGCTCCCAACCCCTATACTCAAAGCTCTAACCAATAAGGGAAAGCAGACCAACTGTCTTCCTCACTATCCTATCTACCTGCGATTCTATTTTCAGGGAAATATGAACCTGCACTCCAAGGTCTCTTTATTTTGGAACACTCCCCAGGAACTTACTATTAACTGGATAAGTCCTGCCAAGGTCTGCTTTTCCAAAATGCAGCACCTCACCTTTTTCTAAATTGAACTCCTCAGCCCATTCAAACATCTGATGCAGATCCCCTTGCAGTCTGAGGTAATTTTTTTCACTGTCGACCACACCTCCAATTTTGGTGTCATCTGCAAACTTACTGACAATACCTCTTATGTTCACATCCACATCATTGATATAAATGACGAGAAGTACAGGATCCAACACCGATCCTTGTGACACTCCACTGGTCACAGGCCTCCAGCCTGAAAAGCAAACCCTCTGACACCACCCTCTGTCTTCTATCTTTGAGGCAGTTCTGTATTTAAATGGTTAGTTCTCACTGTATTCCATGAGATTTAACCTTACTAACCAGTCTCCCATGAGGAACCTTGCGAACACCTTACTAAAGTCCATGTAGATCATGTCCACCTCTCTTCCCACATCAATTCTCTTTGTCACCTCTACAGTAAACTTAGTCCAGTTCATGAGACATGATTTTCCCCGCACAAAGCTGTTATGAATATCCAGGACTGAACTCTACATTAGGGTCTGCATAGGTGTTAATATTCTGTCTCAAGTTCACGTACACCAGCTTTGTGTTAGTGACTGTGTATTGAGTCTTGTTAATATCGCCAACACAGATGAGTTCCTTTTGAAAGGTAGTCCCTATATCCCTAACCCCGCTCCCATCTGCTCTGTCCCTTCCATCCCCACCATAGGCAGTAAGTGGGAGGAGCTCATGGAGTTTCCATATGAGTGAGATTATAACATCTTCCCTTCTTTCCACTAGCCCACCAGGATTTGATGGTAGTGTCCTTACCTCTGGACAAGGAGAATCGGGTTTAGAGTTGAATGACAGCATCTGTGAAGAGGCTGATTGGAAAACGTGCCCAAGCCACCAGCCCATACAGTCTCCCAGCTGTCCCTGCCTGAGCCTCCAAACAGAACGTTCCTGTCGTTTCTCTCCTATCAGTTTGTCCAGGATCCCCTCCTGCAGCTGTACTGATCCTGTCCCTCACTGACCTGCCCATCGCCCAATGCCCTCCACATTGGTTCATTGTTTACAATCCCACTGTCCCAATCCAGCCCCGCCCCATCCACCCTATTGGACAGCAGCTGCTGTCAATCACCCATGCTCCTGTGTGCATGTGCAGTCGGAGGGGAGACCAGTGCACAGGCGCAGTGCTGGCCAATTGTTGACGTACGTGCAGTATGGGTCAGTGCCAGGGAAGGAGGCTGTGGGTGTGTGTCAGCTCCCTCTGAGAGCAGGACACAGAGGAATGGCCCCTCTCCTGGTATCCTGACGAATTGTCAATGTATCAGTGGGGGATCATTTTTCAGAAAGTTATCAGAACTCGTGTGAATATTCAGGAATATTATGGAAAGGGATAAGGATGGGCATGCAATTAGAGTTCTAATTTGGTTCATTTTAGTTCAACCAGATATGATTTGGCCAGAGTGTGCAAGAAGCAATGTATGCAGGATGGTTCTCATCAGAGGGTGGGCTGGGGAAAATAAGTAAGAGGTTCCAGATTGTTTTTTTTTCCACAATGTGGTTCTGACCAGGAAGGAAACCCTGGGAGGTGGGGGGAGGATTATCCAATACCCAGGAGGCTCCGAGTCAGAATCATTGATTTGGTTCATAGCCTGTAGACAGGAGCTAGGAAATTGAATTCAAATAGAGGAGAGAGAGAGTGTGTGAAAACTGGGTGTGGAAGGAAGGAGTGAGGAGATTGGTTTGGATTTCAGTTCATGGAAGAAAGAAATTGACACTGACATTTAAAGCTTTGGGTGAACAAGGAAACTACAATTTAATATTACAATTACCTTACAAATCCTGTATTAACAGTGGTGACTTGTTTTCTCTGTTGTAGGGTACTGAAAGGGTGAATTTGCGGTTGAGAAATTCAGATTGAACTTCATGTTCAGATCTGATATTCAGATCGGCACCGATCAAGTAAATATCATTAGCCGTTTCATGTGGAAGGAAAGGTGCATTCTGTCCATGAGCAAATATTTCAAATATCAGTGTGACTGGAAAGGTCCATGTTCATGTGGTGAGTGTGGAGAGACAGTTCATTTGTTTGTAAAAGTCTGAAAAAAGCTTGGCACATTTCCCAGGAACAGTTAAGCCTCAGATTTATTTTGTATGAGGACAAGTTTTTAATTAGTCATGCAACCAGAAAGACACAACGATACCTGTCTCATGGAAAAACCATGAAAATGGGAATTTTGTAAAGGAGTGAATTATTGATCATTGGCTTGTCATCCATTGGCGTTGTCACGTCGGTTCCATCCTCGTGGGGAAACCCTGGAAATGTGATGAATGCAGTGTGGGTTTCAGTTATTAAGCTGTAAAAAGTGCAGAAGAACTTAAAAGGATGTTGCCAGGGCTCAGGGGTCTGAGTTATAGGGAAAGGTTGGACAAGCGTGGACATTTTTGTTTAGAGCAGAGGAAACAGAGGGGGGATCATATAGCAGTGCATAAGACCATGAAAGGCTTGGGTAAGGTGAATACACTCGGTCTTATTCCCAAGGAATCAAGGACTGGGGGCGTCAGCTTAAGGTTAGAGGAGAAAGAATACAAGAGAACCCGAGGGGCAACTGTTTTTAGAGGGTGGTACATTTATGGGATGAGGTGCCAGTGGAAGTGGTTAGGTGGCTACATTAACAACATGTGAAAGGCATTTGGACAAATACATGGATAGCAAAGAGTCAGAAGCAGATGGGCCAAGTGCAGGGAAATGGGGTTAGCGTGGATGGACATTCTAGTTGGCATGGGCCAGTTTGGGCAAAAGGCCCTGTCTCTGCTGTAGGACGCTATAACTCTAAGTATGTTTACTATTTCTCCCGCTATCTCTGGTAGCACCCTGGGATATATTCCATATGAGCAAGGAGACTGACTTGTCTACCTTTAGCTACATTTTCAAGGAGCAGATACGACGTGTCCTTGATATGTATGTACCGATCAGGCAGGAAAGAAATGGTCGTGTGAGGGAGCCTTGGTTGACGAGGGAGGTTGAATGTCTAGTAAAGAGGAAGAAGGAGGCTTACATAAGGTTGAGGAAACAAGGTTCAGACAGAGCAGTGGAGGGATACAGGATAGCGAGAAGGGACCTGAAGAAAGGGATTAGGAGAGCTAAGAGAGGGCATGAAAAATCCCTGGCGGATAGGATCAAGGATAACCCCAAGGCATTCTATGCGTATGTGAGAAACCTGAGAATGACGAGAACGAGGGTAGGTCCGATCAAGGACAGTGGTGGGAGACTGTGTATTGAGTCGGAAGAGATAGGAGAGGTCTTGAACAAGTACTTCTCTTCAGTATTTACGAACGAGAGGGACTGTATTGTTGAAGAGGAGAGTGTGAAACGGACTGATAAGCTAGAAGAGATATCTGTTAGGAAGGAAGATGTGTTGGACATTTTGAACAACTTGAGGATAGACAAGTCCCCCGGGCCTGACGGGATATATCCTAGGATTATGTGGGAAGCAAGAGAGGAAATTGCAGTACCGTTGGCAATGATCTTCTCGTCTTCACTGGCAACGGGGGTGGTACCAGGGGACTGGAGAGTAGCGAATGTTGTGCCCCTGTTCAAAAAAGGGAATAGGGATAACCCCGGGAATTACAGGCCAGTTAGTCTTACTTCTGTGGTAGGCAAAGTAATGGAAAGGGTACTGAGGGATAGGATTTACGAGTATCTGGAACGGCACTGCTTGATTAGGGACAGCCAGCACGGATTTGTGAAGGGTAGGTCTTGCCTTACAAGTCTTATTGAATTCTTCGAGGAGGTGACCAAGCATGTGGATGAGGGTAGAGCAGTGGATGTAGTGTACATGGATTTTAGTAAGGCATTTGATAAGGTTCCCCATGGTAGGCTTATGCGGAAAGTCAGGAGGCATGGGATAGAGGGAAATTTGGCCAATTGGATAGAAAACTGGCTAACCGGTCGAAGTCAGAGAGTGGTGGTAGATGGTAAATATTCAGCATGGAGTCCAGTTACAAGTGGAGTTCCGCAGGGATCAGTTCTGGGCCCTCTGCTGTTTGTAATTTTTATTAATGACTTAGATGAGGGAGTCGAAGGGTGGGTCAGTAAATTTGCAGATGATACAAAGATAGGTGGAGTTGTGGACAGTGAGGAGGGCTGTTGTCGGCTGCAGAGGGACTTAGATATGATGCAGAGCTGGGCTGAGGAGTGGCAGATGGAGTTCAACCCTGCCAAGTGTGAAGTTGTCCATTTTGGAAGAACAAATAAGAATGCGGAATACAGGGTTAATGGTAGGGTTCTTGGTCAGGTGGAGGAACAGAGGGATCTTGGGGTCTATGTACATAGATCTTTGAAGGTTGCCACTCAGGTGGATAGAGTTTGTAAGAAGGCCTATGGAGTATTATCGTTCATTAGCAGAGGGATTGAATTCAAGAGTCGTGAGGTGATGTTGCAGCTGTACAGGACTTTGGTTAGGCCACATTTGGAGTACTGTGTGCAGTTCTGGTCGCCTCACTTTAGGAAAGATGTGGAAGCTTTGGAGAGGGTGCAGAGAAGATTTACCAGGATGTTGCCTGGAATGGAGAGTAGGTCATACGAGGATAGGTTGAGAGTTCTCGGCCTTTTCTCGTTGGAACGGCGAAGGATGAGGGGTGACTTGATAGAGGTTTATAAGATGATCAGAGGAATAGATAGAGTAGACAGTCAGAAACTTTTTCCCCGGGTACAACAGAGTGTTACAAGGGGACATAAATTTAAGGTGAAGGGTGGAAGGTATAGGGGAGATGTCAGGGGTGGGTTCTTCACCCAGAGAGTGGTGGGGGCATGGAATGCGCTGCCCGTGGGAGTGGTAGAGTCAGATTCATTGGCGACCTTTAAGCGGCATTTGGATAGGTACATGGATGGGTGCTTAATCTAGGATAGAAGTTCGGCACAACATCGTGGGCCGAAGGGCCTGTTCTGTGCTGTATTGTTCTATGTTCTATGTTCTATGTACATTAGCTTGCCCAGCTCTAACGCTTTCATGATAATGATTGTTTCTTGGTACTCACCTTCCTTTGTCTCCTTATCAATTACTGGCATGTTCTTCGTATCTTCCACTGTGAAGACTGACTGCTGTGTACTCATATTCCTAAATCCTGCTGGATAGGGATAACCTCTGCTTAAAACCTGCTGCCACTTATTAACCTCCCAATCCCCCAACTGGCTGAATCTATATTCCTTATGTCGTAAATCAGGTTGTCTAAGCGGATGTCTCAGTAAATTCCAGTGACAGCCCATATGTCCCATGTGTCTGAATAGGGATCTGATACACAACATCCCTTCACCCACACTTTTCATTCACGTTCCAGAGACAGGGCTCCAGTGGCTGTATGGGGACTACAACTCCCAAATTCCGAGATAGGAACCGCATGTGTGTGGGGAAACCTGGCACTGCGCACGTGCAGAATGTGGGTGGGTTTTGGAGCTTGTGCTTTGAGGTAACTAGTGGAAAGTATTTCACTCTGGTTGTCTGGAGGAGGAACGTATTTGCTTGTAGTATTGATCTGTTGGAGGGTCAAAAGTATCAGCACACCCACATGGGACCAAGTTCCATCCCCAACTCGTCATAACACTGGAATTGACCAATGAGAAACAAGGAAGGATCTGACCCATTCTCCCAGACTGAAGGTTCCTCTTCTGTCCAGGATCTGCCACCTCCCTTTCTGTTTCCTTTTCTTTCATTCTGCTGTTACAGAATGTAGCAACTGAAGGGAAAGGAAGTGGACCCAGAAAAGGTGCAGAGTCTAACCAGGACGCAAAGTGGTGGCATGGATCGGTTTATCAATAACTCCATGAGAATGGGAGGGTGTACATTAGGGGCAACAGAGTCAGAATGGTGGGAGAGAGTACGTGGGCCGGAGGGTTACAGCTTTGGGAGAACAAAGGGGGAAAATATTCCAGAGAAACGAGAATTGTCTGTTCTAAATTTCTAATCTGTACCTATTCATTTATACAGGGTGCTAGATGGTGAAGATTTGTAGACTGAAATATCAAAATCATGTGCCAATCGTGATTGAGTTTTCCAGAATTTGACAAACCAAAGATGGGGAATTACACGGCCAAAATCCTGCAACACTCCCTCTCCCAGCATCGTCGGTCTATCTGTGCCAAATGGATTGTGAATGGTTCAAGACAGCAGCTCACTACCATCTTCTCAAGTGTAACGAGAGATGGGGAATAAATGCTGGCTGAGCCAGTGATGCCCATATCCTGGAAATGGTTTCTATCTCTAGTTGCTGAAACCCAGTTGATGTTACTGCAGGTTGATGAGGGACACTGACTGCCTCGTCCATTGAATGGTGGAGCACAATCAAAAGGCCGAATGGCCGCCTCCTGCTGCTATCTTCCAGGTACGTATATATGCCCGGGCAGGAAGGAGTAGGCAGGACAGGGATTCTCCAGGAGATTGCACGTCCACATCGGTTTTCAGTGAGGGTTGATTTGATGGATTTTATTTAACATTTGTCTTTTACATTAAAAAAACAAATTTGCTAACCTTGTGTTAAAGTTTATTCCACAATAAATAAAAGTAAAAGAATTGGAAATATCTGAATATAACAGGTTTTAAAATTTCAAATGCCCTTTAGAACAAAATCCTGTCTCTTCCCGGACACCATCACTTTCCAGTTACTCAAACTGCAGGGAAATATTCCCTCCCTCTCTGAATCTTTGTTTTGATTTAACTGCTTTTCAGTTCTCGTTCTGTGAGTTGTGAAGCAATCTGCCCCCCCCCCCCCCATTTCTCCTACCCAGACGTGTTATCACACACAGCTGAGCAACCTTCCCACCATCAAAATAATAATTACATAATTTTTCTTTATGTTAACCTATAATCATCAGCAGTAAACCATTTGACAACAAAGCCCATTATGGGCAAAGGAAACCATTGCAAGTGACAGAGTGGGAAGAGACTAAGTCAAAGTAGATTTGAGGGGAGGAGGGGGTAGCGGTGGAGATAAAGCACTGTATCCCCTGCGGTGCCCACCTCTATCTAAAGGCATCGAAAGCATTGATACACACCACATGCTCCTTCTCCAAGGATACTCTGCTGTTAAGCCTTTATCCTCAATCATAGAATAGAATCCCAACAGTGTGGAAGGAGAACATTGGCCCATCAAACCCCCGCCGACCACCTGAAGAACATCCCACCCAGAGCACTCCATCCCTGTAATACTGCATTTCCCATGGGTGATCTACCTAGTCTGCACATTCCTGGTCACTGTGGACAATTTAGCATGACGGATCCACCTAACCTGCACATATTTAGAGGAAACCTATGAGAGGAAACCAGAGCACCTGGAGAGGACACACACCATCATGGGGAGAATGCGGGAACTCCACACAGGCCGTTGACCAAGGTTGGATTCCATCCTTGTACCTGATGCTGAGAAGCAGCAGTGCTACAATCACAATTTAAATCAAGACAGATGATTCCCTGTTCATTGCGCCATGAGTCTCCACAAACAGCAATGTGACAGAGAGACACCCTGACGTTCAGAAAGTGGCAATATAAATTCAATAAACTCCAGCCCAATTAATGTGATTAACAACAACAATATCAATACCCCACAGTGTCATCATGAACAAGGTCCAGTCCTGACTCTGATGAACAGTAACTCCAGAATCAGAGTCCTGCAGTGATGTGTGAACTTTACCCCAAATGGAGCGGGTGGATGACCACTTCCCTGTGTGCACTCACTGGGCTCTCAGTCATGTTGAAGACTCAGCAAATCCCTTGTCACACAGAGAGGGAAACAGCTCCTACCCAATGTGAACCCGCTGGTGTATCAGGAGGCGGGATAAATCACTGAATCCCTTCTGACACACTGAGCATCTGAATGGCCTGTGTGGGCTCGCTGGAGTCTCAGTCGATCAGAAGACTGAGTGAATCCTTTCCTGCACATGGAGCAGGTGAATGGCCTCTCCCCCATGGGAATGCACTGGTGTCTCTGCAGGAGAAAGATTTGAATGAATCCTTTCTCTCACACAGAGCAGATCTAAGTCCTCTATGCACTCTCTGGTGCCTCAGCAGATTGCAAGAGCGAGTAAATCTCTTCCCATACTTGGGGCAGATGACCAGCCTCTCCCCAGTGTGACTGTGTCAGTGATTGTCCCACTGGGAGGGGTAAGTGAATTCCTTCTCACAGTCCCCACATTCACATAACCTCGCCCTGGTCCCGTCACATTGGTGTCTTCCCAGATCACATGACCAGTTAATCCTTAACCACATTCACAACACGAATTGTTTCTCTGGGCTGGGAATGCTGCTTTCCCCTTCCATGTTATGTATAATGTTCAGGACCTGCGGAATTGAGTGCGTTAAATGTGATGTTAAAACTGAGTTTCCCATCTGTGAACTCTCCCTCTGTAAAACAAGTTTATCTCCTTCATTACTACAGCACCCAACACCAGCTATCCCTTCAGTTCTCCTGAATTTCTAAATTTGGACTCATGCAATAATGTGGCTTTCTCTCACTTGTTTCTGAAATGAAATTCGGATGATTTTGAATAACTGGACTTTACTAGCCAAACTTGTTCCTACGCTATCCTTTGCGACTTTTAACCCATGGGAAATGTGTTACCAGCTTCGATGAGCGTTATAATGCTCTGACCACGTCGATGGCGTCGGTATAAGTCAATTCTAACAATTATCAATAGATTGTATCTAAACAGGATGCGCACGCAACAGTAGGTTCTCTGACACTCAATGCCTGTAAGTTAAGTTCTTTTTCTTAAAGCCCCGCATGTGCCCGGCAATCTGGCAATACAATTGAAGATATTTTATACAGTAATCTTACAGTGTCAATTGCCAATTCCAATCTATGAAGCAGCCAGTAACATTCCCCAGTGAATTGAATTCTAACAGCAGCTTTGTCCTGTCAGGAGATATTGAGGAGCATGAAGCTGTCTTCTCTGGAGGACGGAAATATGAAACACTTGAAATGAACAAAATTCTTCAAGAGCTCGATAGGATAGATATAGGACGATGTGCTCCCTGGCTGGTGTGTCTGGAATGAAATAAGCACTAACTGCAGTACCTTTACGCAGCATCCCCTTTAGCTGCATAAATGTTCAAGATTTATTTGCTGCTCTAATTCCACTCTCTTGTTGACTCCCATTTGTAACTGCTGTAATGTTGGTGGCCGTGCAAATTGGTAACATTTGATTCAATCTATCCTAAGACTTCTCTGTATCTGTGCCTCGATTTTGTTTACTGAGACCCTCATTCAGTCTGACGTCTTTCCAAACACTGCCCTGATATTTCCCTAGAGGGCTTTAGAGGGCTCAGAATGAAATGTTCACAGAATTGTTACGGTGCAAGAGGAGGCTGATTGGCTCATCTGCTCTCCAAATGATCACCTCACTGAATACCATTCTTCGACCTTTACCCCATAAACCTTCCCATTCGCCCTCTGCCAGTAACTGTACAATTCTGTTCTCTTCATTGTACCTGGTTCCACCACACTCTTTGGCAGTGCATTCCTGACCATAAACTTTCTCTGCTTGAAAACGTTTGTCTCATGTCACATGCGCTTATTTTTCAATCCTTTACATTGGTGCCACCTCATTATTGATTCTTTCATGCATGTGAACATTTTCTCCTGATCAACTCTCACTAGATCCCTCTTGGATGTATCTGTACTCACCATTCCCCGGGATGGTGAATATCATCTCCCCCGGTCACAGGAGACCTGTGCGAGACCATTCAGGTGCTCTCACTGTGGGACTGGGTTCAGGGCACCATCCAGTCTCGCTGTACTCCAGCGAATACACACTGTGGAGAGGTCATTCACCTGCTCTGAGTGTGGGAAGCAGTTCACTCAGATATCCAGCTTGATGAAACACCGGCGTGTTCACAAGTAACCACAGCAATTGGATTTATTTTGTTTGTTCATGGGATCATGGCATCACTTGCTGGGGCAGCATTTGTCATCCATTCTAACTGCCCAGAAGACGGTTTGGACTCAACCCGATTATTCAGGGTCTCCATTCACATGTAGGCTGGACCAGGTCAGAATTAACACAGTTTCCAAGACCCAATGACCTGAAGAGTTGATTTCTGGCCTATTATTTATGAAATGATAATGAATAATGTTTGCCTTTGAATTAAAAGTGAAAGACCAAAATGGATTTTATTCTGATTGAGTATGTCCTCCTGTTTTCTCAGTTGTTATTGACAATCTCATTGCCCTCGCACCAGAACCTCTTCCACAGAGTGTTCCAGAAAAGGTAGAATGGTCAGCTGCAGCTGGTCAGCTGACCAGTCACTGGACCCAAAGTTTCACACTCCACAGATGCTGCCACATCTGCTGACATTTTCCAGCAATGTCTGTTTTTGTTTCTGATTTCCCAGCATTTGTCGATGTTTAGTTTTTCAATATTGATTTTGTCTGTTGCACAGGAGTTTATTGATGAGTTCAGAGAGTTTTGAAAATTGTAAGTTAGGCAAAAAATCAGCCATGATCTCATTGAATGGCAGAGGATGGTTGAGGAGTTGAATGGCCTCCTCCTGTTCCAATGAAGATTGTCCATCTGCAGCTTGTGGCAACAGTTCCCTTCATTTCTCACTTTAAATCAATGTCCAACACACTTTTACTGACCGAACAAACCTGTGTTTGAACTAAACCTGCTCATGTTCTGTGTCCCTCTCTCCTGCCACCCGGGTTTAACTCTCATCATGGAATGCCGTCTCGTATTTCTGCGGGAATGCCCACAAAGGACTCAGCCTGGAGTCTATATCCCCTGGGATCCACCCTGTTTATTTCCTTCTTCCTCTTTCATTCTGGCTATTGAACTCTCGGTTTCAATACATTCTCCTGTCATGCTCTTCAACATGCCCAAGTTGGTGGACTAGAGGCAGCTGGGATTTCATGAAGGGAAGTGAGGATTAGGCAGAAGCACGAGGAGAGATGACAGTCAAGACAGTTCTCATTGTAACGGCAAGTTTCTCTGTGACTCAAGGAGTGACGAGGCACCTGAGTTTGTGGGGGAGGCAGATTCAATTGGGGATTTGGGAAAACACTCAGACACTTTGACACTGACCTGTCCATCTGATTGTTAACTCAGACAGATAGACAGAAATAAATATGCACATTTAGATTGCTCCAGGACATCAAAGGTGGTATGAGCCATGCTTGGAAACCAATAATTTAAATTCAACTCTCTGAAAACACGGGCACAAAGCTTCCTGCTTGTATCAGGTTGTCTCTCAGCTTCCTCTTTTCTTGAGAAAAGCGTTTTAAGCTGTTTAGCCATTCCTGTTGATTGTAACGTTGTAAGATGTATGACTGAATCTTTATTTTCCTGTTCCCTGTGAGCAACATTAGCAGCAGAAACAGTTCCTGACCTGTGCAGGTTTTGGTTAGAGTATTTGTATTTACAAATTCATTCTCACCCTTACGTACAGTGTGAAATTGCTGTAAAACAGAAGGAAGGGAGTGAGTGAGCACCCACAGAATGACCAAGGCAGCGTGTATACCTGAGCTGAATGAACCTGGCAAGAGGAAAACGGGACAACAATCAAAGCTAGTTAGAATCACAGAATCCTGTGGGTGCAGAACGAGGCTATTTGGCCCATCGAGTCTGCAATGACCTGCTCTCCCATCCTACCCCCACACCCCCACATTTATCACAGCTAACCCAACCCGCCGAACCTGCACACTATGTTAACATGGTCAATCCAGTGAAGCTGCATATCTGTAGGCGGATCACAGATTACATCCAAATGCACAGAATTGTGGATGAAGGTTCACAAATATTTGACTCTGACACAAATGCTCTGTTTTTCAAAATAAAATCTAGGGGAAACTGCAACCAGAATGATTTCCAATTAATTCTGAAGAAAGCGAATTCAAAACTCACGCCACCGACCCAGGGGGTGCAGTGAAGCCAGAGAGGTCTGGGAAACATCAGAAATGTAACAGGTTGTGAGGAAGGTGGGGGTGAGACAAATACAAAAAGACAGTCTGTCACATGGGGGAAGGCAGAAGAGATTAAACAGCAGAAATGGTCGTCCCTCAAGGCCACGGGGAATGGAGTTAGGGCTGGGATTGGAACAAGGAAACAAGGTTTGCAGCTGTCAAAGAAATACATTTAAAAAATAGATTATAACAACATAGAGGGCAGAGTACACAGTCTGAAATTGTTGCTCTCATCGGTGAGTACAAATGTTGTAAAGCCTAGGTAGTTCTATTGCAAACAACACATACAGGATAGGCCAAGTGACATGTGCTGTAAGTCCCTGATATTTTTTTCTGACATTCGGAGTTCAAGTCTGATGATGTTAATAAATTTTCAAATTGGACTGGAGTTTAATATTCTGGAGAAATGTCAAGTAAATCACATTGATTCCATTCTGCCGACCTTAGTCCATAACCCTGCATGTTCCAGCATTTCTGTTGCATCCATGTCCTGCTGGTGGGATAGGATATACAAGGATGGACATGGTGGTGGCTGGGACATTGTAAGGTGTGATTCTTCACGTGAAACTGTGTCAGGCCATTGCTTGACTAGTCTGCGTTCCAATTCACCCAATACGATGTTGGCTGGGTGAGAAACTAGTTGCAGCTGCTCTGCTCACCAGTTCCTTTCCTTTCTGCTTTTTAAAAAATTATTTCTCTCTCACTCACCCCCTTGCAGTCTATAACACAAATATCTGTATGCCGTGCCTCATTACTTTCTGAATAAGCCTTCCATAGGAAACCTTATCAAACACATTCCTAAAACCCATATAGACCACATACACTGCTTTTCCAAATGATCATAAATCCTGTCTCTCAGAATCATCTCCAATAATTTTCCCACAACTGATGTAAGACTGACTCATGTCGATTCCCTTTCTTGAATAAGGGATTATCGTTTGCCACCCTCCAATCATCTGGTATGACTCCAGTGGAACAGTGAAGATGCAAAGACCATCGCCAAAACACAGTAATCCCTTCCCACGCTTCCCATAACAATCTTAGTTATATCCTTTCTGGCCCTGGGGACTTGTCTATATCCATGATTTTTCAATATGTTCAGCACATTGTCCGTCTTAACATCAACCTGTTCGAGCATATCAGCGTATTTCACGCTGTCCTCACAAAGGACAAGTTCCCACTCACTCATGAATACTGAAGCAAAGTACTCGTTAAGGACCTGCTCTAACTCCTGGCACAAGTTTGCTTCACAATAAGGGGGATAAATGTGGAATTATGTCTCAGCACTGAATTAATGTAAAGATATTGCAGTGAACAATTACTCGATTACTTTAAATATGGAACTGTATTTTAACTGAGAAAACACAGTTGAATTGATTTGATTATATTTGACTTCATCATAACATTTATTGTATTTCGAACCGCAATACGTTTCCTTTATACATATATAGTACTTACTTAAATTCATCGCACGTTTATGTACAGAAAATAGAATTACCAACTGCTTGTTCCTTCCTTTTTCAATGACTGTTAATTTTGAATTTGTGCAAGTTGTATGTTGTTGAAAGGAAGGGAAATTGTCTTCAATTGAATATTCACATTGAGTGACTGATGCATTTTTAAAATCAAAGTACAATGATCACTCAGTTTTGTCAATTTGTCTTTCAAAGAATTGTCATGAGATTCCTGTTTATTTAAAACCACCATTCCTTCATTCTATCGTTACTGTAAAATATTGTTTAATTTCCAGTCCATTACACACAGAAACTAGCTAATTAATCCCCATTCAAATTACTACAATTGTTTTCATTTGTGTAACCACATTAAACATAATATTATAGTCCTGCCCGTCCTGAATGGGAATATTATGAAATGAGCTTGTGTAGCTGTGGTAGTGTCTCTATTACGAGACCCGAGGGAAGGTTTCAAATCACACCTTCAACAGAAATATATCATGAGCCGCTCTGACTGTTGACTGGAAAGTACCTAAGCACAGATTGAATTGCTTTTCAATCCAACATTAGATCTGCATCTATCTATTATATCAATAACCACAAAATATGATACTTATTTGTGACAGGTGACCAAGAAATATGTGTACAGGTATCCCCCACTTTTGGAAAGTTCGCTTAAGTCACTTTGCTTTTACAAAAGACTTACATTTGTCCCTGTTTTCTCGAACTGAAAGAAATCTGAAGAGGATTTTCACTTTTACAAAAAAAGGGGAGATGTTTCCCATATAAATTAATGCTTCTTCGTTTTACGCATTTACAGCTTATAAAAGTTTTATAATAATGCTTTATTTTTGGATAGTGGGGATACCGGTATCTAATTCTGTTGCTTATAAATTCCTGGAGAATATTCGAAAATGTTGCAGAATTAAAGATTACGATGTCTAAGTAATGAGATTGATTTTTTTTTGTTGCAAAGGGGCAAGTCCAAACAATTGAAACACATTAAACATTATTCTCTCATGCTATAAATTTGAAATAAAGTTGATATCTTCTTCAGTAAACTAACAAATGCTGCCACCTATTACATGTCAGTCAGCTGGTTACCTACTTTGTAACTAAATGTTGTGATTCATCTAAATATTACTCTGTCCTTTGTTCAAAGTGAATTTGTACTTGTTCAATTTATGAATTGTCAGAAACTTGTTTTTATTTTGCCATTCACCTGTTCATTTTGACTGGAATGTTGAAATGATTTGACAATATTGCAGTGTGTTCAGTTAAAAATAAGGTTTGCACATCTCTCACGTATCTCACTTCGTGCATTATGATTCAAGAATGTTTCCTAATGGGATGCTAGTAAATGCCAAACATTTGTTGACTTCAAATAAGATCTTTAACACCCAATCATCAATCTGTTGTTAATTTTTCAGCTATTTACATTTACATTGATTCGGAACTCATTCAGAGAGATCAACTGACAATTATAAACTATTTGCAGGATTATTGAAGTGAAAGAAAGATACAGACGTGCAAACATTTTGTGAAAGGAATTGTTGTTTCATTGAAATGTTTAGGCAGTTCAAGTATTCAGTATTGCCTTCCATTGGTTTTCTTGTCGAGAATGCAAATTTATAATTCATGTGAATATTAATGTGTTCTGTGCTTTGAGAGTTGTATCAGATTTAAGAAGAAAAGGAAGAGCAATTAACATGAGAATTTTAGTGAACAGAAAGCAAAGTAAATCAAATTGACAGATGGAACTTTTAGTATTATCTCTGAATATTCAGGTAAATATTTCTAATGTCAAGCATGTGGCACTGGAAAAGCACAGCAGGTCAGGCAGCATTCGAGGAGAAGCTGAATCTACGTTTTGGTTATAGGCCCTTCATAAGGAATCTTTTCTGATGATGGCCTAACGCCCGAAAGTTCGATATTCCTGCTCTTTGGATATGCCTGCCGTTTTCCAATGCAACACGCTTGGCTCTGATCTTCAGCTTCAGCTTTCCTCACTTTCTCCAAAGATGTTTAATGAACATGAACTGAAAAAGGTAGCATCAGCAGTTGAACAAGATCAAATTAACACTTTTTTTGCAATATTTATAGTGAAAACCGGTTTGAGAAAATGCAACAAATCAAATCGAACAATAACTCTTGCCATTATAACCCTAGGCCATTCATAATAAAGAACAACCATGCTTTGAACAACCAGTATGGTATATAACTATTGAACTGAAATACCAGAGGACAGCGGTTGCATTTAGTGAAGGGAATGACAAACAGATCCTTACTGTGATAGTGGTGATTGATCTCACAAACAATAAGAAATTTACTGTGATTATTCCACTGAACAGTAATTAGATGGTCATGAAGATCTTGGTGTGGCTTTATGTGCAGTGCTTTGTTTGAGCATTGATTTCAGTAACATTGAGATATTTTACAAGATTGACAATTGTGAGAAACAAAGCTCACTCACTTCAATAAATTCAGTCTGAGACAAGATCTGATTGAGTATTATCGTTTACTACGCTCTTGCAAGAGGGGTGCTGTGTCTACTGTCCACAAGGCAGGGACACACACACACTGAATTCAACTAGTACACGATATTTATGTAATTCATTCCTATTCCATCCTCCCACTGCTCCTCCCCTGTTTACATCTCCCACATCTCTAAGACCACTGCCCATTACTCTTGTTCATCGCTTGCCTTATCCGGCTTGTCTGTGACAAAATGTTAATTTCTGGCCTCATAAGGCCGTTTGACAACATCCTGCTGTGTTCCATTTTTAGCTATATCTTCCTTCACTACCATCTGTTTCCCTTACTTGTTATAACCTTATGACCTCATAAGTTCTTGATTGTGGTTTGTTTTTGTTTTTGCAGAAGCAGGAAATAGATGCTTATAACTACTTATTGTACAGGCATATCTAGCTTAACTCCCTCCCCTCACAGCACCTTATCTATTTGTCTGTAACATCTACCATTGTTTGCGGGCACATTTCAGTCTTGTATGCACATTTTAACTAATACAAAAACAATTATCTATTTCCTTCACGTAGTTTTCATTCTTGTTGACTCAGCTCTTGGCTGAAACAATTATACACTGGTGTGAGTTCATTTACCTTGCATAAGTAATGAGGATTACAAAAGTAACACGACTTTTATCTGTATCCCACAATTTCCCCCTCTTTTTCTTTAATTACCATTTGTTACCTTCTGCATTTTTCTTACATGTCGCTTCCAAATTGACGAGCATCTTACCAAAACCTTCATTTATTTTGGAAATCTCCCCCAGGTCACTTATTCCTTCATTGTTCAACAGGTCGAGCCCTTCTCTCCGATTGTTCTTTAGGGACATCTGTTTCATTAAAGCCGTCTCAATCAGTCTTTGGGTGAGTCCTCGTACACAGGGTATGATGCAACAGCTAATGATCACCAATACCCCGGCTACTACTATCAGGGAATAAGGATGGAGACGACCACCCCCATTCACTTTCCAAACCATGATTCAAGCCATCCCGTGAGAGATGTGTCTACTCCTGAATTCTCAGCCAGTTCCTCTGCTAAGGTAGTCAACCCCCTTACGGCCCAAGTAATTGAACCATCAGGCGCAGTGATATTAGGAATAAAGTTACAACAGCTTCATCCTATCCATGACACACACACACCTTTTTTCCGCTAAAATCGTATTAAGGGCCATTCTGTTTTCCCATACCATCCTACTTGTCACATCAAGGTGTTCTGATATTCCTTTAACCTCTTGAATAATTTATAAATCACTGTTGATTATACAAAATGTAATTTATCCAATCTACATTCTTATTAATCATTACTCACCAGAAGAGAGCTAATTCAGAGCCTGCTGCAATCTGTTTGCGAGCCTTGAACTCATCAGGTAATCACCTCGGGACTCCTACAGATAAATCCTGCCATCGAAAGAGTGTCTAACAGTGATCTCTTACACCTTCCTTTTTTCTCTATTATCTTTTCCTTCCCAAATGCCAGGGTATATGGAATTGCCAATTGTACAATTGCACATATCCCTTTCCAATCCAGAGGTAGGGTGGGTCTCAATCTTTTTCCTCCACAGTACCACCACAGATCTGCTCGGGGAAACTTTAGTGCTGAGTAGTTCCCTCCCTTGTCCGTTTCGGTAACATTCTTAATCTCTATACAGAATTACAACTCCCCCAAGTCTGTAGACTGAGTTGTACCTCATCTATGCACATGCGACATGTGATTTCCAACTGCGGCTGAAAACGTAGGGGGTGCTTTTAAGTCTTTCTTCTCTAAGGGAGGAAACGTCAGAGATAGGGAGGTACACTTCCTATCATTCTATGTGTCTCATCCTGATACAGGGCTATCATACATTTCATGGCCTTCCTGTCTCACTTCCACCCGAGTGGAAAGGGAACCACCTGGGCCACTGGCCTATCGGAGGCACATGCAGAGCAATTGCTCTTCTTCAGGTTTTTTACAGAATACTTTACCCATCAACCCAGGCATTTGCATCCGCATATCCAGTTTCTATTTTGATGCTCTGTTTAAAGTCCTTCACCTCTCTAATTTTTACTACTTTAGGGTCATCAGGAGGGGCGAAAGGTTATGTCTTATTATCCAGTAGTTCTGCTCGTTTACCTTGTCCTACGCTAATTCGAAAACAACAGCCCGGGAAATCTTTCTCGTTTGCATTCATTTCTATCCCAAATGTTTCATCTAATTATATCTGATAGGTGCCCCCCACCCTCCACCCTGAAATTGCTTCGTGCCTTGTGGTTTTCTCTATCGTTAGGTATATTGGGACTCTTTACCGGGACAATCGATAGCTGATCGGACGGTGGCCTGGTGTACTGTGACACGACCATTACACCAAGTACCATCCCCAAAGGAATTAAGATGTATCTCTGAGCTGCTGTACTGTCTCTGATTATTTGCATCCCCACAATTTACTAAGCTACATGCATCAGGTCTATTACTTGGGGATTATCAGACTCAGGAACCGTTAATAACACATACGAAAATAATGTTTGACAAAATCCCAATATTAAGGGAGCTTGTATCATAACCTTAAGCATCCACAGCATTCTAAAAATCGTGTTGAAGCACCAAAAGACTTAATATACAATCCCATAGAAATAATCCCGCGCTCGCATCGCCACTGTTTAATCAGTTACTCAAAGTCTCTTCAGGCTGAGTTTCAGTGGTTCTTGCATTGATTCGGCTGTCCAAACTTCTTCCTCAACTGGAGATTCCACTGGCCCTTTGATCCGAGTGTAGTGAGTCCAGCCTTTCTCCGCCATCCTTATCGCCGTTTCAGTAGTCAAAAGAGCCTGGTACAGCCCTTCCCAGTCCGGTTGCAATTTAGTCTCTGTCTATGATTTTACGAAGACCCAATCCCCCGTTCGAATCAGATGAACAGCGAATTCAAGGGGAGGAGTCTGTGCCAACAAACCCTGTTTCCTGAGAAAAGACAAAGAGGACAAGCCCTGTGTATACTTCTTTAACAACAGATCTTTAATTTCTGGGATTGGCAGTGGCCAGAGATAGGAGCCTCCCGAGGACGTGGGACAGTAGGTATTAAGGAATAAACAACCACATCCTGTGGATTCAGGGCTGCTTTCTTCAGATACCTCATCAGCCAGTAACGTAGCTTTCCATTTTTTGATTAACAATGAATTAATGCAGTCATGTTTTAAATTAACTATGAATCAAGATGACAGGTCATTGAGAATGTGTGAAGGGATCCTGCCAATTAATATTTATTCAGGCTAGCGCAATCGATTTATTATAAATACTAATTGCGAATTGTATATTATATAAATATAAAAATCATTATCTGTAATTCAGGGCGAAAACGTAACAAATGACCAAAACATTTTTAAAACTGTAATTACACAGTTCTGTTTGTTTACCAGTCACTTGTGACTTCTCACTCTGTTTCTATAATTGTTTTGCTCGAGCACATTCACTTTCAAGAACCTCAACAGATTTCATAGCGCTATTTTCAGTTAATTCAATACGCAATTTGGTGGCAGTATTTTGTCATGAGCGCAAAACTGATTCTTCGTGCCTCTCATCACAAAACTGTCGCCATAATCCAATTAACTCTTTCATTCCCGTTACCTTGGGCTTAATTTTTAAGGATGACCTTGCTGCCCCTATATTGACTAGGAAAACTACGGCCTTTTTATAAAGTCCCACCTTTAAATTTATGAAGGGTTCCTGGTGGGTCCCCGGGGGCAGGAACTCCTGACACCCCTATTTTTCATCAACGTTCATAAATGGTATTGCCTTTACTTCTTTTTTTTCAAATCTGGACCCCCTCTCTTAAAGTGACCTGTCTTTCCACAGTAAAACATCCCGCCTGTGGGGATTTCCACTTTGATCTTGTTCCTGTCCACCAGACCCCTTAACATCTCCTCCCCGACCATTCCAGTTTCTTTCTCCTTTTAGTTTTGACCTTTTCTTCATTACCTCACCACCCGTGGCTACCATTATTTTTGCCTTTTGTTTCTACTTCTCATGTTACGTTGCCAGATCAATTGCTGCCCCGATTTAACCAACTGAACAGCGTTAGGGCCACCTAATGGCCGTTCTTATCACCCAATGTTTTGTTTAGACCTTGAAAATTTTTTTAAAGAAATATTGCAATATTTCTTTGTCCCCATAACTTCAAATACCAATTCATCAATTTATGCTTGTCTAACTTTAAAGCCTGTTCCTAACTTGTGAATATATGTTTATATATTATAAATTCATTTATTCAGTATTCAATATTTAAAATGTAAAATGCATACAGTTCCCAACTTGGAAATCTACTATAATTATCCAGTTTTAATCCCTTAATTTAAATACAAAGTTAGTTTTCTTAAGTATTCTTGACCAATCATTGCTCAATTAAGCAGAGCTGACTTAAAAGGATTTGTCTATTCAAGTTAAAAAAAACTTCTAATGCATGAGCAATGGCCAAATCCAAGGTCACAGATATTAACCATAGGATTTTTTAAAATATTACAATCTAATGTTGAACTGAAACTTCAATTGTCCTCCATAAATCGCTTTTATAAAAGAGAATAGTTTGAAGCTGATAGTAAGGCAGTCATGACCTGTAAAAAGAACAGGAGTTAACATTTTATTATATAATCACTGTGGAATCGTTAACCTTAAAAGAAATCATGTTAAATTTCTATAATAAAAAATCAGATTCAAAACAGTCCTGGAACGCAAGCTCCAGTGAATAAAGCACAAAAATTCAATCACCAACAAACAAATGTGCATTCAAACCAAATCACAAAGGGTTAAACTTTCCATTAGCTGTCCAGCTCTTTTCTCTCTCTCTCTTTCTCTTTCTGTCTCTCTCTCTCTCTCTCTCTCACACGCACACCCTATCTCACAGACACTTTCTGAGCTTCCCGTAACAACACCTCTGGGTGCTCATCGTTTCATGCCTCTATCGTTTGAATATTTTTCTGGATGTCTGACCATGATTTAGTTACAAAGTATACCCTCAGTAGCCCTTCAGCTTCCGACTTGAAGCATAATCTGCTTCCCCCTGACTGTAAGGCTGTTTTTCATTGACATATAAATTCAAATATTTACAAACTCAGTCTTCGTCCAACCCGTACCTTAGCCAGAAGACGGCAGGACGAAGAATTGATTCCTTAGTCCATACAAAGCAACAATATTTAAGCATCCTTTTTCTACCTTTTTCCCTTGTACAAGTATTATTTTTCCAATTTCACAACATCCTGCCCAACGGACTTTCTGGAGGTATGTTGGAAGAGACCCCGCCTCCATTTCCATTGCTTTTTTTATTTTGTTTTCCTGGAGGCTTTTTCCTTACCCACAGCACAACTCATATTGAGTTCCTTCGTTAGTCCCTTATTAACTACTAAAACTCAATCCCGGCCACCAAGGCAGTACTTAAAAGTTAATTTTATTACCTTGGTTGTGCACAGAGTTGCCTGGCCCCTTTTCACCGTATTTCCAATCGCCCTCCTTTCACTGTCTGATTCAGATGTCTCTCTTGTGGGATTCGTGCCAGTCGCCCAAGAGAGTGGACCAAACCAGGACACGAGACCGCTCCTCATTCGGGAACGGGGTGCGTCTTCCCAGTGTCCAGGACCAGCCACTCCCCCAGGCGATGGAAAAATATCCCAGATGAGCCCCCAATTGTGAGAAATGAAGCTCACTCACTTCAATAAGTTCTTTCCGAGACAAGATCTGAAGCAGTAATATCGTTTATTACCCTCTTGCAAAAGGGGTGTGGTGTCTGTTTACTAAATAGTCATACATACACCGTGTTTAAAGAGTACACACTATTTATGTATTTCGTTCCTATTCCATCCTCCCATTGCACCTCCCCTGTTTATATCTCCCACCTCTCTAAGACCGGCGCCCGTTACTCTTGTTTATCTCTTGCATTATCCAACCTTGTCTGTGACAAAAAGCTTATCTCTGGCCTCACAAAGCCGTTTGACCACATCCTGCTGTGGTTCATTGTTGGGCATAGCCTCCTTCACTACCACCTGTTTCCCTTACTTGTTATGAACTTATGACCTCATGACTTCTTAATTGTGGTTTGTTCTCGTTTTCGCAGAAGCGGGAAACAGATGCTTATAACTACTGTTTGCACAGGTAGATCTTGCTTAACCCCCTCCCCTCACAGCACCTTATCTATTTGTCTGTAACATCTACCTTTGTTTGCTGGCACATTTCGTTCTTGTATGCACATTTTAGCTAATACAAAAACAATTATATATTTCCTTCACATAGTTTTCATTCTTGTTGACTCAGCTCTTGACTGAAACAATTATACACTGGTGTGTATTCATTTACCTTGCATAAGCAATTTATGATTGCAGAACTAGCACTGCTTTACCTATATTCCACATCTTCGTGTCAGCGTGGGTTTCCTCCAGGTGCTCCGGTTTCCTCCCACCGTCCAAAAATGTGCAGGTTAGATGAATTGGCCATGCTAAATTGCCTGTAGTGTTAGGTGAATGGGTAAATGTAGGGGAATGGGTCTGGGTTGGTAGCTCTCCGGAGGTCGGTGTGGACTTGTTGGGCTGAAGGGCCTGTTTTCACACTGTAAGCAATCTAATCTAATCAAAGATGAACCCACCCAAACACTTTTCCCGACCACATTCCTCTACATTTACAGCTGAAGAAGGCACACATCCCTGAACACAATGTGCAATTTAGCATGGCCAGATCACCTAACCTGCGCACCTTTGGATTGTGGGGGGAAACCAGAGCGAAGTCACATAGACATGCGGAGAACGGGCAAAGTGCAGACAGTCACCCGGGGATGGAATCAAACTGGGGTCCCTGGCACTGTTCGGCAGCATAACTAACCAATTATATGCAATAAGTAAAATCAGTGAGAGACATGCAAAGACAAATTTCAAATGAACACTCTCCGATATGGTCAAAGCATGTTAATCGAAAATTCAATGCGAAGAAGTAAATGGAAAACCAAAAAATCCTGACAATTCACGAATGAATAATCATGAGATGTTTAATTTGATTAAAAGTCATAACAATATTTAGATGACCTGCAATTTTTAATAACAACTGTAGGTAATTATCTGAGTAATGGATAATTGGAAGTGGCATATGTTTATTTTTGTAGACGAAGAAAGTGGCTTGTTTCTCCCTCTTTGTAACACTGCAGAATAACAATGTATGCGCTCGAAATATTTGAACAAAAAACTGATCACTTCCGATCACTTAGCCTTTTCACCTTTAAGACTGCAACATTCTCAAATATTTTCCAGGAATTTAGAACCAGCAGAACCAGTCAATTTCTTATTTTGGGAACCCGAAGAGAATAAACAGCAGGTACTGTGAATTAGTCAATCAGTGCGAGCATTCAACTGAAGGCAACATCCCTTCTTTCCAAGAATGTTCAAATTCCAAAAATTCAAAATTTATTGTCATTGTCGAATGAAACAATAAAGAGATGTTAGTTCTTTTCATTTGATTTTGTTGCATGAAAATCCTTAAGTCTTATTGTGATTACAATCACAGTAATTGTTAGCACTTAAGTCAAATATAATTATATTAATGCAAGGAAAAATAAACATTTATATTTACAATAATTGAGAGATTGTACACTGCAATATCTTTACAACAATTCATGTACTCCGCCGTAATTCCACATTTGCATAATGTACTGGAATGAATAATTATTAAATATTATTATATATCAGCAATAATTGAACTGTCAAAATCTATCAATGCATTAAGCAATAATGAAAAATCTCGTTTTGCTATGAAGCTGAGCAATGTCTGGAAATGAACTGGAATTAATTCAGTGAAAAGTAATTACATTTCCCTGAATTTTAAGGCTGAGATGACCGTGATCATTCAAAAGAGCAAACAGCAAATGTTGCAATGATGTTGGATGGGAAGTCATTGCTTCTGTTGTGGGAAAGTTGACCTGAACAATAAATGCATTTTCATACTGTAGCATTAGTACGAAGAAACAATGGATTAAATTTAAATGTGAATCTGACTATACTTGTTCAAAAGACTTTCTTAAATAATTGTGCCATTATTGTAATGACAATGACTTGATAACTAATGTTGGCATATTGAGAATTAAATGACTCAATATTTCAAAAGCACTTTGTGGTGATGTTGTTTGGTTATTTACTAAGATTAATAAACTGAGGAATAGAACATTGTAGCTAGCTTTTTGGATTGAACAAATAAATGAGCCATTCAGCCATTATTGAACAAAATTCTTCTTTGTATTCTCTCAAAAAAAAATATAACACAAGAACTGTGAATTTCCATCCAATGGATTCCTTTTTGAGATGTGTTACGTTGATTTCTATGATTACTATTATGATTAATCTTTAAAGATTTGTGTTAGAATCAGGAACCGAACTCGTAGATCATGAAAGTGAGCATGAAACTGAACAATGTGGTTAACAACATGTAGTATATAAAACGATTTTAATAATTTTGTCATTATTGTACAATTAAGATAAATGTTGGAAAAGAAATGACAAAACATTCAATGTGGTCAAAGCTGTTCTTTTCTTAAAATGAAACGAAAGCAATGATCATTTTGCAGCACGCATGATTTGAAAAAGCAGACTTTTATTGTGACATATACTGCACAGTGAAGACTAACGTTTTTGCAAGAAGGTAGGAATTTCACAGATTCGAAATGTAGTGTGTGTTGAATTTGCAACAAAAATTGTTATAATTTGAATCGTCTCTTGTACACACAATAAAAAAGGAGCTTAAAGATTGTTAGAATGACAAAACATTTGGTTCCAATGTTATTGTATTATGGTCAATATCCATGATAAAGTAAAATTATTTGTTTAAACAACATAAATTATCGTTAACAGCAGAACTGAAACATAAGGCATCATTGCACTTACTGCATGGAATAGCAAAACACACTGAAGAAGTCATGCAATAAATGCGATAAATGAGAAATATGCAAAGTCTATTTCCAAGTGAAGGCACGCGCATATTTTCACCGCATTTCAATCTTTTATTCAATATAAATAGGTGAGTGGAAAACTAAAAAGATCTCACACAATTCATAAACAGATCAATAACCAGAAATTGATAAATAATTGTCAGTGGCATTTGTTGATTTTACTGAAGCAGAACTGAATTTTTGTTTCTCTATTTAGAGCATTGGAATATAGGTTCTATGTGTTGTTTGAACTCAGTTCTTCAGAACAAAAGATAAACAACGAATATAATAACTTTGTATGTTTCATCTTTATGACTGCAATACTCTCAAGTATTTTCCAAGGCAGAACTCAGGGAAGTGGAAGATGTTTACTCATGCTGCAAGCAGTTAAAGCATGGATCATCCCCCCAAGGCCAATCTCAGAAGGGAGATCCATGACACACTGTACAGTAAGAAAACAGTATTTTTAAACACTTTCTGTATTACAATGGCCACATGCAATGTGGTTACAGTCCTTCCCTCCTTATAAAGAAACCCAAACCTGTAGAACACCTAATCTCAGATATACATCATTGTGGATAGCTACAGCTTCCTATTATTTCATGGTGTTTAACCGGTCTTATAATCTCCAGGCATTGGAATCTCTCTGTGCATATTATTTCTTCAGATACAAAGTTAATTGTGATACTCCTTCGGGCTTCGCACTCTGCCTTATCCACGATTCTCAAGAATCTGTAATTATAAGCTTTTTTTTAAATGTTCTGAGCAACTTTAAAATAGTAGCTATTTCTGACAAATGGACACTACTGCCCGGATAGCTGCTGTGGAAGCTAACTAGGCTGTATCCTGCAGCTTGTGTTTTTTCATTCACTGGGACAATTATTCTTTCATTAATGAAGGTCAGGGTTGGTCGTTTGTATCCTGGCATGTTCTTATCACTGTCTGCAATGCAACTCTCTGGAACTGCATACTTATGGACTTGGAGTAGGATTGAACAAATTGTTCTTTTTATAATTAAGACTGGAACAGACAGTTCGTCTTGTTTACCTCCCCTCCACCATCTAAGGCAGGTTGTGTCTTTTCGTTTGTCAGACATTTTGTATGAGCTAACATGGGTCATTCTGTTCCAGATGGATTAGGGCATCCCTACAACTGCAAGTCAGTATTAAAATAAAAATCATGTTGAAGACGCAACAAATTCCTTGTCACACAGAGTGGTAAACAATTTCTACCCAGTGTGAACCCACAGGGGCCTCAGTGGGCAGGATTAATCACTGAACCCCTTCTCACACACTGACAATCTGAATGGTCTCGCCCCCGGTGTGGGCTCGCAGGGGTCTCAGGGCGGGAGGGATGAATCACTGAATCCCTTTTCACACACTGAGCCTCTGAATGGCCTCTCCCATGTGTGGGCTCACTGGGGTCTCAGGGGGCAGGATGAATCACTGAATCCCTTTTCACGCACTGAGCTTCTGAATGGCCTCTCCGCTGTGTGTCTCACTGGGGTCTCAGCAGGAGGTACATTTGAGTGAATGTCTCCCCAGACTGGAAGCAAGTGAATGACCTTTCCCCAGAGTGAGCTCGCTGGTGTTTCAGCAGGTCAGAAGTCATAATGAATCCTTTCCCACAAACAGAGCAGGTGAATGGCCTCTCTCCGATGAGAATGCACTGATGTCTCCACAGGTGAGAGATTTGAATGAATCCTTTCTCAATCATGGAGCAGGTGAAGGATCTAAATACACTGTGCCCTCTCTGGTGCCTCAGCAGATTGCAAGATCAAGTAAGTCCCTTCACATACGTGGAGCAGGTGACCAGCTGCAGGTACCCAGTGTGACTGTGTCGGTGAGTATCCCGCTGGGAGGGGTAAATGAATTCCTTCCACAGACCACATATTTACATACCCTCACGCTGGTCCAGTCACATTGGGTCTTTCCAGATCACATGACGGTTTAAATATTAGACCACATGCATAACATAGCAATGATTTCTCTGGGCTGGGAATGCTGTTTTCCCATTCCATATTACCGATACGGATCAGGACCTGCGGAATTGGACGACTTTGCAGTTGATGTGATGTTAAAGCTGAGTTTCCCATCTGGGAACTCTCTGCGTGAAACAAGTTTTTCCCTATCATTACTACAACTCCCAACACCAGCTTTCCCTTCGGTTCTCCTGAATTTCTAAATTTGGACTAATGCAATGACCTCAGTAATGTGCCTTTCTCACACTTGTTTCTTAAAGTAAATTAGGGCCATTTTGAATAACTTTATGCACTTTACCTAAACTGTCATTTACGATGTTTAACCCATGGAAAATTTGTTACATAGAACATAGAGCAGTATAGCACAGAACAGGCCCTTCAGCCCACGATGTTGTGTGGACCATTGATCCTCACGTCTGCACCCTCAAATTTCTGTGACCATATGCATGCCCAGCAGTCTCTTAAATGTCCCCAATGAACTTGCTTCCAGAACTGCTGCTGGCAACACATTCCATGCTCTCACAACTCTGTGTAAAGAACCCGCCTCTGACATCCCCTCTATAATTACCTCCAACCTGCTTAAAACTATGATCCCTCGTGTTTGCCATTTCTGCCCTGGGAAATACTCTCTGGCTATCGACTCTATCTATGCCTCTCATTATCTTGTACATCTTGTACATTGTTCTCCAATGAACAAAGTACTAGCTCAGTCAACCTCTCTTCATAAGAAAAGGCCTCCAGTCCAGGCAGCATCCTGGTAAACCTCCTCTGAACCCTCACCAAAGCATCCACATCTTTCCTATAATAGGGCGACCAGAACTGGACGCAGTATTGCAAGTGAGGTCGAACCAAAGTTTTATAGAGCTGCAACAACAGCTCACGACTCTTAGACTCAATATCCCTGTTAATGAAAGCCAAAACACCATATGCTTTCTGAACAACCCTGTCCACTTGGGTGGCCATTTTAAGGGATCTATGTACCTGCACACCAGGTTATGTTACCTGCTCTGGTGACCGTTATAATGCTCTGACCACTTCTCTGGAGCCAGTGTAAGTCAATTCTAACAATTATCAATAGATTGTATCTAAAAGGATGCCCCCACAACAGTAGGTGCTCTGTACTCAATGCCTATCATTTACGTTTTTTTTTCTTAAAGCCCCTCATGTGTCCAGCAACCTGGCAATACAATTGAAGGTATTTTATACAATAACTTTACAGTCTCAATTGCCAATTCCAATCCATGAAGCAGTCAGTAACATGAACCAGTGAATTGAATTCTTACAGCAGCATTGCCCTTGCAGGAGAGATTGAGAATGAACCTGTCTTTTCTAAAATCCTAAAGAGATCAATATGGTAGATAAGCAAGGATGTGTTCCCTGCCTGGTGTGTCTGGAATGAAATAAGCACTAACTGGTATCTTTATACAGCATAAATGTTTAAGAATTGGTTGCTGCTCTAATTCCATTCTCTTCATCACTCCTGTTTATAACTGCAGTAATGTTGGTGGCCGTGCAAATTGATAACATTTGATTCAATCCTTCCCAAAATCTTTCTGTTTCTGTGTCTCAGTTTTGATTACCGAGACCGTCATTCAATCTGACCTCTTTACAAACCCTGCCCTCATATTTCCATAGAGGGCTCAGAATGAAATGGTCACACGATTGTTACTGCGCAAAAGGAGGCTGATTAACTCATCAGCTCTCCAAATGATCCTCACACTTGTCTGAATTAAACTCTGTCTGCAATTTATCCAGATAACTTTCCAACTGATCTCTTTCCTGCTGCACTCTTTGACAATATTCATGCCTATTCACAACTGTGAGAAACAAAGCTCACACACCTCAATAATTTCAGTCCGAGACAAGATCTGAATCAGTAGTGCCATTTATTTTACACTTGCAAGTGGGTGTGATGTCCAGTGCCTATAAGGTAGAGGACATACACACCAAATTCAATTCATACACAACATTTATATGATTTGATTTCTATTGTTTTACACTGCTCCCTCCCCTGTTTACATCCTCCACTTCCCTAAGACCGGCCCCCATTACCCCTGTTTATCTCTTGCCTTATCCGGCCTTGTCTGTGACAAAATGCTTATTTCTGGCCTCACAAGGCTGTTTGACCTCATCCTGCTGTAGGTCATTATTAGGCATATTCTTTCTTCATCATTATCTACCCCCTTCCTCTGTGCCTTTCCCGAGGCTGTTCTGATCCCTATGACCCTTTAAATTGGGGTTTGTTCCTGTGTTTTTGTAAAAGTGGGAAGCACATGTTTATATCTACTGTTTGTACAGGCGTATCTAGCTTAACTTCATCCCCTCACAACATCTCATCTACTTGCCCATAATGTCTACCTTCTGACATACAGCTTTAGCTAATACAAAAACAATTATATGTTTCCTCCACATTGTTTCCATTCTTGTTGACTCAGCTCTTGGCTAAAACAATTACACACTGGTGTGAGCTCATTTTACTTTGTAAAATGGAATTGCAGAATTGCAGAAGTAACATTAATTTACCTATATCCCACAATTTCCCCCTTTTCTTTAATTACCATTTGTTATCTTCTGCATTTTTCTTTTAGGGGCACCTGCCGAATCGAGATAGATCCTGTCATCGAAAGAAGTGTCTAACAGTAATCTCTTACCCCTTCCCTTTCTCCCTCCTATCTTTTTCTTCTCAAATGCCAGGGTAAATGGAATTGCCAATTGTACAATCCCTCTCCAATCTGGAGGTCGCGTGGGTCTCAATATTTTGCCTCCACAGTATCAGCACAGATCCACTCGGGGAACCTTTAGTGCTGAGTAGTTCCCTCCCTTTTCCGTTTCGGAAACATTCTTAATTTCTGTACATAATTTCAGATCCCCCAAATCTTTCGACCGACTTGTACCTCGTCTACACGCACGATGTGTGATTTCCAACTGCGACGGAAAATATGGGGGGGAACTTTTGCATCTTTCTTCTCCAAGGGAGGGAACATCAGAGATAGGGAGGTACAATTCCTATCATTCCACGCAGTCTCATCCTGATACAGGGCTATCATACATTTCATGCCCTTCCTGTCTCGCTTCCACCCGAGCGGAAAGGGAACCACCTGGGCCACTGGCCGACCGGAGGCACATGCATAGCAATTGCTCTTGTTCAGACTTTTCACAGTATACTTTACCCATTCAACCCAGGCATTTGCATCCCTGTACCCAGTTTCTATTTCAATGGTCTGTTTCAAGTCCTTTACCTCTATAAATTTTACTACTTTAGGATCAGCGGGAGGGGTGAAAGATTGTATCTTATTACCCAGTAGTTCTACCCGTTTTCCCCATCCTACGCTAATTTGAGAACAATAGCCCAAGAAATCCTTCATTTGCTTTCATTTCTATCCCAAACATTTCATTTCATTGTATCTCATAGGTGCCCCCCCCCCCCCCCCCCCCCACCAGGATTGTTTCGTGCCATGTGGTTTTCCTTATCGTTAGGTATATTCGGTTACACTTTTTATCGGGACAATCACGAGCTGGTCGGAAGGGGGTCCGGTGTGCTGTGACGAGACCATTATACTAAGTACCATCCCCAAGGCCATCCCCATAGGACATAAGATGTATCTCAAAGCTGCGGTACTGTCCCTGATTATCTACATCCCCACAATTTACTAAGCTGCATACATCAGCGTCTATTACTTGTGGATTATCAGATTCAGGAACCGTTAATATATGAAAATGATATTTGACGAAATCCCAATACTAAAAGGGATAGCATCATAATTCTTGCAGCATTCCCAGTATTCTAAACATCATGTGAATATACAATCTTACAGAAATAATCCCGCGCTCGCGTCGCCACTGTATAATCAGTTATTCAAAGTCTCTTTCGCCTGAGTTTCAGCGAATCTTGTGTTGATTCGGCTGTCCAGACTTCTTCCTCAACTGGAGATTCCACTGGCCCTTTGATCTGAGTGTAGTGAGTCCAGCCTTTCTCTGCTGTCCTTATCGCTGTTTCAGGGGTCAAAAGAGCCTGGTATGGCCCTTCCCAGTCCGGCTGCAATTTAGTCTCTGTCCATGATTTTACTAAGATTCAATCTCCCGGCCGGATGGGATGAATGATGCATTCAAGGGGTGGAGTCTGTGCCAATAAACCCTGTTTCCTGAGGAAAGACAAAGAGGAGGACAAGCCCAGTATATACTTCTTTAAAAACAAATCTTTAGTTTCGGGACTTGGCAATTCTCCATTCGTTCCCAAGTAAGGTAATCCAAATAAGATTTCATAGGGGGATAGTCCCAAGTCTTTCCTTGGGGCTGTTCGTACTCGCAAGAGAGCTATAGGTAAACATTTGATCCAAGGGAGTCTGGTTCCTATTATCAATTTAGAGAGCTGTCGTTTGAGTGTTTGGTTCATTCTCTCAACCTTTCCTGATGATGGCGGGTGCCATTGAGTATGGAACTCCCAGGAAATTCCCAACCCTTTCATTACCACCTGTAACACTTTAGAGGTAAAGTGAGTTCCTTGGTCGGAATCTATACGATTCACGAGCCCATATTGGGGAATTATGTGCTCCAATATTGTTTTAGACACTCCACTCGCAGTGGTGGTAGCTCGGGGGTATGCCTCAACCCAACCAGACAAATGATCTACTATGACCAGCATATATTTTAGTCTCCCTACCCTGGGGAGTTCAGTATAATCTACTTGTATACTCTGGAAAGATCTCAATTCTGGGTCTCTTCCTCCCGGGGTCTGTTTTCTCAAGACTTTCTTATTTACCTTTCTGCATATGATACATCCCTCACATATTTGTTTAGCAATTGTATATATTCCTTTACATCCATATTCCCTAAGAACCAAATCACACATTGCTTGTGCTCCCCAATGGCTGCCTTGGTGTAGGACAGCCATAATCTCTCGCATCATCATTTTGTTCAACATTCTCCTTCCATCAGGTAACATCCAATGCCCGTCTGCTGTTTTTACAGCCCCTAAATCTCTCAATTCTTTTTCTTCGCTTTCAGTAAATATAGGAGCTTCCCGAGGACCTGGGACAGTAGGTATTAGGGAATGAATCACCACTTCTTGTGGGTTCAGGCCTGCTTCCTTAGCCACTTCATCGGCTCATCTATTTCCCCTAACTTCTAGTTCATTTCCTTTCTGATGACCATTTACATGCACTACTGCTATTTCTCGGGGAAGTAATAGGGACTCCAAGACTGGTTTAATCAATTCTTCATGTACTAATTCTTTCCCTCGGCTATTGATCAGCTGTCGTTCCTGCCATATCTTACAACACCAAATGCATATTTAGAGTCAGTGTATACTGTTCCCTCTTTATTCTCTAATGCTCTAAGGGCTCTTTCCAATGCATAGAGTTCACAAGTCTGAGCTGACCACCCATTTGGCAACCATCTTGCCTCCACCACACTACTGTTTGTCCCGTCTACGACTGCATACCCATTATGTCTTTTCCCTTCAGTCACCCGGGATGATCCGTCTATAAAAAGTCTAGCCCCTGCGTGAAGTGGAACATCTCTCAGGTCCATGCGGACCTTAGTTTGGTATTCTATAATGTCAAGGCAGTCGTGCTCTGGATTCTGAGGAGATTCTCCTTCCCCTTTCCAAAGAAAGGCAGCTGTATTTGAACAATTGTACGTGACCAATACTAGATCATCCTTTTCTATTAATATTGTCTCATATTTCAGAATCTGCGAGTCTGTCAACCGTGGCCCAGCTTTTTGGTTTAGGATTGTTCTCACTTGGTGTGGAGTGCTTACTATTAGGGCTCCCCCAAATGTAAGCTTTCTGCTTTCGTCCACCAACAGTGCAGTGGCAGCCACGGCCTGCACACACTCAGGCCACCCCCGGGATACTGGATCCAGTAGCTTCGAAAGATATGCTACTGGTTGTCTCATTTCTCCCCACCTCTGGGTCAATACTCCCAAAGCCGCTCCCTTATCCACGGTAACAAAGAGGTGGAAAGGTTTATCTAGAGAAGGTAAGGCTAACACGGGGGCATGGATCAGATCTCTTTTGAGTTTCTCAACTAGTTCTTTTTCCTCATCATCCCAACTTAGACATTTTGGTTCCCCCTCTAATAGTTTGAGATATAATTTCTTAGTCTTCTGTGCATTGGAATCAATCCACAATCTGCAGTAACCCGTTAGACCCAAAAATTTGCGTAACTCCCGTTTAGTGCTGGGCAGTGGCATTCCCACTATTCCCTCTATCCGTTCCGGGCTTATCTTTCGCTTTCCCTCACTAACTAAATGTCCCAAGTATTTCACTTCTTGCTCCACATATTGTAGTTTGTTTTTAGATACCCTCAGTCCTTGCTGACCCAGGAAATTCAATAATTTGTTAGTGGCTTTCTCTTCTTTTTCCTGTTACTAAGAGGTCGTCTACATACTGCAACAGGGTAGTCCCCTTGGAGTTGCTAAATTTCTCCAATATTTGTTCTAACATCTGTCCAAATAAATCCGGGGATTCCATAAACCCCTGGGGAAGCACAGTCCACCGGTATTGCTGTTGCTGTCCTGTCTTAGGGTCTTCCCACTCAAAGGCAAACAAATTCCTACCTTCCTCTGCCAAGGGACAAGCCCAAAAGGCATCCTTTAAATCTATCACACTAAACCATTTGTGGTCATGAGGGATCTCACTTAATAACGTATAGGGGTTTGGAACCACTGGGTGCCTGATCTGTACTATTCGATTTAATGTTCTCAAATCCTGCACAAATCGATAAGTTCCATTGGATTTCCGCACTGGTAGTATTGGGGTATTATAAGGAGACATACATGGCTCCAACAGTCCATCTCTAATCAATCCTTCAATTACTGGCTGCAGTCCTCATTTACCTTCGATGGAAATGGGTTATTGTCACTCACAGACAATGTCCCCTTTCCTTTTTTTTTAAATTTACTTCAAGGGGAGGGATCCGTAGTTTTCCACAATTCCCTTCCCTAGCCCATACAATAGGGTCTATCTCTCTCTCCACATCCTCTGTCAACATTGCCTTTTGTACAACTAATTCTTTTTGCTGAATTCCAATCCCCAGTCCTAAGAGGATAATTAAATCTCTCCCTAATGAGTTACTTCCTATATCAGGGATATAAAACAGTTCCCCTGTGACCCTATCCTTAGGACTTTCTATCATCATAGGTTCAAATACTGGAACAGTAAATCCTTGCCCTTTTACCCCCGAAACAGTAATTGACCGTCTTGACATTCCTACTTTCTTTGGTCTAAAATTCAGCGATGACCGTGCTGCCCCCGTATCTACTAGGAAGACTACCTCTTCCCTATAGGGTCCCACCTTCAGGTTTATCAAGTGTTCCTGGTGGGTCCCCGGGGGCAGGGACCCCTAACACCCCTATTCTTCATCAAAATTCATAAGCGGAATTGCCCTCTCTTCCCTTTTCAGAGCAGGACACTCCCGCTTAAAGTGCCCTATCTTTCCGCAATAATAGCATCCTGCCTGTGGAGACCTCCATCTCTGCCCCTGTCGCTCGAACCCTCTATCAAACGCTCCCCCTTGTCCTCTCTGTCCGACATGCTGCCACCCACCACTCTGGTTGGTCACTATTGGTTCCATTCTTTTCTTAACTATCTCATCAACCGTTGCTACCATCATTTTCACCTTCTGTTTCTGTCTCTCATCCTCTCTCTTTACAAACACTTTCTGTGCCTCTCTTAACAATTCATCTAATGGTTTTTCACTCCACCCTTCTATTTGCTGTATCTTTCTCTGTATGTCTGGCCATGCCTTTGTCACAAAATGTACTTTCAAAAGATCCTGTGCCACTGGGTTCTCAGGGTTCATTCCAGAATATTTCCACATTGAGTCTCTTACTCTCTGCAAAAAAAAAAGCTGAAGGAGTCTCATCTTTCTCCTGTCTAACTTCAAAGACTTTAGTCAAATTCTGTGACTTCGGAACTGCCTCTCTTATTCCTTTTAGAATCAGGTCTTTCAATTCCCTCATTACTTCTTCTCTATGCTCCGGATTTGGTTTTCCCACTGGGGGTCTCTGAGGGGAAACTTCACCTCTCCCTGTCCAGCATCCCCATCTCCAATGGGGTGTTCCCTGTCCCATATTTTAATGGCTGCTCCCCGTATAAGTCCCCTTTCTTCCCCAGTAAATAGTATATTCAAAATAGACATTAGCTCAGCCCAGCTATACAGACTGGGCCCCAAAAATTGATCAGTTTGTTCAGACAACCCTACCGGATCCTCAACCAGGACCTTCATTTCTTTTTTAAATGTTCTGACCTCCCCACTGCTGAGGGGGACACTTACAAACCCAATCTCTTTGTCCCCTATTGGTACCTCCCGAAGGGGATAAGTCATTACGTTCTTCCCCTTTTTCTTTTTTTAAAGAAGTATTGCAATATTTCTAGCCCCCCATAACTTCAAACACCAATTCATCAATTCATGCTTGACTAACTTTAAAGCCTGTTCCAAACTTGTAAATATATTTATATATTTACATTCATTTATATTTAATATTCAAAATGTATACAGTTCTCAATTTTGAAATCCACTGTAATCACCCAGTTTTAGTCCCTTAATTTAAATCCAAAATTAGTTTTCTTAAGTAGTCCTGACCAATCATTGCTCAATTACAATACTATAGGTCGTGAAATAATCAGAGCTGCCTTAAAAGAATTTGTCTACTCAAGTTTAAAAAAAAACTTCTAATGCATGAACAATGGCCGAATCCAAGGTCACAGATATTAACCATAGGATCTTGTTTTTACTACAATCTAATGTTGAACTGAAACTTCAACTGTCCTCCATAAATCGCTTTCATGTAAAGATAAAAGAGATTAGTTAGAAACTGATAGTAAGGCAGTCATGACCTGTAAGAAGAACAGGAGTTATCATTCTTTTTTTTCATAATCTCTATAGAATCCTTAACCTTAAAAGAAATCATGTTAAGTTTCCATAATAAAAATCAGATTCAAAACAGTCCCGGAACTCAAGCTCCAGGAAATAAAACACAAACATTCAATCACCAACAAACAAATGTGCATTCAAACCAAATCACAAAGGGTTAAACTTTCTACCAGCTGTACAGCTCTTTTCATTCTCTCTCTCTCTCTCACTCATTGACAAATAAATTCAGATATTTACAAACCCAGTCTTTGTCCGACCTATATTTTGGCCAGAAGAGGCGGGACGAAGAATGGATTCCTTAGTCCATATGAAGCAACAATATTTAATCATCTTTTTCCCTTGTACAAGTATTATTTTGCCAATTCCACAACATCCTCCCCAAAGGACTTTCTGGAGGTATGTTGTAAGGGACCCCGCCTCCAATTCCATTGCTTTTTCCTTTTGTTTTACCGGAGGCTTTTTCCTTACCCACGGCACGACCCATATTGAGTTCCTTCGTTAGACCCTTATTAACTATTAAAACTCAATCCCGGCCACCAAGGCAATACTTAAAAGTCAGGTTTCTTACCTTGGTCTGTGCACAGAGTTGCCTGGCCCCTTTGTGCTGTATTGTCTATCAAGCTCCTATCACTGTCTGATTCAGATGTCTCTCTTGTGGGATTCGTACCAGTCGCCCAAGGGAGCAGACCAAACCGGGACACGAGACCGCTCCTCAATGGGGAACGGGACGCGTCTTCCCAGTGTCCAAGGCCAGCCACTCCCCCCGGTGATGGAAGAAAATCCCGGACAGCCCCCAATTGTGAGAAACAAAGCCCACTAACTTCAATAATTTCAGTCCGAGACAAGATCTGAATCAGTAGTGCCATTCATTTTACACTTGCAAGTGGGTGTGATGTCCAGTGCCTATAAGGTAGAGGACATACACACACCAAATTCAATTCATACGCAACATTTATATGATTTGATTTCTATTGTTTTACACTGCTCCCTCCCCTGTTTATATCCTCCACTTCCCTAAGACCGGCCCCCATTACCCCTGTTTATCTCTTGCCTTATCCGGCCTTGTCTGTGACAAAATGCTTATTTCTGGCCTCACAAGGCTGTTTGACCTCATCCTGCTGTAGGTCATTGTTAGGCATATTCTTTCTTCATCATTATCTACCCCCTTCATCTGTGCCTTTCCCGAGGCCGTTCTGATCCCTATGACCATTTTAATTGGGGTTTGTTCCTGGTTTTTGTAAAAGTGGGAAGTAGATGTTTATACCTACTGTTTGTACAGGCATATCTAGCTTAACTTCATCCCCTCACAACATCTTATCTACTTGCCCATAATGTCTACCTTCTGACATACAGTTTTAGCTAATACAAAAACAATTATATATTTCCTCCACATTGTTTCCATTCTTGTTGACTCAGCTCTTGGCTAAAACAATTACACACTGGTGTGAGTTCATTTTACTTTGTAAAATGGAATTGCAGAATTGCAGAAATAACATTAATTTACCAATATCCCACTTGTGTCATCTGCACTTGTGTCATCTGCAAACTTGTTAATTAAACATCCTGCATTTTCATGGTAATTACTTATATATATTGCAAACAACAGAGGTTCCAGCTGTGATCCTTATGGAGCAGCACTGGCCACAGGTCTCCAGCCAGCAACATGCCCCTGCACAACTGTAGCTGGGAGAAATGTCAAAGAGGAGCCTTAAGTTGTGTGTTTAGCAGCACGAGCGATCTTTATTTGTAGCTCCCTAATAATGCATGATGGGAGAGTTTCCTCTCTAGAACTCTGTGGCACCCCAAGCCGGAGGACACTTGTGTGTTTCCTTCATATGTTCCAGTAATATTTTCCTTCTAACCTGATCTCCTGGGGTTGGGGCGGGGGGAGGTGAGAGGTGGTGGGGAGGGGGTAGGGATTGGGGGCTGGGTTGGGGTTTCTCTAAAATATATCTGTTATTGTTCCCGTGGGCACCGAGTCTCAGCTGCTGTCTCTATTTTGTCCTGATTGCTTTCCTTGGCTAGCACTTTGAACAGATTCCACATGTTTGACAATAATTGACTGTATTTCTGCCTATTTCAGGCCACCCCCAGCGACGAGTCATCTGATAATGCATTTTATGCTGCCCAATATGGGATAAACTATGCTATGGTTTCAAAATATTTTATCTCGTACATTGTGGTGCCACTGCATAATCTTACATCTTCCAGACCCTATTTTTTTTCCCTCTCATTGCCCCATCCTTTCCCCATTTCTGTTTCTCTTGTTGTGGGGCAGTTTCTGAGAAGATCTTTAACCTTTCCTCTCTCGCTTCTATAATGACTGCCACTCCCTCACATGTCTGTACTGTTTCAGTAAGCGTTTTACCTGCCTTACCCATAAACCCCCTGCCCTGTTGTTGTAGAATTTATACTTTGCTGTGATCATAAATCTTAAGTTGACCTGAGTCACGAGGAAAGTTAGCTGTTTCCACCAACTCTTTACCCTATTTTTCGTGCGGTATGTGGCCGACAGACACAATGATATACCATCACCAAACCCAGGCCAACATATGGTCATGAACTGTATTAAAGGCATACCATATGTTGATTCTCTGGCCCCTGGATAATTTCAGTGTTTCTGGCAGAGCTTGGGCTGCTTGGGCAGAATACTTCTCAGATATCTCCTCTGCTATGATCAACTTTCCCTCTCCATTTATCACGACTGAAACAGTGTTCAGTGTTCCTTCGTTGCATTTCCTTGATCCATCTACATATAACTCCAACACTTCATCTCCTTCTAATGGACCCTCAGCAATCCTGACACGCACTCCATCATCAACCTCTCTCCCACCCTCCTGTTAATCTCCTTCCTTCACCATCAGTCCTGCTGAGTTTACTAAACTATCCCTGACTGCTTGAACATGTTTATTTGCAGGGAGTAACACTGACTCCCAGTTACCTAATGACTATCTGATACTGCCCTTATTTTTTTCTGTCCCAGACAGAGTCACCAAACTGTGGGCTGTGTGCATGCCGCCATGTCCCATCAGGGTAATGGGTTCGGACAGTGCGACTGATCATGTGATCCAATCCAAGGCCTGAGCTCATCAGTGTCGTTCGTCCAGAGATGTTTCTCTCTGAGCAGAATAATACACCACCAGTCTCTGCCTATCACTGTGCCTTTGGTATGTGGCTACCGTATAATATCCATTCTCATTATGGCAGAAAATATGAAAAAGCTTTGACCCGTCTGGTAGTCCTAATCCTGGGGCGAATAGCAAGGCTTGCTTTAAACTGGTAAAGGCTTCCTCTGAATGAGGGGTGCACCCTATTCTTTCTCTAGACTGTATCTCCCTCTTGACAAGGACTGTAATGGTTCTGCCAATTCTGGATAATTCTCCACAAAATGACTACCATAATAAGCATTCATAAAATTTGTCTTACCCCCTTCACGAAGTGTGAGTGGGTACATTTTTTAAAATCCTAATCTTTCAGTCGACTGGAATTGTCCCCTCTCCCTTCCTGATTTGATCTTCCCGATATGATGTCCTAGGTACGTCTCTCTCTACCTTCCCAGTTGCATGCTCTATGGGTTACTTTTAAGCCCGGCCTGGCTGACCTAACCCAATGATCTTTTTAATATCCGGATATGTTGTTTCTCATCGACTGATGTGATGAAGTGTGGGTCAGATCAATTTGACTAACTTCATCTGACTTACATCGGTGGGATATACTGGAATATTGTGCGATCCCTTAGGTAACTGTGTCACATGTACTGTTTTGCTCAGGCAGTAAATATCAGCGCTTCATAATTATTTGTAACAAACTGTAACTCTTGTTAAGCAAATAAACCTGACCTGTACTTTCTATAAACCTGGGTGTAAAAGGCAGGTAAGTGAGGAATTCAATGTACTTCTGAATTATTTTGAAATGTTTGAGGCAACTAAGGAATAGTAGGTATTGATTTTCAGCATACTACTCCAGTGAGGACCAAGTTTTCAATTCAGTCAGAAAGTTGAAGAATGTTCTGGATGTGTGGAGAATTGCAAGAGAGATAAGCCAAAGACAGATAAAGCTTGATAATTTAAAATAAGATGAATTCAGATGTACGATCAGGTTTTCATAATCGTGATGCAATGGTGCAATATAAAACTGAACAGTTCCTAAACTGAAGCACTTACCAAAATACGATTCACCTGATCACGTCTTCACCTGCCAAATATCTTCAACTTCTGCCAGTCTGTCTTCTGATTTTGCTCTTGGTTGAATACAGACAACTTTATAACCTCATTCAAAATGAGGATCTATGAGTAGAAGCACAGGAGAAATGACAGCTGTTGCACACGCCCTAATTACATAGACAAAACGACCCCAAATCCATTATCCATTCCTAAAACTGCTCAATGAAGACTTTGATGCTTGGACCTTCTGATTCTTCCCCCATTCTGAATGATGGACAATTGGATGGAACACAAAGCATTGTCTATTAAACAAAAACCTGTGAAATGCTTGAAATCTTGATTCTAATTGAAGTGATTAACATCAGTGAGATCCAAAAGCATATACAAAACAACTTTAAGGTAACATGCAATCCTTCCAGATTGTGAGATGGTTTGACATTTTACCTTGCTTAAAACCAAGGCTGAGAAATGATTAATTATTCACTTATCGATTCACTAGATTACATGGTTTAGCACTATGCCAACAGTATCTGCAACGAAGCCTCTGCTCCGTCAAATTCCAAAAGTTCTCTGCCTTTAATAGACTGTAGGCAGACAACTCAAGATCAGCGCTGTGGGAAGTCTCACAATAAACATTGGGGTTGACGTGGATTCATACAGCGGACCCAGCATTTCAGGAAGGTTAAATAATTCTCAGTTTAAAAGATGAGTGCATCAGACCTATTTGACCGAGCCAATGACCATTGCCTCTCATGGCTCCAGGCAGGAAGATTTTGATAGGTTTCTCTGCTAACACTGCCAGAGGCAAGTAATATGCCCAGAAATGTTGGTGTGGGAAATAGTGCAGTTCAAACTGAAAACACATCAGTGTAGAGTTAGAAAGGCAAAGCAAAGGAAATGCACTGTTACAAATGTGTTCTGTTAATGAAAAGCTGATTTACACATGTCCATTCTCAGTCCCTGGCAAAGTGCAAGACTTCACAAAACTGTGCACAAAGGGAAGTCAGGCTAGAAAATGAGCTTCTTGACATTGAATTGAGACCGTGGTAAAAAGTTCACATTGCAGTGTTGCAAGTCGGAGTTACTGCGAGGAGCCATCCAGTGTACACTTCAATGTCAGTGCCACAGGAAAATAGAAGTTGCCTCGTTGCAATAGAAAGAACTTGGTCTACGTGCTGGACAATCATTTTTAACCAATTCTCCTGAACCTCAAATTGCCAAGAAAAACGTTCAGATCTATCTCACTTTTCATACTTGTAGCAAGTTTTTCCCAAACTTTCAAATGTAGCCATTATTATAATATAGTCAAAAGCTGCAAACAAATTTCACACAGCAAGTTCCCACAAAGGGGATAAATGGTTCAGTAAACTTTGAACCATATTGACTCATGTAGTAGATTGACCAGGAACATGAGGGATAACTCCACTCCTCTTCAAAGTTGCACCAAATATCTTGGGGGAAAAAATTCACCCAAGGGGGGAACTGGGGCCTCACTTTGAAAACAATACTTCAGTACTGCACCAGGATTTCATGTAAGCATTTGGTTCATCCCTTCTGCTGACTGAGGAAGAGTACCACTGAGCCATGGCTAATGCTCAGAGCTATTACACTGTGACTCCAGTTTGGAGTAAAATGAGTTTCCTCAAGGATCATTGGGGAGTTCAGCACAAAATGGGGTTCCTCAGTTCCTGACATTCCTTCCATCATAAGGTCAGAAGTGCGGATGATTTCTCAACATTCAGTACCATTCATAACTTCTCAGATTAAATTGATTAGATTAGCTACAGTGAGTACACAGGCCCTTTGGCCCAACACGTCCACACCAACCCTCCGAAGAGCAACCCACCCAGACCCATTCCCCTACATTTGCCTCTGCACCTAACATTATGGGTATTTTAGCATAGCCAATTCACCTAAACTGCACATATTTGGTCTGTGGGATGAAACCCACGCAGACACGGGGAGAATGTGCAAACTCCACACAGACAGTTGCCCGAGGCGGGAATTTAACCCGGGTCCCTGGTGCTGTGAGGCCGCAGTGCTAACCACTGAGCCACCGTGCCACCCTCAGATACTGAAGCAGCAAGGTGAGAGGGGAGACATTTAAAAAGAACCTAAAGGATATTTTTTTTTCATGCTGAGGGTGGTGTGTATATGGAATGAGCTGACAGAGGAAGTGGAGGAGGCTGGCATAATCACAATATTTAAAAGGCATCTGGATGTGTATATGAATAGGAAGCGTCTAAGAGGGAAATGGGCCAAATGTTGGCAAAATGGACTAGATTTTACTCGGATAGCTGTCAGTATGGACAAGTGTCTTAGGTGTACATCTCTATGACTCGAAGAGAAAATTTAATTAATGGCCCTTGACATTCAATGGTGTTACCAACACTGAATCCTCTACTATGAACATCATGGGGGTTACCATGGACCAGAAACTCATCTGGACTCGCCATATAAATGCTGTGGGCTACAACCCAGATCAGAGGTTCGGAATACTCTGGTGTATAACTCGCTTCCAGATTCGCCAGAGCAAATCCACCAAGGAAAAAGCACAAGTCAGGAGTATGGTGGAATACACCCCACTTGCCTGGGTGGGTGCAACTCCAGTAACATGCAAAAAGCTCGACACCATTCAGGACAAAGCAGCCCTCTTGATTGGCACCACATCTGCAAGTAGCCATGCCCTCCACCATCCTCTACTCAGTAGCAGCAGTGTAGACAATCTCCAAGATGCATAGCAAAAAGTCAAAAACCTTTAGCCAGATCCTGACAAGTCTATGGCCATTCAGATCTAGAAGGACAAGAGCAGCAGAGACATGAGACTGCCACCAGCAAGTTCCCCTCTGAGCTACTCAACATCCTAACATGGAAAAATATAACTGTTTCTTCCTGGAATTCCTTCCCTTAAGGCATTGCGAGTCATTTTAAAAAAGTTCATTGAGGAGTTTAGAATTAAAATGGGGTTCCTTGGTGCTCAACGAGTTTAGAGTAAATATTTTTTTGTTGTTCATTCATGGAATGTGGGCATCACTGGCTGGTAAGTATTTATTGCCCCTTCCTAGTTGTCCTTGAGAAGATGATGCTGAGCTAGACCCATATATGTCATTAGGGAGAGACTTCCAAGAAGCCCTGACAGATTTCAAAGTCAGGATCGTGGCCATTGTTTCCAAGATGAGTCACTCACTTACTCAATTTACATATTTTAGCTCCTAGCAGCATCACACTTGCAACTTTAGTACTGACAAATAGGACAAAAGGATTACATGGAGTTATTAGCTTCAATTCGTTTAACTTCCGTGGGTTCCTTGCTCTTTTGGAGAAAGCAGAGTGAATTTGGCTTTGCTTCATCCATGGTGGTGGGCTGGCACTGGGGTCTTCAGAAAATGTCTCAGCGAAAATTTCTCTCGTCTTGTTAAATACAAGTGGGAAGAAGAAAAAGAGTAACAGAGGAAAGATTATGTTCGATTTGACCTCTGCCACGCATTCCCCCAACTGCAACGGTCAGGGTAAAATAAAAAATTCACACGAGAAATGTGTGGAGAATGGAAAGGGTCCACAGGAGCCCATGCTCCAATATTTCTTAATTGTTATAGTAATAAACACAAACTTGACTTGAGAATTTAAGAGAAGGAAACTAAGTGATTCCAACTTGAGTTGAAGGGACAGAGATGGATTTGTACTGCAGTGACAGATACAGAAGATTATTTACTGGAAGATTGAATTAAAGTTAAGAGTGAGATGAAGTAATACACAGAGTGGATAAGAAAAGCAATTAAACCTGAAATGGTAAGATCCTAAAGAGATTAGAGAAAAGGCCACGTGGTATTCAAACGTACAGGCCATTTCAGGTGATAGATATCATGTTATGCATTTCCTCAATCAGAGTTTCTATGGAGAGCTATTAACCCAAACCTTTCATCCTTAACAAAGAAAAAATAATTTTGTGTTCAAATGCAAAAGCTGGATCGCACCTCCCAAATACCTATTTTGCTCACACTCTCTACATCTTCCCTTTATTATTCCCAAGGTAGTCTGAAGGTATTTGTGTATCTCCTAGATCATGGTCAAGTTCATGCAACTTACACAGCTCCTCAGCCATTGCATGAATCATCCTTTCAAATTCGATAGCATCATGAACTACAGCAAAGTACGGTTCCTTCTGGATTTTCAGAGGCACATCATTTGGAGACTGGGCCTTCTGCACTGGCTGCTGCACTTTGCTACAGCTGACTCCTCATTCAATACTAAGAAAAACAGCAATTTCTCCATCAGTTAATTTTGTTTCATTTGTTGGTAAATTAAGATTTAACAACATGGAGTGAAATACTAGCACTTGAAGAGACAGTAGCTAATCAGGAGTAATTAACATGAATTTCTAATTAGCATACTGTGAACTATCCAACAACCTGACAAGGTTTCATTAGTAAAAGAGCGGATTGAAGGAACAGAAAGGTAAAACTTCCTCATGTGACCAAGATTGGTCGTCTACCAGGTCATCGAGCAGCTCAATTCCAACTCTGCCAGACGTGTGGCCAATTCCTCCTGCCCACTTGTACCAAACACTGGGCTGCTCTGTTGCAAAGTACATGGACTGCTGGTCAATCTAGAAACTGAAAGTCAGGAACAAAAATGATGGAATTCATTTCAAAACATTAATGAACAATGCATGGTTTTAATAAATTGTGTAATCAAAGCATGAAGCAGGGAGACAAACGCACTGAGAACCCTAATTCTATATCTCAGAGTATTACTGAAAAGTTAAATACAGGCTGGAAATCATTTCCAATTTATTCTCAGCCATGTAATAAAAGTCAAGCTTTCCATATGGAGTGAGATCCAGAACATTCAACAGTATATTTTATTCCACTCAAAATTCACTTAATGGAGTCAGGATAACTGCTTTCTACTCCGTGTTAACTGTTAAAAATTAATTGGCCCTAATGAAGGTGGTGAAAAGAATCATCGTCAAAAAATTTCAAAGTATCACAAGTTGCCTTCCTGAGATTTAAAACTAAACTTATTATGAAAAGAACACATCACACTTCTCCAGTAGGCGTGATCGATATTTCATGTGGCTCACAAAGGGAGGTATCACACTGCTGACTGTCATGGAGTGTGGGGGAGGAGACCAATTAAGCTTTTGAACAGTTTAGGGTCAGATGCATCGTGATGAAACCAGTGAATATCCTTCAAACTATGAAATCACAATAAATATGGCTAGTTATGATTAACCATATTTTAGGAACCTATTTTAGGAAACTGATACAGGCTGTTCAAATCTTTGCTGGCTCAGGGTATAAGTATGGAGGATGTCTTCATCTACTAACAGCTGTTTACTTAGGGGAATAAATTATTTCAGACTGAATGTTCTGAGCTTCAACTTTGCAAAATCAGATCACTTTCAGTTGACTGCTGCACCCTTTTTTATTCCTGCATTTTATACGTCAACGCAAATATTGTCTAATCAGAAGAGCACGTGTCAGTTTAGTCAGTATGTTGCTGTGTCAAATCAAAGTGAACCAAGCTCCTATTTCAGGGATTTCCTATACTGAATGCTCCGAAAGGAATGGACAGTATGAGCACTTGTCAAGCACTTTCATGAAAAGAGCTGCTTGTCCAATGACTGTTAATATGTGCAAACCATAAATACCTCTGTTCTTCTAACGAGACGGTCATTCAGTCTCTGGACTTTGCTTCAGAATAGTACATCGAAAAAAATGTGTGCGCGCTGAACAAGCCAGAGATTGAAAAGCATGACTTAAACTTTAGCTTAAAATAACCTCTTTAAAAGTACTGCCTACCTTTTAGGGAAGAACGGGAACGAGCAGGAGGAAAAGGTTTGAATTTCAATAGCAACCCTTAAGTTGTAAACTCACTATTTACAGAGTAGAAATGGTCACTAAATTCTTGTGAAATAATCAGCTGTACTTACACATTTTTTGAGAATTGGTGGGCAAGGTAGAAAACACCAAGACACCAGAAATTGAAAGAATATTCCCCGGAGCTTGATTTTATCACCCAGAAATATATTTAAAAATTGATCAAGATGTTCCACACGGCAGCCTTTTGGTAAAGGCTCCTTGATAAAGGGGAAGACTAAGGGTAATTTCTGAAAATGATGGCCTGAAAAATGTGCCTGAAAAAAAGTGGAGCTCAACTTTGGCATATTGTTAGGGAAACAATGACAATCCTTAAATTATGTCAAAACATGGGAATTTAATAAGCTCTGGAATTATTAATAAAACAATTGTATCAATGCTTCGAGACAAATAACACATTTCCAACTCTTAAAATTAAAATCTATCCCAAAACAGATTCAAAATTAATACTTACACGTCGAAGACAAACATCTGGAGATAGCAATTCCTCTTTATCATCATCACCATCATCTCTTTCAGTTAGATCTTGTGTTCCTCCGCTAGATCCTTGGAAAGTGAACTGGGTGAGGATTCATCACCCAATTTGAAGAGTAATCCTTGATTAGTAAGCTGGACCTTCTCAGCTCTTTTCTCTTATTGCCCAATTTGCCAGCATTTCACCCATATCCATCTAAACCCTTCCTATTTAAGTACCATCTGAATGCCATTTAAAAGTTAATAGTTCTAATTATACTCCTCTGCACCACTCTGGCAGTTCAATCCAAATATGTAGCCCCCTCTGCCTGAAAAGGTTACCACTCACATTTTTCTTTAAATCTTCCTCCTCTCACCTTAAACCTTTGCCGTCTAGTTTTGCACTCCCAAGCCATGGGAAAATCATCTTGGCTATTCACCCTGTCCATGCCCCTCATGATTTTATAAACCTCTACAAAAACCCATCAGCCTCCAATGCTCCATGGGAAAAATGTTTCAGCCTGTTCAGCCTCTCCTTATAACTTAGTCCCCGCAACATCCTTGTAAATATTTTCTGCAGTCTCTCAAATTTAACATCCTTCCTATAAAAAGGCGACCAGAACTGTATGCAGTATTCTAGAAGTGGCCTCACCAATGTACTGTACAGCTGCAATGTAACACCTCAACTCCTACAGTTCAATGTTCTGACCAATGAAAGCAAGCATGCCAAATGCCTTCTTCACCACCCTTTCTACCTGCAAATATGACTTTCAAGGAACGATATACCTTCAGCCCGAGACGTCTTTTTTTTCAGCAACACTCCCCAGGGCCCTACCATTAACTGTACAAGGGAGTGACTGAATAGAGAACTTTAAAAACGAGATTTGATCAAGAACTTTAAAAATGAAGGTGCTGAAACTGCATGGAGGGAGAAATGTTTTCACTTGAGAGGCTGACATGAACAGAAGTTAACAATGAATCAAATCAGAAATTCAAAACAAAACATTCTTCCCTTACAAAAGTGATAACATGGAACAACATGACAACTAGTACCAGGAATGCTTAAGTTGAATACCATGAAAATGTTTAAGAGGAAATTGGATAAGTAGCTCAGGGAGAAACATACAGAAGGATGCACTGATGGGATGAGACAAAGTGGGAGTATACTCCTATTTAGACTAAATGCCTGCACTCGTCTGCTGGGCCAAGAGACACGTTTCTCTGCTGTAAAGTCGAAGTAAAGAACCATTTAGCCACCCACTAATTTGGAAAAAAAGGAGTCCCACTGGGGTATAAAAGAGCAATACAAGAGGCATCCGTTCATAAGGTTATACAATTAACATCCATTACTGAAGTTTAATTTGGCTTCTCAGTAGCAGTGGAGGAGAGAGCTTGAATCTGCACTTTGGTTTAACTTGAGCTGGCAACATCAAGATCTTTACTGAGTTCAGGTTGGGCCTTCTTAATAAACCCATCATAGGACTGAAAGCAACATGGTGTGAAGATGGAATTAAACTTTGGGATATAAAGAAGTACGCATGACACTACTTTGCTAACTGCACAAGACAAACCACAAATACTTTTCTGAATGAACAAATCTAATTTTAGCGATCTGTAAAATCTGTTACTCACAAAATTAAGAAATATTAACAGGGATAACAAAAAGCACAGTCGGTTGAATGTCATCAAAAACAAGTTTATTTATTCCAGATTTTCCCCCAAACCCTTGCACACACCATTCAACATCACAGCAATCCATATATGCAGCATTTAAAAAGAAAGCGGTCCCAAAGCTGTTTTATTAAAGAAGAGTGAGAAATTGGTCAGGAAGAAGGAAGTATAAGGTCAGAAATAGACATGATAAAATTGGAAAAAGGAAGCTCTTGCAAGTAGGAAGAGAGGAGTCTATGAAGAGGAATTTGAGGAATTAGGTTTGAATGGACGTTAGCCAGAATATAACCCTCTTATTCATGGCGGAGAGAAAAACACAGGAAAAGGAAACACTTTTCCTTAAGATGTAAAGAACAAAACTTCATAGCCCCCAACAATTTTTAATTAAATGAGTGGATGCTGATTCAGTTTTGGGAAGGCAGTATGGAAACATGTGAAGTGTTCTGAACTGCAATCTCTTCAAGTTCGCATGTTTCATACATCCCCAGCTGAAATCTACAGTATTGTGGTGGGTTAAATCTCATCTCTAGTTGCGTGATGAGGCTGTACTCCTATGCTTTCAATCGCTCCTTTTGACGTTTCTTCTGTTCTTTCTTCAGCTTGTCCACATGGACCAGTGCTTTTTAAGTTCGTCCCTCAGTGCACGGATCCTGATCTCAATATCACTCTGGAATGACGTAGCTTCTGTAGAAGATCCACCCAAAGGATGTTCAAAGGTCTCATTGAAAACAAACTCAAATTGGACACTCACGTTAGTGGATAAGAGATATATGCAAACCTGCATAACACTTGGTCACACTTCTCAAAACCTGTTCAACAACTTGAATCAAACCTGCGATGCCACTGACAAAACCCTCGCGCAATGAACATGCTGACCACTTGGCAGTCACTGTATCACCATACACTCAACGAATCAGACCTGCAGTATCAAATACACACAGGCTGATCACACAGCAGAACTATTTGGGCAGTCAGCATCGGTAAGCATGGTGCTTACAGTCAGAAACATATTGAGGAAAAAAGCCAAAATAAGAAGCTAGAGACTAAAAGCTTGCAAAAAAAATGTGCATTTGAAGGACAGGAGAGGATAGGGATTTGGAAAGGAATTCTGCAATCAAGCTACTATACATGGCCAGGATTTAGGTTAACTCTGGAAGGGGTGCACTAATCAGAGAACTTAAAACCACAAGAGGTTGGAGGACGATGTTTGGCTAAAAGTCATTAAGTAAGGCAAATGACTGTGACACAGACAGGAAGGAAATTTCAAACATTACCAAGATTCACAGAAGTTTCCTCAAGTCATCATGAGAGACATTCAAAAATGTGACAATTAGATTGGAGAAGTTAAAAGTTTAGGAGGCAAAAGTCATTAAGGCCAGGCTGATAATTTACACAATTAGAGCACTTTCCAGAATACAGGCAGCAGACCTTTGGCAGTGCTGACATTTATGGAGTATACGGAGAAAGATCTGACCAGAAGAGGGTGGAATTATCAAGTCTGTTGGTGAGAGTTATGGATGATGAGGCAAGATACATGTACAGTTACAGAGACAGATTTGTGGTCAGCAAATTCTGGGTCCACTCGAGGCTGGAATATGCTGGTGAGATATAAAGGGTTTGAACCAGCTGAGGATAGCAAATGGGAGGTTGGAGTGGTAAAGGAATACAGCCGGAGATCAGAAATAGTTTGAGTTGATTTTTCTTTGTTGAATACTTCAATTGTATTCATTTTTTTTTCTGAAAAGCTGGTCCCATTCATTCTCCAATTTAGACCGAACATGACCGAAGTTACAGAACAAGGAAATCAAATTTGCATCAGTATTCAGCTCTTATTGTTTGAACTCAAGAGATTCCAATGGAAACTGACGTAACTAGATGTTAACAGACAATCTATCACACGTATGCTGACTTACTCTGGGCTGTCAGCCTCAATGATGGTGATAATACAGTAATAAGCAAAACTAGAGGGAAACCTTCTGTGACAGAACTCATGTCACCATCCCACCACGAATTCAATAAAATAAAAAATCTGGAATTAAGAGTCAAATGAAAACCACGAATCCATTCTCGATTGTGAGAAAAAAAAACATCTGGTTCACTAATGTTCTTCAGGGAAGGAAACTGACATCCTGACCCGGTCTGGTCTCCATGTGACTCCAGACCCACAGCAATGTGGTTGACTGATACCTAACTGCTCTATGGACAATTATGGAAGGGCAATAAATTCTGGCCACCCAGCAATGCCCACATCCCACATGTAAATTATAACAAGCCCATACCAGGTGCTATTCTCACTTTCACACAAAACAAAAGGCTCAAGAATCACCATTCCTCAGTGTTGTGCTATACTCTCAGCCATGTTACATTTTAAAAATAAATGCACATTGTGTTTGAATTTCGAAGCACACCAAATGACTTGAGGAAACTTCTGTGAATCTTGGTAATGTTTGAAATTTCCTTCCTGTCTGTGTCACAGAAACAGGTTGATCAGACCAGCTTCCAGATGCTTGGTTGGATTTTAGAATAGTTCTGCCATGCGCACAGACGCTGCTGCTGATTAACTAGTCATCTGGCTTTGATGTATTCTCAGGAACTTTTGAGGGAGGAGACTGAAAAACCAGAGAAGAAAGCAAGCATTAATTCCAGTATGACATTATTTGCCAATTTTATGAAAAAGGAACAAGGGATGATAAGAAAGGAGATTGATTTTAAACCTCCCCCTGGGTGTCATGGCGGCTCAGTGGTTAGCACTGCTACCTCACAGCCCTACGTATCTGGATTCAGTTCCTCTCTTGAGCAATTGCGTGTGGAGTTTGCACATTTCCCTTGTACCCACGTGTGCTTCCTCTGGGTGCTCCAGTTTCCTCCCGCAGTCCAATGATGTGCGGTTAGGTGGATTAGTGACACCACCACTAGGCCACCCAGAATTATGGGGGGAAGGGGGGGTGGGCGGTTGAACAATCTCATTTCCTAAGTTCTTGAATTCTATTCGCTCCATAATCAAAATCACAGCTTTTGAGGTAAAGCTTTTATTGACCTGTGAACCTGCTGTTACAAAGCACCACGCCTGATCACACTCACATTACAATTGCTGCTGGTACTTTTAATCTAAAACATAAACAAATGCACTACCACACACGCACCCGCCAACACAATTCTCCCTGTCATCTATAAACTTTTCCTGCTTCTTCTCAAACCTCCTCACAGCTCCCTTAACTTTTCCAAAACACTAATCATTCTTCTTATTTTACAACATTTTGATTTTCAACACCACATGCTTGGCACATCATCAAATTATGAAACTAACACCGAAAAGAAAAGTCCCCTGAGAAGCAAGCCCTACCAGACACCAGTACTGACTTGAACCACTCTGGAACTTCCCCAAGTCCTTTTTCAAATTTCCACCCTTCTGTTTAAATCCAGTTTGCCATCCCTGCCTCAATTCTGTGCCAATTAATCTCATGGATGATACCTTTTCATATAGTGTTTTTTTTTAAAAGTGCATGTACACACCCATCATATCTGCACATCTTAAAGTTGCGATTTTTTAAGCATAGTCATCACTTTCGGCATTTTACTGTGACCGTTTTATTCCCAGTCACCTGTATGTTCCTGTTCTATCTTTAAAAACTTGCATTTCCAACAAATCTTTCACGTGATAAAACAAGCCAAGTAGCTCCACAGAAATAGAATAAAACATATTACTGAGCCGCATAGAGATCCAAGCCCAGAATTGAAATCTTTCATACAGTTTGAGTGTATTGAAGGAGGAAAGCGACAAGACAGAAGCAAAGTCCAGGGAAGGAATTAAAGAGGTCACTATCTTAGTAACTAAAGGCTCTTCCATTAATGGAGCAATTAAAATTGAAATTCTCAAAGACTGTAATTAAAGGAATACAAATCCCTTGCCTGCAACGTATAACCATGTACATTAATATAAGTGGTGCAATGATTGTTTTTATAGTTCACAAACCAGCTTTCTGGAATACAACAGGTAGTATAATATAATCTTCAAGTCTGGAAGTAAGAAAGGCATTGACGAGGTTTCTGCAGTGGAAGAACGGAGCTGGGGCAGAGATCGATAATCAGAGATTTGGGAAAGTGCCAAAGCAGGCTTTTTGGCCTTTTAAGTCCACATCAACCCTCCGAAGACCAGCCAAACCAGACCCCACTCCCCCCGCTATACACCTGCATTTCCCATTACTCATCCACCGTGCCCACACATATTTCCCATGCCTTCACAAAATTCCTATACTTTCCCACATTTTATTTCCAATTCCCCTTCAGAAATGCCATCTCTGCCACTCCCGTTTCCAATTACCTCTCAGATTTTCTATTTCATCCCACTCCCCTGTATCCCATTCCCACTCAGAATTCCCATTTCAACTCACACCTATATTTTCCATTCAGCCTCAGATCTCCCATCCTGCCAGCAGTGTTTCCCATTCTCTCCGCCTCCTGTTTCCCATTTTCTCTCAGAACATCCATTCTCAGCCACTCCTATTTCAATTTACCTCTCAGAAATCTTATTCTTCCCCACTCCCATGTTTCGTATTCCCTCTAAAGAATTATTGTTCCCAAACAATGTCCAATTTTCCTTGCTTGCCGTCGCTCGCTGTGGCGCAATAGTTTAGTCTGTTCGACTGCTCACGGGAAAGGTAGTATTGTGAAACACTGCAGAACCTAAAAACTTCCTTATTTTTGGCCCAACTGACCATACTCAGTGAAATATTTCCAGATCCTGAGTTGAGGATGTTTGCTGCCGGTAGTTACCTCAGAAACCCTGGTAACTCGTAATATATTGAGCGAATCGCGAAACAGAAAGCATTTAACACGAACACAAATAAAACTGGCAAACCAAATGCATTTTCAGACACAGCGAATCATGAATGCAAAATGTGAGACAGTCCGAGGGCATGAGCCAAAAACTAATCTCACAACTCACAGCAGGGCAATCCCAAACTACTCTTTCAAACATACTGCAGCCTTAGTGCACCACCACTTCCGAGTCAATGCTGAAAGGAGAGAACGAAAGAACATAATAAGAATGGGCCATAAAAAGTGAATTTCACCAATCACCGTCTCGATTAGATTACCTTTCCCTTCCGATGTATCCAGGACAGAAATGAAGGAAATGAGAGAAATTTAAGAACATATGACATCCCATTTATTTTCCCATTTGCCAAAACATCAAATAACAATGAGTAGAGTCACCGCAGGACTTTGTTTCACAACAGCAATGTAGTAACAGTGTCCATTCGGTTTCAATAAAAACTCAACTTGCCTGGAACATAAGAGTGTGGGAGGCGAACACTGACAGACCAGGTGTATCAGTAGTGATATTCATTTCAGACACATTGAGTGAAAGGAAGTGGAAAGTAAAACAACATGCATTACGTAGAATTGACCTCTGTTATAGCGAAACACTGGCAAGGGCAGGACACACAATGAAATGTGGAATTGTCAACGAGCAGAGGATGTTTTCAATCCATTAATTTCCGGGTTATGAGCCCAATACGCTCCCGCTGGGGCGCTCTGTTAGCGCTGACCATAGCAGAATCACACTGTCTTCAGCTTTTCGTCTGGCATGTGGCATGTACCTCAGAGGATGATTTCAAAAGGTCTTCACTATTATTTTGTGATACTCTGTGGCGCAGATTTATTTTGGCTGTGTCAATATAACCTGTGAGTAACTTCTCACATTCTGTTGTGATCTCACTCAGAATCACAAAATATGTCACAGTGCAAAGTGAGGCCATGCAGCAACCAAACAATAAGGAAATGTCCATGTTGTTCGATTGACTGAGTTTATTTGATTGATTGATTGTCACATGAGTGCAGCATGTGAGTGCAGCAACAACCTTTGTTTGCAATTGGTAAAGGCAGATCATAGCAACCAAGGGCATGCAGATCACAGCATGAGAAAAACAACATTTTGAATAGATCAAGGCTTCAGGTTACTCCGCACAGGACGTACACTCGGCAAAATCTACATTAACAGGATCAGCATCGTTTGAAGTTAGAGAATCCATTTCTCAGTCTAGTTCGACCTACAAGAAGCTTCTGTTGTGTGTCTTTAAGCTTCGGTACCTTGATATGACCTCGATATCATCAAAATTATACCTTCTGAGTCATAAATGGATGCAAAACTCCAGGGCTCAAGTGTAACTTCTCGCACTGGCATCTCCCACCCGAGGCGATATCACATTCAAGACCAACAAGCCAGACCGCAGCAGAAGCATGATCCATAAATCAGGTGAGTCTCTTTGTTTAAAAAAAAGGCTTTTTCTGTTGTTTCAGAGTGAAGACAGCATTGAATTTTAATAACAGCTCCTTGTCATTCTGACTCCCAGTTTCCGGAGGTTGTACTAGCCACTTACCCCGCGAGCGGGCTCCCACGATTGGCAGCTGGACGAACCCATCTTCTATTGTCAATCAGTGTCGTGTGAGAGAAACGTAAACGCGCTCTCCAGTTCCCTATCAACCACGTGCTTCTGCAGCACGTGAGGGGCTTAGAGGGAGTGGGATGTATGGAAATTCTGGATAGGTGTAGAAAAGGGAGATCGGGCATGCACAAGAGCTCATCTATTTTTGGGAACCTTGTGTAAATAACGCCATCTGAGACGGATAGAAAAGTTCAGAACTGCTGGGAAAGAAAGAATCTCTTCCAGTCATGCGAAGCAGTATCTGTGTCCTTCACGAAGTCACAGGGAGGACTGTGCTGTCTGAGTCAGCATGGGATGTTACTGCAGCGAGTTCTGTCGCTCAGGCATGCAGCACCTGATGTGTATAAGCTTGTGTATAAAATGATTGAACTCGATGTTGGGTACTGAAGATTTCACGGTCTCTCATTAGGAAAGAAGTTGCCGCTCTTCCAGCTCGCGCTGTGCTGTGCGGGAGCTCTGCAGCAGAACAAACTGAAATGGAGGCATGGGAACATAGTGGGATGTTGCAGCGACAGGAACCTGGAAGTTCAGGGTCTTTTTTGTGCTTACAGACAGAACGTAGGTGTACACACGTTTGTCACCCGCTCGTTTTTTTCTCTCCCCCGTCTAGATGAGATCACATTGTGAGCAGGAAATTCAGTTTGCTAAATTGAGTGAGGGGCAGATAAATCGCTGAAACCTTACACAGTGAGGAGAGACATCGCAAACGAGCAGCATTACACCTTCTGGGATTTCGTGGAATGGTGCCATAATGGGGAAGTGCTGGGGTTCAAGCAGGATTGGATGAGGGTGTACTGAGAGAAACTGTCCTGCATAGTGCCGGTATTCAGTGGTATGGACCAGTGGGGAAAGGGCAGTACAATGTATATCTTCCTGAGCTTCCTGCTATCAGTAAACACCTCACTATGGAGCAAAACTACCAAATGATTTTCATTCCAAAACTGACGCAAGGTCCAGCTTACAGATATCGCGTGTTTGCATTGTCACTGTGATTCTGTCTCCCCGGGAGCAGCAGTACTCCCCCACATTGATTCAGACAGCACAGCTCTTCCTGTGACATGTCCCTTCGAGAATGGAAGGACAGGTATTAATAACCCGTACTTGGAACGGAGTATCTGTATTCCTCAGTGACAATCGTGTAACTATCCTGACTTCTTTTTAAATTACTTGACCCATAGCCTTGTATGTCTTGGCAACACAAATTCACATCTGAATACTTCGGAAAATTATGTGGATTTCTGGGTCTCCGAGTCTTGCATACACTGTGTTCCAGATTTCAGCCACTCACTGTTTGAAAACGTTTTTCCACGCATTCACTCTAATCTTTCCGCCTCTGATTTTAAATCGGTGCCCCCCCCCCCCCGTGATCGAAATCTCTGTCAAAGTGAAAAATGTATTTCAATCGACGCTATCCATATCCCTCAGCATTTTGTACATCTTAATCATGTCCACCCCCGCCCAATCTCCTCTGCTCTATGAAAGACAACTCCAGTTTGTCCAATCTCTCTTCTTCAGCCCAGACAATATCCTGGTCAAATCTCCCCTGCATCGTTTCCAGCGCTGTCACATCCCTGCTATCATGTGAATTGCATAACTACACACAATAGTCTCGCTAGAGCTGAATGAACAAGTGAAATAAATGATGTGAAAGTCCACAGAAACTGGTGTTTTTTGAATAAAGTTTATTTTTCTCAATGCTGCCCTGTGCCCTTTTCCTGAGCCTGATGTTTCAATAATCGCTGGTCCATGTCAGTAAAAGCTGCGACATGGGGATTGATCTCACAACCGCGGTATCAATATGGATCAACTGGTTTGAAGGTCCCGATGGTGAGACTTGGGCATGGTCACCCAGCAACAGTGAGCACAGCAGCACAGGCTGAACGAGATCAATTTGAAAGTGATTGTTAGGGAAATGGGAGGGGGACCTTAAAGAAGGTAAGTGATTGCGGGAGGGAGGGAATTCTCCGAGAATGGGTAAGTCTCAATCCTGATATATGACTCGCAGAGATGTGTGAGAGAGGGGGGTTTGGTGGAAAAAATCATCATCTGTGAGAATGCTTTCATGTAAAATGAACTAATACCTTTCTGTGTTTCTTCAGCATGCCTCACAAGGAGTAAAATGAAGTGACTTGGATTCGAACGAGCTTACCGCGGCCACAATGCAGAATATTTTAACATTCAAACCATCACTGGGTCTTGCAGAGACACACGTTTAAAAACAGCAATAATTACAGTGACAGAGGAGATGTTAGGTAGAGTGGCAGATGCACAACAGGAATATTAGGCCTCACCACCCGATGCTAGGAGGAAGAAAGCCTCATCTTCCGCCTCGGGACCCTTCAAACCCATGGCATCAATTGACACTTCACCAGATTCCTCATATCCCCTCCCTCTACCGTACCCCAGTTGCCACCTTCCAGCTCATCACCGTCCTCATGACCTATCCCACCTGTGCATATTCATTCCCACCTATCCACTACACCTTCTTCTCTGACATATCATGTTCATCCCCCACCTCCATCCACTTACAGCACTCTCACCTACCTTCTCCCCAGCCCCGCCCCACTCCCATTTATCTCTTCATGCAATATGCTCCCAATCTCATTCCTGATGAAGGGCTTTTGCCTGGAACGTTCATTTTTCGTGCTCCTCAGATGCTGCCGGACTTGCTCTGCTTCTCCAACACCACTCTAATCTTGGGAGGTATCATTTGACTGAGAGAGTTTTCGGATATTTTCTATTGTTGACCACAGTCTGTGGATGACAGTAGAACTTTAGCAACTATCAGTTTAGGGATCAGCTAAAGGACTGAGCACAAGTCAAGTTACCGAATAAACGATATTTTTTTTAAAATTGTAAGATAAAACATGAAAGGCTGAAGTATGCAACTTTGCCCATCAAGACCGTTTCACCAATGAGTTTATCACTGATTCCTTTCCAAGTCAGAGTGCTATGGGCCTTGGAGGGTAACTTGCAAATGTTGGCATTTCGTTGCATCTTCCAACGTTGTCCTTAGAGTCAGTACAGCTGTTGTGCTTTGAAGGTTTCCGCAAATCTACTCAAAGCTTTCTGCCTTTTCCCGAAATCTCTTGGCTCCAGTGTTCGATCCTTCCATCAATAAGAAACGCTTCTTTCAGTCTATCCTATCCATATCCCTCATTATAGTGTATATCTCAGTCATGTCTTCTCCAAACTCCTCTGCTTGGCGACAAACAACCCCAGTCTGTCCAATCTCTCCTCATAACTGAAACTCTTCAGCCCAAACAATATCCCTGTGAATCTCTCCTGCAACGTTCCCAGTGCGATCACATCATTGCTATACTGTGAATTGCAGAACTGCACACAGTACTCTAGCTAGAGCCGAATTAACTTTTTTTTTCTATTCCTTTACCGTATGAGGGCGCCGCTGGCTCGGCAGTATTGATTGCGATCCCTAATTGCACAGCTGGCAGCTGAGACTCAACCATATTGCAGTGAGTCTGGAGTCACAACGAGGCCCGACAAGGTAAGAATGGCAGGTTCCTTCCTCAAATGATGTCAGTGAACCCGATGGTTTTGTTTTTTCAACAATTGACCATGGATTTATAGGTGTTATTAGATTCGTAATTCCAGATATTGATTGAATCTCAATTCTAACACCTGGCATGGTGGGAGTCAAACCCGGGTCCCTGGTTCATTTGCTTGGTGTCTGAATTGACAGTCCAGTGGTAATAGTGCTCGGCCATTGCAGAAAACCCGTGAAACTAATCTTTCCAAATGATTTCGCTTTTCCTCGATATTGCCCTGTGTCATTTTTCTGAGCTTGACCCCCAATAATCGCAAGTCCGTATCAGTAAAAGCTGCTACCTGAGGATTGGCCTCACAACAGCGGTAACCAAATGGATCAACTGGTCTGCAGGTCCCGATGGTGGGATTGGGGCACGTTCACCCAGCAACAGTGACCGCAGCAGCAGAGAGTGAACAGTATCAATGTGAGAGTCAGTGTTAGATTCTGCAGTGCCTTAATGAAATAGGAAATGACTCCACAACCACATCATGAAAGAGCAGCGCTCCGAAAACTAGCGCTCAGTTAAACCTGGTAGACTCTAACCTGGTGTTGTGTGATTTTTAACTTTGTACACCATAGTTCAACACCGACATCTCTAAATTAATGAAATGGGGGTGTGGGACGGAAAGTTCAGTTAGTGATCGAAGGAGGCAGAGAAATCTCTGAGAATGGATGGGTTTGAATTCTGACATATGAAACACAAAGATGTGAGCGAGCAGAATTTGAAGGGGAAAGATCATCACTTTGGAGAAAATTACCATGTTAAAACAACTGATTCCTTTGTGTTTCACAACAACCAGGGCAGATAGAGCAATCACTGCCGTGACTCGGATTCGAGCCGAGGTTGCTGCAGCCACAACGCCGAGTACTAACCACTATACGATCACGGCATTACACAGACGAGCACACTGACAGTGCACAATAAGTACAGTAGCATAGGGAATATTAGGCAGCGCACCAAATGCACAATATCAGTGCTAAGCGAACAGTGGCAGATATGTGGGAACTCAGAATGGGCTGACCATTTAATATCACTTCCCCCAGTGGCTGTGGTGATTCCATCATGCTGAAGGCTGAGATAGATTTCTCCAAAACATCAAAAACTCCGGGGACAGTGCAGTTTTTGTTGAAATGTATGTTTCAATAGTAATGCAGTTTATTATCGGCTATTTCACCAGTTTCCCTCCACAAGGCAGTAACCACTGCTACCACATAGTCCCAATTCCCAGCCCCAGAATCAGAGGAACTGAGTGGCGCAGTTGCGAAGATCCAACTGGAAGTTGGCATGTGACTGAGTTCGCACAGATACTCGAGCGCTCCACTGACACAACCGGTGAATGCACGGTATTTCTATGACGGTTTAGAGGCGCAAGCAATTCCGAGATTGTGAGTGCTCCTGGTCAAAGGTGGGGCAGAAGAAATTTTTTTTCCCGTTTATAGCAATCTACAGTGCATCTTGCTGAGACAGTTGAGTGCCACATTTGGAGCGTGGGCTGCTGGTTTGAACTTTGAACTTGCTTCACTTTGAACTTGCCTGGAATGAATTGCTTTCACATTTTTATTTCCAATTGTTTAATATCTCCCTGCAGTCTGCGACTTTCTTCCTCATGGTTAATTGCATGACTAACTGTTGTGTGATCTGCACACTGCTAAATATGAATCAGTGATCTATATGAGAAAATAGTGGAACTCACTGCAGGCATGCTTTGTCGATTTGCAGGCGGCACCAGAATTGTAGACAGTGAGGAAGATTATCGAAGTTTCAAAAGGATCTTAATCCAATGAGTCGTTGGACTGAAAAATGTAACATGGAGTTCAATCTGGATAAATGGAAGTTTTTGCATTTTGGTACAACAACAAGAGTAGTGTTGGAGAACACGGAATCTCGGGGTGCAGGTGCATAATTCCTTGTCGTTTGCATCACCTACAGAAAAGATTGTTCAAAGGTATTTAACATACTTCCCTTCATTGTTCAGTCCTTTGTGTATAGGAGTTGGGACGTTGTGTTGAAGCTTTGTAGGACATTGATGAGGCCTCTTCTGGAATATTATGTCCAGTTCCGGTCGCCCAGTTGTAGGAATGATATTATTCAGCTGGAACAGGTTCAGAAAAGTATGCACGCATGTTGCCGTGTGTGGAAGGTTTGAGTTATAATGAAAGGCTGGATAGGCTGAGACTATTTTCAGATTCGAGACTGGGATGCTGGAAAACCATTAAGGCAGCATCCCAGGAGCAGGAGAATATTTTTTTCGCGCAAGTGTCGTTCATCAGGCTCTTCCCCGACACGTTGATTCTCCTGCTCCTCAAATGCTGCCTGACCTGTTGTGTTTGCCCAGCACAACACTCTCGACTCTGATCTCTCATCTACAGTTCTCACTTTCTCCTCGTTGAGACTGTTTTCACTCGAGGTGAGGGGTTTGAACGGTGATCTGACAGAAGTTTATGAATTATTGAGAGGCAAGTTAGAGTTAACGATAGCTGCCTTTTCCCAGGAAGGGGTTTTCAAGGCGAGAGGGCATATGTTTAAGATGAAAAGAGAGAGATTTTTTAAAAAGTCATATGAGGCTTTTGTTTAGGGAAGGTGTTTTACGTGTGCAATTAACTTGCTGAGGAAGTGATAGATGAGGGTACATTTGCAATATTTAATGCACAATTGATTCCAAACATGAATGGGAAAGTGGGATTTTTAAAATAAATGTATTCATGCCTAGTACATCAGTTATTTCCCAGAGGGCATTTAAGAGTCAACCACGGTATTATCCATCTGGAGTCTCCTGTGGGACAGAGCAGATGAATATGACAGTTTGCTTCCCGAACTGGCATGAGTGAATCAGAAGGGATTTTCCACACAACGGAATCAGGTCATCATGAGACTCTTCAATTCCACGTGCAAATTGAATTCAAACTCCACTATCTGCCATGCCAGGACTGGAACCCTTTGTCCCCAAAATATTACCTGGGTTTTGGATTAACAACACAGTAATAAAACTACAAGGACATTATCACCACTCAGCGGGCACAGGAGGAAGCAGACGGGAATGGGTTAGTTTGGCAGTATGTTCAGCATGGATCAGTTGGACTGACAGGCCTGTTTTCATGCTGTATGACTCTGACTGACGCTATGGAGCAGGCAGCTGGTTGGGATTAACAGCCGCATTGACATCATAATCGAATACCTGATGGGATATGTAATCCTGCTGGAGTCTCCGGAGGTTGTTTTGCTCAGTGACCCCTTCCCACACACGGGACTGGTGAACGGTCTCTCTCCAGTGTTACTGATTAAATGAGATTCCATTTCTGTGGTTAATTGAATCCCTTGCAGCAGTTCCCACATTGCCCTGCTTTCTCTCTGGTATCAGTGTCCTTTTTTCTACACAGGGTGAACGATCCTTTCAAATTGTGTCCACACGGATAAGAATTCCGTTTTCCATGTTGTGAATGCGTTTTCATTCTTCCTCATTCACCCACAGGGTGTGAGTATCACTGGTCAGGACAACATTTATTCTTCGCCCCTCGTTCGTTGCATAAACCCGGATGCGATCCCAGCCTCGGGTGTCTGTCTGTGTGCAGTCTACACATTCTCTGTGTGTTTGCGTTTTTATTTCTCCCTCTGACCAAAGATGTGCCAGTTACAGGGATCAACAATGGGAAATGCAGGCTTATCGGATAGGGAATACCGTGGGGACTGGTGGGATGCACTTCGGATGTACCGCGTGGACTGGAAGGGCCGATTAGACTGCTTCCCCACACGGTGGGGATTCCCGAATTAAGGGTCAGCTCATGTTTTTCTGGTCCTGGAGTCTCTTGTAGGCAGGACTGGGTGAAGATGGTAGAATCCCCTGCATAAGGGGCATGAATGAATGGGATTGCAGGAAATTAAAGTCATGATCTCTGTTCCTGAGGTCAGGCTTGTATTTCATGTTTTATTTGTCGAACGTAAACATCGCCGTTTCCGTGTCCCAACCCCCAAGGATGACTAGTTTAAAATATCACCCCAACACCACCTTCTCCAGGTTGAAGTCTTGACTGTGTGGAAGAAACTGATACTGAGCTGATGCGAGCAAATGTAGCTGCCACCGCCAATGTCGGAAACACAAATCCAAACAGAAAAATCATCTTTTAAACTCACCATTGCAAAGTTAAGGGCTCAACACGCTCCACTTGTGCCACTCAGCTGTCTTAGAAAGATGCGCCGGAAATCGCTATGATAGTATAAACGGAGACAACCATTCCCTTGAGCAGGAGGACACTCAACCGAGGAATTTCTTGCGCCTCTATACCATCACAGAAGGACAGGACGCTCACCTATTGCTTCACTGGAGCCAGACAGTAACTCCGTGCACACATTCCCATCCTCATTTCCGGTTGGATCTGGGCGACTGTGCCGATGTTAAGCTAAAATGCAATTGAAGCATACATTTCAACAATATCCTGTATTCTCCCCCGAGTCTTTGATGTTTTGTCGAAATCGCTCAATCTCATCTTTCAACATTCTCATTCAAGGGATCTCCACAGCCTCTGAGGACATCGAACTGAAAGATTCTGCTCATTCTCAGTTCCCCCATGTCTGTCACTATTCGCTGGGTACTGATATTGTACATTTGCTGTTCTTCCAAACATTTCCTCTGCTAGTATATTTATTGCTTCTTGCAAGCATCCTGTTCTGTGGTTACTGTGATCGTGGTTGTCGGTATTTTGCATTGTGATCACTGCAACCTCGATTTGTAACCAAATCACGACACTAAGTGTTCTCTCCATTGTCATTTTTGTGATACACGTTAATAAATTAATTGTTTTACCTTCAAGTTCCGCTCTCTCGCATCTCTGCGTTTCATATATCAGAATTCAAACACACCCGTTGTCAGAGATTCCAGTCCTTCCCACGATCTTTAAACCTCCTTTCTATCCCTCCCCCCATTTGTCTGAGGCAATGCACAATCTATCACTCTCTTTCACATTCATACTGTTCTGTCTGTGCTGCTGCTGCGGTTACTGTTGTTGGGTGAACGTGCCCCAATCCCACCATCGAGATCTTCAAACAAATCGATCCATTTGGATACCGCGGTTGTGAAATCAATCCCCATGTAGCAGCTTTTACTGACCAGAGACAATTGGAGCGTCAGGCTCATGGAAAATACCTAGGGCAGTTTGGGTGAAAAGACATTTTTTTCGTTAAAGATCAGCTTTGTGGCTTTCTGTGTTGGTCTTGTGATAATTTCATAGGGCTGATAATCCAGAGACCGAGGTAATTGTCTGGGTACTCGGGCCTCAATCCCACCATGCCATGATTGTCAAATTTGGATTCAAAAATATCTGCAATGAAGAATCTAATGACTACTATATATCCATTGACAACTGTTGAAAGTAAATCTCTGTTTCACTGATGTCATTTCGGGATGGAATTTGCTATCCTTACTTGGTCTGGGCTGCATGTGACTTCAGATTCATAGCAATATGGTTGAGTCTCAACTGCCCTCTGGGAAATTCGGAATGGGTAATAAATTCTGCTTAGCCAGAATCGTCCTCATACTAATCCAGAAATTTTAAATCAAATGCTCATTAGGCTCAAACAAGAGTGTTGTGTGCAGTTTTGCGAGTCACATTATTGCAGGGATGTGATCACACTGAGAAAATTGCAGGAGATATTTACCGGGATATTGTTTGGGATGAAGAGTTTCATTGTGAAGAAAGACAGGACAGAGTGGAGTGTTTGTCGCAGTGCAAAGGAGATGTAGACAAGACATGCTTGAGTTCGGGTATGGACAGGGTTGACTGAACGAGTTTCCTATTGATGGAGGGATCGATCAGCAGGGGCCAGAGATTTAAAGAGAAAGACAGAAAGGTTTGAGAAGATGTGCGAAAAAGCTTTATCAGCCAGTGGTTGGAATTTGGAATACACTGTCTGCATTTTTCAGAGCCGCAGAAACCCTTATAACCTGAATAAATATTCAGATGTGAACTTTTGATGCCAATACATATAAGGCTGTGGGGTAAGCATTCTGAAATGGGATTCAGTTCATGAGGCAGTTGTTTTTGACAAGTGTGGCCACATTTAGTTGAAGGGCCTCCTTCGACACTCTTATCCTCGGTAGTATAATGGTTAGTGTCCCCGCCTGTCATAGGGCTCAATTTTCCGCTGGGGAAAACGTAAATGTTTTAAAACTGACGCTCCATTGCCAAGTGCGGGTATTGATACCTGTCCTTCCATTCTCGATGGGGCATGTCTCAGGAAGGACAGTGCTGCCTGAATAAAGGTGGGGAAGCTGAAAATGTGTTGCTGGAAAAGCGCAGCAGGTCAGGCAGCATCCAAGGAACAGGAGAATCGCCGTTTCGGGTGTAAGCCCTTCTTCAGGAATCCTGATTCCTGAAGAAGGGCTTATGTCTGAAACGTCCATTCTCCTGTTCCTTGGATGCTGCCTGACCTGCTGCGCTTTTCCTTCAACACATTTTCAGCTCTGATCTCCAGCATCTGCAGTCCTCACTTTCTCCTTAAAGGTGGGGAAGGACTGCAATTCTCAGGGAGGCAGAGTGTCAAACACGTGACTTCTTCAAACTTCACCTTGTGACTGTGTTGGAATGAAAAGCATTTGACAGACTTGTTCCGGTTTGAAGTGTTTGCTCGAAGCAGGAAGCTGAGGAAGAAACAACATAAACGCATTCAAATATGAGTGTAGAAACATTTCCCGCAGCACAAATGAAATTGTAAAGGAATTTGGGTTCATTTGTAAATTGTAAATTGAATTTGGGTTCATTTGTTTCGATGAAGCTGTTACAAGGGTATAAAACCATTAAACAATGATACAGCATTTGCTCAGTATGATGGAACATTGTCTCAGTAATTCGCACTGCTGTTCAGAGGGAGGGTTAGGTTGATTGGCAAAGTTAAACTGCCCTCTCGTGTCCAGGGAGTGAATTAAGTAAGTTAGGTGAATTAGCCATGGGTGACGCGGGGACAAGGTCAGAAGTCACAGGACATCAGGTTATACTCCAACAGGTTTATTTGAAATCATATGGGGGAGGGATTCCCCTTCTTCAGGTGAAATATAAGGAAATAGGGAGGGGAGCTAGGTCTGGGTGAGATGCTCTTCAGAGTGTCGACGTCAGCTCGATTGACTGAAATGCTCTTTCTGCACTGTAGGATTCCGTGATTCTATGAATTGATAATGAAGGTACTTACTGGGGTGTAAAGCCATTAGAGACGATGCTGATTGGGGGTGTACTGAGGATGAGATTTTATTCACTTGTCTTCTTGGAAAATTGAGAACAGTTATCCCTGAACCAAGGAAAACTTAATGGGTTTTTTTCAGGTTATGAAATGTTTGAACAGACTAAATAGGTGGAAAATTCCCTCTTTCAAGTAAGTAAACATCTAGATGTCAGACATTCAATACCTTTGATAAAACCTTGGAAGGACAAAGAAATGATGAGAACAGAATCGCTGTCACTCCGAAAATCTGTTTTTCAAAATATTTGGAAAGGCACATTTGGTGACATACAAGGAATAAATTTTACAAGGAGGGAGACAGCGTGTGGCTAAGTAAAGGTGCAGAGGTGAGGTGTAGTCGGTCGGAAGTTGCGGGAAACAATGTCTAAGTCGGTTGACTTTAAATGCAAAGAAATTTCTTTAATGTGTGCACCTGAATAAGATTCGCTTCCAAAACTCTGCATTTTTTAAAACTTGGCATAATATTCCATTGTAAATGGAACTGAGTGGATTTTTATTTATTGTGAAGGGAAGATATTACATACTGAATAGGAAGTGACCAATTGCTTGGAGATCGACTTCCTGAATTCATCACATGCGTTAAGGATGTGAGAACAAACACCATGATGTTTGGTCCATTTAATACCGAGTGAAATCTGCCAAAGCAACGAGCAACAAAACTTCTTTTGCACTTTAACCCTCTGTTTTTCTCAGCAGTATTTTCCTTAAGCTGAAATTAAGTCAGAGCAAATTTGAATACAACATTAATCGTTCCAATGAGATATATCTAATTCACTTCTGATTATTACAATGAACATTGTGAGGTTTCAGCAAAATTAAAATGAAAGGAACAAATCAGCATTTCTTGCGATTTAATCCAATTCAGGTTCAGCCATATGAGAAAGGCCACTGAGCGACAACATCGCCTTTATTTCACTCACCATGGCTGCTTCTTCACGTGAAAGAGAAAGTGACTGAAGAAATTATGAGTCAAATGTAGGTGTAAATATGACGGAAAATTCTTGTCCTGTTTCATTCTGACTCAGAATGTATTACTGACAGCTATTCATTCTGACCAGCATGGCTATTTATTGGAATTTGGTGTTATCATAATTCTAGTGAAAGCAGAAACACAATGGTGTGGATTCGATTACGCTCTGGAACTTTCCCATCCATGACTTTCACCACATGTAACCTGATGAGCTCACATGTCACCCCACTACAAAATGTGCAGAGGAGACCGAGAGATTACGGTGGTGGGTTATTATACTGCTGTGCTCCACATTCACGGGTTGAGTCACACTCTGGTTGTGAACTTTACGCACCGCTCTAGCAGTTTCCCTTTGCACTCTACACTCTGGTATACACTGGATCGAGAATCTTGTTCTTGCCCTTCACTGCACGGGAGATTCACAAATAATATACCCCACATTAAAGTCGAAATGAAGAGTGAGAGCAGTCATTCTATCAATTGTAGATGATATTGGTGGAATGAGAAGGAACGCATTTTTCTTTCCGCCCTACATTCCATCTTGTCTTTCTATGAATTTACATCGAAAGAAAGAGAAAATAATAACAAGAGATCTGGAGCACAAGTTTATCCAGTGGGGTTGTTCATGAGTATTTTAACTAACACTTCACACAAAGATCTGATCAGTATTTCAAACAGTCACTCGGAATTGGAACCGCAGAAAATTTCTCCAATGAGACGAACTTTTCATTCTTTCACAAATGTCTGCTGTGTGTGAATCATACAACGATCCATCATCCAGCGTGATCACTGACTTGCCAACTGTATAAGATCTAGCAACTTCCTTCATCAATCACAACTTCTGTACACAGCCACCTGTGCTCTGCCCAGAATCATTTGTTGCCCCCAGGTCACAGCACATTTCTTCTTCCTGAGTTTATAAGCCTTGTTTCTGATCTGTCTGATCTGTTCAATAAACCTTTTCTGTCACTTCATCCCATCCCCTCACAATTCTGAATTTTATGAATAAAATAAGGCGTTAGACAAAATGTTAAACCAAGTTGAAGTATGCTATTCAGCACAAGGAGTCTGCTCAACTATTCAACGAACTCATGGTTAATCTGATTTGGAGATGCCGGTGTTGGACTGAGGTGTACAAAGTTAAAAATCACATAACACCAGGTTATAGTCCAACAGGTTTAATTGGAAGCACACTAGCTTTTGGAGCGAGGCTCCTTCATCAGGTGATAGTCATTAGACTAAGTCATAAGTCTGCTTCCAATTAAACCTGTTGGACTGTAACCTGGTGTTGTGTGATTTTTAACATAGTTGATCTGATAATCTTGAATTCCTTTCTGCTCACTTAGCTCGACAAAGTTTCATTATCTTTCTGATAAACTATCTGGCACAGTTTGAAAATACCCAACCACACAGTCTTTACAGCGGTTACTGGAAATGACACAGATTCTTTGACCCCTGAGCAAAGAAATTACTCCTCATTTCTGAATTAAATGGGCAATATCTAATTCTGAGATTATGTCGTCTGGCGCTCTCCTCAAAGCATAGGGCAAGCCACCTGCCCGTATCTGCCCTGTCAAGATCCCACGAATATTGAACGTTTATAATTGTTATTATGTGATTATAAAGTTCCTCTCCTCCACCTTTGGTTAGGCTGGGATTATTCTCCTTGAAACAATCATTCCACGAAGTTCTACTATATACAGAGTTAGCAACATGTTAGTAAGTCTGTGCTGTCCCTTACATATTATTAAGACAGGTGGACAGATTTTGGTGAGGAAACGGTTTGAAATTTCAGGCGCAGACGGGAATTGGAACTTGAAATCAGAAAGTGATTAGAATCGGATTGACCCACAGAAGGACCAAATACAGCGAAGATAACTCTGACAAATGAGAATCTAATCATATTCGATTGACATTCAATGGCTTCAATGTAACTGAATTCCTCCGTGTAATCGTCCTGGGAGCTAGTCTTTAGGAGAAATGGAACCTAACCGCCCATATAAAGAAGTTGATGACAAAAACATCTCCGTCGGTCAACTTTGTTTTATTAACTCAACTCTCGTCTCCATGAAGCCTACATCGTCCGCAATGCACAAATTAGATGCTTAATAGAACTCTCTCCATTTGCCTAGGTGGGTGCAGCTTCAATGCCACTGAAGGAACTGGGCACCCTCCACGACAATGCAGTCACTTTACGGTATATTTTTCAACACCTGAATATTTATTCCCTTTACTGCTAAGGCATAATTGCAGTAGAGTGCACCACATAGAAGATTCACTGGAGTAAGTCATCCAGGCTTTGCTGACAGAACCTTCAAAGCTCAAAAACTGTACCGACCATAAGGACAAGTTTGAAGATGCACTGAACCTTCACCATTTGTAAATTCCCCTCCAAGGCACATACCAGCATGACCTGGAGAGGAATCAGTGGTAAATTAATTGAGTGATGAAGGAGTTTGATGGGCAAAGATTTATACTTCAGCCCTCTATCTTTCATCTTTCAATTTTTAAAAATATAGATTATTGCATGGGCCAGACTTGTGCTCGTTCCTTTAGTTGTTTCCTAAACTGGCGGTTGCTAAAGATCAAATATCATCGACAGTCTGTGGTCAACAACAGAAAATATCTAAAACCCTCTCGAACAACTGATCTCCCTGTCCAACAATCTTCATAGATCTGTGAACGTCCACTCCAAGATCTCTTTGTTCCTGTACACCACTCAGAATCCTCACTGTTATTGTTACAATTCCCCAAATTCACTACCACTCATTGGTCTGGATTCAATTCCATTCGCCATTTTTCCTTTCCACCTGATGGATACATCCCCGCGGTCCCTGACATTATTCATCAGAGTCAACTACACGACTATGTATCATCAGTAAACGTCTAAATCATGTCTCCTAAAAAAGTTTGAATTATTGATCTACATCAGTAAACAGTGGTACTTCACTGGGAACAAGCATCCAAACATGGTTCCTTGCTGCATGGGATGAACAACTGCCGTGTTCCAATCTCCAAGAGTTGCTAGCCCAGTATCTTGCCACTACATTTGCAGATGACACAAAGATTGGTGGAGTAGCCAGAAAACATATGTCAAAGATGAAGGGGAATATAGATAGACAGAAGAGTTGAGCAGAGAAGTGGCAAATGGAGTTCCATCCAAGCAAATGGTGTGGGCGGCACGGTGGCACAGTGGTTAGCACTGCTGCCTCACAGCGCCTGAGACCCGGGTTCAATTCCCGCCTCAGGCGACTGACTGTGTGGAGTTTGCACGTTCTCCCCGTGTCTGCGTGGGTTTCCTCCGGGTGCTCCGGTTTCCTCCCACAGTCCAAAGATGTGCAGGCCAGGTGAATTGGCCAATCTAAATTGCCCGTAGTGTTAGGTAAGGTGTAGATGTAGGGGTTATGGGTGGGTTACGCATCGGCGGGGCGGTGTGGACTTGTTGGGCCGAAGGGCCTGTTTCCACACTGTAAGTAATCTAATCTAATCTAATCTAATCAAATGTGAGGTAATGATTTTGGGAAGTCTAATTCCAGAGCCAAGTATACAGTAAATGGAAGAGCCTTGGGTAAAATTGATGAGAAGAGAGATCTGGGAGTTCAAGTCCTTTGTATCCTGAAGGTGACTGCAGAGATGAATAGAGTAGTCAAGATGGCATATGGTATGCTTGCCTTCACCGGATAGGGTATTGAGTATAAAAGCAGACAAGTCCTGCTAAAATTGTACAAGAGTTTGGTTCAGCCGCGTTTAGAATACTCTGTACAGTTCTGGTCGCCAAATTACCAAAATTATGTGGATGTTTAGAAGAGAATGCGCAGAAGGTTTACACAGATGTTGCCTGGTATGGAAGATGCAAGCTCTGAAGAAAGGTTGAGTAGGTTACTTCTGCTTTCATTAGTAAAAGCGAGATTGAGTGGACCTGATTGAGGTTTACAATATCATGAAGGGTACAGACAGGGTGGATAGAGATAAGCTTTTTCCCCAAGAGGAGGGATTAAATAATGAGAGGTCACGCATTCACTGAGAGAGGTGAAACGGTTAAGGGAGATAGACATGGAAAGTATTTTACACAGAGGGTGGTAGGTGCTGGAATGCGTTGCCAGCAGAGGTAGTAGAGGCAGGCATGGTAGATTTATTTCAGGTGCGCTTGGACAGATGCATGATTAAGTGAGAAGCAGAGGGATACGGATGCTTAGAAATTGGGTGACATGTTTAGACAGTTGATTTGGACCGGCTCAGGCTCGGCTGTCCAAAGGGCCTGTTCCTGGGCTTCACATTTTCTATATTCTTTGTTCTTCTACACTACCAACTGTGGGTTACAGGTGAAGTAGTGTTACTTCTGCAATCATAATTACTTATGCAAGGTAAATGAACTCACACCAGTGTACAATTGTTTCAACCAAGAGCTGAGTCAACAAGAATGAAACCTATGTGAAGGAAATATATAATTGTTTTCATATTAGCTAAAAATGTGTATACAAGAATGAAAGGTGCCTGCAAACAATGGTATATGGTACAGACAAATAGATAAGGTGCTGTGAGGATGTAGGTTAAGCCAGATATGCTTGTACAAGCAGTAGTTAAAAGCATATGTTTCTCACTTCTGCAAAAACCAAAAAAACAAACCCCAATTAAAAGGTCGTAAGGTTCAATATGGTTGGGGAAAGGGAGGAAATATCACAAGTGGGTGAAATAGATCGCAGTGAAGGAGGATATACCTAACAGTTAACCACAGCCTGGATGTGGTGAAAAGGCCAAGTAAAACCTGTACTTTGTTATGCACAAGGCCAGATAAGGCAAGAGAGAAACAATAGTAATGGGCACCGGGTTTGGAGTAGTGAATCCTATGTACTTGCTAAACTGATTGCTTCAGATCTTGTCATGCACTGAAATTATTGAAGTGAGTGGGCTTAGTTTCTCATAATTGAGGGATCATCCGTGATATTCTTCCATCGCTGGGGGGGAGTGGCTGTCCCTGGACACTGGAAATATGCCTCCAATTCACAGCTGAGGAGCGGTTTCTTGTCCCGGTTTTGTCCGCTCCCTTGAGCGACTGGTACGAATCCCACAAGAGAGACATCTGAATCAGACAGTGAAAGGAGGTCAATAAAAAATATGGAAAAAGGGGCCAGGCAACTCTGTGCACAGACCAACGTCAGAAAACTGACTTTTATTAGCCCGGAAAAGGGGTATTTAATCGCTGAGGGACTGGTGAGGGCCCCGAGAACTGGGGGGGGCAAGCAGAATAAGTCGAACTGTCACGGAGTAAAGGAAGAAAAGGTCCCTGGTAACATTCCTCCTGAAAGTCCGTTGGGGAGGATGGTGAGGGAATAGAAAAGTAACACTTGTAGAAGGGAAAAAGATGAAAAGAAAATGATTAAATATTATTGTTTAGTATGGACCAAAGAACCAATCCTTCATCCAGCTGTTTTCTGGTGAAAGTATGGTTCGGACGAGGATTGGGTCTGTCGGTATTTAGATTTGTATGTGAATAAGAAAAACAACCTTTTAGTCAAGAAGAGGCGGACTATGCATCCTGTTGGAAGGGCAGTTTGGGAATGATGGTAGTAAAGACAAAGGATTCCCCCTCTGCCCCACCCAGTCCCTGGGAGCATTTTGCCTGCTCGCACTCCCCCCCCCACCCCGTACCATAAAATCAGTTTAGGTGAAAATGAGGGAGGAGGAGAGACAGACAGACAGGGACAGGGAACGGATGACCCACAAGAGGAGAACGAAGGGGCGGAGGACGGGGATGTTGTTGTTCCCGACCATCAATACGCAACAAAAGGAAGGGAAGATAAAGTAGATGTAGAGGAGGCCTCTGGAGTATCTAAACAAAAGCCTAAGGGGGAAAAACAAAAACAAAAAAAGGAGAGGCATATAAAGAATTATTCCCTTTGGGAGGTACCAATAGGGGACAAAGAGATTGGGTTTGTAAGTGGCCCCTCACCAGTGGGGAGGTCAGAACATTTAAAAAGGAGACGAAGACCCTGGCTGAGGATCCGATCGGGCTGTCTCAACAAATTAATCAATTCTTGGGGCCCAGTCTGTATACGTGGACTGAGTAAATGTCTATTTTGAATGTATTATTTACTGGAGAAGAAAGGGGACTTATACGAGGAGCAGCCATTAAAATATGGGACATGGAACTTCCCATTGGGGATGGGGATACTGGACAGGGAGAGACGGAGTGGGAAAATCAAAACCCGGAGCATAGGGAAGAAATGAGGGAACTGAAAGACCTGATTCTAAAAGGAATAAGAGAGGCAGTTCCAAACTCGCAGAATTTGACTAAAGCCTTTGAAGTTAGAGAGAAGAAAGATGAGACTCCCTCAGCTTTCTTGCAAAGATTAAGAGACTCAATGTGGAAATACTCTGGAATGAAGCCTGAGGGCCCAGTGGCACAGGGTCTTTTGAAAGTACATTTTGTGACAAAGGCATGGCCAGACACAGAGAAAGATACTGAAGATAGAAGGGAGGAGCGAAACACCATTAGATGAATTGTTAAGAGAGGCACAGAAAGTGTTTGCAAAGAGAGAGGATGAGAGACAAAAACAGAAGGCAAAAATGATGGTAGCTATGATTGATGAGGTAGTTAAGAAAAGAATGGAACCAATAGTGAGCAACCGTAGTGGTGGCTGGCATCATGTCGGACAGGGAGGAAGAGGGAGAGGGAGAGGAAAAGGGGGAGCATTTGAGAGAGGGTTCAGAGAGGGGCAGAGATGGAAGTCTCCACAGGCAGGATGCTATTATTGCAGAAACTTGGGCATTTTAGGTGGGAGTGTCCTGATCGAAGAAATGGCAATTCCACTTATGAATTTTGATGAAGAATAGGGGTGTCAGGTGTTCCTGCCCCGGGGAGCCACCAGGAACTTTTGATAAACCTGAAGGTGGGACCCTGTAGGGAAGAGGTAGTCTTCGTAGTAGGTACGGGGGCAGCACAATCATCGCTGAATATTAAACGAAAGAAAGTAGGAATGTCAACACGGTCAATTACTGTTTCCGGGGTAAAAGGGAAGAATTTACTGTTCCAGTATTCGAACCTATGACGATAGAAGGTCCTAAGGATACAGTCACAGGGGAACTGTTGTATATCCCTGATATAGGAAGTAACTTACTAGGGAGAGATTTAATTATCCTCTTAGGACTGGAGATTTGAATTCAGGAAAAAGAATTAGTTGTACAAATGGCAATGTTGACAGAAGATGTGGAGAGAGAGGTAGACCAAATTATATGGGCTAGAGAAGAGAATTATGAAAAAACACAGATCTGTCCCCGAGAAATAAGTTTAAAAAGGAAAGGGGACGTTGTTTATGAGCGACGATATCACCATTTCCATAGAAGGTAAATGAGGGCTGCAGCCAGTAATTGAGGGGCTAGAGATGGACTGTTGGAGCCATGTATGTCTCTTTATAATATCCTAATTCTACCAGTGTGGAAATCCGATGGGACTTATCGATTGGTGCAGGATTTGAGAACATTGAATCGAATAGAACAGATCAGGCACCCAGTGGTGCCAAATCCCTATACGTTATTAAGTAAGATCCCTCATGACCACAAATGGTTTAGTGTGATAGATTTAAAGGATGCCTTTTGGGCTTGTCCCTTGGCGGAGGAAAGTAGGAATGTGTTTGCATTGAATGGGAAGATCCCAAGACAGGACAGAAACAGCAATACCGGTGGATCAGGGGTTTCCGCAATCCCCAATTTATTTGGACAGATGTTAGAACAAATATTGGAGAAATTTAGCAGTTCCAAGGGAGCTACCCTGTTGCAGTATGTAGACGACCTCTGAGTAACAGGAAAGAATAGAGAAAGAGTAGTAGAAGCCACTAAAAAAAAGTGAATTTCCTGTGACTGCGAGTATCTAAAATAAACTACAATATGTGGAGCGAGAAGTGAAATACTTGGGACATTAAGTTATTGAGGGAAAGCGAAAGATATGGTTAGAGGGAATAGTGGGGATTCCACTGCCCAGGACTGAACAGGAATTACGTATTTTTTTGTGTTTAACGGGATATTGCAGATTGTGAGTTGATTCTTATGCTCAAAAGACGAATAAATTATATTTCAAACTACTAGAGGAGGAACCAAAATGTCTGAGTTGATAAGAAGAGGAAAAAGAACTACTTAAGCATTCAAAAGAGATCTGATCCATGCCCCCATGTTAGCCTTACCTTCTCTAGATAAACCTTTCCACCTCTTTGCTACCGTAGCTAAGGGAGCTGCTTTGGGAGTATTAACCCAGAAGTGGGAAGGAATGAAACAGCCAGGAGCATATTTTTCGAAGCTATTGGATCCAGTATCCCGGGGGTGGCGTGAGTATGTGCAGGCCGGAGCTGCCACTGCACTGTTGGTGGAGGAAAGCAGGAAGCTTACATTTGGGGACCCCAAATACAAAGCACCCCACACCAAGTGAGAACGATCCTAAACCAAAAAGCTGGGCGATGGTTGACAGATTGGTGGGTTTTGAAATATGAGGCAATATTAACATAAAAGGATGACCTAGTGTTGGTCTCGGACAATTGTTTAAATCCAGCTGCCTTTCTTTGGAAAGGGGAAGGAGACTCTCCTCAGAATCCAGAGCACAACTGCCTTGGCATTATAGAATACCAAACTAAGGTCCACATGGACCTGAGAGATGGTCCACTTCATGCAGGAGCCTGACTTTTTATAGTCGGGTCATCCCAGGTGACTGAAATGAAAAGACATAATGGGTATGCAGTTGTAGACGGGACGAAGGGTAGTGTGGTAGAGGCAGGAAGGTTGCCAAATGAGTGGTCAGCTCAGACCTGCGAACTCTATGCATTGGGAAGAGCACTGAGGGCGTTAGAAAATAAAGAGGGAGTACTAAACATTAACAGTAAATATGTATTTGGTGTTGGCACTTTCGGAAAGATATGGCAGGAAAGAGGACTGATGAATAGTCAGGGGAAGGAATTAGTACATGAGGAGATGATTAAATGGGTCTTGGGGTCCCTATTACTCCCCCGAGAAATAGCGGTAGTGCATGTCAATAGTCATCAGAAAGGAAATGAACCAGAAGTTAGGGGGAATAGATTAGCCAATGAAGTGGCTAAAGAAGCAGACCTGGACTCACAAGGAGTTGTGATTCATTCCCTAATACCTACTGTCCCGATCCTCGGGAAGCTCCTACATTTACTGAAAGAGAGGAGAAATAATTGAACGATTTGCGGGTAGCAAAGACAGCAAACGGGCATTGGATGGTACTTGATGGAAGGGAAATGCTAAACAAAATGATGATGCGAGAAATTATGGCTGTCCTACATCAAGGCCTATAGCTCTCTTGCGAGTACGAACAGCCCCAAGGAAAGATTTGGGACTATCCGCCTATTTGGATTTCCGTATCTGGGAACGAATGGAGAATTGCCAATTCCCGAAAATAAAGGCTTTTTCTTAAAGAAGTATATACTGGGTTTGTCCTCCTCTTAGTCTTTCCTCAGGAAATAGGGTATATTGTCACAGACTCCACCCCTTGAATTCACTGTTCATCCCATCCGGCCGGGAGATTGGGTCTTAGTAAAATCATGGACAGAGACTAAATTGCAGCCGGACTGGGAAGGGCCGTATGACTGAAACGGCAATAAGGACAGCGGAGAAAGGCTGGACTCACTACATGTGGATCAAAGGGCCAGTGGAATCTCCAGTCGAGGAAGAAGTCTGGACAGCTGAATCAACGCTAGACCCGCTGAAACACAGGCTAAAGAGAGTTTGAGTTACTGATTAGACAGTGGCAACGCGAGCGGGGGATGATTTCTGTAAGATTGTATGTTAAGTCTTTTCGTGCTTCAGCATCACTTTTGGAATGCTGGGAATGCTTAGAGGTATGATGCTAGCCCTCTTAGTTTTGGAGTGTTGTCAAATATCATTTTCATATTTTTAATAACGGTTCCTGAGTCGGATAATCCACAAGTAATGGACGCTGATGAAGCTTAAAAATTGTGGGGATGTAGATAATCAGAGACAGTACCGCAGCTCAGAGATACATCTTAAGTCCTGTGGGGATGGCCTTGGGGATGGTACTTGGTATAATGGTCTCGTCACAGTACACGGGGCCCCCTTCCGACCAGCTCGTGATTGTCCTGATAAAAAGTGTAACCCATTATATGTTATGATAAAGAAAACCACATGGCACGAAGCAATCCTGGGGGTGGAGGGGGCGGGCCGCGGGAGGTAGGTGCGGCACCTATCAGGTACAATTAAATGAAACATTTGGGATAGAAATGAAAACAAACGGGAATGATTTCTCAGGCTGTTGTTTTCTAATTAGCGTAGGACAGGGAAAACGAGCAGACCTACTGGTTAATAAGGTACAACCTTTCACCAACCTCCCAACCCCCCCCCCCCCCCCATGACCTTAAAGTAGACAAAATTAGAGAGGTAAAGGACTTAAAACAAACATTGAAGTATAAACTGTGTACGGGGGTGCAAATGCCTGGGTTGAATGGGTAAAGTATACTGTAAAAAGTCTGAACAAGAGCAATTGCTATGCATGTACCTCCGGTAGGCCCATTAGCCCAGCTGGTTCCCTTTCCGCTCGGATGGAAGGGAGACAGGAAGGGAATGAAATGTAGGATAGCCCTGTATCAGGACTGCATGGAATGATAGGAATTGTACCCCCCTATCTCTGATCTTCCCTCCCTTGGAGAAGAAAGATTCAAAAGCCATCCCCCCCTACGTTTTCAGCCACAGTCGGAAATCACACGACGTGTATGCATAGACGATGTACAAATCGTTCTAGAGATTTGTGGGAGCTTAAAGTATGTACAGAGGTTAAGAATGTCACTGAAACGGACAAGGCAGGGAACTACTCAGCACCAAAGGCTCCGCGAGCGGATCTGTGGTGGGACTGTGGAGGCAAAATATTTTGACCCACCCTATCTCTGGATTGGAGCGGGATATTTGAAATTGTACAATTGGCAATTCCATTTACCCTGGCAGTTGCGAAGGAAAAAATAGTAGGGAAAAAGGGAAGGAATAAGAGATCACTGTTAGACACTTCTTTCGATGGCAGGATTTATCTCGATTCTGTAAGAGTCTGTAGGGAGGGACCTGATGAGTTCAAGGCTCGTAACCAGATTGCAGCAGGCTTTGAGTGAGCTCTCTTTTGGTGGGTAACAATTAATAAAAATGTAGATTGGATAAATTACGTTTTCTATAATTAACAGCGATTTATAAATTATACAAAATATGCGGTTAAAGGAATATCAGAACAGCTTGATGCGACAAATAGGATGGCATGGAAAAACAGAATGGCCCTTGAAATGATTTTAGAAGAAAAAGTGTGTGTGTGTGTGTGTTTGTGTGTGTGCGTGTTTGTGTGTGTGTGTGTTTGTGTGTGTGTGTGTGTGTGTGTGTGTGTGTGTAATGTTATGAGGAAACTATTGTACCTTTATTCCTAATAACACTGCGCCTGATGGTTAAATTACTCAGGCCTTAAGGGGATTGACTATGTTAGCCGAGGAACGGGCTGAGAGTTCAGGAGTGCACACATCTCTCACGGGATGGCTTGAATCATGGTTTGGAAATGGGTGGTGGTTTCCATCCTTACTTCCCTGATAGTAGTAGGTTTTTGTATTCATTGGTGTTTCAAAGATTAAGGGGAGACTTAATAGAGACGTACAAGATAATACATGGCTTGGAAAGGGTGGGCGCTAGGAAATTGTTTCGTTAGGTGAGGAGACTAGGACCCATGGACACAGCCTTAGAATTCGAGGGGGTAAATTCAGAACAGAAATGCGGAGACATTTCTTCAGCCAGAGAGTGGTGGGCCTGTGGAATTCATTGCCGCAGAGTGCAGTGGAGGCTGGGATGCTAAATGTCTTCAAGGCAGAGATTGATAGATTCTTGTTGTCTCGAGGAATTAAGGGCTATGGAGAGAATGCGGGTAAGTGGAGTTGAAATGCCCATCAACCATGATTGAATGGTGGAGTGGACTCGATGGGCCGAATGGCCTTACTTCCACTCCTATGTCTTATCTTCTTATGGTATTGGTAGCCACTGGCTGTTGCATCATACCCTCTATACGAGGACCCACCAAAAGACTGATTGAGAAAGCCTGAATGAAACAGATGCCCTAAAAGGGAATCAGGCAGAGGAACTTTATCGATTAAAAGATGAGGAGATGAGTGAGACCAAGATGGATGAAATCTCCGGAATGATGCTTGCGAATTTTGGGAGTGATGCTTAAAATAAAAATGCAGAAGATAATAAATGGCAATGAACGAAAATGGTTAAATTGTTGGATATAAGCAAAGTAGTGTTACTTCTGCAATCATAATTACTTACGCAAGGTAAATTAACTCACACCAGTGTATAATTGTTTCAACCAAGAGCTGAGTCAACAAGAATGAAAACTAATGTGAAGGAAATATATAATTATTTTTGTATTAACTAAAATGTGCATACAAGAATGAAACGTGCCGGAAAACAATGGTCGATGTTACAGACAACGAGATAAGGTGCTGTGAGGATGTAGGTTAAACCAGATAGGCTTGTACAAGCAGTAGTTATAAGCATCTGTTTCTCACTTCTGCAAAAACACAAAAACAAACCCCAATTAAAACGTCATAAAGATCAATATGGTTGGGGAAAGGGAGGAAATGTCACAAGGGGGGGAAATCAATCGTAGTGAAGGAGGATATACCTCACAATGGACCACAGTATGATGCGGTCAAATGGTCAAGTAAAATGTGTACTTTGTTGTGCACAAGGCCGAATAAGGCAAGAGATAAACAATAGTAATGGGCACCGGGTTTAGAGCAGTGAATCCTACATAAGATACGTACTTGCTAAACTCTGGGTGTCTATTTCAAGCACCACGCTTGCCAGCGTATAATAAACATACTGATTGCTTCAGATCTTATCTCGGACTGAAATTATTTAATGGGGTTGAACTTCGTTTCTCATATCCGTGACTCTCCAGCTTTGCTTAGCTCTCTCTGTAACACCTCCAACCTTGCTTCCTTATCTCTGAAACATCACCAGCCTTCCTGTCCTCTCTCTGTAACATCTCCAGTCTTGCTTTCAAATTTATGTATCATATCGAACCATGCTTTACACTCTCGGTAACATCAGTAGATGTGCTTTCCTATCCCAAGAGCCTGTCCAGCCTTGCTTTCCTATCTCTGTAACATATACAGCCCAGTATTTCTGTCTCTAACATCTCCAGCAGTGCATTCCTATCACTATAACTTTTCCAGCTTTGCTTTACAATCTCTGTAAAATTTATAGCCTTGCTTTCGTATCTCTGTAATGTAGCCAGTTTTGCTTTCCTTTCTCTGCAACATCTACAGACTTGCTTTCTTATATCTGCAACATCTCCAGCCGTGCTCACTTTTCTCTGCAACATCTCCAGCCTTGCTGTCCTATCTCTGTAATATCTACCGTCTTGTTTCCCTCTCTTTTTAACATCTCCAGCCTTGCTATCTTTTCTCTGTAACATATCCAGCCTTCCTTTCCTCAGTCTGCAACATCGTCAGCATTGCATTCCTGTTAAAACTGATGCCTTGCTGTCCTATCTCTGTAATATCTCCAGCCGTGTTTCCCTCTCTTTTTAACATCTCCAGCCTTGCTATCTTTTCTCTGTAACATATCCAGCCTTCCTTTCCTCAATCTGCAACATCGTCAGCATTGTGTTCCTGTTAAAACTGAGGCCTTGCTTTCCTGTCTCTGTAGCATCACCAGCATTGCATTCCTAACACTATAACATTTCTAGCTTTGCTTTCCTATCTCTGTAAAATTTCCAGTCTTGCGTTGTTATCTCTGTAACAACGCCTTGCTTTCCTCTCTCTGTAACATCTGCAGCCTTGTTTTCATACCTATTCAACATCTCCAGCCTTGCATTTCTACCTCTGTATCATCTCCAGCCGTGCATCCCAATCTCTGTAACATCTCCAGCATTGAGTTCCTATCATTATTACATTTCCAGCTTTGCTTTCCTATCTCTGCAAAATTGCCAGCCTTGCTTTCTTAGCTCTGTAACATCTCCAGCTTTGATTTCCTATCACTGTAATATCTGCAGCCTTACTTTAATCTCTCTATTAACATCTCCATCCTGGCTTTCCTGTTTCTGTGACATCTTCAATCTTGCTTTCCTCTCTCTGTAACTTCTCCAACCATGCTTTCCTATCTCTGCAATATCTCCAGCGTTGCTTTCCTACCTCTGTGATATCGTCAGCCTTGCATTCCTATCTCTGGAGCCTGTCCAGCCTTGCTTTCCTGTCTATGTAACATGGCCAGCCTTGCTTCACTATCTATGTAACATCTCCGGCATTTCGTTCCTCTCACTATAATATTTCCAGCCTTCCTTTCCTACTCCTGCCAAATTTCCAGCCTTGCTTTTTTATGCTAGCAACATTTCCAATTTTGCTTTCCTTTCTCTGTAACATCTCCAGCCATGCTTTATTTTTTCTGTGACATCTCCAGCCATGCTTTATTTTTTCTGTGACATCTCCAGCCTTGCTTAGCTCTCTCAGTAACATCTCTAATCTTGCTTTTTTATCTCTGAAACATCACAAGCCTTCCTGTCCTCTCTCTGGAACATCTCCAGCCTTGCTTTCCTATCTATGTATCATATCGAACCATGCTTTCCTATCTCGGTGACATCTGTAGATGTGTTTTCCTATCCCTAAAGCCTGTCCAGCCTTGCTTTCCTATCTCTGTAACATGTCGAGCCTAGTATTTCTGTCTCTAATATCTCCCGCAGTGCGTTCCTATCACTATAATCTTTCCAGCCTTGCTTTCCAATCTCTGTAAAATTTACAGCCTTGCTTTTGTATCTCCGTAACGTGTCCAGGCCTGATTTCAGTCTCTGTACCTACTCCAGCCTTGAATTCCTATCTCCTCAACATCTCCAGCCGGGTTTTCTTATTTATCTCAAATCTCCAGTCACGTTTTCCTATCTCTGCAACATCTGGAGCCTCGGATTCCAGTCTCTGTAAAAGCTCCAGCCTTACATTCCTATCTCTGTAAAATCTCCAGCATTGTTTTCCTTTCTCTGTAACATCTCCAGCCTTGCTCTCCTTTCTCTGCAACATCTCAAGCCTCACTTTCTTATCTGTGCAACATCACCAGACTTTCTGTCCTCTCTCTGTAACATCACAAGCCTTGTTTTCCTTTCCCTGTCACATTTCCAGCCTTGCTCACCTTTCCGTGTAGCATCTCTAGCTGTGCTTTCTTTTCTCTATAACATATCCAGCCTTCCTTTCCTCAGTCTACAACATCGCCAGCATTGTGTTCCTATCACTGGTGATGCCTTGCTTTCCTGTCTGTGTAACATCACGAGCATTGCATTCCTGACACTATAACCTTTTCAGCTTTGCTTTCCTATCTCTGTAATTTTACCAGCCTTGCTTTGTTATCTCTGTAACATCTCAAGCCTTGCTTTCCTCTCTCTGTAACATCTCCAGCCATGCATCCCTATCTCTGTACCATGTCGAGAATTGCATTCCTCTCACTATAAAAATCACAGCCTTGCTTTCCTACCTCTGTAAAATTTCCAGCCTTGCTCTCTTATCTTTGTAACAACTCAGCCTGGCTTTCTTCTCTCTGTAACCTTTCCTGATTCCTGAAGAAGCGTTTATGCCCGAAACGTCGATTCTCCTGTTCCTTGGATGCTGCATGACCTGCTGCGCTTTTCGAGCAACACATTTTCAGCTGTAAACTTTCAACCCTTGCTTTCCTATCTCTGTAACATCTCCAGCCTTGCATTCTTATCTCTGTGTTATCTTCAGTCTTGCATTCTTATCTCTCAAGCCTGTCCAGCCATGCTTTCCTATCTCTGTAACATCTCCAGCCCTGCATCCCAACCTCATTAACATCTCCAGCATTGCAATCCTATCATTATTACATTTCCAGCCTTGCTTTCCTAACACTGTAAAATTGGCAGCCCGGCTTTCTTATCTTTGTAACAGCTCCAGCCTTGCTTTCCTATCACTATAATGTCTACAGCCTTGCTTTTATCTTTCTTTTAACATCTCCAGCCTTGCATTCCGCTTTCTGTAACATCTCCAAATTTGCTTTCCTATCTCTGAAACATCTTCAGCGTTGCTTTCCTACCTCTGTGATATCTTTAGCCTTGCATTCCTTTCTCTAGAGCCTGTCCAGCCTTCCTTTCCTGTCTCTGTAACAATACCAGCCTTGCTTCCGTATCTCTGTATCATCTACGGGATTGCGTTCCTCTCACTACAACATGTCCAGCCTTTCTTTCCTATTCCTATCAAATTTCAAGCATTGCATTCTTATCCTTGCAACATCTCCAATTTTGCTTCCCTTTCGCTGTAATATCTCCAGCCTTGCTTAGCTCTCTCTGTAACATCTGCAATCTGCTTTCTTATCTCTGAAATATGACCAGCCTTCCTGTCCTCTCTCTGTAACATCTCCAGCCTTGCCTTCCGATCTATTTATAATATCTAACCATGCTTTCCTATCACAGTGACATCTGTCGATGTGCTTTCCTATTCCTAGAGAATGTCAATCATTGATTTCCTCTCTTTTACATCTCCACCCTTGTTTTCTTTTCTCTGTAACATATCCAGCCTTCCATTCCTCAGTCTGCAGCATTGTTAGCACTGCGTTCCTATCACTGGTGATGCCTTGCTTTCCTGTCTCTGTAACGTCTTTAGCATTGCATTCCGAACACAATAACCTTTCCAGCTTTGCTTTCCTATCTCTGTAACATGTCCAGAATTGCATTCCTCTTACTATAACATTTCCAGCCTTGCTTTCCTACCGCTGTAAAATTTCCAGCCTTGCTCTCTTATCATTGCAACATCCTAGCCTTGCTTTCCTCTCTCTGTAACCACTCAAGCCTTGCTTTCCTATCTCTGTAACATGGCCAGAATTGCATTCCTCTCACTATAACATCTCCAGCCTTGCTTTCCTACATATGTAAAATTTCCAGACATGGTCTCTTATCTTTGTAACATCTCAGCCTTGCTTTCCTCTTTGTAACCACTCCAGCTTTGCTTTTCTATCTCTGTAACATCTCCAGCCTTGCATTCCTATCTCTGTGTTATCTTCAGCCTTGTGTTCCTATCTCTCGTGACTGTCCAGCCTTGCTTTCCTATCTCTGTAACATGGCCAGCCTTGCTTCAGTCTCTCTGAATCATCTGCGGCATTGCGTTCCTCTCACTACAACATGTCCAGCCTTTCTTTCCTATTCCTATCAAATTGGATCCCTATCTCTGCAACATGTCCAGAATTGCATTCCTATCAACCTGCTTGGCACACTTTACTCATTCCTGAAGAAGGGCTCATGCCCAAAACGTCGATTCTCCTGCTCCTTGGATGCTGCCTGACCTGCTGCGCTTTTCCAGCAACACATTTTCAGCTCTGATCTGCAGCATCTGCAGTCCTCACTTTCTCCTATCTCTGTAACATCTCCAGCCTTGCATTCCTCTCATTATAACATCTAGAGCCTTGCTTTTCTACCTCTGCAAAAATTTCCAGCCATTGTCTCTTATCTTCGTAACATCTCAGCCTTGCTTTCCTCTCTCTGCAACCTCTCCAACCTTGCTTTCCTCTCTTTAACATCTCGAGCCTTGCATTTGTATCTTTGTGTTATCTTCAGCCTTGTATTCCTGTCTGTGGAGCCTGTCCAGTATTGCTTTCCTATCTCTCTAACATGGCCAGCTTTGTTTTCCTATCTCTGGAACATCTCCAGCCTTGTGTTCTGATCATGATAGCATTTCCAGCCTTTCTTTGTTATTTCTGTAAAATTTCCAGCCTTGCCTTCTTGTCTTTGCAACATCACTAGCCTTCTTTTCTCTGTAACATCTCCAGCCATGCTTACCTCTTTCTGTAACATCTCCTGCCTTACTTTCCTATCTCTTTAACCTCTCCAGCCTTGCTTTCCTATCTCTGTAATTTTACCAGCCTTTCTTTGTTATCTCTGTAACATTTCCAGCCTTACTTTCGTATCACTGTAACATGTCCAGCCTTGCATTCCTACCTCTGTAACATGCCCAGAATTGCATTCCTCTCACTATAACATCTACAGCCTTGCTTTCCTATCTCTGCGTAATCTTCAGCCTTGTTTTCCTATCTCTAGAGCCTGCCGAGCCTTGCTTTCCAATCTCTGTAACACCCCTAGCATTGCGTTCTGATCACTGTAAAATTTACAGCCTTTCATTCTTATTTCTGTAAAATTTTTAGCCTTGCTTTCTTATCTTTGCAACATCACCAGCCTTCCTTTCCTATCACTGTAACATCGCCGGCATTGCATTCCTATCCCGATAACTTTTCTAACGTTGTTTTCCTATCTCTGTAACATCTCCAGTCTTGCTTTCTTATCTTTGCATCGTCTCCAATTTTGCTTCCCTTTCTCTGTAACATCTCCGGCCTTGCTTTATTTTCTCTGTGACATCTCCAGCCTTGCTTATCTCTCTCTGTAACATCTCCAATCTTGCTTTCTTATCTCTGAAACATCACCAGCATACTATCCTCTCTCTCTGTAACATCTCCAGCCTTAATTTCTGATCTACGCATCATATCGAACCATGCATTCCTCTCTCGGTGATATCTTTGGAAGTGCTTTTCTATCCCTAGAGCCTCTCTAGCCTTGCTTTCCTATCTCTGTAACATGTCCAGCCGAATATTTATGCGTCTAATATCTCCCACAGTGCGTTCTGATCACTATAATATTTCCTGCCTTGCTTTCAAATCTCTGTGAACTTTACAACCTTGTTTTCGTATCTCTGTAACATCTCCAGCCATGCTTTTCAGTCTCTGTACCTACTCCAGCCTTGCTTTCCTATCTCCGCAACATCTCCAGCCTTGGTCTCTTTTCTCTGAAACATTTCCAGCCTTTCTGTACTCTCTCTGTAACATCACGAACCTTGCTTTCCTTTCTATGTATTATTTCCAGGCTTGATCTCCTTTCCGTGTAACTTTTCTAGCCTTGCTTTCCTCTCTTATTTACATCTCCAGCCTTGCTTTCCTCTCTCATTTACATCATGAGCCTTGCTTTCTTTTCTCTGAAACATATCTAGCCTTCCTTTCCCCTCTCTGCAACATCGCCAGCACTGCGTTCCTATCACTAGTGATGCCTTGCTTGCCTGTCTCTGTAACATCTCTAGCATTGCATTCCTAACATTATAGCCTTTCCAGCTTTGCTTTATTATCTCTGTAACTTTTCTAGCCTTATTTTGCTATCTCTGTAACATCTCCAGAATTTCTATCCTATCCCTGTAACATCTCCAGCCTTGCATCCCCATTTCTGTAACATGTCGAGAATTGCATTCCTCTCACTATAACATTTCCAGCCTCGCTTTCCTACCTCTGTAAAAGTTGCAGCCTTGCTCTCTTATCTTTGTAACATCTCAGCCTTGTTTTCCTCTCTCTGTAACCTCTCAAGACTTGCATTCCTATCTCGGTGTCATCTTCAGCCTTGTATTCCTATCTGTGGAGCATGTCCAGCCTTGCTTTCCTATCTCTGCAACATATCCAGCCTTGCTTTACTACCTCTGTGTTATCTTCAGCCCTGCATTCCTATCGTTAGAGCCCGTCCAGCCTTGCTTTCACGTCTCTGTAACATGGCCAGCCTTGCTTCACTATCTCTGTCGCATCTCCGGCATAGCGTTCCTTTCACTATAACATTTCCAGCCATTCTTTCCAATTCCTGTGAAATTTCCAGCCTTTCTTTCTTATCCTTGCGACATCTCCAATTTTGCTTTCCTTTCTCTGTAATATCTCCAGCCTTGCTTTCTTTTCTCTGTGACATCTCCAGCCTTGCTTTGCTCTCTCTGTAACATCTCCAGTCTTGCTTTCTTATCTCTGAAACATCACCAGCCTTCCTGTCCTCATTCTGGAATATCTCCAGCCTTGCCTTCCGATCTATGTATCATATCGAACCATGCTTTCCTATCTCGCTGACATCTGTAGATGTGCTTTCCTATCCCTCGATCCTGTCCAGCCTTGCTTTTCTTTCCCTGTAACTTGCCCAGCCAAGTGTGTGTCTCTATTATCTCCCGCAGTGCGTTCCTATCACTATAATCTTTCCAGCCTTGCTTTCCAATCTCTGTAAAATTTACAGCCTTGCCTTCGTATCTCTGTAACGTCTCCAGCCTTGCTTTTCAGTGTCTGTACCTACTCCAGCCTTGCTTTCCTATCTCTGCAACATCTCCAGCCATATTTTCTTTTTCTCTCAGATCTCCAGCCAAGTTTTCCTATCTCTGTAACAACTGTAGCCTCGGTTTACAGTCTCTGTAATAGCTTCAGCCTTGCATTCATATCTCTGTCATATCTTAGGTCTTGCTTTCCCCTCCCTGATACATCTCCAGCATTACTTTCCTATCTATGCAACATCCCCAGCCATGTTCCCTCTCTCTGTAACATCTCCACCCTTGTTTTCTTACTTCTCTAACATCTCCAGCCTTGCTCTCCTTTCTCTGTAACATCTCCAACCTTACTTCCTTATCTGTGCAACATCACCAGCCTTTCTGTCCTCTCTCTGAAACATGACGAACTTTGCTTTCCTTTCTCTGTAACGTTTCCAGCCTTACTCTCCTTTCCGTGTAACATCTCTAGCCTTGCTTTCCTCTCTCTTTTACATCTCAAGCCTTGCTTTCTTTTCTCTGGAACATACCCAGCCTTCCTTTCCTCAGTCTGCGACATCGTCAGCATTGTGTTCCTATCACTAGTGATGGCTTGCTTTTCTGTCTCTGTAACATCTCTAACATTGCAGTTCTAACACTATAACCTTTTCAGCTTTGCTATCCTATCTCTGTAATTTTACCAGCCTTACTTTCCTATCTCTGTAACATGGCCAGCCTTCTTTTCCTTTCTCTGTAACATCTCCAGCATCGCGTTCCGATCACTATAGCATTTACATTCTTTCTTTGTAATTTCTGTAAAATTTCCAGTTTTGCTTTCTTATTTTTTCAACATCAGAGATTTCCTATCTCTGTGACATCTCCGGCCTTGCTGTCTTATCTTTGCAACATCACCAGCCTTCCTTTCCTATCTCTGTAACATCGCCAGCATTGCATTACTATCACGATAACATTTCCAGCATTGCGTTCCTTTCTCTGTAACATCTCCAGCCTTGCTTTCTTTTCTCTGTAGCATTCCCAGCCATGCTTACCTCTGTCATTAACGTCGTCAACCTTGCTTTCCGGTATCTGTATCATCTCCAACATTGACTTCTAATTTCTGTGACATCTCTAGACGTGCTTTCCTATCCCTAGAGCCTGTCCAGACATGCTTTCCTATCTCTATAACATGTCCAGCCTTGTTTCTCTATCTCTAACATCTCCAGCAGTGCGTTCCTATCACTATAACATTTCCAGCCTTGCTTTCCTATCCCTGTAAAATATACAGCCTTGCTTTCGAATCTCTGTAATATCTCCTGCCTTGCCTTCCTATCTCTTTAACGTGGCCTGCCTTGCTTTCCTTTCTCAGTAATTTCACCAGCAATCCATTCCTTTCACTATAACATTTCCCACCTTGCTTTCCTATCTCTGTAACACCTCCAGCCTTGCTTTCTTATCTTTGCAAAGTCTCCAATTTTGCTTTCCTTTCTCTGTCACATCTCCAGCCTGACTTTCCTGTCTCTGCAACTTCCGCAGACGTGCTTTCCTCTCTGTGTAACAACTCCAGGCTTGTCTTTTTTGATTCTGTAACAACTCCAGCCTCACTTTCACTTCTCTGTAACATCTCCAGCCTTGCATCCCTTTCTGTCACATCTCGAGCATTGCATTCCTATGGTGATAACATTTCCACCCATGATTCTCCATCTCTGTAGAATTTCCAGCCTTGCTTTCTTATCTCTGTAACATCTCCAGCCTGCTTTCCACTCTCCGCAAAAATAAACAGTTTGCTGTCTAATTTCAGTAACATTTCCAGCCTCGCTTTCCTCTCCCTGTAACAACTCCAGCCTTGCATTCCTATCACTGCAACAATTCCCGACTTCCTTTCCTATCCCTGTCATATTTGCAGTCCTGATTTTCTTTTTCTGTAACATCTCCAGCTTGTCCTTCCACTCTCTGGAACATCTCCAGCCTTGTTTTCTTATTTTCTGACATTTCAGCCTTGCCACCCTCTTGCTGTCACGTGTCCAGCCTTGCTTTCCTATCCCTGCAACATCTCCAGCCTTACTTTCCTGTCTCTGTGATATCTCCAGCCTTGTATTCCTATCTTGAGAGCCTGTGCAGCATTGCATTCCTATCTCTGTAACATGGCCAGGCTTGCTTCCCTATCTCAGCAGCATCTCCAGCATTGCTTTCCTATCATTAGAAATTTTACATAATTAGGAATGAAAGGATGGAAATGTTATAAACTTGCTTTCTTAACTTTGCAACATCTCCAAATTAGCTTTCCTTTTTCTGTAATATCTCCAGCCTCGTCATCCTCTCTGTAATACCTCTAGCCTTGCTTACCTCTCTCTGTGACATCTCCAAACTTGCTTTCTTGTCTCTGCAACATCACCAGCCTACCAGTCCTCACTCTGTAACATCTCCAGTCTTGCTTTCCTTTATCTGCAAGGGGTCTAGCCTTGCTTTACTCTCTCTGTAACATCTCCAGTCTTGCTTTCTTATCTCTGCAACATATCCAGCCTTCCTTTCCTATGCCTATCACATCACCAGCACTGCGTTCCTATCACTGGAGATGCCTTGCTTCCCTGTCTCTGTAACATCTCCAGCCTTGTTTTCCAATTTCTGTACCCGATACAGCCTTTCTTTACTCACGGTGTAACAAATCCAGCCGCATTTTCCACTCCCTGTAAGATCTCCAGCCTCGCATTCCTATCTCTGTAACATTTCCAACCTTACATCCCTATCTCTGTAACATCTTGTGGGATATAGGTAAATTAATGTTACTTCTGCAATTATGCAATTCCATCTTACAAAGTAAAATGAACTCACACCAGTGTGTAATTGTTTTAGCCAAGAGCTGAGTCAACAAGAATGGAAACGATGTGGAGGAAATATATAATTGTTTTTGTATTAACTAAAACTGTATGTCAGAAGGTAGACATTATGGGCAAGTAGATAAGATGTTATGAGGGGATGAAGTTAAGCTAGATACGCCTGTACAAACAGTAGATGTAAACATGTGCTTCCCACTTTTACAAAAACACAGGAACAAACCCCAATTAAAAGGGTCATAGGGATCAGAACGGCCTCGGGAAAGGCACAGATGAAGGGGGTAGATAATGATGAAGAAAGGATAGGCCTAACAATGACCTATAGCAGGATAAGGTCAAACAGTCTTGTGAGAACAGAAATAAGCATTTTATCACAGACAAGGCCGGATAAGGCAAGAGGTAAACAGGGGTAATGGGGGCCGGTCTTAGGGAAGTGGACGATGTAAGCAGGGGAGGGAGCAGTGTTAAACAATAGACATCAAATCATATAAATGTTATGTATGAATTGAATTTAGTGTGTGTATGTCCCTTGCCTTGAGAAAGTGACAGCACACCCACTTGCAAGTGTAAAATAAATGGCACTACTGATTCAGATCTTGTCTCGGACTGAAATTATTGAAGTGAGTGGGCTTTGTTTCTCACAATTGGGGGCTCGTCCGGGATTTTCTTCCATCACCGGGGGGAGTGGCTGGCCTTGGACACTGGGAAGACGTGTCCCGTTCCCCATTGAAGAGCGGTCTCGTGTCCTGGTTTGGTCTGCTCCCTTGGGCGACTGGTACGAATCCCACAAGAGAGACATCTGAATCAGACAGTGATAGGAGCTCGATAGACAATACGGCACAAAGGGGCCAGGCAACTCTGTGCACAGACCAAGGTAAGAAACCTGACTTTTAAGTATTGCCTTGGTGGCCGGGATTGAATTTTAGTAGTTAATAAGGGACTAACGAAGGAACTCAATATGGGTTGTGCTGTGGGTAAGGAAAAAGCCTCCGGGAAAACAAAAGAAGGAAAAAGCAATGGAATTGGAGGCGGGGTCCCTTACAACATACCTCCAGAAAGTTCTTTGGGGAGGATGTTGTGGAATTGGCAAAATAATACTTGTACAGGGGAAAAAGATAATTAAATATTGTTGCTTCATATGGACTAAGGAATCCATTCTTCATCCCGCCTCTTTTGGCCAAAATTCGGGTCGGACAAAGACTGGGTTTGGAAATATCTGAATTTATTTGTCAATGAGTGAGAGAGAGAGAGAGAATGAAGAGAGCTGTACAGCTGGTCGAAAGTTTAACCCTTTGTGATTTGGTTTGAATGCACATTTGTTTGTTGGTGATTGAATGTTTGCGTTTTATTCCCTGGAGCTTGAGTTCCGGGACTGTTTTGAATCTGATTCTTATTATGGAAACTTAACATGATTTCTTTTAAGGTTAAGGATTCTATAGAGATTATGAAAAAAAAGAATGATAACTCCTGTTCTTCTTACAGGTCATGACTGCCTTACTATCAGTTTCTAACTAATCTATTTTATCTTTGCATGAAAGCGATTTATGGAGGACAGTTGAAGTTTCAGTTCAACATTAGATTGTAGTAAAAACAAGATCCTATGGTTAATATCTGTGACCTTGGAATCGGCCATTGTTCATGCATTAGAAGTTTTTTTCTTTAAACTTGAATAGACAAATAATTTTAAGGCAGCTCTGATTATTTCACGACCTATAGTATTGTAATTGAGCAATGATTGGTCAGGACTACTTAAGAAAACTAATTTTGGATTTAAATTAAGGGACTAAAACTGGGTGATTACAGTGGATTTCAAAATTGAGAACTGTATACATTTTGAATATTAAATATAAATGAATGTAAATATATAAATATATTTACAAGTTTGGAACAGGCTTTAAAGTTAGTCAAGCATGAATTGATGAATTGGTGTTTGAAGTTATGGGGAGCTAGAATTATTGCAATACTTCTTTAAAAAAAGAAAAAGGGAAAGAACGTAATGACTTATCCCCTTCGGGAGGTACCAATAGGGGACAAAGAGATTGGGTTTGTAAGTATCCCCCTCAGCAGTGGGGAGGTCAAAACATTTAAAAAAGAAATGAAGGTCCTGGTTGAGGATCCGGTAGGGTTGTCTGAACAAATTGATCAATTTTTGGGGCCCAGTCTGTATACCTGGGCTGAGTTAATGTCTATTTTGAATATACTATTTACTGGAGAAGAAAGGGGACTTATATGGGGAGCATCCATTAAAATATGGGACAGGGAACATCCGATTGGAGATGGGGATGCTGGACAGGGAGAGGTGAAGTTTCCCCTCAGAGACCCCCAGTGGGAAAATCAAAATCCGGAGCATAGAGAAGAAATTAGGGAATTGAAAGACCTGATTCTAAAAGGAATAAAAGAGGCAGTTCCGAAGTCACAGAATTTGACTAAAGCCTTTGAAGTTAGACAGGAGAAAGATGAGACTCCCTCAGCTTTCTTGCAAAGATTAAGAGACTCAATGTGGAAATATTCTGGAATGAACCCTGAGAACCCAGTGGCACAGGGTCTTTTGAAAGTATATTTTTGTGACAAAGGAATGGCCAGACATACAGAGAAAGATATAGCAAATAGAAGGGTGGAGTGAAAAGCCATTAGATGAATTGTTAAGAGAGGCACAGAAAGTGTTTGTAAAGAGAGAGGATGAGAGACAGAAACAGAAGGTGAAAATGATGGTAGCTGCGGTTGATGAGGTAGTTAAAGAAAAGAGTGGAACCAATATTGAGCAACTGGAGCGGTGGGTGGCAGCATGTAGGACAGAGAGGAAGGGGGAAAGGGAGAGAGAGAGAGAGAGAGGACAAGGGGGATATTTGATAGAGGGTTCGAGCGACAGGGGCAGAGCTGGAGGTCTCCACAGGCAGGATGCTATTTTTGCGGAAAGATAGGGCATTTTAAGCGGGAGTGTCCTGATGTACAAAGGGAAGAGAGGGCAATTCCGCTTATGAATTTTGATGAAGTATAGGGGTGTCAGGGGTTCCTGCCCCCGGGAACCCACCAGGAACCCTTGATAAACCTGAAGGTGGGACCCTATAGGGAAGAGGTAGTCTTCCTAGTAGATACGGGGGCAGCACGGTCATCGCTGAATTTTAAACCAAAGAAAGTAGGAATGTCAACACGGTCAATTACTGTTTCGGGGTTAAAAAGGGGAAGGATTTACTGTTTGCCTTTGAGTGGGAAGACCCTAAGACAGGACAGAAACAGCAATACCAGTGTACTGTGCTTCCCCAGGGGTTTACGGAATCCCCGAATTTATTTGGACAGATGTTAGAACAATTATCGGAGAAATTTAGCAGCCCCAAGGGGACTACCCTGTTGCAGTATGTAGACGACCTCTTAGTAACAAGAAAAAGAAGAGAAAGAATAGTAGAAGCCACTAACAAATTATTGAATTTCCTGGGTCAGCAAGGACTGTGAGTATCTAAAAACAAACCACAATATGTCGAGCAAGAAGTGAAATACTTGGGACATTTAGTTAGTGAGGGAAAGCGAAAGATAAGCCCGGAACTGATAAAGGGAATAGTGGGAATGCCGCTGCCCAGCACTAAACGGGAGTTACTCAAATGTTTGGGTTTCACGGGTTATTGCAGATTGTGGATTGATTCCTGTGTACAGAAGACTAAGAAATTATATCTCAAACTATTAGAGGGGGAACCAAAATGTCTAAGTTGGGATGATGAGGCAAAACAGATCTGATCCATGCCCCCGTGTTAGCCTTACCTTCCCTAGATAAACCTTTCCACCTCTTTGCTACCGTGGATAAGGGAGTGGTTTTGGGAGTATTAACCCAGAGGAGGGGGAAGGGATTAGTACATGAAGAATTGATTAAACCGGTCTTGGAGTCCCTATTACTTCCCCGAGAAATAGCAATAGTGCATGTAAATGGTCATCAGAAAGGAAATGAACTAGAGGTTAGGGGAAATAGATTAGCCGATGAGGTGGCTAAGGAAGCAGCCCTGAACCCACAAGAATTGGTGATTCATTCCCTAATACCTACTGTCCCAGGTCCTCGGGAAGCTCCTATATTTACTGAAAGCGAAGAAAAAGAATTGAGAGATTTAGGGGCTGTAAAAACAGCAGACGGGCATTGGAGGTTACCTGATGGAAGGAGAATGTTGAACAAAATGATGATGCGAGACATTATGGCTGTCCTACACCAAGGCAGCCATTGGGGAGTACAAGCAATGTGTGATTTGGTTCTTAGGGAATATGGATGTAAAGGAATATATACAGTTGCTAAACAAATATGTGAGGGATGTATCATATGCAGAAAGGTAAATAAGAAAGTCTTGAGAAAACAGACCCCGGGAGGAAGAGACCCAGGATTGAGACCTTTCCAGAGTATACAAGTAGATTATACTGAACTCCCCAGGGTAGGGAGACTAAAATATATGCTAGTCATAGTAGATCATTTATCTGGTTGGGTTGAGGCATACCCCCTAGCTACTGCCACTGCGAGTGGAGTGTCCAAAACAATATTGGAGCACATAATTCCCCGATATGGGCTCGTGAACCATATTGATTCCGACCAAGGAACTCACTTTACCTCTAAAGTGTTACAGGGGGTAATGAAAGGGTTGGGAATTTCCTGGGAGTTCCATACTCAATGGCACCCGCCATCATCAGGAAAGGTTGAGAGAATGAACCAAACACTCAAACGACAGCTCTCTAAATTGATAATAGGAACCAGACTCCCTTGGACCAAATGTTTACCTATAGCTCTCTTGCGAGTACGAACAGCCCCAAGGAAAGATTTGGGACTATCCCCCTATGAAATCTTATTTGGATTACCTTACTTGGGAACGAATGGAGAATTGCCAAGTCCCGAAACTAAAGATTTGTTTTTAAAGAAGTATATACTGGGCTTGTCCTCCTCTTTGTTTTTCCTCAGGAAACAGGGTTTATTGGCACAGACTCCACCCCTTGAATGCACCATTCATCCCATCCGGCCGGGAGATTGAATCTTAGTAAATCATGGACAGAGACTAAATTGCAGCCGGACTGGGAAGGGCCGTGAAACAGCGATAAGGACAGCAGAGAAAGGCTGGACTCACTACACTCGGATCAAAGGGCCAGTGGACCCTCCAGTTGAGGAAGAAGTCTGGACAGCCGAATCAACGCAAGATTCGCTGAAACTCAGGCTAAAGAGACTTTGAGTAACTGATTATACAGTGGCGATGCGAGCGCGGGATTATTTCTTTAAGATTGTATATTCAGCGTGATGGTTAGAATACTGGGAATGCTGCTAGAGATATGATGCTAGCCCTTTTAGTATTGGGATTTTGTCAAATATCATTTTCATATGTATTATTAACGGTCCCCAAGTCTGATAATCCACAAGTAATAGACGCTGATGAATGCAGCTTAGTAAATTGTGGGGATGTAGATAATCAGAGACAGTACCGCAGCTCTGAGATACATCTTAAGTCCTATGGGGATAGCCTTGGGGATGGTACTTAGTATAATGGTCTCGTCACAGTACACCAGGCCCCCTTCCGACCAGCTCGTGATTGTCCTGATAAAAAGTGTAACCCAATATACCTAACGATAAGGAAAACCACATGGCACGAAACAATCCTGGTGGGCGGGGGCGGGGGGGGGGGGCACCTATGAGATACAATGAAATGAAATATTTGGGATAGAAATAAAAGCAAATGGGAAGGATTTCTTGGGCTATTGTTTTTGAATTAGTGTAGGACAGGGAAAACGGGTAGAACTACTGGGTAATAAGATACAATCTTTCACCCCTCCCGCTGATCCTAAAGTAGTAAAATTTATAGAGGTAAAGGACTTGAAACAGACCATTCAAATAGAAACTGGGTATGGGGATGCAAATGCCTGGGTTGAATGGGTAAAGTATACTGTGAAAAGTCTGAACAAAAGCAATTGCTGTGTATGTGCCTCCAGTCGGCCAGTGGCCCAGGTGGTTCCCTTTCTGCTTGGGTGGAAGCGAGACAGGAAGGGCATGAAATGTATGATAGCCCTGTACCAGAATGAGACTGCATGGAATGATAGGAATTGTACCTCCCTATCTCTGATGTTCCCTCCCTTGGAGAAGAAAGATGTAAAAGTTCCCCCCCGTTTTCTGCCGCAGTTGGAAATCACACATCGTGTGTGTAGACAAGGTACAAGTCAGTCGAAAGATTTGGGGGAGCTGAAATTATGTACAGAAATTAAGAATGTAACCGAAATGGAGAAGGGAGGGAACTACTCAGCATTAAAGGTTCCCCGAGCGGATCTGTGGTGGGACTGTGGAGGCAAAATACAGAGACCCACCCTCCCTCCGGATTGGAGAGGGATATGTGCAGTTGTACAATTGGCAATTCCATTTACCCTGGCATTTGAGAAGGAAAAGATAGGAGGGAAAAAGGGAAGGGGTAAGAGATTACTGTTAGACACTTCTTTCGATGACAGGATTTATCTCGATTCGGTAGGTGTCCCTAGGGGGGTACCTGATGAATTCAAGGCTTGTAACCAGATTGCAGCAGGCTTTGTGTCAGCTCTCTTTTGGTGGGTAACAATTAATAAAAATGATCATACCCTGTATACAAGGGCTCTCCCAAAGACTGATTGAAACAGCCTTGATGAAACAGGTGCCCCTAAAGGAAAAATGCAGAAGATAACAAATGGTAATTAAAGAAAAGGGGGAAATTGTGGGAGAGAGGTAAATTAATGTTACTTCTGCAATTCTGCAATTCCATCTTACAAAGTAAAATGAACTCACACCAGTGTGTAATTGTTTTAGCCAAGAGCTGAGTCAACAAGAATGGAAACGATGTGGAGGAAATATATAATTGTTTTTGTATTAGCTAAAACTGTATGTCAGAAGGTAGACATTATGGGCAAGTAGATAAGATGTTGTGAGGGGATGAAGTTAAGTTAGATACGCCTGTACAAACAGTAGATATAAACATGTGCTTCCCACTTTTACAAAAACATAGGAACAAACCCCAATTAAAATGGTCATAGGGATCAGAACGGCCTCGGGAAAGACACAGATGAAGGGGGTAGATAATGATGAAGAAAGAATATGCCTAACAATGACCTACAGCAGGATGAGGTCAAACAGCCTTGTGAGACCAGAAATAAGCATTTTGTCACTGATAAGGCAAGAGATAAACAGGGGTAATGGGGGCCGGTCTTAGGGAAGTGGACGATGTAAACAGGGGAGGGAGCTGTGTAAAACAATAGACATCAAATGATATAAATGTTGTGTATGAATTGAATTTGGTGTGTGTATGTCCTCTACCTTATTGGCACTGGACATTACACCCACTTGCAAGTGTAAAATAAATGGCACTACTGATTCAGATCTTGTCTCGGACTGAAATTATTGAAGTGAGTGGGCTTTTTTTTCTCACAGTAATCTAATCGAGACTGTGATTGGTGAAATTCACTTTTTATGGCCCATTCTTATTATGTTCTTTCTTTCTCTCTTTTCAGCATTGTCTGGGAAGTGGTGGTGCACTAAGGCTGCAGTATGTTTGAAAGAGTCGTTTGGAATTGCCCTGCTGTTAGTTGTGAGATTACTTTATAACTCATAGTCCATCTCGAGCTTATAGCCAACAGGAAGTTCGGTCCCACCTTGGGAACGTCGTCTGGTTGTGAATGTGAATGAAAAGAGAAATCGCTTGAGAAACTCAGCAGGTTTGGCAGATTCTGTGGAGTGAAAGCAGAGTTAACGTTTCAGATGCAGTAATCCTTCATCGTAACTGAAATGAGCTAGGAAAAGGTGCAGATGGAGTGGGGGAGGAGGGGGTTAGGCATCTCACCACTGCAATAGGTGGAGATGGAGCCCAGAAAGAGACAGAAGAGCAGACAGACAGATAAAGGGGACCGATAATTGTGAGGCAGGGAGAAAGGAAAAGCTGATCACTGGGCGACAGATGAAAATGGGGTTGGCTATGCCTCCATTTTGACAGAGCGGCGAGTAGAGAAGGTGGAGTGAAGCAAGGGCTGCTGGGAAGGTACGGGCTTAATTTATATTTGGGCAGTGGCTGCACCCGAGATACTACACGTATAGTATCTCCCTCCTGCACATCCCCCCACCACCCCCCACCCCCCTCGAACCGGAAAAAAAAGATTCTGTAATATAAAGCTTTTTTTTATCTTTCTTTTTCATGTATTCAAGTGCATTGTTTGGGTTTGGTTAGTTGATATAAAGCTAAGCCTACAATGGCAGGGGACCTCAGACCCAGGACCTGTGCCTCTTGCTTGATGTGGGAGCTCAGGGACGTGTCTGATGTTCCTGACCCTTACACTTACAAGAAGTATGTCCAGCTGCAATTCTTGTTTGACCGTATAATGGCTCTGGAGCTGCGGATGGATTCACTGTGGTGGTGGGGAGGTCGTGGATAGCACGTTTAGTGAACTGGTCACACGCAGATTAGGATTGCTGAGGGAGACAGTGAATGGGTGACCAAAAGGCAGAAAAAGAGTAGGAAGGCAGTGCAAGTGTCCCCTGCGGTCATCTCCCTCCAAAGCAGCCATACCGTTTTGGAAACTATAGGGAGATGGCTGACCAGGCAGTTGCCAGGATCACGGCACCGTGGTGGGTACTGCTGTTCAGAATGGCCGGAAAAAGAATCATAGGGCCATAATCATAGGAGATTCTATTGTGGGGGTAGTAGATCGGCGGTTCTGTGGCCAAACACGGAACTCCTGGAAGGTATATTGCCTCTGAGGTGCTTGGGTCAGGGATGTCACTGATTGGCTGCAGAGCATTCTAAAAGGGAAGGGTGAACAGGCAGTTGTCTTGGTGCATACAAGCACCAATGATATAATTTTAAAAACAACATGAGGTCCCGAAAGCAGAATTCAGGGAGCTAGGAGAGAAGTTAAAGAGAAGGACCTCAAAGGTAGTGATCTCGGGATTACTATCAGTGCCATGTGCTAGGCAGCATAGAAATGAAAAAAATAGGCAGGATGAACACGTGGCTGGAGGGATGGTGTAGGAAGGAAGGGTTCAGATTTGTTGGACATTGGGACCGGTTCTGGGCAGGTTGGGACTATTACAAAATGGACGGTCTACGTCTGAACCAGAGTGGAACCAATGTCCTTGGGAGTAGTTTTGCTACTGCTGTTGGGGAGATTTTAAACGAATGTGGCAGGGGGCTGGGAACCAGAAGAGAAAACAAGTAGGTAACAAGGTGGAGACTGGAGATGGTAAGAATAATGAAGATAGCATTAATAAAGGGAAGAGTAGGCAGAGACCAGAAGAATGCAAAAAAACTGGTGGCCTGAAATGCATCTACTTTAATTCTTGGAGTCTAGTGTATAAGGCAGATGAACTTAAGGGCTTGGATTGGAGCCTGGGAGTTGACGTTATTGTGATCACAGAGACTTGTTTGAAGGAAGGGCATGATTGGCATGTTCCAGGATATAGATGCTTCAGACAAGACAGCGAGGGAAGTCAAAGTGGGGGTGGGATGGAGTTGCATTGTTGATCAGGGATGATACCACGGCAGTGCTAAAGGAGGACACTATGGAGGGCTTGAGTCGTGAGGCACGACGGGTGGAGCTGAGAAATAAGAAGGGTGCAGTTACATTGTTGGGGCTGTATTACAGGCCTCCCAACAGTGAGCATGAGGTAGAAAACAAATAGGTAAACAGATTATGGAAAGATGTAGAGGCAGTAGGGTAGGAGTGATGGGAGATTTTAAGTTTCCCAACATTAACTGAGACACACTTAGCGTCAGACGTCTGGATGGCGTAGAATTTGTACAAAGCGTCCAGGAGAGTTTTCTAGAGCAGTATGTCAATAGTCCAATGAGGGAAGGGGTCATATTGGACCTGGTACTGGGCAACAAGCCAGGCCAGGTAGTAGAAGTTGTTGGGGGGTGGAATTTCTTTGGGAACAGTGACCACAATTCTGTACGTTTTAGAATGCTCGTAGATAAAGATGAGAGTGGTCCTAAGGGATGAGTACTAAACTGGGCCAAGGCCAATATTCTCAAAATGAGGCAGGAGTGGGAAATATGGATTGGACACAGCTATTTGAAGAGAAGTCCACATTTGAGATGTGGAAGGCTTTCAAAGAGAGGTTAAAGATAATGCAGGATAGGCATGTCCTGTTGAAGGCAAAGGATAGGAAGGGCAAGATTGGTGAACCGTGGATGACAGGAGAAATTGTACGACTAGCCAAAAGGAAAAGATAAGCGCACATAAGGTCTAGGCAGCTAAGAACAGAACGGGCCCTGGAAGAATATCGGAAGAGTACGGCCAGTCTTAAACGAGGAATCAAGCGGGATAAAAAGGGTCATGAAATAGCTTTAGCGAGCAGAATTAAAGAGAATACCAAAGCATTTTATTCTTATATGAAAAGCAAGTGGTTAACTAGAGAAAGGATTGATCCACTAAAAGATAATGAAGGAAGGCTATTTGTCGAACCTGAGAGAATGGGTGAGATTCTGAATGATTACTTTACATCAATGTTCACTGAGGAGAGGGATATGATGAATGTTGAGATGAGAGATGGATGTTTGATTAGTCTGGATCACGTTGACATAAGTAGGGAAGATGTGTTGGGTAGGCTAGAGGTTAGTAAGGTGGACAAATCCCCAGGACCAGATGGGATTTATCCCACATTGCTGAGGGAGGTGAGACAGGGAATATCAGGGGCCTGACAGATATCTTTGTAGGATCCTTAAACACAGGTGAGGTGCCAGAGGACTGAGAGGTTGCTTAAGTTGTCCTCCTGTACAAGAAAGATAGAAGGGATATTCCAGGTAACTACAGACCAGTGAGCCTGACATCAGTGGTGGGAACGTTGCTGGAGAAGGTGCTGAGGGATAGGATCTATATATACATAGAAAAGAATAGGCTTATCAGTGATAGGCAACATGATTTTGTGCGAGGGATGTTGTTAGATGAAGGGAGGGCTGTTGATGTCATATACATGCAGTTTAGTAAGGTATTTGGTAAGGTTTCTCATGGTAAACGAAAAGAGAAAGTGAAGTCACATGGTGTGCAGGGTGTTCTAGCTAAGTGGATAAAGAACTGGTTGAGCAACAGGAGACAGAGTGTAGTAGTTTAAGGGAGTTTCCCGAAATGGAGAAAGGTGACCAGTGGTGTTCCACAGGGGTCAGTGTTGGGGCCACTGTTGCTTGTAATATACATAAATGATCTGGAAGAGGGAATTGTTGGTATGATCAGCAAGTTTGCATATGGCACGAAGATTGGTGGAGTAGCAGAAAGCATAAGAGAATGTCAAAGAATACAGGAGAATATAGACAGACTGGAGAGTTGGGCGGAAAAGTGGCAGATGGAGTTCAATCCAGAGGTGATGCATTTTGGCAAGACTAATTCTAGAACGAATTATACAATGAATGGAAGAGCCTTAGGAAAAGTTGATGAACAGAGAGATCTCGGAGTGCAGGTCCATTGTACCCTGAAGGTTGCTGCACAGGTGGATAGAGTGGTTAAGAAGGCATATGGTATGTTTGCCTTCATCGGACGGGGTATTGAGTACAAGAACTGGCAAGTCATGTTAAAATTGTACAAGACATTGGTTCGGCCGCATTTAGAATACTGTGTACAGTTCTGGGCGCCACATTACCAAAAGGATGTGGATGCTTTGGAGAGGGTGCAGAGAAGGTTTACGAGGATGTTGCCTGATATGGAAGGTGCTAGCTATGAAGGAAGGTTGAGTAGGTTAGGTTTATTTTCATTCGAGAAAAGGAGATTGGGTGGGGGCGTGATTGACGTTTACAAATTCATGAAGGATATAGACAGGGTGGATAGAGATAAGTTTTACCCAGGGTGAAGGATTCAATAATACGAGGTCACGATTAGAGGGTGAGAGGTGAAAAGTTTAATGGGGATACACATGGCAAGTACCTCACACACAGGGTGGTGGGTGTCTGGAATGCATTGCCAGCAGAGATGGTAGATGCAGGCACGATAGATTCATTTAAGATGCATCTGGACAGATGCATGAGTAGGTGGGGAGCAGAGGGATACAGATGCTTATCAATTGGGCGACAGGTTTAGACAGTAGATTTGTATTGGCTCAGGCTTGCAGGGCCGAAGGGCCTGTTCCTGGGCTGTAAATTTTCTTTGTTCTTTGACTATGAAATGTGTCTGCAAGAAGTTAAAAATCACACTACACCAGGTTATAGTCCAACAGAATTGTTTGGAAGCACTAGCTTTTGAACTGCTGCTCCTTTATCACAACCACCTGATCAGGAACAGTGCTTCGAAAGCTAGTGCTTCCAAATAAACCTATTGGACTATAAACTGGTGTTATGCGATTTATAATTTTGTCCACCCCACCCCAATCCAACACCGGCATCTCCAAATCATGTCAGCAGCATGAGATACAAGAGAGAGTGCAGATTTTTCAAATCCATGGCGACTTCCATCCAACTAAATAACAAATCTCAAGATTAAGATCAAACATCTTTTTTAAAGCTAATGAGGAGTATTGGGCACCATGGCCACATGCTGAGCATTGTTCGCATCTCTGCAAGCTCCTGAGATTGGCACCCTTGGCAATGTTGGTGGAATTGAGGGCAACGATGATGTGAAGCAGGGCATCATCTCTCCAAAGTTAAAAATCACACAACACCAGGTTAGAGTCCAACAGGTTTAACTGGAAGCACACTAGCGTTCGGTGCGATGCTCCTTCATCAGGACAATCACCTGATGAAGGAGCGTCGCTCCGAAAGCTAGTGTGCTTCCAATTAAACCTATTGGACTCTAACCTGGTGTTGTGAGACCTTTAACTTTGTACACCCCAGTCCAACACCGGCATCTCCAAATCATAACTATCATCTCTCCACAATGCCTTACCCTCTCATCCTCACCATCAAACTCCTCTCCCACCCTATTCTCTCACAGGGAGCTCCACTTCAATCAATCTCAATTTCTGAACCCGTCTTCCTCCCAGTCACATGCATTGACTCTGGGCTCTCGTCAAACTGTTGGCACATCAGTTCTACACTGAACAATTTTTACCACCCTTAATGCTTTTCAAAAGGATGAACAGAGGGATTGGCCTAGGTCCGAGGAGAAGGGTGACTTTTGGGATAGTTTCTGTCCCTCATTAAGAACATTCTGTGTATCTCACCGGTTTCAATAAGCCCGAAACTTTCTCAGAATAAATCTCCAGAGCATTACTCCCCAGTTACCCCCAAATCAACAGTTTGTGCAAGAGGAAGAATTTTACACTAACCTTTTTTAGGGCGGCATGGTGACTCAGTGGTCAGCACTGCTGCCTCACAGCACCAAGTCCCAGGTTCCATTCCAGCCTCGAGCGACTGTGTGGAGTTTGCACGTTCTCCCAGTGTCTGTGTGGGTTTACTTCGGGTGCTCCGGTTTCCTCCCACAGTCCAAAGATGTCTGGTCAGATGAATTGGCCATGCTAAATTGCCTGTAGTGTTCGGTACATTAGTCAGAGGGAAATGAGACTGGGTGGGTTACTCTCTGGAGGGTCGGTGTGGACTTGTTGGGCCAAAATGCCTGTTTCCACCCTGTACGGAATCTAATGTAATATCTAAAAAAAGTCTTTCAAACTTCCCCATCTTCTGCCTGATCAGATTGTTGATGGTGTTTACAAAGCTTTGTTTTCTCTTTGTAATGTCCAGCAGTTTTGATCATCTCTCTGATCACATTCACTCCCAGATAGATCAGCCCGAGACACGGTCAGTGCAGTGACCTAGCCTTCCCTGTGTTTCCCTGACACAGCCTCGAGTTTCAGTTGAAGCCAGTACACAAACCAGTTGTGATGTCAGGACTCTCTCTGTGATGTACACGGTGAGGCCACACTTGGTCTGTGAGGTCACACTTTGACCTGTCCAATTCAAGTGCCCTCACTACGATCAAACAGGGAGTAAGCCGGGGAGGACCGAAACCCTCACCTTTATCAGGTTACAATGTGTTCATATTCCAGAATATACCAAACAGTTCTAGACATAGACATTAGGGTGTACGGATGATGCTCAATGACACGGAGTCAGAGACCCACAGATACAGATTGAGACTGCCCAGGAGATGTCTCAGAGCTGACTCTGAGACACACACAATCTGTACAGCAGCATCTGGGGATGAATCATTCTTTGTTCCCTGCAGTGTACTGGGCATGCTCAGTGAAGAAACCCAAAACAGCTGACTGATGATGGATTAGTTTGAAGGGAGATGGAGGGGTGAGACCAGGGAGAGTATGGGTCTGGGCCCACTATACAGAAAGGTTTGGGTTTCACTCCTTGTCTGTCATATCCTCTTGCTTCACTGTCTACATCAGTCTGCAGCCTTGTCCACTGTGGCATTTCAAAATATCAGTCAGAGAATTCCGAATTGTCTTCAGGGTTTACACCTCTACCACTCATTTAGGCTGCGCTTTCCAGACGCCCACGTAACGTTCTTTCTCTTATCCTCCAGCCATTTAGTTGTTGACACTCTCCTCCTCCTTCAACTAAAGAGTTCAGTTTCCTTCACTGAAATCTATGGCCCGGTCCTTAATCGCCCCGTCCATGGGAAATGTTCTCTTCCTGTATACCCTATGGCTATCATAGTTTTATATATCTCAGTCATGTCTTCTCTCCATCACCTCTGCTTTCATGAAAACAATCCCAGTCTGTCCAAACTCTCTTCAGAACTAAAACTCTCCAAGCCCATGGAACGTCCTGGTCATTCTCCTCTGCACCCGCTCCAATGCACTCCCATCTCTTCTAGAATTTACAGAACTCTGTTGGCTAATATTTCAAGTGAGTTTGAAAATGGTCATGTCGAACCTTAGACATCGCTGGCAGCATCATGGACAGTTCTCGAGTGTTCTGTTCTGGATGGAATTCGATTGGTCAGAATGTTGAGCTTTACACAAAACACTTAGTTTGCGTTTTAATTGTGGTGTAAGAATTATGAAAAAAAACAACTCGATCCTGTCGGAATACGGAACAAAATAATATATTATTTAATTCTACCCATCAACTGTTCCAATACAGTCACATCCTATAAACAGATCCTTAGTAAAGGCAAATTCAGCAAAACAGACTTCCCTCACTTACTATCTCCTCCAATCCAAAAGATGGGAACACCAAAACAAACAATCTCACAGCAGAGAGAGAGTTCAACCTTTTTTCCTACAGCAGAGAGGTGACAGCTGTGACTAATAGCTTCAACACCAAATACTGCAACTTCAGTAACTGAAAGCAGCACTGAGCCCCTGGTTCGGTGAGAGCCAGACTCCACTTCCTCATGCTGTTTTGGTCATAATTTTAGAAAACCCAAAGTTATTTACTCTGCTTTCCATGGAACATACAACTTGGTTGATAACATCCCTCATCAAGAGAAACAGAACACATCCTCCTTAAAGGGACAAGGTATCAGTCTGCTCTCCATGGAGTCAGTGATACCGACACAGTGGGGTCAGGGACACAGACACAGTGGGGTCAGCCTTCCTCCCTGGGGTCCGTGATACAGAGACAGTGGGGTCAGCCTTCCCTCCCTGGGGTCAGTGATACAGACACAGTGGGGTCAGCCTTCCCTCTCTGGGGTCAGGGACACAGACACAATGGGGTCAGCCTTCCCTCCTTGGAGTCAGTAATACCGACACAGTGGGGTCAGCGTTCCCTCCCTGGGGTCAGTGATACAGACACAGTGGAGTCAGTGATACAGACACTGTGGGGTCAGCCTTCCCTCCCTGGGGTCAGTGACACAGTCACAGTTGGGTCAGTCTGCTACCCCTAGGTCAGTGACAGAGACACAGTGGGGTCAGTCTGCTCTCTCCCTTAGATCAGTGACAGACACACAGTGGGGTCAGTCTGCTCTCCCCTGGGTCAGAGACAGAGACACAGTGGGGTCAGTCTGCTCTCCTCTGGCTCAGTGACAGAGACACAGTGGGGTCAGTCTGCTCCCCCTACATCAGTGACCCTGACACAGTGGGGTCAGTCTGCTCTCCACTGGGTCAGTGATAAGACACAGTGGGGTCAGTCTGCTCTCCACTGGGTCAGTGATGGAGACACAGTGGGGTCAGTCTGCTGCCCGTACATCAGTGACCCAGACACAGTGGGGTCAGTCAGCTCTCCACTGGATCACTTTCATCTGGAAGGAAAAAGGCAGCAGATACATGGAAATACCACCCCCTACAAGTCCCCCTCCAGACCACTCTCAATTATGACTTGGAAACATATCGCTGTTCCTTTAGTGTCATTGGGTCAAAGTCCTTGAATTCCCTCCCTATGGGGCACATTGTGGGTCTACCTACATCACAAGGAGTACAGTGAGTTCAAGACAGCTCACCATCTCCTTCTCAAGAAGCAACAGGGGACGGTGAAAAAACACTGGCCCAGGCAGTGCTGCCCATATCCCACGGGTCAATGAAAAATATCATTCCACAGTCTGGGAACAATGGGACCGTCCCTTTGGCTTCAATGAGGAGTTTTGTTTAATCAGAACGTAATGAATTTGTGTAGCCAGAGTTTTGACTGTGTTCCTGATCTTCCCACTGAACGTAGACAATGTTGCTGCATAAATAAATCTGTTTGTACAACAACGTAAAACTCTGCATCATGTAACCAACAACACTGAACACTAACAGAAACTGTGGGTAATCATCAGTATTGATGCCTCGAATGACATAATATCAGAAATCTACAACATTGAAGAACCACGGGAGGGTGAAGCTCCCAGAGATGGTGAAGAGCAGAATCACAGCCTTCCTTCTGCTCTCCATCTCTGGGTCTCTAGGTCTCTCCTTTGCTCTCACCCTTCAGCCTTTTCGTGATCAACTGGTCACTAAAATAGAACATAGCACAGTACAGGTCCTTCGGCCCTAGATGTTGCGCTGACCTGTGGAACAATCTGAAGCCCATCGATCTGACACTATTCCATTTTCATCCATATGTTTATCCAATCACCATTCAAATTCCCTTCAAGTTGTTGAGTCTCCAACTGTTGTAGGCAGGGTGTTCCATGCCCCAACTACTCTGACGTCTGTCCGATATCTATCACCCCTCAATTTAAAGCTATGTCCTTTCGTGCAAGCCATCACCATCTGGGGGAAAAGGCTCTCACTGTCCACCCTATTGATCCCCTGATTATCTTGTATGTCTCAATTAAGTCGCCTCTCAGCCTTCTCTCTAGGATTGTGACAGAGGGATACCGAAGGAATTGCACAATTCAAAAGGCTGTTCTGTCTTGGAGAGAGGTAGAGAGACAACTGATGGTGAGTTTAACCGAAGTACCACCTCACCTCTCTGCATCTCACATCAGTCATCCAGCCAACTGTGCTAACTGAGCCCCGGCAGCACTGGTGGCTGGACGGCTGGTTTGTGATGTAGAGTGATACCAACATCCAATGTTGGATTTGGTGCTTGGCAACGAACCAGGCCAGGTGTCAGATCTCTCTGTAGGAGAGCATTTTGGTGATAATGATCATAACTCCATGACCTTCACTGTATTCATGGAGAGGGATAGGAGCATATGGTCTGGGAAAGTATTTAATTGGGGGAGGGGGAATTAGGCAGGAACTGGGGCATCTAAATTGGGAACAGATGTTCTCAGGGAAATGCACGACAGAAATGTGAAGGTTGTTTAGGAGGACAGGTTTGTCCCACTGAGGTAATGAAATGGATGCTGGGGTGAAAGAACCTTGGGTGACAAGGGATGTGGAACATCCAGTCAAGAGGAAGAAGGAAGCTTACATAAGGTTGGGGGGGGGGCAAGCATCAGACAGGGCTCTAGAGGGTTACAAGGTCGCTGGGAAGGAACTGAAGAATGGACTTAGGAGATCTAGGAGGGTGCATGTAAAGGCTTAAGGAGGTCGGATGAAAGAAAGCCCCAAGGCATTCTACATTGATGTGAGGAACAAGAGGATGGTCAGAGTGAGGGTAGGGCCAATCAGGAACAATGGAGGGAACTTGTGCCAGGAGTCGGAGGAGGAGGTAGTGTTGGTCCTCAATGAATACTTTGCTTCAAAATTCACTGAGAGGGAACTTGATGTTTGTGAGGACAGCATACAACAGGCTGACATGCTCAAACAGACTGATGTTAAAAAGGAGGATGCGCTGAATGTTTTAAGGATGGCTAACTCCCCTGGGCAGGAAGGAATATAACCAAGGTTACTGCAGGAAGCGAGGGAAGAGATTGCTGCGCCTTTGACAATGATCTTTGTGTGTTCATTGTCCACTGGAGTAGCGCCAAATAATTGGAGGGTGGCAAATATTATTCCCTTATTCATGATAGGGAATAGGGTAATCTTAGGAATTACAGACCAGTCAGTTTTACTTATGTGTTGGGCAACCTATTGGAGAGGATTCTGAGACACAGGATTTATGATTAATTGGAAAACCATAGCTTGGCTAGAGATAGTCAGCATGGCTTTGTGAGGGCAGATCATGCCTCACAAACCTTATTGAATCCTTTGAGGATGTGACAAAATGCACTGAGGACGGTAGAGCAGTGGATGTGGTGCACATGGATTTTTAGCAAGGCATTTGATAAGGTTGCCCATGGGAGGCTCAGTCAGAAAGTAAGGAGGCAAGGGATACTGTGAAATTTGACTGTCTGGACACAGAGTAGGCTTGTCCATAGAAGACAGAGGCGAGGAGTAGATGGGAAGAATTCAGCCTGGAGCTTGGTGACCAGTGATGTTCCGCAGTGATCGGTTCTGGGACCTCTGCTTGCTGTGTATTTTTATAAATGACCTGCATGAGGAAGTGGAAGGTTGGGTTAGTAAGTTTGCCAATGACATGAAGGTTGGTGGAGTGGTGGATAGTGTGGAGGACTGCCCTAGGTTGCAACAGGACATTGACAGGATGCAGAACTGAGCTGATAAATGTCAGATGGAGTTCACCCTGGAAAAGCATGAAGTGATTCAGTTTGGAAGGTCAACTTGAAATGCAGAATGCAGGGTTAAAGACAGCATTCTTGGCAGTGTGGAGGAACAGTGGGATCTTGGGGTCCATGCGTATTGATCCCTCAAAGTCACCCAGTGCCCCCCAAATTCGTTGAGGCACCTTATACCATGTTTGCATTCATTAGCAGAGGGATGGAGTCTAAGAGCCGCGAGGCTATGCTGCAACTCGACAGAGCCCTGCTTAGACCACACTTGGAATGTTGTGTTCAGTTCTGGTTGCCTCATTATAGGAAGGATGTGGGAGCATTAGAGAGGGCGCTGCCTGGACTGGAGGGCATGTCTTCTGAAGAAAGGTTGAGGGATCGAGTGTATTTCTCACTGGAGTGAAGAAGGATGAGAGCTGACATGATGGAGGTGTACAAAGTGATGAGAGACACAGATAGAGGGAATAGACAGAGATTTTTTTCCCTGGGTGGAAATGGTCATCATGAGGCGGGGGGATATCGTATTAAAGTGATTCGAGGAACTTTTCGGGGAGATGTCAAATGTAGGTTCTTAACACACACAATGGTGGGTGTGTGGAATGCACTACCAGCAGTGGCGGCAGAGTCAGATAGATTAGGAACAATGAGAACATAGAAAATAAACATGACAGCGCAGTACAGCCTTCGGCCGTTGATGTTGTGCCGACCTGTGTAACTAATCTGAAGCCCATTTATCCTACACTATTCCATTTTTGTCCAAATGACTATCCAATGACCATTTAAATGCCCTGAAAGTCGGTGTCTACGACAATTGCAGGCAGTGCGTTCCATGCCCCTAATACACTCTGTGTAAAGAAACTACCTCTAACATCTGTCCTATATCTATCATCCCTCAATTTAAAGCTATGTCTCCTTGTGCTAACCATCACCATCCGAGGAAAAAGCTCTCACTGTCCACCCTATCTAATTCTGTGATAATCTGTATCTCACAATTACGGCACCTCTCAGCCTTCTTCTCTCGAATGAAAAGAGCCTCAACCTTATCAAACTGGGTGGCAACTTTCAGGGATCTATGTACCTGGACGCCGAGATCTCTCTGCTTATCTACATTACCAAGAACCTTACCATTAGCCCAGTTCTCTGTATTTTTGTTCCTCCTTCCAAAGTGAATCACCTCACACTTTTCCACATTAACTTCCATTTGCACCTCTCAGTCCAGCTCTGCAACTGATCTATGTCCCTCTCTAGACTGCAACATCCTTCAGCACTATCCACAACTCCACCGAACTTGTTGTCATCCACAAATGTACTAACCCATCCTTCTACACCCTCATCTAGGTCATGTATAAAAATGACAAACAGCAGTGGACCCAAAACAAATCCTTGTGATACACCACTAGTAACGAACTCCAGGGTGAACATTTCCCACCAGCCACCACCCTCTGTCTTCTTTCAACTAGCCACCTTCTGATCCAAACTGCTGAAACACCCTCAATCCCATGTCTCTGTATTTTGTGCAATTTAAGCAACTCATGGATAGGCACATTGAAGAGAGAACAATACAGTCAGATAAATGGTCGGCACAACATCGAAGGCTGAAGGGCCTGTACTATGCTGTTTTATAGTATGTTCTATGTTAAAAGCACAGGTTCAATCCCCACACTGGCTGAGACCATCATGAAGGCCCTACCTTCCCAACCTCACCGTTCCCCTGAGGCACGGTGACCCTCAGGTTAAACTCACGGCCAGTCGTTTCTCACTAATGAGAGAGCAGCCCCGTGGTCCACTGGGACTATGGCGATTTTACTGAAGGAATATATACCCAAGTCAGGATGGTGAGTGGCTTGGAAGGGAACATGCAGGTCATGGTGTTCTCATGCATCTACTGCCTTTGTCTTTAGGAAGGTATGGTCATAGATGTGGTGCCGATCAAACTGGGTACTTCATCATAAAAGAGAAAATGTTGGAGAAACTCAGCAGGCCTGGTGTGACTGTGAAGAGAGAAAGAGAATGAATCTTTCTAGTCCGACATGATTCCTGATCAGCCTGTTCTGAAGAAGGGTGATATTGGACTCAAAAGTTTAACTTTATGTATCTCTCCAAAGGTGTTGCCAGATTTGCTGAATTTCTCCAGCACTTTCTGATTTCATTTCAGATTTTGAGTGTCTGCAACATTGTGCTTTTATATGGCTGCTTGGTCATGCTGGGATCCCATTTCTTGAGGGATCTTGGAGATATTTCCATCCAGGCAAGTGGGGAGTATTCCATCATACTTTCTGACGTGTGCCTTGGAGATGGTGGAGAGGCTTTTGGAGCCATGAGGTACACCCCTCACTGCAGTGTTGCTGCCCCCTGAGCTGCTCTTATAGCCACAGTACATACATTATAAATCCATTTCATTTTCAGCTCAATGGGAACCCCCAGGTTGTTGATTGTGGGGGATTCAGCAACAGAAAAGCCTTGAATGTTAAAAGGCGTTATCAATGTGATCTCTTCTTGGAGGTGATAATTGTTTTGCATTTGTGTGGCACGGATGTTAATTGTCATTTGTCAGCCAAGGCCTGGAACATAGATCATTGAACATTACAGCACAGTACAGGCCCTACAGTCCTCGATGTTGTGCCGACCTGTGAAACTAATCTCAAGCCCATCTAACCTACACCATTCCATTATCGTCCATATGTTTATCCAATGACCATTGAAATGTTTTTAAAGTTGGCAAGTCTACTTCAGTTGCAGGCCGGGCGTTCCATGCCCCGACGACTCTCTGAGTAAGGAAACTACCTCTGACAGTAAAGCTCTGTCGCTTCGTACCAGCCATCTCCATTCAAGGAAATGGGCTCTCACTGTCCACCCTATCTACTCCTCTGATCATCTTGTATGCCTCTATGTAGTCACCTTCTTCTCCCTAACAAAAACAGCCTCAAGTCCCTCAGCCTTCCCTCATAAGACCACCTCTCCATACCAGGCAACATCCTGATAAATCTTCTCTGCATCCTTTCCAATGTTTCCACATTCTACTTTTATTACGGCGACCAGAACTGTACGCAATAAGCCAAGTGCGGCCACGCCAGAGTTTTGTACAGCTGCAATATGACCTCATGGCTCTGAAACTCAATCCCTCTACTAATAAAAGCTAACACACTGTGCGCTTTCTTAACAACCCTATCAAACTGGGTGGCAACTTTCAGGGATCTATGTACATGGACACCGAGATCTCTATGCTCAACACACCACCAAGGATCTTGCCTTTAACCCCATATTCCATATTCCTGATCCTCCTTCCAAAGTGAATCACCTCACACTTTTCTGCATTAATCTCCATTTGCCACTTCTCAGCCCAGCTCTGCAGCTTATCTTTGTCCCTTTGTAACCTGCAGCATCTTTCTGCACTGTCCACAACTCCACTGACCTGGTGTCATCCGCAAATTTAATGAACCTATCCATCTACTTCCTCATCCAAGTCATTTATAAAAATGACAAACACCAGTGAACGAAAAACAGATCCTTGCGGTATACCACTAGTAACTGAGCTCCAGGATAAACATTTCCAATCAACAACCACCCTTCCAGCTCACCAATTTCTGACGCAAAAAGCTAAATCACCTTCAATCCCATGTCTCCGTGCCTCCGTATTTTGTGCAATAGCCGATCATGGAGTCCCTTATCAAAAGCCTGACTGAAACCAATATTACACCACATTGACCAACTCATCTGCTGCTTGGTTTGTGAGGCAAAACCATGTTGACTAGCCTTAATCAACTTCATCCTTTCTGGATGATTGAAGGATGATTCTGAACTCTTATAACGTTTTCCAACACTTTATCCACAATCAAAGTAAGGCTCACTGGTCTAAAATTACTAGAGTTGTCTCTACTCCCCTTCTTGAACAAGGGGACAACTTTTACTGTCCTCCAGTCTTCTGGCACCATTCCTTTAGATAATGATGACATAAAGATCAAAGTCTCTGCAATCTCCTCCCTGGCTTCCCAGAGAATTCAAGGATAAATCCCCTTCAACCCAGGGGACTTATCTATTTTCACACTTTCCAGAATTGCTAACACTTCCTCTTATGAAATTTAATCCCGTTTTGTCTAATAATCTGGATCTCAGTATTCTCCACGACAACATTGTCTTTTTGCAGTGTGAATACGAATGTGAAATATTCATTTTGCGCCTGTCCTATCTCCTCAGACTTCACACACAACTTCCCATTATTGTCCTTGACTAGTCCTAATCTTATTTTCGTCATTTTTTAAATTCCTGATATACTGATAGAAAGCTTTCATTGATGCGACCTGCCAAAGACTTCTCATGTCCCATCCTGGCCCTTCTTTGCTTTCTCTTTTGGTCCTTCCTGGCTAATTTGTAACTCTCAAGCACCTAACTGAATCTTCATGTCTCATCTTCACATAAGCTTCATTCTTCCTCTTAACAACAGATATAACTTCTTTACTAAACCATGGTTCCCTTGTTCTACCACCTCCTCGTTGCCTGACAGGTACATACTTATCAAGGGCATGTTGTAGCTGATCCTTGAAAAAACTCCACATTTCAATTGTGCCCATCCTCTACAGTTTCATCCATTCTATGCATCCTAAATCTTGCCAAATCACAGCATAATTGCCTTTCCCCCAACAATATCACTTTCCCTGCGATATATCCCTGTCCCTTTCCATCACGAAAGTAAATGTAACTATCACCACAGTGCTCACCTACCTGCAAATCAAACACCTGCCTGGGATCATGACCCAGGACCAAATCCAATGTGGCCTCGTCCCTTGTTGGCCTGTCTATATACTGTGTCAGGAAATACTCCTGCACACGTTGGACAAAAACTGACCCATCTAATGTACTCGAACTACAATGTTTCTAGTCAATATTTGGAAAGTAAATGGGACCCAGAAAAACGACCCTGTTACTTTCTCTCCTATCTAGAATCATCTTTGCAATCCTTTCCTCTACATCTCTGGAAGCCTACAGAAAACTCCCAAAAGCTTGACCTCTGCTTTCCTTTTTCTAACCTCAGCCCATTCTACCTCAGTGGACCAGACCTCATCAAATGTCCTTTCTGCCAACATAACACTGTCCTTGACTAACAGAGCCACACCTTCCCTTTTATCACCTTCCCTGTTCTAACTGAAACATCTAAACCCCGGAACTTGTAATAACCATTCCTGGTCCTTCTCGATCCAGGTCTCTGAAATGGCCACAACATCGAAGTCCCAGCCCATGCTGCCAGGTCACCCACCTTTTTCTGGATGCTCCTGGCGTTGAAGTAGACACACTTGAAACCAACTTCCTGTCTGCCGCTGCACTCCCGTGACCTTGAAACCCTATTCAGGAACTCATTGTTCTCAAACTCCTGTGCACTGATGCTACAATTCAGGTTCCCATCTCCTGCTGAATTAGTTTAAACCCTCCCAAAGAGCATAAGCAAACCTGCCCCCAGGTTAGAGTACCTCTCTGGTTCAGGTGTAGACAATCCTGTTTGTAGAAGACCCACCTACCCCAGAATAAGCCCCAATTATCCAGGTATCTAAATCCCTCCCTCCTGCATCATCCTTGTAGCCACATGTTCAACTCTTCTCTCTCCCTATTCCTTGCCAGCATGTGGCATAGGTAACAAACTAGAGTTGACATCTCTGTTTGTTCCATCTCTAAACTTGCACCCGAACTCCCTGAATATCTGCTTTAAAACCCCATCCCTTGTCCTACCCATGTTATTGGTGCCTCTGTGGACCATGAGTTGGGGCTGTTCCCCCTCCACCTCAAGGATCCCGAAAACACGATCTGAGACATCATGAACCCTGGCACTTGGGAGGCAGCACATCAACCCTGATTCTCTCTCGTTTCCACAGAATCTCCTATCTGTCCCCTCACAGTGAAGTCCCCAATTACTCATGCTCTGCACCTCATTCACTTCAAACAACAAAGAGCCAAGAACATTTACAGCCCAAGAACAGGCTCTTCGACCCTCCAAGCCTGAGCCAACTCAAGCCTACCGTCTAAACCTGTCGCCCAGTTCCTAAGTATCTGTATTCCTCTGCTCCCCACCTACTCATGCACCTGTCCAGTCGAAACTTAAATGAATCTAATATACCTGCCTCTACTACCTCTGCTGGCAATGCATTCCAGACACCTACCATCTTCCGTGTAAAGTACTTGCCATGTGTATCCCCCCTTAAACTTTTCACCTTCAACTTTCAAAGCGTGACCTCTCATTATTGAATCCTTCACCCTGGGAAAAAGTTTATCTCTATCTACCCTGTCTATACCCTTCATACCCTCAATCAGGTCCCCCCTCAATTTTCTTTTTTCTAATCCTTCCTTTCTGAGCAACATGGACAGATTCTGTGTCAGAGACCTGTGCCCCTTTGCTTACCCCTGGTAAGTTGTCCCTCCCCAGCAGTATCCAAAACAGTATGCTTGTTATTAAGGTGAACGGACACAGGGGAACTCTGCATTGTCTGCCTGTTCCTTTCTGTCTCCTGACTGTAATCTACCTTTCCCCTGTACCTGTTTCTGAGGAGCTGAAGTTGCCAGGATCTTGCTGCAGAGCCACATGGAGTGCTTCAGTATCTGAGGAGGGAAGAGTGCTGCTGAATATTGTGTGGGTATTAGTGAACCCTCGGACTCATGACATTCTGACTGAGGGAAGGTCAGTTATACAGTCACTAAAGATAGTTAGGGCTAAGACACAATCTTGAGGACCTCCTGTTGTGAGGCCCTGGAGCTGAGATGGCTGACCTCCACCAACCGCATCAATTGCTGTGGGTCTGGAGTCAAATGTAGCCCAGATAAGACAAGGACAGCCCCAATCCTTAAAGGGTTTTAGAGAACCACATCGGTTTCAAAAACAATTGACAAGGGTTTTATGGAGAGATAAAAGAGAGGAGGGTGGGGGTGGGGAGAACATAGCATAGAGTACAATAGGTGAGTGGGGGAGGGGATGAAGGTGACAGGTCGGGGGCGGGGGAGGGTGGAGTGGATAGGTGGAAAAGAAGATAGGCAGGTTGGACAAGTCATGAGGCCAGTGCTGAGCTGAAAGTTTTGAACTGGGCTGTGAGATGGGGGAAGGGGAAATGAGGAAACTGTTAAAGTCCACATTGATGCCATGGGGTTGAAGTGTTCCGAGGCGGAAGATGAGGTGTTATTCCTCCAGGCGTCTGGTGGTGAGGGAGCGGCTGTGAAGGAAGCCCAAGACCTCCATGTCTGTGGCAGAGTGGGAGGGGAAGTTGAAATGTTGGGCCACAGGGCGGTGTGGTTGATTGGTGCGGGTGTCCCGGAGATGTTCCCTAAAGTGCTCTGCTAGCAGGCGTCCAGTCTCCCCAATGTAGAGGAGTCTGCATCGGGAGCAACGGATACAATAAATGATATTGCTGGATGTGCAGGTAAAACATTGATGGATGTGGAAGGCTCCTTTAGAGCCTTGGAAGGAGGTTCAGCAACAAACCCATTAGTGTACAACTCCTGCTCTGAATTGTCTTTTCAAAGTATAGCACCTCATAGTTATCTAAATTAACCTCCATCTGCCACTCCTTGGCCTATTGACACATCTGAACAAGATTCTGTGTACTCTGAGGTAACCTCCAATTTTGGTGTCATCTGCAAACTTACGAATAATACCTGCTATTTTCACATCCAAATCATTAATGTAAATGATTCGACTCATGATTAGATTAGATTCCTTACAGTGTGGAAACAGGCCCTTCGGCCCAACAAGTCGACACCCACCCTCCGAAGAACGACCCACCCAAACGCATTCCCCGACATTTACCCCTTCACCCAATACTACGGGCAATTTTGTGTGGCCAATTCACCTAACCTACACATCTTTTGGTCTGTGGGAGGAAACTGGAGCACCCGGAGGAAACCCCCGTAGACATGGGGAGAATTTGCAAACTCCACACAGGCAGTTGCTTGAGGCAGGATCTCTGGTGCTGTGAGACAGCAGTGCTAACCACTGTGCCACCATGCCACCCCAACTTGCTTCTCACTGATTTCTACGGTACCCCTTATCAGGTCCTGGGATTTATCTATCTTTATGCATTTTGAGATGTCCACTGTAACATGATGAAAAGCAATGGACCCATCAAAGATCCTTGTGGCACACCATGGATCACAGGCCTCCAGTCTGTAAAGCAACCCACCATCAACAATTTCTGTCTTCTATCTTTGAGCCAGTTCTGCATCCAAATAGCTAGTTCTCCCTGCATTCCATGATCTCTAATCTTGCTAACCAGTCCACCGTAAAGACCCTTGTTGAATGCCTTACTGAAGTTCATGTAGATCACAGCCACTGCTCTGCCCTCATCAATCCTCTTCACACGCACAGACTCATGCTGACTATCCCTGAACAGTCCTTGCCTTTCCAAATATATGTAAACCCTATCCTTTAGGATTACCTCCAGCGACTTTTCCACCATCAATCAGGCTCACTGGTCTATAGATCCCTGGCTTTTCCTTACCACCTTTCTTAAATAGTGGCACCCTGTTAGCCAACATTCAGCCTTCCAGCGCCTCACCTGTGACTATCGATGGTACAAATATCTCAGCAAGAGGCTCAGCAATCACTTTACTTGCTTCTCACTGATTTCTAGGGTACACCTGATCAGGTCCTGGGATTTATCTATCTTTATGAATTTTGAGATGTCCACTGTAACATGAACATTTTGTAAGATGTCGCCATCTCTTTCCCCACATTCTATATCTTACATGACCTTCTCCACAGTAAACACTGATGCAAAATACTTGTTTAGTATCTCCCCATCTCCTGTGGTTCCACATATAGGCTGTCTTGCTGATCTTTGAGAGGCACTGTTCTCTCCCCAGTTAATCTTTTATCCTGAATGAATTTATTGAATCTGTTTGGATTCTCATTACCCCGATTTGCCAGTGTTATCTCATGTTCCGTTTTTGCCTTCCTGATTCTCCTCTTAAATATATTCCTACTGCATTTATACTCTTCTCAGGATTCACTTGATTTCTGCTGTCTATACCTGACATATGCTTCCTTCTTTTTCTCAAATAAAACCTCAATTTCTCAAGTCATCCAGTATTCCCTGCACCTACCAGCCTTGCTTTTCACCCAAACAGGAACATACGGTCTCTGGACTCTGATTATCTCATGTTTGAAGGCTTCCCATTGTCCAGCCCTGAGTAGCTTTGAGTGTGAGTTTAGAGATAAAAACTCGACGGAGTGAAGGGCCATCTCTATCCTGTATGATGTCATCATTCTATGGTTTTCAACTGAAGGATCTGATTATTTTTGTCTTTGTTTTGAGAAAATGTGACCGAGTGGATGTTCCAGCAGTTGGTGTGGTTAATATCAGCTTCAGGTTCTGTATTAGAGTGCTCATTCACAGAAAGAATTTCCCAAATCAGTTGCATTAACAAGGAAAGCTGTGGGATAACAGTGTGCAGGAGAACAACTCTCAAAAACGTCAACAGCATGAGGCATTGAACGACTGAATAACCTCAGCAGAACGAAGATCATCACTGAAAAGAATATGAAAAGGTATTTAGATATTGATAGGATTGATAGTGAGTGAAATATTGCAAATATTGTTAGTTGAAAACATGAATGTTTGAGACTTAACAGGATCAGATCAATCCAGCCTTTGGGGTATTCAAATATAGCTGTTATTCTCAATGCTATCATCATTAAAATAAACCTGCTGTCATAACTTGTTTGTTCAAAATGCGTTAAAAAATTTGAAGATATAATCACGGTTTCCCAGTGGAGATACCACACAATATAAAATAAATTCTCTGGAACTGTGTCAACTCCATCTCTGAGAGAATTCTCTAATTCCAACAGATTGCCAGCAGCAGGAAGGGAAAGGTTGTGTCATAAAAAATGAAATGCATCTTCTCAGGGAAAGGATCAATAGAGTGTACGAGACCATCCTTGTTGCTGTCGGTGTTCCTGGTAAGCTTTGGAACAACTTATATAAACCATTGCATTGAATCATCCTTATTTCTACAGATAACTGATAAATTATTATATTTCCATTTAGCAAGGCAAATCATGATGTCAGACATTAGTGTCCTCACTGACTGAGTGTAAAGTGAATAGTTTGTCAGTTTGGAGGCTCCTCAGTAATGTGCAGCATTGTGTGTTTCCCTATGCTGTGCAGAATGGGTTTACACTGAGGCCATATTGATGGACTTTGGCTGAGCACCGCCCCTGGCTGGTCGGAAAACCGCCCTCTCTCTGTGGTAGTTCACAGGCTGCTATCGGTCAGATGGGTTATGTAACAACCCACCTCGCAGTGACACCTAGTGTTTCCCATTCCTTGATAGAAAGGGATTGTGTTGGTGGATCTTGTTCAGGCAGCTTGCTCCAAATGGGAGCTCAGATACAACAAGCTAATGGGTGGGTTCAGCAGGTCATTAGGAATTAGGAAATAATGGGGACTGCTGATAGGACGATGTGCTGGAAAAGGCACAGCAGGCAAGATTGCATCTGAGGAGCAGGCGAAATCGACTGCTGCTGACCCAAAAACATCCTGAGTATATGACCGTGTTTCTGTGAGTAATCTGCCACTCATGTTCTTCCCTATGTCCTTTAAAAGAGCAAATGATTCATTGAGAGAGATTCTTTAAACTTCATATAACATGGAACAACAATTATCTTTGTGTCATTACTTACAGACTGGGCTCACGCACAGAGAATGTTTCATTAGTGACTTCAAATCTATTTTTTCCTTTCTCTTACAGTTAGTCTCGTGATGATTGTAATCTTAGCTCGGGGCAAATGTGGTCTTTCTGTGTGCAGCACTCGCTACCTGGTGGCAATGACAATGTCAGATCTACTGTTCATTGTGTTTTATATCATCCTTCACCAATTTCGAAAATATTATTGTCCACAGTGTATCCTGCAAATCACTCCTGTTTGTCGTGCTATCTATGCCCTCAACCGCTTGACCATTGATTGTTCTGCATGGTTCACCATTGCTTTTTCCTTTGATCGATTTGTTGCCATTTGTTTTCATGAGATGAAAACTAAGTATTGCACAGGGAAAACTGCAACCAGGGTTCTAGCAACAATCTGCATCTTCTTTTGTTTAAAGAACATTCCCAACTCCTTTGTGTATTACCCTGGAAAGATTATCAACAATGTTCCATGGTACTGTAATATCAGGCCTGGTTATTATAATGACCGTCGGTGGATAGGTTTTAAATATTTTCAGACTTTTTTAACACCAATGTTCCCATTCACCTTTATTCTCTTTATCAACATTCTGACTGTCAGACATATCTTTGAGGCCATTAAGGTGCGGAAAGAACTGAGAGGTCAGAGAAAAACAGAGAATGATCCAGAGGTAGAGAGCAGGAAGAATTCTGTGATTTTACTCTTTGCCATATCTGCCAGCTTCATACTTCTCTGGTTGTTGCATATTTTAGATTTCTTTAATGCTGGTTATTCCTTGGATTCTGGTTCTTATCGTCTCTTTGTTCAGATTGGATATATGCTGAGGAACTTAAGTTGTTGCACAAATGCCCTTATTTATGTGGTGACACAGAAACATTTCAGAGCCCAGTTAAAGTATGCCATGACATATCCAGTTAGAACAATAATTCAATTGGTGAATCAATCCAAGTAACTGAGAGCCAACATTAGGTGCAGCAGAGAATGGAACGAGGAGTCCACGCGAGGAATGGACCGAAAGGAGAAGGAGGAGCAGCAACATGATAACACTCCTTTCCTCATGGGCAAGGAATGACTCCATCTGAGGGGCAAAATGATAGAGACTGGAGGTGTAAAGCCAGTGTAAAGTGCTGTTAGTAATCAGCAACAATTAATAGGAAGTGGGACAACAAAAACAAAACCAAATATACACAAAAGCAACATTCATCCCAAGTAAACCATTCTCAGTGAGTGAAGTGGGTAGAAACATAAATGATGTGGAGGAAGGTGTAATTGTTCACTGCAGGCCAGAGAGGGAAATGCAACGACAGGCCCATGTCCACTCTTCCTCACTGAATTCTCTGAGCCACACATCTGAACATGTTTTTTTAAAAACGAGAAGCTTCCTATTGAAAAAGGAAATAAAATATTGTGACGATTCTGTGTCTTTATTTGCACCTTTATTTTGAACAATAATTTACTTTGTTTCCATTCAATTCCTCGTGTTGGTTCCTGGCAATTGCACTTTTAGATTTTCTCATTGATCAACAGTAAACCCAAAGAGCAAAGGAATTGGGTCAGTTTGTGAATACATGTGGCTTGCATTCTAAAACAATAAAATGCAAAGCAGGAGAAGGCGAAGGCAGTCTGGACTAAACCAGTTCTCTGACGTCATCCCGTTTCTTTATTTGCTCCTTTCCATGAACCAGCTGATGCGTTGCCGGGGGAATCCAAGCCCAACCAGAGGGATTTCTGGAATCTCTCTCTGTACCCCCCCAATGACCCAGCTCCCTCCCCGATTTCAGATGCTCCTTCAAATCTACCTCTCCATATAAGCTATCATCACCTGATCCAATATCACCTTCAGTGAATCAACATGAACACTGTTTGATTTTTCATAGTTAAAAAGACTTTAATCATGTTTGGGGACTGTGTTGTGTTAAAGTGCACGGTGATGGTGCTATCGTGGTTAGTGTAGCTGTCTTCCAAACAGGTTACCTGGGTTAGATTCCTGACAATTGCAAGTTGAGATTTGTCACATTGATCAATAGGAAACCACAAAGACAAAAGGAATTTGATCAGTTTGAAAATATATATTTTTTGAAATTCCAAGACAATAAAATGCAAAGTAGGAGTAGACAAAGGCAGACTGGATGAAACTGTTTATCTGCTGCATTCTCTCACATCTCCTCATTCCCTCACTCCCCTCTAATCCCACTGAGATGACTCAGGCTATGCTCCATCCCTGAGGGAGGTATGCCCTGGCTGGAGGTAGCTGGGAGCTGAGTGGATGAGCTGGGACTTGGGCAGAGAGGGTGCTTTCAGTGATAGACTTGGGGATATTTCAAACAGGTTCTTGCAGCCATTTTCCCTTCAAAGAACAAAGAACAAAAACATTTACTGCCCAGGAACAGGCCCTTCGGCCCTCCAAGCCTGAGCCAATCCAAAGCCTCTGTCTAAACCAGTCGCACATTTCCTAAGCATATGTCTCCCTCTGCTCCCCACCTACTAATGCATCTGTCCAGACGCATCTTCAATGGAACTACTGTGCCTGTCTCTACTACCACTACTGGCAACGTGTTCCAGACACCCACCACTCTCTGTGTGAAGTCCTTGCTGCGTGTGTCCCCATTTAACTTTTCACCTCTCAACTTGAAGGCATGACTTCTCATTATTGAATCCTTCACTCAGGGTAGACAGAGATAAGCTTTTTCCCAGAGTATACCCTTCACAACTTTGTAGACCTCATAGGTCTCCTCTCAATCTTTTTTCTAATGAAAACTATCCTAACCTACTCGGCTTTCACTGCATGCACTGAGCAGGGGGTGAGTATCTGTGAGCAGGGTTTCTTAATGTCTCTGTGTGTGAGAGTGTGGGGAATGGTTGAATGTCAAGAGCGAGCCCCTGGAGCAGAGTCTGTCCTGAATGGGAGAGAAAGAGTGTAAGAGACCATCACGAGAGCTGAGACCAACAGGAATGGTGAATATCAATTGTTAAATCTCACCATATCTTTCCTTAGCACGTGCTTATATCTGTCTGATTTTTCCTTTATTCTCTCTCTGTCTCTCTCTTTGCATCTGTCTCTCACCCTCTGTCTGTATCACACTACATCTCTCTCTCCCTCTCAACATTTCTCTCTCTCTCCCTCTCTCTACCGTACTGACAGCCTCTTCTTTTGTATTTATCTCTTCTTCCCACCTTTATCTGTGTTCGTTCCCATTCTCTTGCTTTTTCTTCTTCTCTCATTTTTCTCTCTCTTTCCTTCTTTACTTCCCTGGTTCTGTTGTTCAATCCTGAGATGGAATCTGCACCACCCCCTTCAATATTGGACAATCCCGCCCCCCCACCACAAATTTAGTCCCTGCCCTCCTCCATGGCCCCTGTCTAATTGCCCTCCCTTGCACAGCTTCATCAATCTTGATCTATCCCTCTGTAGTTCCTCGATTATACACCCACTGTATATAAAAGCCCCTCGGTATCTCCATCCATCAACAATACCCTTCCCCGTGCTGTGTCCCATCCCATGAGCTGGAGGGCAAAGTGAGCGTGTGCAGAGACGAACGTGTGTTTTGACTGCGTACCGTAATATCATGGAGCCGTCGAGTCATACAGCACGAGACAGACCCTTTGGACCAACCAGGCCACACCGACCATGTTCCAAAACTAAACTGTTTCCACCTACCTGCGCTGGGCCCATATCCCTCCAAACTGTTCCTATTCATGAACTTATCCAAATGTATTTTAAACATTGTAACTGTACCTACATCCACAATTTCCTCTCGTAGTGCATTCCACATCCAAAATTCTAAAAACATTGCCCCTTATGTCCTTTTTCAATCTTTCTCCTCTCACCTTAAAAGTATACCACCAGGTTTGAACTCCCTTATCGTTCATCTTATCTGTGCCCCACATGTTTAACATCAATAAGGTCACCTCGCACACTCCAATGCAACAGCCCATGTCTATATGTCAAACACTCCATTCCTGGCAACATCTTGGTAAATCTTTACTGAACCCTCTCCAGTTTAATAATATGCTTCGTATAATAGGGCGATGAGAATTGCACACATTAATCCAGAAGAGGCCTCATCATTGACCTGTACAAGTTTAATATAATGTCAGAATTCCTTTACTCAAAGGCCTGAGCAATGAATGCAAGCATGCTAAACACCTTCTTAACTACCCTGTCTAACTGGGAGGCCAACCTCAAAGAAGTATGCCCCTGAACCCTGAGGTCTCTCTGCTCTCCCCCACTACCCAGTGCCTACCGTTAACTCCTGACCTTGTTTGTATTACCACAATGCAATACCTCACATTTATCCAAATTAAACTCCATCTGCCACTCCTCAGCCCATTGACCCAATTGATCAAGATCTCTTTGTAATCTTGGGTCACATTCTTTACTGTCTATAGTACTATTTTGGTGTCATCCACAAACTTACTAACCATGCCTCCTACATTGTCATCCAAATCCTTTGTCTAAATGACAAACAGAAGTGGAGCCAGTACCTATCCCGGTTGGGAATCGCTGGTCACAGGCCTCCAGTCTGAAAAACAATGATCCACCATCTTCTGCCAAAAGCCAATAATGTATTCAGTTGGCAAGTCCACCCCGAATCCTATGTGATCTAAATTTACCAATTAGTCGATTATGCAGAGTCTTATCAAAAGCTTTACTAAAGGCCAAGCAAACACCATCTAACTCTCTGTCCTCCTCAATCATTTTGGTGACTTACAAAAACAAACCCAATCAAATGGGAGACTTGATTTTGCTCACGTCTAAATCAGACTGATCATCTCTAATCAATCCTTTCCTCTCCAACCTCTGTAAATCCTATCTTTCAGGTTCATCTCTAAAAACCTACCCACCACCGAGGATAGGCTTACAGGTCGATAGTTCCCAGGCTTCTCCTCACATCCCTTCTTAAACAATGACATATTAGCCACAACCCAGTCCTCCAGTTCTTTCCCCATGGTTTATAGATGATACAAATATTCGGTTTAGGGCCGTATAATTTTCTCTCTAACTTCCCACAACGTCCTGGGACACACTTGATCAGGTTTAGCTACATTTATGTTTTTTTAAGATCTCCAGCACTTCCTCTCCTGTACTGTGAACTGATTCCAAAACATCAATATTTATATCCCTGATATCTCCAGCCTCCATTTCTTTCCCAACAATAAAAATAGATGCAAAATATTTTTTATATCACTCCCATCGCTTGAGGTTCAACACAAAGACAACCTCGTTGGTCTTTAAGGGGTCCTACTCTCTCTCCAGTTGCTCGCTCATTCAATGTATTTATGGAACCTCTTTGGATAATTTTTACCCTATCTGCCAAGGCTAACTCCTGTCCCCTCGTTGCCTTCCTCACTTCCTTCTAAAGAATATCCCTACACTCTTTACACTCTTCAAGACATTCAGTTGATCCCAATTGTCTCTCTAATAGATGGTTATTATTTTATTCTTGACTTGAACTTCAACATCTTTATTCATCCATTGTTCCCTAACCTTACCAGCTTTGCCTTTCACTCTAACAGGAACAGAATGCTTCTGAACTCTTGTTATCACACTTTGAAAGGCCTCCTACTTGTCAGTCATCCTTTACCCTGTGATCAGTCTGTTCCAATCAACTTTTGAAAATTTTTGTCTCATACTCTTTCATACCCATTTGCCTCACTCCAATTAAGAACTTTAACTTTGATCCTTTTACACAACTATTTTAAAGTTACTGGCATTACGAGTACTGGTCCAAAAGTGTTCCCTGATTAGCACATCAGTCACTTGCCCTGCCTTATTTCCAAAGAGAAGGTCAAATTTTGATCCGTCTCTCGGAGGAAGATTATATATTTATAGCAAAATTTTCTTGCAATTGAACAAGTTCTTCACCATCAAAAACTTTCGTACCATGGCAGACTGTGTCAATGTTTGGAAAATTAAAATCCCCTACTATTACAAACTTGTTATTCTTACATATATTTGAGATCTCTCTACACATCTGCTTCTCAATTGCCCTCTGACGATTGGGGAGCTGATATAAAACCCCACCAAGGTGATCATCTCTTTCTTATTTCTAATTTGAACCCATATATTTTCACTAAATGATCCCTCAGAAATACCTTCTCTAATTACTGGAGTAATATTTTCCTTAATCAAAAATGCCAGCCCTTCCCCTGCCTTGCCTCTTTCTACCCCTTCTGTACCATCTCAAACCCAGAACACTGAGCTGACAGTCTTTTCCATTCGGCAGAAATGGTGACTGCAGATGCTGGAGATTCGAGTCAAAATCAGAGTGGTGCTAGAAAAGAGCAGCACGTCAGGCAGAACCAAGGCTGCTGCCTGACCTGCTGTGCTTTTCCAGCACCACTTTAGTCTTTTCCGATCCTCAGCCATGTTTCTGCAATAGCAATGATATCCCAGGCCCATGTTCCCTTCCATGCTCTGAGTTCATCAGACTTTTCGATAAGACCTCGTGTATTGAAATAAATGCAGTTTAAGTGTTCAGTGCTCACTTTGTTCTCTGACTTGTTCTTGTCTGTTTTTTCTAAAGAACGTACTGTTTCTGATTCAGAACCATTGTCATCTTGCTTTCTATTTTCACTGTAACTTCAAAAGCCCCCGCCCCACCCCTCTCAAATCTTACAATCTCCTGAAATAGAGCGAGCAAATCTCCTCACCAGGATATTGGTCTAGTTCAGGTGAAACCCATCCTTTTAAACAGGTTTTTTCTGTCCCAGAAGAGATCCCAATGTTCCAAGAAAGTGACTCCCTGCACATTGCAGCACCTCTTCAACCATTGATTTATCTGCCCTGTCCTTTTATTCCTTCCCTCATTAGAACTTGGCACCAGAATTAAATCAGAGATAATGAATTTTCACATTCTCTACCTAACCTATTACATGCACTTTGTAAAGCTTTAACCTTTTCTCTAACTATGTCATTCCTATCAATGTGTACAATAATTTCCAGCTTCTCACTCTCCCCTTTGACAATCTGCTTCAAACATTTTGAAACATCCTTCACCCTAGCACCAGAAAAGCAACGTACTCTCCTCGATTCACACTCACTGCCGCAGAATCTCCTGTCTCTGCCCCTGACAGGAGAGTTCCCAAAAACAATTACTTGTTTAAATCCTAACAAATCCGTTTAACATAAAATTCATTGTTAGTGCCCAAGATCTGATGACCACTTACCCAAATTGGAATATCTGTTTGAGAGAGAAATAACCGCAGGAGACTTCGAAACCACCTTCAAATCTTTCCCGACAGACAGTTATCGATCTGAATGATCTTGCTGTGTAATCGCTTTGCTAAATCTATTGGTCATCGCACTCAATATCACTTGCAGGCCGTCAGTAACATTCATCCAACAAAGGAGTTTTAATTAGCAAGTTATATACTAAATTAAATGATCAGATTTATTATGAAGCATGCAAAACCATTCAACATAAATATTAAAAAGAAATCAAACACTTAACTGAACAAATGAAAAGAAAACAACTCCACCTCAAATAATCCAACATTCAGCTTTCACTGTCAGGAGACAAAAACCTCTCCCGAGCTGTCCCTACACAGGCCTCTCTACAAGCTCCATGTATAAACAATCGGTCCATCTTCATGTATTTTTTTAGCTTAATATTTTTTCTTCAAAACTCACCCACCACTGACCGCAGGCTCACCAGTCTATAGTTCCCTGGCTTTTCCTTACCACCTTCTTAAATAATGGCACCATGTTAGGAAGGGACCTTTCCACTTTCTCCTTCCTTTCTCCTCCTCTCCATCTCCATTTCTTGTGACAGGGTCAACATGGGCATCTACTTCATACTGACTGACTCCCATAGTTACCTGGTCTACACCTCCTCCAAAATACTTTCCCTTATTCCCAATTCCTTTGCCTCCGCCACATCTGCTCCCAGGAGGACCAATTCCACCATCGAACATCCCAGATGGCCTCTTTCTGCAAGGACCACAGATTCCCCTCCTACATGGTCGTTGATACCCTCCAGTGCATCTCCTCCACTTCCCACACCTCCGCCCTTGAAGCCCACCTCTCCAATCACAACAAGGAGAGAACACACCAGTCCTCACCTTCAACTCCACCGCCCTTCGGATAAAGCAAGTCATCCACTGCCATTTCTGCCCCCTACAAACAGGCCCCACTACCAGAGATATATTTCCCTCCCCACCCCTATCAGTGTTCTGCACAGACCATTCCCTCTGCGAATCCCTTGTTAGGGCCACACCCCCCACCAAGCCACCCTCCACTCCTGGCACCTTACCCTACCATTGCAAGAGGTGCAAACCTGTCCCCAAACCACCCCCTCACTTCCATCCAAGGCCGCAAAGGATCCTTGCACATCTGGCAGAGATTTACCTGTGCTTCCACACACACCATCTATTTTGTCCGTTGCTCTCGGTGTGGTCTCCTCTACACTGGGACACAGGACACCTATTTGCGGAATGTTGCTGAAAACCTTTTTAGATGAGATTACAGACAGTGTGGAAACAGGCCCTTCGGCCCAACAAGTCCACACCAACCCTCCAAAGTGTAACCCACCCAGACCTCGTTTCTTCAAAGATTCTGTCTGTCTTCAGTTTCCTTCTGGGACACAGTCACTAAATAGCCCCACCACTCTGTGGCTGAACACTTTAACTCTCCCTCACATTCCGCCAAGGTCATTCAAGTCCTGGGCCTCCTCCACCGCCACACTCTAACCACCTGATGCCTAGAGGAAGAATGCCTTATCAACCACCTTGGGACCCTCCAACCACATGGGATCGATATAAATTTCACCAGTCTCCTCATTTCCCTTCCCCCACCTGATCTCAGATCCAACCATCCAACTCAGCACAGCTCTCTTGAACTGCCCTACCTGTCCATCTTCTTTCCCACCTGTCTGCTTCACCCTCCTTTCTGACCTATCATCATCACCCCACCTCCATCTAACTATTACATTCCCAGCTACCTTCCCCTCAGACCCAGCCCCCTCCCATTTATCTCTCAGTCCACTTGGGCACCCCCACCCCATTCCTGATGACAAGCTTATGCTTGAAACAACGACTCTCCTGGTCCTCGGATGCTGTCACCATCGACAAGTGGAAGGTGGAAGGAGAGCACTGCCTCTCTGTCACTGACCCAGGGGAGAGCAGACTGACCCCACTGTGTCTCTGTCACTGACCCAGGGGAGAGCAGACTGAGCCCACTGTGTCTCTGTCATTGACCCAGGGGAGAGCAGACTGACCCCACAGTCTCTGTCACTGACCCAGGGGAGAGCAGACTGACCCCATGTGTCTCTGTCACTGACCCAGGGGAGGGCAGACTGACCCCACTGTGTCTGTGTCACTGACCCAGGGGAGAGCAGAGTGACCCCACTGTGTCTCTGTCACTGGATTCAGTACGTGGGTGAATCTACTTGTAAAAGGAGCAAAATTTCACCTTCTCTTGAGAAATAAGGGAGGGCTGGGGAGCACTTTGGGGTCAGAGATCAAAGATCTACTTATTTTAAAATCGTGTTGAAAAGGATAGATTGGATCTAAAGTTAATGTTCTAAATTGGAGTAAGACCAATTTTGATTATATTAGGCAAGACCTTTCAAAAGTTGATTGAGGCAGATGCTCACAGGTAAAAGGAGGGCTGGAAAATGGGAAGCCTTTGAAAATGAGATACTGAGAGTTCAGGAAAACTATGTTCCTGATGAAGGGCTTTTGCCCAAAACGTCGATTTCGCTGCTCTTTGGATGCTGCCTGATTGTTGGCGGTCAGTCATCACAATGAAAGAACATTTCTGTTGGAGTTCCTCAGGAGAGTGGGAGCAGCGGCCGAGGAAAAACGAACCCGGGAGACTACTGCGAAGGTAAGACAGTTTGTTTCAAAATTACTTACCTGTAGCGGGCAGCGGAAGTGAGGTTGGAGCGCATAGCTGGGCGGGAAGGCAAGTGATTAGTATTTGAGTGGGTGTGTTCCAGACCCCAGGTCCTACTTCCGTAGGGCCTCCCTCCCACCCTCCTCCTCTAACCTAACTTTAAAGTCCACAGGTTATTGACTCAGTGTTCTTGTTTTTGGAGACAGTGTACAGTCATGGCAGCGCAGGCGGTGGAATGTTCCTCCTGCAGGATGTTTGAGGTAGGGGTGACCACCGATACTCCTGCCGACTTGGTGTGCAGGAAATGCAGTCAGATCCTGATCCTCACCGAACGAGTTAGGGAACTGGAACTGGAGCTGGATGAGCTGAGGATTATTCGAGAGGCTGAGAGGGTGATCGATAGAAGCTACAGGGACATAGTTACGCCGGAGAACAGAGGTAGCTGGGTAACAGTTAGAGGTGGGAAGGGGAAGAAACAGGCAGTGCAGGGTTCCCCTGTGGTCGTTCCCCTAAAAAATAAGTATGCAGCTTTGGAAACTGTTGGGGGGGACAGCCTTGCAGGTATAAGCTGCAGTGAAGGGGTCTGTGGCTCTGAGATTCAGAAGGGAAAGGGGGAGAAGAGGAGAGCGCTAGTTATAGGGGACTCTCTAGTTAGAGGGACGGACAGGCGGTTCTGTGGACATGGGCGAGACTCTCGGATGGTTTGTTGCCTCTCAGGTGCTAGGGTCCGAGACGTCCCGGACCGTGTCTTCAGAATCCTTAAGGGGGAGGGTGTGCAGCCAGAAGTCGTGGTACACATTGGCACCAACGACATAGGTAGGAAGAGGGGTGGGGAGGTCATTCAAGAGCTCAAGGAGTTAGGCTGGAAGCTAAAAGCTAGGACAGACAGAGTCGTCATCTCTGGGTTGTTGCCGGTGCCACGTGACAGAGAGGCAAAGAATAGGGAGAGAGTGCAGTTGAACACGTGGCTGCAAGGATGGTGTAGGAGGGAGGGCTTCAGATATTTGGACAATTGGACTGCATTCTGGGGAAGGTGGGACCTGTATAAACAGGACGGGTTGTACCTGAACCAGAAGGGCACCAATATCCTGGGGGGTAGGTTTGCTAGCACTCTTCGGGGGGGTTTAAACTAATTTGGCAGGGGGATGGGATCCGGACTTGTAGTCCAGCAAGTAAGCTAGCTGTGTGTCAGGATGTTCAAGACTGTAGGGAGGCTGTGGAGAAGGTAGCACTGACAGGGACTACTTGCGGACACGGAGATGGGCTCAAGTGCGTATACCTAAATGCAAGGAGTATCAGAAATAAGGTGGGTGAATTAAGGCGTGGATCGGTACCTGGGACTACGATGTTGTGGCCATCACGGAAACATGGATAGATGAGGGACAGGAATGGCTGTTGGAGGTTCCTGGTTACAGATGTTTCAGTAAGATTAGGGAGGGTGGTAAAAAAGGAGGGGGGGTGGCATTGCTAATTAGAAATGGTATAACGGCTGCAGAAAGGAAGTTTGAGGGGGATCTGCCTCTGGAGGTAGTATGGGCTGAAGTCAGAAATAGGAAAGGTGCAGTCACCTTGTTGGGTGTTTATTATAGGCCCACCAATAGCAGCAGAGATGTGGAGAAACAGATTGGGAAACAGATTTTGGAAAGGTGCAGAAGTCACAGGGTCGTAGTCATGGGCGACTTCAACTTCCCAAATATTGATTGGAAGCTCTTTAGATCAAGGAGATTGGATGGGGCGGTGTTTCTGCAGTGTGTCCAGGAAGCTTTTCTAACGCAGTATGTAGATTGTCCAACCAGAGGGGAGGCCATATTGGATTTGGTACTCGGTAATGTACCGGGACAAGTGGTGGGCTTGTTAGTGGGTGAACATTTTGGTGATGGCGACCACAATTCTGTGACTTTCACCTTGGTTATGGAGAGAGATAGGTGCGCACAACAAGGAAGTTTTTACAATTGGGGGAAGGGAAATTACGATGCTGTAAGACAGGATTTGAGGAGCATACGTTGGGAGCATAGGCTGTCAGGGAAGGATGTGGTGGAAATGTGGGACTTTTTCAAGGAGCAGATACGACGTGTCCTTGATATGTACGTACCGATCAGGCAGGAAAGAAATGGTCGTGTGAGGGAGCCTTGGTTGACGAGGGAGATTGAATGTCTAGTAAAGAGGAAGAAGGAGGCTTACATAAGGTTGAGGAAACAAGGTTCAGACAGAGCAGTGGAGGGATACAGGATAGCCAGAAGGGACCTGAAGAAAGGGATTAGGAGAGCTAAGAGAGGGCATGAAAAATCCCTGGCGGATAGGATCAAGGATAACCCCAAGGCATTCTATGCGTATGTGAGAAACCTGAGAATGACGAGAACGAGGGTAGGTCCGATCAAGGACAGTGGTGGGAGACTGTGTATTGAGTCGGAAGAGATAGGAGAGGTCTTGAACAAGTACTTCTCTTCAGTATTTACGAACGAGAGGGACCGTATTGTTGAAGAGGAGAGTGTGAAACGGACTGATAAGCTAGAAGAGATACCTGTTAGGAAGGAAGATGTGTTGGACATTTTGAACAACTTGAGGATAGACAAGTCCCCCGGGCCTGACGGGATATGTCCTAGGATTATGTGGGAAGCAAGAGAGGAAATTGCAGTACCGTTGGCAATGATCTTCTCGTCTTCACTGGCAACTGGGGTGGTACCAGGGGACTGGAGAGTAGCGAATGTTGTGCCCCTGTTCAAAAAAGGGAATAGGGATAACCCCGGGAATTACAGGCCAGTTAGTCTTACTTCTGTGCTAGGCAAAGTAATGGAAAGGGTACTGAGGGATAGGATTTACGAGTATCTGGAAAGACACTGCTTGATTAGGGACAGCCAGCACGGATTTGTGAAGGGTAGGTCTTGCCTTACAAGTCTTATTGAATTCTTCGAGGA